>NC_081310.1:53842252-56394752 GCF_026419965.1 Kogia breviceps | reverse complement strand
ATTATTACATCCTGGCCTGTTTTCTTGTTCTCATTATCCAGGGACAGGAAATGGAAACCCATGGTTAGGATTCTTAATTTGCTCTTGATTGTGTTGTAAAGCAGCACTGGGCATTTTCTCCATCTGTTGAAATGCAGCTCATCCTTCTTTTGGTTTCTGAGCATACCTGTAACAGCTCAGGAACATAGCAGTGATCCCTCCCAGCAGTGGGCCCAATTGTGAACAAGCATCAAAACTTTGCTGGGTCATAGGATGAGCATCACAGCTACCATTTCTATTTTTTTTAGACACTTATTCTGTAAGGGATATTCCCCCAAAGTGAAAACATGACTGACAATACATACAAGTAGTTCGGGGGAGCAAGTTAGAACACAGTCCCCCTGGTCATCACTGGTCAAGGTGGTCATCCAGAATTTGCAGCCAAATGGTTGGTGTGGATGCACAGTGACCAAGGTATTTAAATGAACACTCCTTGAAACCAGACCTTTGCTTAAACTGCTTGGAGCTGGGCTTGAGGGAAGCTTTTATGCGATGCCAGGAAAAGTTTTTCATCGATGGCATCTTCACCAATGGTTTATTTTGACCTCTGGTCATCTGGCTCTGCTCATCCAGATGATCTACTTCATTTTCTACCTTGGCAGTTCTCAGATTTGCTGGCCTGTTTACACATCTGCTGCTGCAAAACACCTCCCAGAAACAGTGCTGGGAAACTCTTGTTTAGGTGAATGACCACTGCTGAATTTATTTTCAAATTCTTTTTATTTTTGCCTCTGTCTTTAAAAAATTAGATTTAATTTTTCACTGGATATACACATTTACTTTCAAGAATCCCTGGGCACTGTGTCTTGTTTTATTTTGAAGGATTCAGGCACCGTTAGGGAACTGTCTTGCTTTAGAGTTGTCCAAACACACACTCTGTAATCCTTTTTCTCCTGAGCCTTATTTACCTATGGGTCAGCTAACTGATTACATAAATAGCAACGATAGTTCAAAATAAATTTCTTCTCTGCTTGGGCCAGGGCTAGTTCTTATTAACATTAAAGTGATGGTAGATTTAATCAATTTGAGAAAACATAAAGTCCATTTGGTTAAAAAATAATCACACTAGTCATTTGATCTGTTACTTGAAACAAAACAGTCAGTTTAGTCACTGCACATACATAGCCATTCCCACCAGTCTCAAACACAGTCTATGTTTTCTGAAGGAAAAGACGCTTCAGTCTTGCTCAGGGATGTGTCCCAGCACTTAGCATAGTGCCTGGAGCAGAGATCACATGCAATAAATATTTGTTGAGTGAATTGAAAGGTGGGTGAATGAAGGAAATCTAGACCTTTCCATGTGACTAAATTCACTTTAATGGTTTAGGGAGGGGGGTTGTATATTGGAGTGGCATTATTTGGACCTTTCTTCTAGAGAACTTAGCATTAGATAAAGTAAAAAAACACAGAAACTGAGCTGGTGGAGGGGACAGGGCAGTTTGAGTAAACAGATGGATTCAAAATGATTTACAAGGACAGTTTCAGACAAAATCCTACCATTGTTAAAATTTTCTGGTTGGACCGTATGAAATTTCCTATATTCATTTATTTGGGACCTACAAAAATGATAATTTCATATGATTCAACTAACACTATATCTCGAAAATTAGACAAAGAAAGATGCTCATTTTTCTGACTTGGCTTTAACACTAGGGAAAAGCAGAAAATAAAGAAGACTACCACCGTTGGAGATTAACTAATGAATTAATAAACTAATGAAAGGCACCAAGGAGAAAAATAAGAGTTTGTGGATTATAGCATAAATCGCATTATTCAATTGCCCAACTGCTTCAAAATATAGAAAGAAAAAAAATAACAGGATATCTCATCATTATAGTCCAAATTGGTCTAAGTTACTAAGTAAATATCCCAACTAGCTATCATTTTTTTTCTCTCTCTTAATTTGAGGTATTTTACCAAAAATGTCATAAAATCAGAGAAAGTTATAAATTTAAAAAATATTCCATTCCAGTATTTTTATAAGTGTTTAAATATCTTTATATAGTTGTTATTACAAAAATAATTTCAAGTGCTTTTTTTCCTTAATATTTTATTCTGAGCATCTTTTTTGATACTTAGCCTTATGATTGTTTTTAATCACTATGTAAATGTCCATAGTTTATGCATCCTATTTTCTTTACTATTTCATTATTGTTGGACATTTGAGCTCTCTAATTTTTGTTATTATAGCTAATGCTGCAAGAAAATCTTTACATCTGTAGCTTTTAAAATTTCTTTTGAATTACTTCCTTGGGCTAATTTCTCCAGGGCTGACAATTAAAGGAATAGGTTAAAGTAAAGGAACATTTCACAGGATACTTTAGACTTCTGTTGACGTCTAAACAGTTTTTCTGTCAAGGAAAGAGGGTGTTTTTCCCTAACTCTCTGACCATCTGCAAGTGTTTATAATCTTTTCTGGAGCAGGCGATAGGGTGGAGGGAGAGAGGAAACCGTGGAACCAGAAAGATCTGGATCCAAGTCCTGATCTGTGGCCAGTTGCCTACCTTCGGAGCCCCGTTCTTCCTCTGTGAGATGGCGGTAACCATGTCTACCTCACGCAGAGCACCGTAGAGTGGAGATACTGCTCGGAAGTGCCTACACACAAGAGGTGCTCGGAAAGCAGTAGTCATTATCATGTGTGCCTCAGTTTCTCAACCTACAAAATAAAGTGTATCATTTTCCCAGTGGAAGAAAGTGGAAACCCTGGTACACATGCTTTCTTTGTCTTGCCTTGTCACTAAATTGCAGTAAACTTGGGCAGGAATCTCTTTAGTTTTCGCATCTGTGAAATGAATTGTGTATGGTCTTGTAATTACCAAGGTGCTTTTTTTTTTTTTTTTTTTTGTTTTTGCGGTACGCGGGCCTCTCACTGTTGTGGACTCTCCTGTTGCGGAGCACAGGCTCTGGACGCGCAGGCTCAGCGGCCATGGCTCACGGGCCTATCCGCTCCACGGCATGTGGGATCTTCCCGGACCGGGGCACGAACCCGTGTCCTCTGCATCAGCAGGTGGACTCCCAACCACTGCGCCACCAGGGAAGCCCTATTACCAAGTTTTTAAGAACGTTTAAGTTACCTAGCTTCCCACCCCACTGGTATTGGCTCATAGAATTAGGAACCTAAACTTCATTCTTCCCTGAAGCTCCAAATAAACAATAAACTTAGAACTTTAAAAAAACATGCGGACTTCCCCCTTATCACAATATTTTTAATTCTCCAGTGGGAGCCTCTGTTGTGAAAAATCCAAGGACAGATTCCAACATTTTCTGCCTTGTCCCTTATGCTGGTGCGTTGGATGCAGATTTATGGCCACACAAGGACTTTGTTGGTGAGCACTGACTTGAAGAGAAAGCAAATTGAGGTCTGAAGCATCTAAACTGCTGTGGTGGAAATGTTAGCAGCTTCCACTGTCCGCTTTGCTTGCCTGTTATGATTTGTTCTACTCAGCAACTAATTTGCAGGCTCAAGGGGAAAAAAAGAAATAGAATGCGTTCAAACAAAGACAGGCAGGATCCTCGCTGGTCCAGACAACTGTTCTGTTAGTGCAGTCGTCCCTTTATATTTACAAAATGCTTTCCAGCACCTTCATTCATAACCATCCAATGGCAAGTAGCAGAAAAAGTATTGATTTTAAGATTCTTTTTTATAAACAAAGAAAATGAGGTTCAGAGGTTTGGTGACTCGCCTAAAAGTAGAACCAGGCTCCAAACACGGTTTCTCTGATCCCTTGTTCAAGGTATGTGCTCTTGAATGTTCTATGCAGCCTGTTTACCAGGCCTGCTGTCAATTTGCAGTATTATACATCAGATGACTGAATTCTGAAGCAGAGTTTTGAAGGTATTTCCCCTTAGTAAGCACGTATTATGATTTTCCTCTCAATTTCTGAAAAAATAATTGTTTTGATGCTGAATATTCTCATTTAAATATACGTTTTTCTGCTGAGTATGAAGTATTTGGTTGTTAATATAGAATTGCATTTTTCTCTGGCCTATTATTACAGTTCTGAAATCACGTTCTCCCCAATTGGTAAAATCCATATTTTCTGTTTTGCTGTTAACAAATATACCTATTTCGGAGCTTTTCTCTAGAGGGACTGGCCTCCTTCTGTGTGTGCAGGTACTGCCCCCCTGTCCTCTCCCCCACCGACCATGTTATGCATAGGTGGAACTCAAATATGTAAATCAAAGTGTAAATTAAATCATATTTGAGAAAACTTGATCCTAAATAGTAGCCGTTAACCAATCTGTTTGGTAAGAATGTATCTTCATACAGTGTGTAAGGTTTTGTGGGGTGAGGTTTTCTAAGAGAATAGCACACTATTACACACAGATGCGGGGTTGAGATTTGTTTTTTTATATAAATCCTCAAGGAGTGGGAAAATTACCTTTAAATGACAAATATCTATAATGAATTCTTAATTTCTTTTTTGTTTTTCATAAATTTTATTTATTTATTTATTTATTTTTGTCTGTGTTGGGTCTTCGTTGCTGCACACGGGCTTTCTCTAGTTGTGGCAAGCAGGGGCTACTCCTCGTTGTGTTCTCTTTTTGCAGAGCATGGGCTCTAGGCATGCGGACTTCAGTAGTTGTGGCACACGGGCTCAGTAGTTGTGGCTCGTGGGCTCTAGAGCACAGGCTCAGTAGCTGTGGCACATGGGCTTAGTTGCTCTGTGGCATGTGGGATCTTCCTGGACCAGGGCTCGAACCCGTGTCCCTTGCATTGGCAGGTGGATTCTTAACCACTGCGCCACCAGGAAAGCCCTCAGTTCTTAATTTCTTATGTCAGATTTTAGCCTTGAGTCCACTTGCATCTGCCTGGGCTGAGCTCAGGGAGTGCAAACCCTTTTGCTGTTGACTGGAGCAAAGCAAACCAAGAAATCTGATGCTGAGAGTGGAAGCATTAAATTGCCAGATTGTGGATATGGGTGGCTCTTAGTGGGGCCACTCCCCAAGCTGAATGGGAGGAGGGCTGGGAAAGGAGAAGTCTCTGAGAGGTTCTCCAGATATTTGCAGGGCTGCTGGGTTACAGGTGCATTGCCTTTGCCAAACCCTGGAGTTGGGGAAGACGGCTCAGAACACAAACTAATACCACTGTTTAGGATTAAACAAATCACCACTTCTCTCTGTCGCTGTAGATACTAGAAAGTCAGCTGTGTGTTCCTTCATTTCACCAGGTCCCCAGCATGAGACGTTGCACTGGCTCGAAGCCATCATGTGAATGTGAATGTCGGCCCTGAGTTAGGACCGCCTTTTCCTCATGCAGGCTGGGTGTGTCAGTGGAGACTTGGAGGGAGGAGGTATCACAGGCAGAGTAGAAGAGACAGCCTGGGGGTGGGGCGGGGGGCTTTCAATCTGCAGCTGTGGGAGGCCGACTGGCCAGAGCAGCGAGCTCCCGGGAGAAGGCCGCTGAAGGGGGGCTGCAGCGTGGGACGAGCCTGTGCCCAGGCCCCGTCCTGCGGGTTATAGCTCGGCGCGGGTGCAGCACGCACATGTGCTGGTGTGTTTACCTGTGTGCTCTGCTGGGGATACAGATGCCGTGCCCCAGTGTGCATGTGAAGGTGTGTGTGAGGCTGTGTGTTTGTGCACGTGTTCCAGTGTGTCCCAGCGTGTGGGTGCATTGTGTGTGCGCCTGTCTGTATGCAGATGGACGTGTCTTGCGTCTGCAGGTAAGTCTTTCTGTGTGCACCAGTGAGTGGTTTTCTGTGTATAATGTGTGCATTTAAGAGGAGGTTGGTGGCAGCCGGACAGCTCTGTAGAAGGAAGGGCAAACATTGCTTGAGCTTAGAACTGGCCAGCTAGGCAGGAGAATGGCAGGGCTGAGATTTCACTGAGCCCATTCCAGGCATTCTGTGCAGAAGGGAGTCAAGAAAACTTCTGTCCAAGCTAGAATCTCTAGGATCATGGAGAGGTGGGAGCAGCTTCTTCATAGATGTGGAGACGTCTCAGGTCTCCCAACTGCCCTCAGAACTCTGCCATCTCCCAAGTAAGCCTGCTGTCTTTCTTTCTTTCCACCTTCCTCCCAGTTCCCTCTACTTAGAATGCCTACCCTACTCCCACCCTGACCTGTGGAAACCCTGTCTTCCCCTTATAACGAAGTCTGCATACCTGGGGATCTCCCAGACCCACTGTTGACATTGTTACCAACGTTGAGGTGACAAAGGAAGGTGGAAAATTGTTGTTCTCATAACTCAAGGTTAAAAACCCAACACAAATAGTTCCCAACGGTGAGCCCTTCTCAGAGTGGAGGCCCAGCACACAGAGTTTCAGGAACATGTACCCATTAGCAGAAAATGTCACCAGCTCCCCAAATTCTCACCAGTTCCTCCCACAGTGGCCATCCTCTGAGTTTTGACTAAAAGAGTCCAAATACATTTGATGCTTTTCTTTCTTCCTGCCCTCAGAATAGATAAGCAATTCAATAATAAGGTGGCTTGTGGTGACCCATTCTGGCTGTTGAGAGTTCGTATAGCCAGACTGATAGTTATTTTTCATATCTGGTTTTTCAAACCATCTGAATGGCACATTTGCCCACAAGGGCCACCTTGCTCCTCTGTTGGGAAAGAGAGCATGGAATTCAAAGGAAAAGGGAGGAGGTGCCTGGCAGAAAATGGTGCAAATGGCGCATTTTTAGGCCTTACAGACCTTTCTAAGGCGATGAGAATTTAATTCTGTGTCTTGTCTTTTCTTTGCAACACCCAGTTGAAAATATGAATTAAGAAAAAAAAGTTTGCTGCTTTAAAATACTTCTTGATCTGCCATTCTTGCTAAAGTACTTAGAATTATACATATCTTTGCACCATGGCCATGATCCAAAGGAACCAGAGCAAGTGAGAAAACTGTTCATTGGTGGTCTGAGTGCTGAACATTTTGAGAAGTGGGGCACACTCACAGACTGTGTGGTGATGAGAGACCCCCAAACCAAACATCCCAGGGCCTTTGGTTTTGTGACTTACTCTTGTAGTCACACGAGGTGGATGCGGCAACGTGTGCTGGACCACACAAGGCTGATGTGTGTGTGGTGAAGCCAAAGAGAGCTCTTTCTAGAGAGACTTCTGTAGAGTCCATCTAACAGTGAAGAAAATTCTTCTTGGTGGCATTAAAGAAGAAACAGAAGAATTTAATTCAAAAGACTACTTTGAAAAGTATAGCAAGATTGAAATCATAGACGTTATGGAAGACAGGCAGAGTGGAAAAAAGAGAAAATCTGCTTTTGTGATTTTTGATGATCATGATACAGTTGATAAAACTGTTGTTCAGAAACACCACACTCTCAATGGGCATAAACTGTGAAGTGAAAAAGACCTTTTCTAAGCAAGAAATTGCAGTCTGTGGGATTGCAAAGAGGGAGGTAGATGTGGCAACTTAATGGGTCATGGAGGACACGTTGGTTGAAGAGGAGCCTGTGGTTGTGGAGGTAGGTGGTGGCAGCAGGATGACAGTGGATATAATGGATGTGGAGGTGATGGTGGCAACTATTGTGATGGTCCTGGTTATAGCCTTAGAGAAGGCTAACGTCGTGGTGGACCAGGATATGCAAACCAAGGTGGTAGAAATGCTAGCGGTGGCAGAGGATATGATGATTATAATCATCATATGATGATGACATTTTGGCGGTGGTAACTATGGTAGTGGAGGATACTATAATGATTTTTGGAAATTATAGTGATCAACAGTAATCAAATTATGGACCCATGAAGGGGGGCAGTTTTGGTGGAAGAAGCTTGAGCAGTCCCTGTGTTGGCGGTTATGGATCTGATAGTGGAGGGGTGGATATGGAATCAGAAGATTCTAAAAACTCAGCAGAAAAGGGTTGAAGTTCTTAGCAGGAGAGAGTGAGGAGTCATCAGGAAAGCTGCAGGTTGCTGTGAGGCAGTCGTTCCAAGTGCATTAGAGGAACTGTAAAAATGTGCTACAGAAGGAACAAGGATCCGTAGTCAGAAAAGTTACTACAGCTTAAACAGGAAAACTCCTTGTTCGGGACTGTCATAGCCACAGTTTGCAAAAAGTGCAGCTATTGATTACTGCAATGTAGTGTCAGTTAGATGTACATTCCTGAGGTCTTTTATGTCTTGTAGATTTGTCTTTTTCATTTCCTTACGTCAGGTATATTGTCTTGTAAATAGTGATAGTGGTACCAGGAATAAAAATTAAGGAATTTTTAACTTAAACAAAAACAAAAACAAGTCATCTGGTAAACCACTTGACTTACCAATGAGTAAATATTTACCAAGCACTTCTCTTGTGCCCCAAGGAAAACAAACAATTCTGTAGATGGTTGGCCCAACCAGTCCATTGACGAGGCCGGTGTATTGGAGATGGATATTGAGTGATTGAGAGCCCACAGGTAAAAGAAAGCTTCCCTAGTTCTATAGGTCATGTTCTCAGGTTTTATGAAAAAGTCTTAATTTCCTACAGGCTTGCTTCTTTGTGGTCTGGTCTAATTTTCATCATTTTGTGAGCCTGTGCTAATTTCCATGCTGAGTTTAGTAGCAAAGGAGGCGTATATCAGGAGATACCAACCAAGACTATTTTGAGCTAGGCTAGAGAGCTTCAGAAATTCCCCGCTTTGATTTCTTCAGATTAGAGAGAAATCTTTGTCTTTTCTCCCACTTCACTATCAATGCTTCAAAACCCAGACCTATATAAAATACACAAATGCTTTCTGGACAAAATGAATCTTGTCTGTTTTCTTTGGATTTCGGTGGGAACAATAAAGATTGAGCTACAAAAGGTTGGCAAAAAGGCTTATTATTTTTCTTTCTATTAAGTGTAGAGGCTTCAAAAGAACAGCTCAGAAAGTCAAATAATTGTATCCACTGCAGCTCACCCATCCATCTGCCTGCTGACCTGGCCTGTGAAATCCCCTTTAAAAACTTGGCCAGCTCTCACCTGCCCATTGCAAATGCTGTATTGTTAAATGTTCCCATCCATAATTCCACAAGGGAGGCCGCTATAAAGCAAATTCCTTCCATTTCAACAGAGTATCTCGTCAGGAATAGCTCTCTGGGGTGAGGGGAAGGGTGCCTCTAATTTTCAAAGCTTTGTAATTTTATCTTGGAGAGGGAGATACTTGGAAACCAAAAACAGATTGTGAATAAAGTTATAATCACAAACTCTTGCAATCCAAAATGGCCAGTGGGGAGGATGTGAAAGGGAAGGTTTGGAGAGCAGCTTTTTATATTCATGACAATTTCTTGATTTCTTTAGTTTGGAAAAAACACATCTGTTTGTTTCTAGCTATGGCTCTAAACATAAAGCCTCAGACCCAAAGCCGATCTAACTGCTGATTTGGTTTCAGACCATTAGCTTCCTCAGAAAATTCCTGTCAGCCATTTTGAAGAGCACAAAATGGCTCCTCTGTGCCAAGGGATAAACAGAGGATTTGGCTGCTACGGGATTTTAAAATTTGGGGTTGAATATTTTGCAGCAGCATTCAAGCCTGGAGTAATTTCAACTTAAAAAAGAAAGAAATCTAGCCTCAAAATTGGCTAATCATCTCAGATTCAGTGCAGAATGATCACTCAAAGAAGCAGGTATTGTGCCACTGGGTCCTCTCTAGGGAGTCCTCTCTATTGTCCTGGATGCTTTCCGTGTAGAGTTCCTTCAAACCCATGGTCTTTCTCCAAGTTTGACCCTATGACATTATCTTTCTCTCCCATCACCTTCATTCCTTTTCCCTGAAGGTTTTTAAAAAATCCTTTCCAAGGGAATAAACAAATCCCATGTAATGGGATTTTGAATTATGTAAATTCAAAATAATGCAATACAAAAACTTAGTAAGGTCTCAATTTATGTGCACTATTTACAATAATGTGACTCTGATTTTGTATTTATTCCTGTGAGAAATTAACTTGAATTTTGCAGAATCATAAGGAATGCACCTCTCATGTAGTGTAACTACTTTGTAATCAGAAGGGGCCTGTGGTAATATTGTGATTAGCAGAGGTGGGCATGGGGGATGCTGTCAGTAGTTGTACTTTCAGTGATAAGAACAGTAGACGGAGCCTCTCAGGAAAGATTTTCTGTGACCTTGCTCTGGTATGACAGAATCACGGAATATATGAGCTGGAAACGTTAGATACCTTCAAGTTCTACTTCTGGATTTTACCAGGGAAGAAACAGTGGTCCAAGAGATCAATAAATCAGCCAAATGTCATGTAGCAGAGTCAGCTTTTGAACCCAGGATTTTTGATTCTCACTCCAGCTATCGTTCCTCTGGACCACCAGCCTCCCCTGTTGTAAAGGAATGGTGTTTCCTGAGCTGGGCACTTGGATCTCAGGTGTGTGTAACAAGGCCTCACATTGGAATGGCGACTGCAAGAGGGCTGTGGCTGGCAGGACCATGTTAGTTCATTCTAGCCATGAGGCCCTGTCGGTGGCAGACTGGCCACTTCCATAAGCAGGGGGACAGCCTTCAACTATTTCAGGAGGTGCAAAAAAGCACTGGGTCATCCCTACCAGGAGGAAACCCCGGATAGGGACAGTTGATGCTGCTGGGGAGCCTCATTTGATCAAATTCCCATTGTTTTTAAGTTTTTTGCCCATTAGTGCCACAGGCCCTGACCTGCCCACCTACAAGACAGAAGGCTATCTGAGGGCCTTGGTTCACAGGACCTACTCTCCTGCAGCCTCTGGGAGAAAATAAAGTCAGCACTCCTCCCAGAATCCTGTCAGGAGCAAGGCAGACAGTGGACAGGCAAAAAGAAAGCTAAATACACACACACACACACACACACACACACACACACACACACACACACACCGAGCTAGAGTGCTTTTTATTGGTATAAAATAAAAGTTTAATGAATGAACAAGTGACCCAAATTCCGTATATTATTAGTACATATAGGTTCAGAAAATGCCTTATGTATGTAAATTGTGCCTCAACAAAACTGCTTTTTGTGTGTGTGTGTGTGTGGTACGCAGGCCTCTCACTGCTGTGGCCTCTCCCGTTGCAGAGCACAGGCTCCGGACGCGCAGGCTCAGCGGCCATGGCTCGTGGGCCCAGCCGCTCCACGGCATGTGGGATCTTCCTGGACCGGGGCACGAACCCACGTCCCCTGCATCGGCAGGTGGACTCTCAACCACTGTGCCACCAGGGAAGCCCAAAACTGCTTTTTAAAAAAGAAAATATCAGCTACATACAAGGGGACCTTCCCCTGCTAGATGAGGCCCTTGGAAAGTTTTGTGGAAGAGAATATTATAACAACACTTAAAATATACTTAGGAGAGTGTTTATCGAATCATTTAGCAATGCAAGGGTTCATTTTCTAATTTAGCTATTTTCATGAGTGTGAATTTTCACTTATTGGATTATCGTAGCATAGACAGACACGTTTAATTTTCTTAAGGAAGGATGTGCCCAGATTTTCCTGTCAGTTGTTCACCAATGGACGACCTCCCTGGGGTGAGCAGGATTGACCCCTTGGACTTGGAAGAATTTCCTTTTAAGAGCTTAAACATCTCTGCTGTGACTGCCCCGGGGCCATGGTGACCACAAGGACAGTGACCCACTGATCCAATGCCCTGACAGACAAACTCATCTCTAGTCATGACAGGGCATCTGTTAGGTTAATCTAGCTGGAGAGAGAAGACTAAAACCAATGAGAGAAAAATCAGGTAATCTTTCTATGAATGAAGAGGGTATGTTTTAATGATACATTTCCTTGTCGGAAATATTATCAGAGGTAGAAATAAAATGCAGAGCATAGCCGTGCCTTAATTCATCCTAAATGTATTTTCTGAGGAAGCACTATTACATGTCGGGTGCCGCACCGTGATAAATCCCAGTTGCTGTGCTTGGAGAACTCACAGTTTCGAGGGCTGATAGATGTATCCGAATAGTCTGGTAAAGTGATATGAGAGCTGCAGTAACAGTTAACACTTGTTGAGAGGAGCTTGTTTTCTGTGTTGTTTACACGCATTAGGTCAGCTAATCCTGTGGGACTTTTATTGGTGTCCTCATTATGCAGGTGGGGAGCTGAGGCCTAGGGGTACAAAGCTAGCAGAGCTGGACTTTGGCCCCAGTCAACCTGGCCCCCACTGTGAACCATATTGCCTCTGGGTGCGGATAGGAGCCTACATTTGTCATAAACTTAGAGGGAGGAGTTGGGGTTTGTTTGCCACAAAAAGTTGGGAAAAGGCAGATCTGGTGTTAAGAACAGGATGTCTTACCTCAGGAAATCAGGAAACACCAGCGAGGGCTCTTAGTGGTCCCTGCCCATCCCTGGCAGAACTTGTCAGAACCTTCTCTCTGCAAATGTGCCTTACACATCCCCAGGAGGAAGAGAGGGAGATATAGCATGCAGTGCTGTGCTAATTGATTTGACCCCATTTGGCATTTATTTTTTCAGGGAACCCCTATTAAATGGCCTACAGAATACAGATCGAGAAAAGCTCAATGGAGGACTATATTGAGTGGTTCAAAATGTGAGGGCTATCAGAAAGCTAGGCTGGAGGAGTAAAGGGATGCACTTTGGGGTCAAAGGATTTGATTGGGTAGGACTTAATGCAAAGCAGAGGAGAGGAAGACACCCCAAGAAAGGGAAGTATATATCAAAGGCATGACAGCAGCATGAGTGCAAATGCCCAGGTAAGGGCTTAGAAGCTCCATCCCTTTTGAGCAACTATCGTGCCCTACTCACACCTCCATGGCAATCAGAACAGGCAAATGATTGGGGGGACATTTTGGGGCACTGATTGTCAGGATTGTTCCAATGAAAAGAGGGGCCGATGATACTTTACTCTTCTTACATAACCTATGTATTAAATTCTGCAACAGAAACTCCCAAGAGCAGAGGAAAGTTTAGCACGTCCTTTGTAGTGGATGGTGCCTATTCATACCACGTTGGCCTCCCGCTCAGCTCCTGGCCTGCCTTCCAGCTGTTGCCATCTGCACCTCATGGCCCGAGGCCTAGCTCTGGCCCTGGAGTCTGCTCCATCCTGTGCACCTACAGGCTGCCAGTGCAGGAGAATTAACGCCCTGCTGGAGCAGCCTGCAGCCAGTGACTGAATTCTGACCCAAAAGGCTTTGCCATCATGTGTGGTAACTCTGCACTCCCTGTTCCAGGCTGTTTCCTCGAATTTGCCAGCGTGACGAAGCCCTGTTGTTAACAGGGGTAGCTAGCCAATAAGGCTTCCCTTATTGAGTTCCTTCCTGTTCCGACCAGACTCCTGCACGTATTTGCAATATCCATTTCCTAGGGCTGCTGTAACCAAGTACCACAAACTGGTTGGCTTAAAAAGCAGATATTGATTCTCTCACAGTTCTGGAGGGTAGAAGTCCAAAATCAGTGTGTTAGCAGGGTTGGTTCCTTCTGAGAGAGAATCTGTTCCATGCCTCTCCCCTAGCTTCTGGCTGTTTCCTGGCAATTTTTGGCACTCCTTGGCTTGTAGATGCATCACCCTGATCTCTGTCTCCATCTCCACATGGCCCAGTCTGTCTTTGTGTCCAAACATCCCCTTTTTATAAGGACACAGTCCTATTGGATTAGAGCCCACTCCAGTGACCTCATCTTAACTTGAGCATCTGCCAACACGTTATTTCCAAATAAGATCACATTCACAGGTACTGGGTAGGGGGAGGGGGGTTAGGACTTCAACAGTCTTTTGCAGGGCACAGTTCAATCCATAACACCTACCAATGCTTCCTGGGAACATCTCCCAAATAAAGTAACTGTATTCCAATCTTTGTCTCAGGGTCTGCTTCTGGAAGAACCCAAACTAAGACACCCTTTTGAAAACGGTACCTCAGGGGTACAGAGAGATTGTGAAACTTCCCAAGCACCATGTAACAAGTCCCTTGCTGAAATTATGATTTGAGTCATCATTTTAATTTCTTACCTAAATACAAGAAGATACTTCTCAACCTCTCCCAAGACTATCTGGAAGAGTTGTTTCTATGATGGCTTGATTTATTTGTTTTGAACACTGATTGTTATTCTCCATGATGTGGCTCAATGAGGAAGGGAAAGAAACATGTTAAATGCACCGGGGTCTTTGCCATTAGGTATCGCTAAGGGAGATCCTTCTAGCTCAAGGCATAGGTGTTCGTTTCCAGCCTGGTTGACTGTCAAGCTCCTGCTGAAGTGACTGGTGTAGATGCAGACTGTGGGGTTGCTGAGCGAACTTGGTCCCCTCCCTCCCTCCGGAAGATGGAATAAACATGTCAGAGGGGAGGGTGCTTCCCATCTCAGGAGCACCGGGGTTGCCCTTTAGAAAAACATTGCCAGCACATTCTGCAATCTCAAAATGAATCTGAATGGTAATTCAAGAGGCAGGGCTTGTTCTGGATTTTGAGACAGTTCTTCTACCTGCTCCAGACCCTCCTTTCCCAAGCTCCATCTTGACTCCACATAGCAGTGGTCTGGATGGCAGAGGGGCCCTGACAGGAGGAAGGGCTAGGGTGGCAGCTGTGGCTGGCACCTCCTGCCTTCTGTGTGGTCTCCTTGGCTGGTGAAGGAAGAACAGACGAATTTGTGTTTCCAGGTCACAGCTGCCGGGGGGCCCCAGCAGTAAGGCAGGGTGGTTCCAGTTCAGTTCTGAGTCAAGAAATGCTTCAAACATGTTTTTCTTGCCAGGAGTCACCAGGAATTGGCCATTTCTCTGTAGCTTTCTGCAGTCCATGAGCATTTGAGAAACTGGATGAAGGCCCTGACTGCAAGGAAAGGCCTTGTGAATGTGTTTTAGTTAAGAATACATTTTGACTCTAGTGAGACATGCTTGTTTACAAACACAGATATGTAGACCAGGACTAGGGATACCTTGATTTTCTCTGCTGTTGCAAGAAGATTGTGTGTGTGTGTGTGTGTGTGTGTGTGTGTGTGTGTGTGTGTGTGTGTGTGAGAGAGAGAGAGAGAGAGAGAGAGAGAGACAGAGAGACAGAGAGACAGAGAGAGAGAGAGAGAGAATTAGGAGGCAGGAAAGGGACAAGAAGATGTATTAAAAGGATATTCATGACAAAGAAAGTAATTCCTAGGATTCCTTTTCTCTTCTTGCTAGCAACCAGCGCCTCAGGGAGCTCTGGGCTGTGGGTGTGGGAGGTTGTGAGAGGAGAGTGTTGACTAGAAGCAGCACAGCTTTTATTCTACTGCTGGAAAATGTCCCCCTCCTTTGTGAGAGAAGGCCACTCTGTGAGGTTCACATCGTCAGCAAGGAGTCCTTCTTGCTCAACTGATTTAGGCGAAAGGAACCACATCCTGAAGCAGAACAGTCTTCATTTATTTCAGATTCTTTCCCTTGTAGCCAACTTTCCATTTACCTTTAACTTCCATCTCTAATGATGTTTATCGCGTGTCTGCATGCACCCGGTGTTTCCACATAGGGTCCCATCACATAGCTCATTCAGTCTTATGACAACCCCATGAGGTACTCGGCATCAGTACTCCATTCTATGGGTGAGAAAACCAAAGCTCTAAGAGACTAGTCTCAGGACTTGTCGTTAGTAAGTGGTGCCACCTAGGTTTGATGCCTGCCATTCCCAGGGTCCTCACTGTGCTGAGCTCCATCATGAATACGACTGCAGGAAGAGGTGCTATCAGAGGAGGGGGCTATGGTGTGGAATGCTGAGACCAGGTCTGAATCTCTCTCTGGGCAATTAGGGTGCTCCTGACCACATGTCTCCCCATAGGCTTTAAGACAGACCTGCCTCGGGCTCTCTCCCTGGGTCACAGGGACAACCACCAAGCCACCTGCAGCCCGTACTTCCTGCCAGCACCATTTGCAGTTGTTCAGGGCCCACCCACTGATGTGTGGTAATGGGGTTGGATGCAATTGATCGAGGGCTGCTGGTAAACACTTACTGGATGTTCTGAATGGGCCCAGGAGTGGTTAATTCTAGGAAAGCCCTGTCCTCTGGCCAAGTCCCTTCCCCAGGGCTAGCTGGTCATGACTAATGTGTGGCGTGGTCTTCCCTCACATGGGGAGGATGGTTTCTCAGACTCTCCTCTATCCTCCTTGGCGTTGCTCAGACCCCATCTCTGCTTTGAAGCCTTTGCAGCCCACCCAGCCCGCAATAATCCCTCCCTTCACTGAACTCCTCAGGCTTTCATTGTCTGCCCCTCTCAATCAATGATAAAGAGCATGGGTTCTGGAGTCACACTTACTGAGTTCAAAGTCTACTTTCGGTAATTTCCAGTTGTGTGTCCTTGGGGCAAATAAAGGCTTTCTGGATCTGGGGCTCTTCATCTGTTTATTGTGGGTAATGATACCTCCCTCAGAGGGGTTTAGTGAGGAACAAAGTCTTTAATGCATGAAAAGTGTTGGGCTTTGTGTGTAGCTCATGAACACTTGGTATACACCAGCTCGTAATATTAGTGCCCTGGGCTGTCGTATATTGCTGACTCACATCATCATTCAACTCCTGTATTATTAATTAACTTTTTATGTATGTAGTTACACGTTACTTTTCCAAATGAAAGATTCTGGAGGCAAGGACCCTGACATTGTTTGTGTTCTTTTTATGCCTAAACTATTTACCATTGGACTCTCTCGAATGAAACCCAGTGGTTAAGCAGAGCTCAGCAAACTTTTTCTCCAAAGGACCATATGGTAAACATTTTAAGCTTATGGGCCACAGGTCTCTTTCACAACTACTCAACTCTGCTGGAGTAACACAAAGCAGCCATGGACGATATGCAAACCACTAAGCATGGCGATGTTCCAGAAAACTTTGTTTACAAGCAGGCAGCTGCCCAGATTTGGGTCGTAGGCCATATTTTGCCATCCCTGGTTAAGAACAATGGGATCAGAAGTCAGATGCTTGGGTCCAAATCTACCTCCACTACTTCGTATGCCTGGTTTTCCAGCTCTGCGTCTGAAAGGAGGCCCTGTCAGTAAGTGTCTGCCCATCTCTGCCTGATCCCAGCCCATAGTACCAGGGAGACACCTGAGGTGCCCTCCTTAGGCAGCTGCACAGCTGGAGTGGGTGGTTGGCTCCAGTGAGCAGATAGCACAGGTGTGAGCTTAAAACAAAAAATGGCCTACATTTGCTGGGGGAGTATCTTCAAGGTCGATAGCTCTCTCACTAAAGTGAAATGGAAACCCCAATGTGATTCGGCTGGCCTGAGTGATAAATGCACTTGTTATTATTCTCTGATTTGCTCCGTTCATGGAGAGTTTAGTCACAGGAGTTTCTGTTCTCAGGAACTCACAGCACATCACAACACACAGCTTAATTGTCCTCATAATAATTCTGCTCTGCATAACAAGCCTTTACAGGCAAGGGGTGGGGGGCAATTATGAGAAATCATGTGTGTTAGAATTGCTACCCGTGCTTCGAGATCATCAGATAAAAGTTAATTAATAACACACGTACGTGTACAGGCCACCTCTCTAATCTTAAATTCAGGTTATAATAAAAGGATGGCATATTCTATTTTCAGCCTTCTTTAACCCTTGAAATTGTGTTGGTTTTGAGAGTAAAACTCCATCATCCTGTTAAGTTAAAGAAAGACAAAAACAGATGAGAATTATAGAGCAGTAAGAGTCTGGCTCAAAGTGGTAAGAATTATTGTAGGACAAGAAGGCATTGAGACTTCCAGTGGGACCAATGTGAGGCAGTGGGGCAGCGGCTGGCGCCTCCCGCAGTAACCATGGCATATACCGGCCTCACCGTGCCTCTCATCATGATGAGTGTGTTCTGCGGCTTCGTCAGCTTCCTGGTGCCCTGGTTCATCCCTAAGGGTCCCAACCGGGGAGTTATCATCACCATGTTGATGACCTGTTCGGTTTGCTGCTGTCTCTTTTGGCTGATTGCAATTCTGGCCCAACTCAACCCTCTCTTTGGACCACAGTTGAAAAATGAAACCATCTGGTACTTCAAGCATCACTGGCCTTCAGGAAGAAGACCTGCTCTCCAGTGCTCAGTCATTGAGGTCACAAAGAAAACTCATCTAGATGCAAAATCACCTCCATAGCCAGACCACCTTCCTTGAGTCGCCCACTTTGGCCGTCAGCTACCTTCAACGTTCACATAACATTTGAATATTTATTCTACAAAGCAGTATTTTTTGTGTGTGTGGTACACGGGCCTCTCACTGTTGTGGCCTCTCCCGTTGCGGAGCACAGGCTCTGGACGCGCAGGCTAAGCGGCCATGGCTCACGGGCCCAGCCGCTCCGCGGCATGTGGGATCTTCCCGGACCGGGGCATGAACCTGTGTCCCCTGTATGAGCAGGCGGATTCTCAACCACTGCGCCACCAGAGAAGCCCTAGAAATGAGTATTTTTTCCTGTCACCTTTTTTACACTTTGATGAATGATGTGCCATTGAATCTAAACTGTGCTGCCTCCATAAAAATGTTTATGTAATCTTCCGAGATAGAAAGTGCTGTTCTTCTGAGAAATAACATTACTCTCACCTTGGGAACTGTGGATCTGAAGATGGCTTCTGCCTGCTTACAATATGAGAATCAGCAACGTGTTTAAAAACTGTTACATGACAATAAGACTCCAGTAGGGCAGTCAGTAGGAGAACATGTTCAGAGGGAAAATCTGTTCCACCAGAACTATACCAAAGTAGATTTTCAGGATGAATTTCTTATTTCTGCCCTCTTTTGGAATAAATTATTTTTCTGCTTTCTATGGAGAAAAAAAAAAGAAAAAAGGAAAAGAAAGCATTGTGTGATGTCAAGATCTCATCATTGGGAAAATGGAAAGCTACATCATACACATTGTCTGCCTAATCATCCTAAGCCTTCTCATTGTAAAGGATGTATTGTCTTCTCAGAAGCAGTAATCTCCTTTGGGACATGAGTAAAATAAGTTGAATTCAGTTTCCCTTTCATGATATAATGAGTATTTCTCCAGTGCAACATAAGAAATAGAATATCACCCAGGAGAAACTTACATAGGCAGTGATAATGTGGAAAAATCTAATAAAGAAAACCCACATGCCCCATGGAGGAGAAGCCCTCTGTGTGTGTGTGATCATCATCTTGTGAGTGCTTCGATCACACTTTATAGTTTTGCCAAGTGCTTTAATGTAAATTACTTCATGAAAAATTCACATCCCTTTGAAATGTATAGGTTAGCCCCCTTTTATTGGTGGAGAAGCTAAAGCTTAAAAAAGATAAGTGATTTGCTCAAGATTAGTTATTGGTAGAGCTGGAAATTGAATTCCATTCTTCTGGGTCCAAATCCAAGTTCCTCTCCCAGAAAGTTATGTGTGGACAGGTTGTAGGTTTATCTGTGGCCTGGAGCGGTGGCATGCAGCAGGGTGAGCAACCTTATAGAAAAGAATACACTCAACTAAAATTTTCACATGAGCTTCCATTATTACACATACTTTCATTTTCTATTTATTTTCCTCTTAGAGGTCAAATTTTCCATTCCTGATTTTAACCCAAAGAAGGGCTAAGTAAATTCCATGGGCCACTCTTGAAGAAGGCAAACTGGAAAAAATATACAATGCCAAATGACTAGCCTAACAGGGTGTGGATACCTTGGTCACCACTAATTCTTGTACAGTTTAACCCTAGTGACAATTTTGCAGGAATAAAATAGCTACTGTTTTTGGTATTTGGTCTCCAGGTGTGTCAAATACCTTTTGATTGAGTGCTTGGAGCAGGGCTTTTCAACCTCTGCACTATGGCATATAGGGCTGGATAATTCTTTGCTGTGGGAGGCAGTCCTGTGCATTGTAGCATGTTTAGTAGCATCCCTGCCCTCCACCCACTAGATGCCCCTAGCACCTCCAAGTTTTGATAACCTCAAATGTCTTCAGATGTTGCCAAAATCCTAGGGGGCAAAATCTGCCCCTGGCTGAGAATCGCTGGATTAAAGTCATCATTTTTGTGGGTTAATCACTCATTGATAGGTTAGGCCCTGATGGACAATCTAGTCTGACTTCATTTTGGTCATTAAGTTGACCAGCACAGGAGGCTAGCAATAGATCCATTGCTAATCACTTTCCCCGACAGGGCTGTCCTGTGAGAATGGCTCTTTGACAGCTCTTCCCAAGGGCAACAGCTATAAATCGTGGAAAAGCAGCCACTTGACATTGGGTATCCACAGTTGGCAAGTGCCTCCTTCTGTCTTCCATTTGCATTTCCATCCAGATTGTGGGACTGAGGGAGGTCAGTTTCAGCAGGAAGTAGAAAGTGCATAGATTTAGGAGGCAACCAGACCTAAATCGAAATTCTGGCTTTATCACTACCTAGCTAGGTGACCCTGGTCAAGTGACTACACCTCTCTGAAACTGTCTGCTCCTCTATAAAATCAAAATAACTCTACCTACCTTAAAGGGAATTTGGGAATTAAAGGGCTCAGATGGAGCTAGGCACATAGTAGCACTGTAATAAATGTTTTCTATTACTATAAATTAAAAAAGAATGAATGCCTGACATAAATTTAAAAAGAATGAATGCCTGACATTTCTAACAGATAAAGTTAGAAATGTCAAATGGAGTGTCTGCCAGTGGCCAGGTCTGTCTGGGCTAATCTCAAGTGTTTTCTGATGATCTCTGAAGCATGTGCCCATCTCTAGCTCCCTCAAGGCCCCCTCCACCTGTTCTCTCTCCAATGTCCCTGTTCCTTTCACTCTTGAGGGACCTGAGTGTTCCAGAAAAAATGGTCGGAAAGGTGTGGATTCATGTAGAAATATGTCAAAGCATTGTTGGTTTTAGCAGCTGATCTGTTCTGGGATGTGAAAAACAACCAAAGTCACTAAACCACAGAGGGATAGAAATGTGAACAGATGGGCAGATGGGAAGGCAGCTCTTGACCTGAGCAGCACAGAAGTCACTGCCCTGGCCAGGACTGGAGGAGAGGCTGGAGGACAGGAAGGGTAGCAGAGAGCTGCCACGGTCAGGATCCCAAAGCCAAGCTGTTAGCACCCATCACACATCTGCAGCAGGGTCTATACTAGGCATCAAGGAGAAAGGACCAGATCCTCAATAGAATATTTGGTCAGGATAGCTCTGGGTAAAATGATAAAGGAGACTTTTTTAGTACCATCTCTCTTCCCCTCTGCATCATGGAATTTATGCTTGGTAAAGAAGCTAGGAGATCTCCTTTGTCCTAATCCCTTTAGTTCACTGGCCCCAAGAAAGGAGGTAACAGAATCATGAAGCTGGTGGTTGAGCCAGAAAGATGCTGGAGGTGGAATTCAGGTCATGGATGGGGTTCGGTGCCCCTTCTATAGAGAGGTCTAGGTTTGTTCCAATTGACAGTTTGTGGTTCTAGATCTTCAGCCCAGGATGGACTCCCAGCCCAGTGCCCCTTCTCCCTGGCAGAGAGAGCTCTGCCAGGCTCCCTTCCCCAGCCCTGTGTCTTATTTTAACTCCAAATTCTAAGATAATAGGTATCCAAGGAGATCAGTACTGTTTCCAAATCAAATACCAACAATATTTACAATCTTTGTGTCCTTATTTACTTGATGCTGCCACAAAAAGTAGTAATTCACCACCAAGAAACATTCTCCTGTCCTAGAATACTAAAGAAAATGAGAAATAAGCAAAAGATGACTTGGAAGTCAACAATTCTACTGCATCCTATTTAAAATTGGGTGGATTTTAATACCTGCTTTTAGAACCTACAACACACACACTTTTATTTTATGTATTTTATTTTTGACTGCATTGGGTCTTCGTTGCTGCACACGGGCTTTCTCTAGTTGTGGTGAGCCTGGGCTACTATTCATTACAGTGCACGTTGAAGTGACTTCTCTTGTTGTGGCACACAGTCTCAGTAGTTGTGGCTCGTGGGCTCTAGAGCGCAGGCTCAGTAGTTGTGGTGCACAGGCTTTGCTCCCTGGTATGTGGGATCTTCCCAGACCAGGGATCGAACCCGTGTCCCTTGCATTGGCAGGCGGATTCTTAACCACCGGGCCAACAGAGAAGTCCAACACACACACTTTAAAACACAACATTTTTCATATTTTAATGATTACAAGGTCAAAGCATACTTATTGTGGAAAACTTAGTAAATATAGAAAAGAACGAAGAGAAAACAAAAATCATTTTAAAAAATTTTGCTACCAAGACTCATTAGTATGTTGATGACTATCCTTCAAGGTTTGAATATGTGCATTTAGTTTTGTAACTTTTTTTCACTGAACAATAAATCATAGCCATCTTTCCTTCTTGTTAAGTATTTCTCTATATCAATTTTAGTGCCCATAGAGTGCCATAATTTATGCCACCAGTGCGTATTGTTGGACATTTAAATGGTTTCACATTTTGATGCATTATGAACAGTGCTGCTGTGGGCATTCCTGTGCATATATCTATATCCACATTTGGGGTTAGTTCCTTGGAATAAATTCCCGGGAGTAGACTTGCTAGGTCTCCCCTCCCCTCAGTGTCCCTGCTTCCTGGAGCCTGCCTCTGATGCATTCATGGGCCCAAACTTTGCATCACCCACCTTCCTCATGAAGCTTCCTAAACTCCAGGCTTATCTCCATGTGTTGGAGATCTCACGTGTGACAGGATACACATCACACACCTCCTGGCCTGCTCTCCAAAGGGCAGAGCTGATGGCCGTTTGTAACCATGGTGGTCAAGACCAAGAAAGGTTTCTCTTCCTCTCCTTATCAGTCAGACTTCTCCTCCATTCCCCACTGACACCATTATCATCAGACATACTTCATTAGGAAAAGGAAGGGAAGGCAGAAGATAGGGAAGAGGAATGAGAGAATGGAAGAGAATTTGCAAAATATACAGCAACAGAGTGACGAGTCTTGGCTCTGAAGGCAGACCATCAGCATTCAAATCCTGCTCTGCCATATTCTAACTGTGTGACCTTGGACATTTAACTTAACTTCTCAAAGCCTCAGCACCCCTATCCGTAAAATGGATGCAATAACACCTATCTCATATGGCTGTTGTGAGGATCCAAAGACTTAACCTGTGTTAGCCCTTAACCCAGAGGCGACACTGAGAAAGAGCTCAACTAAGCAACATCTGTCTCTCTTTTTTTTTTGCAACTTTTTTGTTTTTTATTGAAGTATAGTTGATCTACAATGCTGTGCCAATCTCTGCTGTACAGCAAAGAGACTCAGTGTTACACATATAGACATGCTTTTTTATTTTATTTTATTTTTTTTAAAATTTTTTTTTTTTTGCGGTATGCGGGCCTCTCACTGTTGTGGCCTCTCCCGTTGCGGAGCACAGGCTCCGGACGCGCTGGCCTAGCGGCCATGGCTCACGGGCTTAGTTGCTCCGCGGCATGTGGGATCTTCCCGGACCAGGGCACGAACCCGTGTCTCCTGCATCGGCAGGCGGATTCTCAACCACTGCGCCACCAGGGAAGCCCTAGACATGCTTTTTAAAATACTCTTTTCCACTATGGTTTATCCCAGGAGATTGGATGTTGTTGCCTGTGCTAGACAGTAGGACTTTGTTGCTTATCTATTCTAAATGTAATACGTAGTTTGCATCTACCAACCCCAAACTCCCAGTCCATCCCTCTCCGTCCCCCCCTCCCTCTTGGCAACCACAAGTCTGATCTCTATGTCGTAACAGCTATCTCTTGATGCTTACTCTATGAAGCAGAAAGGGGAAAGCTGGAGAAGGAAAGGGGAAGCTGGAAAGAAAAGAGAAGAAAAATTTAGAAAATGGAGGGAGGGGAGGCAGGAAAGGTTTGAGGGTGGCAGTGGAATCATTTTCACCTGCCCAGAAGTGGAATATGTATGGAATACAAAAAATATCCAACCTCTTCTCCCCACCTGCCATTCCCCATTGCCTTCCTGTCTGCCCCCAGTAGACCCCATGGCATCCGGGGAATGAAGCCTTCTGTAACTGTGGGACCTGCTCCTCCAAGCTGACACCATGCTGGGTATCCCTGGGCAAGACCGTTGGCTCAGCCTCCTTCCCTCACACCCACCTACAGCAGGGTCCTTTTGAGAAGGATTTGAGTGGTTTCTCACATCCTACTTGGGGCAAAATAAACTGTCAGTTCAAAAAGAGGTTTTGGGGGGATGTGGTGTTCCCCACCTGGGGCTAACCCTGGCCAGGGAGGTTGTCGATGATTTGTAGCTGAAGATGACAGCCTACATGAAGGGAGAGGGAAATTCCCCTCCCTGCTAGTAAGAGGCTTCACAGACCTCACCAGCCTGTTGTTTTCTTGGTGTTTCTTTTTTTTGGTTTTTTTTTTTCTTCATACACATCAGCTTCTAAATTTTACAAGTTGTTGCCTACCATTATCTCTGAAAGCAGTGGAACACGTTGGACTCAGAAAAGTAAGTGACAGTGAACCGGAGAATAATGGATGGGGTGATAGAGGCAAGGTCTCCTGCTTTCCTCAACACTATGAGGGTTAAATCTTTCTGTGGACAAGCGGCCTACCCACGATGACTCCTAAACTGCTCACCTCTTCTTTCTCTCCTCCTCCCTCACAGATGTGGAATGTGACAGTCTTAACGCCTATGACTGTTTTAACAGTATGTGCTTCTAAATCCCACACCCCCCCCTGCCATTTTTTATTGTGGTAAAATACTCATAAAACTTACCCCCTTAACCATTTTAAGTAGACACTTAGTGGTATTGAGTATATTTGTATCATTGTGCAGCTACCACCATCCATCCATCCACAGAAGTCTTTTCATCTTGCAAAACTGAAACTATACCCATTAAACAATAACTCTCCCTGCTCCCCTCCCCCCAGCTCCAGGCCACCACCATTCTACTCTGTGTCTCTATGAATTTGACTTATCTAGGTACCTCATATAAGTGGAATCATACCATATTGTTCCTAGTGTATCTGGCATATTTTACTTAGAATAATGTCCTCAAGAGTCACCCATGTTGTAACATGTGTCAGAATTTCCTTCCTTTTAAAGACTGAGTACTGTTCCATTGTAGGTATATATCACATTTTGTTTATCCATTCACCTGTTGGTAAGTACTTGGGTTGCTTCCACTTTTTGGCTAGTGTGAATAATGCTGTTATGATCATGGGTGTACAAATATCTCTTCTAGACTCTGCTTTCAGTTCTTTTGGGTACATACCCAGAAGTGGAATTGCTGGATCATGTGGTAGTTCTATTTTTAATTTTCTGAGGAACCGCCAAACTGTTTTCCACAGTGGCTGCACCATTTTACATTCCCAACAATAATGTACAAGTGTTCCAGTTTTTCTACATCCTCATCAATACTTGTTATTTTCTATTTTTTGATAATAGCCATTTTAATTAATTAATTAATTAATTAATTTTTTGGCTGTGCCATGCAGCATGTGGGATCTTAGTTCCCGACCAGGGATCGAACCCTCACCCCTGCAGTGGAAGCACCGAGTCTTAACCACTGGACCACCATGGAAGCCCGATAATAGCCATTTTAATAGATGTGAGGTGGTCTAAATTTTTTTAATTATTTTATTTTTTTTTATTTTTTTGCGGTATGCGGGCCTCTCACTGTTGTGGCCTCTCCCGTTGCGGAGCACAGGCTCCGGACGCGCAGGCCTAGCGGCCATGGCTCACGGGCTTAGTTGCTCCGCGGCATGTGGGATCTTCCCGGACCAGGGCACGAACCCGTGTCTCCTGCATCGGCAGGCGGATTCTCAACCACTGCGCCACCAGGGAAGCCCTAAATTTTTTTAAAAGGAAGAGAAGCCAAAGCTGGGATTTAAGAATTTATAAATATAGAATAAAATATATTATTTAAAAGTGACAAGTTAATTTAACAAATTAATGAGTTTAACACATAAAAATGTAATAACTGCTTATATAAGTTCCTTCTGAGATGTCAAAGGAGAAAAGAGAGAAGGAGAGGGGAAAACAGAAAGAATGGGAGAAGAAAAATTAAGTAAAATGGGGGCAAGATGAGGAGAAAAGGTGAAAGGGCTTTGAGGACAGCATCTAGAATAATCTTTTCGGCATTGTGAATCCATTGGCCCTCCAGATGTGCCCCAGCCCTCCCGCCTGTATGTACGTATTTTTCTGAGGGACATGGATTGCTTTCTGCAGTGGTTCTCTGTGCTGGGAGGGACACAAAGATGAGCAAGCTACTGTTCCTTACTTGGGCCAGAAGGTCAGAAAAAGGGGGTGGAGATGGGGGGCATCTGGCGGCTACACAGGCTCTGTGTCCCAGGCGGAGAGGCCGGCTTCCTTGCTGAGTCTGCTTGTACCAATACCCCAGCACGGGCACAGATCAGAGGCAGGGCTGGGTGGCATTCAATCTTGTGTTTCATGCACTTTTAAAGCCGCTTTTGAAGGAACGAATGTATCACTGTTCTTCCGTTTCAGGGAAAGCGCCTGTGAGAGAGCAGGAGGTGGGGAAATCTCAGAGCTGGGAGGTGCCGCCCTGGGCTTTGGTCCAACAAAGCCGCCGCTGCCCAGCAGCTGGGCTCTTGCCCTTTGAAAACTGATCGGCCAGGAACCCCTCGGCCTCTTTCCCTCGGGCCAGTCACATCACATTTTACAGATCTCAGGAAAGAAGACCCAAGTCCCTGTCCTCTGTGTTTGTGTCCTGGCATCCCCAACGTATCAGTTTTCTGGGCAAACACAGGCTGTAGGTGAACAGCAGCATTTTGCTGCTTCTCTGGTCCCTGAACGGGGTCACGCTTCCATGAAATTCCACGACCAAACCAGATGAGCAGAAAGAAAATGAGCAGAGCCAACTAAGTAGACAGGGCATTGCTGGTGTCTCAATGGGAGTGTCACCTATTCACAAAGCAGGCAGGAAAACTTTAATTAACCCTGTTTCCAGACACAAAAGCCCGTGATAACATTTTATCCTATTTGAATACATATCTTCAAAGAACTCGATGTGGGAGCCCTTTTATTTTTGTTATTGGACTGCTAATTTTACACCATGTATATTTTAAACTGTCGTACAAGAACACAAAACCTGTACCTATAAACACAGAGGATGGGGGAAAATCCTTCCTGGAACTCTCCCTTCTCTCTTTCATTTTTATTCCACAGTGGCACATTCCTCTTGAGAAAACCCTGCCCTGGATTTTTATTAGTCTTTTGTAGGCAGTCAGGTGTTAAAACCTTACAAACCCATTATGTGCTTCTCAGCCCTGCTTTTCAAGTTGCCTCTCCACGAGGTGTGGACTAATGAAATGGAGGGGGAAGCAGCTGCTCTCTCCCTCTTAGAAGAGGCTGAGCCCAAAGACAGACCATCCTTCAGAGACCCTCAGGGCAGGCTTCCTCTCTGTACTCACCATATTCTTACTGCCCCAAGTGTTAATTTAGAACTATTTGAATTACGAGAATATGCTCCCATATGTGGCATAAAAATATGCCTGCACATATAGAAAGGGATATATTGTTTTTGCTCCATCAGAGAGGGTCTTTTTCTATTTTGTAAAAAAAGTCTCAAGATTATCATTATGTCATCTTAGCAATGAAATTGTTTAAAAATTTTTGTTTGTACATATGCTAATAATATCTTAGAGCCGTATTCTGATTTCCACTTTACAAAGCACTCTCATAGTATTATCTCGTCAGCACCTCATCACAAACCCTTTGAGAGAGGGATTGTCATTCCCACTTGACAGATGGGGAAACTGAGGTTCTGGGTGGCTGACTGAGCTCCTTAAGGGAACACAGCTAGAAAGCAATATTGTGGGACAAGGACCTGCATCTTCCAATGCCCGGTCCAGTGTTTGTTCCCTTTGGCCCTGCTGCCTTGTCACAAAAAACACTCGATAAAGTATTGTTGGAAGGATGGTGGGTCCGGCTGTGTGAGATTAGTGACTCCTTTGGTGAGAACGGTCAAGTGTGCTTATCAGTTTGAGCACTGGACAAAGGCACCAGGCTGAGGCTGCCGGTGGGTCCTGGAAGCTTCCTGTTTCCCCTCACAGTGGGCGCCCAGGAACACCCACCTGAAGGAGAGGTGTTGATAGCCTAGGGCTGGCCTCCGCAGAGATGCCTCTTTCTAACTCATGCAAAAGTGTACAAACAGCTTGGCCGTGGCCCGGCGTTAGTGGTCAGAGTGCTTTTGTAAGGTGGGAGGGGGCTTTCCTGTGCTGACCCTCTCAGTAGGCGGCAGGTCCCACAAGCCAGAGAGAAAGGAAGTGGTAGCAGAGACTGGCCTCTGCAGCGTGGGAAACAGATCTGCATGCCATCGGAGAGGTGCCTGCCAGAGTGTACGCTCTGCCCTGAGCTCAAGTGGGGCGCTGGATGGGGCCCTGGGCCTGAGGAGATCGGGGCTCTGGCCCCAGTTCTACCACTGGTCCCTTTCTGTTTTATTTCTATATTTCCGTTGACACAGTATGTTCACAGAAGCAATCTCTGTCGAGTCCCACCACAACACTGGAGAGTTGGCCCGTGATGCTCAGAGAGGTTCAGTGACTTGCCCATGGTCCACAGCACTTTGGCCCCCAAGGCCAGGGCACTTGCCACCTCCCTTCGTTGTGTCTCAAGAGCTGCAGTGATTCACGCAGGTCCTATGTCCCTTCTGAATTTGATTTCTCACATGAAAAATGAGGGAGCTGAGGCCAGAACCAAACCAGTTTCTTGATCTTGCTGTGATCAAAACATGTTTTCTTTCCACTGACTTTTCCACGTTGCTCATTTCTTTGGCGGCCGATGCCTCTTCTCTCATTAACTCTTGGGAGCAGCAGAGCTGAGGCTACCTGTCCCTCGGAGCATGGAGGTGTGTCCTTGAAGGGGTCCGAGGGGCAGTGTGGACAGGCAGGCAAGGGGAAGGAGGCTCTGGAACGTGGTGGACCACAAATCCTGCCCCTCCCCCCATGACAGCCCTCCTGTCATTTTCCTTTTGGTTAACGTCCTGGTTGTTCAACCTTCTTGTCTTCTTTCCCCCATACCCACCCTATGGCCATACTGGTCTCCTCTGGGGCTCAGCCAGAGGGAAGCAGAGAGCAAAATTCATATCGTTCTTGGTGGGAAGTCGTTAAATCCCACCCAAAGTGTCTGTGGGGCTTTGGGGCTGGAAGCAGGCCAGAAAGGAGGGCTTCCTCAGCTCTGCTCCTTGTGTTCCAGACCCCTGCCCAGGTTTCAACCACCAAGGAAGCCATGCCAGGTGGGAATCCTCCCCACAGGAGCCTGGCACTCCTGTGTCAGCCAGCACTGCAGGAGGAATAAGACATGGGCCCTGATTGTGGGGAGCTCCCAGAAGAGGCAGATGTATAAACAGATCATTTTCTTGAGTCTCCAGCAATCCAAGGCCAGGATTGAGTTTCTGCAAGTACAGCTGCTGAACTGTAAATCGTTCTACTGGCTGTAGGGCTTCCACCCCTACAGGCGGGGAGGGGCAGGCCCACTCACACCCCCCCCCACCCAACTCTGCCGTGCCCCGGGCCATCTGAAGATCTGCTCAGGCGGGGACGTCTTCCTTCCAACACTCAGACCCTCGCTTGCCTCTGTTTTCCTGAAGTAGCAACTGTGGGAGTTAAATGTAGGACTTGCCTTCAGGATGTTCTGGCCAGAGGACTCCAGGTGGCACCTCATCCTCCAGGACCTCCACCCTGGCCTCTGGGGTCCCTGGGGGGGAGGCACAAGGAGGGGGGCTGCTGAGAGCCAGGAGCCCTGGCCATCCCTGAGACTGAGGTGGAAGCTTAAGGGGCCCCCATGCCCACAGGCAGCATGGGGAAGGGAGAAAACAGAGGGAGTTTTATCTGAGTGATGACCGAGGGTAAAGGAATCAGACTCCCGAAGAGCAAGCTGCTCTCAGAGAAACAGGAAGGAAATAAAAGCAGGTCACTGGTCGCTGTGCCAGAGCCCAAGGAATGAAGATGGGAGAGCTGTGCCTGCAGGCTGCACACTGACCAGGGCGGTCCCCACCTCCCATCCCACTTCTCCACACAGCCCTGGCCTGCCCGCCCCTCAGGCAGAGCTGGGACTGAGGTCCTTTGCCCCCAGCCCCATACACTGGGTGCCGGCAGTGCAGGGTAGAGGGACACTTGCTGTGGGCAGCCCGGGCAGCTGCTGTTTAGGAAACCTCCTGCTGCGGCCAATCCAGTGGGAAAACGATTTCTCATGTCCCTCGGGAAGTGGCTGAGGTGACTCTGGGCTGGAGCGGGGAAGGGGACCGACACCTCTTCTCGGACTCAGTTCATGCCCCGAATTCAGAGCCCAGGAGCACTGCTGGAAAGTGCTGTGCAAATGTAAAATACTTCCAGTGTGATTGTCATTGTCATGACTGGGCACATCGTGCGCCAACACTCCAGCTGGCCTCCAGAATCAGGCGCTCGGCGGCGGGTGACGTGGCTTTGCCGCCTCACAGAACAGCATCTCTACCTACCAGCTGTGTGACTTTGGGCAAATAACTTAACCTTCCCGATCCTTGCCTCCTCTCTGTAAGATGGGGAGAATATGAGCCATCTCCCTGGTAGAGTTCTGAGGATTAAATACACTTTTATAACCAGTGCTGGGAACATAGGAGATAGTGATAGATACCAGTTCCCTTGTGGAGCAAAACTAGCATGAATGCTTTAAAGGGCACGAGGACATCCGAGGTTGGTGGGAAAGCAGAGTAGGAAGGAGAGGGTGGCTATTCTTAGGGTCTAGGTGACAAAATCCCCGAGAGGGGCTTGGTTTCCTCCACTGGGCGCTGTAATTGATAAGTTAAAGGTATTCGAATGTTGGCTAGCTGCTCGATGGCTGTGGGAAGTATTAGATCAGATTGGACAGCTCAGAAAGGGCCCAAACCAGGGCTCACCCCAGGCCTCTCCCTCCCCCCATTTTAGCTACTCACCCACCTTGAGGCAAATTTGGGATCTGCCCTAAAGGACTGTGGCAGCGTGTGTAGGATAAGCCACTACCCACTCTCTGCCACCCCACCTCCTCTTCCCAGGCTCTCTCCCAGTAGAAGAGACACAAGGCCTTTGGGACCTGAGTCCAGAAGGATTCCTTAAAGTCACTCCCGTCCTCCACGATGCTGGGAGGCCTGAGGCCTGGGCCTCCCTGGGCTGCTGTCTTCCATAGCAGCTGGGTTTCCTCTGCTGTCTGTCACAGCTCCTCTCTCTTAAAGGTCAGCACCTGGCCCCAGCCTGCAGGGGCTTTGCTTCTGGTGAGGGCAAGAGACAGGAGAGGAATGTGGGCAGAGGAGGGGAACGAAGGGAGTGCCAACCCACTGTGCACAAATGTGTTTGGGAGGCACTCACAGAGGAGAGAGGCTCACTCAACCTAGGTACGACCAGAAAGTCAGTGTCTTGAAAGCCAAGCAGCCTCTTGGCTGTCGGTGGGGAGGACCCACATGCCTTCTTTCTTTATCACCAGTACCTGCAGCAGCTCAACATTTCGTGAGCACAGTTCTGAAAGATCACGAGAGAGAGGTGATGTCATTTTGACCCCTTCATCCCAGAGCAGTGGGGGATGGGGACTGAAGCTGCTGTGGGTTCAAGATCATCCTCAAGTCAGGGGACTTTTCAGGGGAAGGCCTCTAAATCCTGCTGAGACAGTTCAGGGCGCTGAGCCTCCTTCTAAGAGTGGTCCACAGGGTGACTAGAGCAGGTCGCCAGGGAAGCGGGGTGCGTAGGTTGCTTAGGCAGGGCTCACACCCAATGAAAGGTACAGAGAAGACTGCTGCCAAAGGCCGGAAACCAACTTCAATGGAGGCCTGGGGTCCTTCTCAGCACCCAGTATAGGGCTTTTCCCCACCTGCCCTGTGCCTCAGTATCCCCGGTAAAATGGGCAAACAGGATTTCCTGACGAGACTTGTGGGACTAAATGAAGTGATGATCTTGTGTTTCCCTCTGTTTTTCTGGGAGAAAGTTGGGACAGTGGTGCCATTTGTGATGTGTCTCCATCTGGAGTACTAAGTATTAGTCAATTCAATAAGCTATTTTTTCTTTTTCTAAAATGTATTTATTTATTTATTTGGCTGCGTCAGGTCTTAATTGCGCGGGCTCTTCTACGTGGCGCGAGGGCTTCTCTCTAGTTGTGGCACATGGGCTCTAGAGTGTGTGTGCGCTCGATAGTTGCGACGCATGAGCTTAGTTGCCCCGTGGCATGTGGGATCTTAGTTTCCCGACCAGGGATCGAACTCTGGTCCCCTGCATTGGAAGGTGGGTTTTTAACCACTGGACCACCAGAGAAGTCCCTCAATAAGCTATTTCTTAAGCCCCTAATGCTCCGTCCTGGATTGCATCATGAACTTACTGCATCTATCCTCAAGAAACTTAGGGTTTCAGAAAGAAATAAGACATTTCACACAAAATAATCAGAGCAGTAATTCTGAATTTTTCTTTCAATCTCAACCCATGTTGGATGACACTGGAGTCTGTGCTCCCCGTGGGCTCACAGAAATCCTACTCTCACCCTACTCCCAACTTTCTCCCCTGGTCAAGAAAACTTTTGGAAAGCAAATAAATGAAAATGATTTTGACACAGGCATAATTTGACTCCACTCTAAATTTTGTAATAGGTGTAAGTTATTTCCAAGTTTTTGTATTCTATCTATTATAAATAACAGTGTTCTTATCACACCTCTTAATGGATAGTGGTCAAGAACCAATGCACTAGGCACTGAGTCTCAGGCAATACTATAGTTGTGCTTTATACCAGCCTTTTTGTTGACTTAAATATTCACATAAATCTTACATGTGAAAACAAGCTGTAGGTTGGAGTTTTTTTCACATTATAAAAGTTGCCAATAGTGCCTGATAAAAGCCAAATCTTTTTATAACAAAATAAGTATATATTTTATGGGGAACGCAGATGCATCTTCACGTTTGATTTGAAGCAGAGTGGGTGGAAGAGTTAAAAGGTTTCAAAAGGTCCTGCTTAAACCATTCTCTAAAATGTCTCTATTTTCTCTAAACTTACCTGAGAAGAATATTCCACAGTCACCCTTGTTTACATGCTCCAGAGCCTACTATCTTAGGTTTAAGAGGTTCCAGACTAAACTTTTAGAGCTGGGAGAGATCTCGAGGTGGCTCATTGGCTGGCTGTACAGGAAGAGACCTCCAGTGGTGATGGGGGGTTTGACTGGGGATGGGGGTGGTCTCTGAAAGGTGAAGCAGCACTATAGCGGGCACAGCTGCTACGGTCTGCTTTGTATATTAAAGACTAGCGTGGGGGCTTCCCTGGTGGTGCAGTGGTTGAGAATCTGCCTGCCAATGCAGGGGACACGGGTTCCAGCCCTGGTCTGGGAGGATCCCACATGCTACGGTCTGCTTTGTATATTAAAGACTAGCGTGGGGGCTTCCCTGGTGGTGCAGTGGTTGAGAATCTGCCTGCCAATGCAGGGAACACGGGTTCCAGCCCTGGTCTGGGAGGATCCCACATGCCACGGAGCAACTAGGCCTGTGTGCCACAACTACTGAGCCTGCACGTCTGGAGCCTGTGCTCCGCAACAAGAGAGGCCGCGACAGTGAGAGGCCTGCACACCGCGATGAAGAGTGGGCCCCGCTTGCCACAACTAGAGAAAGCCCTCGCACAGAAACAAAGGCCCAACACAGCAAAAATAAATAAACAAATTAATAAACTCCTACCGCCAACATCTTCTAAAAAAAAAAAACCACTAGCATGGGTTCGTGTCAACTCTTTTTCCAGCTAAATTAACCCTTTTTTCTTTACTCTTTATTCCACTCTCCAAGCTGTTTCCCTTTGTCATGCGCCTACCGAAACTTCTCCAGTTCTTCTCCATTTGGCACACGTTGAGACGTTCTAAACCAAACACCAAATGTTCAGGGAAATGTGAGAACTGTGTTTCTTTGACTCCAGGGCAGGCTTGTGTCTTAACCGTAGGGCTACCCTGACAAATCACCCTTACCTGGCCCAGGTCTACTATCTTTTCAGATCCATTGGATGTCTGCCTAATTGGGTCTTGGCCTGGGCTGGGACTGGGGTGACAGACCACAGGGCAGTGGCCATGGAGTAACATGGTTCAGCCAGTGCATGCTTTTGGATTCTGAGTAACCTCTCAGCATGGAGCTAGGTGTTTTGGTTTGAGGCATGGGAGACAATGGAGAAGTAGAAAACGTGGCTCCACAGTCAAGAAGCTCACTCCCAAATGGGCAAGGCAAAACCCAGGGTCAAGAGCAATAAAGAACGCAGTCGTGATAAATGGCTTGGTGCAGAACAAGAATTGGCGTTTGCAGGAGGAACTCAGGCAACGTTGATTGATTGGTAAAACCTGGATCCGTGTACTGACAGGAGGGAGGAGGGGTCCCGGGTGAGGGATCAGCTGTGGACTGGACATGGAGGGGGCAGGTGTTAGTGAGGCCGCACAGAGGCAGACCTGGCTGGGGGGGAGAGATGTTGACAGGGGACACATGTGGAAGTTTGGGTGACCAGGGTATGAGGCGCTGAAGCCACATGGCGGCAGGGGTGAGTGGGAGTAGGGGTGGGAGGTTTGCAGTGTGATGCAAAAGCAAAGCGGAACTTCTGGGTGGGTTTTGAAGGGGAAGGGGAGGGAAGGGGAAGGGGGGCATGGCCACCAATGGGCTGCAGTGTGTGGCGGATCGAGGCAAATGTGTCACATCATGTAATTGCCACCATCTTGTGGTCACAGAATCATGGTTGTGGAAACTAGATCGGCAGATCTAGGGGGGCCTTCGAGCTAATCGAGACTGACCTCCTTTTCTTTAGATTTCTTTCTGGTTTAGTTTTCAGTCCAGTTAATGCCCCTCCCTTACCATTTTCAAAGTCATGCATATTTCATTTAGAAAATGTTTAAAGTACAGAGAAGAATAAAGAAACAAACCAACCCCGATCATTATCCATCTTTGTAGAATAATCATTGTTACCAGGGTCATCGATTTCTTTCCAGTCTTTATTTTTATGCACTAGCTTCTTTACATGGTTGGGATTAAACAGTATAAATAATGCAACTGTCCATTAGCCATATGGGTTTGAATATTTTTAGTGACAAGGTGTTTTAAACCCTTTTAGTGACCAGGATCTCATTACATCTTTAAGCATACTATACCTTTTGAAAAGAGAGATAGCTTTAAAGGTGTTTTTCCATTTATGAAGTAATATATACTTACCTAGAAAATGTGCAGAACTTAAAAGTGTAAAAATTTAAGTCATCTATAATCCTATTGTCCAGAAATCACCTAACCTATTGTTGATATTTTGTAGTATTTCCTCCTAGTATTATTCCAAAATAATGTGCATTTTAAAAACAAAATTGGAATCACATCATACAATTTGGATCTTGCTATCTTCATTTACTGTAGCATACAAGTTTCCATTTTCTGACAGTTGTGAACATTATATTAACCTAACGTTATTGAGTACTTAGAAGAAACAAGGCCATTCAAAGCATTTTATATAGATATATAGATTCACTCATTTTAATCTTCACAACAGCCCTTGAAAATAAGTACTTTCGCCTCTCACTGTTGTGGCCTCTCCCATTGCGAAGCACAGGCTCCGGACGCACAGGCTCAGCAGCCATGGCTCACGGGGCCCAGCCGCTCCGCTGCATGTGGGATCCTCCCGGACCAGGGCACGAACCCGTGTCCCCTGCATCGGCAGGCGGATTCTCAACCACTGCACCACCAGGGAGGCCCATAAGTACTATTTTTCATTCCCATTTCACAGACAAGATAACTGAGGCACAGAAGGTGGGATTTGAAGCTGGACATTCTGACTCCACAGCCAGCACTCCTGCCCACCATATGGCCTCTCCAACCCATTCTCAGCAAAGCTTCTTCTACTGATCTCAAGTACACACACACACACACACACACACACACACACACACACACACACACAGTGTGTGTGTATCATGGAAACTCTTTTCCATGAGACAGACTTTCAAATATTGAAAGCATCTCTGAGGTCCCCAAGTCTTGCCTTTGCCAGCCTTAACATCCTCAGCCGTTCTTCATGGTTTGAAAGCCCTTCGCCATATTCCCCTTCACTCAGGCAGGTTCAAGTTCTTCTGTGTCCCTTTAACTGGGCAACTAGAAACAAAAGCAGGGCTATGGGGTAATCTGCTCAAGGCTGGTTGCAGCCAGCCTCTCAACCTGTGTGTGCTGGACACTGGACACCTGCCAGTGTAGCCAGAAGTGCATTGGCTTTTACGTATAACACCTGAACTACCATAGCAGAGTGCTTTTTCCAAATCCCTCGGTCCCGCACAGCTCCATGGCCTGACCTGTCCAGCCTTTTGATTCTTTGCCTGGTCCTGCAGAGCACATCCCAGAAGAAAGACATTTAGGGATTTACAAGGGCCTTAGTGTGGCTGGGCTGAGAACTTCCAGGACAACCTAGTGGGGATCAAAATGACAGTGTCTGGCCAGCGTGGGTCAGTGGGGCGGGAGGGGAGACCCAGATCTGGCGGCAGGGCTGGCAGCTGCCCTAGTAGCACCTGTGGTTCTCCAGACGGCTTCCCAAGAAAGCATCAGCAGTCACAAGAGCCAGTCTGAGTGGGTGGGAGGGGGCAGTGAGGAAGGGGTCTTCTGGGTGGGTGCTGGCACAGCACAGATGGCACATCCAGTAGGGCTCTCCCACTTCCCTGGGTCTGTGTGAGAACAAGAAATGCAGCTTTGCTTGCCTGTCACCTGGCACTGACTTGAGGTTGGCGTCAGGACTGGCTCCAGGTAAAATTGCCAAGATCATGGACTTTGGCCTTAATACCTTTTTCCCTTTGGGGTCTCCTGGCATGGTCAGTCCTCCTTTCTCTTGGGGTCCTGATAGAGGAGGGAGAGCAATGTGATAAACAGTTTCATAGTAAGGCATTCACAGTGCACAGAAGCTTAATGTGTTACCCCTCTCAGGGTCATTTCCATTCTAACAGAGACCTCTTAGAGACCCAGAGGCCTCCATCTGAAGGTATTTTCTGAGAGGGGACTTCCTGCTGTCCCTCAGATTACAACAGGGTGGCCAGCAGCCGCTTCATCTCTGTGCATTAAGAACAAATATAGGGCGTCCCTGGTGGCACAGTGGTTGGGAGTCCGCCTGCCGATGCGGGGGGCGCGGGTTCGTGCCCCGGTCCGGGAAGATCCCACATGCCGCGGAGCGGCTGGGCCCGTGAGCCATGGCCGCTGAGCCTGCGCATCCGGAGCCTGTGATCCGCAACGGGAGAGGCCACAACAGTGAGAGGCCCGCATACCGCAAAAAAAAAAAAAAAAAAAAGAACAAATATACACACCCGGTAGTGATCCTTTATATCCTTGTGCCTTGATTTCCCCTCGTGAGATAAGGATAATAATAATGCATCCTTCATAGGGTTTTCTGAGAATTAAATGAGATGATGCATGTAAAGCTCTTAGAATTAAAGCTGGAACATAGTTAGCTTTCAATATATGTTAGCTCTTATTATTACCGTGAGTTATTAATTTGATTATAAAGCAGCTTCGCATTTCTTATGCCATTTTATCCTTATGACAACCCTCTGAATTTAGTTTTATTGCTCTGATTTTATAGGTAAAGAAAGGAAATTATGTATGCAGCTAAGTAAGAGTGGAGCAGAGCTGAATGCTCTCTGAAAGGGTGATTCATTTCCCCTGCTTGGCAGGGTTTAGGGAGAGCCCAAGGGCACAGCCCTGGGCCTGGCACCCTGGAGGCACAGAGAAGCCCTAGAATCAGAGCCCACCTTGGGGAGCTCACCAGAATCTCAGAAAAGTGCCAGCAGCCTGGGAGAGGTGCCATTTCAACCCATAATATTGTACTTATCAGTGAAGCTTCACTTCTTACCAGCTCCCTGTCTTCCGAAGGGGGAAACCAGGGTGGCTCTTTCTGTTCCAAACACATATAAAATAGAGAAAATAATATAATGAGCTGTATGTACATATTTCAGTATGTATCTCTAAAAGTTAGGGACTTTCTAAAAATACATAACCACAATACCATTATCCTACCTACACGAATTATATTCCTTAGTATCATCCAATATATGGTCAGGGCTTAATTTTCTCCAATCTTTTTCTTCCCTTTTTCAGCATTACAGTGTGTTTGTTTGAAGGACAAGCCAGCTGTCTTATATGCTGGTTCATCTTTTATATCTATAGCTTCCTTCCCCATACCCCGTCCTCCCCCCAACCCTCTTTATTTCCTTGAACTGAATTGTTGAGGAAGCCAGGTTGTTTATCCCATAGAGTCTCCCACAGTCTGGATTTTGCTGACTGCATCTCTGTGGTGTTGTGTGACATGTTCCTCTGCCTCCTGTATTGTATAAACTGGCAGCTGGATCTGAAGGCTTGATGGGATTCAGGTTTGACGTTGTAGCAAAAATACTTCAAGGTGGTTTGGTGTATTTCATCAGGAGGTTCATGTGTCCCGAGGTCTTTCTTTTGGTGACATGAGAAGCAATTAATGATCATTGCTTAGAGCTACTATTTCATTAGGGGTTAGCTCTTTATTCATTTATTTGGTGGAATATTTCTATAAAGTCCTCATTAACTATTTGGTTACCCTGATAAATACCCAGGATAAACACTTATTTATACTGATTTGTTATCTTTAGATAAAATGATGGATACGATGCTTGTAACTGAATTCAAAATAATCCCAGGAAGCGGGGAGTGGGTAGGCATGTAGAAGAAGAAGAGCCATGAGTTGATCATTGTTGAGCTCGAGTGATAAGTGCACAGAGGTTCATTCCACTACTCTACTTTCGTGTGTGTTTGGTATATTTTATAACCAAACGCAGGTTTTTTTTTTTTTTGGTAAAAAAATATTAAGAAAGGACTTGGTTCCCAAGCATCCTACAAAGGAAAGCAATGAGTGTGTTGGTTGGTTCTAGTGTCATGATGACTGCACGGACTTAAACATATTTAAGTGTTTTAATCCATTGCAGCCATTTTCTTATGGATGCTTAAGTGGTTCTATCATTGGCCAGTGGGAGGCTCTTCATGTTGGTGCCTAAGTTCTTTGTGACACAAGTCCAGTGGTCTTTGATAGCATCCTCGCTTTCAGTATGACAAGAGTCCTATTTGCATTGTGTATCTCCTACCCAGACCTGGGCCACATTCCCACGGTAGGGCTCTGTCTTTCTCTAAGAGTCTTTTTTGTGCCTGGCCACTGTTATGAAAAAAGATCTCTTAGAGGCTCCAGTTAGACTCTGTCACCAGTAGCAGAATTTTCCTCTCTACACACCGAACAAGCGTGCCTTTGCCTCCCTTCACCTCCCCACTGCCGCCCCACTCCCACCCCACCAGAGCAGGTGTCTGGGCGATGCGTTGACTGTGCTGGTGGGTGGGTGGAGGGGAAGGGAGATTAAAATCTGACTTTTAAGGCTCAGGCAGTAACCTGCTTGAGGCTGGCTCCCCCTCCCCAGCCTCAGCCCCACCCCCAGACTCAGAACCAGAGAGAAGGAGAGGAGGGCAGTGAGAGTTCAGTATCTTTATCTATCTATCTGTCTAATTTAGGCAGGTTTATCTCACGCAGTAAATCAGAGAGAAACGTTTAGGGAGGAAGCAGTGGGGTACTCCGGTTTACCTAGCTTCATTCAATCTGCTGGGGCATTTGGGGGGTGTGCAGCGCAAGCAGAGCCCTCCAGAGACAATGTAAGATGAAAGGGCACAGAGGACTAAAGGAGAATCGGCCAAGAACGGCCTTCAGATACGTGAGGCGCCACCAAGTAGAAGACAGCCCATACTGGTTAACGTCCAAGGGCAGAGCTAGACCCTGTAGGTCAGTGTGACAGGGAGGTTGGTGGCAAGTAGAACCACCCAGTGATGGAGTGAGGAGCTGCCACATGAAGCAGGGAGTCCCCTTCCCAACGAGAGTTCCGAGAGGTCTGTAAGAGCTCCAGTCACAAATGTTTGGGAAGGGGGTTCCCATATGACGACTGAGCACATACTCAAAGAGAGAAGAACGTGGGGTTTTTGTGGCAGAGGAGAAAAGACCCAGGGCTCACAGTTGGACACACCAGCTGTGTGAACGTGGTCAGTTCCTTCCCACTCTTTTACACAGTGGGGGTAATAATCACTCCTCACCCTCAGGGCTACATTAAAGAAGAGGTGAGCTGAGAAACTCTGGGGATCCCTGGAGGTATGACTGAATGGTCCTCACATCTCTGCTGGGGAACCTGCAGATAGGCAAGAAGCAACTGCATTTGTTTTCAAAACAGTGTCCAGGCTGAAACTGCTCCCAGATGAAGTTGCATGATAGAAAGACCCAGTGTGAAGGAGTTGGCTAGCAAAGGGAGGAAGAAGCCAAGCTTGCCCCCCGGGGCAGTGAATGGAGGCTCTGGGGGGAAGCTGGTCATTTCAGAGGACAGAATCACCAAGAGGCCCGAATAGTGAGTCTGAATATGGAAATATTGCTTTTCAAATAGACGTCTCAGAATAGATTTCTGTGTAAGACTATAGCTGTGTGTGTTTGTGTGTTTGTGTAAAACTTAAAGGAAATGAATGGTGGCAGCCACCTGAGGAGTCCACACCTGGCATCCTTCCAGGCCTGACCTATAGAATATTTACTTGAGCTGGAGGGTAAAGGCCCGAGAAGCAGACCTGCGGGGAGGCCAGAAGACAGGGGCCAGAGTGGAGGGTTTCCAGGCACCGGCGTGTGTCCCACAACTCTGAGTGCCAGGCTGCATAGGGCATGAACCAGGCCAACAGGACAGGCAAGTTCTAAGCCATGGGGTCATCCAAGCCTGTCTAGCAATTATGCTATATGCGGGAGGGGCATGACCAGACACAAGATGGGCAGCAGTCTCAATCACGAATATGTATGCATTTAAAGCACTTCCTATACATGCCTCTGTCCCCTTTGATTTTTATTTCTTTTAAAAAAAACCATGACAAATTAAATATAAAAGTTGCAGGAGGACCCGATTCTAATGATGGCAAAATCCTAGTAGAAGTGTAATTACATCTTTTCTAACCTGGCTATAAAACAGTGATCTCGGTTATGTTGTTACTGCCCCCTTGACCTAAGTCCTAAATTTTTCCTTCTTAATTGTGCTGCATTTCAATAGATAAAGTCAGTTTTGTTAGACTTGCTTTTCCCTGTGTGCACACACTGTGTGTATGGGTGTGTACAGCCACGCTTAGCAATAGGTATGGTTCTGCCAACCTGGGCTGCTGCCTAAAACACTTCCTAAGTTTTTCATTGTGAAAATTTCTCAGAATATCATTGAAAATAGTACTTCCAGGAAAATATAAGTGAATATATATTTGATCTCGAAATGAGGAAACATTTTCTAAGCATATGACTAAAAGCAAAAAAACTGATGTTGTAAATTTCAATTTCTATGTGTCAAAGACACCAGATGAAAAGTAGATGACAAAGTGGAAAAATATTCGCAATATATACAATGGGAAAAGGGTGAATATCTCCAGTATGTAACATGCTTTTAGAACTCACTTAAGAAAGCACATCAAAAAAAAAAAAGGAAGAAAGAAAGCAAAAGTCATCACCACACCAGTCCTAAAACAATAAACACACATGAAAAAAATGTTCAACATTTAATAATCAAAGAAATACAAAATGTAAAATTAGAATCTGTTTTTTGCTTACAGGTAGGCTGTTTTGGTTTTTGTTTCTTTAATGATCATACCCAGTGTTGGTGAGACTGCAATGAATTAGAGCCTTTCAAAAACTGCTCAGGGTAAATTGGTTTCTGGAAAGTAATTCAGCCCTAAACTTAAAGAATTTCAAAGATATTTATTCCTGGTGGCTGCATTTTCCTGTGTCTTAATTTATTTCTTAAGAAATAATCAGAGGGATGAAAATATCTATGTTTAAGGATGTGTATTGCAACACGATTTATAATACAAATCAACAATAACCTAATATCTAATAATGGGTAGAGTGGCTAAATAACTGTATATAACAAAAATAGCCAAAAAAAGAGTTATTCCTAAGTAAAATCAAACAAACAAAACCCCTAAGGTTTTGAAAAAAAATGCATTAGAATAAACATTAAAAAAATAATATGTTAACAGTGATTATGTCTGAGTGCTAGTGTTGTGGGTAAGTTTTCATGCTTTTCTATATTTTCCAATTTTTCTATCATTAACATTTCTATTCCTGTTATCAGAAAAGTTATATAGAATATAAAAATTATTTCTCTCACTTTTGAATTGAGAAATCAAATTCATCCTGACGTTACCCAACGACCTGAGAAAGAGCAGGTTTTGGGCAAGAGAAGTAAGGAGTCCTGCTCAGGACAGGCTAGAACTGAGTTGTTCATTAGATCTCCAAGTGGATGTTCAAGTCTAGATTTCGGAGGAGAGTCGGGGCTGGAGATACAAATATTGAGGTCAACAGCATATGGATGGGATTTTAAAGCCCTGAGAATAAATGATGAGATCACAAAAGGAATGAGTTTAAAAAGATTAGAGAAGAGGTCCAAGTCCTTACCCTCAAGACTCTCTAAGACATCTGGGAGACACAGAGGCATCAGCAAAAGAGATGGTGCCCCTGCTACCACCACGGTGCCCAGAGCAGGCACTTAGAAACATTTCTGCAATGACTAAAGGAACAAACAAATGAACCCCAGGGATTGATTTATTCTAAGACCTCAGATCATTTGCCTGCACCCTTTCCTTTATCTCTCCCTCTCCTTTCAGGCCCAATTCTTGAATAATGGGGGTGGGGGGGCATGCATTGTTCTTGAATAAAACCATGTTTGGCTAACAAAAAATGCCAGATTAAAAAAACGCTGATACAACGCTTATCACCATCAACAGTAGCCACTTCAGCGCACTGGGAAGTAATCCAGTACTGGAGGCCAGGCCGAGACTTGATTCACTGGAGAACAGTGAATCCCCTTGAGTAAATGTGCAACTGAATCTTAACAACCGAAAATCAAGAGTCTCCGTCTTCCAGTTAAACTGATTACTCCTGTGGGCCTTTGGTTTAGAGCCAACACGTTTGGACTATTTAAATGGACTCAGCCCTGCAAATGGATAAATCTTGCTTGCTAAACTTTTTAAAAAAGATTTATTTCCAAACCAGATCACATCGTTTTAGTTTTAGGAACTCCTTTTTTGTGTGTTTTTGTCTTTTTTTTATGTTTATGGCAGCTTTATTTATAAGTGCCAAAACATGGAAGCAACCCAATATCCCTCAGTAGGTGAATGGATTAATAAACTGTGGCACATCTGGACAATGGAACATTACTCAGTGCTAAAAAAGAAATGCGTTATCAAGCCATGAAAAGACATAGAGGAAACGTAAATGTATATTACCAAGTGAAAGAAGTCAATCTGCCAAGGCTATATACTGTATGATTCCAAGTATATAACATTCTGGAAAAGGTAAAAATATAGAGATAATAAAAAGATCAGCAGTTGTCAGGGTTTTCATGGGGGAAGGGATAAGGGATGAATAGGTATAGCACAGAGGATTTTTATGGCAGTGAAAACACTCTGTATGATACTACAATGATGCGTACATGATATTATATTTGCTCAAACTCACAGAATGTCTAACACCAAGAGTGAACCCTAATGCAAACTATGGATTTCAGATGATTATAATGTGTCAGTGTAGGTTCATCAACTGTAACAAATGCACCACTCTGATGGGACATGTCCATAAGGAGAGAGGCTGTGCATGTATGGGGGTCAGGTGATACAAGGGAAGTTTTTAAAAAGTAAAGAAAGTAAATGTATAGCATTTTATTTATTGCCTTAAGTTTAAAGCACTTTTACATATGATATTAAATTTAGAAAACTGCTTTATGTTAAATTATTATGTAATTTATAGCTGATAAAGCAGTTTGCTTTTTTTCTGTGCTCTTTGAGAGAGTGGCTTCCTTCCACTGCTTGGAAGGAAAGAGAATATTTTATTTTTTAATCCCCTTCATTCACAATGGATTAGCTAGGTGGAGGATCTCTGTCTAGGAGAGACCGGTTGACCAGGAATGGAGGTATTAGCTGCTATAGATTTGTTGGTTAGAATTAGCAGAAGGAAGGGCTGGCAGTGGAGGTGGGAAGAGAAAAGGGAGGGTTCCCTAGTCTTGGTTTTACCTGCTTGGGAGCAAGGTAGTGAGGGTGGAAAGATCAGCCCTTTCCCGGGTGTGAGTCCAGCGATGTGGGCTCACTGTGTAAGTCACTGGACTTAATTGGAGGAAGGCAGCTCTAAGACAGCCCTGCTGGGTTACTAGGAGGCTGACTTGGAGGAGTCATTGCATTAAACTGATTGATAGTCTCTCGGTGTCTGGGAGAGGTGTTTTGGCTTTGTGTCAGAGCTCTCATCAGACGGGCCTGCGCTGTGAGAGGTTTGAAAAATGGTTCGGATGAAAAAATTGACTCTTCGATAATAAATTATAATGATGCTTTGTATTTATAGCGCATCCTTCAACTGAGGGAACTCTAAGTTCTTTATGGATATTAACTCACCTTTCACACAATAGAGAAAAGATAATTTTGTCAATTCCGTATTTTTGTATTCTTTTTTTTTTTCTTTTACTGGGGGAAGAGGTAGCTATTACAGGGATGTTTTCCTGTGTTAATCTGGAGGCAACAAGTCTATTTTTTTTTTTGCTGGAAATCTTTTCTTATTGGATATCACATAAGAAGTTAAAAATGAATAGTGATGCCTAAAATGTGTGTGTATGTGCATTTATATGTCTATGTGGTTGTAGTATCTATATAAATATTTAATGTTTATGGTCTAAGCCTTCTCCCTCAGTTTTCATGAGCTAGAATTTATTAGTTACGGAACAGGGGGGCTATTATTATTTGCTTTTGCACCTAAATGATTTAAAAGTCAATTATGAATTGGCTAAGGGGATTGGAGAACTATGCCATGTAATGCGGCCTCAGCAATTTTGATTTGCTACCAAATGTCGGGAATGAGGAAGTGTCTGGGGTGGGAAATAGTCCACAGACGTTACCATATGGGTATTAAACCAACTAGCCAGAGGCCTTAGGTCACTGGGATATAGCAACTCTGCTGTGTTTCATCTGGCTGGGTTAGGAGGCGGGGCCAGAGGGTGCTGGGGCGTATACAGGCAGACCCATAAATCTAGGAATAAAGCAGAACCCCAGGACTGGCCAAAACAATGAGTGAAAACCAGGCAAGCCCACAGAGACGCTGGTCACAACAAGCCAGCCCTCAACACTTAGGTCTGTACTCTACAGCACTAGCGACAATTAGAGCAAGCGCCAACCGGCTCTAGGGTCCCCGGGAAGGGAATGTAAACATTTACTGCATTTCCTATTTATCTGCAAAGTGCCGTCTTCTGAGTCACTAAGGCAGAGAAGCAGGATGGAAGGCAGTAATAACCCAATGCAACAGAATTATTTGTCGAATGGAAAATTCCCCTAAGGAATTCACGTCCTTTGAACATTCCAAATGGGAGGTGGGAATAATAATAATAAATAATAAATTAATAAATAATAAATAAATAATAATAATAATAAACAGAGGTGGCAAATAGGTGATTCATACACTGGGGCCCTCCACTGGGGACTGTATGACTTTGTGTTTGCATGAAGGGATGCTGAAAATCAGACTATGTTCACCTCAGAATTAGCCAGGAGCAAAGGGCAAAACTTTCCTAACAGGCCTGGAGTCCACAGTAAATTTTTTTTTTTTTTTTTTTTTTTTTTTTTTGCCGTACGCGGGCCTCTCACTGCTGGGGCCTCTCCCGTTGCGGAGCACAGGCTCCCGACGCGCAGGCTCAGCGGCCATGGTTCACGGGCCCAGCCACTCCGCGGCATGTGGGATCTTCTTGGACCGGGGCACGAACCCGTGTTCCCTGCATCGGCAGGCGGACTCTCAACCACTGCGCCACCAGGGAAGCACCACAGTAAATTTTAAAAAGCGAGCGTGCACCACAATGAGCATTCATCATAAATCTTCGGTTGCCTCTGGGTTCTGGCCTGGATGCTAAAAAGGGTGAAGTACTTTTGGAACAAGAGCCCGGCCTTCTGATGCCTTTGTATGTTAACTAGCTAATCAAGGTGCTCCAGCCTGTCTGGCTCTTGCTATCCAGTTATTACTCAGTTGGCTTAACAGTCCCCACCCTTGAACATTGAAATTGCTGCTCGGCGTATATATATGTATGCGTGTGTATATGTGTATACATGGGTACCTATGTGTGTATATATATGTATGTGTATGTATACATATACATGCACATGCATATGTTTTCCCTCATAAATGAAACTGAATTACACTTTATTTTCAGTATCTAGGTGACCCTTAAAACTGAGGGGAAAAGGGGATTGGAAAGGCAGGGCAGGGAAATGATTATTTTGTAGGTCAACTCTGAATGAAAATTTCCCCCAAAACATTAGTTCCAAATTCTAATATTAAAAAAAGTCTAAAGTAGTACAACATAAAAATGGACTTAAATTTAATACACAAAACCATGTAGCGCCTTGGGTCAGTCCAAACACAAACTGATATATATATTTTTTCCCCTAAAGGCGGTCAAAGTTAACCTGGCAAATGGTCAGAAGAATATGAAGAAGGAAGGTTCTTTTCTTTATTAATTTGTTTGATTTGAGGTTCTCTAAGTGCAGTGAGTGGTACCAGTCGTGAGATCTGTGTTGAGCTGCAAACCCCAAAGCTGCAACCTGAGCCCCCAGTGAAGTTATTTAAGTTTGAGTCTTGGGCTGGTTGATGCCAGAATCAATCTAATGTGTTGTCAGCAGGCTAAGCCAGAAGAGTAGAGCTCCAACGAGGAATTTCTATGCAGTAAATATCACTTAAATTCCACTCAAATTTGGAGCTGGTGTCAAAGTCCAAGAAAGCAATATTCCCTGGCAACTGCTGTCAGGGGTGTGTTTGTGCCTGGCTCCATATCAACTTAACACTCAAATTAGCAGAGAAGAAGGATAGTGAGTTAATATTATCCAGCTGACTGCTCAAAGAACTGCTTTAATTGTAGCCAGAGAAATATGGAGTGGGCACAACCAGTCATCAATGACCTCCAAATGACTAGATGCTCAGAATTTTCTGGCAGCCTGGGCTAGATAAATAATTCCTGCTGTGAAATAAATAAATTCCCTAGGGCTTCCCTGGTGGCGCAGTGGTTGAGAATCCGCCTGCCGATGCAGGAGACACGGGTTCGTGCCCTGGTCCGGGAAGATCCCACATGCCGCGGAGCAACTAAGCCCGTGAGCCATGGCCGCTGGGCCTGTGCGTCCGGAGCCTGTGCTCCGCAATGGGAGAGGCCACAACAGTGAGAGGCCCGCATACCGCAAAAAAAAAAATAAATAAATAAAAAAAAAATAAAATAAATAAATTCCCTGAAATATTTCAGGGAAACCAATGCCATCACTTCCCGGTTGCTCAGCTACAAGGAGCTGGAGAAACACTGTAGGAAGAGTAGAGGAAAAGGGGGAGGGGATCTACCCGCTGGTAGATTTCTATCTCACTGCCTGCTTGTTTATGAGGGGCTGGTGAACCCATTGAGGTTGGCGTGGTGGGGAGAGTGGGAGGTCTTCCAAGAACTCTGAATATGAGGCTTGTAAACATATTCCACCTCTGGACAGGTCTTCGGAAGGTTAGGAAGGAGGCTGGGAGAGAAGGAAGGAAGGAAGGAAAGGAAGGAAGGAAAGAAATATGGAAAGGGAGATCTGAAATGGGAGGTTAGAAGGAGAGAAAAGAGAAAGGCAAGAGACAGTGATATTAATTAAAAAAGGAAATAAAAGATCAGAAGAGAGAGAGCAAGAGGGAGAGAAGGATAGAGAAAAGAGAAAGGAACGAATACTATGTAGCTCTAAAGTAATAGGTACCTTTTTTTTTTTTAACAGAACACACACTGCAGATAAATACTGCAATCTTTGAACTTTTTCAGTAATTGTATTTCTCTTATTCTTCCCCTTTGCTTTGTTCTTACATTAATTTAAAAATATTTGCTTTGGGCTTCCCCGGTGGCGCAGTGGTTGAGAGTCCGCCTGCCGATGCAGGGGACACGGGTTCGTGCCCCGGTCCAGGAAGATCCCACGTGCCGCGGAGCGACTGGGCCCGTGAGCCATGGCCGCTGAGCCTGCGCGTCCGGAGCCTGTGCTCCGCAACGGGAGAGGCCACAACAGTGAGAGGCCCGCGTACCGCAAAAAAAAAAAAAAAAAATTTGCTTTTAAAACACAGACAACTGAAGTTTGGGGTTAGTGCTGTCACCCTCCGTTTCCAGTGGTTTGAAGGTAGAACAACTACAGGCGAAATTCTTCCCTTTCTTCTCCAACTTCCTTCACTTACCCAACTTCCTGCTTGCCCGACTTTCTTTCTGCTTTCAGAAAAGGGATGAGGGGCTGAGAAAATTAGCTTTGGAGAGCTTAAGGTATTTGGGTTCTTAACTGCTTCAGGAGCCAGCACCCTTGCCCAAAGGAGTCCTGAGCCTGAGAGCCACTTCTCCCAGGGAGTTTGCTAACAGGACTATTTCCAAGCCATTCTTGAGGGAAGCCACACCAAGAGACATTCAGAACTAGAGCTAAATTCCTCTTCCCCTGAAGAAAAACAGGGGTGTTTAGGAACCCTCACACCCCACACAGCAGGGAGGCAGCCTCTGTATTTGGCGCTGTTTGTGAGAAGCCAGTCCCAAACACAGGCTGCGGAAACAAATCAGCTGCCTTCCAGGCACAGCACAAATTGGGAATGCAGAAAAACTGTGACTTCATCCTTGTGTGCTTGCAATCCTGGGGTGATTTTGTTCAAGGAGACTGGCATCTGCCAGGGGGGAAATAATTATAAACTTATTATTTCCGTTTATAAATTAAGCTTCTCAAAGGAAGGGAAAGTAAAAACAGTTTTATTATTGCCCAGTGAAAAGACAATTGCTATCGGCCACAATTGGCACGTTCTGGAGAAAAACAATGCACAACCAAACACACGACATAGTCCACTACAGGGGTTTCTTTTTGAAGCAGTTATAAAAGGCCTGTGTCTTATTAGCAGTGTCAGGATTTCTGGGGGTGTCTTGCTGCGCCACGGAATGAGAAGGCCATCTCCAGGGCGGTGTCCTTCTTAAGTCAGAAACCAAAACATTAAAAACAAACAAACAAGCAAACACAAAAACCTTTTCTTTTTCACCATTACTCTGACCCTTTACGTTTGTAGGACATAGTACTCCTGGAAAAAGAAACTTCTTTAGCTGAAATGAATCACTGGTTTTAATTCTGGCAATATGGTGACATTCTCCTTTTTTAAAAAAAATCTAATTTTATTTTATTTTTGGCTGCTTCAGTTCTTTGTTGCAGGATCTTCATTGTGGCATGCAGCATCTTTCGCTGTGGCATGCGGGCTTCTCTCTAGTTGCAGCACAGGGGCTCCAGGGTGCATGGACTCTGTAGTTTGCGGCACGCGGCCTCTCTAATTGAGGCCCGTGGGCTCAGTGGTTGTGGTGTGTGGGCTTAGTTGCCCCATGGCATGTGGAATCTTAGTTCGCCGACCAGGGATAGAACCCTCGTCCTCTGCATTGGAAGGCAGACTCTTAACCACTGGACCACCAGTGAAGTTGCTGGCATTCTCCTTAATTTAATAATTTTAGGAAATAAATTGAAGTAGATTCAGATCAAATTTCAACCACTCATTTCAATGGGGTCTATTTTTTTAAGTTTAAAAGTTTGATGTTGTTCCAAAAAATAGTGACTCTTTGAACTTGATGTTCAACTAATGTTGAACTAATGTTCAACTTATGTTGAACTAATGTTCAACTTAGTGCAATTTCAAGTTCCCACTAAATTGGAGGCTAAAATGCAGGCTCAAGAGAAAAGAGATGCAAGTTACAAACCTAGATTCTAAATATCCCAGCAGACTATCTCCGTGAAACTGACTTTTGTGTGTGTGTGTATAAGTGTATGTGTGTTACCCTCCATTTCCTGTTCTCCTTTTAAAAAAATAAATGATGACTTTTTCAGGTCTCTGCTTCCAGGTATGAAGGGCTTTGGCCATTTGAAGTCAGAGGAGAGGCAGGAATGCGCGGTACTAATTGGGTGCATCCTGGTGTGCTAATACAAAGGACAGGCAATGTGACTGCGGATTTTTGAGTTTGCCGTCTGTACCTGGCCTTTCTGGGGATTAAGAAAGGCTTGCTGGCCTCAGGTCATAGGTTACACTGCAGACCTGACTGCAGTTCCCTGGATGATTCCTATACCAGAGTGGACAGTGTGGCCTCTATGCTAACCAGCCCAGAGTAGCTCACGTTCGGTGGTCACACAGGAAAGCCGCACACAGACACTAGGAAGGATTGCCAGGATGGCCGGGTGACTGCCCATCCTCCAGAAAGTAGGATCAAGCAAATGGAGCAGTCCCCAAGTCCTTAGGGCCAGGGCTGCTGGCAACATGTCTCGCAAGTCTGTGTGAGGTGACAGGGAATGATGCCACCTTGGGAAGGGACCACTTGATGAAAGATGAAAGGTGGAGAGGTGACAGAGAAATAAAAGCCTGGTGGGGAGAATCAAGGAGAATGCAGGGAGGAGACCACTGAGAGAAAAACCAGAGGGAAGAGGTATATCAGCCTGAAGATAGGATGACACAGGGGAGGGAAGGAGGAGGAGGGCTGGAAGGGCTTCAGCCCCGCAAGCATGGGGGTCAGACCTTTCCACGGGTAAGAGGCTCGGTCTGGCTGCCTTCTACTTGCTGGTCACGTTCTTCTGACAGAGAGAACCTAGGCTGGGAAATGGCCCAGGTGTCTCTTCTCTGTAAATGGGTCTGGAGGGCCCCGGCAAACCTCTCCCAGCAGGGGCTTGGTCCCGGCCCAAAGGAATATTTCACCTCCTTTCCTGGTTTAGACACTTCTGAGAGGCAGAGCGCACCCTCTTCCATGGGCTCTTGTGCGTGTAGACCCACTCATTACACATGCAGACACTCCCAGGTCCTGATCCAGGGCGCACCACTTGTGTGCTTGGATACCCAAGGGACACCATTTCTTCCAGCATTGCCACCCGTTGCTAAGGTTTTGTTCCCTGAATCACACTGGTCCAGCCGTACAGTCAGACTAAGTGCCTGGCACACACAGGCCTCTCCCGTGAGCTGTGTTCTGGGACGGGTTCTAGGAATGCTGGCCTGTGACCCCAGAGCAACCCAAACCCCAGCTCGTCCTCGTCCTGGGATGTGAGGGGGGAATGCCAATCCTTGAGTGGAATGAGCAGACAGATGTGCTCCCACCTGCCTTCTGGGCTTGAAGAGACCCAGGCGGGGAGAGGACCTGGGCTCGGCTCGGAGCAGCCTGTGAGGGTGACAAGTTCCGTGTGATTTCTACCATTGCTAAGTGTCCCCCTTTCCTCCTGCGGCTCCTACTACTCTGTGAATTGGCTGGAACTGGCCTTTAACTCCAGGATCCCGTCAGCTACCTACCTCCTGTTGGTGTGTGTATGAAGAATGCAGAAATTTAGATATTCATCGACCTAAACTGCATCTAACGGGGGCGGGGGGGGCAGCATCACGATGGGGTGGAGGCTAATAAAAGGCATCAAAAATGTTTTTTACTCTTTTCTCTTATTTCAAAATAGTATATTCTTATATAATATACTGTAGAACTTGGAAAATAGGGAAAGGCATGTTTTCTTCCATTTGCTTTTCTATAGTGATATCTGCATCTCTGTCTATATGCTTATAAATCTAGATTTCGAATCAAGTAGGAAGGGCCATAGCATGCTGCAGGAGCCCCATGGGCTCTGGTAGCAGATCTCATTGATTCCTGGCGGTCCTGGTGAGACGTCCTGAGGACCCAAACTATGGAGTAATTGAGAGAGCAAGAGAGGAGGTGACATACCCAGGCTCCCCCCACCACCCCGCTGTCCCGCCCCGCATACCCACACCGGTACCTCCACCGGAGAAGAGAGAGGGCAGAGGCTGGCTTGGAAGCCGCAAGGTGAACTCCCTCTCATGGGAGAGAGCCACCATCAGAGGTGACAGCCCAAGTTCGCACGCGTCCCCAGCGCGTCCCCAGCGCAGCAGCTGCAGGGGCGGCAGGCTTTGTGGGGCCTTTGATTCATGAGAACGAAGTACGTCACGGGCGAGTGCTCGCGGGGCGTGGGCAGGGCACACAAGGGTTGCCAAAGAGACAAACACACCTCCAGAAAGGTCTTCCAGCTCTGGCTGTGCTTCAATCCAGGCAGCAGCCCCCCTCTGTCTCACGTAGGGCCTGCATAGGAAGCTTGGGAAATGCACGCGGCCCTTCCCCATGGTGCTCCCAGCTCTGACCCAGCTCTAACTCACAGGAGCTCAGAAATAACTCGCCCGAGGTCTCTGCAGGACTAGTCGGCAGCCCCTTGAGGTGAAAAGCTGGGCCTTTCCTGTACCTTGCTGCATACAGGGGCGGATTTTTCTGACACCCACTCATGTTTCTTTTGGACAGCTGAGACATAAAGCTCTCAGTCTTTATCTTATTTTTCTTGTCAAAGCTTTGGGGGATTAGAGAGAGACAGTTGAAAGCACAGGAATGAGGGAGGGAGCTCACTCTGGGCTCAACTCCAGAGCAGGGGTTGGGGTGAATCCCAGCTGAATTTATCATTTATTCATTCGTCGAACACTTAGGATCACCTACTTTGTGCTGGCACTCACTAAGGATTGCAGAGAAAGAAATATAAACAAGAATATAATACGTTCCAGATCTTGTGGAGTTTAATTTTTAACAGGGACAGACCTGTCATCAAATAATTAGTGAAAATGTGTCAAAAGCTAGAGTCCAATAAGTCAGAAATATTACCATAAACTTATTTTTAAACAGAATGTTAGCCACATTTTGAATACACTCCATAGGATTTACTTCAACCTCCAGACAACTTATCAGGGAATTCTTCTAAGTTTAAAGCAATGAGTGCAATTGTCAATGTGAAAAAACCACAAGAAATACACTAGAGTGTCCAAAAAGCTTGGAAACCCTGACAAAGTACTGTATTTCTTGTATCTTTTAAAAACAAGATTAACAATTGGATCTATTTCTTTAATTTAGAAGTATTTCACCTGAACAGGTATCTGAAGGTTGAAGGAGAACATATTGAATGTATTTTTTGAAAATGTAACTGATATTCTGTTTGACAATAAATTTAACTCATGATTCCTGATTTTTTGGGCACCTGTAGATTAGAAACAGGTGCCCGTGGAAGGGAGATTAGTTCTGCCTAAAGGAAGCACAGAAGTTTTCCCAAAGGAGGTAACATTTGATCTGAGCCTTGAAAGATGAGTAAAAGTTTTGTTAAGCTGAAGAATTTAATGGAAGGATGAGCTGAGCAGTCTTGCTGGAAGCCGTTGGCTGGCCCTCCCAGAAGGCTTGTCCTTTCTGGGTGAACCTCGGCCTGTTCTTTGTTCAGGTGGCAGTAGGATGCTGCCCTGGGTGGCAGTCCTGCCTGGCAGGGCCTGGACCTGTTCACAGCCTGGAACCCACCCACCCGTGAGAAAAGGCCCCGGCAGTCTTCCTCCCTCGGAGGCTCTGGGGCTTACAACATCCCATCCTACTCACTTATGCTTATGCCAAGGCGACGCATGCAGGGACACCAGGGAGGGTGGAGGGCACTTTGGGAATCTGACACTTTGTGACTCCTGCTCATTAAGAAATCTTAAGTCGTTTTCTTCCTGGTGACTAGCTTGAACACTGGATCACAGCCGGAAGCAACCACAGAGATTGTTATATGAACACCCTTATTCTGGAGGCGAAGAAACCAGGGGTGAAGTAACTTCCCTAAGGTTGCATACTTTGGGTAATAGCATCAGCCCAGGCTCCCATAAAAAACTGTCTCTCAGGCCTCTTCCAACTCATAGGTTCTTTGAAATGTAGGGGGCAAAATTCATTCGTTTTATACATTAATGGCCATCAATCAATCAATCAGCCTCTTAATCATCCAGACAATTATGTAAAGACTGAGTGCCAGTGATGCCTACCACTAGGCTTCCTACAGTGGTAGAATCTAAAGAACTAGAAGCCAGGCTCTTTCTTTGCCCTTGAGCATCGTGCAATCTAGTCGAGTAGGAAAGAACCCCTTAGACACAATGAGAGTAACAAAGTGCTCTTGGTGCTAAAAAGTCATTAAAGCAATGGAAGTTGGTGTGGGCTGGAGCTCTAGGGGAAGAAAGCCTTAGGGGAAGGGGAGAGCTGAGAAAGTCTTGGAAAGGATTACTAGAGGGAAGGAGAAAGGCAGGATCTGGGTGGAGAGCTGTGGGAAGCATTTGGGAAAACTCACGAGTGCCTGTTTGTATTCAAGCCTAGCTCACGCCTACACTCTCCCAGGCTCCCTGCTTCACCTCACAGTGAAGCTTCTCATCTTCCAGGATTGGTGGCTGGTTTTGCCCCTTCTCCATCCAGGATAAATCAGTGGAGAAATAGAGGGGTAAGATGCCAGCTCCGTTTCGGCTGCAACATTCTTTCTCCTTCTCTGGTCATTCTGGTATGTTTGGAAAATTGGACTTGTTCTCTGGCCAACTAACCCTGCAATAGGAAGTAAAGCATGCTTCACGGTGCCCAGGTCCCCCATCCTATTTCTACATAGCCCTGAGCAAACCACTCAGAGTCCCTAAATGGCTCAGAGCAGGTGTGGCTCTGGTACCAGGAGCAAAGGCCAATGTTAAGACAGTGCTGATGCGGTGTGAGATGCCCACCCCAGCTCTTGATGTCACCCAGGCTGGTGTCTCACTGCAGCTGTTCAGAACCTCCCAAGACACAGGTGGATGCAAGGGCTTTCCAGGGCAGGCCCCAGCACTCAGCAAGCTGGTCCTCAGCAAATGACCGGATGTGAAAAAACCGGAGCCAGAAGGAGAAAAAGAAATGGGACTGTCCTCGTTAGTATATTTTAAACAAAGCAGAACTCCAGGCAGCCATGTTAGGGACGGCATGATGTCCACGTGAGATCACACATCAACACGATGAACTGTGGGGAATAAACACCAGACGGACCTGCCATGTCGGGGCTGTAATCCCTTGAGTTCCTCTGACAAAAGTGACCGAGTGTGGAGGCACTGGTCCTGTTGGGTTGCTCTGTGTCTACGACAGGGAGCCTTGGGGCTGCCTTCCTTCAAGGAGCAGCCTGTCTGCAAATGCTCAGGTCAGGGTGGATGCATTCATAGAATCTTCCAGACCCAACCAACCCAGAAGGCAGTGGTGCCAGCATTGAAGCGTACAAGAGGACATGGAACAGCAATGGTAAAATGCAGATCCCTGGACCCTCCTTTAAAGACTCTAATTTAGCCACTCTGGGGCGGTGCTGACACCGGCCCCAGACCAACCTGGCAAGCACTGCTGAGGGCTTTGGCTCTGCTGCCAGCCAAGAGGGGTCAAGCAGCCCCTCTTCACCCAGGAACTAGCTCAGCTGACTTTTGCGGTCCTTCGTAGTCAAAATTCTCTGCATGGGTATTTTTTATAATACCCTGTTCAGCGACCTTGTTAGTTCAAGACAGAGGAATCCAGGAGAAGCGGACAGGGGTTATCTTCTGGGCCACTCCCCTCCCCACCGCGGCCCCTCACTCCTGGGGTTGGTGAAAGAGAACTCAGCCCAGACACCACGGGCAGTCCCCGTGTGCCCAGGAGCTCCACCGAGAGCTGCCCCATCAGAGGGACAGATGAACCCAGGGCTCGCTTTCTGCTGAGCACGGGAAGGCCCTGACACTGAGTGTTCAGGGCTCGAAAACGAAAGCAGCCGGCGATTCTGAGAGCGGCGGCTCTGACATTTGGAGTCCCCCTGTGTGAGCGCAGAGAGACCCCTGTGCCTCCTCCTGGCTCTCTGAGAAGGGGGAGTAGCGCTGGTGGGACTGAGGCTCTCCGCCGGGGAGGCTCACGTCTCCGCTGGGAAGGCAGCGGCGTGTCCTCAGGGCCGTGCGGTGGACACGTGCGCGCGTGTGCCGGGACGCACAGAGCCAGGCCTTCTCCCGGTCACTGTCAGTCCCTCCCCGCTCCCCATGCAGGCGCCCCAGGGCCTGGCCCGTCCCTGCCTCTCCGGGGGGACCCTTGGACAGTTCTCCCTGGCGTCTGGGAGGTAGCCCCTCAGGCCCCAGCTCCCCGAGCCGGCGCGGATCCAGCCGCCCCCGAGCGCTCCCAGCCCCAGGCCGACTTCCCCGCAAAGGTGGTGGAGCTGGGGAAGGGACCGCAAGCGGGGGCGGGCGCCAGAGCGTGTGTGAACAGTTCAAGTTCAGACGGGAGATCTCAGGCGATAACCCGGGCCCTGGATGGCGCCGCTCGACAGGAAACCTCGAGCGAGGAGACAGCTGTGGGCCGAGGGGAGGAGCTGCTGTTCCCGGTAACCGCACTGCGAGGCGGTGGAAGCCGGGAGCCCACCCTGGCCGCGTGGGAGGAAGGGTCCCAGAGCCCTGCACTGCGCCCGGGGTTCCTCTCCCTCGGGGGAATTCGGTTGGTGACTTGGGGTGCGGTCCGGCACACCTGGGCTTTGGCTGTGCTTGGAGAGAAGAGGCCAGCCTCTAGAGAAGCCCCGGAAGCCAGCCCCTGCTTCTCCTGTCCACTTTCAGGGGGGACCTCCACACGTGGAACAGTGAGCTTGGCCTCAGAAAGCTCAAGCTCGCTTCTTTAAAATCCCGGGGAGTTGTTTACTCTATCCCATAAAATACTTGTGTCTGATTTCCAATCGAAATAGCATGTCCTCCCCAAATCTCGGAGAAGCTGAGGCTTGATGCAGTGGGAAGCTGCTCAGCGGGGCCTCATCCTGGGCTTCGCCCCCAGCCTGCCACAGTAGAGCAAGAGAAGCCCATCACAGGGTCCACAAAGGTGGAGGAGGCATGGCCCCGGGATCAGGGAGCCCTCAGCTGGAGGGGGCATCAGTCAAGCAGATAGATACACAGGTTTCTGCTGTGGGTGCGGCCAGAGCCCTGAGGGGGTACCCTCAGTTGCCTGGGGCTAGCAGGATAGTTTCCAGAGGGCAGATGAGGGCTGCAGGGGTGGCCCCTCTGCCTCCCTTCTGTCCTATGGTCTTCCTTGGATTGTTCGGGCAGCTCAGCTCCTGATGCCCAGAAACCTGCTTGGCTTCTTGGGTACCCAACTCCTGGCAAGCAGAGGTATGGCTGGAGCGAGGCCGTGGGTCAGAGCTGCTTTCACCTGGCTGGGCTGGGGTTCATGTCAGGGATGGGGCAAGGAGGGATTTGCGTATGAAAACATCTCTTTTCTGCAGCACTGGATAATAATAGCAACAATAACCATTGTGCTATTCATCAGCAGTAATTGTTTTGATGTTCATGCATAAATGTATTAAAATTTCCCACAATGCCACTAGAGTGAAAATTTCTGTATATTTGAAATACTTCCAAATGCCAGCAAGTCATCACTGGAAATGTACTGAGCCACAGCCAAGTTCAAGGTGCTTTGCTAGATGGACGAGTCCCTGTCCCTCCACTTTCTGCTTGTTTAGAACTGTGCCACACACACCTGATTTGACTTAAGGGTTCACGTTATTTGTTTTTGTTTGGGTTGTTCAATATTATAAACTTAATATACTATCATAGAATTTCAAAGAGCACAAAAAGGTGCAAAGTAGAAAATAAGTAAAATTTTCCGGAACTCCTCCTGCACTCATTCCTCTCCAGAGTTAACCATGGAAAATATATTTTGTGTATGTAGCTATCCAGATATGTAGATAGATGGATAGAGATACTTTTTTATTGTGGTAAGTTATAAATGATATAAAATTACCATTTAACCATTTGTAAGTGTACAATTCAGTGGCATGAAGTACATTCACAATGTTGTGCAACCATCATTACTATCTGTTTCCAGAACGTTTTCTTTTCTTTACAGTCTTATAGACTTTTTATTTTTTAAAGAAATTACACACTTAATAGTAATAATAATTAATAATATACTAGTTTTGGTGTGTAGTTCTTTGAGTTTTAAAATTTGGGTAGGGCTTCCCTGGTGGTGCAGTGGTTGAGAGTACGCCTGCCGATGCAGGGGACACGGGTTCGTGCCCCGGTCCGGGAGGATCCCACATGCCGCGGAGCGGCTGGGCCCGTGAGCCATGGCCGCTGGGCCTGAGCGTCCGGAGCCTGTGCTCCGCAACGGGAGAGGCCACAACAGTGAGAGGCCCGCGTACCGCAAAAAAAAAAATTTGGGTAGATTCATGTAACCATGATCACAAACAGGATACAGAGCAATCTCCCTCCCCAACTTCCTTATGTATTTTAGAGTTTTATATATTCAGGATTCAATCCTCTTTTATGTGTGTGTGATTCAAAGATATTTTCTCCTGGCCAGTGGCTTCTCCGCAAACAAAGGGAATATACTTAACAAATTATGTGCAAAAACTTGTACACTGAAAAGCACAAACCATGTTTACAGAAACTAGAGTTCTAAATGGAGAGATTTATTATAATCACGAATGTTTCCAGAACTTTTTCATCATCCCAAACAGAAACTCCATCCAGATACGTTTTTATGTCCGTATAAGTATACATATGCAGCCTACATAATATACCTCTTCTTTTTTATACACAAATATTAAACACACCATTCCAGAGCTTGCCTTTCACCTAATTATCCTGAAGATCTTTCCACAGCAGCACACACAGAACTATCTGTTGTGTTTGTTTTTTTGAACTACCATACATGAATACACCAAAATTTATTTATCTGGTTTCTGGCTGGTGGACGTTTACCTTGTTTTTCTTCTTCTTTTTTTTTCTTTTTTCTGCTCCCTGCAGATAATGTTGCAATAAATATCTTTGTGCATATATCTCTGCATACTGTGAGGGCTTATCTGCAGAATAAATTAAAGTCTCAGAGAAATGGCAAAATCCTGCTTGGAATTTTTACATGAGGGTTTTGCTCTAGAATGGATTTCTTTTAAATGGTGCTAACGTTCAAGAGCATAATGAGAGGGCTGTGGGCTGTGTGCCGTGTGAAAGAACAAAGGCCTGGCGAGACATGGCCTCTCTTCCAGGCTCTGCTCCTCCTGCACCTCGGGACCTCAGGAGAGTCACGTCACCTCCCTGACCTTCAGACTCTTCATCTGCAAAGTGGAGCAAATAAGATCTGCCTGGCTTCACTTCACTTCACTCTTGTTAGGATCAAATGAAATCAAGAACGTAAAAGAGTTCTGTAACTGGAAAGTGTAGAGCAAATGTTTGGTATGACCACAATTGTTATAGTGTCAATCCCTGGAGTCAACCAGGAAAGCCACGGGTCCAAGCTGGCAGCAAAAGGGAAGAATGAGTCCCTCTTTCTCCCCCTCTCTCTCGATAGATATAGATATAGATGTATATGTATACATACATGCATATATGTATATATACACATATACATAAATATATTTCTCTGTGTGTGTGTATATATCTTGCTTATAACTGGGCCTGGTACAGAGCAAGTGCTGTCCACTAAAATGAGAGACTGGTCCGTGGGCCTTGAGAGGCTGCTGGGAAGGTGGAAAGAACTGAAATGTGAATTCTGCTTACCAAGGGAGATCACTGCCTGTCATTGTTTTACTCCCAGAGCATTGATGAGGGCGTCGTCTCCCTGGGGTCTCCTCAGCACCCAGTGCATCTCCCCTAATGGGAAGATCCATTTACTTGCTCACCGCCCTACTCAGCTGTGAGGCTGGATCTGTATCTTTACTTGCTCCCCATTGCCTAGCACAGTGTCTGCACCTTCTGCTAATAACGATGGCCTATCACGGAGTTTTGAGTACTTACTATGTATCAGGCACTGTGCTAGGTTCTTGCTTACATGCAATATGCCCCCTCCTTACAATGACTCAGAAGTTAGGAATTATGGTGGCTGTTTTCAGAGAAGGAAACTGTATTAGTCTCCTAGGGCTGCCATAACAAAGTACCACAGAATTAGTGACTTAAACAACAGACATTAATTTTCTCACAGTTCTGAAGGCTGAAAAGTCTGAGCTTAAGGTGTTGGCAGGGTTGGTTTCTTCTAAGGGCCTCTCTCCTCGGCTTGTAGGTGGCCATCTTCTCTCTGTATCTTCATGTGGTCTTCCCCCTGTGCGTGCCTGTGTCCTAATCGCCTCTTCTTATAAGGACACCAATCAAAACGGATTAGGGCCCACCCTAAGACCTCATTTTAACTTACTTTCCTCTTTAAAGACCCTATCTTCAAATACAATCACATTCTGAGGTACTGGGGGGTTAGGGCTTCAGCGTACGAACTTTGAGGGGACACAATTCAGCCATAACAGAAACAAAGGCTTAGTGGTCATAAATGTAATGAACGATGAGCGAGCAAAAGAATGAATGGATTTGGGCTTCCCTGGTGGCGCAGTGGTTGAGAGTCTGCCTGCCGATGCAGGGGACGCGGGTTCGTGCCCCGGTCCGGGAAGATCCCACATGCCACGGAGCGGCTGGGCCCGTGAGCCATGGCCGCTGAGCCTGCGCGTCCCAAGCCTGTGCTCCACAATGGGAGAGGCCACATGAGTGAGAGGCCCGCATACTGCAAAAAAAAAAAAAATTAAAAATAATAATAATAATAAAAAAAAGAATGAATGGATTTGCATCCATCCCTTCAGCAGAAATAAACCACTCTCTGCGTGGAAACCATAGTTTCGTTTATGGGACGAGGGCAGAAAAAGATAAAGTAACTACATTCGGGTGGATGAAGGCAAATTGCAGAGGACCTCACAGAGCAGGCTGGCCCCCTGGGAGTGCAGCCTGGATCTTAGGCCCATCCTGCAGCTCACCTGTCTTGCATCTCCAGCCAATCCAAGGGCCCAAGGCAACTGTGAACCCAATTTATCCAAATGGCTTCAATTTTTTTCTTTTAAATTGTATTCATGTTTTTGAAATTACAAAAATAATGTGTATTTGTTGTAAAAAGAGAAAACCCTGCAATTGCTCCTCATCTCATGAAAAGTAAAATCCACTGACCAAAGAGGTTCTAACTAATGCCCCCACCCTTTTGTCACCTTCTAACCTCATCTTCTAGCACTATCCCTCTTCCATGCCACCCTGGCCACACCCACTTCCTTTCTGTTCAGACACACTAGGCTTGGGGTCACCACAGGACCTTTGCACCTGCTGTCGCTCTGCCAGGAGTTCCCTTCCTCCCCATACCCTTCACAGCTGTGGTCTTCTAACCAGCTATGAAAAACGGGATCCATCTCTTTGTCATTTTGTACTTTTATTTACCTGACCAGTAGTGAGATTTAGTGTCTTTTTATATGCTTATAAGCAATTTATTTTTCCTCCTCTGAGAATTGCCTACTTTTATATCTTTAGCTGATTTTTCTCTTGGACCAGGTGTCTTAGCTTTCATTTTTCAAAATATTACTGACAAAATTCTAAACCTATAAAAAGCTTTAGGAATGAAGCGGTTCATCACAGAATTTTTTACAATGGTGAAAAATTGGAAACAAATGGCCATCCATGGGGGAATGGTTAAATAAATAGTGGCAGGATTAGGATATAACCTTTAAAAAGAATATTCAGTAAAACTATAAAGTAACATGAAATATGAATATGTGAAATAACATGGAAATATACTTTTAAATTATAACGCTAACTGAAAAAATGTTTTCAGGGAAACTTTTTATGTAGGATGATTACAATTTATAAATAACAAACACTTTGGAAGGCAATCTGCCATCATGTTATTTATTTATTTTTTTTTTGCGGTACGTGGGCCTCTCACTGTTGTGGCCTCTCCCGTTGCGGAGCACAGGCTCCGGACGCGCAGGCCCATCGGCCACGGCTCACGGGCCCAGCCGCTCCGTAGCATGTGGGATCCTCCCGGACAGGGGCACGAACCCGTGTCCCCTGCATCGGCAGGCAGACTCTCAACCACTGCACCTCCAGGGAAGCCCTGCCATCATGTTAATAGTAGCTGTGTTTGAACGTGGTATTATGGATGATTTTGATTTTTTCTAGTTTCCTGCACTTTTATAATGAGTAGATTTACTTGAAAATAAAAAGTGATCACAGAAAAAAATTTTAAATTATTGCACAAGCACAACAAATTTAACAGAAATAAAAATAGAGAAAGGGAGATATTTACTTATAGTCCTGTTATCTCTATGAAATCAAACAGCTCCCTTTTTCCCCTATTCCCTTAGAATCCTTGCCTATGGGGAAATCATTTGTAGATGATTGTGACCAGATGATTAGCTTTACAATGAAACATGAATATTTGAAATCCAACACTGAGGAGGGAGTTGAGGAGACTGGCAAATTAAAGTGATTAGCAATAAATTACATGGTACTGATAAATGACATAGACTTGTTCTGCAGGTCAAGGTGATTAGGATGTCTCCAAGTGGGTCAGCCTCTCTGGGCATTGGCCAGTGTGGGTCCTGGCCTCACATTTGACAGCAGGTCAGCTGTACCTGTTAACCCCCTAGGCCTTTCAGCCCCTTGCCTACTCCAAGAAAGAAGGTCATTTGTAAGCTCAGGACATCAACTACTAATATGGATCCTCTGAGAAGGAAGGTCTCCACAGCCTGGTGAGGATCCCTTCTCCCATCCCTGAAGACCAGTAAGTGGTCCAAGGGTATTACCAAATGGTGGTTAGGACTCTGGACCACATGGTGTCTGGATTATGGATTCAAACAGGCCCGGGTTCAATCCTGGCTCTAGACCTGAGGCATGTTATTAAACCTCTCCAAGTCTCAGACTTCCCAGCTGTAAAATCATAGTTGCTGTAAGGATCAAATCAGAAAACTCACACATGCTTCCTGGCACAAAATAAATCTTCAGCTAGTGGTTATAACTATTACCCTGTGTGTCTAGCCTATATTTTTCCTGCTGCAGTGAAAGTTAGCCGCTCAGTGAAACAGAGCAACTCCCCAGGCCCTCCCCTGGGTGCCTAGGAGGCTGCGGTCGACAGGCTGAGCATCACACCAGCAGAGGTACCCCCTTTGCTCTGCCACTGCCTTCCTGAAAACACATGACTTCCTGTTTTCTAAAGTCTTAGCCTGCAGTGTCATCACCGATTGTGTCTGAGTCTGGAGGTGGGGCTGGACAGCAGCAGGACCCTGGGCTCAAGGTTGGAGATGCCAAAGGAGATAAGAATCTTGGAAGCTGCTCCTACCTGAGTCATAGGCTATTAGTATTGATGCCATTAGCTCCTATGTAGTGAGAGCTTACCAGCCCGTCCCATTTACCTCACTCACCCTGGGAGGTAGCTATGATTATCCCGTGTTCACACAACTAGTTAAGCAGCAGAGCCAGGTCTCAAGTTGTTTACTTTCAAAGAATTAACTCTTGCTGTGATGCTAAAGTACTTCGTATGAAGGCAGAGACAAGCTGGTCATAGGTGGGATTTTTTTTTTTTTTTTTTTTTTTTTGCGGTACGCGGGCCTCACCCTGTTGTGGCCTCTCCCGTTGCGGAGCACAGGCTCCGGACGCTCAGGCTCAGCGGCCACGGCTCCCAGGCCCAGCCGCTCCGCGGCATGTGGAATCTTCCCGGACCGGGGCACAAACCCGTCTCCCCTGCATCGGCGGGCGGATTCTCAACCACGGCGCCACCAGGGAGGCCCCATGGGTGGGATTTTAAAGGCCCGATAGACGTGGGAGAATCTGTGTTCTTTGTGCTTCTGGAGGCAGAACAAAGACCAAAGTTGTTTTTTAAAAGCTCAAAAAATTTGAGCTCTTCACCAGTAATTGATGGGTGGTGAGCTCCTGGTCACCTGAGCTATTCAAGCAGAGGCTGGAGGTATTAGAGAAGAAACTCTTACTGAAGGTAAGAAGCTCTCTGAATGAGAGAAACCCCAGACGCACCAGGATAAAGTGGAGAGACTTTGCATCAGACGAAATTTGGGAACTTTCTGGCTGAGCGATCTTTCTGAGACTCAATTTCCTCCTCTGCATAGAACTGGCAGTCATTCTGCCCATATCATACAGAGTTGTTGTGGGGATTAAACCAGATAACACAAGGACAAAGAGTTCTCTAAACTGGACACAGTGCAAACGTAAGTTGCCTCGTTATCATTTGGTGAAGCCAGGAGTTCTCAGGATACCCACACACTATTGAGCTCCTGTTTTATACCAAGTACTTTATACATATGCATTGTCTGGTTTTATCCTCATATACCCTGAAAGGTGGGTCATTCCATCTTGAGCTGGGGAAGCTGACCAGGTTCCGTCCCCAACCATGGCCTGATGGGGCAGGAAGTCCTGGTCCTCTCGCTGCTGCTACTTGTACCTTCAGAGCCTCTATTGTGGCAAAGAAGGTCACCTGAGACCCCTGGGCTCAGCACATGCCACCAGGCAGGGCGCTTCTCCACTCACTGTTACTCATTTCATCTGCATAACTATCCTGTGAAGTCAGTCTTATTAAAACCCCTTTTGCAGATGGAGGAATTGAAGCTCAGAGTGGTTAAGAAAGCTGTCCCAAACCACAAAGCCAGTAAGAAGCAGATTCAGAATTTAAATCTTAGCCTTTCTGGCTCTAAGGCTTATGTTCTTTCCTCTTCTCAAGTGGCCTCATATGTGCTAGGTGAGAAGGGGAAATAAGCAAGTGAAACCAAACTGCATCATCTGTGCTTTCCAGGGCTTGTCCGGGAGGGAGACACGATGTGAAAAGTTCACAAACTGCTGTGACAGTGTCAAAAGCCAGCAAACAGTAAGGGCTGCGAATTCAGAGCTAGGCGAAAACTCTGTGTCCTACACCTAAACGTGAGGTGCACCTAAGGCAGGAAGGTTAGACAAGTACCTGGAATTGGGAGACTCAGTAATCCCATCCACCTCTGCTGCTAATCTGCAGGTATCCTCAGGGGAGGTACTTTGTTCCTCTGGTCTCAGTTTATCAACCTGTGAATTGGACTCAGTAATTGCACCCTGCCTACCTTCTGGGCTCTCAAGAGAATCAAACTTGATCAGGCACAGGAAGTCATTTTAAAAGTACAGATCGGGATTCAAATGGGAGGTATCCTTATTAGTTGGATGTGAGGGAGTTCAGCAGATGTTCTGCTCCTAAAAAGGACTTGCTGGAGGGGGAGATGGGTACCAGTGTGTGTCTGCAGCTTCGGGCTACAGCAGGGCCAGGTTGATTAAGTCCTGTTCTCTCTGTTAGCGGAAGCTTACAGTCTGCCTGAGAGACAGAAAAACAACACAATTCAAATACATCTCACCCAGAGAAACCAGACCCTGTAAGGGCAGGTGTCTCCTCTAGGCTGCCTTCTGGGGCCCCAGAATCTTCCTGTTAATGGTCAGTGCCATGAAACTTTCTGAACTCAGGGCTTTTATGAAGATGACAAAAGGGTGTATAGAGGTGGCTGGGCTCACTCTCACTAATAAGACTCATAATGTTTTTGATGGCAATGAACGTATGGACAGATATGCTGTGATCTGACTCTGGTTTCCCCTGGAGTCTCACAGGGCGTGTTCCAGGCATCCTGTGTCAACCAAAATATAATGCAGGAGGTTGCAAATAAGGAAAGAATTTATTTGGGGTCTTAAGTACTGCAATTCGGGAGACACAGATTCAGGTAACCCTGAAAGAGTGTTCAGAGGAAGAGAAAGCATCAAGGACTTATAAAGACAAAAAGCCACCAGGCTGTTAAGAGTTGCCTGGAGAGAACTATGATTGATTCTGACATGAGTTGGAAACTATTTGTCCTTAAAGAATCTCAAGTTGTTCTAGAGTGCGGGTCCCATAAGTAGATAGACTGTCATGTGTTATTTTAGGGTAAGTGTCCAAAAAGTATCTTGAGTTTCTGGCAGGTGTTCTGGATGACATCATCAGGTCAAAAGGTCAGATTCCATCCAGGCTGAGACGTGCATAAGTCACACTTTCTTAATGGTCTCCTGGCTCCATTTTAGAGAGCTCTCTTAGCAACGCTGACACAATTTTGATTTTCCTTTCACACCTGCTACCTGGCAGGAAGGCTCCAGCTTATCATGCTGTCGGCCTACTTCACCAGTGCCTACTTGATGGATGACAGTGTGATGACAGGGGGGCTGGGAAACACCTGGAATCCAGGTTCCCGGTTCAGCCAGGCCCTGGCCATCTGTAGCGGCACCAAGTTTGTGCTCGGGATTGCAGCGCGCAGGCTGGCAGGCAGTCTCCTGGCTATGAGCAAACACAAGCTTCAGGCTGGGTCCCCTTTTGTCCTCAGTGTTCTAATCTCAGATCCACTGCGAGAAGTACCTGAGTATGGAGGGCCAGCTCTTCTGAAGCTCCAGCCTGCTTTTTCTCCAGGTGACATTAGGGTCGTGCTTTGCCCTGGAGTAACTGGAATCACCTCTAAATCGCCTCTGTCTCAGCTTGGCCACCTGGCGTGAGGCCTGATCCTGGAGCACCTGTAAGACCACTCCAACCCTGCAGCACCTAGATGTGTTCCAGCCCAGCTGGGCTTCAGTTTCCGTATTTGCCATGTGTCTGTCCAGACGCGGGGGTCCAGGGAGCCTGGGGCTGTGGCCCGTGGATTGGGTCACCCGTTGCACCCGGGTAATGTGGACTGGGGCTGGGGAATTGGGGAAGGATTCCCTTACTCAGCTTTGCTGAGTCTGCCTTGTGCAGGGGCCCACGGAGTGGCTTGTGGAGGCCCAGGTTGGATGGGAAAAGGATCATGGGGTCAGGTTCCACCCCCAGCTCTCACCCTGCAGCTCAGCTGGGAGCATCGCTTTCCTGCTTTGTAAATAGGGTCTCCTGTTTTGTCAATAGGGTGAGATCCCCTTTCACAAGGTCACCATCATGTCCAGGCCTGGGCTAGGAGGCTACTGCTAGGTTCTGTCTTCGTTTTCCTCAACACTACTTTTCTGATATGAAGGAAAGGCAGTCCTGAATGGGAAATCATGTGACTGCTTAGAATGCATCCTCTCATCAAATGCTCATTGGTTTAATCGGTGTCACCTCATGTGCAGGATCTGGCTACCTGTGCAGTTGTGAACACCCAGAAGTTAGGCAGATCAGTGTCCCTAGTCCTACCCAGTTTAAAAGTTCTTGGTATGATTTGACCCTTTCTTCCTCAAATAAATGTATTGGTGGTGATTTGGAAAAAAAAAAAATCATGGTGATAACAATGGCTGATGTATGGAACACTTATTACATGCCAGGTCCTGCACCCCGTGATAATTATCTTAATTAAGCTTCACAATCACCTGATGAGACAGGTAATATTACTATCCCCATTTTACAGATGAGGAAACCGAGACTTAGAGAAGTTCAATAATACACAGTTCAGAAGTACACAAAAATTACAGTGCATGTGAGTCTTTAGTTTTGTTCTTTGTCTCTGTTTGGCATGGAATTTATACTTGTTATAGGGTATGGCTTTATCACTATGGAAGGCTGCACACGAGTCATGCTGCAGCTCTGAATCTCAACCCTGCTGTACACTGGCCATGCTCATACCCAGGCCCTACCCCAGACCAATTAAATGAGAGCCTGGGGGCATAAGGGAGTGGGCTAATTCTAATATGCAGCCAGGATTGAGAGTGAGAACATGCAGTCCGTATCTGGGTACTTGTTCAAATGCTGGGGTTCTCTGGGGTGCTGTGGACTTGGGACAGGGGATGGCATGAAGTAAAACAGCTTCTCCACTTGTCTAGGAAAACAGCCACCATATAACCCCATTAAATACCTCTCTTTGGGATCGAATGTGATGGGGATAGAAACAGCATGACAAATGGCTCACGGAAGGAGGTGAACAGGTCTCTGCCTTGGGGGTGGTGGGGGGCTGGGAAGAAGCTGGAACCAGGAGTGTCTATGGCTCCTGCCTTTTCTTTCTTTCTTTCTTTTTTTTTTTTTTTTTTTGCGGTACACGGGCCTCTCACTGTTGTGGCCTCTCCTGTTGCGGAGCACAGGCTCCAGACGTGCAGACTCAGCGGCCATGGCTCAGGGGCCCAGCCGCTCCATGGCACGTGGGATCTTCCCGGACCGGGGCACGAACCCGTGTCCCCCGCATCGGCAGGTGGACTCTCAACCACTGCGCCACCAGGGAAGCCCTATGGCTTCTGCCTTTGAGTTGTCATCTTGGAAAGCTGCCTGCTGTTCAAGGGAAGCCCCTCCACCCTGGGTGTGGCCTCATGAGCTAAGCCATAAGCTCCATGAGAGCATGGACTCAGAAGACCCTACCCAAATGCTAGACATCATTAGCCTTATGGAGGAAATTTACAAAAACACCTACCAATACATTCTCTCATTTGATTCTCACCACACCCTTAAGATAGACATGATTATCCACCATTTTAAACATGGTGAAACTGAGGCCCAGAAAGGGAGGGGACTTGCCCAAGACCACACAGCTACTTAGAGGCAGGGGAAGGACTAGAACACATCTGATACTCAATCCAGGGCTCTTTCTATGTCAATATCCCCTGACATCAAGCAAAAGGCCAATAAATATTTAGTCGCGTAATTGAATTAGGTCCTGGGTACCTTCAGGGAGCTTTCTGGATGATCACTGCCTTCCGCAGTCCCGTTCCTCCCTGCACGGGCACAGGTAGACTAGGCTGAGGGAAGCTTCCTACCCTAGGTAGCGTGTGGCTATTGATACCCTTTCCTTGACCAAACCACACACAGCACACTTGTCTTTGGTCATAAAATCATGCTGCTCTTTGAAAAGGAAGAAAGAAAGAAAACCTTTTCTCTATTACTTATCTCTGGGGGAGGCGCCCAATCCCCTCCTCCACTGCACTGGCTCTGCACAACACCAAGAAATATTTCTTCTTGTTTGTTATAAATTTACTGTCCAGTAATTTTTCTGTTCTCATTTTATGTGACAGGCAACTGAGCGATTGTCTCCCAACCCTTTTTCTGAATCTCAACCACCCCCATAAATTGCCGCTGTCACCTCCTCTCCAGTCCTAAAAGGAAAAAACATTCACCCCAGCTTTGGTGGCCTTTGCTGGGGGCTGGCTTGTCTCCTCGAGGACTTTGGACACCCAACTTTGGTCAGCAGGGCCTTCCGGCACTGCCTCAGGGCCAGAAGGCAGGCCAACCTCGTGTAGGGGGCCTGGCCATCTTCCCTGAAAATTCCATATATCTAATGAATAGACGTCTACCCTGTGCTCTGTGCTCTGATGCTGGGGGTGAAGGAAGAGGCAAGCATGAAGAAGATGCAGCCATTGTTCTCCAGCACTTACTCCAGCCTAGATGGAGGGGAATTTCATAACCCAACACACTATGGCTGTAGATGGCTCTGTGGGATGCAGGCCCCTGCAATCCATCAGCACACTGAATTCCCACTAGGGGCTGTGATGGCGGAACCTGAGTCCCATTCCAGCAGCTGAGTGGAGCAGGTGGTGCTAGCAATGGTAGGCGGGGAAGAGGAACCAGCCCCAGCAAAGGCAGGTGGGTAGAGCAGGAGGGGCAGTGTGGGGAGAAGGTGTGCTGGGGCCTGGACCTGGGCTGCTAAGTCAGGGCTGCACTTCGCTCAGAAAGACTGGCTCGTGGATGGTTTCTGAGAAGGGGCTATGGGAAGTTTACAAAGAGATCAGTTGCCCAGCCACCAGGAGGGCCCCTGAGTTAGGGAAGGAGTCAAAGGTTTGAGGACAGAGGGAGTCACGAGGCAGAGGTGGGGACTCTGGAGCAGCCTTGTATCAGGGCTTGTAGCAGAAGCCGGTGGGGGAAAGGAGGGGAGACATGCTGCTTGGGCTGTCCTGGGCTGCTTCTCATTTCCTGTGCGCGTGCTCCTGGTGAAACCTGAGCTTCTCTGTGCCTCCGTGTGGACCTGTGGTGCTGTTGGGAGGACAAGTTATTACATCAAAGAGGTGTCCGGCACCGAGTAAACACTAAAGAAATGTTACAGTTTTCACCCTGGTCAACAGACAAAGCAGCTGAAATAGGGTGAATAACCTGCCCCAAGTCACAAAACTAGTAAGGATGATACCTTGTTGCTGTGGAGGTTATCCCATTCCCGTAGACCCGACGTAGTCCTGCAGGCGGCCATGGGAGGGCGCCGCGGGCCCGGGAGAGACTGTGGCCGCGGGACCGCTGCTTCTCTGATACCAGGCAGGGGCGGAGTGAGACGCCTACCACGCCTCGTTTTACACCTGAGTTGCTGCACACATACCTGGTAGGAAGAACAGTCTAGACTGAAATCCGTGTCTTCTCACTCATAGTTCAGTGAGCTTTCAAGTAGAAATGCTTTTACTTAGCAAGAATATTTACCGTACCTCTTTCGCCAACTCCATTGTACTCCAGTTTGCATAGGACAGTTTGACCAAGGTTGTTATGGCAGTAGGGATTAGGGGCCCCGTAGTAATTTGGGGTGGCTTCCGGATTGCGTGGTTCAGATGGGGCTCACACCCAGCTGGGCTCCCGTGCCGTGAGGCAGCCGCCCAGTGCACAGTGGACAATTTCACCCTCCATTCACCTTCCTGCCTTCCAGGCTTTGTGGCCCTACCGGGTGCCATGTCCACTGTTGGGGCAGGTTAGGTTTTCCCAAGGGCTGGTCCAAGGTGGGGAGAGAGGTTGTGCAGGTGGGGTATGGAGGTGGACTCAGCACCCTGTTGTGATTTCCTTGACCCTTCAGGGGACACCCCCCCGCCCCGCCCCCGGGGGTTGTGAGGGCATATGTTCTGTCACCTGAACCTGGCTGACCAATCTCATCTCTCGACACAGCGGCACAGAGCTTCGGCCTGCTCGATCCTAAACTATGCTACCTGTTGGATGGGATCCTCTTCATCTACGGTGTCATTGTCACTGCCCTGTTCCTGAGAGCAAAGGTGGGTACCACTGGGCTCTGGGGGGAGGGCATGGGCTCCCCAGCTCGGTGGAGGTTCATGGGGCCTTGGTGCTAGAAAGTCTCAAGCGTGGGTGAGTCTTGGTGTACATGGGCAAAGCAGGGACCAGCCAAGTGTGCCCACTGCGGGGGTGGGGGTGGGGATGGGGGGGATGTCTGGCTGAGTGGGACAGAGTGCGATGGTGAGCCTAGTGCTGGCCCCTTAGTGAGGAGACATACAGATGTGTGAACATCAAAGCGTCCCAGGGCAGGGTTTCTGCTGGCAGGAAAGGGGGTTATGCTTCAGGCAGAGAAGAGCAGGGAGGTGGAGATCTCTTTCCAGATTCTTCTGTCCAACTTCTGACCCATGCTCGGTGTCTTCAAACCTGTTTGCTTACCAGTACGAGGGAGGGTTGGCCCAGAGCATGGGTTTTCACCTAGTGCCCTGCAGACCCTGCATTTCTTGGAGGGGCTGGGACTGGGGGTGGCTGTGGCATATGGGCAGAGGGTGGAAGGACTTCCGGAACGGAGGCCCCAGTCGTTATGACTTCCGTGCCTCAACCCATTTCTCTTTTGCATTTTGGACTTCGGCAAAAGAACGCTGACCTAAATGATCTCTCAGGTGGTTCCCAATGCTCTTAATCTGCAAAACCGTGCAGTTTCAGCTGAGAGGCATGAACTGAAAACAGATAGAGGCCATGCGCCCGGGGCAGGTCCTCAGGACACAGTGCCACACGGAAAGCACCCTGCTGCAGAGGTCAAGATAGGAGGTGGGACCTTGCGCGGCCACCATCCTCGAGGTGTCCTCCGAGCCCCTGGGAGGAAGGGGCCTGGAGAACCTCCCGGAACCCAGGGGGGCGCGGCCTGCGAGCCCGGCGCTTCTGCGCACGCGCGAGGGCGAGGGCCAGGGACCGGAAGCTGCGGCCGGTGCCGCGGGCCCCTGCGTTGGCTGCGCTTGACCTCTGGGAGGTGTAAGGACAGTTGAGCTCAGAAAAGAAGCTGCCGCGCCATCGGCTCCAGCAAGGACCCAGTCCCCCCGCAGGCAGGGCGCGCGCCGTAGGCCGTCGAGGAGCGGAGCGAGGCTGCCTGCTCAGAGAGTAACACGCTTTCTCTCCTATTCTCCATCCAGTTCAGCAGGAGTGCCGACGTCCCCGCCTACCAGCAGGGCCAGAACCAGGTCTATAATGTAAGTCCGCCTCTCCCGTAGAGCCCGGTCTAGAGAAAGTGCGGTCCTCTGCTGGGACGTGGGGAAAACAGCAGCCAGGGCTCGGTTGTAGGTCTCGTCCGCGGCTGTCAGTCCTGCAGGTTGTTTTAACTTCTTCCCTGGGGCTCAGTTTCCTAACCCCGAAAACGGGGATAGTCATGGTGCCTGCCTCGGGGCGGGGGGTACTCTGAGGATGCGGCGCGCTAGCGGTGTGTTGCACGGCAAGCGCCTGCTCCTAGCGAGCCCCCGCCTGGCAGCGGTTTCACAGGCTGGAGGGGTGGGGTGGAGGAGGAAAGTGTAGAATCTTCCCTTTGGTGGAGAAGCGACTTCACGCTCTCCGTGCAATGGGACTTTGAATCGATGATCCACCCCCGCCGCCATGGTAATAAGTTCTTTGAGATGACGGTAGCCGGTGGAGCCACCACCCACAAGGAACTCCCAGTCCTACTGGCCCCATCCTCCTGAGCTTCTCTTTTCGGTCTCTGACACTTTTCTCTCTGTTTCAGGAGCTTAATCTAGGACGAAGAGAGGAGTATGACGTCTTGGATAGGAGAGGGGGCCTGGACCCTGAGATGGGGGGGAAACCGGTAGGGCCTTGCTGTTTCTGCGTGTGTGTGTGTGTGTGTGTGTGTGTGTGTGTGTGTGTGAGAGAGAGTGTGTGTGAGCGCTCAGCTGGGCAGTGAGGAGAGGCCTTCTCAATGCCAGCACACTCTGCCACTATGCTGGACCCTGATGTGCGAGAGGCCTGGCCATGCAGACAGATGGGGGTCCCGTTTGCCGCTGCCCCTCTCCTCCTTATGCCCTTGGCTCCCTCCTGCATCACAAGGGGCCTCACACACATTAATTCAGCAACCAGGCCCTTATAGCCCGGCTCCCAGCAACTCTGTCCTTTTCGGCTGTAGACTCCACACCCTGTGGGGAGGGGAGGAGGTGGAGGAGGCCCGAGTGGGGTCTTCTTAAGAGCAGAGCTCAGCCTGGGTGTGAGAGAGTGTGTCCGTGTGTACGAGGGAATCTGAGGCATGGTATCGCCGTGAGGGCCTGTGAGTGGCGGAGCACAGCTGCAGGAGCACGGGGAGGGCACAGGCGGATGGCAGAGCCCACAGAGGGTGTGGGGAAGGGGCCTGGGGAGGGCGCTGAAACTCTCCTGGCCTGGATCCCTATTTCCCCATCTCTAACTTCTTCCCCTTGTCTCTCCTGGCAGAGGAAGAAGAACCCCCGTGACGTCGTGTACAATGTGAGTAGATGACGTGGCACAGTTTTCATTGGAAAGTTGGAGGGTAGGGCTGGAGGAGGGCTCTGGATGAAGGCTTTGCTCCCTACTCCGTGGTCTTTGCCTGACTTCACCTTTGCTTCCCTGGCCAAATAGTGCCTCACCTGCTTGCTGCCTGCAGTGGCTGCTCGCAGGAAGGCCCCTTGGCTTGCCTTCCTTCCTTCAGCCCCTAAGCCTGCTGCGGGAGTTCCCGGATCAGCCTGGTGGGGACCTGGGGGGACAGCGAGGTCAAGCTGGGCAAGTCCCTCTGAGGGGCTGCTGTTTCTAGGGGCCGGAGGAGTGTCCTGAGTGTGGCCTCTTGTTGAAAATTTCACCATCCTGGGTGTTGATCTGGGTCTGCCACACAGGGGACCATTGCAGAGGGTAAGCTACTGCAAAAAGAGCTACTCTTCCTCCCTCCTGCAGTCAGCTCACGCACAGCCATGGTGTTGGCTGTGTGAAGAGACAACTTGCTCAAATCAATGCTTCTGGGGGCTCTGGGGTGAGCCCTTGCATTGTCCAACATGCGTGTCCTTTGGCTAGGACTCCACATCTTATCTTTTTGAACCTCACCTGAGCTTCTGAGCTCAGTGCAAAGGGCTGGCAGCTCAGAGAAGATTCCAGAGGGCTGAGGAGGAGGGGGGGGTTGGAGCTGGTTATTGGCAGAAATGTTTGAATCTCTGGAGCCTTGAATGTGGAACCCCCCACACCAACTGGGGAGTCCAGAGGTTTCCTTTTGTAGGGGAGCCCACTGTTTTCTACATCAGTTGGTAACACCAGTGTCTCACGCCCTCTTCTTCAGGAGCTGCGAAAAGACAAGATGGCGGAGGCCTACAGTGAGATCGGAATGAAGGGCGAGGTGAGTGTTGCTCTTTCTTCATTCCCAAGGATTGGGTGGTATGGGGGATGCTCCAAAGAGTCCCATCCCTTCCGCCTATCACCTGCAAAAGTCCATGTGGTGGCTGCCAGAGGCAAAGGTTAATCCAGCTGTCACCCATTTGATAGTATATTAGGTACTCAGAAAGTGCTGACCCTTTTAGGATTAAAAACCAAGTTAAGTACTAAGTTGGTCTATGCTTTGCAAAAACAGGCCAAGTCTGTCAACGTTAATAATAATTATCAAGTGAATAATGTGTGCTAATATATGTTCAGCACTTAGGATGGTGGGGCCCCTTGTTCATAAATGATTAAGAATTTCCCAGAGTGAGAGCAGAGCATTGAACCCTTCTAAGTTTGATCTCTGTGTGATTGCATAGGTTGGCATGCCCACAAAGCTGGCCTGGCCAGTGCTTTACCAGGTAGATAGTCTCACTTAATTCTCACAATAACCCAACGAGAAATGTGTACCTGCCAGGCACAGGAGGTCCAATAACTTACCCAAGGTCACGTATTTGGTGATGAGGGAGCCAGAATTTGAACAGACTCTACAGCCCTAGCTTGTACCCACGACCTAGTTGCCGTTCCCAGTGAGCATTGATGATTAGCCAAGAATTTTCTTAAAAATTTGTTTTATTGAAGTATAGTTGATTTACAATGTGTTAATTTTTTACGCTATGGCAAAGTGATTCATTTATACATACATCTCTCTACTCTTTTTCATCTTGTTTTCCATTATGGTTTATCACAGGAGATTGAATATAGTTCCCTGTGCTATACAGTAGGACTTTGCTGTTTATCCATCCTATGTATAATAGTTTACATCTGCTAATCCCGAACTCCCAGTCCTTTCCTCCCCCACCCCCTCCCCCTTGGCAACCACAAGCCTGTTGTTCTGCACGCCTGTGAGTCTGTTTCTGTTTTGTATATAAGTTCATTTGTATAATTTTTTTAGATTCTGTATATAAGTAATATCATTTGGTATTTGTCTTTCTTTGCCTGGCTTGCTTCCATGTCTTGGCTATTGTAAATAGTGCTGCAGTGAACATTGGGGTCCATGTATCTTTTTGATTTATAGTTTTCTCCAGATATATGCCCAGGAGTGGGATTGCAGGATCATATGGTAACCCTGTTTTTAGTTTTTTGAGGAACCTCCATACTGTTTTTCCTAGTTAGCCAAGAATTTTGAGAGGTGCAGGGAGGCCTGTGTATTCCAAACAGTGGCAGTGTGGCCAGCCCCATTGCCTCCCAGATCTGAGAAGCTGATGCCCTATGAGGATCTGAGTCAGGCACAGCAAACCTGGGCCCCATCAAAGCCAGGCCTCAGCTTACTCTGCGGAGGCCAAGGTCTGACCGGTGACCCGAGGACCCTTCTCTCCTGGGGCACGAGTGCTGACTGGGAGACAGTCACCTCTGAGTCTCTGGGGGTCCTTTGAGTAGGACTCTTAAGCAGGAAGGCTGCTGCTGACTCTCTGACTTTCTAGCCTTTTCTTGTCTCACTCCCACAGAACCAGCGGCGAAGAGGCAAGGGACATGATGGCCTTTACCAGGTGAGTGCTGCTGGCCCTTCTTCCCAGGGTGGCACCATCTAACCAGAGCCAAGGTCAGGCTCCCTTGTTTTGCTTGTTGGCAGTGCCAGCCCTTGTCAGCAGCTGGGCTGGGCAAGCCTAGGGCACCCCTTCAGACCTGTGGTGACTCTTCTGCTAGTCAGCCCCTGAGGCAGGGCTGGAATTCAGCCATTCAAGCAGATGACTTGGTTCTAGTCAGGAGGCCGTGGGAGCCCCGGGGGGACTGGGCACAGCAGACAAGGCACAGCAGACAAGCGGCAGCTGCCCAGAGGCTGTGTGGTCTTGAGCAAAGGGCAGATGCAAGGCAAAGGACACCACACAAGCCACTTCCTACCTCTTTCGCCGCTGCTCTGGGCCCTTGCAGAAGCCTTGCTCTGCCTCGTATTCTCACACCTAATAGGATGGGGAGATGGGTGAGAAGATTAGACAAATTAAGAAAAATAACTTTAAAAAGAAAATGCTATTGTAGTCAGGTGCCTAGTTTTTGCAGATCAGGGTGAATAATTATACAAACTAAGCACAGCCAACCTACTTCTCTAAAATATAATCCCCAGGTGGGTTCTTACTTGGTTCTTTCTGCCTCACTGGGGCTGTTCATGGCTTGCTTGATTGACTCCAAAATTTCAGGCTACCTGGCTTCCCTGAGTTCAGAGTGATGTCAAAAGGGCCCCCAAATTTTACTGCATGTGACTGCTGTTAATCTGTCTCCTGGACCAGAGAGGGAGACATTCCAGTGAGATTGAGACCAGCCTTCCTGTTCCTTGACAAAGAACATAACTGTGGTAGCATGGCCTGGGAAGGAGGCTCGGTGGGGCGGAGGCCAAGGAGCCACTGTCTCCCCCCTGGCTTCCTGGAGGCCCCGGTATCAGGGACAGTACGTTGTCTGGAGCAGGTCTGGGGTCTCCCTGCTGACTTCCAGCTCAGTGTTCCAGCTGGGCGATTCTCCTTCCTCTGTGGTCTGACAGGCAACTTTGTAGGGCACAGTACATGGGAAGCCGGGAGAAGGTGAGAATTTAGCTGGGAAGGAATTGCACTAAGGTCATTCCCAGTGGGACACAGGACCATCTTTGTTGCAGCTGCATGGGCCAAGGCCCCACCTGTGGCATGAGGGGACAGTTCCTGGGCCTCTGAGCTGGGCGGGAGATCACAGGCCTGGCTGCAACAGACACCTGTTGGCCTCCAGGTAGGCTCATGCCCACACAGAGCTCCTGACCCCCTCTTTTCTGATTTGCTTTCCGCAGGGACTCAGCACGGCCACCAAGGACACCTATGCTGCCCTGCGCATGCAGGACCTGCCCCCTCGCTAACAGCACCTGGAATTTCACCACTCACAGGCCAGACCTGCAGATGCCCAGGTTGTTAAAGACACAGGATAAAGTATTTACAACCCAGTTCACTTATATTTCTCCACCACCCAAGTATTTTTCTTTATGATCGGGATGCTTCAAGTTGTAACATGCGGTCATATCCAATTCCAAACTGTCACACAGAATTTCTTCCCTGGATGCCGGGAGGGAGTGCATCCCCCGGGCCCTGTCCTTGAGGAGCCTGCTGGGAGTGCAGCATGTTCCGGGGTTTTCTGTTTCCTGGAGGCTGTGGGCAGGCCTCGTTCCCAGTGGCTCTGGGCTCTTACCAGGGAGACGGGCACCCTCCTTCTTAAACACAGCTAAGGAGTTCAGGCTGTGTTCTGTAAAGTCCCCAGAGAAACCGCAGATGTTAGCGCGTGTTCTGATGGTCTGTATTGTTCTGTCAGTATTTGAGTGGCTTCGCTCCTGCTGTAAACTTGGCTTCTGTTGTCAGCGTAGCCCATCATTCCACGGTAACTGGTGATGGGCCAGGGAGGCTGCGGTGCCTCCCTGTGAAGGGTGAGGGCACAGGGGAAGGGGGGTGTTAGGTAGCAGCTACTGGTGGCTGAAGAGGGGAAGCAGTGGTGGATCAGGGGCGGGAGCAGGGGAGCCAGAGGCCTGGGGGTGCAGGAGGGGGCCCTCCTGCAATCAAGCATACGTTCCCCATGATAGAACTTGAGTGCCAGGGCCTGTGGGGACCAAAAAATGAAGAAGCCCAGCCTTGCCCTCCCGGAGTCCACACTCTCACAGGGAAGCGAGCTGTGAAGATTCCGGTGTGAAAGAACACAGCAGTGTCATGGCTGACTACGAACAAGGTGAGGGGGCAGCAAGACCACATTCTTTGCAGGCACTTGGGCAACTCACACTGAGTGAAAGACACAGCCGTATTGGGAAAGGCCTCAAAAGAAGACTCCGCACCACTCAGACCTAGAAAGATCCCAAAGGACAATGGCACAGTGGGAAAAGCCTCAGCTGACTTAACTGGAACAGGGCTGTGTGATAAAAGGGCATGCGGCTATGGATGGAAAACCCTCTTTGCTCTGCTCGGTCTTAATTTATACTGGTTTGCTAGAGCCTTACTTTTTTGCATAATAAATGCTTCCGTGAAAATGCTGCTTTACCGTAAGCTTTTTATTTCAGCAGTCAAGCCTGCAATGGTCATTTAGTCATCAGGCGATCAGCATGCTGCTGGGACAGAACAGAATGGCTCCTTGGAAAATGCAGGAGAGCCGGGTGCATACAGTGGCCCAAACAGGGGTTGTGCTTGGGGCAACACGGTGTCCGGATACGCCAGGAGTCCTTATGCAGGAAGCAGGAGAAGGTGATGGGGAGCTCCCTGGGTGCAGGGCTCACGGTACTGAGCTAGCTTGTGGCATGCAGGAAAGAGCAGGAGAGAGGCCAGCTGAGCATTAGGGCATCAGGAAGAGGGAGCATCGTTGTCAGAGGGTGCCTGGGGGTTATGAACAGCTGCTGATCTGTCTGGGGAATTCCCTGGTGGTCTAGTGGTTAGGGCTCTGCGCTTTCCCTGCAGGGGGCCTGGGTTCGATCCCTGGTCAGGGAAGTAAGACCCCGCAAGCTGCAAGACATACACGTGGCCAAGAAAACAAAAAACCAGAAACCTCAGTCCGTAGGGTTTGGGGAAGGAGAGGGGACAACAGAGGTCTTTTAGGTCAGGTTCTCCCACGAAAAGTGACCTTCCCTGTCTCCAGCAGTATTTCCTCTAACTGCAGTGGCTGTTTATAAGGCCCTAACTCATCAAGCCTCCAATTAATATTGGGTAAAGACTTTGAAATCAGAAAAGACTTTGAAATTGAAGGCCATGGCATTAAAAGCCCTTGAGCAGTTGGGATTCCAACAGGGGTGATGTTCACTGCCCGGAGAGAAGGCATTCGATTCATATCCTGGCCTCAGAGGGGAATTCCATTCCATTCACCAAGTATTGACCTAGCACCTTCCTATTCTGTGCCCAGCGCTTGGCAAGCTACCAGGGAAGTTAGGGAAGTATCATCAGAGTTAGTTAGGGACTTAAAATTTTGTCATTATATTTCATCCACACCGTGTAAAGAACTCTGCATCACAGTGCACTGTGATACACACAGGACAGGCAGGTGGAAGTCGCGTGAGGCAGGGATGAGTAGCTGCCAATGAAGGGTTGCAGACAGAGCTCGGCAAGGTATGGGAGCAGCTGTGGAAGGTTTCACGGAAGGGACAGGACTCTGAGGAGGGAGAGAAGAGCTGAGAACTGTCAGCCCTAATTATGTAACCTGGTCATGGGGCAAAGGAATGGGAAAATTACACCATGTTGATTTAGCTGCCTTTCCACTGACTGAAGTTCATAATGACAAGTGAGAGCCTCATTTTGGCTGCTGCTGCTTTATCTTCTATTCACTGGGCATTTTATAAAAAATGAAGTTGGCTTCCTCTATTAGTCAATGTTAAGCCTCAACCTCATACCTAGTTTTAAGGTCAGCTGAGTTTCACACAGGCTGTGTGACCCACATGGCTGGCCTGAAGATAAAAGTTTGACCCAATTCTATCAAGATGTTGACTCAAGAGGTAGGAGGAAAGCTGGCTGTAAGCTATGGGTGTGGGAGCTTGCCCAGGTGGGTGGGGCAGAGGACTTACTGGACTCTGTGTAAGACAACTACAGAGACGAGGCCAGTGGGAGAGGACGCAGTGGATGTGCTGGCACAACGAAGCCCCAAATCAAGCTGAGAGTGGCCCTAGTCTTCGGAGAGAGAAAAGGCTGCAGTTGGAGAACTCATACCCTCTCATGGGTAGTTCCTCTTGGCAGACACCACTGGAGTGGGTTAGAATGTAACAACAACCTTTTCACAAAGGACTACAGGGTAACAATGGAATCAGTGCTTTTATCCTCATGCCTTAGTCCGTGACAAATGGTTTTTTTTTTTTTTTTGCAACAAATGGGTTTTGCTTTCTGAAGTCCTCATGCTTGTGAGCCTGCTGCTGTCTCTATCAAACAGCCAATTCCTGTTAAAACTTGTAATTGTTTTAAGATTAGCTTTACAAACTGAAAAGCAAGTTATAAATACAAGACAGGGTGGAATGGAAAAGAGCAAGGCGTTCTTTGACTAGGAGCAGAGGAGAAAAGGACCCAGCATTTGTCTTCCCATTTTGGGCCATTCAAGACAGCAGCCATACCTTGAGACCATAGCGCAAGCTTTCTCTTTCAGTCTCTCTCTGTCTCCTAATTTGAGGGGGATACATAGACTCAGTTCATACACACTAGTTAAACAGAATGCCTCCCAAAGCTCTTCAACAAGGTGAAGTTTTCTCTCTGTGGGAAATTCATTTTAAGATTCAAATTTTCCCATTTCTGCAGTCAACTAATTGCATTAAAACACTAAACGTTGGCTACAAGAAGCCAGATAGAGGGAGCTAAGTTGTGTACCCCCTCAGACAGGAGAACCAGAGGGCCAAGTTCAGGATTAGCTTCCTTAAGAGGACCCCAGAGAATGACTCTTCAGGACCTGGCAGGAAATGCTAGAGGGGCACGGTGGTTTAAACAATAAATTTGGAAAAGTCAATTTCAATGACAGCTCCGCAGTCAAATACACAGTGAGAGGGGACCCTCTGAAGAGTTCTCTCACAGATGAATCAATTGATCACACAAAGCCCCTCGGGGTCTGAAGGAGACCACTGCTACCAGACTCGGGGTCCCAGGAAGCCACTAGGCCGTGGAGGCCGTGAGGAGAGAGCAATGTGGTGGCCCCAGAGCCCCACGGAGCACAGGGGGAAGCGTGCTGAAGCCAGGGTACAGGTGGCGTGGTGGAGCAACCAGTGTGCTTACAGTGATCCTGGGATGCCTGAGGGCACCTGCTGGAAAAAATAAGTTGGAAAGCTTAGCTGAGAAGTCTGTATGGGAATGTGTGAAGCATCCAGAATACCAACACAACAACTTCAGAGAAACTCAAACAATGTGAAAACACTTGGAAAATGGTTTAATGATGTTTTACAACAGAAATGAACTGTACAGTTACAGTAAGTTTAATATATATAAAAAATTACAGCAGACAAATGCATCTACACAAAATCTACCATTTCATTCTGATTCACTGTCACCTACACAACCTCTCCCAAGCCTACAGCCCCCTGCAGGCAGCCCCAGGAGGGGGAATCATATAAAGGGCACTTTTAAAGAGACAGCACCACTCATATTCCCCACCACCTCCTCAGGCCTCAGGAGGTATCAGCTAATTCCCCCAAATGTAAATTGCTTGTGTTTTGGGTTTTCAAAACCAAGAAAACGTGTGTCTCCCGGTGGCCCAGATAACGAGGCCCCAAACTCCCAAGTTATGGGTTGATTCTTGTAGCATGTTCCTATCCAAGGGGAAATGGCTAACCAGGCGTCTGGGACAGTGAGGCTATACAATAGCCACCCAGATTGCAGAGTTATCTAAGGAGAAATGTAAAAGGACTCCCAATAAACTACTTAGGAATTGTCACTGCCTCATTAAAGCTGCTGGACAATTTTGGAAAGAATCATTTACACCACATCTTGAAGTTTCCACAAAAGAGAACTCAAACTCACATTTTAAAGTTAAGTACATAAAACAAAAAGTTTTGGGGGGCCAAGGGGTCAACTCCCCCTTGTGTCCCTCCCTTGACAACAGTGGAAAAACACCCCTGAATCAATATTAAAAAAAAAAAAAAAAAAAAAAAAAGGAAGAAAAGAAAAAGGTGGGGGGAGTTAAGATATTTAAAGACAGAGAGAAAGAAAACAGCTTTAGAAAAAAAAAAACAACCACTGTCTCTTTAAAACAAAACAAAATCCCAGTGGGGACCGATAATCAGCAAATATTCAATCCAAATTGACCCCGGTGGAAGTTTATTACTGAATATTATGTACACTCAGAACTTTTTTGTTTTCTTTTTTATTATGAACACCTAGGCAGTGAAAACTGTTATGTTACTACATACATAGACACACCCAAAACATACAAAAATACTATTATTTCAAACTACTAAGAATAGGACAGTTCAGTTATCTTCATGCTATGACTTTAAGAGCATTACACTGAAACAAACAAGAAGTTAAACGACATTTTTTTAATATCCCAGAAATATACCAAAATATACATCTAAGCTTTGGAATTACTGAGGTTAGACTAATGCAAGTGCTGGGTAATCGTACTTAATACACAAGTCTAAGGTTCTGCAGGAAAGAAATTATCTTTGGTATCTGCATCAGGCTAATATTATTAACATTTGGATTTTGCTTTGGGATAGAGCTTGTATGACCCTAGAACCAAATCCCCCCCTCCCCTAATCAACTGAGATTAAAAAGATCCGTGTAAAAAGTTCCTTCATTTGCACCCACCACCCCCCAAGTTAAAAAGTCACAGGCATCTACCTAGCACAAAAGGTTGTGAAATACAATGCATAGTTGCACAGTGGTGCTGCAAAAAGGAAACAAACTACTGTAAGGAGAAATGAAAAAGCTTGATAATCGTTCTGCGTGTTTTCTCACAAACAGGACAGCCACTTCCAAGCAGTTCCAGTAAAGGAAAAGAGAGAAGGCTCAGAAGGGCACCTTGGCGAGTATTCACGGGCACGGCCCCAGAGGTTAAAGCACCCGGCAGAGCAGCCAATCCTGCACCAGTGTCTTCAACTTCCCCCACTCTGTGGAGTCCAAGGCGCCCAGCAGCACGCCCCGGGCTCCCAGTCCCTGCGCTAAGCCCCTGCAGTGACCATGGCTGTTGTAGAGAGGACTATCGTGGTGACGGGCTTCTGCCTACCGTTTTGGAAAATATGAAATGCCAGTTTGTTCCATGGCATGGTCACAGGTTGGCAGGAGCCAAAGCTACCAAGCATGCGCCTCTGCAAACCCTGGAACACGGGAAACAGACTCCCTGCCCTTTCAGTGCAGTCAGCCCCCCCCCCTTCCCTGCCCCGGGCCTCGCTCCTCTAAACACCAGGACGCCACAGACTGGATTGACGCTGAAGACTTCCCTTTTCTTTGGTTTTTTTGTTTGTTTTGAGTTTATACAATCATTAAAAAATCTTTGGTTTTGGCTGGAAACTTAAAAAACAAAACAAAACAAAACAAAGAAACCACCCTCCCCTGGCTTATAGCAGCAGTAGTAAGACCTGGCAAAGAAAGCTCTTTTTTCAACATTGGGGGTGGGAATTGAAGGTTGGGAACTACATTCAAAGAAAAGGTGAAGGGCTGGGGATGCAGCTTCTAGACAGCCCATTGGATATAAGATTGTCAAATAATAATAATATTAATAACAATAAAAACTTAAATATTTGGATTTTTTTGGTCATGTCAAAGGAAAAAAAGTGAAATGTGTATGCAGCAGTCAGCTTAAAGGAGCCTTTGGTGTCTTCCCTTCCACCCAAAGTCCTGAAAATAAGCAGAACCCTGAGGCCTCACAGGGGAAGGGGATGGCCTCCCCGCACCAGGGAGAAGGCAAGTACTGGAGGGGAGGTGTGGCCAGCAGTCAGAGATGGGGGGTGGGGTCGGGGCGTGGCCGGCTGGCCAGCCCCTAAGGGCAGGGTGGCAGGGAACAGATGTTAAGAGACCTGGGAAGACCCCCTGCAACAAAAAGGAGAAGATTGCAATTTGCCCTCAGTTTGCAGTAGCTTTTAAAGCAGCGACATTCAGAGGCTTTGGGAGGTCCCACCCTAGGCTACAGGTCCCGTGATGCTATAGGCCAGAGTTCAACATTACTTAGAGGAGGGAGGGCAGACTTGGCAACTCTGTAGGGTTTAGAGAAAGTTTTAAAGCAAGTTACTCAGTCACGAGTTAGAAATGAGGTATACAACAGCTCCTGGACTCGTGGTAGGGGGAAAACCCCACGCTTATTCACCTTGCCTCTGCCACCACCACCACAGCTGCGGGGACTGAACTACGGTCTAATGTGGGGGAGGGCATTTCCTTGGAGTGACACCTCCTGTGGACTGAGTAATGCACACAGGCCCCGCGAGCAGAGGTAAGAAGCCGGAAGAAGTCTGCGTCTCCACTTTGCCCGCACTCAGGGGAGACACACCATTTACTCTGTCAAAAGCCAATGTTATAATACAGTTGCAACGTCTTTGGTTCTCTCCTTCCCCCCCTCCTGACTGTTTGCAGTTTTACACACAACCAGGCTAGTCCACTCTACTCTCATACAGTACTTGCCTTCCGCAGACCCACGCAGGATCAGAACCAAAGACGTGGCACCCCACCCGCCTACAACTACAGCCTAACAGGACTGTCTTTCCAGCTTCTGAAAGTGCTTTCCCTTTCCTGCTCTATTGTTCAGACTTAGAGACGCTGCAGGACTAGGTAGGAGTACAGAGTCTTCTCTCTCCTTGGCTCTGTCCTTTTTCATTCGAAGGAGATCCCAATTTTAAAGAAGTGTTTGGATGTCTCATTTTGGAAACAGCACTGTACCCAACTGTCTGCCTGCAGACTTTGGGATATCATGTGAGAGAGCTCAATGCCACTGCCAAGTTACGAAAGCCTTAAGCTGCTTTTGTGAGGTTGTGGCTGACTCCATGAAAACAATGATGAACAAGTAAACAAAGAAAATTCGTGGGAACTTTGCAGCAGACCTCAATAATTTTTTTTAACAGTAAATTAGTTCTGGGGTCTGAACTTTCTGACAGTGTCCTGGGTTTGAACCAGACCGTGGCACTGGGTGGCGCGGCCCTGTGAGGAGTGGGCTGATTCAGGGACGCAGAAAGAATCATAAAGGGCACTGGCCCTGCCCTGCCCACCCTGGGAGCTTCACTTCCAGGTGCAGTGGTGGGTCCATCGTGTATGCCTTGTCTTCCCTCAACTGTTGTTTCAAGTGCTCTTATCTTCAATAGCCTTGATACCTGCTTCCTGACCTATCTAGTGCTTTGAAAAGTCACACAATATTAATACCACTTTTATGTAACGTCAGAACAATAAGATTATTAGTAAAGCTGTCATGATGTTCTGCAACCTGATCATTTTCTGTCAAGAGCAATAAATTTCTTATCCCTCCCCTCTTTTCCGTGTCTCGTCAACAGTACACCAAAACAGTGAACTACTCAATTCCCCAGAGCCTGTATGTAAAAACATTCTGGAACAATACAGCTCTATGGAAGAATAAAGGAAGGCCTTTTGGATTTCCATGTAATCTTGCTCTTGAAAATGCTTATCCTTCACAAGTGACAGAACAACTAAATATCGTCTGAATTCAAACAGGCTGTACTGGTTCTCTTTATATGTGTTAGATAAAGGGAAATAAGAAAAGAATTCTACCCCCATCTTTTGCCACCCCCCCTAAATTTCCCAGCAGTTCCAAGAATATCACTGCCACACTTAGCAACTCTATCCATCTTTACAGAGCCAGCAGAGTGAAACTAAATAAATCTCTTTTCCAAAGCCAGGATGACCAATAAGACTTCCTTCAAAAAGTGGGGATGGGGAGGGGAGAGGAAAAGGAAAGAGACAAAGGTAAAGCTTTTCCAAATTTCAGCTTTTTGCTCCTATTCCCTCTGCCTGTGTTGAAAACGTAAGGATAAACAATGCAGTGTCTTTGGTATCCAAACCGAACCCCACTTAGGTTCTGTGAGATGGATCACTTATTAAAAAATAGCCTTTCTGGACATAGAGTCTATATCTGAACTCAGGGAGCCAAGAAAGTTTATCCCAGAGTATGGCCAGAAAGGACTCTTAACTGTTCCTAAACCAGCATCTTTTCTCATTCACATCCCCACTAAGAACAATACTCTTCTCAATCTCACTAAACCATCCCTAAAGGTCACACTGTATCACAGGTAAGAGGCGAGCAGGTTGGCTTTCAACTTCTTGATCTGGTTTTCTTCTGTTCGCATTTTTGGTCGAGACAAAATTAGCCTTGGTATGAGAAAAGGATGTGAGGTTTTAAACTGTTGTGCTACTAGCACAACATTCAGTAACATGACAGAGGATGACAAAACAACAAAAAACAAAAAACCTGCTTAATTTTCTTAGATTAAGATGCACCAATCATTCATTTCTCCTTTCCTCTCCAAATTAAATGGTGCTTCTCTACTTCTGCCTCTATTTCTCAACCACACACCCCGACATTCACGCATTCATCCTTCTCCTAAGCTCTTGCTACGTACAGAGGTAATGAATCATCAGGAGAGGCTGGCGGGGTATGGGAGGCCTGGGCAGCCACAGGAAGGGATGTAAATGTCTTCGAAGACCCTGAACTGGACAATCCACGTGTAACCTGCATGCCACCACACACTGCACTGCAGGCCAGACCGCAGAGAGGCTAACGAATCCCAAACCCAAACACAGGGATGATCAAGTTTCCTTTGGCAAGACAGAGATAAGGAAAAGCGAACACACACGAGCAACGCAACATTTTCCTTCTAACATAATCACCTTCTTCTCTCCCCACCCACCCTCCCTAACCCTATAAACTGTAACCTATAAACAGGATCCCAAGTACATACAGCATCAATCATGTTTGTCAATCATAATAAACATCAGTTCAACTAAATGCTACAGCTAGAATTATTTCCACTATTTATAAAGTTTTTTCTTTTTACTTATTTATTTGGTTTTTAGTTTAAAACCAGTTCTGTAACAATGCTAAACTATGCTGAGGTATTTTATGAAGAGGCCAGAAGCTAGCTGTTACCCACGAGCATTACCCTCCCAGATTAAGGTATCACCATTCAAAGAGAAAAGGAAGAGAAGGAAGAGAGGAAAGGAGATCCAGATTACAGAATCAACATAAGATCTGCTAAGGTTTACTGCTTTTTGAGCAAAGGCTGAGAGTAGAAAAGCCCACACATGGAACTGCTTCAAGAATAAGGATGGTCAGAAGAAAGCAACTTCACAAATCGTATGGAAATCTGGGTGTAAACCTGACAACTCTGAGAAAAGACATATTCCCTGCCCTTTGGATGGAATCCTTTCAAATATCTTACTGAAAATTTCAGGCGTGTCCCATTGGATCTCTTTACATTAAGAAAAGAATGAGGCAGAACAGGATTAGTATCAGCCTTTAATGATGAAAGCAGTTTACTTATCCTATTTCTGTCCAAGTTCACATTTGTACTGTGTGCACCATCTATGCAAATCGATGGCCAGGGCTGTGATTAAACTAAATGCTTTTCACTAAATGCTTTTCACACACACATACAAAAATGAACTCATAAAGGTTATGATCAAATGAATCCATCAATTCTTGCCCATTTGAGTAATTTTAAATTTCAAGGTTTTAGTCTTTTTCTCCATTAGTATTGATGGTCTTTTTAACATTTTCAGCTCCAATAAACACGGTCTGAATGAATAAACTTTAAATTCATCAATTTTAGATGCCGATTAAGGAGAAAGTATTTGACCAACTCTCATAATTAATTGTTGAGGCTCTTTAATGGAGGGTTCTCAGATCGCAGACTGATTTCTGGGGGGCCCCTGAGGGGTCCAAGGCCACAGCAGACTGCTAGCAGGAAGTCGGAGCCAGGTGCTGCCCACCCCTCACCTGCTCATGGCCAGCCCTGGCGCTCAGGGCTTGCTGAGTGCTCCCTGTCCGCTTTCTCTTTTCTTCCTATTGTAACGATTTTACTTTTTTCTTGGTAAAGAAAGTTTTGTGAGGATGACATGGTTTGGGAACAACTTTAGACTAGGAACAACAAAGAGTTTCTTTTGTAAGCCAAGTGTTTATTATACACTAACTGCAATGTTTACTATCAGGATTTACAACTTTAAAAATCTACATTAATTTCCTACATTTTCAAATGTATCCAGCTTTCCCAGCAATTTAAATAGAAAATTTAATGATAAAGATTGGGCTGAATTTAAATATTGTGTCAAGCAAGTATCTGTGCTTCTGAATATAGACAAGGTTTTCTCCCACCTTCCCAAATAAATGAGGGATAATAGAACAAAATAATGTAAAAAAGAGGTACAATTGTGCTTTTCTCCCCAACAATGAATGAACTGTGTAGAACAAATTGGCAAGATAATCTTACTAAAAATCTTTTAATATTATTTTCCCTTTTAAAAAAACATTAATTTCTAATAATGCTACCATGAAGTACAAGTCAGTATATGGTCCTACACAGAACGAAAGTTGTATTCCTTTGGTTCCATTCCTCAATAATAAGTTGAGTAAATTAGGATGGTATTGATCTTTCTTACCAAATAAATAAAAGCAAGTGTGTTTTATATCAGGTAATGAATGGATAGGAACAATTTTTTTAATTCTAAAAAGCTGCCTATGTAACTTCAGAAATATTTAAACTAACATAGCACTCAACATATTTCTTAAATCAGGAACAATAATATTGTTCCTCAAGAAGCCCTTTTCCAGGTCTTTCTGCTGTCCTTTAGATTTATACAGGGTACAAATAAAGTTCACAACCAAATTGCCCTGCTTGTGATAAGCAGGATTCAAACAATTACATTCACCACTCCCTAGGGAGGGCCCATTACCATGGGCAAATATAGTATCGCTATAAATGCATTTAGAATTAGTCTTTGGCTTAATATGTGTTAACCAAATTCAGGGATAAAATAAAACTTGCATAAACATTAAGGGGAAAAAAAGAATGACACAGTGAACTGTGATGACCTATCTGGTCCTTCTTCTTAGAAATGCAGAAATGCTACCAAACATCTCTAACATCTCTTTTTGGTCAAATGGTCCCTCTTAATTTCCAGACTCTCCCATATAAGGTGGCTAAAAGTTAAGTCTGAGTACCTTAGCTTAGGAGATTCATTCAATTCAAAAAGCATTTCTTGAGATGATAAAAAAGATGATATAAAGTAAAAAAGGACTAAAGGTTGAGTCATGACACAATATGATCAGTAGACTATCTAGGGATGATGATGATGGGGAGTCAATTTTAAGTTAAACACCCATCAACAAGCTGTTTTAGTGTTTCATGTGTACATGTGTAAATGTACCTTTCATTTCACAACTTGTTTTTAAATAAGAGAAAAAAAGAGAAAAATTCTAAAAGTTACCTTTGTCTAAGGATTTATTTCTTCTTTTAAACACAGGTTTTTATGCTGGTTTAAATTTTATCTTCATAAAGTGATCCACAACCCCACATACACAAAGGCAGAATCCCCCTATCCCGAATTAACTAGAAAATATAGACAGGTCAGGGAAGAGAAGACCATCGTACTGATATTTAAAGCTTAGTATCTTTTTTTAAAATATTGAAGTCTGTTGGTGAATCTTATTTGGGAGAGGGAGCATTTTTGAACCACATAGGAAAACAAACAAACACAGCCTTTCCTTGCTTTTCCTCTTAATCCACTGGGCTTGAGTCCCTTGGGATTCAACACTTCCTTTGGTAGCAATTTTGGGAAATTAATGCTACAACCTCTAATGCAGTATGGTGGGTATCAGCACTTCCCTCCCTGAATCCTTCCTCCTAACTTACCACTCCCAAGGGAGGGACTCATCATTATGGGCAGCTACAGTTATTACTGACAGCCCTAAAATCATTTGCACAGACTAAAATTAGAGATGTCAAATCAGGAAAAAAGATTAAATTCAACTACATCAGAGAAATAGTGGGATGAAGAGGAGAAAAATTAATAACTGACACTGCCATTCTATTTACACACCGAACTAAATAAACTACTTAAAAAATCAAGTTAATGTCTGCCCAGAGGATATTACAACTTACCAACATAAAAGGTTAAAACAAGCAGCAACTTTTATATAAAATTAATAAAGACAAATGAAAAAAGAAATTGTCAGTAGCATCTATCTCCTCAATGTGTCTGAACTGCACGATATAAACTAGTCCATTAGTACAGCAGCTTGCTAAAAATTGACTTTGGTTCAAGCTTAGTCCAAAAAACAACATAAAAAAAACATACCACACACAAAAACGGTGGATGGACATTTGTTAGTTTCCCTGCTTGCAGTTCATTGATTTTGGAGGGATTTTAGGAAGGTGAAGGGTAGTTAATTAAATACTTTGTGAAATAAAATGGGAAGACAGAAGGAATAGAAGAAAAATTAACAAGGGAACTAAAACATTTCTGGTCTTTTAATATTAATATGCCTGTCTCCCACTTAGATGATCACAAACAAAAATGCACATTGTGTCTGTATCACTGCCTTTCCCAACACTGTGAAGAGACAAATACACAGAATCCAAGCTCCCTTGTAGATATAAGCAGAGCATGCAGAAGAAAAATACCTGTAAGCTCTCTCTCAGCCCCCAGCTCGAAACGGGGAAAAAGTGCAGTCATAGGACCACCAGAGATATAAGCAAGCACCCACAAACACCAGATGGGAACCTTTCACTCCAATAAGAAGGGAGCTCAGATGAGCTGCACTGCAGTGATCCAGTCTTTTGGGAACTTTTTGGATACGGATACTATAATAATAGAACACTGACAAAAAGGGGAATCTAATTTCCAAGTTACCCTCATTCCTCTTCATCTACTTCCATAAACACTTCCTTTCCATGGGCTCATTTACATCATCTAGAAATACCCTGAAAACAATTATGGAAGCGAATCGCCTTCTACAATGAACAGAGAGATGTGTATTGCCATTTAGACCTACCTAGCAGGAGCATCACTAACAAACCAAGGAGACACTTGAGGTGTGTGCAAAGTTCCTGCTCAAAGTCTTTCAAAGGTTCTACAGATCCCATGCCCGGCTAATGAGTGCCTTCTCTAGTCAGAGAACCAAGGAGAGCATCAGGGTTAGAGGAATTGATAAGCCATCTGGTGAAAGTCTGTAGCTAACCTCAGACTCTTCTCATCACACCTCTTTTGGTGATCTATAACCAATGGAAAACAGTCTAGTAGAGTTCCTTCAGAAAACAAAAGAAGGGAAAAGTTTCCCAATTTCAGTAAATTATTTTGTTCTTTGCCAAGTAAGTTAAAAGAAGTTTGGATGAAAAACTTCCACAAAATGGAAAAAACAAACAAACACACCAACAGTAGAGCATTTCAGGAGATAAGAAATCAGGAGAACCACCAAGTTAGGTGTCTGCAGTAGTCTTTGCTCTTCGGAACCAAATCCTGCCCTGCAACATGTACAGCCATTCCTGTTGAAAGTAGCAGAAAGCAGCACTGTTGCACCACAGGATCTGGGTCTCAGGTCATTCAATGATTTGGGGTGAGTGAGAGCTACAGTTCAGCAGGAATTCCTTCCTACACAAAAGTGCTCCAAAGGCACCACCTGATGTGGGGGGGGGGGGGGCGTGTGTGGAGTGGGAGTGTTTGCACACACTGCCTTCAGCTTCTGCACCAAGCCTCTTGCATAAGTGGCAAAAGAAAATAATTTTCTAGCACCTCTGTAAGAGTCATCAAGGATAAGGAAACCAGCAAGAACATTCCCCGCAATTAAGAACGTTAAGTCCCCCTTACCCTAAAACCCTCCCGCCCCACAGTGTGGGAGCTCACTGAAATAGGATCCAGGAGCAAGAGATAAACATGTCCAAACTATATATATATATAAAAAACAATAACAACAACAACAATAACAATAGAGATACAGTAATACAGGCCTGCCTAAATTGTACCAGTTAAGAAAGGAACCCCCAACACAATTGATACGATTATAAACACCTTGTTATGACTTAATGGCCTGTACAACAGACCCATAAAAATGATTTTTTTTAAGAAAAAAAGAAATTTAGACAAACAAGAAATCCCCTTCCTATATTGGAATTGGTAACCCACCTTAACTCGTCATCATGACTGCTGGAAATGATAAGTAGTCCTTTCACTTATTTTTTTGTTTGTTTGTTTTTGATTTTTTGTTTCTGCCTTTTTTTTTGTTTTTTTTTTAGATTTTTGGTTAGAAAGTTCTCCAATCCATGAAGCAATCCTGAAAAGACAGTGTTTTATTACAAAATTAGGCAAATGTTGTCCCGTTTCCATCTTTTTTTTCCGGCATGTGTTTTTCCTTCTCTCCCTCCTCTTCCTTGCCCTTGCAACATGGCAAGAGGAAGCGCATCACGTGTTTCAGTCTCAGCCAGGCTGGCAGCCAGTTGCACTCGGAGTGAAGAAGGGGGCTGGGCAGCGTCACTCAGCCCAGCTCACTGTGCCTTGGAGGCGGTGGTGGTGGAGGCAGCCCCACTGGCAGAGGCCGCTGTGAAGAGAGAGGTCTGGAGGGGCTCAGCTGAGGTGGAGGTGGCATGGAGGCTGGCTACAGGTCCAGGATTCCCTGCAGAGGCTGCAGCGGCAGAGACCAAGCTAACTGGGTTGCTGGTGAGCAGAGAGAGGTTCTGAGGGTTCAGGAACAGAGGGGCAGTCACGATGTTGGGGGCTCCTCCCGCATTGGCAAATACCAGGTTCCCAGTTGCATCCAGTGACGTTATTGGAAGAGAGCCACCAGAAGCAAGAGCTACAGACAAACCCCCCGCAAAACAGGCGGGAAGGAGAATGTTAGCATCATCCCGGAGAAGCCAAACAACACATCAAATGTACTGAGTTTTCCTACAACACAGATGGAAAAAGCGTATCCCTTAACTGAATTTTTTACCCTTAATTACAGCAATATATGGTCACCAACTGAAGTTTATTTATAATTCTGAAAGAGCCTAAAGGGCTGAAAACTCTAATTTAATAAGCATGATCAGGATAGGTGAGAGAATCAAAGAGTCATGTTTCTATCTTGAAATCTCAACTTTATTCCATCTACCTAGAAATATTTGTTAAATCCAATAATTTTGTTTTTAATGAAGATTACTACTGCCTTTAGATTACCTCCATTCAAAAAACAAACTAGCTACAGTGATTAAGGCATTAAAACATAGTTAGCTTTTATCAAACCAACTGGCATTACTGATAAATTTGAGCACTTTATAGTGTGATATATAAGATAAAAACTGTCTTTCAAAAAGACTTTAGTTCTAAAATAAGTTATATATTAACAAATAAAGTATAAAGTGTGATTCATTTCTCACTTCAAAACATTTAATTTCTATGACCTGTAAAAGGAGAATGATGAGTCTCTGTAGGAGGAAAGCAGAGCTATACTGATGTAGGTGGGTTCTAAGGTTAGGACTTGCTTTAATACATAAGAATTTTTCTGTGATGCTGTTGCTTCTCCTTCATCATCAAAATTTTCATTAAAATAATTGGGCACTCTAATATCTTTTCCTGTATCTGACAACCCCCCACAATCCCCTCACCCATATAACCACATCCTCACATGTATATTTGAGGCACATGCATTTCCTAGTGGCATTAAAAATTTGATTGATTTCTTACATAATATATAAAGAAAGAGAGGAACTGAGGGAATGTCCTTGACTTTGGACATGATCACACAAAGAGTACAGAACACTGAGTCTTGGTACAGCTTGATGTTTTCTGAGATTCCAGGCTTAGGGTCATAGTCCAGTTCTAGATCTTCCCAGAGAGTACCTGTTCTGTCCTCAGTTATGCCCTATGGAAGGCATCTTGCCTTTTTAGTATCACTACAGCCAGAGGTACACCAAAATGCAAGAGAAAAAGTGATTTATCACAAATCTTACTCCAAAAAGAAATCCTTTTATAATAGAAGCTTTACAGATCTAACCATCAATTTCACATATGATTTAGTCAATGAGAAAGTCAACATAATGTAAGGTAATCTAGGTCATGTTTTAGATTTGTCTGTAACTAATATTGTCTACAGTATACTGTAGAGATATCATCCATGAAACACTAATCTTAATTGAAGTTCGCTAACAGCTTATTTTTTGGTCCCAAGAACTCTCATTTAAGCCCAAATTATTTTAAGAAAAATTTCTCACATTAATATAGTGATATCTCAAAGTGTTTCCTTGAATCACTTAACAGCAAGCATCTTCAAACACAAAGCTCAGACGTTAAACAAATCAAACCCTTCAATACATAGAATGAGTGGATTTACACTCATTTTATTTTTTTTTTATTTTTTTTTATTTTTTATTTTTTTGCGGTATGCGGGCCTCTCACTGTTGTGGCCTCTCCCGTTGCGGAGCACAGGCTCCGGACGCGCAGGCTCAGCGGCCATGGCTCACGGGCCCAGCCGCTCCGCGGCATGTGGGATCTTCCCGGACCAGGGCACGAACCCGTGTCTCCTGCATCGGCAGGCGGATTCTCAACCACTGCGCCACCAGGGAAGCCCTACACTCATTTTAGACTGGAGAGCATGCTAAGGCCAAAAGGGACCCATCTAGGCTTGGAAAAGAGACATTAAAGTCTAAGAGAATATATGCTCTATAATGATGGGGATATACAAAGGGCAGAACCTAACAAGAATTAAAAGTACTCGAAGTCTGCATGATGTGCTCCAACGTTAATCCGTTATAGGGCCTTCTTGTATACGGCTCTCTTAGGGGCAGGGGTGGGGACTGGAGAATTTTTCCTGGTCAAGTTTGCCTGGGGATGGGTCTTGGATGACTATTTAGATAAATGTAGGAGGAAATTCTGCCTCCAAGTGTATTTACATAAGAAGATAAATATCAGCATTAAAGTTCCGGTTTCTTTCTTTCTTATTTTTGGCCACACCATGTGGCATGTGAGATCTTAGTTCCCCGACCAGGGATAGGACCCCCCGCGCCCCCTATAGTGGAAGCTCAGAGTCTTAACCGCTGACCTGCCAGGGAAGTCCCAGTCCTGGTTTCTTAATACACCAAACTAAGTATATTTCCTGTTCTTACAGACCGACACCTACATTTCTCTTACAAAGCTGTTTACAAGGACACATTCTTGGTCCTCAGGTTAGTCAGCATTATCAATTCAACTATCTCTTCCCGTCACTTTCACCTCTAGCAAAGCAGACTTCCTCCATTAAAAAAAAAAAAAAAAAAAAAGGCTAAGTAAGGAAAAAAATTCTACTGACCTTGAATAGTTGCCAGTGTACTGTTGCTCATCAGAGCTGGGCTGAGAGCACCACCCAGGGTCCCTGGATTGAGACTGAGTAAGGCACCTCTGAAAGTCCAAAAGAGCAGTCACTTTATTACAATGTAGACGCCTGTGTGTCAGTTTGACAACATACCCAAATGGATAAGAAAAAGGAAAATACAACTGGGGAAGTATATGGAAATATGTTATTCTCTTTACACTCTTACATGGTTTGGTTAGTACTTCCAAGTTACTGCTTTCCTTGATTCTCACTTGTACAAAGCAAAACAAGGTTATGGTCCACACAAAATGTAAAACTTGCAGTCATTTTGACTCTTTGAATTACTTCATTCTCCTTTCTTCCAAAACAAAAGGAAAAAAATGCCAGAGAAAGGAATATATTTACAAAGTAATTCTTATTTGTTTGATGATAATATAAAATTGGGAATCCTATTACTGTATCTCTTATTTATGCTTGAGAATTAGAAAGCAGACAGTTCAGAGCTTAATGGAGAAAGCAGAAGAATAAGAGTCAGGAATCCTGGGCTTGCTTCCTGGTCCCATCACTCAGGTATAATCAGTGGCCTGGTGTTCTGTATCTTCATCTAGAAATAAAGGTATGACTACTGTCCTTCCAGAGTGTTAAGAAACTTAATTCCAACCATAATCAAAATCCTTGTGCTACTACTATAGAGCAACCCATTTCAAAGAGATTATAGCTTTAAAGGATTTTTTGTTTTTGTCTTTTGTCTTTTTTTGTATTTAAGATAGTGATGAAAATGTATTCCCTATAAGTAACTCCAGGGATGACCTCCTAACTGTTTTTCAGATGTAAACAAGACGAGAAAGCACCTTACCCAGCTGCAAACTGTGAGGGTGCCATCAGGCCTGGGTTTAGTCCTGCAGCCGCAGCCATGGCAGCAAGACTAGCATTTGCTGGCAACTGTGCAGCTCCTTGGAGGGCAGCAGCTGCTGCTGTCTGCAACCCTGATGCTGTCACCATCACCTGGCTGGTCCCAAGAGGAGAGGACAAAGGAGTGGAGGTGGTGTGTGTTGTGCTGGTCTCACTGGCACTGGATGCCTCGGAGGTGGAGGCTGAGGCAGAGGGGGAGGGACTCAGAGAAGGGGAAGTGACTGCTGAGGAAGCCGGAGGCGCTGTGGAAATCACGGCTGCAGTGTTGTTGGAGGTGGTGTCTGTAGTGCCTGAAAAGGGAATCATATTAGAAAGTGACCTTCTGTAAATGTTTTTGGAAGAATGGCTGCTTTATTCAACCATACTCTAGAATCAACTGAATAATTAATTTACCATCCAGTAACCTCTAAACGTGTCCTTTTTTATGAACCGAGTTTAGTGTTTCTAGAGAAATTAACCACAAAACCAAACATTTTAAGAACCAAAGCCATGAACCCTACTTTAAGAGGCAAGAGCAATAAAGTAACCATAAAACAAACGGGGAACACAGCTCTCCATTTCCAATTTCCTATTAAAAATTAAAAACACAAAAAATCACAGAAGCTCTAACTACAGAACACAACTGCTCTGGGGAAGAAATGTACAAGCAAAAAAAATCCAAGCTTCTGAAAAGCATTTTCATTCAGAAATCTCCTTAGTAGTCTCTATAGAAAAATCAAAACAAAGCAATGAAATCAAGAAAAACTAAAAGTTACACATTTTTCTCAAATAAGTATCAATAACATGCACAGAAACAGTACGAAAATAACTAAAGGCATATGTCCAGATGCCTTTTTTTTAATTTTAAAAAATTTATTAAAAAAACAAAACATAATGGTACAAAAAGGTTGAAAGTAAAAGAATTGGAAAAGATATACTGTGCAAATATAAACCAAAAGGAAATTATATAATAACAGATACAGTAGACTTGAAAGCAAAAGCATTACTAGAAATAAACAAGGGCACTTCATATCAACAAGACCAATTTACCAGGAAGTTTTAAATTTGTATGCACTTAGCTTCAAATTATATAGAGCAACAGAGCTACAAGGAAAAAATAGACAAATTCACGATCATAATAGGAGATTTAACATACTGCTGTCATTCACTGATAGAGGATACCTCTTTCAGAACCAGTAGACCCCCCCCAAAAAAAAATTAGTAAGGATATAAAAAACTTAAATAACATGAGCAGCAAATTTGATCCAACACACAGATATATAGTCACTGTACTCCAAAACTTTAAATTACAAATTATTTTCAAGCACACTTGGCACATTTTAAAAACTGACCATATTGTGCTATAAGGCAAATTTTAACAAATTTCAAAGTATTAAAATTATACAAAGTGTGTTAATTGACTTGTAGTTAAGCTACAAATCAGTAACAAAAAAGTAACTAGAAGTTATGAAATACACTACTTCTAAGTAACCCCCCCAAAACAAATCACAATTGGAGTCAGAAAACAATTTGAACTGAATGATAATAGAAATATTACATACCAAAATTTGGATGTGACTAAACCTGTGCTTACAGGAAAATGTATAGTCTTTTTTTTTCCCCCAAGGTAACAGTAGTGTTGTCTTTTTTTTAATTGCACACATGTCTATAAACCTAATAAACAGGTTTCCTCTATTTTTTTTATACAGCAGGTTCTTATTAGTCATCAATTTTATACACATCAGTGTGTACATGTCAATCCCAATCTCCCAATTCATCACACCACCACCCCCACTCCCCCGCGGCTTTACCCCTTGGTGTCCATACATTTGTTCTCTACATCTGTGTCTCAATTTCTGCCCTGCAAACCGGTTCATCTGTACCATTTTTCTAGGTTCCACATATATGCATTAATATATGATATTTGTTTTTCTCTTTCTGACTTACTTCACTCTGTATGACAGTCTCTAGATCCATCCACGTCTCAACAAATGACTCAATTTCGTTCCTTTTTATGGCTGAGTGATATTCCTTTGTATGTATGTACCACATCTTCTTTATCCATTCGTCTGTCAATGGGCATTTAGGTTGCTTCCATGACCTGGCTTTTGTAAATAGTGCTGCAATGAACATTGGGGTGCATGTGTCTTTTTGAATTATGGTTTTCTCTGGGTATATGCCCAGTAGTGGGATTGCTGGATCATATGGTAATTCTATTTTTAGTTTTTTAAGGAACCTTCATACTGTTCTCCATAGTGGCTGTATCAATTTACATTCCCACCAACAGTGCAAGAGGGGTCCCTTTTCTCCACACCCTCTCCAGCATTTGTTGTTTGTAGATGTTCTGATGAAGCCCATTCTAACTGGTGTGAGGTGATACCTCATTGTAGTTTTGATTTGCATTTCTTTAATAATTAGTGATGTTGAGCAGCTTTTCATGTGCTTCTTGGCCATCTGCATGTCTTCTTTGGAGAAATGTCTATTTAGGTCTTCTGCCCATTTTTGGATTGGGTTGTTTGTTTTTTTAATATTGAGCTGCACGAGCTGTTTATATATTTTGGAGATTAATCCTTTGTCCGTTGATTTGTTTGCAAATATTTTCTCCCATTCTGAGGGTCAGATGCCTTCTCTGCATTAAAAAATTTAAGTGGCTATTGGGTAATGAAAAAAGTCTATTGTGGTAAACATTTTCTTCTTCTTCTTTTTTTTTTTGGCCATGCCATGCACCTTGTGGGATCTTAGTTCCCCAATCAGGGATCAAACCCGGGGCCCCAGCAGTGAAAGCACCAAGTCCTAACCACTGGACCACCAGAGAATTCCCAACATTTTCTTATTTGAGGAAACAACAACATACAATGATATTATGATTCTCATAAAAGTTAGTATGAAAAAATGAAGATGTAGAAAATTGTTGAGAGGCCTAAAAAAAAATCAAAATGCCAAAATTTCTTTTTGTTATAAGGAGAACAAATATTTGAATACAAATAACTAACTGCCATTAAAAATATCACTGACAGTTAAAACACATTCACTGAAATGATTTACTATTATAGATCAATATCGTCCAACAGAAATACAGTATATATGTAATTAAATTTTCTAGTAGTCCCAGTGAAAATAGTAAAAAGAAACAGGTGAAATTAGTTTTAATATTATGCCCTATTTAACCCAGAATATCCCAAATACATTTCAACATAAAATCATTATTTTAAAAATTTAATGAGTTTGTTTCATACTAAGCTTTGAAAAGCAAATCTCAATTTGAACTAGCCACATCTTACATGCATAAAAGCCATGAGGCTAGTGCTTACCATATTGTATAGCACAGGTCTAAAATATCTCTAGAAGTTAGGCCTAGTGTTACTTAAAGAATATCAAGTCCCTTTGCCTAAAGCAGAAATAACTGATAAGGCATAGGATAGATATAGAAGATGCCAACTATTCCCACTGAGCTGTAATTTTGATGCTATCTAACATCATCAAAGTATAGAACAGGCCTTCTTACTTCAGTAATCAGTAAATGCTACATACAAAAAAAACCAGCGGCCTAAACTAGTTGGAACTTCATTTAGCAAAAGTCACTATGTTCTAGGATACGATCAACCACATATATGTGTATAGCAGAACCTAAGTGGTATTTTCTCAGGATAGAGAACTGAAAAAGACCAAAAACATCTATAAATTTTCAATGTAATACTTCTATGAGGTATAAAAGACTTCAGAGATGAAAGAAGAACTAGACCAATCAAAATAAGTATTTCAAACCTATAAACATATTGGAAAAAAGATCTATGTAAAAGAACTTTCTTTGTGATAAAATCTAACGCTAAGCTGTAGAAGATTCTCTTCTCTCATAATAGCCATATGAAAAATTCAGGCAGTTTTGTTCTTTTAAAATCTGCTTTGAAGCCTTCTTCTGGTCTATACTAAGAACACCTAGAATTCAACTCTCATTTTAACTGTTAAGGAAATGTTTCTTTCACATATTGCAGAGCTGGGAGAAAATTAGACACCATCTATTTCAGTACTGACTCTACTTTTCCCACCTCCTATCATGCTACACAAAAGGGTTATGTGGTCTCTGAATTAATCAGGTAAACATATCTTTCTTACTGTTAAGTGAAAAGGGAGGATTTACTCCTTTTTCTGTCCCTCTCAAAAATATAAATAAGATGATTCCCTCTTTACTGCTGCTGTTCCAAAGTACAATTACATCTTTGTGGATATTATTAATCACAGTTTCATTATTCAGTTCTAAATCTATCAGACCAATTTACATCACTGAGCTATTGATGCTGTGTTGGGTCCTATGTTTGGCAGATTCATACATACTTTTTCACTTTGACACTCTTTTCCTAAGGCCCGCCCCCTGTTCTATAGAAAGGTATATATCTTCTCTCATTTCTCTTCTACTGCTAGTAAATTTCAATATAATTTCAATCTTTTCTTGAACAATTTTTCAGCTTATCTAACCTGATTTCACTTAGGGGCACTACTTTCTTTTCAAACTTCTGAAATGAACTTGAGGTCAAAGGCTTAAAGTAGCCTTTTCTTCACTCTCCACTGCCGTTTTCAGACCATTCGGTATTACTTTCTTAAAATCCCGCATATATACAAAGAAAATCCCAATAATTTCATCAGTGAATTTACCCTAGGCTAAGAGATGATGGCTCCAGAAACCATTCAAAGTAGCTCTTTCTGGTTGTTATCCTCAAACCACATTCTAGGTGTCTTCAATATGAATGTCATATGAGCACTAGAGTATAATAATGGGATCTTCAAATGAATTCTCCCAGTGAATCACCTCTTAATCAATATACATCTTTTATTTATATTCTTGGCAACTTAATTACTTGGGCAACATTGATCAAGGAAGTGATGCCTGCTGAGCTTTAGCGTCCTCAGCAAGAATACATAGTGTGTGGCACAACCTCGTTTCCTACCTCATCCTTTTTTTTTTTTTCTTTGTGGTACGTGGGCCTCCCACTGTTGTGGCCTCTCCCGTTGCGGACCTCAGGCTCTGACGCGCAGGCTCAGCGGCCATGGCTCACGGGCCCAGCCGCTCCGTGGCATGTGGGATCTTCCCGGACCGGGGCACGAACCTGTGTCCCCTGCATCGGCAGGTGGATTCTCAACCACTGCGCCACCAGGGAAGCCCCCCACCTCATCCTTTTTAATTGAAAAATTATTGAAGTATAGTTGATTTACAGTACTGTGTTAGTTTCAGGTATACAGCAAATTGATTTAGTTGTATGTGTGTGTATATGTATATATTCTTTTCCAGATTCGTTTCCATTATAGTTTATTACAAGATATTGAACATAGTTCCCTGGGCTAGACAGTAAATCCTTGTTGTTTATCTATCTTACATATAGTAGCTTGTATCTGCTAATCCCTTTCTCTGTATCGTTCCAATTTTAGTATACGTGCTGCCAAAGTGAGCACCCACCTCATCCTTTTAAAAAAATAGATTTAGTAAGGTACAATCTATAGGCCATAAAATTCACCCAATTTAAGTGTAAACTTCAATGATTTTTAATATATTGACAGAGTGGTACAGCCACCACCCCAATCTAGTTTATGACTAAAAAAAGATTCCTTGTGCCTATTTGCAGTCACACCTGTTCCCACCTATAGCCTCCAGTCACCTGCTTTTTGTATCAGTAGATTTACCTTTCCCAGACATGTCAAAAGGAATCATACAATTTGTAGTCTTTTGCATCTAGCTTTCTTCAGTTAGCATACTGCTTTCAAGGTTTATCCATGTTGTAGCATGAACCAATACTTCCTTCCGGCTTAAAAGTGTTACATTACATGGATAGACCACATGGTGTTTAATTCATTCATCAACTGATGGGCAATGGCTTGTTTCCAGTTTTTTGTTTTTATAAAAAAAAAATTAGTTAAGGGCTTCCCTGGTGGCGCAGTGGTTGACAGTCTGCCGATGAAGGGACACGGGTTCGTGCCCCAGTCCGGGAGGGTCCCACATGCCGTGGAGCAGCTGGGCCCATGAGCCATGGCCGCTGAGCCTGTGCTCTGTAATGGGAGAGGCCCACGTACCTCAAAAAAATAATAATAATTATTATTTATTTTTGCCTGTATTGGGTCTTCATTGCTCGGGCTTTCTCTAGTTGCGGCGAGCGGGGGCTACTCTTTGTTGCAGTGCACAGGCTTCTCATTGCAGTGGCTTCTCTTGTTGTGGAGCAATGTCTCTAGGTGCGCGGGCTTCGCGGTACATGGGCTCAGTAGTTGTGGCTCATGGGCTTAGTTGCTCCATGGCATGTGGGATCTTCCTGGACCAGGGCTCGAACCCGTGTCCCCTGCATTGGCAGGCGGATTCTTAACCACTGCACCACCAGGGAAGTCTCTCCAGTTTTTGATTATTATGAATAATTCTGTTATGATCATTTGTGTAAAAGTTTTTGTGGAAATGTTTTCATTTCTCTTGGGGGAAATGTCGGGTAGTATGGTAATTTTATGTTTAAAGTTTAAAGACAATGCCGAAGTATCTTCCAAAGTGGCTGTATCATTTTACATTCCCACCAGCGATGCATGAAGGTTTCAGTTTCTCCACATACTTGCAAAGACTTATTATTTTTGGTCTTCTTGATTATAGCCATTCTAGTGAGTATGAAGTAGTATCTCATTATGATTTTATTTTTATTTTTTTATATGAAAACATTTATTATATTCAAAAGATAAATTTATAATATGTTACACATGAAAAATCTACCAAGGTCCCATGTAGGACAGCTTCTTAGAACGTAAAGCTAATTTAAAATTACTATGAATGTACAACATTTTATAGTATAAGCTTCTGTCTGTTTGAACAATGTAATGATTGTTCTTTAGGATTAAAACAAGATTCTGCAGTAGTCATCTCTGTAGCTATACAGTAACAGCACTCTGCTGAGCAATAATGTTGAACATCTTTTCATGTGCTTATTAGTCATTCCTATATCTTCTTCGGTATAATGTATATTAAAATCTTTTGTCCCTTTACAATACTAAGTTGCCTGTATTCTTACTATTGAATTTTAAGAATTCTTTATATGTTCTAGATATAATTCCTTTATCAGATATATAATTTACAAATGGAATATCTCTCCATTCATTTTTCTGGAGAGTTCATTGAGAGAGTATATTTATTTTGTATCTTGCAACAACACTGAATTCATTACTAGTTCTAGTAGGCTTTTTGATGTGTGAATTCCTTGAGAATTTTATACATATAGGATAATGAAAACAAAGACAGTTTTAACTTCTCCCCTTCCAAACTGGATGTTTAAAGTTTTTTTCCATTATTAAGCTGACTATAACCTCTACTACAATGCTAATTAGAAGTCTGCTACAGCAAACATTCTTGCTTTATTCCCAATCTTCGGGGGGAAAGCATTCAGTCTTTCTCCTTTTAGTACGCTGTTACCTGTAGGTTTTTTAGTAGATGCTCTTTATCAGGTTAGGAAGGCCCCTTCTATTCCAGGTTTTTATCACAAATGGGTGTTGGATTTTGTCAAATGCTTTTTCTATATCTAGTGAGATGATCATGAGGTTTTGGTCCTTTCTTCTATTACTATGGTATACTACATTAATTTATGTTCAGTTATTAAATCAACTTTACATTCCTGGGATAACCCCTTGGTCATAATGTATAATCTTTTTTATATGCTGCTGGATTTGATTTGCTAAGATTTTGTTGAGGATTTTTGTGTACATTTTTATGAGGGATATGGGTTTATAATCTTTTTCTTGTGATAACTTTGTCTGGCTTTAAAATCAAGGTAATATTGACTTCATACAATGAGTTGTTCCTCCTCCTCTATCTTCTGGAAGAGACTGCTAAAGGTTAATTCTTATTTCTTTGTGAAATATCTGATAAGAGTTCACTGCTAAAGCCCTCTGAGTCCAGGCATTTCTTTTTGATTCCCTTACTTTACTTGTTTTAGGTCTTTTAAAGGTTTTCTATTTCTTTTTTTTTTTTTTTTTTTTTTTTTGCGGTATGCGGGCCTCTCACTGCTGTGGCCTCTCCCGCTGCGGAGCACAGGCTCCGGACGCGCAGGCCCAGCGGCCATGGCTCACGGGCCCAGCCGCTCCGCGGCACGTGGGATCCTCCCGGACCAGGGCACAAACCCGTGTCCCCTGCATCGGCAGGCGGACCCCCAACCACTGCGCCACCAGGGAAGCCCTCTATTTCTTTTTGAGTCAGTCTTGGTAATTTGAGTCTCAGAATTTGTCCATTTCACCTAAGTTGCCTAATTTTGGGGGGGGGCAAAAACTTGTTCATAATATTCCAGAATGCTGCATGAGGTATCAATTCCATTCTTAAATATATACCCAAGAGAACTGAAAACATATAACCACATAAAAACTTGTATTGAGCTTTGTGATGAGGGGTGGGATAGGGAGGGTGGGAGGGAGGCTCAAGAGGGAGGGGATATGGGGATATATGTATATGTATAGCTGATTCACTTTGTTGTACAGCAGAAACTAGCACACCATTGTAAAGCAATTATATTCCAATAAAGATACAAAAAAACCCCACTTGTATTGATACATGCACACTCATAGCAACAGTATTCAAAATGGCCCCAAACTGGAAGCAACTCAAATGTCCATCAACTCTGGAATAATAAACAAAGTATGGTATATCCATGGAATGAAATATCACTCAACTATTAAAAGGAATAAAGTTCCAATATATTCTGCAACATGGATAAACCTTGGAAATATGCTAAATGGAAGAAGCCAGACACAGAGGGTCATATATAACATGATTCCATTTATATGAAATGTCTGAGACAGGTAAATTCATAGAGACAGAGTAGGGGGAGAAGTGAATGGGGAGAGACTGATAATGGTTATGGGATTGCATACAGCTCATTATGAAACACTACTTTGGAAAAAAAATTGGAGGCAGAGCTTGTTTAGTTGAGATTATTAAGGGCTGTGGAATTTTTACAAGTTCTTAAGACACAGAAGAATACATATCTTTCTGGAACAGTACAGTCATGATCATTCATTTTCTATTGTAGAAAAGTTTACCAGGTACAGCCGCTATGGAAAACAGTACAGAGGTTCCTCAGAAAACTAAAATACCATATGATCCAGCAATCCACTCCTGGGAATATACCTAGAGAAAACTATAATTCAAAAAGATACATAGGCTTCCCTGGTGGCGCAGTGGTTGGAAGTCCGCCTGCCAATGCAGGGACATGGGTTCGAGCCCAGGTCGGGGAGGATCCCACATGCCGCGAAGCAACTAAGCCTGTGTGCCACGGCTGCTGAGCCTGCGCTCTAGAGCCATGAACTACTGAGCCCGCATTCCACAAATGCTGAGGCCCGCACACCTAGAGCCTATGCTCCACAACAAGAGAAGCCTGCGCACCACAATGAGGAGTGGCCCCTGCTCACTGCAACTAGAGGGCCTGCGTGCAGCAACAAGGACACAACGTAGCCAAAAAAAAAAAAAAAAAAAAGATACATGCACCCCTATGTTCATAGATAGCAGCACTGTTCACAATAGCTAAAACATGGAAACAACCTAAATGTCCATTGACAGATGACTGGATAAAGAAGATGTGGTACATATATACAATAGAATACTACTCAGCCATAAAAAAGAATGAAATAACGCCATTGCAGCAACATGGATGCAACTAGAAATTACCATACTAAGTGAAATAAGTCAGAAAGAGAAAGACAAATACCATATGATATCACTTACATGTGGAATCTAAAATTTGGCACAAATGAACCTATCTACAAAACAGAAACTGACTCATAGATACAGAGAACAGACTTGTGGTTGCTGAGGGGGAGGGAGGAAGGGAGAGGGATGGACTGGGAGTTTGGGGTTGGTAGATGCAAACTATTACATTTAGGATGGATAAACAACAATGTCCTAATGTAGAGCACAGGAACTATATTGAATATCCTGTGATAAACCATAATGAAAAAGAATATAAAGAAAGCATGTCTCTATGGGTATAACTGAGTCCCTTTGCTGTACAGCAGACTGGCACAACATTGTAAATCAACTATAATAAAAAAAGATTTAAAAAAATTTAAAAAGGGAAAAGTTTACCAAGGACCTATTATGTACCAAGCACTATGATAGATACTGGGAATATAAAAATGACCATGGCAATCACACAACATTTCTCTTAGAAGAGGGCAGACTAAGGGTATGTTTATTCCTTCATTTCTAAAACGTTATCCCAAGAGATGGTAAAGTAATAAAAACGGGAGTGAGAGCTCTGGGAGTGAGATTTCAGAGAACTTGAGAATTTGATATATTTGCAGAAATGAGAAAGAGGTTAAAATTGGGTGGTAGAGAAACCAACCATAGTCCAGAAGGGCACAGTAGAAGACTACGATAGAGGTGGGAATTATTTACCCCAATGGAGCCCTGAGGGGATTTCAAGCTCTGCGTTGTCAATACTGAGGCAGGAGTAGGAAACAAGGGCAGAGAAGAGGGTGACCAGACTGTTCACACACCAGCTCTGTCAGTGGGACTTTTCCTACCCACACCAGACTTATCATCTAAGCATTAACTAAGGTCACCTACTACTCTTCAAAGAAAATAAAAATCTGAGTATGGAAGGTTAAGAACTTTAGTGTAAGCACTGGCATCCCTCTCATTTGAGGAAGGTGTGAGGGTAGAGCATGGTCTGCCTGTCTGCTTTCCACCCACAGGCCCTGAGCAAAGTCTGGCAGTTCTCTCCCCACGTTCACAGCTCACAGCTCCCTTCCAATCAGGGGAAAGGATGCTGAGTAATAGAAGCTACACAAGGGCAGAAAAAACCTTACAAGATACTGATATTAAGTACTAAGGCCTTGCATTCATCGGTATGACTAAACAAACAAAAATTACCAGACAATGAAAAAATCCACAGCACAAAAGAAATGGAACAAAATGCAAGCAGAATTGAGGCCAGAAGAAGCAACTTAAATACAATTCTAATTTGTACTGTAACTACAAATTAAAAATAGATTGCTATATAAAGGTGGAATTAGAACAAAGAAACATTCTTAGAAATTAAAATATGATTTTAGAAAAACATACAAATGACAACAATAGAAAATGAGAACACGGGAACAGTTAAGATAAAATTCAGGATATATTTCCAAGAAGGAAGTATAAAAAGTTAAAAAATGAAAAACACAAGATAAAAGAGATATATAGGATCAATTTAGAGAGTTTAAAGTCTGTTTAAAATATGTTCCAGAAATAAGGAAGAAAGACAAATTATCAGAGTTAAAGAAAGACATTAATTCAAATTGAAAATGCCCACTGAAGGCCAAGGAGGACAAATTTAAAAGGCTCATGCCTTGATACCTTCTAGTGAAATTTCAGAACTCAAAGGATAAAAAGATCCTTAAAGTTTACAGAGGGAAAAGCAAATGATCAACAAATCGGAGTTAGACTGAAATCAGACTTTTCATTGGCAACACTGGATGCTAAAATACCACAGAGCAATACCTTCTAAGTTCAAAGGAAAAGTAATTTTGTACCTAAAATTCTATTACTGTACAAACTACAAATACTGTGAGGGCAAAATACTTTTCAGTTATGCATGTACTTGGAAATTTTCCCTCTCATATAAGCTTTCCAAATAAAGAAAAAAAATTACTTGAGAGTGTGCACCAGGCAAAACAAAAAGGAATCAAAGGTAGAGGGAGACATAGGCTCTCAGAAATATTGGATCTAACTCAGGAACACAGTGAAAAGAAGTTAAAATAAGCAATCATAGGGATTCCAAGGAGAAACTCTGATCACTAATTTAACATTTTTAGAGACTTCTGCCTTTGACCATAAGAGTAAATGGTCAAAGGGTAACTTACACTATAACAAGAATAGAGAAATATATGAGAAAATGTTTTAGATATGAGAAAATAGGCAGCACAGGGTTGTGATCCCTGAAGAAAGGGAAACAAATGATGTGAGCCTTATAATCACCTGGACTTTATTTGGAAGCACTTTCTAAACTGCTGCACCAGAAGAGGAAAAGTAGAACACAGCAATTTCAATGATTTGAGGAGACAAAGACCGTCGCTGGATGCTGAAATGGCTGGAATTTGCAGGAGATAGCACTGGAAAGGAAGAAACTATACAGAAAGAACTCTAGAAATGTGCATGGGGTTTCCTAGAATCTTTGGTTGAATACTAAATTGCACATGCACAGGGAAACCCCATGAGTCCAGGGAGGGAGGCTGTAAACTGAATGATCCTTGGAATTCATGCAGGACAGGGAGATAGTCCAGTTCCAACTACACAAAGAGTAGAGACTATTGAATATCTGGGCATTCATTAGAGACCCCAGAAGGGTCACACCTTAAACTAGTGAAGGCTACTCGAGGGCCAATCTAATAAAGCTTAAAAAATAAGCCTTGAAAGGATCAAGCTGATCTGTAGTAACCTATCTGCCTGCCAAAGCAAACTCAAAAACTCTTTAAAGGAAGAGTTTTATTATACATCAAAATCCAGATGTATAATCCCCTTCACTTGAGTATAGGCAGATCTGTGAATATGACAGGAGATGTGGTAGCCACTCCTTTAATTGGGTTATATCATATGACATAGGTGAGAGGACTGACTACCTTATATTGCATAAGACCCTCCATAGCAGCTGACTGGAGAGAGATTCTCATGTTGCCTTTGAAGAAGCTGCCACGTTGTGAGAAGGTCATGAGGCTAGGACTTGGGGTTAGCCTGTAGGAGCTGAGAGTGATCTAGCTGACAGCCAGCAAAAAAAAATGGGGACTTCAGTCCTATAACCACAAGGAACAGAATTCTGCCAACTAATGAACTTGGAAGATCTTGGGTGTCATATGAGGTCACAGCCCCAGCCAACATCTTGATTTCAGCCTGGTAAGTCCTTGAGCAGAGGACCCAGCTCTAACCCATGCCTGAACTTCCAACCTACAGAACTGTGGGATAGTAAATGAGTATTGGTTTAGGCCACTAAGTTTGTGGTAATTTGTTATACACCAACAGAAAACTAATATGCTTGGAAAGAAGACAACAATGTCTGCTCTTACCACTTCCCTCAGCTGGAATTTCTAGTCTATGCAATATTTATCAATCAAGGTGAAACAAAACCTATTTCACCATTATAAAAGATGAAAAATAGCCTTTAAGTATATGAAATGATGTTCAACTTCACACAGTTAGAAAACTGAAATTTAAAGTACACTGAGATACAATTTCTAACATATCAGGTTGGTAAAAATTAAAAGTGTAACATTCTGTTGCGGAGGTTACAGGGAAACTGGCCCTCTCATGTATTGTTAGTGGGAATGAAAATAAGTACATTCCTTTTGGAAGGCAATTTGATAGTATCCAACAAAACAACAGTATCCAACAACACATAGGTGTGTACCTTCTGACCCAGCAATTCTACTTCTTGAAATTTACCCTCAAGACACATTTCCAACAGTACAAAAATACATATCCACAAGGTTATTCCTGAAGCATAGTCTATAATTACAAAATACTAGAAACAAAGGTCTTTTCTTTTCAGAGGCATGGGTTAGCAATATTGAAAACACTTTCTTTTCACTATAGAATTGAGCAATTAAGTAACTTGTTATTGTTGATAATGGGAGCCAGGTTACTCATTGTCACGGAGAAGGTTGTTAAAATATGGAAAGAGGTTGGGATAGAAAAGAACAAACTATAGGATATTGGATTGGAATTGGAGATATCAATATGAACTCATGGATTTATTTTTTTGTGTGTTACGCTGGCCTCTCACTGCTGTGGCCCCTCCCGCCGTGGAGCACAGGATCCCGGACGTGCAGGCCCAGCTGCTCCGCAGCATGCGGGATCCTCCAGAATCGGGGCACGAACTCGCGCCCCTTGCATCGGCAGGCGGACTCTCAACCACTGCGCCACCAGGGAAGCCCTGAACTCATGGATTTTAAGGAGGCCGATTCTAGGCCAGAGGCAGAGAAACTTTAAGATGAAGCTGAACATCTTGTGTGCTAAAAAATAAGGAAGCACTCAAAGAATGCTAGGGACATGTCAAAAGGGCACAGGAGCCACCCTGAAATAGTTCCCATTGGCTAAATCTAGGACAATCTGAATATTACAATAAAAAGTGATAGTAGGATTCTAACCTACTGAATACAGAATGATTTCTGAGTCCATAATGATACAGATAGCCTGGACTTGTTATTATTCTGATTCTCATATAATTCCATCATTTCTTCCACATTTATTAGTTGGCTTTCAACTGTAAGGATGAACTTTTCCTTTTCCCCTATATTTCTTGTTTATTAAAAAATTGACAGTAAAGTATTCGGGGAAAAGGGCATATCTGTAACTTGCTCTTATAACAGTTCAGAAAAAAATCACATACAGAAACACAAAGAGAAAAAGGAGAAAGCAAACATAGTAAGATTTTAATATTTGGAGAATGTGAGGAAGAGATTTAGGATTTCTCTGAACTATTCTTATAACTTTTCTGTAAGTCTGAAATTACGTTAAAATAAAAAATTTAAGAAAAAGCTATATGTACGAAGGTGTTCATTATAGCATTATTTATAACAGTGATAACTTCATTCATTTAATAATTACTGGGTATCTTACACTCTAGGTAGTGTGCTGGACATGAGGAATACAATAGCGAACAAGCAAGACCAGTTACGTGGCTTAGAGATTGAGAGGTTTCCTGGGATGTAATATTTGCAGGGCTCAAACTGGAAGAGTTGGTCACCCTCGGTTGAACTTACCCATGATGGTAACATATGGAAATGGTTATGAAATTACAGTACAATCATTTGATATAAGGGCAAGAGTAGAAAAGTAAAAACTGTAATAACAGAGGAAGATACTTATTATTAGATGTTAAGCTAAAAAAAAGATACACTATAAATACTATTAGAATTGTACATCTATGTACATATAAAAACAGATATAAAGACAAAATAAAAATAGTACTCATGGTGATTGTGTCTTTCCTATTTGAATTTCCTATGTTAAATATTTTAATGATTAAAGAAAAATTTCATTCCAAAAGTTACTAACATTTCAGAAAACTGTCATAATTAAATCTAAATAAATGGGCCAAGTAATTGAGTTTAAGAAAATTTGATTAGGCAGTTAAGATCACCAAAAAATAAAAACAATTTTAGTTAGTTCTGAGCATGTATATCTTCTTAAAATTACCTTCTGCCTCAGATTTGTGCCATTTTTAAAGAAATCTGCAAAGCTACGGTTCTTAATGCCTGGACCATTAGGAATTTTTTTTTGGCAAAAGATGGGTATCTTTAAACCTAATGTAATATGACTTATAATTTGTTTGGAAGGTAAAGTACACAATTTACCAACCAGTGGCAGTCAGGGTAGACAGTAAGTTCATCAGAAACAGGAATTTCATGTTCCTGGTGCCCAACACAGTGGCAACCAATCACCATCAGTTTGCTTTTTAAGCTGAGGTGCTGAATACTATACACTCTTTTTTTTTTTTTTTTTTTGTGATATGCGGGCCTCTCACTGTTGTGGCCTCTCCCGTTGCGAAGCACAGGCTCCGGACGCGCAGGCCCAGCGGCCATGGCCCACGGGCCCAGCCGCCCCGCGGCACGCGGGATCCTCCCGGACCGGGGCACGAACCCGTGTCCCCTGCATCGGCAGGCGGACTCCCAACCACTGCGCCACCAGGGAAGCCCTACTATACACTCTTGAACAGAGGTTTTTAATTTGCCTCTAAGGCATCCAGAAATGGCAGGGCTTGGTAACATGGGGACTGATGAGGTTTGTGATTTATAAACCTCCTTGTAATCTTACTAAAAATTGTGGGTAAGTCTACTTTGTGAGGGGAAAAGTTTATAGCTTTCACCAAAGTTTCAAAGAGGTCAAAGACCCAAAAGAGGTCAAAAGTACTATTCTGAATAAACAAACAATATTATGAAATTTTCTAGTAACTTAGAAATTTAATAACTATATAAGCCATTTATTCAATTTTTACATCATGGTTAGGTCACTTAAAATATGAGTGAAAAAAAAACAAATTCCCCAACTCTAGGTTAAATTTAAGCTTGATTATGAAAGATCACAAATCTATCCAATGATTTACTAGCATATATCAACCTGGTGAATAATTACAGAACATCTTCTGCTTTATGTATCACTAGAAAACTTCTGATGACAACACTAATTTATTTTAGATGTATTTGGAAAATGTGCCACATAAAGGGAATACATTTATTTATTCATTTTATTGTGAATGTGCCAAGCACTGATATTTCAAAAGGAATATTCAGATCTTTTGAGAAGTACAAGGTGTATTGGAAAAGAGAGAAGTATAAAATATAATTGTTTATAATATAGGCAGGTGGAAACAAATAGTTTCCTGAAGAAGCTAAAGAGTATATCCAAGAAGAATTAATATCTAAGATGCAGTAGTTTCATCACTAACAGAAAGAAGTGGAGGCTGGGATGGACAACATTTTACGCTATGGGCATGTTTACAAAGGTAGGAGAAATCCTCTTGTGTGTTGAGGATGGGATGGAGAAAAGACTAGTGAAAGATAAGGTCCAGGCTGGATATAGTTTATGAATTCATGATAAATTTGGACATTTTCCTGATTGCAAAAAGCTGCAGCTACTAAATGGTTTTAAGGAGAGGAGGAGTTAATTGAAAAAAAGTAACTCTGGGACTTCCCTGGTGGTCCAGTGGTTAAGACTCCATGCTTCCACTGCAGGGGGTGTGAGTTCAATCCCTGGATGGGGAACTAAGATCCTGCATGCCATGCAGTGTGGCCCCAAAAAAAAAAAAAAAAAAAAAAAAGGTAACTCAGGAAGCAATGTAGAAGACAGACTAATGTGGGAAAGAAAAAAGATAAGAAAATCTTTATGTGAAAGTATTCTTTCTGGAAAAATGTATTATTCCTGATTTTTTTTTAGAGTTCAGGTTTTCATATATAACTTCTTTTAAAAAAGCAATACATATTTTTAGTTAAAATCTTAATTTACAATTTAATGGCAGATTCTCACAGAAACTTGGCATGGGCCTATCATTTGCCTAATAGCTGCACAGCCTGGCTGCTGCTTACCTGTAACAGAGAGATTAGTTACTGCAGCACTGGTTAAAGGAAGGACTGGATTGACTGTGAGGGTAGTTGCTGCGCTGCTTGTCACAAGGCTTGGCGTGGTTGCCACCTAGAGGTCAGAAGTGAAAATATGAAGAAGCATTTAAAAATCAAAATTTAAGTCCATACTGTAGATTCATTTTTCCTATAAAATTTTTAAAATTCCAGATACAAGAGAATAAAATAAAAGGGCCTAAAAGGAAGTGATTTTATTAATTACTCTTTGATCTTGGAATTGAGAAAACTGGCTTATGTTGAAAGGTTCCTTTTGAATAGATGGTTTCACTGATGTTACTAATGGCTTTGCCCAAGTTTTAAAAAGAAATTAATAAAAACAAATTTCCATATTTCAATAGTGTTGAGCAAGACAGAAATATTATATCAGTTATAAACTTAATCTAAACAAGAAAACTATTCAAGGGGATCATGGGATCTGGGGTTCTTGTATTGCTTCTATTTTCAACTATGTGGGGACAAGACTGTCTTGGTTTTGTTTTTAATGAAATGATATTAAGGAAAGAATGTAAAACAAATATTTAAAAACTGACAGTTTCTTTCTGAAATAAGATAAATATTTCTACATTTTTGTAAGAAACACTGCCTTCCTTCTATCCTTCCCTCCTTATTCTAGAACAAATAAATCCAAAACACAAAATAGTCACCTAAATAAAACAAAACTGTACCTAATGACTATCTTTTTCATAACTACTATCTCATGAACTTTATGATTAAAGCCTCATCATTTAACAACCATAGCCTTCACTTAACAAACTAGTAAGTGCTATTAATGATGACCTTAGTTTGAAAAGCCTGCTGGTATAGAATAATATTCAAATAAATTAAAAATAAATTAACAAGAAAGTATCAGAAATGCAAACTCAACAATATTCCCATCTTTGGAATCCTGGTTGGAAATGTGGCCATCACATTTACAGTTGTCCTAAAGATCAAGGGAGTCACATGACCACTACATGTCCCTTCAGTCTAGGAATACTATTCTAATGTTAACAGCAGAGGTTGCTCAGTGAAGTTATAAATAAAAGGCCCACATGTTTGTGAAAATCTGAGACAACTGTTATACAAGTTCAGAGCTAAAGGTTATTTGGGAATTTATTGTCACTTAATCATCTATGTGTAAGTTTAATAAATTGAGCTTTAGAACCCAACATGAATAAAGTGCAACTAAAGATTTTTTTAGATAACTGGAATTAGCCGCAAATTTACTCCCGGTTACAGAGTAACCTAATAAACTACATCAGAGAAAAGAATAATGGAACTGCAGAGAAACGGGAAAGGATTAAAACTGTTTGCTTTAAAAAAGAAAGATCAGTAAGTTCTTGCGTTAATAACGACAAGACATTTAATTACTTTTGTAACATTTAAAATATAAATTTATATATCTTTATTCAACATGAATATATACAATAAATTCCTATAATGAAATAAATTCATTTGATAGGGTATCTGTAAAATTGTAAAAATTAACCCTTGAGCATGCCTCCCTATTTTTCATCCTTACCAGTGAGGTCGGGCTGGGGAAAATTGCTTTGATAGGTGAGCTGCTGGTCCCACCACTGCTCGGTGGGTTGATTCTTTTTTCTTTCTGGCGGCGGTTACAAAACCAAACACGTATCACCTCCTTTTCCATATTAAGTTGATCAGCAATCATGGTGATCTCTTCCGAGGTAGGCTTTTGATTCTGAAGAGGGAAAAAAAAAATCACCTTTTGGAAAACCTTTTTGAACTACTGACATAACCATGTCATTAAATGAATAAACAAATGGGGGGGAGGAACAATAAGAGAATGAAATTGGGATATACAAGGCCATATTATTCCACTTTTAACAAAGAACTTCTATAGACAGACATTCTAATGAACATGTATTTATTAAATGTAGTCATATTAACTTAGAAGAAGTTATTCTTGAATATTTATATATTTTTTATTTTAAGGGCAATTAATCGTGAATGAAACCAATACCTTATTTATTAGTGAGAATTTAAGAACTTCCCCAGTGCTTCATGCACATAATCTCACTTGGACTATGTGAGGCAGGCCATAAGCCTGTGGGGCAGGAAAGGCAGTTATTTTACAGATAAAGGGACTTCAGCTTAGGAAACCACGTAACTTGACCAATTACACAGTTCGTAAGTGGCAGACCAGATAAGACTCCTGTTTCAGTGCTCCTTCCATGGTGCTCAAGGCTTTTCTGAATTAGAGAAGTCAAAATTTTGTTGGAAGCTTTGATTGTGATATTCCCTGGTACCAGAAAAACAAACAAACAACAACAAAAAAAACCACGCCAAAGACCTGTTGAAATAACTTGAACTCTATAGCTCATCAAGGCCTTCAGTGTTCTGGTTCCAAACACTACAGTTTAGCCAAACCAAACTACTTGTGTTTCCCCGATACATGTCATGGCTTTTCTCTCTGGATGCCTCTGCTTGAAGCGCTTTCCCCCCACCTCTCCCTACCTGTGGAATTCCTATGTATCCTACAGCTGCTGCCTGCCTCACTCACTTTTGAGTGCTCACCTGGATCTCTAAGCCTGGTCTCTCCTGAACCCTGAAGAACTCTGGTTTTGTTTCCTTATGTTCAGTAAGTTACTTGGTCTCATTGTCTCCAATATGTTTATAAGCATCCATTAGGGCTGATGCTTATAAGTCCATATTTTATGGTCTACGGCAGCGATCCCCAACCTTTATGGCACCAGGGACCAGTTTCATGGAAGACAATCTCTCCACGGACTGGGGTGGAAGGTGTGTGTGTGTGTGTGTGTGTGGATGGCTCAGGTGGTAACGCAAACAATGGGGAGCGGCAGGTGAAGCTTCGCTCACTCGCCCGCCACTCACCTCCTGCTGTGTGGCCCGGTTCCTGACAGAGAACCAGGGAACCAGGGACCTCTGGGGACCTCTGGTCTATGGCACTTAACAATAGTATTATACAGACAATCCCATGTATATGAAAAGTAAAATCCTCACTAACCTCCAGGAAACTCTTCTCTAAGGCCACACGGATGTTGGTCTCTATGCTGGTGCGTTTCTTCCTCCTACGGTTCAAGCCCTCAATTCCCATCCCTGGAGAATTCAGGGCACTTGGGCTGGAGAGAGCCGAATCAGATGAGAGGTTCTCTGTAAGAAAGAAGAAAACATGTAAATCAAATCAGTTGATCATGATACATGCACACAATGCATGCATGTATTAACAACAACAATAAAACTGACCAAAGTATTTTAGGCTTTCATAACCTACATTAAAATATTGTTCACTACCATAGATCTTTCTGCTGTTCTTACTGGCTTTCTTTGTCTCAGGATGGTTGACTATACTGTCATTGCTATTCTTTGATTTGTTTCTGAGAAAGCAGAAGTTTACTATTCCTATCCTTACTCTCAGCTCTACCTCTTCTGAGTTCTGCTCTTATGTTTTTGTTTTGTTTGCTTATTTATTTATTAACTCTAGGGATAAAAGGAAGAAAGCTTTTTGGAAATTATCAAATGTTTAACATTTATCTTGCAAATGACCTCTCATTTTATTTCACTGGTATTCCTCCCCTTCCCCCCAAACCAAACAAATAATGAAACATTTCTAAACTATTTAAAGTTTAAACAAGGTTCTGTCATTTAACAGTTTAATGACCCTGAGCATGTCACAGAAATCTCTGAGTTTCTTTCCACCCTCTATATAAAATGAGATGGAGGGGGCAGACCAGTGGTTCTCACCTGTGGAACTCAGGAAGATTACAGATGCTGAGGCCATACCCAGAACTATAAAATCAGACTGTCCAAGGTTGTGAGTTACAGGTTTGTCTTTTCCAAAGACCTGAATTTTGTTCACATCTACAATGAGAACCGTGGTCTAGGGGATCTCTATGGTTTCTTACAGCTCTCATAGTCTATGATTCCGTGACTCAAAATTCAAAATTTCCAAGGGGAAACTTCAGTACAAAACACAGAAGTTAAAACTAACAGCTCAATTTATGTATAAAATTGGTGGTCATTTTTTAAAAATTGAAGTATAGTTGATTTACAATATTGTGTTAGTTTCAGGTATACAGCAAAGTGATTCAGTTACATATATTTTTTCAGATTATATTCCATTATAGGCTATTATAAGATACTGAATATAATTCCCTGTGCAATACAGCAGATCCTTGTTGCTTATCTATTTTATGTATACTAGTAGTTTGCATTTATTAAACTCATACTCCTAATATGTCCCTCCCTCCCTCTCCCATTTTGGTAACCGTAAGTTTGTTTTCTATGTCTGAGTCTGTTTCTAAATGAATATAGACTCATTTGTATTATCTTTTAGATTCCACATATAAGTGACATCATATAGTATTTGTCTTTGACTTATTCACTAAATTTAATATTCTCTAGGTCCCCTCTTCAACTTCCTTCAACTGTCTCTCACCCTGGGCTCAAATACAAGAAATATTCCAAAGCTAAAAGTTATTGCTGATTATATGAATTAGCTCTCTGATTTATGTAGTCATAATTTATATTGATCCTCCAAAGATTGTGAGCTTTAAGGTTCTGTAGTACCAATAATATAATAAGAAATATAAACACCAATTAATACAACAATCCCTCCTATACAATTTCAATGAACAATGAGGAAATGTTTTATACATTCACCCACCTGCATCATTTAGCCACTTCTCCAAAAGTGGCTTTAACTTGCACATGTTCTTAAAGCTGAGGTTCAAGGCTTCAAAACGAGAGATGGTAGTTTGGCTGAAGTCATTTCCATACAGTTTACCCATAGCGAGCCCAACATCGCCCTGCAGAGTAATACAGAACAGGAGAGGGGAGAGAAAGAGAGGGAGAAAAGATTCATCTAATGTTGTGGTCTTCACTCGAGGGTGCTGCTCCAATAACTGTCCTAGACAAAGAATCAACAATCATTCCATTTACTGGGTCCTACAAAAATATCCATTCCTAAGCTGAGCACAGTATTCCAGTGAGGACTCTGTTAGTTAGGTCTTGACTGTGACAACATTCAAAACTGTTCCATATTCTCTCCATCTTGAATCTCTTCTTGCTACCTTATGTAATAATTGAGATATCAAGTGTTTCTACTAACTCTCAAAAGGTAGTGCTGATATTCTACCAAGTCCCTTAATCGATGCAACCAAAGTGATCTAAGTAATCTTTAAAAATCAGTTAACCTGTATCACCTACAGGGTTAATAGATGTAACTGTCTGGATAACCTTAGGTATTTCTGAACTAACCAAACTTCCCATAAATCACTTTAAAATTTAGAAATAATGCCTCTTTCTTTTATTTTTTTCCTGTAAAGCATTTCTGGAAGCAGTGAAAAAAATCTCCTTTCCACCCTTAGTTTGGATTTCAAAGTTTGTTACAAAAACCAGGTATTCTAAAAAGACTACTTTTGTAACCATTATAGAGATAGAAATTCACAGTAGAGAGGTTTGACCCATTTAGTCAAACCTTTATGGGCACTGGAAACTTGGTAACCTTACAGCAATAGAACAATGATCCCCTGAATATATTACAAAAAATATCTTTCTCTATAAGCCTATAATCTTTGAAATGTATAGAGTTCTTTTCCTCCAGCTGAATCTCTCTTGTTAAAGCTGAAAAAGGCATATCTGAATAGTTATTGTATATATAGATAATAGAAGCTCATGGGGTGGAAATAATTCACGCTCTCATTTCAGTTAGTTCAGTGACAGGGCAGAAAAGCAACATTTCTGGTCCAAAATACTACATAGCTAATTCCACTAGAGACAGCCAACTCCCAACTATCCTGACAACACTCATTTTGAATTAGGATTATCCCAGTCCTTTGATTTCTCTCCCCTACAATCCATCTTTTGGATAGTACATTGTTTATTAGCACCTGCATTAGGGGTTAGTCAGGGAAAAGAAAACATTTCTTTTTAAACTCCAATTTCTTACTGGTGAGCAACTTCTGATAAAAAGTCTAACAGAGGAGAAATGTTAGAACTATAAGATAAAATGAGACATTGAGAATATCTGAACTCCAACTGATCTATATTCTAATCTTTCCCATACAATAGATGGGCATTTAAATAACCACCAGCCACATGTGGTTATTCAAATTTAAATTAATTCAAAATCAGATAAATTAAAAATTTAGTTCCTTAGCACTACTAGCCACCTTTCAAGTACTCAATAGCCACATGTGGATAGTGGCTATTGTACTGGATGGCACAAATACAGAACATTTCCATCATCACAGAAAGTTTTACTGACAGCTCTAAATATACTATCTCACAGAAGGAGAGCAAAAGTAGACTGCTTATTGATTTCCTTCCAATTGTAGTAAAACCCAAAGAACCAGGACAGTGTGAGTAGAGCATAAGTGTTATTCATTATCTCTATATACAAATATATCTATAAATATATTTATAGATTTTATCTACAGCATTATCTCTATACATTTATTAAAGCTTACTTCATTCAGTCAACAAATATTCACTAGGTGCCTACTATATGTCAGGCATTAAACTATGCTTTGTGTGTCACATATATTCATGTCTTGGTCACTTTATTTGTTTAGATTATAGCTTCCTAGAAAACTAAAGCCAACTAAACCCTGTAACTCTTTGCATGTAAGACCTGCTGTAGAAGTCAGATGGTAATAAATGTTTTCTGACATTATAATTGCATAATTCACTAAAAATTTTTCACAAACTTCTGTAATACCTTTCTATGAAAAGTAACAACGACAATTTAAAAAAATGAAATACCTATTCAGAAATCACATCAACATAAGGAACAATGCCTTCAGTTGGTGGCTGGAAATAAAGCTATGCCATCAACTAACTAAAACTATGGCAATGAATGACAAATCCACTTAACTGAGATTTATAATACAATTATACTTCACATTTAAAGGATCTCATTGACTAAAAAGCAACAGGTACCTCAGTTAATATACTAATTTTCACTAATTTGATATAAGCTTGGTTTAGTGCTTTTGTAACTCACAACCATCTTAGGTTCTCCCCCTCACAAAAGTAAATGTTTGAAGCAGTTGACTCATACCTAATCTGAACTATATTATATCCCTAATCTGAACTATACTGTATCTGAACTATATTACATATATATATTTTTAAAAGCAAAGGAAAAAAGGAACAAAGACTGGGATTAGGATATAATTAATATATCACATATGATGCATGGTGTTAGACTATGGCATGCCTTCTAATTATGTAATGACATCTACAGTAATCTTTAATAACCAATTATAAAGTTAGAAAACAGCTACTGTTTAAAACACCTAATAACATGTATATTTACTCAGAGAATAGGGATTTGTTTGTTTCAACTAATAACTGGAATGTCTAACTTACCCTCTGTGTGTGTGTATAAATAAATTAGATACAAAGCAATGTTTAAAAAACTATAGTTGAGGTATCTGACTTAAAAACAAAGATTGATCTTCCCATTCTGCACCAGTAATTATGTGCCTTAGTCCACACAGTCAAGGTTTGTGAAATGTTGCCACTGCTAAAGTCAAAGTCATTTTGAAAAATAAGGAAGAGCTGTGCCAAATAATAGAATAAAACCATACAGCAGAACACCAGACCACAGGGAAGCTCTTTTATAGAAAAAGGAGAGAGAGAGAGAGAGAGAAAGAGCAACAACCCTGGCAGTATGTTGGGTCAAATGCCACAAAAAGGCAATCCACTATCTGGGTAAAAGTTAAAGACTTTTAAAGGCCTTAACATCCCTGGCATATCACCCAGGCAACAATCTCCTAGGAAATGTTAGAGTATGCTGTGTCAATAGCCTAAGAGCTGAAGCATTGCTAAACATGCCAACCTTATACTTATTTAAGCTTATTAATTTACCCCTATCGATCTAGTTGTATCTTTTAGCTTTCTTTTTTGAAAACAAGCCACGTGGTTTAGATGTTTCAAAAGTACTAAAATCTTTCTGAATTGTAACTTGTTTCTTCACAACTGAGACTCCTCACAAATATAAGTGCATTTTCTCTAAAATTACATTTATTAAAAAAATTATGTTCTCAATAAATAGTTTCTTTGAGCAAAAATAAATTACCAAAGAAATATACGGAATAAAAACCTGTTCTTAAACACACAGGGATGTCATTTTGGAGGAGCCCAATGACCACACTAGGCTCACTAGTGAGTAGGTGGCACACTACTGTACTTTCAACATAAAATAATTTGGATAGTATTTAAGTGGTGGCTTAAATTTCAAACAGTAATTATATTCTCTGGGAAAAAACCATCATGTTTCTCCTGATTCCATTAAAATGCCCAATCCAATCTATACTTCAGTAATTTTATTTCACCTAATGATTCTATATCATTTTACATAAATGTCATTCAGTTTAATTCTTTTCCTGCTTTAAAAAGTATTACTTGTGACAGGTTAATTAAAGAGTGAGTCAGTAGGAGTGCTTGGGAAAAAACCCATATACCCCAACACCTGTTTAAACCATTAAGCTTATTACACTTTAAAAGCCCTCTGCTAAGTGACATTTTAAAAAATTAATTTGGAATTTTCATCTTCAACGGACTCCCATTTGGTTAATCAGTCTCAGTTCGGGTGTGTGTGTGTGTGTGTGTGTGTGTGTGTGTGTGTGTGTGTGTGTGTGTGTGTGTGTGTGTGTGTGTGTGTGTGTGTGTGTGTGTGTGTGTGTGTGTGTGTGTGTGTGTGTGTGTGTGTGTGTGTGTGTGTGTGTGTGTGTGTCCCCGTCCACCACCCCTTTCTCTCTTACAAGTCTTTCACACATTTCCCCTTTCAGCTACTATAAAAGACCTTGTAATCTTTACTCCTCTCAATCTTACACATATGTAGCACGAAGGTCTAGAACCAGATGTTTTTCAAATAACAAAGCCCTCAGTATAGTTATATCATCCTCCAACATAATCTTTTAAATTCTCACCATGTATTGGTATTATTCTAATTTCAGAGGCCTGTGTTGTGAGAGAAATCTTAATGATTTTAACCTAACAGTAAATTATAAATTTATAAATGAATACATACGATGAAAGTCTAAACTTATAAATGCAGAAAATGGCTAACAAGAAGTTACAGTCTAAAACTGAAAAAGAAGGCTGAGAAATATATTGTTCCTTAGAAGTCTCTTCGGACATGGAAAGCAAATATTTGGACCCAGCCAAGGAGGGAAACCTAAGTTAAAGGTGGGTTCATCTTACCTGAGTGAATCCAAGTTTGATTCGTCTTTGTTTGAAGGTCTTGGCAAATTGCTCAAGCTCCTCAAGGTCACTGGGCTCCTCCAAGCTGGGAGTATCAATTCGCTTTGGTGTTGACTGGCTCTGTGGAAGTGTCTGAATTGGGGTTGCTGCTATTGTGCGTGTTGGGGTAGCTGGCTGTTAGAGAAGGGACAAAAGAATAAGAATATACACCAAGATATTTAAGTTTATATCTGGAATGGCTGCAAGTAAATAATTTAAGGAAACGGCTGTATTCAAGAACTATGAAGACCATGTGTTACTGTAGAAGGTACAACATAATACCCAATGAGAAAAGCAGAGTGTGATGCTATATACACTATAATTACAGTTAAGATTAAACATGTAAGTCTATGGAAAACACTTGAATACACAAAAATGAAATCCATTGTCTTTGGGTTTTCAAATGGTTTGAATACATGCATCTCATGCCATTTAATAAATCAGTCTTTATTTTTAAGAATCTATATCATAAACATGCCATTTAAACTTTAAGTTTCAAAACAGCAGAGACCATACCTGTCTTATCACTATCATATCTCCAACTTGTAACACAATATTATAAAAAATATATAAGATAATTAAAACTATTTTAAGGGGGAAAAGTAAATCACCTACAGTTTAAATAACAATAGCTTCACTTCTGTCTACTTGTTCAAGTTTTTGTCCATAGAGCTACATTTTTATGCTGTTTTTAATTTGTTGCACTAAATTTAATCTGTAAATGTTTCTCACAAATTACAATTTTCAAATCTCTACTAACAAGGCATACATCCCACAGATCAGAGTAATTTTTAAAATATGATTAATACATTGGAATGGACCATAGGGCATAAAATCGAAGAGTAAATGTTTTTTATTTAATTGAGGTATGACTGACATACAAAAAAGTTGTACACATATAATGTATACATCTTGATGAGTTTGAAGATAAGTAAACACCCATGAATATGTAACATCACCATATACAATGCCTCAAATTTATCCATTACCCCTAGAAGTTTTCATCCTCCCTCAGATCTACATTCTTAACTTTAACTGTAATTATGGTAACATAATTTTATACTCTGTTCTTCTCACTTAACATTATGTTTTAATTTTTTCCCCTATGTTGTTTCAATCATGGTAATTATCATTTTCAAAGGCTGGCTGAAAGGCAATATTATCATAATTTATTTAACAATTTCTTCTTTGCTAGGTACTTTTTCATTTGCTTTCGCTAACAGGTAACACCACAATGAAAAACTTTGTGCATACAGTTCTTTTTTCCACCTTTGTAATTAGTTCTTTGAGATAAATTTACAAAGGATTTTCTATAACTGGATAAAGAGTACACCATAAACAACATCATGGCTTTTGGTACACATACATAATGCTGGTTCTCACTATACCATGTTCTCCACATGATTTGTATTAGCAGTGTTAAAAAATGTTTTGCTAACTCAGGGAGTAAATTTTACTTTGCTGTTTCCTTAATTCATATTTCTCTTATTACTTAAAGCCAAATTTTCCCCACGTGTTAATTATTATCTGTATTTTGTTTCATGTGAATTGAACTTACATCTGTAACCCATTTGTATATTAATGATATCCTTATTTCTCATCCTTATCCTTAAAGAGCTCAATCAAATGTTATAGATAAAGCCTTTGTCTGTTGTATTAATACAAGTAATTTTCCCAATCTGCTTTTTCCTTTTATTTTTCAGTGTACATAAGTCTTAAATTATCATTTGGATGAACTTTTGTTTTTTTCCTTTTTAATATCTTCTGTTGCTTCAAGTCTGAGAAAGCTTTGACTTATTTCTAACTTGGATAAAATTCCTTTTAATATTCTGCTAGCTTCTTGTATGTCTTTTAAAATATTTAATTATTGAAATCCATCTAAAGTTTATTTGGGGACATGAGGGTATAATCTATTTTTTTTTAAAGAGAAAATATTAAATCTCCTTATTACACAAACACAAGGCTACACTGCTTTGCTCACAACCCCTGAGTAGAACCCACCCTTCTGAGTATTCACTACTGGGATGTGCTGCCCTGACTCTGAATCATAACTGCTCAGTTAACCCTTCCTGTGAACAGAAGCCCAGATGAGAGATTATAGGACAAGATTATAGATGAAGTCCATGGTTATGTGCTTTTTTCTTGTAATTTAAATGGGTCATATACCCCTAACTTTGACCTCATTAGTAATATGCTTTCTCCAACTGAACTAACTGGCCCTGAAAACTGCACAAGAGGAATTACACAGGCCTACACCTGGGGTACATTCCTCTCTATCATCGTGCTTCAATGAAGACAACAAAATTCATCTCTCTGGCATGTTGACACTGAGAAAATTTTAATATGACCATCTGGAGGAGCCCCAAACTGTACCAACCATATTAGAGTCCTATGTGGTTGTAACTTCCCACTGAAACTGGTTGATAAGTAGAGGTGAGTCTCAACTATCAGATGGTTGCTTCATTTCTAGGCTTGAGGTAGCCCCGTTCTCAAATAATATAGGACTAAAAATAGCTTGGGTACCTTTTGGTGGGGTGGTTACACATAAGTTACCCCAACTACAGAAACCTCAGGCTGGACTGGGCCAGAGCTAGAAATCGTAGAGTAAAATTCAGTGAGCAGGAGTCAGGATGAAGCTACAACAGCCCTGCCACTGTTTGCAAAGCTCGTAGGCCAGGAAGGAATTGCTGGTATAGGCTTTTTTCCAACCTCATTTTTATAATTCAGCTTATTCACAGTTAAGTGCACCATTTAAAAGTGTACAGTTTGATGTGTTTTGACAACTATATAGTCATATAACTGCTACCACAATTAAGATGCAGAAAATTTCCATCACCCCCAAAAGTTTCCTTGTGTCCTTTGCTGTCAATCCCCACCCCTAGCCCCCATCCCCTGGCAACCACTGACACGATTTCTGTACCTATAGTTTTGTCTGCTGTAAAATGCCATATAAATTGAATCATAGAGTATACAGTCTTTTATGTTTGGCTTCTTTCACTTAGCATAATGCTTCTGAAATTCATACATGACATTGAATGTATCAGAAGTACATTTCTTTCTATGGCTGAGTAGCATTCCATCATATAGATATGCCAAAATTCATGTTATCTATTCACCAGCTGATGAATGTTTAGGCTGTTTCCACTTTGGGGTGATTATGAACAAAACTGCTATGAACAGTCAGTCATACACAGGTCTTTATGTGGACAAATGCATTCATTTCTAAGAGTAAAACTGCTGAGTCATAAAGTCATAAGGTACATGTATATTTAACTTTATAAGAAACTGCCAAGATGTTTTCCAAAGTGTCTGTACCAATTTGCAACCCCACAGGCAATATATAAGAGCTGTAGTTGCTTTATATTCTCATCAACATTTGGTATTATTATAGTCTTTTTAATTTTGCCCATTCTAATGGGTGTGTAGTGATATTTCTTTTGCATTTTCCTGATGACTAATAATTTTGAGCATCTTTTCATATGCTTATTGGGTATTTACATGCCTTCTTTGGTGAAGTATCTTCAAATAGTTTGCATACGCTCCCTTTTAAAAAACACCACATTGTCTTATTGAGTTGTATGTGAATTCTTTATATATTCTGGATACAAGTCTTTTATTAGATATAAGTTTTAAGAATATTTTCTTCTAGTCTGTGGCTTTTATTTTTTCAACAGAAGCTTTTAATTTTTATGAAATTAAATTTATCATTTGTTTTCTTTTACAGTTAGTGCTTTTTGTGTCCCACTTAAGAAATCACTATCTTACACAAGGATACAAAGATTTTCCCCTAAGTTTTCTTCTAGAAGTTTAGGTCTGCAACCTTTTTCAAATTAATCTTTGCGCATCATTGTGAAATAAGGAGTAAGGTTCATTTTTTTTTTTTTTTTTTTGCCTATGGCTAGCAAATTGTTTCAGCACCTGAAACAAGACTTTCCTTTTCCCTGAAATCCTTAGGCACCTTTGTGGGAAATCAGTTGGCTCTATATGTGTAAGTGTACTGGACTTCTGTTCCATTTCTATTCATATGCCATTACCACACTGTCTTTATTACTGTATTTTATAATAATTCTTGACATCAACTTTCTTACTTTTCAAAATTGTTTGGCTATTCTATGTCCTCTACTATCCTGTACAAATGTTAGAAACACCATGAAAATTTCTACAAAGAAAGCCTGTAGATATTAATTGGGACTGTGTTGAATTTATAGATCAGTTTGGAGGAACTCACATTTTAACAACCAAAGTCTTCATGAACACATTATATCTCTCCATTTATTTAGGTCTTCTTCAATTTCATTCAGCAAGATTTTACAGTTTTCAATATATAGGTTTTACAAATGTTCTGTTAAATTTATCCCTAATTACTGTAAATATTTTTCTTCATAATTTCAATTTCCAAATGATTGTTGTTAGTATGTAGATTTTTGTATATTGACTTTGTATCCTACATACTTGCTAAACTAAATTATTAATTCCAGCAAGTTTTTTGTAGATTCCTTGGATTTGGATTTTCTACATAGACAGTCATGTCATCTACCAATTAAGACACTTTACTTCTTCCTTTCTAATCTATATGTCCTTTATTTATTTTTCTTGTCTTATTGCCTTGCTAGGCCTTTCAGTGCAATGCTGAATAAAAGTGGTAACAGTGGATATCCTTGCCTTGTTCCTGATCTTAGGGAGAAAGTATTCAGTCTTTATGATGGTTCTTTTTGTAGATGCCTTTTAGCAGGTTGGGAAAGTTAGCTCCTAATTTCTAGAAGAGTTTTTATCATAAACAGTTGCTGAATTTTGTCAAATCTAGTAATTTGTTAGTATTAACTGATAACTTGCACAATTATGGACAAAGATAATCAGAGATGGAAGGGGAATTCAGGATCAGCTAGTTCAATCACCTAATTTACCTATGAGGAAACAGAGGTGCAGAGAGGTGAAATGACATGATCAAAGTCACAGCTAGGAAAGAAACAGAACTAGATCTAAAGCTTAAACCTCTAGATGCCTAGACCTGCCTAGACCCTCCAGATGCCTTAAACTCTGGTAAAAATTAGCTAAAGCAACATCTGAAAGTTGGGATGGAATAAAACACAGAGATAAGAGCTTCTTTGCAGTTTCTGAGAAAGAGCAAAGGGCAATGATGGGTTTTAACTCAGGCTCGAGGTCTAGCTCAAGTGGTAATCTCTACTGCCAAATATCAGGGTGGGGAGGGTGGTCAAACAGCCAGAACTCATTACTCATTTGGTGCTAACATAGTTATTCTTTATGAAAATATAAGAAAATAGGGTCTCCTTGAAGATTTTCAAAGTCGACATCAATTTGGTAGCACTGTTTTATCAAGCTGATAAGCCTAGCTTTGAAATTTTGGTGAGTTTTTGAAAACTGTTTGAATTATTTTTATAAAGGGGTTGTGGTTTTAAGTTAAACAAATCCCCAGAGAGTCTCAAGACAACAGGATAAAAGAAAGCAACCCTCATGGAAGAAAACCGACCTGGGAGGTGAGGGTGATGCTTGGCTGCGACTGTAGGAGGTTGGCTTGGCTTTGCTGAGGTAGTTGCGTTAAAAGATTTTGCGCTTGCAGGAGACCTATAAAACACAAACATGTTATATCAAACATTAAAGATTACCTTGAACAAATGGCAAAAGAAAAAATGAGAAAGTGAAGTGAAAATTTCCAACTGATCCCCTGATAGTCTTACTGGTCTTAAAACTCAATGTCTTATTTGCCTAAAATTCAGTCTTGTTAAATACAATTTGGGCAAGAAGATATGGAACAAACTAAAACTGGTAGATGTCTTTAGCATAACGTGAATAACCTCTCTGATTGTCCAACTCTTTATTTTACCAAAGAATGGATGAAAGTGAAGAAGTATTCTAAATGGAAGCAGCTTGAAACTCCAAAAAAAAAAGCTCAACTTCTTAACCCAGAAGCCATTAGAAACAGCTAGTATATGCTGGGACAGAGAACTATCTAGCTCATTAAAGGGCAGGCTATCCTATCCATTAAAAGTGGAAGAGGTTATTTATACAACAAAAGATTTTGGAATGAATGATCAAGAAGAAAAAAGGCTAAAAAACAGAAATAATGAGGAATCAATAGAGATGCACTAATGTTCCTTGAGTTGAAGCCTTGATACTCTGATACTGTCTATACTGATTCCATTACAAACATGATTGAACTTTATAGAGCAGTAACACAACAACATTCAGCACTAAAAGGCCTGGAAGATGTTTTTTATAATTCACAAAATTTGCACAATTTCTAACATGGCACCCTCTCCTTCTTAAACTTTAAAATAAAACAAATGATTGTTAGAAGCATATACTTACAATGCTCAGCCCATTCTTTGAACACATTCCCATGAAAAACTATCAAAACATAAAAGCAATTTATCCAATGTATGTTCAGCATGTTGAAGGATTTAATTTAGAATTTTGGCTGAACTCGTGGTCCTCCTTATTGATTAAACAGATGAAAGGCAGTAAAGGATGACCTTCAATAATTAGGTATGCATGACAAAAAAATATATTTTTCTCAACATGAATACTGAGCTTAAAGTTAAATAAAATTTAATAAAAACCCTGTTCTAATGGACAGCTTCTGGGTCAAAATGACAGTAGTCAGCATGTATGTCACACAAGTGGACAGCCTTGGTGTACCGTAACACTAATAAGCTCTAAGGAGGCGCTCACCCTGCTGGCCCTGGGGCGTCTGTGAGATGATAAACTGCGCTGGTTGCAGGTTGGTGGTTGGATGTACCAACACAAACTGTTGCAGGTTGAGATTCTGCTGCTGAAGTTGTTGCAGTTGTTGCAGATCCTAAAAAATTAGGATTAAAACATGGATTGGAGACTCTGAAATAAAAGCTTGCTTAATCTTAAGGTTCCCAGATGATGAATTCTGCCATCCAAATAAAGAAGAGTCAATATTTGACGTTCTTATAAACTCCCAACAAGGATGTGCTCTGGGTGCATTCACAAAGCATGTGAAGAAACCTGGAGCTGCTACAAGGACTTGTTATTTCTGTGGGCATATATTGTGTCATGACTTATGCTATATCTAATTTTCAATAGTTATTTAAAATTCCCTCAGAAAAAATGCTTATGGTTGTGTTTTTAACATGTAGAGACCAATATGGGTTTTTCTCTCAAGTGAGAAAAGAACATGTTGAGTTTTTAAGTGTTTGATTAGAGTTTTCTCCTGTTAAGCAAAAACTGAGAGTTTTTGCATCAATAAAAGATTTATAATGATTCATGAAATGTGGCACCAGCCTATCTAACTCAACTGAGAAATCAGTGTAAAAATTTTAAAAAAAATAGCTATCTATATAAAAATCTGATCTACAACATATTAAACTTGCTTATATTGGCCTAGTATAATTTGCAAAATGCCTTTATGTATATTATTAGAATAATGTCAACATAGAGTCTCACAGCTTAGGCACTAAAAACATTTATTTGGTGATGAAAAAAATGGCCAAAATAAAAACATGATCTTGATAAAGATTGTATATAACAGTCATAAAGATTAGCCTGACATCTATTCTGTATACTTTTAGTTAATTGGTTCTTTTTTAATGTTTAGTCAAACTCTAGCTACAATTTAAGTCTATTTCTGAGCCTTCTCTGGGGGGATAAAGATAATTATCTGCACTAGACTCATAATAACTCTTCATACATTTCACTGATATGAATACTTATACTTTTTTCCTCTCCTTGAGATAAAGGATTTCATTTACCTTTTTTCCTCCTTGGTAGAACTGTCTATGCCTCTTAAATAAATTTTTATTATCTCTGGATACTTTGCCCTAAAATGCGAAAATTAAAGCCAAACAACACTCTAATGCAATTCTGCACAGAGCTAATCACTCTAGCAGAAAGATGACGCGCAGTTTCTCTCACACATGGGTGGCAACATTCACTGCAGAGCACATGAAAGAACCCATGCCTGCTGTAATTAGCTAATTAAAATAAATACAGTAATCCCCTGCTTCAGAAATATGCCAGCCAATTATTCAAGAATTGTCACTTAATATAAACAGTCAGTTATTCAAATAATCAGTTATGTGTTTATAATATCAACTCAAATAATCAAACAAATGTATTATTTCTAGTTCAGTGGTAAAGAAGGCTACACCGCTTACCTCACACTAACAATCAGAAAGTAAGCTTAATACCAAAGAAAACCTGCCATTTTATTCCTCCCTTCCTGCCCCAGCTATGAGAGTTACTCACTCACCTGTGCGATCTGGATGGGCTGAGACAGGGGGATCTGAGTCATGGGCGTGGCGGCGGAGGCTGAGATGGTGGCCCCAGCAGCACTGTGCTGTTGGCTGGCGGAATGCTGTTGCACTGCAGCAGCCAGCAGCTGTGCCTGTGCCTGTGCCTGCTGTAGTAATAACTGTTGCTGGGCTGGCGTCAAAGTCAGCTAAACAAAATCAAGACAAACAGTCGGAAAGGGTTGACGGAGACTGGCCTCTAATGCAAGTGAAGTAAGCAACTCAGGTGGTATTAAACCTAAGCTACCCAACTTCACATGGCTAGCATGAGGCTAAAATAAAATGTTCATCAGCCATCAAGCTACCAGTACTAGCAGACCATTTAAATTAAAATGGTGGTCCTCACTCTGGACTTAATCATTCAAGCTTGTCCAAGGCCCTAGGGTTCAGGCAAAAGAGTAATTAACTAGTAAGCAAGAAAAAAAAAGAATCAATGCTGACAGGATGCGAAAAGAAATTTACACCCAACAGAACAGCAAGTGATTAGTCAGATGAATGAGGAACAAGGATGCTGGATCTGACCAGGAAAGAACTGATAAGGCCCAGCTGCTTCCCATTAGCATGAATCCCTGCCATATTCCATCATTCTCATTATGTCCTAAGATATGACTAAAGAATATGAGGTCCATTTGTTTCTTTTCCAAGTCCCTACAGCCTCCTCCCCAACAGCCTTTTCTGTTATTGAAAGGATTGGGTCTCTGCAACTTTACATCCTCTGTCCAACACATTATCTCTGTGAAACAGGTGGTGACAGCCGCTCTCTTTACATGCAAATGAATCCTAATGCCCAAGTTTAATAGAAGCTCCAGCCACTCTGAACCTGGAATCCCAAGTGTCTCCAACTATTGTAAACACTAGTCACTCAAAACAAAACCCAAAGAAAACAGTAAATGTATTTGAAGATTTAAACTTGCTTTCATAATGCAACTTATTTCAAACACACTTAAAGTGATAAGTATGTTCTACCTTCTTTTCGGTGACATGTTCTGATCAAACCAAGAAGGAATATTCTGAAGCGCATGTACAGTCACTTAATGGCACAATCCTCTTTCAAAAAGGGTCCGAATACAGTTTGTGCATTAGAGATATAAGAATCAAAATCAAATCATTCAAAAACCCAATATGCTTTGAGATACATGTTTATAAATATTTTATATAATATGTAAACATATATTAATCTCTACTGAAGGGATTTTGTAAACAAGTTTGCAACAGTTCTTAAAAGAGCCTTCCACCACTGCCAAAACAAACTTAACTGAAATGAAGGAAATAAAAAATTTTGTGGGTTGACGTGATGTGAATTGAATAACAAATAACTTCCTTACCACTCCTCTTGACCCCCCAAAAAGATAACTTAATAGACAAATTTTCAACATTGGAAAAATATTTTTAATGATGTCTCAGAGCGAAGACAGCTCAAAAGTTAAAAGCTTAATATATTTGCACAGGCCAATTTACTACTGAAAAAAACAGATGACATTTATTGAATGCTACTACATGCCAAGCACTGTTCTATGAGTTTTATGTATGTTATTACTCTTAATCGTTAAAACAATACTGTTAGATAAGTATTATTAACATCTTCATTTAACTGAAGGAAAACTGAGGCACAGAGAGACAAAGTAATTAGCCAATACAGTAAACTACAGAGCCAGGATACGAGATCAGAGGTTTCATTTTAGAACGCTATACGGTAACTTAAAATGTTTTTCTTTTGTAGGTACTAATCCATTACTCTGCAGTGATGTTATAACTCCAAACTGACAACTACAATTTCATCACTGTAACTGTCTCAACCATGGGATCATGACGCCACTGCATGATGAAGCAATGGTTGAAACGTGAATTTTAAAACGTCCTCAGTTTACCCAGAGCATATCTGCAATAGTAAGAAAAAATACCCTGAAAACTCGTGACAAAGATAGTTCCTTTCTCAGAGCTGCTTACGGTGCAGGAAGTTCCTTTATAGACATGATAGTGCCAGGCATAGCCGTCTGCTACAGCCAACAGTTCTAATCAGATATTGGCCAATGGCAGTTTTTTTTAAGATTTTTTTGGATGTGGACCATTTTTAAAAGTCTTTATTGAATTTGTTACAATATTGCTTCTGTTTTATGTTTTGGTTTTTTGGCAGTGAGGCATGTGGGACATTAGCTCCCTGACCAGGGATCAAATCCACACCCCCTGCACTGGAAGGCAAAGTCTCAACCACTGGACTGTCAGGGAAGTCCCCCAATGGCAGTTCTGACACAGAGAAAGTTTGTTACAAATCTCTCAGTGAAAACTTACCCCAGTTATCTGTCCTCCAGCCAGCATGAGCTGGGTCTGGGGAATGGCTGCCTGCACTGAAGGCTGCTGGGAAGGCTGGCTTGGCTGCTGTGAATCCCCCGACTCTTCATTAGATTTAGACTGAGGTGGGGGGGGGATAAAAGATTTAAAATAGTTGATTTAAAAAAAATGTACTCACAATTCCATGTTTTAAGAATTATTTACAATACAGACTTATCTAATCATGAGTTTTCTGATTTCACTCTTTTCCTTTCTTCTAAACCTTTGTATTTTCCTAATTTTACATATTAAGTTTTCAGACTTTTTGTTCCAATATCACAAAGCTGCAATTATAATTTTTAAGAAGAAAAAATAATTTGGTCCTCCACAAGTCAACGGAATTTTTCACAAACCCAAATCCTCAACTCTGGAAATAAGAAGTGAAGAATACAATTTTAACCTATGTTTACATTAGACAGACCCTCCATTCCAACATTTTGACAAGACTTTGGTGGTCAGTCTAAAACTTCCTTATATATCATCTTATAAATTGATTACTTGACCCACAGAACTTTTTGTCTAATATTTTGAAGAACTATAAATTTAGCATCCCCCATCAAGTAACATACAAACTTAGAGGGAAAATGCTGCAGTCAAGAGGGAAAGAGAACATACTCCTGGGAAGGGGCACTGGGAGAAAATTTTATGGTAATTAAAACTGGTTATGCAGAGCATGAAAATTCTGCATAGATTTGCATATTTCCCACCACCTGTTTTGGGGACTGCAGCAAGGCTAAATTAACATAAAGGCTCTGATTAATTCTGCCAGTCATTGAGAGATAATTACAGTGCAAGACTGTAAACATTACGCACTGGAGATACAGCCTGTTTGCCAACATCTCTCTAAGGGATGAAAGTTTACCATGGCAACCAAGGCAATTTTCCGCCTCCTCTCTCTCAGAAAGGAAGGTCACATTATCTCCTTTTCTTTGCTCTTCTTGTCTCCATGTGTTACTAGGTCCATACTCTACTCGGTTTCATGGAATGCTCAACCCAAGGTCATTAGCAACACTGAAATCAACCTTACAGAGCACCCAGATTTAAGTGTTGTCTTCAAAATTTTGACTGTATGAAGCCCATTAATGTTTCTAAATATGTTTAATTGCAATCCTCAAACTCACAACATTTTAGAACAGAGAGGACCCCTGGCGATCTTCTAAACTTCCCCACTTAAATACATGCAGTTGCCCCTTGGTATCCACAGAGGATTAGTCCCAGGACCCCCCATGAACACCAAAATCTGTGGATGCTCAAGTCCCTCACAGTCAGCCAGCCCTCTGTACCAGCAGATGGGGAACCCGGGGATAGGGAGGGCCAACTGTATAAGAAAAAAATGCATCCCAGGAGGTTAAGTGACTTGCCAAAGTTCAAACAGCTAGTTAGTGGCAGAATGAGAATTCAAACCTAGGACCTCTGTCTTTCATTCCAGTGCTCTTTCCTATACTATAGTGTTTTCAATATGAAAAATGATAAATAAAAAGACATTTGGAAACAAAAGGACATTTAAGGTATTCTTTGGCTTTGTGTTTAGGCATGTGTTATGGCTGTACAACTGAGAAACTTTTTTACCGAACTTACATATAAAACTTTGAAAGTAGACTTTCCTTGTTCACCTTTGGACATTCACAGTGGCATAATATAAAATGGCTTTTCATTAATGGCAACGATTATCATTATTTAAATCTTTATGAGATTCAGTAAGAAAAAAAGTAATAATTCTAAGTATTTTCATTATAAAATTATTGCATACTCATTACAGAAAATTAGAAAAATATGGTAAAAATGAATAGAAAAGTTGATCCATAATCCCATGTCCCAGCTTACCTGTACATTTAAAGACTGAGCAGCAGCCTGTAAACTTGTTCCAGCGAGCTGGACCTATTAAGTAAAGAAATCGGGGAAGTTCTAGTCTAATACTGTTGACATCCATCATTAGAGGTTGTCATCAACAAGCCTCTACAAATATATGTTTTACTGAGTTAGAACCAAGCGTTATTTATAGTGTATTTCTTCCCAAAGTATATAACCTGATCTAATTGTGATGAAACATCAGACAAATCCAAATTGAGCAACATTGTACAAAATAACTGGATTGTTATATAAACTAGGATAGAATAAATGGAAACCAACCCTAGAATGGCAGCAGTGGGAATTAGAAGTAGGAAACATGAAAAGTATTTCAAGGTGCTACATAGGATCGTGGCAACTGACTGGATACAGATGAAGAAACAAAAGTCATGTATTATTCCAGGTTCAAATTTGGAAGACTCGGAAAACGGTAGTGTCATTAACATGAAGATAAGAGTTCCATTTTGGATTTATCACATAGCATCAAGATTTCCTGAACTTAAATATAAGTGTTGGTATGGAGATCAGTATAGAGTTCAGAGCTAACTAAAATTAACTGAGTGCTGTGTCCTTTATTTAAACTGAAAGTCCTGTGAGTTGAAATAAGAACCGCCCCCACCAAAAAACACAAAAATCAGAGAGGAAAGAGAAGAAAAGCACCTAAAACAGAACAAAATCCAGAGATTTCTGAAGAACACATTTTAGACATAGTGTAACCAAGGGAGAACTATATGAAAAGATAGTATGTTTAAGACCAAAGGCTAAGAAGTCAGTCAAAGAGCCAGAGGAAAGAGTTTCAGGTACAAAGATTTAAAGGAGATAGTTTCTTTGTAATTTTTTAAAAATCATGATGTTTCTGGGTAAAAGTTTGTTGAGGAACAAGATATTTACAAGTCTTAAAGTATCTCCTCATTATTTACTAATTATGAGGAAGAAAGTTACCTTTACAGTAGACAAATCTGAGACTCTACCTTAATCAAATGATCAAATTCAGTATCACAATAATGGGACAAGTTGACATATATATATATACACACAAAATGTAAGTGTACAAACACAAACACATACAGATTAAGCATATATGGTAATAAAGTAACAATTAGTGATTCCAGATGAAGAGTTTTTGGTTGAAAACTGTTCTACGGTTATAACTTTTCTATAGATTTGAAAGTTTTCAAAATAGAAAGTTGAAAATAAAAAGTGAGAGCATCCCTTTACAACTCCATTTAGCTAGCTCCCAACAACCTTTAAAACTTGGCTCAAAAATCATCCTCTCTACGATAAATGTCTTAGACTATATAGGATGAGTGAATCATTTCTTCCTCTGTATTCCCATATATTTTACCATTCATTCATTCATTTGTTCAACAAATAATTATTGAATATTATTTTATGTCCATATGTGCTTTTCACTGAACCTCCACCTATCATCACTAAAGTCACTACCATCAACACTGCTGACAAACACAATTTGAACACTAAATTGGTTCTAGGGCTTATCTGAGGTAAAGATCATCAAGTACGCAAAATATTGCTCTAGTAAGTCATAAATAAATTTATCATAAATAAATCTTGATTTATAATAACATAAATCAAGGGGCTGAGACACTCTGATAATCTATCTCCCAAATGTTTTGTTTTATTTACTTTCCATTTTCAACCAGTTCCCACATCCCAAAACTCTTGGGGAGTCAATGTTTGTTTTTATATTCCCTTTCCCTATACCTTAAAGCTAAAATATGGATGAATAGAATCCACAGCCTGTTTTAGACTTGGGAGAAATTCATGTAACATAAGGGTAATAAAGTTGAACCCCAAACCAAGGGGTTCACAGTCAAACAAAGGCTCTGAGTAGCCCAAATCAAAATGGTTTGAACTGTTTTAAAGAAGGGCAGTGAGCTGTGAGCTCAGAGCCTTACATAGCAGGTCTCAGGCAATGGGAGCTACATCATTTTGGATGACTTTGTCATTTACTACCTTCAGCCACCACAGACCACACTCACAAAAACAGTAACCCAGTTGTTATAAATATATTCTGTTTGTAACAAGGAACTATTTTGTTCACAGATCTGTGGGGTCAATAGCTATAGAGTCAACTAAGCTATAGGGTTCCATACTAACCATTCAGAATTACATGATTAGATGCTGATAGCACCAGGCTTTAATCAACTTAAACAGTCCCACATTCTGAAATCACTTCCCCAGGCCCTAGCATTCCATGCCTCCATTTTTTACTCTCACATATGGTTGAGCAGAACATTCTACCTGATGGAGATGTCCAAGGAAAGCCTGGGCCTGGGCTGTTGAGATTGCTCCTCCAACAGGCACAGGCTGCTTCTGAAAGTCCAGACCATTGGTTTGTGTGCCTAGAAAGCAAGCAAAATAATTTAACTATTAAAAACACAAAAACTGAAATAAGTACCAGATTTTTCTTAAACAGGTGCATTTATCAAGCACCTATTTTGTATAAGCATTTTTCTAAGTACCTCCAAGGAGGAGAAGAGATTCAAAAGAACAAGGAAATACAGTAAAATGATTTTTATTCTAAAGGTAGTACTGTAGGACAAGTACATGAACACAGATAAAGCTTAAGAAACAGAAACAAAACTATAAATAATGAATTACAATCATAAGATTTGTGTTAGTTCAGAAGGGAAAGCAGTGATTGGAGCAAGTGGGGTCAGAACAAGCATGAAACCTAAGGTGGCTTGAAGAAGAGATTATCATTATTATACTGTCATGAAGACTGGTAGAGACAGAGTTCTAAGGGGGGTACCAAGGCTCTCTTCTAGTCTCTGCCTTCTCAGTACTTGGCTTGGACAGAAGAAATTCACAGGTGACTTTGCCAAGACCGAGATGAATTTACTCTTAACTTAAAATGCCTTAATAAATGATAATCTGACAGTAGAAGCAATCAGTTACAAGATAAACAAAATGGTTTTACTAATCTCTTCAATCCCAAAGTACAGATTGTGGCGTGCATCTAGTTAGCAAGGGCTCTGCTATCATTATAATTTTCTAAATGTTATGTCAGTGGTTTTAACCACATATGCTGTGATCTAATGTTAGAATAGGACTAATCTATGGAAAGACATACCACCCTAATACCCAGAAATATAATACATTGTTTTTAAATTACTATATCCAGCTCTTACTTAGAAATAACCAGAATACTTTGTACTGAATAAAATATAACAGACTATGGGAACCTGCAAGAATCATTGAGTCATGTGAACATGGTACTGAGCTTCCATTTCCTACCACTGGAACACCTCATCTTCTCATACTCACCCCTGTGTGTGTGCACATAGAACAGACCAGTTAAAAGAGTACAAGTGAGAAACCTCAGGCAGTATTTCTAAAAGGGTGCTAACTTCTGCCATTATATATCCTAGCTAACTGCTAGCAAATGTATCACTTTAATAGAATAATTAGGTAGATCACATGACTCACAAAGCTATTTAAGGTTTCTTTGAGATAATTATTTAAAAAGTGTACATATATTTCACCTCCTTGAAAAAATCCCATAGTGATTTTTCTCTTATAGTTTTTCCTAAAATTTCTCATAGATAGGAAATATAGAACTACTTAGACATATACAGCTAATGAAATTAAAAGAGTACATGCTTGTGGGCTTCCCTGGTGGCGCAGTGGTTGAGAGTCCGCCTGCCGATGCGGGGGACGCGGGTTCGTGCCCCGGTCCGGGAAGATCCCACATGCCGCGGAGCGGCTGGGCCCGTGAGCCATGGCCGCTGAGCCTGCGCGTTCGGAGCCTGTGCTCCACAGCGGGAGAGGCCACAGCAGTGAGAGGCCCGCGTACGGCAAAAAAAAAAAAAAAAAAAAAAAAAAGAGTACATGCTTGTGTCAAGTAGTGAGAAACTAGTATGAAATAAAATTTAAGGTAACTAGGGTCACTTCCATAAGCCACATACAGAAGTTTCACTATTTTAAAGCTGCACATTTTGTCATTAGCTGCTGTCTCTATCTTGATGCAGGAAATCATTATTTATACATCAAGATTTTAAGATTGTGCACCATTAGAGAAACATGCTCAAGATATATTAAATAAATTAACAACGCTAAAAGGTAAGATTTTGAAAAACAGAAACAAGCACTTAGAGATTAACATATCACCAAATGAAGATGTCTTCCAGAACCAAATATTTCACTCTCATGGAGACCATAAAAATTCCACACACTGGTTCCATTTTCAAGTTCTCATAAAAATGATAACAAGCTTCTTGTAAATCACAAGTAACTATATAATGCAAGACTGACTGATTTCTGGTATCCTTGCTACAAAGCCTACTCCAGTGTCCTACAGGTAATACTATTTCAGTGCCCTGGCTCAGCCTCCTGGGGGTGGGGAGGGGTGGCATAAAGGTATGGTATCCAAAGCATGGTTTGGTGAAAAAAATACTTAGACAACAACTCAGATAAGCAGAGGTCTAAGGCAGGTATTTTTTTAAAAATTAAGGTGCTGAGGCTCCACTGGGAGGTGAGAGGTAGAAGAAAGTAGACATTACATAGAAATCATTCTTGTAGAACATAAAGATATCATCTGGGCTAAAGAAAGGAGAGGGGAACAGATACACACACATGAACCCTAATCAGACTTGAGTATAAGACAGTATGGAGAGACAGGGATGCTGGGAGCCAAAACCAAATGTGTGCCTGAGAAAATAGCAACATCCAAAGGAGCAACTAGGGAAATTAAAAGGTTGGGGGAGAGGGTGAATTACGTAAGAAGTTGAACATAAGATACAGTACAGAGTTTGAGAAACTCTAATAAAACATCTAAGAAAGGTGATCCAGAGGAATTTAGAAATGACAGAGGCCAGAGCTGAAGAGTTTATAAGGTTGTCACTAGAACAGTATTACTGAGGTAAACTTCACAGATCTTGTATATAACACCTCCTTGGTGAAGAAACAGAGATTAAGGGATATTAAATCAATTGCTCAAGATGTCATAGCTAGTTAGTGGAAGAGGTAAGACAAGGAATGGGTCCCTGCTTCTACCTAAATTCATTCACAGAAGTGGTAGTTGATATTAGGAGAGTAAAAATGTCTATTAATTAAGAATGGATATATGTATAGATCTTCTTAAACTAACAATGGGGTTATTACATTCTGATAAACCCTTCCTAAATTGAAAATATCATGAGTCAAAAATGCATTTAACACACCTAATCTACAGAACATCATAGCTTAGCCTGACCCACCTTAAATGTGCTCAGAACACTTAATGTTGACTATCTCATGTAACTTACTGAATAATGTACTGAAAGTGAAAAACGAATGGCTGCACAGGTCCAGCATGGTTGTAAGTATATTGGCTGTTTCCCCTCCTGATCATGTGGGTGACTGGGAGCTGTGGCTGCTGCTGCCGCCCAGCATCTAGCCCAGGAAAAGATCAAAATTCAAGATTCGAAGTATGGTTTCTACTGAGTGCATATGGTTTTTGCACCATCATAAAGTTAAAAAATCCTAAGTTTGAATCATGGTAGGCTGGAGACCACCTATAGAGAGAAGAAGGTTGAAGATAAGAGGGCACCTACATTGGAGATGTAAAGACAAAGAGTCAGAGGAAGCAGTTAGAAAAGTAGGAAACAACCCCTTCAAGACCAGTGTGCCTCAGGAGCCAGAGAAGAGAGCTGCAAGGACAGGGTAGTTTAGTACTATGATCAAATGGTACAGAAAAGATAAGGATTAAGTACTGGGAAAGAAGAAAGAAATTAATCTAAAGAGAACAGAAGAAAGGCATTAATAAAGGTAAGACTAAAAATTAATGAAATAGGGGGAAAAACACATAACAAAAACATCACCTCAGTTCTTTCAAAAGAATCATATAACTTACAAACATCTGGTAAGTTAAAATAAAATAAAAGGGAAGGAGCAAATAATTTAAGGATAACAGAAAGGGCACAATCAAAACATGTTACAGAAACCAAAAAAGATACTGTGAACCAATAAAATTAAAACTTAGAAACAGATAACTCTCTAGAAACTATAACTTATCAAGACTGACTCAAGAAGAAGAAAAAAAAAAAAAAAGCCAAAGAGTCCCACAGCATTTGAAGAAACTGAATTAGTAGATAAAAATCGCCCCAAAAAGAAAATGAAAAGCCCAGACAATTTTACTCTGCTTGCTTCCAAAAATTCAAGGAAAAAATAATTCCAATCCTATACACCTTTTCCAGAATGGGGTTAAAAAGAAGGAAACACTTCCTAACATTTTATGAGGCCAGCATAACCCTGATACCAAAACCTTACAAAGACAAGTATGAAAAAGAAAAAAGAAAAAGCAAAAAACAAGCTAGCTTTACTCATCAAATATATGGAAATATCCTAAATAATAATAACAAAAATAATCTAGTAAGATAAAATATTGTGACTAAGATGCATTTATTCCAAGAATGCAAGATTGGTTTGGGGCTAAAAGAAATTCACATAATGTTCACCTACATTCATTGAAGGGGGAAAATCATACAATCACCTCAAAGGATGCAGAAAAATGCTCAGATAAAATTCAATACTCACTTATGATAAAAATTCTAGGTGTAGGAACAGAAAGAAGCTTCTCTAACTTGACAAAGAATAACATTAAATGCACTCCCTTTAAGATTAAGAACAAGATAAGGGTGTTAGCTATTGGAAGGCTTAGCCAGCAAAATAAGGCAAGAAACCAGATAAGTTGGGAAAAAGACATAAAACTTCCTTCCTAGATAATCTGATTATGAATATAGAATATCCTAAGGAATATAACAGTTTATTATCAGAATAAGTTTAATAAGGTTGCAACACACAAAATCTATTTAAAAATTGCCTTTGTTATACACCAAATGAAAAAAAAATTAAACAATTTTATTTGTAGCACTTTGGAAATATAAAGTCCTGGGACTAAATCTCTCAAACTACAGCAAGTCCTATAAGCAGAAAATTATAAAACTTTATTTTAAAATAATAAAGAAAAGATAAATAAAGGCTCACTTATTGAAAGACAATATTGTAAAGAAATCAGTTCTTCCCAGATTCATCTATGGATTCAAAGCAATTTCACATCAAAATCTCAACAAGTTATTTTCTTTCTTCTTTTCTTTCATTCTCTTTCTCGGGGTGGCATGTGTATAATTGACAGGCTGAATCTAAAATTTAAATAGAAAGGCAAAGAGCCAACATGTTCTTTAAAACAAAAAGTAGAGGGACTTGCACTATCAAGATATCAAGACTCATCACTAGGCTATAATAATTAGGACAGTGTGATATCAGTGCAAGGATAAACAAACAGACCAGAAAAGAGAGTCTGGAAACAAAGCACATATCTTTGGACACTTGAAATGTGACAGAGGTGGTACTGCAACTCTGTGAGGAAAGGATGCAGTTTTCAATAAATGGATAACTAGGTATCAATTTGGGGAAAAAATGGTATTATTGTAGATAAATTCATATCATACCAAAAAAATAAATAAAAAGAAAAAGAACATTTCAGGAGGATTAAAGACCTAAGTGTGAAGTGCAAAACTATTACATTTTTAGAAGACAATGTAAGGGAATATCATTATAACCTTGTTAAAGGGAAGGATTTCTTTACATGACCCCTAACTTGAAAAGACATAAATTTAATTACTTTAAAAATTACAAGCTTTGGGGCTTCCCTGGTGGCACAGTGGTTGAGAATCTGCCTGCCAATGCAGGGGACATGGGATCAGGCCCTGGTCTGGGAAGATCCCACAGGCCACGGAGCGACTGAGCCCGTGAGCCACAACTACTGAGCCTGCGCGTCTGGAGCCTGTGCTCCGCAACAAGAGAGGCCGCGATAGTGAAAGGCCTGCGCACCGCAATGAAGAGTGGCCCCCGCTTGCCGCAACTGGAGAAAGCCCTCACACAGAAACGAAGACCCAACACAGCCAAAAATGTAGTAAATAAATTAATTAATTTTAAAAAATTACAAGCTTTGTTCATTAAAGGACTATGTAAAATTAATGAAAAAGAGAAAATATTTGCAATACATACAAACAACAAAGGATTAGTATCCACAACACACAAAGAACTCCTATGAATCAATTAAAAAAAAAAACCCAATAGAAAAATAAAACAGGAAAAAGAAATGAATAAAAATTTCACAAAAGATGAAACATAAATAGCCCACAAATGCAAGAAAGGATATTCAACATCCTTGGAAATTAGGGAAATACAATAAAATCCCAATGAGATAGCATTTTACACCCACTAGATCGGCTCAAACTACAAAGTTGGTTAATAGCAAGTTTTGGCGAGACTGTGAAATTCTTGTCTGTTGTTGCTACCAGTATAAATCAGTACTAACGCTTTGGAAAATTGGCTGTGGCTGGCAGTACTGTGTAACACTGGAAAAAGTTCAGCAATTACACTATTAAGTAAATACTCGAGACTTTTTCACACATATGCATCAAGAGATAAGTATAAAATTATTTATAGCAGTAATGTTTATAATAGCAAAAGTCTAAAAACAATGAAAATGTCCATCAGTAATAGAATGGATAGAAAAATTGTGCTACATTCATATAATGGGATTATATATCCAGTGAAAATGAATTACAGATATATGTACCAACTTGGATGAATCCCCAAAACATGTTGAACGAAAGAAACCAGTCATAGAATATATATAGTATGATTCAACTTACAAAATGCAAACAGGTAAATCTAAGTAATATATTATTTGAGGATAATAAATACATAGATGAAAAAAAATGGAAAGAAAAGCAATGTGATCATTAACACTAAATTCAGGATGATGGTTACCTCTGTGGTAGAAGCATATGATCAGAGTGGACCTACAGTGGCCTTCTGGGACATGGTAACTGTTTTGTGACCAGAATGGTAGACACATGAGTGCTTAAACCATACATACATGTTCACATACAGGTTTTTACAATTACTGCTTTTATATTAAAACAGTAAAAGAAAAACATCAACAATGACCAAAGAGTTGCAAAAAGTTTTGGGGACACATCCAGATAGCAAGAAGCAAAGAAAAAAGCAGGTGGTAATGAAGTCAAGGTGCTAAGTGGGGCTTATTTATTCCAGTAAGTCTAGCAGTGGTGGGAGCAAGAGAGGATGGTAGTTCAAAGGGGTAGACAGGGTGGAAGGAAAGGTTTATAGGCTGATGAAAACTGAGTCTATTGAAAGATTGAGAGGAAAGATTCTATAGGAAGAGATACACTGAAGATGTTAGGAACAAAAAGAGGCATGAACCTGAAGGATATGAGAATAGACAGAATTAAGAGGGAAATGTAGAGGATTATAACAATGGAGAAGAAGAAGAAGGATATTTCTTTCTTTTTTTTTCTTGGCCACACCATGTGGTTTGTGGGATCTTAGTTCTTCAACCAGGGATTGAACCTGGGCCCCCAGCAGTGGAAGCGTGGGGCCCTAACCACTGTAAAGCCAGGGAATTCCTGTTATTTCTTTCTTAGATGCAAAAGAAAAGGAGGAGGTGGTGAAAACAGAAAAAATGTAAAGTGATGAGGAGGAAGGTGGTGGGGCTAAATCAGATAGCTACAACTTTCTAAGTAATCAAAAGGTAGTCATTTTCAGAAAACAAAAACAGCAAAACAGAAATAAGATAGGAAAGTTCTGGACAAGAGAAAAGATTTGGGAATATGTAATGAGGAATGTGACAGAGAATCATTAGAAGTGAATCCAAGGACACCAGTTACAGTGAAGGCCCCGCTGAGAGATAGGTGAAATTTACATGGAGTTTAAGAATTGGCAAGTTTGGGCTTCCCTGGTGGCGCAGTGGTTGAGAGTCCGCCTGCCGATGCAGGGGACGCGGGTTCGTGCCCCGGTCCGGGAAGATCCCACATGCCGCGGAGCGGCTGGGCCCGTGAGCCAGGGCCGCTGAGCCTGCGCGTCTGAAGCCTGTGCTCCGCAACGGGAGAGGCCACAATGGTGAGAGGCCAGCATACCGAAAAAAAAAAAAAAAAAAAAAAAAAAGGAAAAAGAATTGGCAAGTCCTCATCTCCCAGGAAGTTCTGTTTCTTTCTTCATAGTCAGCAGTCAAGGATGAAATATGCAAATGTTTCCTCTCTTGACAAATAGTTCATACTTCCCAGATTTGCAGAGGTTTCAAGCTTTTCAACTCCTTTCAGTGCCCAGATCATATGCTACCTTTCTTTATGTTTCCCACCTCTCAAACACAAAAGCAATAATCTATAACTTCTATTTACTACTGCAACACATTTGCTACTTCTTCAACATTTTGTAGGAAGGAGGAAAGAGATAAAACTGAGCTATAATACCCACAAACATACCATGCTAAGGGAAAGAAACCAGACTCAAAGGGTACATCTGTATGATTTCATTTATATGACGTTTTAGAAAAGGCAAAACTGAAAGGGACCATCAAAAGGAATGAACAAACCTCCCTGATTTACAAATCAGAAAAATAAAAAATATACAGAATCACTTCCACTGAAATAACTGAACTGGACAGTAATTGAGCCCAGACTGAAATATAGACCTCCTTGCCTCTATTCCCATTGTTTTCTACTATACCATTGTATGACCAAGGAGTCCAGCTCAGCACTGACTGGTGAAGAATATTAACTAAGTGACTAACCAGTAATTGCACCACGGTCAGGCTCATAAAGAGACAGGAGATGATGAGGTGTAATAATTTTGAACCTTTGGTTTCCACCTCACAGCTTGTTATTCCAGCTATTTAACTTTACAATAAAAATTATTTTAAATGTACCAAATCAAACTTTACAGTTCATGAGAAATAATACCATATTGAATAAAGACAACTTTTGGCAAAATATGTCTCCAAAACACATCAAACACATCAAATGTTAACAGATACATGAATTTTTATTTTTCAAATTCGTTATCATGAGTATTACAATTAGTGGTAACAAATTTTTGTTCAATTTCATTTTTCCTAAAATAAGCTTCCTTTCAATTTATCCTTCAATGTTGTCTCCAAAGCAATCAGTCTCTTATGTGATCTGTCTCTTAAAAAAGACTGACTTCTTAAAACTGTCACTGTTTGCAGATGACATGATACTATACATAGAGAATCCTAAAAATGCTACCAGAAAACTACTAGAGCTAATCAATGAATTGGGTAGAGTTGCAGGATACAAAATTAATGCACAGAAATCTCTTGCATTCCTATATACTAATGATGAAAAATCTGAAAGAGAAATTATGGAAACACTCCCATTTACCACTGCAACAAAAAGAATAAAATACCTAGGAATAAACCTACCTAGGGAGACAAAAGACCTGTATGCAGAAAACTATAAGACACTGATGAAAGAAAGTAAAGATGATACCAACAGCTGGAGAGATATACCATGTTCTTGGATTAGAAGAATCAACACTGTGAAAATGACTATACTACTTAAAGCAATCTACAGATTCAATGTAATCCCTATCAAATTACCAATGGGGCTTCCCTGGTGGCGCAGTGGTTGAGAGTCCACCTGCCGATGCAGGGGACATGGGTTCGTGGCACGGTCCGGGAAGATCCCACATGCCACAGAGCGGCTAGGCCAGTGAGCCATGGCTGCTGAGCCTGCACGTCCGGAGCCTGTGCTCCGCAATGGGAGAGGTCACAACAGTGAGAGGCCTGTGTACCGCAAAAAAAAAAAAAAAATTTACGAATGGCATTTTTTACAGAACAAGATCATCTTAAAATTTGTATGGAGACACAAAATACCCCGAATAGCCAAAGCAGTCTTGAGGGAAACAAACGAAGCTGGAGGAATCAGACTCCCTGACTTCAGACTATACTACAAAGCTACAGTAATCAAGACAATATGGTACTGGCACAAAAACAGAAACATAGATCAATGTTATAACATAGAAAGCCCAGAGATAAACCCACGCACCTACAGTCAACTAATCTATGACAAAGGAGGCAAAGATATACAATGGAGAAAAGACAGTCTCTTCAATAAGCGGTGCTGGGAAAACTGGACAGCTACATGTAAAAGAATGAAATCAGAACACTCCCTAACACCATACACAAAAATAAACTCAAAATGGATTCGAGACCTAAATGTAAGACTGGACACTATAAAACTCTTAAGAGAAAAACATAGGAAGAACAACTTTGACATATATCTTTTTTGATCCACCTCCTAGAGTAATGGAAATAAAAGCAAAAATAAACAAATGGGATCTAATGAAACTTAAAAGCTTTTGCACAGCAAAGGAAACCATAAACAAGACGAAAAGACAACCCTCAGAATGGGAGAAAATATCTGCCAATGAATCAATGGACAAAGGATTAATCTCCAAAATATATAAACTGCTCGTGCAGCTCAATATTAAAAAAACAAACAACCCAATCCAAAACTGGGCAGAAGACCTAAACAGACATTTCTCCAAAGAAGACATGCAGATGGCCAAGAAGCACATGAAAAGCTGCTCAACATCACTAATTATTAGAGAAATGCATATCAAAACTACAATAAGGAATCACCTCACACCAGTTAGAATGGGCATCATCAGAAAATCTACAAACAACAAATGCTGGAGAGGGTGTGGAGAAAAGGGAACCCTCTTGCACTGTTGGTGGGAATGTAAATTGATACAGCCACTGTGGAGAACAGTATGGAGGTTCCTTAAAAAACTAAAAATAGAATTACTATATGATCCAGCAATCCCACTATTGAGCATATATCCAGAGAAAACCATAATTCAAAAAGACACATGCAACCCAATGTTCATTGTAGCACTATTTACAATAGCCAGGTCATGGAAGCAACCTAAATGCCCATCAACACGAAAGGATAAAGGAGATGTGGTACATATATATACAACGGAATATTACTCAGCCATAAAAAGGAACGAAACTCAGTCATTTGTTGAGACGTGGATGGATCTAGAGACCGTCATACAGAGTGAAATAAGTCAGAAAGAGAAAAACAAATATCGTATATTAATGCATGTATGTGGAACCTACAAAAATGGTATAGGTGAACCGGTCTGCAGTGCAGAAGTTGAGACACAGATGTAGAGAACAAACGTATGGACACCAAGGGGGGAAAATCGCAGTGGGGTGGGGATGGTGCTGTGCTGAATTGGACGATTGGGACTGACGTGTATACACTGATGTGTGTAAAATTGATGAATAATAAGAACCTGCAGTATAAACAAACAAACAAAAACAACTAATACTAAACTTGCTTTGGGTTATTTGTATGGAAATATGTTAATATAAATGTTTCAGACATTACATGAAATTTCTAAAAATCTTATATGTTCTGGTATAATGTTATAAGTCATAATTCTAGTTATTACTTTAAAATGTATATCTTAGAAATAACTAAATTTTCTTGTCAATTGCATTATTATGAACTTTCATCAAATCTTTAGCCTTGGTCATTTTAAAGTCTTTTGTCATTTACAGACAGTTCTGCATGTACTCTGATGCTTTTGCAAAAATGTTCCTATCAAAGGGAACATTTCAAGGAATTCATGGAAAAAACTCTGACAAGTACAGGTTTCTGATAACTGACTATACTGCTGAACTGAATGAATAAGCATTTTTAGAACTCGAATGGAAAACTGATTAATTCATAAAAGTGCTAACAAAAGTTCAAGATGAAAAAAAATTACATGGGACTGAGTGAACTTATGAGGATGATTATAATTTTTGTGACTTTCTGTTTGAATAAAAAAAAAAAATCCCACAAGGACTCAGAGGCAAAAAATACACAAATCAGTTTTCACTGCAAAGTAAAGGAGCTGTTACAGTAGAGGATTACTGGACTAAATGTCAATATTATGACATAGTATAAGTGTGTTTCCTATTTGGTAATTGCAATCATTGTTGCTTTTGTTGTGGTCAACCATTTACAATGCTTGGTGTCAGTTTATTTATCTGTTGTAAAAATAAAATACAGTGTGTGTGTGTGAGTTGTGAAAAAAATGGATGAATGGGTAAAGAAGATGTGGTGTGTGTGTGCATATATATATATATATATATATGTATATATATATATATATATACGCACACACACATATACACACACATATACATGTGTGTGTATACACACACACAAAAAATGGAATATGACTCAGCCATTAAAAAGAGGAACTCTTGCCATTTGTGACATGGATGGACCTTGAAGGTACTATGCTAAGTGAAATAAGTCAGACAGAGAAGACAAATACTGTATGATTTCATTTGTATGTGGAATGTAAAAACCAACCCAACAGGGGCTTCCCTGGTGGCGCAGTGGTTGAGAGTCCGCCTGCCGATGCAGGGGACACGGGTTCGTGCCCCGGTCGGGGAGGATTCCACATGCCGCGGAGCGGCTGGGACTGTGAGCCATGGCCGCTGAGCCTGCGTGTCCAGAGCCTGTGCTCCACAACGGGAGAGGCCACAGCAGTGAGAGGCCCGTGTACCGCAAAAAAAAAAAAAAAAAAAAAAAAAAAACCAAACAAAATAAATAAATGAACAAATAAAAATAAACACTTTAAAAAAAAACAAAAACACTGACTTCTGCTTTTCAAAATTCTATCCAGGAGTGCCTTTATTTTTTTTTTGGTAGAGGGAGGACAGTCTTCTTATTATCCTAAACGTGTTATCATTTCTCCAAAAATGAGAATGGATATCTATGCCTTATGAACATTTATTTTAAAATGTATAAATGAGGGATGAAATACAACATACTAGGGAAGGAAGGACAAAGACAGGAAGAGAGGAGGTGTCAGAGAGAAAACTAAGGTTATACCCTCACAATAGAATCAAAATGCAGACCCCCTCCACCATCCTCTTTATCTCTGAAAGTCTAAGTTATTATTCAACATCCAGCCCAGAATCTACTTTTTTTAGGAGGACTTTAAGGGTCAACCTAACTATAATCCTTCTCATATTATAACTCCTATACAATCTAGTTTTTTGTTTGTTTGTTTGTTTTAACTGTTTACAGCTTTAATTTGCTTAGTAAACCAAGCCTGGTCTACTAAGGGCTGGTTATCTAAAGATAATATTAAACTATCACAAACTATAAAATTAAGTCCTTTTTAAAAATTGAAGTATAGTTGATTTACAATATCATGTTAGTTTCAGGTGTACAGCACAATGATTTGGAGTTTTTGCAGATTATATTCCATTAAAGGTTATTACAAGGTATTAGGTATGATTCCTTCCTTGTGCTATATAGTAAATCCTTGTTGCGTATCTATTTTATGTATGGTAGTTTGTATATATGAATCCAATATATATCGAGTCCTTAATGCTTAAGGCAATTTAAAAATATATGTACCTTTCTTTTCTTTATTTTTAAAATTAATTTTTATTAGAGTATAGTTGATTTACAATGTTGTGTTAGTTTCTGTTGTACAGCAAAGTGAATCAGTTATACCTGTACATATATCCACTCTTTTTTAGATCCTATTCCCATATAGGTCATTACAGAGTACAACCTAGTTTTTTTTTTTTTTTTTTCGGTATGCGGGCCTCTCACCGCTGTGGCCTCTCGCATTGCGGAGCACAGGCTCCGGACGCGCAGGCCCAGCGGCCATGGCTCACGGGCTTAGCCGCTCCACGGCATGTGGGATCTTCCTGGACCAGGGCACGAACCCGTGTCTCCTGCATCTGCAGGCGGACTCTCAACCACTGCGCCACCAGGGAAGCCCCAACCTAGTTTTTAAGTCAGTACATTTAATCCTTACTTAAGAGATCACATTTAATATTTTCCAAACAGATCAACCCTTTGAGTCCTCAAAATTAAAACTTACAGTAATATTACACTTTAATTATCTCTTCAGAATCTAGTTACATCTGAAGGAAACCATGATACTTTAAAAAGGAAATAAAAATCTCTTTTTTCTAATGTCAGTGACCTCAGATTTTTTTTGCTAAATGCATGGGTTTGAGAGGTAGAACACATAAGAATAAAGTACTGTCACTGCCGTCAAGCAAAGTAAGACAGAATATGGTATTTGCTCTAAGAAAGGTACAGCGTGCTTTGAGAGTTCTATTGTGGCTAAGAGGGAAAGAGGAAGTTTTAAAGGGGGTCTGGCGTTACAGAGTGAGGCCTGAACCACCAAAGTGAGGAAAGTAAAATTCAAAGGGTTCAGATGTAAACATACCTTATTACTACCCTCTACTCATCTCATTATTACAAGACATTCTGACCATAATACAGAGGGAGATGCAAAAAGACACCGTTGGGTGGGGTGGGGGAAAGGAAGGATTCGGTTTCTAACATTATTTCCTGAGGAAAAATGAATGCAGAGTTGCTACCTTAAAAGTATATTATTCAAAAAAAAAAGGGTTTCCCTGGTGGTGCAGTGGTTGAGAATCCACCTGCCAATGCAGGGGACACGGGTTCATGCCCTGGTCTGGGAAGATCCCACATGCCACAGAGCGGCTGGGCCCTTGAGCCATGGCCGCTGAGCCTGTGCGTCCGGAGCCTGTGCTCTGCAACGGGGGAGGCCACATCAGTGAGAGGCCCGCGTACCGCAAAAAAAAAAAAAAAAAAAAAAAAAAAAAAAGTATATTATTCAACTCATTAGTAGGCTCTAATAGGGAAAAAAAAAGAGGAAAATAACAAGTGTAACAAGGATGTGGAGAAACTGGAATCCTTGTACATTGATTGTGGAAATGTAAAATGGTTCAGCTGCTGTGGCAGAGTCTGGTGGGTCTTCAAAAAGATAAACATAGAATTACTATATGATCCATCAATTCCACTGTAGGTATATATCCAAAAGAATTGAAAACAGGTACTCAAACAAATCCTTGAACATGAATGTTCACAGCGGCACTATTCACAATAAACAAAAAGTGGAAACAACCCAAATGTCCATCAGTAGATGACTGGATAAACAAATCATGCTATATCCATACAATGGAATGTTATTCAGCCACAAAAAGGAATGAAGTACTGATACACATTACAATATGGATGAACCTGGAAAACATTTTGCTAAGTGATGGAAGCCAGGCACAGAAAGTCACATACTGTATGACTCCATTTATATGAAATCTCCAGAAGAGGTAAATCCACAGAGACAGAACTCAGATTGATGGTTGCCAAGGGCTGGGGGGAGGTTAAAATGGAGAACAACTGAAGAAAGAAGGAGGAGTTTCAAGATGGTGGAAGAGTAAGACAGGGAGATCTCCTTCCTCCTCACAGAAACATCAGAAATACATCTACACGTGGAACTTCTCCTATAGAACACCCACCGAACGCTGGCAGAAGACCTCAGACCTCCCAAAAGGCAAGAAACTCTCCACGTACCTGGGTAGGGCAAGACAAAAAAGAATAAACAGAGACAAAGAATAGGGACGGGACCTGCACCAGTGGGAGGGAGCCGTGAAGCAGGAAAGGTTCCCACACACTAGAAGCCCCTTAGCGGGCGGAGACTGCTGGTGGCGGAGGCGGGAAGCTTCGGAGCCGCGGAGGAGAGCACAGCCACAGGGTGCGGAGGGCAAAGCAAAGAGATTCCCGCACAGAGGATCGGTGCCGACCAGCACTCACCAGCCCGCGAGGCTTGTCTGCTCAACCGCCGGGGCGGGCGGAGGCCGGGAGCTGAGGCTCGGGCTTCAGTTGGATCCCAGAGAGAGGACTGGGGTTGGCGGCGTGAACACAGCCTGAAGGGGGCTAGTGCGCCACAGCTAGCCGGGAGGGAGTCCGGTTGAAGTCCGGAGCTGCCGAAGAGGCAAGAGACCTTTTCTTCCCTCTTTGCTTCCTGGGGCGTGAGGAGGGGATTAAGCGCGCCGCTTAAAGGAGCTCCAGAAATGGGCGCGAGCCGCGGCTGTCGGCATGGACAGTAGAGACGGGTGTGGGACGCTAGGGTTGCTGCTGCCGCCACCAAGAGGCCTGTGTGCGAGCACAGGTCACTCTCCACACCGCCCCTTCCGGGAGCCCGTGCAGCCCGCTACTGACGGGGTCCTGGGATCCAGGGACAGCTTCCCCAGGACAACACGCGGTGCGCCTCGGGCCGGTGCAGCGTCACGCCGGCCTCTGCCGCCAGGGGCTCGCCCCACATCCGTGCCCCTCCCTCCCCCCGGCCTGTGCCAGAGCTCCCGAATCAGCTGATCCTTTAACCCAGTCCTGTCTGAGCGAAGGGCACACGCCCTCAGATGATCTACAAGCAGAGGCGGGGCCAAGTCCAAAGCTGAACCCCAGGAGCTGTGCGAACAAAGAGGTGACGGGGAGGTCTCTCCCAGCACCCTCAGAAGCAGCGGATTAAAGCTCCACAATCAACTTGAAGTGCCCTGCATCTGTGGAAAACCTGAATAGAAAACGAATCATCCCAAGTTGAGGAGGTGGACTTTGGGAGCAAGATATACTATTATTTTCCCCTTTTTTCTTTTTGTGAGTGTGTATGTGTGTGCTGCTTTGTGAGATTTTGTCTGTATAGCTTTGCTTTCACCACTTGTCCTAGGGTTAAACCGACCTGTTTTTCTTTATTTTTTAATAGAAATTTTTCTTCTTAATAATTATTTTTTATTTTAATAACTATACTTTATCCTACTTTATTTTGTCTTCTCCCTCTTTTTTCCTTCCTTCCTTTCTTCCTTCCTTCCTTCCTCCCTTTCTTCTCTTCCTTCCTCCCTTTCTTCCTCTCCTCCTTCCTTCCTTCCTTCATTTTGTCCTTCCTTTCTTCCTTCCTTCCTCCCTTCCTTTCTTCCTTCCGTTTTCTTCCTTCCTTCCCTCCCTCCCTCCCTCCTTCCTTCCTTCCTTTTCTTTCCTTTGTATTTTGTCTCCCTTTTATTTTGAGCCGTGTGGATTAAAGGCTCTTGGCGCTCTAGCCAGGCACGAGGGCTGTGTCTCTGAGGTGGGAGAACCAACCTCAGGACACTGGTTCACAAGAGACCTCCCAGCTCCACACAATATCAAATGGCAAAAATCTCCCAGAGATCTCCACCTCAACACCAAGACCAAGCTTCACTCAAGGACCAGCAATGAACAGTGCTGGACACCCTATCCCCAAAAAAGAGCAAGACAGGTCTACAGCCCCATCCATTAGCAGAGAGGCTGCCTGAAATCATAATAAGGCTACCAACATCCCCAAACACACCACCAGACGTGGACCTGCCCACCAGAAAGACAAGATCCAGCTTCATCTACCAGAACAGAGGCACTAGTCCCCCCAACCAGGAAACCTACTCAACCCACTGAACTAACCTTAGCCACTGGGGACAGCCATCAAAAACAGCAGGAACTACGAACCTGCAGCCTGCAAAAAGGAGACCCCAAACACAGTAAGATAAGCAAAATGAGAAGACAGAAAAACGCACAGCAGATGAAGGAGCAAGATAAAAACACACGAGACCTAACAAATGAAGAGTAAATAGGCAGTCTACCTGAAAAATAATTCAGAATAATGATAGTAAAGATGATTCAAAATCTTGGAAATAGAATAGACAAATTGCAAGAAACAGTTAACAAGGACCTAGAAGAAATAAAGAGGAAGCAAGCAACGAGGAGCAACACAATAAATGAAATGAAAAACACTCTAGATGGGATTAGTAGCAGAATAACTGAGGCACAAGGACGGATAAGTGACCTGGAAGATAAAATAGTGGAAATAACTACTGCAGAGCAGAAGAAAGAAAAAAGAATGAAAAGAATTGAGGACAGTCTCAGAGACCTCTGGGACAACATTAAATGCACCAACATTCGAATTATAGGGGTGCCAGAAGAAGAGAAAAAGAAAGGGACTGAGAAAATATTTGAAGAGATTATAGTTGAAAACTTCCCTAATATAGGAAACGAAATAGTCAATCAAGTCCAGGAAGCACAGAGAGTCCCATACAGGATAAACCCAAAGAGAAACACGCCAAGACACATAATAATCAAACTGTCAAAAATTAAATACAAAGAAAACATATTAAAAGCAGCAAGGGAAAAACAACAAATAACACACAAGGGAATCCCCATAAGGTTAACATCTGATCTTTCAGCAGAAACTCTACAAGCCAGAAGGGAGTGGCAGGACATATTTAAAGTGATGAAGCAAAAAAACCTACAACCAAGATTACTCTACCCAGCAAGGATCTCATTCAGATTTGATGGAGAAATTAAAACCTTTACAGACAAGCAAAAGCTGAGAGAGTTCAGCACCACCAAACCAGCTCTACAACAAATGCTAAAGGAACTTCTCTAGGCAAGAAACACAAGAGAAGGAAAAGACCTACAAGAACAACCCAAAACAATTAAGTAAATGGTAATAGGAACATACATATCGATAATTACCTTAAATGTAAATGGATTAAATGCTCCCACCAAAAGACACAGACTGGCTGAATGGATACAAAAACAAGACCCATATATATGCTGTCTACAAGAGATCCACTTCAGACCTAGGGACACATACAGACTGAAAGTAAGGGGATGGAAAAAGATATTCCATGCAAATGGAAATCAGAAGAAAGCTGGAGGAGCAATTCTCATATCAGACAAAATAGACTTTAAAATGAAAACTATTACAAGAGACAAAGAAGGACACTACGTAATGATCAAGGGATCGATCCATGAAGAAGATATAACCATTGTAAATATTTATGCACCCAACATAGGTGCACCTCAATACATAAGGCAAATACTAACAGCCATAAAAGGGGAAATCGACAGTAACACAATCATAGTAGGGGACTTTAACACCCCACTTTCACCAATGGACAGATTATCCAAAATGAAAATAAATAAGGAAACACAAGCTTTAAATGATACATTACACAAGATGGACTTAATTGATATTTATAGGACATTCCATCCAAAAACAACAGAATACACATTTTTCTCAAGTGCTCATGGAACATTCTCCAGGATTGATCATATCTCGGGTCACAAATCTAGCCTTGGCAAATTTAAGAAAACTGAAATCGTATCAAGTATCTTTTCCGACCACAATGCTATGAGACTAGATATCAATTACAGGAAAAGATCTGTAAAAAATACAAACACATGGAGGCTAAACAATACACTACTTAATAACGAAGTGATCACTGAAGAAATCAAAGAGGAAATCAAAAAGTACTTAGAAACAAATGACAATGGAGACACGACGACCCAAAACCTATGGGATACAGCAAAAGCAGTTCTAAGAGGGAAGTTTATAGCAATACAATCATACCTTAAGAAACAGGAAACATCTCGAATAAACAACCTAACTTTGCACTTAAAGCAATTAGAGAAAGAAGAACAAAAAAACCCCAAATTTAGCAGAAGGAAAGAAATCATAAAGATCAGATCAGAAATAAATGAAAAAGATATGAAGGAAACAATAGCAAAGATCAATAAAAGTAAAAGCTGGTTCTTTGAGAAGATAAATAAAATTGATAAACCATTAGCCAGACTCATCAAGAATAAAAGGGAGAAGACTCAAATCAATAGAATTAGAAATGAAAAAGGAGATGTAACAACTGACACTGCAGAAATACAAAAGAGTATTAGAGATTACTACAAGCAACTGTATGCCAATAAAATGGACAACCTGGAAAAAATGGACAAATTCTTAGAAATGCACAAGCTGCCGAGACTGAGCCAGGAAGAAATAGAAAATATGAACAGACCACTCACAAGCACTGAAATTGAAACTGTGATTAAAAATCTTCCAACAAACAAAAGCCCAGGACCAGATGGCTTCACAGGCGAATTCTATCAAACATTTAGAGAAGAGCTAACACCTATCCTTCTCAAACTCTTCCAAAAGATAGCAGAGGGAGGAACACTCCCAAACTCATTCTATGAGGCCACCATCACCCTGATACCAAAACCAGACAAACACATCACAAAGAAAGAAAACTACAGGCCAATATCACTGATGAACATAGATGCAAAAATCCTCAACAAAATACTAGCAAACAGAACCCAACAGCACATTAAAAGGATCATACACCATGATCAAGTGGGGTTTATTCCAGGAATGCAAGGATTCTTCAATATACGCAAATCAATCAACATGATACACCATATCAACAAACTGAAGGAGAAAAACCATATGATCCTCTCAATAGATGCAGAGAAAGCTTTTGACACAATTCAACACCCATTTATGATAATAACCCTGCAGAAAGTAGGCATAGAGGGAACTTTCCTCAACATAATAAAGGCCATATATGACAAACCCACAGCTAGCATCGTTCTCAATGGTGAAAAACTGAAACCATTTCCACTAAGATCAGGAACAAGACAAGGTTGCCCACTCTCACCACTCTTATTCAACCTAGTTTTGGAAGTTCTAGCCACAGCAATCAGAAAAAAAAAAAAAAGAAATAAAAGGAATCCAAATAGGAAAAGAAGAAGTAAAGCTGTCACTGTTTGCAGATGACATGATACTATACATAGAGAATCCTAAGGATGCTACCAGAAAACTACTAGAGCTAATCAATGAATTTGGTAAAGTAGCAGGATACAAAATTAATGCACAGAAATCTCTGGCATTCTTATACACTAATGATGAAAAATCTGAGAGTGAAATTAAGAAAACACTCCCATTTATCATTGCAACAAAAAGAATACAATATCTAGGAATAAACCTACCTAAGGAGACAAAAGACTTGTATGCAGAAAACTATAAGACACTGATGAAAGAAATTAAAGATGATACAAATAGGTGGATAAATACACCATGTTCTTGGATTGGAAGAATCAACATTGTAAAAATGACTCTACTACCCAAAGCAATCTACAAATTCAATGCGATCCCTATCAAATTACCACTGGCATTTTTTACAGAACTCGAAGAAAAAATTTCACAATTTGTATGGAAACACAAAAGACCCCGAATAGTCAAAGCAATCTTGAGAACGAAAAATGGAGCTGCAGGAATCAGGCTCCCCGACTTCAGACTATACTACAAGGCTACAGTAATCAAGACAATATGGTACTGGCACAAAAACAGAAATATGGATCAATGGAACAGGATAGAAAGCCCAGAGATAAACCCATACACATATGGTCACCTTATCTTTGATAAAGAAGGGAAGGATATACAGTGGAGGAAAGACAGCTTTTTCAATAAATGGTGCTGGGAAAACTGGACAGGTACATGTAAAAGTATGAAATTAGAACACTCCCTAACACCACACACAAAAATAAACTCAAAATGGGTTAAAGACCTAAATGTAAGGCCAGACACTATCAAACTCTTAGAGGAAAACATAGGCAGAACACTCTATGACATCAATCACAGCAAGATCCTTTTTGACCCACCTCCTAGAGAAATGGAAATAAAAACAAAAATAAACAAATGGGACCTAATGAAACTTAAAAGCTTTTGCACAGCAAAGGATACCATAAACAAGACGAAAAGACAACCCTCAGAATGGGAGAAAATATTTGCAAACGAAGCAACTGACAAAGGATTCATATCCAAAATTTATAAGCAACTCAGGCAGCTCAATAACAAAAAAACAAACAACCCAATCCAAAAATGGGCAGAAGAACAAAATAGACATTTCTCCAAAGAAGATATACAGATTGCCAACAAACACATGAAAGAATGCTCAACATCATTAATCATTAGAGAAATGCAAATCAAAACTACAATGAGATATCATGTCACACCGGTCAGATTGGCCATCATCAAAAACTCTAGAAACAATAAATGCTGCAGAGGGTGTGGAGAAAAGAGAACCCTCTTGCACTGCTGATGGGAATGTAAATTGATACAGCCACTATGGAGAACAGTATGGGGGTTCCTTAAAAAACTAAAAACAGAACTACCATACGACCCAGCAATCCCACTACTGGGCATATACCCTGAGAAAACCATAATTCAAAAAGAGTCATGTACCAAAATGTTCATTGCAGCTCTATTTACGATAGCCAGGACATGGAAGCAACCTAAGTGTCCATCATCCGATGAATGGATAAAGAAGATGTGGCACATATATACAATGGAATATTACTCAGACATAAAAAGAAATGAAACTGAATTATTTGTAATGAGGTGGATAGACCTGGAGTCTGTCATACAGAGTGAAGTCAGAAGGAGAAAAACAAATACCATATGCTAACACATATATGTGGACTCTAAGAAAAAAAAATGTGTCATGAAGAGATTAGTGGTAGGATGGGAATAAAACACACCTACTACAGCATGGACTTGAGGATATGGGGAAGGGTAAGGGTAAGCTGTGACGAACTGAGAGAGTGGCAGGGACTATATACACTACCAAATGTAAATTAGATAGCTAGTGGGAAGCTGTGGCATAGCACAGGGAGATCACCTCTGTGCTTTTTGACTACCTAGAGGGGTGGGATAGGGAGAGTGTGAGAGAGGGTGATGCAAGAGGGAAGAGATATGGGAACATATATATATGTATAACTGATTCACTTTGTTGTAAAGGAAAAACTAACACACTATTGTAAAACAGTTATACTCCAATAAAGATGTTTTTTAAAAAAAATGGAGAGCAACTTCTTAATGGTTTCTTTTTGGGGTAATGAAAACATTTTAGAACTAGATACAAGTGGTGGTTGCAACACTGTGAATGTACTGCATGTCACAGAATTGTTCACTTTTAATGGTTAATTTTATGTTATATGCATTTCACCTCAATTAAACAAAACCAAAAATGAATCTGCAGCTGTAGGACAAATCTGACAGTACAAATCTTACTTCCGTATCGGTTCCCTTGCCTATAGCAGCCAGTCTCATCTAACTAATTGGTCACTTACACTCCACTACAGGCCAAGTAACAAGAGAGTTACCACCTCCAATGGAATTGTTTATGAAAACAAGAATAACAATTTCTCGAATGAGAGATTCTGGAACATGGGGTTTGTGAAATCTAGTTTTCATCACTAAGCAGCTATATTTTGTATAATATCTACTATATTTTAAACTGTAATGAAAATCATATTATATACTAATACTTCAATTAAACGTATACAATAAAGAAAAAAGTAAATTTTTCAGATTTTTGTCAGTAAATTTAAGGCAAAGTGAAATTTAACAACAGTTAAATTACAGATGTCCTATAGGAAATAAGGACAATATCTGTGCCTGTCACTACATTACCTTGATAAGTAGCACAAATTCCAAATGAAGTTCACAGAAAGTCAGGCAACCATTGGGCATAACTAACACAAATCACAGCTAAAAGATCTTCAAGGAAAACTTAGCTTCTACGTGTGTGTGTGTGTGTGTGTGTGTGTGTGTGTGTGTGTAGGTGGTTTCTTCGAAGTGAGTCACCATAAAATGGGAGGAACCTGGGAAAATGGAAATCCAGAATGAGCATCACTTACGGCTAGAGAAAAATTCTGTTACTACAGAACAAGACACATAATCAGAACTGATGCTACAGATCATCCGTGGGATGGATGATTATTACGTATCTGCTAAAAACTTCCACTGCTATTGTATATTCTTCATCTCCTAAGAAATGGTATATATTTTGGGACTCCCCTGGTGGTCCAGTGGTAAAGAATCCACCTTCCAATGCAGGTGATGGGGGTTTGATTCTTGGTCGGGGAACAAAGATGCCCCAGGCTGCGGGGCAACTAAGCCTGCGTGCCACAACTACTGAGCTCACGTGCCTCAACTAGAGAGCCTGTGCTCCTCAACTACTAGAGAGAGAAAACCCACAGGCCACAACTAGAGAGAAGCCTGTGTGTCTCAACAAAAGATCCCGCATGCCTCTAAAAAGACCCCACGTGCCACAACTAAGATCCAATGCAGCCAAATAAATTTAAAAAAAAAAAAGAACGAAAGAAATGGTATATGTTTTACTTTCCTGTTTTTATGTAGATGACTGCACATCAGTGATGCATGATAAGATTTCTATAAATGGTTGATGTTTGTTGAATTAAGTTGAGCAGGATGAAAGGTTCTATTTAAACAGATTTTTATTAGTTTTATTCTTAATTGTAGAAAAATGATTTGTGATCTACCAACTATTGAGATCAAGTCTCTTTCAAATAACTTAAACATGTTACATAACAGGAATACTCTGAGGACCAAGAAAACCAGAAGGAAAGTCCTTATTCTAAAATTCTAATATCACAGTAGCAATGTTGTTTACAAAAATCTAGCAAACATTTGCTCTGTTCCACCTTTCACCTGCCTCATAATCTAGTCAAATGTTCCTTACTCATCTTTAAGGTGGGAGCCAGGTAAATGGTGGCAGTTTCCTGCCTTCTTTGGAAACACAAAACTTCCCTGGAAAGCTGCAGTAAAACTCATTATCCTGATTTTATCTGATGTCAGCGTTCCTGGTTTGAATTATGACCCTTTGCTACCAATCCTTACATTGTTTATTTATCTGGATGAACTATCTACTCCCAGACTTCTTTATTGCATTCTGTTCCCTGGTTTCATTTTCCCAATATTACAAGGACATCCTTAATTGCCTCTGTTCTTAACCCTATCTAGAGTGCTTTCTTACCTTCCCTTCTACCTAAAAACTTATTATCTATAACTTATCTTTAACTCCTTCACTCTCCCATTTCTCTACCTTAAAAAAAAGGATGGGAGGACCTTCAAGATGGCGGAGGAGTAAGACGTGGAGATCACCTTCCTCCCCACAAATACATCAAAAGTACATCCACGTGTGGAACAACTCCTACAGAACACCTACTAAACACCAGCAGAAGAACTCAGCCTTCCCCAAAGGCAAGAAACTCCCCATGTACCTGTGTAGGGCAAAAGACAAAAGAGAAAACAGAGACAAAAGAATAGCGACAGGGGCTTCCACGGTGGCGCAGTGGTTGAGAATCCGCCTGCCGATGCAGGAGACACGGGTTTGTGCCCTGGTCCGGGAAGATCCCACATGTCGCGGAGCAACTAAGCCCGTGAGCCATGGCCGCTAGGCCTGCGCGTCCGGAGCCTGTGCTCCGCAACGGGAGAGGCCACAACAGTGAGAGGCCCGCATACCGCAAAAAAAAAAAAAAAAAAAAAAAAAAAAAAAAATAGGGACAGGACCTGCACCCCTGGGAGGGAACAGGGAAGGAGGAAACGTTTCCACACACTAGGAAGCCCGTTCACTGGCGGAGATAGGGGGATGGGCAGGGGGAGGCTTCGGAGCTGCGGAAGAGAGTGCAGCAACAGGGGCACAGAGAGCAAAGCAGAGATTCCCGCACAGAGGATCGGTGCCAACCAGCACTCACCAGCCCGAGAGGCTTGTCTGCTCACCCAATGGGGCAGGCGGGGGCTGGGAGCTGAGGCTCGGGCTTCGGAGGTCGGATCCCAGGGAGAGGACTGGGGTTGGCTGCATGAACACAGCCTGCAGGGGGCTAGTGCACCACAGCTAGCAGGGAGGGAGTCTGGGAAAAACTCTGGACCTGCCTAAGAGGCAAGAGACCATTGTTTCAGGGGCCCAAGGAGAGGGCATTCCTTCCCTGTCTGCCCACAGAAGGCAGAACACCGCCTAAACGAGCTCACAGATGGGCGCGAGCCGCGGCTATCAGCCCGGACACCAGAGATAGTCATGAAACGCTAATGCTGCTGCTGCAGCCACCAAGAAGCCTGTGTGCAAGCACAGGTCACTATCCACACCTCCCCTCCCGGGATCCTGTGTAGCCCGCCACTGCCAGGGTCCCCCCCACCGCCCCCACCGGCCTAGGTGAGCCAGAGCTCCCTAATCAGCTGCTGCTTTAACCCTGTCCTGTCTGGGTAGGGAAAGTAGCCTGAGGGCAACCTACACATAGAGGTGGGGCAAAAACCAAAGTTGAACCCCAGGAGCTGTGCAAACAAGGAAGAGAAAGGGAAATTTCTCCATGTAGCCTCAGGAGCAGCAGGTTAAATTCCCACAACCAACTTGATATACCCTGCATCTGTGGAAAACCTGAATAGACAATGAATCATCCCAAAATTGAGGTGGTGTTCTTTGGGAGCAACTGTAGCCTTTGGGTTTCCTGTCTGTGACTGACTTGTTTCTGATTTTTATGTTTATCTTAGCATAGTTTCTAGTGCTTGTTATCACTTGTGGATTTGTTTATTGGTTTGCTTGCTCTCTTCCTTTTTTAAAATTACTTTTTAATTTTTTAAATTATTATTTTCTATTTCTTTTTCTCTCCCTTTTCTTCTGAGCCATGTGGCTGACAGGGTCTTGGTGCTCTGGCCTGGTGTTAGGCCTGAGCTTCTGAGGTGGGAGAGCCAAGTTCAGGACACTGGACCACCAGAGACCTCCCGGTTCCATGTAATATCAATCAGCAAGAGCTCTTACAGAGATCTCCGTCTCAACTCTAAGACCCAGAGCCACCCAACAGCCAGCAAGCTCCAGTGCTAGATGTCTAATACGAAACAACCAGCAAGACAGGAGCACAACCCCACCCATTAGCAGAGAGGTGGCCTAAAATCATACTAAGTTCACAGATACCCCAAAACACACCACCAAACGTGGCCCTGCCCACCAGAAAGACAAGATCCAGCCCCACCCACTAGAACACAGGCACCAGTCCCCTCTACCAGGAAGCCTACACGAGCCACTGAACAAACCTTACCCACTGGGGGCAGACACCAAAAATAAATGGAACTACCAATCTGCATCCTGTGAAAAGGAGATCCCAAACACAGGAAGTTAAGCAAAATGAGAAAACAGAGAAACACACAGCAGATGAAGGAGCAACATAAAAACCCACCAGACTAAACAAATGAAGAGGAAATAGGCAGTATACCTGGAAAACAATTCGGAGTAATGATAGTAAAGATGATACAAAATCTTGGAAATAGAATGGAGAAAATACAAGACACTTTTGACAAGGACCTAAAAGAACTAAAGAACAAACAAACAACGATGAACAACACAATAAATGAAATTTAAAATTCTCTAGAAGGAATCAATAGCAGAATAAATGAGGCAGAATGGATAAGTGACCAGGAAGATAAAATAGTGGAAATAACTACTGCAGAGCAGAATAAAGAAAAAAGAATGAAAAGAACTGAGGACAGTCTTAGAGATCTCTGGGACAACATTAAACGCACCACCTTTTGAATTATAGGGGTCCCAGGAGAAGAAAAGAAAAAGAAAGGTACTGAGAAAATATGTGAAGAGATTATAGTCGAAAACTTCCCTAATATGGGAAAGGAAACAGTCAGTCAAGTCCAGGAAGCACAGAGAGTCCCATACAGGATAAATCCAAGGAGAAACACACCAAGACACATATTAATCAAGCTACCAAATATTAAATACAAAGAAAAAATATTAAAGGCAGCAAGGAAAAAGCAGAAATAACATACACGGGAATCCCCATAAGGTTAAAAGCTGATCTTTCAGCAGAAACTCTGCAAGCCAGAGGGGAGTGGCAGGACATATTTAAAGTGATGAAAGGGAAAAACCTACAACCAAGATTACTCTACCCAGCAAGGATCTAATTCAGATTTGACGGAGAAATTAAAACCTTTACAGACAAGCAAAAGCTGAGAGAGTTCAGCACCACCAAACCAGCTCTACAACAAATGCTAAAGGAACTTCTCTAGGCAAGAAACACAAGAAAAGGAAAAGACCTACAAGAACAACCCAAAACAATTAAGTAAATGGTAATAGGAACATACATATCGATAATTACCTTAAATGTAAATGGATTAAATGCTCCAACCAAAAGACACAGATTGGCTGAATGGATACAAAAACAAGACCCATATATATACTGTCCACAAGAGACCCACTTCAGACCTAGAGACACATACAGACTGAAAGTGAAGGGATGGAAAAAGATATTCCATGCAAATGGAAATCAGAAGAAAGCTGGAGTAGCAATTCTCATAACAGACAAAATAGACTTTAAAATGAAAACTATTACAAGAGACAAAGAAGGACACTACATAATGATCAAGGGATCGATCCATGAAGAAGATATAACAATTGTAAATATTTATGCGCTCAACATGGGAGCACCTCAATACATAAGGCAAATGCTAACAGCCATAAAAGGGGAACTTGACAGTAACACAATCATAGTAGGGGACTTCAACACCCCACTTTCACCAATGGACAGATCATCCAAAATGAAAATAAGGAAACATAAGCTTTAAATGATATATTAAACAAGATAGACTTAATAAATATTTATAGGACATTACATCCAAAAACAATAGAATACACTTTCTTCTCAAGTGTTCATGGAACATTCTCCAGGATAGATTATATCTTGGGTCACAAATCAAGCCTTGGTAGATTTAAGAAAATTGAAATCGTATCAAGTATCTTTTCCATCCACAATGCTAAGAGACTAGATATCAATTACAGGAAAAAATCTGTAAAAAATACAAACACATGGAGGCTAAATAATACACTACTGAATAACCAAGAGATCACTGAAGAAATCAGAGGAAATAAATACCTGGAAACCAATGGCAATGAAAGCATGACGACCCAAAACCTATGGGATGCAGCAAAAACAGTTCTAAGAGGGAAGTTTACAGCAATACAATCCTACCTCAAGAAACAGGAAACATCTCATATAAACAACCTAAGCTTACACCTAAAGCAATCAGAGAAAGAAGAACAAAAAAACCCCAAAGGTAGCAAAGGGAAAGAAATCATAAAGATCAGATCAGAAATAAATGAAAAAGAAATGAAGGAAATGATAGCAAAGATCAATAAAACCAAAAACTGGTTATTTGAGAAGATAAAGAAAATTGATAAACCATTAGCCACAATCATCAACAAAAAAAGGGAGGAGACTCAAATCAATAGAGTTAAAAGTGAAAAAGGATAAGTAACAACCGACAATGCAGAAATACAAAGGATCATGAGAGATTACGACAAGCAACTATATGCCAATAAAATGGACAACCTGGAAGAAATGCACAAATTCTTAGAAAAGCACAATCTTCCAAGACTGAACCAGGGAGAAATAGAAAATATAAACAGGCCAATCACAAGTACTGAAATTGAAAGTGTGATAAAAAATTTTCCAGCAAACAAAAACCCAGGAACAGATGGCTTCACAGGTGAAATCTATCAAACATTTAGAGAAGAGCTAACATGTATCCTTCTCAAACTCTTCCAAAGTATAGCAGAGGGAGGAACACTCCCAAACTCCTTCTACGAGGCCACCATCACCCTGATACCAAAAGCAGACAAAGACATCACAAGAAAAGAAAACTACAGGCTAATATCACTGATGAACATAGATTCAAAAATCCTCAACAAAATAACTAGGAAACAGAATCCAGCAGCACATTAAATGGATCATAAACCATGACCAAGTGGGGTTTATCCCAGGAATGCAAGGATTCTTCAATATATGCAAATCAATCAATGTGATACATCATATTAACAAATTGAAGGATAAAAACCATATGATCATCTCATTAGGTGCAGAAAAAGCTTTTGACAAAATTTAACACCCATTTATGACAAAAACTCTCCAGAAAGTAGGCATAGAGGGAACGGACCTCAACAAAATAAAGGCCATATATGACAAACCCACAGACAACATCATTCTCAGGGTGAAAAACTGAAACCATTTGCTCTAAAATCAGGAACAAGACAAGGATGCCCACTCTTGCCACTATTATTCAACATAGTTTTGAAAGTTTTAGCCACAGCAATCAGAGAAGAAAAAGAAATAAAATGAGTCCAAACTGGAAAAGAAGTAAAGCTGTCACTGTTTGCAGATGACATGATACTATACACAGAGCATCCTAAAGATACCACCAGAAAACTACTAGAGCTAACCAAAGAATCTGGTAAAGTAGCAGGATACAAAATTAATGCACAGAAATATCTTGCATTCCTATAAACTAATGATGAAAAGTCTGAAAGAGAAATTAAGGAAACACTCCCATTTACCATTGCAACAAAAAGAATAAAATACCTAGGAATAAACCTACCTAAGGAGACAAAAGAGCTGTGTGCAAAAAATTATAATATACTGATGAAAGAAATTAAATATTAAATTAAATATATTAAATATGATATGAAAGAAATTAAATATGAATCCAAGAATATACCATATTCTTGGATTGGAAGAATCAACATTGTGAAAATGACTATACTACCCAAAGCAATCTACAGATTCAATGCGATCCCTATCAAACTACCAATGGCATTTTTCACAGAACTAGAACAAAAAATTTCACAATTTGTATGGAAACACAAAAGACGCCGAATAGCCAAAGTAATCTTGAGAAAGAAAAACGGAGGGGGAGGAATCAGGCTCTCTGACTTCAGACTATATTACAAAGCTACAGTAATCAAGACAGTATGGTACTGGCACAAAAACAGAAAATATAGATCAATGGAACAGGATAGAAAGCCCAGAGATAAACCAACGCACATATGGCCACCTTATCTTTGATAAAGGAGGCAAGAATATCCAATGGAGAAAAGACAGCCTCTTCAATAAGTGGTGCTGGGAAAACTGGACAGCTACATGGAAAAAAATGAAATTAGAACACTTCCTAACATCATACACAAAAATAACTCAAAATGGATTAAAGACCTAAATGTAAGGCCAGACACGATAAAACTCTTAGAGGAAAACATAGGAAGAACACGCTGACATAAATCACAGCAAGATCCTTTTTGATCCACCTCCTAGAGAAATGGAAATAAAAAACAAAATAAACAAATGGGACCTAATGAAACTTAGAAGCTTTTGCACAGCAGAGGAAACCATAAACAAGACGAAAAGACAACCCTTAGAATGGGAGAAAATATTTGCAAATGAAGCAACTGACAAAGGTTTAATCTCGGAAATATACAAGCAGTTCATGCAGGGTCAATATCAAAAAAAACCAAACAACCTAAATCAAAAATGGGCAGAATATCTAAAGAGACATTTCTCCAAAGAAGATATACAGATTGCCAACAAACACATGAAAGGATGCTCAACATCACTAATCATTAGAGAAATGCGAATCAAAACAACAATGAGGTATCACCTCACACCGGTGAGAATGGCCATCATCAAAAAATCTACAGACAGTAAATAAAAATGCTGGAGAGGGTGTGGAGTAAAGGGAACCCTTTTGCACTGTTGGTAGGAATATAAATTCATATAGCCACTATGAAGAATCGCACGGAGGTTTCTTAAAAAACTAAAAATAGAACTACCATATGACCCAGCAATTCCAATACTGGGCATATACCCTGGGAAAACCATAATTCAAAGAGTTATGTACCACAATGTTCACCACAGCTCTATTTACAATAGCCAGGACATGGAAGCAACATAAGTGCCCAACGACAGATGAATGGATAAAGAAGATGTGGCACATATATGCAGTGGAATATTACTCAGCCATAAAAAGAAATGAAACTGATTTATTTGTATTGAGGTGGATGGACCTAGAGTCTGTCATACAGAGTGAAGTAACTCAGAAAGAGAAAAACAAATACTGTATGTTAACATATATATATGGAATCGAAAAACAAAAAAATGGTTCTGCAAACCAAGGGGCAGGACAGGAATAAAGACGCAGACATAGAGAATGCACTTGAGGACATGGGGAGGGGGAAGGGTAAACTGGGAGGAAGTGAGAGTGGCATGGACATATATACACTACCAAATGTAAAATAGATAGCTAGTGGGAAGCAGCCACATAGCACAGGGAGATCAGCTCGGTGCCTTGTGACCACCTAGAGGGGTGGGATAGGGAGGGTGGGAGGGAGACCCAAGAGGGAGGGTATATATGTATACGTATAGCTGATTCACTTTGTTGTACAACAGAAACGAACACAACATTGTAAAGCAATTATACTCCAATAAAGATGTTAAAAATTAAAAAAAAAAAAAAAGTGGTGGTGGGGGAGAGGGTTTCTTCTACTCTAAGCTACTTCATTTACCAGTGCTCTGAAACCCAACACCTCCCTTCTCCTCAGGAACTTTGATTCTTGAATCATCCATCCTTTCTTTACCACTCCCCTCCTAGTAGTTTTCTCCTACCTTATAAACAGACTTGACCCCTCCCATTCTTTCCTTCCTTTTATTCAATATAGCATCATCATCACCATACTCATACTCATAGTAAATACTAATTATTGAGCACTTACTGAGTTACACATCTACTTGCTTTCAACATCAATTCTATGCAATGTATTATTATTATTTATTTCCATATTATAGCTAAGAGAACTGTGGCACGTAAGGAAATAATGTGCCCAAGGTAACATAACTAGTAAGTGAAAGAACCAGGATCTGAATCCAGATGATTTGGTTCCAGGGCCAAACTCTTAATCACTGTGCTACACATCTTCTCAAAGAGCTTCTATTAAAAGAGTTGCCTACATTTATCTTTCCCTTGCCTCAACTATTTGCCTACATTTATCTTTCCCTTGCCTCAACTATTCACTTCTCTATCAACAGCAATTTTTTTCCCTGCCACTTACCTAAAACCTTTTAAAAAGTCCCTAGTATACAGAACAGATAAACAACAAGGTACTACTGTATAGAACAGAGAACTATATTCAGTATCCTGTAATAAACCATAATGAAAAATACGAAAAAGAAATATATGTGTAACTAAATCACTTTGTTGTACAGCAGAAATTAACACAACATTGTAAATCAACTATACTTCAGTAAGATAAATTTTTTAAAAAGCCCCTAGTAACTACTAACTGTCAAATCCAAAGGTCACATTTTAAGCTTTCTATGTCTCCATCTCTTTGCAAGACTTGATTACACTGAACACTAACTCCATGAACTTTGCTGTCTGGTTCACTTCTTTTTTTAAAAAATATTTATTTATTTATTTGATTGTGCTGGGTCTTAGTTGCGGCAGGGAGGCTCCTCAGTTGAGGCTTGCCAGCTCCTTAGTTGTGGCATGCAGGCTCCTTAGCTGTAGCATGTGAACTCTTAGCTGTGGCATGCATGTGGGATCTAGTTCCCAGACCAGGGATGGAAACCGGGCCCCCTGCATTGGGAGCACGGAGTCTTAACCACTGTGGCACCAGGGAATTCCATGTTGGGTTCACTTCTGATCTCCACGGTTGCTCTTTCTTAGATCACTTAAGCATTGTCCAAAGGAAATTTATGTGATGATGGAAATGTTTTATATATATGCTATCTAATGTGGTAGCCACTAACCACATGTGGCTACTGAGCACTAGACGGGTGGCTAACTTGACTGAATTTTTAATTTAATTTTAATTTAAACAGCCACATGCAGCCTGTGGCCATCCTACTGGACATCCTACTTCATGTGCTTCTCTTTCTCTGTCTGCTCTTTCTATGTTGTAGAAGAGTTTTGCCCTTGGTCCTCTTCTCAGCTATTCCACTCTCTTCCCAGCAGTATCTCCCTGCTAAGTACTTTCACATCTATATAAGCAGCCAGATTTCTTTCCCCAGGAACATATCTCTATCTTCAATTACTCACTTCTTCACCTGCAAGTACCATATGGCACCCAAATGCAACATCTTCAAAACTGAATGTATCACCTCATTATCAAGTCTACTCCTTGCTCAGGCAGTCCCTACTCAGGTAATGATGCTACATCTATCCCAGTCCCAAGCCAAATACAGGTATTCATTTTAGATTACTCCCTTTCTTGCTTGCTTTTTTTAACTCCTTCTCAATCTCCTCTCCTCCTCTCGCAAATGCTTATTAAATCTGACCCCTGGCTTCCACTGCCACTGCTCTAAGCCAGAATGCTATATAATGGATCTAACTGAAACAGTGATGGAGTCTCGTTTTTTGCTTCAAGCAAGATTAAAGTATAACATGGCTGGAAAAATCTTTTATACTTAGAAAAAAAGAACACAAAAAAGTGGCATGATAGGAAGCTAAACTGCTTTGTAAGGAAGAAGGGAGAATATTACAATCTCACAATCTGTGCCTAAAGCATCCTTTTAGAAACAAATCTTATTAATATTCCAAATTCTATTGGTAATGAATAAAAATGAAATGGATACTACCTTTAAAATCTTAATTTTTGTTACTGGGTTATCACTTGGTGAAAAGATCAATTGCTCATTCACTCATTTAACAAAAGTATAATCTTCATTCAAATGTCACTTAATATTCTCATAAGCTCTGTAGTATACCCCAAAACAACAACAAAAAATTCCTCACATGCAGCAAAGGGCAGGGCAAGTTTCTCATTATGTAGTGGTCAGAATCTCTTAGAAGCCACGTACTTTAACTGACATCTACCAAACCAAACACTAGAGGAGAGCCATCTTTCCTATAAGTGTTTGACTTTTTGCTTCTGGACCACGAAGAACAGAGTAATATATCCTCCATCATGCTTCTGAGGCTCTAGAAGTGCTCCAGCCAATTTCAATGACCTGTGGAACTACCCACTATTTAAAACATCACTATAAAGGAAGACCAAGAAAAATCAGTATCGGTATTGGTATTTCCACCCTGAGGCTTATAAGAGCACTTTGGCCAGTGCAGAATGAAGCCCACACAGTAAAATATGTAATACATTTAAAATAATAATAGTAATAAGAATATTAGTAATAACCCTTGGATAAATGTAAGTTCAAAAGAAAATGGCCCTGTGGAGTCTGAAATGTACAATTGCTATACTCTGTTTTGATGAGAACTTTATGTGAGGCCTGTTCCTCAGTGAATTTCTGAGGCTTCGACTGAAAATGCTGGTATTTCATCTGGAAATATTTTCCAAAACTAGCACTGTTTCAAGATTCTTCAATTATTATGAAAAATAGCAGATATATTCACTGGTGCCCTGGTCTTTTCAACATCCTTTGTCCTCATCTTGGAGAAAATGATGTCTGATCATGCTCTCTTAAGAATACAACTCCCTAATATTAGCCATGGCACTAATAAGTCCCACAGAACAGATGCATCATTGGTTGCTAAGAAATTCTAATAGTATTTTTGGAATGCCACTTCATAAATGTATATTAGGTTGCATTAACAAATTTCTTTGACTTTTTCAGTTGCCAAAAAGATCTTGATATTATCCTGGGAAAAAAAATCATTTGAATGAAAAATCTAGTGAACCAGGTCAGGATAGGAAGCCTTAGCTCTACCATAATTCAGGTTACAAAAAAGACTTACAGTTAACTGACCATAAACTCAATGAATCAACAGGTTAAAACTGAGTCCTCCTAAAATTGAGTCCTTGTCTGGTTACAAAGTGAGTCAGTTGCTTTAAAATAAAACAACTTTTAATATTTCAAAACAGTTAAATATTATCAGAAAAAATAACATTTTAGATTTTAAAAATTTAATCTGATGTCATTTTTACCTTTATTAATTATAAAAAAATTATAATAAGCCAGAGGTAAGTTTTAAGAAATAACAATAATAAGCCAATGGTAACAGCAGTGGCTGCACTAAAGTCTGTAATACTAATTCTGAGGATGACTAAATGATAAAGGATTTAGAAATCACATGACATGATGGGAAAAATCTGAAGGAAATAGAAACCTTCTGTACAGATTTCTTCCTCCCATGTGAGTTTTTACTGTTTCTTCACCCTAAACATACACTGTCTACTACCATCACATTTAGATCCTACCCAGCTTCAAGGTCCAGTTTAAGTCCCACCTTCAAAGCCTTTCCTAATCCTCCCAGTTAGAAATGATTTCTCCCTACACTGAATTCTCATAGACTCATGTAATACTTCTTATGAATATTCTATTACATTTCCATACATGTTTTCTTTTTTATTTTTAAATTTTTTTTGCGGTACGCGGGCCTCTCACTGTTGTGGCCTCTCCCGTTGCGAAGCACAGGCTCCGGATGCGCAGGCTCAGCAGCCATGGCTCACGGGCCTAGCCGCTCCATGGCATGTGGGATCTTCCTGGACCAGGGCACGAACCTGTGTCCCCTGCATCGGCATGCGGACTCTCAGCCACCGCGCCACCAGGGAAGCCCTACATGTTTTCTTTGTCAGATAAATTTCCTGAGAACAAATAATATTTTATTCAACTTTAGTGATCCTACTGAGTATAGTACAGTGTCTTGCACAGTGGAGACAAAACAAAAGGAACAACATAGCTCAAAGGATAAGAGGATGGCTCCGCTCACTTTTATAGATATGTTTATAGATATGTGTGACTTTTGTCAAGGGACTAAAAACATCTAAGCCTCAATCCCTGATCTATAAAGAGAAAAAAATAATGCCTCATATGGTTGTTATAAGGATTAAATGAGACAATCTATGTGTTTAATACATCTAGTAAATACTTAATGAATGACAGCCACTATTATATTAAATTTTTATAATGAATTGTAATATTTTATAATATATTACTTTATAATAAGTCACTTTATAATAAATGTCAAATAAATGAAGAAGACGTAGAATAGGGCAATGACTTCCAGAAGAGCTTTCATTTTTAAAAGATGAGGAAAATCATTTTAATCTGTGTTACTGGCAAGGGCAGAATTCAAAAAAGTATAGATAACAGAGTTGTACAACAACAGAATATGGTGCATTAAAATTTAACTGTTCCCTGACAATGGATGAGGCCAAGCACAGGATAGATGACCATCTGTCAGGAATACTGATGAAAGAAGTCTGCCCTTTGATTAAAAAGTGAGCAAGGCTTTAAAATTTGTCTAATATTTTTTTACATTAAAGAAAATGCTTTGGTTTTTCCTACCGATGTTTATAAAACTTTATACAACTGCTTTACTTTTCCAATTGTCATCTAAAATACAGTTGGTCAGATTTAATTTAGGATGAAGTACTGTGGCAGGCAGAACAGCCACTCAAAGACGTCCACATCTTAATCTCAGATGCTGTGAATAGTTACCTTACATGGTAAAAAAAGATTCTGCATATCGGATCAAGTCAAGGGCCCTGAGGTGGGGGGGAATTATCCTCGATTATCTGGGTGGACCCAGTGTAATCACAAAATGGTCTTTATAAGAGAAAGAGGGAGGCAGGAGAGTCAGAGAAGATGTGATGATGGAAGCAGGGGTCAGAGAGAGAGAGGGAGAAAAGAGAGAGACAGAGACAGAGAGGGGAAGACAGACAGACAGACAGACTTAAAGACACTTTACTTCTGGCTTTGAAGATGGAGGAAGAGGCCATAAACCAAGGAACGTAGGTAGCCTATAGAAGCTAGAAAAGGGAAGGAAATGAATTCTCTCCACAGAGCTTCCAGAAGGAATGCAGCCCTTCCAAACCCTAATTTTAGGACTTCTGACCTCCAGAGCTGTAAGATAATAAATTTGTGTTGTTTTACCTAGCAATTTCACTATTAGTTATATACCCCAAAGAACTGTGTGCCAATGTTCAATGCAGCATTAATTCACAATGGCTACAAGGTAGAAACAACCCAAATGTCTATAAACAAATGAATGGATAAACAAAATGTGGTACAAACATACAATGGAGTATTATTCAGCTATAGATTGTGTAACATAGATAAACTTGAAAATATGCTAAGTGAACTAAGTCAGACACAAAAGAACAAATATTGCATGATTCCACTTAATATAAAGTATCTAGAATAGGCAAATTCAGACATAAGATACACATCTGTTTTCTTTAATTTGAGCTGACCCACAAGAAGCTTATTACTCCTTTTTATTTATTTTAATCAATTCCTTAAAGGTAACTATGTCAAAACTCATTCACTCTACTCATACCCCCCAAATCCATTTCATTCAAAATCTTTGAGGCAGTATGAGATAATGAGAGGGAGGGGATATATGTATACATATAGCTGATTCACTTCATTGTACAGCAGAAACTAAGACAATATTGTAAGGCAACTATAGTCCAATTTAGAAAAAGAAAAAAGAAAGAAAGGTAATGAAAGGCTCACAGTCTTTGCAATCACAAATTACTAAACAGTTCTGAATTTATTTCCCTTATCTGTAAAATAGGCATAATACTATTTACCTTAAAAGAGTATTTTAACAATTATAAAGTATATATAATAAAGCAGCTAGCCATGCACATATAGTAAGAATTCAACAAATGGTAACTGCTGCTATTATTATTACTATTATCTTTACCTTCCCCTCCGATGACTGCCTCAATTACTTAAAAGAGAAATAAGAAAAATGGAACAATCTAACATGAATTATTCCTCATTTTCCTTCTTCTTTCCACCTCAATTTTCTGTCATTGTTTGATCTTAGCTTCTTCTCCCCAATATAAAAAAAGGGTATATCTTTTTCCATTTTCAAAGTTAACCCTCCATTCTGTACTTTTGATCCTAACGCTTTCCCCTACCTCAGTTCCATCAGTTGTTTTTCTTTAATTCCTGTCTCTCTGGTGGTTCCTTCCACCTGGCCTATGAACATACTCAAATTTCCTCAAAGAAATACCGCTATGGTACTTTCCTATACCTCCTCTTGAATTACCATAATCTATCCTGAATCCGTCACCTGCGTATCTGTCTCTCATCTCTAATGGATTGTTAATTCTTCAAACACTGAGGTTATCTAATTTATCTGCATTAACATCTTTTAATAACACTAAGTATAGTGTTTTACATATAGGACAGGCACAGACTTAAATAAATTAATAAACCTAAACAACAGATTTTCTGTGAACATATAAGGGCTGTTTGACAAAAGCGCATTGTCAGATTTAGCTGCTCAACCTAAATAAATCACTCTGGTCGGAGAAAGGCAAACAAGTAATGTATCAAATACAATCTTAATTTTATAATACCATTCTCTTAAAATGTCACAAAATCAAAAATTATTTTTTCCTGAAATGTTTAAAATTGTTGTAGTCTACACAAAAGTATTCTGAATCCAGAAAATGTGAAACTTTGGTTTTATTATAATGCTAAGGGTTCTTTCCATTGAAAATTTTTCTTGTTACTCATAAACCAACAAAAACTGAGAACCCATATACTATTTTTATTATTTTTTTTGCAGTACACGGGCCCCTCACTGCTGTGGCCTTCCCCATTGTGGAGCACAGGCTCCGGACGCGCAGGCTCAGCGGCCATGGCTCACGGGCCCAGCCGCTCCGCGGTATGTGGGATCCTCCCAGACCGGGGCACGAACCCGTGTCCCCTGCATCGGCAGGCGGACTCTCAACCACTGCGCCACCAGGGAAGCCCAAGAACCCATGTATTCTTTACAGTTAAGCAATCTTCAGGTTTGTTAGTTATATTTTTAAATAAAAATCAATTTATAAGCAAGTAATTACCTGAATAAACTGTAATTTTATTTTGTTTTATTATTTTTTGGCTGTGCTGAACGGCATGTGGGATCTTAGTTCCCCAACCAGGGATTGAACCCTCTCCCCATGCAGTGGAAGCGCGTAGTCTCAACCACTGGACCACCAGGGAAGTCCCAGTAGACTGTAATTTTAAATCTAATGTATCAGACGTGGTATTTAGTAAGCAAACTGGAACTCAAATGTATTTTTATGTTCCTAAGCTAACCAACTGACATCAGTGGGAAATGCTAAGAACACAGTGACAGACCCTTAACATTTGAGAAACTAGACATTCAAGGTTATCCTCAAGTGAATGTAAAAGCCCATAATATGGAAGTAATGAGTAATTTTATAAAGGCATCAAATGCTTCAGTCAACATACAGAAAGTGAGTCACCATGCTCCAGTTAGGATGGCTGATCACCTCACGTTTGATCCAATTTCTCTTATTATTTCATTAGCAGTAATTCTTGTGAAAAAGGAATAAAATTTTTCCCTATTTGTAAAATCAACTACCATTGCTGCTGGTGGAAATAAAAAAGTCTAAGAAAGCACTAGTTTTCAGCCACAAAATCAGAGTCTTAGAGACATTAAAAAGTAAAATATCTAAATTCATACTGCTTAGCTCTATGGTGAATGAGTCTGCCATGCAATCCATATTAAAACAGGGCAAGAAATTCATGGGACTGTTTCAGCAAGCATTCCAGCCAGAATTTATCTTACATAGCTCTATAAATGGTTTTAGACCCAAATATACATATACAAAGCTTTGCTTAAATTTTCAGTTTTATTTTATTACAGTTCATGGGAGAAACCATATGCAGGGTGTAAACCCTATGCAGGGTGTAAATCCTAATCCTGCCTTTATTTCCTGGCTGGTTTTGTGCCTCAATTTCCTATTCCTTGAAATAATACCTAACTTGCAGGGCTGCCATAAGATCTCAAAAATCAGATAATGCATACACTGCTTACAATTTTTAAAAACATGTCATCAGGGTTTTATTAAATGTGGTGCTCAATAAATGGTAGCTACTGAAACTTCTATTATAGTAATGGATTCCCAAATAATGCTATATAGTGTTTTTTCAGTGTTCTCCAATCATTCTGAGTCTGTTTTTCTTCCCTAAGAAATACATGCCTCTTCTTTGAATCTGAATTCTTTAGGCATGGGTGTCCTGCTCACTCTCTTCTAGTGTCTTAATGGGATCAACTGCCCTATTTCTCTCTGCAAACAAGTCCCACACCTAAGCTAGGTGGCCAAAATACTGGCAGAGGGACTGCTGCTACAAAAAAATGCAAGGTGGAGCCCAAACAGGGGACAGAAAGGAGACTGGCTGACACTTCAGACAGAATAGAATGCTGCCCTTCCCCTTCGCGGGATGTATTTACAGCAGTCTTCCTGGCTAGCCTCAGTTGGAGTAACTTGAGAGACATGTTAAATACAGCAGGAAGCCCCACTGCTCAGTTTCACATAAAGAGGCAGGTATGCTTTAGAGATTAAAAGATTAACAAGTATCTCCAGGTACTAAAAAATTTTAAACGAAAGATATGTAGGCAGGAAGCTGCTGTACTGCTTCAACTCATCTACTTCAAATTAAAAGGTGTTGTGGCCAGTAGGGGCGGAAAACAAAGACAGTCTCCAAGAGTGACTCTCATTTTTACTATCTCTCATAGTAAGGCATTTTAAAAATCACGAGTCAAAAAGGCAACGCTCTCTGCTAGTAAAAACCTAGTGAAACTATTACTTTCTGGGTATCCCTGCCCATAATTCCCTTCTTAAATGGTTGATAAAGACACATAGTCAAATGTCGAGTATGGGCTGTGGAGATAATCTATCCTTTACGGACTCACCTTCCTCCCATGGGGGCCTCAGTTTCCTCATTTTTATGGTATTAATTTTCTCTTGACACAGGGTTTAATCAAGTGTAATTTTTTTAAAAAAAATTACCAAATAAAAGGATGTATTAGAAACAGGTGTGTGTTTTTATCTACTCACAGTACCATAACTTCAATACAATTTATACTGAATGTGGATAAGATTTCCCATTTTGATTAACACCTATAACAAGAGCAACTCTTTTGTTATAGCCATGCAACTTTTTTGAATGGCTGTGTAGCTGGCACCATGCTTAACACATTTCCTTTAATACTCACAATGACTTATGAAATTTATTATCCCTATTTTACAGGTGAACAAATTAAGTCTTTTTCGAAGACTGGGGAAACTGCCTGAAGTCACACAGCTTAGTGAGTGGCTAGTAAGTCATTCCCAGAACTAACTGACCCAAAGGACGAGTCTCTCAACTACTCTATAGTTTCTCTGATATATGGCAGCAAAAGATGAAACAATTTGCAGAAGAAGTTAGATAATATTAAATCAATACAATCCCAGTTCCTGCAAATACTAACTAATATTTGACAACTCAATACTCAAATTGGTCTTTATTCACCGAATACAAGTCACGGTTAAATGGGAAGTTTCTTCTTTTAGCTCTATTACATCTTAATTAAAAAGCAGGATCTGAGAACAATCTTGTACCTGTGTTGCCATCTCCACTCTCCATAGATGGTTTACTGGTTTCTGACGGATTGTTCATTCTTGAGTCTGCAATAAATCAGAAAAGAATAGGTTTTGAAAATATTGGGGATGTGGTTAGGGAGGCAAAATTATGGCAAAGGAAAAGGTCAAGAATACTGACTATTGTTACAGTCCTACAGTTCAAGGAGAGATGGTATCAACATTAAAACACTGCAAACTATAATAAAATTTTATCTGAAAGAAATACAGGATTCCCTTAACTCTGAAGTGATCCACAAATAAAATGTCTTTCTAAAGATCCTTGACATTCTTCCAAGAGAAATAACAGAAATCTAACCTGCAAAAAAAATTACAATAGAGAGTATAATATAAAAAAGAGGAAAAATGTTTTATAATATGAAGCATAAAGTATATTAAATAAACAAAGTTGGGGCAGGGAGGAGGAGAGAAATACCTCACAAAGTAAAATATGTTATTCCCAAATAAAGTTTCTTTTTTCATAAGTAAACATATTCATTAATTGTAACCTAAATAATCTACTGGTAATCTTGATTACAGACTGGACAATACCTCAACCTAACAGAATAAAATGAAAACATGTCTAAGAAAAATATCTCCATATTTACTCCCCACCCCCTCCCTCAAAACAAATTAAACATGTGTCAAACTGAGAATATATCAAATTCATACCTCAATCATAAACCAGTATAAGAAGCTGGACTACAAGGCATAATAGATACATCTAATAACTGCAAAATTAAATCACAACCACACCCAGTTAAAAATTAGACTGCCTTGATATCCTAAATGAATGCTTTCATAGTAATACGTTTTCATCAAGCAATATTAAGTATCCTAGAAGACATGCAAGAGGAAAGACAAGAACAAGTCTGCTTTTCTTCTACCTCTTCTAAAGGATAAAAACTATACATTTAATATGTATCTTATTCTACTTCTCCTGTGAACTCAAACTTAGCATACTTATAATCAAAGAAGTTAACTAACAAGCAAGTTCTACCTTTTCCCTCAATGGGTTAAGAACTATTTAACTATAATTATTAGCAGAGAATAATAATTAAACTATATATTATATTCAATTTTTTGACTGAAGAGCCCATTTTGTCATCTGCTTAAATGTTTAACTAGAAAATCAAAACAATCATTAGTAGTCCCAACCATGTTGTCCATGGTTACTTTATCCACATGCATAACTGATAAGATCAAGAATCCTTCTCTCATAAATTTCATTTTCAACCTGGAAGCTGTGTAATAGCTTTTTAAATACAGTTTTTGAAACAACTGCTTGCTTTATGGACTTAAGCAGTTCTATCATATATTTGTTTTCTTTTTCACATGTTCAACGGGTTCAAATTTCTATGTCTGTGGTCATAAATGAGGGTAGTTCTATAACTTCCTTCCCCCTACAGAAAAATTTAAATATCATCTGAAAGCATACTAAGGTTTGAAAGGAACAGGTGTACAGCTTAGTAAACATCAACTTTCTGAATGACTTAAACAAAATCTTATGAAAGTCAACAAAAACCAGAACAAATGTAATAGAATACACCATTAAGCATACATGCTGCTCAATGTTTCCTTTAGAATGTATTTTAAAAGAAAGTGGGAAAAAATGATGAAGCAGTTAACATTCATCAGAAGGGTAACAATGTTTTCCACATACCATAAAAACAAAGCTGTAGGTATAATTCTCAACAAGTCATGACCTGTACAACTCATATCCTGATTTCCACATCTAAAAATTAAAAATTATGTCACAGATATTCTATGTGAATCTTCTATGCATTTTCTATCAAACTGTCAAGAGCTTAATACAGATACACAAAAATAAATAAAATCAAATCCTGATTAACCGTACAACTATGAATGTTGTACTTTGGAATGGAATGGAAGAATGTTTAAATGATATTTACTGTGAACTGAAAATTACAGATATAATATCTAATTCTAAAATGTAATGCTAAAAATATTTCAGAAAGGTACTTTCCTTTCCTTTCTTGAGTTCCCAACTTAGTAGATGTAAAAGAGTAAATACAAGTAAGTTCTTTTTTTGATATGTGAAGTTTGTTTTTTTCTCTCTGGGCACACTGAACTGACTGTATGAGTCTAATACACAGTCTACAGGTTGCTCTTGGATTGAATTCTTGACATCAGTTTGTTATTTTAGTCATTCACCCTTTTAATAGTGATTTTTATCATGCTGTACAAGTATTAGTACTACGCTGGGTTTAGGCCATGCCTTCCAGCTAAAAATTCAAACATTTTCAGAACTATCATTTTAATTTATCCTGAGCTACTGTGATGGTGATGGGGGGCAGCCTCAATTTTTCAAGCAGGAAAAATTACCTACAGGAAAAAAAATCATTTGTAGAGGTTTTAAAACTAAGATATCAGAGACCTGGAGTTCTTATCATCACCTGGAGAGGTGACCAGAGTAACCCAAAGAGGTTTCAACAATTTTGCATACAAACAGAAAAAACTCAACACAAAATATGGCCACCATGGTCACAGTGATTAAGTCTAAAAACCAAAGTGCCTCAATCTATTTTAAATCTTAATCACCAAAGAGAGATTCAAGCCACACATCCCCCTCCCCAAAATCTTGTTGTTCTATAGGAAAAACTCTAAAAACAGGCTTTCCAGCACTTAAAAATTGTTTCCTGAAGAACAGAAGTTGATTTTTTAAAAATAAAAAAGGCTAGTATTAGCCAAAATTTGAAAACAGTTAACAGTTTCTAAAATCTGGAAATTGATCAACAGTCCTATTGCAGTAACCATTCCAATTACCTTCTGCATTCTCATTTATGGGAACAACTATGCACTATGTGGCTCCATCTTATTTTTCACTAGGCATTTTTTATAGAAGACATTCACATTCGGTATGCAAAACTTTTTTTATTAATATGTACATATTATTTAGGTACACTTTATACCTTGTTTCAGATTTAGACTGTTTTTAGAACTACATGAAATGCTCTCAATAGAAATTTCCAAAAAGCAAAAATGTCCTCCATTCAAGTTGAACTCCAAATCCATACTATTTACTGAAAATATCCTCTGAACCAGAAGAGCTAGTGGTAGGGAGGGACCTACTGCAAATTCAAGCAGGCTTGTGCTTTGCAAATGCTTTCCTCCTTCCCAGCTCAATCCACTTCTCCCCCCTCCCTCGAGTTGGTTGCATATGCGATTAAGCATTTATGCATAGTCAACTCCACACACGCTATTTCCATATTAAAGCTTATAAGAAAGAACCGTGCTGGTACCCACCTAGAACATAGTCACTGCAGTCCAGCATTGCTGTGAAATCTTCTAGAGGTTCAGACAGTCCAAAGCAAGGAAGAAACAGGTAGCGGTTTGGGGTAGGGGAAAGAAAGTACTATTATTTCTAACAAATCTACACTGTATTCTTAAAAGAACAAGGGTGGGAGGTGGAAAGTGGATTGGGGGAGAAGCGAAATACAACTTCAGTTACACCATAGCAATCTTCAACTGAATAAGGAAACTTCAGTTGCTCAGAGGAGTTTTAGTCTCTCCTACCAGCTAGGACTGACATTGTCAAGGCAACTGAAGCATGAAAAGTTCCTCTTTTTGTAATAAAATAGAAACAAAGATTGCAGCTGGCAGTTTCCATAATGAAGCTTAATCAGTATGCGCGTGATTAGGGCTTTATGCAAATCTCTCCTCGTTAGCACAGCAGCCAGTACTTTGAAGTCCACGAACAATTCATTTACAGAATACACTGAAAGCACTCCCTGCATAATTTAAATCACTGCATAAATATTTATCAGTACATTTGCATATTAATTGGCAGTGCATGAAGGGAAAAATTATCTCCTGAGTGCCAGCATAATAATTAGGAGGATAAAATGAGATTTCTTCCAATGGCCTGGCTTCTTGGACCTAACTTGAGATAGTACCGGGGGAGAAGGGAGGGACAGGAGACAGAGTTCTGTTAAAATGCCACTGAAATGACACGTACAAATTAGAAACAACTCTACAGACTTAAGCACCTTTAATCTTATTCCTGCTGGCAACAATGACTTCAGTAATAAGGGGATTTGCAAAAAGCTTTCTACACAATCCAAATAATCCCAAGGAAACAATTAGCAAGGTAGAAGCAGAACATAGGGCTGTCAAGATGGTGCAAGCCTACTGATAGAGAATTTTCTGAATATTAACATACACTGTCAGGTGAAAGTCCTACTTTAAAACGAGGCACCAGTATAAATCTGGAAGCAGTGTAGGATCTATAAAATTATCTTCCACAGTATGAAAATTCATTATCTACAAATCCTTTTATACTACCCAAATTAACCAAATAAATTAGTTGAATGCCACATATCATACAATATCCTTCCCCCATCAAAATCAATCTAAAGTGTACGACAGTCTGTTATTTACAATATCAATCATCAAAAAATGGGTCACGTAAATTGTGGAATTAGTATTTTCAAGTAAATTTCATTTACTGTATATGAATCTATAGACTTAGAATACTTACAAAAGAATATATTTATTTAAAGTTAATTTACAAGGTAAAACATCAACCCCAAATTTTTTAGGCATTACCATATGACAACATTTCAATGTTATCATCATAGACAATTCAGGAGATTTATAAAAACCCATGAAATAGGCATTATTACCCCCCTTTTAAAATAAGGGAACTGAGGCACAGAGAGCTGAAGTAGTTTATCTAATGTCACACTAATAATCTGGAGTCAGGATTTAAATCCAGATTTTGCTGACATTAAAATCTGAGCTCTTGGCTACTATTATTATACCTATGGACAAGTTATACATTTAAGGAACTGGTAGTCATGGGGGGCTTGAATCAAGCAGCAGACTAAAATAGCTTACTTTCAGTATAGTAAGGAAGACAATAATTGGTGACAATAATTTTGTGTTTAAAAGTCAAGTGTGTATGGATACACAGAACAGTGCACTAGACTTGAGGAGAGTTCTCAAGGGTATTATTCCATTAATAATTGCTTTTATTTAGAACTTATCTTCAAGGATGCCAAGTGTCTGATTTTTTAAAATATGTATGTACCTTTTCCCAACGTTAAGGATGAAATTAAATTCAACATGCATATGAGGAAATGAAAGACAACATTTCTATAACAGACCTTCAAAATATTTCCCTGCAAGTCAATAACTTTGCTAGGAACAGAACCAAAAACCATTTCTTAACTTTTAGATCAGCACTCTATTTATACTGCTAGTTTTTCTATGTTTTACAGAACCACAAAATCCATATAAGGAGAGGGTTTGGGGGAGAAATTTAACAATGATGTGTAGTACCCATAAGACTTTCCCTCTTTGAACCTACCTTTTCTCATCTGTAAAATGATACTATCTTTTTCATGAGGTTGCTGTGAGGATAAATGTGCTTGTGCTTCTCAGACTAGACCTTGGACTGGAGCATGAGGTAGTTGTGCCAGGGAAGACATCAAGACACATGATAAACATGGTGCATCCTTTAAGAACATTGATTTTACTCAATAATGAATCATAATACTTTTTAGTAAAACAATCAAGAATATATTATGGAAGAGAATACAAAATTCAAGAGTTTTTAAGATAGAATGTATGGGATTATACAACTTCTACTTGGTGGGAAAATATGAGAAGAAATGATGAATGTGAATAAATGTTTCTTTCCTTCCTCTTCTGCCTTCATGAAATTTTACATTTATTGCCTATATTTATCATAGAATCTCTCTGCATCTCACCATCTACCTTTTCGTACTGCATGCAGTAATACCTCTAAACTACCTTTCTTATGCCAATTAGGTCTTTCATACGTTAGTTAAGGATGGCTTATAGCGACAGCCAGACAATCACTGCAAACTAAGGAGTACTTGCTAGAAGGTACCTTGCAGGGCAGGACTTCAGTAGTATAATAATCCTCTTCCCCCTCAGGCCAAGAGAGTCCCACCGGGTCTCTGCAAGGCAGGCCTATAGCTCACTAACTCACACAGGTTACTATGCAAAGTGGGACCTCCTTCCCCTCTGCTGCACAACTCACTACCTTCACTGCAGGAAGAGGGAGAGGGGCAAAAGAAGGAGGCAGCACTGAGATGCAGCAATCCAGAGTGACAGGAAGCCTCACCTTACCCAGGCAGCTGACTTGGTCATAATGGTGGGGGTGAGAAAACTCCCCTCCTGCCACTCTTGATCTAGGTACTTTGTGCATTCTAGAAGGCAGGCTTAAATACTAGAAGGTTGTCCAGGTCTTCTACAGTTGGACTGGGAGAGGGATGGCCACCATTTCTCCCCTACAGTCCCTTAACCGTGGAACAGCTGATCTGAAAGAGGGAAAGAGCTTTTCCCACGAAGTCTCAAATGTTCACCTCATTTGGTCCTCTGTCTGAACTATCAGATTAAAACTTAACCTAAAAAGAATACCCTTTTTAAAAAGGAAAACCATTTCTGGAAAGTTTGTAGGATTGTTATTCAGCATGAATTAATCCAATTAAATTGCTTTCCTTTAAGACCTAGTTTAGGAGTTGATTAGTGAGGTAATGGTTGCTTCCATTGGAAAAGGGGCCAATAAACTCTTTTTAAAAAGAAATTTACTTTTTCTTGAAATATGGTTGATTTACAGTGTTTCAGATGTACAGCAAAGTGATTCAGAGATAATATATATATATCTTTTTCAGATCTTTTTCCATTAAAGGTTATTACAAGATATTGATTATAGTTCCCTGTGCTATACAGTACATCCTCGTTGTTTCCCTATTTTATACATAGTAGTGTGTATATGCCAACCCCAAATTTCCAATTTATCTCCCTCCCCCATCTCCCTTGGTAACCATAAGTTTGTTTTCTATGTCTGTGAGTCTATTTTTGTTTTGTAAATAAGTCCATCTATAGAATTTTTAAAGTTTCCACATATAAATGATATCATATGATATTTGTCTTTGTCTGATTTACTTCACTTAATATGATAATCTCTAGGTCCATCCATGTTGCTACAGATGGCATTATTTCACTCTTTTTAATGGCTGAGTAATATTCCACTGTGTATCTATATCACATTTTCTTTATCTGTTCATCTGCTGATGGACACTTAGGTTGCTTCCAGGTCTTGGCTACTATAAACAGTGCTGCTATGAACATTGAGGTGCATGTACCTTTTTGAGTTAAGAGTTTTCTCTGGATATATGCCCAGGAATGGGATTGCAGGATCATATGGTAACCCTATTTTTAGTTTTGAAAGGAATCTCCATACTTTTCCCCATAATGGCTGTACCAATTTACACTCCCACCAACAGTGTAGGAGGGTTCCTTTTTCTCCATACCCTCTCCAGCATTTATTATTTGTAGACTTATTACTGATGGCCATTTTGACTGGCATATGTGAATGATGCCCCCTAAGGCTGCAATACAGGGATTTCAGTGCTTAAAAAAACAAAACCAAAACCAAAATGGAATGTCTACCATTTACTTAAAATTTAGATGGGCAAATACCAAGAAAGAATTTACTTTATCAATTTGGCTATTAAGCACTGCCAAATAACAAGAGATCTGAAGGATAATCTTATTTCACAAAAAGTAAACTGAGGCCTAGAGAATGCCTCTTAGATGACACAGCTATTAAGTAGCAGAGAAAGCGGGGGTGGGGGGTATATAATAAGGAAGTATGAGAGGAAAATAAGTACAATAAAATATGCTGAAACTCTTATCACATGATACAGAGATCTGTAGTTGTTGGTCAATTAAAAAGGTCAACTTAAATATAAAACCATTTATACATACCTTAAACATTTCATTTTAACACAAAGCACAAAAATATACATTCATTCACCAACCTTTTGATGTTGGACTAAAGCCTTTGCTTTAAGTTTGGATCCACTAATTTGAATTTCCTCTTCTTTCTGGGATAAATCATGCCCTTAGTACACACTCTAATATTTCCAGTTTCAATTTCTTTAGCTTTGTTTTTCAAGCTTATCACATTTCACATTTTACATATGTGTATAAAATAAATATTAAAAACTCAAGAAAAATTTCATGAAACAATGCTCCTTCCTAGATGTAATGCACTCTGATATGTTCTAATACACTTCTTTTTTAAAAAAATTGATTTAAACCTACTAAATTGATTTCATGACCCATGGACTGAAAAACTGCTTTAAAAGACACGTGAAGCAATCTGAGTACAGAATCTTTTTCCTTCTTACTTACTTTCTTATTTTTTTAAGAATAACTTATCCCTGATATTTTACAGTTCCCTTGTTCTCATCTAATTCAGCAGTATTTTTTTTTACTTATTACCCTTCATCAAATCTTTTCAAAGCATTCAACTTAAGTTTTCACAGAAACATCACTTCTCTTTCCCTTGATTTATATAATAATTATTTAAATTGTGTGATTAAAATAAGTATAAAACAGCATGAAAAGGCTTGAGAGCACAAACGTGTAAATGACTCCTGATACCCATACAACTTCAGCAGCAGCAGCAGATATGCACAGACATAATAAGGAGTAAGCATTCAGCATGCTGTAGGGGAATCATCAGTATGTTTCAAGGAAGAATTCTCAGGGCATAAGAGGTGGTTTGTTAAGAAAGCTACCACACTAGAAAGCAGCTAGTATTAAGTGGCTCATGCTCTGGTGTCTTCCTTAACCTGTGCTGTCTTATTTTCTATAGCCATGCCATAGCTCATTTACTGCTCAGTCCAACATCTGGCATCTTTTCAGTAAACATAGCAACATTACAAAATCCAATTCTGAATTGCTTAGCTGTAAAAGCCTAAATCTTGTGTAGCTCTACTGAAGTTTTACCATTACACTAAACTTTTCTGTCTAGTCTATCTTATCCTGTTTCTTTACTTCTATAACTGTCTTTTATTTGTTCTAATGTAAAGAGCTTTGCAAAGTCATTTATTTCACGTATGAACACATTCAACAAGTATTTACTAAGTGCTGCCAGACACCAGGATAGGAATTGGGTCTACAACGCTGAGCCACAGAATGCTTACAATTCAACAGTAGACAGAAATATTAGGCAATCATCTAAATACAGAATTACAAAGTGTGAAAATTCCATGGAAGAAAAGATCAGGTGACAACATGGCTTTAACACAGGCCTATAATTTGTCTTGACATCCTTGGCTACTATTAGAGTTCTTTAACTTCAAGAAATGGAATGTGACTTTTTCTCTGATTCCATTTACTAAATCCATGAAAAACAGGCTTTGTTTTATTTAAAACCACATGCTGCTTTGTTTATTGTCATTCATCCTTTGAACTATTTTGTTTCACTTCTGATATTGGTAATTTGTGTCTTCTCTCTTTTTATCTCTCTCTTACTCCCAGGTTTCACAAATTTGTGTGAAAATACAGGTTAACAAGTATCCCAAAGTTCTACATGAGATACAAAATCTAAAGATATACTCCTTCACTAAACTAATTAAAATGTTCTTTAGACTAATTGGATGTTATTAATATCTCTTACTATTAACAGTACAGTGGCAGTCATTCCATAAACATTTACTAACTCTCAATCTGTCTGAAATACCATTCTCTCCCTATATCAACTAGTGAAAAGTCTGTCTATCCTATAAAGACAGGCTCAAAAGTTATGACCACAGATCTTCATTCCCCTCACTGTCAAGTAACTATTTGTTTCCCTGAAATCCTATAGCAATGATAATGTCCCTCTCTTTTCTTTTTAACTTTCTACTTTGAAATAGTTAGAAATTCATAGGAATTTATAGAGACTGGTCTCATGTACTCTTCATCCAGTTTCCCCCACTGGTTACATCTTACATAACTAACAGTACAGTACAACTAACAGTACAAATCCAGGAAACTGGTATAGAGCATGTGTAAAGTTCTATGTTATTTTACTGTCACATGTGTAGATTCATGTAACCACCACTGCAATCAAAATACGGAACTATTTTTTCACAAAGAATTCCCTGCTGCTACCCCACTATAGGCATATCCACTCCTCTCCCTCTGGCTATTCCTAATCCTTGACAATCACTCACTCATCTGCCATCCATTTTTATAATTTTGTCATTTTGGGATTATACAAATGGAATTATACAGTATATGACCACTGGCATTTTTTACTCACCATAATGCCCTTAAGACCCATCCAAGTTATTCTGTGTATCCACAGTTTATTCATTTTCATTGATGAACAAAGTAGTGCATGGTATGGATGTACCATAGTTTGTCTAACCATTCAACAATTAAGGGACTTTTTGGTTGCTTCCAGTTTGGGGTTATTACAAATAAAGCTGCTATAAACATTCATACACGGCATGTACATAGGATCACAAGCTTCACCCTGGGAGAAAGTATTTGCAAAAGACATATCTGACTCTCATCTATAATATACAAAGCACATTCACGTACATATTTTTATGTGAACATAATTTTTTTTTCCTCTGGGATAAATGCACAGAAGTGAGATTGCTTGGTCATATGACAAGTATATATTTAGTTTTAAAGAAAATTCCAAATATTTTCCAGAATGGCTGTGCCATTTGACAGTCTCAAAACAATGTATGAGAAATTCAGTTTTTCTAAATCTACACTAGCATTTGGTAGTGTCATAACCTTTTATTTTAGCTGTTTTAACAGGTACGCAGTGATAGCTCAATGGTGGTCTTAATTTGCATTTCCTCAATGGCTTATGGACCATCTTTTTATATGCTTATTTACCATTCATATATCCTCTTCAGTGACATATCTATTCTTTCTTGAATTTTTTTAGAATGCAAAAATCTCTCTCTTTTTTATTTTGGCTGCACCACGTGGCTTGTGGGATTTCAGTTCCCCGACCAGGAACTGAACAGGCCCTCAGCAGTGAGAGCATGGAGTCCTAACCATTGGACCGCCAGGGAATTCCCCCCAAATCTCTACTTTCTAATGGATTGGTTTTATTCGGGTTCAGTTTTGAGAGTTCTTCATATACTGTAGATAATAATCTTTTATCAGATATGTGCTTTGCAAATGTTTTTCTTCATTGTGGAGCTTGACTCTTCACACTTTTAGCAGAGTTTTGCACACAGAAAAACTTTTTAATTTTGATAAAGTCCAGTTTCTCAATTTTTTTTCTTTTATGGACTGTGCTCCTGGTGTCGTGATTAAGCACTTTTCACCAAGCCCTACATCCTGATAATTTTCTTCTGTTTTTATCCTAGTGTGAGGTTTGGGTTAAAGGTTCTTCCCCCACCCCTCCCCAAATCATTTGTCAAAAAGACTATTCTTCCTCCACTGAATTTCTTTTGTACTTTAGTCACAAATCTATTGGCTGTACTTGTGTGGATATTTCTGGGTTTTCTATTCTATTCCATCGATCAATGTGTCAATGCCTCTACAGATCAAGCCCTGAGGTTTGATTCCTACAGCTATATAAAAAGTCTTGAAATTAAAGACTGATTCTTCCCACTTTATTTTTCTTTTTCAAAGTTTTGTTAGCTATTCTAATTAGCCTGCATTCCTGTATTAATTTGAGAATAACCTTATCTATTAAAATCTTAACAGAATTAACATATAGATGCTACTATATATAAAATAGATAAGGAACAAGGACAATATCTTGTAATAAACTATAATGGAAAAGAATCTAAAAAAGAATACATATATATCTCACTTTACTGTACACCCAAAACTAACAACATTGTAAATCAGTATTTCCATCAAAAAAACAAAATAAAAGAATCCTAGGGGCATTTTGAGAGGAACTGCATTAAATCTGTATATCAATTGGGGAAGAATTTATCTTTCCTATGTTGAATCTCCTAATCCATGAACACAGTGCATCTTTCCAATTCCCTATATCTTCCTTGATTTCTCCCATTAGCATTTTGTAGTTTTCAGCATAAAAGTCCTGAACATGTTCTGTTGGATTTAAAATTAAGTATTTTTTTTTTTAGTCATTCTTTTAGGGTAAGGCTGCTAGAAACAAATTTTCTTTGTCTTCCTCCATCTAAGAATGTCTTGATTTCTCCTTCATTCCTGAAGAATATTTTTCCCAGATATAGAATTTGAGGTTTTGAGTTCTTTCTGTACTTGAAAAATGTTACCCCGCTGTCTCCCAGCCTCCATGGTTTCTGATAAGAAATCCATTATCATTGGAATGTTTTTCCCCATACGTAAGTTGTCATTTCTCTCTATTTTCAACATTTTTCCTTTGTCTTTAAGTTTACGTAAGTTTTATGATGTGTCTTAACAGATTTCTTCAGGTTTATCTTGTTTGGAATTTGCTCAGCTTCTTGGATGTGTAGGTTTACGTCTTCTGCCAAGTTTGACAAGTTTTCATCCATTATTTCAAGTACTTCTTGGCCTTGCCTGCTTTCCCCTCTCCTTCTCTTACTCTTGTTGTAGTCTTTTTTTTTGTCATAATCCTATAGGTACCTGAGGCTCTGTTCATTTATTTGTTCTATTTCTCCTTCTTGTTCAGATTGGGTAATTTCTACTGTTCTAGACAGATCACTCTGTCCCCTCCATTCTGCTGTAAGCCTACCCAGTGAGTTTTTTATTTCAGTTACTGTGGTTTTCAGTTCTAAAATTCCCATTTAGTTCTTTATTTTTTTAAATATAAATTTATTTATTTATTTTTTGGCTGTGTTTGGTCTTCATTGCTGTGTGCAGGCTTTTTCTGGTTGCAGTGAGCAGTGGCTACTCTTCCTTGTGGTGCATGGGCTTCTCATTGGGCAGCTTCTCTTGTTGCGGGGCATGGGCTCTAGGATGCATGGGCTTCAGTAGTTGTGGCGCGCGGGCTTAGCTGCTCCGTGGCATGTGGGATCTTCCCAGACCAGGGATCAAACTTGTGTCCCCTGCATTGGCAGGCAGATTCTTAACCACTGCGCCACCAAGGAAGTCCCTCCATTTAGTTCTTTATATTTTACATTTTCTGTTTCTTTAATGAGGCTTTCTGCTTTTTCACTGAGACTTTATATATTTCTCTCCTTTTACTGTTTTGGTGAAGAAATTACGAGTGGAAGTGCTTTAAAAAATTATGGAAATATGTGAAAAAGAAACAGAAACCAAACCAGCCTGAAATGTCTCCCATGGACAGACTTTTGGACAATTTGAACAAAGTAAATAAAAATAATAATGAATTATAACCATTACTCATAGGAATTTATGAGTCCATGCTGATATAAATAAATAAACAGGGAGAAGAGAACATTCTTCCTTACAGTAGAATGTCAAGAAAATTAACACTTGGAAACCATCATAGCAGTAAGTTCACTCAAGAAACAACCACTACTAAATCTAGAGGGCAAAAATTTGATGACAAAAATTTACAGTTTGCCCACAAAATATATATTAATTACAAAGGGAAGAAGTGTAACTTGCAGTAAAGAAGCTTGGTAAACATCACCTTAATCAAGTGATCAAAGTTAGTATCACTAGTCAGGGGAAAAAAATCAAAACTGTGCAAACCCCCCCACCAAAAAATGAGAACACAACTTCACTTCTGTGATATTCCTGCCACAGACACATAACCTGAGGAAGTATCACATAAGCCCCAATTCATACACATTCCACAAAATGTATTCTTCCAAAGTGTCACAGTGCTGAAAATCAAGGAAAGACTAAGATAGAAGAATACTAAAGAGACAACATGACAACTAAATGCAATGCATGATCCTGGACTGGATTCTTTTGCTATGAAGGGCATTTCTGAGACAACTAGAAAAATTTGAATATGGTCTATGGATTAGTTGATAGGAATGTATTATTGTAAATTTCTTGAGTTTATGTTTGTATCATGACTATGTAGAAGAATGTCCTTATTTGTAGGAATTATACACTGAAGTATTTGGAAGTGATGGACCATCAAGTCTGAGACCTACTCTCAAAAGGTTCAGGGAAAAAGTTACTTGTATTATTTTGCAACTTTTCTAAAAGTCTAAAAATAATTTTAAAAGAAAAAGAAAGATTTAGCAGAGAAAAAAGGGAAAATGAAAAGAGATCAATAAACTACCATACACTGTTTTATTATCCTAGTGGAGTCTTTCTCTCCCCACTCCTCAGAAATCTCTGATCACAAGATGGGTATTAACACTGGCAACACTACAATTCTTACAGAATTGTGAAATGTATAGATAACCTAGCATGAGAGTGCACTTGAAACAAATCATACAGTATTCTGACAGACATCTCAAAATATGAAGGACTCTACATTCTAAAGCTCTACATTGAATTAATGGAAGTTCAGTAAAATTTATACTCAGATCTAAGCACTAAGTTTTGAACAACTTTCCACAGTTGGTGTCATATCACTTATTTATTATCCAAAGAAAGAAAAAGAGCTTGAAATCCATTACAACCAAAAACTCTATTAAATATTTTAGAAACTCAGTTAATTTTAAATAAAATCTACCCAGGCATAAGAAAATATTAGAAGATGAATTTTAAATGTGGTGTCACAGATATATTATCATGTTCTTTTAAAACTACTATTTTAGTGGCACTACAATGTGTTATGTCTAAACTTCCTACTTAGGAGACCCTGAGCAAAGGACATCACATCTGTTATGGGTTGAACTGTGTCTTGCCCAAGATGTTAAAGGAGAATACCCAGGATCTGTGAATGTGACCTTATTTGGAAATAGGGTCTTTGGAGATGATCAAGTTAACATGAGGTCATTAGGATGAGCCTCAGTCCAATACTATTGCTGTCCTTACAAAAAAGGAAAATTTGAACACAGAGATAGAAACATACAGAGGGCAGACAAGAAGAGAGGCATGGAACAGATTCTCCTTCACAACCTTTAGAAGGAACCAACATTGCCAACACCTTAATCTTGAATTTTTAGCCTCCAGAACTATGAAACAAAAATTGCTGTTGTTTAAGCCACCTGGTTTGTGGTACTTTGTTACAGCATCCCTAGGAAACTTAACACAACATTTGAACCTTAATTTTCTCATTTGAAAACTGGAAATGATTATGCTGTCTCCCAAGGTTGTTCTTAAAATTAAAATGAGAATATTAGTTATTTTGAAAATCAGGAATTATTAAAATGATAACTGTATTATTCTAATATCTTGATAAATATTCAATAAATACTACTCAAGATTTTTCTCCTGTTATAACAAGAAATTTTAACTGATGCTTTTGAATATTTCCATGTTTTTTAACTGAGTTTTAATCTATAGGCCAGAAAATTATCTTTACTGTACATGGTAACAACAGTTTTATTAATGTTTGAATTAGCTGAACAAGGCTGAAGTAGAATTTGGTTTCCTTTTTCTTATTTTTTCTCATGTTTTAATCTTTAAATAACATTTCTTAGGAAGTATGAGTTTTCTCTTTTGAAAACTTTTTTTAAAACTTTTTTTTGGAGATATGATTGACATACAAAAAGCCATACATATTTAATGTATACAGCTTTAATGTATACAAACTAGATAAGTTTGGAGATAAATAAACATCTGTGAGACTACAACTAAAGCCATAAACTTATTCATCACCTTTAAAAGTTTCCTTTGTGTCCCCTGCCCCATTTTTTAATTAAAAATTTTTTTGTGTGGGGCAAGAGCATGTATCTAAGATCTACCCTCTTAGCAAATTTTAAAATATATAATACAGTGCTGTTAACTATAGTCTTCTGAAAACTTAAAATCTAACTACCCGCCCCCGACCCAAGAAAAAAAAACCCACTAATGCCCCCTCTGGCCACATAAGCACTATACAGCAATCCCAGGCAGTTGTGATTCAGAGCACTGGAAACAATCAACAGCACTGGCATGGCCAAAAGTGGAGGACAGAAGAATATGAAGGGTTTAACAAGTTGACTATCCAAACAAAAAGCAAGACATAGATTTGTGCATAATGCTTTCTTCTCTTTGCTCTACTTCCTGTACTGCTGCACTTTTCCATGTATTAAAAATGAAAGCACGCATGTAGATGTGTATAGCATATGCCCAACAGAGTAGGAATTCAATAAATGTTTGCTGCCCCAGCCCTACTTCACCTCCTTCCCTTGTACTCAGAGGATGATGAGTAGTTTCAAGTAATACTTAGGGTAGTTAATAACTTTGTAATCTCATCATAATGTCACTGTATCAATAAATTTCTTACCACCTTCACAAGATCCAGTTAGTTAGAAAGAATTTAACTAAAAAAATAATAAAATTTGTCAATATATCTCACCTTTTATAAAGCTCTAACACATGACCATCTAGAACAGAAAGGTACCAGAAAATCTACTTTACATTATTTCTCATTTTGAAAAACAGAGATTAAAATGCAAATAAATTATAATTCTTTGGTATAAGATCTCCACATCACCAGGAATAAAACAGTTATGTGACATGGGCTACTACAAAATGTACTTTTTTATATCTCACTGTCTACGTTCTGTGCATCCCCACTCTCTTTTGGCCAGGCAGGTCGTGGTGGTAATTTAATGAAAGATTCCTGGGGAAAGGTGAATTTCAAGGGATAAGTCAGGTTTTAAGGCAAAGATTCTCCTGGTTTGGGCAAACTCAGGTACTCAAGGTATTTTACTAAAGAAGAGGAATTTTCTTTATACTTTCATCATTACATCTTCATTTAAGATAATCAGCTTTTGTTTATCCCAAAGCCAATCAGACACTTGAAATGTCTTAATTTCTGACTAATACTCTTTGCTGTAACATCAAAATTTTTTCATTAAGGGTGTCAACTAATTTTGAAAGGTCTGTTTTTAAAATATTTTAGGGGGCTTCCCTGGTGGCGCAGTGGTTGAGAGTCCGCCTGCCGATGCAGGGGACACGGGTTTGTGCCCCGGTTCGGGAAGATCCCACATGCCGCGGAGCGGCTGGGCCCGTGAGCCATGGCCGTTGAGCCTGCGCGTCCGGAGCCTGTGCTCCGCAAAGGGATAGGCCACTGCAGTGAGAGGCCCGCGTACAGCAAAAAAAAAATAAAAATAAAAAAAATAAAATATTTTAGGAAAATAATCATTGTTTGATGATCAACTATAATAAGTAAAAACACTGGAGAGACAAATGTTCAGTCTCACTAAATATACCTCTGGACTTGCTCAAAGTAGTTTAGTTTAAACATGTATTTATAATATACAAATATTATATACTTTTTGAGGGGGTATAAAACTTATACCTTGACATTAACATTATAAATAGCTAATATGATTTCTGTAGGTAAAATCATTACAGAGGAAGACACGGTTTTATGGTTTCTCTACATGACCTCAGTATGTCTCTATAAAGTGCTCAGATTTTTGAATGGGCGAATTAAGAGAGGAAATAATTCCATAATCAGTATCAGTTAACAAGGGATAGGCTGGATTTACGATTAAATTTTAATTCCAAAAATAAACAGACTTCATAGTTTAGTAACAGGCTTTGACAACAGAGAAAACTGTGTTTAAACTCCAGTTCTAGAATTCTAAAATTCTAAACTATATGACCCTTCCTAAGCCTCAGTTTCCTCATCTGTAAAACAGGTACAACCATACTCCCAAGGGTTCTCCTCAGATTTGAACAAAATGTATCCAAAAGCTTCAATGGCCCCTAGTAGTTAATTAATGGTTGTTAATATTATTGTTAATAGATAAAATATTTTACGTAGAATAAATAAAACCATTTCTTCTTTGCTGTTGCTACAGTAACATATTCAGTTACACAAAAGGTAAATCCATATGAAATGTCACTATGGTTTATTTATTCCCTTAGGCATGTTAATTTATATTTAAGGTACTTAAAAAAATGAGAATTTTTAAAAGGCATGAGACTAGGAGTCTAGATTCTGATCTCAGCTCTACACTGGCTAAGGAAGCACTGAACTTCCTTAAACAAGTTACTTCATCATTGGTAAAATGTAGGTTATAATATTTTGATTATAGATTAATTTTATAAAACTATTATTTACAAAGAACTTCTATTAAACTACCACATAGGGATTATTGCTAATATTATATTATCACGATAAAGATGATACATAACATGTACCCTATTTGCATTAATTTCACAACTTTTTCAAAAGAAACCAGAGCCTAACCTAAGTATTAGGGCAATCCTAAACTATTTTCCATTGAGGGTTAGGGCACAGGCATTCTAAGCATAACTCAATTATATCAATAAATATCAAACAAATTTCAGAGTTAAAAATGAAATATATATATTTAAGTCATAGTTATAGTAATTCCACAAAATTAAAGGCAATCATCGTAACACCTGGATTTATCAGAGGCCACTAAATTAATAGCTTTTATTAGCAGAAAATATTTACCAGGTATAGAAAGACTGCATTCTTTCTTTGAATTGATTCATTGAAAACTGAGAGTGGTTTGGTAATTAATAAGTCAGGAAAGCTCTTCTTACTTTTCCAGTCTATGAATACAAAAAGAGAAAAAGGCAAGACTGAGTAAGTTGTATAAAATAACCTAACACTTTAAGTGGGAACAATTACAAACAGTGGAGAATGCTGGAGTACCCATCAAGGTATGGTTAGCTGCCTAAACATAAAGTGATTAGAGGCAGGCAGCTCTCTTGTGCCTACTTCCTCATCTACAAAATGGAGTAACTAGCACCTGCCCTTACTTCAGCAACGTGGAGGTAAATCAGAAAGTTCTTGGAACATGTATTATAAGGGGGTGGTCTTTCATGAAGCTAGATAAAAAAGCCTACTTCGTATTTTCTTTAAAGGGTATAGTTCATTAACTTAACAAAAGACCCCAAAATCCAACACTAACTTCCCTCCAAATTTACAAGTATCTATTGCAACTGGCTATACCCACACACATGTAGGTTCAAGCAGTCAGCCTTAACAGATGAAGAGGAGTTGGTACATGCACTGACTCTTATTTGCCAACTACTTCTACTACATAGCTTTGTTTGAATTAGTACAACTAATCAGTAATTGGTATAAATTAGTATAACTGATCGAGTAGGATAACATTAATGAAAACCACCTAAGTTTTATATAACTGTACTCAGTACTCATGTTAACTAGATCATATCATTTTTTTTTCTATACATTCTGTGATGTTCCTAACTACTTCATGAAACTTAGAACCAAGAGCTTAGTTAAGTTCAACGGTACAAACAAAATCAAATATGTAAATAGGTGAAACTATCTTCTTAAAAAGGAGTTTTTTTTTGAGAGAAGGGGCTTATAGTAGCTCATAATACTTGAAAATAGAGATCAACATTAAAATTCTGCCACCATTCTCCAACAGTGGTCAAAAATTTACTAAGACATTTTATTATGTTATACAACTGAAAAGAAACTGAATTTTTTCTCTCTCTTGCAAAAAAAGTCTGATCTATATAGACTTTAACTTCTTTAAAAGAATTTTTAAATTGTTAAGTTGTAAGAGGATATACCTAAAACAAAAAGCAAAACAAAACAGAAACACATGGACAACTAAATACACAAAATAAATATAAACTTCAGCACACCCACCAAACTCCTCCAGAGCAGGAACTATAATGAATAAGGAAAACCCACCCTACCCTTCCTCCTTTAGACCAATGTGATGGTTACAAACTGACAAGCTCTTTCTGGCTGTCCACTGGCACATCTACAGACCTCTTATTCTTTTGAAATTTCCCCAACTTAAATTGGATGCAAATAAGCCAGGTGTGGTCCCTACAAAAGTAATCCTGCTAGTCCCTACTGAGCTGCCATAGAAACATGCACAGCTGGCAATGGCAAAGAGGTTGTGTACTGGCCTCAGACTAGCTTAAAAAGTTTCAATACTCATTGAATGAAATAACAATTATGGTATCTTAGTAAAGAACAAATACAACAACAACAAAAATCCCTCTTTGCTTGAAACACTAAGCAAAATAATGGAAAGTATTTTCTTCTAGTCCAAAAGTAGCTTTCAGCCTGGCATCAGCTATTAATGTGTCTGTGAAAAGTTACAATTACCAATGGCAACCATTCTTTTACCAAAGAAATATATTTTATGAGTATTCCTTGTAGGTCACTTAATGTAATAATCAACATCCAGAGAGAAACAATATAAAGTCTAATCTAAACAGTAGTAAATACCGTGTATCTTTTCCTTAAATAAATTCAGTATAACTCTTCATTGGTTTTACTAAAAATAAATGTTTTTACAGCAGTGATTCTCAAAGGGCAGTACCTAGATCAGCATCATCAGGAAAATTATTGGAAATGTAAATTCTCGGTCCCCTACCCCAGACCTACTGAATCAGAAACTCTGGGCATGGGAGGTCTAGCAATCTGCGTTTTCACAAACCCTCCAGAAGATTCTGATACACACTAAAGTTTGAGAACCACTGATTTACAGTGCCAAATTTCAGAGGAGGCTGAAATATGAAATAGAAAATGCAATGCTTTATCTGACCCCTTGGAACTAAGTAAGGCATAGTAACAAATATAAAGGAAAACTCACTGGCCTCCTGAATTAAGTCTCTTTGCTAGTATCTCACTGTCTAAAATATATGCAGAAATTAACAGTGGTACATCATGTCTGTCTTTCCTACCCATGCCAAGCACAATAGGAAAATCAGAAGTGTCTGTTCCTGATTACTCAAGGAGAGGAGGATCCTTGCATGTAAAGACTCAATTCTCTGCCATTCCCAGCCCATTACCAATCACAACTCATTTCCAATCACTGAGGTCTTCAGACACAGGGCAGCAAACCTAACCATTTATTACTTTATAATAAAAGAGAGATTATCTTTTTTCAAGATATCAAACATGTATGTAGGGATGAGCCTGAAGTTTGAGTCATAAATTTTAACCTTCCTCACTACAGTTGGCCCTCCACATCTGTGGGTTCTGCATCCATGGATTCAACCAACCAAAGTAGATCGAAAATATTAAAAAAAAAAAAAAAAATTCAGAAAGCTCCAAAAAGCAAAACCTGGCAACTACAGATAGGGCATTTGTATTATATTTACAACTATTTATGTAGCATTTACATTGTATTAGGTATTATAATTAATCAAAAGACGATTTAAAGTACTATATCAGAGGATGTGTGTAGGCTATATGCAAATACTATGTCATCTTATACAAGGGACGTGAGCACCCTTGGGTTTTGGTATCCACAAGGGTCCTGAAACCAATCCCCCCAGTGCCAAGGCATGACTGTACTTGTAAAAAAAATTAAGAAACATACATGGATGCAGTTCTTCCTTAGTATCTAACATATTAGACAGTTCATGTACTACAAAACACTCTTCATTTTTCTATTAACTTCTGTATAACCATTTATAATTCCTTCCCTATTTCCTTTAAGACAATGGGCAGCACTTCAAAAAAGAACCTAGCCCAGGTAGTGACATTAAAGTGATCAGAGAAATATACAATGGAGAAAAACCACTGGGTAAATCAAATATTCCATATGTCATTAGAATCAATGAATTCAAGCCAATTGAATAGTTTTCTGAAGGTCATAATTTAAACTAAATTGTTAAATACCTTCAGTATTTTACCTGCAGAATGTATTTTAAAAATCATATTTTAAGTAAATTGAAGACCGGTCATAATTTACAAAAAAAAAAAAAAACCCACAGGGAATTCAAAGGAGAGTGTTTATTTACTTACTCCCAGGATTATTCTGTAATCTGTTTTGTGATAAGAAATATGATGAAACTTACTCAAAGGTCAGATTCTTGACTTTACGAACAAGGCAGGAAGAAGAAATGAATATACATTTGACTTGTTTTCTCCTGCTTGTTATTTTCTTTTCTTAAATTAGAAAATACTTGAATTATAAGAACATTTTTACTCAAATATTCAAGGAACATTTTTACTTAAGGGATAAATTCAAATCTCAATTTTTAAGCTTAACGTATTTCCAGCAGTCACTATTCTTTTGGAAAAAGAAATATAAAGAAAACAAATCCTAAGGTCATCACTATTGTCATATAATTTTTAAAAATTCTACATCAAAGCAGCAATACAGAATAAATTTAAGTAGGAAACTCAGTCACAGGCTCCTCTTTCTCTTTGTTAAATATCGGTGTTCCTTCAGGCCCATCCTTGGTCCACTTCTCACTATACCAGTGACTAAGAAATTGTGTGCAAGGTTGCATGATTTATTTTGGAACACCCTGTGAGTGATGGCACAGCTGAAATTCAGATCCATTTTCTGATTTTTAGTCCATATAAGTGCTCTTCACATTGACCACCTCCCTTTTAGAAATGCAAAAATATTTTCCAACAATTTTATAAAGTCACTTTTTAAAAAGTGATCAATGTCATGTCAATCTTTTTAAGTATACTGACTACTGATCATTATTCTCTAACGGTCACTTTATAATAAGTGTTTGTATATTCATTCATTCATTCACTCAACAAATAACTTTAAAAAATTATTATGTATAGGGCTCTGTACTCTGCTCCACAGGGCCAGAAAGATCAATCAGACATGAAAAACTATCAGACTGAAAAGCTAGAACAAGACATTAGAAATCTATAATTTAAGTAAAAGCTGAGAAATGTTTTTACTTTTTGTTAAAAGGGAACAAACATATGCATATTTTAATACAAAAAAGAAAATGCAGTTTTCATGAAATTTTAAGGATTCCTTACTTATGTTGAAAACCTATAAGTAACTAGATATTTACTGAATAAAGTTTATTTTTTAAAAAGTAGATTAAATACTTAAATTCTGTAACATAATTTGGGGTTTGGGATATTGCCTTTCAAGTTTCATATCTAAGACACTATGATCCTTTGCCATTATCTCTTGTCTCCTATGTAAAAACCTAGATTTATAATTCAACTAAGTTTAGTTCCATTGGCTGAATACAGAATAGGGTAAAAATCAGGGTAATTTACAACAACCGAGTCAGTAAAAGATAGGAATTTAAGTCATGACAATCTGGTGTGATTTTTACGCCATCATAAAATTAAAATTAATTACCACAAAACGTTAGGTCATGTTAGGCCACCAACATAAATACACCGGGAATTCCCTGGTGGTCGAATGATTAGGACTCCTCGCTTTCACTGCCGAGAGCGCAGGTTCGATCCCTAGTCGGGGAACTAAGATCCTACAAGGCAGTGTGGCCAAAAAAAAAGAAAGGAAGAAAGAAAATGCATACACCACCACAGGGATGTACACCAAGCTCATGGGCCTTACAGCCTTTGCAATTTCTGTTCCTTCAGTCTAGGATGCTTTTGCCCAGGTGGCTTCTTTTTATTTGTTATTCTAGTCTCTGACTGAAAGTCATCTCCTCAGCGAAGCCTTCCACAATGCAATCTTAAGAACATCCCCCCGCCCCCACTGCCCTGTCACTATCATGTCACCCCATTTTATTCTATGTTCTCATAATTCAAAAACTTATTTACTCACTCCACTAAAAGGCGGGCTTCCTGGGCGCAGGCATCTTTTTAGTCAGTCTTATTCACAGTGGCAACCTTAGTGCATGATAGAGCACAAGAGGTGCTCAAAAGTATCTGTTGAATGAATGGTGCCTAGAAAGTCAGTAAGAGTAAGATCAGGGATATCAGCTTAAGTCCACAATAAAACAAACTCCTTGAAAGAAACTATTTCCAAAAAAGATAGGACTATGTGCTCAGAGAACTCATCTACTGATCTTTAATAAGAGCAGCCCTCCTAACAAAACCCTACTATAAGTATACTCCTAATAGCAAATCTGTAATTCACAAGTTAAAAAAAATTCTGTCTAGCAATTACTTCTTTTTAAAAGTCAGGGCCATAGGAGAAAAAGACTAGCTTCTGGTTTGTGTTCTTGGCGACTTAAAAAGCAACAAGTTTTATTTTATTTACTATGTTTCCCCTAGATTAGCAGGGGTTCTCAGAAACAATAAATTTAGAACTGTCTTCTAATTAATGGACGTGAAATCTAGGAACATTCTGAGTAGAAATTCCGGATTCAAACTATAAATCAAGACTGACATTCAGGATCTTGGTAAACAGGGGTAAGCCTAGTTAATACTTAAATTAAAATTTGCTCAGCAGCCTATAAATAGACACAAATCTTACAAGAAACTCAGCCATTCCAAATCACATCTTGGAGACAGACTGTGCCTTTTAACTTTGCAAAATACGACTAATCATGTTGGGAGTCCTGTTGAGATTCCCGCTTCTCTTTGAAAAATTCTGAATAAGAAGTCAATCCCTCTATTTGCTATGGCTGAACAAGAAAGCACACTATTACAGGAAAGCGGATGAATCATTTATCTGTTAGTCAAGCATTTACTATGCACCAAGGTGTTAAAAGAGGTGTGTAGTTTACTTAGATTTACCCATGTTACTGATTTCTTTGCTCACCATTCCCTCTTGCATCTCAGTCTTTCCTTCTGAGTTCAATGTCCCTCCTTCTTAAGTACATCCTTTAAAAGTCCTTTTAGTGAAGGTATGATAGTAACCAACTCAGTTTTTATTTGTCCCAAAAAAGTTATTTCATCTTCATTCTTGAATAAAAGTTTAGCTGGGTAAAAATTTTAAGGTTGGTAGCCATTTTCCCTCAGCATTTTACAATTTCATTGTCTTCAGGCTTCCATTTGTTGCTATTAAGTACTGTGAAAATGTGGCACTTTTATGGGCAATTATCTATTCTTCCTGTCCTCTATTAAGATAGTTTCTTTAAAGCTGATTTTCTGCAGTTTCACTATAATAATATAAAGGTATAGAATTTTTATCTACCCTGCCTGGGCTTTTATCCTGCTGCCTAAAACTGAGAATTCATGCCTTTCATCAGTTCTAGAAAATTCTTAGCCAGTGTGTATTTGAATTGATAATAGCTGAGAACCATCTCTATTATCTCTGGAACTACTGCTACAATTAGATTCAGTTTAAACTTGCTCATTCTATTCTCTGTACCTCTTAACTTCTCTTTCATATCTTTCATCTATAAGTATTGCTATTCATCTGCTTATTTTCCTGACATCTGTCATTAACTCGCTCTTCAAAAAGTAGACCTCATCTACTCTTTAACTTGTTCACTGAGTTCCTAAATTTCAATAACTATTTTTTTCCTTTCTAGAGATTATCTCTTTGCCAAATCTACTTAGTCATTTTCACAGTTTGTCTCTTGCTCATGTTTTCAATCCCCTTTTATTACTAAAACATTTAAAAATTAAATAGTAAACCTGATTGATTCCAATAATCTAAAGTCTGTGGGAGACAGCAGGGAGTCTACTTCTATTGTTGGTTGTTTTGTTGCAAGTCTAATGTTGGCTTGTTCCTTCCTAGGTTCTGTAATTTTGGGTTATAGACTCATATTTAGAAAACTAATCTGGAGGAGTCTGAGAAGCATAGGTTGAAAGTACATTCCTTCAGAAAGGCCATACATTTGCCTCTGCCCAACCTGAGGCACTTCTAGCCTGGGATCACTTTTATTTCTTGGCTTTGGGTTTCCCAGACCACACAGATAGTATAAATTTAAATTTCAAATCTGTATTTAAAAAGAGCTAAGGTCTGGCTTCCCTGGTGGTGCAGTGGTTGAGAATCTGCCTGCCAATGTAGGGATCACGGGTTCGTGCCCTGGTCCGGGGAAGATCCCACATGCCGCGGAGCGGCTGGGCCCGTGAGCCATGGCAGTTGAGCCTGCGCGTCTGGAGCCTGTGCTCCACAATGGGAGAGGCCACAACAGTGAGAGGCCCCAGTACCACACACACACACACACACACAAATAAAAATAAAAAATAAAAAATAAACATAAATAAAAAGAGCTAAGGTTACAAATTCTCAGGGAAGACTTGTACATAGATGTAAGGTTAAGAGACAAGCCTTCATTGCAGCACTCTGATGGTAGATGGATTTTTTTCCTGGCCTACCCTTTAGCTAAGGGTGCGGGTCTTTAAGAATTCCAAGCTTTATGCAGGGATCTCAGCTCCATTTCCCCACCCTGAAAAGTCTAGTCTTCTGTCTGGAACAGACATTAAAACACAAGGCTCTGGATGGTGGTTTGGACAAAGGCCCTTAGGGCAGCCCCAGTGTTAATTTTTGGTGACCATACATTTTCCTCTTCATGGACCCTGTGGAAATCCCTCATCTCCTTGAGCTTGCACGAAAAACATGTAAAGGGATATTACAGGCATTTGTAGGAGTCTTGTAGAATTTCTCTGAATAATCCATTACAGGGCCAGAGGTCTCTAAGAATAAGGTGTAAAATAAACAATTTCAACCTTCAAAAGCAAGCTCTAAGTGTTGTTTGCTCCTCTGTGTTGCCATAGCACAGTGTATCCTCTATCACAGCTCTTCCTTTACTCCACTCCTGTCACTGTGGTTTAAGGTCTCCTCCCCTGCCCTGATTTTAAAAGACATTTCTAGTGCTCAGCAATCCAAGGTAATGTATCAAAAATGACGTTACCTCAGTGATTCCTGCCTTGGCTACAATAAGAAAATAAAAAAGAGCAGACTGTTTCTTTAGCTATACTATAACTTTGGTGATAAGGGGTCAAGCACAGTGACATGGTTTACAAGATGCTCTCTAAATTTTTTAAGAATGGAGATCTACCAAAGAAAGGTTTTGAAAAATGCTCTTAAAAGGACAGCAGGAATGGACAATTATAGGCTGATTCTGGGCCATGTGTCACAGTAATCTAGATGGTGGTAGCTTAAACTCAGAGATAGAAGCTACAGGGACATATTCTACACAGTTTTTAGAGGTAGAACTGACAGGTGTCTGATTTGATGTGAGGGATGAGAAACAGATTGACTCAGGCTACAGAAAATGAACTAGAACAAAAAGATGAAAGTTACAACAAGGGGACATATTTCAAATTAATACTAAGGGAGAACTATTTAAAAATTAGCATATTTACTAAAAAAAAAAAAAAAAAAAAAAGGAATGATTCTGATTATACCACTCACAGTTAAAACTTTTTCATTGTATTTCATTTGACGGGCACCAGGAAGTCAACTGCAGCAATGCAACCAGGACTTCTACTATCTGGCCATAACCTTCTCTCCCAACCTGACCTTTCACTATTCCTTTACCTTCCCTAAACTTCAGTTAAATGGAGTTACTCACGCTCACAATTTTCTGTGACTGTCCTGTATCTTCTCTCCTTTGTTCCACTTGTTCCTGCGATCAGAAACCCCTCTAAGTATTCAGATTCTACCCATCCTTCAAGATCTAGTTCCACTGCCACTTCTTCAATGAAGCCTGCCATAAACAGCCTTCTTGAAAAGAGTTTCTGTGCCTTATTCAACTCTGGAGTTTTCTGAAAATCTACCACAATGCCTTTTCTAAAGGCACTGAGAAATGAATACTTGATGGGGATGCTAGAGAAAAAATTAAATTCCTTGAAGGGAGGCTGAGCTTGAACTCTGAGTTCCCCTCTCATTTTTAAGATTTTTGTGATTCTATAACACCTCTATTCAAACAGTCTTAAGATGTACCTAAAGAACTATTTGCTTTTAATATGTTAAACATTTATTAAACAGTCTTCTTGTACCAGATACTGTATTAGGTAGGCTTCAATGAGATCCCATTTAATCCTAACAAAATTCTCTGAAGCAGTTATTCTTTGTAATTAAAAAAAAAATTTTTTTTAAGCAATGTTTTTTTTTTTTTAATTTTATTTAATTTTGGCTGCGTTGGGTCTTCGTTAAGCGAGGGCCACTCTTCGTTGCGGTGCGCAGGCTTCTCATTGAGGTGGCTTCTCTTGTTGTGGAGCAGGGGCTCTACATGCGCGGGCTTCAGTAGTTGCAGCACGCGGGCTCTAGAGCTCAGGCTCAGTAGTTGTGGTGCATGGGCTTAGCTGCTCCGTGGCATGTGGGATCCTCCTGGACCAGGGTTGGAACCCGTGTCCCCTGCATTGGCAGGCAGATTCTTAACCACTGTGCCACCAGGGAAGTCCCCTATTCTTTATTTTACAGATAAGAAAAAGCAGATTCAGGCAGATTGTCCTAATACAGATGCTATAAGAGTGGCAGAATAAAGGTACAAACTTTAACTTTAAGCCTACTGACCTTAAACTAACATCACAGCTGCCAATCAATTTAGAATTTAATTTCCACATTTAAATAAAGAAAAATACATTGAAAATATCACAGACATGAATGAATCCAGTATAGACTACAAATAAAATAAGTTATTCTTTGATACTTGCAACAACAAAAAAAATTTTCAGCGAAGCAAAACTACTCAGCAGGTTCAATTCGACAAGCATTTATTTATTGTGAAAGGCGTTAACAAAATTCTGAAAGAAATAGGCTAAGAATAACATTAAAGTAGAGAGTCTATCATTGTATGTATTAGAGTTCATGGTGGTATGGAAGAAGATTCTATAGCTTAACACTAAAGATGAAACATCAAGTTATGCCCCATTTTTCATTAAAAAGCCTCTTTTAAGAGAGAAATATAACCTAATATTTCATACGCTCCTCTTCACAAGCAGTGTTCTATAGGAGCAGGGTTTCCCACTTTTGCCTCCAGATCAGACTATGGAGAGGTAAGGATCACCTATATTAAAATGTATAAAATCTTAGTTTCACCAAAAAGTGTTTTTTTTAAGTTTCTTGGACTATTTACAGTGGGAATGGCAAAGTAAGTATAGTATGGTATTTTCCAATAACTGAAAAATAAACGAGAAATGGATTTTAAGTCCTGATCATTATCATTCTGTCAAATAACAACAGAAAGCCAGAGATGCAACGTGGTCTAACAGAAAGCAAAAACTGTGGAAGCCAGAGCACTGGGCTTTTACCTCTCACTTTTCACAAATTTATGCAAGCAAAATATGAAGCTAGCTAGTTAAACTCAAAAGTTAATATATACTATTTGTTAACTACCATGGATGCCAAGGATGTTTCCTTATGGAAAACAGAAGACTACTTGAAACTTTTCATCCTAACAAACTACAGAAGCTAGCAAATTCTTGTCTTCTACCACATGTTGATACCTGGGCATTTAAACGGCATTCTTGTGTCCAACTTTTCAAACACATTAGAAAGATGAAAGACCTTAAAATGTCCCTTCACACAAACAACAGTCTAGCCCCGAATTGCCAAATGAGAAAAAGCAACTATTCTGGACTCTCCATTTTCACATTTTCACAATACCGCTGCCATTTCTTCTTACAAATAATCCCCAACACCCACAATTCTGATCTTCGTACCTTACTCATTTATCTATCTATCCAATCATCCGTTCATCCTAACGAACACTGAATGCCAGCTATCCTGTGTATCTCTGACATCTAGCTGAGGGATCAGCAAATGTCTTCTGTGAAGTAAATATTAGAGGTAGTAAATATTTTAGGCTCTGTGGGCCCATGATTTCCAGCACAAACTCTTTTTTTTCTTCTGTTTTTTTAAACAACGCTTTAAGAAGATAAAAACTATTCATATAGCTCAGAGGTCTCACAAAAACAGGGCGGTTTAGATTTGGCCAAATATTTATGATTCAGTGAATGCCCAATAAATATTCCTGAATAAAATTTAAGTTGAATAAGATTTAGTTCCTTTCCTTAAAAAGCTCACGATGCGGTGGAAGAGGGAACAAGCAGTAATTCAGTACCAGATAACATGTGCTATGAATGAGGTACGCATAAGATAATAACAGGTTAATGCTCAATACATGTTAACATGTACCAAGCACTATTCTAAGTATATGACATATACTAACTAATCTACTTTCATAGGAACAAGCCTATAAGGTAAGTTCTCCTATTACTCCCATTTTACGTATGAGAAAACTGAGCGATACAGAGATATTTAGTAACCTGCTCAAGGAGACCTAACCAGCAAAGAGTGGAGCTGAAGTTTTAACCTGTCTAGTCTGTCTCTGGAGCAAGTCCTGCATTTTAAACTCTTAGCTAAGATGCTAAAGGGGCTGAGAAGAGCTGTAACATCTAAATCAGACAAGAAATTCAGAGGACAGCTCACTGAGAAGCAGAAACAAGTGAAAACAAAGAGTACTGGGATGGAAAAGTATAGAAAAAGTAAAACATGAGAAGGGAAAGAGGTGTGATGCGTATTCACAAGTCCAGGAAGCAGCAAATGGTATATGTGAGGAGGTGAGGAAGTATTGGGAGGTGAGGTTAGAAAGGTGAGCTAGGACAATGTCATCAAGTCCCTCATATTTAAGTTTCGACTTACCTTAAAATACTTAAAAGTTTAAATTTTGACCTTAAACCTTTAAGGGTTTTAAGCAAGAGTAACATAATTGTTTTTTAAACTTTTTTTGGCAGTTTACTTAGTAGCTGTATGACTATAAGTTAACAGGCCGTAAGTCTGAAAACTGAACCATCACCTAGGCCCAAGGCAAGAGTGGGGGCTAGAACTAAGGCAGTAGTCCAAGAACGGAGAAGAAACAAGAATGAACAGCATTAAGGAGGCAGCCTTGCTACCAATTTAAATGCTCAGTTGGGTGAAGGAGATGAGCAGAATGACTGCCAGCTCTGGTTCGAGTGACTGAGTAGGTGGTGGTGCTGAGTAGGAGGAAAACATGAGTACAAGAAGGGAAAATGTGGGAGTAAAGAGGGAAAAGAATGAGTTTGGCTATGTTTAATTTGTTATGCCTATGGGTTCTCAGAGGTTCAGCAAGTAGCTGAATTTATAGATCTGAAATGAAGAGGAAAGGTCCCTATCTTCTTCCTTTTTAAAAAAAAAAAAAAAGATTTATTTTATTATTTATTTATTTATTTATTTAATTTATGTTTGGCTGTGTTGGGTCTTAGTTGCGGCACACGGGGTCTTCTTTGAGGCGTGTGGGCTCTTCTGTTGCGGCGCACGGGTTCCTCTCTAGTTGTGGCATGCGGGTTTTCTCTCTCTAGTTGTGGTGCACAGGCTCCAGAGCACGTGCGTTCTGTTGTTTGCGGCACACAGGCTCCCTCGTTGAGGTGCACGAGCTCAATAGTTGTGGTGCACAGGCTTAGTTGTCCCGCCGCACGTGGGATCCTAGTTCCCTGACCAGGGATCAAAGTCACGTCCCCTGCATTGGAAGGTGGATTCTTAACCACTACCACCAGGGAAGTCCCTTCTAACTTCTTCCTGATCAAACTATTCCTCAACACACTGCCTCACTCCAGAATGATTCCACACACCAGGCAATCCTCCATGTCACTTATAAACTGTCACCTCTATCCCTCATTCTAACCATATCACAATTCTATAAACCTCCATAGTGATGTCAAAAACTGTCTGTCCTACAGACAAATGCCAAGGATCTCTAGATCTTCAAGCTTCAACTTTTCTTTATTCAACCAGCAAACTAAATCTTCCTTATTCGCTGCTTTGTTAACCTATCACCTTGCCTGGTGTACAAAAGAGCACCCATAGGAACAGGAGTACAACAAAAAAAACACACCTAGAAAAGAAGATTCTTGATAATAGTTTTCATTGCAATTTCTAATCTAAGCAAATGTGCATTACACTTTGTTCCCTACAGGATAGGGGAGGGAAGACATACAGTGTGGAGGTTACAGCAAGGATTGCGTCATTTTAGGTTCCTGATTGCATGGTGAAAGGTTAACGTTGCACAAGCAGAGCGGTCAGTTTAAGGAGATGTTTGTATGCATCATGGTGAGCTAATTAACTTGAGCTAAATTTGTATTCATATTTGTTTCCTGGGGGATGGGGTGGAGATATTATAATTGCAGGCTTCTATTACCCAGCGGCCTTTATTACACCTTGTACTAGACCATTGTTTCTTAACCTCAGCAATATTGACATTTTGGGTTGGGTAATTCTTTGTTGTGGAGACTGTCCTGCACAGTAAAGGATGTTAGAGGCAGTGTCCCAGGCCTCTAACAACAAGATGTCAGTAGCACCCTTCTCCCAGACATGGTCAAATATCTCCTGAGAGGCAAATTCGCCCTCATTTCAGAGCACCGCTTTAGACCCACATAAATTTACTTAACACCCCTTTTTTTGTGCTTCCCTCTCCAGTTCTGAACTCTCCTCTGGAACTAATCCTGATTCCTGGAATGCTTTTCCACATTCAGCACACCAATCTTTTGTTATTCAAACAACTCTTAAAACCCCCTTTTTATAAGCCTCAAGCACCACAATTATGCCCCAGAATTCTAAAAAGCATGAATATTTACATGCTACTAGAAGGCATTCTCCACTGGATCTGATCTTCAGTTTGCCAGAAATTTGTCTAACAACATGCTGGTTAATTGTAGAGGTGCTCTAATATTTTTCATTTGTCCAATATCTAGTTCTCTAAGTCTTTACAAAGTTCTAGTATTCTTCAACTTAATAGCCACCATTTATTGAGCTCTTACTGTGGCTCAATAACTGTTCTAAGCACTTTGCTACCTTATCCTCAAAACAGCCCAGGACTCAGACATAGGCAGTCTGGCTCTACAACCCCATCGTCAACCCCGCCTCCCAAATGTTCATCAAGAACTCCGCATCTACTCTACCTATTCAAGATTTTATGATCTCAGATTATATATATACAATCTCAAAGTTTTATTTTTTTATTCCATGTTCTTTTGTTTTTCCTATTAGAGTGTTAAGAAAAACAAACTAGAGGGACGTACAGTTTGCACTGACCAGTAGTATACTGTCTGACAGAAGCATAAAAGAGCATTCTGTGAGCCCAGCACATGGCCTAGAACATAGTGGTTCTTCAGTAACTACCTGGTTGCCTAAATGGATGCCTAAAACATCCTAAATTTGTACAATGATCCAGATTGAAGTGCTTTGATTATTTTGTCTTTTTGATCTTTAATTATGCCTCTTCTGGAACTTCCTTCTTTCCTGAAGCACTACGTCCAAACCTACATACAATATATGGAGATATTTTGGCATAATATATTTTCTATGTTTCTAACAACCTTCTCTTAAAATTCAGAACTACTCTTTCAGCTGCAGTACATCAATCCGCTATCTTCAAATAATAAATGACAATAATTTAAAAATTCTCTCTCCTAGTAATAGCTTGAAAACCATCATCCTACAAGTGTAAACTGGAATATTTTCCCCCACACACATATCAATAAATTATTTTAAACTTGTACACTATAGCTCTTTTGCCATTTTTCCTTATTCAGACAATCGCGGTCTTAGGCATTTTGCTACTGGAACAACATTCCCAAATACTTTACGTACATTTTGAGTAAGACCAGTCTATAAATGGACCTCTAGAGAACTTATATTTCTTCATCTAAACCAGACCCAAATGAAGACTAAACACTCCACCCTCCTCCTCTGGGGATGTAATCTTAAAGCATTTAGGATGGTGGGATGGGGGTGGGGACACTATTTATATGAATACCTTTGATAACATGATTTGCATTAGTGTTACCTGGCACTTTAAAAGCACTTAATAGATGGCAGCCCAAAGTGCTCCTACTTTATTGCTATAACACTTAGCATAACAGCAAGTGCATATGGACACTTAATAAATGCCTCTGGCATAAGGATTGCTTGAAATCTAAGAAGCTGATAATTTAGCACAATTAATTTCTGGGAAAGGGTTAGAAAGAAGGACGATCTTCCTTTTTATGCTTAGCTAGGACTGGGAAAAATAAAAGCCTAAGACTGGAAAGAACAGGCAACGGAAAGTATTTCAATGAAAAGGGAAAGGAGGTCGAAACATTCACAAAAGCCTAAATTAATTTCAAAGAAAAGAAAAGCAAAATTGTTAACCCACCTTGACCCTCACCTTTAAATAACAGTAAGGGTCATGTAAAAACCTAATGTCAACTATCTTTTTAAAGGTTACTGTTATAGTACTGTCCACACCTTTAGGTAATTTGGGCTGACACTGGCACAAAAACAACTGACAGTAGAAACTGTTTTGTTGAGAGCCTAACAACATGTTTGGTATGGGAAGTGTTCAGTTATTTTTCCACATTCTCTAAATGAAGAGACTAGTTATAAAAACTTAAAAACAGCCCCAAGTAACAGAATAAAGTCACTTAAAAAAAAAATCAAGTTCAGGGGCTTCCCTGGTGACGCAGTGGTTGAGAGTCTGCCTGCCAATACAGGGGACACGGGTTCGTGCCCCGGTCTGGGAGGATCCCACATGCCGCGGAGCGGCTGGGCCCGTGAGCCATGGCCGCTGAGCCTGCGTGTCCGGAGCCTGTGCTCCACAACGGGAGAGGCCCGCCTAGCGCACAAAAAAAAAAAAAAAAAAAAAAAAAAAAAAAAAAAAAAATCAGGTTCAAATGCCAATCATCTTTGCTACCTACAGCATCCACTTTTATTTTCATAAGACCAACAAAGTTTTATTTTTTCTTAGATTATAAACTTTTATACTATATTTTAAAATACAAATCATTTTATCAAGTCAGAATTCTTAGCCTGTTTCCAAACATATAGTTTCCACTAATCACTACCTTTTCCTCACTCTAGACAAGTAAACCTGCTTGCTAAGTCTTCCACTTAGTCCCATTCATCATCCAACTCCCATCAATATTTGTTTCCTTAGGAACATTTATGCTGTAGTTACCTCTACTAAGAACTGCATTTCTCCCCTACTCTAAATCATATCTCTTCTCATTTTTTACGTATTCCTCAAGCTCTTATAACTAAACAATCCAATATTTCTATATTTATCTGGTTTGCAAGGGTAGGTCACAAGTTACTCCCTTAACTCTGTTATATATTCTATCATGGTGGGAAGGACATCTCTAAGGAAAAAAAAATGGTTCAGCATAAACCTACACTTGAAAACTATAACAGCTCTTGGTCTGCATCCTAGGGTAGAGATTAATTGTATTATATTTGTACAACAAAGGACTGAATTTCTTTTTTTAAATCATATTTGCTAAGTCTCATCCATGAATGACATTTGTTACATACCACAACCCTCCACCAAATATCTGGGAAGTATTCTGCCGTTATTGTCAGGAAGAAACAGAAGAACTTAGGGACACAAATCTTGTTCCGATGGCATTTGAATACCCTTAACATGCATAATTATGTACAAATTAAAGAGTTTATCTAACTAATCACAGTCAAGTGAAAAAATACCTTTCAAGTGAACACTTCATTTATAAAGTGCTTTGTTTAAAGTAAGACTCAAAGACACAAATATGTACCCATGTGAAATAGAGGTCTTGAAAACCAAATCTAGGTTTAAAATTATTTTAAATTCCATTATCACAGAAAGATAAATGAAGGGGGGGAGTAGCCAATTAAAGTCTGCAAAGTGTCTGGCATATTATATGCCCTCCAATGTTTGCTGAATTAAAGCAAAATCCCTAAGTCAGCATGTCTCCTTTTGGGAAACATGTCGGGGACAGGTACAAATGGAGTTCCCAGACAATCTAAAGAGACTCAATTCCAGATTAGAAAATGGCTGATTTTTATCTTTAGTTTCTATACTGTGTTGAATGATAAACATAATATTATCCTCATCTTTGAGTCCTAAACATATTACGTAGTGTCCTAAGATTTCTTGAAAGTAATATTCATGGACCAGTGATGTATATACCTTGAGTCTATAGGAAAGACAGACTCCAGTCATTTAATCACTATTTATTAATTGCCTGCCATGTGCCAGGTGCTGGGGATTCTGGGGGTTCAGCAGTGAGTAAAACAGACAAGGTTCCATCCCTCTTGGGAGTTTTCTGTCTCATCACAGAGATATATAATGACAAATTATGATAAATGTTATAAAGGAAAAGAACAAACTACAATAAGACCATATATCAGGAAGCAGTTTTTCTATGGAAACTGTCTTTGTGTTGAGGTCTGAAGAATGAAGTGGGAATTGACCAGGCAAAGGGAGTGGTGGAAAGTCAGAGCGTGGCACCTGTGAGAATCTGAACAAAGGACCTGGGTGGCTCAAGTGAGGAGAGGGAGGAAAGAGGGGAGGCTGGAGAAGTAGGCATGTGGGATGTTAGTCTTTAATCTAAGAGCAGCGAGAAACAATTTAAAGCAGAATGACATGATTGGATTTCTATTTTCAAAAGGTCATCCTAGCTTCAGTGTAGAGAATAAATTAAAGGAAAGTTATGGGAGACTACTATTATGCTGCAAGACAGAGATGATGACTATTAAGACTAGGGTAGCCAAGAATATGGACTGAGAAATGGGCAGACTTGGGAGTTATTAAAGGACATAAAACAGGCCTTGGTAGTAAGGATTTGGGATGTGAGCCCGAGGTGGGTGTTGGAAATGACTCCTAAGTCTCTGGCTTGGGCATCTAGATGACTAAGGTGATGCTATTCACTGAAATGCAGGACACTAGAGAATGACATGTAGCATCAGTTAGTGATAACTGAAAACATAGGGATGTATACATTTGGTAGGTTGTAGAATGAAAAGAATATAGGCATCCAGGGCTGAGCCTTCATGAACTCCAATGTCTAAGGACAACAAAGGTAACAAAGCAGAAGCTACTAGAGAAATCAGAGGAAAACCAAGAGCATGATTTCACAGCTTCCGGAGGGGTAAGGTTTCAAGAGAGAGATAATGGACAAGAAAGTCAAATGCTGTTGAGAGCTCAATTAAGAAAAGGTCTGGAAAAATGCCCACTGGATTTCATGACCTAAAGATCACTGATGATCAAACAAGAATATTTCAAAGAATGGTGAATTATTCCATGGCTCATATTAGAAGAACATAACAAGTAAACATTCTGCTCACCCTTTTAATAAAACCTCTCTCGTTTTCCCTTCCTTATTTCTGACCATCCTTTCTTGCCTTGCACTCTCTCCCCTGCCATCAGTATAACTTTCCTTCTCATCTTTTCTTCCATCTACTCATTTCTTTTTCTTTATACTTTACTGTGTTCCCTCCTTCATTTGATTACAATATGGAACTGAAAATATTTCATTTTTTAATTGAATACTTTCTAGTCTTTCTGTCCTTTTTAAAAAACATTTCACAATTCAGACTCATGGGGGCGAGGAGGCTGATGTTAAAACTTAGTTGCTTTTATTTATAAACTTTAGAACAATTTCTCTCACAAGGTACATCAATGGTTTCAACAGGAAAGGATTTCTGAAAAAACAGAGCTCTTCCTATATAAGAATAGTCTTCTAGTGTAAGTTAAATATTTTGCTCCTGTATCACTTATTTTGGGGTGTAATGTAGTCAAACCACCATTTCTGTTAAAAATTTTAAGATAAGTAAATTATTAAGTAGGATTCATCTAAAGTGGTTTCTCCTGAACATTTCCAGGGCACAAAGGTATTCTTATACAGAGACTCTGAATGGAAAGTAGTTAAGGCATAAGTGCTGTTTCACAGAACCATCAATCAGTCATTATTAGGGTTTCACATTTTTCATTTGTTGTTTAATCAATCCTCATTACTTACCCCATCCTTTTTTGGGGGGTAGGGGTAGGGGTGGGGAGAAGAAAAATGGAATTTAAAATTCACCTTACTAGGGCAGAGTGCTAATAAGCTGGTATTTTATTTTATTTTTGGCTGCGTTGGGTTTTCATTGCTGCGCAGGCTTTCTCTGGTTGAGTGAGCAGGGGCTACTCTTCGTTGTGGTGCGTGGGCTTCTCACTGCGGTGGCTTCTCTTGTTGTGGAGCACAAGCACGGGCTCTAAGCACGAGGGCTCTAGAGCGCAGGCTCAGTAGCCGTGGTGCACGAGGGCTTAGTTGCTCCGCGGCATGTGGGATCTTCCTGGACCAGGGATCGAACCCATGTCCCCTGCATTGGCAGGCAGATTCTTAACCCCTGCACCACCAGGGAAGTCCCTAAACTGGTATTTTAAAATGTCTTTGTTTCTTAACCTAGACTCTTCCAGGCAGTCTTCAAATGTAAAGATTCTGTAACTCTGCCTGCATGGTTAGGCTCAAGCAAATACTAACACTTCTAAAAAAAATGTAAAAACCTGAATGGCTGAATCAGAACAGTATCTAGCCCCGTCTTCCAGTTTTAGAAAGGATGAGTAGAGAGATTTCATGGCCACTGTGGCCTACTGTAATATTACTGCAGAATGATGTACATTTACTGCTATAATAGAGTTGTAAAATAAGCTGCAAAATAAGTGTCTGGTGTAAGAAAATACTATTGTTGGGAGCATGCTCTCTCCTCATCAAGCTTCTCCTGCTTGCCAGGGAGAACAGCCTCAGCTGAGGTTGCTGGGTGCTGCTGGTAAAAACAATAATAATAACCCCACCCCCCAGTATCTCATTCAGTCCTCACAGGGACAAACGGAGGGTTTAGGACACTAAGGTCATGTGGCTGGAAGTACCAAAACCAGAACTCCCCCACAGGCCTGACTCTGAGGCCACTGTCTGTCCCTCTGTGATGCTAGCTTCTTCAGGGACCTCTCCTTACTACCTAAACACCATTCAGGGGTCCCATCCCAGCCTGTCTGAGCTTAATGCACCTTATGTGCCAGTTCCCTCTGCATCACGATTTACAGATTCAGATTTTACTGGCTAATATTTAATGATGTTTTCTACCATAATTCCTCATCCCAATCAATTTATCTGATATCCTATCCTATCCCTTTGCTTCTTTCATAATGTCTACCTGTTGTTAGGAGTGTGTCAATGGAAAACACCCATTCTTTAGTAGAGTAACGAGTTTATGGGTCTATTCTACTTATTTTTGGATGAAGATTTTTGTGATTATCTGAAATGAGATCCCAGGCAAAGGCACAACTAACCCCAATGGCTTCTGATGTGTATACACAGCTACATGTATTCATCAAGTTTTCTGAGCACCTGCTATAAGCTCTATTCACTGTTCAGGTGCTGGGGATAGAAAAGAGAACAAGCCAACACCTGTGCCCTTGTGGAGCATACATTCCAGTGGGGAAAACCATAATGGTTTTTAAATACACATAAAAATAAATGCTAAGGAGAAGAATTACTTAGACTAGAGGAAATGAAGCTATTAAACAATGAGACTGGATTTCTTGTGTGATTTAATCTAATTATTACAGACATATCAAGGAAAGTTACTAAACAGTAAAATGTAATCCCTGGGCTTCCCTGGTGGCGCAGTGGTTGAGAGTCCGCCTGCCGATGCAGGGGACGCGCGTTTGCGCCCTGGTCCGGGAGGATCCCATGTGCCGCTGAGCGGCTGGGCCCGTGAGCCATGGCCGCTGAGCCTGCGCGTCTGGAGCCTGTGCTCCGTAACGGGAGAGGCCACAACCGTAAGAGGCCCGCATACCACACACACACACACAAAAGTAATCCCTAATTTGTGGGTGCGGGGGAAAAGACAATCATTGAGAGAATGACAAAATAAAATGCAATTAAAATTAAATCACCCCTCTATGCTCTCTACAAAAATACTTTCACCTCTCTGTTAGGTAGATTGATAATGCTCCTTACCTCCACCTACATTACTTTCCTTTCAGAATATGTGCAAGTACTTTCAAAAGAAAAGAAAAAAAAAGGGGAGGGAAGAAAACACTTGATCTCATCATATAATTCTTCCACCATCAATAGCTATCATATTCATTTGACTAAAGTTAGCCCTGGAATTCATCAGTTGCAAATCTCAGGACTAAAAACAGCATGTTCCAGAAAAACAGTATCTTTTAAAAGACAAGGAAAAAGACGGAAAACAAGAAAGGATTGTAAAGGAAAGTGACAAGACTGTCAATATTCTTAGATGAAGATGTTCGCATTAATGGAAAGTGACAAGAATTCTTGAAAGAAAAGGATTTATAAGAAAGCATAATTTTACCAAATTCATGGTTTAGACAGACAACTGAACTTGTGAACAAATAAATAAGAACCAAACTACTTTAATTCCCCAAACATTTTGGTAACACAGTTGAGTCTACAGAGAAAAAAGTCTACTAATTAGCAAACATATTAAATTACATTAAAATTCAAAGTAGTGGGTAGACATCTGGCTTCTAAGGCAGAGTATATAGCACCAAAGAGCAAGTCATCTAAAAGCAAGGCCAATAAATAATAGGAATAGGTAACTTCTTATTTAAAATCAAAACTGCTTCTTCAATATTCCCACATCTCCTTTAGAAATTTACCAAAAAAGGTAAATTTCAGGCAATACTCAAAGATCTAGAAGGAAAGGAAAGAAACTAGGGAAAAAAATTACCTAAAATAAACAAACTGAGTATTACCATTATTTCTACAGCCACATGGATTTTCGATAGCTTCATCCTCTACCCAGGCACATTTAAAAAATCCTGCATAGGGAATTCCTTGGTGGTCCAGTGGTTAGGACTTGGCACTTTCACTGCTGGGGTCCAGGTTCTATCCTTGGTCTAGTTGGGGAACTAAGATCCCACAAGCCGCACAGTGTGGCTCCCCCCACCAAAAATTAAAAATCCTGCAAAAAGTAACATGTGAGTCACAATGAACACAATGAAATAAAGGAAAATATCAACTTTATCATTGCTTGGCTATGATTAGGAACAAGAAAACCTAGGTGGGGAAAAAAATCTTTCTTAGTTTGCAGCTGGTGGTCATTCAGAATAAATCAGGAGTTTGATTTATGATTACCACCTTTGTTATTTTATATAGAGATAAGTCATGAACAGTGTGCTTCTGGTCCAGGCTCAGTTGTTTAAGAGAATTTAGTAGCACAAGCAAATTAAATACTTATTTTTTGTTTGTTTTTTTGTGGTACGCAGGCCTCTCACTGCTGTGGCCTCTCCTGTTGCGGGCACAGGCTCCGGACGCGCAGGCTCAGTGGCCGTGGCTCACGGGCCCAGCCACTCAGCGGCATGTGGGATCTTCCCGGATCGGGACACAAACCCGTGTCCCCTGCATCAGCAGGCGGACTCTCAACCACTGCGCCACCAGGGAAGCACTAAATACTTACTTTTAACTATGACTTTTATACCTTTGTCAAACCCAATAATCTATTTCATGATGACATTTCTAAATCCCTAATTTTATTGTCCTAAGCATGTGACTGATAGGAGAGAAGAAAGCAGGAAGAATCAGAGAAAATGGACTAAAAGTTCAAATTCTTATCTATACACTACTCCCTCCAGCCAGGCAAATGAGTAAATCATAAATGGGCCATCCTAGCTTTTCCTACAGAAGCCTATGAGGGCTCCCAATTACTTTCCCAACAACTGCCACACATAGGAGAAGGACAGAAGCTACCAGCACTGAGGCCAAGAGAAAGAAAAATCAATGTTTTAAAGAACAAGTCTAAAATGCAATCCTCTTAATGCATCTTAAAATGCCTGATTTACAAATTTTGGAAGGCCTAATGCTTTTAAGAAAGATTAACTGACCATTTCAATATGCTTGGTTAAAATTAGGCAAAATTTGTGTGTGTAAATTTTCCCAAACAAGAGTATAGAGCTCTCCTGATGTTCAAGCAATATAATCTCCCATGATCTAAAGAAGAGAAAGCAACAAAGCTCTCTGCAGACTTGGAAGTTAGACTGAGCTCTGAATATAGCTGGATTTTTTTTGAAATCTTAATGAGTAGGAAATATACTTAAGGAGCCAGAGTATGAGCATCCCTCCCCCAACCGAAAAAAAAGGAGCATTATCGAGTTAAAAAAAAAAAAAAGGAAGAAGGAGAAGAAGAAAGACAAAAAGAAAAGGAAGGAAGGAAGGAAAAGGGAGAAGGAAGGAAGGAATGAAAAGGGAGAAGGAAAGAAAAAATAAAAAAAGGAAACAGTTAACTGGAAAAAGCATTTATTCCTGATGAACAAATACAAGAACACAGAAAACAAACTTATTAATGGCAAACATTCCTAGTCTTAGAAAAATTTTACAGTGTTCATTCTTTTTTTTTTTGCAGTACGCGGGCCTCTCACTTTTTTTTTTTTTTTTGCAGTACGTGGGCCTCTCACTGCTGTGGTCTCTCCCGCTGCGGAGCCCAGGCTCCGGACGCGCAGGCTCAGCGGCCATGGCTCACGGGCCCAGCCGCTCCGCGGCACGTGGGATCCTCCCGGACCGGGGCACGAACCCGTGTCCCCTGCATCGGCAGGCGGACTCTCAACCACTGTGCCATCAGGGAAGCCTACAGTGTTCATTCTAACAAACTGTTCTGTAAAGGGCCAGAAGGTAAACATTTTCATCTTTATGAGCCATTCAGTCCTGTCTCAACTATTCAACTGACTGTTGTAGCGCAAGTGTAGCCACAGATTCTACACAGATAATATATAAACAAATGGGTGTGGTAGTGTCCCAATAAAACTTTATTTATGGATACAGAAATTCCCATTTCATTTAATTTTCATGTGTCATGAAATACTATGCTTTTCATTTTTTTCCATTTAAAAATATAAAATTTCTTCTTAGTTCATGGGTCATACAAAAACCGAGAGCATGCTGGATTTGGCCAGAGGACAACTGTATGCCTATCTCTGAATTATTTCCATCACATCAATGTAGAAATAAAAATTGACAAATGTACATAAAATACTTTCCTGATATTTCATTCATTTATTTTCTCCATCCCCAGTTCCAAACCTTCCACAGAAACTTTCTGAAGTCACCATTTCATCAGATTCCTTCCCTACTTGCACATCCCTCTCCCCAGGGTACAGCCTGCCAGTCCCTTGGATGTTTTTAAATCAAAATCTATCCATGTTAGAAAAAAAAAAAAAAGCCACCCATCGCAATTTTTTATAAATCCTACTTCCTTGAACTACTGTAAAGCTCCAAATCTTTTCATGCTCAATCTTTCAATAAATATAGGTTTATTATACCCTTTCCTCTTTCAGCCATCATTTAAGTCTAATTCTATACAATGAGATCCCTGTGAGGTCACACACAGCTGTTAGGCTGCCTTATTGAGAAGGCAGGTTTTAGTCACAAATACATTTAATGTTTAAAATTTTTCCAGTAGCTGTTCAAATGGCTTCTAAGGAAACTCAGGAAAAGAGCTGGTCTATTACTTTAAATTGTTTCTCTCTCCACTTTCCCAGTTAGGTATTTTTTTAAAAATGCTTTATCATTTACTTTATTATTTTTCTAATTACTATTATTACTGTTATAATATCATAAGAATATTGTTTCAAATGTTTTTAAAACTTAAATCTCTTTAAATTTAAAACCACTAAGTCCCAAAATGCTAAATTATTTAAATAATTAAAACAATATAAGCATACATTCAACTCTTAACAATGTAACATCTGAAGTATGTTAAAATCAATACTAACATGGAAAGGTACAATTATAAGCCTGGAAAGTGTCAAGAAGTCATTAATTTCATGAAAGTGACTCTATATGTGGGAACTGTGTAAAACTGTAATCTCTGGTACGGGGATCTTTCAGATTAGCACTGAGAAACATTCGGGAGTTAGCGAAAAGCCATGTGGTGGGGACAGAATTGTCTTCTTGAAAGGTGATGGGCAGGAGATGGAGCATTCAATAAACAATGAGATTTCACTCTCCATCTCTCCCCATCCATAAATAACAAGTGTTTAAATGCACCTATATTAAATCTCTTCCCAGTGAATTCAGCATAACAGTAAGAGCAAAAACACCACAGTTCAGCAATTTGTGTTTGACTGTGAAGTGATTTCTCCCGAAGACAGATGCCACCCCATGGAACAAAAGCAGAAAAACAATCCAACGTATGACCAGAGGCAAAAGCAAGAAAAGATTAGAACTGCAAGTCTCACCCCTACCCCCCGCTGAAACTCCCTGGCTACATCTTTAGAACATCCTGCACAGACAACAGAAATGGTAATTTCCCACACAATACAAAGCAAGAAGCTCTTTGCCTTTTATTCTGCTACCAAGTATATAAACCAAAGGATTTCTTGCAAACTACTGGAACCCCCCAAAAAACAAGAAACCAAGCAATATGGTTTCTAAAAAGCAACAAACAGGGTCCATTAAAGGTCAAAACATTTCTTCAAGTAGTTAAGCATTTAATTTTTTTTTTTAACTTCAAGTGCACTAGCCAGGTTTTAATATTAAAAGAAATCCTTAGGACCAAAAAAGGGAGTTGAATATACAATGTATTTTTATTTGAATGTTGTATGGGAGAAAAAGAGAAATACCCAAAATCTCGCATGGAATTTTCAAAATAAAATGTTACTACTGTTCCTACAAAGGAATTATTTCTTCGATTCTTATAAATGTTTTAAACTCCACTGAATCACTTCTGTAATCCTAAAAAGGCAGATCCACTCTCTATATGTTAAGTCACAAACTGCCCACCATTAGTTCAACATCAGATAAAAAGAAAACATATTGTCGGAAGTTCAAATCGTACTCTTCACTATATTAAAAGTTTTAATTTAAAAAAACTAGAAAAAGAAATAATATGCCTTCTCCCCCCTTCATCACTCTCCCCTCTTCCATCTCTTTTGCCACCTCCCCAAACCCTACCACAAATCACTTACTGACTTTCCAATTTCTTTGAAGAAATAAAAATAAATAAAACCATAGTCCAAACCTCAAATCATCAGATATTTCATCTTTGCAGTGAACTAAGGAGGTCTCTGGCTATTTCAGTAGACTTGCTAACCTGATAATGTTGTTCTCAATGATTAACAGTAGGCAAATATGTTGAATCAATCACACACTCCTTTGCAAAAGCAACTGACCTGTCGGCAATGGTAAAGCAACTTTATCATAAGCAAGCTAAATTTCAAGTGTGTAAAATTTGAAATTTCAATAACTTTTCTCTGAAACTTAAGTTTGTTTCTACATAGGAAATTCCCTTTTTTATTTGCCACTTTAAGCTGTTTGTTGTTGTTGTTGTCATTTCTCAGTTCCATCCCAATGAAAAGTAATATAAGACAACAAACCTATATAGGTAAGCCATGTACACAACACCAAAAAGCAAGCAACCAAGGAGAAGTAGCAGCAGATTAGTAAGAGTTTCTCATTATTACAAAAACTGTTCTCAGCAATTAAATTTATTCCCATTTGCCTGTTTTATTATGGTTGACAGAGGAGAAGCTAACTCACCAATCTACAGTGAATGTAAATCAAAGTTATTTTTAAAATGCAGGATATTAAAAGGCACAGAGTAGAAGAATAACAGTGAAGACTTTGGTTCCTTCCACCTGCCCTGAATTCTTGAGTTGCAGCTTCTCTAACAGCTAATTTTCTCTCCTTGTAGGGTTTTACTTGGTGTGCATTGCTCTCCACTTCCTTTTCTACCCATGTAGTTTTTTGAAAGGAGATAAAGCAACAGTATAAGAATGCTTAAAGACATCAAAGACCTAAAGCTTCACTGGTTGTGTGTGGCATAGGAGGAAGAGGAGGAAAACGTGAGGTAATGAGGATCTACTGTATTTACCTTATGTGCAGGGCATGTGGACAACAATAGAAACCATGTAGGGTGCACGTTTTGTCAAAAAAGAACATGGCAGCCTAATGGGAGGCCTTTGTTCTTCAAAAGGGTCTCCTTTCCCCCTTTTGTGCTTCACTTAATTCACGGCATCTGAGCTGCTCTTGAACTTGACAGACTGAGAGAAAGAAAGGGAGAAGAGAGGGGGAGTCAGACACACAAAGAGAGGGGGAAAGGGAGGACTTCAAAGAGAATTCATTTGAAAAAATTAGTTCTACTGCCAGTTTTGATGAAGTTTTGGAACTTTAAAGGAGTTAGAGAGTATCATTCAGTGTTGAAATAAATTTAATTTTCCCAGAGATTGTAATGAGTGATAAAGTAGATAAAGAACAAAATGACTTATGTCCAAAGAACTCGTCACAGATTTCTTCTGCTACACTGTATTTCTTGAAACAATAGTTTAAAAAACATCTGATTTTCAACGATTACATGAAAGACAGCATTCCTCAAGCAGGACCGGTAGTTAAATGATTTTGAAGTTTAGGGGAATTATACTTGAGTGATAACAGTGCAAAAGAACACAAAACCACCAGCGCCACCTGCAGGATAAATACAGATGAGACTTCTACAACATATTTCAAAGCCTAAAATTTTTTAAAACAAAACATTCCACAACTAACCTTTGACACTTTCACTTTAAAGTCAAGAACTTAAAAAATTTTAAAAAGCAGTGAATAACTTCAGATGAAGAGAAAAAACCCCTAGGAACCTTTGGCCAATTTTAGGTATTCATGAATATAAATACAGAACTGCTAAAAGTTATGTATTAAAACAAAAGGCTGCTTCAAAGCAATAAAAGACCTGGCTATAAAGTAGGATGACTGTCCCATGGCTTTAAAATATTTATTATTATTTTTTCCTGATTGTAAAACATACATTCCTTATAAAACAAACATGTCTGAAATTTAGGAAGCTATCCTACTCCCCCTTAGATTTCATTTTTTTCTTCCAGCTCTTACATGTATAATTTTCCATAGTATGCCATATGTGCTTGTTTGGGTTTTCTTTTTTTTGTACAACTTCCTCACTCATTTAATATACTTTATACCTCCTTTTATGTCAGGCCACATATCAATTTTTTTTGGTGGTGTATAATAATCCACCATACAGATGTACTAAGATGCTGTTGATAGGTATTTGGATTGTTTCTGTTTTTTCCACTTTACAAACAAAGCTTTAAGAAACAGCTTGTATGTGTACAGACCATGAAATAGACAATTTATATATGTCTTTTCTTACTGGTATAAATGTCGCTGCAAATTAATGGCCAGAGGCAGAATTTCAAACATTTAAAATTTTACTATTACCAAATTGCTCTCCAAAAGTTGTGCCAAGTTATCTTCCCAAAATTATGTGAGACTGCCTGACCCTGATCCTAGACAACAACCATCTTTTTAATATTCAAAACTCTGATAAACACTGCTTTTGCTTTAAGTCATTTTAGAACTTTCACATATAAATAGGCTCCTTCAAATTGAGAAAACAGTACATTTATTCCCAATATTCACTGATAAAAAATATATGCAGAAGAAGCATTACTTTTAAACTATCTTCAGAGCCAATTATTACTTTATAAGTCATATCTCAATTTCATCTTACAACAGAATTACTACCCAACTTCACTACTCATCACAATGCATTCAGAAAACACTGGATATTTCCTAATCCACTCTCAGAAGAAAATGTGGTACCAATAAGATTTAAAGAATTTGCTGCAGGTCTCAAAGGCACCTGTAAAAAAGGTAGGGTCACATAAACAAACAAATGACCTTTTCAAGGGAACTACTTTGAAACTAGAGCTTTCAACTGGATTTATGTACATGAGCGTGTGTATGTGTCGCTTATAATATATCTGTTTAAAAGTAAGCACAACCATTCTAGTCACACCTTGTATAGACAAGAAGTTGTACAGGTCTGTGGATGTTACAGAATAACTGTAGGTTTAGCACTAAAATAAGATGAAATCTGAATTTTAATCCCTGAGGCAGGGTTTCTCAACCTCAGCACAACTGACATTCTGAACCACATTCTGCTAGGGGAGGAGGGCTGACCTGTGCATTGTAGAGTGTTTAGCAGCAAAACCTGGCCTCTAATAACTAGTGCCATTAGCACCATCCTACAAGCTGTGACAACCAAAAATGTCTCCAGACACTGCCAAACGTTCTCTGGGAAGCACAATCATCCCCAGCTGAGAACCACCACCCTATGCTAACTAAAAGAACTATCACATATATGTCACTTTTGCATGCACTGTCCCACCAGTTTGATTTTAAAGTATAAAAATATTTAAAATACTAATTATTAAATACTAATATTATTAAATACTAACATTTGAAATACTTAAAATACTTATCAAATTCTCATTACTCTTCATGACACTCTACAACGATCAGTGAATATGGCAGCACCAGGAGACAGAGACTTTAAAAAAAAAACACCACTCATCTAACTACTACCATATTACTAGCTTAACAATGATGTTTCATGGTGACTTAATGAAAAGAACACTGAATTTGTAAGGTAACAACTTGACTTATTTTAATCACGTGTACTATCCTGTTGATTCTACCTCCAAAATATATCTTGAATACATCATTCTTCGCATCTTCCATAACCTTCGTCTTAGCCAACATCATCTCCCATCCAAAGAGCCTTTAATTGCTCTCTCAGCTTCTATTTTAGACTCCTCCAATACATTCTCCAACCATTCATTCATCCTTCAACTAATATTTACTGAACATCTGCTATCTGCCAGGCAGTCTATGTGCTGAGTATTGAGTACCATGCACAAAACTCTCTTACAAAATCCTTTACCTAGAGAAACTTAAGTTCTAGTGTAAAACACATCAGAAGATGGTCAAGTGCTTCGGAGAAAAAGAAAGCAGGGAAGGATAAGCAGGGTGGGGTCTAGTATTAAATATAGTGGCCAGAGATGGATTCATCAGTTGTATAAAGACCTGAAGGTTAGGAAGTGAACCACATGGATATATCTGGAAAAGTAGCCCAAGCAAAGAGAACAACAAGTATAAAGGTCCTGAGGTAGAAGCATGCCTCTGTTTTACTCTGTATGGAACAGGAAACCACTAGAAGATCTGGAGCAGAGGAGAGCCATGCTGTAACATTTTAAAGGAAAAGACTGGCAACTATGTCAAGAATAGGCAACTGTAGGACTGCAAGGGTGGAAGCAGAGACCAGCTAATTCATATGAGATTTAGACCAGAGCAGGTAAGTGGAGAAAAGAAGAGGTTGGATTTAGGATATATTATTAATTACAGTGATTTGTAAAAACGTAAGTTGGATTGTATCATTCCTCAATTCAAACGCCCTTCAATTACCACTTTCTTCCCATTGTACTGTATATAAAATGAAAAATCCTAAATATGGCCCAAAAGGCACTATATAATCTGGTCTCTGCCTGACTCTCCAGCCTCATTTACTACTCAGTAACCGAAATGTCCTGGCCACACTGATCTTTCAGTTCCTCTACGACCCCAAACTCTTCTCCACTCGGGAGGGCAGGGGGACAGGGGTGCAGCGGCGGGCTTAGTGCACACCATTCTCTCTGCTTGGAATGAATGCCCTTCTCAGCCTTTGCCTGGACTCTACGTGCTCACTCTCACATTTCAGTTCTCAGCTTAAAATTTACTTCCTCAAAGAGACCTTCCCTGACATGCCACACTGAATTAGCTTCACTGCCTTCCCTCATTATACTCTCTCAAAGTACCCCAAAGTACCTTTCCTTGATAGGACCATCCCAATTAGTAATTATAACGTTGGTTTAATTACACCTAATGGTTAATGTTTGTTTGTCTCTTGAGACTGCAGGCTATAAAAAGCAGGGACCCATTTCTGTTCCACTTACCATCATATCCTCAGGATATGGCACAACACATGGTACCTGGCAAGTACCAAGAATACCTTTTAAACAAATGATAGAGCTTTCATCCCAGCTCTGCCAGATATGATCTAGTCACTTAAGTTCTCAGGACCTCATCAACGTCCTTTCCCCCTTTTTAATCTTATGACTCTAAGAAGATCATAGAAACTAGAGTAAATGAGACAAAGAAATAGGAAATCACAAAGAGTCTTAAGAACAGTTTTTCTGAAGTAGTCGGGGAGTAGTGGAAGTGGGACAGATAAATAAGGGAGGGCCTTGATTATTGGGTTATGAAGTTCAGACTTTCTTCAGCAGCCAAGTGGAGAATGCTACAATCAGAACCATGTATTTGGAAGTTTAATCTATCTGTGGTGTACAACTACCTGAAGAAGAGTCTAAATGCAAAAATTTAATTAGACTCCAACAGGTGAATAAGGCCTCAACTAGTTTTAAAAGGTAGTTTAATATGAGAACACAAATACATGTATTAATGAAGATTCTTAGCATTATTATTTAATAATGAAATTAAGCTTGTTTTAGTTATGTTTATACAGAAAGCAAAAAAAAAAAGTGATCCAACAATGGAAAATACTTTCATTTTCCCATTCATTCATTACTGACAATGCAGCCAGATTAATCTTCCAAAAGCATGGCCCAGATCATATTACTCAAAAAACTTTAGTGGCTCCCCACTGTCTACTGAATTAAGTCCAAACACCTTAGCCTGATATTTAAGACCCTACACAAACTGGCCCCAACTTACTTACTTTTACTCCTCTGTATTCTAGGCAAATTGAACTACTTTTGCTCCAAACACTGTTAGCTTTTTCTGCCTCCACCAGATCTTGGTTCACATTGTTCCATCTTTCTGAAATGGAATCCTACCCTCCACTCCTAATCTGCCTGTCACACCCTACCTTCCTTATTCAGGATCCAGCTCACATGTAACTGCCACTCAGTCTCTTTCTCCAGCCCACCTCAAGTACAAAATGATTTCCTCCACTTCTACAGCCACCCATACCCCCAGTGCTCTGTAACTCACTGTGTTCTATCTTCAGTGACTTTTTCCTTATATGTTTGATCCTCCCATTTAAATTATAAACAACTTCCAGCCCCCTCCTTCTGTGGAGCTAAGACATATTTGCACATAAAAACAGACAACTATATTTATAATTTGTAAACTGTTCTAAGAGCCTGTTCCTTTTGAGGGCAGGAACTGTTTCTGATTCATCTTTTGTTTCCTGTAATTCTTTGAGCAAAGGTATGTGCTTAAACAATTTTGTTGAATAAAATACTCATAAATTTTAGGTTGAATATAAAATTTGTCCTTATTGCTCAGGTCTTATTCATTGAGGCCACATTACAAGACAGAAGCATTTATTAAGCACCTGTACTGTAGTTAGCTACTGTGCTAAAAGACCATGGGAATGATTAAAAATAAGTATAAAATGCTATGCCTATCCTAAGAAGCTTATGGTATTGTTAGGAACATAAGACATATTTCCAAAGAAATTAGAAAAATAATAAAAGTGCTATGAGACACCATCAAATTCTAAACTATGAATTTTCAAAAAAGCTGGTATGGATAATAAGTACCATGGGAAGTCTAGAATGGAGAGATCAAAGTTGGCTAGTCTTGATGAAGAATGCTTCTGAGACGCTTGGCTAGAGGGCATGAAAAGACAAGATTAGACAAAACAATGTGTTCCCCCAGGTTGCTCCAAGAGCCATATCCATCCCTATATCTTGTCTTTAAAAAAATCTCTGACATATAAATGTGAGTGTGAGCTCAATGGCTCCATTCTCTGAACAAGTGCCCATATGAAACATCTAGAAATTCAAAAACAAAACCATCGTTTTCCAAAACACAAACTCATTTTCTACATTTTCCTCACATGCAATGTTGGGGGTAAGTTGGGGGGACTCTCAAAGATGACCATTTTAAAAAGCCAAATTAAATTCTAAAAACAAACTGCAATAAATCTTCATGGCCCTTCCCTAACTCATTCTATCAAGTGGATACATTTTAGAATAGCTGACTGGAAGTTGCTCTTACTCCTGTTCAAATGTTTCAAATTAGAAAGGTCCTCAGGACACAGAAGCAACCTAAACGCCCAACAACAGAGGAATGGATAAAGAAGATGTGGCACATATATACAATGGAATATTACTCAGCCATAAAAAAGAAATGAAACTGAGTTATTTGTAGTGAGGTGGATGGACCTAGAGTCTGTCATACAGAGTGAAGTAAGTCAGAAAAACAAATATCATATATTAATGCATGTATGTGGAATCTAGAAAAATGATAGAGATGAACCTATCTGCAGGGCATGAACAGAAGAGATGCAGACATAGGGAATGGACGCGTGGACACGGAGGGCAGGGGGAGATGAATTGGGAGATTGGGATTGACATATGTGCACTGCCATGTGTAAAACAGATAGCTAGTGGGAACATATTATATAATGCAGGGAGCTCAGCTCAGTGCTCTGTGGTGACCTAGATGGATGGGATGGGGGGACAAGGGTGGGAGGGAGGTCCAAGAGGGAGGGGATATATGTACACATATAGCTGACTCACTTTGTTGTACAGCAGAAACTAACACAACATTGTAAAGCAACTATACCCCAATTTAAAAAAAAAGTCACTTATAAACTCATTTAAATGAGAAACAGTATATCATAGTGGTTTAAAATAAAGTTTAGACCCTGAAGCCAGCTGGCCTGGGTTCATAACCCAGTGTGAGTAGTCTTCCTCTGTGCCTCAGTTTATTCATCTTTAAAATGAGAACAAAGACAGCTAACTCATAGTATTGTCATGAGAACCAAATAAATTAATGTATTACTAAGTATTCTAATCTAGTATACAGTAAGCAACCAGAATACTGCTACCTATTATTATTATCCAAAGGAACTAAGGGCACTACTTAGGTAATAATACAGTAGTAAACAAAAGGTACCAGCTTCAAAAGTGAAAACTGGACATTTCTATATATGAAATTAACACTAAAGGAAATGCAGAACGTATATACACATGGAAACTCAATGTACATGGCAAGAAAGCAGAAGAAAGGGGAAAATTCAACAAATTGTGCTGGGAGAGATAGAAATCCACACACCAAAAAAAAAGTCCTAACAGTATACACAAAAATTGATTCCAGGTAGTTTAATGGACAAATATCAAAAGATAAACTTTAAAACTTTGACAAAATATAAAAGAATGTGAACATGGAAGAAAAGAGAAAGATTTCTTTAGTAAGACATAAAAAGTACAAACCATAAAAGAAAAGCCTGATAAATCCAACAGCATTGAAATTAAAAATGTTTGTCCATCAAGAGTCCATGTAAAAAACGCAAAGATGAAGCATAGATTGAGAAAGGATATTAGAACACACATAATTAACAAAGGATTAGAATCCAAAAGATTCTGATAAATCAGTAAAAGACAAAACAATCCAATTTTTTAAATGGGCAAGATATATTAACTGGCAATTCACAGAAGAAACACAACGGCCAATAAGCATATGAAAAGGTGCTTGTCTCATTAACAATAAAGAAAATACAAATTAAAATCCTTATGAGATACCATTTCACACCCACTGGGAGTGGCAAAAATCAAAATATCCTGGCAAAGATGTGGAACAGTGAGAACTACAGTACCAGGAAGAATGTAAATGGATAGAATGGGAAACAGTAGTAATGTCCATCAATAGAAGAATGAATATATCAACTGTGGCATATTCATTCAATAAAATACTAAAGAGTAGTGAAAATGAATTGTGGTAGATTATCTGCTACACTGTCCACAATCACTCCTTGCCCTGTATCCATGACACTTTACAATGTGACTTTGCTGCTTCTCTCATCAAGAGCTGCAACCCTCAAATCTGGGATGGCCTTGACAATAGAATGCAGTGAAAACTGATGTTGTGCCAGTTCTTAGTCTAAGTGTTGAGGCCTCGCATGCTTCCTCTTGCTCTCTTATAACCATGCTCTGCAGCCTGGTGAACAAGACTGGGCTAGCCTCCTGCAGGATGAAATATGTGAAGCAGAAACAAGCTTCTCCCCTCAATCATCTGAACTTACCCAAACTTCAGCCAACCCAGCAGCACGTCATAGATACATGAGCAAGTCTAGCCAAGATCAGCGGAATCATCTAGCTGACCCACAGTCTCATGAGCAATAATAAAAGGTGGTTATTTTAAGTCAGTAAGTTATGGGGTTTGCTACAAAGCAACAGATAACTGATACATGTATGGATTGAAGCTGTACATATTAATATAAATAAATTTGACAAATAATTTTGAGTGTAAAAAGTAAGCTGCACAAAAATATATAAATGTTATCATACTGTATATATAACATTTAAAAAGCATTGTTTACATAATTCAAAGAGTCATGTACCACAATGTTCATTGCAGCTCTATTTACAATAGCCAGGACACAGAAGCAACCTAAGTGTCCATCGACAGATGAATGGATAAAGATGTGGCAAATATATATAATGGAATATTACTCAGCCATAAAAAGAAACGAAATTGAGTTATTTGTAGTGAGGTGGATGGACCTAGAGTCTGTCATACTGAGTGAAGTAAGTCAGAAAGAGAAAGACAAATACCATATGCTAACACATATATATGGAATCTAAAAAAAAAGGTTCTGAAGAACCTAGGAGCAGGAAAGGAATAAAGATGCAGACGTAGAGAATGGAATTGAGGACACAGGGAGGGGGAAGGGTAAGCTGGGACGAAGTGAGAGAGTGGCATGGACTAATATATACTACCAAATGTAAAACAGACAGCTAGTGGGAAGCAGCCTTATAGGACAGGGAGATCAGCTCGGTGCTTTGTGACCACCTAGAGGGGTGGGAGAGGGAGGGTGGGAGGGAGGGAGATGCAAGACAGAGGAGATATGGTGATATATGTATATATATAGCTGATTCACTTTATTATAAAGCAGAAACTAACCCACAGGTGTAAATCAATAATACTCCAATAAAGATTTTAAAAAATGGCATTGTTTAAGATATACTACATACATATGAGAATGGTGGTTACCTCAGGGTTTGGAGAGAGGAAAATACCACTGGTGACAGGTACACAGGGGCTCCCTATGTGAGACTTTCCCTAGTCACCCTATCTAAAATTGCACCCTCCCAGCACACCCTGCCTATATTACCTTGCCTGCTTTATTCTTCTACTTAGCACTTAACATCAGCTAATTCCATAAAAGCAGGAATTTGTATTGCGTTTGTCACTGCCTGCCCAGCTTCTAGAACAGTGATTGGCAGAAATTCTGATTTAAAGCTCCCCAGGTAAGTGTAATGTATACCCTGGATTGATAATCACTGCTTTAGTGAAGGTGACATATAGTAGCAGTTAACAACAGGAGCTGGCAAACTACAAGCTGAGGGAAAAATCTGGCCGGCTATCTGTCTTTGTATGGTCCACAAGCTAAGAATGATTTTTACTGAAGAACATGTGCAATCGATTTGACAGGAACACTTAACTTTGAACCCCAATTAAGGGAAATGCTATCCCCCCCATAAAAAAAATAATTCTGTTCTTCTCATTAGTAGACCTGTATTACAAAAAAGTGCCCATTTATTATTATATTTTGAATTTCATCAATTTTATGTATGGAAATTTGTTTTCTCTCTTGTTACATAAGTATCTACATCATATCCTTGATTTTTTCCTCTTGGCCTATGAAGCTTAAAATATTTACCATCTGGTCCTTTATAGAAAAGGTTTTCCAGCCTCTAATTAAGAGCAACAGCTCTAGATGTTAAATCCTGTGTAAATTTAGGCAAGTTCTTAAACTCTCCGTGCTTTAGTTTCCTCATCTACCTGAAAGAGCTGGGGTTAGAAAAAGTAGAAGTAATATATACGTGTGCCTGGTCATTAAGAAGAGCTCAATAAATACTGGATAGTATTATTAGTGAGGAAGAAAAGAAACAAACAAAAAAGTAAGCAAAGAGGGACTTCCCTGGCAGTCCAGTAGTTAAGACTGTGCATCCACTGCAGGGGGCGTGATCCCTGATTGGGGAACTAAGATCCCACGTGCTGTGCGGCATGGCCAAAAATAAAAGAAATAAAAATTAAAAAAATAAAGTATACAGGAAGTTGTGTATAGGTTACATTAAAAATACTATGCCATAAAAAAAGTAAACAAAGAAATTAATACAGTTATACAAGTCTTTGCAATTTATACTAAGTTCTATGAAGGAAATAAAAGATAGAGATAGATAATAACCAGGTTGTCAAAAAGTGACCAAGAATCCCACACAGGGCTTCCCTGGTGGTGCAGTGGTTGAGAGTCTGCCTGCCGATGCAGGGGACACGGGTTCGTGCCCTGGTCTGGGAAGATCCCACATGCCGCAGGGAGGCTGGGATCATGAGCCATGGCCACTGAGCCTGCGTGTCCGGAGCCTGTGCTCCGCAACGGGAGAGGCCACAACAGTGAGAGGCCCGAGTACCGCAAAAAAAAAAAAAAAAAATCCCACACAGTGTGGACATTCAGAAAAGCAAGCAAAATATAAAGGAAATATGAAGGGGGAAGTTGCTGATTCTTGTCCCCTTAAGTCACCTCCAGAAAAGATGGAGATGAACTCAGCTATGTGAAACAGCAGAAAATGAGGTTAAATTGTATCTGAGGTCACTTCTGGAGTCACAATACAATTAGAGGCAGCAGAGCATATTGGTTAAAAGTAGGGCATGAGAATCAGCTTGCCGATATTCAAATCTCAGCTCTGACACTCACAGCTTAGCTATGAAACACTGGACAAGTTAAGAACCTAAGTTTCAAGATTCCTCTTTTGTAAAACAGGGGTTAAAAACACCATCTGCCTCCTAAGACTCCTGAGTATTAATAACAGTTAATCACAGTGCCTGGCACGTCATCAGTGCTCAATAAATGTTGGCCATTATTATTACACGAGTTGCCAAAGTCTTGTCTAAATAGATCCCTTAATGTTTCCTACAAAGCCAATCATTTACAGTCTATGTTTTCCATTTTCTCTGCCTCTTCGCCTCAAATAGTGTTTTAATAAAGCTTTTACTTCACTTCTCAGCAAATTTCTTTAGATTTGAAGCTACTATATATCTTCAGCCCTGTATATTTCCATCATTTTCAACTGAAAATCAATACTGGGGCTCAAAAGAAGGATATTTTTCTAGAGGAAAGAACTACAGTAACTGACATTAGGCCCAAACACCATCCATTTCTCATCATTTGGACATAGGTATGTAATGTTACTATAGTGTTCTTCCTTATTTTTATTTTCCAAAGAGTAAAATGGCCTCAAAAGAAGTTGTTTTAAAGCTATCTTACTCATGCTCATATGAGCATATGCTGGTTTTCTGTTTAAATCAAAGAAAAAGTAGTGCCAATGTCAGATTTTAAAGTAAGAGACCATTTGATGCCCAAAATGAGACATGATTCCTCAGCACCACCTATTCTTGTACAAAACAATAAATGGTTCCCTGCAGGACACAATCTACAGCTCACCTACCCAACTTAATAACAATCTTATCACCAAAAGTACCTTGAGCAAAGACAGCATGGAGAAGTCGTTCTGTTATAAATTTAGGAACAAAATTAAAGGTCCTAGGGAGACATTTTCTACAAGCACACCCAGACAGTGAAAAGGACTGCCACATTCAAACAGGATTTTACTGCTTTATAAGCATATCTCTCTCTGAAGCAACTCAAAATTATGACTGACTCAAAATAAAGATCTGTGTAGCTATAACCAGTGTACCCAGACCCTAATATATCAGTAGATATTCACTGAGGCTCTTCAGAGCAGGAAAGTCATGGCACTGCTCTCTCCCAAAGAGTTCTAAGGGTTCTTCATATACAACAACCAAAAGACAGATAGATATAGAAAGATAGAAAAAAATCTTTCTTTTTATCCACAGGCAGCTCAACCAAAGACCACCATTTCTTACCTTTTCTGTTTGCATAAGTGAGATAATATGGTATTAACAGCACTGAGCTGGAAGTCCACGATCTGAATTTTATTCTCAGCTATCACTTATCATATGCTTGACCTTCAACAAGTCACTTAACTTCTGTTGTTTTCAACTTACTTAGGAACTCAAGGTTATTTGCTGTGAATATCCTTACCAATTCTTCATCTAAAATTCATGTTACCTCCACCATCTATTCTCCTGCCTCAGCAAAAAAAAAAAAAAAAAAAAAAAATCATTAATATTTCTCTGTCAGTTAGGACCCTATCAATTCCAAGGGACAGAAACCTAACACAAATTGAGATAAGTTAAAAGAAGTGTGTGTGGGGGTGTTTATTCGACTTGAGTAAATGGAATAGCCAGAAGTAGAACACATTACAGACACTGAACCAAAATCTTCAAGACCTGATTTCTCTCTCTCTCTGGCTCTATTATTATTCTGACTTCATTCTTGGGCTTTGCATGTTAGCCAGAGAAGTGCAGCCACTCTTGCCTTTCATCGGCCTAGGGTAAAGTGGCAGGAGGCTTCCTCCCATAGCTCACCCAAAGGCAAAAGCTGTGATTGGTCCACCTTGAACCAATCACTTGACTGGGGGAATGCCAGAGCAGTTACTACCACCAATTAGGCATGGACTGTAAGTGGGTAAGGAGTAAGTGCCTCCAAGCAAAAACAAAGATGTTCTTTACTCCTCACCCAAGCCAAATCCCCCCATTGAGGCCCATTCCCATCTCCCTCCCCCATCAGCTATGTCCTCTGCCCCCATTATCTTCTTCCAAAAGCAAATCTTCTCCTTGAAACCTTCACCTTGATGTTTGGTACATCATTCAAACTCTTAATACAAGTGAGGTATCACTTTCTCTTCTTCATCTCCTAAACCCAATCAGTCACCAATTCTCAAAGATTCCACCGCCTCGGTTTCTTTTTTCCAGTCCTCTTCCTCCCCAGCTGCATGCAACTGGTCTCCCTGACTCCAGTCTCATACCACTCCAATCCATATTCCATACTATCACCTGTGATCTTTCTAAAGTTCAAGTCTAATCGTATTTTCCTTTCTTCATACTTTTTAATGTCCCCTTGTTTCCTGCAGCATAAAAACCATCTTATTTCTGACCATCCTCACCACATAATCATTCCAACTACTTGGAATTTCCAAAATTTAGTAATCTGTTTTTCATCTGTTCTATTGTTCACATTGCTCTCTAGACTGGAATTTTCCTGTGCTACTTTATGGATTCAAGGGGTTTCTGCTACTCTAAAACACCTGGGTAAACAAGATACAGCTAAGATGTTTCTACTTGTATGAAACCTTTCCTAAGGTACCCACTAGGACTTCTTTGTTTGTGCCCTCAATATACCCAATATAGTTTTCTCTCACAGCACCTATAACACTTCATTGCACTTACCTATTTACAGACTTGTCTCATTCCTATAGTTTTTAAAAGCAAACATGGCTTAGGATCATTTGAAAAGCTCTGTAAAAATACAGATGCCTAAACCAAAATTAGGGCCCAGCCATGTATACTGTGAAAAAGCTTCAAGATGATTAATGTTACCTGCCCCTATCTCTCTAGTTAAAAAACCACTGACAGATAACAATCTGCTTAAGGAAAACAATTCTTATTAATATATCCAGTTCTTCAAATTGTTCTTGGCAGCAGGGAAACAATAAATGTTATGGAATGAAAGTAAGTCTTATACTTTGCTGTGAATCAATCACCAAAAATCACCCAACGGAAGAAAATGAATCATAATAAATCATTTTGGGGCAATCCAATTAAATAATTATTTTATACATTGGGTGGGGGGGATGGGGAAAGGGACAGAGGAAGAAATTACCCAAATCACCGTCTTCTCTGATAATCAAGAATGGAACATTATCCCATACATTCAATTGCTGAAGTCAAGGATAAATGGTTCTGATTTTAACTTCAAGGTACTCTATGGTTATGAGTCAGACTCTAAATAGTACGCTGCTTTTTAACAATGAATAAAACTAATACCGCCTTCTGCATAGCTCTCTATGCAGCAAGAATCAAGATATATGTGGAACATAGCTCTGGTAAGAATTAAAGTTAGGCAATACAAAGAAACAGAATTACCCCTACATTAAATCCCATTTAATAAATATTTTCTGCCTTCCTTCAAGGCCACACGCTAGTTTATTTGTACTAGTAAGGTGAGCAAGAGGCACAGTGGCTGCCCTCACCTAAAGCACATTATCAATGTTGCTCAAATTCACATTAAATAAAATTGAGACTGCCAAATATTTTATTTGTATACCATCATAACCGTTAAGTCAGATTAATACTCTTATAAAACTTTTAAAAAAGAATACTAAGGTGTTTTCCTGGTTTGTAGCAGCATCATGAAAAAGATTTCCTCTTCAAAACCTGAATAATGTGTGAACGGGCTTTAAAAAAAGCTGAAAGTCCCACTGAAGCAATTTAATTCACCATATTATACAGGAGCCTGAAATATTTTGCACAGGGACCCGACCAAGCAAGAAGAGAATCTGTTCTACATTCTCGTCAAAATTCAAACTGATAAAACTTCCTAGATGCAGCTAGAGGCTGAATGTTACTGAAGTTGCCTTCTTTTTTCTAGTTGTATTATAAAAGCAAGGAACAAACAGAAAAAAATTAAATAATACAGCAAAGACATAAAAACTTTCCTTCAGGGCTTCCCTGGTGGCGCAGTGGTTGAGTCCACCTGCCGATGCAGGGGACACGGGTTTGTGCCCCGGTCCGGGAAGATCCCACATGCCGCGGAGCGGCTGGGCCCGTCAGCCATGGCCGCTGAGCCTGCGCGTCCGGAGCCTGTGCTCCGCAACGGGAGAGGCCACAACAGTGAGAGGCCCGTGTACTGCAAAAAAAAAAAAAACCCAAAACAAAAAAACTTTCCCTCAGCGAACATTTTCTATCATTTTCCTCAGTGAGACAGGCAAACCTAGCACCAAGTTAAAAAGGAAGAAAAAATCTAAGGGGAAGAACTTTATTTATTTAAAGTAAAAAAATCCTTAACTAAATACAGTTCCAAGTTTCACCCCTCCCCCCCCAAAAAAAAACTAGAAAAAAAAAGGATGAAACATGATAATGGAAAAAAAATGGCATCTTGTTGTACAAGAGAGTTAGTAAGTTATTACAGAATTCACAGAGGCTAGAAGTTCTGACCTTCAAGTACAAACTCTTGAGAGATAGAAAAATAATAATGCAAACTGTTTAAAGTACTGTAGGCTTTTCTTTGAAGTAAAACTCTTCTGGCCTCATTAACTGAACTTGTCCCTTGATAATCAAGTCTGCCCAAGTTTCACAAGTATTTCGTGAGTAAATTCATCATAACGTGCACCTTGGGCCATCTCATTTAAAAATATGCATTGCAAAGAACACTGTACTGCAATTAAACAAGGCCATTTTTAAAAAACCCAAAAGCCCAATTAGATTATGTAAATGTGAATTAAATGTATACATAAATCAGTCAATACCCAAAGATCCTGGTAAAATGCCAGCCAGCAGAGTCTTTGGCCTAAGAAATATTAGAAATGACATCCTAGACGGATACATACTTTTTCTCTAGTGCCATAAACTAGTCATCCATGTTAACTTGACTCTGCTATGAGCAAAAAAACTATCAAATTTAGTTACATTTTAAAAGAATTTTTTAAAGCTTTTCTATTAGCCAGAAATACCTTAATTCATTTTCCCTCTTGTGGCTCAGTTATGAACATCCTTTGGTTTGGAGTTTGCAAAAAAGTAATAAATTTTAAAAAGTAATAAATAAAAAGGTAATAAAAGCTGTAACTTAATTACACAATTATACAGAATATAGATAATAATCTGGTTTGTGTTCCCAAATTATCAATCAACAATGGATTTTATTATGGTGCTGGTTCCCCTTCAGAGCAGAAAAAATTAACACTGAAAACAGACTTGGGAATCTTATGGATTTTATTATGGTGCTGGTTCCCCTTCAGAGCAGAAAAAATTAACACTGAAAACAGACTTGGGAATCTTAGGTCCCCCTAAACACTTCATATTAGCAATTCTTTTTTTTTTTTTTTGCGGTACACGGGCCTCTCTCTGTTGTGGCCTTTCCCGTTGCGGAGCTCAGGCTCCGGACGCGCAGGCTCAGCGGCCATGGCTCACGGACCCAGCCGCTCCGCGGCATGTAGGATCTTCCCGGACCGGGGCACGAACCCGTGTCCCCTGCATCGGCAGGCTGACTCTCAACCACTGCGCCACCAGGGAAGCCCCATATTAGCGATTCTTGCATGGGCTTCTTCAACTTGTAAAACTATGGAGGAATAAGTTTGGACAGCACTTTGGAAAAGCACAATTGAATCCCCCAAACAAGTCTCTCAAGGAGGAATTAGTGGGGACTGCTGTTTTGTAGGTATACTCTACAAAGAAATTGCAAACACCTGTGCTTCTCTTCATTTGCAAAGACACAGGACATGAAACCTGGACTGTTGGTTCTAAATATTCTCTCCACAGAGGTCTGTTCAGATAATCCTAATAGCATGGGCTTCATTTGTAGAAGCATCATGTTATGAGATAAAAGATAAAAAAAAATTCAAAAACACGGAGAAAACTGCCAACCTTTAGAAAAGAAAAACATTTGATTCAAATAACCAATATATAAAGAAGAAATAGGAAAAAATTTATTATCTTATACCATATCTATTTTCTCATAATTCTTAATAAAATACAGATAATTTAATTAGTTTACATTATCCACTGTGAAGCCTACAACACTGATATACTTGCTGATGACAAAAATGATGTAGTGTTTTCGCCCACCTTGCAAAAAACCTACTGAAACATACTCTATGATCAGATCAACAAACCCTGGCCGACAAATCAGGAGAATTTCCAAGAGGTATGACCTTTTAGTGGGAAAATGCCATTTTCCTAGTACCCAATATAGAGAAAACATGAAAGAAAATCAAAATGAAAACTCCCCACTATTATATTGAAAACTATGTCTCCAAACTCTTCTCTCCATACTTAGCAAAACAGTGATAAATACTGGCCCTAATTTATTTAGGTACAAATGAACTCATGATTAGTTTTAAAGCTAAAAACCTCAGTCTGCTCATGAGATTTTCTTGTAATACCTCTAAAACACGCACACACACAGATCTCACTATTATTATCTGAAATGCTGTTATTTAAATCTTTACTGAGTTATTGAAGAACACAATTTTGAAATTACTAAAATAATGTATTAATTTGCTTTTAGAACCCTAGCAAAATAAAGTTTGTATATGTGTATTCATTTTCAATCTAGCCTAAACTGAACATAATCAGGAAAATTTGAAGAAATAAAATAACTTACAATAAAGAAGACAAGGTGATATTATGATATATTTTTAAAATAATGCCCTAGTACACCAGAATATTGAAGTATGTATTATAATATATTCTAGGCCCTTAGATTTCCCCTGTTGATGAGATTACTAGAAACCATTTTTTTTTGTGTGTGTGTGTGTGTGTGTGGTACGCGGGCCTCTCACTGTTGTGGCCTCTCCCATTGCGGAGCACAGGCTCCGGACGCGCAGGGTCAGCGGCCATGGCTCACAGGCCCAGCCACTCCGCGGCATGTGGGATCCTCCCAGACCGGGGCACGAACCCGTGTCCCCTACATCGGCAGGCAGATTCTCAACCACTGAGCCACCAGGGAAGCCCGAAACCATTTTTTAGAGTCAGTTTGATCCACTCTGTTGATACAAAGGCTTCCAGAGTCCACTAAATGAATAGCTATGCCTAAACTCAAAGAAAACCAACAGACTGTACCCTTGTTACTTATATGCAACAGTGTTGAGCCCCAAAGTAGTGTCCTCTTGGGGGAATGCTAACAAAAAACTAATTCTCTCAAATAATATTACATTACATTTTTTCCCTGATGTTCCTATGGTGACATCCTCAAGAATAAAAATACTATTAAGCATCCTTTTCCCTTCTTACCTAACATTTAAATAATAATTTAAATTCTGAGAAGCACCTACACACATTCTAACCATACACAATTAAAACAAACAAGAACAACAAAAAGAAGACAATATTTCCCAAGCCATGATTATTGCTTTCTTTCTATCTGACCCATGGTGCACAATTCCCAAAACTATCAGCACAATTCAAACACCCTTAACTAAAGATTAAGTGTCTGTCCATTTGTTCTTCATCTGATATCCTTTTCTCTTTTTTATTTTCTCTAAAGAAAATGACAGAACAGATCACCCAGAATGATAAAGTCAAAGTACTGTTAACATAAATAGTTATGCTAGGAATTATACCAAAAATAGGACATATACAAGAACCTGATCATACAGTGCTCCTTTTCATTGAAGCCTTTGCATTATTCTATGCAAACAAGAATAACATGTCAACTACAAAGGTAAACATACCCCCTGTTAATGAGTATTCAGCAGCAAGTGAGGAGCAAAGATGATAACAAAGAGCACCTTGCAAATTATGCTTTCATTCTTTCACAGCCCATCACAATGCTCCACTGCACACCCAGGTCCATTCTCACCCTGGGTGAATCAGCTTCCTCAACACTAATGACTGTTACTTCAATCACTCACACCAATGGTCAGATCTGGAACCCCATCATCACCCAGAACTGTTCCTCCTCTAATACTTCAAATTCTCTCAACACAACCCCACTCCTCCTGGATCGCTCATTCCCTTACTCTCATTAAAGACCTATTCTCCGACTCATCCAGACCTCCTGTCCATCCATTTTCCCCTAGGCCATCAATTTTGCTCCTGTCTTCACTTCTTTCTTAATTCCACTGAGACCACAGGGTCCATTAATGACTTTCTTGTCAATAGTTCCACTCCCTTGTTTCCTTGTCCTTCCGCTGTACATCTCAACAAAGCCTCCAGTCCTGGAAAAATACATCTAACTGGCTTCTCCACTCATATACCTTGGGCTGCTAAGCACTACTGGAAAAATAAAAACAATAGGAGGCACAGCCCTACAGGCTGGTCCTCCACAACCCAGGAAGTTTCCTCATAAATATCTCTTTAGAATCCAGATTTCAATGGGTTGAGGAGGGAATTAAAGGTGTGTAGCAAAGGAAGGGAGTTCAGCATTTCACATTATGTTCAAAGCAGCTTGGGGATAAGAGGAAAGAAAAGGCTGGTATGTAGAAGGAGCAGAAACAAAGGAGAAGTCAGAGCACGCTGAGGTTTAAGAGGGCTGGCAAGGAGGGAAAGTTTGGAGGGGTTGAGAAGATGAAGGATGTTGAACATTCCTACAGAGGCAGAGAAATGGATAGGATCCATTGATTCAAATTTTATGAAAATAATATATTTGCTTCAGTAATATAAATAACAACTGAAAAGGGTTTATCGCCAAAGTAACCCAGAGTTTAACTTCTTGCATTAGTAAAAACCCAAACTCTGAAGTTAGATAGCCTGGATTTGAATCCCAGCTCTTCCAATTCCTAGTTATGTTATTTCCTAATTAAGTTATTTCATCTTTCTGTGCCTCATCTGTAAAATGGGGATGATCATAATACCTACACAATAGGGTTGCTGTGAGAATTAAAGGAATACCCAGAACATACAAAGTGCTCTGAATAGTGACTGGCATATAACAAACACCATATTAGATGTTAGCTATTATTCTGGCTAAACACTTGCTGCTTAGATGCTCCTGTGTTCATGTAGTACTAGAAGGAGTGTACTGGACTCTCCCTGCCCACCCCCACCTTGCCCCCATGTCCCCAACCTAATACCTACTATCTTTCAGCTCTGGTCTTCTTTGAAAAGTCTTCCCTGACTCTTCCTCTTTCCCTCTCCCTAAACAACTGGGTTAAGTGAATCCCTTCTATTCTTCCATAGCATACCGGCTTTACAACTTCCACAGCATTTATCACAGAGTATTAGCTTTCAGTTGACTCATCTGTTCCTATCCCACCCCTGCCCCACAACCTGCCACTGATTTGTGAGTTCTTGCAGGATGGGGGCTATCCTTTCTGATTAAAGTTCAGGGGTTAAGAATAAGTGATATATGTAAATCAATATAACATGGTGCCTAATGGGTATTAGACAATAAATGTTAAATAAATGAATAAATCAGTCACTATAGCCTTAGATGATTGTTTTACACAAGTTCATCTACTAACTTAATGCCTATCATTTATAAACGTGCTGCAGTTAAACACTTAAGTTAAAACACGTAACTAACCTGAGTTCTTAAAAAGCACCGCACACAAAGGAATTACCACACACCAAAGAAATTACCACACACAAATGTCTTGCAATGTTTTCTAAATTCAGTATATATGCACATTACTCACACAACTCTTTCCAAAATAAACCTGATAATGGGTTAAAAGAAGTAAAACTGTTTGCTACATATTCTGTAAAGCAAAATATGTAACTTCCAACTACACATGTCTTTTCACAAACCACAGGTCATTGGATTACCAGAAATTGATACTTCCCCCTCACTGGTGATTATTCTACATGTACTTTTAGTTTAAGCTAACTTTTTGAAGCACATTTTTTCAATTATATGTATGTAAAACATGTATCATTCCAAGCTATTTTTTCTCTTCTAAGTCATAAAGATATGTTTTACTTACATAATTGACCAACAACAGAATTCCTACCCACATGTTAACAGTATGTATAATGGATCATTATATTATGGACAGAAAAAAAGAACTTATAAATAATTCAATGTTCCAACTGCTAAGAAGATAATGAGTACCATAATAAGTACTATATAGCTCAAAATGAAATTCAATTGGGGATGTAAAATTTTCAGAAATTTTGGAACAAAAAAGAAAGAGGAAGAGACACCTGGAAGAGAGAAAAATTGGGGGAGAGAAAAGGAAATCTGGGTAAAGATGAAAATATATGCACTGTTTTTTTAAGGGTCCTTTACTAATCCAAACTCATTTTAAAATTTGGGAAAATAAAAATTGAATAATGTCTATAACCTGATTTACTTACAAAATTACATTTAGAATTACACTGAATGCTAAATTACATTTAGCATTAAACTGATGACTGATCACACAGTCATCAACTTCCTTATATTTTTATAGCAACTAAAGTTATAAACTAATCAATTTAAATCTACAACACCTCACTTTTATTAGCCTATGAGAAACAGACAAAACTCTGGCAGAAGAAATTATCAACATAAAAGCAAGGAAAAATTAAAGACACGGTCTTCCCGTCTTCCAAATAGTGCTAGGAGATACAGAAATCACTAAATCAATTTTTAAAAAGCCACTATACAAAAGCAAACACATTTTACTTGGAATTCTAAAATCTGGAATCTCCTTTCAACTATAAGACCTTGGGTCAAGTAACTTAACTCCTCTCTAAATGAAGGAGAGTCTTAGGATTTTAAATGCCTTCCAGATCTTACAATCACAGAAATTACCTTCTATGTATTCTTTCATTCTTCATCAAATACATTTTACATTTTCATTCCCCCCACACCTCTTCTCCTTAGGGAGATAGCACAGGAAGTGGTTCTAAGTGCAGGTTACAGAAGTAACACTCTAGGGTTTGTACAAACCCCACTTAGTTAGGAGCTGGATGATCTCCAACAAGTTATTTCAGTTCCCCAAGCCTGTTTCTCCTCATCTATAAAACAGGGGTAATACAAGTTTCTACCCTCATAAGGTTGCTGTGAAGATTAAAAAGAAAGTGCTTACAACAGTCCTGGCACACAGTAAGATAGCCAATTAAAGCTAGCTACATTATTGTTTTATTTTGAAGGCTTTTAAAAATGGTTTTACGCCTGGACTTCCCTGGTAGTCCAATGGTTAAGGCTCTGCACTTCCACTGCAAGGGGGCACAGGTTTAATCCCTGGTCGGGGAAGTTCTGCATGCCACAGCCAAAAAGACACTTAAAAAAAATGCTATTACTCCTTCCATTAAGTGGATAGATACCTAATAGTTAACTTAATCCCATTTAGGTTGTTTCTAAATTTTACCTTTTTAAAGTAAAGGGGATATAAACATCTTTGTGCATTAAGCTTTTTCCAAACGTAGGGAATTTCCTTAGGATGTACCAAGAATTTACATCACTAGATCAAAAGATATGGATGTTTCAGGGCTTTACAGAAAGGTTGTATAGATGTATACTTCCACCAATAGATATGATAGTGCCCAATTCACTGCATTCATGTCAATCAGCACCGAAAATCATATTTTTTTCTTATAATTTGATTTAAAATGTTTCTCAATGTTCCTGTAATTTGCATTTCTTTGATTAACTACAAGGCTGAGAATTTCTTCTGTTTATTAAAAATGTTGGGCTTCCCCGGTGGCGCAGTGGTTGAGAATCCACCTGCCGATGCAGGGGACACGGGTTCGTGACCCAGTCCGGGAAGATTCCACATGCCGCGGAGCGGTTCGGCCCGTGAGCCATGGCCACTGAGCCTGCACATCCAGAGCCTGTGCTCCGCAACGGGAGAGGCCACAACAGTGAGAGGCCCGCGTACCACAAAAAAAAAAAAAAAAAAAAAAAAAAAAAAAAAAAATGTTATAAGAACAATCTCATTCAATAAAAGTTTTTTTATAAGAATAAAAAATTATAAAACACATAGAAATAAGGAAATTAAGAAGGGACAGAATAAAGCAAGTGTACATTTAGAATGTAAATATGTACAGTTATTAAACTGAAGTATAATTTGGCACTAAAATTCCTAGCAGCTAAAAGCAAAGAAGAAAATGTTCTGAACTCTGCTTTGGGAGGGGTCAAGGTTGGGGGACAGTAGCATTCAATTCCACAAGAAAACCGAAACTTTTTTCAGTTATTTAGCATCTAAAAGATATTTCTTAGCTGGATCTTCATAAAAAGAATACAAAATGACTTAAGGACAACAATCTCAACAGCAATACATGACAGAAGGGCTCATTTGCTGCAACTGCATTTCTACCTTACATTTCAAAACTACAAGAAAATAATTCACTAAACATAATTTTGACACATGAAACAGTATTACAGTCATTTCCCAAATTACTACTATACTGCTATCTGCAATTACTGCTTCTTCTAATCTTCCACTTTGCGGGCCTCTCACTGTTGTGGCCTCTCCCGTTGCGGAGCACAGGCTCCGGACGCACAGGCCTAGCGGCCATGGCTCACGGGCTTAGTTGCTCCGCGGCATGTGGGATCTTCCCGGACCAGGGCACGAACCCGTGTCTCCTGCATCGGCAGGCGGATTCTCAACCACTGCGCCACCAGGGAAGCCCATAATCTTCCACTTTTATCTTGAAAAATCTCTAGCATTGAAGGCTTGATCAAACTGAGACAAGCTTATTTACAATTTCTCAAATTCCTTTATTTTTATATGTGAATCTTGGATATTAACAATATGGCTTAGCTGACATCACCATTCTTCTCAATCACCTTGCTTTTATACTTGCAAGAAGAAATAAACTTAGACTCTCAAAAATATTATTTTATCTTGCCATAAAAGGCTATGAAAAATATAGTTCAGACTGAGTGATTTGATACAAACAATTTCACAATAAAATCTTATCCCATTTTTTAGAAAATAGTTGGGTCACTGAATGGTCTTTAGCCATACTGGAATTTATCTGAAACATTTTAACAACCATTTAAAAAAATTATTACCCCAAATTCCTTCACTTTTATTTTTTTAATTTATTTATTTTATTTTTGGCTGCATTGGGTCTTCGTTGCTGGGCTCAGGCTTTTCTCTGGTTGCGGCGAGCAGAGGCTACTCTTCATTGTAGTGTGTGGGCTTCTCATGCAGTGGTTTCTCCTGTTGCGGAGCACAGGCTCTAGGCACGCGGGCTTCAGTAGTTGTGGCACGCGAGCTCAGTAATTGTGGCTTGCGGTCTCTAGAGCTCAAGCTCAGTAGCTGTGGCGCACGGGCTTAGTTGCTCTGCGGCATGTGGCATCTTCCCAGACCAGGGCTCGAACCTGTGCCCCCTGCATTGGCAGGCGGATTCTTAACCACTGTGCCACCAGGGAAGCCCTCCATCACTTTTATTATTTTTATTTTTTATTTTGTGCAGTACGCGGGCCTCTCACTGTCGTGGCCTCTCCCATTGCAGAGCACGGGCTCTGGACGCACAGCCTCAGCAGCCATGGCTCACGGGCCTAGCCGCTCCGCGGCATGGGCATGTGGGATCTTCCCGGACCGGGGCACGAACCCATGTCCCCTGCATCGGCAGGCGGACTCTCAACCACTGCGCCACCAGGGAAGCCCCCTCCACCACTTTTAGAGTCAAGTTCTAGAGCTTCCTAAAGGGTAACACATATACAAAGATCCTCCAAAAAAAAGTTTTGCTTTGTTTTTGCTTTGCAAGAATATGTTTGGACACCAAGGGGGGAAATCGGGGGGTGGGGAGTGGGTGGGGATGAATTGGGAGATTGAGATTGACATATATACATTAACATGTATAAAATAGATAACTAATGAGAACCTGCTGTATAGCACAGGAGAAATTAACACAACATTGTAAAACTATACCCCAATAAAAAAAAAAGAATATGTTCCTATTCTTCTCTCCCAGATTTCTCTTATAGACATTAAAGCTAAAGAATATTGGACACAAAGACCTGTGATCAACATCGGATAATCCTATGTTATAAAATGCTTAAATAAATATCGTACCAAAATTAATAACGTCACTATCTTTATATGAGTGGGTTCTATATGAGAGGAAAGAGACGTAATAGGAAAAGGTAAAGGATGGCAGAAATGACATTAAGAAACTTCATATACTTATTTCTGAAATTCTGCCTGAAGTCATCACTTATCACAGATTTGGTCATTCATTTTCTTCCCACCCCAAGCCAGGCCATCTTAAAAAAATTGTGAAACAGATACAACCTTCTTCATCTAATCCATGGCTCCATTTTACAGATGTAGAAATTTTATCCCAAAGAGATTAACATCACAGAAGTAGAGAGTGGCAAAAACAGTAGTGGAAACTTCAAAATTTGGACAAGAAATCAAGCATTCTGGCTTCTTATATCATATAGAATAATACAAATATTAGTTAGATGCCACTCTTCCATCTCTCAATCAAGTACCCTAAGTATCTGATGTCAGTGCATTCTTTCTTCCTACTAATGTCATGGAGTTTCAACGACTATGAACAAAACTGTGCTTTGTGTTCTCATGACAGCTATTATATGCTTCAGAGACTTTTTAGTTTTTGTAACATTTGATATTTCTTCCTATCATGTTTGTGTTACTTTCTAAAAGATGTTGCTAAAAAATAGCTAGGTAATAAATAATATTAAGATCCCTCTCTTCAGAAAGTGAGGTCCATGAAAAGGAGAGGTTTCTCCTCATTTCATTTTCACTTCCCAGGCCCAAGATATTACTCTAAAGAATACCTTTTTTAACGACAGTATTACTTCCCATACATATTCCACCAATTTAATGTATATCTAGTTAGCAGTTCTCTAATTTTCTTTTTCTTTTTTTTTTTTTTTTTTTAAATCTCAGGGCCCCTTTACACTCCTAAAAATTATTGAAGGCCCTGTGGTAGGCAAGTTTTTAGGATGACCCCGAACAATCCCCAACTCTTGGTATTCGTGCCCTGTGTAGTCCTCTCCCCTTGAGTGTGGGCTGAACCAAGTGATCTGCTTGTAAGAAATAGAATATTACAAAAAGGATGCGATTGCTACTGTGATTAGGTTACAAAGGTTGTGATTTCTAACACTCCTTTCCTGCCAGCACTCTCTAGCCCTTCTTGCGTGCTTGCTCTGATGAAGCAAGCTGGAGAAGCCCACATGGTAAGGAACTGAGGGCAGCCTCCAGCCAACTGCCTGGAAAGAGCCAAGGCCCTCAGTCCGACTGCCAGTAAGGAACTGAACCTAGACAACAGCCATGCGAGTGACCCGGGAAGCAGGTCATTCCCCCGCTGAATCTTCAGATGAGATTATTGTTCTGGCCAACACCTTGACTATGGTCTTTTGAGAGAATGAAGCAGAGGACCCAGCTAAGACATGCCCAAATTCCTGACCCACAAAAACTCTTCCTTTTCCTTTTCATGCTATCCTCTAACCTAAGACGTATCCCCAATCCCAAAGCTCCAAAACTTATATTCTCATATTGTTACAGCCTTCAATTCAGCAAGCCTTATACAGGGAGGACCTTTTGCTATCTCAGATGTCCAGTGCTCAGGATTCTCAGAGCCAGGATGAGTAGAAGAACATGAGAAGACACAGGAAGACTCTACTCTGGGTCAGTTATGAAGGGCAGATACAGATTAGAGAGCAAAAGAAGAAATAGTTCTATGTAAGAGCTGCTAACATCTGTATCTTTTACTAGGCCTATCAGTATGCTCGTGGTAGTGAGCATGATGCTAATTATAATACATGGGACGTGTTAAAATGAAGACTGCCAATCCTGAAATGAATTTAATTCAAAAAAATAGTTTAATAAATATTTACTCAATATCTTCTATGAGCTAAATACTGTGCTAAAATGAGGTACTAAAATTAACAAAACTTGGCTTCTTTAAAACACTCAAGAACCCCAAAGTCTAATGATTACCTGAGATGGAGAACTTAAGAGAAAAATTAAGCAAAATCTACTTTGCAAAGAATAAAAATTACAGGTAACATTAAACATCGTGTTCATTTTGCTTTTGTTTGATATGAATAAATTATTTAGACTTCCACAATTTACTGCTTATCTACTGACAGTATTTTAAAATGAAAGGAGCCTTTTCAAATGTGGATAATCATTTGCTTTCTATGTTTGTAAATTTGTATGACACATTAAAATGTTAGCACTTGTTCATACTTGCTTTTCTACTATGAGGGTTCCAAGTAATCAAAAGATTTAAAAATAATAAGAAATAACATATAAAATTTTTACAGATCCCAGAGTAGGAAAAAAAAATTGTGGATTCCATTTTCCAGGCAAAGTGCTCAGCAATCTATGTACATTATCTCAATTAATTCTAAACACAGCTATGTGAGGAAGAATATTTACAGAGCATTTCTCAGAGACCAGGTTTTCTTCAGTGCCTAAAATAATGCCTAGTACCAATTTGTCAGATTCCTGGGCTACTATTCTTAATTACCATGCAATAGAGCCCCAGTTAAAATGTAAAATAGAGCTGGAAATAGATGCAGGTGAACATCTGTTACACACAGTGGCACTAAAGAACAGAGATCTGGTCTCAACTAGGTGACACCTCCTCAAAATTCGACTGAGTCAAATAAAGATAGAATTCATTTTGAGAGACTAAGGACTAAGAGAGAGAAAGAGAATATGCCCGTATGTTTGCATATTAATATGTATGATACAGTTTTCTGAATTTTGTCTATAATATACAGATATAATATTTATCCTATGCAAAAGCGGCCATCATAAATATATTACTATATCTGAAGTATCGTTTCACAACAAAACAATTACAATTAGCACAAACTCCTAAAGGTTTTGTACTTTCTGTTACTTTGCTAGTAAAAACAAGTAACAATTCCAAATATGAAAACTTGGGTCCATATAAATTAAGTTGTGGCTCCTGATTTGGGTTGATTTTACACAAAGGGTAACTAAGTAAAAGTTACCCTCTACTATGAGAAAGCTGGTCTTGGAATCTTCTGTGACCAGCTTTTCATCTATTTTTCAAATACCAGCTTTAACAGTCTTTCAGCATCATCACAAGGGCAAGCAGCTCTTCCATGAGGTCCAGAACAGAAAACTGGTACACACACACACACACACACACACACACACACACACACACACACACTTTCCAAAGGTATCCACGTCCTATTTTACTTTTATATCACTGTTCAGACTGCTGAAAGTTTCATTCATGGCATTTATTTTGACTGTCACTAGACAGGCTGAACAACTCAGAATTGATACCTCAACTCCAAAACCAAAAAGCATTAAAACTATGCTTCTTAATTCATACAAAATTAATGTCCACAATGCTTTATAAAAGTGCAAAGGAGCAAGAAGCACTTAAACACATAATTATCTCTAAAATTATTTTGCCACCCAAAAGATAACTTTGTTTCTAAAAACTTGAAAAAGGCGATTGACAATAACAAAGAATTTCTGCTAAAAATACCTTCCTTAACCAATCAGAGAAGTCAACTAATGTTAGCTAAAAACTGGAATCAATACCCTTAAATTATTTTAAACAAAGTCCACCACTTTCTAGTGATGTTAACTTTGGAAAATTATGTAACTTTCTTGTACCTTAGTTTCCACATCTACAAAACAGAGATTCAACAATACCTATATCATAGTATCATAGTTGAAGTGAGGATTAAATTAGATAATTCATGTAAAACACTTAGCACCATACCTGGCACATGGGCCAAAACCAAATTTGATAACTTGTTATTTTATACTACCCAGAACCATTCTATCTTAAGCTAATACTGCCAACTGAGGTTGTCTGTTAATTTTTCAGCTCACACAACAAACCCTGCTGTCAACTTATTTATCCATAGCAAATTTTGCTTTCAAATTCTTGTAATAGCATCACTTCATGTGGTCAAGTAACTTTTTGCTGACCTCACTATGTTTACTGCCCAGGAGTAGCTAGAAGCAAGGAGACTTCTGATTCCTTCTTTTTAAATACAATATTTAGTTATTTCACCTGGCACTAGAAGGATTCTGTAGACCATTTGGAGACATGCCTGTAAGAAGACAAATGAGTTATAATGGAAGATATCCTTCTGCTAATGCTATTGCTTAACACTGGCCAATGAGGCAGATGAGTAAAACAGGAAAGAAGGAGAGGTTAACTGCTATCTCCTGGGTGACAATTTCATTACAAAACAAGGAGTCCCTAATGCAAGAGTTCCAGAAGTTGAGTTCTGAATCAGAATGGATATTCCCGTAAACATAATGTTGAAGAACTCTGGGGAAGGACTTTAAACCACTGCAAAAAAGAACCTTCATCAGGACTCTGGGAACATTTGTTAAAGATGTTTGTGCAAAAGCACTAGAAAAAGTGAATTAACTCACTTTTAACTGACTTTCAATTATCCATGAGACACTTATCTTGCAACAAATTAACAAATACTATACAAGCTTACCCAAGGCATAAACAAATCATTTATCTGCTGTCCTACATATTAAATCAGGAATGGCAAGAATCCCTTCTCTACTTAACTATTTCATGATTTTAAATATATTTTCCTCCTTTAAAGCAATAAAATTACCAAATATTACATATATATGTGTGTGTGTACTGGTATATGTATATAAACACTCCTAAATTACCTCTAAATCATGGCCAGTATTCAACTCTATCCTTTTCCCTAACGTTAATTTCCTCACTACCCTACCAAAGCACACATTTTCCAATTCATCCTTTAGTTTTTTATATTTCCACCTTGAAGAAGGTTGTCTTTATAGATGAGGCTCTTAATCAGGGTTCATATATTTATATTCTTAGTCTCAGTGAATTGCCTATTCATATACTTTGACCATTTTTCTATTGGGGTGCCTGTCATTTGTTATTGATGTCTAATGATACTTAATAAATTAAGAAAAATTAACTCTTATCATTCTTATAGGCTACTAATATTTCTCCCATATAACTTAATTATATTTGTAGAGGCTTTTGGCAGGAAGAACCTTAAATAGTTTACATAGTTAAACCTATCAATCTTTCCCTTGTATGGCATCTGAGTTGTACGCCATGTCAAAAAGCTTTTCCATGCCTAAAACTAAATAAAAATTCCTACTTTTGTCTTAATACTTTTCTGAGTTTTTCTTTGAACATTCAAATCTTTAATCTCTCCAGAATTCATTTTTGTGTATGGTATAAGGTATGACCCTGATACTTTTTTTTTTTTTCAAATGGACAACCAACTGTCCTAATACCACCTGGTCACTCTACCTAATGTCAATTTCCATCACTCCAGGCTCCTAAACTCTGGTTTAATGCTGACAGGAAACTTTCATGTCTGCATTAAAGTGATCACTTTTCAAAGCTTGTTGTTGTTCAAGGAGCTATGTATTCTGCTTTAAGCATTCCCAACACCTGCTAGAATTAAAATAAAAAAGGGGGCAGGGGATGAGAGTCTCAACTGTGACTACAACGCCAAAATACAACCGTTAAGTCACCACAGCTTACTTTGTGTATGTACAACTGTAGTATGCACTAAAATTACCACCTGAATTGTTTCCTATGGACAGCACTTTTAGATAGGCTCTTTTACTCTGACAAAGTAGTGAAAACTATACAAGATAAGCATCATTTATTATAACTGGGAGTTAACTATGCCTTAACAGCATGGCAAACAAGAACACCACAGGGAGTTTAGATCCACAAACAATACAAATTTCAAATTTCAACCTTTCCCCCTTATTTAAAAACAGCTTTTAAGTAGTCTATTTAACCTAGTGTTCTCTTTCTGTCAGTGGCAAACAATTAAAAATAGAAATGGGAAGCCTAGAAAACAAAAATTTTTCAGGATGTGCCCAGCACTGTTCAGGGCAAAATACATCCTAACCAGCAGAGAAGGTACATCCTAACCATTAGCATATTTAATTGATTTCTTTAGCCTTGACCAATAAAGAGTCATTAAGCAACTCTTCTGATTACAATTTGGCTTCTCTTAAAGTGAGATAAGGTACTGCTAAATGGCCAACAATTCTGATCCACTTCGCAATTATATTTCTCATAATAGATTTATAGGTTATCACAAACAGGCATTGTTTCTATTTCTGTCTATTCTGTATTTGGTTAGCAAGTCAGTTCTGTTGAACTCAATTACCTGTAAGTATGGTAACCAAATCCGGTTACTGACAACCAGGCCGCCAATGAGCGTGCCCATGTGGTATTACACTTTAAGGTGCTGTCTCAGTAGCCATCTCCCTGAACAAGATCATCTAACGTCAATGATAAGCACCAACAAATATAATTTCAAACCCAGTGCATATGTATTCTGAAAAGACTTAATAACCTACACTGTGCCCTTAACTCTGTACTAATGTGAACAAAATGGATAAACTTCCTGTCCTCACAGAGCTTATAATCTATACAAAGTTGAGAGAAAGAATATTTATGGAAGATTGCCTAAAGGATATGCAACATCTCCATCCTTCTAATTATTCCAAAATCTCTTCCCCTTTTAAGCCACACTCTGTTTTGAATCCTCCTCATCTCCCTACCACGCTGTGTCTTTATTAATGATAATGCATCTGACCTACAGAGGGGCCTTATGAAGTTTGTTGGTGCATGCATAGTAGGACTACTGTAAGGCCACTGTTCACTCCATTACATGGGGTCCTGTTTATAAGGTCTCTGTGGAGCCATTTCCTCTGATCTTAGTGTCAGGAGTTCTGCTTTTTTAAAACAAAGGTTTGTTTGCTTTCAAATGTTATGAACATAAATTGCCTGGGTTTCTTTTTTTGCACCATATACAATGAAGCTTAGAGAAATATTTGTGCCCCACTGAAAGCAAATATTAGATTTTTATATTAGAATTTTGATTTTATTTTATATTTTTATTTTGCATTCTTGCTATAGTTTATGAATCTCTACAAACCACATTAAATTTTGGGGTGGACAAAATGTAACAAATGGATAAAGTCTGCATTAATGCATCATAAGGAAAATGTTCTTTTTAAATTTAATGGATCAGAAAACAAAATCACACGAGAAGTCAAGGGAGACGAAGGATTTCGAGAGTATGATACACAGATTTAAAAAATAAAAACCAGTCAACTCTTAATTAACATGGGGAAACTGGAAAGGGAAATTGAGAAGGGAAATAGAAGATCAGAGAACATCCCAAATAATTTTTTTATTTATAGAAATTAGATCAATGTAGTTAAAAAATGACTTTGTGTAAACTTGAACTTATTGTATGGTTAAAGTTACATACAATATTTAGAAATATTTATTATTCCATAGGTATCACTCAAAACAGTAAAAATAAAACAGTCAAAATTAATAAAGAAAACATAAAAATTACTTGATAATGGCCAGAAGGGTACACCTGGAAAAACAAACAGACTGTTATTATAACCCATTTCTTATCTGAGCTCTTCCTCCCCACCCCCAAATATTAGGAAAAACCCTACGCATGGCAACAATCTGAGTCTACTGACCTCTCAGCTTTCCAATTACCTGGCATAATCTAGGCAGGTGTTTAAACTCCACGACATGCCAAGATCATGTTTTTGCTAGATAGCCTCTTTCCTTCAAGGTCACTGTCATCTTTCCTAGCAACCAAGGGACTCTACAATGATGTCACTGCTGTATGTCAACTGGGGTTTACACATAACATTGTTGAGCCATCTCCACTCAGAAGTTAAATTACCTTCCTCCTCATTGTCAGCTTCCTGAAATACCCCGTTCCTCACACCCCAGAAAACTCCAAGCTTGCTGGGAGGTTAGACCCCAGTTCAATCCAGCACTGAAATGATTTTAAGTCCTGTCAGTTCCAAGTTCGTAGGTAGTGAATAAATTCCTAGACTTCCCAATCTGCATTATCTTTCCATTCCTTCTTCACCCCTGTCCTTCCAAATATCTGATTAAAAATTAAAATGTCTTAAGGGCAGGCAGAGTAAAAAATTAGGCTCAGGGCTTCCCTGGTGGCGCAGTGGTTGAGAGTCTGCCTGCCGATGCAGGGGACGCGGGTTCGTGCCCCAATCCGGGAGGATCCCACATGCCGCGGAGCGGCTGGGCCTGTGAGCCATGGCCGCTGAGCCTGCGCATCTGGAGCGTGTGCTCCTCAACGGAGATGTCACAACAGTGACAGGCCCGTGTACCGCAAAAAAAAAAAAAAAAAAAAAAAAAAAAAATTAGGCTCACTCTAATTCCCTTCTGTTAAAAGAAACATTTTTGTGCAAAGGCAAGGCATGGCTCTGCTCTCCAGGATCACAGCGCCACAGATGACCTGCAACTATCCCCTCTCTATGAATGAACAGCTAATAGACAGCTGCCAGTAAAGCATCTGACTATCAAGCAGGTACATACATCTAGCACCAGGCAGGGGTCAATGAGAGATCACATAGAATATATGTAGATGTTTTTGCTGATCATTTCTCATTCTTTCAAAAATGCACTATTTCTTATAAACTATGGTTAGTCTGCAAACCAGCTGGTTCCAGATAAGTAAGATTTGGTTGTTGCTGAAGCACTGATAAGTGGATGGGAAATCAGCAACAGATCCAGGGGAAGGAGGGTAAATGCTAATTGTCACATGGAAGAGAACTTTGGCACGCTGGATGCTCCATGAAGGCAAGCAGTATGATTGTTACAATCACAAACTTGACAAACAGCACAATGCCTTGCAAATTGTAGGCATTCAATAAATATCTACTATGAATAAACATGTTAAATGAAATAGATTATTCTGTAAAGTACTACAAAGAGGCTAAATAACTAGCCCAGTGGCCCACAGCCAGTAGGCATCAAAGCCGGGATTCAAACCCAAGTCTGTCTGGTTCCAGAGCTGATGCTCTTTTCACTTCATATGTGCTTCCTCTATCAGGAGACTGATTTGCCAAGGATCTCTGGTAGAGTACTTAAAGCCATAGGATAAACATGCTTCTCTTCCTGGAAAGTAAATTTTACTGAAAAGCTGAATAATTTAAAATATTTGATATATAAAACAATCACCAATACATAACGAAAGAGAATGAAGAATTCATAGTTAATAATTTTAAATTATACGGGCCACCACAGTTTTCCCAGGCTCTCTCAGGATACAAGTTCATTCTCCTCTGCTATTAAAGTTATATTGCTAGAAAATAATCTGAGAATCAAAAAAATCATTCAATAAATATCTGTTGAGTATCAAATACATAGCAAGCATGTGTTAAATGTCAGGGATGAAATGTAGTCCGTGAGGCACAGAGCTTAAGCTATTATAAAAAAGAGAAACAAGTTAACCCATAACTAAAAATAGTAACTTAGATGCCAGAATAGGACCTACAGAAACAGAGGAGAGGTATCTAACTCAGACTGTGCATGTTTGGAGGACATGCGGGAGGCTGAGGGAATGTTTAAGTGTTCTCAGGGTAGACCCCAGCTCTATTCTCATCCCTAAACTGCTATTCAAAAGAGGTATGGGATTAATTGGGGGGGGTTACTCATGGAAAGAGAATATTTAAGAAGTTATACATTTTCATGAAAGGGTCAGAACTAGTGTAATACAACAAGAGACAGAAATCACTGTTTTATCATTAATCATTAGAGAAATGCAAATCAAAACTACAATGAGGTATCACCTCACACGAGTCAGAATGGCCATCATCAAAAAATCTACAAACAATAGATGCTGGAGAGGGTGTGGAGAAAAGGGAACCCTCCTGCACTGTTGGTGGGAATGTATATTGATACAGCCACTATGGAGAACTGTATGGAGGTTCCTTAAAAAACTAAAATTCGAACTACCATACGACCCAGAAATCCCACTACTGGGCATATACCCTGAGAAAACCATAATTCAAAAAGAGTCATGTACCACAATGTTCACTGCAGCTCTAATTACAATAGCCAGGACATGGAAGCAACTTAAGTGTCCAGTGACAGATGAATAGATAAAGAATATGTGGCACACATATACAATGGAATATTAGCCATAAAAAGAAATGAAACTGAGTTACTTGTAGTGAGGTGGATGGACTTAAGAGACTGTCATACAGAGTGAAGTAAGTCAGAAAGAGAAAAACAAATACCATATGCTAATACATATATATGGAATCTTAAAAAAAAAACAAAGGTTATGGAGAACCTAGGGGCAGGACAGGAATAAAGATGCAGATGTAGAGAATGGACTTGAGGACACCGGGAGGGGGAAGGGTAAGCTGGGACGAAGTGAGAGAGTGGAATGGACATATATACACTACCAAATGTAAAACAGATAGCTAGTGGGAAGCAGCCGCATAGCACAGGGAAATCAGCTGGGTGCTTTGTGACCACCTAGAGGGGTGGGATGGGAGGGTGGGAGGGAGGGAGATGCAAGAGGGAGGAGATATGTGGATATATGTATACGTATAGCTGATTCACTTTGTTATAAAGCAGAAACTAACATACCACTGTAAAGCAATTATACTCCAATAAAGATGTTTAAAAAAAAGCGATAATGCATAATAAAATTCCCTATAATATAAAAAATAAGTAAATCAGTTTTACATTACATTTTTTTTTTTTTTTTTTTTGCGGTATGCGGGCCTCTCACTGTTGTGGCCTCTCCAGTTGCGGAGCACAGGCTCTGGACGCGCAGGCCTAGCGGCCATGGCTCACGGGCTTAGTTGCTCCGCGGCATGTGGTATCTTCCCGGACCAGGGCACGAACCCGTGTCTCCTGCATCGGCAGGCGGATTCTCAACCACTGCGCCACCAGGGAAGCCCAAGTTTTACATTACATTTGAAAAATATACAGAAAAAGAAAAATGTAATAAGATGTTCGACTTATAGCAAAAATATGAAAATTAAAACAATGTTTCATCTATCAACATATCAAAAATTTAAAAGAGACACTGCAGGAAAATTGATACTATTAAATATTGTACATAAAATATGTAGTATATATAAAAATATAGAATGGTACCTCTCTCAAGGGCAATCTGACAACATGAACAAAATTTTTAAGTGTGTAATTTTTTTATGTTACAATTCTATTCCTAAGGATTTATCTTTAAAAAAAAAAAAAACCACTGTATCTACAACTATGGAAAAAATCTAACATACACCAAAAAAGAACAAGTAAATAGGTTGATCCATCAATACAATAAAAAAATGTGTAACCATTAAAAAGGATAAGGTAAGATATGGAAGGATATTTGTGAAAAATTATTAGGTAAAAAGGCAGGTTAGGTTAGTTTTTGAACAACTGAAACCTGCAGACATGTCAATATTTTCCAGTTTTATAAGACAAGGTGAAAACTGCCCCTCCACTGACTTCACGGGGCCTCTTTGACTAACCTAAGACGACTCAACCTTGATCAGCTATAGCCACTGTGAGTAATAATTCAACGATCACGTTATCGTTTGTTATTTATGCCACTAGAAGTCACTGAACTAAATAAAGTTCAAAGATCTTTAAAAAAAAAAAAAAAAAAGGTTAGCCTTGAAATTACCCAGAGGTCATCATACCTAGCAAATAAAAAGGATTGTTTATTTACCTGGGTAAATCTTAAAGAATAGGGAACCATGTTTAAAAAAAAAAAAGTAGGATGTACACTGACTCCTTTTTTAAAAAAAAAAATCTTTATTTATTTATGGCTGTGTTGGGTCTTCACTGCTGCATGCGGGCTTTCTCTCATTGCAGTGAGCGGGGGGCTACTCTTCATTGCGGTGCACAGGCTTCTTCTCATTACAGTGGCTTCTCTTATTGCAGAGCATGGGCTCTAGGCGTACGGGCTTCAGTAGTTGCGGTGCATGGGCTCAGTAGTTGTGGTTCGTGGGCTCTAGAGCACAGAGTTCTGGTGCACTGGGTTAGTTGCCCCACGGCAGGTGGGATCTTCCTGGGCCAGGGCTCGAACCCCTGTCCCCTGCATTGGCAGGGGGATTCTAAACCACTGCACCACCAGGGAAGTCCCTCCTTTTAAAATTATGTACACATACATGAGAGGGGGAGGCACACCTGGGGTATGAGCATGGATGTGGATGCACTGTGCATCTAATTAGGATACATGGGTCTGCACACCAACAGGAGCATTCCAGGAAAGGGGTTCAATCACTGAACCAGCACCATACTGGGTCTTATAGCAGGACGGAACTATTAAGATGTGATTCCAGCATCATGGAACTGGCAATGGCTCTGACACTAGTCTAATCCTCTGAAATCACACCATGATTTCTTCCAGGAATAATCATAAAATTGTTAATTTGTCTTCTCAGGCTTTTGTGATGTTTACAATGTCTCTCATAACATCAGAGGATTTTCACCAATTCCTTCCTAACTAACAGTGATTGGCATATGAGTTAATATATATTACAGTCTGCCAAAACAGCCTTCTTGGCTGACTGCATGAAGAAGCACTCAGAGGGGAGTACCTCTGCACAGTAGTGTAAAGAAAAATGTTTCAGACACAAACACTGTAACAATAAACAGGGTGATACGGGGAAGGATTAAACAGGGTATACATGATAGGGAATACCAATATCATTAAATGACTAACTTATCAGAAACAATAATCAACTGTCATGTTTCTTCAACTGAAAGCTGGCTTAATTACAGCTTGGTGGGGGGGACGGGGGTAGTAAACAAATCCCCAGTACTTGCCAGCATATCAATTTTAAGTCTCAACTCATTTGAGAAACATTAAAATATTTTACACACGTCCTAATTTCCTATCTAGCCAACAACAAAAAAAATAAATGATGCCCCAAATGAAAATTATCTGGATGTTAACATCGACAAGTAGCTTCAGTTTAAAATATAATTCCAAAATGTTCAGGATTTATGGATTACCAGAATCAGCAATCTATATACAAACAGCTTCAAAATATTTTTATAATCAACAACTGGATATGCATGAAAGCTAGGTTAACATTAGATCTGCTAATCAATTGTCCATGTCCCCAAACTGCAAGATAGAGATGAGTGCACCACTAATTCTAGACCACACAATCTGGAACTGGGAACTCCATAAGAGCACTAAGGATAAACTCAGAAATAGCTGCTGAATAGCTCATCAGTCAACTTGACTGGAAGCAGAAGTTAATGGTTAAGAGCACAGTAATGCTCTTAATTGCACACAGCTATACCAAATAGGTCAGAGACCTAGGTGTACCACTTAGCCTCTTTACACTGTAGTTTTCTCACCTGAAAGATGAAGAGGATGACACCTGTACACACTCCATGGGGTCATTGGAAAGATTAATATGAAAATGCATGTAAAGCTTAGTAACTGGCACAAAGACTTGGTAAACATTATTTATTACTGTTATCACTAGAAATTAATACATTTGTTAGAAGTTATGGAATCTCTTCCACAAATTTTACCTGTGTATTTGGCCACTAAAAAAGGACAAAGATCATCAAAATAGCCTCATAATTTGGAAATCACCTTCAGCTCTTCAGCTAAATCTTACTCTTCCTGGACCAGCCAGGCCGAACTTCAGTTCCTTGAAAGTGCTACATTTTCACAGTTTCAAGAATTATGTATATGTTGCTCCCTTTGCAACATTTTCAACCCCACTTCCTACTCCCAGACTTGAACTGTTAACTTTCAGTCACCTTTCATATCTCAGTGTAAACACTGCTTCCTCAGAAGCCCTTCCTAAATCCTTTTGTCCAGATTAGATGTCCCTATCTTACACTTATGTCCCTATCTTATTCAGAGTACTCTGAATCTCCCATATTTTACTCAATTAACTGTAAGCAGTGTTATTTAATGTATGACTTGCCCAACATGCTGTAAGCGTTGAGAGGACAGAGACAGTATCTGTCTTATTCACTACTCTTTCTCCAGTGCCGGGTGCATGGCAAGGAATAGAAGAAAGCTCTGTATTTATTGAATTAAATGAATGCAGAAGGACCAGTCAGGTTGGTTAATTATAATCCAGTTCATGCTCACATATTACAGTTCCTGATTAGCTTACTGTCCTTGTTCATTCACATTCTAGTAAGATGTTTCAAGTTTAAAATATAAATACTACCATTTCAGACTCCCCATATGTTTTAGCTCTGCTGCTGAGTTAGGATCAAGCCTATCATGTTCTGTATTCTTAATATGTCTATTAAAATGGTATTCAGATGGAAGCCAAACTACGCAAAGTATCTGTTGTGTTTACTGGTTTTCACCCAAAAACATGTTTTGAAGAACGCCACAGCTTTAAAAGAAAAACAAAGTATGAAAATAAAACATAATTTGTCAATTTAGAATCCTATGGGCCAGAAAAGTTAAGTGATTTGTTCAACATCATAAAGCTAGATAATGCTACAAACAGAATAAGGATCCAAGTTTCCTAGTTCTCTGTTTGTCTTTCCACTATGAAGTCTTTACGGTGCATTGAGAACCCAGTTGAAGATACTGTAAGAAATAATCTTGAAATGCAACAGGCAATCATTCAATGCTACTGAATCATGTTTTACAAACTTTTTAAAACTATGGATGGCCAGACCTCTACTTTTATTAGAAACTCAGGTGGTAAGGTCTGGGCCTCTGCATGCTGAAAAAGTTCCATGGGCAAGCCTTATCCCAGCAAAGACTGAGAACCCCTAATTTAATCAATCAAGCATCATTTGCTAAATGTCTACTCTGTCCCTAGCAGTGTGTTCCTGCTTTCAAGGCTCTTAGGAGGAGACAAGATTTACTTACATAACTCAATTGGAGAAAAAAATAAGACTGTGTATAATGAAGTGCTGAATTAGCTAAATGAACACAAATTAAGTGCTAAATTCAGACAAAGTAGGACAGAAGCACAGGCTTGAGAGATCAGCTATTTGTGGAGATAGACTAAAGGACAGATAGGTCCCGTATGGTAAATAAGGATAACTGTTTTCAAACAGTGCACCCAGCAGGAGTCCTAAGGATCCTGTGGAAGGGTCTTAAGGGCCACTGTGGAGAGTAGAGGGAGGATGCTTTCACTGCCCCTGTGCCCATCTCAATCAGAACAGCTCCACTCTTACCTTTTAACATTAAGCTTCTGCCTAAAATTCATTTTGAAAAGAACTACAATGGCCTTTTGTTTGAAAACTCTTGTATTTACAAATGTAAAAGAAGAAGAAGAAGAAGAAAATCAGTGGTGAAGTAATTTGTCCCAGTCCCCTGGGGGAACCCAGGTCTCCCAACTCTCCCAGTGCCATTTTCACTATACCACACCACATACCACGACATTCCAAGGGAGGGGAGAGTGTGAGCGTGCGAGCAAAGGTTCTCACAGAGCATCCCAAACACCAGACTGACCAAAACGGTGGGCTTACTTTCAGGTCATGTGATAGAACTGTGACAGGGGAGAGGAGAGGAGAGCCCACGCTTCAGAATAAATATAGCCACCCTCCCAGAACAGCTCTTCAACACAAAGCTTTACGGAGATTTTTTAAAAACTTAAAACCTGATAAAAGAAACTGTTTGTGGTGGGCCTATAAGGGGACTTCCTGGTGGAACTGTTGAGTCATGCTATTTAAGGAAGTAGTAAAAGATAAGAATGCACAGGCAGGGATGGGGGTGAGATAACAGAATGCCCTGAAATCAAGGACAAGTTTATGTTTGCCACAATGCTATACCTCCATTGTGTAGTTTTCAAGAGCATTGGAGTGTACCTCCCTCTCCCCAGGTGCTGGTTGCACATGGAAATGTACAACCTGCAGTATGGTGTCCCACAGAATCAATCTAAAAGCTAAAGCTTCTCCCTCTCTACAGCAGCACAAGTAATAAAATTGCTGATTTTACTCTTGTGCTTGTGTAAGAAAAACTATTACAGTACTTTAAAAATGCTTCTGCTATCAATTTGTTATTCCCCACAGCATCCCTGTAACAATGGTATTATCACCATCTTATTGTTGAAACAACTATAGAAGCCAGTGTCAAAGCCAAAATGAGACGCCAAGAATTTACAATGTTCAGACTCAATGCTCAGTCCACACACAAAGTGGCATGAGCATAAATCTCAATCCTATTATTTGTATGTTTATCACACATTTAATTCAGTAAAACTTCCTTGATTTTCACAATAAACCTGCAGCCTCATAAGAGCCACTTATCATGTCTCAAATGACGGGTCTAAAATTGAATTCACTGCCCATTCCCCCAAATGGCTCCCTCCTCCAACTCCCTACTTCTGTTCATGGCACTGCTTTTGATAATCTAAGCTCAAAACCCTGCTATCCTCTGACTCTAATTGGCTGCTAAAAACTTTAAGGACTTTGATTATGGCTCCCCGGTCCAGAACAAAAAACTTCAATGATTCCTCATTGCCAAGCAAATGAAATCCAAACTCCTGCACCACCAACCCACAGCATTCAGAGCTCTCCAGAACAGAGTCCCAACCTGCCTTCCACCACTCTCCAATATGCAGCCTCAGTAATTGCTAACCTGGAAGTCTTACTATTCCCCAAACACATTCTGCGCTCATTAAGCACACGACCTTGGGAAAGTCACTTAATCTGGGCTTCATTTCACTCAAAAATAAAACGGGCATAATAATATTTCCTGAAAGGAGCAAATGAGTAATGAAAATGAGAGTGCTGCTATAAATTTCAAGGTACTATAAAAATACAGACAGTATCATTATGTCATGGTTACAGTAATTTTATTGTATTTATACCTGCCTTGCTCCAGAAAGGATATAACGTAGCCCACATAAAACACAAAATAACAGGAGTTTAAAGATGGAAGCAATAAAACAAATGCAAAGCAAAACGTTAAGGACCTAAAATGGAACTGGGAATGAGGCTAAGAAAAATTATGGATACCATAATTGCCTATGTAAACTTTCAGATTAATAATTTGGTCTAAACACTGTAGTTTGATTTGAAAAGGAAATAAAGTCAATTAGTTCAGTGTCCAGAAGACTAAAAACAAAAACATTGGTCAGAAATAAGAGAGTTCTTACTGTAAAGACTAGGCAAGAATTTCTCCCAAAGGTCCTTATTCTGTGTGATGTAACTGGACAACATTCTCAACATCCTTACTATGGATTACCTATTTTCATTACATCATTGTTAAAGTGAAAGCCTCTTCATATCCGGTAATTGTCTTATTATGTGTGTATCTCTATCGCTTACAGCAATTAGTCAACCAACCATATACCTTAATTTTTATATACTGGTTTCCATGGAGCCAATCTCTCCCTTCCTATTTCAAATCAACTTGCACACCACCATGTTAATCCTAGAACACTGACCACTTTTGTCATAGGATTCCTTACTTCAAAAACCTCCAATGGCCTCCCTGCACATAGAATACCTCATTTTTTGCGTATACAGCACAATCTTGAACACAACCTCCCCGGCAATGTCTTCCCATTCCTCTAAATTCTTTTCACCCTTTTAAAATTCAGCTTAAAAATCTCATCTTCTACCTAAAGTCTGCTCTGACTAGCAGCAATGAGGTAGAGGGAGAGATGGGGGCATGGGGAGGAGATTAGAAAGTCTGAAGTCTTAAGTTCTCATCCATTACTCAATAGTGAAGAGACTGTGGGCAAGTCAGTAAACCGCCTGAGAATAATGCCTCCTCATCTGTAAAGGTTTTAGGATAGACTGTATCTAAATTACCTTCCAGCTACAACAGTTCTAGGATGCTTTGGTTCCTACACACTTGGACACACTTTGTTTTCTACTCTGATCATTATTATCTATTATATATTTTAATATGTAATTACAATTATCCCTCGGTAACCACAGGTGATTGGTTCCAGAATCTTCAAGGACACCAAAACCCAGGGATTCTCAAGTTCCTTATATAAGAGGGTGTTATATTTGCATATAACTTATGCCCGACCTCTTACATACTTTAAATCATCTCTAGATTAGTTACAATACTGAATACAATGTAAATGCTAAGTAAATAGTTGTCAGGTACAACAAATTCAAGCTTTGCTTTTTGGAGCTTTCTGGAATATTTCTTTCCAATATTTTCGATCTGCAGTTGGTTGAATTCATGGATACCAAACTCACCAATATGGAGGGCCAACTGTATACACACTCCTTTAAAATTTTTCCCTGCTAAGTAAATGCCACAGCAAAGCCTTATATTCCCTTGTTAGCCCCAAAGACAACTGGCATAGGGACTAGGTACAAAGCAGCAGATATTTTTTTTGCAAGCTAAGAAATGCTTAAATAATTATTTTTAAAAGACTGATTAAAATATACTTGCCTACTGCAGTATGAATCAGCAAAAAAAAGCATTTTTTTCACTAAGCAGAATATTAAAATAAGTGTACTAAAACAAGAAAATAGCTAAGTCACTTTTCTCTAAAAAATATATTCACTCTGCAGATTAGAAAGCTAGTCAGAAAAAACAACAACAAAAAAAACAAAAAAGTAAGCTAGTCAGTACAACTCCATTTCTTGAGGAGATGTCACGTGTTAAAAACAATTGAGTTGTTTTTTTGTTTTTTGTTTTTTTGCCATGTGGGATCTTAGTTCCCTAACCAGGGATCAAACCCTCGCTCCCTGCCTTGGAAGTGTGGACGACCAGGAAAGTCCCCAAAACAATTGAGCTGTTAAACATACACAACAAAATGTTCACTTCCTAGCCATTCCTGTTTATACCTTCTATTGCAATGAGAAAGCTCACCAGTCCAAAGAAAAAAAGGCCTACCCATAATTTTTATTATTTTACCAACTTAATGATTTAACTTTATACACTAGAGCTATGACTCCAACATAAAAAACCAATAAAGTTACACAGAGAATTATGAAATAGATCATGTGACAAATTAAATTGTACTTGCAAGGACTTTCAATATCACAGGCTGAGTAAATCTACTACCAACATTCACACTGAGCTAAGTTTTGTGCTTCACACTGTCATTTTAAAAATTAATGTTATGTGTCCCCTTCTGGAGGAATATCTAGTTTCCTGTATAGTACTTTAAAAAAGAATCTGATCAATCTAGAGGCTTGCTGATTTTTCTTTTGCTCATTGCTAGGCCTGTCTGCAAAATCTAGGCAACACTGAAAACAAGTATTTGCTTAACTGGGAAAAAAAATAAAAACATAAAACAAAGGCATTTTATCAGTCACTGAGTACAAATATCTTATCAATGCTCAATAAATTAATATCCTGCGGTAAAAATACAGAACTCTATAAACAACATGCATTATATGTAAAGAGCTTCTTCACATCAGAGGTTCTGAAACTCAAGACAATTCTCATATTCCAAATTCTAAATATACTGTACATGGATCAGTAAGTCAAGCACTGGCTCCACTCATGCTATTTTTATTTCCATTGCTATTACCGCCGAAAGAGTTTATAAGGGCTCACTGCCAGTTTAGAACATAGTCAGAAATATTTCAGTACAAAATAAAACCAATTTATTCCTAAGAAGAAATTTAAATCTACTAAGTTATTCAACTATCTTTATTTACAAAATGTCAACAATGTGCAAAAATGTTCAGCAAAAGAAGATGGATAAGTAATCTGTGAACTGTAATTATTACCTCCTTTCAACCTTGATTCCACTCAAAATGATATTTTTAAGCAACACAAACAGGATAAGAATTAAGCAAAATTCTGGCCCAGAATTCCCTATAAAGAGGAAAAGGACGAAAGGATTCATTTAGGAGGGATACAGAAACTCAAATAAGGCAGATGTATAACAATCAAATCCACACTCTAATACCTAATATTAGATTTCCTTGAGAAATAAGTAATAAACATGTTTGCTCAGGCATTTAACATTAAAGGAGGCAACAGAAACAAGAACATGGGTGGCCAAAAAGAGACATGTTTTGTCTGTGACTTGTTCTGCAAACAGTAATTATTTGAATAGTTCTAAATACAATCACTTCCATTAGGAAAACACATTCCTGCTTAAAATTAGGCTTCATAGTAAGTCTTTATTAATCACAAAAACTGTAACTGAACCAACACCTGTATAAAAGCAAATTAATGACAGTCATACACCAGTATTTTAAAAGAAAATTAATTTTAATAGTGCTTGAAAGAAGACTAAAGCTGTGGGCTTTCAGCATTAAAAATAAAACAAAAATAACTGATAACATTAAGGCAATCACTACTACATTATATTATAGTCCTCCTAGTACAAAGGAACAGACTTTCACGAAAGTGAGACCAATTTTAAAAACACAACTTAAACACACAAACCCACACTCCTAAACTCAAGATCAAGCAATTCAGATTCAAGAAATTTTAAATGTTTCATTTTTAATGGAAAATACTTATGAAAGGCAACATTCAAATTTCCAGTTCTGTCATTTTAGAACCACCTGCTTAAGATATTCAAGGCTCCTTTAAACATCTTTGGTGGCTTTATAAGAGCAATTTAACACTGAGTCCTAAACTTATTCCAAAGTCCACTGACCAGATGAATAACAGATTAACAATTACTTCAACCTAGGCAGCAATGAAACACATTTTATTCCTTCTTCTTTATACTACCTATCGAAGCAGAGAATAGTGAATTTAAAATACGGCAGAATACAACACCATTTAAACCTGAATAATAGTCGCTATTTTTTTTTTCCTTGACTACTGGGATTTTTGACAATGAAAAAATGAAAGGAATTAGAAATTAGTTTGGGGCCAAGGTTGAATATTACTTGAACACGAATGGCTTGGAAGAAGAATGGTCCTTTCAGAAATTAAAAATATTTGATCAGCTGTCACATAAATTTTCAAGACCTAATATTATAAGTACCATTATAATTACTAGATGGGGCAAGTTAAGAAAGAAGTAACACTGAGTTTTCTGAAAACTTGTGGGAAGCCACCTGACAGATACAAAAGGAGACAGGCAGGTTATAAACTTATGAAGGCTCAAAAGTAACCTAAAATACTCTAACAAGCTTGGGTCAGAAGTTAGAGTTAGGAATAAGTCACAGCAATTCTACCACACTCCCAGGACATTTTAATCATCACTTTAAGATAAACTAGTTAAAAATATGATGGAAAATGTCTCAGGAAAATCTAATAGATCAAAAATCATATGTGGAATCACTATCTCACAGTGGAACAATTTTAAAAATCACTAATCAATCAAAATAAAATGCACAACTTGTCCAGACTAAATTAAGACAATCCAAAAAGAATTCTGAATTATTTCTTTACAAACTTTTTGCAAAGCACATGCTTTACTGTTAAGTATTCTACCTTATTTTAAACACTATAATTTCAACATAACAGAATATATAGCCCTCATCCTCGTCAAGTTCACTTTACTCATTGAAATAGCTACTGAGGCCAATATGATTTCTCCTTTATCCCAGCCTATGCTCTTATTAAATCAAGAAACACAGCTTCTTACTGGAGTTTGTGGGATTACAGAGAATCTATCTAAAGCATGCTCATGGATTACTTCTATGATTATACTTATTTAAAACCATGGTCTCCAAATGAGAATTTGAGGAAATGAATTTTTACAATAGCATGGAAAGCCAACCAAAATATAAGGCCAGTTAACAAGTCATCCTTTCCTGTATCACAAAAACTGTAAGAAAGAAATTTTGTTTGTAAAAGGCAACGTACATTTTATCATCTTGGATAAAATATCTACAGCCTTGGTAGCGGTTAAATTGCAGCTATAAAGGAAATTGTCCCGAGATAAATGGTTTCCCTATGAGAAGGTTTCACTGCTACACTTCACCTCGGGACAATAAATCAAATTAGCTGCACCTTGTCCTCTGTTCAATGACATCATCAGTTTGACCACATCTTGGGATTTGAATCGGGTGCAAAAACATATGCTATTGAAGGCATGAAATCATATTACTGTTTTTTTGTCTATCCAACTTCATGCTTCAGGTCTCTGAAGCAGTTATTCACCTGAACATTCTCATGAAAGCTACAGATTTTTTTTTATCCTGCTGCATTCAGGGCCAGCATACTGGAGGTAAAATAATAGTCAGAAGTGGTTATTGAAATTGGCTTGCTTTTAGCCCATCAAATCTAGAATTTTGTTGCCAATTAAACTGAAGACTAATGTCTCACAAAATATGTATCTCGCAACTGCCCATCAAGTGCCTTAACATAATTTCAAAGATTAAACACATTGGTGTTAAACAATACTTCTCTGATACTTTACTAGCCGGAGTTAAAAAACCACCAATGAGAAGCAACACCATGTTTTTAAAAAACACATTAGAACTATACAAAATAAAAAAGAAAGAAAACTTTACCGAGGGAAAGCCCCCAAATCAAAATTACTATTTCTTTAAATAGCAAAAGTTTATCTGCCTTTCACAGACCAAATGTCCTAAGTCTACATAAAACATAAAATCAATCCTGGCAACTTAAAGAAAGAGGGGTCGGTGTGCTGGGAGCGGAGTAAGTTCCAAGATCAGGGTAGACACAGTGCCTGTGTTTATTCTATTTTCACTCATTTAACCATGACACAAACACTCAAAAAACAAACATAACCCCATTTCTGTTTTCAGGAGTGCTACAGATAAAATAAGCAAGTCTATGACAGTGATAGCACAAAATTAATATCAGCCCATTTTAAATTAGAATGAAGAGGCTGAAAAGGGAAGGCAGCACTGAGGAATTGTGAAAGTGCTGTTAATTGGAATTTCTAAAATACCTACCTATTCTACAACTCCTAGAAAAAAACTACTGGTTTCTACAAATCCTGCAGACCTTTACAAAGTCTGAAAGTGTTTAACTTGGGGGTAGGAGCCAAGGGGCAGGGGTGAACTAGCCCCAAAACAAAGTGATTTATTTGTATTAAACCAAAATAGGTTTCATTCGCCTCTGAAAACGAGAAGTCATGGATTTTTTTTTTCTTAGGCCCAATATTACGGCAAACTGTAAGAAAGTCTTTTTAAGAGAAAACAAAACACGACAGAGCTGATGCTTAGATCGGAGTTGTCTGAACGCTGCTAAGGCCCCAAGAGGGTTTGTTTTGCCCGCGGAGTAGGGGTATGTGTGTGGAAGTTGGTGGGGGGAGAGTCATTTTGGTTATTAGTAAATAAATCAAGCGGCAGAGAACATGAGGCCTAGGCCACTGCTAGAGGAGCCAAGGCCTAGCTCTCCCCCTTCTCTTCCCAGCACAGCCTGGGTTTGATCTCAGAGCCCTGTGGATTGCCAAGGAAAAAAAAAAAAGAATCATATCGAACCACAAAAGCACATGGGGCGAATGTAAAATATAAACACGGCGTTGGGCTGTGAGTGGCTGTTATTAAAGGTCTGAATTACTAAACATGAGAGGCGGGGAAAGCCAGGCGGCCATTTCAATAATATAAACCTCCCCGAATTAGACATTATTCAAATGAGAGAGGTTCAACTAACCAGAGAATCGAGAGGACCCAGCACCCAGCAAGAAAACAGGAGTACAGAACCAGGGAGGGGGATCCCCGCCCCTACCCAACTCCCAACCGGAGAGGGGAAACCAAGAATATTATCAACTTGTCAGCCCAGCCGGCTCTGGGGCAGGGGCAGGAGGGCAGCGCTTTACATCCGAGTTCCTGGGAGGCCTGCGGGCGCTTCAGGGGCCTGGGAGCGAGAGGCCCTCGAGGGCACCGGGCCCCGTCGGTCCGGGTCAAGCGCAGAGGCTGGGGGGGGGAGGGGGCGGGAACGGGCAGGGGGAGACAGAGATCAGACCGCGCCAGGCACCTTCAGCCCAACTCCCTCGGGAATCCACGGCCGCCCGGGGACAGGGGGCTTTCCCGGGACCCACTGAGACCCCTGACTGCTGGCCCGGAGCACATGGGGCGGCCCGGCAGGACCTGCCCCTCGGAGGGCAACTTTCCCCCAAGGCCGCTTTCAACCCAGTCCGCCCCCAAGGGGGAGAAGCGGACCCCTGCTCGGGCTCCCCACCCCCTCCGCCCCGAGGCCACCTCGCAGCGCCCGCGACCGCTCACCCCTACCCACATACAGCGCAGGCCTGGCTCGGGTCAGGCCGCTACACTGGAGATAAGTGGGGCGCGGCCGAGGTGCCCGAGTCCGTGACCCCCGGGCTCAGCCCCGCTCGGACCCCGGTGCGGCGGCGGGGCTCGGGCGCCAGCTGAGCGCTCTCCACAGGCGCACCCCCAGCCGCCCTCCGGGCCGCCCCCCGCGGTGGGCAGCGCCCACCCGCTCCCGGGGGGAGGACGCGTGCGGCTGTCCGGCCGCCGGGGTCCGCTCCGGCCCCGCCGCCTCCCCGGCATTGTGCTCGCCGCCACCTCCATTCCCCCTCCACGCCCCCCCCAACCCGCGCCCGCCCGGCCCGGGTCGCCCGCCCGCGCCCCGCCGCGCCCCGCCGCCCCAGCAGCTATGAATATGTAAAATGTCTTTATTGTCCTCTCCCTCTGCCCCGGCCCCGCGGCCCCGCCGCGGCCCCGCTCGGGTTCGGGCTCGGCGGCGAGGAGGAGGAGGCGGCAGCGGCGGCGGCGGCGGCGGCCGGCTGACGAGGAGGGCCGGTGCCGGCGGGCGGGCGAGCCGGCGGCGGGGTGGGCTGGGGCAGGAGGAGCGCGGTGGATCGCAGCCCCCTTTGCCCCTGTCTTCCCCCTCCGCCTGGCCTCTCCGAACCTCTTTCCCCCTCCGTTCGGCGCCTGGAGGGGGCTCCGTGCTCCCCGGCCCCCCATCTCCCCGCCGTTAATTATAATAATCCTGAGTACTAATAAATTATGCTAAGTCGCGGGGGGGGCAGCGGGAGCCGGGGTTGAGTATGAATATGAATATGTAAAATGCTGTAATGATTACCTGCTGCTGCTGCCGCCGCGGCTGAACTCTCATCTTGACTCGCTGCTCCTCCGTCCGCCATTTTGAATATTTTAACCAAAATCGCCCGGTCGATAAACCCTCCCTCGCTCCGGCTCCCCTCCCCCCTCCCGCCCTCCGTGCCTCCTCCCTCCTCTCCGCCCCCTCCCGCTCCCTCCTCTCCCCGGGCGCGCGCCAGGGGGCGCGCGAGGCCGTACCCTTGGAAGAGCCCCACCCCTTCGGGCGCTCTGCGCACGCGCCCCCTGGCCGCTGTGGCTCTTCAGTAGCTAAAGCGCCCTCAACCTGCCAGTCACCCCTTCGCTTCTTTTTTCCTTCTGGGCTCTGCACATGCGCGACTTCCTCCGCGCGCCTGAAAGGCAGTCCGCGCATGCGCTATTTCCCCTTGGCTGCCTCCCGTTGCGTAATCTGTGAAGGGTAGTACAGGGAGCGCTTGTGCCTTGTTACTGTCATCCCTACTCCTCCCGCCTCACTCCCCTCCCAGTTTTACTCCGGTTTCCCCCAGTGGCATTCTAAAAGAAGCGCAGGGGACACAGCGGCCAAGAGGGTGGAGAAGCGTGGAGTATCGGTGGGCGAACCAGCCCGCGTCCTCTACGCTGCGCACTTTTTAAGGCTTTCCGCGCTATTGAAACACACAACAAAGGAGGGACCGTTCTCCTCTAGGTAATTTCCGGCCCTGTGGGCAGGTAGGGGCGGAAACGCCTTCCGCGGGGAGCCGGGCTGGAGGCACCTGCTGGGCCACGCGCTGGCATCCCGCTTTCAATTTGAATCCGAACTGGTCCCCGCCCCCAGCCCTGCGAATGCTGGAGACCCAGCCCCGCTAACGCAAGGGGGAGTGTCCTGTGGTGGTTTTAATTAGCCCCAAATCTGTTCTGCTCTATTTGTGTCTAACACCCGGCTGGCTTCCTCGCTAGCTGGGAGTTTTATTAAGTCGCTAATTCCCGCCCCTACCCTTGTTTCACGCGCCTCGATCGCCGCTCACCGGATCGAAAGAAATAGCCGACCCCCCGGTCTATGGATAGGCGTTCTCCCTTTCCTTTCGCTTAGGAACAACTTTTAAAACCTAGCAGTAAACTGGAAACCGACGACCTAGTAAATAAAAATGTCTAAATCAGCGGTAGCTTCATCATGAATTTTACTTTGCTGCTTCTCAGAGTAAATATGATAAGTAGGCGTTTTCCGTTGTAAATATCTTTCTTTGTAACTAGTCATAATGTTCTAAGATTTCTTTACTTTAATGGTAGATTTTCCTGGACAAGACCCAGGTCTAATTATTTTACGAATTTTTAAGCCCTATGATTTTCCCAGTTTTTTTAAAGAGAAGTGTACTGTATTTCATGGTTACCAAAATAAAACCCAACAAACTAGATAGTCTTATCTTGAGAAAAATGACTGTAAAGTTTAAATTGGGTAGGATTACAGATTCTACACTGAGAAAAAAAACTGATCTCTAGGAGATAGCCAGCAGTTATTTTAATGGCTAAAGTTTTAATCATGGGTCTTAGCCTGCTAATTGAATTTCTTACACTGTGCAAGTACAGTTAAAGCTATTGTCAGTGGCAACCAATGAATTTCGGGTGGTATTGATTTATTCATGGCAATTAAGCCCTAGGGTGTATGCATGACTGTTTAAGCCAAATAATTGGGCTACCCTATAATCTAATTATTTCAAACTACACCAACCAACACACGGTTAAGGAAATAAAAAATTTAATCATGTTACAATTAATCTGTAAATATGGCTTGAGTTATATTCACCAGCATTACTATAGGGAATGTCTCAGAATCATCAACCTATCTGAAACAAGAGTTAAGTACATGGCCCTGGTCTGAGGGCAACAAATTTGAAATCATCTTGACTAAAAAAAAAGAAGTCAAATACCCTTATTTAAATTCTTATCTTCTGTTTAATCTTTGTTTTGTTCTTTGTTTCAAAAAGTAAATTAATATGACTTTCAGAAAGTAATTGAAGCCAGTGCATGTGCTATTCATTCTTTATTTTTTTATTTCCATAAAAGGAAATTTTAATGGAATGAATTGTTATGTAAAGAATAATAGCTCTGTGAGGAAAAAAAAAGCTTGTATCAATGATTCATTTTCCTCTTGATGATAATATTTATGTTTCAAAATGTGTGCCCAGGGCCTAGCATAATACCTGAGCATAGTAGGTACTCATAAATATTTGTTGAATAAAAAATAATGAATAATACAGTTTTATATGTTAGGATTATTTTACAAATTGATCAAGTCATTTATTGAACAAATATTTATGAACATCAGCATTCTGCCATAAACTTTACTAGGTGCTAAGGATGTGAAAACATGTAAGATACTGCTTTAACCTCAGCGAACTCAGTGTATCAACTATTTTTAATCCTCACAACTCTGGGAGGTAGGAGTTCTGTTTATCCCAATTTTCCAGGATGGGGAAATTAAGACATATAGATGTTATATAATTTGCTTGTATCAGGGTTCTCCAGAGAAACAAAACCAATAGGAGATATATATAACTTTATATATATGAAAGAGATCTCTAATAAAGAATTGGCTCATACAATTACAGAGGCTAAGAAGTCCCCAAATCTGCAGTCTGAAGGCCTGAGAACCAGTGGTGTAAGTTCCAGTCTAAGTCCAAAGGCCTGATTCAACTTTATGTTCTTTCTACTATGATCCTAATCCCCTAATATCCATTTCCACACATGTTCCCTAGATTTGTTTCTGCATAAATTAGAAGACTCAAGGAGTTCTTTTTTTAAATTTATTTTTGTCTGTGTTGGGTCTTCGTTTCTGTGGGAGGGCTTTCTCTAGTTGCGGCAAGCAGGGGCCACTCTTCATCACGGTGCACGGGCCTCTCACCGTCGCGGCCTCTCTTGTTGTGGAGCACAGGCTTCAGACACGCAGGCTCAGTAGTTGTGGCTCATGGGCCTAGATGCTCCACGGCATGTGGGATCCTCCCAGACCAGGGCTCGAACCCGTGTCCCCTGCATTGGCAGGCAGATTCTCAACCACTGCGCCACCAGGGAAGCCCCTGAAGGAGTTCTTTTGAAGTGCTGTGCACTTCCTCATAAATCAAATAATACCCAGTTCATGATGGGCAGCTCAGGTCTCCTGGTAATTTGGTGGCCCATGGTTAAGCATTCAGTCTCTACTGAAGTTCAGTAGCAGGCCAAGAACTACTTCCCAAAATGAGAGTAGTTATCTATAGAAGATGGCAGGGCTTTGCTCTAAAATTCTAATGGCCTCAGGTGCAGTTCAGTTGTTGGGGCCTAGCAGCATCCCTACCTACCACTACTTCAAGCGCCTTTGGATCTGCTGGATCCTATGGCCCAAGTGACAGAGCAGCTTGCACAGCTGTCTGGACCTGTTGCAGAGCTTTCTCTTACTCTGGGTCTCATTCAAAACAACCAGCTTTTTGAGTCACTTTGTAAGTAGGTTGGAGTAACACACCCCAAGGAGGGCTTTGTTGCACCCAAAATCCAAAGAAGCTCACTAGGCGTTGTGCCTCCTTTTTAGTTGTAGGATATCTTGACATGCCCCACACCAGTGGACCCCTAGAAATTTCGCTGAGGTAGAAGCCCCCTGAATTGGTGTCAAGACTTGTTTCCCACCCTCTGACACGCAAATGTCTTACCAGTAAGTCTGAAGTAGTTGCTACTTCTTGTTCGCTAGGTCCAATCAGCATGATGTCATCAGTGTAATGGACTAGTGTAATAGCTTGTGGAAGGGAAAGGAGAGCAAGATCCAGGGAACTAAATTATAATGCACAGCTGGAGAGTTGACATACTTCTGAGGTGGGACAGTGAAAGTTTATTTGCTGAAAGCAAACTGCTTCTTGTGGGTCTTATTAACAGGGATGGAGAAAAAGGCATTTGCCAGATTAATAGCTATATCTCAGTTTCCAGGGGATGTGTTAATTTGCTCAAGCACTGAAACCACATCTGGTACAGCAGCTATAAGTGGAGTCATCACCCAGTTAAGTTTACAGTAATCCACTGTCGTTCTCCAAGATCCATCTGTCTTCTGTATAAGCCAAATGGGAGAGTTAAATGGGGATGTGGTGGTAATAACCACCCCCTACATCTTCCAAATCCTTGATGGTGGCACTAATCTCTGCAGTCTCTCCAGTAATGCAGTGTTCCTTTTGGTTTACTATTTTCCTAGATAGAGGTGGGTCTAGTGGCCTCTACTTGGCCTCTCCCATGTAATAGCCCTCCACATAGCACTCCACAGGTCAAGGAACCAGTGTGCAGATTATGCAGCTGCTTCCATTTTCCAGGATGGGGGAAAGTGAGGCATAGAGGTGGTAAGTAACTTGCCCAATGTCATGCCACTATTAAACAGTAGAGCTGAGAATCAAACACAGGTCAGGGGGACTTCCCTGGTGGTGCAGTGGTTAAGAATCCGCCTGCCAATGCAGGGGACATGGGTTTGAGTCCTGGTCCGGGAAGATCCCACATGCCACGGAGCAACTAAGCCCACGAGCCACGACTACTGAAGCCTGTGTACCTAGAGCCCGTGCTCTGCAACAAGAGAAGCCACCGCAATGAGAAGCCCGCGCACCGCAACGAAGAGTAGCCCCCCGTTCGCTGCAACTAGAGAAAGCCCGTGCGCAGCAACAAAGACCCAACACAGCCAAAATTTAATTAATTAATTAATTAATATAAATAAAATAAAATTCCATGATTAAGAAAAGAAAAACACAGGTCAGGGGCTGTACTCTCATAACACTATGCCGCTTGCTTTGGATCAGGCAAAATCCTGGAGGTGCATATAGTTCATGTGGGAAGAGAACATATTAACACATAATGTCCTTGTATGTAATCTCATTATAATAAAAATATAGACGTGGATGCAAACTTATGTTCACACAACATATACACAAATAGCAACTCTATTATAATTGCCAAAGACTAGAAACAATTCAAAGGTCCTTCAACAAGTGAATGGATAAACAAACTGTGGTACGTTCATAAAGTGTAATACTATTCAGCTGTAAAAAAAAATCAAATTATTGACAGGTGCAACAACTTCAATGAATCTCAAAGGCATTACACTGAGGGAAAGAAGAAAAATCTCAAAAGGAATCATATTGCATGATTCCATTCATATGACATCCTTGAAATAACAAAACTGTAGTGATAGATCAGTATTTGTCAGGAGGTAATGGTGGGAAAAGGTATAACTATAAGGGTATATGGGAGGCTTTTTTGGGGTAGCGGAGTTGTTCTGTACCCTAACTGTGCTGGTGGTAACACAAATGTATACATATGGTTTCATATATATATATATTTTATATATATATATATAAAATCACACATACACAAGGTATAGAAGTAAACAAGGTTATGATGAGTCTGCCTAGCCTGCCTAGAAGTTACTGTTACTGGATGTTCCTTAGGTAACTGTGGTAATGTGTGGATGTGAATATATCAATCTGTCCTGCTGAAGAGCAACACATAAGACTTTGCAGCTAGGTGTGGCCGTGCGACTAAATTTTGGCTTTCGAGTTTTAAGGAATTGCTGGGTGGGCTTTCTGGGAGAGCTCCTAAAAGAAGCAGTTCCTTTGTTCTTCCTTTTTCCCTTCATGCTGCCTGGAATGCAGATGTGAAGACTGAAATTCCTGCAGCTTTCTTGGGCCATGGAGTACCATTGTTCTCAAGAGAGCAGACCCTGTTAGGAGAAACAAGCAAATCAGATCTTCTCCACAGCTGAAGGGAAGCCTGGGACTGGGACTGGGCCTGGTACAGACTTCCTTGTACTGAAGTTAACTCTTGGTGCTGCTACATAGTTTTGTTAAAGACTGAGGAATCCAGACTCTGGGAAATGTATTTTAATAATTGTAATTACCTTGGGTGAATAAATGAAAAATTATCATATTTTTATAAACATCTCCAACATTTTAGCTTTTCATAAAGATTATCATTCTAATATAGCAAATTAATTTCTTTAGTGACCTAGGGGTATATTTCATAGCTAATTAATCTTATAGCAGGGCTTTCAAGCCATGTTTCATGAAGCCCTTAGGGCTGGCCTTAAGGTAGGCTGAAGACCAACCCCTCTACCTCCTCTTTAGCTGGGGTGTCTCTGCTTTATCTATATCGGAATTCAAGATAAGATTTCATTTGGGGTTTCCCTGGTGGTGCAGTGGTTGAGAGTCCGCCTGCCGATGCAGGAGACACGGATGCGTGCCCCAGTCTGGGAGGATCCCACATGCCGCGGAGCGGCTGGGCCCGTGAGCCATGGCCGCTGAGCCTGCGCGTCCGGAGCCTGTGCTCCACAATGGGAGAGGCCACAGCAGTGAGAGGCCCGCGTACCACAAAGAAAAAAAAAGAAAAGAAAGATTTCATTTGAAAACATGGTATCACTGCTTAAAAAAATTATATATATATGTGCGTATATATATATATATATATATATATATATATATATACACACACACATATATATATGAAATTTACTGTCCTGGAAGATTCAGCCAAGATGTTTCATTGCTTAAAGGTACATATGCTATGAATACTTCATTGAAGTGGAGCAAGCTTGGCAGCAGTGACTCTAAAAAGCTTTCAAGATAAAATGATCATGACCATTGTATAGGAAACAGGACCTTGATCTCCTTTTTCTCCATTTCTTACAACGTACCCAAATTTTTTTCCAAGGAAAATTTTGACCTTGCCTCAGATATTTCCATGGTCTTCCTCCATGAGCATGTGGAGACAACCTCTATTAAATTAGTGAAAATATCCCAATCACATCTTAACTTTCATAAAAGGATGTCAAACCTACTTACTGTAGCTGTCTGCTGTAATTTTTGTTTCTACTGTTAATGTACAATGTAGCGTATGTGTACTTCTCAGAGAATGTACACTGAAATCTTTACAATTCAATGCTTATCAAAAAGCTCAGTATCGGGCTTCCCTGGTGGCGCAGTGGTTGAGAGTCCACCTGCCCATGCAGGGAACACGGGTTCGTGCCCCGGTCCGGGAGGATCTCACGTGCCGCAGAGCGGCTGGGCCCGTGAGCCATGGCCGCTGAGCCTGCGCGTCCGGAGCCTGTGCTCAGCAATGGGAGAGAGGCCACAACAGTGAGAGGCCCGCGTACCGCAAAAAAAAAAAAAAAAAAAAAAAAAAAAAAAAAAAAAAAAAAAAAAAAAAGCTCAGTATCATTGATGGAGAACTATCTGCTGGACATATAGCCCATTGTTCCCTCTGGCTCCGGGTTAGCAAATTCATGACACTGCTCTTACAGACGTCCCTTCCAAGCCTCTGGCCAATTTCTTTAATCCATAACCCTTTGCTATGCTGAACCTTGACTGTTGCTCAAACATGATTCTTTCCAACCAGTGCTTCAGGCAGTCATTGCCATCTCATCAGTATTGGTGTGCAGGATGAAACCCACTTCTAATTCCAGCTCTAGATACTATTAAAAGCCAAACTGTCAGAGAGCCGTGCACTTGAAATACATCATTTTGTCCCCTTGTAAGATTCTTTCCTCGAATTATGCTTTGGACTTATGTCATCAGGCTACATTAAACTTATAAAGAGGAAAAAAACTGAGAAATGTATCATGTTTACTGTAGGAATGTTTTTGGAGGGTCTGTCTCCTTTCTGAGGATACTTTCTTAGTATCTGAAGGGCAGAGGTGAAGTAACTTGTCCAAGTTCATACAGCAAGGAACAGAGCTAGGAGTTGAACCAAAGACTGCCTGATCCCATGCCCTCTCCTGGACCCCAGATCTGCTCTGTGCCTTGGCTGCCATCTGCCTCCCCAACCTGCCTCCTACTGTAACTAGACATTCAGCCCTTTGCTTTGTTTCCATGTGTTGTCTATTTTTTCCCCTGCATTCATTGATTCCATTTCTGCCCTTCCTGTTTTTTCCTGCCTGTTCCTATCCTTCTTCATAAGCCTTTTCTAAATAAACTCTTCCTGCATTTACTCATCAACTTCTTATAGTCTGACATCTGCTCCAATCATTTTCCTGAAATTACTTTATTAGAAGTCACTGATGATCACCCAACTGCCAAATCTGATAACACTTTCAGTCCTCATCTTGTCCCATCTCTCACCAATTAGACAACAGTGATGGTTCCTTCCTTCTTAAAACCATCTCTCTAACTCTGACTTCAATGACAAATTGCTCTCCAGTGTTTCCTCTTATCTCTCTAAACATGTCTTGGTTTTCTTCACTGGATCCCCTTCTTCCTCCCTTTTAGTATAAGTACTCTCCAAGGATCTGCCCTTGTCCCTCCCTTACTGCTGCAAGCCTGTTTGATGTCATTATCTATCCCCACAATTTCAATTTCTGTTATCTCTCTGAAGCCAAACCCCAAATCTACACTTTCAGTCCTGACCTCACCCCCAATGTCAGACTATGTTTGTAACATTTGTCTCTTTCACTAGACTATAAAGTATGCAAGCGCTGTGCTATATTGTCCTCATTATTTTTTGTTTTCTCTTTATGCTTAATGTTACAGCACAGGCCTAGATATAGTATATGCTTAGCAATTTTTTAAAAAATATTTTTTGTGTGTACTTCCCCCTATATTTTAGTGGCCATCCAATACATGTAAGAAGCCTTTATTCTCTCACAAGCATTCATCGAGTACCTACCATGCACTTGGCATTACTCTAGGCAAAACATTTCCTTTTGTTTTTTGGAAACCTTGGGGTGAGTACACATTTAATTCAACTTTTTAATCTTCCAAGTCTACCTCTGTAACTCTATGCTTTATCTACTCTAAGATGAACTTTTTTTTCACATTTTAATATCTTTGAAATCAAGATTCATCTTACAAAGGATATGGTAAGAAAGCGCTATATTATAGTTTAATTGGCAGCATTTTTAATGGTATATAAAATAATGGTATATCTTACAATCAATGGCATATTAAATCTATGAAATATGATACTTCATATAGAAAATTAAGGTTTAGAAACTTCATTCTAATGTTTAATCATACAAGAAATATTTAATTATTCTGAGTATAGTAGACTTTCTAAGGCAGGAAAAGAAGTATTTCAAAGGAATTTTCAATAATAAGGGTTAAAACAAAAGGAAAGGGACTTCCCAGGTCACAGAAGTTTCACACATCCCAGCATTTCCTCTACTCTAAATATACAGCAGTGATAAATAAACTACAAGGAGAAAAAAACAAAAAGAAATGGGCCCCAAATCAGTTATCATTTCCGTGAATCTGGAAGAGTACATAAGTGGGTCTGCTGCTGGGGACCTCGTGGGCTGCAGGCTAGGTAGAAGGCAGTGGTGCCTAGGATTTTAGTGCCACAAAGAGAAAGAACCAGAACTAGGCTCATGACTTGAAACATCTTTGCCCTGTCCCCCAGCACGCACACACACTCGTACGTGCACACACACACACACACACACACACACACACACACACACCTTTTGTAATTGGTGGGTTTTTGTTATAATTTTATCTTCCATAAGTCATCTTACATAGATAGATCTGACAAAAATCAAAAATCAAAACTACAGCATTTTATAGTACAAGGAACTCTCATGTTTACTCCATTCCCCACTTCCCCTCCTCTTTAGGAAGCCATTTTTACTTATTTGTTGCTTATCCTTCCAACATCTCTTCTTGCAACCACATAAATTCTTATTTCTCTCCCTTTCTTACACAAAATATAGATAACATATATACTGTTCTGTACCTTGCTTTTTTCACTTAACTGTATATTCAGAAAATCAGGATTTGGAGATTTTACTCATCTTTTTTGTGGCTGTGTGTACTTCACTGTGTGCACAAACCATGATTTACTCAACCAATTCTCTCTTGCTGAACGCAGGCTATTTACAAACATTTCCTGTTACTCACAAGCAACCTGTGGCATTTCACACTCCCACACACCTTTATAGATGAAGGTGGAGTAAAATTGCTGCTTGACTGCTGCCTGGGACTAAGGCTTTATAGGAAGTTGAGGAGTTAGCCAAGTAGGAAGACCAAGACACAGCCTTCCTACCAGGAAGTGAGTAGAATTGCTCCCTGGATTGTTCTAGCTTTGCAGGAGCCTCTAAGCACCATCAGAAGACCTAGTTATGACCTAGAAGTTTGGGAGGTGGTGTGGAGGTAACTACAAAACTATTAAACAGCCAAAAAAGAGACAGCGAGATAGAGAGAGAGTTCAAAACAAATATATATATATGTATGCATATAAATATATATTGAATATATTTCAAAAATAAAACGTGTGTATTAATATATATCACATATATTTTTAAAATTTTAAATTAATATTAATTGAAATTAAATTTCTATTAATTTATTTAAAATTTATATTTAACTTATATTAAAGCAGTTTATCCAATTTTTAAAATTGGGTCTATACCTCAAACCTAGACCAGGATCAATTCTCAATGGTTCACCCTTTAAGGACAGCCTCCACCTCTCCATCCAGGTCCCCTCTCTGAGCCATGGGTAAATAAATGGCTGTATGGTCACAAATACTATTATTCCTCTGCAGGAACTCATTCCATGGCCCTAGAATGAAAAAAAAAAAAAGAATTCACAGGAAAATAAACTCCATGCATATTAATATATATCCTCTCAGATTGAGCCCAAACTGTGTATACCATTAATGCTCAACTGTGTCTGGACATACCTAGTAGAGTGACATAGATCAGCAGACGTCTGTTTGCTTGAAGGTCTAAAGAAACTTCTGGGAGAAAAACTATCCTAAATGATCCTGGCACTTTTCAGCTTGACCATATATCCAAATCCATCTTGGTCTTTCAAGGGGATAAGCAACTATGATTTGAACATGGTATCCATTACTCAGGTTAAATGTCTGGCTCAGATTCCCATAAGCACTCATCTATGGATTCTTGTGGAGAGGAAGCTCTGGAAGCAGAGGTGATATTCAAAATATTTAACACCTAGTATGGTACAAGCATTGACCAACTAGAACAGATGACCAACTCATCAGAGTAGATGCCAGCTATGACCCATACCTTACCTGATGAATTTCAGCCCTGTCTATAAAGACCATCTCATGGAACTTTCTCTAGGACATTGAGACATGAGGTGCTTTGATACTCCTCTGACAGAGTTTAATGCACAAAACAGAGAGAGAACTCTGCCCCACTCAGCAAATCAAGGACTTCAGTGCTTTGGGAAAGGGACCAGCAGCACCAACTGAAAGCAATAGCAGTGCTTGGAGAGGGAAGCTTAAGTAAACAAAAGGGTATAAAATAGGGGATGCCTTGGGTAACTGATCAGATGTGTTTGAGGAGGGAATAGAATATGATGCTTAGGTGACTTCTGGCATCAGCTAGATCTGAGGTCAATCCCATTCTGCCTGTCACTCACTGTTTAACCTCAGGTAGGAGACTTAAATGCCTTGTCTTCAGGGTCTCCTCTGTAAAATGGGGATCACCGTGTTCTCTCTGTGCTCCCTGTTGTTGCAGGTGGTGGGAGGATCATGGGACACACCCACAAAGTCCCACCAGAAATACCCACAGGAACTAGTCCTACATGGGTTGACAGGGCAAGAGCCAGCAGCATAAGTCTGCATCTTGAGCACAGGCAGGGATAGGGAGAGAGCAAACTGGGATTTATTGAGCTACTGCTCTTTTTTATTTTACTTCAGGTCCATAGATATCATTGCCAGAGATAAAAGGTACAATTCCTTTCCTCAAGAAACTTTTAGGTTATTGAGCATTCACCAGTGTGGGTTAAGTGCACAGTATGAAGTCCACATAGATCAGGTGATCTCAAAGTAGACGCATCTGACACCTAACTGACGCATATGACACCTAATTCAGACACGAATTAGGAGCCAGTGGGAGGAAGGAAAGGGAGGAGTCTTGGACAACCACTAGCTTCCTGGCTGGGAGGTTGGAAGGGCCCTATAAAGATAAGACACACAAGAGGGGAGCCGGGGCTGGAGGTGAGGACTACAGTTTTTTCCAAATAGAGGGCATGTAGGATGGAAGAAAGTGCTAAATATACGTGATCTCATTTAAATAGTATGCCACCCTTGAGAACGAAGCCACATTTTCATTTCATCAGAGAAATTTAGTAACTTGTCCAAAGTCACATAGGCAGTAAGAGTTGAACCCATGACCACCTTACATCTATCTGCTTTTCTCACTAAGCCAGGCTGCCCCAACGCGAGAGAGAAAACCTAGCATTTCTCATTGCCAGATAGTTCTGATTGCTATTTACTTTCTCATCTATTTCATATTATGATAATGTTTTCCTGGAATTGGATGATATAATACTAGAAATTGAAGATGTTTATTCGCTACAAAGATTACATATGTAGGCTTCCTGTCATAATCAAGGGAAGTTGCTCACATCATTTATGATTTCCAGTCTTCTCTGCATATGATAATGCTTATTTTAGGAAATCTGTTTTTACTAAGCCTGCTGATCTTCAAAAGGAAAACAAGCAGAGGCGGGACAATGATATACCCCTTTGATATTTATCGCATCTGGAGTCTATCTAAAATTAGTTTGCTGGGAAGCATTGCATGTGATGAATGGTATAGTATTTAAATAATGATGTGGATGTTCTCCCTTGTAATAAAGCAAATTATTCGAACAAACCTATTTAGTTCCATTTCTTCATACAAAATTCATGTTTGAATTTCATCTAGCCCCTAAAATTTTAAATTTCCATAACAGGTTTTATGCATTATTAAATTTTATACACCATTGCATTATGCTTTTGAAACTGATTGTACAATCTAATTAATTCAGAATATTAACTACAATTTCCATAAAATAAATAGAATAATGGTGATCAGGGTGAGATGGAGGGCTACAATCATCTCTTCCCCTCTCCTCAGGATCTCAATTACATGTACACTAAAAAGCACTTCTCTGGAAGTTCTTCATCCAGTAACTTCAATTTGGAGGAACACAGCCAAGACCCAAAGTTCATTTAAAATGCCTCCAAATAAACAAACTAACTTCTTAAGGACTTGCACTTCATTTCTAGGCAAACCTTTCTGACACTCTGTCAGAAGTTAGAACCCAGTTTGGTTTTTGCTTTTTTAGGCAGAATTTTCACAAGAGTCAGGTAACTTCTAGATCCAAAGCAGATTAAATATCAGATGAAAATGATGATGGGGGGTAAAGAAGATTCCTAGAAACTGTCTCCCTAAGAGAAGCAAGAAGTGTCTACTGACAGCCTAATATCAGTGGAAGAGAGACAAACTACCAAAAGTGATACAAGAATTCAGAAAGCATGGCAGTCTAGGCACAATTTATTTTAGGAGAGTGTAGTCCTACCTACGTCAGGTTCTTACCGTACTATATACAAAAAGTAATCAGTGCTCATCATGACTCGGAGACATCAAGGAGTGGTTAGACTCATCTTTGCTTCTGCTTAAGAAAATAGCAAAGTATACAGTGTATTTTGACAGACTTTCCATCAGAAAGAGTAAAAGGTTATAAATCTTAAAGGGCTGTTTCAATCATTTGGAAAATTGACTTACTTGGAATATCGTGTTTCCTAACAATGTAAAATAAGTGAGCGTCTTATTATGTATTTTATAATTGAATCCCCTTTCGTTTGTTTTAGAAAAATAAACCACATAGACCATGTTGATATCATATACCCTAGATGTCTCAAGACCCTACTGGCCTATGGGTATAAAGGAGGTCAAATTATCCACAATAATCCCCAAATTCCTATTCACAGCACCAATCCCCATCACTGTAAAACATCAGCACACGCCATTCGAAGTTGGCCTTTCACATTCCTCTCTGTGTAGAGTCCCCATGCCATTTATGCAGGAGCAGTCAGCCTCCCAGGGCTGTCACAACCCCAAGGCCATGGGCACACCTAACAGCTTCTGCAGCCCCCTGTGACCTTGAATGCTGGGTGTTCAGCTGATGTGGAGACAGGGCATCTCACTGCACTGCTGTATTGAAATCTGTCAACCAGCCCAGAAGCATCCCTGCTTGTGCCCCAGGTCACACCCAGTGACTTAAGAAAACTGCTCCTTGGGCTTTGAATCATCCCTTCTCTCTTCTGAGGTCTGGCTGGGGAACAGGTACCATTCCTTTATTTTTTTTTAACATCTTTATTGGAGTACAACTGTTTTACAATGGTGTGTTAGCTTCTGCTTTACAACAAAGTGAATCAGCTATACGTATACATATGTTCTCATATCCATTCTTAATTCACTTTCCCCTCTCTTCTCTAGTATTTACCCCAAACCTCCTGCAATGCTTCTCCCTAACACACATAGTAATGAACACAGATTCCTGGGGCTGCCAGCTGATGGGCTCAACAGACACACTCCGGAAGCTGGCCTTGGGATTCATGCCCCATAATGTGTTTGAAATTTTTTAATTCTTTTTTTAAGAAGGCATTAAATGAAACAGTAAGATTTTTTTGAATCATTGAAACTTTCCCTGAAACCAAATCTTACTCAGAAACTCAGCTCCCTTCTCCCCTTTCCCCCTTTCCTGGGAGCTGCCATATTTCTTCAAGCCACACAGTAGCCTACTCAGGCTGAGGGCCGTGCTTTGGTAAAATCTGACCATGCCTCCTCCCCCATTATTATTTCCTTCACCAAGTGGATTCTCAATTCATTCTTCACTATTTCACTATTCATCATTTCAGGGAAATATTTTAAATCACTATTTAGAAACAGTGTTACATTCTTTAAAAGAGCACGCCTTTGGCCTCCAACCTTTCCCACTATCATTGGTAATCCCAATTTTGTCTCCACCCAACAGGACTCCGTGCTACTTCAGGAGTGCATGCAACTCAGGAACACAGAGCCTGGACATCATTTGGCGAGGGGAACTGCACACTCCATGTGTTCACTGGGCATGGAAATCCTGTCTCTATATTTAGAGAATTCATCCTATGCAGGTATGTCTCTCTAAAAACCCCTACATTGAGTTCTTTCATGATCAGGACTTGAAGCAGACAGCCAGATGGATTAACCGAGAGTAACAAAACTCTCATCATGGCATAGACTCTAGGTAGTTTTCTAAATAACTTCTGCATACTTATTTATACTGATTAAAAATAATGTTGAATTAGTATAAAATGACTCTATTGTTAACTCTTTGGGACCTCCTCATGATGTGACTGAAAGGAGAATCTTTATCCTGATTCTATCTGGATCCTCCTTATAACCTGACAGACCCATGTTTGATCTCCTGGAAAACATGTATCAAAAGTAACCATGTAACCCATGATGTACAAATTCGAGTAACTTTTCATATCTTTGTTGGCTATTTTGTGAAATGCCTTTTCAAGACTTTTGCTCATTTTACTGCTGTATTGTCTTATTGATCTGTAGGAAGGCATTGTATATGAACCTTTTGTTGGCTAGGTGTGTTGTAAATATCTCCTCCCATCCTGGTGTTTGCATTTTCACACTCTCAGTGATGTCTTTGATGAACAGACGTTCTTAGTTTTGATGTAGTTCACTTTGTCAATCTTTTCCCTTATGGGTGACGAACCACCCCAGTTTGGCTGGAACTAAAGGGTTTGCCGGGACATGGGATGTCAACGTTAAAACAAGAACAGTCCAGGATAAACCAGAATGGTTGGTCACCCTAGGCTAGGTGGTTCGTGTTGTTTGGAGGGGGGCGAGGGGTGAGGGAGGGATCCTGTCAGGTCACAAATATATTTTCTAATGTTATCTTCCAGAAGCCTTATTGTTTTATCTTTTACATTTAAACCCAATGTCAATCTAGAATTGACTTTTTGTGTGTGGTGTGAGGTAGAGGTCAACATTCATTTTTTTCCCCAATGGATGCATATTAACCGACCCAGCACTATTTATGGAAAAGACCCACCTTTCGCCATTGTTGTGCAGTGATACCTTTGTCATAAGTCACATGTCATAAATCAGTTGTGTGGCTTTGTTTCTGGACCCTTTATTGTGTTCCATTCATCTATTTTCTCTCTCGGGGCCATTATTGTAGTAATTTATTTAGCTTTGTGATAAGTCATAGTATATGATAACATAAAGGTCCTCTGACTGTCTTCTTTTTCACTAAGATTGGTTTGGCTGTTCTTGGTCCTTTACATTTACATATACATTGAGCACCAGACTGTTGAATTCCTGGAAAAAAAATGTGTTGGGATTTTGACTACATTACATTAAATCTCTAGATTACTTTTAGGAGATTTGACATCTTCACAAAACTCAGTATTTCAGTTAGTGAAAATATTATATACCTGTATATATTCTGGTCCTTTATTTCTCTCATCAATGCTTGTTACCTTTCCTAAAAAAGTTTTTAAATAAACACATTTGGGGCCCCCATTCCAAACCTAATGAATTAGCATCTGTAGGAATGAGTTGTGGTTATGACCATGAATAGTTTGGCACGTATTCTCCAGACTTGATTCAATGTTTAAACAAATATAAATGGGTATCTATTCCTTTGAGATATAAATATAATTACCGAAAGACTCCTAACTCACTTTTGGTGCTAACTGCAATGCCTGTCATTCTACTTCCCTCAGTATAGTATTGCAAATTCCTGGAAGCTTATGGTCTCATGGTCACTTCTGAAACTGAGCCCTTCTCTCTTTGACCTCTGGATCTCACTTTTACCCCACTACCAGGGTCTCTTCTCTTCTTCACAACAATCTAAACAATCCATGGGCCCCATGGTAGAAGTTAACCCCTTTGCCTATTCACTTTCTTTATCATATATTTTGAGTAACTTCACTCTGTACCCTCTGCATATCTCTGGCCCACTTTTACACATCCAAAGATACATTTAGATACTCTGATAAAACAAAAACCATCCATTCTGTCTCACATTTTAGCAACAAAGAGTAGTGAGGATTTAAAATTTCTGTCTTTCTTTTACTACTTCTGTTTCCATAAGTCTCTCTGAGTAGAAGGGACTAATTGGAGCTAATTATTTCCCCATATATAGAAATTATTTTAGAATTATCCCAACTCTCAGAGGTAGATGGCTTCTTATATACATATTTACACAACACATATGTATAGATCAATGTGTTTATATTGGTGTGTATATGTGTATATATGTATATATGTGTATATACACACACATTTAAATATATTCTAAACTATTCTCCATATTGAATTCAGTTTTGGTAACTTTAAAAGTGATTCTCCTATGTTTTTCAGGTATATAATCATGTTATTTGCCCATAACAATAATTTAGAAGAGACAACAATTAGAAGAAAAATCTATATGCTCTTAGAAAAGTGATGAGCACTTTGTGGCTTATGGCTACATGCCTTGCATTTTTATTTAATTTCATAGAAAGACTGAAAAAGTTCCCCACTTGGCTTGCTGCTTCTTTAATGGGTCTAGATAAATTCATATTTACTGACTAAAAATAGCCCTAATTTTTTTCTGAATTTATGCCATTTTTATGAGGAGAGAGAAAAAAAAGACATTTTCAGGTAGAAAAAAATAAGAAAGTGGGGGCTGAACTTTTAATGTTTTTATATTGATTCTTCCATTAAAAGATTGCTTACCACAGACTTAGAACTCAGGGATTAATTATATCCATTTGCATTTTTAAAAATGCATTTACTCAAGAAAATGCTCAAGAATATTTTCCCTTAATCCTTAGGAACCCCCACAGATTGAACAGATACTTCTGGACCCTAAGACTCTTCATCAATGTTGATCCAAAGAAGACCATTGCTTTTGGAGAAGATAAAATGTTTTGCTCCCAAAATGGGCTATCACAAAAGCAAGATTTGTGAATCAAGCTACTCCAAACAAATTTTTAACTAAGTTATATATTATTAATTTTAACTTGTTGTATACAGCCTGTACCCTCAAGATTTCCTTCTAGGATGATTAAATGGCTTTGCATTCCAAATGTGAGGAAAAATATGTACTGACAATGAACTTGGCAGAGCGAAGGTGGAAGGAAAAGGAATAGTGGTGGAGGCAGAAGAAAGCTGCTGAGATTACAGTTTCAAAAGAAATTCTAATCTTTGGGGTGGAAATAGCAGAAGTTCCTTGATTTTGAGCATTAGAAGCCTTCTTTTTGAGGTGCTTGGAACTCTGACAGAGATCACTCTGAAAAGTGTCACATATACATTCCCAGAGGGATTTGCATTATTCTCATCTACACTATCAAGCATTGTGCATGCATAATATGACAGTTTCAAATCTTAGCACAGAGTTAGCAGTATATTATTTTGAGTCATAGCATTTTTCTCTTATTGAATGTCATCCACACAGCATTAGCAGCTTTTGAGTTATCATTCCCTTGAAATTTTCTAATTGTTTTATATAAAAACAAATTGCAACATCTCATTGGTAAAGGAGGCAAATCTTGAAGAGGGAGGGCTTGTACTCCAGCTCTTACCTTCATTTTGCAGGAAGATGGTGACCTAAGGAAATGCAGGTGTTTATATCTTGCCCTAAAATAATACTGTTTCTGACTGAAAGTGTTTTCTGACTCTTAAAGCTTACCAAACTCTTTTTAAAATAGAAAGTGAGTCAAAAGTCCTAGAGTGCTCATTATAAACCAGTTTTCCAGCCTCAGGAACTAACATTTGTAGAGCACGGCTTATGAATCATGGTTTTTACTTTTTATTTTATACATGTTAACTCATTTAAATTTTCCAACAACCCTGAGACGAAATGATAGAGCCCACTTTGTAGATGGGGAAACTGAGGCTCAGAGAGCTTCAGTGGCAATCCAGTATTTACAGCTCAAATGGTGAAGCCAAGCTTCAAACCCAAGTCAGTATGTTTCCCCGGCAGTCCAAGGCGGTACTTGCTCTGCATCTTAAAACTGCTTTCATTGTCTATGCTCACCTTAAAAATTCCAGGAGCATTTAGTGTATGCTATTACAATAATAGCTGTGGGCAGTGTTGGCAAGATACAAACCACCATCAGCACCTCATATATCCTGAACAAAATCTGCACAGATTTTCAGTAACAGTAGTAATGCACAGAAATAACAATAATAGCACCTTAAATTTGTACAACATAGAAGAGTTTGCAAAGCACTTTCACACATTATCTCCATATATTGTAGATTGTCTAAACCTAGACTTTCACATAGATTTCAACTTGCGTCAATCCCAATGACTGGTAGCAGCTGCCTCGAATTTTGTGCTGAAAAAGATCCTGAGGACCATTCCAGGGTCAGTAGGAATCAGGGCCACAATTGATTAACCATGTCTGCCATGTCTAAGCTGTTAGATTAATGGCACATTAGTCATATGTTTGCTCTCTTGTCTTATCTAGTCCACTCTTTTTACAAAGGAATAAATGACTTCTTTATGGTCACATAGTAAGTGGCTGAGCTGAAGCCAAAGCTCAGGTTTCCTTCAATCTGTTGTCGTTACAATTATACCACCTTGTATGTGAAGACATGTAAATAGTCTGGAGTTTAGTATTCAAATGGACTGGAATTTATTATACAGTTTTTAGCTCAGTAATGTTCAACCTAAAACAAAATCAGATGATTTCTCGAGCAGAATACAACAAAAAAATTGATGCAACTTATGAATAGTCATGTAGGAGTGGCCTCAGATGTGCAAGTACATACTGCACAGGTGAGGCTAAAGACGTGCTGGGCTATTGTCAGCTGTGTGCCGTTACCTAACTGATAATACCTGGAAAGTCCAAGAAACTCAAAACCCTATTTCAAAGGCCAAGGACCTTTTGATAGTGCCAGAGTGGCATCAATATGACCTTGGAGGTCGCACCAAGTCTCCAAGCTGACACAGCAATAAGTGTGACCAATCTTTTAGTTAATTTAACATCTCCCTCTGGCCTATGGCAAAAGCACATCCAGCTTCTTGAAGAATTTTACTAATGCAGTGTTAAACACAATTTAGCATAAAAAAGGAAGAGAAGATTAGTAATTATACATATGCAAGCAGGAACACATAGGTGACCCTTGGGAATGATAGCAAAATCTCCCAGGTTGTTGTGGCTTTTTCAGAGTAAAGGTGGCACAGGCTGTGAAACCATTGACTGCAATGAGACTTGTAAAGAACAGCTGTACAACAGAGACTGTACTGTCCCTAGCGTAGGTCACAGGTTCGGACACTGTGGCCACACTCTCCTCTGTCAGCAGTGTTATCTCTGAATACAGAAGACAAGGAGGTACATATTATGTAGTCAGCTGTGGCCATCCAAGGCCAAACAGCTTTTCCTTCCAGCTGGAGTAACCTGCCTGACTACCTGATACCCAAGACCCAGGACAGTAGAGTGGCAGAATACCCCCACCCCACTACTTAGCCCCAGCCAGCTCTGAGAGAGCAGACAGGGATTTCTTATAGCTTTACACACTGCCTTTGTTGGCTGTTTCCAAGGTGACAAAGTGTTCTGTCCTTTGCTGTAAATAAAGACAGGGGCAAAGGGATCCAACCCATTCTTCCTCCTCTATTAGCTTCTGTCAAGTTCAGCGGCATGCTTCTTATGAGGGGGATGTGAAAGCCCTGTTTCCCAGAATCAGGCCTTCCCAGTTGTTGCTGCTGTGTTTGTTTGTTTTATGTGCCTGTGGAACTTTGCTGTCAGACATGAAGCCTTGCAGCTGGCATCCAAGGCCCTCTGATTCTCACTCCTACTTCATTCCCAAATTTCTCAGCAGGGGAGGAATACATCCAAATAATGTTGAAGATAGGTATTACATGTTCCCAATTAGTCACTGAACCTCCCCATGAGATGACATTTTCCCAAATCATTGACACAGGCTTGGCCAGTGACATTCTTTGGCCAAATGTACGCTCAGAGGAAGTGACATATGCTGTGTCTGAGTAAAGTTTTAAGAGCCATTTCATAGCTCTGCCACTGTTCTTTTTTCCCCTCTGCTGTGAGAATGGTAATTAGGTACCCAGGTAGGGGCTGCTACTTCAGCCTAGATCCCAGAATGAAGGAGATACACAGAATACTGCCACAACCAACCACAGCCGACGTGTAATAAGGGTGGGAAATAAAATTTTGTATTTGTGAGCCACTGAGATTTTGGGGAGTGCTTGTTACTACAGCATAACCTAACACAAGCTGAATACTTACACAGTGGTAAGCATGAAACAGAAGAAGTAAGCGAGCAAATGGGCCACATAGGGACAGCATCAAAGTGGAATGCTCACTTGGGTCCGAAGGGCATAGCAGTGATTCAGCTTCAAGTGATTATTGCCTTGTCAGGAACACAGGCCTATCAGACTTTCCAATTTTTAAGAGTGTATCAGGAATCGGGGGTGGGGGAGGGAAACATTGGGAGTTTGGGATTAGCAGATGCAAACTGTTATATATAGGATGGATAAACGACAAGGTCCTACTATAGAGCACAAGGAACTATATTCAGTATCCCGTGATAAACCATAATGGAAAAGAATATGAAAAAGAATATACATCTGTATAACTGAGTCACTTTGCTGTACAGCAGAAATTAAACACAACATTGTAAATCAACTATACTTCAATAAAATTTTTAAAAAAGAGTATATCAGACATCTAGATTTTGATGTGATTCTACCAGTTTTTCAATATTTAAACTAAATTCAGGCCAAATAATGCACATACTATAGTGCAAAATTGGGCATCAGATTCCAGTTTGTAAATTCCATTCCAAGCTAACCGTGCACCATGGCACAACTGGTCTATTCACTGTCCTTCAACGCCACCCATATTCCCTCCTCCCTGCTGTTACACCAGCTGTGTCCTCCCATTCTCCCACCCCTCTCTTACCCCTCTCCTACATTCCCCTCTTTCGAGGCCTTTGTCAAGTTCTTCCTCCATTTTCCCAACCAGACAATCCATCCCTGAACTTACAGTCTATATCATAGTTAGCATTTTGCACGTTTCTCCAATGTTATTTATCTTCTTATACACATTCCATCCTTTGAAAGTCTATAAGCCCAGTGAAGACAGAGACCCCACAGCTTATACTTTTTGGCATCCTTAGTGCCTTAAAGACTTAATAGGTACAAAATTAATGGCTTTATACTGAGAGCCTGTTGGTTCATATCAACTCCCACTGTCAATTATCTCCTTCTGAGGTTCTTGAACACAAAGGATGAAGCCTGGAAGGAGCCAGATTCTAGACACTTACATTCCTACTTTTCTCATACTAAAGGTTATAGCTCATTAACAAACAAACAGATAAACAGTAAGTCAGGTTTGAATGCTGCACACACAAATCTTGTTAATACCTAGACTTCTTTGTAGATTAAGTTCTCTCTGCTGTGATATATATATACAATTAGGGATAGAATATCAGTGTTAATCTGATTCACCTGAGATCGAGTTATGTTTCATGTTGACCATTCTTCTAAGACCTCTCTTATAACTTGTCTTATACCAACAACCAAAATAAGTTATGGCATTCAGTTGAGTTCTTAAAGAAGGACGTTAATTTTTCAACCTGCTGGGTCATCCTATCAAGTACTTTTTGGGGGTCCTACTGCATGCCATAGCCACCGCAATGTTTTTGGTAAGCCTTAATATGAGTTTGTTGAATGAACAAATGAATTAATGAAATGCTATAATACTGCAGGTGCTATTTCTCCAGCATAGAAAGATTAAGTTCCCACTACTATCCCCTATTCTTTCATAATCCAAATTGGTTTAACCCCTATAATTTTCACTGCTTTTGAGGTAATTCTGTACTAATCATCCTCCTAATTTCCCTGAGAACCTAATTTAAAGACTAGAAGAATCTAGTTCTTTAATTAGCAAGTATTTGTAACAAGTGTTTCCTTATATTTTAAAACTGAGTCTTTCATTGCATTGAAAAAGGGCCAAATAACACCCAAAGGTATTAAACCAATTATTAGAAGATAAACTACCAGATTTGTGCTAGGAAATTAATACCAGAATCAAAACTAATCACTCGGAAGTGAATCACTTCCCTTTGTCAACTGAAATTAATTTAAACAACTTCCTCCACCCCCATTCACCTCTCATCCCTCCACCATGGTTTTACCTGACATTTCTTTCAAACGCTAGTGAACAACTCACTTTGTCAAATTAGATAAATCCAAGTTGCTGGTATTATGCGACTCTGAAGCCATATGGCCATATGTCTAGGATGTTCCAGGACACACTGATTTCATGTAATTTTAATATTTTTAATAAAGACAATTTTTAAAATATGTAACTAAATATAAAGACATTTTATATAATTGTAAGACTTCATACAGTTAAATTCACAAGTAAGAAAAGACGCTCTATTACCATTCAATTCAATTCAACCAATGTTTACTGACTACTCTATGCTATGCCACTCCCTAAGTTAGGTCAAGGAGAACTAGAGGTAAATAAGACATCATCCTTGCCCTCAAGGATCTTACAAAGAAAACAGTAAATTACAGTTTGGTGATTTGTGTATAACAATCAAAAAATATTCCAATCACAAGGAAACATATAACTTTATTTAGTCTGGAGGTGGGACAGTGGCAGGAGAGGCTTCCCAGAAGAGCTGATTGTTTGACTGGGTTTTGAAGGATAAATAAGAGTTCACTGGTATATCAGGGGATAAGCCCTGGCATTCCAAGCAGAAGAATAGCCTGTACGTATCCTTGTTTAGGAAATTAGGATCATCCTGTAGTGATAACAGAACCAAGAGCCTAAAAGAGAGCTATTAGCCTAATGATATTTACCATACTTCAAAAATATCTCTGGAATTTTAATTTTGGCTTAAAATATTCTCTAGCTAGCATCAGTTGGGAAGAAAATTTATTATTGGGTATATTATGTTTGTTTTAAAACTATGTAAAAACCACTTCTTGGATGTTTGTTTGCTGGCAATGAACAAGAAGGATCATTATTTTCTTATTCTCAAAAGAAACCATATATCCTGGACAATAATCACTTTTAACCATTCAGAGGAGAAGACATCTCTCAGGCATCTTCAGTTATTCATGTAGCATGCGCGCCCACCATGGACAAGACATTTGTTGGGCATTGGGTCAAATGCTCTGTTGTATGTGACTTTTTCTGTCCTTGAGGAACTTCTCATCTAGGAGAAAGTAGTGGGGAATCCCCTGGGGGAGATGATCTGGATCTCTGCACTTGGGGTGAAGACCTTTCACAGTTCATGAGATGAATAGAGAAACATTTGTAGGCAGCTTTTTTGTGATCACAGAAGATCTTGAAAAGCCTCTCAGATCTGTTCCCCCTGACATGATTGAGAGGGAAAGGCAGACCCAGCACTGGCAGGTGCTCATTTACACTGTAGGGAGGACGATGAATCCCTGTCTTGCTGTGAAAGTCTCCTAAAAAGCTCCCCTGATGCAATGCTGGCTGCAAGGAACTCAAGAAAGAATAGCCAAATGACTGGCTGCATTTCCTTTTCCTCCTCTTCCATCTTCTGGAGGCCCAAGTCTCCTCTCAGCCCATTTCACCCCCTGCTGCCCTTCTCTCCACTGCACCTCTTAGCTGGGATATTTTTAGAGCCTGAACACAAGCCAAACATAGTCCATTTTCATGCCACACAATGGATGCCATGAGTGGCCTCCAAGCTGAGCTGAAAAGTACCTGCTGGTGGGGTCAGGACAAACCTAAAAGGGAGAGCTTGGTTGGTTGGAAATCACTAGTTTGTAAAATTGCACAGCATGTTTTCTCTTAGAAGACACTTGACGCACCTGCTATTTACTCTTAAACTTTTTCTTAAAGGGAAAGAATAATCTGCCCACAGTGTTAATGGTAGTGGTGTTGGGGGCAGGGGGAGAGGGAGTCATTAGAACACAATTTGGAGTTTGCAGTAGCCCAGTAGTCCACTACCTGGCCATGCTCTCAGATGCAAAAGAGAGTCTGAAAGTTTGGAGAAAGACAGTTTCTTCCAGGCTGGAAGCATGCAACAAGTCCTCCTTACCAAAAGGAGAGTCTTCTGCTGTACAAACCCAAAGTCACTAATAATTATAAGGACTTCTATGCAGTAAAAATGCACCAAAGTAGTGCTTTCATGGAATAAGTCTTTGAGAACTGGAAAAGAAAAAATGAAGTGTCTCTCACTGAAGAGGAAAATTAGGATGATCTTGTTATTTATTTATTTTTTTGTGGTACGCAGGCCTTTCACTGTTGTGGCCTTTCCCACTGCAGAGCACAGGCTCCAGTAGCACAGGCTCAGCGGCCCAGCCGCTCTGCGACATGTGAGATCTTCCCGGACCGGGGCACGAATCCGTGTCGCTTGCATCGGCAAGCGGACTCTCAACCACTGCGCCACCAGGGAAACCCTGATCTTGTTATTTTAAACAGACTTCTTAGACTTTAATATATGTTTTCTCCCACTTCCACACAGTGTATTCCTAAAAATCTGCCTGGAAAATAGACATGTATTAGAGAATAAATGGAGTTATATGTATAATGAGAGTTATACACACATTTTCAGAGTGTTAAAAACATCCTAAAAACTATAATTTCACCCTCCCTTTTAGACAGAATCTTTAGTGATCTATTTCAAGCATTTTATTTTGCTGTTTTTTTCTTTTCCTTTATAATTCAATACATTGAATTGGTTTTTGTTTACCTTGACTACATTAAATAAATCTGACATCTGTTTTAGGCTGAAGACTGACCACTTCAGCATAATGATTTTCATCCTTGTCTAAAGTCTATTAAATTAATGAGAACTTTGCTTCCTATCACCAATAACAGCACTTTGATTCTGTTCTCCAGTAATTAAAAAACTTTTTTATGTATATTAAAGTAAAATATGCATGCATATATACTCAATAGTATTGTAACTTTTAGAATTTAAAAGTATAACCATTAGCCCCATCTCTTCCCATTCCAATACCTGTTCCTAGTGGCAACCATATAAAAAACCTTTTAGTTGTTTCTTGTTTTTTTTTCTTTCTAAATATGGTTATACTGCTAATTTTTTCAGAATTTTCTATTTTGGATATTATTTATTTACTTCCAATGGTAGAAGATGAGGATTTAGTTTCCTTATACCACCCCACCATCACCATACACATACTTCCTCAATTTCTGTCTACAAATAGAGCTATGTCACTATTATTTTTATTAAATCAACACTCAAAATTATACTAAAAAATATAAAAATCAGAACTGATATTTTTGTTGCTAGGTAGACTTAGGTCACAGTTGAACCACTCAGTCTACTTTGATTATGTTTATTACGAGGCACTACTTTTCTCCCCCTAAAGTAAATAATTGTCTTGTTTTTCATTTATAGTACTTAGTTGCCCATGTAATTATTTCTAATTCATCCCTAAACTTTCTAAGAGGAATATGGTACTCTTCTCAGTATGGTCAACATCAGTAAATTTATCAATTTTGTGAAGCTATCCTTCCGGGGCTTTCACCATCCTGTCTGACCTACACTGGGTGCTCTTGAAGCCCACTTATCCTTGAATTTGTCTTTGCCTGCAGCCCAAGAATCCCCTTCACTCCACCCTTGTGTTGTATCCTCTTCTTCCTTAAGATCACATTTTCTTCTTCCTTGGCTTATCCCCTCAATCTTTTGGAACAAAAAAGTAGCTTCCTGAGAAAGAGTATATTTGAAATACTTTTATTTTATGTTTTTGAGATCTCAACCAGTCTTAATTCCACCCTCTAACTTAATTAAATATTTAGCTGGGAATAGAAAGCCAGGTTGGAAATAATGTTCTCTCAGAATTTTAAAGGCATATTCCAATGTCTTCTAGCTTTCATCATTGCTTTTGAGAAGTCCAATTCCTAATTCTTTGAATCTCCCCCTGCCCCGGAAATCTTTCAATCTTTTCTTTCTCCCTATAGTAGAGGAAATTTTATTTTATTATTTTATTGATAATTTCCTCTCCTTTGTTCCTTCTCCTTTCTCTTTCTGGATTTTTTTGTACATTGCAGATTAATCTAAATTCTTGTCTTTTTTCTTCTATTTTCTATATGTTTCTCTCTTTTGTTCCATTTCCTGAATATTTTCCCAACTTGATCTTCCAACCTTTCTACTGGACTTTTGATTTTTGATATATCAGCTGTTTTATTGTTAAGAGATCTTTCCCATTTTCTAAATGTTCTTTTCCCATAACATCATATTCTTCCTTAATAAGTGCAATATCTTTTTCTTTGTTGGAACATATTACTTACACCTTTTTTGAAATTTACTTCTGCTCTCTGCATTGTCTTTCTTCTTAGTTTTTTTCTGCCTTTTTTTTTTTGTCTTTCAAGTTATAGGATTTCCTTGACTGTTAGTCAATTGGTATTTAAAATGGGCACTAAAAATCTGATTGAAAGTTCTATGTCCCTGGGCAGAGATTGTTAATTAATGAGTTAACCATAGGAAACTACTATTCATCAGGAGACCCAAATGTTAGTATCTGTAGGTCTGTTTTTTGGGGATGGTCAGTTTCCCCCGAGGAGATTCCTCTAAACTTCTGGGAGTGGTGGGTAGATCCAAGATGTATGTTTAGCTGACAACACTCTGGAATTCAAGCAGAGAATATGGGGGTTCTTACCATTCAGTAGTCTGACCTTCAATTAATCCCTCTGTTTTCAATTTGGTGCCTTCCTCCCACCTTTAGCAGTGCCAGGTGTCCCTAAGGTCAGAGCCTCTCTGCTTCTACCTGTAGGCACTTCTCTGCTGTTGGAGTTGGGGAGGGATGCCTCACAGCTACTTAGGCTGCAGGAAGAGACCTGGGGATCTAAGTGCTCTTAATACAAACTTTTAACCAATACTCTAGCCAAGAGTTCTATCACACATGTAAGCCTTTAGAATGACCTGTTGTCTTGAATTCCTTAATTCTATCACCGAATAAGTATATTCTTTTTTTTTTTTTTTGCGGTACGCGGGCCTCTCACTGTTGTGGCCTCTCCCGTTGCGGAGCACAGGCTCCAGACGCGCAGGCTCAGCGGCCATGGCTCATGGGCACAGCCGCTCCGCGGCATGTGGGATCTTCCTGGACCGGGGCACGAACCCACGTCCCCTGCATGGGCAGGCAGACTCTCAACCACTGCGCCACCAGGGAAGCCAAGTATACTCTTTTAATAGAGTCTCTCCTCTGCTAAATCAGAAACCACTCATTCATTCATTGTCCCTCTTCCTAAAGTTTGTTGATATTGCTAAACTACCTTCTCTTCCATTTTCTTTCTCTTTGTTTATAACTTTTAATTTCTTTACTGTTATTTTAGTTGCATTGTAGGAGGAAACAGAGATGAAAAGGATGTTCAAACACCCATGTTTAAGAAGAAGTCTCTAATATTCTATTTTTTAATAACAAAAAAGTTAAATAATTGCACAACCCAAACAATTGTAAATTCTGCTCTTGAAACTGAACAAATTGGCAGTCACCACAACTGTGTGAGAATTCAAAACATCCTCCTGTTAGTAGAATACAGAGTTTGAATTCCACATATGAAAGGCTGAATGTATAGTATGTTAGCTGTGTGAAAGCCACCCGACATAGGGTCATAATGAGCAAATTATGCCAAAGAATTTGAGTTATTTCCATGACTGAGTGATGGCTCATAGAGACAAAGGACAATAACGATGGGAATTTTATTTTTTTCTTATAGTCAGACTAGGAAGATGTGGTCTATCCAAATCATACTCAATATTTTGATATGTACAAACCCGTAAAAAGTTTTCTTACTTTTGAAAAATTATATTCTTATCTTTAAAAAACATCTACAGGGACTTCCCTGGTGGTCCAGTGGGTAAGACTCCATGCTCCCAATGCAGGGGACCTGGGTCCAATCCCTGGTCAGGGGAACTAGATCCCGCTTGCGTGCTGCAACTAAGAGTCCACATGACACAACTAAGGCTGCATGCCGCAACTAAAAGATCCTGCATGCCACAAGGAAGATCCTGCATGCCACAACTAAGACCCGGCACAGCCAAAATAAATAAATAAATACATAAAATAAATATTAAAAAAATCTACAAACATTAAAGAAGTAAAACAAAAAGCAATATTTCACTACCCAAAAATGTTTTAGACATTCTTCATGTAATAAGTATAATTATTTTAATAGCTGAAGGTTATACCATTGTATTATATACTATAATTTACTTAACTGACTTATAGCCAGGTTATTTCCAAGTTTGGGGATATTATGAACAAAATTGTAATGAATACCTTTGCTATATACACTATTGCTCAAGGATTTCTACAAAATAGCAAATGTAATTTATCTATTGATTGAGAAAATACATAATGACCAAAATCTATAAGAATTTAATAACAATTTTAGATGAATTTGTGATTTATGACTCCTAATAGCTTTAAGACACATTTTAAAAATAGAAATACACATATGCATGAAACATTATATACAAAAATCTACAAATAATGAGAGCTATACAGAAACCGAGGTATAACTCCTTGCTTAGGTACCCTCCCCACACAAAAAAAATTCATGGCACACTAGTTTGGAATTATTGGGGAGACTGTGTTAGACAGTATCCATTTGGTTTTAAGCCGTCAGTGAAAGCATATAATTAAGGACTGTCCCACAGAACTTAATTCTAGGCGTCTAAGATCTTCATCAACAATTTAGATGATGGGGGGCTTCCCTGGTGGCACAGTGCTTGAGAATCCGTCTGCCAATGCAAGGGACAAGGGTTCAAGCCCTGGTCCGGGAAGATTCCACATGCCACGGAGCAACTAAGGCTGTGAGCCACAACTGCTGAGCCTGTACTCTAGAGCCCATGAGCCACAACTACTGAGGCCATGTGCCGCAACTACTGAAGCCTGCGTGCCTAGAGCCCATGCTCCGCAACAAGAGAAGCCACTGCAATGAGAAGCACGTGCACCGCAAGGAAGAGTAGCCCCCGCTCGCCGCAACTAGAGAAAGCCCGCGCGCAGCAACGAAGACCCAACGCAACCAAAAATAAATAATAAATAAAATAAATAAATTTTTTAAAAAGCAATTTAGATGATGGATTTTAGTATGCTCATTATTTTTTCAGAGGATAAGTTGAATAGGGTTGTTTGTGAAGGTTTCAATATAAGGCAATATTATCTTCTAAAAATAAGGAAGGAAAAGTCTATTTATCAAAGAAGCAAGCTCCCCCTTATAAAAAGCAGACATGGCCCAAGAAAAAGGCCTCATGGTTTTAGTGGGCCATTAGCTGGAAAAGGGATATTCTTTTTTAGATAATCATGGTAACAAGATATAGTAACAGGAGTAATACCTTCAAGGCCAAAGTGTAATCCATCCAGTATATTTCCAGTGGCCCAACAAGAGTTAGTGGCATGAATTTTTACCCGTATACCTGACTCTCCCAAACAAACACAGAGTCAAAATAAACTAAAACTAACTACTGTATGTACTTCTATATGTACAATTCCTTAAGTGATATGTTTGATTGTAACGTGTTATATCAACTGAGTCTCACCTTCCCCGCCACCTACAAATCATACAAATCTGTATTTTCGTCTAAATACTCTCTCTCTCTCGCTTATTTGTGTGGTTGGTTGGTTGGCTTGTCTCCTCCAGCTTAAGATAGCAACTAGGTCTGGATGTTGCTTCTCCCTAACTCCCTGGAGGCTGGCAGTGCCAACGTATGTGAAGATCCTTTAACCAAAGCACATAGGTGAGTGAGGCAGAAACAGTGCTGAGTTGCCAAACTGTCCCAGCCTACAGATTTTACCACAAATTTATGTTAAGCCAATGGGTACCCAAACTAGCAGGCCTCTATCAGCCTGCCTTTTTTTTTTTTTTTTTTTTTTTTTTAATTTTTGGCCACACACAAAATGTGGGATCTTAGTTCTCCGTAGGCCCTGCATTGGAAGGCGGAGTCTTAACCAGTGGATCACGGGGAAGTCCCCCAGCCTACCTAGTTTTAGGGTAAGAAGTTCAATTAAATGTCAAATTCATTCTACCCTGGGGAAAATCAGTGTCTAGCCCTTACAGAGGCTGGGTGGATGCAGACCACTGGTAACAGAAGCCATCTTAGCACAGCATAGCTTGACCTGGAGTAGCCAGAGGTGCCCTGGTATCTCTGATGACTTTAGGGGGACTGAAGCAGCTGGTGCACCACTTACCCTGCCGTGTTCAGCCCAAGTTGAAAGGAGAGACACTGACTACCAGACAAGGGAGGCTGGGGTGGAGTAGGGTGCAGGACTGCATCTTGTGAGGCTGGAGTGAGGTAGGGTGCAGCACTGCATCTTGTGAGGCTGGTCCTAGGCAATATGTAAATGCAGGAATTCATTTACATAGGGCTAGAATTCATTCTAGCCCTTGCTTTTCAGGTAGTTCCCTCTGGGACCTTAGTTATGCCACTCCACCTCTCTGAACCTCAGTTTTACTTTCCATCAATGCAAATGCAATATCCTCCTTGAGGTAAATCTTTCTGAGTTTGAAATTAATAGTAATGATAGCTGACATCACTTGAGCACTTATCACTGCATGTTTTTTGTGTCCTTCTCTAATTCTAACATCTGTATCCGTTCTGGATTGGGCCAGTCAGCTTCAATGGATTAATTCTTCTCCTCAGTCTGGATCATGTTTTCCTGCCTCTTTCCCTGCCTAGTAGTCTCTGGATGCCAGGCGTTATGAATTACATATTGAGGGGTGTTAGATATTTGTGTATGAGTATACATCTTCTTGAGCTTTGTTCTGGGTTGCAGTTACTTACAAATACTAGCTTGATCCTTTTGGGTCTTGCTTTTATGATTTGTGAGTTGGGTCCAGAGCAGTGCTCAGTCTAGGGCTAAATAGTGCCCACTCCTGGGACGAGACCTTCCAGAGGACTCTACCCAATGTGCCATGAATTATAAATGTTTTCAGTCTGGCTGAAGAAACTCAGTTCAGGCACAATTCCTGGTCTTGGGTTAGCAGCAGGCACTGCTCCCTCTGAGCCTTTCCTATGGTTCCTTCCCTGTAACCAGTGTTCTGAGCCGCATCCTCCCTCCCTGCAGAGCCCTGGGATGCTCTTTCTGGGTAGCTCTCTCCGCTCTCATATTCTGTCCTCTGCACTCTGGCTGCTTCAGTCTCCCCAGACTCTCAGTTCTGTTGCAGAATCACTGTCCTTTGTTACCTCATCTCCAGTGTCTTAAAACTCTTGTTTCGTATATTTGGTCTCTTTTTTGTTGTTGTTTCAGACAGGAGGATGAAATCCAGTCTCTGTTACTCCATCTCAGCCAGAGGCTGAGACAGAACTTGTTTGAAGTCCCCTAAATCTGGGTTAAATTGCTAACTTCATTCCTTAAGAATCATGTGACTTCAGTCAAGTCACTGCTTGAGCCTCAGTGTGTTTTCTGTTAAACGGGGGTAAACAAACTTCCTCCATTTGCTGCCACAAGGACAGAATGAGAAAAGTGTGTCTAGCACATCGTATGTGTTGAGAAAAGAGAGGCTGAGCAGCCAAGAGATATGGAAGAAGACGTCTTAGAGAGAGACTGAGAAGTGAATAGAGTAAGAGATATGAAGTGGAGGGAGCCGGGCAGAGACCCCTTGGGTAAAACAGATGGGAGGAGATGGGGGAGGTAAAAAGTTAGCAGGGAGAAGGAGAATGGAGGCCTGGGGTGACATGATAGAGAAGTAGGGGAAAGGAAGGAATTCCATAGCCACACAGGTTATGTGATTCGGGTGCTGCACAGAGGTGCCAGCCCAGGGGTGAGTGGAGCTTGAAATCAAATCTGAGCTCAGCAATCCAGGTGTTTCCCCAGAGGATGCACCTCTATCTTCCTCCAGAGGCTCCCCCTCCACCAAGCTGTTCCCTGTGGGGTTGCATCTGCCCAGAAGAGTACGTTTTCCTAACTTGAAATGTGCTAGAAATGTGCTAGGTAAGCTGTGAGGCCCCATCTACTAATGCTGGATAGTGTTGGGAGAATTGTCAGCATGGAGTAAAACATCTCTCTCTTTTTTGGGAACTTTGGATAGTAAAGAGCTTAATGTCATTTATCCATTTATTTATTCACTTGTTCATTCGTTCAACAAACATCGTGCCTAGGCCTAGGCCCACTTTGAGCTAAGCAGTGTGCTGGGACCCAGGGAACAAATGATGAACAGGGCAGTCTCTGCCTTCTGGGGAGGGGGTGGCACAGGCTGCGTAGTGTGTGGCCTGTGGGCGGAGCCAGAGGAGAGGAACGGAGTCCAGGTGGGGATGAGACTACCTGTTGCAGAGCTGACCCCAGAAGGTTGGCCAGCCAGCCAGGTTACAACATCCAAAGGGACAGGACAACCTCTGCCCTGTCTTCCCAGTGACTCTCATTCCTTCTCCCCCACTGCCATACCTGGGAGAGAGGGATGCTGGCATTAGGTTAGGGCCAGTCTGGGGAGCCTGAGGAAGGTGTGTGCCCCCCAGTATTGGGAGCTTTCTTTAGAACATAGGGTCCTCAGTGCTTGGCACCAACATTAAGTTCCAGTCAACATCCTGGACCTTCTCCCCATGGGTACAGTGCAAAACTATCACAAAATGTGTCGAATAGATAAACTAATCGTGCAGTATAACAGGCAGAGTCGCACTAGGATATAGTGGAAAGTAAATCTCCCAGCTGCCCAGTTTTCTTGCCCAGAAGCTACTGTTATTATCTGCTTGTATGTGTTTCTGGAGATTCTCTGTGCATAGGAAGCAAACACATACATATACACATGCTGATGTTTTTTTACGCAAATTCTGGGTATAAGGTTCCAGCCAGCTCATACTTACACACAATGTGAGAAAAGAGGAAGATAGTAAGTTAAATTCCTGAAATCCTGGGTCACTGTTTTTGACCCTTAGAAAGTCCTATTTCCCCTGCCATCTCCCCAGCTTGTTTCTGCTGGCAGGTTCCTGCTCAAAACCTCTAGGTTTGACTTGGAGGCCTTGCTACCCACACTCCAGTTCTCAGTATCTCCTGAGCTTCCTGTCCAGTTGGTGAGCCCCAGCTCACCAACCTTCTGGGATGTGGAAGTTTACCCCAAGTGAGGCGAAGTCCTCCAAACTTTCAGCACCCATCGCCCTTATATATTTGTTGTAATGAAGTGAAACCTGACCACCTTTCAGGGCTGTGCTGAGAATGTAGAACTCCCTTTTTAATCACAGCCTGAAAATGCCAGTGAACTTTTTGTGGTCATGCTCTGAGGCTCATATGATCAGCGTGTGCTTCACTGTGGATTCGGCAGCATCATCTGAAAACACCCTGCTGCTGACACTGTACAAACCTTCTAGGCTTCTGTACAAACCTCAGAAGACTGACTTAAGGCAGATTTATTTTTAAACTTAATATCTATTCATACTTATTTAAAGTTTTATACTCTCTATACAAATTTTGTTCAAGGGAAAACTCAACACATAATGTTGACCAATTAGACATTCTTAGACAACTATTAGAAGAAAACATTCACTTGAAAGTCAAGTTTTTACAAATTATAGAGTGGCTGCTTGATTTTTCACAATATAAATAGTAGAAATTGTTCTCAGAGATATTTAATATCCAACTTGTGCTAATTTAGCTTTGCTAACTAAACAGAGTTAGATAGAAACGCTTGCTTGAAAAGCCTCAAAATTTTACTCTATTTCCTTTTTTTCCAGTTTTTCTGTTTATCCCTATTTCCTCCACCTATCTCCCTTCCTATGCTTCTTTAGTTATCTTAGAGGATTTTAGAAACAATTTGAGATCTTGGAAAAGATATTATAGGGTTTTTTCTTTGTTTTGTTTGTTTGTTTGTTTTGTTTTTTGTTTTTTTTTGGTTGATTTCTTAAATAGTCCCCTGCTCATCAGAATCCACTGGGATACTTTTTCAAAAATGTAGATTCCTTGGCCCTGCCTACCTCTGGAAAGTACATTTCAGGAGGTCTAAGATGTGGAGTCTATACTTTTAAAGGCTTTCCAAGTAATTCCAAGGGCACTCCCAGCAGAGAATTGTAGCTCTGCAGCCTGTGACAGGGTTCAGCTCATTGAGCCCTGTGTGCACGCATGTGTACAGATAACATGTGTGGGTCAGGCACTGTAATAGGTGCTTGGAATAAATCAGAAAACCAAGCAGACAAACCCCCTGCTCTTGTGGAGCTTATACTGTAACATTTACTAAAACAAAACAAACCCACCCAGACCTCTGCACTGTCTACCAACTCCGACTGCACACATAAATTCTGTCAACCCTCTTTCAAGTGTCTGTGCCCTGGTCATAAGGGAAGCCAGATAAAACAGGGAAGGATAAGAGCATGAATCCTGTATACAGGAGCCGTCAATCATTTCCTCCCACCTCATACTGTCTTGGAGAACTTGCCCTTAACCCCTTCTCAGAACTTCTGCTCCCACAGGTCCTGCTGAGTGATTCTGGAGCCACGTGACCCCTGCTGTAGCCAAGCTGCTTGGACCAGGGGCAGATATTTGATCACAGCTGGGTCATTCTAATTCTTCCTCTGGGAGCTTAGAATGTGCACTTAGAAAATTCAGTGGGGTTGTTAATGCAAAGGCCTGTAAGGGCCAAGCAGGTAACATAATGAGTGATGCTTGTCAGGTGTAAAGAAACCAACAGCACAATTTCTATGGTAGATAGCACATATCCCATGATGTTGGGGTCAGGTATCTTGCTATGGATTGAATGTTTGTGTCCCCTTAAACTTTATGTGTTGAAACCCTAATCCCTAATGTGATGGCATTTGGTGATGGAACTTTGGGAGGTAATTAGATCATGGGGGTGGAGCTCCTATAAATGGGATTAGTGCCCTTATAAGAAGAGACGAGAGAATCCTTTTTCTCTCTCTCTCTCTTTCTCTCTCTCTCTCTCTCTCTCTTCATTATGTGAGGAAGCCAGGAAGAGGACTAACCAGAACTCACCCATGCTGGCACCCTGATCTTGGACTTTCAAGCCTCTACAACTGTGAGAAATGTGTTTGTGATTGAAGCCACCCAGTCTGTGGTGTTCTTGTTGGAGCAGCTCCAACTACTGGAGACAAATACAATAGGGAGAGGTGAGAACTGGGACAGGTTGGAGAGCACATGCTCCATACAAAAGGATGGCTATTATTCAACTCCAGCCAACGGTCGCCACATGTAAACCCAGTTTGCTAGGTTGTCTGATGTTTACAGAAGGAGTCCAACATTCAGATTTTTATATGAAATCTCACTATTTAAGAATGTTGAAATTATTTTGCATTAAAAAATTGTGTTGTCCAAAGCACACCCATTTGCAGGATATATCTGCTATAGAACACCAGCTGGCAACCTCTGCCTGTTCTCGCAGACTGTTGGAAAGGAGGACAGAGAAGTGTGGTAGAGCAGGGGTCAAGGCTGCTATGTTCAGTCCACGTGTCCAGAGAAGCGGAGATAGCCAAGTGGCAGGGAAAATAGGGTGCTAATGACAAAAACAGAGATTTTTTTTTTTAATGTGGTAGAAAGATACCCTGGTTCCTGACAGTCTTCTAGTTTTTTATTCCAGTCCATTGCTTCTGAAGCTTGGGTTCTGTAAGACACCCTTGTTTCCTTATAATAAACTACAGTTTTTCTTAAGCTTCTGTTAAATTCATCAGTGATAAAGAGTGCCAGGGTGGACAGCAGTTGCTTAGCTATTTAAAAAGGATCTCAAGGAGATGCCAGCTTCCAAGTTATCTTACATAATAGTGCAAAAGTTTTCCATCTTGCTCTCTCATTCTCTCTTGAGTTGGGGAGTAGGTTGAGAGGAGGAGATCCTGGAACCTCTTGGTTAAATCCTATGTGGGAATTACACTCACCCAGCCTGTAACTGGCTCCTCTAATTTCCTTCAATTACACAGGGCTAAGTAGTTGAACATTACTGCTGAAACAGCCTTCTATGCAGCTTCTTCATAAGGGGACCTAAGTGGCCAGATCTGTGGGTGGACCCTCAGATCTTGGGGCTAATAATAGTAAGGATACTTAGTAATTGCAAGCCTCTCATTTAAAGCACTCAAAGTGCTTCATAAATGGTAAGAGCTTGATATGCTAATAAGATTTCCAGTATATAAATAAGCATGTGTTTTCTCATATGCATACTTGGAGTCTATGAGTTCAGTCAAGGCAGGGTTCCTTCTTCAGATCTGTTTATTTCTTTGAAGCTATTATTATGTAGGCAGGGAAGACCATCTCCCACCCCCATATTTCTCCTTGCTGCTTTATATTACTTTTGAAAGGAGAGAGTGAAATGGAAATATAAGCTATAAGTGCACTCATTTATAGGAGGTTTCATAAGGAGCCTCAGCTCTGGGGCTTGAAATCAGGAAACTTTTGGTAAAAGATCTGTAGCTTTCAGTCTCAAACCAAGTGTCCTGGGAATCTACTGCTGTGTAAAAAATAACCCCCAAAGTTAAAGCTAAAAACACATCTATTGAAGTACTGATACATGCTACAACATGAGGGGAACCTCAAAAACATGTTAAGTGAAAGAAGCCAGACACAAAAGGTCATATATTGTATGATTCCATTTATATGAAATATCCAGAATAGGTAAATCCATAGAGAGAGAAAGCAGATGAGTGATAAACAGGGGCTGGGGGCAGGAAGGAATGGGGCCTATGTGCTTAATACGCATAGGGTTTCCTTTTGGGGTGATGAAAACATTTTGGAACTGGATAAAGATGATGGTTGCACAATATTGTGAGTGTAATAAATGCCATTGAATAATACACTTTAAAGTGGTTAATTTCATGTTATGCGAATTTCACTTCATTTTAAAAAAATAAGTAACACCATTTAATTATATCTCATGATTTTGTAGGCCAAGAATTCTAGGAGGGCTCAGGTGGGTTTCTGTTCCATGTGATCAAAAGAGGTCACTTGGTAGGATTCAGGTATCAGCTAGGCTGTTCTATAGGATCCAGGACAGCTTTGTCACTCCACTGGTAGCTTGGTGGGGACAGTTAGAAGAGGGGGTTTGGCTAGGCCTCTCTTCCTCTCCATGTCCTCTCAGGCATCTCCACATGGTGTCTCCAGTAGGGTAATCAGACATGGCAGCTCAGGGCACTCAAAGACCACTGCAGAAGCTGTCAGTCCTGTGCCAGACCCAAACTGACCTAGTGTCACTTCCACCATACCTGTTGATCAAAGCAGCTAGACCTTCCCTGATTCAAATGGCAAAGTAAATAAACCCCATTTCTCAACAGAAAGAGTGTAAAAAATTTGCAGCCATCTCTAATCTGCCTCCCATATTTCCTTTCATTGGTGAGGTCATTAAAATTGGTTGCTGAGGGAAACTCAAAACTCAGGACCTAGAGCCCTGATAATGCTGAACAGTTACATTTTCCAATATATTTTGTTTTGAAAATTGATGGCAATAGTTAACAGTCAATAAGCATTTATTGAGCATCCATGATAGACAGAGCTTTGTATTGTAACAGCAGTTACATAAATATTGTAATCACAACTGTAGAAATCACAGCCTTGGTTTTGTTAAATATGATTAGGCCATACTGAATGTGAATGTCTAGAAGATAAGCTCAAGGACAATACTATTCTAAGATCTGAGATAGGAATTTACCTTGAACCAAGGTCTCTTTGGTGCTGTGAATCTGGTCCTTGGCCCCCTTGACTGCTGACTTTCTGATGTGACACATGATAATTGCACTTACCATGGCCTTCAGGGCGATGAGTCCTGGTTCCACTCTTCTGTTTATCTTGTGTTTGATTTGCTGCTTTTTCCTTCTCTGAACCCTGAGTGCCCTGCCTTGCTGCTCCTAGACATTGTATGGGAGTCTGACTTTGTCTACTTCTAGCTCCTCAAGCTTTAACTCGAGGCTCTACTATCTGGTTCTACACAGAGCTAGCTAGCATTAGCACACCTTCCCAAAGCTTTGGCTTATGGGAAGAGACCTAAGAATCATCATGCCGGTGATCTCTAGGCTTCATTCCACTGAGGAGTTTTTTGTTTTACATATCCATGGCTCTCCTGGAAGTGGTCCCTAAGCCCACTAAGGAAAATTGAGCAGGATTTGGCTGTGTTGTTGGTAGAGGCAAGAACTTTGAGAATCAGCAGCAGGAAAAAGCTCCTTGGGTTAGTGATTTATTAGAGAGAGAGAGAGCAGGAGAGGGAGAGAGAGACTTAGTCTATAAGTCACCATGGTAGATGGTATTTCAGCTTGTTAAATATTTCAGTTCCCTCCGCATAGGAGGGCTATGCATCATCAGGCTTGGCCACAAGACTTACTTTGGCCAAAGAAATGTGAGTGAGGTAGCCAAATGACCCCTAGTGATCCTCGCTCCTGGTATCCATGCCCTTGCGTAATCCCCTTCTACACTGAGTCAGGGCCAGCCTTTGTGATCAATAGAATAAGCAGAAGTGATGATGTATGATTTCAAAGGCTAGGTTATACAAGGCATGGTTGATTCTGCCTTCCTCTGTGGGATCACTAGGTCTGTGAAAGGTCATCCACTATACTGTGAGGACACTAAAGCAGTCCATGAAGAGATGCATGTGGAGAAGACTGATGCCCAGACAATAGCCAGCACCAACTTGCCATCTTCGTGAGTGAGTCACCTTGGAAGTGGATCCTCCAGCCCCAGACAAGCCTTCAGATGATGCCGTGTCAGCTACAGTCTCATGAGAAACCTTGAGAAAACCATACAGCCTGAATTCCTGACCCACAGAAACTGTGAGAAAATAAATGATTATTGTTTTTAAGCCACTATGTTTTGAAGTGATTTTTTATGTAGCAATAAGTAGCTAATACAATGAATGTAAGTAATGTGGGTTGTCTCCCACAATGTGGAAACATTAAGAGCCAGCTAGTGGTTGCCAAGTTCTTTCTTCTCTCTGTCATGACACCAGTTGTGTTCCAGATAAAGGCTGCTTCATCAATTTGGATCCTAGAGTAAAGGCAGCATAGAGCTCAACCACAGCTGATCCAAGATAGATGTAATAATGCTTGAGCCAGAAATAAATCTTTGTGGTTATAAGCCCTTGAGGTTTTAGAGTTGTTTATTATCACAGCATAATCCAGCCTAACCTGGCAGATACAGCTACAGATTGTCCATATTCCAAGTTAAATTCAAACTGCTTTTCAAAAAATATATAGATTAATGGAAGCTTCCTAGAGGTGGAAGAGAGATCTGCTGTATATTTGGGATAGTAAGTGCAGGGAAGAGAGAAAGAGAGATTCTATAGTCCTGTCCTCTCTCTCTCTACACCTGTCCCAGCCTCTCCAGACTCTCTGATTGAGAAGCACTGAGCATCCCAGCCCTGTCCCCGCTTTCAGCAAGCCCCTGTATCTGAGAATGGCTGCCTGAGTGGTCTCATGAGAGTAGGTGGCTTGTGCCCAGGGGTTTAAACTAGGGCCATAACTGGCTACCAACAGTCATCCTTCCTGGGCTGCTGAGATGAGAAAACGAAGGTGTCTGCCTAACTGTGAGTGTGCATTGCTCAATAAGTGCTAGTAGCCATTCAACATTGTTGGGTAACAGTTTATGGATGAGTTTGCAAAAAATCCAGATTTTATTGACTTCACTGATAATTATATCCTCTTAGGAAAGGAACCAGCTAGAGGAAGGGGGGAGAAAAGAGTTCAAACTCATTTGCAAAGTTGTATGAGTTTTCCCAGTTTAGGATTGACTACTTATGAATTCTCCTGAGATGCTAGCCTAGAGCACCATATGTGTGTCAATTTCCTAATTAAGAGATACCAGGCATGGAGAACGGACCTGTATGTGAGTATTACTGCAGTATTTGCCTCAAGCTGATTTGTGAGGTGCTATGGGCATTGCCAGGTTCAGGCTCCCAAAGTTCTGGTACCTTGAGAAAGGGCCGAAAATATTGCTCTGAGGGTCAGAGAGAGAGAAGTGGGAAGCCATTCACCCACTGATATAATAAATTCTTGGGAAATTGTGGGAGGAGCTCTCTGGTCTCCTACAAAGAAGGATGTAGAATCAGCCAGTGCCTCCCTAGCCTTCCTATCCCCAGAGGTGACTCATTTTATCTTCCCCCATCCAGGGCACCTCATTCTGGAGACTTCCGTGACCATTTGGTGCTCATCCTTAAATCCTCTTCCCACGGCTGACCTCTCCTGAATTCCAGGCCTGAATTTCTAACTTCCTCTGGATCTCTCACTGTGTGTGAATGTCTCTCTTACACACACCTCAAACTTCTCCATCCACCAGACCAACTTGCTCCTCTTCTTTTGTTCTTAATTTATTTTCACTCACATCACTCTTGTAGTGTAGTGACCCTGGCTAGAAACTTTGTAGTCCTCACTGAGAATTTCTGTGTAGGCTAAGCCTTGAAAAACCTCCCATGCCCACAGCCCTTCTCCAAAACCATTCTTCTAAACTGGGTGCCCCGCTGGTACCATGTGACCTGGCCTCCTTGGCCACAGCTGATTAGACCAGAGGCCCCTGGCAGCCAAGCCATGGAGGACACTGCCTCTCAGAGACATGGATATAAGCTGAATTGCTGAGACCTCCCTCTCAAAGTTTGAACTAAAGGTTCAGAGAGCAAGTCATTATTCAGTAGGGAGGAGAAGTTACAAGACACAAAGGAATGATCATAGGAGCTAACATGAAAGCATATGTGTCACAAGGCTGTGAAAGCTAAGAGGAAGCACAAGCCGTGGGGAAAGAGAAATCCTGAGCAGTGAGCTGTAGAGCAGTAGGAGACCAGTGATTGACTGCTGCTCACCAATGTGGTGTTAGGAGGTGGGACCTCTGGGAGGCGATTAGATTAGGAAGGTGGAGCCCTCACGAATGGGATCAGTGCCCCTATAAGAAGAGCTATGCGAAAGCTTGATCTTGTTCTCTGCTCTCTGCTACCTGAGGATACAAGAGAAGACAGCCATCTGCAAACCAGACATGGAGTCTGCCAGCACCTTGATCCTGGACTTCCCAGCCTCCAGACTGTGAGAAATAAATGTCTGTTGTTTACATCACCAAATCTCTGGTAATTTGCTATAGCAGCATGAACAGTTCCTATTGAGCTCCATCAGAACTCCATGATGTCCTGCACCGAATTGGGGATGCTCTTCCTGGGCCATTTCGTCAGCTCTAAGGCATCACCTTCCACCATGTGCTGAAGACCTCAAACCTACATCACAACGAAACCTCTCCTGAGGTCTAGGCCGTCAAGTGGTAAAACCTATAATAGCTTTCCTCACCTCACCTGCCTACTGGTCTTAACCACTACATTAGTCATACCATTAGTCATAGCAGGAGGCACCTGGCCGGACAATTCAGCACAGACTCTGGAGTTGACTGCTCAGGTCCACCACTGACTAGCTGGTATCCAGGGATAAATTGTTAACTCCTCAGTGCCTCAGCTTCCTCATCTCAAACACAGAGGCTCATGATCGTACCTACTTCATGGGTTGATCTGAGGATTAGATGAGCTTAACAGATCTAAAGTACCTACAAGAGCCTGTGCCACGTAATAAGCCTTCAATATATCAGGAACCAGTTTATTCTGTGCTTATCACTTTGTTAATTTAATTCTCAGAGTAGCTCTATGAGGTTTTGAGGGACTTATCCAACTCCAGAGCTTAAACACCGTTAGCCTTGACCAACCCCTGGCAGAGCTGGGCGTTCGCTCCTCTGTGCTGTCACCGTACTCACACCAGGCTCATCTCACCCCACTCACTGTCTCATAGCTGTGGGATTGTGTATCAGCTCTCCACTAGGTCACAAGCTTCTTCTTGCCTGTGAAGACAGAGCTTTATCTTTTTTCCCCCGTAGAATGCCTGGTTCAAATATACACATGCTTAATGCTAAATAAATGAACTCATGAACATGTTCTTAGAAGTAGTTACTCTGCATTCTTTCTTCTTCCAAAGCAATTTGTATTAAATTACTTTTTAATTACAAAAGCATCATATGTTTATTATAGAAAACTCATGTTTACACACAGAGAAAGAGAATAATGTGTATCTTTTTTTTTTTTTTTTTTTTTTTTTGCGGTACGCGGGCCTCTCACTGTTGTGGCCTCTCCCGTTGCAGACCACAGGCTCCAGATGCGCAGGCTCAGCGGCCATGGCTCACGGGCCTAGCCGCTCTGCGGCATGTGGGATCTTCCCGGACCGGGGCACGAACCCGCGTCCCCTGAATCAGCAGGTGGACTCTCAACCACTGCGCCACCAGGGAAGCCCATGTGTATCTTTAATGTTATCCTTCCAAAGGTAATGTCCTCATCTTTGAGTCAATACTGTCAGTGATTCACACATTTTTTAACTGTTTAATTTTAGAATAGTTTTAGATTTACAGAAAAATTGCAAAGATAGTCCAGAGAGTTCCCACATACAGCACACCCAGTTTCCCCTGTTATTGACATCTTACATTGTTGTATGGTACATTTGTCTCAATCAACGAACCAATATCGATACATTGTTATTAACTGAAGTCCATGCTTGATTCAGATTTCCTCAAACACCCTTTTTCTGTTCCAGGATTCCGCCCTGTGTTTGGTCCTCACGTGTCCTCAGGCTCCTCTTTGCTATGGCCATTCCTCAGTCTTTTTAGATCTGGAAAATACCTAGTCGACTGTGTAGCTCAGGTCATCCTCCCCACCATGGCTCTTGTTGGGTGCACTTTCCCTGGAAGGGATTTTCAGATGAAGTCTTGAAGGACTAAGGGAGAGCCACAGAATTTGTTGATGGAAGAGCCTGATGTCCAAACACTTGGGGAGAGTTAGGGGAAGCCAGGGTGAGGGAGGAGGGGGACACAGCACAGCTTAGAGTCCCCACACAGCAGTTGATTGTTAGCTGGTGGTATAATTAGGCCAGTCTTCTGGTGGTTTCTTCTCCCAGTCCTTACATGACGCCTCCCTGCCCCAGGGACCTTATTCTCTCAAGTGAGGTCTACCCTGCTCTTACCTGGCCAACTCTCAGTGGAGAGAAGCAGCTGACTTCCTGTGCTCCCCTTCCATCCAACCCCTGCCTCACAATCATGTATTTTCATGGCGGTCATAAATCTAGGGAGATCAAAATCAATATCCCATCTTGCCCCTGGGTCAGCGTTAACCACATTAGCCACACTCAATGCCTCCCATACTCCCTTTTTAAAAGAATCTCTTTCTATATCTTGCTGCACTTCCCTCACCCAGCTGCTTTCCCAACTTTTGACAGACCGGGCTGGGGGACAGTGGGGGATTGGCAACAAACATAAGAATGTCTGAGCTTGTCACCTCTGGTCTATTTCTTTTCAGTTCCTAAGCTAAATTCCAAGTGGGTAATTGCATTAGTCATCCCCAAATCCAGCCCTCCCTGGGGGGTCGACCCCCTGGGCACTCTCTCCCTTACTCTTTCATGGGGCTGGAACACAATTTGTAAAAAGCCTCTGCCCCTAAATTTCCAATCTGTACCCTCTCTGGAACCTTGTCCCTTCCCAGAGACCAGTCATCCTAGTTTAACCTGAAGATGCAAAAGCTTCCAGAATATCACCTTTCTCCTTGTCACACCTTCCACCTTGCAGCCAATTAATGTCACAGAAAGCTACCTGCTGCTTGTGATGCTCTCAGAAGAAGATGAATTAGAAGATGGCTGGTGGGAGGTCCTGTTGAGAATGGGGCAGGGCCCTGGGCTAAGATGGGATGGAATGTGCAAAGGGATTTATGAAAGCTTGGACTGCATGTGAAATTGTGTACAACCACACTGAGCTGCAGTGCTGGTGATTAAAAACTAACAAAAAGGTGTGTCAATTTTTCCCTACAAATTTGCCAGTTTCTCAGAGTAGCTCTGACTGTCCTGTGGACAGGGCATGGATCATTTTCCTTGGATTGTTCACTGTATCTCCTTACCTGGGTCGGCACCCAGATACACACGGAGGTATTTGAAATAGCCACCACCTGCCCCTGAGGCGTTTCTGTCTCTTTCAACAAATGCACTGACACCTCCACTTTACATTCACGCCATGCGCCGATGGGTGCTCCACCATGCACAATCCCTTTGTTTGAGAAGGGACGTTTTTGCTGTGAGGCTAGTGGTCAGAAATGAGAAATTTACTTAGTATGGGTAACTTTTGTTTTAAAGTGAAGTTACAGGAAATTCACTCTCTGTCATTAGTTACCCATTCTGGGCTGAGGGCTCTCAAAAATTAATTTTCATGACCCATTTGCTGTGCTAACATTCACTGAGCGCCTTCTGTGTGCCAGGCATGATGCTAGGTGGTGGGGATACAGAGAGGGGCAGCACACAGGCCTGTTCTCGGGTACCTGGATGGGAAGGGGAAACAGACTTCTTAACAGAAAAATTATGTGTGTGCAAAAGGAGGGTGTGTGCCATGATAGAGGCCTCCACAGATTGCCCTGAAAGGACAGAGACAGAGCACCTAACTTGGGGGAAGTCAAGGAAGGTTTCACCAAAAAGTTGACATTTCTGCTAAGTTGAATATGTAGCGTATTGACACCCAGTGGTTGACTGCAATTCAGTTACACTGCAGTTAGCACAGACCCCACAAATTAGGGGCACAGTCACTTACAAGACTGCCCGCACTTCAGACACCAGTCACAAATTTAAGGGGTCCCCAGGCTACGTGCACTTCTACCTGATTGGCTGTAAATGCAGAGGTTCTCGTGACTCCTTCAGGTTCCATAATTTGCTAGAACAACTGACAGAACTCAGGAAAGTGCTGTATTACAAGTACAGTTTTACTGTAAAGGATACAGATCAGGAACAGCCAAATGAAGAGACACACAGGCCGAGGTCTGGGAAGATCCTGTGTCCTCTCCTCATGCAAAGAGGGCACAACACCCTTTCTGCACATCAAAGTGTTCACCGACCAGGAAGCTCCCCTCAGCTTTGGTGTCCAGAGTTCTATTATATAGACATAGTTGGTTAAATCACTGGTTCCATGATTAAACTCAATCTCTTGTCCCCCTTCCCTCCCTGGAGGTTGAGTTGGCTCAAAGACATAACCCTATGATCACACAGTTGGTCTTCCCAGTGACCAGCTCCCATTCAGAAGCTATCTAAGGACCATGATGAGTCACCTCATTAACATAATGATAGCACTGTGATCCAAGGGGCTCATGAATAACAAAGACACTTCTATCACTCTGGAAATCCCAAGTGTGTTAGAAGCTGCATGCCAGGAACCTGGGGTGGGGGGGGGAAGTCAGACAAATCCTTTCTAAAATGCATTCTTTATACCAACATATGGTATGCTGGGGAGAAATTCCATCAAGTGATTAAAGGTTGCTGCAAGTGTAGACTTGAAGATCATTGGCCTAAACTGACCAAAAACTAGCAGGTGAGCTTAGCACGTACTGAGGATAGTATGAGTTATCTTCGTTTCTCTTCTCCTGCTTCCTCAGTTTTGCATCTCTCTCCACTTCTTTTTCCTGCAGTTTCTTTTCATCAGTTTCTCTAACCTTTCCCATCTGAATTGCTTAAAGTTGTGGTACAAAGCCCCAAAGCCCACTGGAACCACCATTACCTCCGATAGTCCTCCTTTCTAACTGCCCCACTCCCCAAGGCTGCGAGTCAAATGTAAACCCAAGGAGCCCCACTGCTGTGTCTCATACCAGTAGCCAGAGGTGAAATCCTGTGGAAGTCATATTACCTCAGATTTTATATTCTTTAAAGTGCTCACAACTCCGAAACAAAAATCTGGAGTTTTTACAGAGGAAAAAATGAGGAAATAACATCGCTTAGGATCTCTGTGATGTGAGCTCTGCCTCACATCATGCTTTTCCCTTTGTCACTGGATTCATCCTCATCCTCTTCGGGGAGGTAGGAAGGAAATAATCATTGTCCTTGCTTTGCAGACTTAAGGTTTGTCCCAAAAGGATGGCCATGAAAGAAAGGATTCCTTGATGGCACATGCTCTCTCTCTCTTTGTAGGGGTTGGGGTGCTGGTAGGAAAAAATTACAGAAAGGACGGTAAGGATCAAACTATAAGCAAATAAAACAACTTCTCTCCAGGAGATAAAGATTTTAAATCAGAATTCTCATTCTTCCCAGAGACACTGAGATTGGGTGAAGAAGGACGAAGATTTAAAAATTTTCTTAAGGAGTCCCTAGATAGTCCCCACCCCATTCATTCATTCAACAAATATTTATTGAACATCAACTATGTGTCAGGTACTGTTCTAGATGCGTGGAATATATCAATAGCAAGGAGTGAAACTGAAAAAAGTCCCTATGCAAATAGTCTCTTCAATAAATGGTGTTAAGAAAACTGGACAGCCACATGCAAAAGAATGCAACTGGACCACTATCTTACACTATACATGAAAATTAACTCAAAATGGATTAAAACTTGAATGTCAGACCTGAAACCATGAAACACCTTGAAGAAAACATAGGCATTAAGCTCTATGTTGTCAATCTTGGTGATGATTTTTTGAATCTGACACCACAAGCAAAAATAAATAAGTGGGACTACATCAAACTAAAAGGCTTCTGCACAGCAAAGAAAATCTCAACAAAATGAAAAGAAAACCAACTGAATGGGAGAAAACATTTGCAAATCCGATAAGGGGTTAATATCCAAAATATAGGAAGAACTTAGACAGGTCAATAGTAAAAAAACCAAACACTCCAATTAAAAAATGGACAGAGGATCTGAATGGACATTTTTCCAAAGAAGACATACAGATGGTCAACAGGTGCATGAAAAGTGCTCAACATCACTAATTATCAGGGAAATGCAAATCAAAACTACAGTGAGATATCACCTCACATCTGTTAGAATGGCTATTATCAAAAAGACAAAAAATAACAACTGTTGGCAAGGATGTGGAGAAAAGGGAACTTTGTGCACTCTTGGTGGGAATGTAAGTTGGTGTAGCCACTATGGAAAACAGTATGGAGGTTCTTCAAAAAATTAAAAATAGAACTACCATACAATCCAGTAATTCTACTTCTGGATGTTTATCCAAAGAAAATAAAAACACTAACTCAAAAAAAAATCTGTATCCCCATGTTTATTGTAGCATTATTTATGATAGCCAAGATATGGAAAAAACCTGTGTCCATAGGTGGATGAATGGATAAAGAAGATGTGCAATATATATACAATAGAATGTTATGCAGCCCATGAAAAGAAGAGAACCTTGCCATTTGCAACAACATGGTTGGACCTTGAGGGCATTGTGCTAAGTGAAATCAGTCAGACAGAGAAAGACAGATACTGTATGATCTCACTTACATGTGGAATCTTAAAAAAAACCCAACTCATTAGAGCTGCAGAGAATAGATTGGTGGTGGCCTGAGGCAGGGTGTAATGGGGTGGGCAAAATGGATGAAGGGGGTCAAAGGTACAAACTTCCAGTTATAAAATAAATAAATCATGAGAATGTAATGTACAGCATGGTGACTATAGTTAAAATACTATAGAAAGTATATTTGAAAGTCGCTAACAGAGTAAAAGTTTCACCACAAGAAAAACATGTTTTGTAACTATGTGTGGTAAGGGATGTGAACTAGGCTTGTGGTGATCATTTCGCAATGTATATAATATTGAATCATTATGTTGTACACGTGAAGCTAATATAATGTTGTATGTCAATTACACCACAAGAAAAAAAAAGCAGGCAATATACTTTAATAATTTCCAAGATGTTATACAAATGCCCTAGACAGAGCTGAGATAATTACTGACAAGTTAACAAAAAATAGGACAAAGAGTTTCAGATGTTTCTATTAGTTAAGTGAAATAATCTTATGAAAAATGTTGTTTCTCATAAGATGTTGCTCTTACTTTGCAGTAATTAGTTTTGGAAATGCTTAAGCTTCCTTTTTTTGAAGTTGAAATAAAAATTGATAGCAATTTTTTAAAAAAGAAGAAGAAAAGAAAAGGTCCTTGTGTTGGTGAAGTTTACAGTTCTTTTGAGGGAAGGAAAACAAACCAATAAATACATAGTATGGCAGATGGTAATAATTGCTATAAAGAAAAATAGAACTGGTTAAGCAATTAGAGAGTGATGTAAGGGAGGGGATTTTATGTAAGGACATCAAGGACAGCCGTACTGCGAGGTGACCTTTGAAGTGAAATGAGAAAGTGAGAACACTGAGGAGAGAGTTTTTGGTAGAGGCAACAATTACAAAGACCTTTAGGAACAGTCTTTAATTCTCACAACAACCCTAAAAGTCAGTACTATTGTTATCCCTTTTTTAAACTCTTTGCTTTTCCAATTTCCTCTTACTCCTCCCCTTTCTCCAATCTCTCCTCCAACTTTTCCTCCTTCCTTTACGTCCCTGAGTTTCTCCCTCTTGACAGGCTTATCTAGCACTACCTTGGAGTAAACCCAATCTTGTCCAGAAAATGCTAAATTATTTTTTTAAAGTGGAGGAGAAGGGTAGAAAGGGAAAGTCTGTCTCAGTGAGTGACACTCAGTCTACATGTAGCTGCCATGGGATCAGGGCACACTGCTGAGAAAGGCCTTCACTTGTTCTGGGCCACCTGTGGAGCAAACCTCAGCTCTTCAAACCCTGGGGTGAAGACATTCTGTCAGCATCTACCGCCAGCTCTGAGGAATATGGGCAGCAGGACAGGGGATGGAGAGGAAGGGACTGTAGAAAACACATTTCTCTATTTGTCAGCAACCAAACTGAAAATTCATCAGGATCTGCCAGGAAAGATGTCCTATTTCATGAATTAAAATCAGAATGCTTAACTCTGCTCAACTACTTCTGCAATAGAGGAAATAGAAGCTGTTCAGCTTGTATAAATTTTCAGAACATGCATTATATTTTTTAAAACAAAGTGAAAAATCACTCTTAACAATGACATGATTTCCACAAACTCTTCTCTTAAACCTTATACCAAAAGATATGCAATAGGGCTTCCCTGGTGGCGCAGTGGTTGAGAATCCGCCTGCCGATGCAGGAGACACGGGTTCGTGCCCTGGTCCGGGAAGATCCCACATGCCGCGGAGCAACTAAGCCCGTGAGCCATGGCCGCTGAGCCTGTGCGTCCGGAGCCTGTGCTCCGCAACGGGAGAGGCCACAACAGTGAGAGGCCCGCATACCGCAAAAAAAAAAAAAAAAAAAAAAAAAAAAAAAAAAAAAAGATATGCAATGACTAAATCTCTTGACCTTTGAAGAAAATTCCCACTCATATGTGCCAAGATCAACATTGCCACATATATGAAGTTTAGGATGTCTTTCAAGACTCTTAAGGAGAGAACTGCCTGGTGCAGTAGTGTCTGCCTCAGACAGAGAGACTCAAGATAGATTAAGAGGGCTTCCCTTCCCTCGTGGCGCAGTGGTTGCGAGTCCGCCTGCCGATGCAGGGGACACGGGTTCGTGCCCCGGTCCGGGAGGATCCCACGTGCCACAGAGTGGCTGGGCCCGTGAGCCATGGCCGCTGAGCCTGCGCGTCCGGAGCCTGTGCTCCACAACGGGAGAGGCCACAGCGGTGAGAGGCCCGCGTACCGCAAAAAAAAAAGATGGATTGAGAAACAATCTCTCTCTAATTTGTGTCCTCTTTTCTGTTCTCATATTCCTAAGTTCCTCTCCTCTCTCTTGTCTCCACTGTACAAAACCTGCACGGAGGAATGTAAATTGGTGTAGCCACTATGGAAAACAGTATGGAAGTGCCTCCAAAAACAAAAATAGAGTTGCCATCCTGCAATCCCACTCCTGGGCTTATATCCAGAGAAAATGGTAATTCAAAAAGACACATGCACCCCAATGTTCACTGCAGCACTATTTACAATAGCCAAGACATGGAAGCAACCTAAATGTCCATCAGCAAATGAATGGATTAAAGAAGATGTGGTACGTATATACAATGGAATACTACTCAGCCATAAAAAGAATGAAATAATGCCATTTGTAGCAACATGGATGGACCAGTGAAGTAAGTCAGACAGAGAAAAACAAATACAATATGATATCACTTATATGTGGAATCTAAAATATGACACAAGTGAACTTATCTACAAAACAGAAACAGACTCACAGACATAGAGAACAGACTTGTGGTTGCCAAGGGTGGTGGCAGGGGAAGGATGGATTGGGAGTTTGGGATTAACAGATGCAAACTATTATATATAGAATGGATAAACAACAAGGTTCTACTGTATAGCACAGGGAACTGTATTCAATATCCTGTGGTAAACCATAATGGAAAAGAATATGAAAAAGGATATATATATATGTATGTGTGTGTGTGTGTGTGTGTGTGCGTGTGTGTATAACTGAACCACTTTGCTGTACAGCAGAAATTAACACAACATTGTAAATCAACTATACTCCAATAAAATACATTGTAAAAAAACCCACATGCCATTCTTGCTTACAGTCTCTCTACTACCTCCTCTGTACCATCTGCACTTTATGTCTCTGCTGTAGTTCTCGCCACGTTGTAGGGTGACAATTCATTTCCACATGGCCTCCCCTATGAGCCTGCAGACCCCTCTCAGGCAGCCTTCTGGTCTCATTCATCTCTGCATGGTCCAGGCCACTTTGCAGGCACAGGAATATTGTAGGAACGGCTGAGCAAGTGAGTGAGCGGGGGCTAATTTCTGAAGAGGATTTGTAGCCCCGCCTGGGTTTTACTCTGACATTGATATTGCAGCCATTGCAACGGTTTTTCTTGAGACTCTTCTGAACCTTGAAGATTACACTTGGTGCTCATGTTCATTCACCTGCTGGCTACATCATGATCCTCTCCTTATCTTTGTGTTTTGTCTGATTTAGATTAAGAGGTCACTGATTTGCTCTTGTAGAGCACTTGATGCATCTCAAATGGCAAAACCCAACTCTGAATGTATGTAGTCAGTTGCAAGCTGTTAACTCCCAGCATGTGCCAGAATCATCTGCCCAAGTTGGAATGATGCCCTGAGAGTCTTAGATTATATGTATATCATAGAACAAAAGGGGGGAGGAGAGCGGAGAGGAAGGTAGGCAGGGACGAAGGAAGAAATGAAAGAAGAATGGAGACTGTTTAGAAAGGAAACAGCTGGAAAATGACTTAATTTATTCATTCACTCATTCATGTATTGAATAAGAAAATTTATTGAATAAATGTGTGAACTATTTATTGAGCCCCCATTATTCCAGGCACAGTCCTGGGTATAAACAATATGAGAGTGAACATGGTATATGTGGTTGTAGGCCTCATTGTGTTTCTGGTCTAGCACCCCTCGGGAGACTGGGGAAATGCGTGGCCCAGGTCACAGCTGGAATACCTAGCAGCTTCCCCCAGTTGCCATGGAGACCCCAAAGAGAAGAAGAGGAAGGAGGTCCCCTCTAGTATCATCCAGCAGCTTCCAATGTTCTTTCTTCTTGGCCTGAACCATGGCCCTTTCTCCAGCTGCAAACACCACCTACACTGGGCCTGGGGGAGAGGGAAAAGGAGCAGCTGACCTCTGGTGGCTTCAGGCTACAGGTGATATATGCCATGGAGGAGGAGGAATTTGGCTCTGTCTCAAGGCTGGCCAAGCAGAGCTGCCATGAAGAAAATTATGAGGTGAATTAAACTTTAATTTGATTTTTATTTGGTTTCAGCAACCAATAATATGACAGCAATTTTCCAAGTTCTGTCACTGGTTGGAGGAATGCTTTGAGAACATCTGTTTTACTAACAGCGGCGACAATGAAAAGCCAATCCTATATTTGTCGAGGGGCTGCCTTCTAAGCACTTTTCACTGATCTGATCTGCTCTCCCTTCCCACAGCAGTCCCAGAGAAATGGTGTTGACTTGTAATTAAGCTTCTCTGCTGGCCTCTTCTTCAGCTCTCTCCACTGCTGCCTACTCGGCCACCTGCACTGCAGAGAGGAAGACCAGCATGGCTAAGGTAGGAGGGGGGCGAGCTAGCAGTGGGAAAGAGCATTCATCGTCTTTTGTTCAGCACTGGCTGGGGACTCAGCACCCAGCTGGCTTAGCACCATGTGCTCTGAGTTTTCAGTGCTTAGGAAAGTATGTAGAGAAGTGTAAGCAACAGGAAAAAACAGGGAAAACATTTCTGGTTGACAGAGAATTCCATTTTTCTGAAAAAGTAGAAAAATACAGAAATTTCCTACTTTTCCCCAAATCTATTCCCTCCTTTTTCCCCTTCGTCTTGCTGAGATGCTTAAATTGCTTAAAAAAATAGATAATGTATTCTAATTACTCAACAGAAAGTATACAATAAAACAAAGTCCAAATTGACTGTATTTTAGGGACTAGAAGTGATGCACTTTAAATTCTAGAGGTCAAATGGAGAAATAAAATACTGAATATCCATGTAATGGAATATTATTCAGCCAGTGAAAGGAATAAAATACTGATACATGATTTATCATGGGTGAACCTTGAAAACATTATGCTAAGTGAAAAAAGCCAGTCACAAATGACAACACATTATATAATTTCACTTACATGAAATGTCCAAAATAAGCAAATTCATAGAGACAGAGAGTAGATTAGTGGTTGCCAAGGTCTGGGGGGAGAGAGGAATAGAGAATAACTGCTAATGGATATGGGGTTTCTTTTTTTTGAAATTTTTATTGGTGTATAGTTGATTTACAATGTTGTGTTAGTTTCAGGTGTACAGAAAAGTGAATCAGTTATACATATACATATATCTACTCTTTTTAAGATTCTTTTTCCATATAGGCCATTACAGAGTATTAAGTTCCCTGTGCTATACAGTAGGTCTGGGGTTTCTTTTGGAGTGATGAAGGTGTTCTGGAATTAGATAGAGGTGATAGTTGCACAACCTTGTGAATATTCTGAAACCACTCAATTGTGCATTTTAAATAGGTGAATTTTGTACTATGGGAAATGTATCTCAATAAAGCTATAAATTTTTTTTTACAGCCCTGGTAACTGAGTGTGATCTCAGGGTCTGGGTCACCTCACAGTTAAATTCCTGACCTTTCACAGTCTATGTAAGTGATTTGAGATGCCTAACTGTCCTCTGAGATAGGAAACAAGAAGTGTTTAATAGAGGGGGTAGGGGAGGGAAGGATTGGGAGTTTGGGATTAGCAGATACAAACTATTACGTATAGAATGGATAAAAAACAAGGTCCTACAGTACAGCACAGGGAATTATATTTAATATTCTGGATAAACCACAATGGAAAAGAATACAAAAAAAGAATGTATACATGTATAACTGAATCAGTTTGCTGTACAGCAGAAACTAATACAACATTGTAAATCAACTATACTTCAAAAAAATAAATTTTTTTTAAAAAGTGTTTAATAATTGGATAAATAATGGGGTAAATCTTTAAAACACTGCCTTGGAAGGACTTCCCTGGTGGTCCAGTGGTAAAGAGTCTGCCTTCCAAGGCAAGGGAGGCGGGTTCGATCCCTGGTTGGGGAACTAAGATCCCACATGCCACGGGGCAACTAAGCCCGTGAGCCACAACTAGAGAGAGAAAAAACCTGCACACCACAGCTAGAGAGAAGCCCATGAGCCACAACTAAGACCCGATGCAGCCAAAAATAATAAATAATAAATAAAAATTTTAAAATACTTTATAAAACACTGCATTGGATGAGCAAAGTAAGAGACTGCATGGCACAGAACAGCACTTTGCAAATTGGAAGCACATTACACACGCATTAGCATTGTGTATGCAGCATGTGGGCATACATACATATTCCCAGACATGTGGCAAATATGGGTACCTGGAAGCTGGGCTGGAATGATGATCAGGTATAAGGAGATGGGTCTTAAATGGGTCTTAAATGGGTTGATGATAATAATAATGTACCAAAATCGAAGGGTTTGATGACTTTCTACAGTTATTCAAATATTGCAGAAAAGATACTTATAAAAGAAGCTGGGGAGATAACATCACCTAAAGAACAATGTAAGGCAAAAACATAACAAAGAGTAATGTGTTGCTCAAGTTATAAGTCAATTGGGAAATTCATTCCCTTTTAAAAATAAAACAGAATTATCTTCTCCATTAAAGAATATTATATAAATCAAAAATATGAATAGATGTATTTATTTCTATTGCTTTTAGCTATGCTTTTGGGGATTATATTTGAAGTTATTCTCACACTGTAACCCAATATTGTAACCCACTTTTTTCAGTTCATGTCATCAGAAGGATTTATTCATATCATTACAAGTTCTTAATAAATAAAGAACTTGTAATAATAATAACATCTTAATAAACATCATGTAGGTCAGACAACTATGTATGTTGTTAGAAGAGAACAGATTCAAAATGACTAACAATCCAAAAGGGAAGCGGGCGGGGGGAAGGATATCTTAGGAGTTTTGGGGATCAAAATATACATACCACTATATATAAAATAGGTAAACAACAATGACCCATAGCACAGGGAACTATACTCAATATCTTGTAATAACCTAATGAAAAAGACCTAAAAAAGAATATTTGTGTGTGCGTGTGTGTGTGTATAATGGAATCACTTTTTTGTACACCTGAAATTAACACTATGTTGTATTTGAATAAATCACTGTATTTCAATAAAAATTTTTCTAAATGACTAACAAAAAATCACCTACACAAAAAGCTAGGCAAATTTTGATTAATCTGAATACTTAGAAAATGAATTTTCATTTATAGAATAAGTCTTTACCTTAAAAACCATGCAGTGTTCTAATGGGGAAAACAGAAAATACAGTTGAAAAGCTCAACAGCCCAAGTTAGAAAGATTAGCTTTTCCCCAGTAGTCTCTTAGCAATGATTTTTTAAAAACTATTCTCAGGATGAGGGCAGATACAGGATGGAACTAAGAAGTCAATTAGATGGTTGAATGGGGTTGTTTTAAACTCATAGCTGAAACAATCGTCTTGAAAGACTAGGTACCAGAAAGTGGAAAGGTTTTTTAAATTACAGAAGCTGACTTTGAACATCAAAAGCCAACTCCGGAAGGAAGCTGGGCATAACATTTATCCACAAGCCACAGAACAGGGAGGAATGCACCCAAATAAACTGCCTCCTGAGAACCATTTATTACTGCGATAAGGAGCTCATAACAGAATGTAAATCAACTTTATTACTGTGAACACTGTTTAGTTCAGTTGGCACTTTTGTTTTTGGTAGCCAGCCTTTCTTGATGAAGGAAGCAACATGTTGATTTATGTGCTGGCACAATGTCCTTCTCTTGTTGCAAACCAGCACTCTGAATAGCCCTGACTGAATAGATAGTTTTCTATCCCAAAGGAGGAGGGAAGAGAGAATTGGGAAAGGAGAGCAAGAGAGGGCAACACTGCTGAGTTTCCTTGTGAGAAGGTTTAGAGCCCTGACCACTACCCCTGTTCCCCTCTCCTTGGGTTTAATTCCAGCAGCTGAGTGTAGGACAAGATTGACAGAAACCTCAAATAGTTGAGCGGGGAATGGGACTGGAGATAAGCAGGCCCTTGTGCCTTGCTCCCCAAGGTGTAGCCTAGGGGGATGGCATGACTCTTAAAGAGAGCACCCTCCCACCCCCAAAATGTGGCATGGTGCCTGCAATGGTCACTGTAGATGAATGAATTACTTGGGGACTACTTCACAGCATCTTAAAGGTCTTGAGGTCCAAATAACTGTGTGGAGGGAGGAGAAATGTTGTGAGATGGCTAGTAGACTGCAGAGGCCTTGGCTGGGATGAGGAGAGGGAAAAGTGTTCTATCTGGTGTTCAGAGGTCATGGCAGTGCTGGACATCTACTGCAAAGGCCAAGAGGACAGTCATGTGGCCGTGATCACCTGCAGAGGAGAAGACAGCCTTAGGGCAAATCTCCCATCCTATACCTCTTGCTGTAGGGCCCTTAACTACACCTCTTACTCTCTCCATTACACAAAACTTAGATGTACTCCTCCCAGCCCCCACTGGACAAGGAAGACAAGGGGCAGACCAAGAGCTGACCAAGTATTCCTTCCTTAAAATATGGCTGAGGGACTTCCCTGGTGGTCCAGTAGTTAAGACTTTGCCTTCCAGTGCAGGGGGTGCGGGTTCAATCCCTGGTTGGGGAGCTAAGATCCCACATGCCTTGCAGCCAAAAAAAAAAAAAAACCAAAACATAAAACAAAAGCAATATTGTAACAAATTCAATAAAGACTTTTAAAATGGTCCACATTGAAAAATTAATCTTTTTTAAAAAAAATGGCTGAGCATTAAATTGAAAAGTGGATTGAATGGGCAAGACTAGACATTTTTTTTTTAAGACGACTTTTTTTACATTGGTAGAAGTGCGGGCTTGATAAGTTCAGTTAAAGGGAAATAAAGCTATATTTTGTACTCTCTAGGTTGTGACTGTATCAGTCAGGGTAGGCTAGATTATGCTGTAGCATCAAATAACCTCCAAATTTCAGGCACACAACACGTCTACCTTGGGTCAGCTGGGTCAGTATAGCACAGGGAACTATATTCAGTATCTTGTAATGGAATATATATATATATATATATATATATATATATATATATATATATAACTGAATCACTTTGCTGTACACTGGAAACTAACACAACATTGTAAATCAACTATACTTCAATTAAAAAAAAAACGATAAAAGAATATAGTTGACACTCACATATATACTCACATATATTTACAGTGGCGACTTTCTGGGGGTTACTTTGAATAATGGGTATCTTGACCCCCATTCTGAAATGGCCCAAAACTGTTGGGTAGAACCAGTGCTCTGTGACAGACGTGGTCTGCATTCAGTTTTGTGTGCTTATGGTTGGTAGTGATTGGAAACGACTGCTCTCCCACCTGTCCCCCACCTCCACCATGACTGCCAAATGTGAAATTAAGAAGATAACAATGGGGCTTCCCTGGGGGCGCAGTGGTTGAGAATCCGCCTGCCGATGCAGGGGGCACGGGTTCGTGCCCTGGTCCAGGAAGATCCCACATGCCGCGGAGCGGCTGGGCCCGTGAGCCGTGGCCGCTGAGCCTGCGCTCCGCAACGGGAGAGACCACAACAGTGAGAGGCCCGCGTACCAAAAAAAAAAAAAAAAAAAGATAACAATGGGAGACAGATGTGAGGGAAACAGAGCAAGAGAGCAGGCACACACCCATCTCCAGTATGTGCAACTCAAGCCAGCATCAACATGACTCAGATTAACATGAGTAAATGGTCCTACCATTTCTTTAGAATGAACTCAGAGCATAGAGTCTTATATACTCTATGTTTTGGTTTCAGCATGGAAATGCCCCCAACAGAAACCTGGAAAGAGTAGAACACTCTGTTTCCTCTTCCTACCTCTCTAAGGAATTTTAGCATCTGCTCTCTACAGAGTAGAGAGAGAGTGAAGTGCTTCTCCCAAAGCAGGTGTTTCCATAGCTGCCTCCTCTCCTCTGACTGCTTCCTTCTCCCATGCAACTCCAGACCCCCTCCAGAGAGGTGGAGGAAACACCAGTACCACTCAGAGATGTGTTCACACATCACTATATACCCTCCCTACTTTTGTCTTTCTCTTCTCAAGGGAGATGTTCAGGTTTGGGCAGCAATAAAAGGAACCCTTCTGGAAGGCACACTTCTCCCAGAGTGTGTGTGTGTGTGTGTGTGTGTGTGTGTGTGTTCTTTTTAATCACTGGGGAACCAAGTACTGCAGTTGAGAGCAAGATGCTAGAGGAACCAACCAGGTAAATAGGTCTGGCCTGAGGGAGAAGGATTTTTTTTGTAGCCATGGTTCTTAGCATTTAAGAATAGCCACTGTGCACCCTGATTATGTGGTAAATTAAGCTCAGACAGTGAGGACTCCCTTCGCTTAGTTGTGCTGCTAGGTCACCCATCCCCCAAACAACCCAGGGAATAAAACAAAACAAAGGCCCTGAAAGAATTTTTTTCTGTAGACCAAACAATCCCCAGTGCACATTTTGCAGAGGGAATAAAAAATGTCCTTCAAGGAAGGACAGCCTCAGAAGTTGTGCTCCCTTTTAAAATTAATATTAAAACCCAGTGGCAAGAATGCGGAGAAAATCCCTTAGCATTACCTTACAAAACACAGGATAAGGTCAACCATAAATAGCAGAGTCCCTCTCTTAACTTGGTTTGAAGGAAGGGTGAGACTGAGAGAAAGACACATGGAATAAAAGAAAGATTTCACAAGAAAGGGAAAACAGAATGCTGAAATAGATTAGAGGTACCTGCAGAATGAGAATTCAGACTTCCCATAGGACACAGATGTCCTCCGTGAACCCTGTCTGGAAATGATGGTTGAAAGCTGAGATTCCAGGCTACAGCAGAGCAAAACCAGGGAAAATTCTTTAATTTACAAGGTGAAGCCTGGAGTGAGCAACTTTTAATCAGGAAATCAGCACCAGGGTTGACCAACAGCCTTGGAAATCACCTGGATGGAGAGCAAAATGTGTGTACGTGTGTATGCATGTATATATGTGCACCTGATCATTTGTAGATACATAATGAGGGAGAGGATGGTTGAAAAGTCATTGATCCCAGAAATATAACCTGGGAAGTCCTGGGCAGGACTAATCCCACTGAGGTCCCATTCTGCAGGTGCTGGAAAAGGGACAGGAGTGTAGGAAGCTATTTACCTGGCCTGGATGGAATGGATGCAACAATTAGGTGGGTCCAGTTAGATATGGTGTCTTTCTACACCACCTGAAGGGTTTTGTTCCCCTGTGACTTTAGCTTTATGGAGATAGCAAAATGATTCATTGAGAGTGACAGTACCCACATTATTGAGAAATCTGATGGCAGTTTGTATCCATGACTGTCATCATCAAACTAAGGAAATGGATAGATTATTTTATTGCAATGATGGTTTGAAATGTTATCCTTTAAAAAAAATGATTATAGGGAATTTCCTGGCGGTCCAGTGGTTAGGACTCTGCACTTTGACTGCTGTGGCCCAGTCTCAATCCCTGGTCTGGGAACTAAGATCCCACAAGCCGTGCAATGTGACCATGAAAAAAAAATGGTTACAAAAGTGACCTATGGTACATGACATATTTTGAATTATGGTTTTCTCAGGGTATATGCCCAGTAGTGGGATTGCTGGGTCGTATGGTAGTTCTACTTGTAGTTTTTAAAGGAACCTCCATACTGTTCTCCATAGTGGTTGTATCAATTTACATTCCCACCAGCAGTGCAAGAGAGTTCCCTTTTCTCCACACCCTCTCCAGCATTTATTATTTCTAGATTTTTTGATGATGGCCATTCTGACTGGTGTGAGATGATATCTCATTGTACTTTTGATTTGTATTTCTCTAATGATTAATGATGTTGAGCATTTTTTCATGTGTTTGTTGGCAATCTGTATATCTTCTTTGGAGAAATGTCTATTTAGGTCTTCTTCCCATTTTTGGATTGGGTTGTTTGTTTTTTTGTTATTGAGCTGCATGTGTTGCTTATAAATTTTGGAGATTAATCCTTTGTCAGTTGCTTCATTTGCAACTATTTTCTCCCATTCTGGGGGTTGTCTTTTTGTCTTGTTTATGGTATCCTTTGCTGTGCAAAAGCTTTTAAGTTTCATTAGGTCCCATTTGTTTATTTTTGTTTTTATTTCCATTTCTCTAGGAGATGGGTCAAAAAGGATCTTGCTGTGATTTATGTCATAGAGTGTTCTGCCTATGTTTTCCTCTAAGAGTTCATTGCAGCTCTATTTACAATAGCCAGGACATGGAAGCAACCTAAGTATCCATCAACAGATGAATGGATAAAGAAGATGTGGCACATATATACAATGGAATATTACTCAGCCATAAAAAGAAATTAAACTGAGTTATTTGTAGTGAGGTGGATGGACCTGGAGTCTGTCATACAGAGTGAAGTAAGTCAGAAGGAGAAAAACAAATACCGTATGCTAACACATATATATGGAATCTAAGAAAAAAAAATGTCATGAAGAGCCCAGGGGTAGGATGGGAATAAAACACAGACCTACTAGAGCATGGACTTGAGGATATGGGGAGGGGGAAGGGTAAGCTGTGATGAAGTGAGAGAGTGCATGGACATATATACACTACCAAACATAGGGTGGATAGCTAGTGAGAAGCAGCCGCATGGCTCAGGGAGATCAGCTCTGTGCTTTGTGACCACCTAGAGGGGTGGGATAGGGAGGGTGGGAGGGAGGGAGACAACAAGAGGGAAGAGATATGGGAACATATGTATGTGTATAACAGATTGACTTTGTTGTAAAGCAGAAACAAACACACCGTTGTAAAGCAGTTATACTCTAATAAAGATGTTAAAAAAAAAAGTGACCTATTTTCTTCAATGTGGTTTTGATGGTAATTCTTACTTTCATCTCCCTCCAGATGGGCAGGACAGGCCCCATCTCTACCCTGTTGCCAACATTCCCCCCCACCCACCTTCTTTGATTGGGTGATTCTGCATTGCTTCCTGATTCTCTGCTGCACCTGAGTTTGTTTACATTCCAGTTCTGCATAGCAATGGTCACTCCCTTTTCTAGGTGGGCCTAGGATGGGACTTATCTGGGCCTTATCTCTGTGGACTGTTGTGACAACTCTTTGGAAACATGAGGCAGGACTGCAGGGTCCTGTGTCCACTGTGACAGAGAGGAGAAGAGAGAGATATTTGTCACCCACCCTTCAGTGCAGAAGGTGTCAAGGTGAGGATAGCAGCAAGTCAAGGCCAGCTTCAGCCCCTGGAGGATGCAGAGTATTCCCACAGCCCTGGCCCCAGATGGGGAAGCAGAAGGAAGAGGCCTAGCAGCAGAGAAGGCTGCCTTTCAGAGCTGGCCCTGTCCCTGGGCGTCACAGGAGAGTACCGGGGCCGCAGATGTAATTGACGGGGGCAGAGCAGAGCGGGGCAGTGGCAGAGATAGCTCAGAGGGCCTCTTCATCAGCACACAAGGACCCCTTGGGAGCCCCCCTAAATAACTGGTGGGGCTGTGGGAGGTGCAGGGGGTGAAGCATGGAAAGATGCAAGGCCCACAGTAGTAGGTTGAAGCTAGATCCAGAGAAATGCTGTTTATTTCTGTTAACCTGACCCTGTCTTTGACTCCAGGCTGATGGGACTTTGGATACACAGGCTATCACTTCAGGGTTTTTATATAAAACATATAATAAAAATATTTTATCCTCTCTGTCTACAGTGATTTTAAGTCTACTCTTAAAATGTAGAGTCTTCCTGAACTATGTTTTAAAGATTACAGAAACATAAAATAAACCTGCAGAGCCAACTGGATGAACTCAGAATAGACCTGGCCATTACTCACAGACATTGTAAAAAATTAATCTTGCCAAGGTCCTGGGAGTGATCAGACTCTGTGGCGTTGACCCCCACTTACAAAGCTCATAAAATACAAATGTAAAAACAAAGATGCCCATTTATTAATGCACATTTAGATATATATCCACCAAGGTGACTAGGTGTTCCTGACCCTTGGCCTACAGATTCTCTCTCTGAAGAAAAACTACTGTGGATGCTCATTTATAATCAGAAACATTCCAGGTGAATGTGGAATCAGGAAGAATTGGTTATGTGATTTAGCAGATCCTGGCAGCAGGCTGAGCTAGCCTGAGGCGTCTGTCTCCACAGTGGGGATATATGTGGAGGCCAGAATGGAGAATGGGACATGATCATTAGTGGGCCCTCCCCACGCTTGCTTTTGTCACTCTTTTATTTCCAACTCCCCTCCTGCCTATCACATCAGGTTTTGAGGGAAGCAAACCAACTTTCCGAAAGGCAATATTTCTGTTTGCTCAAAAGAGGTCATCAATATGTCGAATGACCAAATGACCAAATGATTGTTTCATCAAAGCCCTGCTTTTATTAACTACTTATGGAGCTTATAACAGATTTATTGTATGATACTGCTTCAATATTCTTAAAAAATTTTTTTTATTGGTGTATAGTTGATTTACAATGTTGTGTTAGTTTCAGGTGTACAACAAAGTGAATCAGTTATATATATACATTTATCCACTCTTTTTTAGATTCTTTTCCCATTTAGGTCATTACAGAGTATTGAGTAGAGTTCCCTGTGCTATACAGTAGGTCCTTGTTAATTATCTATTTTATATACCATAGTGTGTATATGTCAATCTCAATCTCCCAATTTATCCCTCCCTCCTTTCCCCCCTGGTAACCATAGTTTGTTTTCTACATCTGTGACTCTATTTCTGCTTTGTAAATAAGTTCATCTGCACCATTTTTTTAGATTCCACATATTCATATGATATTGCTTATATGTGGAAAACTTCAATACTCTTTGAAGATTTATTTTTGGTTTTGTTTGGTGCGACTCATGGGAACTGCTTCACCACAGGTCTCTCACTGAGAATTTGTCAGGCTAGCTCGGTTGAATGCCTGTTTTATGTTTTTCACCTTTTAGATCCTGTACTTCTCTAACGTACAACATTTTATACGTTAATGGGTGAGCTCACCTTTCAAACAGATTATTGCCTTCTCTAGTTTTGAGGCCTTATGCCTAACTTGGATTTTATAGGCCACATGTCTAAATTTATACATAGACCTCATTTCATGCAAATAATTTTGCCAGATTCCACATTTGTTGTGGATATGTAAAATTAACAAGCAGGTAAAAATCTTTGTTCAAAAGACTGATAAAGTCAGCAAAAATAGGGAAGGGCAAATTGGTATAAAATTGTGTTCAAAGGGCAAACGATTCTTTCATGTATGACATTAAAGTGAAAGGAGTCTGAAATCTGAAACATGCACAAAATATTTATTTGATTGAACTTATTCATAAGGCTGTGATTAAGAGTAATAGGAAAGGAAGTGGGCTAAATGTATTTGCAGAGAAAAACCTACCTTATTATTTATAAAACCCTTGACACTGGATTTGTGCACAATGTGTGAAATTTGAAATACACAAGATCCTCTCACTACTTAATCACAGAGACCCAAAGTGCCAAATACCCTAGAAAGTAGCCAGCGTCAGTAACATGACTATAGCAAACCAGCCTTTGGTGGGATCCATACAGTAAACTGTTCTAGACCTGTTTTAAGGTACCAAACTTGGCAATTTTGGGTGAATTAATCATTCAGCAAATTAATTTTCAACACACTGGCTTTTGGTGAAATGGTCAGTTAGGGACTTGACTTTAGGCAAATTCATCTTTGACCAATTGATTTTCATCAAATTTACCTAAAGTTCTTTGGATCTATTAACACCATCAGTTAGCTTAGCATTAAATGTCCAGTTGTAGGCATTCCCAGCTCGCTAAGATGATTTAGTAAATCCCTAGTTGAACCCTAGTGTGTTGATTTTATAGTTTACTCTGAAGGCAAGCATATTTTTAACTTCTTGGAAAACATGTTAGTAACCTATGTCCATGTTTTTGATCAGTATTTAGCTCTCACTTTCTATTATGCTACTGAAATATTCATGCCATACACAGAGTTAGGGTGTGTGATTGTCCTGCAAATCATTTCCTGGGGGTACCCCCAGACATTGATTCTCAATGAGGGTAATACTATTGGAAGTATTTTGGAAATTTATAGGGGCATTTTTGTTTGTCACAATGATTGGCGGGTACAGCTGACTAGGGACACTATACTTCCTGAAATGCACAAAGTAATTCCCCATAACAGTAGCTGTCTGGGGATCTCATATAACTTTGGAAAATTACACTCAACATTTGTGTAGTTGAAAATCCTACAGATAATTATCTGAGCCTAGAGTGTAACTGGGTGAATCAAGGGAAGATAGTATTTTGTTTTTACCAAAAGTTGTTCACAATTTCGGAAATGCATGTTTCTGACAGTAATACTTCACATGATATTGAATCACCAATTAAACCCCAACTATATTAATCTGTATTTGTAGCTGTTGCATTCACAATGATTTTAAGTAAAGGTGCAAGCATCTGGCTCTTTGCTATGTCTTCTAGTGTAGTTGTGTGTTAGTATTTACATATTTAAATTATTTAACCTTATTATCTATTCTTTTCTTTTTCTTTTTTCTTTATATTATAGGTAGGACATTATATTGATTTTAAAAATTATATGTGTAAATTGGTTATATTATCTAAAATTTTCATTTCTAGACAGTAAAGGGATATTACTAAATATTTCTTATAAAAGGGAAGTACTGTGTCTGAGAGCACTGTTTGAGACTTTCTTTCTCCCTGCCCTGCTCCATTTTCAGGTCCTGGCACTCTTCCTTCTGTCTCTCTAATTGTGCTCTGGGAGTGGAAGACGCTCTGTAGTCAGTCTTGGCTTTTAGGCAGGAAAGAATAGCCTCCAAGATGAATTGACCTCACAGAGTCCTCAGGGGCTCCGAGGTCATCAACTTCCTGAGACTTCCTGTGTTGCAGCATGAAACATCTTCCTCCACCCCCCCAAACCTCCCCATCACAACCTGGCAGCCAGAGGTTCCACTGTGAAAACACTTCTCTCTCACTGATAAGACAGCAAAGTAGGAATGGTATGCTTTAAGAGAACACCAAAAGCCTGCACGAGGCTAATGTAACTCTACATTGGACTTCTGGCTAAAATCTACAGCATCTCTCAAAAATTCCTGTCCACTTAGAAACATGTCACCTGCCAAGAGTAGCCTACTATAGCTTCAGTGCATATTACTTGAGATTAGGGTAGCCAGATATTATGCAAGAGAGGGCAGGTCTCTGCAGAAACAGGACCCTGGTGTGGGAAAGGAGAGAGGGTCAGGTCTCGGGTCCGGTTAGCAGCTGGCATGGGCCCTGCAGGTGAAACTGCACACCTCAGATGGGACTTGAACCCATGGGCCGGGACTCGAACCCAGCGAAAACTCAGATTGGGACTTGAACCCACTGTCTTTTATTTGAAATCACACAATTGGTCTCAGGACTTAATGAAGCTCAGGTTCTTTATGTCTTGTCACAGAAAGAATTCAGTGAGAGACAAAGTGATAGGGAAGAAGTAGATTTATTGAGAGAGGTACACATTCCATAAACAGAGCATGGGCAGTCCCAGAAGGTGAGAGGCCCTGAAATATGGGTGGTTAGTTTTTACAGGCTGGGTAATTTCATAGGCTAACGAGGGGAGGATTATTCCAACTATTTTGGAGAAGAGGCAGGGATTTCCAGGATTTGGGCCACCACCCATTTTTTTGGCCTTTTATGGTCAGCCTTGGAACTGTCATGGCACCTGTGAGTGTCATTTAGCGTATGCTAATATATTACAATGAACGTATAATGAGGCTCAAGGTCCCCGGGAAGTTGAATCTTCCGCCTTCTTGGACCTAACTGGTTCTAACCAGTCTTTGTCATAACCTCAAGAGCTATGTCCTTCTTTTAGAGGTGGTGTCCTGCCCCCTTCCCTCCTGTTTCACAGGGGTTCCCTGGAGAGGGCAAGGGCACAGATTCTACCAAGGGATTGTCAAAGGCTAGTCTCAAGATATGCCACTGACAGGGAGGAAGAGAGACCGTTTCCCAGGAATGTGCCTGGAAAGCCAACATTACTGCTACATAAAGGTGAGGTTTACAATAGGGTAGCAGGTAGGAAGTAAAAAAAAATAGTTATCTCTGTGGCTAAAGTCACAGGCGATTTTGAGTCTCTTCCTTTTCCTTTTCTATATTTCATAGAAAACAATGAATAATAGTACCCTGGCTGGAGTCTGGCTCCTCAGTCACACTGGGTGTGAATCCCAGAGCTACCACTTAGGAACTGTGATCTGGGCAAATGAATTAACCTGTGTAAGTTTGTTTCCTCAAATGCAAAATGGGCACAATGGTAGAACTGACTTCATAGGGTAGGTCAGGGTATTAATTAGCTAACACACACAGAGAACTGTGGTACTCAGTAGCTAAAATAACTATCGTGACCAATGTTTTGGAAGAGTGGGTTTCTTTGGGGTTGGTCTGGACCAGCCATGAGTAGAGCCTCTGAGATGGTCACTGCCTGGGTCACCTTGGGCCTGACTTTCCCACGTGAGGGAGCCACAGGCATTTGGTGCCATGGACATCCTGGTCAAGTCCCCTCCTGCCCTGAATAAACATATTAAGAGGGACCAGACCTGCACTAAGGTGGGGGCAGAAGCAAAGCAGGACAGAATGAAAGCTGGCCTGGAGAGGGGTCATCCAGGAGAGAAATGACACCTGTGGTCAAACCATGGCTTGGACAAACTTGTGGCTCAGGAAAGCTGGTCATCAGTGTGCTCTTACTTCCCTTTCAACCCCACCTCCCTCCTTGTTTCTTTCAAAGCGATGATATCATGGGCCAGAGCCACAGAATATCCTTACATGGGATTTTCCCTTACCTTCCATCAGCTACCAACACAAATTCCAACTATAAATTGCCTACATTTATTTTAAAATACATTTCCTTAACCTTTCAACCACCCTTGGAAATTCCAGCCAGTTTCACTTTGGTGATTCTTTTTTTGTCCTCCGTTAATCAACCAATATTTACCAAGCATGGGTTATGCATACTAGACAACAGTCAAGTCCTAGAACTGACCAGTATGGGCTCTCAGGGTTACTTTAGGCACAACAAAGGCTCGTTTTGGGTGGCAGGAAAGGAAACTTGCCTCCCATTGGGAAAGTCATTGGTGGCTGTGTTACCCCCAAACTGGGTTTGCCTCTTGGTGGGTGTCAAGTCAAAAGACAAAACCAAATCAAAGATAAGGAGAAGGAAGGATTTATTACTACTTGCAGCAAGTAAGGAAAACACTGGAAATCTTTCCCAAAGCATTGTCCCCCTGAACAGCAAAATTGGGGAAGTTTTAAGCTAAGGGTACATGCATATTCATGCAGGAGCTTGAGCAGAGGAGAATTAAGCATAGAACTGGGGCAAAGGTCGACAGAGTCCAAGCTTTAGTTGACTGAAGTCTGGAGGGTCAACATCATCATTCCCTCTTCCACCTGGGTGGGGGTCCTTAGTTCCTGCAGAACTCAAAGTATCAGATTGTTATGTACATTCCTTGAGAAGGAACTGGGGCTCCGTTATGTTGCTGAACTATTATTTCTTGACTGCTTTTCCTTTGTTCCAGCATTCCCTCATTTCCCCTAAGATCATTAATTACTGAGAGCCATTCAAGGGCAAGCATTGTGGCCAGGCTTAGATCACAAAATGGCTTAGGCCAAAATGGCTTCTCTTCTATTAAGCAAGCCATTCCTGTTTCTCTTTCTCCAGGGACCACTTACCTTATCTGCTTACAGCTGCATTACCAACTCCTGAAACTAGGGACCATGAATGAATTCATGGAACCTAAGGGATGATGATGTTGACCTTATCTGACCCTCATGACTTCAATCGAAAAAGCTTGAACTCTGTTGATGTCCCAAGCCCCTTCATGAATATGCATGTACACTTAGCTCAAAACTTCCCCAATTTTGCTATTCGGAGAGTCTCTGCTTTGGGAAAGATCCCCAATGTTCTCCTTACTTACTGCAAGTAATAAATCCTTCCTCCTCCCGCTCTTTGGCTTGGTTGTATCTTTTGGCTCAACACCCACTGAGAGGAGAACCTGGTTTTCAGGTAACATTGTCTCATATTTATTCCATGCACCATAGGATCCAGAAATTCAACTTTGTAGTTCACTGGAAACACAGAGGTCTCTGGGAGTTTGTTTCCTACTAACCAAACTTACAGGAGATTGGGGTATAAATCTGTATCACCAATTTTCCTTTGCAAAGGGAAATACACCTAACCAGGGACATCCCACCTATCACATAGGGTGTTAGGAATTGTTCCACTGTTAGCAACAGAGCTCTTTAATAGCAGTGACTTAAAAAAGATAGTTTATTTTACTCTCATGTAAATGAAGTTTGGAGGTGGGTAATTCAGGGATGATCTGCTGGCTCTGTCTAGTCATCAATGCTCCTGACTCCTAGAAGCCAAACTTAGTTGTGTGGTTACCATGCACAGGTCACTTTATGGTCACAAGTTGGACATTGCACATCCAGCCATTGAATCCACAGTTCAGGCAGGAAGAAAAGGAAGGGGAAGACCAACGGGGACTCCTGACTGATTCAACAGTCCTTTTTAAGGGGCTTTTCCCAAAGGCCCAATGTACTAGAAACTAGAGCTTAGTCATTGAGTTACTTAATCTCTGTAAGTGAAGCTGGGAAATTCAGGTTTTTGGCTGGGCATTTCATCACTCCCGCTCCTGCCCAAACCAGAATTATGTTATAAAGAAAAAGAGGCGAGAATGAATATTGGGCAGACAGCTAGAAATCTCTGCCATTATTGAGGAAAAAAGATTGGACTATGTCACAGCTACTACAGAATCAAAGATTAGCCAATTAGGTAATTTCGAGTGATATTTCATCTGGGCTATGGAAAAGATGCATGAGTATCCCAGCCCCACCCAGGGTTATTCGTTCCTGGAATGCACTATCCATTTCCCTTTTGTGGGATTGAATAAACACAGATAAAGTCTTAATAACATTCTTCTCCTCATACTGTCCATGCAGACCACACTGCAGTAGCATGGCAGGAAAGAAAGTGGGGCGCAAGAGGATGGTCACGTCCCAGGGACTTGCCTGAGCCTTGATGAGTCCCTGGGATGGCCGCCAAGTGTGGGTTCTTGGCTTTGTGCAGGAAAGAATTCAAGAGCAAGCCATAGTAAAGCGAAAGAAGGTTTATTCAGGGAGATACACACTCCATAGACAGAATGCGGGCCATCTAAGAAGGTGAGAGGCACCAGGGTACGGGGTTGTCAGTTTTTATAAGGGTGTGTAATTTCATAGGCTAATGAATACAAGGATTATTCCAACTATTTTAGGGAGGTGGTGGGATTTCCAGGAATTGGGCCACTGCCCATTTTTTGGTCTTTTGTGGTCAGCCTCAGAACTGTCATGGCTCCTGTGGGTGTGTCATTTAGCTTGCTAATATATTACAATGAGCATATAATGAGGCTCAAGATCTAGTGGAAGTCAATGGTCCACTATCTTGGACCTAGTTGGTTCTCACCAGTTTATGTCGTGTCCTCATGGCTGTCATTCTTTTAAAGGTTGTGCCCTGTCCCCTTCCTGTCTCAGTAGGACTGTTCAGCTTACACTGGCATTGCTGCTCAAACATTTTCACTGAAGTACTCATGATGATTATGAGTAGAATGTTGAAATTTTTCCTCTCTAGCTAATCATTTCATTCTAGGAAAGGGGAGAAAAAATATCAGAGGCTTGTGACTCTCTGAGGAAGTTTTATTCTCTCTTCTCTTCTCTCTACACCATTTAACTCAGAGACAAGAAGAAAATGGAAGAAAAAAAGACCAAGAAGAAGGGAAGGTGCTGGAGAATTCTGGCTTCCTGGGATCAGCTAACAGAAGGAACACTCTCTGTGGTCTTTCGAGATGGAAATTGGGAAGATGCTCAGAGCTTTTGTCCCTTCACTTGAGGTAGGTGTGATATAATTGACAGCTATACGTCCCAGCAGTTTGACCCTGCACCCAGGATGGGGTCCTATCATTCCTGCCTGTCCTGTGGAGGTTCTCTACCTGCCCTTTCAGTACTCTGAACTCTGCCTTGACATGAAGTTTTTACTTAGTATTAGATCGAATTTTCTTTGGCTTCTATCCAGATTGCCAATTTCTGCTTCAACTGCAGAATGTTTTAAGTTTCATGCTTTCTGGGCCAACCTCTTAGGTACTGAACAGAGAGGAATTGAGTATTTCATACATTCACATAAACACACACTGATAATTATTACAAAGAACATCCTGCTTTTGTACCACAATTCTGCAGCGACTTGCCAAGGCAGTGTGAGTAAAGGAATCCCCCTAGGGGTCTAGGGTGCAGCTTAATTAACCTACTACAATCAAGGATAAAGTTGTCTCGAAATTTGTTTTATCTTAGAAATGCATACAAATTCTACATTTTACTCCTCGGCATCTCTGTATTTACATTTAATATTTTATTACATTTACATTTAATATTACATTTAACATGTATTTGCATTTAATATTTTAAACTTAATAATCATTGCATAATATTGATATTCCAGAAAGTTGGCAAGTGTGCCTTTTCATATTATTTGTGTACTTCCAGGGTATGCATGATCCAATCTGAGCTTTCTTTGGTTACGTTTTAGTATGGAGTAATGGTTGCCTGAATTGGACTGAGATGCTTCCCAAGATTTCTTGCAGCAACATACTCACTTCTATGCTAGTTGATGCTTTCATTATGTTTTATTTATTTATTAAATTATTTCATATAGCTGTAATCTATATTCACTCAGAAACAAAAATATTTTAGTTAAAAGCTAACATGTTAGTGTTTATACTATACATACTCAGTTCCTCTGTAGAGACTGGCAAACTTTTTCTGTGAAGGGCCAAATAGAAAACATTTTTGGCTTCACAGGACATTCAGTCTGTATCAAAACTAGTCAGCTCTGCAGTTGTAGCATGAAAGCAGCTCTAAACAATGAATAAATGGGCTGGGTATGGATATGTTTCAATAACATTTTATTTACAAAACAGGTAGTGGGTAGGATTTGGCTCTAGTTTGCTGATCCCTACTTCTAACCTATAGACATTGACTGTTTACAAAAACTGGCCCACATATTCAGCCACAAAAAAATTAACAAAAAAAATGAACACCCAAACAATTGAGAATTTTAAAATACTCTCTTAAGTAATTCCTGGGTCAAAGAGGAAATCAAAATTACAATGCAAAATATTTAGAAAATCATGGTAGTAAGAATAGTAAATGGCAAAACCTATGAGAGGTAGCCAAAGCCATACTCAGAGTACAGTTTGTGGACTTAAAATTTATCCTGAAATAAATAGAAATATAAACTAAAAGTACTAAGTGTTCTCCTAAAGATGTTAGCAAATGAACAATAGAACAAACCCAAGGAAAGTAGGAAGAAGGAATTAATAAAGATAAAAGCAGACATTTATTAATTAGAAAACAAATGGTAAAAATGCAGTTGTTACTTTTGACAAAATGCAAGAGTAGATAATCTACTATCCAATTGAAAACAAAATGAATAAACAAATATAAAACATTAGGAATGAGTAAGAAAGTCTAGCCACAAATACAGAAGAAATGTTATGATTTACAGAAGATTTACAAAAATATGTTTCATACAATAAATTTGGAAATTTGCATTACATAATTTTCTAAGAAAATAGAAACAATTAAAATGACCTCAGAAAAAGGTAAAAAGTAACAAACCAAACTCATGGAAGTTTCAATACTACACAGACTATCTATAGGCAGAAGATCACCAAGGAAACAGAAAACTTGAACAACACTATAAGCCCATTAGACCTAATGGACAGCTATAGAGCACTATACTGAACAAAAGCAGAATACACATTCTTTTCAAGGGCACATAGGATATCTCCTGGATAGACCACATGCTAAGTCATAAAACAAGACTCAGTAAATTCAAAAAGATCAAAGTCATACAAAATATGCTCTCTGACCAAAATGGAATTGAATTGGAAATCAATAACAGATGGACAGAGGAAGAAATTAAATGACACATTCTTAACAAAATAATCCACAGGTCAAAGAAGAAATCACAAGGGAAATTAGAAAACACTTTAAGATGGATGAAAATGAAAACACAACATGCCAAAACACAGGATGCAGCTAAAGTAGTACTTAGAGGGAAATTTATAACTGTAAACACCTATATTAAAAAAGAATAACTTCAAATCAATAACCTAACCTTCCACTTTAAGAAACTAAAAATAAAAATAGTTGAAGAAAGGAAAAAATAAACATAAGAGTAGAAATAAGTGAAATACATAAACAAATGAGATGTAAGTAAACTTAAAAGCTTTTGCACAACAAAGGAAACCATAAACAAAACCAAAAGACAACCCACAGAATGGGAGAAAATACTTGTAAATGATGTGACCAACAAGGGATTAATCTCCAAAATATACAAACAGCTCATGCAGCTCAGTATAAAAAAAAAAAAAAAAAACAATTAAAAAGTGGGCAGAAAGGGCTTCCCTGGTCATGCAGTGATTGAGAATCTGTCTGCCAATGTAGGGGACACAGGTTTGATCCCTGCTCCTGGAAGATCCCACATGCCACGGAGTAACTAAGCCTGTGGGCCACAACTACTGAGCCCGTGCTCTAGAGCCCATGAGCCACAACTACTGAGTCCATGTGCCACAACTACTGAAGCCCGTGAGCCTAGAGTCCCTGCTCCACCATGAGAAGCCACCGCAATGAGAAGCCCGTGCACTGCAACAAAGAGTAGCCCCCACTCGCTGCAACTAGAGAAAGCCTGCGTACAGCAGCGAAGACCCAAAACAGCCAAAAAATAAATAAATAAAATGAATAAATTAAAAAAAAAAACTGGGCAGAAGATCTAAATAGACATGTCTCCAAAGGAGACATACAGATGGCCAAAAAGCACATGAAAAGATTCTCAACATTGCTAACCATTAGAGAAATGTAAATCAAAACTACAATGAGGTATCATTTTACACTAGTCAGATAGCCATCATCAAAAAGTCTACAAACAATAAATGCTGGAGAGGGTGTGGAGAAAAGGGAACCCTCCTACCCTCTAAGTCTGCTTAGAGGGCAGACTTGTAGATGCCAAGGGGGAATGGTGGCAGGGAGGGATGAATTGGGAGGTTGGGATTGACATATATGTAAAACAGATAATCAATAATGACCTAGTGTACAGCTCAGGGAACTATACTCAATGCTCTGTAATAGCCTATGTGGGAAAAGAATCTAAAAAAGAAGAAATATATGAATATGTATAACTAAATCACTTTGCTGTACACCTGAAACTAACACAATATTGTGACTCAACTATACTCCAATATAAAATAAAAGAATTAAAAAAAAGAAAGAAATGAAATAGAAAAACAATAGAGAAAATCAATAAAAAGTTGGTTCTTTGAAAAAAAAATCAACACAAGTGACAAATCTTTAGCTAGACTGAGCAAGACAAAAACAAAAAAAGAAAAACGACAGAAATTACTAAAGTCAAGAATGAAAAAGGGGACATCATTACCAACCTTCCAAAAATACAGAGGATTGTGAGGGAATACTATGAAAAACTATATGTATAAATATAAATGGGTATGTATGAACTATTGAATAAGACTTTTCAAAGCAGAAGCTATAAAGAAAAAGACTGACTGAAAATTTTCTATGAAAACATAAAACTTCTATATATCTGGAAAATAGCATTAATAAAACTATAACAAAGGAAATGATTTACAAGACATACAAGTTGAAGTGCATAATAACTAAAGAGTGTACATAAATTAGTCAAAAGATAAACATCCCAAAATAAAAAGATGAGTGATGCAAGTTATAAACTATGAAAATACCAACAGTCAGTAAACATACAGAAAAAAAGTCAAATTCAGCAGTAATAATAAAAAAAAGCAAAACAATGAGATAACATTTTACTATGTGATTTGGGGTAAGTTACTGATACTTTTCATACTTTATTCTTTGAAATTTAATTTTTATTTTTTATCAAACTAATGCATGTGTGTTATTTTACATGTATGTCATTTTTAAAGTTAAATAAAACTATAAAGTTAGTAACAAAAATCAGCAGCTACCTGCCTCTGCTCTCCTCACTGTGGATTTCTGCCTTCTCTGGGCAACCACCCTCAGCTGTTTCTTCTAGCAAATAGGACATGCGGCCCTGAGGTATGTGATGAGTAAAGGAATAAATAGTCACTGCTTGAGAGGGCTGCCACTGAAGCCGTGTCCTGAAAGAAGGTTTCTTTTAAGGCTAGGCAAGGACGGGAGCACCCAGAGAAGAGGGTGGATCTGTAAGGGAGTGTAAGCTGTAAGCTGTTCCTGCAAAAGGAGGGTGTGGAGGTGTAGCCAGGAAGTACAGAGCATCCTGGGGATAATGCATAGAGAACCGGTGGCCAGAGTGGCTGACTCGTGAGCATTATCAGATGAAAGAGGGAATCAAAGGTGTTGGGGTTTTAGTTTCCAGTCTCTTTGAGAGCAGTGGATAAAGCATAGCCTGGGACTAGAAGGTTGGTCTCACTTGGTTGGGCTGATGGAGGACCTAAATATGGCAGACTCACACGAGCTCTTAGTAAGGCATTAGCCCAGCACATGGCAGCAGGAAGCATTTAATAATGTTAGCTATAATTAGCGTTCAAATTATTTTATTGGCAAAAGTGCGTGTATTTAATAATACCAAGCATAGATGAGAATGTGAGAGCTAGGTACTGTTGCTGATACTGAATTAATACAGATTTTCTAGAAGGCAACTTGGCGATATATTACAAAGAGGTTTTGGGTTTTGCTTTTTAGGTGTGTATGCATTGAGGTAGTAACTTCATAGGAATTTATTCTAAAGAAACAACTAGATAGATACACAACCAGGTGTGTATAAGGTGATTCATTTCAATGTTGTTTATAATAGGAAAAGCCAGAAAACATAACTAACTAATCAATGATAGAAATTGGTAAAGTGAGTCCCAGACCAAAGATAGAAATATTATAAAGTTATTAGAAATGTCTTATATGGGAAAACTATTAAGTGAAAATTAAGTTTAAAAGTAGTCTATATAATGTGATCTCAAATATATAAAGTACATATTCATACATGTATAGAAAAATATCAAAACAGTGATTATCTCCAGGTGGTATGATTTTTTATGTATATTTTTCTGTACGTTACAGATTTGCTTCACTGAAATTTTCTTTTCTATTTTTTCTTTTTTGGTTATGGAGGAAAAAAACCTCAATAATGTTGTTGAAAAAAGTATAAAGGTCTGTGTCACTCAAGTTTACACTTCATTATCTACTCTTTAAATTCTTTAATTTATTCTCTAGTCGATCAATGAGTATAGTTTTGTCTTTTCCAATCTGGAAACTGTATGTCTTACAGAAAACACTTTTGACATGGAGGAGTTTCCTATTATTCTCAATGTTTCTTTCAGACCAGAGCAATTAACCCCCCTTTAAACAGTGCCTCTACTCTAGTGACAGCAGAAGTCTGCCGAAGTCACTAAAGTCACCAATGTAATGCAGCCCCCCATAATTCCATAGTGGAAATACTGATTGTCTACAGAGATGCAGATCTCTTTTATTGGCACTGTGAAGAGGGTATTTCTGCTTCAGAATGGCATTAACAGGGGCTCCATTTCTCTTCTGTCTTTTTCAGAGTATCTAGAACATAACGTATCAGCAACTTAATTAAGAAAGCTGATAGTGGCATTACTAACAAAGGCCATTCTCACTTTACCCCAATATTCTCAAGCAGTAGGTATTAATGATGTTTGTGGTGTGAACCAACAAATCTGAGGAAGCACATTGGATACCTACAGCAAGCTCAAAGCCAAATGAGAGAATTGTTCCAGAAATTAACAGATGCTCTCAGATCAAATATATCTCCCCAGAGGAAAAAGGAACAAACATAGAAAATAACTCCAGATATGATCAGGACATCCAACTGAGGAAACATCAATATATAGACCATTCAATTAAAAATTATCTGCCCAGGGTTTGTTATGATATCCATCTTTGATTTGGAGGTCTGGGAATGATAGATAAAATAAATTAGGAGAATCAGAACAGCCTGTGGGCTTCCAAACTCCTATGCCATACCTGTTAGAGCATTTTGTAATTGGGAGGTCAAGTAAAGTGGGGAGACAGTGTTGGGTTAAGAGTCAAGCAGAAATGTGTTTTAAGGCCAGTTTTGCCAACCTAGATGTGTGAGCTTAGGCAAGTAACTGAATTTCTCTAAATCTACTTCATCTGTAATATGGGTGTAGACTATCTACCTCATAGGATTGATGTTAATATGAGTAAAGAATTTATAAAAAATGTCTGGTATAGGTCCTGTAGACACTCCACCAATGGTGGCACTGAACATAACTGGTAACATTCCGAGACCAATGCACAACACCATATAGAGAAGCAAAACAGACTTCGATAAACAGAAATGATCAAGTTCTTTAAAGAGTCATCCAGTTCTTTATTGGAGAAAATAACAGAACACTTTAGTTTAAGACTAATCATGGGGCTAGCCCACTGAGTGACCATGTGTTGTAGCAATACCTAATCAAATGGACATTTACATGTTTATGGGAATCTTGAGTTAAACTCTTCCATATTGAAGTACACACTCAGAATGTGGCCAAAAGATATCGCCACCCCAGAAAAAGGCTTGGGGAAAAAAAGTATTGTCTAGAAATTTTAAAGATACTCTTGAGGAAAACCAGAATTTTATCTAATGAGGAAATTTTAAAAATCACCCCAAGGAAATTGATAATTTTCTAGAAAGTTCCTAGTGGCTAGAGAGTTGGTATGGAAGTGAAAAAATGTGGAAGGGGGCTTCCCTGGTGGCGCAGTGGTTGGGAGTCCGCCTGCCGATACAGGGGGCACAGGTTCATGCCCCGGTCCGGGAGGATCCCACGTGCCGCAGAGCGGCTGGGCCTGTGGGCCATGACCGCTGGGCCTATGCGTCCGGAGCCTGTGCTCCGCGGCGGGAGAGGCCACGGCAGTGAGAGGCCCGCGTACCACCAAAAAAAAAAAAAAAATGTGTAAGGTCATATTGCTGACACCTAACGTTAAAAAAAGTCTATGATGTTGTAATAGACACATTTTATTATTACTTTTTATCAAAAATTTGAAATGCCTTCACATCTTGCTTTGGGTCTAGAACAAAAATCTATCAAGGTGGCACAGGAGAGAAGTCATGAGATCCAGGGTTAGGGTTATAAGATGGGTCCCCTACTCTGTCTTTCCTAGTTGACTGACCTTGAGAGATTTATTTAACGCCTACAGCTGTTTTTCCATCTGTAAAATGGTGATTAAAATGCCTATCTTTGGCTGTTGCTTCATCACTGAGCTTTTGTGGAGTCACAAAAGCTGAGGTATACTGGCTGTAGTTTAAATAAAGTTCTCAGTGAGTCCTGGAAATCTGGATGGAGTCATCTCAAAGATGAGTTGGGAGATTTTGTGGAAATATGGGGGGAGAGTTTGGGGTACAACCAATACATCTAAGTCCTTGGGGAAGTCTAGGAGGAAATTTCTGAAAATTGACTTAAAATTTCAGACTTGGGGAAACATAATTTTATTTAACAACAAAAAAGATAAAAGTGTAATGTCTGATGCCATTTTTATTCTAAAATTTTCTTGATCATTTCCTAACTTCATCATAATGAAATAAACATAGCACGACAGTCATCTTACATAGATAGATGCACAAGTTAATGAAATGGCATTTTCTGGGCTGAAGGGAAGGATATTTTGAATGTTTCCATGGAATTAAATTGATCTGTTCACCTGTTTCCATGGTAAGAACTGCTGGCTTTGCCAGGCATGTTGGACACACTTGGGGGTATTGTGGGAAGCTGGGGGCCAACCCAGTCACAGTCATATGGCATTCATCTGGACAGAACTCAGCTTTTTTTGTATAGTTAATTTACAATGTTGTGTTGGTTTCAAGTGTACAGCAAAGTTGGACAGAACTCAGTCTTAAAGCTGCGATTTCGAACCCTCCTACACTATTGGTGGGAATGTAAATTGGTACAGCCACTATGGAGAACAGTATGGAGGTTCCTTAAAAAACTAAAAATAGAAGTACCATATGATCCATCAATCCCACTCCTGGGCATATACCCAGAGAAAACCATAGTTCGAAAACATACATGTACTCCAGTGTTCATTGCAGCACTATTTACAATAGCCAGGACACGGAAGCTCTCTAAATGTCCATCAACAGAGGAATGGATAAAGAAGATATGGTACATATATACTATAGAATATTACTCAGCCATAAAAAAAGAACAAAATAATGCCATTTGCAGCAACATGGATGGGCCTAGAGATTGTCATACTGAGTGAAGTAAGTAAGACAAGAAAGACAAATATCATATGATATCACTTATATGTGGAATCTAAAAAGAAAAAGGGTACAAATGAACTTGTTTACAAAACAGAAGTGGAGTCACAGTTGTAGAAAACTATGGTTACCAAGGGAAAAGGGGGGGGAAGGATAAATTGGGAGATTAGGATTGACATATACACACTACTATATATAAAATAGATAATAAGAACCTGCTGTATAGCACAGGGAACTCTACTCAATACTCTATAATGGCCTACATGGGAAAAGAATCTAAAAAAAAAAAAAGGAGTGGATATATGTATATGTATAACTGATTCACTTTGCTGTACACCTGAAACTAACACAACATTGTAAATCAAATATACGCCAATAAAAAAAAGACTGTAGACTTTAAAAAAAAAAAAAGCTGAGATTTCATTGAGGGTCAGGCCTGCAAGGCCAGGTTTACAGTGCCTGGTTTATATTGTTTACTGTTATGGGGTGGTGAAAATATTTTATAATAGTAAACCCAATTTAAAAAATCATACAGTTTGCAATCATATCAGAAAAAATATTTTTGTGTCCAGGAAACATTATGACCTAAAATTCCACAATTTTCATCATCTAATAAAAAGCCTTGATCAGCTTGGCTGAACTGCTGACACACACAGACTTTTAAAAAAAGGAAAATGTTTTTGTAATGGAGTGCCAGTAGGTCGAAAGTGAGCTGTGCTCCATCTTGTTAATTCACTGCAGCATGTGCGGAGATGTGTGTATCTTAAGAGGCGTAAAACAACAGAGAAGAAAGGCAGAAAGGAGGTCCTCTTCTTGATTTGCAAAAGGCCTCACGTTGCCCTTGTTTTTCCACTGACAGAATTTATAGCCTCCTGGACCTTTTGATATTCCTCCATCAAAACTTTCTTAGTGTCTGTCTCATTTCAAAGGGACACTAGCTAGTCCATGCCACTGAGTTACCCCTAATTCACAGACATTTTAACTGTAGCTGGTGCTTTAACTCAAAGGAAAGAGTCTAATGCTGGGATTTCAAGCCAAAGTAGCCTCTGGGCTCTAAGTGCCTCTTGTTAAAGAATCTGTTAGACTGTATTCAAACTCTTCAGAGAAAGACATCGTATTTCATGCATCTTTGCATTTCCAGCACCCAGAACAATTCTTGTCCCCTAGTAAGAACTCCATATATGCTTGTTGAATGAAAGAAGGAATGAATGAATGAAACCAACAAGGGAGATCTTTTATAGCAGGTTCCAATGATTGTTGATTAATAAATATAATGTTTGTCTACTGAATAGGTCTAGTATTAAACCTATTTGGCTGAATTTTGGTCATATTGTTGATCTCAAGTTTGGGTGCCTCACGCACAGTGAGGCCAAACAACTGAAACATCGGAGTTCGGAGCAGAGAAAGATTTATTGCAAGGGTCAAGCAAGAAGAATGGGCAGCTCTTGCTCAAAAGCCCAAAATCCCTGATGGTTTTCAGGGAAGAGTTTTTATAGGCAACATTTGGGGGAGAAAGACTGCAGGGTGTGTGGCCTTCCTCTGATTGGTTGTTGGTGAGGTAACAGGGTCAAATCTCAATCATCAGCCATCTGACCCCAACCAGTCTGGGGGGTCCAAGTACTTGTGTTCAGCCTGAAGTTACCATCCTCCACCTGGGTGGGCAGCCTTAGTTCCAGTAGAAGAACTCAGAGATATATTGTTACGTATACCCCTTCAGGAGGAACCAGGACCCTGCTCTGTGCTGCACTGTTGTTTCCTGAATGCTCCTTTGTTTCTGCATTCCCTCCCTTTCCTAATTAGTAACCGTCTGAATCTGCCCTTTGGAGTTCAGAGAAGGTCTAGGAGGCTGAAGACTTTTTCCTACAAACAAGAAACCAGGGACACGGAAAGGCTTTTGCACCCTCAGGGTCCTGCTCAGTTTCAATCCCCCATTTTCTGATAATCTTCAATCTGGAGGGGAACAGGTGTTGGAATCATAAACTCAGCAGAGGAACTTGGTTTTAGGGGAACTCAGTTTCAATAACTGAAATCCTCATTCATCTTGACTCCACTGCTATCAAAGAGGGAGCATGTTTCTTCTGTTTGAGGGACTGTGAGAATGAGTGATTTGCCTAATATCTCTGTCTCTGTTTCTCTGCCTCTGTCTCTCTTTCCCTCTGTCTCTGCCTCCCTCTCACACACACACACTCCAGCTCTCTGCCATCTCCCTCAGCAGCCTTTGTAATAAATCGAGAGCTCCACAACTGCCTGTGCTGTGCAGCTTTAAAAAGAGAAAGCTGTCTGAAAGACGCACAGATATTGTGACTCCCTGGAATGAAAGCTTCTCTCCCAGGAGTCAGAAGAGAGTGCGTGTGGAAATCTCAGCCTCTTTGAACATCCCATCCTTTAAGTAAAGCTCCTATTTAAGAGCGGTCCCTGGGGGTTCCGGGCTTGTCATCTTCCTGGCACTCTTTCGCACTGGACTGATTATTAGTGAGACAGCTAACACGCAGGATGGAGGAAGGCCAGCCCGAGCATGGGCTTTGTTCAGGGACTGCATCTTCTGGATGGCCAATCTGTCAGCAGCCTGCAGTCAGATTTCTCTGCAATTGCGGGTTTAATCCCTCCCTGGGCGCAGATTTTTTTAAAAGCAAAATGGTGCGGTAGAAAAAAGTGGCTTTAAGATCAGACATATCTAGGTTCAAATCCCTGCTTCCCTACTTACATTGTGATTCTGAGCACATCACTTAATCCCTCTCAGTCTGACTTTTCCTATCTGTAAAATGGGGATATTAACACTGGCTTTGCAGAATCATTACATCTGCCAGCAGGCTAAATGGAATGTGGCTGAGAGGGGGTCAGCAGGCTTTCCAAATGGGATTCCGTAAGGAAGAGCAACAGAACTCTGGGACCTCTCTTGGTCTGTGCTCCCCGGGACCACTGGAGTGGGAGCAGGAAGCCATTGCGTTGTTTCCTGTTGGAGTGCTTGTTTGCACGGTCTTCTAGTTTGAGAAATGCTAATAAGGCAATGATCCATTTAAGCCACAAGGTCTCAACGTCCAGCAAATGGCAGTGAGTCACGCCTGCTGTCTGCCCTTTTGCCTGTTACAGGGGCCTTCCTTGTTCTGTGTTCCTTTGGGGAATGCCTGCTTCTCCCCAAACAGCTCTCAGCAGCCCCATGTGAACGGGGACAGAGCAGGCTGGTGGCAGCTGGCACAGAGTGGAGGCCAGGAGCAGTTATTACTCTGATGGCTTTCCTTTCCCCTCTCAGGCCCTCCTCCCCAGTAGTCCCTGCTTTGCCTTGGAAAGCATGGACATTTGTCAAGACTGGGCTCTGCTGAAGCACTTGCAGAGTTACTGTGGCTTGGAGAGAAATGCTTCCATCAACTCTGGTCCAGCAGTCAATGTTGGTGAAGAGGGGTTGCTCTCCCAAGCAGCTGGCTGAACTGCTGTGCCTCCCACAGACACCTGGAATTCCCTCCAATCCTCAGTATCCTGTGACATTCTCTCTCCCATCACCCGCTAAGCATCTTGCCCACTCATTAGAGGGGAAAAAAAGAGGAAATAAAAAGGAAAAGTATCAGTAAACAGAAACAAACTGACTCTCTGGGTCCTAAAAATGATCCATGCTGAATCATTAATTCACTAATTAATAATTAGTGAATAATAATCAATAATTCCATGCTTTTAAAACAAAATTGATTTCAAAGCTAACAATCCAGTAGAAGATGTAAAAGATGTTTATTGAGCAGTTATTGTGCACTAGGCACTGTCCTGAGTACTTTACAGATGTCACCCACCCTTCAAGGTGTGTGGGCTCTGAAATCAGACTGTCTTAATTTGAGTTTTGTCTTTGGTATAGGGTAACAATGTGGCCTTGGCTAATTTATTATTTCTTCTCTAAGCCTCAGTGTCCCTAACAGTTTCTTTGAAACATCAGAGAGATGTTTCCCTAATCACCCCATCTAAAGTAACACGCCGCTCCCCACCTCCATCTTTCAGAGCACTATTGTTTTTAGCCACAATAAATGTTTGTTGAGAGTCCCCTTTTTACTCGGCTTGGCTTCTAGTGCTGGGGATACAACAGGGAACAACTACCCCATGGAGCTTACACTCTAGTAGGGAGAGACTGACATATAAGCAAAATAAATATATAAGTAATATTCTAAATATTCTAAATTCCTTTTTTTACCATCTATCTCCTGCAATAAAATTATTAGCTCCTTGAGGGCAAATTCCCAACTGTCTTGACTTCTGCTGAATTCCCAGTGTCTAGAATAGTGTTTAGCACATCATACTTTTAAAATAATGAAGTAAATAAGGTTAAAAATTTGAAGAGAATAAAGTAGATAATCTATGTCTGAAGCTCTTAGTATAGTGCCTGGAATATGGTAACAATTTAATACATTGGTTATTTTTCTTTCTTTTTTTTTGCGGTATGCGAGCCTCTCACTGTTGTGGCCTCTCCCGTTGCGGAGCACAGGCTCCGGACGCGCAGGCTCAGCGGCCATGGCTTACGGGCCCAGCCGCTCCGCAGCATGTGGGATCTTCGCGGACCGGGGCATGAACCCGCGTCCCCTGCATCGGCAGGCAGACTCTCAACCACTGCGCCACCAGGAAAGCCCGGTTACTTTTCAGTTAGATTCCAAAGCTGTGTTCTTAAGCACTTTACCACATTGAGTCTATTATAATAATAACTATAACAATAATAACGTGTTATTGTTATTGTAGACTTACATATATCAAACTACAATTTACTTATTAAATTCTACTGGATGCCGTGAACTGCCTAATCATATTAAAATAATATATTATGTAATTTTAACTCCACAATAATCCTAAAAGGTAGACATTCTTAACCTTATGTACCAAATTCCTATAATAAAAGGCAGACTGTGGTAAGCGCCAAAGACAGTTGGAAACAAAATGCTGTATGACTTCAGAGGAGGAAGAAACTCATGCGGCCAGGGTGGCTAAAAGAGGTTTGATAGTGGAGAACCTCGGAGGGTGGGTTGTCTAAGCATGGAGATGGCAGTGGGGGAGCCTGAGGCAGAGGGGAAAGCCTGAGAATGGACACAGAGGAATGTATGAAATGGAGTGCTGTTCCCACAGAGGTGGAAGGTGTGGTACATGAAGGGAATGATGGATAGGGCTGGAAGTGGAGAGGCAGGCAGCCCTTGAATACCAAGGGAAGAAATTTAAGCTTCATTTCATAGGCAATAGGGAGCCATTAAAATTTTTAAACAGAAGAATATAAAGAACCAGAATTGTGAACCTGAAGATTAACTGGGTTCTAGACTAGATGGAGAGGAAATGAGGCTGTAATCGCCAGGTGCTGAATAAGAGTTCGGTTTGGAAAGGTGGTGGTGATAACGGAATGAAGAAAGCAAATGCAAAAAGCAGAATCACCTGGCTCAGGTGAGGGAAGAGGGAAAGGAGGTGTCAAAGCTGGCTGTGAGCTTTCAAGATTCAGTGGTTGGTATTCTTCCGATATACCTGGCAGGCTACTAAGCTTGGACCCAGGTGCCTTGATAGTTCTCTAACCTGGGCAATTTTTCAAAAATCCTTTCTCATGAGGGACTTAGGACTCTCTTTTACTTGAGATTGTTTCTATCTTCCATTACTTCAGGTAGCATGCTCTCAATAGTATAGTGCCCTGGGGCAGTGTTGGTACAAGACTGGCATTCAAGAAATGTTTACCAAACTGAGCTAAATTGAATTGAATTATTGGTTGTGGCCACTTGTCAGAGTTGCCACCAAAGCTGAATCCAGCTTCTGCCTCCAGGAACTTAGAGACACGTGAAGCTAAACCAAGTGGATCTGCCACCCGTTCTGAGATGCCATATCCACCCAGGATCCAGGTGACTGAATGGCTGGCGGTGGGGAGGCTCAGCTGCTGCAGCAGCTGATCTGCATGCACAGATGCTCACAGGTGCTAGCTGGGGCCACGATGTCCAAAAATGACAGTGGTGGTGTTTGGAAGCTATAAAAATAAAACTGATTACCTTCACATGCACATGGATGTATTTATACTAATTTGGCAGATATTTGGGTGGGATGGTATGACTTAAAATACAGATTTTACATGAAATTTCCCCGTGAGTGTGTGTGTGGTGGGGATGGGGAGTTGATTTCTGGTTGGCACCCGAAAGAGATGGCAGACATCCTGCAGAGCAGCAGGAGCTGACACAGAAAATAGACAGTGCTTTAAAACATGAGCCCTGAACCAAAGCTCATAGGAGTAGATGATCCTAAGATCCTAAATGTGTATTCAAGATTCTTCTCACAAAGGCAACCCTGTTTGGCATGTTTTAGGCAGGTTGTGGCCAGAAGTTATTTCACTGTCATTGGTTAATAACACCAGGGATAAAGGTTTCAGGGAGTCCAGAGAAATTCATATGCCCTCTTCTGGTAATATTCCAGTCACTAAAAGCAGAGTCTTCGTAACCCAGTGTCAACAATATACCACAGGATAACTGGTGCACTGGCCTGAAATTTTGCCCTTGTTATTGGGTATCTTCTGTCTGCCATGCCAGATCCATGGTCCATCCTTCCCCACCCTCCTCTGTGCCCCAGGAGGCTGACCTACATGGATTGCTGGCACCAGCTCCCTTCCCTCTGGGTTATTTTTGGGGACCGCGGGGTGGCGGCAGGAGGCTGGAGGCTGAAGTTCTCTGGCTCCTTTCCTATGGGGTCCTGTCAGCCTGGCTCCCTAGACCAAAGGTCTCAGCTTTTGTGAGACTGACCCCTCTGCACAGGCCCCTCTGTCTCTAGGGGTCTAGTATCAGATCTTGCCTCTTTAGGCCCAGAGATCTAACCCCTAACCTTGGGGTGCACACTATACCTCTCCATCCTGCCCACACCTCTGTAAATGGCTCCTTTACAAGATTCCTTTTTGAATTACTTAATTTGGGTGTGTCTCCTGCTTCCTGCTGGGATGCTTCGGATCCACCGTATTTTTTTCACAGACTCCAAGACTTCATGTCCCCTCTAGGGCCTCACCTTGGAGGTTAAAAAAAAAATGTGTTCTCTCTCTCTTACTGCCTACCTCCGCATCCTGTGCAGGATTTCCACTCTTGTGAGGCCCGTTTCTGTACACTATTTTGCCCCTATCATGGAAGTCTCTTAGTGAGCTTTTTATATAACTCAGAGGTAAATGAAGCCCATTGATTCAGATCTGTCTCCTCTTTTTCTTTCCTGTAAAACAAAATCACTGACTCTATTAGTTGGTTTTGCATAGCTAAAACCATATTCCAGTCGTTAATTAATTCTTAAGAGTGGATAGATCTTGTGTTCAGTGCACATTGTTCCCAGTCATTTAAAACATCATTGGAAAGGCTCTACTGAGATGGCCTTTCCATTTAAATGTATTAACCTCTGTGCTGGTAATTCTCTCTTTGCCCCTCCCAATCCACTTTTTGTTCTCCAAACTACTGGGCTCTCCCACCCGCTGGATTCCAGTTAGGTTTGGCCAATGAAAGTTACTAGCGTGAGATCAATATTTAGGAGAGAGAGGTCACGGTATTCATTCTCTTCACTCCCCTGCCAGGTTGCCAGGTGGCCCTCGTCCCATGGTTTTGTCTCTTGCTGGGCTTTGCAAACAGCTCTGTCACTTTGCCCCCTCAGTCCTAGAGTGGTATCAATATCTCACTATTCTAGTACCTGGGTGCTTTGCTATTCCTTTTTGATCCCTTAATCCTGCCCATGCCTCTGTAAATAGTTCCTCCATTGAACTCTTGTCATTTACCACTTTGGGTATCATCTACTGAGATCTTTACTGACACAATGCTTACCTTTTAATGTCATTCAGAGACTAGAAGGCTGAAGTGCAACCTATCATCCTAGGTAAGGTCTAATTCAGAAGTCATAGTTGGGATCTTAATACTTCAAATCCCAGCTATTCCTTCAAGCTCATTACAACTCATGTAAAATTTCCACTGATGTGGTTTACCAAGATATAGTCTGGACTCCAGGAATAAGCTGAATTCAGAATCCTGAACTCTCAGGCAGACACCTCCCTGAGCACAGGATCCTGAAGGAGCTATCCTTGGAGACGCAGTAAGCAAAAGCCTTTCTCTAGGTCTTGACCCTGACTCCTCTTGGGTTTCCTTCTTTGAGCTGGTCCACATATGGACCATGAGGGCCAGTGTTGCCCTTCTAGCCTATGAGTTCAAGTAAAAGCAGACTAGGTGGTCTCCTTGGTCTGCTTCCACCAGTCTCAAATTCAGATCTGGAGAATGACTGGGTGACTCTTCAAACCAAGATGCTTCATATGTTTGTTCAACTTCCATTCAGTGGGCTATTACTTAGGATTGACTAGGAATTTTTTTTTAAATTTCTTGACATGATTGAGATCAATTTATTTATTTTCCAGTTAGGTTAGAAAAAAAGACAGGTGTAGAGAGCTATGTTAATTGGATCCTTATGTATGGGCACTGGGGGCAACTGCTCAGCTGGCCTGTCAGTTAATTTGGTCCCTGAACTTGGCTCTCTAAATACTGATGGTCAAATTGCAAGATAATTCAAGGTAAGAAAATCAGGAAAAGAAAAAGAGAGCTGTTGTCCCAGGGATATTCTCAGTCCTCTCTCCAGAAGATCAACCTTCTAGAATAAATGCTCAAGTGATTGTGCCTGTATCAGAAACTTCCCTGTAGGGGTAAAATGAGAGAGGAAGACTTGAGCTCACCCAGAAGATAAAACGGGCCACAACCAGCCTTCTTGCAGTGGGCCTATTAGGATAGCGCCATCCTGAATGATGAGAATGACTTGTTGAGCATGGAAACTAGGGACTAACGCTGACTAGAGTAAAATGAGCAAAGGAAGAAGGAAAGGGGCAAATGGGACAAAGGCTGAGCAGTGTTTTCTTTAAGGCCTCATTCTCCCTCAGCCAGTGCAGGGGAGATGAGTTCCATCAGCAACTGAACTTCAGGCTGAAGTGTTAGAGGGAAGGTGAGCAAATTAATTCAGTTACTTTGACAGCAGCTAATGTTCAGGTCTGGGTTTGAGCTCAAGTCTGCTCCTTTTGTCTTGGTATCTTTGTGCTCATTGTAATGTGTAATGTTAACTAATCCACATAGAAAGGATGCATCATCTCCATGTCCCATGAAACTCAGGTTTTAGTGATCACATACAATTCATCCCATTGGTGGATTCCTCCTTAATCTCCTTCCCTTCCAACTTTGTCTTATGAATTAGATTTTTTGACTGATCAAGACATCTTGGACCCCTGCATGGCATGTGCCTGTTTTTGAATCCTGCAAGATGCTGCAGCTTGAAAGGAACTATAGAAATGAGCCCATCAGTGTTTGAGGTAGGTGCCCAAAGTATGTCTCTTGCTGCAGCAATTCAACCTGTGTCTGGAGGCGTGGAAACCCTTGAGAACAAAAGGTAAGGAAATCTCACCAACTTAGCCCATCCAGAGTGCAGGGAAGGATCAAGTTGACTGCCCACTGCATTGTCCATTGATCCTCCAAGGAATGAAGAGCAAGGATAACCACAAGGTTTCATAAAGATACATCTCCATCTCCCTGTACTCGACTTCTTTTCTTGTCTCCCTCATGATTTGCTTTTTTTTCCTGCCATTCCAGAGGGACTCTCTACCTTTAGCTTGCCACTCTCACCACGACAAAACCTGTTCTCTCTTTCTCGAGTTCCCTCTGTTACTCTCAAGGGTCCCCCTAGTGTCTTCCCACTGCACTGTATCCTAAACTAAATACTTGGTTATTATTTTTTATAATAAGGTGATAATGGTATTTTCTGAAGACACAGCTTTTGTAGCACAAGGTGAGGCTGGCTCATGGTAACACATCTGTCTCTTAAATTGGGTTTCTGCTAATATCCAAAGAGCTAAACGTGACCATAATGAAGAAGAAATATTTGACAACATATCAATTTAATGGAGATCCAAAACATTCAAAAGAAACAACCAGAACTCAGCATTTTTGGGAGACATGAGACTTGCCACAGGATAGATTTCCTGGGCCTCATAATAAAACCTCTACATATAGAACCATGTCATGTATTCACAGCCTTCCTGGATGTAAGCTGGAGTCTCCAACAAACTATAGTGCCTTTGGAAGCTCATCTTTCTAGTCTGTGATGAACAAAATAAAATATATAAGTGAAGCACCAAAGCTTAGAGGACTTTGGGCAACAAAATGGTGTCAGCTTGTCCCTCATTTGGACCTTACATTTATGGCTCTTCTCCTCCTTCTCTGCTTCCTCCCTATACCACATCCAGTGCCCTTCTTCCTGGTACCTTTCATTTCACTTCATTTCACTTCTGCCCCTCCATATGATCCTCTCCACAACCTTGTCCCTTGATGGAGGGACAATGTATGCCCTGAGCCCTGTGCTAAGCCGTATGGCCTATCCCTGTGTTCTCAGTCTCTCCCAGATCCACTTTGCCCAGCTGAATCCTCCCTCCTTCTCTGCAGCTTAGTCCTGGTTTCTTCTTGCCGGCGTCTCCAGGCAGCAATGATGGCTTCATCGTCCATTTCTTCCTCCTCCTCCCTGTCAGTGCTTCTCCGATACTGGGACCGCCGCCCTGAAGCAAACCTCCCTTCCTCTCTCTTTTCCATCCTCTCCTTCTCTCCCTCTTCTTCAGACCTCATGAAGCTCTGGGTGAATTTCCTCTTGGCTCCAAATTCAGAAAAATCTGACTTGGATGACTCTTCCACATGTTCCCAGTCCCTGGGTCCGGCCCAATTTGGACTCTGTGGTTCTGGGGACTCTTCCCCTTCAGAGGTTTCAGGGGTCCGGCGGAAAAAGTAGGGCTCCGGGCTTTCCTCTCGGGAGCTTGAGGTCTCACTGAACATGGACCTGGAGAACGTGTGCATCTCTCTGCCCTCCCTGGTGGAGGAAGCAGAGAACCATGAGGTGTTTCTTACGGAGTTGCCATTGGCCTTACGGTAGGAGGAGGTGTCCTGCTCCTCTGACCGGGATTTGGAGAACTTGTAACTGGAGGACTTAGACTCTGTCTCCCAGTGCAGGGAAGATCTGGTGCACTTCCCCCTGGAGCTTCCAGACCAATCACTTTGGGGAGGAGATTTTTCCTCTGTCCTAAGGCCACTGAGCCACTTATTAATACTGCTATCCATCTCTTTGCCAGCTCTGCTGCCACTTCCATAACTATCAGAGACAGCCACGGAGGAGGAGGTGTCTGTTTCAGGTTTCTGGGAATTACTGCGGGAAGAATACCGGAAGCTCCCTATGGCACTGTCAGTGTCCTCATCTCTATCACCCACGTCATCATCCTCACCTTCCTTGACCTTCTTCTTCTTGAAAAGGGAGCTGCGTTTGTTGTCAGAGGCCAGCTTCTCCATTTTGTACTCAGACATCTTCTCCCTCAGTTCTGTTTGCATCTCCTTCTCCTTCCGACCAAGCTCCTTTAGGTCAACACTGTCAGCAAAGAGGCTACAGATAGGCTTGCTGGTCCCCCTCACTTTGCTCCCAGTACCTTCAGCTCTTGAGCTCTGTGTGGTGTGGGTGGACGGCATGGACTGCATGTCGGAGCTGGGTCTTGCCTGGCTTTGAGGGAGCAGGCAGCCGCCCAGGGAGGAGTTGCTCTGGCCACTAAGCATGGAGACCTGGTCATCCCCCAGGCAGCTGGCTGCTGGTGCCACGTTCATGCTTGCAACAGATGGTGAGTGGGACAACAGAAGCCCTTCATTTTGCTTCTGGGTGAGAGTTTCGCTGACTACGTTGACAATCCAGTTCTGAATGCTGGCAATGGAAATGGTGTCTCCGGGCCCCACTGGCAGGTTAGGTAGAGGTGTGGTGGGGGCAGAGGCCAAGCATCCCCCTACATTGCTTAGGGCCTGAGAGGGATGGGACCTGTGGCTTTGGGCACTGAGCACTGACATTGTGTCCCCACCAGCACTGACTGAGGGGGCTGCGGACCAGAATGCAGACAGGGGGATGCTCCCGCTGGCAGCCGAGCTATCTGCCTCCCAGCTTCCCATGGACTGGCTCTCCTCCAGCGTCTGCCTGCTCCTCTCCAGCAGCTCCAGCCTCCGTTGCCTCTTCTTGGCCAAGGCCGAGTCTTCTCCCTTGCTGAGCTCCACCACCTCCTCCTTGTTCTCACTGCCCACCTTCTGGTGCCTCAGCTTCCAGGCCTGGTAGGCAGATAGGTTGACGTCAGAGAGGTTCTTCTTCTCTCCCTTGGCCTCCTCTGCACGTTGCTCACTGTTGCCGTCTCCTGCTTCCGAGTCTTTCTTGTGAAATCCAAATTGGATTCTCTTGATCTTCCACCTTTCCAGGGCAGTGAGTTTGTCCTTGTTCCTTTTGCAGAAGTTATAGAAGGAGCTGGCCTCAGAGGACACACTCTCCTCGTCATCCTCCCGTGCCCCGTTCCCCACCTCTGAGCTGGCGTCTACTTCATCTCTCTTGCTCCTGGAGTGGTACCTCCGTGAAGCCTCCTTCTCAATCTCCAGTAGCCTCTGGTTCCACATGTCCCAGGTGCTCTCCGTGGACACCGAGTCAGAGCGGCATTTCCCACCTTGGTTCTGGCTGCTCATCTCCAGCTGCTGCTTCAGGACCCGGATGTCATGGCTGCTCACACTCTCGGAGGAGCTGCTCTCACTCATCTTGTGCGTCCGTCTTCTCCTCACAAAGGAGCTGTCCTCACCCTCCTCCTCCTCTTCCTCCTCCCTATCCCACTTCCGGCACCCCTCTGCCTGGTACCTCTCATTTCGGCTCTGCCACTCCCGGATGATTCGCTCCACATCCTCATCCTCAGGCTCCTCCTCACTCTGGCCGGAGGAGGCTGAGCGCCTGTCGTCCCCACCCTGGGGGACCTTGCCTGTGGGGAGACCCTGCCCCTTCTTCCACGCCTCATAGAGTTTCTCCTCCTCTTCTTCATCGATGAGAGTCAGGGGCTTGGAGGCTCGGCTGGCCTTCCCTAAGGAGGAGCTACTCAGGTGACTGGTGGCGTCATCCTCCTCTTCCACAGTGAGGGCGTGCACTCTGGCCCCAACCGTGCTCCCTGCATCCTCGCCCTCCTCCGCCTCCTCTTCTCCCCCCTCCCTGCCGAAGTCCTCTGCTCTCTCCTCCATCAGCTTCTCATTGAGCTCCCGGAGCTGCTTCAGGAAGCCGTCGTTGGGGTAGATGGGCCGCTTCTTGCGCACGGTCATCAAGGCCTCCAGGATGGCCATGTTGTGGAAGATCATCAGGTAGGCGACCACCAGCACTGCTGAGCGGCTGACTCCCATTTCACTGCTGACCAGTACTTTCCCTGAGAAGCAAACACAAGAGATAGTGATGTAATGGCACTTGTTTTGTTTTTTAAGAGCTGTTTTGATGTGCTGGATTTAATATGTTTCCTTGGCATCTCATATTCATCCATGCTCAAGTCCATGAGGCACAAGCATCATTGTCCCCGTATTACAGATGTCACACAGAGCAGTGAAACTGCCCTGTGCTTGAGGAAACATTTTCCGCATTTTCTGAACATAACAGGGAGTGGGGAGTAGGTGGGGAAAAAAGGAACTAACCACTGTCCCCATTTTTGAAACACTGGAGTGCACTTCCTCTCCACCAGACTGAGCATCAGAGGAGGAAAAATAAAAGAATAGAGAAGAAAAGGAAGGAGGCTAAGATGAATGGATCACAGAGAAGTAGAATCTCAGTGTTGGAAAGGACCACAAGTCCCTTGAGAATTCCTTTTACAACGTCCTTGATGCTGGATAATCCATCATCCAGACCCTGCCAGATGCTTCCAGTGACAGAGAGCTCAGTACCTCAGACAGAGAGACAGACAGACACACACACACCCCTCTCATTCCATATTTATGTCATTCTAATTTTTTGAAAATTCTTTCACAGGTTAGGGCAAAGGATAACTTTCTGTAACAGGCACCCAGGGTTCCTGCTCTGACATACAAGGGTAAATAACAAATATATCTGTATGAATCAGGTCTTTAATACAAAAATCTTTAAGAAAATCATTATCATATTCTTCACTAGAGTTTTTCTTTTTCTTTTCCTGGCTATTCTGGGTCTTTCAATCATTAGTCAAACATTTTTTCATGTTCCATTACTATACTTGCCACTCCTTCAGGTCAAACTTGAACTTATCAGTTTTATTCCTAAGGAAGTTGTGTCACTATGGAGCAAGATATTTCAGGTTTGGACTGACCCATACAGAGTAGAGTGGGCACCTCACCACTCTTTTTCTTGGCACTGGGCCTTCACTGATGCCATCTGAGCTTGCAATGTGGGTGGATATATCACTCAATGAACTCAAACTATCTTTTTTATCAATTGAAACCTATAAAGCCTTCTAAAAAAACTGCTATCAAGCCATGTCTCTCTTATCTTGCAGCATTCTTAAAACATAAAGATAACTCTACAAATTCCTCTTGATGTTTTTGGTAGTTATAGCCTGTTCTTATAGGCTAACAGAAGCTTTTGCAAGTCTCAATTCTACCATTCAGTAGATCAGTTATTCCCCAGCTTCCCCCTCTGCTTTGCATCCTTCATAAACATGACAAACATGCCTTCATTCTATGACTGTTTAAAATGCACACTGGGACCACTAGAGATCTCCCTCCAGGCTGTCATCAATCTATTTGCCAACAGTCTTCGGGGATATTTGTTAAATCAGTTAAGAGTCCTATCTTACAATATGGGATGGGGGTGACTTCTATTATTATATCTTAGTACCAGTTAAGACCATGTCTTTGTCACATAGGAGGCCAGAGACCAAGGCAAGACTTGAGGGCCCTGAGGTCCAATAATGCTAAAGGCCTTAATGCCAAGGGCCAGCAGCCACTAGGGAGAGGTAAGCAAGCAGAATCAAAGCCACTAAAAGAGCATCTACAGATTCAATGTCTTATCCCCTCCCTCCTCCAGCTCAGGGTTCAGCTGTCCCTCAGCAAGGACCCCCTTTAAACTGGCCGACCAGGTCACAGTTTACTACAGTTAGTACCAAGGTCTCATTCACTTCTTCTGGAGGTGGTTACTAGGCCAGCTCACTTCAGGACACTTCAGGACACAGGCAGCTAGGCTTCCTCATAAGGGCATCAAATACAGTTAGACTCAGTCTGGTGGAGGCCAGGTTGGGGTGCCATGCTTTTCCGTGCTATGTTCCTTACACCTGGGATTCCTCTGAAGAGTGTCAGGGGCAGCCTGAGGGACAGGGGAGAGCTGGGTGGTCAGACTTGGGGCAACACCCAATTCACCCAGAGCAACAAAAGGGTTTTTTTATTTTCTCTGTTAGGCACAAGGCCACACTAATGTATAGCTTATGCTTGACACAACTCGAGGGGATGCCTTTAACTTTGAAGTCAAAGTTGAGTTGTTTGGTTATGATGAAAACTCTCCAGCAGTAAAATGGCTTGAGGAAGGTGGTCTTTTTCTAATTTGCAGTTGCCATCTTGATTAGCAGCAGGGCTGATGGTGGGGGAAGTGGCGGGGCAGGGTGGTTTGTCTAGATGTGTTTAAAGATTTGAAGAGTACAGCTAGTGGAGACAGCCCTGGACTTGAGTAAGGCTGGGTTCCAGTTCTCTCACAGTCTCAGTATGCCTTTATATGGCAGGCATTTGTTTTGTATCCTCCCAATTCATAATTCTCCTTTTCCTCAGAACTTTCCCCCTCTCTGCAGCCCAGGAAAATGAGAAGTACTTGCCCAGAAGCCACCCCCCTTGCCACTGTGGATAGAATTTAGGGTAGACAAAGGACCAGAGTCTGACAAACAAATTTTCTCTCCAGGGAACATGGAAATGGAACTGAGGCAGGAAGTTAACGGTTATTGTCAGACCTGTGGTGGGCCATGCTCTCTGAAGTAGAAAGACGTGATGGAACCAAGAGTCCTGAGGCTGTCCAGTCCTTGTTCCAGACCATCCTGGGGCCACCTTCTTGTCTTAGGACTCCTTGTATTGCTGTAATTAATGCCTTTGTTGCTTGTTAAGTAGTTTCAGATGCTTTCTACTTACTGGCAACCAAAGGAGTCTTAATTATTTCATGGTTGCCTTCACTTAACCTTGTGAGTGGGATTTCCCAATTTGCAAAATGTAAATACCTTCTCAAGGGGTCATTGTGATTATTATGTAAAAATGCCCAGAGCCCGGGGTATGTTTTGCCTTCCTCCTTGTTAAGAACTGACTCAGAAGTATCCTAGAATGGAGAAAACCACAGAAACTAAGGCTCAGGAGGTTAATTCCAGGGATGGTGACAACTGTCTGCCCCGGGGTAGGAAGTGCCCACAAAGGCAACAACCACTGTAAGGATACCGTCCTTTTCCTGCCTCGCAGGGGTGCGGAGACTAGGGAGGGTGAGCCTGAAGGCAGTTGATAGCAGCAAGGGGAGAAGAGATGGTCTGCAGGACGCACCGGCCGCGCTGGTGATGAGGACCAACCCGGTCGACCTGGCAGAGCTGCGGCACCGCCTTGGGTCTCGGGGAGTGCTGCCGTCTCCCTCTCCCCGCGACCGGACACTTGCCTGCTCCGGCCTCGCAGCTCTTGGACGCCCAGCTCGCCGCCTCCCTGCCACGCCGCCACCCTCTTGGCAGCTTCTCCCGCTTCTGGGGATGCTTTTCGGCTCTGCGAGCAGCCTCACTAGCCCGGGATGCTGCGCGAGCCCCGCCGGCCGGTTGCCGCGTCTATGGCTTCCCTCGTTCAGCTGAGAAGTGGCCGTCAGCACCCGGCAAAGCAGCGGAAGAAATCCCCTCTCCCACAGACCCTTGGTAGACATGCCCAAGTCCACTTTTGTCAGAAGAAATACGTTCTTAAAAGTAGGTTTTTTAAGCATTGAAAAGGGGAGAAAATCATTTTATATAGATATATAATTATTATATACATAACATTTATAAATTTATAAATTATAATTTAATAAAAATGTATACATACATAAAAATATTTCCCCTCTCTGTCTCTCTCTCCCTCTTTTTTTTTTTCTCTCTCTCTCTCTCTCTATATATATATATATGTATCCATTAAAAATTACCCTTCCTGGCCATTGGTGATGATAGGAAATGTCCTTCCCAGGAATAGTTAATAATATTCATTATAGTAATGGCTGTAACTTTTAAAACATTTATTATTTACCCAGTTCTGTGCGAAGTAAGCCCTTATATGCATTTTTACAATTTTCATCCTCACAGCAATTTTAGGAAAATTAGATCTATTTGTTTTATAGATAAGGAAACAGCTGTTCCTTGTATAGAGAGAACATAGCAAATCCGGGACTGAAGCATGGGTTTTTGGGCACCAGATCCTGAACTCCCACCCTCTCTCACAGCATGGGCTTCAGCCTCTCCTCCTTGAGATTCTTATTGAGATGGATGTCCCATCAACTCTATAGATAGTCTCCTATCATCCCACTTAGACTACAGTGACAGCCTCAGCACTGCTCTCCTCACTCTCCTCCCCTCCCACCCGGTCTTGCCTTCAAAGCCCGGGGAGTGAGTTTTCCATAATGCAGATCACATCAAGGTGCCTTTCAACTCCCTTACCTTGGTCCTCAACTTCCTGAACAATGGGTCCCTGCCACCCTTATCTACCAGGCTAACCCACACTCGCCTTGTGATTCCTGAAGACACCAAGCTTATTCCACCTTAGGAATTTTGCACTGGCACGTCCCTTGGCCAGGGATGTTCTTCTTCCAATTTTTCCATGGCTATTTCCTTCCTATCACTCAGCTTAAACGCCCGCTTCTCTGAGAGGCCTTCTCAACCACCCTTGAGGGAGCTAGCCAGACACTATCCCAGTCCTCATCTCTGCCTCACACAGATCAGTATCTGAAGTTTTTCTTTGTCTTTCTCTTTTCTTTCTAATTTTTTCTGCCATCACTACAATGTATGTATCAAAGGCCAGAAGCTTTATCTGTATCTTTCACCACAATGCCTAGAATAGCACCTGGCACATGTTGGGCCCTCAGTAATTACTTATTGGATGAATGATGGTCCATTCCTTTCCCCTTGTCCTAGAATGAGATAACAACCGTCTTAAGACAGTTGATAACCTGGAGGTTTTCATAACATTCCTTTTGTCCTTCCTCCCCCTGTGGAATTCCAACAGCCTGGAGCAGACAGACCCCCTCACCTCTATAGGTCAGCAGGGCTTCATCCAGGAACTCGGCTGCCTTCCGGAAATGCTGGGAGATGTTCACCTCAGGGAAGTCATCGACCTCCACACCCAGGTACTGGATCTCCAGACCAGTGTAGAATTCAGGCCCAGTGTAGACGCCGGTGCCATGAGCAGCATTCAGGATGTGGGTAATTCCCAGCCTCTTCAGCCTCCTCTTATTCACAGCCACGCTCCTGAAGGGAAAGAGGCAGGGGCATTTTTTGCCAGAGTCAGAACTAGAAAGGTGCCTTAGCACTGAGATTGGGAACCTGCTGCAGCCGGGTCAGGAGGGCCACGGCTAGGTGAATACCTCCTTCTCTGCTCACCCATGTGTCTGGGGCTCACTGGAAATAGTTATAAAAAGGGACAGGTGACTTAGCTCTGGCGAGAGAGAGAAGGGACGGGGAGCTGGGCAATGGAGGGCAGGAGAAAGAAGAGAACAAGACTGATGTGTAAGGAAAGTTTTGATTGGCCCAGAGACCTCTAGGCTAAAATTCTATGCCTTTAGGATGAACAGTTATCAAGACACAGAAGTGGCAGGCAAAAATAAGAGTAAAATGTGTGCTTCACATTGATATGGCATGCTATATTTTTCAAAGTGCTTTCATATGCATTAGTTTATTTTATCCTAATAATAAACTTAAGAGGTAGACAGGACAACTATTCTTTTTCTTTTATAGGTATTATTATTATTATTCCCCCCCATTTTTTAAAAATTGGGGTATAGTTGCTTTACAATGTTGTGTTAGTTTCTGCTGTACAATGAAGTGAATCAGCTACATGTATACATATATCCCCTTCCCATTTGAAGATTGTAAATATGAATCAGATAGCTTTTATGACTTGTTCAAAGAAAAAGACTCTGAATAAGAACTGGGGCTCGGGGTTTCTAGTTCAGAGCTCTTTTTACTGCAGCGGAATAAATAGAGCTTAAAGAGGCCCTGACGACGGGGCTGCCCAAGAAGGAGCAGAACCCTTTAGCTGGTGATATCTGGAGATGCCCAGGGTCCCTGTTGATCACGATGTGAATGTTTCTGGGTCTACAGAGCTAATTAGGGATCACTCAGGACTTGGTGCCCAGCTCTGGGAATCAGGCCCCGGGCAACCAATTACACCACAGTGGAGTACAAGACCCAATGTCCAAAGCTATTTTCCCTACCGCCTGCCCTGGGGACCCCAGATTCCCTCCCTTGCATCTAGATATATGGGTAGTTACATTAGGAAAAGATCTCATTAAGTAGCCAATAGATCAGCAAAACGAATTTCACAAACCAGCCTATTGCTACCAATTATGCACTGGCAAGACCACAACAAAAGCACCAGGAAGTGAGTGAGTTGTTTTGGGTTTTGTTCTGGAAACCACTGGTAAACTTTTGAAAATAACATTTTTTTCTTATTATAAAATAACATATGTTTACTGTAGAAAGTCTGTACAATTCAAAAGGAACCTAAAGAAGAAAATGGAAATCACTTACAGAACCACCTCCTAGAGAGAAGTACTGTAAACTTTTTGTCACATTTGTTTCCAATTTATTGTCTATGTAAAAGCACATAGTATGTGTGTATGTCTGTATATACACACATACTATATATATTACTCAATTAGTATCATATTATATACATTTGTTTTATAACCTGTTTATCCTCTTAATATATTGTGGACACTTTCATAAGTTGGTAAATATATATAAAATCAATATTGTCAGTGGCTCCAAATGTCCCATTATATGGTTGTTATGGATGTCGTGGGATGATGGTGATAGTGAGGTGTGTGTTGGCAAGGCTCTGGGCAGGAAGGGAGGCCCAGAAGAGGCATCTGGAGGGGCCAGGCTATGATAGAGAGCCCTGACAGAAGGTTGGAGGATAAGCAATCATGCCAGCATTTTTGCCTGGGGATCTCTGTGTGCAGGTGGGTGGGTGGGGCCATTCTCCAAGTTCAGGGCTGGGAAAGTAGTCCGGCAGCATCAGTTTGCTGGAGGGAGCTATTGAGCCTTTGGTCAAAGTTGGGGGAGTTTCATCTCAGGCATTACCCAGAGTGGTAGGACAAAGGATCATGATTCCCCCCAGATGTCAGACTCACTTCTCTGCTATAAAGACGTTGGGCCAGACTTCATCAACCTCATTCCAGGGAGCCTCTTGGCGGTCTTGGGCCAAGGCCCGCTGTAGGTCCAGGATGCAGGGAGTGTTGTAGAGGCTGGTGTCATCCATCTTTTCCCTGATACGGTTGTACAGGTCCTCCACCAGCAACTGCTCGGCAGACTCCAGCATGCCTGGACACTCTGCCTCGGCTTTGACCCCCCGCGGCTTGAGTTCTAGGGGGACAGGAAGCATTCTCATCAAAGAGGAGGAACGCCAGGACCTTCCCTGTTCCTTGGGAGAACCCACTCTTGGCCCATTAGCTGCCAGGACTCTGCATATGGGCTGAATTCATTCAGATCCAGCAGGATCTGATCTGCCAGGAAGGACTTTATGGGGACCCAGGAGGAGCCTGCATTGGCCTGGACACTTGTGGTCAAGATCAGCAGCATAGGTGTACTGGGGCGGGAGAAGGGACATCAGTTTCCCTCATTTCCTCCCATATTTCTCTAAAGCTGGCTGATAATTTCTTAGACCAAGGTCCTTAAGTAGCTGGTGTATGCACAATTTATACTTGTAAATCCCACAGTGACCCACACAAATTAGATGCTTAGAAGCATTTACCAAATGAATACATGGCATTCTTTAGTAACATAATTCATTCTATTAGTTTGACTCCTTTCACATGGAAGGCAAATAACTCTGGGAAAAGTGAAACTTTCAGCCATCACTTATGCTAGGTCACCTTCTGATATACCTTTAATTTACTTATTTCATTTATTGTCTGTTTCCCCCACTAGAGTGTGGGCGCCTGTGATCCTCAGCCTCCCAGCTCTCTGACAGGTGGCAAAAGTTTCCTATGAGCTCTGGTACCAGTCACAAAACAGCACTCGGGGCCTTTCTGACAACAGCCCAGAAACGCTCAAATGTCGAATGAATTCAAATTCTATGCACCTGCCTCTCGAGTGAAACTTTATCTTCTCCTCCTAATGTATTTGCTCCCAAATCATCAAATTTGGAGGAAGGTAAGATCTTTCCTTTCTCTAAGAAGGTATACAACGAGCAAAACCTTTCCTTTCACTTTGTAGCCCAAAAATACTGAGTAGAGAGAGGAAAAAAGAAGGTAAGTAGGAAAGGAGTGTCCTCTGTGTTGGCCATAACCTCTTGCTGGCACCACCTCTTTCCCACGTGGGTGAAGAGTGCAGCCACATTTGCATTTGGCAATAGACGTGGCCTCGCCCTTCACAGAATGAGCAGGTATCTGTAAGCCAGGCTGCTCAAGTCTGCGGATCCAGGAGCCCTGAGCTCTGCCCAGGGCTGACGACTTCATTTCCCTAAAGCTTCCCTCTCCTCTCCCCCCTCGTCTACACCACCTGATGTGCACCCACATCCCTGCACAGGTCTCAGCTCTAAATGTTCTTTGATATCCGTTTCAAAAGCAGGAAGAAGAAAACCTCTGCAATCCCAGTGCTCTAGTTTGCTTAAAAATAGATGAAGCGTTCCTATTTTCTCCACAACTCTTGGCTCTCCTGGGGTCTTACACGGCAAATGTAAAAGCCCCTCTCTTTACCTCCCCTACTTAGATATCTTTCCTCTACTACATGGAAAAAAAAAACAAAAAACAAAAAACTCCCCACTGCCTCATTAAAATATACAGCAATGTCTTCCCCGGCTATTTATATAGCAGGTTATTGTTTTGATTTCTTCCCCTTCCAATTTAAAAACAAATGTCCCAGCCCCTTATCCCCACTGGGAGCTCCTACTTTCCCTAGGTCTCTGCTCCACACTTCAGTCACATCAATTCCTCCCATTTATTTCTACTCGCTGAGGCTTCTTCAGAAGAGAGTAAAACCCAGACATTTCTCCTTTGCACTCTGTCAGATGTGTGGCATATGCAGACTTTCCTGAAATTGGAGGGTTCTTCGACATTCATTTTACCTCTCTAATCACTACTGAGTAGGGCAATGTTTTGAAGTATCACTTGGTACATTTTCCTTTTTTCTGTAATTTATTCTTTTTTTCTTCCCCCACCATCCTTCATCCACTTGGACTAATGAAACTTAGGCTTAATGCCTAGAAAGCCTTAGGATAAAAAAAAAGGCATTGCTCAGCTTCAGGTCACAGTATAAATGCTGAAAGTCCCTAGCATCCCATAGACCTGAAAGTGAAGCTTTCAAAGAGAGGACATGGTTTTCTCACAACCCCTAAACCTGGACTTTTACTTATCAAGAGCCAAAGCCTGGAGAGTTGTCCAGAGAGTGAAGCACAATGCAAGGGCTATACACGATGGAAGGTTAGGGAAGTTCCCGACCACATAGGAGGGAAAAAGAACTTCCAGAGTTAGGGTGGTGCTGGGAGCAATTTAGAAAGAGCTAGACTGGGATCAAGACATCTTGGCCTGACTTGGAGCAAGGTAACAGTGACCCCAGGTAGGGTGATAAAAGAAAACAGAAAAAAGTAGTTACTTGAGGAGATGGGGCCTCCTAGGGTTCCCAGATCAACAAGCAACATCAGGTTAAATATCTCACTGCTCATGAGGTATTTTAAAATATCTCATTGCTCAGAAGATCCAGATGTCCTCAGGGACCCTGGTGGGGACACAAAGGGCCTAGGGACTAAGCAAGACCTGGGGTTACATGGAGAAGGAGTAGCATGTTTGGTTCTCATCTCTAGGGAAGTGATCATGGCCACCAGCTGTGGATGACAGGTTAAGCCCAAAGGCCAGGTGGGCCCTGTGTAATTAACAGGACTGCCTTATCTCACCCCACCCATCCGGAGTGAGAGAGACACCAAGTGCAAAGGGAGGAGAAAGGAGAGGAACTAAACTGTGAAAGATTATTTGCCCAAAATTGATTAGGAAAAAAAAATCCATCCAATTGGAATGAGTATCCTTGAATGAAATATAGTACGTTTTCTGCTCTAAATTTTTTTGTGTAAATATTAACATCTCTTGCCACCCCACCTTTCCTTACCTCCTCCCCATTCATATTTCAGTTTAAAAACCATCTTTAAGCACTAGTGGAAATGCAGATTTAAATCTAGACATCCCTTTGAACAGAACTCTCTGGATGCTTCTAGCCATTTCTTAGGCTCTCAGGTCTGCATCTCTAGCATAAGCCATCGCAGGGCCCCTAAGGTTAACTGAAAAACTGAATGAGGGGCCCTAGGGGCAGATTGGAGCTGCTTCCCTATCTGTTGCCTAGAGAACTGTTCACACTGAGGCATAATAATTTCCACCTCTGTCCCATGAATGTTGATGAGGAGGGGTTGGAGGAATTGCCTTCTTTGGATCCGCTCCTCTTAATGTGATGGGAAACATGTGAGAAGCACATTGACACCTTCCAATGGCCCCCCTCCGAGAGTCTCCAGATGACCCTTGGACTCTCCCTCCTCCCAACCTGCGTCTGATGGCATCACCTTCATTGATGATCTGTTTAGCTGCAACAGCTGAGGAGAGGTGAATGGGCTCCATGAAAATGCTTTCTGTTTCTGCATCTGAGACCACTGAGTACCTAAAAGAGGAGGATATTCACGTGAGATGACTCTGGGCAGCATCTGAATGGGAGGCAATCTTTTCAGATAAGAAACCTAGATCTGATTATTGCCACGAGTGGAAAACAATGAGATAAAGGGAATGCCTTCCTAAGTTTAGGGAACCTAAGAGTGCAGAATGTTGGGTATGCTATGGCTTTGTCTCCTAAATTTAGGGAATCTAAGAATGCAGAACGCTGGGTATGCTATGGCTTAGTCACCTATTTATTTTTAGACGAGAGTTGTCACCTTGATGTTTAATGACATGGTAGCCTGGGTTGTGGAGGGAAGAGATTGGGGAGAACTCACTCTGATGTGGCTTCACTTTCTTTGTGTGTTTCCACCCTTGGATATACTGCTGCTCCTTTTTCTTTTCTTGTCCCTGCTCCTCTGTTATCAATACTGTAGGATGTCCCTAACTGGGCTTCCACCAGGGTTCTGCTGGATTGGTGGACTGGGTAGGCTGTCACCATTCCTTCCATGCCCTGTATCTTCTCCCTGCTTAAAGGGCATGGACTGATGATGATGAAGGGCTGACACAGCACCGAGGGAAACATAAAGATGTGCTCAACTGCACAGTCCTGATTTTGAACACAAGAAATCCAGAATCAGCCTAAGCCCAGGGATGCAAAAGAGTAATTTAGGTAAATGTCAATTTCCCGGAAAGAATAGCAGAGGTGTCCAAAGAGATCTTTGAGGAACACGGTGAATCAAGGGCAAAACCAAGGGTTAGGACCATACTACAGTGGTGGATGCCCTCCTCCCCAGTGGGTTCTCCTCTTTTCTAGGTGTCGTGGTGAGCTTTGGGTCTTTTTTGCTTAGTCTTTCCTTTATGTCCAGAGAGGATTTAAAAAAGGCAAGAGGACTTAATGGATACTATTTTCTTTTTCCGAAAAATTCCATCATGCTCCATTCGTTTTATAGTCAAAACTTCCCTGCACCTCATCCCCTAGCAATTACTGATATGTTTTCTTTCCCTATAGTATGGCCTTTTCCAGAAGGTTAAATAAATGGAATAATACAATAGTCTTTTGGATCTGGCATTTCACTTAGCAAAATGCATCTGAGTCATCTATTCTATTGCATGAGTCAATAATTTGTTCCTTCTTATTGCTGAATAATATTTCATTTCTTAGGCACCTCAGGCTATTGCTGCCATCATCCTCACATTGCCTTGAGTCAAGTTTGTGTATTCCAGAGGAAAACATGATACACACACTGCTGATTTGGTAGTAGCTTGGATTCTGGTTTTCTTCCTCGATCTGCCTGAAACTATTTACATTTCAGAGTCCTCAAACAGCTGCTGTATCCTTCTGTCCAGATTTTATAAGGGCAATCCACGCTAGAGTCTAGGTGGAGGGTGTGTTTGCCATCTTACCCAGAACTAGAAACTTGTCCATTATCGTTTTGCTTTTAAAAGTCGGAAGTCAATGTGTTTCCTGACCCTTGTAATTGACCTATTTTATCTCTGTGGAAACCTGTAGGATCTTCTTTGGTTTGCAGTGTTTAGAAATTTCCCAGTGATGTTCCTTGGTCTGTATTCATCTACTGTGTTGGGTATGGATACTATTTTTTTTTCTTATAAATTTATTTTATTTATTTTTGGCTGTGTTGGGTCTTCGTTGCCGTGCGCGGGCTTTCTCCAGTTGCGACGAGTAGGGGCTGCTTTTCGTTGTGGTGCGCGGGCTTCTCATCGCGGTGGCTTCTCTTGTTGCGGAGCACAGGCTCTAGGCGCCCGGGCTTCAGTAATTGTGGCTCGTGGGCTCTAGAGTGCAGGCTCAGTAGTTGTGGCGCACGGGCTTAGCTGCTCTGCGGCATGTGGGATCTTCCCGGACCAGGGCTCGAATCCATGTCCCCTGCATTGGCAGGCGGATGCTTAACCACTGTGCCACCAGGGAAGTCCAGGATACCATTTTTTTTAAACATTTTTTTATGTGGACCATTTTTAAAGTCTTTATTGAATTTGTTACAATATTGCTTCTGTTTTATGTTCTGGGTTTTTGGCCATGAGGCATGTGGGGTCTTAGCTCCCCAACTACAGATCGAACCCACACCCCCTGCATTGGAAGGCAAAGTCTTAACCACTGGACCACCAGGGAAATCCCTGGATACCATTTATGAGTGCCTTTTATAAAGTTAATCCTGACAAAACTCCCACAAAGTAGGTATTATTATTCCTGCTTTAAGGTGAGGAAACTGTGGCTCAGAGAGGTTAACAAAATTGCCCGAGGCAGTAAATAAGTGGCAGGGCTAAGTCACAAAAATAGAACAGTCCTGCTCTGAGGCCAGTCTTCTGTCCACACAATACACTGATACCGTTTTGATTGGAAAGGGGAAGTGAGTTGGTTGTTGGAAGAAACCCCAGCTGGATCCCCAGGCCCAACATAGACTTTGACAGAAAAGTACTTAAAGAATACTTGTTGAAAGCACAGATGGATGGATGGATGGATTGGGTTGAGTTGAGCTGAGTCCAGCTGAACTGAATGGAGCTAACTTGGAATTAGATAAGTTTAATTGAATTGTTTAGCAGGATAATTCCCTTGTAGTAGGCATCCACATCAGATTTCCCCCTTGGGAAAATGATGTGATCAGAGCCAGCAAGTCTATGAAAAAAGAAATGTCTTTGACAGAAAAAAGGAGTAGCCTATGACTCTAACCAGGACGTGGCTAGACCTTCCCATGCAGGTCAGCACAATGTTGTATCATCATTGGTAGTTCCTGAGGGATTTCCAAGAGCAATGTGTCAGATCATTCCCAATCTAGCCCAAGTACTCCTTATGACCAAAAGATGCATTTTCAAAAGCATGACCGGGGAGTGAGGGTGAATTAAGGGTGAGGTTTGTGAGATATTATCCTTGGATGCTAGAACTAGAGAGTTTTTAGAGGCCTGGTTGCTTGGTAAAGGTAATAAAGAATAGAACACCTGGTTGGGGTGTACACAAGTTCTGTAAAGGTACAGCTTAGGTAGTCTTATTTATCCCTGTACCTCCAGCATATGGAAAGTGAGTAACCAGGCAGGTTTTGATGACTGAGTGAAATGTGAGTGGACAGATGGGTACATGCATGAACAGATAGATGGCTGGATGAATGGACAGAATTCTAGGTACCAGGCAAGGTGTCCACATATCACCTTGGGAATCAAACTTGATGGTCTCCAAGGCCCTGCAGTCTCTGGCCCCTTTCTACTCTCCAGCCTCAGCTTGCACTGGCTTCCCTTGGGGTCACTCCTTTCCAGTACACTGGTCTTCTTTGGCTTCCCATCCCCACCAATTTTCCTTTTGCCCAGGCACTTTGCAGAAGCCCATTTCTGCTGCCTGGATGGTCAGTCCTCCTCCTCCTCACCGATCGTTCAGATTTTAGTTCAATCATCATTTCTTTAGGGAAGTCTTCCCTGATCTCCACCTCTCATTGCACCATACACCTCTCCTTTATGGCACTTCTATTTGATGTAACTTTACATTTGTTTATGAAATAATCTGATAAATTCTGTTTCCTATGCAAGACTATACCTTCTATGAGGCAGAGACCACACCTTCTTTATTGAACTCATTAAACCACATCTGTGGCAAAATAGTCTTCAGACTTTTAGGCTATTTTGTGAGCTGTTGGGTTCCCAGAACCTAGCTTAATGTCTGCTTAATAGATATTTTCTCATTCACTGACTGACTGAATTTGTCCTCAGTACAGTACTACATTTAAGGGAATGTGGCAGGTACACTAATTACAACACAACGGCATTTATCAAGTATTTGCTACTGGCTCATCATTTTACTGGGCTGCCAGTAGCAAACCCAGGAGCAAATCCAGGGTCCTGGCCATGCTCTCTCTGTCCATGCTCACTCTTTGCCCTCCTGAGGCAGAGATGTATACAATCTCAGAGGCCTATATTGGCAGTTAGGAATTTTTTCTTATGGTAGCCCCACATCTTTGACACTCCGCGAATAGTGGTCTATGTCCACTTCCCTTGAATCTGAGTGGTCTCTGTGACTGCTCTCACAATAGAATATGGTGGGAGTGACACAGCCAGTGTCTGCACCTGAGGCTTAAAGGCAGCTCCCTGCTTCTGGCTCTCATCAGTGCTTTCTCTTCGGAAGCCCTTAAGCTGCCATATTAGAAGTCAGATGACACCAACCACACCAAGGCCACCAAGCTGGAAAGGCTGTTGGTCAACACTCCTTGCCAAGCTCCCAGCCAACAGTCAGCCATGTGGTTGAGCCTCTTAGAGTGTCATCCTTTACCCCTTGGGCCACTCCAGCTGACACGATGTGAAACACAGACAAGCTGCCCCATCCTGTCCAAATTCCCACCTATAAAAAGGGGAGCAAAATAAAATTATTGTCTCAAGTCATTACATTTTGGGGTAATTTGTTAGGCAGCAGTAGATGACAGCAGCAACACTATTCCAAATGAATTCTGAACAAATGCTAAGGCACTCTTCTCCCTGATAGTAACACAGAACCTAGTAAATAATCAGTGACAGACCTCAATTTGTTGCAGTTGGGAGGTAACAACAAAATAATACCAATATGAAAGTAAGTCCCGACAATAGTGTCGCCATAGTGTCAGACCCTGGGGATATTCTGGGCCCAGGATTCAGGGCAGTCTTGGCTTTAAAATATCAACATTTCATAAAACTAGAGTCATAGCCTTAAATTTTATATAAATGTGAGCCACATTTCCATTTCAACAATATTTATTAAGGGAGTTTTATTCTTTTATTTATTAATAATTAATATTATTATACTATTATTAATAAAAATAATTATTTTGTTTCTTAAGGGTCATTTAAAAATGAGGTTTGGTGGGGGGAATCAAAACAAAACCCTGAAAGGGTTATTAACCAAGAACTGTCCTGTAACTATGCGGATGATAAGGGCTTCCTCCTGGCATGGCCCCTCACTTCCCGCAGAGGTCAGTTTTCTTTGTTCCTCTGCAGGCCTCCAGGGCTCTCTGTTGGAGGAAGTTACAGGCACAGACTGAAAAGAGATACAGAAGTCCTCACCTGTCAGGTGTGCAGAAAGACCCTAGCCAGAATTCAGCAGGTGGTATCCCCTGGGATCCCCACCTGGTTCTGTCTTTCTGCGAGCCTTTGATCCTGCCATTTTCCCCAAAAAACATCGACTTCAGATTGTGTGGATTTGGTTTCACATGACAAATACCGGGAACTGATAACCTGTCCTGAATATAGCTAAACTCTGAGGCTGTAAGTTTGATAGGGGAGAATATGAAATTAAAATCTGAAAATAAAAATGGTGGGGAAACATCCTTCCTCCTTGTTGGTGGTAAAGACTGAACTCCAGCTCATGGGTCAGTGAATCTGAGAAATCACATTTGAAGACCACCCAGTACACTTTTGAGAAGTTGGAGGTTTTAAGATTGAGAAAAGAGGCGGGGGTTAAGATCAGATGCCCTCCCCAATACCACACTGCATCTGTTTTGGCTGCTGATGCAAAAATGTGAGCAACAGTAAACTCAGCTCAGAATCCTCCAGGGTTGAAGGTAGGATGTAAATTCTGAGCGCTTTTATGAGTTAAACTGTTATGAGAGGAGGAGGTGTAAACCTGATAGTCCTAAGACTGTTTTGCCAGAGACATGGTTTACTGAGTCTAATATAGAAGGTGTGGGGATAGGACCTGAAAGGACCCAAGTGGGCAGCAATGTCCCAGCAGCATTGAGAAGCTGCTCTTGTTTTCCACTAAGAAGCAGGATTGCAGAGAAAGAGAGGAGGCAGGAGGGTAAGATCTGGACAAGTGGGCCTGTTTATATGGGCAAGGTCAGGGAGACAGTGGCCCTAGAGGTTTTGATTTATGACTGTGTCTGTGCTTCCACCCGCATGCCTGAGATGGAGTGTGATGACACACCGTGATTGGAAAGCAGAAAGGACTGGCTGTTCAAAAAGACCGGCAGGGAAAGAAAGGCTCTAGGATCGATATATACCTCATCATAGGATCAGGAAGCAGCAGCTAAAAAGCCTTGAGGGTGAATTGAAGAGAAACAATAAAGCAGAGTTTGATGGACTTCCTAACCAAGAGCAGAGATGGGGGCAGATTTCTTTAAACCTGTGTTTTTCAAAATTGCAGACTGTGACCCATTAGTGTATCATAAAATCAATGGGTTGCGCCTAGCATCTGGCAAAAAAAAGAGAAAAAAAAATAGAATAGAGAATAGCACCATCCATTGTAAAGATAGGTTTAATTTTGTGAATTATATAATTTTAAAATTTAAAAAATTTACACATACCTATTCACGTATGCTCTGAGTAAATGGTATGTCCCACTGTAAACTACAGTTGGCAAAGTTTGAAAGCCAGTTCTTTAAACCAGTTGCTAGGTTGCCAAGACCCAGAATGGAGTGGAATTGGGGTCCTTCAACCCAGCCCCCCTGACAGACGATCACTTCCTTTCAATGAGTCCCTTGGAAGTGAAATGAAGGCAGAGACCCAGGAGGGGGTGTCTTTCTTGATTTGGCTTTCACAAAAAAGGAACAGGTTTCTGAGCTTCAGTAAAAGTGACCACACAGGCAAAGTTCAGGCTCCAAGGAAGGAGAGAAGTCAGTTAAGCAAATCGATTTTTAGAAAACTGCTTCCATCAGGCTCCATGAAAGAGCCAAGGCAGAAAAATTTTCACGGAAAAAGAAATATAAAAGAGAAAGGGTGTGTGGGAGGAGCCATTTTCCAAGGACACACAATGAGGACACACAGATCTGACACTACATGCCCCCATCTCCTACCCCACTGCCACCATCAGGCACGCAGACCTCGTGAGAAGAAAGGGAAGCAGAGCACAGCTAAGGATCTTTGCTGAAGGTGGAAGGGAAAGTGCTGTTGAGAGGTGGCCTCCCCAGATCACCAAGGTGTTCTAAAACACTGCAGAAGCTTGAAAAGTTCAGATCTGAAGCCAGAGCAAGAAATGGATTTTTGACTTGGAAAAAAATAAAGGAAAACAGAAAAACATTCTTCAAAACAGAAAAAAATAAGAAAGAAGTCTGATCCTTTATTTGGAGAGGAAGAGAAAACTGGTCATAGCTGAGGAGGAAGAGAAGAGGCAGAGGTAGATTTCAGACCAGCTGCATGGGAGGGCTTGGGGGGCAGAGGCTTCCTATAAAGGAGGGAGGACTGTCTGGAGGCTGGTTTGCATCACAAGCACACTGACACTTTAAACTGTGCTCATCAGGGTTACTGGGGAGGTCTGATGGAGGTTAAGTTGCCCCACTGGATAGGGAGTTTTACACTTTAATGTTAACTCATGAATTACCTCGGGAAATTTGCCTACTTGGGAGATGGATGAATCTCTAGCTGCAGGTTTTCCTCCAGAGAGAGTGACTCACAGCAGCTAGGTTTGAATTTAAGGTGTGTGAGGTCACTGCCTAAGTCAGGCAAAAATGAAGACTTGACACCGCTATCCACTGTCTACACCCCTTTCTCAGGTTCTTAATTCACCCTAGGATGAGATTTACAGATGATGCTGGAAATGTTAAGACTCCCTGCCAGGACAGCAAACACACTTCATCCCCTGACTAACTCTGGTTGATTGGCAGTGGCTGTTTGTAACACTGGGTGGACTTTTGCAAGGCCCTATCCTGGTTCCACGGAAAAGAACACAGTTATATTGCCCCAGGGCTGGGTCTAAAGTTATAGTGAGTTGAATGGTGGCCCTGCCAAAGATATGTCTCCCAGAACCTGTGAATGCAAGCTTATTTGGAAAAAGGATATTTGCAGATGTAAATAAGTCAAGGACCTTGAGACGAGATAATCGTGGATAGACCAAAACTCCAGTGCCAAATGTCACTTCAAAAAGACACAAGAGGAAATAGAGAAGAGATGGCCATATGAAGATAGAGGCAGAGGTTGGTGTTATGCCGTCACAAGCCAAGAAACTCCCAGAGCCAATAGAAGCTGAGACACAAGGACAGAGTCTTCGCTGGAGTCTTTGGAGGGAGGGCGTCCCTGCCAACACCTGGATCTTAGACTTCTGGCCTCCAAAACGGCGAGAGAATATATTTCTACTGTTTTTAAGCCACTCAATTTGTGCTAATTTGCTACCGTAGCCCTAAGAAACTAGCACTGAGAGTCTGCTGGTGGGATATTTGCTGACTCAGTGCATAATTTAATTTTAAAAAGGCTCAAGCCTTTAGCTAAAGAGATAAAACAAGAAGGATGGAATTTCAGGCACTTATTAAGTACAGGGAGGACTGTTCAGACTTGGGTAATGATCAGTTGCTCAGAATACAGTATTTGCTTGTGGCAGAATTAGAGAAACATGATGTTTTAACTACAGTGTGTGGGACTCTGGTGAAATAAAAATTTCTTGATGAGTTACCGAAAGAAAATCGTTGTCAAATATCTTTCTCTGGAAGGAAAAGGGAAGAGAGTCACCATTTATCAAATACCTAATATGCCTATGTATGTGTTATATTGTAATAATGATGTATGTTATATATTTTATGTAATATATATTATAAATAATATATGTTCTCTTATATTATTTTATTTCTACTACTGGGTAAAACTGGTATTCCAATTTTATGACTAACTTATGTAAGCTCTCATGGCTAGTAAGTGGGAGAGCAGAGCTGACCTTAATTTTGCCCTCAATTACACCATTTACATTCTTCCCACTTCACATCACCATACTGCCTCCTAGAAGAGAGTTTTTTTTTCTCTTTTCATACCTTTAAAAAACCCCACAGCTTTATTTGAGGTATAATTGTTATACATGCAGCACATATTTAAAATATGCAGATTGGTAAGGTTTGACATAAGTATCCACCGGTGAAACCATCACTACAATCAAGATTGTGATAGCCATCATCCCCCCAGAGTTACCTCATGTCCCTTTGTGAGACCTCCCTCTACCCACTCCCTGCCTTGTACTCCTTAGGCAACCACTGATCTGCTTTCTGTCACTACAGAGATTCATTTGCATTTTCTAGAATTTTCTGTAAATTGAATCATATGTACTCTTTTTTGTCTGACTGCTTTCATTGAGCGTAATTATTTTGAGATTCATCCATGTTGTTGTATGAATCAAATAATTCATTCCTTTTGACTGCTGAATAGTATTCCAGTGAGTAAATACACCACAGTATATTTATCCATTACTTGTTGATGGACATTTGGGTTGTTTCAGGCTACTACAATTAAAGCTGCTATGAACATTCATGTACAAGTCTTTGTATGGACATAGGCTTTAATTTCTCTTGGGTAAATACCTAGGAGTAGAATGACTGAATCATATAGATATAGGTGTGTGTTTAGGGAGCTACATGTTTAACTATTAAAGAAACTAACAGTTTATTAAATGGTTGTCCCATTTTACATTCCCACCAGCAGTGGGGTTGTTCCAAGTCCTCCACATTCTCACCAATGTTTGTTATGGTCAGTCTTTTTAATTTTACATATTCTAATAAGTATGTATGTAATGGTACCTCAAGGTGGTTTTCATTTGCGTTTCCCTAATGACAAAGACTGTTGAGCATCTTTTCATGTGTTTATTTGCCTTCCATGTATCTTCTTTGGTGAAGTATCTGTTCAAATCTTTTGTCCATTTTTAAATGGAGTTGTTTCTTTTTTATTGGGTTTGGAGATTTTTTTTTTAATGTGTATTTTCGATACGAATTCTTTCTCAGATCTGTGATTTGTGATTTATTTTCTCCCAGCCTGTGGGTTATCTTTTCATTTTTAAAGATACTGTAGTCATCTGGGCTGGCTTAAACCTGGTTCTGTGTAATGCAGTGGGACTGACTGGATGATGACTCAAAAGTCAATGCAACTGCTTATACCTCAGATTTTATGATGATAATTCCAGGAAGGGATAGTCCATGAAGTGTTATTGTGTGTTTGCCTTCCATAAAAATTTCTGAAAAGGGCTAGCCAATTTGGGATCAGCTTCTAAAAACCAGTTGCTAAGGAGTATACTGTACACAAACCGAGAAGGACATCAAAACTGATAGGATTCAGGAAGCGTCACTGGGAACCCAGAGAAAATTTGATCTGTATGTGGGACTATGCTTTTAGGGAGCTCAGCATGTAAGTGGGGCTTTCAGGTTGAGGCTGTTTTTGTCTAGGAAGGGGACTGGCAGCTGGAAGGGCTAAGGACTGAATGCTGTTAGAAAGTCTCTATTAATAAATGCTTTCATTCTTTGGCAGGCTCACTTTACATGCAACTCTGACACCAGCAGAATTGGTCTTTCCTGCAGTGACCCGCCTTCCACCTTCACAGCCAGCTCTCACTCACTGATTGCCCTCCCCCGCAACCAATAATCTGAGCAGCTCAATCACACCGAAGTGATAGGCACTTAATAAAATGCCTATTCCCTAGGGCAGTATTCAAATTATATACCAGACTTTAGCCTACTGTTAATTAGATAGTTTATCATGTTGTTTAAACATTCTATATATTTTTTTTTCTTTTTTTCTTTAAAGAGTGGGGAAAGTGTCATCTGCTGTAGAAGCAAAAGACAAGACAAAGGCATACAGACCCCAGGGAAATGCCCAGTTTCCACACTACTATGGGAGAGATCATTCAGCACAGGTCCAAGCCCTAGGTTCTTTGTTCTAGCCACCCCCTATTTCTTTGGTATTGTCAGAAGACAAGATTCAGTTCCCGGGTGCTGGTAGAAGAGGGAGAGTGGTTCCAGAGCTTCCTATAAGTACTGAGTGAACAATTTGAGCTTAACATTTTCCCTTTTAAAAATATTTAAAAATAAATCAAACTGCATCCTGTGCTGTACCCAGCCCTTTTGACTCCCTGACATTGATTTGAGGAAAGAGAAGGGGTGTCAGCGCCGGAAGGGCCTCGTCACTTTCTCCCGCCATTTCGGTTTGGCTTCTCCCTTGGGTACTGTGCTGTTGGGCTTGGAGGCTGCAGTGGCCCCAGGGCCCAGCTGAGGAGCTGCAAAGAAGTTCCCATTGGACATCTGGCCTGGGGGTACTTGAAAGGTCCGGCTCAAGAAATCCTGAAGGTCAGCAGGAGGGGCATCTGGAGTAGCTCCCTGCCTCCCACTGGTGCCTGGCATCCATGAACCAAATGAGATGTGATAGAGGACTCTGTGGGTATCTGGGGAGATTCCCACATGCTGGCATCCAGCCCACTCCATGATGTCATATACCTTTCCATCCATCAGTGCAAAGTAGGTGATCTTGAGGCCCAACATGCTTGACTCTGCCCAAAAGTCTCCTTCCTCAGCAGGATGCAGCCTATTACTACTCAGCACAGTATCTGGCACTCTCAGGTTGCTGGTCCATTTCAAACCTCCTATGCTTTCCCTGGCATCGGCTGCACATCGTAGTATTCATTGCTTCTTTGAGGTCATCCTGCAGCTTGGACAGCAATTCATTCACTGACCGGCTCAGCTCATTCTCTGCCATTCGATTCATCTCATATTTCTTCCATCTTTCAGGGTTGCTGACAAGGTCCCAAGCTGCCCGCAAAACCTTGATGGCCTCCTCAGCCCGGGGATGATTATTTTTGTCAGGATGAACCATCACTGCTGGCTGCCTATAGGCCTTCTTCAGTTCAACATCTGATGCTGTGGCGTCAACTCCCAACACGAAAAGGGTTTAGCTCATCCTCAGGAACCCCAGCCATGGTCAACAGTAGAGCCACTTCCTCTTCAGGCTGGCAGTAGTGACCACTAGCTACAGGTGCATTCCCCTGCCTATTGGTCCTCTGCTTGACCCAAGGCAACTCCAACCAACCCCACTGAACTATTCTTACCAGCTGCTGCCACGGCCTGCTCTCTCTCAGCAGAATCAGGCACCGCTGCCAGGTGGGAGAAGCCAGCCAAGAGGAGAGCCAGGTGGCTTTTCCCCTCCAGCCTAACTGGTCACTCAGTCCTACCAGAAACCGCCAGCCCAACTGTAGACAGCCCAACAAAAGGGCCAGAGTCAAGAGCAGAAAAGCATCCAGTAGCCTAAGAAAATGGGTGAACAGCCCTGCCCCATAGCAAAACCCTTGGCTCAGAAACTGGAACATCACCTGGGCCCCACCCCACAGCTGCCCTGCCCAGACTCCCACCCAGACCCCAAAAAGGTCCAGATCACTGCCTGTCAGCTGCCTGCCTGCATAGATGAGATGGCCACAAGTTTCCATGTACTCCCCACTAACACCAGCAGTTCGATCAGCCACCAGAAGCCTGCCTGTCCAAGCTGACACAGTTCCTCTGCCCCCCACAATTCCAGTCCTCTGTGCTAATCTGCCTGACTCTGTTTCCGACCCAGCCAATGTCAACCAGGAGATCTGGGATCTCTGCGTCCACCCTCTTGAGTATCTCCTTGGCTGGAATGCAGTGCCGTTGTCTCCAGGCTGCAGGTTTCTTTCCACTGGGCACATGTGAAAAATCACTGGGAAACTTAAGAGGTTCCTCCTCATCATATTCCTCTTCCAACTCTTCATCTTCCCCCAAAGCTGGAGAGGTACAATGGTGGCAAAAGTTGCTAGAAGAGCTATCTCCTCCCTCAGGGTAAGGCCCTTCGGGGATTCCAGGGGTTCCCTGGCAGTTACAGGCAGATGGAATGGAAAGAAAAGAAGGGTTCCCATCCTCCTGGTACCCAGCTTCTTTCTCTCTTGAGAGTTCCTGGTCCACTCCTGACTCTTCTGAAGATGCCTCACTCTGATCAGGGTCCTCTCCATCCCTAGGGGGTCCTGGACCCCTTGGAGGGCCATGGCTTGGGTCTGACCAGTGGGCTGGATTTGGGAGCTGTGTGTACTTAGGACTAGAGTGCTCTGTGAGGCAGTGGGTACCATTAGGAGCAGGCCCAGCCGAGTCCCTGAGTCCTGAGAATGAAAGTATTTCAGGGTCAACGGAGGGTCCTAAAGTCCTGAGGGAGGCACCACCACCGTACTGGGCTCCACACAACCCTCCTTCTCCTGGGTGCTTCTGGGCCATGACCCCAGGGCTTCCTGAGGATTTTAGGTCACAGCTATCCTGGTAAGTTCTGATGCCAAAGAGTGGCGGTAACTCCTCCCCCCTGGAGCAGCTGGGCCAAGGGCCGGGGGACCTATAAGAGCAGTTCCCCCAGCTCTATCTTCCGTTCACTCTCTCTAAACATTCTATATTCTTAATGACTGTTAATTGCTAAAACATTCTAGTATTAGTACTTCTCTTCTGGTACACATATGTACTTAGTTCTGTTAAGTATGTATCAGGAGTGAACCTGCTGGGTCATAGGACAAGCATGTGTTTAGATACTATGAAATAGTTTTCCAAATGGTTATACTCATTTACACTCTTACCATCAATGAACAGAAGAGTCCTGATTGTTTCACATCCTCATTAATGTTTGCTCTTGTTGGTCTTTAAATTTTAGGCAGTCTGACGAGTAAGGAGTAGTATTGAACTGTGGTAAATAGTATTAATATCAAATAATAGTATAGTATCAAATTAAATAGTATTTAATTTGAATTTCTGTTATCCATATATTTCAATATATCCCATCCAACTTGCTCTCTTTAGAGTGTCACCTTGATACTTCTCCAATAGAGTGGTGGAGCAGCCTATGCTGCCGCCTTTTGAACTTTTGTGGTCCTTCATGTGACTTCTAAAGCTAGGTCATGGAAATCAATGCACTTCCATCCTGCTCTCTTGGATGCAAACTCTTGGAATTTCTATTGTATATTTTTGTTTTTAGTGATTTCTAGCTTAATTCTGTAAAGGTCAGAAAACACGTTTTGTATGATTTCAAGCATTAAAAATTTGTTGCTATATGAATGGCAAAAATTCCAAGTGCACATGATAAGAATCTGTATCCTGCAGTTGCTGGGTATATGTTCTATAAATGCCAATTAGGTTAATTTTGTTTATTGTTTTGTTTACATATTATATTCTTGATGATTTTTTTTGCCTCATTTTATCAGTTGCTGAGGTTGTGTTTTAAAAAATGTACATTTGACTAAGATTGTGAATTCTAATTTTTTCTTCAGTTCTGTCAATTTTTTGCTTTATGTATTTTGAGGCTACTTTATCAGATCATAGAAATTTAAAATGAATATATCTATTATATGATGAATTGAACCTTAAGTTATTAGGAAACATCCCTCTTTGTTCCCAGTTATGCTTACCCTAAAGTTTTCTTTGTCTTATATCAATAAATCACTTCACTGGCTTGCTTTCTGTTAGTGTTTGTGATTATGGCAGCTGATACTTTCCAAAGTTGGCCACAATGTATCCCATCCCACATGCTCTCTTTACTCTGTGACCTTGATACTCCTTCAGTGGGATGGTGCAGACTATGTTGCCTCCTTTTGAACCTTTGTGGTCCTTCATGTGACTTCTGAGGCTGGATCATGAAAATCAATGCACTTCTCTCCTGTTTTCTTGGAATTTAGCTCCCAGGCTCTGAGAAAGCCCACACTGGCCCACACAGAGAGATCATATGGAAAGATCATGTTAGGTGTTCAGGCCAATTGCCTAGCTGAGGTCCTGACATGAAGTGTCAAATATATGAGGATGCCTCTATGACACCAGTCCCCAGCTGCTGAGTCACCCCCAGTCTCCAAGTCTTTCCAGCTGAGGCCCCAGACATTTTGAAGCAAACAAGCCACACTACCGTACCTTGTCCAGGTTCCAGATTGTGAACATAATTAAATGGTTGTTTTATGCCACTAAGTTTTGAAGTTATGAGCAATAGTAACCAGAACAGTGTAGTATAAGTTTTCTATCCTTTGTTAACCTTTGTACATCTTTATTTTTAAGGTGTATCTCTTGTAAAAAGTGTGTAGGCTTGTAAAAAAATTGTCTGACAATTTTTTTCTTTTAATTGCAATATTAAGTCTGTTTATGCTTAATGTAATTACTTATATATTTGGGTTTAAATCTTCCATCCTTCTATTTTCTTATTATTTGTTATTCTTTTTCTATATTATTTTTTCTCTCCTCTCTTGACTTCTTTTGGATTGATTATATTTTATTATTTCATCCTCCCCTCATTAGCTGGTTGGCTATACATTCTAAATAACTTTTAACAATTATACTAGAAATTACAAATGCATCCTGAACTTCCCTCTCAAATGTAAAGTTTCAGATAATCTCTCAAGATACCTGCCATTAAGCTGAGAGTGAAATATGTAGACAAGAAAGCAAAGAAATAAATTAGGATTGAAGATTTTATCTATGGGAAAGAACTATGGGTGTGGTTTCTGGCACATGGAGTTGTCTGGTCTCTGTAGATCAGAAACCAATTAAGTTTTTGAAGAGATCACATTTTCCAAGAAACCATGAGACTTAAAAAGCCTCTGAAAAAGAAAAAAAGGCCTTTGGGTGGTATAAACCTTAAAACAGCTCTTGGACCCCCAAGTTTCCATAAGCAGGACAAGTCTGTAAAAGCTGTACAGCCTTCAAGGAAGACACCCTCTCCAACCTCACTTCAGATGTAGCTGTGGAGAATAACAGGCAAGGAAAAAGCCTCAGAGGATGAAGCTGGAAGCCCCAGAGAACAGCAGACAAAGGAATTCCACCCCAAGGGCCACATCAAAGTCACAGCTAGGAGGTCTCCCCACTTCTGGGGCAAAGACGCTAGACAGGCTCATTAATTATACGGACTGATGACTGCTGTATCTCGCACTCCTCCTTTTATCCTATGGGAGTTTTGGTTTTGGTTTTGGTTTTGGTTTTGGTTCTTTGCAGTCATCCTGGTCAGACCATGAGGAGGAGGAGGCATACCCTCCAGAGAACCTAGCCTTTGAACTTTGCAGCAGTTGGTAAATGGGATTTGGGGCTGTCTCCCTGGGGAGGCAATAAGTGTGCTCTATGAGTGGCATTAAAGGAAACGCGAATATTAACTGCCTAGAGGGGTTACTGGGGTTGCGACTGCTGTGTGTTCACAAACCCACTTCTTTTCCCTGGGCTCATGGACCTCATTTCCCATCCTCCCTTACAAGAAAGCATGGCCTTGCTGAGGTCCAGCCAATGGAATACGAGTGGAAGCAAAATGGCCGTTTTCAGGCCTGGCCCATAAAAACCTCCTGAGAGATTCTTCGTGCACTTCCCCATTTTGTCTTGGTTCTGAGGAACACAGTGACTTTAGAAGTCGGGCCTTAAAATGGAGGATCTACAAGACAGAAGGAGCCTCAGTTCCTGAATCATTGCTCAGGTACCTGTTCTGAAATGTATTTGAGTGAGAGAGAAATGTCCATTTGCTATTACAGCTGGCATTAACCTAACTACTACACGAAGCCATCGCCTACCCTGACTGACCGCACACTACCTCTGCCTTGTCTGGGAGTGTAGAGAGGGAAGGGCTACACTTTAAATCTCTCAATCCTAACAGTTTTTCTAAGTAGAACATAAGGCTCAATTTTAAAGTAAAAGTCCCCAAGCTCCATTTGGACAAAGTGCCTTGGCCCCTGGGTGATGAGCACCTGCCTTTGCTCCCATTTCACTCCAAAGGGGAAGCCTGTTTGAGCCCTGAGAAGCAAGACCCCAGGAGACACAAGGAAAAGGAAGGTCAAGCAGAATCAGAGATACTCTGATATAAAGTTACCTTGAGATATTCATTGTCTTTCCTTCCCTTTTTCTAGGTAAGGAGGCATAGACTCAAGAATTAAAGTGGTTCTTCACATAAATTTGGTGACAGAGCTAAGATTAGAAGGCAGATCCCCTACTATTATTTATGGCAGAAGAAAAAGGATAGGCACATACACTACTGCTTTAGCAGGCAATTAGGCATTTCTTTGATGCCTTATGATTTTTCTTAAAAATTTACACAAATTTTTCATTCTACATCATCATATATCCTCAATGATTTTGTGTAAAAGAAACTGTAAAATTACTTGTCACAAAATAAAAAAGACCCTCCAGGACGATGCATGTGGTCATCTACCGCTGGGCACACTGCCACTTACCCTCAGGCATGCACAAATCCCAGTTTGAAAGACACGGCTTCATCACAGATACAAAATTATCTTAGTACTAGGATCTGATGTCTTAGGGTCCTCTTCCTGTCCTGATGCATTTTCTTATCTATGATCTATGGTCTACCTTTCCCTGGTGGTCCAGTGGTTAAGACTCCGTGCATGGGTTCGATCCCTGGTTGGAGAACTAAGAACCCACATGCCACAAACAAACAAACAAACAAAAACCAGAAAAAATAAAGCAACTATGATCTGTGGTCTACCATCCCCATTTCCAACCTCAGTTCTAGGAACTCAAGCACTATCATCCAGGGAGAACTGCCAGACTCCTACTCATCCTTTGAGGTTCAAGTTCCAGCATCATCTCCTCCAGGAAGCCTCCTATGACAATTCCAAGCCCAGGTGTTCCTTTCCCTGTCCACCCCCCACTCACCCCCACCCCACCACTAGACCCTAGGCATGCTAATCCTAGCACTTACCATGCCATGTTGCAGTGTGTTTGTGTGCATGTTTGCTTCCTCCAAAAGTATGACACATAAAAAGTACTCAACAATGTTAGCTGAATGAGTGATTTTAAGGTGGTGGCTGCAGGCTCCATGGGGCCCACTTGTCATCATACCCCGTAGCCTACTGCCGCCATGCCTGGAGGGATGCAGAACTCAGCAAGTGCACACTTACTGGCTGGGGGAGGGGCTCCGGAGGTACCGAGCCTGCACGGCTCTCATATCGGCTTCATCCTCTTCACTTGGGACTACCTGCTCCTCTTCTGGGTCCCCACTTGTTGCCATGACAGCCTGTCAGCCTCTGTAGGTTTGGCATGAAAAGGGCAGTTAGAAAACCTGATTCTGGAGGTTTTGTTGGGGGAAAGGGTGTGTCAGTGATGTCACCTCAGTGGAACTAGGAATGGGAAAGTCACCACATGTTAATAGCCTGGTGAGGAGATCACCCATGAGGAAAACCCAGTCAGACTTGATCCAGCTACTGTTATCAGGACACCAAGATGTACACCCCAGCCATGTAAACAGCCCACCTTGGAGTTGCAAGATTTAAGAAGTGACAACTTGGCTCTTTCCACAAATGCCAGCAAGAAAGCAGTGAGGGGAACCAGAAATTTGCCTCTCTTTCTCTCATACACACACACATACACACACACACACAAACACACACACACACACACACACACACATCTTTTGTCTTTACCGGGAAGATGCCTTCTTCAGCGTCTCTAACCAAGGCCACAGGAGCCACTACCTTCGGCTCAGGAGCCATCCCACAGCCTATTAAGGAATATGAGATCTCCCAGGACCTGGTCCCAGACATGGCTGGGCCCTGACACTCAGGGCAGAGCTGCTGCCCCTTTGTTTGTAAGTCCTGGGCTCACAGGACAAAATGAAGGGAGAAGCACACTCACCGCTGATCTGCTTGTATCTCCACACCAAGGGGCAGCCACCCAAGGGCTGACGGACCCAGACAAAATGTCCAGAAGCTCTGACCAGTGAGAGGGACCGAACTCCCCTCTCCAGTGTTCCTTCTCTGAGGGGCAGGACAGCTGTCCACAGGAAACCCTAGCTAGCTTCTAAATTTAGCCTCTGGTCCCACAGCCTGGCAGATCTCTGGGAGGAAGGAATGCAGGCTCAGGACCCAGACCCAAAAGCAGGCCCCACTTAACTCTTTCCCTCCTGGCTGATTCTCTGGACACTGACATGAGCAGCAGAGTTGGGAGAGGTTCATTCTTTGTAGACAGAGAAGCCTAAAGAAAAAGTTTGATTGGGGCTCTCTCTCCATGCCTTCCAGCCTGCAGCTGCTATTCAAAGTGCTTCCTGAAGATAATCTAAAGCCACAGATCTAGGAGAATAAAATAAATTGTACTTTAACCCCATGTCAGTACAGAAGGGGTTGGAAAAAAAATACCATATATAAGGAATGGGGAGGGTCCTCTGTAGATGTTGGGAGAGCATAATGGTGAGACTAAAGGGTAATCATTTCTTGTGACCAGGGCTCCATTTCTTTGGACAGAGATGACTCTGGATACTGAACTGGACAGTTGTGCTCCCCTTCCACAATCCCTGCCCCACATTCACCTCCCATGGTGATGGTCAATTGGCAACCCTGGGTGATATAAACTTTCCATGAGCTTCATAAACTTCAAATGTGCTCATAACCCACCCTACTCCACTACACCAATTCCTACCAACATTACGATCAAAGCAAAGTCCAAGAACCCAATAGTTCACTCCCTCACCCCACACATTCTATAATGACTCCATTCCTCCATCCATCCGTTCACCCATTTGTCTACCCATTCACAAATATCCACTGATATCTATTATGCATCAGGTTCTATACTTGATCAAAGTTAGTAAGACACACAATTACAGGCTTAAAATGGTACTTCTTCCCAGCTAGGTGGAACAATGCTTGGCACAATAACAATTGGCTGAATAAGTGAATGAGCTCAGAGTTTATTAGGAGGGATGAGACACAGACCAAAAATAACTCAAGCAGAAGGCAGAATGTAGTTAGTTAGTATCCCAAGAGAGATCCTGTGTGAGTGCTGTGACCCAGGGTGCTGTGTGAGTTCAAAGGAGGGAGAGAGCCCTTCTGGCTGAAGAAGTCAGGAAAGGCTTCATGAAAAAACAGATAATATATGAGCTGGTCTTTAAAGCACATGTTGACTTACAACAGCAGATATGGTGGGGGGAAGGAATTCCAGAGGGGTTGGCATGGAAAAAGTTTTGGGGTAGCAAAAACTAGTTTCATATAGTGTTTAGAGCTTTGAAGAAAGAAAACAGTGTTGTGTGCAGAAACTTGGCAAAGCTAGGATGGGGGCTCCTTTGGCTAGAGTGGTCCAGGAAGGCATCTCTGAAGAGGCACGTGGCATCACCAATAGCCAAATCCCTGTCCTGGGTGTCAAATAGGGCCTCAGTGAGTGTCTCTTGAAGAATGGAAGAATGACCACAACTGAGTAACCATGGGAGTTCAACTCACCTCCAGACTTCAAGGTTCCATGAAGTTGAAAGGTGGTATGAGAAAGAGGTGAGATGGAGGAGGGAGGGATGGAGAGTGGATGGGAATCGGGCAGAGGACTAAAGGGTGGCATCAGTCAGGGTGAGGCTTAAGATGACAGACCCCCAGCACAGGGAAGAAGAAGGTGGGTAGGAGGTGGAGGAAAGATGGAGAGCCAACACACCTAAGAGAGGCAGCAGATAAAGAGGGGACCACATAGGAGGAGAGAAGACAGTGGGTTTCTGTCTTCTTTATACCCTTTAAACCCTTACTCACCACCCCAGAACTCACAGAGGGTGACATCTGGGTCCCTAGCCTGGTGGACTAGAAGTCAGAAAACCACTTCTTAGCTATGTGACCTTGGAGAACCCATTTAACTTCTTTGAGACTTAAAAGCCTGTTTGTAAAATAAAGAATCATAATACTCATTTTGTTCTGATCACCCAGGTCTAAGGTGGAACCCCTTCCACTGCCCCAATTTCATTATCTATGTCATTTCCCAGGTCATGCTCCCCGTAGCACTGGCACTCTTTAAGTCAGGTGACCAGCCATCCCAGTTTGCCTGGGATGGAGACATTCCTGGGACATAGGACCTTCTGTTTTAAAACTGGGAGAGTTCCAAGCAAACTGAGACAAACTGGTCACTGTATTTCTGACTATCTTGGTTGCTTGTATACTATCTTCCTCCCTGACCAGATTAATAGTTCTCTGGGCGTAGAGATTTCCAGTCTTCCTCATGACTGTGTCTCTAGCATGGTGGTGAGGTAGACCAGGAAGGGAAGTAGATTAACAGATCGTATTATGCCTTGAAGTATTTCAGCAATTGTGACTAACACCCTTCTTTTATTGGCTTTGAAGCCCTTCCTCTGAAATCATTTCCCTTCATATTATGAGGCAGCAACTTCCTGTCCCTTATAGGCGAAGCCCACGTTATAGTGAGAAGCTCAGGACTTTGCCCACCTGCTAGGTGGAGAGCAGGCAGGGGAGGTAACTGAGAAGGTGGAGAACGTTCCTTTCAGGGCCTTTGGTGAGGTGGGTGGAGCAAGAGTCCAGTCCCACAGGTGAGCTCACCTGTCAGTCCAGCCAAGGGGTGGGCCATGGGGGCCAGGCTGGGCAGAGGTAGACAGGAAGAGAGAAACCACAGGGATCGAAGTCTGGACTGGGCCAGAGGCTGTCGTAGGTTTAACCAGTCAGCCCAGACTGGTTAAAGTCAGGGGCCCACCAGCGCCAGGCTGGACTTGGGGCAGAGAGGACACAAGACCATGGAGAGGAAGATGCAGCCCGTGCTGTGGATGCTCTGTTCAGGTGAGCAGTGCCCAGGGGTGGGTGAGACAGGGGCTGAATGCTGAGGGTCTCCCAGCGCCCCCCCCAGGGAGGGCCTCCAATGACACAGTTGTATTCCTGCTGGGCAGAATGACACGTTTGTCATTCAAAAAGCAGGTTCCAGGCCAGCACCCAGAATCAGAATGTTTTTTATTCTCATATTAGTAAATAAAATTCCAGCCCATTTCTGGAATTCATAATACTCTCAAAACTATATTTTCTGATCCCAGATCAGATCATCAGATGAGACATAAGATCTGACAATTGGGACAAAAATATTTAAAATCAGGGTTGTCCCAGAAAAGCCAGGATGTGTGGATCCAGGATATGTGTTCACTACCTCAGATTTTAATCATTGTCTTAAAACCAGAGAAAGAGGCAATGGTAAGAGTGATAACATCTGTTATCACATATAGGGAAACTGAGGCAGAGAAAGGCTGCAACTTACCCAGTATCATTTACAGAGCAAGAGAAGACTCAAACCCTTTGAAAACCAGCCAGTTAGAAATAGAACGACCCTTTCCAAAGGCCAAAGCCCTTGAGCTCTCTTGATACTCTGGTCATTGAAAACTCAAAACATGGGGAAACCCCACAAAATAAAAACCAGACATTCGCTGATATAATGGTAGACTCCAAATCAAGTGCTAAAAAGCAAAGTCATTGTGTGAGGACCCACAGAGTGCTAAGCGTTAGGATGGAGATCTTGGTGTTAGAGTCCTGGGCACCGACAAGAAGTAGAATGAGCAAGGAAGTTGAGAGATGGGGGTTGGGAGGATTTTAGGACTATCTTTAATTCAGTGTATTTGAACATGTTGAGAATCTCATCAGCTTGCAATTTATTTATTTATTTTAAAATTCAGCCACATTTTAAATCTAAACATATTATTTCCCATTGAATGAAATATTCTTTAAATTCTGTAGTGCTTTACAACTGTCAAAATTTCACACACATGATTTCATATAATCCCATAATAACCCTTTTTTTTTCTCCTACTCCAATCTTGCCCCTCCCCTCTTCCTTCTCCCCACTGGTAACTACTAGTTTGTCCTCTATTTTGTCCTCTATGTCTGTGCGTCTGCTTCTTTTTTGTTTTATTCACTAGTTTGTTGTATTTTTTAGATTCCACATGTAAGTGATATTATACAGTACTGGTCTCTCTCTGTGTCAGCTTGCAGTTAGAAATTGTTGTGGGCTTCAGGGATCTGGCAAAACTGGGGCAGGTTGTCGAATCCAAGTTCGTGTGCCCCATGCACAGTGAAGTCAAACAAACCGAAATGTCGGGGTTTGGAGCAGATAAAGTTTTATTGCAAGGGCAATGCAAAGAGAACTGGTGGCTTATGCTCAAAAGAACCAAACTCCCCAATAGGTTGGTTCATTTTTAAAGGCAAGGTGAGGGAGGGGAGTCACAGGGTATGTGAACAGCTGGTGCACATTTCTCTGATTGGTTAATGGTGAGGTAACAGGACAGTGTCACGGGGGTTAACATCACCACTCCTCAGGCTCCAATAGGTCTGGGAGCTGCATACTCATGGTCATCCAGTACTTACCTTCTTCCATTTGCTGGGGGTTTTAGCAATTGGAAAACAACTCAGGAAATGTGCATCAGATACTGCTATCTAGGTACTTCAGGGAGGAACTAAACATTCTGTGACTTCAGTATGGCTGATTTACTATTTAAATTCTTACCAGTTCTCCTGGCCCAACTGCTATTTTTGCATTAATTCTTGATCCAGACTTTTGTGACTCAGGGGAGGTGTGGGAGATGAAAGCTTTTCTACAAATAAGAGACAGGCAGAGGACATGGGGAGAGGAGTCTGTCCTGGGAAGTCCCCATGCAATCCTGCTTGGTTACAGGATGAGGTGAAGAGTTTTACCAGGAAACTTGGGAGCCCCAAGGCCTGGGAAGCAGAACGGAGGAGGGTCTGAGTTAGAGCTCACTTTTCAGCTCCTACAGGCAAGCCCCAGGCCAGATGGCCTGCCAGCCCAGGGTGGTTCTCCTAGGCCCCCAGGCTCCCCCTCCTCCCCCATCTCTCAAAACATGACCTTGGAGGTCTTGGCTGGAGAATAGCCCAGTGCTGGGGAAGGGTTGGGTCAAACTCAAAGGCCCTGCCAGGAGGCCCATCTAACTGGGGCAGAGGGGCCCTCATCATCAGGTTAGAGGGCATGCTTGGTTCATTCCTTCATTCAAACAGCTCTTTACTGAGCACATAGTTTGTGTAGGCACCACAGGAGTGAGGGGTCTGGAATGATTGCAGTCATGAGGGACCTGTCTCAGCCATCAGATTCAGACCGGAAGGATGTGCTTCAAGCCCAGAGGATAGGAGGCTGAAAGGAAATGACCACCCTTTCTGGGCTGGGCCAGTGACCTCTGATCCTCTTCTATAGAGCCTAGAAGTCTCCCCACTGCCCCACCTCCTCCCCTACCCCAGTACACACCCTTGCATCTGTAGTCTGGCTGCAACCCAAAACCCATGCATGAATCAAAAGAGGGAGTTTGGGCTTGGGAAAAAAACAAAGCAAAACAAAACGTGCACCCAGCTTAGATTGAAATGTGGATTTAACTGTGAACTGCCTGGAGCAGTACATTTCACCTCTTCCTGTGAGAAGGCATGTGACCCCTGGGTGAACTCATCCAGCTCAACCAGTTCTTGGGTTTGTGTTCAGACACACTGATAAAGTGTGTCTTCTGCCCCCACCCCCTTCCATCCACCCTCCCAGCCTGCCCTGCCTGGCACCACGGGCTCATCACCTTTGCCTCCATACTTTACACTAAGGGGAAGGGGCTGGAGCAGTGGGGCCGGGGAAGCTGGGCTTGGTGGCTAGCTCCGGGCATGTGTTTGCCAAGTGGAAATGTTTGGGGTGAAATAGCCATTGCTATGTACAAATGAGCAATGAAGGCCTTCAAAGGTCAGATGTAAAAGCAGCTGGGTGGCCCTCCCCACCATGGCTCAGGAGAGGATGCCAGAGGAAGAGCAGGGAAATTAGGGAGGGCTTCCTGGAGGAGGTGGAGTTTAAGTTGGGTTCCCCCAACTTAAGTCGTACTGGCTTTCCCCCTACTTCCATTCTTCATCTGAACTTGCCCTGTAACAACTTAAATTTTGCTGATGTCCCGGGCAGAGTAACATAACTAAGTTGATGAAAATAGACCCCAGGACTCATCGGATTTTGGGGAGTCAGAATAAAATCACATAAGGTCATATGAAGGGGACACAAACAGAAGGTGGTGCATTTGAGAATTTAAAAACAGTACTTAAACCGAATAAAAGTCAGCCTGACAATTCCAAACAATGTCAGTGACACAATACTTCTCCCTCCCTGGCAGATGCTCCCACGCCCTCCCCCTCTGATGGCACTTGAGAAGGGCAGGCCCTCTTCCTTAACTGATTTTAGCGTGGGGCAAATTAGTTGACCTCGATAAATCTCAATTTCCTAATTTGTGAAATGGAGAAAGTAACCTATGATGTGTAAAAATGCACACTGTACTTCATTCTGTTATTAGGGATAATAAATGAGTATGTCAACGTAAAGACCCTGGAACAGTGCCTGCCACATAATAAGCATTCAATAAATGCCAGTTATTTATTATTACTGTTGTTGTTATTAGTGTGGGCAAGTGTAAATTATAGGAAAGTAACTAGGCTTTGGTGATCAATTGTCTGATCACTCTGATCTGGCAGACATCTGCCAAGAGAATGAGAGTCACTGAGGATGAGGGATTCTGTCACCCCTCCCAAAGGCTGCTAGAGAAAACACCCCAGCTTATGTACAGGACCAAGGCTGCTCCACTCTGGGAATTTTTTCAGCCACCAGACTCCATGAAAGATTTGATGTGATGGAAGGTACAGCTGCAGGAAAAGAGATACATAAAGAGGATCCCACCAGGGAGAAAAAGTCTCTGAGAAGCTCTGCCCAGAGTCACTAAAATCTTTGAAGACTTGATAAAAAGCACAAACAAACAACAACAACAAAAAAGGCCCATCTTCCTACAGCTAGAGGAAACCTAGAAGCTTAAACTTAAAAAACTTAGCAAAGTACTGCTTTTCACTGAGAAATAAGGGAATCCATCATCCCAAAATATTCCAGATGAGAAAGTTTTTTATTTTTCTCCCCCATCTAAAACAGTTTCAGTAAGCTCATGGTTGCTTCATCCATGGTGGGTTTTGGGAACTAAGTTTCCAAGCTCTTGTCCTTTTGAGGTTGATCATGCCATTTTAGAATCCGTCCCCTGGGGCCTTTGTTAGAGCCACAATCCCCAGCAGGATAATTTTCCCTATATTCGTTAGACTTGTCCACTCTGAAGTGCCATGATCCTGTTTGTCACAGAGGCTCGGGGAGCTCCCTGGTATCGTCCCTGTCAGAGTATGACCCAGTGTCACTCGCACTTCTAAGTCCACGCAGTGACCTGGCCCAGGCTGTGAGGTCTACAGGGCTCAGCCTCTGACATGTACATCTGATGAGAATCAGATAAGAGAGTGGCCTTGTGCCCAGTTCATCTTGACCCTGAGAGGGTGGTACTCAGGCCAGAGCCAGAGTAGTATCAGCCGTTAAGTGCACTACAGATGGGCAGCCTGGCCTTTCATCTGCTCCATGGTTGTGACCCCCGTTGCCATGCCAGTCCCCACGACCTGGCTCCCACCTGGAGCCTGGGCATGACCTGCTGATGCCTGAGCACAAGTCAGAAGCTGGTGCTCACAGGAGGGCTCATGTGCCTGTGGGATCACACTGTCTTCCTGTCAGAGCTGAAATCAGGATTAAAATGCTCCAGTTTCAGCTCCAGCCTTGAAGTGGGAAGGATGTAATGAATGGTCAGCTTAAGAGGGGTATGTGTGCAAAGGGGGAGGAGTGATGGCTTAGGGCATGGCTGGCAACCCAGACTGCCCATCACAATCACCTGGGGAGTAAAAGTACAAAGGCCAAGCTTCCCCCAGACCTTCTGAATCAGAATACTGAGGGGCAGAATCTGGGCATCTCTCTGATGGTGAAAAGTTACGCAGGTGACTCTGATGTGAAAGTCTAGGTTCAGAGTTGCCTATTGGACCTCGAGGAAAAATAGGTTTAATGAACAGCCATCTCTGTGACTAGGGCTGATACTCTGCATGAGACTTGCAGCTCAGTTTTGCACCATCTCACTGCTTCCCTGAGTTAATGCCCAGCCTCTAAACCGGTGTGTTAACTTCTCACATTTTCATGTGCATAGAAGTCATCTAGGGATCTTGTCAAAATACAGACTGATTCAGTAGGTCCTGAGATTACGCATTTCTAACAAGCTCCCAAGTGATGCTGCTTCTCCAGGGACTACAGTTTGAGAAACAAGGCTCCAGGAAAGAACTGGTTCATGGGCATGGGTGTGGTCCTCATCTTGCCTTTTCGCCCTCCAGAGTCCCATCCCAGGGCTTCTGGGTGATCCAGCGACGCTGCTTACTGTGATGCTGGTCAGCAGGAAGGAAGTCTGGGGGGAAGTGCGCCTGGCTCAGCAGGTGCTTGTACCCCTGGCAGTTCCTCACCCTGCTAATCCCTCCTCCTTCTTTCCTGAAACACTCTATTCTGTCAGTTCCCATGATTCACCCTCTCCTGGTTCTCCTCCAACATTCCTGGCCCAACCCTTTCATGTCTTCTTTGCACCTTCATGATCCTCAGCCCACCATGAAATGTCAGAGCTCCCTCCACTCAGACCCCCTTCTACATCCACATCCACATCTTTAGCTGACACCCATTTCAATTGACTCACAAACTTCTGTCTTCACATCCCACCTCTCTCTTGAGCCATAGAACCGTAAATCCAACGGTCCACATGACTTCTCAACTTAGACATCTCAGAATCAGTTCAAACTCACAAGCTGAAAACCAAACTCATGGTCTTTGTCCCCATATCTGGGCCTTTGTCAGTGATCTCTACATCAATAAATGACACCCCATCCATCCAGGAATGAAAGCCACAAACCTAACAGTCATCCATTAGTTTTCTATTCCTATGTAATAAACTACCCCTTAACTTAGTAACTTAAGGCAATAATAAAAAACATTTATTTTGCTCACAAATCTGCAACTTGGATGGGGCTTGGCAGGGACAGCTTGTCCCCATTCCCTGCAGTATCAACTGGAGTTACTTGACTGGGGTTGGAAGACCCACTTCCAAAATGCTGGCTCACTGGCTGGCAAGTTGGTGCTAACTCCAGTTCCTCTCTTTGTGGACTTCTCCACAGGGAAGTTTGGGCTTCCTCACAGCATGGTGGCTAGATTATAAGAGCAAACATCCAGAGAGACAGAAGGTGGAAGCTGCCAGTATCTTAAAGTCTGGGCCCAGATACTGATCCAGCATCTATTACCGTACTTCCACCATATTCTATTGATCAAGCAATCACAGAACCCAGACTCAAGGGAGGGGATATGAGTCCTATTTATTTATTAATGTATTTATTTATTTTAAAATTTTTATTGGGGTATAGTTGATTTACAATGTTGTGTTAGTTTCAGCTGTACAGCAAAGTGAATCTATTACGTATATACATTTATCCACTCTTTTAGATTCTTTTCCCATATAGGCCATTACAGAGTATTGAGTAGAGTTCCCTGTGCTATACAGTAGGTCTTTATTATCCATTTTATACATAGTAGTGTGTATACGTCAATCCCAATCTTCCAATTTATCCCTCCCCCCACCCTTACCTCCTGGGAACCAGAGGAATTTCAAAGTTTTGGGGGACCATATTTTGATGCCACCATATCACCCTTAACAGCTCCTTCTCCTTCAGCTACAAATTCAAGTCATCACTATGTCGTAATGATTTTAGTCCTCCAACATCTCTTGAGTCTGTTCATCTTTCTCTGTTTCCTCTGCCACCTCACCGATGTAAGCTGCCTCTCCTAAGCTACTTCCATAGCCTCCAACTGGCTTTGGGAGCCTGTTTTATCCCTTCTCCTATCTGCTGTCCACTCTGAAGCCAAACTGATCTTTTCAAATGAAATTATGACCATGTTGCTATCCCTACTTAAAGCTCTTCAGTGATTTCCCATTACTATTAGGATAAGACTCATATCGTGAGGATAGATTCTCCTAAGTCATGTTTAGGCTCTATAAACCACTGAAATATTCCCCCACATCCCAATATTTCAGCACCTAGACTGCCTCCTTTACCTTTACACCTTGAACATTACAAAAATGTCTATCATATCACATCCTGAACTTCTTGGTCTGGAAAAATATTATCATCAGAACTACCTGTTGTGTCAACACCTTCCTTTCTGTCTAACCTTAAAAAATCACAAGTCCTTTCTCTCCATAAAGCCTTCCTAGGTAACTTTGGGCCCCAGTGATTTCTTCCTGATTTGAATTTGAGGTCTCAACCACTTTTTTGACCCTCTGTTATACTGCCATTTAACCTTTCACCCACTTCGGGACTTGTTTTCCTAAGCAGCTTGGGGATAAGAACCTACTGCTTATGCTTTTTTTTTTTCCCCCCCCCTTGGTATCATAGTTTCCAGAACAAGGGCTCACAATATATGTTTGGTTTTTTACTATCAAGTTATAACTTTCCGGTCCTCTTTTCCTCTCCGACTCTTTTCATTGAGTTCTCTCCTCAAATCTAAAACTCCCTTTAATCCAACTAGGGCATCCATCTTACCAAGCATTCTCAGATACTACTATTGACCTTTAAATTGTGAGCCTCTACAACGTGTGCTAAACATAAACAACTAGATCCTTGTCCTTGGTGATTGGTTTTGGGGCACTGTTCTGCCCAGTTATCTCCTTTATAATTTTCCTTTCTCTCCCCTCCATATCTAAGTTAAATTTCTATCTGGACAACTTCCCCAAATAAGGCTTCTTTCCAACCAACACCTGACCTCTAACCAGCCGCACTGCCTCCCCCAGTGCCCATTTCTAAGCCCTGGTTCTCTTTTCTAAGACGACCTCCAAAAAGCCCAGGGAAGGCAGCCCAAGTCTCACTCCCACAAGGCCACTAGCATTCTTGGGGCCAGAGGAGGATGGACTAAAAGAGGATGGGCCCGCGGAGGTGGGGGGGCACTGAGGAGTGGGAAGGGCTGGAGAAGGGGGTCCGTAGAGGGTGGCGACCACGATGCCCACAGCCGAGCCGCCAGCCCCACGCTCTGACCAGAGCCGAGACTGCCGGGCACAGGGAGTGGGGACCCTGCCCCCAACATCAGGGACCAGAAGTGAGCATTGCTGGGACACGGCTCTGGGGCGAAGTCCACTGGGGAGGGATCCGTGTTTGGAGCGTGCCCTTGGATTCGCCTCCTTCATTTCCAAATTGGAAGAAACTTACAAATTGTGCTGATGTTGCAAATTGGCTACTTGTCCCTTTATGCTCCTCACCACATTCCTTGGGCTAAAATCAATCATCATACGCAAATCGTGACAACAAAAGTTGTATTGAGCAGGATGTTGTCAACCAAACCAGGAAACTTAGACAAGAGACTGGCTGAGAGCACTTGGCAGTGCCCTCCTTGTGATGAAGAGTGGGATAACAATTTGTGGAAACAGACCAGCACCCCATTTCTCTGGGTCACAGCCATCTAGTATAGTAACAATAGCCCTTCAAGCAACATAGTCGTGGAACATAAACCTAATCTGGCTTCAGGTACCTGCGTTCCCAAGTCTCTGCCGTATGTTCTGCCTGGGGAAAAACAGTGGAAATCCACAGTAACTGAATATCTAGCTCACCAAATGCCAGACTCTAGAGGACTCTTGCTTCTTCCTGCTACCAGTGGGTTCTTCATTTTTCTCCTAATTTAATTATAGAAAGATAGACATCAGTGATTTTCTAACTGACAAGTACCTTTTCTCTCTCCCTCCTTTGAGTGCTCACTCTGATGCAAGAAAGAACTCTGTATATGTATAGCTGATTCACTTTGTTATAAAGGAGGAACTAAAACTTTACCATTGTAAAGCAATTATACTCCAATAAAGATGTTAATAAATAAATAAATAAAGTGTATCCCTTATAGAAAGTCCAAAAAAAAGAACCGTCATACTCAAAAGAACAGCTTGAAATAAATCATAGATTGTAGATAGCAAAAAAAAAAAAAAAAAAAGACTCAAATTGCTGTCATGGCCTCTTAGACTTGGGCCCATCCCATATTTCTGGCTGCACTGGGAGTGGTATAACTTTGGAATTGCTTTGTAGGAGAATCTTGAGGGGTAAAGTTTGGCAGATAGTGAAGTTTGTCCTAAACCTCCCTGATGGCACAAATCTGATGTTTGTACTTGGTTGCTGTGTTTATTTGGAGTCATCATGGGAGGCTAAAGGATATCACACAGGGGGAATCACAACCCCCCCAAACCACCCCTTTGGCTCCATCTCTACACACTGGCTTGTTTTAGTTTCTGGAAAGTGGCCCACCTTCTCTTGTGCCCTGACCTCTGCACAGTGCACTTCTCTCCCCCACTCACCTCTTCCCCTGTTTTCTTGTGGTTCCCTCCTGCTCATCTTCCAATGTCAACTCAAAAGACCCTTCCTAAGGACAACCTCTCCTCATCCCCCAATCCTCGGTTATATCCTGTCATTGAATGTGTACCACTTGTTACCATGGTGGTTTTACATTTGCCTCTGTGATTATGTATTTATTATCATTTGACTCACGCAGAGGATCAACGCCATGAACGCAGGAACTGTGTCTGTCTCTGCTTGTCATTTTGTCCCCAGAGTCTGTCAGAGTCCCTGGAACAGGGGCACCCAGCAGCCATTTGCTGGGTGGGTGTTCATGAATGAGTACCTACCCTTTGGATCCTCACCAGGCAGCAAGCTGGTTTACTCTCAGTGTCTCTTATCCTGTCTCTCTTCCCTTCCTTCTTACTCTGTCCTGCTTCTCTCCAAGCCTCAATTTCCTAATTGCATTGGTTTCTATCAACATTACCCATCATTTCTAGGGCTGGATGGATGAGAGGGGCTAATTAAGGAAATGGATTTGCCCTGCGTGTTAAAGGAAGAGAGTCACTCACTGTGTCTTCCCTCCCTCCCAGATGGCACTTGTGTTTTAGCAGGGGCTTCAGCGCCTTCACTCAGCAGTGGGCATTTCAGTATTGAGACAGCCAGTGGAGGACATATTTGACTTGGAGGTAAAGTTTAGTTGCTCCTCAAACTACCCCACCTTGGCAGCACTCAGGTTTTGTCTCCATGTCCTCCCTGCCTGCTGGGCTTGTCTCTGTTCCCAGATCATTCTGTCCCTGGAGCAGCCCTCTCTGCCCAGGGCACCAACTCCTTATCATTTGCACTTAACACTTAATTAGGCTCTATTAGGATGCTGGCTGACAGTGATGCTGGCTAACTGCTTCCTAGGCAGGGACTGTGTCATGAACCACTCAATCAATAAAGTCTTATTAGCACGCAGCTCTGTGTACATACCTTGGGGTGGGAACTACCAAGCGATGGGTACAAGAGAAGTCTGAGACACAGCCTGCCGGAAGGAGCTGCCATATGATGAGGAGAGACGGCTCGCACACATAGACCCACACTGACATGAGAATGACGTGTGCATGGGGTACGTGCTCCCTGAAGCGCTTCAGCGAAGCCAGTAAGGGCTGCGATGGTCCAGGTGGATTCCTGGAGGAGGTGGGGCATGAAGATGCCTCTGATCATTTTTCCAGGGCCGTGCACTAAACTAGGGCCTTAGGAAAATTGCTTAAATTGACCGGAATTCATAGATTCCTAAAGATCCATGCTGAACAAAGAGTTCCTCAAACATTCATGGAGTTCTAACCCCCCATCTGCCAATCTGAGAGCCTACAGGAGTCATTCCCACCTTGTGGGGTGCAGGACAAACCAACATGCACGTGCGTGTGTGAGCTGCACCCCTTTCCCTAGAGACCAGCGCTTTCTCAATGTCAGAGCATGTACCTAGTCCTGGGGTGCGGTGGGCCCCTTCTGGCCTCGGGCACCTCCTCCCTAACTAAGAATGTGGTTTCTCTGAGCAAATGGATTTTGCTAAGTGGAGGCATTCCTGCCAGTTTTCCAAGGGTTCCCATAATGTGCTGTGTACGCCTAAAGCCACCAGTCCATCAAGCATTTCATTATTCTCCTCGGATGTATTGCTTTCTGGTTAGCTCTCAAGAGACACTTTATTATCTTCTTAACACACCTTATTTACAAGCAATCCTGGAGGCTTCAAGCTGTCTCTTCACACCCCACCCACTTAAGGAGGTTAAATGACCTTTCCCATTTCCCTCTGGGGCCACTTGCAGACTTGGCATCCCCTCTCTGGGCTCCTTTTGTTCTTTCTTTCTTTTTTTTTTTTTTTGACATTTTCTAGCAATGTGTAAGGTAAGTTCTTCAACCAAATTTCTCTGGTTGCAAATCCTACCCATCTTTTAAACTTAAGTTCTCTAGAACTCATTCAGTTTGCTGTCCAAGAGCACTTATTTGAGCATCTCCTATGTGTTAGGCAGTTTTTTGAGCCCTGAGGATATGAAAAGGAAGGAAAAATAGTGTAGCAGAGGAGAAGGGTGTGACAATATAGAATGCTGGCATAGTTCTTGCTTATGTGCCAGGATGAAGGTTGTGCATGCTTAATATGTTGTCATCCAACCCTCACAACAACCTTGAGTTAGATAATATAATTATCCTCATTTTATAGTCAAGGAAACTGAGGCACAGAGAAGTTAATTAAGTTGTGCAAGGTTCCACAGCTAGGAAAACCAAGAATGAGGATGCCAGCCTGGGCAGTTTGGCTCCAGCGTTTGTGCTCTTGGCCACTCTGCCATATGTAATAAACTCTCATGAGAGAGTACTAGGATGAAGGTACTCGTGGGTGGTACCCATGGCACAAAGGACAGAGTCATCTACTCTGCTTGAGAACCTTTGGGCATTTTCTCTAGGACAATGTATGTGCTTAAAATTTCTTCCTCAGCAAACCCCTATTGTGCTGTGAGATTTTGATTCCTTCCTTGCAGGTGAAAGCACCTGCTACTCCAAGTTGTATACCCTTGGGAAGGTTAACACATCACTGAACTATTTGTTTTTAACACCTTATAGTGAATTAGCTTATCAGATGGATGGTCTTGTAAATATCAGAAGAACTCAGCCTTGAGAAAAAAAGGAGAGTGTGGGGAGGGAGCAAGAAAGAAAGAATACCTCTGGAGGATGAGGGACACAGCTGTTGGCAGCAACAGGATGGGAGAGCTGCAACTACTGGGGAGAGGATGGGTTCTGGCAACTGGAAAGAAGATACCCATTGTAGATTTGTACAAACAAGTAGAAAGGGAGGTTGTCGGAAGGCTCTAGAAGCAAACTTCTCCACTTCCTAGTTTTCTGGTGATGGATTAGATGTCCCACTGGGTACTTTTGTCTCATCCACTGAGTAGGATGCAAAGATTCCACAGAACAGAAAAACGAGGGCCACAGAGCTAATAAACAGTAAGCCTATAGTAAGAGGTGAAAGGAACTGGGTTTATTACAGTTTATTACAGAACTGCGGGTGAGAAAGTTGGTGATTGCAAACATCAGAATCCTCTGAGTTCATGATGGGAAATTATTGAGAAGTTAAGCCAGATGTCTTTGCTGCCAGTGATGTCAGAAAAAGAGGATACTGACTGAATCAGTGAGAAGGATTTGATGAGCTGTGGAGGATTTCCAGTGATGGTTGTTGGCGTGAAGGTCTTAAACATAGGATAAATTCTCATCTAGGATTATGGAAAATGTAAGTGTGTCTCAGGGCACCAGATCAGCCTTTAAAGATCCTTCTCAGGTTTACAAATAGCATTTAAATAGTGCTCTATACTTGTTCAAGATTTTTTCCTTTTCTTTGAGTTCTTTCTCATCCATTCATTTCAATCTGTTCCCTCACAAATTAACATAAAATGACTTTAACTCGCCTTTGTAGTGGTCTCTAAAATTGATCTACTCTTTAGTTATAATCATTAGTAATTATTATTCCTTTATGATAGTTCACCCATGGTGCTGGTAGGTGGTTATCTCTTGTGATTAACTTCTAACTAAGGACGTGTCTCAACAAGACTACGGGATGAGAAAGTGGAAGTTATTTGATATGAATATATATAGAGAGAATATATTGAACACACATATATATAATGTAACTGTCATATGTTGAGCACTGATTATGGGTCAGGAATCATTCTAAACAAAGTACACATTTCATGTTATTTAATCTTCAAACAACCCATTGTTCAAGTGAGGACCCTGGCACAGAGAGCTTACATAAACTTCTCAAGGTTGTACATTTAGTAGATAAAGGAACTGGATTTCCAGTGGACGCATTCTAGCTCTGGAGCCTGTGCATTTAAACTCAATGCTATGCTACTTCCTGAAATGGCCATAGAGAAGTTGTGTATTAAATATGGACTGGTACAGGAGTGGCCCAAGATGGCTGCATAGAAAGACGCTGAGCTCACCTCCTCCCACAGACACACCGAATCTACACCTACACGTAGAGCAATTCCTCCTGAGGAAGATCTGAGGACTGATTAAACAGCTACTGCACATAGGACAACATAGAAATGGGTAGGAAAGACAGATGTTGTATCCATGGGAACCCAATCCCCAACACAGCAACCTGCAGTAAGGAGGGATATTGCTGATGGGCCTGAGTACGAAATTGCCCACCCTGGGAATCAGCATAAAAATCAGCAATTTAGGGGCGTCCCTGGTGGCGCAGTGGTTGAGAGTCTGCCGATTCAGGGGACACGGGTTCGCACCCCGGTCCGGGAGGATCCCACATGCCGCGGAGCGGCTGGGCCCGTGAGCCATGGCCTCTGAGCCTGCGCGTCTGGAGCCTGTGCTCTGCAATGGGAGAGGACACAGCAGTGACAGGCCCGCGTACCGCAAAAATAAATAAATAAATAAATAAAAATCGCTAGTTTCAAGGGTATCCAGACTACATAGGAAGGAAATCCACTTACTAGAGCTTCTGCCAAATGGGTGTGTCACTCACACTGTAGTCATAGGTCCACCCAGATTCAAGGAGTGGGGACATAGACCCTACCTCTTGATGGAGGAGAGTCAAAGTCACATGGTAAGAAGAAGGTATGTGATGAGAGATACTGATGTGGCCACACTCTTTTTCTCATCTTTTTTTCTGATAAACTTATACAGAATAAATTCCCCTGGGAGAACCCTCTCTCTCTTTATCTTGACTTAATCTTATTCATCAACTTTCTTACCATATTTAAGCACTCCATAAATATTTGCTAAATAAATGAATAAATCATCATCATCATCGCAACCAAAAAGACGGTGGGAAATATTTGTTGAGAGCGTTCTATGTGCCAGGCATTAAGCAAAGCATTTATACATACTATCTTGTTTAATTCTCCCAACAGCTCTGAGAATACTAGTGTCCCTTTTTATGGATGAGAACTGAGGCTGACAAAAGTTTACACAGTGTGTAAGAAGTGGGGCTGAGGCACAAAGCCAGGCTTTTACCCATCACACAACGCAATTAACTTTGTTGAGATGATGTGGGATGGGGACAGGGTGAACCAAGGTACACATGTTTGTCTTCACCCCGGGCCTGGAGGAGAACAGCTGGTGTGCCATGGCCGAGATCTCAGTTGTAGTGTGTCTAGCTGTGGCTGGAAGAGCGTCACTGGCCATTCCCTCAGAGGTCCAGTGGACGATGAGTATGAATGCCCATGTCAGTTACTTCTCACTTTCTTTCCAGTCTGGGTGACTGTCCACGCCATCTCTGTGGAAACCCCAAAGGATGTTCTTCGAGCTGCTTGGGGAAAGAGCATTACCCTTCCATGCACCTACCAAACTTCCTCCCTCAACCGAGAAGGATTTATCCAATGGGACAAGCTTCTAAGGAGTCATACGGTAAGGATTTTTTAAAAGTTGGGAGCATCATGGGTACCACCTGACCATGACCTCTTGGAGGATAAGCATTACAAAGCCATTCAATAAATGTTAGGCAGAATAAACCTAGTTAGCACCCAGGCTGGGATGGGTGGGGAGGGAGCAGTGAATGTTGGACCCAGGGAGGTCCATATTTTGCCACCTCTTGTGTGAAAGAGTCACCTTCCCCAAAACATCTTTCTGTTGGTCAGTCTCAAATGACCTAATCTGTATCAGTCCTTTTGATTAGCATAGTGCTCTCCCTTGAGGCCAAATTTTGTTACAGTTTTTTCCTATTTGGGTTCTTTTGGGGACTCTGGGAAGATTTTATTTTCTATTTTGGAATAGATAGTAATCCCATGGCTCAAAAATTAAAACATCATGAAAGTGTACATTGAGAAGTCTCATTCCTCTCCCTGCCCCTCTTGTCCCATCTACCCAGTTTCCACACCCTAATCCATCTATCTCCCCGTCCTGCCCAGCAAGGCTAATTTTCACTGGTACTGGTTTCCTTGGGGCCAGCATTTATTCTGATTGATTGGTATCTCTGCTACAATTGTTCAGTATTGTGAATATCACTTTTGGCTAAGATTTAGCTTCTTGTGTATCCTTCCAATGATTCTTTATGCCAATTCAAGAAAATGTGAGTGTATATATTCACACACATGAAAATACATCTACTTTTGACCCTAGAATCCCAGTCCCCTATTCCCCTCACCAAAGGCAACCACTATTACCAGATTTGGGGATGGACTGCTATAGATGCTCCACATGTATACCATGCACACACAAACACAGGCATATATTTACATATACGTATATGAATATGTATGTTTATGTAAACTACATCCATACTGTCCTCCACTTGGCTTTTTTTCCTCTTAATATACCTTGGAACTCTTTCCATATGTCAGTACATTTATATCTATCTCATTCTTTTTAAAATATTTGCATTAAGTATCACATTTTATGAATGCTCTATACGTACCAATGATGGACATTTGGTTTGTTCCCTATATTTTGCTGCTACAAATAATGCAGCAATAAATAGCCTTTTATATATGTCTCTAGGTATATTTTAAATATTATTGAAATTATTTATAAATATATATTATATATAAGATAAATTATTAAAAATGAACTTCTGGGTCAAAGGCTATGTGGATTCAAAATTTGGATAAATAATGTCAAATTGCTTTCATTGGATGTCAGACCAATCTTCATGTTCACCAACAACAGTGTAGGCACCTATTTCTCTAACACAGAGTAGTCTCAAACTATTTGATATTTGCTAATTTGATGAGTGAAAAAGTATCTCATTATTGATCAAATTCACATTTCTTTAACTGTAAGAAGAGGAACATCTATTCATAATTTTTTTTTTGACCACGTGTGCAGCGTGTGGAATGTTAGTTCCCCCCAGTGGGATGGAACCCATGCCCCATGCAGTGGAAGCATGGAGTCTTAGCCACTGGACTGCCAGGGAGGTCCCTATTCATAACTTTTAAAGTGAGTTCTACTTTTAAAATGCACACATGCCTGGCATTAGATCCCCAACTACTCAGAGTGAAAGCATTTAGCTTTTTCCCTGACAGAAAAGAAAAGGGAACCCAGGACACCCAAGTCCTAGAGCAGCAGGGCCGATGAGAAAGGAGAGCAAATCTTGGCCTAAGGCACCTTATTGTCTGTTGCCCAAGGCACCCTGATGGGATAGAGCACATGTCCTATCTGTTTCCAGAACTCCAGGAAAAAACCTAGAGAGGGCAGCTGCTGCCTTTAGCTTGTAGAAACTGAAGACATGTTCTTTCACCATTACATGTATTCAGCAAACAAGATGTTAGGTCTCTGGCAGGCACGCTTCTGAGTGCTGAGATAAATACTAAAGATCTTTTGTTGACTGATGGATCCCTTACTTCTTAAAGGATTTGAGGCAATCCCCTTGAGAGCAAGCAAGGGTGCAGAGAAAGGGATTTAACCTATGCCCTCAAGGACATTATTGTGACAGGTCCTAGCAAGGGTTGGGGGTGACTTGGGGGAGATCCCAGGAGGGGGAAGTCTTAGGAGAGCTGTGATTGAGAGGAGTGTTGGGGCATGAAGAGTCCTTGGCAGAGCCAGTAGGTCAGAAAAGAACTGAGCTGGGAAAGACCAGCATCCACAGATGGGTCCACTGCCCAAGACAGATCCTCATCTCCCACCTTGTTGCTCCTCCCCTTCTCAGCCAAGCTTCCTGAGTTATCTGCCCCTACCAGGGCTGCTGCATGTGGTTGGGCAGATTATGCACTTGGGTACCCAGCCCAGGGTGCCTGACCACCATTAGCTTGGCAAAGGTGTGTCTGTCCAACAACTAGAGCACCTTTTCCTGATTTGCGTAAAGACCATGCCCAGGCATCAGACCTGACACTATGTCTCCACACTCTTTTCCCTACCTGGCATGGTCTGCCTTCCTCCCCCAATGCTCCACCGAAATCACCAGCAGATTCTCTTTTGTTAAATTCAGTGTGCTGATTCAGTCCTCATCTTATTTCATTTCTCCATAGCTTTTCCAACTATCAACCACTTTCATATCTTGGAATCTCCCTCCCTTGGCTTTCTGGTAGCCTCGTCTTGGCTTTTACCCATATCTCTCTGACCTCTCTCTGACATTTCCAAATGAAGTAACTTGGGGACTTGCCATTTCTCTACTCATTTACCCGCAGTGGCTTCATCAAGCCCATGGCTCGATGCCATCTGCTTTGCATATATTATCTACTTTAACTCTCACAAAAATCCTATGATACAAGTGTTATCATTATCTTCACTTTGTAGATGAAGAAATGGAGTCATAGAGAGGTCAGCATTTTGCTCAGGGTCATAGAACTAGTAAGTGGCAGAACTGGAATTTGAATTGAGGCAGTCTGGCTCAGAAGTAGTGATCTTAGCTAGTACCATGTTCTGTTTGATAAATGATAAGTATATCAATGAATAAACAAATTCCAAAGGTGAGACTCAAATAAATAAAGGGGGCTTGGAAGCCAAGGATGGCTACCTAGCACAATGCCTGCACATAGTAGGTGTTCAATAAATATTGGTTGACTGAATGTCTGAGAACAGACAATGAACTAAAATGGAATGGGTAAGAGGTGCCAGAGGTTACAAGAGGTGAAAGCCTCACTTACTCACACGTGCTCCTCTGGTATGAACTGCTTACCTGCCCTGGGCTTTCAATATTTTCACTAAAAACATATAAATATATCTTAAGAGGAATCCACAAATGGATACCACGTATAGAGCTCTTTGTTCTGCAGAGTTGGTGTGTCAGTACACCTGGGCCTGGGAATGGAGGATGAGGGTAGTCAGGACAGGCTGGAGCATCTTGCCAGGGCCTTAGGCTGAAGACCAAGTGATATTTCTTCTTCCTCACAGGAAAGGGTGCTCATCTGGACATTTTCGACCAAAACTTACATCTATGGTGAACTTTATCAGAACCGTGCCAATGTATCAAGCAACATTGAGCAGTCAGATGCCTCTATCACCATTGACCGGTTGACCATGGATGACAACGGCACGTACGAGTGCTCTGTCTCACTGTTGTCGGACCTGGATGGTGTCTCCAAGTCACGCGTCCGCCTCTTGGTCCTGGGTGAGTGTCTCCTTCTCCTTCCTGGGGTGGTAGGAAGAGGGGCGGTGAGAGGAGCAGGGCACCCTGCTGGTAAGGTAAAGCCAGGGAGCAATGCCTGACCAGGAGCTAAGACTCCTCCCCTCACCCCGTCTCTCTCAGGGGTTGGGGTGCTGCCCCTCCTCCTGGAACCAAATACTCTTCTGTTTGGTCAGACAGCTCCCTAGGGCCAAGGGCAGGGCTGATTTGGAGTGGTCCCTGGGGGTCAGCCTTGGAGATTCTGTCCCTGCTCTGTCTGGTACTCTTTCCTTCACACCAGCTCCTCTCTTTTTCATGCCAAACTTACTAAACAGAAGAAAAGGGGAAATCCTAGATCCTACTATAAAGACTCTCACTGCTTTGCTTTGATGCTGGGGGCCAAATAATGACTCTCTTACAGGTCAGGCATCTTTCCCAGCCCTCAGTTCGGCTAATCAGTAGAAGCCCTTCACACCACCATCTCCCCACCCCTCGGCTCCAACACACCATTGATCAGGTTCTACTGCTTCTGAAATATGTCCCATGATAACATTCTTTCTACACAAATAGTTTATTGTTGGAGTTTATAGTTTTGGAATAACTGAACAGTCACCTACTCTTAGTATCTTCATTTTGCAGATGAGGCCAAGAGAAAGTAGACACCTGACTCAACGTCAAACAGTTAATGGAAAAACTTTAGTGAGCACCCAACCTGTGTCCACTCTAAGAAATGGCCCCCACCGTGGGAGGTAGCAATACTTTAAACCAAAGCAATGGATCATGTTTCCTTCATTTTTTCCCCTTTACACTACATAGTGGGATTTTATTTTTAATTACATAAGGTGGCTGCCTGGGTTTTTGAATCATTGTAGTGAGTCAGACAATAAAGCCCTGAATAAAGAATAACCATCTCCTCCTTGCACCCTACTGCTAACAAGGTGGCCAAGGCTAGTACTTGTGTGTATTCTTCCACACTCTTCTCCATGTCCTTTCAACACACACACACACACACACACACACACACACACACACTTTCTTTTTGTTTCTTTACTTTTCTTTAAAAAAAAGAGATCATATTATAAAGATGATTCTGTAACTTTTTCTTAATGTTTCATGCACATTTCTCCACATCAACGCATACAAATCTACCTATTAATAGAATACATTCCCGTGCATGGATGTACTATGATTATGCCAGTGTCCCATACTGATGATCATTCTCAGGCTGTTTCCATGTTTTTTTTGTACCAACAATACTGACTATGTATTTTTTCACTGTGTTATATGTGTTTCTATTGGATAGATTCTTAAAAGAAGGATTTCTATTGCTTAACATCATTAAGCATCAAGGAAATACAAATTTTTAAAAGTAGAATTTCTAGGTCAAGGACTATGCCTTCATTAAATATTACTCCATACCGGCAAATTACTTTTCCCCAAAGCAACCACCACTGCCATGAGCATTATGTGATCATGTCTGTTTTCCTGTATTCTTACCAGTACTGAATATTATCAATCTTTTTAAGTTTTGTAAATTTTGTTAATTTGCTAGGTGAAAAAAAAATCAGTTCAGTCCAAGTCAGTATTTTAAATTAACATCCAATAAGCTTCACGCCTCTCCTGAACTTTGTGCTGACCCCCTAAATCTTGGACACCAGCAGTGGAATAAGGGCTGGGTCTGTTTTCTTACTCTCCTTAGTCCACCTCCTCTCACCCCCACTTCTGGCTCCTCTGAGGTCATGGCCAAGGGAGGGAGTGTTAAAGGGAAAAAGGCAAGGCCATGTTCACCTAGCCAGGCCACTTACCATTTTCTCTTGGCTAACCCCAATCATAGCAGACATCCCACTACCGCTTCTTTTGTGAGGTGCATTAGTGGGTTCTTCAGCAACCCCCAGGGATCCACCTGACACAGGTAGTGTGCGCACCCACTGGCCAGACTCTCACATCCACCCCCCTTTTCCACCCTCCCCTGCTTCTGGCAACTCGCTCCTGCTCTCCGCTGTCCACTCTGGGCTCCCCTTGATCCAGCAAGCAGCTCTCTGGAACTGAGTCCCTTCAGTATGACAAGAATCAGCCTCCATCATTACCCTCCTAAACCTTGCATCTGGGAGGGCAGATCCCTCTCACCACTGCACACTCTCCTCACCCCACCACGGCAGTCTGCTCCAGCCAGCTTCTCTGGGCAAGGGGCACGCACCATAGTCTGACCTCAGACGGGTCCTCAGATACCCAGGGACACCTATAAAGCCCTGCCATCACCACACTCCAGAGGTAGCAGTGCAGGGACTTACCCATTTCTGTCCCTCAGCAAACCTCAGCCAGGAGTGAGAGATGCCAGCTCTTGACAGTAGACAACCCCATTCTCTATGTGGGATACTCTTGGTTCCTCCCTCGCTGGGCCTGAGTTGAGGGAAAATACCTCCTTCCCTTCCCCTAAGAGAAGGGGCGAGATGCTCATGGATCCCTATTCCTGAGAATCCTCTTTAAAGAAATCTCCCAGATGAATCTCAAGCCTTCTGGGTGAGGGTAACTGTTTTTTTTTTTTAACATCTTTATTGGCGTATAATTGCTTCACAATGGTATGTTAGTTTCTGCTTTACAACAAAGTGAATCAGTTATACGTATACATATGTCCCCATATGTCTTGCCTCTTGCGTCTCCCTCCCTCCCACTCTCCCTATCCCACCCCTCTAGGTGGTCACAAAGCACAGAGCTGATCTCCCTGTGCCATGCGGCTGCTTCCCACTAGCTATCCACCCTATGTTTGGTAGTGTATATATGTCCATGCCACTCTTACTTCGTCACAGCTTACCCTTCCCCCTCCCCATATCCTCAAGGCCATGCTCTAGTAGGTCTGTGTTTTATTCCCGATTTGCTCTTGGGAAGGTCACTAGGATGTTTCTCATGCCTCTCCTCAGTACTGAGGACACTTACCATTCAGAGCCTCAACCTGAAGGTTTTAGTGGAAATTCTGAGACACAGGAGAAGTCCCCTCTGTATCCTGCTGATGTTTTCTGTTATGGATTTAGGGTCTCTTGTCTTTGCACAAGGTCTCTCACTCCCACCTTTGGGGTTATAAAAATGAACTTAATGTTTTTTCTTATGTCTGTAAGTCTTATTTTTTATCCTTAGATTTTGTTTTATCTGGAATTTATTTTTGAACATAGGATTCTAAGGGTCTTTGTTTTCTTCCAAATGGATAGCCAATTACATCAGCATCGTTTATTATATCAAAGAAACAACTATTTTCCCTCTGGAATCCCAGCTTTGTCACATATTAAGTTCTTACATATACATGGCTGTCTTTTACTCCTTATTTTATTTATTTTCCTTTTGATTATTCCTATGCCAATATCATGTGCTTTTGATTACAGTATGTCTGTTGTCTGTAGTCAGTGTTGCTATATACAGACATACAGACACATACACACATGCACACATATATATTTAGAATTATCAGTATTTGTGTAGTTGATTTTAAGGTCTGGCACTGTGTAATATCTTCTCTTACTAAACTTTTCCAAAAATTTTTGTCAGTTTTTACACATTTATTCTTTCATATTAATTTTAACATCACTTTGCTTAGTTAAAAAAAGTTGTTTGGAATTATATTCAATATGCATTTTAATTTGCAAAGGAATGATATTAAGGAAGATGGTATATCAGATTTTCTGACCTTCAAAATTGGTGAATCTCTAATGATAGAATTCCAGACTTTCTGTGGCCAAATGAGGATTAAGGTGTTTACTTAGTTGTATAGGAGGAGGGCAGGAAACTGCACCCATTCCATGTAACCAAATACCCAATCTCTCTGTGTCTTCCTGCTCTGCAAACCAAAGGGATCCCTCTTAAATGGAGGGAAAAATACCATCTATTTCCAATGACCTTTGCCTGTATAGAGTTGTTATAGATAACACAAATTCACAATCATAACAGCTATCATTTATTGAGGGCCTGCTATGTGCCAGGCATCTCACTAAGTGCTTTATGGATATGATCTCATTTAACCTTTGCAATACATCTATGAAAGTGGGTATTAACACTCATATTTAATAGAAGGGAACACTGAGACTTGAGAGGTTAAATGACCACTAGAAGGTGTCCAAGCTTTGATGGAAATCAAATCCAAAGCCCTTCACCGTTCCACCCTGTAAGTTTGCCATTCCCAACCAATTCCATTTCTGGATGATTCCCAAACTCTTCTAGGTTTACTTATCGGTGTACTCTCTCCTTCACTCGATGGCAGATGTAGACTTTCCAATATGTTTTATCATGTCACAGCATTAACTTGTGTTTTTCCCTTCCTGAGCCCATGCCAGCGAAAGAAGGTTGAAGGGGCAGAGCAATGCCAGCCCTGGATGTGCCCATTGCCTTCATTTGTCCACAGGACATACCCATCTTGGAAACATCACTCACTGAAAACTGAGATTCTGTAATTGCTCTTCCACACTGAAGGTCTCAGCTTAGGGTCTGGGACACTGAAGCCCTGCCACCCTGTGAGTGCATGGATGTTTATTTCAGGGTTTTCATGAGGAGCTCTGATGGTCTTAGAGCTTTAGGAACATCCTCCCCTAATCTCATGGACAAGGCTGACACCACCAGATTTTATCATCTTATAGCATTTTTACAGCTGTGTTTTAGTTGCCCCAGACTAGGTGGAGTGCCATGATGTGTTTTTCTACCGCTCCATTGAATCAGGGGACCTACCTATTTGTGGAGTGCTCCTTAGGTCAAAATATCTAATGAACAGAAGGTTGTTAGAAAGAAGCCTATTTCTGCTCTGCTGTCCTGTTCTTATTCCCCGGCTACAACAACCTTAGTCCAAACACAAATAAACAAATAGCTGTGTTTGGTGATCCCTTGCCTCTTAAAAAAAATACTAATTTAAAAAAAGAAGAAGAAACAAGAAAAGAAAAACATTCACCTATATCACTGGTTTTTATATTTCTCCATGTTTTCTTCCAGATCCTATCCACATGCTTATTTATGTACATAACTGAATTTGTAGCTTAACCACTGGCACTTTTCTCTTTTCATTCCACATCACCTAACACTTCCTGCTATCTTAGCACTTACTGTTCTTTAAGCTTTATGCCACTCCAGCAAGCGGACGCAGAGTCCCTCTGTCTCTGGACTGGACACTAAGGCTGTTTCCAATTTAAGCTATTGTAATTAATGTTGAATCAAACCGTTTTGCGTGCATAGCGGTTAATTTTATTTGCATTAGCTCCTGGGGGAGATACTACCCAGCCAGGAAAATGAGCAATTTTCTACTGTTTCTCTTCTGTATTCTGCACTGCCCCATCACCCACCCCACTCCCATCCCTCCCCTTGGTCTGATTCACCCGCAGCTGAGTCCCTCACTTGGACCCACCTGGTCCTTCTCGGGCTAATTCTGTCTCCTTCTGGCTTCCCTTAAATAGCTCCTATTTTCTCCTGGCAGCAAGTTGGTTTCGGGAAGGCAGCGGGAACCCACTCAGGTGCGAATATCCCGATTTCCCCTCCCCTCTCAGGGCCAGCTGCATTTTAAGAGAGGAATTAGTTAACTCGAAGGGCAAAGGCTACAAATTTAATCTGGGATTATGCAACTCGGTGAAAAGAATGTTTTGCTTTAAAAAAAGATAATTTGGTACTATGTTAAGAAACCCAGTAAAAATCCTTTTTTAAAAAAGTTTTCTTTCCGAATGGCTTTGCTGCTGGGCTAATTTTAGGCAGAAGGGCTTTAATTATGTGGGTCCACCCACTCGGGCTGCGTGACCTCACAGTAAACTGGCGCGAACACGGAGCTTCCGGACCGAGGGGGAGCGCGCGCCCTCTTGGTCACCGCGGGGAAACCACCTGGCCCGGGTACCGGGGACTTGGCGCCGCCGGGCAGGGTGGGTCGTCTACCCGGCCTCTGGCGCCCCCTGACGTCCGCGGCGGGAGTCGCAGGCTTTCAAGAGGCCTGGGAACCCACAGCGTCCCGGCTCCCTCCCATCACTCCGCCCTCTATAAGTATTCAGGTGGTATCTGCATGCTGTTTGGGGAGATGGGACGCACCAACGGAGAATTCGAGATCCACAAGAGTCCCCGCGGGTCTCACACACCCCCGCAGCGGGTGGAAGGGCATTCTGAACGAGGTCTGTCTGATTCAAAGTCCTAGCTGTTCTTGATGGTGGGGACGGAGGAGGGGAGACTCAGGGAGGGGTCTGAACTGAGCGAGGGCCGGAGGTGCCTAGCATGAGGTGAGCCGGGAAGGCAGGGGGCCGAGGTTAAGGGCCCTGGAACAGGACCCTGATACATTCCTCCATAAGGTGGGTCTTTTAGGGGATGGTTGATCCCTTGTTTGCCATTATCTCTACTGCTGCCTCGGAGTGGATTAAAGGTTTGCTTTTAATAATTTTCCCTCAGCAAATGGTGGTATAAGAAAGCTAGTCTTGGGACTTCGCTGGTGGTCCAGTGGCTAAGACTCCATGCTCCCGATGCAGAGGGCCGGGGTTTGATCCCTGGTCGGGGAACTAGATCCCACAGGCCACAACCAAGTTTGCATGCCAGCAACTAGCATGCTTCAACTGAGACCCCGTGCAGCCAAATAAATAAATAAATATTAAAAACAAAACAAAAAAACCACTGCCTAATGGCAAATGGTAGCTATTGGCATTTAAAAAAGAAAGCTAGTCTTCGGATATGTTCAGCATGGTTTTCTGTGTTTCTGTAGGTGCTCATTTGCCCCAGTCCCTTCTCTCTCCTTTTTGGCTTGTATTACAAAGAAACCCGGTTGTGGAAAGGCTTGGCTACCAGTCATGCACATTTAGCATGACTCTGAGTCGATGTGAGACTTCGAAGGTGGTATTATATTTGTGGCTGGCTCTCTTTTTGTGGAATAAAGGCTTAGCTTCCTGGTAAAGGCATACCTGGAAACAAAGGTGACAGTTTTGATCGGTGGGGAGGGATATTCCTGTCCCTCTGGAGCACTCAAGAGATAAAGCTTGGCTTAGCAACCTTGACCTGGTTCGGGTCTCCTCGGAAGTGATGCTCACTTTCTCTGGCCTCCAAGTGCCTGCTTGCTGGGTCAACAGGGAGGACGGGAGGGCAGCTTGTGAGAGTAGCCCGTGGGTAGCAGCCTCCCCCTTCCCAGGCTGCTTCAGTCCTGTGGGTCTGGGCCTGGATTCCTGAGTCCTGTCCTTGAACCTGGGGCCATTGAGGTTTAGGGACTGTCCGATTGGGGGTGGCAGTAGGAAATGCCTTTGATTTGCCCCACTCTCACCCCATGCCTGGGTGGCCCTCACTAAGATAGCAGGAGACATGGGGCACACCTAGCCACCACCTCCAGTGTCAGAGAGGAAATATCATGGGCTGTGGTGCTTGAGGGGAGAGATGCGTCCTGGGTAGCTTCTCCCGGCAACTCTGGGCCAAACAGAGATTGGAATTCACCTGCCGTGCCCGGTGACCATGCAGCTGTGCAATCTAGATTGTAGAAAGGACAGCGCTATTTACTGGGGCAAGCCATCCATCCAAGGGGGCACATAAAGAAAGAAGCAGAGGGGACAAGCCTGCCACTGGGGAATTCCAGTAATAGTCCTCTCTACCGGGTGTCCTCCTCTTCCCACCCTCAAGGACACGACCTGAAGTCCCAGGCATACTCGATGCTTCTTGTCTCAGGGCCTTTGCACAGGCTGCTCCCTTTGCCTGGAGTGCCCTCCCCTCTCTTTCTCTGACCACCCCCCTCCTCCAATCACATCTACTATTGGCTTTGTGATTGGGTCAGTGTCCCTTGTCGTGCCTGTCCTGTCTCAGCATCCTTGCCTCCTGCCTGGTCATTGTTTGATTACTTGTCTATTGCCCCCACTGGACTCCTCGAACATGAAAACTCACTCACTATGTCATCCCCATACCCAGCAATGACAGGCATACAGTAGGTGCCCAATAGGTTTTGTAGAACAAACCACTCTACACAGCGGTATGTTAACTAATAGTGCTGAATGAAAGACCCTGGCTTAAGGTCTTCAGGAATTCTGGGAGATCAGGTTAGGCTTGTGCGTTGAGGGTGGTCAGTTGGTTTTGGTAACGTCCTTTCTTTTTTGTTGTTAATAAATTTTATTTTATTTGTTTATTATTTTTGGCTGCGTTGGGTCTTCGTTGCTGTACGTAGGCTTTCTCTAGTTGCGGTGAGCAGGGGCTACTCTTCACTGGGGTGCATGGGCTTCTCATTGCGGTGTCTTCTCTTGTTGTGGAGCACGGGCTCCAGTAGTTGTGACTCATAGGCTCAGCAGTTGTGACACACGGGATCTTCCCGGACCAGGGCTTGAACCTGTGTACCCTGCATTGGCAGGCAGATTCTTAACCACTGCACCACCAGGGAAGTCCCATAACCTCCTTTCTGTGGGCTTTCCTTTTCTTGTGTCTGCTCCTTCTGGCCCCTCCATCCCCTCAGCCCTCATTCTCCACCCCGCACATAACCCTGCTGCCACCAGGGGTCTCTCCTATCACCGAGTCACTTGTGGCAATTGCATTTTACCAGCAAAGCACGGGAAGAGGGTAATGCTTAACTGAAGGGAACATTCCTAAGAAGTTAGCATTGAAGGACTTCAGAGAGAGAGGATTTCATTGAAACCAAGGGTAGGCAAACTGCAGCCAAATCCAGTCTTCAGACTGTTTTACATGTCCTGTGAGCTAAGAATGGTCTCCACATTTCTCTGCCTGTAAACAAACAAGGCAGTATGTACGTTTGTGTGTGTGTTTGGGGTGGGGGGTGGCTATCACCAAGCCCCAACTAATTCATGGCTTCTCTTTGGCTCTTGCCTACACAGTGTCACCCTCCAAGCCAGACTGCAGCATCGAGGGAGAGACTGTGATTGGAAACAACATCCAGCTGACCTGCCAATCAAAGGAGGGCTCCCCAACCCCTCAGTACAGCTGGAAAAGTTATGATGTCCTGCACCAGGAGCGTCAAGTCGCACCAGGTAACGGGGTCAGCAAGGAAGGCCAGCCTCCCCCAACCATGAAAGCTGCCCCTTTCCCTCCACCCTGCATTTGGCACTGCAATATCTTGGACCATCTCTCTAAGCAGCATTTTCTCTTAATAGCACCTACCTCATAGGTTGTTTTGAGAAATAATAACGTAGTAAATGTTAACTTGTTTTCTTTATTCCCCATAACTGAATTCTCTTGAGTAAGCAAGTTTCAATAACCAGTTGGTGCAAAAGCACTGGGTGGGATTTTAGTTTTGATTATGATTATGTCCTAAAGTATACATTTAAGGCCTCAAGTCTAATTCTATGGCTCCACTTAAGGGTGGGGAATTTCCTATTCCCATCCCCTACCCAGGCAGGTCCATCTCAGACTCCCCTGGGGATCCCCATCCCCCAAACTCACCCCCATTTTATGGTCCCACCCAACTACAGGACCAGGTCTGCTGTAAGGGTCCCACATTCTCAGGGAAGGAAATGGTAGGTTCTGCTATGGTTGTCAGGGGACTGGTTTTGTACAGGGCAGCTTGGTATTTGACCTTTTGGTCAGGAAACAAACTGAAAAAAAAAGAAAGAAAAAAAAAAAAGAGCTGTATAAACATCCCACTGTCATTACCTTGGAGCCAACTGATGTGGGAAAACCCTCGTGGAATCCCTGGGCCCCTGTGCGCACTGGCTGCCTGGCCAGCTGCACTCACCACTCCTGAAGATCAAGAAAGACAAGGCCTGGAAGGTCCCATTGGATTCACTTCTGGGAGGACTTTCTGTCCAGTGTGGGTAGAAAGGAAGTGGGGGTGGAACACTGGATGTAGCCAACGGTTCTGAGGAGATGGGACAGGAGAGCGAGCCTTGCCGGGTGAATGCACAGACAGGGGCTCCGGTCAAACCAGGGTGAACTTCACCACTCTACTGTGCATTTGTTTGGGGGCAAAACAACTTCTTAAAAGTAAAAAAGGAATTCGTAGAATGCACTCTATTCAATGTAAAGTAGAAGATGTATTGTGGATTTCAAGCTTCTGGTTTTGTTTACATATTTCTGGTTGGCAAGTTTTTATTGAATGTGTCAAAACCATGTGACAGCTCTCCTCTGGCCTGTGAACAGCCCAGGGACTCCAGCAATGGTTGCAGAAGGTCAGCCATGGACACTGGTTGGTCTGACCTTCCAGCAAAGTGGGTACATGTGGGGCCAAAGCTGAAGATTACAAGGTGGTAAATGCTGCAATAGTTTGTATCCAGTGGTGCTGGAACACAGAGTATGCATATAGGGGTCAAAGAAAGTTTCTTCAAGGTGGGGGCACTTGAGCTGACAGGAGATCATGTTGGTTAGGAGCACGGCGTGGGCTTGAATCCTGGCTCTGCCACTTGTGAGCTGTGTGACCTTGGCAAGTTACTTAGCCTCTCTGTGCCTTCATTTGTACATTTATAAAAAGGGCATGAAACTAGTATTTACTTCATAGGGATGTTGTGAAGATTAAATAAAAGTACGTATAAAGTTCTGAGACCAGGGCCTGGTAGAATTATTAGCTGTTATCTGGACTGGGTCCTCAAGGATGAGTAGGCCAAGCTTGGAGAACAGCACAGGAACCACACATGTAGGAAGGATGGGAGGTACTGCTGTAAGAAAAGCGGCGATGAGAGATCATGCAGGGCGTGTGCATCAGGCTAGGGAGGCTGGCCTCTGCCCTGTAGGAAATGGGAACCCCACTCACAGTTCTCCTGCCTCCATCAGGAAAGACTCCTCTGCTTGTTAGAAACCAAAGCTTAGTTTTTCAGTGATCCAAACGAGGAGACCTGAGGGCATGAAAGGAGGTTAAAGGGAGATTCACTTAGTTACTTCGGAGAAGATTTATCTTGTCTCTATATAAGATTTACTCAGAGTCAGAATTGGGACCTGGGAGTGACCCAGAAAAGCATGGTTAATGGTAATAACAACACAAGCTTGCATCTGGATGGTGCTGTGAGGTGGGAGTGGTTCTCAAAGCCTTTGGCTCCGCCCTGCCTCACGGGGCCCTAGAAAGTCTATTGTGTCTTCTTCTTCTGTGGGTCAGTCCAAACCCCTTTCTGACCTTTAAAACATTTTAAAAGTCCACAGTGGGCAATTTGGGGAGCAGAGTTCCTCAACCCTCCAACATCCAAAGACACAGTTCTCAACATTAGAGATTGCTTCCTTTGACTTGGATCAGTGGAAGCAAGCCAGCAGTAAAAAGAACAGGGAATCTGGAATCAGCAAACAAGGATTTGAGTCCTGAATTCTCCACTTTGTAGCTTAAGTCACTCACAACCTCTCTGACCCTCAATATCTTCATGTGAAAACCTGGGACTATCATTATACTGCCTTCCCGAAAGGCTACGAAAAGAGTAAGAGGAGATCACATGTGTGATAGCTCTGAACTGTCCCAGTCAGCTGAGATTCATGTACTGAAGGAACAGTAATCTGGATATCAAGGAAGGAGGGAGGGGGGCTGGAGCACTTTAGGGGAGGATGTTCTGAAGGGTGGGCCTGGGCCTTGCTCGCAGCAGCCAGGGAAGATCTTGAAGGCAGCCCAAGCTTGTTGACAAAACATGGGATCAGGGGGTGGGGTGGGGGGCAGGAAAGTTCAATCTTGTCAATTTGACATCAGTGTCTCTGGCAGACCAGGGCTTCTCTGGAGGTAAACCTCTCTCTCCCCAGCTGGAGCAGAGGAATGTGGGAGCCCTATTGTCCTGTGCATCTCCTTTCTTGACCACAAGGTGTCGCCACTGCAGCAGAAACATTCATTGTAGCCAGATTTCAGGAACTATTGGGTCCTTTACAAAAAGAAAAGGGGCTTGAGAGCCCCAGATCAGAATCAACGCAGGTCTTGTGGCAATGTGTGTGCACTGGTTAATCCAAAAGTAGCTTCTAATGTCCATTGTTTGTTTTGATAAACTGGGGCAGGATAGTGCTGACTCTGGCCTAGGATGCCACATGTTCCCACACCCTAAACAAGGCCAGGAGCTCCAAGCTGGGCTCTGATCATTGGGAAGGTCCTGGAGGAGTCTGAGGTCTTCTGCCTTCTATCTGTCTGCAATGTGCTGTGTACATTTAACACATAGACTGAGCTTCACGTGCTAAAATAGTGGGACTCTGATAAGAGCTATACACCCCTGAAACATTGCCCAGGGTCATAGAGCATTTCCCAGAATGCTCTTGTGTTCCTTCAAGATGCCTCTTAAAAATATAAAAATCCAATTGGCTTAGAAAATGAGACCATTAATATCGAAACCTCCTGTTGGAGATGCCCAGTGCTCATTAGCACATCAGAAGCTCTAACTCAATGATTTCAAAACTTGCTTTGGTTGTAGACCCCTTTCTCAGTAACATATATTAACATCACATGTAAGCAGTATTCCAGAAAATGCACCATGGAATTCTAGTATAGAAGGGGTAGCATTTTATATAAAATGAGTACCCAGAGAATAGCATGCTGGGTTTCAAGGGAAGAATCTGAAGAAAGTGTATGTGAAAAAGATTGGAAGAAAATAACTTCAAATCAAAGTGCTGTTATTTACAGCTGGTGATATTACAGATGATTTTTATTTTATTCTTTGCTCTTCATTGAGGCTTTCCCTGACCCTTCAAGTGAGATTAAGATCAAATTGCACTTCCATTTTGAACTCTATAAAACACCCTGTAATCACCATTGTTTCATGTCTGTCTTCTCTTATATACTGGAAACGCCAAGAGGACAGGGACCCTGATCATCTTGTTTTGAGCTGATGTGATGAGCATATAAACATTGGACTGAATTGAAGTAATAGTTTTATGTCATAAATTCTTGTATAATATGTATATATTTTTGTAATGATGTAATGTAATACATGTATAAATTCTTATAATGAGCATCCAGTACTTTTATAATTTTTTCTTTCCTTTTAAAAAATTTTTATTTTATATTATAGTTGATTTACAATGTTGTGTCAGTTTCAGGTGTACAGCAAAGTGATTCAGTTTTACATATACATATATCTATTCTTTTTCAGATTCTTTTCCCATTTAGGTTATTATAGAATATTTAGTAGAGTTCCCTGTGCTATACAGTAGGTCCTTGTTGATTATCAATTTTATGTATAGTAGTGTGTATATGTTAATCCCAAACTCCTAATTTATCCCTCCCCTCGCCACCTTTCCCCTTTGGTAACCATAAGTTTTTCTAAGTCTGTGAGTCTGTTTCTATTTTGTAAATAAGTTCATTTGTATCATTTTTTTAGATTCCACTTATAAGTGATATCACATACTATTTGTCTTTGTCAGACTTACTTCACCTAGTATGATAATCTCTAGGTTCATCCATGTTACTACGAATGGCATTATTTCATTCTTTTTTTATGGCTGAGTAATATTCCACTGTATATATGTACTACATCTTCTTTATCCATTCATCTGTTGATGGACATTTAGGTTGCTTCCATGTCTTGGCTGTTGTAAATAGTGCTGCAATGGACACTGGGGTGCATGTATCTTTTCAAAATATGGTTTTCTTCAGATATATGCCCAGGAGTGGTATTGCTGGATCATATGGTAGCTCTATTTTCAGTTTTTTAAGGAACCTCCATACTGTTCTCCCTAGTAGCTGTACCAATTTACATTCCCACGAACAGTGTAGGAGGGTTCCCTTTTCTCCACACCCTCTCCAGCATTTATGGTTTGTAGACTTTTTGATGCCAGCCATTCTGACTGAAGTGAGGTGATACCTCATTGTAGCTATGATTTGCATTTCTTTGATAATTAGTGACTTGGAGCATCTTTTCATGTGCTTTTTGGCCATCTGTATATCTTCTTTGGAGAAATGTCTATTTAGATCTTCTGCCAATTTTTTTTATTGGGTTGTTTGTTTTTTTACATAGAGCTGCATGAGCTGTTTGTATATTTTGGAGATTAATCCCACGTCGGTTGCTTCTTTTGCAAATATTTTCTCCCACTCTGTGGGTTGTCTCTTCATTTTGTTTATGGTTCCCTTTGCTGTGCAAAATCTTTTAAGTTTAATTAGGTCCCATTTGTCTATTTTTGGTTTTATTTTCATTACTCTAAGAGGTGGATCCAAAAAGATATTTCTGTGATTTATGTCAAACACAGTTCTGCCTATATTTTCCTCTAAGAGTTTTATAGTGCCCAGTCTTACATTGAGTTCTTTAATCCATTCTGAGTTTATTTTTGTGTATGGTGTTAGAGAATGTTATGTTCATTCTTTTACATGTGGCTGTCCAGTTTTCCCAGAACCACTTATTGAAGAGATTGTCTTTTCTCCATTGTATATTCTTGCCTCCTTTGTCATAGATTAATTGACCATAGATGAGTGGGTTTATTTCTGGGCTTTGTGTCCTGTCCCATTGATCTAAAAGTCTGTCTTTGTGCCAGTCCCATACTGTTTTGATTACTGCAGCTTTGTAGTCTAAAGTCAGGGAGCCTGATTCCTCCAGCTCTGTTTTTCATTCTGAGGATTGCTTTGGCTATTTGGGGTCTTTTGTGTTTCCATACCAACTTTAATATATTTTTGTTCTAGATCTGAAAAAATGCTATTGGTAATTTGATAGGCTTTGCATTGAATCTGTAGATTGCCTTGGGGAGTATAGTTATTTTGACAATATTGATTCTTCCAGTCCAGGAACATGGTATATCTTTCCATCTGTTTGTGTCATCTTCAATTTTTTCATCAGTGTCTTATAGTTTTCAGAATGCAGGTCTTTTGCCTCCAGAGGTAGGTTTATTCCTAGGTATTTTATTTTTTGATGCAATGGTAAATGGTACTGTTCCTTAATTTCTCTTTTGGATCTTTCATTGTTAGTGTATAGGAATGCAAGAGATTCCTCTGTGTTAATTTTGTATCCTGCAACTTTACCGAATTCATTGATAAGCTCTAGTAATTTTCTGGTAGCATCTTTAGGATTTTCCACGTATAGTATCATGTCATCTGCAAACAGTGACAGTTTTACTTCTTCTTTTCCAATTTGGATTTCTTTTCTTCTCTGATTACCGTGGCTTCCAAAACTATGTTGAATAAAAGTGGCAAGAGCAGACATCCTTGTCTTGTTCTTGATCTTAGAGGAAATGATTTCAGCTTTTCACCATTGAGTATGATGTCAGCTGTGGGTTTATTATATATGGTCTTTATTATGTTGAGGTATGTTTCCTCTATGCCCACTTTCTGGAGTTTTTATCATAAATCGGTGTTGAATTTTGTCAAAAGCTTTTTCTGCATCTATTGGGATGATCATATAGTTTTTATTTTTCAATTTGTCAATGTGGTGTATCACACTGACTGATTTGTGGATACTGAAAAATCCTTGCATCCCTGGGATAAATCCCACTTGATCATGGTGTACGATTCTTTTAATGTACTATGGATTTGGCTTGCTAGTATTTTCTTGAGGATTTTTGCACCTATGATCATCAGTGATGTTGGCCTGTAATTTTCTTTTTCTGTGGTATCTTTGACTGATTTTGGTATCAGGGTGATGGTGGCCTCATAGAATGAGTTTGGGAATATTCCTTCCTCTGCCATTTTTTGGAAGAGTTTCAGAAGGATAGGTGTTAACTCTTCTCTAAATGTTTGATAGAATTCACCTGTGAAGCCCTCTGGTACTGGAATTTTGTTTGTTGAGTGTTTTAATCATAGTTTCAATTTCAGTCTTGTGATTGGTCTGTTCATATTTTCTATTTCTTCCTGGTTCAGTCTCGGGAGGTTGTGCTTTTCTAAGAATTTGTCCATTTCTTCCAGGTTGTCCATTTTATTGGCATATAGCTGCTTGTAGTAATCTCTCATGATCCTTTGTATTTCTGCAGTGTCAGTTGTTACTTCTCTGTTTTCATTTCTAATTTTATTGATTTGAACCCTCTCTCTTTTTTTTTCTTGATGAGTCTGGCTAAAGGTTTATCAATTTTGTTTATCTTTTCAAAGAACCAGCTTTTAGTTTCACTGTTCTTTTCTATTGTTTTCTTCATCTCTATTTCATTTATTTCTGCTCTGATCTTTATGATTTCTTTCCTTCTACTAATTTTAGGCTTTTTTCATTCTTCTTTCTCTAGTTGTTTTAGGTGTAAGGTTAGGTGGTTTATCTGAGATTTTTCTTGTTTCCTGAGGTAAGATTGTATTGCTATAAACTTCTCTCTTAGAACTGCTTTTGCTGTGTCCCATAGGTTTTGAATCATTATGTTTTCATTTTCACTTGTCTCTAGGTATTTTTGATTTCCTCAGTGATCCATTGGCTGTTTAGTAGCATATTGTTTAGCCTCCATGTGTTTTTGTTTTTTACAGTTTTTTTCTTGTAGTTGATTTCTAATCTCCTAGTGTTGTCAGAAAAGATGCTTGATATGATTTCAATTTCCTTAAATTTACTGAGGCTGTCTTTGTGGCCCAGCATGTGATCTATCCTGGAGAATGTTCCATGTGCACTTGAGAAGAAGGTGTATTCTGTTGCTTTTAGATGGAATGCTCTATAGATATCAATTAAGCCTATCTGGTCTAATGTGACATTTGAGGCCTGTGTTTCATTATTGATTTTCTGTCTGGATAATCTGTCCATTGATGTAAGTATGATGTTAAAGTCCCCTGCTATTATTGTGTTACTGTTGATTTCTCCTTTTATGGCTGTTAACATTTGCCTTATGTATTGAGGTGCTCCTATATTGGGTAGATATATATTTATTATAGCTCCTTCTTGGATTGATCCCTTGATCATTATGTAGTGTCCTTCTTTGTCTCTTGTAACAGTCTTTATTTTAAAGTCTATGTTGCCTGATATGAGTATTGCTACTCCAGCTCTCTTTTGATTTCCATTTGCATGGAATATCTTTTTCCATCCCCTCACTTTCAGCCTGTAAGTGTCCCTAGGTCTGAAGTGGGTCTCTTGTAGACAGCATATATACAGGTCTTGTTTTTGTGTCCATTCAGCCAGTCTATGTCTTTTGCTTGGAGCATTTAATCCATATATGTTTAAGGTATTTATTGATATGTATGTTCTCATTGCCATTTTGTTAATCGTTTTGGATTTGTTTTTGTAGGTCTTTTTTTCCTCCTTAGTCTTTTGTTCACTTCTGTTGTGATTTGATAACTCACTTTAGTGTTCTGTTTGGATTCCTTTTTCTTTTTTGTGTGTGTATCTATTGTAGATTTTCAGTTTGCGGTTATCAGGAGGTTATTTTTATTTTTAAAGATTTTTTTTTTGATGTGGACTATTTCTAAAGCCTTCATTGAATATGTCACAACACTGCATCTATTCTATGCCTTGGCCCTTTGGCTGCGAGGCATGTGGGATCCCAGTTCTCCCACTAGGGACTGAACCCACACCCCTGACATTGGAAGGCAAAGTCCCAACCACTGGACCACCAGGGAAGTCCCTATTATGAGGTTTTGATATAGCAGACTATACATATACAAGTTTGTTTTAAGTTGCTGGTCTTTTGATTTCAAATGCATTTCCAATATACTGCATTTGTACTCTTCTATTCTCAAGATTAGTGGTTTTGATATCATATTTGTGTATGGATGACTTCCTGCCTTTAATGTATGTTTACCTTTACTGGTGAGTTTTTCCATTTGTAATTTTCTTGTTTCTAGTTATGGTCTTTTCTTTTCTGCCCAGAGAATTTCCTTTAGCTTTGTTGTAAACCTGGTTTGGTGGTGCTGAATTCTCTTAGCTTTTGCTTGTCTGTAAGGCTTTTGATTTCTCTGTCAAATCTGAACAAGAATCTAGCTGGGTAGAGTATTCTTGTTTGTAGGTTTTCCCTTTTCATCACTTTAAATATATTATGCCACTCCCTTCTGGCCTGCAGAGTTTTGGATGAAAAATCAGCTGAAAACCTTACGGAGAGTCCCTTGTATGTTACCTGTTGCTCTTCCCTTGTTGCTTTTAATATTTTCTCTTTGTCTTTAATTGTTGTCAGTTTGATTAATATGTGTCTTGACATGTTCCTTCTTGGGTTTATTCTGTATGGGACTCTCTGCACTTCCTGGACTTGGTTGACTGTTTCCTTTCCCAATTTAGGGTAGTTTTCAGCTATTATCTCTTCAAATAGTTTTTATGGCCCTTTCTCTCTCTTCTCCTTCTGGGACCCCTCTAATGCAAATGTTGGTGTTTCTAATGTTGTCCCAGAGGTCTCTTAAACTGTCCCCATTTCTTTTCATTCTTTTTTCTTTATTCTGTTCCATGGCAGAGATTTCCACCATTCTGTATTCCAGCTCACTTACCCATTCTCTGCCTCAATTATTCTGTTACTAATTCCTTCTAGTGTATTTTTCATTTCATTTATTGCATTATTCATGTCTGTTTGTTCTGTGTATTTTCTAGCTCTTTGTTAATCATTTCTTGTATCTTCTTGGTTTGTGCCTCCATTCTTTTTTTGAGATCTTGGATTGTCTTCACTCTCATTACTCTAAGTTCTTTTTCAAGTAGACCTCCTATTTCTACTTTACTTAGTTGTTCTTCTGGGGTTTTATCTTTTTCCTTCATCTGAAACATTTCCTTTGCCATTTCCATTCCCTAGGCTGCGTGTTTGTAGTTCCTTTTGCTTCCAATGTCTGCCCCCCGGTGGGTGAGGATGTTCTAGAGGTTTGTGCAGGCTTCCTGGTGGGAGGGACTGGTTCCTGCACACTGGTGAATGGAACTGTGTCTTATTCCTCTGGTGAGCAAGGCTGTGTCAAGGGGTGTGTTTAGAGGTTGCTGTGGGCTCAGGAAGATTTTAGGAAGCCTGTGTGCTGATGGGTGGAGCTGTGTGCCTGCCCTGTTGGTTGTTTGGCCTGAGGCGTCCCAGCACTGAAGCCTACACGCTGTTGGGTGAGGCTGGGTCTTGGTGACAAAATGGTGACCTCCAGGAGAGCTCATACCAATGAATACCCCAGTACCTCTGCCACCACTGCTTGTCCCCACAGTGAGCCATTTCCACCCCCCACCTTCCCAGAAGACACCCCCCCCCCATAAAGACCAGCAGGTATGTCTTGTCCAGGCTCCTATGAAATCACTGCTTTTTCCCTGGGTCCCAGTTCACATGAGACCTGTGCGCACCCTCCAAGAGTGGCGTTTCTATTTCCCCCAGTCCTATGGAGTTCCTGCAATCAAACCCCACTGGCCTTCAAAGCCAAGTGTTCTGCGGCCTCCTCCTCCTGACGCCAGACCCCCAGGCTGGGAAGCATGATGTGGGGCTCAGAACTCACTCCTGTGGGAGAACCTCATCTTGTTGTGGCTTCTTCTTTGTCTCTGGTTGTAGAATATCTTTTTTGGTAAGTTCTAGTCTTTTTTGTTGACGGTTATTCAGCAGTTAGTTGTGATTTTGGTGTTTTTGTGAGAGAAGTTGAGCTCAAGTCCCTCTACTCTGCCATCTTGTCTCCAACCAGAAGCCCAATTTCTTTCATACTATAGATGTGGATATGTGGATAAGCACATCTTTGGGTGTGTCTTCTCAGACCAATTCCCATAAAATGTGTCTGTACTTGGCAGTTCCACAGGCTCAATAGTGTAAGATAGGTTTGTTGGTCACCCCATCAAATAAGGAATTTTGTTCACAAAGTTTCTTGGTTAGGGAGCCCTCATCTTGAAAATAAATGATGTGTTTCTGTATGATGCTAGCCTTTAAAATCACACAGCCTGTTCCTGCAGGTGGTGCTGCAGGACACCTGGATCCACGTCCTCTGTGGTGTGCTTTTGGTGACCACAACAGGGCACTTACTCATGAACTGTGTTTCTTCTTCATCTATAGTCTGGAAGGTCCTGGAATGCTCTTCTCCTTATCACCCTCTCTGTTCTCTTTTCTATAATTTTTTTAAAGTAAGTTGTCAACTTCTCCAGGGAGTTCTAGACCTAAAATGGAATTTTTGTTGCTGTTTTGTCATTTCTTAATTTTGTGACCTTGGGCAAGTCACTTGACTTCTCTAAGCCTCCAGTTACCACTATGATATTGGAGATAGAAATACTTGTTCCATCTACCATACAAGATTGTTGGAAGAATCAGAGGACATTGTATTTGAGGAAGCACATCCAGACAAGAAAAATTCACACCGAGATACAATCTTGCAGCAGAGTGGAATTGGGCAGGGAAAGGATTGGACACCAGGTGAACTGGCAAGAGGTTAAGCTGGAGTGATTTCCAGGGCCAGATCTGTAATGTTATGTCCATATTAAGAAGCCTGGGGCTTCCCTGGTGGCACAGTGGTTGAGAGTCCGCCTGACGATGCAGGGGATATGGGTTCATGCCCTGGTCCTGGAAGATCCCACATGCCGCAGAGCGGCTGGGCCCGTGAGCCACGGCTGCTGAGCCTGCACATCCAGAGCCTGTGCTCCACAATGGGAAAGGCCACAGCAGTGAGAGGGCTGTGTACCGCAAAAAAATAAATAAATAAATAAATAAAAAGAAGAAGCCTGGACTTGTTATTGAAGATGGTGGACTGCCTCTGAAATGTCTGAACAGGGCAGTGGCTGGATCCTATTTTCAGTTTAGAACATTTCCTCTGGATGAAGTGTAACCACCTGTTGATAGTGGGGTAGGCAGTCTCTGCATCAAATTAGAGGACAAAGGTCTCTAACTCTTCTCTCCAAACGGTAGTTATGACAGAGCATCTTTGAGGACAGGACATAAAAATTTGTCTAAGCATAAAGCTCTCCATTTCAAGGTGAAGAAATCCATAGGATCATAGATATAGCAGGGAAGTTTCTCATGAGGACATCTGGACCATTGCCTTGACTTCAGGAGAATCAGGTACTTTCCCTCCCACTTCCAGATGAGGCAGCTATGGCTCACAGAAGTTAAATGGCTTACGTAAGTGGTGGAAGAGGAAGAGGAAGAGTCTAGACTGACAGCCTGCCTCCTCCCTGCCTTACCCCCCACCACACACACACCCATACAAATACCACATACACTCACACACACCACTCATGGCAGAGAAATCCAGAGGTCAGAGTTCTTGAAGTTCTAAAGCCTTCTTTCACATGAGTCCAAGCTAAGGAATTCTGTTTCTGAAGATTATAAAAGTGGTTATAAATATATGGTCTAATTAGAAAGCATTTCCACACAATGTATATTATGTTTCCTGAAGACTTACTATACATCAGGCATTTGGTTGTGGGTTTGTATTTGTTAGTATTTCATTTTATGTTCACAATTACTCTGTGAGGCAGGCACTATTATTATTTTATTTATGAATAAAGAAACAGGTTCAATGAAGCTAAGTTCCTTGCCCAAAGTCACAAAGTAAGTGGCAGAGCCAGGCTTCAAATCCAGGGTGGCTGCCTGAATTCTAAGCACTTCAGAATTGTGCAGCCTGCCTGGTTTAGTCTTCCTGCAGCCCTAGAGGTAGATATTTTCTCCATATTACAGATGAGGCTTGGACACGTTCAGTGGCGGTGCTTGTGTCTGCCTAGGATTTCCCTAGCCATTTCGCTCTACTCTGGTGGCTCGTCTCCTCAGCCTGACTCTTCTTCCTTCTCAGTCACAGGACAGATCTTCTCTCTGAAGAACATCTCCACAGAAATGTCAGGTTACTACATCTGTACCTCCAGCAATGATGTAGGGATGAAGTCCTGCAACATCACCGTGGCTGTCAGACCTCGTAAGAGCAGTCTGGGGAGGAAGGGAGGACGAATGCCAGAGGTGACTGGCTGATGGTCCAGAGTCAGCTGACAGGGACCAACATGGAGGTGAACTGGGTAGCCTCTTTGGGGTCTCCCATTGGCAGGGTGGCTGAGGTGATGGCCAGATGATCCTGTCCCAGGCTCCTCTCATCTGGAGGCCATCCAGTTACCTAGGTTCTTTGGAAATAGTGCCTAAGACTGGCTTCTGGAGACCTGCTTAGTCCTGCCTGCCCTTAGGGTCGCTCAGGGGGCAAGGGGGAAGTGCCCAGACTGGGCTGTCACAGAGTCAGGACCCCAACCTTTTGGGGTGGGATACCCTGATGATCTTGGGGATGAACTAGAGTAGGAGCTGGCATGACTGACCCCCGAGGTCTTTTGGCTCCAAATCTGTTGGCCATCTGTCCCTTGTCAACGCTTCCATCCTGAAGAGTATCCCCCTTGTCTGGTCACATTCCCACGAGGCTGTGACTTTCATGGAATGCCACCAGAAGCAGGCAGCGCGGCCACTTGGGCTGGGAGGAGGACTGGGGCCGCTCAGAGCCTGGGAGGGACCACCTCCCGCACCCCAGACGCCTGCTGCTGTGGTTCCTCATCCCCGGCGTGCTCGCCACCCGGGGCCTCGGCTCGTGTTGGGGGCTCGCGTTGGGGACTGGGGTTGGGGCTCAGGACGTGCGGCTCTGTTTCTCGCAGCCTCCATGAATGTGGCCCTGTACGCGGGCATCGCGGGGGGCGTGGCCGTGGCACTCCTCATCATTGGCATCATCGTCTACTGCTGCTGCCGCCGGGAGACTGGCAAGGCTGAGGATGCGGAGGTCACGCGGCCGTGAGTGCCGGGGGTGGGCACCCTGTTGGCAAGGGTCTCAGCACATTGGGAAGATGCACCCCAGCTTCCCACAGCCTCTTCCACTCATAACACCCCAGGGGGCAGCTGGTAACGGTAAAAAATAACTTTTATCAGCCCCATTTTATAGCTGAGAAAAGAGTCAATGATTCACCCCAATCCGAAAGTGGCACTGCAGTCCGGAACTTGACTCCCAGGCCCATAGTTCTCCAGTCTCTGATCTCAGAGTGGGGCTTCCGGTGGGTGCCCAGGGCAGGGGTAGGGGGCTGCGGAGGCTCTGTAACAGGCGGCTCCCCTCGCAGAGCCAGCCTGTTCCCATAATGCCCTCAGCTCAAGTCTGTGCCACCCTGCTTCCGCTCTGAGCCCAGCCCTTCAGCCCAGTGTCCCTTTGCCGCTGGACGGGTGGGGATGGGGGATCTGATGGCTGTTGCAGGGGAAGCACTAGGCCAAGCTCCCTCAGGTCTGAGTGAGTGAGGGCAAACCCTACCCCTCTGTCCTCACTGCCTGCAGGAATCGGGCGGGCTACCAGGAGCCACCGGAGCAGCTGACAGAGCTTTCCAGAAGACAGGAAGAGGGGACCGAGGATGACTATAGGAATGAAGACCAGAGGGGCCCCAGCCGAGAGTCCCTTGACCAGGCTGGCTGATGACCAGGGCCTGCTGCAGGAGGGGGTCGGGGGGGCATTAGGGGGTCATGCCCCTGCCTCCATGCCTCCTCTCTCCTTTCCAAGCCCCACTTTTCTGACTCTTGGTCCCAGTCATTGATGGGACGCTTCTTCCCCCATGTCAGCTGCTGGAAGACTTGGCTTGGCCTGGCCAAGGAGATCTCACTTGTGACTGAGCTTGTCAAGGGCCCTCACCTTCGAAGCTGCCCTGGTATGGCTGTGCCCGGCTCGGGGCCCCACCCTCACCCTGGACTAGGCAGCAGCCTCCACCTCCCCATGGTGTTCCTGCTCCATTGGGGTGACACCAGCCTCAGGAGAGCCAGAGTCGCCCTCTCCACCTGTGTGCCTAGCACCCAGGGGAACGGCTCCTGGCAGAGGTTTTGTGTACAATACATTTTTGTTGAATGAATGAAAGAATAAATGAGTATGTAAAGGAGTCCCTTCATTTATGCAACTTTGGTGCTTTGGACCCACGTTGGCCTGGCCTCAAGCTCCCTTTCCTCCTACCTGTCCCTCCAGGCCCATCTCAGATCCCAGTGAATTCTATAACCCCATCCTAATCTCCCACACAGATGGGGACAATCTTGTTACTTTGTTCCACGCCCATTGCGGGCCACATGGCACAGTTGTCTGAGCATGTCTCTCCGCCTGTGCTACAATGGGAGCACCAGGGGGCAGGACATGGGCGTCACTCCCTCTCTGCTCTCCCTGGAGTCCTCGCAGCCGGCAGCCTGCTAGAGGGTGCTCAATCCAGCTCAATTGGGGAAACTGCTTTGCTAGGTTGGGCCTTCTGCTCTCTGGTCTCCCTGATGGGATTGTGGACACCAAGAGGACTCCAACCCAAACCCACTTACTAGTCTCATGATTTAAGTGGGAGATAATTTAAATAATGAACACACACCCATGTGAGCACAGACACAGGAGCTAGTTTGCAGCTGGTCCTGGATTGTCAGATCATAGTGATTCCTCTCAAGACCAGAGTAACTGACATGTCCACCTCTGTTTCCTGATACCTAACCCCTGCCCCGACCTTGCCCGCTCTTGACTTGGCTGGGCTGCCGGCTCTGCTTTGCTGGCTTGGCTGTCCTGCTGTCCTTTCCACAGCCTCTCCCCTGTTGGTTGAATATTCTGCTCCTAAGAGCTCAGGCAGTATCCTGGCTTCTTGGGTCTTGTGACCCAGTGGCCAGTCCCACCCAAATGCAATTTACTAGTAAGTAAACACTGTCATTTTTTCCCAGATGATTAGAAAAGCAATTATGTAAATCTGTTGTCCATCTGTGATTTTTTAAAATATATTTTTTATATATTTTGTTAAATTCTTTGCTTCATAAAAAAATGCCATCAGTAGTAATAAAATTGTTAGTGGAGATTCTTGTTTCTTTTTTAAGGTGGGTTTTATTCATACCAAGGTAGAGCTTATGTCTCATGGGCTTATGTCGACCAACCATGGGCCTCTTGGGCTTCCTAGGAGAGGTGAGTTGAGCGAGAGGAATAGAGGGTCAGATCCTGTTGGGTCCCATCGACTGTGGCCACTGTAGGGTCAGGCAGTGTCGCAAGTGGTTGCCGGGGATGGGACAGAGCCTGTCTGTTTGTGGAAAAACATTCCAAGTGCCTGCAGTGTTAGGAAGAGCACGCGGGCCTGGGAGTCAGTGCGTATGCTTCAAGGAAGATGCTGGGGAGGCCCCTGCCAGTTATACCCCAAATAGCGCCCCTCCTGAGAGAGGGGAGGAAGCAGCGCCACCTCCATCCCGCTCCAGCTGTCAGAGACCTGGTGACTCCTCCCCAAGCAGCTTGCCCCACAGTCAGCGCTCAGCTCTGCCACCCTCTCCTGCCATATGTTCAAGGTCCTCTCCTCCATGTTCTTCCCGTGGTGTCCTATGCTCCCCCCATCCCAGCACCTGTCCCACAGTACTGTCATAACCACAGTCTGTGTCTGCTGAAGCCTGTGAGATTCATGAGAATAGGAACTGAATCTTACTCATGGCCTGGCACATGCTGACCCAAAACTTGATACCTGTTTGTTGAGTGAATAAAGTTTTGTGTCACTGTATCCTGCCCAAGGCCATCTCCTAGTCCTCTAGACACTTTGGGTGCCTTCCAGCCCTCCTGGTGCAAGGTTCTACACACACATTCTTGAGGTAGCTGTGGAAGGGAGGCACCCACCTCCCCCCATCCTGGCCTGGCTCACCTCTCTGCCTCTGGAAGGGCTCTGAAGGTTCACCCACCTTACCTCCAGGCTTAGGCAAGTAAACGAGGGAAATCAGGACCAACTGCATTCATTCAGCTACAAATATTTTGTGAGCACCTACTATGTGCCAGGCACAGTGCTGGCTGCTGGGGATATAAAGGTCACTATGACATCACTACTCAGGAGGAGCTACATTCTAATGGAGGTGACAGATGGGAACATGATTATGTGAAATGGAGAAGAAGCCGTAAGAATGCAGTGGCGGGAGGCTGGAGTAACTCAGCCAGAGGGGTTCAGGAAAGCTTCAAAGAGGAGGTGATGTGTGGGCTGCATCTTGAAGGAAAACAAGGAGTTTCACAAGTGGAATGGAGGTGGCACTGACCCTTCTGTCCTCCATTTCAGGTCTCTCTTACTTGGGTCCAAATCACATTATCAGTTGGTGACACTACACTCTCCTGCTGAATTTATTTCAATCCAGAAGCTCAATGAGAATCAGATTATTGTAGGCTCTCTTACAGTCAACATTAGCCCAACAGTACAGCCTCCTTCCCAACTCAGGGTTTCCAGTTGACCGTTCAAAGACTTAATGGTGTTTGAGAAGAGACTCCAAGGCTACCATTGGCTGAGGGAAGATTGTTTGCTAGACACTTGTTAAGCACTTGAGACAGTTTTTCATGCAATCCTCACTTGTACTTTCAAATATTAAGGTATATGGCAAGGTCAGGCATGCATATCATTACCAAAATAAGGACACTAGCTGCCCAGAGAGCTCCCTGCCAGGCAATATGTACATTGGTAAATTAGCCGCAGTTCAGGGTCTTGTTATTAAGTTGCTTTTGTGCACACTGACAGGGCATTGGCTTTCAAAGGCAGAGTCACATTAACCAACCTCACAGAGCCTGATGTACAATACTAATAGCAAGCACTTAGATAGCAGGTGCTCTGAGCCAGCCACTGTTTCAAGCACCTTCCATATAACATCTCATAATCCTCACCACAACTCTATGAGATAAATCTTATTATTGTGTCCATATTACAAATGAGGAAGCTGAGGTACAGTGAATTTTAGCATTTGGGATAAACACAGAGTGTCAATTTGCTATTTACAGTTGTCAAGTAGAATGGACTTCTGTCCACCTGACCCAGGCATTCTCACCCTATGGGCACCATGTCCTCAGTTGCTTACTGGGCATGGAATCATAACAAGGGAAGTTGGTTGTCTTCAAGGAGCCCTCCCCCTCTGTAGCAGTGTGTACAACCAATCATGTCATCTGTGGGGACTCTGAAACCTTCTCTGGCCTTGACCTTATTCCTGGAGGTTCTGGTTTAGGACCCTGGGCATCTGCAGAGGTGATGCCTGATCCCTACTGGAAAGTGTAGGTCCCAGGAAAGGCCTCTTCATGGACACTTGGCTACTGGCTATTGAGTTTGCTCACTGAGATTACCTCTCCTGTGGCCAGTTTCCAGAAAAGCTTGTCTACTGTCTCTATTTTATGGATGAGGAAACTGAGGATCAGGGAGATAATGCCATCCAAGTTAACATAGCAAGTCAGTATCAGAGTAAGGATTAGATTCAGTTCTGTCTGACTCTGAAGACCATACTCTTCCCATTGACCATATTTCCTCTTGACCCCATGTGTATATACAGGATGACTGAATGGGGAAAAAGTGGGAGTGGAGACAGAGTTAGGGGGTTTTGTTAGTTTGTTTCAAATTTGGCAGTTACCTACTATAATACAGGTATTTCAGATATAACATTATAAGTGCATTTCTAAAAAACCTTGCATTCTGCAAAATCACAAGCTAAAAATAATAGGGCTTAAAAGAAAATTAGTATTAGAAGCATACCAATAAAGCTTTGTAACCTGATCACTTTATTTTTAATAATTAATTGATTTTATTTATTTGGCTGCTCTGTGTCTTAGTTGCGGCATGAGGGATCTTCGTTGCTGCATGCGGGATTTTTAATAGTGGCTTGTGGGATCTTTAGATGCAGCATGCAAACTCTTAGTTGTGGCATGTGGGATCTAGTTCCCTGACCAGGGAATCAAACCTGGGCCCCCTGCATTGGGAGCACAGAATCTTAGCAACTGGACCACCCGGGAAGTCCCTTGATCACTTTTAAACATTAACAATCCTAGTGAAAATACAAGTGGTGTTAAGTCCATGCTGTTAGTACCAAGTTTCATAGTTATCAACCTCAAACCCTCAAGCCCCATGGGTATTCATTTCTGTAGAGACCTACTCATCAAAATTTAAAAATGATCCAGGCAGACTCACTGTAGAGTTGCTGGAGGGGGGTGTCTCTCTTTTAAAAATTTGATTTTTATCACATGTGTTGGTTTTAGGCTATGTGCATATCTTTGTACCTGAGTTTTCTTGTTAGTACAGTTGAACCTTGAACAACATGGGTTTGAATTGCACAGGTCCACTTGTATGCAGTGTTTTTTCAATAAGTGTATTGAAAAAATTTTTGGAGATCTGCAACAATTTGAACAACTCGCAGACAAACTGCATAGCCTAGAAATATCAAAAAAATTAAGGAAAAGATAGGTATATCATGAATGCATAAAGTATATGTAGGTACTAATTTATTTTATCATTCACTATATAAAATATACACAAATATATTATAAAAAAGATAAAATTTATCAAAACTTATGCTTACAAACACAAACCATACATGGTGCCATACCCAGTAGAGGGAAATTTAAACAAGTGTAAAGATACAGTATTAAATCATAATGGCATAAAATTAACTATGGTACATACTGTACTAACGTATATAATCTCATAGCCACCTCCTGTTGCTATTGTGATGAGCGAGTGTCCACCATGCTGTGTGATGCTAATCAGCTAATCATCACGTGAGCAGTTTATCTCTCCAGGTAATTGCGTGTCACAGTAAAAAGTGATCTCAACTTTCTTGTGTATTTTCCATCGTGTTTAGTGCAATGCCATAGACCTTGAGTAACAACACCACGGGACCCATACAAAGTGTCACTAGTGATGCTGGAAGTGCTCCCAAGAAGCAGAGAAAAGTCCTGACATTACAAGAAAATGTTAAATGGCTTGATAGGTACCATAGATTGAGGTCTGCAGCTGCGGTTGCCCACCATTTCAAGATAATAAATCCAGCATAAGGACCATTGTAAAAAAAGAAAAGGAAATTCGTGAAGTCATTGCTGCAGCTACTCCAGCAGGCTTGAAAACCTTGCACTTTTTGCAAAACACCTTTTAATCTAGTATTGAAAGTGCAGCTTTTATGTGTGTGCAGGATTGCTATCAGAAAGGCAATACCGGGCTTCCCTGGTGGCGCAGTGGTTGAGAGTCCGCCTGCCGATGCAGGGGACACGGGTTCGTGCCCCGGTCTGGGAAGGGAAGATCCCACATGCCGCGGAGCAGCTGGGCCCGTGAGCCATGGTCGCTGAGCCTGCTAGTCCGGAGCCTGTCCTCCGCAATGGGAGAGGCCACAACAGTGAGAGTCCCGCGTACTGCCAAAAAAAAAAAAAAAAAACACAAGAAAGGCAATACCTGTAGACGATAATGTGATTCGACAAAAAGTGAAGTCATTATATGATGACTTAAAGCAAAAGGAAGGTGAAGGATCTAAAGCTGGAGAATTTAATACTAGCAAAGGATGGTTTATAATTTTAGAAAGAGGCGTGGCTTAAAAAATATCAAGGTAAGAGGAGAAGCAGCTTCTGCTGACCAAGAGGTAGCAGACGAGTTCCCAGATGCCATTAAGAAAATCACCTGGGCTTCCCTGGTGGCGCAGTGGTTGAGAATCCGCCTGCCGATGCAGGAGACACGGGTTCGTGCCCTGGTCCGGGAAGATCCCACGTGCCGCGGAGCAACTAAGCCCGTGAGCCATGGCCGCTGAGCCTGTGCTCCGCAACGGGAGAGGCCACAACAGTGAGAGGCCCGCATACCGCAAAAAAAAAAAAAAAAAAAGAAAATCACCGAGGAGAAAAGAAATCTGCCTGGACAGGTTTTTAACGCAGATGAAAGTGCCCTGTTCTGGGAAAAAAATTCCACAAAGGACATTTATTAGAAGGAAGAAAAACAAGCACCAGGATTTAAAGCAGAAAGGGATAGGTTAACTCTACTATTTTGTGCAAATGTAGTGGGATTTATGATCAGGACCGCCCTTATCTATAAAGCTGCTAACCTCACAGCCTTGACAGGAAAATATAGACACCAGCTGACCACCGCCAGTCCTTTGGCTGTACAAGAAGAAGATTAGACAATAAGAACTCTTTTTTCTGGATTGGTTCCTTCGATGCTTTGTCCCTGAAATCACGAAGTACCTTGCCAGTAAGGGACTGCCTTTTAAAGTTCTTTGGATATTGGACAATGCCCCTGGTCACCCAGAACCTCATGATTTCAACACAAGGCATCGAAGTGCTCTATGGAAATGATTGCCAATGCAATGGAAGAGAACCCCAGTAGGGAGAACATCATGGAAGTCTGGGAGGTTTACACCATTCAAGATGCCATTGTTATTATAGAAAAAGCCATGAAAGCCGTGGAGCCTAAAACAATAAATCCCTGCTGGAGAAGACTGTGTCCAGATGTTGCGCGTGACTTCACAGGATTTACAACAGATCCTATCAAGGATGGCATGAAAAAACTGTGGATATGGAAAAAAAAAAGTTGGGGAGTGAAGGTTTTCGAGATTAAGATCTTGGAGAAATTCAAAAGCTAACAGACTTCACACCAGACGAATTAAAAGGATTGGCATACCATATAGAAACATTTTTAGAGAAATGAAAAAGCAAGAAAGTCAGACAGAAATTACAGTGTATTTCCATAAAGTTACACCAAATGTGCCTGTCACTCCAGCCTCCGCTTCTACCTCCTCCACCTCTTCTGCCTCTGCCCCCTCAGCCCACTCAATGTGAAGACGATGAGAAGACCTTTATGATGATCCACTTCCCCTTAATGAATAGTAAATAATCATCATGCCCTACTGTTAATAGATTTATCTGTTGTGTTTGTGTCTTCGTGTGAAAATCTAAAAACTGCATAGCAAGAACTGTATGAGAAGTTTTTGTGCCATCATCATCATTATTGCTTAAGTAATCATCGTGTAGAACATCATGTGTAAGACTTGTACTGAAGTGGATAGCCCATCCTTACATAGGCATAAGGTGAGTGATATTTACAGTAATATAAAATTAATATTGTTTCAGTTTTTTTACTTTGTTTTCAAAGAATTACATTGCCATGTAGTATGCCTCTCCCTCTCTCATAATTAGAGAAACTGCCTACTAGCCTATCATAACAGGTAAGTGTGGGTTTTCAAAAAATGTAAACAATGTTTGCAATACTATACTATGAATTTGACTGTAATATTGGATACCATAAACATTTTTTTTTACTTACCATTTCTCTATTGTGATTTCTTTTTTGTTTTCTCATTAAATTTATATTTTCCTTTTAATCTTTTTTTTAACTTTTTATTTTATATTGGAGTATAGCAGATTAATAATGTTGTGATAATTTCAGGTGCACGGCAAAGTGACTCAGTCTTACATATACGTGTATCCATTCTCCCCCTAACTCCCCTCCCATGCAGGCTGCCACATAACACTGAGCAGAGTTCCCTGTGCTATACAGTAGGTCCTTGTTGGTTATCCATTTTAAATATAGCAGTGTGTACATGTCATTTCAATGATTCATTCACTAGTGTATACGTTAGGCTACCATGAAGCACTTGTAAACATTACACTAGCTACAGTAAAGCAACCGTATTGCTGCTTCTTTGTTATCAAAGCATGATTCATTATACTTGTAAATAAATATGAATTTCTTTTTCACATTGTCTCTTCATTTTTGATGTTTGGTGTTAGTAACATGTCCATATAACATCTACAGCATTTTGTGTCATATAAGATGATACTGATGTAGGTACTGACCGATGATTTATCTTGTAAACGTTGTAAAGTTATGGTATTAATAAATACAGTACAATACTGTAAATGTATTTTCTCTTCCTTATGATTTTCTTAATAATATTTTCTTTTCTCTAGTTTACTGTATTGTAAGAATAAAGTATATAATACATAAAACATACAAAATATGTGTTAGTTGACTGTTTACATTATAGGTAAGGCTTCCAGTCAACAGTAGGCTAACAGTAGTTAAGATTTTAGGAAGTTAAAAGTTATATGCAGATATTTGACCGCACAGGGATTGGACCCCTATCCCCATGTTATTCAAGGGTCAACTGTATATAGATATACCTGCCTTCGCCACTTGTGGGAAAGGGCCACAATATATTGCAGGATCTTTAAAAAGATCCTCTTTTAAAAAATTACACAAGGGAAGTGTCTGTTGTTATCAACCAGCTTAAGCCAAGCTATGCTACAGTAACAACATAAAATCTCAGTGGTTCACAATAACAAAGGGTTATTTCTTGCTCATATAACATGCCGTCTCAGGTCAGCTCAGCCTTGCTCCACATCTTCCTCCTTCTGGGACCCAAGGGGAAGATCAACCTGTAATAAGGAAGAAACTTTTTATTCTATTACAAGTTGATCACTAAAGGGATATTGCCTATAAGCTTAAATGATACATAAAAGCTCATTTCTGGGAACCCTGCCTCCCAGGTAATGAGCATTAAGCTAAATTACCTTTGTTTAGTTCACAGGAAACAGCCTGACCAGTCCCACCTGTGAATGACTGCAGGAAGGAAGAAATTAACACCTCTCCTCTGGAGGCTGACCGGAACCAGGAAATGTTTGACTTCACTCTCTCCACTTTTAGTATAAATGAAGCCTGAGTTCTAACTCAGGCAAGACTGTTCTTTGGGGGACGAGTCTACCATCTTCTCAGCTTGCTGGCTTTCTGAATAAAGTCATTATTCCTTGGCCCAACGACTCCTCTCTTGATTTATTGGCCTGTCGTGCAGGAGCAGTTTGAGCTTGGACTTGATAACAAGTTTAGGCACAGCCCACCAGGAGCCTTGCTGCTCCTGGCTGACCACCCCAGTTGGGAAATGTTCAGGTGAAGGCCTAGCAGCTGCCAGGACCACTTGTCTTAAGGATCTTCCCTTCAAAATTCCCCAAGCAGCACCGGCTGCCCCAGCACTTGGCAATAGGAGCAAGGAATCAGCATTTGAGAGCTGACAGCTCTATTTAGTAGGGTAAGTTGCTCTGGTATGTACAGCTGGAAACTTTATTCCTCTCCATTTGGGGCTTTTTCTCCAGAATAAGCCAGTTAGTTTTGCATTTGAGTGGGGTACCCTGTTGGAGAGAGGAAAGAGTTGTTGGACTTTTACCCGATGTGTGTACTGGTTCATTTGTTTCTTTGGATGCTAGCATTTGTGTGTGAAGTTTGTGTTTTGTCTTGAATTTGTCTCTAAAAATGGGGGCTATTTCAACTATCCCTAAAGCCCTCTGAGGCGCATTTTGGATAAGTGATCTGATTATAGCTATGAACCCATGGGTGAGAGGAAGATGATATATTATTGTAACAACGTGTGGCCACAGTACCTGTTAGGATATCTCTACAAGGGTTTAGGAGATCTCAGAACCCCGTGCACCATGTACTGCTACCCTTGCTGTGTTAATTACATTATTTATGGTCCCCTGTGTCATTGGTATATGTAAAACCCCCAAGACCCAACTTGAGGGTTTATTTAGAATTTTCTGTTTGTCCTTTGGGTTTTTTGTTTCATTTTGTTTGGTACTGTTTCTCCATTTACAGCCAAATCAGTTCTGTGATATTTAAAACTTTTACTGATGTCAAATGGAGGAAAGGAACAGGAAAAAAAAAAAAAAAGCTGTCTGTTCTTGTCCTAGAGTGGGACATTCCCAGGAAGGAAAGTTTCCACTTGGTGCCTAAGATCACCAAAAGCTACAAATAGAAGTGTCTTTTCCATAAATATTAGTAAAAAGGGTCTAGTCATCTAGACAGGTGACCTTGATTTGTCCCATCTGCCAGAAATGCAATTCGAATCCAACCTCTTTTGTAACTGTTGGGTTTTATATTGCTGTAGCTGATTCATGGCCAAAATTTTGGAAGGAGAACTATGAAGTCTCTGTTTGTGTGTTTGTACTTGTTATAGATGGGTGGCATTGCCGAAACTAACTTGTAAAAGAACTGTTTAATTGGCTTAAAGGAAATTAAGTGCTTATATAAATAGTCAAATATAAAAGAAACTGGTCAGAATGAATTTCAGGTTCATGTGATCTAGGAAATATTCAGTATTGATTAATATCTGGTATTAAAGTTAACTTAATCTTGTTGCTCTGATTAATACAGACATGTCTTTAGAATCATCAACATTAATTACAGTACTTTTATTGTCCCTAGGTTTACTAGAAATCAAATAAGACCTTATTCCTGTTACAAAGTTTGTCAGCAAGAAAAATAATATGACAAAGCTTTTACGTAAATAAAACAGAGGTAAATGAGATAAGAGTTTTAGGTAAACTCCGTAGGAATAATTATGCTTTGAGAATGTCTATATAAAACAGTGTTTCCAGATTTTCGTAACTTGAAACTAAACTAAGTTAAATGAAGAGAATTTGTTGACTATCTGGGTCATTTCAAATAGGATAGAATATTAATTGCTGGCCAGGTCTAAGTTTACCTACCTTTGCCTTCTTAGGAAAGGAAGACTAAAGCATAAGTTTGTCAACCAGGAAATGCTGATATGACAAACAGTTTACACTTACTTGCTTCTTGGTTTTCACTAGAGATTAAGGTTTTAAGGTTAAGAATCATAAGGGAAACATTTCAGTATGCAAAGATGTAGGATGTGTGTTTTTCAGCACAGAAGGTATGAGGAATGAAAATCCCTTTTGTTAAAGGGAAAAAGGTGACATGGTCAGTATTGGCTAAGATAAGAATTGAACTTAATTAAGAAAATGAAGGGCTTCCCTGGTGGCACAGTGGTTGAGAGTCCGCCTGGCGATGCAGGAGACACGAGTTTGTACCCGGGTCCTGGAGGATCCCACATGCCGCGGAGCGGCCGGGCCCGTGGGCCATGGCCGCTGAGCCTGCGTGTCCGGAGCCCGTGCTCCGCAACGGGAGAGGCCACAACAGTGAGAGGCCCGCGTACCACAAAAAAAAAAAAGAAAATGAATGTTAAATGTAAAGTGATACAAACCCTGAATCGGTTTCCTAAGAGGGCAAAGTTTTCTTCAAATATTGAACTGCTTTTAGTAATTGTGGGTTTTTTTGTTTAAGCGATCTGTATTTGCCATTGAGGTCTTATTATCACTGGTTAAAACTTTTTGATATTTTGATAAACTTCCCCCAAATCAAATTCTGGGTTAGGTTCCTTTGACCTCTAGCTAACTTTGAAGTTTTCCAAAGGATCCCTGGAACACCTCAAACTATTTGTTTTCTCTCCATCTCAGAGAGAGGAATACTCAGCTAATTGGGCTCATTCAGTATGTTGAATTACTTGCGAAGCACTGTCAAATAAGTTGTGATAAAACTTTTTGGACTGTATCATATGGGTAAACATTATTAATGTACATATTCTGGACATTATATGGAACTCCTAAAATTCTGGTGTAACTCCTAAAATTCTGGTGTATCCTGGTAGATGATATCAGTCATAATTTTAGTAATTATCTTAAGTTGTTTGTCACAGCAGTAACCAAGTTTCTTTTCAATTGCATTGTAATTCCAGTGGGTTGATGCAGAAGCAAGATGGTTAGGGATGATCAATTGCTATTTATAGCTTTACAGGGGCTTTTGAATGACTCTATAGCTATTTTGTGAAGAAGCAGAGAAGAATGATGAAATCCTTTATGTGCAAGCACTTGTGCTCTTACCTCAGGGAAAACAAGAAAAGGAAGGGAATGAGAGTGAAGATATGTTGCTTCAAACCTTAACTCTTTCCAGCTGAGCTAGGTGTCCCAGCTGCTCTGGCTATTATGCCAATATATCCACCCCTTCCTCCACCTCCCATTCTTTTCCACCTTCCATTCTTTACTAGCCCCAATTCCTGACCCTGGGGCTCAGGACTTTCCCTCCTTCTAGGGATCAATTAGAAAATCCTGTTAGTTTCTGGGCCACAGGGACTTGGTCTGATATCACCATCTAAGAACCAAAAGGGCACTCAGTTTGAGCCAGGAGCCACTCCCAGGGCAGGACAATTTCAATTGCTGTTATCTCACATAGGGGGCTAAATGCAAATAACTAGCCAGCTGGGTTTATATTTTAATTGGAAAGATCACCACCCTCCTTTATAGGGATAATCCTTTACACCTGAAGCCCACTTGGCAGTACCCACAGATGAACCAAACTGAGATCCCAGTGAGGGAGGAATGCTGGAATTAGAGCAATACTTATTAGTGCATCTTGGCAGGCCTTTGAAAAGAGAAACCAAAGCAAAAGTTTGAACAGGACTCAAGAAATTTGGCAAAAAATAAAAACCCCAGGAAAGGAGACAGAACTTCCCCCCACACCCCACCCCTTGAAGTCTACGAAAAGTTAAGACCAGAAGTATGTGCTCACGGCATGCCAGCGAAGGCCAATAACACATGGCCAATACTAATCCCAATAAGAAGGGATGTCAGGACACCTAATCTAAAGCAATATCCTTTAAGGCAAGAGGATCACTTCTCCCATAAACTGACTTGTCAAGATACCAGCCAGTGTATTACTTGCATCTGTCCCTCCAGGACATATACAAAATTGGTGGTATTGGTACTGTCCATGCGGGTCCAGTGGAGACTGTTCTCAAATCTGGCATGGTGGTCACCTTTGCTCCAGTCAACATTACAACTGAAGTAAAGGCTGTTGAAATGCACTATGAAGCTTTGAGTAAAGCCCTTTCTGGGAACAATGTGGGCTTCAATGTCAAGAACGTGTCTGTCAAAAATGTTCGTTGTGGCAACGCAGCTGGTGACAGCAAAAATGACCCAACAATGGAAGCAGCTGGCTTCGCAGCTCAAGGGATTACCTTGAACCATCCAGGCCAAGTCAGTACTGGATAGGCACCTGTGCTGGATTGTCACACAGCTCACATTGCTTGCAAGTCTGCTGGGATGAAGGAGAAGATTGATCATAATTCTGGGAAAAAGCTGGAAGATGGCTCCATATTCGTGAAATCTGGTGATGCTGCCATCGTTGATATGGTTCCTGGTAAGCCCATGTGTGCTGAGCTTCTCTGACTATCCTCTTCTGAGCCGTTTTGCTGTTTGTGACATGACAGATGGTTGCTGTGGGTGTCATCAAAGCAGTGGGCAAGAAAGCAGCTGGGGTTGGGAAGGTCACCAAGTCTGCCCAGAAAGCTCAGAAGGCTAAATGAATGTTATCCCCAATACCTGTCTTAATCCCCAATACCCAGTCTTAATCAGTGGAAGAATGGTGTCAGAACTGTCTCAATTGTCTCAATTGGCCATTTAAGTTATAGTAAGACTGGTTAATGATAACAATGCATCGTAAAACCTTCAGAAGGAAAGGAGAAAGTTTTGTGAACCATTTGTTTTGTATGTGGCAGTTCTACGTTATTAGTTTTTAAAATCAGTAGCTTCTAATTAGTTAAAACCCTCCTTAAGGAAATTATCCCCTGATTTGGATTAAGGCATTGGAACTACATTCATTCTGGAGACTGCAATCAACAGGAAAAACCAAGAAAATGAATACTAATTTAACTTGGGATAAGGCCTTGCCAATTGCCCTGCTACAGGTCAGTGGCTCCCAGAAGCAGGCTTAAATTAAACCCTTTTGAAGTATTGTATGGTAGGCCACTCCAGGTGTCTGCCCAGGCGAGAGAATCTATAAATACTTTAAAAGACCTAGCAGTTGCCAATTATGTTAAAACTTTGGACACTATACCAACCTCTGTTCATGTGTTTGCCTCCAGCAGGTCTACCCATCCAACTGAAGTAGATGGTAGTTTCATTGTAGCTGGAGAAGGGTCAACCAATTTGTTTACTTTTGTTCAAATAACTAGCTTTTGAACAAACTACTTTTGTTCAAATAACTAGGAATTGAGTATATGTCTTGGGAACTGGAACCAAAATCCCAAGTTCAAGTACAAATTAGACAACAAAGTGTTAAGGGGTTTCATCAGGTTCAAATAGTGGTAGATAAAAAAGGACTGACCAAAGATTCTAAGGAATATTCATCACCTCCAGAAATAGCCAGAACAGTCTTTGTCCCTTTTCCCACAAGATTGTGGAATGGATATTGACAGTGGGGAATTGTAATAGGGAAGAATCTTTGTATTCTATTACAAGTTGATCACTAAAGGGATATTGCCTATAAGCTTAAATGATACATAACAGCCCATCTCTGGGAACCCTGCCTTCCAGGTAATGAGTGTTAAGCTAAAATACTTTTGTTTAGCTCACAGGAAACATCCTGAACAGTCCCACCTGTGAATGACTGCAGGGAGGAAGAAATTAATACGTCCCCTCTGGAGGCTGACTGGAACCAGGAAAATGTTTGACTTTACTCCCTCCGCTAATTCAGGCAAGATGGTTCTTGGGCACACAAGTCCACCATCTTGGTCCACTGGCTTTCTGAATAAAGTCACTATTCCTTGCTCCAACAACTTGTCTCTTGATTTATTGGCCTATCATATGATAAGTAGTATGAGCTTAGACTAGGTAACAAACCCAGCTCTCAGGACAATTCTGGTCTCACGGCAAAGGAAAAAGAAAAATGAGAGACTCACAAGATGAGTTAGAGGCACTATCCCTTCTGTTCCCATTTCATTGTCCAGAGACAGTCACATGTCATAGAGCAGGGACTCGTCCTCCTCAGGGAGAGGCAGTGAAGATACTGAACAATCATACCATCTACTCCACGGTCCCTTCCCTGTACGCAGTTTCCCCATACAGCTTAACATAAAGGAAAGTGAATCAGTTCTTAAAATTACTTAACTTGAAGCTACTTTTGGAAGGAAAGGTAGCCACTTGTGCAGAATATTTAGCTTCTTTATTAAGTCCATCATATATTGCTTAGGTTTTGTCTTTCATTGCAGGAAACTAGTTCTTTATTGCTGGGAAAGCCATCACCTCCCCAAGGCCTGAAAGGACCAGGGGAGAGAAAGGGGTGAACCCTTCCAGAACCCAGCAAGAGCGAGAAGCACAGAGGAGGGTTTCCAGCAGTTGGTGGAATCATGGAGAGATGCTGCCACCACCACAGCAGCAGTGCCAGTGCAGAGAGTGGGCAGAGGAGGAAACACCATCGCCCATTTCTCCTCCCACTCTCCCATCCTGCCCACCTCTTGTTGGCAGAACCCAAGTAGAAACTAGATGGCAAGAGATCAGGCTGTGCCCTCCTGGAGTACAAAGTAAAGAAGAAAGGGAACGAGAATGGATTTGGGGGAGAGGAGGAAGGTGCAAATTAAGAGTAATCAACACAGCTGCCTTCGCCTATAACCAACTGGGAGTATTCCATTTTTACCAGGAACTAGATCTCTTCATCCTCCTCAGCCTCACCCCTGCACCTTCTTACGGGGGTGGAGAGAGACTCATTCTGCCTTCTAAAAGAGTTATAGCTCATTCAGAGGTGACCCAGTCTACGTTCCAAAAAAAGGAATTTCAGAAATACTCATACTGTATTCTGAAGGCCTAAAGAACAAGCACCATTCGATGTCTTTCCAGTTCCAGAAAATGGGGGATTGATTCCTCATATGGCTGGTCCTGCAACCATGTCGTAGCTGGCTGAGGGAGGCTGTAGGGTGGCACATATGTATATGCCAAACATACACAGGAAGGTGGTGTGATTCTATAGCACCTCTCCACTAGACTTTTTCCCCTTACAATATTTTCCTTGAAATAATCTCAAACTTATAAAAAAATAAGTATTATATAAAAGACTTTTCCTGAATCATTTGAGAATAAGTTGCCTGCACAATGTCCCATCACCCTATATATGTATGTTTAATATATGTTTTCTTCCCTTAAGGATATTTTCCTGTCTAACTACAGTATAGCCATCAAAATCAGGAAATCAGTATCAATATCCTCAGACCTCATTCAAGTTTCACCAGTTTCCCCAGGCATATCCATTGGAGGAGAAGACTCTAGTTGAGAATTACTCATTGCATTTAGATATGTATATTTAGTCTCCTTCGTTCTGGAACAATTCCTCTATCTTTCCTTGATTTTCATGATTTTGACACTTCTGATGACTACAAGCCAGTTATTTTGTAGAATGTCTCTCAGTTTGGGTTTGTCTGATGTTTCTTCATGATTAAATTCTTACATCTTTGACAAGAATATCACAGAAATGAAGCTGTGTTCTTCTCTTTGAATCCTATTACATGGCACAGGATTTCAGTTTTCCTGTTATTGATGATGTTAACTTTGATCACAGGATGAAGGTGGTGTCTGCAAAGTTTCTCCACTCTAAAGTTACTTGTTTTCCCATTGCAATTAAAAAGTGTTTCCTTGAGAGGTTTTAGAGACTATGGAAACATCCCATTTCTCATTAAACTTTTAGTTTATTCATCAACTTATTAAGTTTCTATAGACTCTTGCATTTCTGTTTTAACAACTGGGCTAGGACCCATTGCTATCATTATTTATTTTGACATTTAATGGTCCCAGATTTGGCAGTGGGAGCCCCTCTCAGCAGTGAAAAGATCTAGTGAATGAAATATATTTATTCCACACACACATTATCCTCTACTTTACCTCTATATTGATTTCTATATTCACCTCTCTATACTGAAGACCATTAGTTCACACCAATGCCACCAATTCTAATCCAAACACACCACATGGTTAATTAGAGTTTTCTCCCTTTCCATATTGGTATATTCCTCCTCCAGCAGTGAAAATTCAGACTCCAATTTTCTTTCATTTATTTCCTTATTTGATCAATTTCCCTGGCTGTTGACCAATCTCCCTTTACTCCACCTATGCTCTCAGCATACACATTTAGATATTGATTCATCTCATATTAATATTTGAGTGTGTTATGAGGTAGGGATTGAAGTTTAAGTTTGTTGAAATGTTTATCCATTTATTGAAAAGACTTTTTCAATAAATTTATTGAAAAGACTTTTCTTTCCCCCTTGCCTTGGTACCTTTCAAAAAAATTAACTGACCATATATGTCTGGGTATATTTCTGGACTCTGTTCTTTCCTATCGATCTATTTGTCTGTCTTTATGCCAATACTACTGTCTTGATTACTATAGGTTTATAGTAAGCCTTGACATCAGAGTCCTCTAACTTAGTTCTTCTTCAAGACTGTTCTGGCTATTCTGGATCCTCTGCCTTTAATAAACTTGAGAGTCAACTTTTACATTTATAAAATAAATAGTTGTAACTCTGATTAGGATTGCACTGAATCAATAAGTTGGGGAGAACTGACATATTAACACTATTGAGTCTTCCAGTGTATGAGCATAGTATATCTCTCCTAGTATTTGGGTTTCTTTAATTCCTCTCAGCACTGTTTTGTAGTTTTCTCTTTTTTTCCAAGAAAATTCTTTTAATATGATACTTTAAATGAGAAATAATAACACCTAGCTTTCTATTTAATCCTGTTTCTACTTACTTTAAAAATTTTTTTTTAAATTTAATTGTATTTATTTTTTTATACAGCAGGTTCTTATTAGTCATCAATTTTATACACATCAGTGTATACATGTCAATCCCAATTGCCCAATTCATCACACCACCACCACCACCCCGCGGCGTTCCCCCCTTGGTGTCCATACGTTTGTTCTCTACATCTGTGTCTCAATTTCTGACTGCAAACTGGTTCATCTGTACCATTTTTCTAGGTTTCACATATATGCGTTAATATACGATATTTGTTTTTCCCTTTCTGACTTACTTCACTCTGTATGACAGTCTCTAGATCCATCCACATCTTAACAAATGACCCAATTTTGTTCCTTTTTATGGCTGAGTAATATTCCACTGTATATATGTACCATATCCTCTTTATCCATTCTTCTGTCATTGGGCATTTAGGTTGCTTCCATGACCTGGCTATTGTAAATAGTGCTGCAATGAACATTGGGGTGCATGTGCCTTTTTGAATTATGGTTTTCTCTGGGTACATGCCCAGTAGTGGGATTGTTGGATCCTATGGTAATTCTATTTTTATTTATTTATTTTTGCGGTACTGGGGCCTCTCACTGTTGTGGCTTTTCCCGTTGCGGAGCACAGGCTCCGGACGCGCAGGCTCAGCGGCCATGGCTCACGGGCCTAGCCACTCCGTGGCATGTGAGATCTTCCTGGACCAGGGCACGAACCTGTATCCCCTGAATCAGCAGGCAGACTCTCAACCACTGCACCACCAGGGAAGCCCCTATTTTTATTTTTTTAAGGAAACTCCATACTGTTCTCCATAGTGGCTGTATCAATTTACATTCCCACCAACAGTGTAACAGGGTTCCCTTTTCTCCACACCCTCTCCAGCATTTGTTGTTTATAGATTTTCTGATGATGCCCATTCTAACCAGTGTGAAGTGATACCTCATTGTAGTTTTGATTTGCATTTCTCTAATAATTAGTGATGTTGAGCAGCTTTTCATGTGCTTCTTGGCCATCTGTATGTCTTCTTTGGAGATATGTCTGTTTAGGTCTTCAGCCCATTTTTGGATTGGGTTGTTTGTTTTTTTAATATTGAGCTGCATGAGCTGTTTATATATTTTGGAGACTAATCCTTTGTCCATTGATTAGTTTGCAAATATTTTCTCCCATTCTGAGGGTTGTCTTTTCGTCTTGTTTATGGCTTCCTTTTCTGTGCAAAAGCTTTGAAGTTTCATTAGGTCCCATTTGTTTATTTTTGTTTTTATTTCCATTACTCTAGGAGGTGGATCAAAAAGATCTTGCTGTGATTTATGTCAAAGAGTGTTCTTCCTATGTTTTCCTCTAAGAGTTTTATAGTGTCCGGTCTTAGATTTAGGTCTCTAATCCATTTTGAGATTATTTTTGTGTATGGTGTTAGGGAGTGTTCTGATTTCATTCTTTTACATGTAGCTGTCCAGTTTTCCCAGCACCACTAATTGAAAAGGCTGTCTTTTCTCCATTGTATATCCTTGCCTCCTTTGTCATAGATTAGTTGACCATAGGTGCATGGGTTTATCTCTGGGCTTTCTATCTTGTTCCATTGATCTATGTTTCTGTTTTGGTGCCAGTACCATATTGTCTTAATTACTGTAGCTTTGTAGTATAGTCTGAAGTCAGGGAGTCTGATTCCTCCAGTTCCGTTTTTTTCCCTCAAGGCTGCTTTGGCTATTCAGGGTCTTTTGTATCTCCATACAAATTTTAAGATTTTTTGTTCCATAAAAAACGCCATTGGTAATTTGATAGGGATTGCAATCTGTAGATTGCTTTGGGTAGTATAGTCATTTTCACAATATTGATTCTTCCAATCCAAGAACATGGTATATCTCTCCATCTGTTGGTATCATCTTTAACTTCTTTCATCAGTGTCTTATAGTTTTCTGCATACAGGTCTTTTGTCTCCCTAGGTAGTTTATTCCTAGGTATTTTATTCTTTTTGTTGCAATGGTAAATGGGAGTGTTTCCTTAAGTTCTCTTTCAGATTTTTCATCATTCGTGTATAGGAATGCAAGAGATTTCTGTGCATTAATTTTGTATCCTGCAACTTGTAGTTTTCAATGTAGAGATTTTGCAAGTATTTTGTTAAATTTAGAAGTGTTTTATGTTTTTATGCTACTATAAAAGGAGTTGTTTTTAAATTTCTGTCAGTTTTGCTTAATTTACTTTGAAGCTCAGTTACTAGGCACATACTTTTGAAATAATTGTCTTCCTATTGAATTGACTTTTGGTCAACAGGGAGAAATGTCCCTATTTATCTCTGGTAATACTCCTTGTCTTGAAGTTTATGTTGACTGATATTAATATAACAAAACTTTCATGCTTACTGTCTTCATGGTATATCTTTTTTCAATACTTTTTGTTCAACTTATCTGTGCGATTGTATTTAAAGTGGATTAAAAAAAATCCAGTGTGATGATATTTCCCTCTTAATTGGTAAGTTGATTCATTTTCATTTAATGTAATTATTGATATGATTTGTTTTAAGTCTACCCTTTTGCTATTTGTTTACTATTTGTTCTGTTTTGTTTAGATTTTTCTTCTTGCAGTTCTTTTTTCCTGTCTTTGTTTGGGTTAATGGACTATTTTTAAATATTTCATTTAAATTCCTCGTTAGATTAGAGATAATGCATATAAAAGTGCCCATAGCATATAGTATGCACTCAACAAATTATTAGTTACCCTTTAGTTTTCCTCTTAGGAAAATGGGGTCTGATATATTACTCTCACACTAAGAGCCTGGAGAACATTTGACTGAAAAGGCAGCTGTTGTAGCTCATATAAAAAGCATGTGAAATCTCTTGACACTTGGGGTACCCCTGTATAGAAGCTCCTGATGGGAGTGTGGAAACTCATGGGTGAGGGATTTTTCTCTTTCCAGATGTGAGAGAAGTTTGGAGACAATTTCCCATAGCAAATTCAAGGAAAGCTTGAATTGCTCACTTTCTTGAGAGTTATTATCATAAATGGGTATTGAATTTTGGCAAAAGCTTTTTCTGCATCTATTGAGATGATCATATGGTTTTTATTCTTCAAGGTGTTAATGTGGTGTATCACACTGATTGATTTCTGGATACTGAAGAATCCTTGCATCCCTGGGATAAATCCCACTTGAACATGGTGTATGATCCGTTTAATATTTTGTTGGATTCAGTTTGCTACTATTTTGTTGAGGGTTTTTGCATCTATGATCATCAGTGATATTGGCCTGTAGTTTTCTTTCTTTGTGACGTCTTTGTCTGGTTTTGGTATCAGAGTGATGGTGGCCTAATAGAATGAGTTTGGGAGTGTTTCTCCCTCTGCCAGTTTTTGGAAGAGTTTCAGAACGATAGGTTTTAACTTTTCTCTTAATGTGTGATAGAATTCGCCTGTGAAGCCCTCTGGTCCTGAACTTTTGTTTGGTGGGAGTTTTTAAATCGCAGTTTCAATTTCAGTACTTGTGATTGGTCTGTTCATATTTTCTATTTCTTCCGGGTTCAGTCTTGGAAGATTGTATCTTTCTAAGAATTTGTCCATTTCTTCTCAGTTGTCCATTTTATTGGCATATAACTGGTTGTAGTAGTCATTTATTATCCTTTATATTTCTGTGGTATCAGTGGTAAATTCTCCTTTTTCATTTCTTATTTTATTGATTTGAGCCCTCTCCCTTTTTTTCTTGATAAGTCTGGCTAACGGTTCATCAATTTTGCTTATCTTTTCCAAGAACAAGCTTTTGGTTTCATTATCATATCTATTGTTTTCTTCATCTCTAGTTCATTTATTTCTGCTCTGATCTTTATGATTCCTTTCCTTCTATTAACTTTGGTTTTCGTTTGTTCTTCTTTTCTTTTTTCTTTCTTTTTTTTTTTTTTTTTTTGTGGTACACGGGCCTCTAACTGTTGGGGCCTCTCCCATTGCGGAGCACAGTCTCCGGACATGCAGGCTCAGTGGCCATGGCTCATGGGCCCAGCCGCTCGGCGGCATGTGGGATCTTCCCAGACCGGGGCATGAACCCGTGTCCCCTGCATCAGCAGGCAGATTCTCAACCACTGCGCCACCAGGGAAGACCTGTTCTTCTTTTCTTTAGGTTGTTTATTTGAGATTTTTCTTGTTTCCTTAGGTGAGATTGTATTGCTATAAACTTCCCTTTTCCAACAGCTTTTGCTGTGTCCCATAGGTTTTTTATTTATTTATTTATTTATTTATTTTAAACATCTTTATTGGAGTATAACTGTTTTACAATGGTGTGTTAGTTTCTCCTTTACAACAAAGTGAATCAGTTATACATATACATATGTTCCCATATCTCTTCCCTCTTGCATTTCCCTCCCTCCAACCCTCCCTATCTCACCCCTCTAGGTGGTCACAAAGCACAGAGCTGATCTCCCTGTGCTATGGGGTTACTTCCCGCTAGCTATCTATTTTACACTTGGTAGTGTTTATATGTCCATGCCACTCTCTCACTTTGTCACAACTTACCCTTTCTCCTCCCCATATCCTCAGGTCCATGCTCTAGTAGGTCTGTGTTTTATTCCCGTTCTACCACTAATCTCTTCATGACATTTTTTTTCTTAGATTCCATATATATGTGTTAGCATACGGTATTTGTTTTTCTCCTTCTGACTTACTTCACTCTGTATGACAGACTCCAGGGCTATCCACCTCATTACAAATAACTCAGTTTCATTTCTTTTTATGGCTGAGTAATTTTCAATTGTATATATGTGCCACAAATTCTTTATCCATTCATCTGTTGATGGACACTTAGGTTGCTTCCACGTCCTGGCTATCATAAATAGAGCTGCAATAAACATTTTGATACATGACACTTTTTGAATTATGGTTTTCTCAGGGTATATGCCCAGTAGTGGGATTGCGGGGTAGTATGGTAGTTCTATTTGTAGTTTTTTAAGGAACCTCCATACTGTTCTGCATAGTGGCTGTATCAGTTTACATTCCCACCAGCAGTGCAAGAGTGTTCCCTTTTCTCCACACCCTCTTCAGCATTTATTGTTTCTAGAGATTTTGATGATGGCCATTCTGACTGGTGTGAGATGACATCTCATTGTAGTTTTGATTTGCATTTCTCTAATGATTAATGATGTTGAGCATTCTTTCATGTATTTGTTAGCAATCTGTATATCTTCTTTGGAGAAATGTCTATTTAGTTCTTCTGCCCATTTTTGGATTGGCTTGTTTGTTTTTTTGTTATTGAGCTGCCTGAGTTGCTTATAAATTTTGGATATTAATCCTTTGTCAGTTGCTTCATTTGCAAATATTTTCTCCCATTCTGAGGGTTGTCTTTTGGTCTTGTTTATGGTATCCTTTGCTATGCAAAAATTTTTAAGTTTCATTAGGTCCCATTTGTTTATTTTTACTTTTATTTCCATTTCCCTAGGAAGTGGCTCAAAAAAGATCTTGCTGTGATTTATGTCATAGAATGTTCTGCCTACGTTTTCCTCTAAGAGTTTGATAGTGTCTGGCCTTACATTTAGGTCTTTAACGCATTTTGAGTTTATTTTTTGTGTGGTGTTAGGGAGTGTTCTAATTTCATACTTTTACAGGTAGCTGTCCAGTTTTCCCAGCACCACTTATTGAAGAGGCTGTCTTTTCTCCACTGTATATCCTTCCCTCCTTTATCAAAGATAAGGTGACCATATGTGTGTGGGTTTATCTCTGGGCTTTCTATCGTGTTCCATTGATCTATATTTCTGTTTTTGTGCCAGTACCATACTGTCTTGATTACTGTATCCTTGTAGTATAGTCTGAAGTCAGGGAGCCTGATTCCTCCAGCTCCATTTTTCGTTCTCAAGATTGTTTTGGCTATTCGGGGTCTTTTGTTTTTCCATACAAATTGTGAAATTTTTTCTTCGAGTTCTGTAAAAAATGCCAGTGGCAATTTGATAGGGATTGCATTGAATCTGTAGATTGCTTTGGGTAGTAGAGTCATTTTCACAATGTTCATTCTTCCAATCCAAGAACATGGTGTATTTCTCCACCTATTTGTATCATCTTTAATTTCTTTCATCAGTGTCTTATAGTTTTCTGCATACAGGTCTTTTGTCTCCGTAGGTAGGTTTATTCCTAGATTTTGTATTCTTTTTGTTGCAATGGTAAATGGGAGTGTTTTCTTAATTTCACTCTCAGATTTTTCATCATTAGTGTATAAGAATGCCAGAGATTTCTGTGCATTAATTTTGTATCCTGCTACTTTACCAAATTCATTGATTAGCTCTAGTAGTGTTCTGGTAGCATCTTTAGGATTCTCTATGTATAGTATCATGTCATCTGCAAACAGTGACAGCTTTACTTCTTCTTTTCCTATTTGGATTCCTTTTATTTCTTTTTTTTCTCTGATTGCTGTGGCTAGAACTTCCAAAACTAGGTTGAATAAGAGTGGTGAGAGTGGGCAACCTTGTCTTGTTCCTTATCTTAGTGGAAATGGTTTCAGTTTTTCACCATTGAGAGCAATGCTGGCTGTGGGTTTGTCATATATGGCCTTTATTATGTTGAGGAAAGTTCCCTCTATGTCTACTTCCTGCAGGGTTTTTATCACAAATGGGTGTTGAATTGTGTCAAAAGCTTTCTCTGCATCTATTGAGAGGATCATATGGTTTTTCTCCTTCAGTTTGTTGATATGGTGTATCACGTTGATTAATTTGCATATATTGAAGAATCCTTGCATTCCTGGAATAAACCCCCCTTGACCATGGTGTATGATCCTTTTAATGTGCTCTTGGGTTCTGTTTGCTAGTGTTTTGTTGAGGATTTTTGCATCTATGTTCATCAGTGATATTGGCCTGTAGTTTTCTTTCTTTGTGACGTCTTTGTCTGGTTTTCGTATCAGGGTGTTGGTGGCCCCATAGAATGAGTCTGGGAGTGTTCCTCCCTCTGCTATCCTTTGGAAGAGTTTGAAAAGGATAGGTGTTAGCTCTTCTCTAAATGTTTGATAGAATTCGCCTGTGAAGCCATCTGGTCCTGGGCTTTTGTTTGTTGGAAGATTTTTAATCACAGTTGCAATTTCAGTGTTTGTGATTGGTCTGTTCATATTTTCTATTTCTTCCTGGTTCAGTCTCAGCAGCTTGCGCGTTTCTGAGAATTTGTCCATTTCTTCCAGGTTGTCCATTTCATTGGCATACAGTTGCTTGTAGTAATCTCTAATAATCTTTTGTATTTCTGCAGTGTCAGTTGTTACATCTCCTTTTTCATTTCTAATTCTATTGATTTTTGTCTTCTCCCTTTTTTTCTTGATGAGTCTGGCTAATGGTTTATCAATTTTATTTATCTTCTCAAAGAAGCAGCTTTTACTTTTATTGATCTTTGCTATTGTTTCATTCATTTCTTTTTCATTTATTTCTGATCTGATCTTTATGATTTCTTTCCTTTTGCTAAATTTGGGATTTTTTGGTTCTTCTTTCTCTAATTGCTTTAGGTGCAAAGTTAGGTTGTTTATTCAAGATGTTTCCTGTTTCTTAAGGTAGAACTGTATTGCTATAAACTTCCCTCTTAGAACTGCTTTTGCTGTATCCCATAGGTTTTTGGGTCGTTGTGTCTCCATTGTCATTTGTTTCTAAGTATTTTTTGATTTCCTCTTTGATTTCTTCAGTGATCACTTCGTTATTAAGTCGTGTATTATTTAGCCTCCATGTGTTTGTATTTCTTACAGATCTTTTCCTGTAATTGATATATAGTCTCATAGCGTTGTGGTCAGAAAAGATACTTGATACGATTTCGATTTTCTTAAATTTGCCAAGGGTAGATTTGTGACCCAAGATATGATCTATCCTGGAGAATGTTCCATGAGCACTTGAGAAAAATGTGTATTCTGTTGTTTTTGGATGGAATGTCCTATAAATATCAAGTAAGTCCATCTTGTGTAATGTATCATTTAAAGCTTTTGTTTCCTTATTTATTTTCATTTTGGATGATCTGTCCATTGGTGACAGTGGGGTGTTAAAGTCCACTACTATGATTGAGTTACTGTCAATTTCCCCTTTTATGGCTGTTAGTATTTGCTTTATGTATTGAGGTGCTTCTATGTTAGGAGCATAAATATTTACAATTGTTATATCTTCTTCATGGATCGATCCCTTGATCATTATATAGTGTCCTTCTTTGTCTCTTGTAATAGTCTTCATTTTAAAGTTTATTTTGTCTGATATGAGAATTGCTACTCCAGCTTTCTTCTGATTTCCATTTGCATGAAATATCTTTTTCCAGCCCCTCACTTTCAGTCTGTATGTGTCCCTAGGTCTGAAATGGGTCTCTTGTAGACAGCGTATATATGGGTCTTGTTTTTGTGTCCATTCAAACAGTCTGTGTCTTTTGGTGGGAGCATTTAATCCATTTACATTTAAGGTAATTATCGATATGTAAGTTCCTATTACCATTTACTTAATTGTTTCAGGTTTGTTCTTGTAGGTCTTTTCCTTCTCTTGTTTTTCTTGCCTAGAGAAGTTCCTTTAGCATTTGTTGTAAAGCTGGTTTGGTGGTGCTGAACTCTCTCAGCTTTTGCTTGTCTGTAAAGGTTTTAATTTCTCCATCAAATCTGAATGAGATCCTTGCTGGGTAGGGTAATCTTGGTTGTAGGTTTTTTTCCTTCATCACTTTAAATATGTCCTGCCTTTCCTTTCTGGCTTGTAGAGTTTCTGCTGAAAGATCAGATGTTAACCTTATGGGGATTCCCTTGTGTGGTATTTGTTGTTTTTCCCTTGCTGCTTTTAATATGTTTTCTTTGTATTTTATATTTGACAGTTTGATTATTATGTGTCTTGGCGTGTTTCTCCTTGGGTTTATCCTGTATGGGACTCTCTGTGCTTCCTGGACCTGATTGACTATTTCCTTTCCTATATTAGGGAAGTTTTCAACTATAATCTCTTCAAATATTTTCTCAGTCCCTTTCTTTTTCTCTTCTTCTTCTTGGACCCCTATAATTCGAATGTTGGTGCGTTTAATGTTGCCCCAGAGGTCTCTGAGACTGTCCTCAGTTCTTTTCATTCTTTTTTCTTTATTCTGCTACGCAGTAGTTATTTCCGCTATTTTAACTTCCAGGTCACTTATCCGTCCTTCTGCCTCAGTTATTCTGCTATTGATCTCATCTAGAGTATTTTTCATTTCATTTATTGTGTTGCTCATCATTGCTTGCTTCCTCTTTATTTCTTCTAGGTCCTTGTTAACTGTTTCTTGCAATTTGTCTATTCTATTTCCAAGATTATGGATCATCTTTACTATCATTATTCTGAATTCTTTTTCAGGTAGACTGGCTATTACCTCTTCATTTGTTAGGTCTGGTGTGTTTTTGTCCTGCTACTTTATCTGTTGTGTGTTTTTCTGTCTTCTCAGTTTGCTTATCTTACTGTGTTTGGAGTCTCCTTTTTTCAGGCTGCAGGTTCGTAGTTCCCGTTGTTTTTGGTGACTGTCCCCAGTGGCTAAGGTTGGTTCAGTGGGTTGAGTAGGTTTCCTGGTTGGGGGGACTAGTGCCTCTGTTCTGGTGGGTGAGGCTGGATCTTGTTTTCTGGTGGGCAGGCCCACGTCTGGTGGTGTGTTTGGGGTTGTTGGTAGCCTTATTATGATTTTAGGCAGCCTCTCTACTAATGGATGGGGCTGTAGACCTGTCTTGCTCTTTGTTGGGCATGGGGTGTCCAGCACTGTACGTTGATGGTCCTTGAATGAAGCTGGGTCTTTGTGTTGAGATGGAGATCTGTGGGAGATTTTCGTCATTTGATATTGCGTGGAGCTGGGAGGTCTCTTGTGGACCTGTGTTCTGAGGTTGGTTCTCCCACCTCAGAGACACAGCCCTAACGCCTGGTTGGAGCGCCAAGAGCCTTTAGTCCACATGGCTCAAAATAAAAGGGAGAAAAAATAGAAAGGAAGGAAGGAAGGAGGGAACAAAGAAAGGAAGGGGGGAAGGAAGAAAGGAAGGAAGGAAGAAAACAAGAAAGGAAGGAAGGAAGGAAGAGAGGAAGAAATGGAGGAAGAAAGGGAGGAAGGAAGGGAGGAAGAAAGGGAGGAAGGAAGGGAGGAAGAAAGGAAGGAAGGAAGCGAGGAAAGAAGGGAGGAAGGAAGGGAGAAAAGAAGAAAGGAAGGAAGGGAGGAAGAAAGAAAGGAAGGAAGGGAGGAAGAAATGAAGGAAGGGAGGAAGAAATGAAGGAAGGAATAAAGCAAGAAAGGAAGGAAAGAAGGAAGAGAGGAAGAAAGGGAGGAAGGAAGGGAGGAAGAAAGGAAGGAAGGGAGGAAGGAAGGAAGGAAGGGAGAAAGGAAAGAAGGAAGAAAGGAAGGAAGGAGGGAAGGAAGGAAGAAAGAAAGGAAGAAGACAAAATGAAGTAGGATAAAATACAGTTATTAAAATAAAAAATAATTAAGATGAAAAATGTTATTAAAAAAATATGGGTCGGTCAGAACGCTAGAACAAATGGTGAAAGCAAAGCTATACAGACAAAATCTCACACAGCAGCACACACATACACACTCACAAAAAGAAAAAAAAGGGGAAAATAGTAATATATCTTGCTCCCAAAGTCCACCTCCTCAACTTGGGATATGTCACTGTCTATTCAGGTTTTCCACAGATGCAGGGCACTTCAAGTTGATTGTGGAGCTTTAATCTGCTGCTTCTGAGGCTGCTGGGAGAGACCTCCCCCTCTCCTCTTTGTTCGCACAACTCCTGGGTTTCAGCTTTGGACTTGGCCCCGCCTCTGCGTGTAGGTCGTCCAAGGGCGTCTGCTCTTCGCTCAGACAGGACGGGGTTAAAGGAGCAGCTGATTCAGGGGCTCTGGCTCACTCAGGCCGGGGGGAGGGAGGGGCATGGATGCGGGGTGAGCCTGCTGCGACAGAGGCCACCGTGATGTTGCACTGGCCCGAGATGCGCCATGCATTCTCCTAGGGAAGCTGTCCCTGGATCCCAGGACCCGGGCAGTGCCGGGCTGCACAGGGTCCCGGGAGGGGAGGTGTGGAGAGAGTGACCTGTGCTCGCACACAGGCCTCTTGGTGGCAACAGCAGCAACCCTAGCGTCCCACACCCATCTTTGGTGTCCGTGCCGAGCAGCCGCGGCTCGCGCCCGTTTCTGGAGCTCCTTTACGTGGTGCCCTTAATCCCCCTCCTTGCGCCCCAGGAAGCAAAGAGGCAAGAAAAGGTCTCCTGTCTCTTAGGCAGCTCCGCGCCCATTTCTGGAGCTCCTTTAAGCAGCGTGCTGAAACCCCTCTCCTGGCGCACCAGGAGGCAAAAAGGGAAGAGAAGGTCTCTTGCCTCTTTGGCAGCTCCAGACTTCTCCCGGACTCCCTCTCGGGTAGCCGTGGTGCACTAACCCCTTCAGGCTGTTTTCACTCTGCCAACTCCAAACCTCTCCCTGGAATCCGATTGAAGGCTGAGGCTCTGCTCCCAGTCCCCGCCCACCCCCGGCAGGTGAGCACATAAGCCTCTCGGGCTGGTGAGTGCTGGTCGGCACTGATCCTCTGTGTGGGAATCTCTTTGCTTTGCCCTCCGCACCCTGTTGCTGCACTCTCGTCCACGGCTCCGGAGCTTCCCGCCTCCGCCACCCACAGTCTCTGCCCGCAAAGGGGCTTCTAGTGTGTGGAAACCTTTCCTCCTTCACGGCTCCCTCCCACTGGTGCAGGTCCCGTCCCTATTCTTTTGTCTCTGTTTATTCTTTTTTCTTTTGCCCTACCCATGTATGTGGGGGTGTTTCTTGCCTTTGGGGAGGTCCAAGGTCTTCTGCCAGCATTCAGTGGGTGTTCTATAGAAGCAGTTCCACGTGTAGGTGTATTTCTGATGTGTCTGTGAGGAGGAAGGCGATCTCCGTGTCTTACTCTTCCGCCATCTTCTCTCACCTCTCTTGTCCCATAGGTTTTAGATCATCCTGTTTTTGTTTTCATTTGCCTCTAGGTATTTTTTAATTTCTTCTTTGATTTCTTCAGTGATCGTTGTTTAGTAGCATATTGCTTATCCTCCGTGTGTTCTTATTTTTTTAGTTTTTTTTCTTATAGTTGATTTCTAATATCCCAGTGTTGTGGTTGGATAAGATGCTTGATATGATTTCAGTTTTCTTAAATTTACTGAGGTTTGCTTTGTGGCCCAGCATGTGATCTCTCCTGGAGAATGTTCCATGTGCACTTGAGAAGAATGTGTATTCTGCTGCCTTCAGATGGAATGCTCTATAAATGTGAGTTAAATCCATCTTGTCTAATGTTTCATTTAAGGCCTGTGTTTCCTTATTTATTTTTCTGTCTGGATTATCTGTCCATTGATGTAAGTGGGGCATTGAAGTCCCTCACTCTTATTGTGTTACTGTTGATGTCTCCTTTTATGGCTGTTAGTATTTGCCTTATATATTGAGGTGCTCCTATGTTGGGTGAATATATATTTACAATTGTTATAGCTTCTTCTTGGATTGATCCCTTGGTCATTATGTAGTGTCTTTCTTTGTCTCTTGTAACAGTCTTTATTTTAAAGTCTATGTTGTCTGATATGTGTAATGCTACTCCAGCTCTCTTTTGATTTCCATTTGCATGGAATATCTTTTTCCATCCCCTCACTTTTAGTCTGTATGTGTCCCTAGATCTGAAGTGGGTCTCTTGTAGACAGCATATATATGGGTCTTATTTTTGTATCCATTCAGCCAGTGTATGTCTTTTGGTTGGATCATTTGATCCATCTATACTTAAGGTAATTTTCCATATATATGTTCTTGTTGACATTTTATTAGCTGCTTTGGATTTGTTTTTGTAGGTCTTTTTCTTCCCTTCCTCTTTTGTTCTCTTCTCTTGTGAATTGACAACTAACTTTAGTGTTGTGTTTGGATTCCTTTTTCTTTTTTTCTTGTTTGTATTTACTGTAGAACTTTGGTTTCTGGTTACCTTGAGGTTTTGATATAGTAGTTTATATATACACAAGGTTGTTTTAAGTTGCTGTTCTTTTAATTTCAAATGCACTTCCAATATCCTGCATTTGTGCTCTCCTCACAATTGGTAGTTTTGATATCATATTTGTGTGTGGATGTTCTCCTATCTTTACTGTATGTTTACCTTTACCAGTAAGTTTGCCATTTGTAATTTTCTTGTTTCTAGTTGTGGCCTTTTTTTTTTCCACCTAGAGAAGTTCCTTCTAGAATTCATTGTAAAACTGGTTTGGTGGTGCTGAATTCTCTTAGCTTTTGCTTGTCTGTAACGCTTTCGATTTCTCCATCAAATCTGAATGAGAGCCTTGCTGGGTAGAGTATTCTTGGTTATAGATTTTTCCTTTACATCACTTTAAGTATGTTGTGCCACTCCCTGCTGGCCTGAAGAGTTTCTGCTGAAAAATCAGCTGAAAACCTTATGGGGATTCTCTGGTATGCTATTTGTTATGTTTCCCTTGTCGATTTCAATATTTTCTTTGTGTTTAATTTTTGTCAGTTTGATTACTATGTGTCTCAGCATGTTCCTCCTTGGGTTTATCCTGCCTGGGATTCTCTGCACTTCCTGGACTTATTTGACTGTTTCCTTTCCCATTTTAGGAAAGTTTTCAGCTATTATCTCTTCAAATATTTTCTCTGGCCCTTTCTCTTTCTCTTCTCCTTCTGGGACCCCTGTAATGTACATGTTGGTGCATTAAATGTTGTCCCAGAAGCTCTTAAACTGTCCTCATTTATTTTCATTCTTTTTTCTTTATTCTGTTCCATGACAATGATTTCCACTATTCTGTCTTGTCCATTTTTCTGCCTCATTTATTTTGTTATTATTTCCTTCTAGTATATTTTTCATTTCAGTTATTTTATTGCTCATCTCTCCTCTGTTCTTTATATCTTCTAGCTCTTTGTTAATCAATTCTTGTATCTTCTTGGTCTGTGCCTCCATTCTTTTTCCGAGATTTTGGATCATCCTTACTCTCATTACTCTGAATTCTTTTTTGGGTAAATTGCCTATCTGCACTTCACTTTGTTGTTTTTCTGGGGTTTTGTCTTGTTCCTTCATCTGAAACATATTCCTTTGCTTTCTCATTTTGTCTAACTTTCTGTGATTGTGGTTTCCATTCTCTAGGCTACAGGGCTGTAGTTCCTTTTGCTTCTGGTGTCTGTACCCAGTGGGTGAGGTTGTTCTAGAGGCTTGTGCAAGCTTCCTGGTGGGAAGGACTGGTTCCTGCCCACTGGTGAGTGGAACTGTGGCTTGCCCCTCTGGTGAACAAGGCTGTGTCACAGGGTGTGTTTAGAGGTGGCTGTGGGTTCAGGAAGACTTTAGGCAGCTTGTCCGCTGGTGGCTGGGGCCGTGTTCCTGCCCTGTTGGTTGTTTGGTCTGAGGTATCCCAGCACTGGAGCCTACAGGCTGTTGGGTGGGGCTGGGTCTTGGTGACAAAATGGCAACCTCCAGGAGAGCTCACACCAATGAGTACTCCTTTGTACCACTGCCACCAGTGTCCTTATCCCCACAAGTGACCCATAGCCACGCCCCACCTCCCCAGGAGACCTTCGAAGACCAGCAGTTATGTCTGGCCCAGGCCCCTATGAAGTCACTGCTTTTTCCCTGGGCACTGGTGTACATGAGACTTTGTGTGTGCCCTACAAGTGTGACATTTCTGTTTCCCCCAGTCCTATGGAGTTCCTGTGATCACCCCTCACTGACTTTCAAAGCCAAATGCTCTGGGCACTCCTCCTCCTGCTGCTATACCCCCAGGCTGGGTATCCTGATGTGGGGCTCAGAACTCTCACTCCTGTGGGAGAATTTCTGTGATATAATTATTTTCCAGTTTGTGGGTCACCCACCCAGCAGGTATGGGATTTGATTATATCATGAATGCACCCCTCCTACCCTCTTGTTGTGGCTTCCTCTTTGTTTTGGATGTAGAATATCTTTTTTGGTAGTTTCCAGTCTTTTTTATTGATGGTTGTTCAGCTGTTACATGTGATTTTGGTGTTTTCATGAGAGGAGGTGAGCTCAGTTCCTTCTACTCTGCCAGCTTGTCTCCAACCTCTTCTAGATTCTTCTTTCAAGTATTTTAAACAAACCCATCATGTTTCTATTTCACATTTTCCTCATTAAATCTACACAAAGTATTTATTCCACAGTTGAAAGTCTTAACTGAGCATTGATTACTCAGTGTGACAATCTTCTATGTTTTTTTTCCTCAATCAAAACAAGGCTAGCCATGGAAAGATAAGCCATTCTGTTTCCACCTAAAGTTCACTTCCCAGGTTCCCAGAGGCCTTGACAGACACCTGTCAGCCTGGTCTACTGCCAGGTTAAGGAATCTTTCACACTTTCAGGCTGGCAGCACGCCCTGACTACATGCAGACCTCCCAGGGAGCCAGAACATGGAGTTCAGGAAGCACGTGCAGCAGAAAGTGACGTCAGCATCTCAGAGAGGCAGAAGTGTATTTCTGTAGAGAGACACCTGGACTTATAATTTAGGCTACTTTCACTCCCTCCTCCACTTGGCAATCAAAACAGGAGATGCTTTTGAGCTTTCTTTTGTGCTGCCTAGAGAGAAGATGGGCTCACTCTGCCAAAGGGCAGTTATTTCATATGGCTCTGCAAAGAGCACACACTGCAGCTGCCTTAGAGCAGGAGCTTTGTGAGGTGGATTCAAAGTGTCTCATCTCACCTAGGATCCAGAAGCAGGCTTCAAAGACCATGCTGAAATGCTAAATGAGCCACTTTCTAGAAAAATCAACCTCAGTGAATCACAGCTACTCAGTCTCCCTATCCAAATATCTTGCGGTGTATATACATGTGCTTGAGGGTATGGGGGAAGGGAGCTGATTTATCAGAAGTTCTTGAACAGCCAGTTCAAGAATGGAAGAATCATTGAATTTTAGAAAGCATATTCAAAGACATGACCCATTTTCATCCTCACATCCACACTCTCAGTCAGACAGCCACACTCTGTTTATAGATAAAGAAACTGAGGCTCAGAAGATTGATGTGACTGAAGGAGGATTCAGGCAGCTGGTTAGTGACAGAGCTAGAGTCCAAACAGTCTAACTATTTAAGTCCTGGGCTTTACTGCAGAACTTTCTCTTTCAGAGAGATCAAGAACCCCTAAATAAATGTTAGTTGCTTAAGTACAAGTATACATGTCATGAGCTTTACTCCTTCCCTTTGGGAAAAATCGATATGGTTTATCAGTTCAGAGCAGCCTTCCTCCTCTCTCAGCATGTTACTTTTATCTTCCTGTTCCCACTTTTCTCTAACTGGCTTTTATTGTCTCCCTCATGAAATTAAAAACATCCTGCAGTCCCTTTGAACAAGTCCCATGACCCAGGAGAGCTGTATGGCTTGGTACATAAGGGTGGGACATGCTAGGGAACAGCCTGGCAGAAACAATGCCACCACCAAATATTGCCCAGGTCTCTATTAATAGGAATTATTCTCTAGACTATTTGCGGACCAAAGGGTAGGTTGTGTTTGCGTTATTTTTGCTACTTTAACTTCTCTACAAGGTTGATGCTGTGAAAATAACCTAGTAAGACATAAAAACCAGGGGCCCTGGCACTGTGTGACTTTGAGTAGTATTAAGATCTCTGGATCTTTTTTCCTTCATCAATAGAAGTAGCAAATGAGATAAGATGAGGCCGAAGTTCCTCTTCCAGCACTGAAAGTCATCTTTTTGGCAGAAACAGGGTTTTTACCAGTGATTTTTATCCACTAGTGGGGCTGATCCCCAATTTCTTGATACCACAAATGGAAACATGGGGAAAATCACATGAAAGAAGAATATATTCTTTCGGGGTGATTTTTCAGCCTGAATCAGGAGAATAATGTCATTCTCTCTCCATTAGCTCCCTGAGGTAGAAGAATAAATTCATCATTATATCTTCAGTGCCTGAAACAGTGTTTGGGCATAGAATGTGCTCAAGAAATGCCAGCTGAATTAATGAGTAAAGGAAATTAACTTAATTACCTAAGAAATATTGGATTTCTTATCTCATAATATAAAACCTTAACCAATATTTGAAAATATCTGTACTTGTACGTCATCTGTGATTCTCTGTATTCCCTATACCACTCTTCAACTGTAGTTACACCAGGACCTGAGGGTTCTTTGGTGTATACTGTTCTTGCTAGAATTTGAGGCTGTTAGCAGAAAGATAAGATAATAATCTGAAATATAAAGAAAATCCTGACAACAACATCGTCAGAGATAAACAGAAAATGCACTTAAAAAGCGTGAAAATTACCCTTAACCTGTGAAGAGATGCTCAACGTCACTCAAATGATAAATGTAAATTAAAATTACACTGAGATACCATTTCCCAACCTGTAAGTTCAACAAAAATCCAAAATGTGGACCACATACTCTTTTGGCAAGGACTTGAATACATAACTGGTAGGAATGCACAATGGCAGAATAACCCTGATGGAGGGGAAATTGGTAATATTTAGCAAAATTATATATGCATTTATCATTTGACCCAGCAATCACACTGGAAATTTATATTTTAAGAATCTAGATTTTAGAATACTATCCTGAAAACGTACTACAAAAATATGATGAGATGTACAAACAAGGTACTATTACAGCACTATTTGTGTTAACAAAAGACTGGCATCAACCTGAATCAACAAGAAAACAGTTAAATAAACAGCTTCAGCTGCACAATGAAATACAATACAGTGAAAAAGGGAATGGTACAATGCAGTGATCTCCAGGGTATATATTTTTTTGTTTTGTTTCATTTTCTGTTGATTATACGTATTTTTTTATTGACATATAGTTGATTTACAATGTTGTGTTAGTTTCTGCTGTACAGCAAGGTGATTCAGTTATACATATGTGTACATTCTTTTTTTATATTCTTTTCCATTATGGTTTATCATAGGGATTGAATATAGTTCCCTGTGCTATATAGTCAGACCTTGTTGTTCATCCATTCTATATGTAATAGCTTGCATCTGCTAACCCCAAACTCCAAGTCTATCCCTCCCCCACTTCTCTCCCCCTTGGCAACCACAAGTCTATTCTTTCTATGTCTGTGAATCTGTTTCTCTTTTGTAGATAGGTTCATTTGTGTCATGTTTTAGATTCCACAAATAAGTGATATCATATGGTATTTGTCTTTCTTTTTCTGAGTTACTTCACTTAGTATGATAATCTCTAAGTCCAACCACACTGCTGCAAATGGCATTATTTCATTCTTTTTTATTGCTGTGTAGTAGTCCATTGTATATATGTACCACATCTTCTTTATCCACTCCTCTGTCAATGGACATTTGGGTTGTTTCCATGTCTTGGCTATTGTGAATAGTTTTGCTATGAACATAAGGGTTCATGTATCTTTTTTTAATGTATCTTATTGAATTATAGTTTTGTCCAGATATATGCACAGGAGCAGGATTGCTGGATCTATGATACCTCTATTTTTAGTTTTTTGAAGAACCTCCATATTGTTTTTCATAGTGGCTGCACCAACTTTCATTCCCACCAACAGTGTAGGAGGGTATATTGTTAAGTGGAAAAAACCAAGGTGAAGAAAAATACATATAGTATGCTACCATTTCTATAAGAAAGGGAAGGTGTGAATATATTTATATATCTATATCTATATATCTACAGATAGATATATAGATAATATATAGATATACATGTATGTATTTCCTTGTTATAAAAACCAATAAAAGATTAATAAAAAATTTTAAATCATTATATACAAAGGGGAAAGGGGAGGAGCTTTTTTGGAATATCCCAAAGACTTGTCTTTAGAAATATACATATTTTTTAAAAATTAAATAAAAATATAATCCCTAAAAAATCAAAAATAAGTGATTATATCTGTGCATCCAGTTAACAGCATAATTTCACAGAAAGGAACTATTTTAAATGACTGTAAAAACAGTAATTTGATCATATATTTCCACTGGAATTAACCCTAAGGACAAAAACAACAGCAAAAACAAAAACAAAGCCTTACATTGTTCTCAATAATCATATTGTTGGTGGTAGATTTGATATTGCTATTCTCAGACTGTTGTATTGTAGGATTAAAGAAATGTTATTATTTGGTATCATTAAGAACCAAATATTTTTGGTGTGGTTGAAAGGAGATATAAATGCAAGATTAGTGAGTTTAAGTAAGAGCCTGTAGATCTGTACTTCATCAGCATGAAATCATGATGTATTTAGATTTTAAAAATACATATTTTCTAGTTCTATCTACTTAAGAGGCCCAGACACAGTTCCTGACTATAGGCAGGGGTCCCCCAAACCAACCTCAGGTTCAATGATTATCTAAAAGAACTCACAGAACTCAGCAAAGTTGTTATACTCACGATTACAGTTTATTACAATGAAAGGATACAGACTAAAATCAACAATGGAAAAAGGCACATAGGGCAGACCAGAGACAAGCTTCCAGTTTTCCCCTCCCAGGAAGTCATACAGACAAAACTTAATTTTACCAACAATAATGAATAGCAACTTGCACAAGGTATTGCCACCCACAGAAACTTACTCAAGCACTGATGTCAGGATTTTTACTTTAGAGGTCAGTTACGTAGGCATGTCCTCCAGAGGTCAACTGATAGATATTGTGTAGCCCAAGACCTCCACCATAAGTCACATTGTTAGCACAGGCTACCTGGTGTGTCCCAAAGTCCTCAATAAACAGACATTCTTTTCAGGCAGGATATTCCAAGGGATTAGTTAGAGGTTATCTCCTAGGAGTCAGTCAAGAGCCAAACCTTTCTTTGGAATATGCAGGGTTTGGATAACTTAGTTCTGCTTAGTTAGTTCTTTACTGCACACTGACCTAGTACCAGTGAGGCACTACTAGTGGTCAGATTGCATCTTTAAATAAATACTGTTGCCCACAAAAGAAAATAGGGCTCTTTGGAGAAAGGGCTGAATCCAGGTCTAGGGCAAGAAAGGTACAAGGTTAAGTTTAGGACATTTTGTCATACCAGAGAGTAAGGAAGTTATCACAGACCACTGGAATTGTGTTAATAGGATTCAGAAGTCAATCTAAACAAGTTCCCACTGGCCAAAGATAGCACAATTTGAGCAACAATAAAGATAATTACTATAATAGATTAAAACACATAAAAATACTTATATCTATCGTTCATAATTATGCTAAAATAACCACAACAACTCATCAGTCATCTCTGGAAGATGCTAGGAACAGCTCACATCATTAATTTGAAAATAGGTAAATGAAACATTTACCCTCTCTTTCCTAAATGATCAGGGGAAACCAGACAGTTGATGTGGGGTGAATGTGGAGGGGCTTCTCTTTGTAGAAGTATTTCGGCTAAAAAATGGGGGGGGGAAGGAAATGATAGAATACTGCTATTTTTCAAACACTGCTAACCTGGTAGATTTGGGCAATGATCATCACCCCTTAAAAAGAGAGAAAACAAGAGATTGTTCCTCCTATTTGAAGTACAAACACCACTAGTAAAGCAGACTTGAGAAAAAAGAATCAAAATATGCCAAGTGTCTAAATCTAATTACCAGTTCATAGGTGATACAGGGGACAGAGGAACATGTTAAATGACACTTAGAAATGCAGCCATGCAATCAGCAAAATCCAGACTATGAGAAACTACAGTACAATTATGGGAAGTGAACTATGGGAAAATACAGAGCTGGCTTTTTCAACCAAAAATTTACAAAAAAATAAAGAGGGAACTTATAGAATAAAAAAGCCATATCAGCAAATCAGAATGTATGATACTTATTTGTATCACAATTCAAACTATCAAAGTGAGAAACAAAATGCAAAAGAGAAAATATTTATAAGACAACTGGGGAAGTATGAATACTGATAATATGATATTACAAAATTATTAATTTTAGGTGTGATGATATTGTGTATTTTTTAAAGACTCTATCTTTCGGAAATACATATCAAACTATTTACACATTAAAATGATTCGGGGGGGGAGCAAGAAGATGGCGGAAGAGTAAAATGCGGGGATCACCTTCCTCCTCACAGATACATCAGAAATACATCTACACATGGAACTTCTCCTATAGAACACCCACTGAACGCTGGCAGAAGACCTCAGACCTCCCAAAAGGCAAGAAACTCCCCACGTACCTGGGCAGGGCAAAACAAAAAAGAATAAACAGAGACAAAAGAATAGGGACGGGACCTGCACCAGTGGGAGGGAGCCGTGAAGGAGGAAAGGTTCCCACACACTAGAAGCCCCTTCGCGGGCGGAGACTGCGGGTGGCGGAGGGGGAAGTTCCGGAGCCGCGGAGGAGAGCACAGCAACAGGGTGCGGAGGGCAAAGCGGAGAGATACCGCAGAGGATCGGTGCTGACCGGCACTCACCAGCCCAAGAGGCTCGTCTGCTCAGCCGCCGGGGAGGGCGGGGCTGGGAGCTGAGTCTCAGGCTTCAGTCGGATCCCAGGGAAAGGTCTGGAGTTGGCAGAGTGAAAACAGCCTGAAGGGGTTAGTGCACCACAGCTAGCCGGGAGGGAGTCCAGTTGAAGTCTGGAGCTGCCGAAGAGGCAAGAGACCTTTTTCTTCCCTCTTTGCCTCCTGGTGCGTGAGGAGAGGGGTTTAATCGCACTGTTTAAAGGAGCTCCAGAAATGGGCGCGGAGCTACCGAAGAGACAAGAGACTTTCTCTTGCCTCTTCGCTTCCTGGGGCGCGACGAGAGGGGATTAAGGGCACCGCGTAAAGGAGCTCCAGAAACGGGTGCGAGCCGCGGCTGTCGGCACTGACAACACAGACGGGTGGGGGACGCCAGGGTTGCTACTGAGGCCACTAAGAGGCCTGTGTGCGAGTGCAGGTCACTCTCCACACCGCCCCTCCCGGGAGCCTGTGCAGCCCGCCACTGCCGGGGTCACGGGATCCAGGGACAGCTTCCCGGGAAAACGCACAGTGCGCCTCAGGCCGGTGCAGCGTCACGCCGGCCTCTGATGTCGCAGGCTCGCCCCCCGTCAGTGCCCCTCCCTCCCCCCGGCCTGTGCCAGAGCCCCCGAATCAGCTGCTCCTTTAACCCCATGCTGTCTGAGCGAAGGGCAGGCGCCCTCGTACGACCTACACACAGAGGCGGGACCAACTCCAAAGCTGAACCCCAGGAGCTGTGCGAACAAAGAGGATAGGGGGAGATTTCTCCCAGCAGCCTCAGAAGTGGCGGATTAAAGCTCCACAGTCAACTTGAAGTGCCCTGCATCTGTGGAAAACCTGAATAGACAGCGAAATATCCCAAGTTGAGGAGGTGGACTTTGGGAGCAAGATATACTATTATTTTCCCCTTTTTTCTTTTTGTGAGTGTGTGTGTGGGTGCGGCTGTGTGAGATTTTGTCTGTATAGCTTTGTTTTCACCGTTTGTCCTAGGGTTAGACTGACCCGTTTTTTCTTTTTTTGGGTTTTTTTTTCTTTAATAGAAATTTTTATTCTTAATAATTATTTTTTATTTTAATAACTATATTTTATCCTACTTTATTTTGTCTTCTCCCTTTCTTTCTTCCTTTCTTCCCTCCTTTCTTTCCTACTTCCCTCCTTCCTTCCTTCCTCCCTTCCTTCCTTTCTTCCTTCCTTCCTTTCTTCTTCCCTCCCTTCCTCCTTCCTTCTTTCTTTCCTTTCTATTTTTTTCTCCCTTTTATTTTGAGCCATGTGGATTAAAGGCTCTTGGCACTCCAGCCAGGTGTCAAGGCTGTGTCTCTGAGGTGGGAGAACCAACCTCAGGACCCTGGTCCACAAGAGACCTCCCAGCTCCACGCAATATCAAACGGCAAAAATCTCCCAGAGATCTCCATCTCAACACCAAGACCCAGCTTCACTCAAGGACCAGCAACGTACAGTGCTGGACACCCTATGCCCAACAAAGAGCAAGACAGGTCTACAGCCCCATCCATTAACAGAGAGGCTGCCTAAAATCATAATAAGGCTACCAACATCCCCATACACACCACCAGACGTGGACCTGCCCACCAGAAAGACAATATCCAATCTCATCCACCAGAAGAGAGGCACTAGTCCCCCCAACCAGGAAACCTGCTCAACCCACTGAACCAACCTTAGCCACTGGGGACAGCCACCAAAAACAACGGGAACTACGAACCTGCAGCCTGAAAAAAGGAGACTCCAAACACAGTAAGATAAGCAAACTGAGAAGACAGAAAAACACACAACAGATGAAGAAGCAAGATAAAAACACACCAGACCTAACAAATGAAGAGGTAATAGCCAGTCTACCTGAAAAAGAATTCAGAATAATGATAGTAAAGATGATCCATAATCTTGGAAATAGAATAGACAAATTGCAAGAAACAGTTAACAAGGACCTAGAAGAAATAAAGAGGAAGCAAGCAATGATGAGCAACACAATAAATGAAATGAAAAATACTCTAGATGGGATCAATAGCAGAATAAATGAGGCAGAAGGACAGATTAGTGACCTGGAAGATAAAATAGCGGAAATAACTACTGCATAGCAGAATAAAGAAAAAAGAATGAAAAGAACTGAGGACAGTCTCAGAGACCTCTGGGGCAACATTAAATGCACCATTCAAATTGTAGGGATCCCAGAAGAAGAAGAGAAAAAGAAAGGGACTGAGAAAATATTTGAAGAGGTTATAGTTGAAAAGTTCCCTAATATAGGAAAGGAAATAGTCAATCAAGTCCAGGAAGCACAGAGAGTCCCATACAGGATAAACCCAAGGATAAACACGCCAAGACACATAATGATCAAACTGTCAAAAATTAAATACAAAGAAAACATATTAAAAGCAGCAAGGGTAAAACAACAAATAACACACAAGGGAATCCCCATAATATTAACATCTGATCTTTCAGCAGAAACTCTACAAGCCAGAAAGGAATGGCAGGACATATTTAAAGTGATGAAGGAAAAAAACCTACAACCAAGATTACTCTACCCAGCAAGGATCTCATTCAGATATGATGGAGAAATTAAAACCTTTACAGACAAGCAAAAGCTGCAAGAGTTCAGCACCACAAAACCAGCTTTACAACAAATGCTAAAGGAACTTCTCTAAGCAAGCAACACAAGAGAAAGAAAAGACCTACAAGAACAAACCTGAAACAATTAAGTAAATGGTAATAGGAACACACATATTAATAATTACCTTAAATGTAAATGGATTAAATGCTCCCACCAAAAGACACAGACTGGCTGAATGGATACAAAAATAAGACCCATATATATGCTGTCTACAAGAGACCCACTTCAGACCTAGGGACACATACAGACTAAAAGTGAGGGGATGGAAAAAGATATTCCATGCAAATGGAAATCAGAAGAAAGCTGGAGTAGCAATTCTCATATCAGACAAAACAGACTTTAAAATAAAAACTATTACAAGAGACAAAGAAGGACACTACATAATGATCAAGGGATCGATCCATGAAGAAGATATAATAATTGTAAATATTTATGCACCCAACATAGGAGCACCTCAATACATAAGGCAAATACTAACAGCCATAAAAGAGGAAATCGACAGTAATACAATAATAGTAGGGGACTTTAACACCCCACTGTCACCAATGGACAGATCATCCAAAATGAAAATAAATAAGGAAACACAAGCTTTAAATGATACATTACACAAGATGGATTTACTTGATATTTATAGGACATTCCATCCAAAAACAACAGAATACACATTTTTCTCAAGTGCTCATGGAACATTCTCCAGGATAGATCATATCTTGGGTCACAAATCTACCCTTGGCAAATTTAAGAAAATCGAAATCGTATCAAGTATCTTTTCTGACCACAACGCTATGAGACTATATATCAATTACAGGAAAAGATCTGTAAGAAATACAAACACATGGAGGCTAAACAATACACGACTTAATAACGAAGTGATCACTGAAGAAATCAAAGAGGAAATCAAAAAGTACTTAGAAACAAATGACAGTGGAGACACAACGACCCAAAACCTATGGGATACAGCAAACGCAGTTCTAAGAGGGAAGTTTATAGCAATACAATCCTACCTTAAGAAACAGGAAACATCTCGAATAAACAACCTAACTTTGCACCTAAAGCAATTAGAGAAGGAAGAACCAAAAAAAACCAAATTTAGCAGAAGGAAAGCAATCATAAAGATCAGATCAGAAATAAATGAAAAAGAAATGAAGGAAACGATAGCAAAGATCAATAAAAGTAAAAGCTGGTTCTTTGAGACGATAAATAAAATTGATAAACCATTAGCCAGACTCCTCAAGAGAAAAAGGAAGAAGACTCAAATCATAGAATTAGAAATGAAAAAGGAGATGTAACAACTGACACTGCAGAAATACAAAAGATTATTAGAGATTACTACAAGCAATTCTATGCCAATAAAATGGACAACCTGGAAGAAATGGACAAATTCTTAGAAATGCACAAGCTGCTGAGACTGAACCAGGAAGAAATAGAGAATATGAACAGACCAATCACAAACACTGAAATTGCAACTGTGATTAAAAATCTTCCAACAAACAAAAGCCCAGGACCAGATGGTTTCACAGGCGAATTCTATCAGACATTTAGAGAAGAGCTAACACCTATCCTTCTCAAACTCTTCCAAAAGATAGCAGAGGGAGGAGCACTCCCAAACTCATTCTATGAGGCCACCATCACCCTGATACCAAAACCAGACAAAGACGTCACAAAGAAAGAAAACTACAGGCCAATATCACTGATGAACATAGATGCAAAAATCCTCAACAAAATACTAGCAAACAGAACACAAGAGCACATTAAAAGGATCATACACCATGGTCAAGGGAGGTTTATTCCAGGAATGCAAGGATTCTTCAATATATGCAAATCAATCAACGTGATACACCATATCAACAAACTGAAGGAGAAAAACCATATGATCATCTCAATAGATGCAGAGAAAGCTTTTGACACAATTCAACACCCATTTGTGATAAAAACCCTGCAGAAAGTAGGCATAGAGGGAACTTTCCTCAACATAATAAAGGCCATATATGACAAACCCACAGCTAGCATCGTTCTCAATGGTGAAAAACTGAAACCATTTCCACTAAGATCAGGAACAAGACAAGGTTGCCCACTCTCACCTCTTTTATTCAACCTAGTTTTGGAAGTTCTAGCCACAGCAATCAGAGAAAAAAAGAAATAAAAGGAATCCAAATAGGAAAAGAAGAAGTACAGCTGTCACTCTTTGCAGATGACATGACACTATACATAGAGAATACTAAGGATGCTACCAGGAAACTACTAGAACTAATCAATGAATTTGGTAAAGTAGCAGGATACAAAGTTAATGCACAGAAATCTCTGGCATTCTTATACACTAATGATGAAAAATCTGAGAGTGAAATTAAGAAAACACTCCCATTTACCATTGCAACAAAAAGAATAAAATATCTAGGAATAAACTACCTAAGGAGACAAAAGACTTGTATGCAGAAAACTATAAGACACTGATGAAAGAAGTTAAAGATGATACAAATAGGTGGAGAAATACACCATGTTCTTGGATTGGAAGAATGAACATTGTGAAAATGACTCTACTACCCAAAGCAATCTACAGATTCAATGCAATCCCTATCAAATTGCCACTGGCATTTTTTACAGAACTCGAAGAAAAAATTTCACAATTTGTATGGAAAAACAAAGGACCCCGAATAGCCAAAACAATCTTGAGAACGAAAAATGGAGCTGGAGGAATCAGGCTCCCTGACTTCAGACTATACTACAAGGATACAGTAATCAAGACAGTATGGTACTGGCACAAAAACAGAAATATAGATCAATGGAACAGGATAGAAAGCCCAGAGATAAACCCACACACATATAGTCACCTTATCTTTGATAAAGGAGGGAAGGATATACAGTGGAGAAAAGACAGCCTCTTCAATAAGTGGTGCTGGGAAAACTGGACAGCTACCTGTAAAAGTATGAAATTAGAACACTCCCTAACACCACACACAAAAATAAACTCAAAATGCGTTAAAGACCTAAATGTAAGGCCAGACACTATCAAACTCTTAGAGGAAAACATCGGCAGAACACTCTATGACATAAATCACAGCAAGATCCTTTTTGACCCATCTCCTAGAGAAATGGAAATAAAAACAAAAATAAACAAATGGGATCTAATGAAACTTAAAAGCTTTTGCACAGCAAAGGGTACCATAAACAAGACCAAAAGACAACCCTCAGAATGGGAGAAAATATTTGCAAATGAAGCAACTGATGAAGTATTAATATCCAAAATTTATAAGCAACTCAGGCAGCTCAATAACAAAAAAACAAACAACCCAATCCAAAAATGGGCAGAAGAACTAAATAGACATTTCTCCAAAGAAGATATACAGATTGCCAACAAACACATGAAAGAATGCTCAACCTCATTAATCATTAGAGAAATGCAAATCAAAACTACAATGAGATATCATCTCACACCGGTCAGATTGCCCATCATCAAAAACTCTAGAAACAATAAATGCTGGAGAGGGTGTGGAGAAAAGGGAACACTCCTGCACTGCTGGTGGGAATGTAAATTGATACAGCCACTATGGAGAACAGTATGGAGGTTCCTTAAAAAACTACAAATAGAACTACCATATAACCCCGCAATCCCACTACTAGGCATATACCCTGAGAAAACCATAATTCAAAAAGTGTCATGGGGCTTCCCTGGTGGCGCAGTGGTTGAGAATCCGCTTGCCCATGCAGGGGACACGGGTTCGTGCCCCGGTCCGGGAAGATCCCACATGCCGCAGAGCGGCTGGGCCCGTGAGCCATGGCCGCTGAGCCTGTGCGTCCGGAGCCTGCGCTCCACAATGGGAGAGGCCACAACAGTGAGAGGCCCGCGTACCACAAAAAAAAAAAAAAAAAAGTGTCATGTACCAAAATGTTTATTGCAGCTCTATTTACGATAGCCAGGACGTGGAAGCTACCTAAGTGTCCATCAACAGATGAATGGATAAAGATGATGTGGCACATATATATAATGGAATATTACTCAGCCATAAAAAGAAATGAAACTGAGTTATTTGTAATGAGGTGGATAGACCTGGAGTCTGTCATACAGAGTGAAGTAAGTCAGAAGGAGAAAAACAAATACCGTATGCTAACACATATATATGGAATCTAAGAAAAAAAATGTCTTGAAGAGATTAGTGGTAGGACGGGAATAAAGCACAGACCTAGTAGAGCATGGACTTGAGGATATGGGGAGGGGGAAGAGTAAGCTGTGACCATGTGAGAGAGTGGCAGGGACATATACACACTACCAAATGTAAATTAGATAGCTAGTGGGAAGCTGCTGCATAGCACAGGGAGTTCACCTCTGTGCTTTGTGACCACCTAGAGGGGTGGGATAGGGAGGGTGGGAGCTAGGGTGACGCAAGAGGGAAGAGATATGGTAACATATGTATATGTATAACTGATTCACATTATTGTAAAGAAGAAACTGACACACTATTGCAAAACAGTTATACTCAAATAAAGATGTTAAAAAATGATTCGATGTTTGGGATTTGCTTCAAAATCATCTCTTAGGAGGTATGGGGAATGGGTGGGGATATAGATAAAATGAAACTGTTCACATTTTATTAATAATTGTTCAATCAGGATGGGAGTTACATTATATATTCTCTCTACTTTTGTATGTTTGAAAATTTCTATAATTAAGAGTAAAAACAGCAAAAGACCACAAAAACAGTAGCCCTGTATCAAATAGTAAGATGGCGCCATTATTTCGACTGAAAAAAAGGAAATAATAGGTTTGTTCATTCAACAAATATTTATTGATCACCTACTCTGTGTCAGGCAACATGAAAACAGCAGTGAACAAAGAGGAAGAAAAATTCCCTGCTCCCTTGGAGCTTACATTCTAGTGATGGGAAAAGGCAATCATGAAAAAATTGAGTTAGTAAAACAAAGTATGCCAGATGCCTTTTTTTTTTTTCTTTTTTTTTTTTTGGCCTTGTGCAGCTTACAGGATCCTAGTTCCCCCATCAGGGATCAAATCTGTGCCCTTGACGGTGAATGCACAGCAGAGTCCTGACCACTGGACCACCAGGGAATTCCCAAAGTATGCCAAATGCTTCTAAATGCAATAGTGAATGGTAATAAATCTGGATGGGGGCTAGGGAATGTGGGGGGGACAGTTATTTTGAAGAAGAGGTCGCTGGGAAGATGACATCTGAGCAAACACTTAAAGGAGATGAGGAGAGAGCTACACAGATATCTACAGAAGAGCATCGCAGGCAGATGGACCAGCCAGGGCGCAGGCCCCATGTAGGAGTGTTCCTGCATTGCTTACAGAACAGCAAGGAAAAGAGTGAGGCTAGAGCAAAGGTGAGAGTAGCTAGAGAAAGAATTTAGACTTGTTCGTGACTTGAGATGGAAAGCCGTCAAAGGTTTGTTTGCTTGTTTTTAAGTAGCTTTATTGAAATATGTATTAATTTCCTAGGGCTGCCATCCAAAATACCACAAACTGGGTGGCTTAAAACAATAGAAATTATTTTCTCGCAGTTCTGGAGTCCAGAAGTTTGAAATCAGGGTGTCAGTGGGGTTGATACTTTCTGGAGGCTGAGCCTCAAGGAACTGTAAAATTTTGAGGAAGGTGGGTAATGCAGCTAAGACTGAAGAGCAATCAGTAAGACAGGAGAGAACCAAGACAATGTGGTGTCCTGGAAGCCAAGTGAAGAACCTGTTTCAATTGTGTCTAAGACATGTTGCTGGTTAACTACGAGGAGGAGGGCTGAGACTTTGACCATTCAGTTTAGCAGTATGAAAGTCACTGGTGACCTTGATAGGAAAAGTCACTGTTGACTGAGAGGGACAAATGCCTGATTGGGTTCAAGAAACAATGGGAGGAGAGGAGTTGAGGCAAGGAAAAAAGGTTTGTCCTAAAAGGGAGCCACTAATGGAGCAGTAGAGGAGTACAAGGATTGTTTTTATTTTTAATGGGAGAAATAATATCAAGTTTGTATGGTAATGGGTATGATTGCATAGGGTGAGAAACATTAAGGGTACCAAAAGAAAAAGGAGAATTACAGGTGCAGTGCCCTAAGTGAAAGGGATGAGCTGTAGCCTGGAGGAGTGGTGCTGGCCTTAAGGAGGAACATGAGCAAGTCGTCCACTCAAACAGGCTAGGGTGGGGGGGGGACACAAGTATGGGACAGATGCCAGTAACGGGGTAGATGTGGTGGAGGGAGCTTGTTGAAGTTCTAGGATTATAAAGCTAGGAGTGAGGATGGGGAAGGGGGTATTGGAGTTTTAAGGAAGGAAGAAAATGTATAGTCATTTAGAACAGTGGGAGAGTGAGGGACTAGGGACATACAGCAATACTAAAGGCCCCCTGGAGGTGGGGGTCATGAATTTAGAGTGAGACTGGGCAGCATGGCTGTGTGTCCTTCTCCTGCTGTATTCAGATGTGTGGGTGTTGACATAGAGTAGGCACAGAATTGGGTTTAGCAAACATTTGAATTGTGCCAAAAAAAAAAAAAAGAGGAAAAGTTGAGTGAAGGAGGTGAGATTGTATTCAAGGGAGTGATTATAACACTTGATTGTGGACTTTGTTTGGTAAAAAGCAAAGTGAAGACAAAGTATGGTAAGAGATGGGGGAAATGGTGACTGAATCAACAGGTTGTAGGTCCCATGTGCAATAGAAGGATTGCTGAACTTGGGGTGCCAGAAGGGGTGAACTAAAAATGTGAGGTGGTGAGTAGAGCACAGAACACTTGAAATGGAATGGATGGTAGGGTTGTGTTATTGGTAGTGGTAATGACTAGGAGGGGGGATAGTTGAGGAGAGATAAAGGACAAGTTCACTGGGGAGAGGATGTCAAAGAACTGAGACATCAGGATTTGAAATGATCATTTCCATGGAGACTGAAATCACCTAGAACCATGGCAGAAGTGGCATTGGAGAGTGTGACAGTGAGCCCAGAGCTGAAATTGGCAAGGAATGAGTGGGCGTTCTCTGGTGAGGTAGATGACAGCAGCAAGGAGGGATAGTGGGTGACAATCTATCAACGGGACATTCAAGCCCAGAGATCCTTAGGGCTTAGGTTTTAGGGAGGAGGAGGAAGAGAGTGGGAAAATGGTGTTTAAAGAACAATGAGACACACACATCCACCTCACCTCTAGGCCTCGGGGTATGAGGAAGGTGGGAGAGAAGCAGCTGGCAGTGGAGGGGACCTCAGAGCATGACGGGGACGGAGTGTTCTGACAAGAGGTGGTATATACAGGAAGGTATGCCCACCACTGCCCTTGAGCTCCAGAGGGCCCAGTGGAAGGGTTTTATGAGATGGAGAAGGCTGGGAGAGAGGGTCAGGGAAGAAATGTACAGAGCTGCAGGGGGCTTCTGTTGTGCAGGAAAAGGGATGACCTGAGTCTGGTGTTTGGGGCCAGGGTTTGGGGGGAAGGTGGATGATGAAAACAGGAATAAACAGCCCAGTGGGATTAGCCCAATAGTCTCAACGCAGATGGTGGTAAAGCCACCATGTGTGTGAGCGGGTGGTGGGGTCTTGGGCCATGGTGACATTTCTGCCAACCAGGATGGAAGAGGCTGGTGGGGGGAGACATCTTATCAGAGCATTCAGAGACCCCTGAAGGCCCTGGGGGGTCAGGGTGAGGTTGTCTTACCTAGAATTTACGTGGTGCCAAGGATTTTCTAAGTACATTAAATCTTTTAATCCTCATAACAACTCCATAAGGTAGGTGTTATTATCACCACTTTTAGACAAGAAGAACAGAGTCAAATAATTTGCCCAAGGCCATATGGCCAGTAAGTGGTGGAGCCTAGATGTGAATAGAGACTATCTTCCCAGGGCCCATACTCTTAACCACGAATACTGCAGATATTTGACATTCATTGAACATTGATTGGGTACCATCTATATGCCCACTTCTCTGTGAATTCCCTAAGAGTAAGGACTGCTGTTAATCTTTTTCTCTCCTGCACCTGGCATAATGCCAGGTACTTAGGAGGTGTTTGAATAGTAAATAAATGAATTAATAAGTAGAAAAATGAAATGAAGCGTAGAGGTTGGATTAAAAATGAATAAAACATTTCCTTTGCCATACCAGATATAAAAACTTGTTGTAAAGCTATAATAAATAAAACAGAGCATAAGAACACATGAATAGAGTAGAACAGAAAGTCAGGAATTAGACCTAAATATACATAGAAATTTATGAAAAATCTGTATTTTGAAATTAGTGTGGAAATATGGATTATTTAATAAATGATGCAGGGAAATCAGCTAACCATCTGGAAGAAATACAATCTGAATTCATATCTCACACTGTCACCAGGATACAGTTTAGATGGACCAAAAATTAAAATATAAAACAATGAAATTCTGGAAGTCTGAGAAGTAAGTATGGTGTATATACATTTATTTTTCACCTCAATATGGCGAAGTCATTTCTAAACATAATATAAAGCTCCAAACAGAAAAGGTTGATAAATCTGACCAACATAAAAATAAGAATTTCAGCATGGCAAAAACAACAAAAAAGATTTAAAAGTATAAGCTGCGATAAAATATTTGCAATTCATGTCATAGATACAAAGGGCTTCTAAAAATCAAAATCAAAATAACTCAATAGCATAGTGGACAAAGGACAGGAATGCTTAGTTAGCAGAAAAAGAAATATAAATTGCTCTTAAGCATATAAAAATATCCTCGGCCTCACTCACATTAAGACAAATGGAATTTAAATTATGCTGCAGTACCATAGTTAAACATAGTTAAACCCTATCACACTGGAGAAAATCAGTTTGGGAACATACTATGTGGTGAGTGTGGGGGGAAACAGGGACTCTTACATACTTGCACATGTGCAAAATTACACATGTAAATACAAGGATATTCAATGCAGCTTTTGTGACAGCAAAAGATAAGAAGTGACTTAACTGTACTTGAGTAGGGATAAGCCACGCCATACAGCAATGTGTTGCTACATACACGTGCAAATACAGGCACCTGTTAAAAAGCATGAAGAAACTCTGTAGAATGATATGGAATGAGTTCACAGATGCACCAGGTGGAAAAAAACAAGATGCAGGACAGTATGCTATCATTTCTATTTTTTGAAAGCGAGGATAAAGAATATATGAATGCATGCACGTTTAGTATGTTTCTGTAGTTGTAAAGTATTTCGGAAGGACACCCAAGAAAGTGGCCATATTGGGTGCCCCTGGGGAACAGAATTGGGTACATGGTTACATTGGGCACAAGTGGTGTCATGCACTTCATGCGTGGGAATTACCATGTACCCTTTGTATCTTCTGAATTTGTACGCAAATATAATACCTATTCCAAATAACAGTAGTCATGAAAACTAAAAAGGTTGTCTTTTTGTCCTCAAGTTGAGGAGACAAAATATACATTCACTGCTTTACTACAAGATGGAAAGTATTTGGTGTCCTAAGAGAGGCAGGGATGAGATTATGTTCTGGCTGGGCTGGAAAGACAGGGCTCGTGGAAATTTAGGCAGCAGTAGCTTGTATTTTATTTAAGTATACTTAAATGGAATTGGAACGAGTGCCCTAATCTCCAAGTTCAAGTCATGTTCAGCAGCATTTTTGCCTCCAATGAGTTTTTTTTCTGGTTAAAAGCAGGTGCCTGAAAATTTGAAGAGTTCCCAAAGAGCCTGATAGCATCTGGTAAAAGTCAAAGGTCTAATGCTACTAGTTAAATCCTTTTTAAGCGCTCATCACCCTCCATTGTGCTCTGTTCCCGGTGTTAAAGTAGCTGTGCTTAACACTATTGTATGCCATCAGGAGACAGAAAATGTATGTTATTTTTAGCAAATTCCAGTGGTAGATGCTCTTTAGACTCTGCTGGCAGACTTGCCTCTCAGCTCCTGGGAAGCCAAATTTATTTAAATTGCCATCCTTGTCTGTCATCGCAAGTGGAGAAATGAACTTTTTAGAGTCCTCAAACTGTGATGTGCTCTGTGAATAAATTCCCAAGGTGGCATCCAACTGCAGCTGGACTGACAGTTTGGGGATTTTTTTCCCCCTAAAGCTAAGTAAGGACACAAAGTTTCAGCTCAGCAGCTGATAAAGACATCTGATTTACTGAGATAGCACACAGAGCTCTCCTGCCTTTATTTTCTAAAATAGAAGAAAAGTCTCAGGTAACTCATTAACTCTAGCCTGTTCCATAACAACTAGTATAAACTGTCTTAAAGATTAAGATATCATAACTTGAGAGAAAGTAACTTGCTATTTCACTATTTATTGCTTTAGTCACCAAAAATCCTCTATTAAAATTGGCTCTTTATTGTCCCTTTAAATGTAATATTTGACACATGCATTCCTCTGCTTTCTCACTCCCATTCCACAGAGGCAACTGCTATCTTGATTCTGTGCTTATAATTTCCAGTTTGTGGCTTGTCTTTTCACATTCTCTGTAGTTTTCTTTATAATGAACACAATTTCTTAAATTAATGAAGTCATATTTAGCAATAGTTTCTTTTATAATCCAATCTTTCTGTATTGTGTATTCAAAAAATCCTTTTAAGCTCAAAGATATTATTATACATTTTCTTCTAAAATTTAAAAGATTTCCTTTTCATAAATAAATTCTTAGACCAAGTGGAATTGCTTTGTATGAATAAGGTGGGGAAGGGTTCTAATTTCAACTTTTTCCTTTTATGCGCTTATCAGTCAATTGTTCCTGGACAATTTTCTAAATAGTCCTATTGGTCAGAAATGTTACCTTGGTCATATATCAGTTTCATAAATGCATAGGTCTTGTGATTCTGTATCATTCATTAATTTGGCTATCCTTACTTTAGTATCTCACAACCTTAATTATCATTATAATAAGTTTTATAATCAAAGATCTGGCAGAGCAAGTCCCATCCTGCTTACCATATTATTCTTCCATAGGTGTGTCCAGGGCTTTCTTCGCCTCTATCTTCCTAGAATTAGCTTGTGAAGTACCACGAAAACAATGTTGGGACTTTAATTGAAATTGCATTAATCTACAGATCAGTCCAGGAAGAATGAAAATCTTTACAATATTGAGTCTTTCTATAGATAGAAAAACTAGGTCTTGGTCAGGTTTTTGGTCAGATTTATTCCTAGGTACCTCACAGTTTTGTTTTTGTTTTTTTTTTTGCTGCTGTAAATGCTGTCTTTTTTCCCTTTTTTTATTTTTTTTCACATCTTTATTGCTTTACAAGGTTGTGTTAGTTTCTGCTGTACAATAAAGTGAATCAGCTATATGTATACATATATCCCCATATCCCCTCCCTCTTGAGTCTTCCTCCCACCCTCCCTATCCCATTCCTCTAGGTCGTCACAAAGCACCGAGGTGATCTCCCTGTGCTATGCAGCAGCTTCCCACTAGCTACCTATTTTACATTTGGTAGTGTATATACGTCAGTGCTACTCTCTCACTTCATCCCAGCTTCTGCTTCCCCATCCCTGTGCCCTCAAGTCTGTTCTCTATGTCTGCATTTTTACTCCTGCCCTGCCACTAGGTTCCTCAGTACCACTTTTTAAAATTCCATATATATATATATATATATATATATATATATATATATATATATGCATTAGCATACGGTATTTGTTTTTCTCTTTCTGACTTACTTCACTCTGTATGACAGACTCTAGGTCCATCCACCTCACTACAAATAACTCAATTTCATTTCTTTTCATGGCTGAGTAATATTCCATCACATATATGTGCCACATCTTCTTTATCCAATCATCTGTTGATGGACATTTAGTTTGCTGCCATGTCCTGGTGATTGTAAATAGTGCTGCAATGAACATTGTGGTTCATGTCTCTTTTTGAATTATGGTTTTCTCAGGGTATATGCCCAGTAGTGGGATTGCTGGGTCGTATGGTAGTTCTATTTGTAGTTTTTTAAGGAAGCTCCATCCTGTTCTCCATAGTGGCTGTATCAATTTACATTCCCACCAGCAGTGCAGGAGTGTTCCCTTTTCTCCACACCCTCTCCAGCATTTATTGTTTGTGGATTTTTTGATGATGGCCATTCTGACCAGTGTAAGGTGATACCTCATTGTTGTTTTGATTTGCACTTCTCTAATGATTAGTGATGTTGAGCATCTTTTCATGCATTTGTTGGCCATTTGTATGTCTTCTTTGGAGAAATGTCTATTTAGGTCTTCTGCCCATTTTTGGATTGGGTTGTTTGTTTTGGGGATATTGAGCTGCATGAGCTGCTTGTATATTTTGGAGATCAATCCTTTGTCAGTTGATTCGTTTGCAAATATTTTCTCTCATTGTGAGTATTGTCTTTTTGTCTTGTTTATGGTCTCCTTTGTTGTGCAAAAGCTTTTAAGTTTCACTAGGTCCCATTTGTTTATTTTTGTTTTTATTTCCCTTACTCTAGGAGGTGGGTCAAAAAGTATCTTACTGTGATTTATGTCATAGCATATTCTGCCTATGTTTTCCTCTAAGGGTTTTATAGTGTCTAGCCTTATGTTTAGGTCTTTAACCCATTTTGAGTTTATTTTTGTGTTTGGTGTTAGGGTGTGTTCTAATTTCATTCTTTTACATGTAGCTGTCCTTTTTTCCCAGCACCACTTATTGAAGAGGCTATCTTTTCTCCATTATATATTCTTGCCTCCTTTGTCAAAGATAACGTGACAATATGTGCGTGGGTTTATCTCTGGGCTTTCTATCTTATACTATTGATCTATATTTCTGTTTTGTGCCAATACCATACTGTCTTGATTACTGTAGCTTTGTAGTATAGTCTGGTCTGGGAGCCTGATTTCTCCAGCTCTGTTTCTCTTTCTCAAGATTGCTTTGGCTATTCGGGGTCTTTTGTGTTTCCATAGAAATTGTGAAATTTTTTGTCCTAGTTCTGTGAAAAATGCCATTGGTAGTTTGATAGGGATTGCATTGAACCTGTAGATTGCTTTGGGTATATAGTCATTTTCACAATATTGATTCTTCCAATCCAGGAGCATGGTATATCTCTCCATCTGTTTGTTATCTTTGATTTCTTTCATCAGTGTTTTATAGTTTTCCAAGTACAGGTCTCTTGCCTCCTTAGGCAGGTTTATTCCTAGGTATTTTATTCTTTTTGTTGTGATGGTAAATGGGATTGTTTCCTTAATTTCTCTTTCTGGTCTTTCATTGTTAGTGTATAGAAATGGAAGAGATTTCTGTGCATTAATTTTGTATCCTGCAACCTTACCAAATTCATTGATTAGTACTAGTAGTTTTCTGGTGGCATCTTTAGAATTTTCTATCTATAGTATCATGTCATTGGCAAACAGTGACAGTTTTACTTCTTTTCCAATTTGTATTCCTTTTATTTCTTTTTCTTCTCTGATTGCTGTGGCTAGGACTTCCAATACTGTATTGAATAACAGTGGTGAGAGTGGACATCCTTGTCTTGTTCCTGATCTTAGAGGAAATGCTTTTTCACCATTGAGAATGATGTTTGCTGTGGGTTTGTTGTAAATGCCTTTATTATGTTGAGGTAAGTTCCCTCTATGCCCACTTTCTGGAGAGTTTTTATCATAAATGGGTGTTGAATTTTATCAAAAGCTTTTTCTGCATATATTGAGATGATCATATGGTTTTTATTCTTTAATTTGTTAATATGGTGTATCACACTGATTGTTTTGCATATATTGAAGAATCCTTGCATCCCTGGGATAAATCCCACTTGATAATTGTGTATGATCTTTTTAATGTGTTTTTGGATTCTGTTTGTTAGTATTTTGTTGAGGATTTTTGCATCTATGTTCATCAGTGATATTGGTCTATAATTTTCTTTTTTTTGTGATATCTTTGTCTGGTTTTTGTATGAGGGTGATGGCAGCCTTATAGAAAGAGTTTGGGAGTGTTCCTCCCTCGTGATTTTTTGGAAGAGTTTGAGAAGGATAGGTGTTAACTCTTCTCTAAATTATTGATAGAATTTACCTGTGAAGCCATCTGGTCCTGGACTTTTATTTGTTGGAAGATTTTAAATTACAGTTTCAACTTCATTACCTGTGATTGGTCTGTTTATATTTTCTAATGCTTCCTGATTCAATCTTGGAAGGTTGTACTTTTCCAAGAATTTGTCCATTCCTTTCAGGTTGTCCATTTTATTGGCATATGGTTGCTTGTTGTAGTCTCTTATGATCTTTTGTATCTCTGCGGTATCAGTTGTAATCTCTCCTTTTTCATTTCTAATTTTATTGATTTGCATCCTCTCTCTTTTTTTCTTGTTGAGTCTGGCTACAGGTTTATCAATTTTGTTTATCTTCTCAAAGAACCAGCTTTTAGTTTTATTGATCTTTGCTATTATTTTCTTCATTTCTATTTCATGTATTTCTGCTCTGATCTTTATGATATCTTTCCTTCTACTAATTTTGGGTTTTCTTTGTTCTTCATTTTCTAGTTGCTTGAGGTATAAGGTTAGACTGTTCATTTGAGATTTTTCTTGTTTCTTGAGGTGAACTTGAATTGCTATGAACTTCCTTCTTAGAACTGCTTTTGCTGCATCCCATAGGTTTTGGATCATCGTGTTTTCATTGTCATTTGTTTCTAGGTATTTTTTGATTTCCTCTTTGATATCTTCAGTGATCTCTTGGTTATTTAGCAGTGCAGTGCCCATGTATTTGTATTTTTTACTGTTTTTTCCTGTAATTGGTTTCTAATTTCATTGCGTTGTGGTTGGAAAAGATGCTTGATATGATTTCAATTTTCTTAAATTTTCCAAGGTTTGATTTGTGACCCAAAATGTGATCTATTTTGGAGAGCGTTCCATGTGCACTTGAGAAGAAAGTGTATTCTTCCGCTTTCGGGTGGAATGTCCTAAAAATATTAGTTAAGTCTATCTGGTCTGTTGTGTCATTTAAAGCTTGTGTATCCTTATTTATTTTCTGTCTGGATGATCTGTCTATTGGTGTAAGTGGGGTGTTAAAGTCCCCCACTATTATTGTTTTACTGTCAATTTCTCCTTTTATGGCTGATAGCATTTGCCTTATGTACTGAGGTGCTCCTATGTTGGGTGCATAAATATTTATAATTGTTATGTTTTCTTCTTGGATTGATCCCTTGAGCATTATGTAGTGTCCTTCCTTATCTCTTGTAACAGTCTTATTTTAAATTCTAATTTTATCTGATGTGAGTATTGCTACTCCAGCTTTCTTGTGATATCCATTTGCATGGAATATTTTCCACCCCCTCACTTTCAGTCTGTATGTGTCCCTAGGTCTGAAATGGGTCTCTTGTAGATAGCATATATAAGCGTGTTGTTATTGTATCCATTAGCCAGTCTGTGTCTTTTGGTGAGCATTTAATCCATTTATATTCAAGGTGATTATTGATATGTATGTTCCTATTACCATTTCCTTAATTGATTTGGGTTTGTTTTTGTGGGTCTTTTTCCTCTTGTGTTTGCCACTTAGAGAAGTACCTTTAGTGTTTGTTGTAAATCTGGTTTGGTGGTGCTGAATTCTCATAGCTTTTGCTTGTCTGTAAAGCTTTTGATTTCTCCATCAAATCTGAATGAGATCCTTGCTGGGTAGAGAAATCTTGGTTGTAGGTTTTTCCCTTCCATCACTTTAAATATGTCCTGCCATTCCTTTCTGACTTGCCGAGTTTCTGCTGAAAGATCAGCTGTTAACCTTATTGAGATTCCCTTGAATGTTATTTGTTGCTTTTCCCTTGCTGTTTTTAATATATTTTCTTTGTATTTAATTTTTGATAGTTTGATTAATATGTGTCTCGGTGTGTTTCTCTTTGGGTTTATCCTGTATGGGACTCTGCACTTCCTGGACTTGATTGACTATTTCCTTTCCCATGTTAGGGAAGTTTTTGACTGTAATCTCTTCAAATATTTTCTCCGACCCTTTCTTTTTGTCTTCTTCTGGGACCCCTATAATTCAAATATTGGTACATTTATGCTGTCTCAGAGGTCTCTGAGACTGTGCTCAATTCTTTTCATTCTTTTTTCTTTATTCTGCTCCCTGGTAGTTATTTCCACCATTTTATCTTCCAGCTCACTTATCCATTCTTTTGCCTCAGTTATTGTGCTATTAATTCCTTCTAGAGTACTTTCAATTTCAGTTATTGTGTTGTTCATCAGTGTTTGTTTGCTCTTTAGTTCTTCTAGATCCTTGTTAAGTGTTTTTTGTATTTTCTCCATTCCGTTTCTGAGATTTTGGATCATCTTTACTATCATTACTCTGAATTCTTCTTCAAGTAGGTTGCCTATTTCATCTTCATTTATTGGTCTTGTAAGTTTTTATCTTGCTGTTTCATTATAACATATTTTTTGGTCATTTCAGTTTTGTTTTGTTTTTTTTTATATGTGGTGCTGTGTTCCTGTCTTACTGGTTGTTTGGCCTGAGGCTTCCAGCACTGGAGTTTGCAGGCAGTTGGATAGAGCCGGGTCTTGGTGTTGAGATTAGGACCTCCAGGAGGCCTCACTCTGATTAATATTCCCTAGGGTCTGAGGTTCTCTGTTAGGCCAGGGGTTTGGACTCAGAGCTCCCACCACAGGAGCTTGGGTCTGACCTTCAGTCTGGGAACCAAGCTGTGGTGCAGCAAAAACAAAACAAAACAAAACAAAAAAGAACAAGAAAAAAAAAAAGGAGTGGCCTTCCTGGTGGCGCAGTGGTTGAGAGTCTGCCTGCTGATGCAGGGGACACGAGTTTGTGCCCCATTCCAGGAAGATCCCACATGCCACGGAGCGGCTGGGCCCGTGAGCCACGGCCGCTGAGCCTGGGCATCCAGAGCCTGTGTTCCGCAATGGGAGAGGCCACAACAGTGAGAGGCCTGCATATCGAAAAAAAATAAAAAAGGAGCAATACAATAACAAAGACTAAAAAACAAAATAAAATTAGAAAGATAAAAATATATTAGGAAAAATAAAAATATAATTGAAACAACTGCAACAAGGTAAAATAAAATCACAACAGAAAAAAGAAAAATAACAAAGGGCAGGGGAACAAGCCAAAAGGAGCAGAACAATAACAAAGTAGAAAGCATAAAATAAAAGATTTATTTAAAAAAATAAAAATATAAATGAATCAACAAGGTAAAACAGAACCCCAATCTAAAAGGAGGGGAAAAAAGCCTTGGCTATGGGGGGCAGAGTTTAGGCGGGGGTGGAACTTAGGCAGGGGTGGGGTTTAGGGTGGAATGGGACCTAGGTGGGTGGGTGGTGACATTTGAGCATGGGGTGGGGCCTAGGCGGGGCAACGTTCAAGTGTGGGGCAGGACCTCTGCTTAGGACCTTCTGTGGAAGGGGAGAGGCAGCATCTCCAAAGGAGGGCCTCTGGAATGTGGAGTTGGGAGTTTGGAGGTAAGGTCCTCGGTGAGGGTGTGTGGGTGGGGTTTAGACCCAGTGCAGTTGGAGGGGGTCTCAGAGGGGGTCTCCAAGTGTAGAGGTATTGTCCTGGGTGGGGGTGTAGGGGCAGGGCTTGGGCTCTGTGCCACAGGAGGGAGGCTCTGAGGGCAGAGGATTAGGCCTGGGAGCCCAACAGGCTCCCTGGTGCCTAAGTGGACAGGGAAAGCTCTGGCCGCCTTCCGTTCTATCCCTCCACACCCCCAAACCATCTCCCCAGGGTCTCCCCCATCCTGGCTGGACCCCTAACCGTTGGTGGGTCCCGCTGGGTGTAGGAACTCCTCCCCTCCCCTAACCACCCCTTAGGGGTGCCAAACCGGAGGTCCGGCCTTTACTTTTGCTCCCCCTTCCCTCCCTCCCACTACATCAGTACCTGCATGGCTGAGGGGGCCTCAGTGGGCAGAGGATCAGGCCCAGGATCTCAGCAGGCTCCCGGAGGCCCAAGTAGACAGGGGAAAACTGGCCATGCTCCCTTTTGATCCTCTGCCCTCCCAATCGTCCCCCAATTTCCCCTTTGGGGCATGAGATCCCTTCCCCTCCCCTAGCCACCCCTCAGGGGTGCCAGTCCCATCCCCCCTCCACTCCTCCTCCCCACTCACTCCCCCCAATGCCCCGTGTCCTACCCAGTCGCTGGGGGTTCCTCCCATCCCCTTAGGTGTCCGTGGTCCCCCACCGGTGCCTGCTAGGTGCCCTAGTTGTGCAGAGATGCAAATTCCATGTCCTCCTAGTCCGCCATGTTGATTCCACCCCCTCCTGTCTTTTAAAAAACGTTTTTCAAACTATTTGTTGCTGATATATAGAAATGTATTTGATTTTTTAATATTGACCTTATAGCCAGCTAAACTCTTCTATTTTTTCTTTTTTTTTTTTTTTTTTTGGTCACACCACATGGCTTGTGGGATCTTAGTTCCCTGACCAGAGATTGAACCCAGGCCCACTGCAGTGAAAGCATGGAGTCCTGACCAGTGGACAGCCAGGGAATTCCCTATTTTTTCTACTTTTTATCTGCAGATTCCTTTGAGCTATGTAGACAATCATATCTGTGACTAATGACAATTTTATTTATTCCTTTCCAAACTTCGTGCTTTTATTTTCTTTCTTATATTGTGCTTGCTAGAAACTCCAGTACAATGTTGAATAGAAGTAACCTAGTACATTTTTTTGGTCTTGTTCCTGAGTTTAACGGAAAAGCTTTTAAAATTTCCCCATTGAGAATAATACTCGCTGTAGAATTTCTGTAGATGGTTTTCATCAGGCTAAGGAAGTTCTAATTCTATTTCTAGTTTGCTTAGAGTTTTTATCATGAGTGGGTGTTGAATTTTGTCAAATACTTCTTTGTCCATCTATTCTAATGATAATATGCTTTTCTCCCTTGAACATATTAATGTGATGAATGACATTTATAGATTTTTCTAATGCTAAATCACTTTTGCTCTCCTGAATAAACCTAACTTGGACACAGCCTATATATTTTTGCATATATTTGGAATGATATATCCCTCGAAAATTTAGTAGGATTCACCTGTTAAACTATGTGGCCCTGGCATTTTATTCTTAAGAATGTTTTAAATTAATGTTTCAATTTCCCCATTACAGGAAGTGTAGGCTTTCTATGTCTTCTTAAAGCACTTTTAGTGAATTACAGTTTTCTAGGAATTTGTTTCCAGTTCATCTAGGTTTTCAAATTTATTGGCATGAAATGTTCCAGTATTATTTCATGTCTTAACCTCTGCTGGTCTGGATTTATGCCTCCTTTTATATTCCTAATTATTGTTTGTGCCTTCTTTTTTGCTTGATTCATCTCATCAGAGTTTTTCATCTATTTTAATAATTTTTTCAAAGAGCCAGCTTGGGCTTTGTTGAACCTCACTCTTGTATCTTTGTTTTCTATTTCATTGATGTTTGCTCTTTATTTTCTCCTTCCTTCTACTTTTTATGGGTATACTGTTCTTCTTCTAACTTCTTAAGTTGGTTACGTACTTGCTTAATTTTCAGCCCTTCTTTTCTTCCAATATATTTAAAGCCATTTGTTTTCCTCTCTCTTAATGTAATATGTAGTATTTAATAGAATTGTTTTGAAGATATTTTCTATCAATTTAGTCATAAGTTTTTGGATTTCATTATGACTTCCAAATGTATGCAATTGAAATATTTAAAAAAATATATATACTGATAATTGAGAAAGAACATGACTTGTCAATTCCTTGAAATTTATTGAGACTTGTTTTACAGCTTGGTCCTTTACCATTGAAAAAAATTCCATGTGTGTTTGAAATGAATGTAGTTAACAAATTGTCTGTTAGTTCAAGTTTAACTAAAATTTTCAAATATTCTATATATTTACTGATTTTTAGTATGCTTGACTTACCAAAGACAAGTTTAAATCTTACAGCATGATGGTAGATTTGTCAATTTCTCCTTTTGTCTATTACTTTTAATTTTGCATTTTTGGAAACTATTAATGAAGGAAAAATTACTGAATTAATCAGGAAATATAAAAAAATCTAACTGAATGAGTTTTGCTAAACACTCCTTTGTTTGATATTAATAACAGATTTTGTGGGGGTTGGTATTTCTCTGGTACATATGTACTTTTTTATCCTTTTTCATTTTTTCTGCCAATTTGCTTTTATTGTATAGCTTGTAAACAGCATATAACTGGGCTTTTAAAAATCCAGTTTGGCAAACTTTTGACTGGTGAGTTTAGTTCTTTTACATTTATGGTAATTATTGACATATTACACTTGATGTTACCATTTTACTATTTTTTCCTTTCCCCCAACTCCATGCTTTTTCTTTTCCTCTCTCCTGCTTCCCCCAGGGAGTGAGTTTATTTTTTTATTGATCATATTTTTCTTTATTCCAATTGTTTTCTCTTTATAAATTTAGAAATTATTCACTCTATTTCTCTTCTCTCAGTGGTTACCCTGGACATTTTGCCAAACCTATTTGATAAGATCTAGTGTCAAATAATATATTAACCTTTTAGTGAACAATTCTAGGAACTTAGAACACTTTAATTTCAGCATACTCCCTGACATTTATGTTATTATAGACCCAGTATTTTAGTGCTGTCCATTTATAAACCCCCTGAATTAAACAATATAATACTTATAGTTTTTTATCTGAACAATGTTTACTTGGGTTTACATACATGTCTGCTATTTTATATCCTCACTATTTCTTCTTGTATCTTAAGACTGTCTAGGACCATTTTCTTTCAGAAGTCCTTTATTGCAGTTCTCTTGATGTTTTCTTTTCTTTTAAAAAAAAATCTATAAATGTGTTTATCTTATCCTCTTTCTTCAAAGATAGTTTTACTGGGTTAACAATTGTAGTTTCTTTGCTCTCAACGTTTTGAAGATATTATTTCACACCTTCTGATTGCCATTACTGCTTTAGAAGTTTGCTGTCATTGTCCTTTTGAAGGCAATATTTTTCTCTGGCTGCTTTTGATGTTTATTTTGGTGTTCATGAATTTCCCTTCAATATCTCTAGGATCTTTTTAAAAAAAATTTATCCTGGGGATTCATGTTTTTCATCATTTCTGAAAATTTTCAGCCATTATCTCTCTAAAAACCACCTCTCCTTTATTCTCGCTATTCTTTCTTCCATGGAAATTCTAATTAGACAAATATTAGACTCCCCTTTTCCTCCAAATCTCCTACCTTTCTCTCATTTTCCATTGTATTGTCTCCTTCTGCTGCATTCTAGATAATTTCTTAGACCTATCTTCCAGATTTCTAATTTTTTCAGCTGTAGTCTTCCACTGAGTTTTTTTTTCACTTCAACAATTTATATTTTTTTTACTTCTATAACTTCCCTGTTTTTTATTCTTCAAATATGCCTGACCACTCAAATAATTATTGCTTTCTCTTTGTGAATGAATCTTTAAACATTTCATGCATAGCTGTTCTATATTCCATATCCAACAATTCCAGTATCTGTAGTACCCGAATGCGTAATTCCATTATTTGCTGTTTCTGATATCATAATGTTTCACCTTTTCTTAGGCTTCATGTGCTTAATGAGCTTACTGCTTGACCTTAATCTGAGGGAATCTTGGAGGACTAAATTGGACAAACATTTCTTAAGAAAGGATTGCCATTTGTTTCTGATAGTGTCCGGGGGGTTTCACCAACCTGGTACTATTTCAGACCCCTGAGATGTGAAAGGCCCAGGCTCAGACTCTCCATCTTGCTGCCGGTCTCAGACTCAGACAAATTATAGCAGTCCTGCTACCTGCATTAAGCTTTGTGCCCATCTCCTACCCCCAGGCCTTCCACAACTTCCTCAGACTTCCCACCATGCAGGAATGAGGCAGACATGTTTAGAGTGACCACCTTTCCTTCAACAGAGGTCTAGTGTACTGGGTCTAGGAGCATACCTCCCATAGCCCTTTACTCTTATCATCATGAGTGAAAAGTCACAGAAACTCACTCATCCTGATCTGCTAAAAATGATAGTCTTAGCATCACTATCTGCTTTGAATCCACCAGGACCAACTTTCTCATGCCCTTTATAGCCCTGTTTGTCAATTATCACAAGAACCACCAGATTCCTAGGTCAAATCCCAACCACTCAGATCTCTCCAAGGTTCCCGACATCCCCGACATCCCTTATTCCGCCCCTTCTACCACTCTTCTCCAATTCCTGAACCTTTCCATCATGCCCCCTAAAATTCATGGTTCAGCAAAACTGCTTTAATTTCAAAGTCTTTTTCTGAAGACTCCCTTCATCTTATTATAACTGAAAGGTGGATTGTCCCTGAAAGCAGTTTCCCCTGCAGTCTTCTCAAATGCTGGATGTTTTTCTCTCTCACACCCCTGTTGCCACTGGGCCTAGAGGTTGGGATAGCATCTCCTTGTTCCTCACTGCTTCTTTCAGACCTATCTTCCTTCTCCCCAAAGCCTCTAGCTTTGACACTCATGTCATCAGAAAGATTACTTATTACCTCATGTTTTGATGTCAATAAGATATGAAAAGGAAATTAAAGGTAGAAAGACCAGGAAGGAAGAAATAAAATTGATTTTGTTCACAGATGACATAATAATCTATGTAGAAAATCCAAAAGAATTGACCAAGAAACCCCTGTGAGTTTAATTATAAATTCACAATTATAACAAAGTTGCAGGATATAAGACTAATATACAAAAGTCAATCATTTCCCTATATACCAGTAATGAACAAGCAGAATTTGAAATTAAAAACACATTAGCAGAGCACAGAGAATTTTTAGGGTAGTGAAAATACTCTATTATAACAATGGATATATAATATATCATGTCATTTTACATATGTCCAAACACATAGATTGTACACCACTAAAAGTGAACCCTCAGGTAAACTATGGACTTTGAATGATTATGATGTGTCATGTAGTTTCATTAATTGTAACCAATGTACCACTCTGATGGGGGATGTTGCTAACAGGGGAGAAGCTATGCATGTGTGGAGGTACAGGGTATATGGGAAATCTCTGTAGCTTCCTCTTAATTTTGCTGTGAATCTAAAACTCCTGTAAAGATGTAGAAAACAAACTTATGGTTACCAGGGGGTAAGGGGGGAGTGATAAATTGGGAGATTGGGATTGATATATACACACCATTATATATAAAATAGATAACTAATAAGGATCTACCATATAGCACAGGAAACTCTACTCAATACTCTGCAATAACCTATGAGAAAAGAATTTAAAAAGAGTTGATATTCATATATGTATAACTGATTCACTTTGCTGTACAGCAGAAACTAATACAACAGTTTCTAACTATAGAAACTATACAGTAAAAAATTAAAACTATAATCAACTATACAGTAAAAAATTTAAAAAATAAAACTACTTTAAAAATTCTTTAAATATTAAAATTTATTTCCATCAGTACCCCCTAAAAATAAAATACCTTAGATATAAGTCTAACAAAATATGTATAAGATATATATGAGGAAAACTATAAAATTCTGCTGGAAGATATCAAAGAACTAAATTAATGTAGAGATACTCCATTTTCACGGATAGGAAGACTCAATATTGTCAAGAGGTCAGTTCTTACCAACATTGATCTATAAATTCAGAATGATCCCTATCAAAATCCCAGTAAGGTATTTTGTAGATATCAACAAACTGATTTTAATGTATATATGGAGAAGTAAAAGACCCAGAATAGCCAACCCAGTACTGAAGGAGAACAAAGTTGGAAGACACACTATCCTACTTCAAGATTTACTATAAAGCTAATCAAGAGTGTGTAGTATTGAAATAGACAATTAGATCAGTGGAACAGCACAGAACCACATAAGTAGACCCAGATAAATATAGTGCACTGATCTTCAAAAAAGGATCAAAGGCAACACAATGCAGAAAATATGTTTTTTTTCAGCAAATGGTGCTAGAACAACTGGACACCCACAAGCAAAAAAGTGAAATCTAGTCACAAACCTTAGATTTTTCACAAAATTTAACTCAAGATGGAGCATATATCTAAATGCAAAACACAAAACGATAAAAACCCTTAAAACAAAGGAGAAAACCTAGATGTCCTTGGGTATGGTGATGACCTTTTAGATACAATACTAAAGGCACAATCCATGAAAGAAATCATTAAGCCAGACTTCATTAAAATTAAGAATTCTGCTCTGCAAAAAACAATATGAAAAGAGTAAGAAGCCAGACAGAAAATATTTGCAAAAGACACATCTGATAAAGGACTCACATATTTTAAAAAATTTTATTGGAGTATAGTTGATTTATAATATTGTTGGTTTAAGGTGTACAGCAAAGTGATTCAGTTATATATATATATATATATATATATATATATATATATATATACACACATATATATTCATTCTTTTTCAGATTCTTTTCCTATATAGGTTATTACAGAATATTGAGTAGAGTTCCCTGTTCTATACAGTAAGTCCTTGTTGATTACCTATTTTATATATAGTAGTGTCTGTATGTTAATCCCAAGCTCCTGATTTCCACGCCCCCCCCGCCACGTTTCCCTTTGGTAACCATAAATTTGTTTTCCGTATCTGTGAGTCTGCCTCTGTTTTGTAAATAAGTTCTTTTCTATCACTTTAAAAAATTAGATTCCACATAGGAGTGGTATCATATGATATTTGTCTTTCTGTCTGGCTTACTTCACTTAGTGTGGTAATCTCTAGGTCCATCCATGTTGCTGCAAATGGCATTATTTCATTCTTCATGGCTGAGTAAAATTCCATTCTATATCTGTACCACATCTTCTTTGTCCATTCCTCTGTTGATGGACATTTAGGTTGCTTCCATGTCTTGGAAATAGTGCTGCAATGGACACTGGGGTGCATGTGTCTTTTTGAATTATGGTTTTCTCTGGATATATGCCCAGGAGTGCGATTGCTGGATCATATGGTAGTCCTGCTTTTAGTTTCTTAAGGAACCTCCATACTCTTCTCCATAGTGGTTGTACCAGTTTACATTCCCACCAACAGTATAGGAGGGTTCCCTTTTCTCCACACTCTCTCCAGCATTTATTGTTTGTAAATTTTTTGATGATGGCCACCTCATCAGTGAGAGGTGATACCTCATTGTAGTTTTGATTTGCATTTCTCTAATGGTTAGCAGTGTTGAGCATCTTTTCGTGTGCCTTTTGGCCATCAGCATGTCTTCTTTAGAGAAATGTCTATTTAGATCGTCTGCCCATTTTTTGATTGGGTTGTTTGTTTTCTTACATAGAGCTGCATGAGCTGTTTGTATATTTTGGAGATTAATCCCTTGTTGGTTGCTTCTTTTGCAAATATTTTCTCCCATTCTGTAGGTTGTTTTTTTGTTTTGTGTATGGTTTCCTTTGCTGTGTATAAGCTTTTAAGTTTAATTAGGTCCTATGTATTTTTGTTTTTATTTTCATTACTCTAGGAGGTGGATCAAAAAAGATATTGCTGTGACTTATGTCAAAGAGTGTTCTGCCTATGTTTTCCTCTAAGAGTTTTATAGTGTCTGGCCTTACATTTAGGTCTTTGATCCATTTTGAGTTTATTTCTGTGTATGGTATTAGAGAATGTTCTAATTTCATTCCTTTACATGTAGCTGTCCAGTTTTCCCAGCACCACTTATTGAAGAGACTGTCTTTTCTCCATTGTCTAGTCTTGCCTTCTTTGTCATAGATTAATTAAGCAAAAGTGTGTGGGTTTATTTCTGGGCTTTCTATCCTATTCCATTGATCTATTTTTCTGTTTTTGTGCCAGTAACATACTGTCTTGATACTGTAGCTTTTTAGAATAGTCTGAAGTCAGAGAGCCTGATTCCTCCATCTCTGTATTTCTTTCTCAAGATTGCTTTGGCTATTCAGGGTCTTTTGTGTTTCCATACAAATTTTAGAATTTTTTGTTCTAGTTGAGAAATGCCATTGGTAATTTGATAGGGATTGCATTGAATCTGTGGATTAACTTGGGTAGCATAGTCATTTTGACAATATTGATTCTTCCAGTCCAAGAACATGGTATATCTTTCCATCTGTTTGTCATCTTCTATTTCTTTGATTTCTGATTTCATCAGTGTCTTACAGTTTTCAGAGCACAGGTCTTTTGCCTCCTTAGGTAGGTTTATTCCTAGGTATTTAATTCTTTTTGATGTGATGGTAAATGGGATTGTTTCCTTAATTTCTCTGATTTTTCATTGTTACTATATAGAAATGCAACAGATTTCTGTGTGTTACATTTGTATCCTGCAACTTTATCAAATTCATTGATTAGCTCTAGTAGTTTTCTGATAGCATCTTTAGAATTTTCTATGTATAGTATGTCATCTACAAACAGTGACAGTTTTACTTCTTTTCCAATTTGGATTCCTTTTATTTCTTTTTCTTCTCTGATTGCCATGGTTAGGACTTCCAAATCTATGTTGAATAAAAGGGGAGACAGTGGACAGCCTTGTTTTGCCCCTGATCTTGGAATGCTTTCTGCTTTTCACCATTGAGAATGATGTTAGCTGTGTTTGTCATATGTGGCCTCTTATGTTGGGGTATGTCCCCTCTATGCCCACTTTCTGGAGAGTTTTTATCATAAATGGGAGTTGAATTTTGTCATAAGCTTTTTCTGCATTGATTGAGATGATCAGATGGTTTTTATTTTTCAGTTTGTTAATGTAGTGTATCACACTGATTGATTTGTGGATATTGAAGAATCCTTGCATTCCTGGGATGAATCTCACTTGATCATGGTGTATGATCCTTTTAATGTGTTGTTGGATTCAATTTGCTAGTATTTCGTTGAGGATTTTTGCAACTATGTTCTTCAGTGATATTGGCCTGTAATGTTTTTTGTGGTATCTTTGTCTGGTTTTGGTATCAGGGTGATGGTGACCTCATAGAATGAGCTTGGAAGTGTTCCTTACTCTGCCATTTTTTGGAAGTTTCAGAAAGTTGTTAACTCTTCTCTAAATGTTTGATAGAATTCACCTGTGAAGCCATCCGGTCCTGGAGTTTTGTTTGTTGGCAGTTTTAAAATCACAGTTTCAATTTCAGTGCTTGTGATTGGTCTGTTCATATTTTCTATTTCTTCCTGGTTCAGTCTTGGAAGGTTGTACCTTTCTAAGAATTTGTCCCTTTCTTCTAGGTTGTCCATTTTACTGGCATGTAGTTGCTTATAGTAGTTGCTTATGATCCTTTGTATTTTTGTGGTGTCCATTGTAACTTCTCCTTTTTCATTTCTAATTTTATTGATTTGAGCCCTCTCCCTTTTTTTCTTGATGAGTCTGGTTAAAGGTTTATCAATTCTGTTTACCTTTTCAAAGAACCGGCTTTCAGTTTCATTGACCTTTTCTATTGTTTTCTTCCTATTTCTGCTCTCATCTTTATGATTTCTTTCCTTCTACTCACTTTGGACTTTGTTCTTCTTTCTCTAGTTGCTTTAGGTGTAAGATTAGGTTGTTTATTTAAAGGACTGTTATCTTACTCGTACAAAGAACTCTCAAAATTCAACAATAAAAAATTGAACAACCCAATTTAAAATATGTTCAAAAGACCTTGAGAGACACCTAACACACTTTAAAATTAGATCATCTCTTTATTATTGAGTTGTAAAAGTTCTTTATATATTCTGTACACTAGACCTTGCTAGATAAATGATTTGTAAATTTTGGGTTGGCCAAAAAGTTTGTTTGGGTTTTCCAGTAACATCTTATGGAAAAACCCAAATGAACTTTTTGGCCAACCCAATATTTTCTTCCATTCTGTGGGTTATCCTTTTACTTTCTTAATAATGTCCTTTAACACACACAAGGACACTTTTTCTGGACTTAATTTTAATGAAGTCCAATTTATATATATTTTCTTTGGTTACTTGTGTTCTTGGTGTCCTATTAAGACACCATTGCCTCATCCAGAGTCATGAAGATTTACTCATATTTTCTTCTAGGAGTTGTAGTTTTAGCTCTTACATTTAGGTCTTTCATCCATTTTGAGTTAATTTTTGTGAATGGTTAAGGTCCAAATTCACTCTTTTGAATGTAGATATCCGTTGTCCCAGTACCATTTGTTGAAAAGACTGTTTCCCCCATTGAATGGTTTTGGCACAACTGTTAAAAATCAATTGATATAGATCATTTATTCTGGATTTTCAATTCTATTTCATTGATCTATGTGAATATTCTATTTCATTGATCTACTTTTAGTACTGCATTGTTTACTGCCCCTATGAAACTGAGTTTCTCGAAGGCAGGGGCAACATCTTTATTCTTCTTAGTATTTTTAACCCAGCTGTTAGTAAAGCCTTAAAACATGCTCACTAAACAAAGTTAATCATTTAGTTTTGAGGAAAGGAATGGGAATGAAGTTCATAAGAAAGGTGGGCTCCTTTACTGATGGAATACTTTATCATTTGATGTGGAAATGAATTTCTGGCATACCTTCTCCATTACTTCCAATGACATTTATTCTAACATGTACTGAACACCTTTCTCATACAGAAATATGGGTACTGCAAAGTTTGTAACTGGGTAAAAGATGATAGGTCATGAACTCAACAGTAATTAAAAGCTGTAAGTATTGTCAGATAACACAAAGAAAATGCTACTGGAGTTGCAGCGGAAATCACCTTCAACCAGGATATGTTATCATTTATCAGGTCTTCTTGAAGGGTAGTTAATACTTTTGAATTTACTGCCAAACCAATTTTGAAAATAGAGACAGGAGTTTGTAAAGAGAGTCATTTGAATTTTACTACTAACAAAGAGTTTTAATTATCTCTGAAGGGGAAGACCAGTTATTCTCCTAAAAGAAAGACGTGGGGCCTACTGAATTGTTTTGGTTTGACATATAATATACCTCAAAAGTACAGCACAACCAGCAAAATTTTTAGAATACAAGTTGAATGATTAACATGGGATTAAAGTCATATGGCACAGAACAAGTCTTAGGTACCTGAGGCCATAGCTCTGAATTGTAATTTTAGGCTTTCCCTCCACTTAAAAAAATCGATTTATTCATTTATTTTTGGCTGCATTGGGTCACACTGCTGCAGGTGGGCTTTCTCTAGTTGCGGCGAGCAGGGGCTACTCTTCCTTGCAGTGCACAGGCTTCTCATTGCAGTGGCTTCTCTTGCTGCTGAGCACGGGCTCTAGGTGCACAGGCTTCAGTAGTTGTAGCACGCAGGCTCAGCAGTTGCAGCTAATGGGCTTAGCTGCTCCCCAGCATGTGGGATCTTCCTGGACCAGGGCTCGAACCGGTGTCCCTTGCATTGGCAGGAAGGTTCTTTGCCACTGTGCCACCAGGGAAGCCCTTTCCCTCCACTTTTGAAGCCAACCCAATTACTGTCATGGTGATTTTGAAGAAAGATAAAATGGTCTCAAAGCTTATATATAAGATTTAAAAACCAATCTGCTAGTAGAAAATGCAGTATATAAACTTTACATTCAATGACCTATTCTTTGTTTTAAGATCTGATTATCAGAAATAGATGAAAAGGAGGTGAAATTGTGGATATGGGTAACATGGTCTTTGGAGTCAGACCTGGTTAACAATTTCTCCATAAGGTAACTATACGACCTGAATCTGAGTTCTATGTGTGTCTGTAAAATGGAGGTACCTCCTTCCTCAGAGTGGTTATTAAGGATTTTACAAGATGATGTGTGTGTGTGTATATATCCACAAAGTAGGTACTCAGTAGTTAGTTGGTAAAGGAGAATATGGGTATTAAGATAAACCAGAGTCGTATGACACACACCAAGTGATTCTCTAGGGTTTTGAGCCAAACAGACCTAAATTAGAATGCTGTCTCTGCCACTGCCATGTATGGTCTTACTGTGGTTCCAAGTAAAAAGGGTTACAACATCTCTTCTCCTACTCCAGGGCTATATAACAGCCTGAGTAGCGAACATGAGCCAGTTTAAGTCAATCACAAACAGGGCACATACTTGACTCAACATACATCTGCTTAGTATATGCAAAGAGCTTTGTGGTCAAGTGGACCTGGAATCTGGTCACTATCTAGCCATGTTATTTGGGGAAAATTACATCATCTCTTTTTGGCTTCTCATCCTTCAAATGACTTTTGCCAAAGTCAGCATATTTCAAAGACTAAGTAGCAAAACTTTATTTTTGTTAAAGGCTGATTTTGTTAGATATTTGCAATGAAAATAGCTGCAGGTCTCAAGGGTACAGTTCCACATCTCCATAATGGAAAGAAATAGATTAAAACTATTTTAAAACCTTTCCTAACAGATACTTAATACTTTTATTGTGCAGAAAAGATACCAAAATATAACAGTCCCAAAAGCACAACTCTGAAAAAGCTAGTTTTATCCTTATAGGACTCAAAACTTTAATGGCATTCCCATAATACAGTCAGAAAGTAGAACAAGCCCTCAAGAAAAAAGCAAAAATGCCAAGATCTTCTCCAACCACAATTATTTTTAATATATGAAACAGAATTTCCTTACAAATTAAGTAGTTTTTATAGTAGTGACATTTATTGATATGATCTGTTTAATACAACTGTAGTCAGAAGGTAAGTGAGGTTCGTTGTTCTTCCAGAAATTGCAAAAAAAGTATCATTTTTAAGATAAGGAAGGGAAAGATTTGCATCCATCTTTTTGGGACATGTAAGGTAAGAGCAAAGTCTCACAGATGGGAGAATTTGTGGCTATTGCTGGAGGATCTGTAGATGCTCTCTAGTAAGCGGGTAATCCCTCTTCCCCGAACACTACTATTCTGGCCAGAAATGTTCACCCCAGATGGGGAGTCACCTGGGATATTAAAAATACAAGAAAAGAAATATAGCAATTTTATAGTCTTAGAGATCCCTCAAATGACTCATCCTACTGCAGGCCTTTTCACTAAGCCACGATTAAACGGATCGTCAATAGAAGAGATGGTTCTTAGAGTAAAGGCAAAAAGGTTGAACAAGAATATTCTTTTTAAGTCCTGGAAACCTTAATTGAAGTTCTTCAGGGACCACTTGAAATTTCATGTCACTAGCTGGTTTTTTTTTGCATTGTTTTTTGTTGTTGTTGTTTGTTTGTTTTCTGTACGTGGGCCTCTCACTGTTGTGGCCTCTCCCGTTATGGAGCACAGGCTCCGGATGCGCAGGCTCAGCGGCAATGGCTCACGGGCCCAGCCGCTCGGCGGCATGTGGGATCCTCCCGGACCGGGGCAATAACCCATATCCCCTGCATCGGCAGGCGGACTCTCAACCACTGCGCCACCAGGGAAGCCCTGTCACTAGCTTTTTAAAACTTTCCCATTTCCCCCAAAGACACCCTTATATCAAAACTATAAAACTACAGCTGCTACAAAAGTAATAGGTTTTATTTTAAATGCCCTGAACAAAATTCTGAAGAATTAAATTTTATCAAAGTGATACAAAAATCTACATATCCAAATTAAGTGCTTATGCCAAGTAAAACTCCCAATTCAACAAGATTCTTATACCCTAAAGCCAACTTAGATAATCTGTTTAAGTATCATACCCCAGGATCATAAAAAAACCCCTAAACTCTTTGAGGTGCTTTCTTATTAAATATAAGATGCTTACCAGTGGGTGTATTTGATCTCTGTTCCTGATTAGAAGAGCTGAAATGAGAGAATCCTGGACCCTGAGCCCTTAGCATCTATAAGTAACAACAACAACAACAAAAAATAAAAACAGGGGAAAACATGTTCATTTCTTATTATTGAATCATCTACTTCAAATTACTCTTTAAATACAAACTAACATCCACTTTTCCAATGTCTGATCAACTTTTGAAGAGTACGGCTGTGAGGGGAGCAGAGGGCAATCTTTGAGGGGGAAATTACAGGGTCAAGAAAGGGTTTTTTTTTTTTTTAAATGAGATTATAGCAGTTTTCCTGATAAGAATGACTCAGAACAGAGAGAAACCCTGATGAAATTATTAGAGCCGTCTCCTTAGGTAGGTAAGAGAATGAGATCTAATAGAGAAATAAAAGGATTGGTCTTAGATAGAAACAGACAATTCATGCATTAGAGTATATGGTAGATGCAATGGTAGAAATACATGGAAAACCTCTTGATTGCTTCTATTTTCTCAGAGAAGGAGGGGATACGAGCAACAGCTAGAACAAGGATGAAGGAAGAGTTGATAGAAGTTTGAAGTGAGAGAAGGTGAGAAATAACTGTCTAGGAGAGTGGGAGATTAATCAAACTAGAGAAATGGACAACTGCCAGGAAAGGTTAAGGGCTCACGTGAGGTTGGTGGTAATGAGTATTTAATAACACCAGTCAGTATGGTAGTTTCTTTTCAGCCTTGGTTAGCTTCAAATGTATAACAGAATAGGTGAAGAGTTGATTTAATCAGGGTTAGTGTTTATCAACCAACTATGATGAAGAATGACGGGCCAGTGGAGTTCATGGTGCAAGTGAGTGAAAATTATGGAGCAAGGAATCTAAGCTGGGAAGGAAGCTGGAGTTGTGCCATGCAGTGACCCTGCGAAGGAGAGCAGAACAGTGGAGGCATACAATGAACTGAAGGTCCCAGGAGAGATCAAAGAATTGTTGGCACTGATGTACCAGAGAAAGACAGCGGTAGAGAGTAGGATGCTTGAAATTGAGATTATGGGGAGATGCCATTGGGGCCTAGAATATGATCATGGGAGTGGATACTTGATGTATGGCAGGGAACAGGATCACTGGAGAAAGGCAAATCAAGCAATTAAAATGTCAGGCAACTGGAAGGATCATCTACGGGGAAACTGAAGTCAAGAATTCTACCAGGAATATTGTTTGATCTCCTGGCTCAGTGTTGCTCTAAGAATGAGGATGACCAACTCAGGGGCCTAATGACTCCAAGAAGGGGTTATCAGGTACTACAGCCTGAATGGCATGTGATTCAAAGCCTAGGGATTTTAGGGAGAAGGCAGAAAAAAGTCTAGAGGCCACAAAGTTAAACAAGGACAACTACTTCAAATCTAAGCCCATGATAAATGAGAAAAAAAAAAAGTGTCGCTAACAGGGAAGCAGTATCTCTAGAGAACAGCCAAGTTTTAGTTACAACCAAGGAGGAAAACAGACCTTCCCAAGAGGAGGTTGAAGACATGAGATTTTGCTGATAAATGAGATTAAGAAGACTCAGAAAGTTTTTCAGGAGTTGGGGAAGGGAAGGCTGAAAAACCGAATCAGCCTAACAAGATGAGTGTGGGAGATGAGCAAGCATCTAGGTATCCTAAGCTTCCATAGTGACTGATGTGAACAATGAAAAGAGGGGTAATGAGACTAAATCTGGTAGTCTCAACACAGATGGTGATGATGGGGCTAAGGCAGTGTTTCTCATCCTGGGTACTATTGACATTTTAGGCTAAATAATACTTTGTTCAGGAGGCTGTCTGTACATAGTCAGGTGTTTAGCAGGCTTACTGGTATCTATCTACCCCCTGTATGCCAGTAGCACCCTCTCTACAGCTGTGACAACCAAAAATGTATCCAAGTGTTGCCAAATGTCCCCTGAAGGACACAAAATAGGTCCTAGTGGAGAACCATTGGGTTAAGGGGTTAACAGTAGACAGAAGAGAGAAGAGTCTTGCCCAGAGATTATATGGAGAGCTCTCTTTTTTATTTTTAAAATTATCATGGAGTAAGACAGACTTCTTTGGTGTGTACATTTCTACGAGTTTTAACAAATGAAGAGATTCGTGAAACCACCATTGCAATCAAAATACAGAGCCATCCTATCACCTCAAAAACCTCCTATCCCTTTACAGTCATACTCTCCTCCCCTAACCCATGGGAACCACTGATATGTTCTTCATCATTATCATTTGTATTTAACAATGTCATATAAACGGAATCATACATTACATAACCTTTTGAGACTGCTGCTTTTGCTAAGCCTAAGTAATGCCTTTGAGATTGATCCTAATAGTTGTTTTATCAATAGTTCACTCCATTTTGGGGTTCCCTTTTCAATATTTTATTAACTATTTATAAAGAGAACATAGTAGATAATAAATGTTACTAAGTCAGAGATCTAAGTACTTTCATATACTGCTGCATTTAATCCTATGACGACTACTAGCCCTTATTATTATTCTTGTTCTACAGATAAGGAATCAGCACAGAAAGTTCAAATAACTTGCAGAGAGTCACACAGCCTATGTGTAGCAGAGCCTGAAGTGAAATTTAGGAATTCTAATTTGAGAGCCCATACTCTTAATTGCTATGCTCTCAGTGGTGTAGAGAGGCCTACTAGTAAGTAGTTGGGGAGGGAAGTACCAAGTACTTGGTACCAAGTACCAAGGAGGGAAGAGGGGTGGTAGGGAAATTAGATAGTCTCTAATCAAATCCTGAATCAGGTCTTATATTTAAAATATCTACTTCAAAAATGTGTATCACATAATTTTTGGAATAAATGTTTGGATGTGTTTTGTATAAACACTAATGCTAATTTTAATTTTCTTTGTTAAGTACAGTAGGAAAATATACAAGGAAGGAAAAGGATTTTTTGTAAGATCCAACTGGATTAAAAACTGACATTCCTGGGCTTCCCTGGTGGCGCAGTGGTTGGGAGTCCGCCTGCTGATGCAGGGGACGCGGGTTCATGCCCCAGTCCGGGAGGATCCCACATGCCGTGGAGCGGCTGGGCCCGTGAGCCATGGCCGCTGAGCCTGCGCGTCCGGAGCCTGTGCTCCGCAATGGGAGAGGCCACAACAGTGAGAGGCCCGCATACCACAAAAAAAAAAAAAAAAAAAAAAAAAAAAAAAAAAAAAAAAAAAAACCTGACATTCCATGAAGGATCAAAAAAAATTTTTAACAGAAGAGAGAACCAAACAAAGGCCTGCTCTTGAGAGACTAGCAGCCCCCCAAAGTCTGCTCCTTACCTGGTAATAACGCCCTGCATCCAATACAACCATTTGGGGTGTCACAGTTTTGCTGGCCTCATAATCTTGAAGTGGTACATGAGCCTCTGTGAGCTGGATTCCAAGGAGAGTGGCCACAGAATTACTGATGCAGTATCTTTAAAAAGGAATTTAAAATGCTTATTATCAGAATCTTATCTACTTCATTCTAAAAGCATTCACATTAAAAAAATTTCTGACAAAGCATGTGAGATATTATTGTAAATAGGGAAAAAAATTTAGAGATTTGGAGGAAAAATGGGAATAGGTATCAGTAAATATCATAAAACTGGTCATTACTGGTAAGCAATACTTTGATTACCAAATAAAATTTCAGATTCATTGTAAGTGGATGGGAATGAGGGTAAAGAGCACCAGAATTCTCAAATATTTAAGGCAGGGAGAGGCAACACCAGCAATAGGGCTAAAACTTAGAAACACTTATTCATCCTCAGAACCAACTACCATCAGCTCTGGGATTACCAGAGCTTCCACAGATCTGAGGCTGCAGGTACTTTCCCTACAAAATGAGGAGAAAAGGGTCTATATTTTTTGAGCACCTTCACAAGGAAGTGCTGTTCTTAATGACAGTAGGGAACTTCAGTTTCCTACAGGAATCCTAGAAGAAAAAATTTTCAATAAGTACTTCTGAAGGCTCAAATTGCTCAGGTGGTAACTACACCAGACAAGTAGTGACATGGGCAGAAGAATACAAGTGACATGATTTAAAAAACCTTTGTTTTATTTTTTATTTTTTTATTTATTTTTTTTTTTGCGGTACGCGGGCCTCTCACTGTTGTGGCCTCTCCCTTTGCGGAGCACAGGCTCCGGACGCGCAGGCTCAGCGGCCATGGCTCACGGGCCCAGCCGCTCCGCGGCATGTGGGATCTTCCCGGACCAGGGCACGAACCTGCGTCCCCTGCATCGGCAGGCAGGCTCTCAACCACTGCGCCACCAGGGAAGCCCCAAAAACCTTTGTTTTAAAAGATAGTTGTGGAAACAGAGGTAAACAGTGATGCACCCTGAATGCCAAAGCAACAACAAGCAAAGTTGCAAAGAATTCAGTGCAGAATAAAGCATTAGGAAGAAACTCCTTTCTCCAACTTACGCAATTTTCTTGCAAACAGCTAAAGCACAGAGGAGAATATCATTTTCTTCATGCCACTTGCACCTGTACAGAAAAAAGAAAAGACTTTAATATCCTCATATAACTGAAGCAGCACTGCTTATGGGTTTATATGTGCCAGATTTCTACCTTAGTGTCACTTTCTTAAATGACTTCAACTATTACTCAGAGATTAAGGTTTCTAATTTAACATACAAAAAGTAGATTTTTTTTAAAAACAAGTTTTTAATGTTACTTCCTCTGATGCAAATTCATGATGCATTGCAAACATGCAGCTATAACAGATTTTACCTTGAAAATCTAAATATAGATTTATATATAGAGAGAAAATCTATATATAGACTATAGTTAACATATACTCATTAAACACACATTTACTGAGGACATACTACTTACCAGGAATTGTCCTAGGCACTAGGGATACAGTACAGAATGAAACACAAACTCGTGTGCAAACAAAACTTACTTTTTAATGGGGAAGTCAGATCAAAAGATATGTAGGCATAATAACGTGGTAAGTTAGATGAGTTCTAAGAAGGAAAAAACAAGAAAAAGACATGAAATGCAAGAGAAGGGTGACATTTTAGATAAGGTAGGCAGTAACAGTGTCACTGAGAAGTGGATGTTGGAGTGAAGACCTCAGGAGGGGATGTTGGAGAGGAAATGATCAACAACATACTTTCACGATGAAAGGCACTATAAACCTGTATATCTTTCCCCTGAGTGCATAAGTCATTGGAGCCTCAGAACAGCACTACCTGCATAATAGAAACCTTCCCTGAACTTAGCAAAAATCTTCACTTAGAAATTATAAACACGCTAAACAGTAAGTGTAAAAAGTCCATTATCTGCACTTGTTATTTAACTGAATGGAAGGCTATCTATAAATAAGATTAAGAATTTCCCACTGCTTTTACAAAATGTGATTCAATAAATATGATTCATAAAACTAACTTTAAAATGAAGGCTTAAGTTAAAACTAAATCTAAATCAAGGCACCAGTCCCTCTCACTGGGAGGCCTCCACAAGCCTATTAGACCAGACTCACCCACCAGGGGGCAGACTCCAGAAGCAAGAGGAACTACAATCCTGCAGCCCATGGGACTACAAACACAAAGTTACATAAAATGAGATGGCAGAGAAATATGTTCCAGAGGAAGGAACAAGATAAAACCCCACAACAACTAAGTGAAGTGGAAAATAGGCAGTCTACCTGAAAAAGAATTCAGAGTAATGATAGTAAAGACAGTCCAAGATCTCAGAAAAAAAATGGAGGTACAGACCAAGAAGATACAAGAAATGTTTTAACAAAGAGCTAGAAGATAAACAAACGGAGCTGAACAATAACTGAAATGAAAAATACACTAGATGAAATAAATAGCAGAATAAATGAAGTAGAATGGATAAGTGAACATGAAGACAGAATGGTGGAAATCACTGCTATGGAACAGCATAAAGAATAAAAAGAAATGAGGACAGTTTAAGAGACCTCTGGGACAACATTAAATGCACCAATGTTTACATTATAGGTGTCCAGAATGAGAAAAAATTTGAAGAGATAATAATTGAAAACTTCCCTAACATGGGAAAGAAAACAGTCACCTAGTCCAGGAAGTGCAGAGAGTCCCAGGCAGGATAAACCCAAGGAGGAGCATGCTGAGACACATAGTAATAGAACTGACAAAAATTAAAGACAAAAAGAAAATATTAAAAGAAACAAGAAGACAAAAAACAAACAACCCAATCAAGAAATGGGCAGAAGACCTAAAGAGACATTTCTCCAAAGAAGAAATACAGATGGCCAATAGGTACATGAAAAGATGCTCAACACTGCAAATTAAGAGAAATGCAAATAAAAACTACAATGAGGTACCACCTCATGCCAGTCAGAAAGGCCACCATTAAAAAGTCTACAAACAGTTAAATGCTGGAGAGGGTGTGGAGAAAAGGGAACCTTCCTACAGTTGGTGGTAATATAAGCTGGTGTAGCCACGGTGGAAAACAGTATAGGATGTTCCTCACAAAAGTAAAAATAGAATTACCATATGATCCAGCAATCTGACTCCTGGGCATATATCCAGACAAAATTACAATTCAAAAAGATACATGTACCCCTATGTTCATAGCAGCACTATTCACAACAGCCAAGACATGGAAACAACCTAAGTGTCCATCAACAGATGAATGGATAAAGAAGATATGGTACATAAATACAATGGAATACTACTCAGCTATAAAAAAGAATGAAATGATGTCATTTGCAGCAACATGAATGGACCTAGAGATTATCATACTAAGTGAAGTAAGTCAGAAAGATAAAGACAAATACCATATGATATCCCTTATAGATGGACTCTATAATATGACACAAATGAACCTATCTATGAAACAGAAAAAACATCAGGGACATAGAGAATAGACTGGTGGTTGCCAAGGGGGAGGAGGGTTGGAGAAGGTAGGAGTGGGAGTTTTGGATTAGCATATGCAAACTGGTGTATACACAGGATGGATAAACAACAAGGTCCTACTGGATAGCACAGGGAACTATATTCAACATCCTATGATAAACCATAATGGAAAAGAATGTGAAAAAGAATGTGTGTGTGTGTGTGTGTGTGTGTGTGTGTGTGTGTGTGTATAAAACTGAGTCACTGCTGCACAGCAGTAATTGACACAACAGTGTAATTCAACTTTACTTCAATGAAAAATAAATTACAATGCTTAAAAAAAAAAAGCAACAAGGGCAAAGCAACAAAATAACATACAAGAGAATCCCCATAAGGTTATCAACTGATTTTTCAGCAGAACTCTGCAGGCCAGAAGGGAGTGGCACAATATATTTAAAGTGATGAAAGCAAAAAGCCTGCAACCAAGAATACTCTACCCAGCAAGGCTCTCATTCAGATTCGATGGCAAAATCAAAAGCTTTACAGACAAGCAAAAGCTAATAAGAATTCAGCACTACCAAACTAGCTTTACAAATAAATGCTAAAGGAACTTCTCTAGGCAGAAAAGAAAAGACCACAACTGGAAACAAGAAAATTACAAATGGGAAAGCTCACCACTAAGGGTAAACAAACATACAGTAAAGGTAGGAAATCATTCACACACATTCTTAAGAAAGATATAACCTTCTAAGACTGAACTAGAAAAAACAGAAAATATGAACAGACCGATCACAAGCACTAAAATTGAAACTGTGATTTTAAAACTGCCAACAAACAAAAGTCCAGGACCAGATGGCTTCACAGGTGAATTCTATCTAACATTTAGAGAAGAGTTAACACCTACCCTTCTGAAACTGTTCCAAAAAATGCCAGAGGAAGGAACACTCCTAAACTCATTCTAGGAGGCCACCATAACCCTGATACCAAAACCAGACAAAGATACCACAGAAAAGAAAATTACAGGCCAATATCACTGATGAACACAGATGCAAAAATCCTCAACAAAATACTAGCAAACTGAATCCAACAATACATTAAAGGGATCATACACCATGATCAAGTGGGGTTTATCCCAGGGACACATTCTTCAATATCCACAAATCAATAAGTGTGATATACCACATTAACAAACTGAAGAAAAACCATATGATCATCTTGATAGAAGCAGAAAAAGCTTTTGACAAAATTCAACACCCATTTATGATAAAAACTCTCTAGAAAGTGGGCACAGAGGGAACATACCTCAACATAATGAAGGCCATATATGACAAAATCACAGCTAACATCATTCTCAATGGTGACAAGCTGAAAGTATTCCCTCTAAGATCAGGAACAAGAGAAGGCTGTCCACTGTCTCTGCTTTTATTCAACATAGATTTGGAAGTCCTAACCATAGCAATCAGAGAAGAAATAAAAGGAATCCAAAAATGGATTAATTATAAAATAATATACAGAAATCTGTTACACTTCTATATACTACCAGTGAAAAATCAGAAAGAGAAATTAAGGAAACAATCCCATTTTCCAGCACATCAAAAAAGAATAAAATATCTAGGAATAAATCTACCTAAGGAGGCAAAAGACCTGTACTCTGAAAACTGTAAGACACTGATGAAAGAAATCGAAGACAACATGAACAGATGGAAAGATATACCATGTTCTTGGACTGGAAGAATCAGTACTGTCAAAATGACTACACTACCCAAGATAGTCTACAGATTCAATGCAATTCCTATCAAATTACTAATGGCAGATCTAGAACAAAAGACTTAAAATTTGTACAGAAACACAAAAGACCCTGAAAAGCCAAAGCAATCTTGAGAAAGAAAATGGAGCTGGAGGAATCAGGCTCCCTGACCTCAGACTATACTACAAAGCTACAGTCATCAAAACACTGCTGGCAAAAAGACAGACTTACAGATCAATGGAACAGGATAGAAAGCTCAGAAATAGACCCACACACCTATGATCTATTAACCTATGACAAAGAAGGCAAGAACATATAATGGAGAAAAGACAGTCTCTTCAATAAGTGGTGCTGGGAAAACTGGACATGTAAAGGAATGAAATTAGAACACTTTACTACATGTAAAGGAATGAAATTAGAACACTCTCTAACACCATACACAAAAATAAATTCAAAATGGATTAAAGACCTCAATGTAAGACTGTATACTACAAAAGTCTTAGAGGAAAACATAGAACACTCTTTGATATAAGTTGCAGCAATATTTTTTTGGATCCATCTCCTAGAGTAATGAAAACAGAAACAAAATAAACAAATGGACCTAATTAAACTTAAAAACTTTTGCACAGCAAAGGAAACCATAAACAAAACAAAAAGACAACCCACAGCATGGGAGAAAATATTTGAAAATGAAGTGATCAGCAAGTGATTAATCTCCAAAATAAACAAACAGCTCATGCAGCTCTGTCAAAAAAGCAAACAACCCAATAAAAAAATGGACAGAAGATCTAAAGAGACATTTCTCTAAAGAAGACATACAGATGGCCAAAAAGCACATGAAAAGATGCTCAACACCACTAATTATTAGAGAAATGCAAATCAAAACTAAGAGGTATCACCTCACCCTGGTCAGAATGGCCATCATCAGAAAGTTTACGAACGATAAATGCTGGAGAGGGTGTGGAGAAAAGGGAACCCTCCTACACTGTTGGTGGGAATGTAAATTGGTACAACCACTATGGAGAAGAATATGGAGGTTCCTTAAAAAACTAAAATTAGAGCTCTCATATGATCCAGCAATCCCACTCCTGGGCATATATCCAGAGAAAACCATATATCAAAAAGACACATGCACCCCAATGTTCACTGCAGCACTATTTCCAATACCCAAGACATGGAAGCCACCTAAATGTCCACCGACAAAGGAATGGATAAAGAGGATGTGATACATATATAGAATGGAATATTAGCCATAAAGAATGAATCAATGCCATTTGCAGCCACATGGATGGACCTAGAGATTATCATACTAAGTAAATAAGCCCGGCAGAAAGACAAATATCATATGATATTGCTTATATGTGGAATCTAAAAAAATGGATACTAATGAACTTATTTACAAAACAGAAACAGACTCACAGATTTAGAAAACAAACTTATGGTTACCAAAGGGCAAAGGTGGCAGGGGGTCTAAATTAGGAGGCTGGGATTAACATATATACACTACTATATGTAAAATATATAATCAACGAGAACATACTGTATAGCACAGGGAACTCTATTCAGTACTCTGTAATAACCTATATGGGAAATAGAATCTGAAAAAGAACAGATATATGTATATGTATAACTGAATCACTTTGCTATACATCTGAAACTAACTCAACATTTTAAGTAAACTGTACTCCAATAAAAAAAACAAAAAAATAAATCTAAGTCCTTACATGCCCACTCGGAATCAAGTAATTTTAAATTTCCAGTTAGTTTTGCTCCTTGTTCAGAACTTAATCCCCAAGAGTACCTACTTCATATACACATTTTCCATTGGAGATCATATTTTAAATGAAAGCAGTTAAAAAACTAACAATGTATCACAGTATTAAAACAAACTACAACAACGACAACAAAAAACCCATTAAAGTCTGACTCCAGGGAAAAACGTCTCCAAATCTAGTTATACTATTAAAAATGACATTATTTGGATGTGTTTTTATTTATCCTTATTGGTCCTCTTCCTCCAAATCATCCCAAAATATGAGTGTATTTTCTAGCAAAGGAAGATTCATAGTCTAAAAATCTAATGATTATCAGAACAGCTCTGTACACTCTGTTACGCTATTAATATTCATTATGCAGCCTGAAATATAGCTTCAATGCATTTCCAACATTTATTTTATGAAATTCCACTCCAAAGTAGTAACATAAGGTTGTAAGTGAATATGTCTACTAAGTTCGCAACTTACTCCCAAAGTTTTACCATCTTATTCACTAAAATAATGTGCAGCATAAAGGCCTTTTACATGCTTTTCCTCGTTATTTCCAAAGGTCTCAATGATCTCTTTTTCTCTTATATCAGGGTTAACTTTCTTCTCCTTTTCAAGAATAACCCTGCCTTTCCCTTTCTCAGGAACCACTGTCATCTGACAGTTACAGATGTTCTTTGCTCTAGTCAAACTGACTCACTGTTTTTTTCTTGAACAGTCTCTATGCTTTCATTCCTGAGTCACTGTTTTGGCCATTTTCTTCTCTTGGAAAGGTCCTTCCTTCAACCCAAATCTCTGCTCACAGGGGCAGAGGAGATGATCAATAAATATTCGTTGATTAAATGAAAGCTGCCTTGTTTCAGTCAGCAGGTCACAGTGAATTAATCCAAGGACAATTATGACAGGAAGCAACAAGGAGAATGGGGCATGTATAAAGGTTATATACTCTAGCCTTCAAAGTAACATGATAGTCATTAACAGCCTGCTTATTTAAGATTCTGATACTTTTTGTGTAACTGTATTCTATTTCACCAATATAAAACCCACCCATTTCTCCTAGAGCTAGAGACATTTATCAAAAATTTATTACAAACTTTAATGTCCTTTAAGTAGAAGTTTAAGAGCAGTGTTTGAAACGAGTCCTATCTGCTTATATTAACTACCAGATTCTAACAATAGTTCCTATTGTCCGCTACAACCAAAACTACCTTGTAAAATACTATATATTAGAATCTTAACAATATTATGAAGCTCAGGAAAAGGTAGATCCATCCTTTCCAAAGCAGTTATTCTTAAAGTTCTTAAAGTACTATGTAACAGGTTCTATCTTTAATAAAATCCCATGGCACAGACCTCCAAAAATGTCTTACACCAAAACTACTCTACTCTTGTTGCAGCATATACATACTCTGAGACTCAACACCATTTCTTCTATTCTAAAACATGATTTTTTCACATTTTAACTGAATGCATTTGTTGGACTGCATCATACAATTTAAGGTATTCTACAATTGCTATTGGTCAAGTCTAGAAATAGCTGCTATTGCCTAAACATGTACAAATTTATTATTTTTTAAAGCAGTGGTATGTAGTATTTTATTTTTATTTTTGTTTTTATTGCAGTATAGTTAATTTACAATATTATGTTAGTTTTAGGTATACAGCTTAGTGATTCAGTATTTTTGCAGATTATATTCCATTACAGGTTATTAACTAGATAATGGTATAATTCCCTGAGCTATACAGTGTATCTTTGTTGTTCATCTATTACATATGTATTCATTTGTATCTGTTAATCCCATATCCCTAAATTTGTCCCTCCCTCCACCCTTGTCCTTTCGGTAACCACTAGGTTTGTTTTCTATATCTGTGAATCTGTTTCTGTTCTGCATATATATTTGAGTATTATTCTGGATAACCAAACAACTGTAATCCTTCAACATTTTAGTCAATAAATCATTGAGAAAGTATTGGTTTGTCTCTGAAACCTTCTACTGGTATCATCTGATAAGATCAAGAAAGAACCAGCATCAAAACTTGCAGAAAAGGTGTCTGTCAGTGGCTCGGGAGAAAATCCAGAAACAATAGTACAATTCCCTTTTAAGAAATGCTACATCACCACCCTGGATGGCACAGAGACAACAATGTATGAAAACATGGACAGTGAGTAATTGTGAATGTGAAATTTTAGGAATACTTTAGCCAGTAGTTGAGTCAATGGTACATAAATCCAAATATCCTAACACAGCATCCATAAACTTTAAGCCTAACACGATTAAACAAAACGAAGTATATACCTGCAGCATAACTAAGAGAAGCATGCCTACAAGACTGCAAGACTCAATTACCAAAAGAAAATCCTTACTTTCCAATGGAGTCATTTCTCAAGTTCACACCCAAGCCTCTATATAGCTTTATAGAGAGGGTGGAGCCCAGAAAACATGGGGGGAGGAGAGAGAAGGGAAATTGAGAGCCCAAGATTAAATTACAACAATTCCCACAATGAGATGGTTGATAAATATTCAGAATCCTGGTAGATCAGAGTACTGGCTACAGGAAACTGACTTAAAAGTGCCTGAAGACTCTAGAAGGCAGCCTGGAAGCATTGTTTCTGGGCAGCAGAGGGCAAGAGGAAGGGAAGGAGTCCTTTAGAGACTGTGTGAAGGGGATAAAAAAAGCACAGAGGGGGAAACTTAGGATTCTCCAGGACAAAGAAAGCAGGAAAAAAAAAATGGAAAGACCCACAACCACACTGCCACCACACTGAAAGCATTCAAAGAAACCATACTTTGCTACACTGACAGAAGAGGAAGCACTTGAACTACAAATCTCAAACCACCCCAAATAAAAAGCCCTGTCCAAGAAATGCAAAGGAACAACAGAAAGCCACTGCAAGAGGTAAACAGAAAATGAGAATCACTATAGGTGATAACTCTCCCCCATCCCCGACCTCTGAAAAAAAACCATGAAGGAGACGAAAACTATAAAACAACACTATAACATAACACTCTACATTGTTATTAATATATGAATTAAATATCCTTAAAAATTTTGAAGATACGAAAACATGGCCTGAATAAGAAACTTCAAAACTAAGAACAGAAAGAAGAAAAGAGTTGACAAAGTCAGGAAAGATATAAAAATCACATAGGAAAAGAACTGAATTACAAACTGCCTTAAGGAAGAACAGATTCAAATGAGAAGTTAATAAGGGAAACTGAAGAAAACAGAAAACTACCATGAGAATAAGAGACTAAAGAAAGAAGAAACAAGGGTCAGAAAAAGTGACCATAATGAAAGGTAAAGAAGACCAATCATACATATATTGGACACCCTTAAGAAAAATTAAATGGAATAGAATACTAAACTACAATCTAAGAAAAATCTCCAGAAATTAGACCTGATTCTGCATACTAAAAGGGCCTGCCAAACACCTGGGAAGACTGACCTGCAGTAATATACTCAGAGAAACATTCCAGTAAAACTATTAGACTTTAAAGATGAAAAACCATTCTTAAGGTCTCCAGGCAAAAAGATCAAAATAACTTAAAAGATCAAGAGAATTAAATGAACAAACTTCTAAAAAGCAACATGGCCTAAATGACTGGAGGCAGGAGTTTGTGCCTTCCAAAATTTCTCAGTGCCTTAAGTAGAGTAGGGAACGTAAGGAACTTTGAAAATTAAGAGAAGTTAAAGTTCTATCCTGACCTAAGATGATGAGAAACTAACTGCCAGATAGAATCACTTGCTTTGCTTGATCCCTGGATCATTCGTACACCTGCTACTCCTGCTGGTACTTGCCACTGGGATTCCACTGTCTAAGAGGACTGCCAAGATAAGAACATATTAATCCTCTGAGAGCAAGGCTGTAGCCAACAGATGGCAAGGCCCATTCCTGCACAGATGGCAGCTGCTGGGAGCGAGAAAGGATGCCAGGAAAAGAGAGCTTCAGCCACTGGACTCATCTGACTACCTGAGCGAGCTGGAGAAAGTGACATAGAATGATGACACTTCAGTCCCCAGAGGTGCTTTCCAGCTCTTGTCTGAAATTGCCAGATTTAAGGGTTCCTTGCTGTGAATCAGTGGACAGCTTCACCTGCTCCTTCCATTGACTAGCTTCTTTATTGTCATAGCATGGAAAACATTTCACAGGCCTGAAAGTCGCCAACTCATCTGGTTACTTACACTGGCATTTTGTTTCTAAGGGAGTTCATTCTGAATTTCAACTTGGGAGATTAGGAAAATATCCATTCCTTCTCCTTTCCTGGGCTAAAGAAGGGAGAGGACCTTTTCAGTTTCCTAACATTAAGACAACATCAGGTGCCCCTTCCGCCCCCCGGCCTGTGCCAGAGCCCCCGAATCAGCTGCTCCTTTAACCCCATCCTGTCTGAGTGAAGGTCAGACGCCCTCGGATGACCTACACACAGAGGCGGGACCAAGTCCAAAGCTGAACCCCAGGAGCTGTGCGAACAAAGAGGATAGGGGGAGGTCTCTCCCAGCAGCCTCAGAAGCAGCGGATTAAAGCTCCACAGTCAACTTGAAGTGCCCTGCATCTGTGGAAAACCTGAATAGACAGCGAAATATCCCAAGTTGAGGAGGTGGACTTTGGGAGCAAGATATACTATTATTTTCCCTTTTTTTCTTTTTGGGAGTGTGTATGTGTGTGCTGCTGTGTGAGATTTTGTCTGTATAGCTTTGTTTTCACCATTTGTCCTAGGGTTAGACCGACCCGTTTTTTCTTTTTTTTTTTTGGTTTTTTTTTTCTTTAATAGAAATTTTTATTCTTAATAATTATTTTTAATTTTAATAACTATATTTTATCCTACTTTATTTTGTCTTCTCCCTTTCTTTCTTCCTTTCTTTCCTACTTCCCTCCTTCCTTCCTTCCTCCCTTCCTTCCTTTCTTCCTTCCTCCCTTCCTTTCTTCTTCCCTCCCTTCCCTTCTTCCTTCCTTCCTTCCCTCCCTCCCTCCTTCCTTCCTTCCTTTCTTTCCTTTCTATTTTCTTCTCCCTTTTATTTTGAGCCGTGTGGATTAAAGGCTCTTGGCACTCCAGCCAGGTGTCAAGGCTGTGTCTCTGAGGTGGGAGAACCAACCTCAGGACACTGGTCCACAAGAGACCTCCCAACTCCACGCAATATCAAACGGCAAAAATCTCCCAGAGATCTCCATCTCAACACTCAAGGACCAGCAACGAACAGTGCTGGACACCCTATGCCCAACAAAGAGCAAGACAGGTCTACAGCCCCATCCATTAGCAGAGAGGCTGCCTAAAATCATAATCAGGCTACCAACATCCCCAAACACACCACCAGACCTGGACCTGCCCACCAGAAAGACAATATCCAATCTCATCCACCAGAAGAGAGGCACTAGTCCCCCCAACCAGGAAACCTGCTCAACCCACTGAACCAACCTCAGCCACTGGGGACAGCCACCAAAAACAGCGGGAACTACGAACCTGCAGCCTGCAAAAAGGAGACCCCAAAAACAGTAAGATAAGCAAAATGAGAAGACAGAAAAACACACAGCAGATGAAGAAGCAAGATAAAAACACACCAGACCTAACAAATGAAGAGGTAATAGGCAGTCTACTGAAAAAGAATTCAGAATAATGATAGTAAAGATGATTCAAAATCTTGGAAAAAAAAATCTTGGAAATAGACAAATTGCAAGAAACAGTTAACAAGGACCTAGAAGAAATAAAGAGGAAGCAAGTAATGATGAGCAACACAATAAATGAAATGAAAAATACTCTAGATGGGATCAATAGCAGAATAACTGAGGCAGAAGGACGGATAAGTGACCTGGAAGATAAATTAGTGGAAATAACTATTGCAGAGCAGAGGAAAGAAAAAAGAATGAAAAGAACTGAGGACAGTCTCAGAGACCTCTGGGACAACATTAAACGCACCATTCAAATTATAGGGATCCCAGAAGAAGAAGAGAAAAAGAAAGGGACTGAGAAAATATTTGAAGAGGTTATAGTTGAAAAGTTCCCTAATATAGGAAAGGAAATAGTCAATCAAGTCCAGGAAGCACAGAGAGTCCCATACAGGATAAACCCAAGGATAAACACGCCAAGACACATAATGATCAAACTGTCAAAAATTAAATACAAAGAAAACATATTAAAAGCAGCAAGGGAAAAATAACACACAAGGGAATCCCCATAAGGTTAACATCTGATCTTTCAGCAGAAACTCTACAAGCAAGAAGGTAGTGGCAGGACATATTTAAAGTGATGAAGGAAAAAAAACCTACAACCAAGATTACTCTACCCAGCAAGGATCTCATTCAGATTTGATGGAGAAATTAAAACCTTTACAGACAAGCAAAAGCTGCGAGAGTTCAGCACCACAAAACCAGCTTTACAACAAATGCTAAAGGAACTTCTCTAGGCAAGAAACACAAGAGAAGGAAAAGACCTACAAGAAGAACCCAAACAATTAAGTAAATGGTAATAGGTGCATACATATCGATAATTACCTTAAATGTAAATGGATTAAATGCTCCCACCAAAAGACACAGACTGGCTGAATGGATACAAAAATAAGACCCATATATATGCTGTCTACAAGAGACCCACTTCAGACCTAGGGACACTTACAGGCTGAAAGTGAGGGGATGGAAAAAGATATTCCATGCAAATGGAAATCAGAAGAAAGCTGGAGTAGCAATTCTCATATCAGACAAAATAGACTTTAAAATAAAACTATTACAAGAAACAAAGAAGGACACTATATAATGATCAAGGGATCGATCCATGAAGAAGATATAATAATTGTAAATATTTATGCACCCAACATAGGAGCACCTCAATACATAAGGCAAATACTAACAGCCATAAAAGGGTAAATCGACAGTAATACAATCATAGTAGGGGACTTTAACGCCCCACTTTCACCAATGGACAGATCATCCAAAATGAAAATAAATAAGGAAACACAAGCTTTAAATGATACATTACACATAATGGACTTACTTGATATTTATAGGACATTCCATCCATAAACAACAGAATACACATTTTTCTCAAGTGCTCATGGAACATTCTCCAGGATAGATCATATCTTGGGTCACAAATCTAGCCTTGGCAAATTTAAGAAAATTGAAATCGTATCAAGTATCCTTTCCGACCACAACTCTATGAGACTAGATATCAATTACAGGAAAAGATCTGTAAAAAATACAAACACATGGAGGCTAAACAATACACTACTTAATAACGAAGTGATCACTGAAGAAATCAAAGAGGAAATCAAAAAATACTTAGAAACAAATGACAATGGAGACACGACGACCCAAAACCTATGGGATACAGCAAAAGCAGTTCTAAGAGGGAAGTTTATAGCAATACAATCCTACCTTAAGAAACAGGAAACATCTCGAATAAACAACCTAACTTTGCACCTAAAGCAATTAGAGAAGGAAGAACAAAAAAACCCCAAATTTAGCAGAAGGAAAGAAATCATAAAGATCAGATCAGAAATAAATGAAAAAGAAATGAAGGAAACAATAGCAAAGATCAATAAAAGTAAAAGCTGCTTCTTTGAGAAGATAAATAAAATTGAAAAACCATTAGCCAGACTCATCAAGAAAAAAAGGGAGAAGACTCAAATCAATAGGATTGGAAATGAAAAAGGAGATGTAACAACTGACACTACAGAAATACAAAAGATTATTAGAGATTACTACAAGCAACTCTATGCCAATAAAATGGACAACCTGGAAGAAATGGACAAATTCTTAGAAATGCACAAGCTGCCGAGACTGAACCAGGAAGAAATAGAAAATATGAACAGACCAATCACAAGCACTGAAATTGAAACTGTGATTAAAAATCTTCCAACAAATAAAAGCCCAGGACCAGATGGCTTCACAGGCGAATTCTATCAAACATTTAGAGAAGAGCTAACACCTATCCTTCTCAAACAAACTCTTCCAAAGGATAGCAGAGGGAGGAACACTCCCAGACTCATTCTATGAGGCTACCATCACCCTGATAACAAAACCAGACAAAGACATCACAAAGAAAGAAAACTACAGGACAATATCACTGATGAACATAGATGCAAAAATCCTCAAAATGCTAGCAAGCAGAATCCAACAGCACATTAAAAGGATCATACACCATGATCAGGTGGGGTTTATTCCAGGAATGCAAGGATTCTTCAATATATGCAAATCAATCAACGTGATACACCATATCAACAAACTAAAGGAGAAAAAGCATATGATCATCTCAATAGATGCAGAGAAAGCTTTTGATACAATTCAACACCCATTTATGATAAAAACCCTGCAGAAAGTAGGCATAGAGGGAACTTTCCTCAACATAATAAAGGCCATATATGACAAACCCACAGCCAGCATTGTTCTCAATGGTGAAAAACTGAAACCATTTCCACTAAGATCAGGAACAAGACAAGGTTGCCCACTCTCACCACTCTTATTCAACCTAGTTTTGGAAGTTCTAGCCACAGCAATCAGAGAAAAATAGAAATAAAAGGAATCCAAATAGGAAAAGAAGAAGTAAAGCTGTCACTCTTTGCAGATGGCATGACACTATACATAGAGAATACTAAGGATGCTACCAGAAAACTACTAGAACTAATCAATGAATTTGGTAAAGTAGCAGGATACATAATTAATGCACAGAAATCTCTGGCATTCTTATACACTAATGATGAAAACTCTGAGAGTGAAATTAACAAAACACTCCCATTTACCACTGCAACAAAAAGAATAAAATATCTAGGAATAAACCTACCTAAGGAGACAAAAGACTTGTATGCAGAAAACTATAAGACACTGATGAAAGAAATTAAAGATGATACAAATAGGTGGAGAAATATACCATGTTCTTGGATTGGAAGAATCAACATTGTGAAAATGACTTTACTACCCAAAGCAATCTACAGATTCAATGCAATCCCTATCAAATTACCACTGGCATTTTTTACAGAACTAGAACAAAAAGTTTCACAATTTGTATGGAAATACAAAAGACCCCGAATAGCCAAAACAATCTTGAGAATGAAAAATGGAGCTGGAGGAATCAGGCTCCCTGACTTCAGACTATACTACAAGGATACAGTAATCAAGACAGTATGGTACTGGCACAAAAACAGAAATACAGATCAATGGAACAGGATAGAAAGCCCAGAGATAAACTCACAGACATATGGTCACCTTATCTTTGATAAAGGAGGGAAGGATATACAGTGGAGAAAAAACAGCCTCTTCAATAAGTGGTGCTGGGAAAACTGGACAGCTACCTGTAAAAGTATGAAATTAGAACACTCCCTAACACCACACACAAAAATAAACTCAAAATGCGTTAAAGACCTAAATGTAAGGCCAGACACTATCAAACTCTTAGAGGAAAACATCGGCAGAACACTCTATGATATAAATCACAGCAAGATCCTTTTTGACCCATCTCCTAGAGAAATGGAAATAAAACCAAAAATAAACAAATGGGATCTAATGAAACTTAAAAGCTTTTGCACAGCAAAGGATACCATAAACAAGACCACCAAGACAACCCTCAGAATGGGGGAAAATATTTGCAAATGAAGCAACTGACGAAGTATTAATATCCAAAATTTATAAGCAACTCAGGCAGCTCAATAACAAAAAAACAAACAACCCAATCCAAAAATGGACAGAAGAACTAAATAGACATTTCTCCAAAGAAGATATACAGATTGCCGACAAACACATGAAAGAATGCTCAACATCATTAATCATTAGAGAAATGCAAATCAAAACTACAATGAGATACCATCTCACACCGGTCAGATTGCCCATCATCAAAAACTCTAGAAACAATAAATGCTGGAGAGGGTGTGGAGAAAAGGGAACACTCTTGCACTGCTGGTGGGAATGTAAATTGATACAGCCACTATGGAGAACAGGATGGAGCTTTCTTAAAAAACTACACATAGAACTACCATACGACCCCACAATCCCACTACTGGGCATGTATCCTGAGAAAAACATAATTCAAAAAGAGTCATGTACCAAAATGTTTATTGCAGCTCTATTTACAATAGCCAGAACGTGGAAGCAACCTAAGTGTCCATCAACAGATGAATGGATAAAGAGGATGTGGCACATATATACAATGGAATATTACTCAGCCATAAAAAGAAATGAAACTGAGTTATTTGTAATGAGGTGGATGGACCTGGAGTCTGTCATACAGAGTGAAGTAAGTCAGAAGGAGAAAAACAAATACCATATGCTAACACATATATATGGAATCTAAGAAAAAAAATGTCTTGAAGAGATTAGTGGTAGGACGGGAATAAAGCACAGACCTAGTAGAGCATGGACTTGAGGATATGGGGAGGGTGAACGGTGGGCTGTGATGAAGTGAGAGACTGGCAGGGACATATACACACTACCAAATTTAAAATAGATAGCTAGTGGGAAGCTGCCGCATAGCACAGGGAGAGAACCTCTGTGCTTTGTGACCACCTAGAGGGGTGGGATAGGGAGTGTGGGATGGAGGGTGATGCAAGAGGGAAGAGATACGGAAACGTGTATGTATAACTGATTCACTTTGTTGTAAAGGGGAAACTAACACACTATTGTAAAACAGTTATACTCAAATAAAGATGTTAAAAAAATAATAAAAAATAAATAAAAAGCAACATAAAGCAAAACAACAATGCAGCTGTATTTTCTAGAAACTCAAGGAAATAAAATGTAAACCAACAGAAAATTTTAAACATGCAAGAACAGAGTTACTGCCATTCCCAAGAGCCCTTGATCAATCTACTAGATCAAGATTCAGGAAACTTTTTCTGTAAAAGCATCAAATAACACAATAGCCACTTATAGCTATAAGAGATATAATGAGACATACATGGAAACAGTAGTAATGAGACTTCACAGCACTCTCAATATAACACAGATCAAGTAGACAAAATATAAATAAAGAGATAAGGCAATTTAAACATAATAATGTAGAGCTTACGGATACTTGTCAAATGTTGCACCCTGATAAACACATATTCTTCTCACATACCCACAAAACATTCACAAAAACTGATTATATATTTAGTTAGCAAAAAACTGCAAAACACTAGTAACTTCCATAAGGTAGAAATATTATAAACAATACTTTGATCACAATGCAAAGATGCTAGAATTTACTAACAAAAACCAAAAAGGTTTTCCATCTGGACATTTAAAAGCCTCATATTAACTCCTGGGTTAAAGAGAGCTGAAACTACAGAATTTTTTTTTTTAAATGACAAAATACTATGTCAACAACTTATGGGATGCACTGCAAGACATGTTTAAGAGAAAATTCGCTCTACTGAACACTTACCAATAAAAAAACTCCCCCAAATTAACTGAATACCAAGCCCAAAAATCAAAAAAAAAAGAACCACAAAGTACCAAGAATATAAAAGCAGAAATGAATGAGGAAGAGAACAGAAAATTAGCAGATCTAATAAACTGTTGTTTTGAAAAAAACAAGACAATGCACTATGCTAACATGATTTAGGGGAAAACAGCAGAAGCACAAATATATAAGAAACAATGAGATAAATAACCAGTGAAACAAGGAATTTTAAAAATTATAAAAGACTACTTAGTTTGCAGACTTAATTTTAAACAAATTTGGAAACGTATATAAAATGCATAATTTCCTAAGGAATTACAGACTACCAAAATTGATCCCATTAAAGTTAGAAAGCCTAATCAAATCAATTTTCATAGAAGAAATGGAGAAATTTTTGTGGGAACAGCCCCACAAAAATTCACCAGTCCCAGATAGGCACAATCTGTGTGAGAAAAATTTTAACAGACTTGAAAGACCCAAAAGTAGATCTGAACAATGGAAAGACACCTCTTTCCTTTGGACAGAATTCAACATTATATGAAGATTTCAGTTTTCCAAGTTAATTTATCAAGTTAATGCAATCCGAGGAACTTTATGGAGCTCGACTGACAAGTGATACTTCTGAATATACTTTGTTTAACTATGCTAATACATTCTACATTCAAAATATAATAAAACCAAGAAAGATGGGCAAAACCAAAAATGGAATAGAACAAGCAAACAGACTTACCTATATTTCAAATAAATAATTTAACCACACAGAAGGAGAAAAAAAGAACCAACTCCAATAACTTCTGAACAAATTATTTTGACTACCTTCAGATTAAAACAACTGAAAGAAGATTCTACACTGTTAATATGCCTTTTTTAAAACTAGTGGTATCGGGCTTCCCTGGTGGCGCAGTGGTTGAGAATCCGCCTGCCAATGCAGGAGACACGGGTTCGTGCCCTGGTCTGGGAAGATCCCACATGCCGCGGAGCAACTAAGCCTGTGAGCCATGGCCGCTAGGCCTGCGCGTCCGGAGCCTGTGCTCCTCAACGGGAGAGGCCACAACAGTGAGAGGCCCGCATACCGCAAAAAAAAAAAAAAACTAGTGGTATCACTTAATTCTAAAATAACTTAATGCATTCTAGGACTGGACAAACAAAAATGTTGAGCACCGGGTTTTTCCACTCAGAAGGGCAATACAAAAATGGAAAACTAGAAAACTCTATGGTTTTAAATTGGAATTGTAGGTTCAGCACGAACTCATGGTGAGATAAAGATGGAGAGAGAGAGGAAGGAGCAGGCAGGTGAGCCTAGCTGCATAAAAATGTTTATGAAAGGTATGTATACACATATATTTACTAGCTCTTTCCACTGAGGGGAACTAGAATCAATGACAGTCTAATAGGAATGAACACCCAGCACCCAGATTCTATCTCCTAAATGCACACTCTTCCTCTAAAAGGAATCAAGGCTCCTTGGAGAAATGGCTATTTCAAAGCTGAAGCAGGGAAAAGTACAAGATGAACCTGAAATATATGGAGCTGGAAGGCAAAGACGCACTCAAAGAATGAGGCAGCAATGTAAAAAACAACAACAACAAAACCCAAACAAAGAGACCACTGCTTTGAAGGGACTTCCACTGGCCATAAAGGAAACAATCTGAGCATAAAAATAAGAGATTATGGCCCACTGAATAAGATATAGGAATACATGAGTCCATACTCATAAATAAATGAAAAAAAAAGTCAGCAAAGAGGAAAAGCTCCTTACAGTAGAATGCTAACTAATAAACGTAGAAGCAAATATCAGATTAGAAAACCATCATTTCACAAATATAGTAATAATCGACCCAGGCAAAAATCATCAATGGATGCTAAAACTAGCAGATTAAAGTTTGAGGAATAGATTATCTACCAGATCTCAAAGAATCTCCCAAAAGAATATTAATTATAAGGTAAAAAAGAGTAACTTTTCAATAGAGAAATTTGGCAGACACTATCTTAAGCAAATGGTCAAAGTTGTCAGTAATAAAACTGACATCAGATGCCACACACTGAGAAGACACATCACCTTTGTGGTACTCCTGCTAAAAATATATAACCTAAATCTAATCATGTGGAAATATAGGCAAACTCAAACTGAGAAACATTTTGCAAAGTAACAGGCCTGTACTCTTCAAAAGGGTCAAGATCATGGGAGTCAAAGATGGAGGAACTATTCTAGATTAAAGGAGCCTACAGAGACATAGTAACTAAATGCAACATGTCTTCCTGGCTTGGATCCTAGTTTTTTTTTTTTGGCTATAGAAGACATTATTAGAACAACAAGCAAAATATGAATATAGCTTTTAGATTAGACAGTAGTACTGTATCAATGGCAAGATCCTGTTTTGATAACTGTATTGTGGCAATATACATGATCTTGTTCTTAGGAACAACACATTGATACTCAGGGGTGAAAAGGCATCATGATAGCAACTTGCTCTCAAGAGGCTGAGAAAAAGAAACAGTGTATATATATTTAGAGAAAAAGTTATAAACATATAAAAATATTAACAATTAGAGAATCTGAGAATGGTATATACAACAACTTCCCTGTACTAGAGTCTTGCAACTTTTCTGTAAGCCTAAAATTATTTCAAAATAAAAAAACACTTTCAATTTATTTCACATCTATATTTCTTATAACTACAAGAATTCTATGTAATAAAGTATCTATACAAATAAATACAAAATATTCTTTCATCAGTACAGAAATTCTAAGTGATAAAGCACTGTCCGTTTATTTGGTAGTTTTTTGTTTTTATTGATAGATGAAGTAACAATGTACCTTACAATCAATTAAATCTTATATTCAAGGAAATACAATGATTCCAAAGTTTCATAGGAAAATATTGTTTAAAAAGGCAAAAACTAATCATACCATATTTTTTCAGTTCAGAAAAAAGTCAGCATCACTATCACAAAATCACTATAAATACCTTGTGTTGCTAGAATAATCCCACGTGGCCACATCTAGGAAGCTCCGAACCCAGGACTTAGAGGGCTGCTTGAAAAATTTTTGCTGGAAGATCCCTATTACAAGATCCTCTACAGTGAGAAGTTCTAGATCTTGCCTGATTTCTTCCATTGGTAAACAGAAACACACATACAATTAGTAAGTTTAGGTACACAAAACATGTACATCAAAATGGAAACACAGATATTAAAATGCATTTGAGCAGAGACCCAGTTTAACTTACCTGATGACTTCTCCATATGCTTCAAACACCAGTGGACTCTGGCTATATCATCAGACTGGAGAAGGGAAAAAAATTTACTTATTTTCTCCTAGCTTCTGTTACTTTTTAAATTAATGTGGTCCTTTCAAACTTGGGGGAGGGGAGGGAGGAGAGGTAAGGATGGTGAGAAGGGAGAGACTGAAAAGTCTGTGACAACTAAACAAGAACTGTAAAACAGAGCAACATATTCTAGAAAATACTGCTAATAATAACCGGTTATGTTCATAAAGCAATGTTAATAATACTTTATGAAACAGCAAGTGAGACTTAGGGTAAGCAAATGAAGAAACCAATGTTCAGAAAAAGATAAATAAGGTGATTTGTGTTCATGGTGACACTAATAAACAGTAAGGTGAATACCCAATTCTATGACACCCAGCCTAGAAGAACTTAGACAAAACAAAGAATAAAGATTACAAAAAGAAGATCAAGGGACTGCTAGAAAAACAATTTTGAACAAACAATTCTCTTGCCTAGGAGGATAGGTGTACAGACTAGAAATCCATCCTTCAGAGTAAAAACAATTGAAGATATTTCAGAAGGAGGAACTAAAAACATGAGATTGACCAAAGCTGAAATACATTCAGTTTTTGCAGTCTTCAAAATCCCTCCAATACCAGAGAGATTTAGACGAAAAAGCATTATACCTAATTACATTCAAAATAAGAACGAACATATATATTTTAACACATAGCTAATACACAGGCAAAAGTTATTTCTTTGGGTATCTTTCATGGATCTTTTGGTTTCTAAGTAATGACTTAAAAGAAATTCTTATGTTGAAATTACCTTGCAGTAGACAGGTGGCCAGTCCCCTGGATTTGGATGAATGAATCTATAAAGGTTTTGTAACACCATTGCTTGGTCATGCCCATATTCAAAGTTTGAAATAGGAATCTTGTGACTAAAATCACCTGAAGGAAATAAAAAGTAGGTAGGAGTTAAAAATTTGACTAAGACAAATATTATGGAGTAGGCATAGAAGTAAGGGTACAGGAAGGGAGTAGTGGATAACTCATATTTAAGCACTTGTACCAAGCCTGCTTATGGTTAGGTACTTTACATATTTTATCCCATAATCTGATGAGGTAGATAATATACACATATTAAAGAAGAGATAACTGAGAAACACAGAAGTTAGCAGTAAGTTAATAGCTGGTGACCAGTGGAGTCAGGACTCAAACTGAGGTTAAGTGAAAGAGCCTACATAGTGTTTTCACTATTCCTATGTGGCCTTTCATAAATCTGGTTTATTAATAAGGCTGGAGACCTTGATAGTAATGACTGCTTTTTAAAAGACTGTACAATGAATACTTCTACTTCCAGTAAAATATGGACCAAGGAATTCAGACCAAACTTCCCCACAAAAATTTAGGATGTCAAGAGCACTTGCAGTAGCAAGGAATTATTAGATCAAGATGCAAAATATTATAAAATCCAGAGAGGTGAGTCTAGCTCTGGGGGCAGTTTTCCCCCTGGAGTAATTTGCTAATTCCAGAAGAGGAAGTTTAATGGCTCAGAGTGTGCTTCTGACAGCTTTGGGGGCCCAGGTATCTAGAAAAAGAAAACATAAATCCTCTCTGGAGGAAGAAAACATCACTATAAACCTCATTAAATCATTTTTTCCCAAGTAGTCTATGTGAATAACCAGGTAAACAAAGAAAAAAATGAGAACCAAAACAAAGTTAATAGAGATCCAAAGGTAGTCCAGATGCTGAAGTTACTGGACACAGATTTTATTATATTATTATTATTATTATTTTGCGGTATGAGGGCCTCTCACTGTCGTGGCCTCTCCCGTTGCAGAGCACAGGCTCCGGACGCGCAGGCTCAGCGGCCATGGCTCACGGGCCCAGCCACTCCGCGGCATGTGGGATCTTCCCGGACTTGGGCACGAACCCGCGTCCCCTGCATCGGCAGGCGGACTCTCAACCACTGCGCCACCAGGACACAGATTTTACATTATCATAATCAATTTTAAAAATTCATAATCAAATTATGAATTTCAGCATAAAACTGGAAACTATAAAAAAGAATGCTCAGAATTCCCTGGTGGTCCAGTGGTTAGGACTTGGCATTTTCACTGCTGGCACCCTGGGTTCGATCCCTAGTCAGGGAACTAAGATTCCACAGGCTGCAATGTGCAGCCAAAAAAACTGCAACAAGAGTTCAATTTCTGATAATGACTGACTAGAGAAAGCTGAACATATGAAACGCCTGCTTGAAAGCACTGCAGAGATGTAAATGTAATGAGGAATTATGGGCCCAAAATCTTAGAAAGGATGAAATCCTAGAAAGGTGAATCTGGTACTTGAGTTTATTGGTAATTTGGGCATTTATCAACTGTAGAAGAGGAGATATAAAGGCTGAGAAACTGAGAAATTTTCAACAGATCTAGAGCTATGAGAATTAAAAATATTACTCCAATATTACCTGTGTATATATAAAAATTTATAAATTAAAATATATTCAATTGTCTTCTGGCCTCCACTATTTATGCTGTGAAGTCAATTATAAATTTTACTGATGATTCTTTGGTGGTAATATGTCCACCTTCCTCCTCTTTTTTTTTAAGTAAAGACAAGAGACTGACATAAGTCTGAACCCAATTTTAAATTATCTCAATATCTGAAGTTAGATTAAAGCAACCTGAGATGGATAGTTACTCCAGATTTCTGCCAGAAACAATCATAAATCTTTGGAGAGGAGTAACAAGTTTTCATAGGTACTGTTCAGCACTCAAAAATGACCAGATATATTAAGACAACTGAAAACTTGATTGAAAATCAAGATAACCAACAGACTATAAAAATACATCCAAAAAAAAGATCCCTGTAATAGGGTTATCAGACAAAAAACTTTAAAATAATGAGGCTTATTATGTTCAAGGAAACAAAAAAAATACTGATAACTTCAACAGAACCATAAAAAAGAAACAAATGTAAACTCAAAAATTGAAAACACATTCCTCAACCCATTTTAGGATGGCAAAATAGCCTTGATAATAAAACTGGTTAAGATTAACCTCAGGCTTTACCACGAATGCACAAATCCTAAAACAAAATATTAGCAAACCAAATCTAGCAATTTATTTGAGTCATACAATGATGATGTTGGATTTGTTCCTGAAATGTAAGGTTGGTTTATGATTAGCAAATCACTATATAGACAAGAGACACAAATTATCTGAGATCCAGAAAGAGTATTCATTAAAATGTGCAACTGATATCTCTAGTGAAACTGGAAACGGAAGGGAATTTCTTTATCCTAATAAAGAATACATACCAAAACTAAGAAAAATAGAAAAGAACACTACAGCAAACAGAAGACTCATTGGTGAAAGATTAAAAACTAGAGCTCATAACCAGCACATTAAGACAGAACAAGTTTTAAATTTTTTAAGTAAAAGATACAGATTAGAAGAGTCATTTCACAGATGTAAGGAAATCTGCTAAAAAAACTCAAGAGTTTAGCAAAGGTGGGATAAAACCAAAACACAAATGTAAACAATTAGAAAATATAATTTTGAACTATCCTGTATAATAGCAAGAAAAATGATAAGCTATAACTAATAACATTAAGATTCTGGAGAAAATTATAAGACTTTATTATAAATGACTACACATCTAAAAAGTAAAAGAGTAACCCCATATTAACATAAAGAATATCATGAAGCTGTCAGTTCTCCACAAAATGATCAAAAGATTTAAAGACGATTCAAAATACTGAGATTAGTTTCTCTGGACAGAGGACCAGATGGCAAAGTAGAGGAACCTGAGCTCATCTCCTCCCACAAAAAACACCAAAAATCACAACTAAATGCTGAACAACCAGCAACAAAGGACTGGAACCGATCAGAAGAAAATACTCTACTTCCAAAGACAAAGAGGAAGCCACAACAAGATGGTAGGGGAGTGTATTCACGATATAATCAAATCCCATACCTGCCAGGTGGGTGAAGCACAAACTGGAAAATAATGATATTGCAGAGGTTCTCCCACAGGAATGAGAGTTCTGAGCCTCACGTCAGGCTCCTCAGTCTGGGGGTCTGATATTGAGAGAAGGAGCTCCAGAGCACTTGGCTTTGAAGGCTAGCAGGGCTTGATCACAGGAGCTCCAAAGAGTTGGGGGAAGCAGAAACTCCACTCTTGGAGGGCACACACAAGGTATCATGTGCACCAGGACCCAGGGCAAAAAGCAGCGACTTCATAGGAGCCTGGGCCTGACCTACCTGCTGGTCTTGGAGGATCTCCTGGGGGAGGTGGGGGCAGCTGTGGCTCACTGCAGGGACAAGGGCACTGGTGGCAGAGGTGCTGGGGAGTGCTCATTGGTGTGAGCTGTCCTGGAGGCTGCCATTCTGACACCAAGACCTGGCCCCACCCAACAGTCCGAAGGCTCCAGTGCTGGGATGCCTCAGGCCAAAAAAACTAACAGGGCAGGAACACAACTCCACCCATCAGCAGACAAGCTGCTTAAAGTCTTCCTGAGCCTAGAGTTGCCTCTAAACACACCCCTTGACACAGCCCTGCCCACCAGAGGGACAAGACCCAGCTCCACACACCAGTGGGCAGGCACCAATCCCTCCCACCAGGAAGCCTGCACAAGACTCTTAGACTAGCCTCACCTACCACGGGGAAGACACCAGAAGAGGAACCACAAACCTGAAGCCTATGGGGCCGTAAACACAGAAAGTTAGACAAATGAGATGGCAGAAGAATATGTTCCAGATGAAGGAACAAGAAAAAAAACTCCAGAAGAACAACTAAGTGAAGTGGAGATAGGCAATCTACCTGAAAAAGAATTGAGTGTAATGATAGTAAAAATGATCCAAGATCTCAGAAAAAGAATGGAGACACAGACCAAGAAGCTAGAAGAAATGTTCAACAAAGAGCCAGAAAATATAAAGAACAAACAGAGTGGAACAATACAATAACTGAAATGAAAAATACACTGGGAAGAATCAACAGCAGAATAAATGAGGCAGAATAACAGATAAGTGAGCTGGAAGACAATGGTAGAAATCAATGCCATGAAACAAAATAAAGAAAAAAAGAATGAAAAGAAATGAAAATAGTTTAAGAGACCTCTGGGACAACATTAAATGCACAAACATTTGCATGACTGGGGTCCCAGAAGGAGAAGAGAGAGAGAAAGGACCTGAGAAAACATTTGAAGAGATAGTAGCTGAAAAATTCCCTAACATGGGAAAGGGAACAGTCACCCAAGTCCAGGAAGTGCAGAGAGTACCATATAGCATAAATCCAAGGAGGAATGTGCCAAGACACATATTAATTAATTTGACAAAAATTAAAGACAAAAAGAAAATATTAAAAGCAACAAGGGAAAAGCAACAAATAACATACAAGAAAATCCCCATAAGGTTATCACCTGATTGTTCAGCTGAAACTCTGCAAGCCAGAAGGGAGTGATATCATATACTTAGAGTGGTGAAAGGGAAAAACCTACAACCAAAAATACTCTACCCAGCAAGGCTCTCATTCAGATTTGTCATAGAAATCAAAAGCTTTACAGACAAGCAAAAGTTGACAGGATTCAGCACCACCAAACCTGCTGTACAACAAATGCTAAAGGAAATTCTCTAGGCAGAAAAGACCACTTCCAGAAACAAGAAAATTACAAACGGGTAATCTCACCAGTAAAGGTAAATATACAATAAAGGTAGGAAATCATCCACCTACAAATATGGTATCAAAACCAGCAATCCTGACATGAGGAGAGTACAAACGCAGAACACTGGAAATGCATTTGAAACTGAGAAACCAGCAGCTTAAAACAATCTTGTATGTATACAGACTGCTATATCAAAACCTCATAGTAACCTCAAACCAAAAATCTACAATAGATATATACACAAAAAGAAAAAATCAAACACATCACTAAAGACAGTCATCAAATCACAAGAGAACAAAAGAGAAAAGTTAGAAAAAAGACCTACAGAAACAAATCCAAAACAACTAACAAAATGGCAGTAAGACCATACATATGGGTAATTACCTTAAATGTAAATGGATCAAATGTTCCAACCAAAAGACACACCCTGGCTGAATGGATACAAAAATGAGACCTATATATATATTGCCTACAAGAGACCCAATTCAGATCTAGGGACACATACAGACTGAAAGTGGTGAGAGGATGGAGAAAGGTATTCCATGCAAAAGGAAATCAAAGGAAAGTTGGAGTAACAATAATCATACCAGACAAAACAGACTTCAAAATACTGTTACAAGAGACAAAGAAGAACACTACATAATGATCAAAGGATCAATCCAAGAAGATTTAACAATTATAAATATACATGCAGCCAACACAGGAGTGCTTTGATACATATGGCAAATGCTAACAGCCATACAAGGAGAAATTGACAGTAACACAATTAAGAGTGAGGAACTTTAACTTCCCACTTAAATCTATGAATATATCCAGACTGAAAATCAGTAAGGAAACACAGGCCTTTAATGACACATTAGACCAGAGAGACTTAACTGATGTTTATAGAGCATTCCATCCAAAAGCAGCACAATACTCATTCTTCTCAAGTGCCCATGGAGCATTCTCCAGGATAGATCACATGCTGGGCCACAAAGCAAGCTTGGGTAAAATTAAGAAAACTGAAATCACATCAAGCATCTTTTCCAACCACAACACTTAGGATATTTTGAAAAATCAACTACAAGAAAAAAAGCTGTAAAAACCCAAAACACTCAGAGGCTAAGAAATATGCTACTAAACAACCAATGGATCACCAAAGAAATCAAAGAGGGAATCAAAATACACCTAGAAGCAAATGAAAATGAAAGCATGAGTATCCAAAACCTATGGGACTCAGCAAAAGCAGTTCTAAGAGATAAGTTGACAGCAATACAATCTTACATCAGGAAACAAGAAAAATCTCAAATAAACAACCAAACCTTATTACCTAAAGCAACTAAAGGAAAAAGAACAAACAAAACCCAAAGTTAGCAGAAGGAAAGAAATCATAAAGATGAGAGTAGAAATAAATGAAAGAGAGACAAAGCAAACAATAGAAAATATCAACGAAACCAAAAGCTTTGAAAAGGTAAACAAAACTGATAAGCCTTTAGCTAGACTCAAAAAGAAAAAAAAGGGAGAGGGCTCAAATCAAAAAAATTAGAAATGAAAAAGAAGTTACAACAGACACCAAAGAAATACAGAGGATCATAAGAGACTACTACAAGCAAGTGTATGCCAACAAAATGGACAACCTAGAAGAAAGGGACAAATTCTTAGAAAGGTACAATCTCCCAAAACTGAACCAGGAAAAATAGAAAATATGAACAGACCAATCACAAGTATTGAAATTGAAACTGTGATTTAAAAACTCACAATAAACAAAAGTTCAGGACCAGATGGCTTCACAGATGAATTCTATCAAACATTTAGGGAAGAGTTAATACCTATCCTTCTGAAACTCTTCCAAAAAATGGCAAGGGAAGGCATACTTCCAAACACATTCCATGAGGCCACCATCACCCTGATATCAAAACCAGACAAAGATACCACAGAAAAAGAAAATTACAGGCCAATATCACTGATGAACATAGACGCAAAAATCCTCAACAAAATACTAGCAAACCAAATCCAACAATACATTAAAAGGATAATACACCATGATCAACTGGGATTTATCCCAGGGATGCAAGGATTTTTCAATATCCACAAATCGATCAGTGTGATACACATTAACAAACTAAAGAAGAAAAACCACATGATCATCTCAATAGATGCAGAAAAAACTTCTGACAAAATCCAACACCATTTATGATAAAAACTCTCCAGCAAGTAGGCATAGAGGGAACATAACAAACCCAACATCATACTCAATGGTGAAAACATGAAAGCATTTCCTCTAAGATCAGGTACAAGACGAGGAGGTCGACTCTCCCCACTTTTATTCAACATAATTTGGAAGTCCTAGTCACAGCAATCAGAGAAGAAAAAGAAAGGAATCCAAATTGGAAAAGAAGTAGTACAACTGTCACTGTTTGCAGATGACATGATACTATACATAAGAAATCCTAAAGATGTTATGAGAAAACTACTAGTGCTCATCGATTCAGTAAAGTTGCAGGATACAAAATTAATACACAAAATCTTTTGCATTTCTATACACTAACAACAAAAGATCAGAAAGTGAAATTAAGGAAACAACCCCATTTACCATTACATCAAAAACAATAAAATACCTAGGAATAAATCTACCTAACGAGGCAAAAGACCTGTACTCTGAAAACTATAAGACACTGATGAAAAAAATCAAAGAGGATAAACAAACATATGGAAAGATATACTGTGTTCTTGGACTGGAAAAAACAATATTGTCAAAATGACTGTATTACCAAAGGTAGTCTACAGATTTGGTGCAATCCCTATCAAATTACCAACAGCAGATTTGGAACAAAAGATTTAAAATTTGTACAGAAACATAAAAGACCCTGACTAGCCAAAGCAATCTTGAGAAAGAAAAACAGAGTTGGAGGAATCAGGCTCGCTGACTTCAGACTATACTACAAAGCTATAGTCATCAAAACACTATGGTGCTGGCAAAAAGAGACTTATAGATCAATGGAACAGGATAGAAAGCCCAGAAATAAACCCATGCACCTATGATCAATTAATCTACGACAAAGAAGGCAAGAATATATAATGGAAAAAAGACAGTCTCTTCAATAAGTGGTGCTGGGAAAACTGGACAGCTACCTGTAAAAGTATGAAATTAGAACACTCCCTAACACCATACACAAAAATAAACTCAAAATGGATTAAAGACCTAAACGTAAGGCCAGACACTATCAAACTCTTAGAGGAAAACATCGGCAGAACACTCTGTGACATAAATCACAGCAAGATCCTTTTTGACCCACCTCCTAGAGAAATGGAAATAAAAACAAAAATAAACAAATGGGATCTAATGAAACTTAAAAGCTTTTGCACAGAAAAGGAAACTGTAAACAAGACCAAAAGACAACCCTCAGAATGGGAGAAAATATTTGCAAATGAAGCAACTGACAAAGGATTAATATCCACAATTTACAAGCAGCTCATGCAGCTCAATAACAAAAAAACAAACAACCCAATCCAAAAATGGGCAGAAGAACTAAATAGACATTTCTCCAAAGAAGATATACAGATTGCCAACAAACATATGAAAGAGTGCTCAACATCATTAATCATTAGAGAAATGCAAATCAAAACTACAATGAGATATCATCTCACACCGGTCAGATTGCCCATCATCAAAAACTCTAGAAACAATAAATGCTGGAGAGGGTGTGGAGAAAAGGGAACACTCTTGCACTGCTGGTGGGAATGTAAATTGATACAGCCACTATGGAGAACAGGATGGAGGTTCCTTAAAAAACTACACATAGAACTACCATACGACCCCGCAATCCCACTACTGGGCATGTATCCTGAGAAAAACATAATTCAAAAAGAGTCATGTACCAAAATGTTTATTGCAGCTCTATTTACAATAGCCAGGATATGGAAGCAACCTAAGTGTCCATCAACAGATGAATGGATAAAGAGGATGTGGCACATATATACAATGGAATATTACTCAGCCATAAAAAGAAACGAAACTGAGTTATTTATAGTGAGGTGGATGGACCTGGAGTCTGTCATACAGAGTGAAGTAAGTCAGAAGAGAAAAATACTGTATGCTAACACATATATATGGAATCTAAGAAAAAAAAAGTCACGAAGAGACTAGGGGTAGGACGGGAATAAAACACAGACTTACTAGAGCATGGACTTGAGGATATGGGGAGGGGGAAGAGTATGGAGGTTCCTTAAAAAACTAAAAACAGAGCTGCCATATCATCCAGCAATCGCACTCCTGGGCATATATCCAGGGAAAACCATAGTTCAAAAAGATACATGCACCCCAATGTTCACTGCAGCACTATTTCAAATAGCCAAGACATGGAAGCAACCTAAATATCCATCGAAAGAGCAATGGATAAAGATGTGGTACACATGTACAATGGAATATACTCAGCCATAAAAAAGAATATAATGCCATTTGCAGCAACATGGATGGACCTAGAGATTATTAAGTGAATTAAGCCAAAGACAAATATCATATGATATTGCTTATATGTTGAATCTAAAAAAGAAAAATGACACAAATGAACTTACTTATAAAAAGATTCATAGACTTAGAAAACAAATTTATGGTTACCAAAGGGGAAAGGTGGGGGGGAGGGATAAATTAGGAGTTTGGGATTAACATATACACGCTACTATATATAAAATTGATATTAAACAAGGATCTACTGTATAGCACAGAGAACTCTACTCAATACTCTGTAATAACCTATATGGGAAAAGAATCTGAAGAAGAATAGACATATGTATAACTAAATCAGTTTTCTGTATACCTGAAACTAACACAATGTTGTAAATCAACTATATTCCAATATAAAATAAAAATTAAAGGGCTTCCCCGGTGGCGCAGTGATTGAGAGTCTGCCTGCCAATGCAGGGGACACGGGTTCATGCCCTGGTCCAGGAAGATCCCACATGCCGCCGAGCGGCTGGGCCCGTGAGCCATGGCCGCTGAGCCTGCACATGCAGAGCCTGTGCTCCACAACGGGAGAGGCCACAACAGTGAGAGGCCCGCCTAGCACACACACAAAAAAATTAAAGAAGCAGCTGTGGTATATATACATATGCATAGGACTACTACTCAGCCACAGAAAAGAACACAATTCTGCCATGTGCAGTAATGTCGACGGACTTGGACGGCACTATGCTAAGTGAAGAAGCCAGAAGAGAGAGATCAATACTGCATTACACTGCTTATATGTGGATATAAAAAAACAAACTAGTGAATATAGCATAAAAGAAGCAAACTCACACATATAAAGAACAAACCAGTGGCTACCAGTGGGAGAGGTGCAATATAGGGGTGGGGGAGTGGGAGGTACAAAGTACTGGGTGTAAGACAGGATCAAGAATGTATTGTACAACATGGAGAATATAGCCAATATTCTGTAGTATCTGTAAGTGGAAAATAATCGTTAAAATTGCATAAAATTTAAAAATATAAAAATACATAAACCCCCCCTTAAAAAAAATCCAAATCCTGATATTAGAATCCTGTGATTCCAAATCCTGAGATTCTAAATCTCAACAAGCTTTTTATGAAGCATGATAAACTGATTCCGAATTGTATGTGGAAAAGCAAAAAGTCAAGAATAACCATAATATTCCAGAACATCAAAGTCAAGTAAATATGGTCAAAATATCGTATTTAACATATGACATGGGCACCAAAAAACAAGTAGGTCGACAGAACAGAAGATATCAGAAATACTCATGCATAAAATGAAACGTGATATGATACAGGTGGCACTACATATGGGGAAAAATTGATTATTCAATAAATTATGCTGAGACAACTGATTATCCACATGTGAAAAAAACAGAACTGAATCTCTACCTCACATCATACGTAAGTCAATTCCAGGTGGAATAAGAACTTGGAACTATAGAAGAAAATAAATATATCTTCATGGCCTTCAAGTAGAAGGGAAATCTTAAATAAGACCAAAAAACCCCACAACCATGACAGAAAAGATACATTTACTGGACTAAAAATAAAAAATTCTGTTCATTAAAATACACCATAAAGAGAGTAAAAAAAATGCAAGGCACAAACTGCAAATAGGTATCTGCACACAATTAAAACAATCAATAAAAACATATAAACTTCCATAAACCAATAAAGATGAAAAACAATCCAATGGAGAAATGGGGAAAAGACATTGTTGAGTTAAAAAAAATACAAGTAAAGAAACATATACAATATGTTATATAAAAGTTCAAGAATTAAATACACCATTTAAATATGTATTTATCATAAAATTATTCATAAAACAAAGGAAATAACACAAAATTCAGAACAGTGGTTCTCCTAAGAGGGAGGATGAAATCAGGGAAAAATATAGGGGTCTTCAATGATAACAGCAATGTGCTATTTCTTCAGCTGACTGATCAGCAGGTGCACTGCTGATCATTAATATTCTTTCTATCTTAAGTGAATGTTATGATTTTTTTTGTGTGTATGAAGCTTCATTTTAAAAGCTGATAGACCTTTTGTACAGGAAGCTGAAATCAGTTTCTAAGGCTTTGTTCCTTTTAAAGCAGAGCTTCTCTCAAAAATCATTAATTAGTGAAATAGATAGAAGCAGAGTTCCTCTGGGGAAGTGTGGGAGAATGAGATGGGCCCAAACTTCCTACCCCCTCCCCCGACTCCAACACACACAAACAGAACCTGCACTCCCCTTCAGAGGAACATACGCGTTGGGGGGGTGGGGAAGTCTGTATCAAAATCTCTTCCAATCTTGAAATTCTTCGATATTATGTGCTAAACCATAATGCCCATGAAGCCTTCACTTGATTTCACTTTTATGTACTTCTGAAAAGGCCAGATAGCACAGGAGCATTTGAAACATCTGCACGCACATTCCTTAACTTCTAATCAAATTGTAACCACATGTAAACCTGCTTCAGTGTGTTACTGTATGAAACACAGTCTTTTCCTAAATATCAGCTTGATTACACTAGCCTGGGCATTTTTAGTTATTATGTCGACATAGCTATCACTCTAATACACTCATTTGTCTTATTTAATTGACGTATTTCTCAGGGTTATCAAATTGGCAATTTAAGACATGCTTAAATTGGTGAGCTCCAAGGATTTTAGGTTTCCTGAATGAAAAACATTGTGCTCAGTTTTAATTAGTCTGAAAAAAATCAAGAAAACATTCCTAGAGTCCTTAATAGGTTTGTTTCTAAGAACCACACTTTCTCTACAAATTGTGAAATTTTTTGTTCTAGTTCTGTGAAAAATGCCATTGATAGTTTGATAGGGATTGCACTGAATCTGTAGATTGCTTTGGGTAGTATCGTCATTTTCACAACGTTGATTCTTCCAATCCAAGAACATGGTATATCTCTCCATCTGTTTGTATCATCCTTAATTTCTTTCATCAGTGTCTTACAGTTTTTTGCATACAGGTCTTCTGTCTCCTTAGGTAGGTTTATTCCTAGGTATTTTATTCTTTTTGATCCAATGGTAAATGGGAGGATGCTCAACATCACTAACCATTAGAGAAATGCAAATCAAAACTACAATGAGGTATCACCTCACACCAGTCAGAATGGCCATCATCAAAAAATCTACAAACAGTAAATGCTGGAGAGGGTGTGGAGAAAAGGGAACCCTCTTGCACTGCTGGCGGGAATGTAAACTGATACAGCCACTATGGAGAACAGTATGGAGTTTCCTTAAAGAACTAAAAATAGAACTATCATACGACCCAGCTATCCCACTACTGGGCATATACCCTTAGAAAACCATAATTCAAAAAGAGTCATGTACCACAGTGTTCACTGCAGCTCTATTTACAATAGCCAGGACACAGAAGCAACCTAAATGTCCATCAACAGATGAATGGATAAGAAAATGTGGCACATATATACAATGGAATAAAAAGAAATTAAATTATTTGTAGTGAGGTGGATGGACCTACAGTCTGTCATACAGAGTGAAGTAAGTCAGAAAGAGAAAAACAAATACCGTACGCTAACACATATATGTGGAATCTAAAAAAAAAAAAAAAAAAAAAAAGGTTCTGAAGAACCTAGCAGGACAGGAATAAAGACACAGATGTAGAGAATGGACGTGAGGACACGGGGAGGGGGAAGGGTAAGCTGGGACAAAGTGAGAGAGTGGCATGGACATATATACACTACCAAATGTAAAACAGATAGCTAGCGGGAAGCAGCCACATAGCACAGGGAGATCAGCTCGGTGCTTTGTGGCCACCTAGAGGGGTGGGATAGGGAGGGAGGGAGGGAGACACAAGAGGGAGGAGATATGGGGATATATGTATAGCTGATTCACTGTTATAAAGCAGAAACTAACACACCATTGTGAAGCAATTATACCCCAATAAAGATGTTAGAAAAAAAAGAACCACACTTTCTGTTAATCAGTTAATTTGGAAAGACTGTAAAAATAAGCCTTTAAAAATGATTTTTTAAAAAATTTAATCAGAAACGAACAGTAAAGGGACATTCTCACAAATGAGTGTCTGGCACATAGGGATTCCAATGCACTCATGAGATGAACAAACCAGAAAAAGAACTTAAGTAAAAATGTGAAATTAATTCACCAGCTAAGTTTCTATTTTTGGTTTTTACCATTACCTGTTTTGTCAAATAACCTCAGACAATGTAACACTTGAGATTAGCTAGGTTCACACCTCAAAGTTACAACAGAATTTTTATTCTATAATTTTTTTCATTCAAAGCTACAAACTTACTAAAAAAAATTGCCTTAGACTCCTTGTTCCAAAGCCTACAGCCCTGATCCCAGGCAAACAAAAAAAGACTAGTACATATTTTTCACTAAGACTGGAAAAAACTCAAAAGACATAACCAAAAATGAGTCTAAAATATTCTCTTTATTTATAAATAACAATATTATAAGTATTACAAAACAGCTGCTTGTTATGGCAGATTTGAAAAACTTATTTCTAATTTCAAACCCTTCTACCAGCTAATTGCCTACATTTTTAAGAAAAAAACCTGACATTTTGAATAAAACTTAAAAAGCAAACCTATTATCATGATTTTCATTTTAATCAAATAAGAAACTGGTTAAAATCTAGTTTCTAGAAAAGAGTACAAGAGCTTAGATATACAGTCACATCCTTTGGTTGCAAAATACTTAAAATAGACACCCGTTTTCCTCATCTGAAAAATTAATTCATAGCTGTTTTGCTATTTAACATTGTTATTTTTGAAGTATCAACATTTTATCCCTTAATTTTGAATGGATATTCCTGTGAATGGCCCTAAATCTAGGTAACCTGATACCTGTTAAAAGACCTACCTATACACCTGACCAGTAAAAGCCACTGATCTTCAAGACAAAGGATACAAGCAGAAAAAAGAAGAAATAAAAACCACAATCTCCATAAAGGGAAAAGGATATTATCCTTTCACTCTATATAATTTTAAAGTTTTTAAGGATTACATACACCATCTACTACTTCTATGAAGATTCTCCAACAATAATTTAGGTTATTCTTCCCCCCAATCAATGTTTTATGTGTCCGTTTAAAGCGGCATCTTAACCAGGTACGCACGTATTCAATGCCTGTATTCTACCCCATTACTTTATACTTACTTGCAGACTGACAATGAAACCGAAATCCTAGTGGAATCTCACCTGTAATACAAGATATTTTACTGAGAGAAGCAGAAATCTGGAAGCTCTCTGGTTGTGCTACAGTAATATTCCACAGGATAACCAAATCATAACATAGGTACTTGTTACTGCTATGTGAAATTACAGAAGATTAAACCCTCCTAGGGGAGGTTTTTACTAACCAAAGGTATTATGACTATCAAAGGATCTTGGTATATTGTCTAAGCTACTTTAAAAAGCAAGTTATTCCTCACAGAGAAAGAAATACTAGGTAAAGAAAATTTGTGCTAAAGGAATCTTAGCCAGGGGTCCATGAAGAGGCCACAGGGATTCATGAGGCCCTTGATATAGCAAGGTATTTATGTATTTATCAGAGGAAAAAAGTCTCCAAATTCTATTTTTTAATGTTTTATACCAGTACAGAAAAAAGTAGTTTTTTGACATGTCCTAAGCAGCAACTCTCCTAAGTAGGAAAATTTTTCTTGTTATCTCAAAACAAGGAAAGGTACTGGACTGTCCTAATGAATTTTAAAGCAATTGATAAAACTGAAGATGAAATTCTTATTTTCCCAACCTCTTCTCCTTTACTCTCCTCTCTGCACATTCCTCCCACTTACCTTTAAAGGTATAGTGCTCCCTTAACTACTATCTACCAACTTGGGAATTGAATCAAATCCTATGTCTTCATTACTAATTGCTTTTGATGGGGTGGAGCAGTACGAAGAAAAAATAGTCAGAATACCCAACAACCTATTAAGTACTAGGCTATTTCCATACCTTCTCATGTATTCCTTAGAACAGGCCTCCAATAGGCATTATCCCCAATTTATAGACGAGCTAATAGGTTCAGACAGGACAAGTACTTTGCTCAAGGTTATAAGGCAATAGCAAATTAAAAACTAGTGACTGGAGGTGAAGGATGGGGTAAAGAAAAAAAGAGCAAAGCTATAAGAAGCTTTCAGGAAATTCTAAGATGTAAGACCGCAAATAAGCGAATAGCAGGTTACACATGTTTCAAGCATTCTATCCACCCAACTCTAATGCTTACTTGAGGTTAAAAGACTAAACCAAAAACTCTGTGTCAACACTTAGTTCTAAAGTTTTTCATCCAATTATTATGAAGTCCTATGTTACATTTTAAGAACTTACCTACACAACAGCTTTTAATAAAAATACTATTATCAAATAAGGTCAATATAAAAAACATAATTTTTAAAGATCTAGCATCTACTCTAATTGGCCACTTACCAGGATTTATAAAGCTGTGGAAATCTGCCATAATACCTTCCTGGAGAGAATATTTAACACAGCCTATTTCACAAGGGAGGAAGCGCTGTTCACAGTGAGGAGGTAGCTTGCCATGGCTAAAAATGTTCAAAAAATAAAAAATGCCTCCATGGAGAGCTTAAAAAAATAAAAAAGACAACACGAACAGATGAGCATTTCACATTTACCCCTTTGACAAAACCAAAAGTTTTAGAACCTTTCTCATTGTGTTCCTATATCCCTAAATGAGCTGGAAAAGAGAAAATAAATCAGCTATACCAGGTAAATTAATCCATTTTTATAATTACACTTATCAAGGTTAAAGTAGTTAACCACTCTGCATGAAGTAACAAAATTATTCAAACTTGCAGCCAGCTCTACGTAATTTAGCTGTACATAAGCCCTGAATCTCAGGAATGACTTAAGAAAAGCTGTGACCCATACTCAAAAAATATAAGGGCTAGGGAAATAAAACCAAGTACAATCAGTGTAGCAAAACTCTGATATAAATTATGGACAATTTAGTTCACTCTTTACCTTTTACCAATATACACAAGACCACTTACAAATTCTCTAAAGGAAGAAAGAAATGTGGGACTGTAATGAGGTCTTATTTACCAGGATTGGCCACACTTAAGACTGCTGAAGATTAAAATTTTAACAAAGAGCACATTTAATAAAAAACAGCCAGAAGGAATAGCAAGGACTCTGATTAGCTATGTTTTTATCTAGGCTAGTTCAATTTATCTTTACCTTATAACAAGTATATGTAACTGTCTAGCTATAAACTCTTAAATACAAAAAGTATGTTTAATAACATATGAAGTGGTAAGAAAACAAGAGACCAGATTTTTGCAAAAAAAAAAAAAAAAAAAAAAAAAAATTCTCCAGTGTTACTTCAACGAATGCACATTACCCGATCTTTTACAACTTTAGTGACATCATGTTCAAACACCTCTAGTCAATTACTTTGAAATGCAGAATCAAAATGAACAGAACACATGTTTACTGATCAATATATTATAGTATTTTAAGCACCCAAATTTATCTAAGCAAACATTTTAGGATTACTCTACCTTGATCACTTTTTAGAGACAAGCCTGACATATCCAGGGGTGAAACATTCTGCTTTGGTACAAGCATGCCTGGCTTCCTCAGTGGGGTGGAAACAGGTTTCTAAAGAAAAAGGTAATCATTGACCACATACTTAAACTCTCGCTGGGCACTTTATACCATATATTTAAATTTAGCAAAATAACTGCAAAACAACCCACAGATTACTTTGGTAACCTCTTCAGGCCAATAAACCCAATGAGTATATAAATAAATAATCGTCAATAAAACCAACACCCAAAGGCAGACAATGGCAAAAATCTATAAATATTTTGTATCAAAAGGCTGATTACTCCAATTGCTGCTGAAAGCCATTTGCCCACTACTGATAATCTAAACTAATCCTACTGGGTCACACAATACATGCCTGTCCAAGGGCCAAAAATAAAATATCATTTCCCAGGACTTCCCTGGTGGTGCAGTGGTTAAGAATCCGCCTGGGGCTTCCCTGGTGGCGCAGTGGTTGAGAGTCCGCCTGCTGATGCAGGGGACACGGGTTCGAGCCCTAGTCCGGGACGACCCCACATGCTGCGGAGCAACTAAGCACCGTGTGCCACAACTAGAGCCTGCGCTCTAGAGCCCACGAGCCACAACTACTGCAGCCCGCATGCCCAGAGCCCGTGCTCCGCAACAAGAGAAGCCACCGCAATGGGAAGCCCGCACACCACAACAAAGAGTAGGCCCTGCTCACCGCAACTAGAGAAAGCCCGCGCACAGCAACAAAGACCCAATGCAGCCAATAAATAAATAAATAAATTTATTTTAAAAAATCATTTCCCAAAGTACTCTAATATTACTTGTTCTTCACTCAAAGTAAAAACCAGATTGTGCTGACTCCAAGTCTCAATGACGTATACATACAACATGGCTTTCATTTTGAGGGGAGATGTCTTAAGACACTATAGTGAGAAGAAAAAAAAATTATGGCTCACAAGTACAAATTCAACTGATTAGAGCTTCTACTCAAACATAAAACCATAAAATAAAAATCTCTCAAACCTAAAACAAGCAAAACTCTCTCGAATTTCAATCCAATATTAACAGTTTATAATATGAATAGAATTTTTGCTATGTAGGAATGGGAAGAACACAGAGGGAGGGGGGAAATTCCACAGTTACCTTGCCTTTTCTTGATATGAATCAGCAACAAATTTTATTTAGTGCTTTAACATCCTGCTACACAGAAATTAACCCAAATAAACTTTATACAACTCTTACCTCTAAGACACAAACATTCATTGACATCCACAAATCTTATTATTTCCATACTTTAAACACAGGAACTGGCCTCGTTCCAGGTGTCATTCAAAAAGAGAGAGTGGACCAAACTACTTTTAAACATTTGAAAAAGGTTTCTTAAATCACAAAGGAGTTGAAAGAGACCCTTAGAGCTCATCTAGTACAAACCCTAAATATCAACATTCCCTTTGCTGATCACGGTCTACTGGGTGCAGGTTTTCTAATGGGATTTTCCCTGGCCTTCACCATCAAATGATACCAAGGTGTGCCCCAGTACCGGAAGCCTGCTAGTTTTTTAGGAGGCATTCTCTGACATGTGGAAAAAAATGAAAAACGCTTCTTTGCACTCACCCAAATCACCCAGTCGTCTACCACTGACATTCACCCATTCACTCATCCAGCATTTACTGAGCATGCCTATGTGCCAGGCAGGTGACTGCTCTTCTCTGGCTAACTTTACCTGCTTCTCTGAAGGCCCAGACTTCTGCCTCTGGGCAGCCCTCCACTCTCGAGCCATTTCTGCATACTTCTTCTTTTCCTCCTCCCTCAGGACCTTGAGGAGATAGAAGGGGGAGACAAGCAGCAGCAGTGAGGACCTACTGCTCAGGGCCCAGCCTGTAGATGCCTGCACATTACAGGGAGGCAGAAGCGGCGTCGGTTGCCCTGAGCCACGGACTCAGGGGGTGTTTCTCCCCCTCCAGCAGGGGCCCAGGGGTCACTGGCCTCCTCGAGTCTTCTTTCCCTCCCATTTGCTCAACTGCCCGACCCCAGGCTCACTGGCCTCCAGCCTTACCGCCCAGTCACTGGAACAGTAGGGGATGGCATCAGTGACGCGAGCCACGGGCAGGCCTCTCCGCTGTAGTTCTGGGATCTTCTCCTGCACGAAGAAATAGTAGGAACCGCGACGGGTCCTACGGTTAGGCATGGTGAGCGCGGTTCAGGCCTCGAAGCAGGCCAGAGACAATACCACCTTCAACCGCCCTCGCACGGCTCACGCTCTTAGTAACCGAGGCGGAGGCCTGCGCGCGCAGGTCCGCAGCTCTCAGCCAATCAGGGCACGGTGCGCAGGCGCATTGGCCTCGCCAGGAGAAAAAACAGCCCGAGAAAGTAAGATTCCCCCTCTTGCCACTGTGGGGGCGGGTGGGGGGATGGGGGAGGAGAGAGGTCACAGGTGAGGAGTATTCTGATTGGCTGGCATGAGTCGTTGGCTGAGGTCTTGTCACGTGGAAGGCTTGGAGCAATTTCAGTATGTTATTGCGTAACATCCATCAAAATAGAGAGAAAGAGGACCGCAAAGGCTTCAGGTTCTTCGATGTTTTACAACTGTAAGGGGCCAAATCCGTGCTGAGAATTGTGAAAGGTATTGGGTGGGGGGACAGAGGAACACGACTAACAAGATCTTTTCCCTTAAGAAGTTTACAATCTAAGGGTGAGGGAGGCGGGTAAGATGACGAAAACCACCAGCATTATTTGATTTGGTTTTTTTTTTTTTTTTTTTTGTGCGGTATGCAGGCCTCTCACTGTTGTGTCCTCTCCTGTTGCGGAGCGCAGGCTCAGTTGCCATGGCTCACGGGCCCAGCCGGTGCACGGCATGTGGGATCTTCCCGGACCGGGGCACGAACCCGTGTCCCCTGCATTGGCAGGCGGATTCTCAACCACTGCGCCACCAGGGAAGCCCTTCCCCATTCTTAAATGACATTACTGTTGCAAAGAGTATGGTTCTTAAAAACGCAGTTTTTCTTAAGTGTTTGGAAGGAAACATACAGTAAGAGTCTGAGATTTTAAATAATGTCTTTGAATAAAGTTTTATAGATTTCCTCATAAAGGTCTGGTTTCTTTATTTTTTGGTTGTTTTATTCCTAGAATATATTTATAACTATTATATGTATTTCTTTTTTCCATTATATTTTCTAATTAGTTACCGCTGATGTGTAGAGAAGGTATTGATTTTAGTGTCAATCTTGTGTATTTAGTCACCCTGCTGAACTCTCAAATTGGTTCAAATAGTGACAATCGATTTTCTTGGATTTTCTAGTAACATGTGCTTCCCGCAGAAATTCCTGTGTTCAGTTTATTGAGTATGTGTATACGTGTTGTATGTATATTTTTTAGAATCAAGAACAGTAGTTGAAATTTTATTAAATGTTTTATGTGCATCTTTTCAGATGACCATATGGTTTTATCCTTTAATTGGTTACCTCAATAAATGATATTGCTAGATTTTTCTAATGTTAAGCATCCTACCATTCCTACTACTATAACCGCTTCTTGATCATGCTTGGCATTGCTTATTTTTTAAAGCATACTTAATGTGGGATTTTTGCTTCCTTGATTGAAGTGATATTAAATTACAGATTTTTTTCTTGATATCCTTACAGAATGTTGGTATCAGCGTTGTAATAGCCTCATAAAATAAACTGCTATCTTTTTCTCTGTTCACTTTGAACAACAGATGGGATTATCTATTCCTGGACAGTTTGGTAGAACTTCACTAGTAAAACTCTTTGATCATAGTATATCTTTGGAGGGTGGGGTTGACCTTTGATTACCATTTCAATACTTTGTATGGTTATTAGTCTTTTCAGGCTTCCTACCTTTCCTTCAAACAATTTTGGTAATTCATTACTTTTTATAAAATTGTCTATTTCATTTAGGTTTTCATTTATATTGCTGTAAAATGTTGGCAAGATTGTGACACAACTAGAATTTTCATACAGTGGCAGTTTCTTACAAAGTTACACATACATTTATCATAGGACCAAGAACTTCCACTCATTTAGGAGAAATGAAAAAATATATCCCCTTGGAAATGAATTTCATATCAGCTCTATTTATAAGAGCCCCAAACTCGACAACCCAAGTGTTCACTAAGAGATGAACTGACTTAAAAATTATGGTATATCCATAGTACACTGCTATTCAGGAATGAAATGCAATGAACTATTGATATTCAACATGGATGAATTTCAAGATAATTTTGTTGAATGAAAAAGGCATACATAAAAGGATAGACACTGTATGATTCTACTTATACAAAACTCAAGAAAAGGCAAAACTATCATTTAGAAATCAGATCAGCAGTTACCTAGGGCCAAGAGGTAGACAAAGGGGATTGACTGAGAACTGACAAGAGAACTCCTGGGTTGTCAGAAATATTCTATACCTTGATTGTGGTGGTAGTAGTTACAGGTGGCATATAGTTGTCAAAACTCCTCAAATAATACATTTAAAAGGTGTGCATTTTATTGTGTGTAAATTATACTTCAATAAAGTTGATTTAAAAAACAAAATTTATTGGCATAAAATATTTGCTTGTAATTTAAAATATACATAATTCCTAATGTTATTTATACCTTGTCTTTTTTCCTCTTAATACTTGCCAAAGTTTATTTTATTGATCTTTATAAAACAACAACTTTGGGTTTTATTGATGAACTTTACAGTTTTCCTATTCCTTTTAATTTCTGCTTTAAGTTTACAGAGTCTTTCTTTCTATTACTTCTGGCCAGTTTGTGGTTCTTTTTCTAGTTTCTTGAATAAAAAGCTTCATTCAAGTATTTCAACTTTTATTTACTATCTTTCTAGTTTTCTTATTTTTCCTTTTTCTGCTTTAGTTGGATTGATCAGTTATTTTTTGCTGTACTTTCTCTTACATTGGTTTCAAGTTATGCATTCTATTTTGCTTCATTCAGTAGCTACCCATATTTTTAAGACACTTGTTTTATTTTTTATTTTTATTTTTTTAAGACACTTATTTTAAAACACTTTTATAACAACTTATACAGTTAATAGGTACCCATTACCTATTAGACAAATAGACCCATTCTTCCCAAATAGACAAGAAGCTTAGAAAGCTATTGCTTCCCCTCACTTAGTATCCCAACCCACTGCTCTATCACCCCATTGCCATCTCCCATGTTATTATCTGGGATTTTAGTTCCAGACTGCTTTTTTATACCAATGTTGAGACATGATGGAAGTACAGTAAGTTAAATACATATATCTAAAGCATACAACTTGATGAGCTTTAACATATGTGTACAGCTGTGAAACCATCACCACCATTAAGATAATGAACATACCCACCCCCAAAAGTTTCCTCACTACCCCCTTAGGCTGCTTGAAGTTGCCCCATAGTTCACTAATATTCTATTCATTTTTTTCCCTTCAGTCTTTGTTCTTTGCATTTCATTTTACATTTTCTACTGCTATTTCTTCATGTTTACTAATCTTTTCATCTGCAGTGTCTAATTTGTTACTAATCCCATCCAGTGTATTTTTTTTTTTTTTGAGGTATGCGGGCCTCTCACTGTTGTGGCCTCTCCCGTTGAGGAGCACAGGCTCCGGATGCACAGGCTCAGCGGCCATGGCTCACGGGCCTAGCCACTCATGTGGGATCTTCCTGGACTGGGGCATGAACCCGTGTCCCCTGAATCAGCAGGCGGACTCTCAACCACTGCGCCACCAGGGAAGCCCTCATCCGGTGTATTTTTTGTATCAAATCATTTAGTTTTCATTTTAAGAATTTGATTTAAATCTTTTTTATATCTTCTATATTTCTACTTAACATGGTCTATCTGTCCTCTACCTTTAACATGGAATGTAGTTATAATAAGGAATGTAGTTATAATAACTACTAAATGTCTTTGCCTACTCATTTCATCGTCTGTGTCATTTCTGGGTCTGTTTCTACTGGTTGATTTTTCTCCTTATTATGGGTTGTATTTTGTCTTGCTTCTCTGTAAGCTTGGCAATGTTTGGTTGGATGACCGTTGTAAATTTTACCCTGTTGAATGCTGCATATTTTTGTATTCTTGTAAATATTCTTGTGCTTTGTGTTATGTTATTTGGAAACAATTTTAGTCTAGTTTTTCCTCCTTTTGAGGTTGCTTTTATGCTTTGTTATTTGGAATCAGAGCAACCTTTAGGACTAATTTTCTCCTCTGCTGATATAACACCCTTCTGAGTACTCTTCCTGACAACCCATGAATTTGGAGGTTTTTCCACTTTGGCTAATGGAAACACAGACTATTTCTAGCCCTGTGTGAATTTCAAGGATTGTTCCTTCTAATCCTTTCAGGTTGTTCTTTCCCTGGCACTGTATAGTTTCCTCCCACACAGGCACTGATCAGTATTCAGCTGGAGCTCCAAGGGAGATCCTCAGCAGACTTCCAGAGCTTTTTCTTTGTGCTGCTCTCTCTGTCTGGTACTCTGCCCTGTGAACTCTAGCCACTCTGGCCTACCAGACACCCAACACCATCTCCTTAACCCAGGGAGACCACAGGACTCTGCCTAGGTTAGCCCTCTTGATGCTGCATTCTGGATCCTCTCTCTGGGCATCAACCTGGGGTAATCACAGGGCTCACCCTGTTTCTGTTCTTTCAAGGATTACTCATCTCTGCTTCCTGATGTCCAGTATCTGAAAACATTGTTTCATATATTTTAACCAGTTTTTTAGTTGTTTCAGGCTGCTGGATAGATTCATTTCCTGTTACTCCATCTTGGCCAAGATCACTTTATCTTATTTTTAAAATTCAAAATAATATTTGGATTTAACTGTTAAATGTTTCAGTAGGTGATCGGAGGCAAACCTCTCTGAGGAGGTGCCATTTAAAATGAGAAAGGATGCAAAGGTATGGAGCTAGTCATGCAAAGAGCTGAAAGAAGAGCATTCCAGACAGAGGGGACAGCACATGAAAAGGCTTCACGCAATAAAGAATTTGTTGAATCCTCAGAACAGATGGAAGACTGGTTGGTGTTGCTGAAGTGTATCCAGTCAGGTGGAGAGTGGTGCATGCTGAGGATAGAGTGACCAGCACAGATTTGGGCATGGCTAGTGTCAGGGGTTCAAATATTACTCTAAGGACGTCGGTGGTCATTTAAGGGATTTTTAAAAAGTGTCATTATATAGTTTACAGTTTAAGAAGGTCACTCTTGATGCTTAGTCGGAAAACAGATTCAAATCAGCAAGAATGGTCACGAGGAGATGAGTTAGGAGGCTTCTTCAGGAGTCCATGTGAGATGATGATGACCTAGAACAGAGACATGGAGCAGACATGGAGAGGTGAGGACGGTTTCAATTGTACTTTGTGTTAAAACAGAACTAGCTGATGGACTGGCTGCAGAAGTAAGAGAAAGGGAGGAATCCTAGGGTTTCGACTCGAGTAACCCAGTGGCAAGTGGTGTCTTTTTGTAAAATAGCGAGGACTGTGCTAGCGCCAAACAGGGTCCAATACTCCTATAATACTATTACCTGCTCCCCTCCTCCTCTGATACAATTGATTTTTTTTTCCAGTTTTACTTAAGTAAAGTCCTATGAAAACAGAACAGTTTTTCCCTTTTTCCAACCACATTGATCTCCCTATTCAGAAATTCTAGAGCGGGGCAGCTTTTTGTTGGGGGTATGCATAGCAGGGGCCGGAGGGGGGTGTCAAGAATCCAGTTATGGACATGTTAATTTTGAAATGCCTATTATATAGTCAAGTGGAGATGTCAAGCAGGCAATCGGCTAAGTCTGGAGTTCTGGGCTAGAGATAGAATTTGGAAGTAAGCCACATAAAGCTGGTACTTAAATTCATGGAAATAGATGCGATTGCTTAGGCTGAGAGTGAAGAGAGACAAAAAGGATCCAGGATGGAGTCCTGAGGAACACCAGCCTTTAGAAGTCAGTTAGAAAAAGAAAACCCAGTAAAGGTAAGGAAGAAGGAATGTCTGAGGAAGCAGGGAGAAAACCACGGAAACTAAGAGAAGAGTTTCTAAGAGGAAGTGCTTCATTCATTTAATAAATATGAAGAGTCTGCTGAGTGCTAGGCTCTATTTCAGTCACAATAATAAGTTGAACAGAACAAACCTAATGAGGAAGGCAGACAATAAAGAAATAAACAACTATGTATATAATAAGATGTCTGAACATCTTATTGGACAGTCAGTCCAATGAAGAAAGATAATACAGGATAAGGGAATAGGGACTGACGGAGGGGACAATTTTAGGGTGGTCAGAAGAGCCTCTATTTGAAGAAATGAAATTTAAGCAAACACTGGAAGTGAGGAAGCAAACCATGAAGATGTCAGGCAAAGAGCGTTCCAGACCAAGGGAGTAGAAAGTGCAAAAACTCCAAGGTGGGCACACGTCAGGGGTGTTTAAGGAATAGCAAAGTAAGTCTGTGGCTGGAGTGAAGAGAGCAAGGGGGAGATCAGAGAGGATATTGCAGAGGGAGCTTGGGCCAAATCATACAGGGCTTATAAGGTCACTGTGAGGATTTTCGATTTCAGTCTAAAGGGGTGAGAAGCCATTGGAAATTTGGATGGCTTCTACTTTTTTAAAAAAATATTAAGTATGAGGTGTGATTTTCAGCTGAGTGTTATGAAACCACCCCAAAGGAAACAGCATTTTAGGAAAATGTTTTTCCTCGTGCTATTTTTGTCCTGATGCTAGTTTAAATTAAGGCCCTGACAGTACAGTTAGTGTATCCTCCAACCTGTGCTAATAATAATAGTAATAATAGCTAACATTCATTGAAAGCTACCCTGTCAGACTCCCTGCTAAACACTGCACAGCGTAATCTCATCTCTCCTCTTCATAACAACCCTATGAAATAGATTCAATGATCATCCCCATTTTGCAGAGTGAGAAATTGAGGCTCAGAGTGGTAAAGTGCCTTCCCCAGGCCACGCAGACCATGAGTGGCTCTGACCTCTGTGAGATCCCTACTTCTTTAACATAAGTATTCCAAGTTGTTCATTATAGGTGCTCAAGGATGTTTATTACACAGTGCTTTGCCACAGCAAAAAAGGGGAATTTCCAAGTTCTCCATCATCTTTAGATATTGCCTAAATGCACACCACATTCTTGAGTAACTCACCCTGAAGTCTGGTTGATTCCTTGGCTTGCTCAGTCTATACACGTGCAACCTGTTGTCAGGTCATGTGGATTCTACTTCTTGTGTCTCCCTGTCATGTCTCTCTTACATACTATTTGCTTCTCTTTCCTGCCACACTATAGCTTAGTACTGGTACTTGTTCCTTCTTGGGCTCTTGTGATGAGCTCTCCCATGGAAGAGGCCTCTGCCTGTTGTCTCTCTTTCCACCAGTATACATCCTACATCCTGTGGCCACAATAACTTGGCTGAAATACATGTCTGATCTTGTTCTTCTGCTTAGATATCCTTATGGGTGGTCCATTGCCTGCAGAGTTCAGTCCAGAACTGATAGCCTGGATCACCTTGGTCCAACCTCAGCCAACTTTTCCAGCCTCATTGCTGACTCATATTCCTGGCAGCTGGCCCCACTGTCATCTCGGCCCATTGCTTATGCATCTGCACTAACTCATGCTCCATTTCTGCTTTTAGAAATTCTGCCCAGATCATATTTAAGACTTAGCTCAGGGGTCACCTTTTCATGAAGACATCTCTGACCAGCACTCCAGACGGGTAACTGACCCTCTCCCTTTGTTCCCAAACCATACCTAGAACATGTCCTAATGTGGGCCCTGTCATACTATCACATTTAAAGGCCAATGTGTCTGTCTCTCCCCCACCCCAAAACACACATACGCACACACACACAACACACACGGCTACAACTCAACTGTAAGCTCTTTGACAGAAGAGGCTGTGACTCATCCATCTTTGAATTTCTACTCATCTTGAATTTCTAGACAGCATAGTATCTAAAATACAGTAGGTGCTCAGTGAATGTGTATGGAATAAATAAATGAATGAATTCAAGAAAGAGAGAAGATAAGGAAAAGGGAAGAAGGCCCTGGAACAGGTTGTAATTAATTAGACAGAAATACATATTGATCATCTCTGTGTATAGGGCACCCACTCAGAATCGGGTAGGAGTACAGAATTAATGATTCAAGAGAGAGCCTCACCCCACAACTTCAACACAAAGGTCAAGGCTGCCATTCTTTAACACTAGCTTTCGAGAGCCCACAAATGACCCTTCCATTGCTAGAGCTGCTTCCCTTTATGCTGTTCAGTGTTCTGACTCTGTTGTTCCAGCTGCCTTACCTGCCTGTTTTCTGGGAGTGAGGTCATTGGATGACATACTTATTCTGGCTCACTTCCCTCTCTTGGGCTCTGTCTTTGACCCGTGCCAGGGGAGAAGGCCTCTAGGAGAATGCTTAGGGCTGAGAAGCAATCTTCTGGCTTAATCGCCAAGACCTAGAACCCAAAGCCTGGATGAAATACAGAAAGACAGGCCCCCTTCATCATTCCCCCTTTGGGATAAAGGGTGCTGCTTGATCACTGGAATCTGCTCTGCTGCTAATCTGGGGGGCCGTTGATGCTGTGCTGGTTTCCTAAGTAGGCTAACACTGAAACAAAAACAAAAGCAGAAACTGGAGATAGAACTCCTAAAAGAGAAGCAGCCTTACTTAGTCTTTGGCTCTGTAACTCACAGAGAAATTATGGGTTGAGCTGTCAGTCACTAAGGGCTCCCAGGGCTTCAACTGCTCATAATTAACTTGATTAACAGCTCATGATTGAGACAGAATGAGTGAAGGTGTACATTTGGGGGCTTTGTATCTCGCTAAAGATACAGGCCTGACAAAACACCCATCACACCTTCTTGGTGACTCTCTCCTTCCTCCAGGGATGTCCCAGAGACTAAGTAAATTGTGGCACAGCTGAATCTTTTGTCCAAGCAACTCTTTCTGCATTGTAGAACTATTAGAGCATGTAGAAAATCTAAAGAAGAAAATAGAAATGAATGACCATCCTACCTAAGATAACCATTATTACTCTTTTGTTGTTTCCATTATCTCTTTTAAATACATTTTCCATATTTGAGACCATGCCCTAAATACAGTTTGATGTTCTGCTTTTTGTCTGCACATTATCCTTGGATAGACCTCTGTGGGGAAAGCATAGAGAGCTAGCTCAGGTGGGAGCCACCCACCGTTGGTGGGGTCTGGCCTCAGGACGGGGCAAGCAGACATCATCGAATTCTGCCCCCACTGCACCACTGCAGTTTGATTTGAAGCCTGAGACAGCATGCTCTTGGGTTAAATCTGCTTCAAGTATGTGAAATTTTCAGTACATGCTCCCAATCTTTTACTTATTATATACTTACCACTGTTCTTGGCAGTACAGCTTTTTAAAATTCTTTGGCATCATGTGCTTTATATTTGCATTTCCTTTCTTTAAAGCATTTTCTTAATGAAACAATTTATTCTGCAATATGAAATGGCTTCCAGATTGAAAATGTTTCCAGTTTCCAGTACAGGGTGGCTAGAGTCTCCAGTATTTGTTTGTTTGTTTGTTTATTTTAGTTTATCACTTTAATTTAGATTTTTTAAAAAATTATAATTCATTGAAGGTGGTTTTGAAGATGGTTTTGAAGATATGGGGGATGGGGAACATTAACAAACTGAAAAGGTAGCACAAGGGAAGGAAAGAAGAACCAGACTTAGGTAAGAAACATGGTATCTGTTTTATAGTCACACCTCATAGATTCCTCCTGGAAGAACAGATCAGAGAGAAGTAGAAATGTGATATTATCTGTGTGCTTTAAAAAGATCTACATTCAGCAGAATTCATGTGCATGCATGCCTATGTGCCTGCAATGAAATCATGTTTTAAAGAGGATTCAGCTGCATTATATTTATAACTATGTGGTTGCTACCAGCTACCAGCCTGTCTCCTTGCGGTGGTTCACTTCTTTTTTCTCCATGTCCTAATTCTGTTCTAAAGGGTGCAACTTTGGCAAAGCCGCCTGTCAGTCTACACCCACTCCCCATCATATACAATTCCAGCTGTGGCTTCCTGGGAATCCTGATCTGGTCCCACACAGGCCTATATTCTGCCATTTTGTCTCTGGTTGCAGCAGAAAGTTTGAAGTGTTGGGGATCCGGACCCTTCCCGTGGCGGTGAAAAATTCATCTCTATGGGGGTCCTGTCCTATTTGGCCAAGATAAACGGACAACTGGAGCTTAACCAGATCTGAATCCAAGGCTCATTTGCAAACATCAACTCAACAGCCTCCCAGAAAAACAAAAAAGTGATTAAGTAATGCTTCTTAAACATTAGTGAGCTTCAGAAGAATGTGAGGAAGGCAGTTAAAATGCAGATTTCCAGGTCCCACCCAGAATTTCTGATCTCATAGTTTTTAGTAGAGACTGGTAATCTGCATTTAAGCAAACACTTTTATGTGATTCTGATGCCAAAGTTCAAAAACCACACTTGGAAGAGCACCAGGGTTCTGATGTCATATCCTGCTACCTCCACCAATACAGCAAAATAATACCATTGTCCCACCCTCCTCCTACCTCCATCCTTTAGGCTGCAGGTTTTGAATCATAAGGTGTACCCTTAAAGTTCCTCTTAACCCTCCATCACCTTGGTAATAATGTGCATTAGGGAGGGGTACACACCATGATTTAGTTCAGTTTAGCATCTCCTTAGGGATGGCACAGGCTCCACCCACTCAGGAAGATGCTGATGAACTGTATCTCTCTAGGTAGAAGATAGACATGCAGGGTGCTACACAGAAAATAAATTCCCTGGATGGTGGACAAGGCCCCTGCATTCTGATTCACTCTGGCACAAGCTTTTCCCCAAGTGCCCTGACTCCTTGCTGACATACAAACTCCAAGCACACATTCAAAGCTCACTTCTGTGGGCTTTCACTTTCCACTTTCCATGCACATCCAGGTTCCCTTAGCTCAGTCCATCCCCCATTTCCAATTTCTCAATTCTAATGTCCAAGTTTTGCATAAAATACCATCGTTATGTATGCTTAAATACTAAACACTATTCAAACTCTTTTATGCTCTGTGTACAATAAATATGTGTAAATAATTTGTAGATGATACAAATACATCATCATATCAACCCTCTGGTCTAGATGTCAGTTTTATAGTGCAAAGGGAATATGCTTTGAGCCAAAAGATCTCAGTTAAAATCCTACCTTTGCCACTTGCTAGCTACCTGATCTTAAGAAGATAATTAAATTCTCTGGGCCTGAGTTTCCTCATTAGGATTAACCGAGAAAGCTTGTGAAACATCTAGGACTGTGTCTAGAACCTAATAGGAAACCCACAAATGTTAGGTATCTCCTTTATTTCGATTTTCCCCTTCCTTCCTTCCTTCCTCCCTCCCTCTCTTCCTTCCTTTCTTCCTTCCCTCCCTCCTTCCTTCCTTCTTTTGTATATGAAAGAAAATAATCCTCCAAACTTCTCTCACACAGCATATTAGTCAGGGTTCTTAATTGCAAGCTTCAGAAATCATCTCTGGCCACAATAAGCAAAGAGAGAATTTACAGGAGGATATGGGGTGGCTCACAGAATTGCCAGGAAGGGTGAAGAGCCAGGTGTAGAAAGTGAGCTGGAACCCAGAGAGGCTACACAACCAAGAGCACAGCCAAAAACCACACATCAGGGCTTCCCTGGTGGCACAGTGGTTGAGAGTCCGCCTGCCGATGCAGGGGATACGGGTTCGTGCCCCGGTCCGGGAAGATCCCACATGCCGCAGAGCGGCTGGGCCCGTGAGCCATGGCCGCTGAGCCTGCCGCTGAGCCTGTGCTCCGCAACGGGAGAGGCCACAACAGTAAGAGGCCCGCGTACCACACACACACAAAAAAAAACCCACACATCACAGTAGTCTGATGGCCTGACCTCTGCCATGGCTGGCCTGTGAACACTGGATGCCAGCTGCCCACCTCAGCAGCAAAACTGATTCTCCACTGACTCTGCTTCTTACCTCATGTGCTCCAGGTTCAAAAAGCTCTGAGTGAGAGGGTCCCCGGCTGTGGAGACTGCTCTAGACTTTTTGGCTTCCATAGTTGGGATTCCTTGAAAATAAGAAGGGAATTGCGATGTCAGGCAGCCATGAAAGACCAGAGTCAATTCTCACCATTTCTGATGTTCACATCTCATCCCCGTTTCACATATACGTTCATTCACTCCTAAGCATGTAGAGTCTCTCTCCAGGAACTCTCAAGCCTAGAACCACTGTTTTCAGAAGAATTTTCTACCTTTCTGCCTTGTCCCCTTTCTTTCCTCTGCCCAGAATCCCCCCTGCCCTATCCCCTTTCCACCCCCAATCCCTCAATAGCACAAATCTTGCCCATTCTGCAAATACCAATTGAGATGTTACCCCTTCTTTATTGTGGTGTTGCCCACCCTCCCCTACTCCCCACTAAACTGCTCCTTCCTTCATGTTCTGAGGGCCCTTTCTCCAGATCTCCATCATCACATTTGCTCTGTTTTACTACCAGTATGTGTTTTGTGTTCAATGTGCTGATCTTCCTCCCTCTCCGGGACCCAAGATGAGGCCCCTTAATGGCAGGAAGTCTGTCTTACTCATCTTTGTAGCCTTGGTTCTTAGCACCTAGTAGATGCTTAATATGTTCGTTAACATACACATTTCTTGGTTCTCTCGAAACACATACATTTAGAATCCTTTCCTACACACACAAGATCCTTTTAAGAAATGGAGTAATCCATGTTAATGCGCCCTGCAAACTGTAAAGTGTTGTACAAATGCGCCTGATTTTAGCCAAAAGGCCAAGAACCGATTAAATGTTGGACAAATGTGAGCCGTATAATTGTTCATTTCATTCTAGTTTTATATATTTTCTGTTAAAGAGCTGCATGCCCTTATCTCATAATGCTTCAACCTCATAATGTTTTAACAGGAGAAAGTTTCGACACAGGATTCCCGCCTACCTTTTCCAATTCTGCTGAGCCCTTCGGTTCCTTGCACTGACAAAACGGGAACCGAACGGAGGGGCAGGGGGGTCAGCGAAAGCGCACACCCTTGCCAACAAGTTATGCCAAGTCCCTGTAGGTCCCTCTGTCCCAGTTCAGAATGGCCCTGGCCACGTGCGTACCCAGACTCCCCCTCCTCGAGTCCCCAACCCCGCTTCTGGCTCGGGTCCCGAACGCTGGCTTCGCTGGGAGCAGCCGCGCTGATCGCTCCCGGCTCCGCGCAGCCCGCCCTGCCGTCTCCCCCGCGCCCCCTCTCCCCCCTGTACTTTGTCACTCAGCGCTGACCTGCGGGCAGCAGGGGCGTGCACGTGACCGAGAAACTTTGGTAGCCCCGGGGCGGCTAGCGGCAGGGCCGGGAGCCGGCGGCCGAGCTCCCCCGCGCGGCGCGCTCTGCTGCCGGAAGGCGCTCGGTGGGCCGAGCTGCCTGGGCGTGCGGGTTCGCCAGCCCGCGGGGAAGGCGCCGCTGAGCGCCGCACGGAGTCCGGGAGCCCGCGGCAGCGCGCGTGCCGCCGGCGGCGCAGTCAACCCGGGGCCCCGCCTGCGCGGCCCGGGCAGCGGGCGGCGGCGCCCAGGGACACCGAGGGCCCGCTCGCGCCCGCCGTCGCCTCCGCCGCTCGGTTACCTCGATCCTCCTGTCTCTGTCGCTTCCCACTAACCTCACTCCTTAATCTGGATGGGAAGTTGGGGAAAATGGACAGGGTCGTGCTGGCGTGGGTTGCTTTCTTCTGCCTAACAGGTAAGAGGCGTTTTCTACCGAGACGGGTAACTTTGTATGTATTCCGGTACTGGTACTGTTCTAACCCTAGCCCACCGCACCGCACCCCCAGTTACCCCCCATTGTGCTTAAAGCTGCTTAGCAGGCTGGTGGTAAGTGGGGGGAGGGGTGTGTGTGTGTGTGTGTGTTAGAATGATGGGGGAGGCGAGGAGAAACCCCGGTATCAAGTGAGCTGGATCGAGATGCAGGTGTTTTGACTCATTCGAGATATGAGATTGTTCTTTGCAGTGTGCATTTCTCGTTCCATACAACGGTTCTTCCTCGGTCTTATCTTGAGTTTGTAATGCTGTGAGTCCTGGGAAAAGCCTGGTTGGGAAAATAAATGAAAGCTCGGAGGAAACTGATTAATTAAGAGAACTGGTTTTCTGGGGGTTGGAAGTAAAGGAGTGTCTTCTTAATTCCTTCCCTAGAGAAGCCGGGAGCCCCAGGGGCATTCTTCAGTGGCTCCCAGGTGTGCAGGGAGCGGGGATGAGTAAGGACATGGGGATGGAGGCTTGATTGGTTGTGGAGTTGGGGGCCCCACTCTCATTTGGTACCATTTGGGGAGTGGTCCCATAGAAGAGAAGAGCCTTCCTCCCCCCATAAACAGGTGGGAACACCCTCTAATAAAGATAATTTGCAGAGATATTCAAAAGGTAGGGCCTTGCCTTAGCATTAGAGTCACTTCCTCTAGCTGAGACCTCCGTATTTACCCCTCCCTTTTGGTGAACTTTCTCCCCACCCTCCTGGGGTCTGGAAAGGCTCTAGTTCCTAACAGGATGTTCCCACAGGATGATCTGTGAGGTTGAGAGATAGGTGGCCAGGCTGAATGGGCAGCCCTGAGAGATTCACAGAGCAGCCCTGCCTTGGGTGGAGGTGGAGGGGTTAGGAAGGCTTGGGTAGTCTGGACTGGGTCTGAGGCAACAATTCAAAGCAAGGTGGAACCAAGTGATGGAGGAGAGGAACAAGGGAGCAGAAAAGTGGTGAAGACAAGATGGGGTAGTGAAGGGCAGGAGAGAAAATGGAAAATAGCACCAAGAACAAAGTTGTGTCCCCTCTGGGAGCATTGAAGACTGGGAAAAATCAAGTCAGTAGGAAAAGAGGAACAAGATAAAAATATCTAAGGGAAGTGATTGAAAGAGGGTAAAATACATTTAAGAAGAAAAACAAAACCACTATGTCCCTTAGCTTCAGAATAAGATTATAGATTGCCTCAGTTTTTTTTTTTTTTTCTATTCCTAATGAAGGGTCCCTAACACTGGCTCTTGCCCCCTGTGGGGTTTAGCTTTGGGGAGGGGTCCCTCAGCAGAGTTAGCCTCTTCTCTTGGCTGCTCTGAGTTCTTCTTTCCCACATTATTCAAGTATGAATCATCTCTAATTTCAGGGATTGCCTAATCCATGCCTCCCCACTCCCCTGGCCTCCCAGTGCCTTCTACTTCCACCCTCACTGATTCTGAATGTCCTTAATTTGCCTCTACTTCTCACTTATCATATTTGAGGGGAACTTTGGCCTTAAATCTTTATCACCACCTCCCTGAAGTCAGCTAGGAATCTGGGGAGGGGTCCCCAAGTCAGAGGTGCTCTTCCAGACACCCTAGGGTATACCCAAAAAAGCTCTCTAGGGATTTGCAGGGCATGGGGCAGAAGGGGAACATATAACCCTTGCTAGATGGCTGACAGCTTTTCATGAAATGGTCCCTAAGACCATCTAATTCAGTCCTCTCAGTTTATACAAATGGAGGCCCAGAGAGGCAATGTGCACACAGCAAGTTTGTGTTGGAGCAGGAGCGAGACCCAGTCCTCCCAAACACCGGGCCAGTCCTGTTTGCACTGTCCTGAGCTCCCTCTCTGAGCTTTGTGGGGTGTGTGTGTGGGGGGTGTTTTTGTCTTGAGGGGAGGTGCTGCTTCATCTGGTCTGTGCCTTCTCCCATCTGCACCTGGAGAGGTTGCTCCTACCTGGAAGCAGGCAACAGGTTAGTTATCAGGGCCATCCCAGCTGTCAGAGGGCTGGGACTTCCAGGCCCTGCAAGTAAGCCTGGCTCCAGGGATCGCACTGATCACCCACTGGCATCCCCTGGTCCCAGTTTCCCCTTCCCCCGCATCCCACCGGGGACAAGCCCCAGCCTCGGCAAAGTGAAGCAGCTAACAATGGCGGCTGGGGAGAGGGAGGGAGGGAAGAGAGAGGAGCAGTCAGGGATGAGATGGATTCATACTCATCGTTCACAGAGCAACCAGGAGATGAAAGGTAAGGCATTTAGTCCAGCCCAATCAATGAATTCTCTCTTGAGGGGGTGGTGGAAGGGGAGGGAGAAAGGAAAGGACAGATTAAAAATGAGTCAGAGAGCCAGGAAAAAAACCACATTCACTCTCCCTCTCCCTCCCTTTCTCTCTCTTCTCTTTTTCTCTTCCTCTCCTCCCCTTCCCCCCCCCCCCCCCAGTTTCTCTCTTTTCATGCAGGCCGAGCAATTTCTAATCAACACTTCAGGCTTTTTTCCTCAGACTCTAGCAGCTCCTTCCTCGTCTTTCATTACAAAAATTCTGTATTTTTTTCTGCTGTATATTTAGCCTCATGATTTCTCATTGCCATTGTGGTGCTGCTTCCTGTAATAAATTGTTTTGTTGTTGTTGTTGTCCTTGTCGTTTTGCACAAAACAAAATGCTTTCCAGCTGCTATTTTAGCAACAGGTGCCATCTAGCAATACGACTTGAGGAGGGTTCACTCTGTCTTTGTTCTTGAATATGGATGGCGTTTCAGCCCTTCCTGGCAGCAGAGGCTGCAAGAAACGCCAGAGCTGTGGCGACAGTCTGGGAGCAGGCAATTTGTTTTCCTGGAGACTCTTTTGGGTCTCTCTGTGACGAAGAGTGCTTGTTCTATTAGCATTTCTTTTGGTACCCTTTTGGTTGTATTCATTCATTTATCCATCCTTTCTCCAAGTCTGTATTAAATTCCTGTGGTTTCTAAGTATTATAATAGGTGCTGAGAATAAAGAGAGAAAAGACATAGTCCTTGCCCTCAGAGAGTTGTCAGTCTAGTCAGTGACTCAAATGAGTTTTCAGGTAATTTTGATATGGAGGTAAGAGGTCCTATGATAAGAGCCATGAGAGCCGCACAGGTGCTACGAGAGCACAGATGAGGAATACATGCCTGAAACCTGGGGTGGGAATGGAGCAGCTCGGAAACAAACTCCCAAAGAGGTGATGGCTGAGTTAATACATTTATTCATGCACAGTCAGCTGCTGAGTTACTGTCACATCCAGGCATTGTGCTGGGGTGAATAAGACCGCCTTGCCTTCAAGGAGCTTACAGTTTGATGGTGGAGACTCCAGTGATGGAACAGTGATCACACAGTTATGGAGTACCCTGTACAAAGGCCATGATAGGGATCTGCACTAACTGTGTGGGTGCCTCATGGTGGCTTCTAACCTAGCCTGCAGCAGGCAGGGAGGTATCCAGACACAGTGGCTGGTTTGGTTTGCATTCAGGTAGATGCCTGGTGACCATGAGAGGATGGGCTTGGGTATGGAGGGTTAAAGTGTAATTAGCTCTGGAGAAGGAAGAGTTGCTTTTTGAGATTCCTGACACCTTAATTTCCATTATCTCCTTTCCAATCCTGTATACTTTTCAATTTTTCTCCCTCCTCTGTTCTACTTTCCTCCATGGAAGAGACCTTTTTCATACTGGAGCATCTTCTTTCAGCATCTTGTCACAGCCCTCTCCATGTCCCACCATGCTCAGCCTGGGCACTTTTCTCTGGACTAGGAGAGGGGGGTTGTTTCAGTATCCCCATTACTCTTTATTTTTTATTTTTATTTTTTTGTGGTACGCGGGCCTCTCACCGCTGTGGCCTCTCCCATTGTGGAGCACAGGCTCGGGATGCGCAGGCTCAGCGGCCATGGCTCACGGGCCCAGCCGCTCCGCGGCATGTGGGATCTTCCCGGACCGGGGCACGAACCCGCGTCCCCTGCATCGGCAGGCGGACTCCCAACCACTGCGCCACCAGGGAAGCCTCCCATTACTCTTTAGATTTTAGACTCATGATTCTGCTGAATGTCTAGTTTATACAGATTTGGGTATTAGTTCTAGTAGTCCTAGTGCAACACTATGCTAGTACCATGCTGTGCTCTTAGTTCAAGTACCTAGTGCTTAGTACAGCATTAGTAGTATTAGTACCAGGACTTGGTTAGTGGAAAGAACCCTGACCTGGGATTTGAGGATTGGGTTCCAGTCCCATCTTCTTCACAAATTAACCGTATATCCATGGGATCTGGGTCTTATTATCAGTCTTTTTCTTTTTGGCATGTAATTTTATTTTATTTTTTCATTGAGATATAATTGACATGTAACATATTAGCTTCAGGTGTACAACATGAGTTCATGTTTGTATATATTATGAAATGATCACAACAATAAGTCTAGTTAACATCCGTCACCATATATAGTTACAAATTTTTTTCTTGTGATAACTTTCAACATTTATTCTGTTAGCCACTTTCAAATATTCAACACAGTATTATTAACTATAGTCATCATGCTGTGGATTATATCCTCAGGACTTATTTATTTTATAATTGGAAGCTTGTACACTTTGACCCCCTTCACGCACCCACCACCTCTGGCAACCACCAATCTGTTCTCTGTATCTATGAACTCAGTTTTTTGTTTTTGTTTTTAAAGTTTACATGTATAAGTGAGATCATACAGTATTTGTCTTTCTGACTTATTTCACTTAACATAATGACCTCAAGGTCCATCCATGTTGTCGCAAATAGCAAGATTTTATTCTTTTTTATGGCTGAATAATATTCCATTGTGTGTACATGTATATAAATACAGATTTTATATATATATATATATACACACATATAAAAAACATACATGGCAGGGCTTCCCTGGTCGTGCAGTGGTTGAGAGTCTGCCTGATGATTCAGGGGACACGGGTTTGTGCCCCGGTCTGGGAAGATACCACATGCTGCGGAGTGGCTAGGCCCGTGAGCCACGGCCGCTGAGCCTGCACGTCTGGAACCTGTCCTTCGCAATGGTAAAGGCCACAACAGTGAGAGGCCCATGTACTGCACAAACAACAACAACAACAACAACAACAACAAAAATATATATATATATATACACACATGACATCTTCTTTATCCATTCATGAAGCGACGGACACTTAGGTTGTTTCCATATCTTGTCTATTGTAAATAAAGCTGCAGCGAACATGGGGTTGCATGTATTATAATCTTTTGAATGAGGTCATGTCTTAGGTCACTTTCAGCTCTAAGATTCTATGGTTCTGAACTTTTCTCCATTTAATTTTGATGAGTTGGAAATCAAACTTACAAAGCAATAGATCCTTAGTGAGGAGCCATGGAGGGAGCCCCATTTGTCTTCAGCCTTTCCCTGACCACTAATGATTAGAATGAAAAATGGCAGCTGGGAAGGGAGAGCTCTTGTTAGCATTTTCAGAGGAACAAATGGAGTAGCACTGAGTGCTTGGTGGACAGGATAGGGTCCACTCTGAACAATTAAATGTAGTCATACTGGGGACTGTTGAAGCAAGGCAAGTACTTTGGGCCAGATGAGATGAATCCTACTCTAGCCAACATGGCCCTAGAACGTCCCTTCTAGTCTCAACTTTTTGTTCCAGGACACTCTCACCTCTTCACCCCTTCCAACTATTTTAGCTCTTATATCAACATACCACCAATCAGGAATATAACGAAAGGTATGATCTGATTGTTGCTCTTGCTTATTTAGATACTGTAACGATTTTCTATGTGTTAAATGGCTTTCATGGACATTATCCCTTTTGATCCTTCTAAATAAGTAAGGCTGATATTATCTACCTATACATTAAAGGGAGTAAATGACTTGTCTAAGTCTATGGTATCTTATTGATTATAATAAGAAATAGTGTCACTGACTTACATATGATTTGGTTGTTTCAAATGCCTGAATCCAAGAGAAACATTATTTTCTGGTTCAGGTGGGTAAAACTGGAACTCCTGATTTAAGGGAACATACATGGTGTCTATTATGCGGCATTGGGTAGTGAGGCTCAGAGTTCATAGAACTCAGGGAAATATTACAGGGAGAAGTGATAAAGAATAGCATTTAGTATTTCTAATTAAATCCTAAGATCTACAGGAGAAGTGAATGAGGAGTGCTCTAGTGAGGCACAGGAGAGCAGTGGATGTGACCCTGTGACAGCAGAGACTGCTGGCATGTCAGAGCCCCTCTGGGACTAGGGGCTGGTACTGTGCACCCAGGAGCTACACAGGATGTGACTGTGGCATATGTAGGCTTAAAATCTTGGTCTTCAAGACAGCTTTTGGCTTCCTGAGAATGAAAGAAGGCATTTTGGATAACTAGAGTTCTTTATGGGCCAAGAAACAAGGAAGAACTCAGAAGAACATGCTGCTTCTGTGTTCTCCTACAGCAGCTAGAGCCCTGAAGGGAGTGGTTCTCTAAAATAGGAGTAGAACCTTCACATTCAACTGGGATCCTGCATCGTCACTCCTCCTTTGCCCTTGGCTCATCAGGGGGCTATTGGGAGAGAGGGATGAGGCTCAAACTGACCTGGATTTGAATACTAACTTAATAGTTTACCTTATTTTCTTTAGCTTTAAAGTGGGGAAGCTAACTTACCTTATAGGGTTGTTGTGATCATTAAAATAAAATTATGTACAACTCCTAGCACAATATTTGGCAAATAGTAAGCTCTCAATACTTATTATGAACCCAAAATAGGAATATTAGTCAGCATTTTGATGCAGCAACAAGCAACCCCATAATCTCAACAGCTTACAACACCAAACATTTAGTTGCTCATGTTATATGAGAGCTATAGTCAGTTGCAGGTCAACTGTAGCCAATTGGTGGACTTGGCTCAGTTCCATATGTCTTCTTATTCCAAGGCCCCAAATGAAGGAGCAGCCACTATCTAGGCATGCTGTTCTCATGGTGGAGGACTCAAGGTGGGTAGGGGGAGGGCACAGAGCCAAACCACACAAATGCCTTTTAAGCTTCTGCTTGGACAAGTCTTATGGCACATGTACTCACATTCCTTTGGCCAAAGCGTATCACATGGCCAAGCCTCTAGTCATTGGAGTAGAAAGTGTACTCTACCTACAGGGAACAATCTAAGAGTGAGGAGGGAAAACTAACTGGGAACAAATAATACAATCTATCAACTGAGTTAAATCATTCAACAAATGTGTTGAGTACCTACTATGTAGCAGACTTTTTGAAAGCCTGAAGGAGAGAGCTTGTTATTAATGGCAGAGACAGATGACTAAATAGGAACTTCTCAGGCAAGGTGATGTGATTCTCTAGGGTAGTATGACTGTAATAAGAGCAAGAAGAAGCTTCTACAGGAAGTGATAGCTGAGGAAGTCCGGAAAGATAAGTAGGAGATACTAGAGAAAGAGTGGGACAGAGGGAAGGGAAATTTACAGAGGAAACAGCATGTGCAAAAGCCAACAATCAAAAGAGGACATGACGTTTTTCAAAAAGTACAAATATTTTAGTATGGCTGGAGAATTTAGTGGTGCAGGAGGAATGGAAGAGAGTGGCCCCATCTGAAATGAGCCCTTGTACTTCTGAATGCATAGAGGGAGTCTTTAAAAGGGTGAGAGTAAAGGAGTGCTGTGATCAGATGTGCATTTTAGAAATATCATTTGCACCTCAGTGTGAAGGGTAGATTAGACATAGGCAGGCTTGCAGCAAACACCAGCTAGAAGACCCTTGCAGAAAGACAGGCAAGATATGATGAGATCCTGAAATCTTGTTGTGCAGTGGAGATGAGAGAAGTGGACAGAGTGACTAGAGATGGAGGAAATAGTCCATAGTCCTGGGTTGGTTGGATATGGAGGCTGAAAGACAGGAGTATCAAAGATGCCTCCAGGTACCTAGCTTGGGTCTGCTGGGGATGCCATTTGTGGACATGAACTAATATAGGAGGAGAAACGTGTAACGGAGGGAGAGACAGGTTCAGTTTTTTTCATTAGATTAGTTAGAGTATAGCCTAAGATGCTATAGCAAAAAGACCCTAAAATATAGGAACTCATACAAAATTGTTTTTATTTTTCTCTCTCCTGTAACAGTAGAGATCTAGTGGAACTGAGTCTACCATTCCCAACATGTGGCTCCCAAGACTGCTCCAGTGATAGTTACTCTTCAGCAAGTAGAAACAAGGAAAGCAGAGGGTCAGGGCAAGTAGTTTATTTTTAGAGAGGTGACATGGAAATTACACACATCACTTCTCCTCACATACCTATGTCCTGAATCTAGTCCCATGGCCACAATTAGCTGCAAGGGAGGCTAGGAAATGTAGTACATAGCTGGCTTGGCTGGCCAGATTAAAACCTGGGAAGTTCTGTTACTAAAAGAAGGGGGCAGTTAGCATCTCCATCTATAGAATGATGAGTTTGGGGTGCTTGTATAACATCCAGATGGAGAATTAAGTTATATATTTGGGTCTGGAGCTTGGGTGAGACATCTAAACTGGAAATACAGGTAACAAGTTGATAAAAGTGGAGAAGAGCTTTCATACAGGAGCTTTCTCTGCCCAAATGGCTGATCCATCCTAGAAGTCTGACCCACCTGAATGAATCAGGACAGCTTCCAAAGTACCTTGGCCCTGCAGGGTAGAGACTGACCTCTTTTAGTACTGCTTTAGTCATATTGGAGCAGCATGTGGGCCAGCTAGACATTACCCACGAGCTCATTTCAGATCTCTGGAAGACAAGGCAATCAGACAGAAAGGAGATATGCTTCTTGCTTTCATCTGCGCAGTGGTGGCAGAGAATGGGAAAGCATGGCTCCCTGGGACACACAGAACATATGCTTAATGAATGGCAAGCTCTGTGTGCATAAGCACTAGAGTTATTGGCAGCAAATAATAACTAGGCCATGAGCAATGCCCACCTGGGCGAGGGCAGCACCAGTGTTTACTTTAGCTCCTTGGAAAGGGGAGAGATACTGATGCCTTTTAGGAGTCTTGGGGAGAAAACATGCACGAATGCTGTCATATTTTTTATTATCTCAAAATAGTACATCTGGTCACCCTAACCCTAAAATGGATCAAGCCATTAGGTACTATGGTAGCAAACAAGAGAAACTGATTCAGTCCAATTTAAGCAGGAAAGAAATTTATTGAAAGGAAATTGATTAACTTACAGGACTAATAGGCAAGCTGGAAAACTAGGCTTAGAAAATAGGCAAACAGCAAGGAAATGTCTACACTTCTTGGTAAAGGCTTTTTTATTTTATTTTTTAACCCAACTATATCAAGAAGATGAATGGTTTCTACTTCTGGGGGAAAAAAGGTTCAAGCTGTGTTTTATCTTTAAAAATTGAGCCTGTGGGTCATCATTTCCCAAAATGCTTTGCTTCCCATGCTGACATTGCTACTAAGGGATGGACACGCCATGGACCAAACCTAGTGGAGATGCTCAGACACTCCTTATTCATATCTTAACTTAGAAAACCTGTCCATTAATTGTTCCTAAAACAATGTCCTAGGAAATTGGGACAGTATGTTAAAAATGTGAGGACAAAATGATGAATTTCTTAAAGATCTAGCTTAAAGGCAGGAAAAGGAAGATGTGTATTGTCATACTGAATGAAGAAAAAACTTAGGAGTCTGAAAGCCAAGATATGCTGGTGAATGGGCAATTCTGACGTCAAATCCCACTGCTGGGAGTTCAAGAGTTAAGGGATGGGTGAGCTTGATACAAAATTTCTAAAGATGCCTGTCTATGGTGATGATAATTTTCCATGATCTTTAGCAGCAATCTTTGTTTCTCTAAAATGGGGCTGTGCTTATAGATCTGCCTCTCAAAGATGCTGGCAGGAATAGCTTACAACTAGTGGGGAAAAGGAACTTGCTTTGAAAAAAATGAAAGTACTAAAATAAGAACAGCATTTCTGTAGATACTGCTTTTGTTATCCTTTCAAGAACACAATTCGTCATGTGTAGAATCCTTTTCTTTACATGAGACTTGGGGCAGGAGCTTATTTTGCCACATGCAGTGAGGCATTGTCTGTACTTGGAGCTGATCCTCCCTGGCCTGGTGACTTGGTACCTAGCTGAGATGGGAGCTGATGCTCTGAGCTGTCACTCATCACTCTACTTTTAGGCAGTTTTCCTAGTTATTGACCAGAATCCATTCTCTGCACCGAGGACCACCCACTAAGAAAGGCCCTTCAGATTCACTTGTTCATTTGTTCATTCCACATATTCATTCCATAAAATAGAGCTTGCTGTATACTGAGGATACAGAATCAACCAATCCTTGTCCTTGTCCTCAGGGACCTTAGAGTTAGAAACCAAGTTTATACTGAATTTCTCAAGCTCAGAGACTGGTCTTTTAAATCTATGTTCCCAGAATGTAACATTGTATTTTAAAACATGTTTTTGAATGAATTTGTATTAGTTAGCCAAGGGCAGTTTTCCTGAGGATCAGGGACACAATAAAAACAGAAGGAATGGTCTGGTGGTCTAAGAATGATGACTCCCTCCTCTGCAAATGTAGAAAACCACCTATAATTTTCAATCTGTCTTCTGGTCCTTCTTTCAGTCAGTAATCCTAATTTTTACAGATGTGTTCTGTATAGTATGATATAGGACATACTTCACTTACTTCACTCTTTCCAGTTTTGGGGGATACTTGCTTTATTTTGTAGGATGAAACATGGATTCTTTCCATACATCTGTAAATGTTCTTATAAGAGCTTAAAAACACAAGTCCCTTATGGTGTCACCCCTACCTGGACTCAGAGGCCCAGCCTTCCCATCGTGCCAGCATGTGCTTGTTCACGTGTGTGCATGACACACGCTCAGTGCTTCTCTCAGTCTACCTCCCAGAAACTCCTCAGTTACATGCCCTGATGTTTCCCCAGGATGGGAGAATAACATATTTATAGTCAAAGAATGGAAAACATCTTAGTAGGCCTGGAACTTGCATGGGCCCAAATCATGGAGAAGACCTTATATGCCATGTCAAGGCATTTGGGTTTTATCCTAAAAGGAATGGGAAATCATCGGAGGCCTTATAGCCTGAGATGATTGGGTCTGTCTTTTAAAAAAGAATATTCTAGATAGAAAAAATGTGGAGAGTACATTGGGCTGGAAGTAGGGAGACCACTGAAGAGGCTATTATAAAACCAAAAATGTAATGAGGACTTGTGTAAAGTGATAGTAAGAGCTTTGGGCCCAGTCAGCCTGGATTCAAATCTGTCACTTGCTAACCCTGAGGTGTTTGGCAAGATACATAGGGTTTCTGAGGATCAGTTTCTTCATCTGTAAATTGGGTGTAATGATAATACCTACTTTACAGGATTTTTGGAGAGAATTTATTAAGATACTCCATGAATGGCACTTAATACAATTTCTAACATACAGTAAGTGTTTCATAATCACTTCCTGGTAGAAGGAATAGAAACTTGATTTATTCCCACTAGGAGTGACCATGGTAATAGAGAAGGGTCAAATTCGAGAGAGATTTAGAATTAGTGGCCACTGAATATGGTTAGAGCCAAAGAGGAGATGATCAAAGCCTTGAGTTCTATCTGGGATGATAGGACAGTGAGTATACTGGCAAAAGAGCTAGGGAGACAAGAAAGACTGGTTTATAAGCAAGAGTTGAGGTGGGAAAAGAGAAGATGATGAACAAAGTTTAGATATGTTTAATTTGAAGTATCTGTTAAACGTGCAGATGAGGTTTCATGAAGTTGAGGGTCTGAGACATAACTGGTAGTTGGAACCATGGGAGAATAAGATTTCTTAGATCAAATGCACAGGTGAACATTACAAAGAGGCTGAAAATTTTTAATTTATTTACCTGGCATTCAAAGGTATTCTTTTTTTTTTTTTTTTTTTTTTTTTTTTTTTGTGGTACGCGGGCCTCTCACTGTTGTGGCCTCTCCCGTTGCGGAGCACAGGCTCCGGACGCGCAGGCTCAGCAGCCGTGGCTCACGAGCCCAGCCGCTCCGCGGCATGTGGGATCTTCCCGGACTGGGGCACGAACCCGTGTCCCCTGCATCGGCAGGCGGATTCTCAACCACTGCGCCACCAGGGAAGCCCCAAAGGTATTCTTATTAGCCTGTATAGACTCCAGCATAAGAAGTACTAGGTTTTTGGCATCTGACAGGTGGTAACATAGAAAAACAAAAAAAAATCTATAAGAGGTGGGACCCAAGTTCAGGATACTAACCTTGCCCCAGGGCAGATCTATTGGGAATTGGAGTCAGAGGGAGGGTGTTCCCAGGCCAAATCTCAGTTTCCCTCGGGAACTGTCAATCTTGGTCCTCATCTAAATTAGCTACTATCTCTGAAGGGCCTGATCTGGGGTAGGAGTGGGTGTCCCATGAGAGGTATTTTTTGAAGTTGGGTGGATAGCCAGATTACAGTTTCAGATATGGATCACTCATGTGTGAGGATATAGAAAACAAAACCTAATCCTCAGGAGAAGGGCTTATATCAGGGCCCAGGCAAGCAGACTGGAACTCAGGGCAAGGCTTTGGGACCAGTGGATTGCAAATCAGGTGGAAACACAGTCTCACATAAACATGGGCTGAGGGAAAGACATGTGACTCAGTGGGTGTAGGAACCCCTGCCCTCGCCCAGAACCCAGGGTTAGGCCCAGAAGAGCAATTCTACACCTTACCCTCTAGTGGGAAACGGGTTCCTAATAGGTTTGGCCTGGGCAGGCTTGGGACCTGGGTGGCATTCATCCTACATTTTGATGCTTCTAGAGCTAACGCAGGGATTGGCATCTTCAGCTTTCTCTCTAACTCTTCACTTTTAAGGTCCTCAAAGATCCAATAAACTGACATTTCCTCAAAATTCCTAGATCTGTCCTCTCCAGCTATCCAGATCTATCCTTAGCTTAGATTCCCAAGGTTTCCATTATACCTGCATATGTATACATCTCTATGTATGTGTACACACACTCAGGGTACCCTCTGTTTCCAGCTTCCAGGAGCAGCAACAGCTATATTTATTGAGTGCTTACTGTATACCAGGGTTATCCTAAGCGCTTAGGATAAAATCTTATTTAACCCTCAAACAGCTCCATAAGATAGTTACTATTATTCTGGTTTTACCAGTAAGGAAACCGAAATTCCTAAGACTTGAGTAATTTGCCTTATGTCATGCAGCTAGGAAGTGGTAGGGCTTGGATTCTAAATTAGGACTCACTCTAAAATCCATGCCTTTAATTATCATGCTGTAAAAAGGCAGATGTTTCTTAAAACGTATTCTTTATTCTTTGGAACATGAACTTATGTGTGTGTCATAGAAGCTGTGAATTGACTAACCTCTATTAATAATTAAGGGAGTGCACAATTTTAAAAAATAATAATTAAGGGAGTTGAATGGCTTGGTCAAGTAGCTAATCCATTAACAGAGAACAGAGCTGAGGAGGAGGTTATTCTTAGTAATCATCTAATGAAGAAAACCCCATACTTAACTCTCTCAAAAAAACCAAAAACAACTGTCCCCCCCAACACTTTTGTGCTGCACCTGCCTCCTTTGCTGGTTTCGTTTATCTTGGAATGCTAAGGAAATGTGATTTCCCAAGAAAAGCCTGAATAGGTGGCAGAGAAGAAAGGTGGTTGGTCAACTACCAAGCATTGTGCTGGGAACAACGCCTGTTATTGGTTGTCCAGTCTCAACCACTGCTAACTGAACACACTTCAACTCTCTGTCCCATCTTGTTACCTGGAAAACTGGAGTGTGAATAAGGTTTTGAAGAAGAATTACAAGGTTAAAAATTAAGGCAGTAGGGGGGCTTCCCTGGTGGCGCAGTGGTTGGGGGTTCACCTGCTGATGCAGGGGACACGGGTTCGTGCCCCGGTCCGGGAAGATCCCACGTGCCGCGGAGTGGCTGGGCCCGTGAGCCATGGCCGCTGAGCCTGCGCGTCCGGAGCCTGTGCTCCGCGACGGGAGAGGCCACAACAGTGAGAGGCCCGCGTACAGAAAAAAAAAAAAAAAATTCAATAGAATTTAAGGAGAGACTGTTAAAAAAAAAAAAAAAAAAAAAAAAAGCCTTTCCCTCATCCAGGTGTGTGAGTTGGAAAGAGTGGAATCAGCCACACCAACATTTGGGGGTGTTGAAGGGAAGCAGTTGGAGCCTGGGAACTAGGGTTCTTTTCTGAGCTGGGGGGTCTTTTCTAGGAATTATTTGCCCCTCAGTGGGGCTGATCTACATAATTTGGCTGTAATCAAACCCATTAGTGGTGGGTGTTCAAGATTCTGGAGCCTCAGAATGGGAGGCGAGGCAAAAGGCAGGAAAGGTGAGGTAGGATTTGCATTTGAGATCTCCCCTCTACTGGTCATGGTCAAGGTTCTCTGTTATAGAGTTCACTCTCTGCAGGCGCCCAGAGAGAGAGATAAGGTTTGTTAACAACTCTGTTGAGTAAGGAATATGAGGCTCATTTTACAGGTGAGTATTGCTTAAGAGGCTTCATTAAGGTCTCACCATTAGTACATGGCCAGATGAGATTCAAAGCCCTATCTTTTGATGCCAGTACTCTCTTACTATACTATGCTGTTTATGAGTCATTTAACCAGTTTTCTTTGCAAAGTCCTAGAAATTCCCATGTTAATAGTCATTCATTTGCTCACCCATTCCTTCATTTATTCCATAGTAGCTATCGAGCTCAAATATTCTGTTGGATTCTCTTCCCAATTCCATAGAATGCAGAAACCTTTTCTTCCTAACAGGAATTAGAACCTAGTTTTCACAGTGCTTTCATGGAAGAGAGGCACTGGTCTGGAACTCAGAAGTAGGTACAAATATGGTATCTTGCCCTTGTTAAGAGAGCTTCTATAAAGACAAGTTCATGAATAAGTGCATGTTTGAGCTATGAGAGTGAGTTTGCTTTGTGGGATGTCATTGGGACCATGGGCAATAATGAAGAACAACAGTAGGCTTCCCCTGGAAACTAGCCCTTTCTTGTATGTCTCAAGTCCACCTGCAATTCTAGGGTGAAACTTTTTGCCTCAAGCTACCTGAAGCTGGCTTGGCAGGCTCCTGGATTCAACTCTGAACCTCTTTATCATGTCTTTCTATTCATATTCCTTTTTTTCTGCCTCTCATCATATTCTACTTCTGCTTCTAACGTCAGATCAAGCTAGAAACTCTTAACTCTCCCATTCACCTGAAGAAGTTATGTTCTCTTTGCCTGGAATTTCTAGATCTTACCATTGAGTTCATAGAAGCCCTTTGCCTCTCAAACACTCCCCTGGGCTTTCATTCACTGAAATTTCCCTCTCTTTCTTGGACACCAAGCCTCAAACTGATCTTTTAAAACACTTCTCATCTGCTTTCTAGTCTCCCCCCACCCTTTTTTGGATTACCCTTCAAAGCTTTTGAACTTAGTCTACTGCTTTTGATCCAAAATTCTCCATTCCTCTCAAAGCCTTCTTTTCCCCTTAATCTCTGTCTCGTTTGCTTGGTCACCAGCTGGAAGGGAACTCACTTCCTCCTTAAGTCATATGTCCTGGCTTCACTGTCCTCATTTATCAAATAGCTGTTGAGTATCTATGGGTTTCACCCAGGACAGCAAGATAAGACACATTCCTTACCTGACCTGACAAGTCTGATGGAGGCATGAAAATAAGTACAAAATTATTACAAAGTTATTATAGTAAATGTCTAGAGGAGAATGCTGGGGATACTGATGGAACAAAGGAGGAAGTGACAAATGGATTGACTGGTCACAGAAGACTTGACAAGAAGCCTTTGAATTGGTTTTGAAAGATGGAAAAGAGTTTCTTAGGAAGAGAAGTGAGGAAAAAGCATTCCATAAACAAGAAATATCACATGCCAAGATCTAGAGGTGTGATACACCACATCCCACTTGGGGGAACCGTTAGTTTGGTATCATCAGAGGTTCGTGCTCAAATGGAGGTGCTGCAAGACGTGAGGCTGAGGAGAAATAATTGATGGGGCACCTTAAATGCCTTGCCAAGAACTTTGGGTTTTATCCTGAAGGCCATGGAGGATGAGTGTAGGGTTTTAAGAAGGAGAGCCATAACAGTCAGATTTAGAAAGATAACCTGAACTTATAGCAAGGATAATGGACTGCATGTGGGCAACTGCCAGCAGGGAGACCAGACAAGAGATTATTGCAAAATTATAAGCAAGAAATGAGGAGAGCATACACACAAGCAATGATAGTGGGGTTAAAGAGGGGGAAGGAAATATTAAAGATGTTAAGAGGTCAAGTTGACATGACTTTGTGACCAGTTGGACACTGGGAGTGAAGGCAGGTTTCTGGACAAGGCAACCAGGTAGATATTGATGCTATTCATTGTGATGGAGAAAACAAGGGGAGAGACAGGTTAGGGAGGTAAGGTGGAAAGGCACACCTATGATATGTGAGGTGAGGTCCAGGATACTGATACCATTTGGTCATGTTCATTCTATTTTGCAGCCATAGCTGGAGGCCTTCAGGTCACAGTGCCCGACAAGAAGAAGGTGGCCATGCTCTTCCAGCCCACTGTGCTTCGCTGCCACTTCTCCACGTCTTCCCATCAGCCTGCAGTCGTGCAGTGGAAATTCAAGTCCTACTGCCAGGATCGCATGGGGGAATCCTTGGGCATGTCCTCTCCCCGGGCCCAATCTCTCAGCAAAAGAAACCTGGAATGGGACCCCTACTTGGATTGTTTAGACAGTAGGAGGACTGTTCGAGTGGTAGCTTCCAAACAGGGCTCAACCGTGACCCTGGGAGATTTCTACAGGGGCAGAGAGATCACAATTGTTCATGGTAATGCCTCTGTTTTGAATCTAGGGGAGATTGGTTCCATTCTTCCCAGATACAAGAGGATGTCAGCCTTGCACCCTTTCAATCCCTCAAGACTTTGATTTTATGGGGGACGGGAGTATCAAGAAACCTAGCAAATTGCTTTAATGGGATGGCGTGGAGAGGAAGGATGGAGGGTTGTAATATCAAGAGAAGACAGAGATGAGCTTTGGAAATAGTCTTTCATGAGCCTGACCTCCAGTCTGAGGAATTTATTATCAGAACTGAATTGAAATGGGTTCTAGTGAAAGGTTTCTCAGTCAAATACCTCACACCTTGATACCAGCCTTTACTGCCCTTTCCTTAACTCAGAAAGCAGACTTCCCTACGAAGTTCCTCTGCTGGGAGAAGGGATGTATGTGTACAAGTTGCAGAGCTAGGTAGATGCCATGGCCCAAGCCTCAGGTAGTTTTACATCAGTTCCACCCTTTTTCCTGCTCCCTAAAGCTTTGGGCAAGGAAAAGTTCCAAATTTTGAACAACTCCTGTGAACCCAGCTCATTTCCAGGAGTCCAGGTTAATTCTGGAATTTACTTGGCTTTCAAGGACCTCTGCAGGCCTGGTTGAAAGCAGTCTTCTATTCCAGAAACCAGACTGGAACTAGACCAGTTTCTGGGGATGCTCTAATTCTCTCCCCTTAGGGAAGCTAGTTTTTATTATTGTTTCATTGTTTGTTTTAAATAAAGCAAACATCTTGTCAAACACCAACCGGGTAAAGAAATAGAACACTACAGACACCCAGAAGGGCTGCCCCCACTCCATTGTTTAGTGTTTTCCTTCAGAGGACAGAGTTTAGGACCCGGTCCTTCTCTTTGTGATAACAGATGCAGATCTTCAAATTGGAAAACTCATGTGGGGAGACAGCGGACTGTATTACTGTATCATCACCACCCCTGATGACCTGGAGGGCAAGAACGAGGACTCGGTGGAACTGCTGGTGTTGGGTAAGTGACAACCCTCAGTAACATTTTCATCTTAGGCTGCTTGCACTGTTCCCTCTTCTTGCTTCTCTTCCCTGCGTGTGTCAGCAGGTTGCACACACAGGCTTTACCTTTGGTGCACAGACAAACCAGTTTTAGAATGTTTTTTATGAGCAGTAGTTGTATTTATTATATTTTGTTTCTTGGTGTCTATGGCCCACTTTCTACCATTTTCCTGAATGTTTCTTCTGCTTTCTTAGTTTTTTCCCCTCCTTTCCACTTGCACCTTTAACCCTGATTTATCTCTGCTCTTATTCTTTACATATGCTAATGAATGAGGAAACACCAGAGGCCTTTGAACCAGGGTAGAGACAGCTGAGAGATAAGAATATGCTGGTGTGCTAGGATCTCCTGAGACAAAGGAATCTTTTCCCATTCAATTATCTACACTTAAGACAATCCTAAAGAAAGAGGCTGTAAACTTTTAATAATAAAAGGTGCTCAGTGAAAAGAGCCAGGGGGGAGACGTAATCGTGTTTAATTGGAAGGCAAATTTCTTGAAACCAAAAAGTGTCCAAGTTATTCGCAAAGCAAATATAATCTAATCCTTATTAATATTAATTTCTTCATAAATGAAAACTCATTACTTTGGGCTACTTTCCTCTTTTGTGGATTGGAGGGATATCAGTGGGAGATGACCTCCTTGTATGAAACTGAATATTGAGCACATATTTCATGCTCTATAAATGTTGGCTGGACAAGAAAATTAGAATAAAACATACAGAAATTAAGAAGAGAAACAACATTAATTGTAGGATAAAAGGTAAATCCTTGAAGCCATTTTACATTTTTTTGTAGCTGCCAAGAAACCAGGTCTTAACAATTTGGGGGGAACATTTAAGGTGCTTTCTTTTAGAAGCAAATGAGGTTGAAGGTTAATTTTTACCCTCTGTGGGAAACTCAGTGCCCCAGGAGAAAATGGAATTTGCTTAAGATTTTTAGTTTTACTCTATCATGACTTTGGCAAATCAACTGTACTGCTTGCCTTAGTTTTATAGTTTAAAAAATGGATTGAGGTAATAATTATTTATTAATGATTAACCCTTTAATTAATAATAATTAGCCCTTTTTAGACAGTTAAATTAATTTCAAATACATGTTTACTCAAATACATGAGTCCAATATATGAAGCTTAACTGCTGTGATTTGTAAAAGAATGGGAAATATGACATATATTCAAAAGGAAATAAAAATGTAAAAGGTTTATGTTGACATTGTAAAAGACTACAGGGCAATCAGATTCGGGATCTGCTGTGACTCTGTAGGGAATAAAAAGATAAATTTCTGCCTAATAACACAACTCTAATGGCTAACTTTGAAGGAACAAGTGACTCATTGAGCCTGCAATTAGTTAATTGTGAACACAGTTATTTGGCCAGTGCAACCATTTCCAGCAAAGTAATTGCCTGTGCAGGAAAAGGAGGCCAGGTAAAAGCCACTTTAAATAATTTGGTCCCAGATCTGCAAATGTGGGGAAATACATAGCGTGAAAGCCTTGTCATCTGAGGATGTGCTGAAGTGTATGAAGGGCATTGCTCTGGATCGAAACATACAAAGCAACTTGGGCAAAGATGCTGTCCTCAGGACCACAAGGTGGGTGAAAGGAAGACTCAGATGAAAATGGTCAACAATGATGGAAGAAAAGATAAGAACAGAAATCAGTGTTACCCTAAAAAGAACCATAAAGGGAAAGTGGGGATGCTGCAAATCAGCTCATCACAGTAGAAGCAGCATATCTGTGAGATAAACAGATACATACTAGGGTTCTTGGGGAGGAGAAACACGTAATTCTGCTATATTACACATTAATTAGAAATTTATTATTCTAAATTAGAAATGTTCAAAGCATGGTAAATTTGCCATGCTAGTTGTGTTAGTTAATTAAAGGGGTTAGTTTGAAATCTATGAGAATTTTCTGGGTGCAGGAAGTACTGTATTTACTTCCAAATGCAACATTCTGAGTCTTCTTGGTTTTGACACCCCTTTATGGAATTTTTCAAAGTACTGTCACAGTTTAAAAAATGCTAATTATTTGGTGGTTATATCCTGCAGGCCCATTTGTTAGGTATTCTTCTTATTTTAGACTAGGAGAGCAACCTGATTTCTGAAGTCATCCTCATGGAGATTAAGACCTCAGTGGGAAGATAACTGAGTCCACAGTTTGCTAATTACAACCTCCATAAGCCACTGAACTTAATATGAGGAATGGTAGGAGGAATTGGGAGGATTTGGTCTAGTGAAAGAAGTCTTGGGAAAGGGAGCATGGGAAGTGTCTCCAGATATCTGAAGTGAAATTGTATAGAAGAGAGATTGGAAACCTACTCTGTCTGTGTGGCTGGGTAAAACTAGAACCAGGAGTGGAAGTTACAAAGGGAGGGAGTCCATCTCAGGATAAAGAAAGAACTATTAACAATCAGGGAGACATCTACAGATACAATCAGTGTCCTTAGGAGGAGTAATTTCTATATCCTTAAGAAGGTGGAAGATTTTTTATGAGTTGTTATATCAGGCATTTATGTATAGGAAGAGGTGTTCAACTCAGTTATTTTTGAGTTTTATTTCAATTTTAAAATTCTTGGTTTAAAAAGTAGATGAATGTGAGTGATGTTACTACCTTGATAAATGAGAAAATGACCTCCGGGTAATTTAGTCCTCATGACAGAGATAAAAGAGTTACAGGTTGGTTACAAGAATGTACAGGGTGGTGCTCACTCACAAGGAAGCCAGCAGGAATAAACTGTGGTCTTTTGCAGTAGGTCAGGGTTAAAAGGACTAATTCCACAAGAATGAGAAGAAACTACTGATGGAGGCTTGAAGGAGCTGAAACTTGAGCTCTTCTTCAAGGATGATCATGACATGGGGAGTAGAAAACTGGTTAGAATTTCAAATGACCAATTAGTAAGGAAAGATAGTTAAAGGGATAAATCAGAGGCAAAGTTAAGAAGAATTTTGTTTTCTCATTATGCTCACAAAGGTAAAGATGAAAAAGTTGATGGAGCAAGATGTCAGACTAAGAAGTCTGCAGGTCATCTGAAGACTTTGGGGAACCAGTAAAGAAATCATAACAGAGGAATGAAATTAGACCTCAGGGTCAAAACAATAATTAGCAGCAGGGTGGACAATGCATTAGAGAGGAGTGCTGGAACAGAGGGATGGGTTATGGGGAGGTCTGGGTGAAAGGGTATGAGATTTTGAAGCAGAGTAATGAACTGAGAACAAACAACACAGAAACATTTCTAAGATGGAAGTGATGGATCTTGGTGACTAATGAATTTTTAAAAATGAGAGAGAGGGATGAGTCAAAAGGACACCATGGTTTCTAGCTAGCTGGGTAGCCAACTCTTCCGTCAACCGAGAGAGGGGCCACAGTTTGGAAAGCAGGTTGAAGAGGCAGGAGAATGAGTTTGGTTAAAAAAACAAAAATGGTACAAATGAACTTATTTACAAAACAGAAATAGAGTCACAGATGTAGAAAACATGTGGAATATGAGAGGCCTGTGGGACACCAAGGTGGAGATGTCTTGCTGACAATTAGAAATATAGGTCTGGAACTCTGGAGAAACTAGGGTTAGAGATAATAGATTTGAGAGTCATGAATGATAGTCACAACCATGAAAGACAGGATGAGTCACTCAAGAAGATTATATGAAATGAAAAGGGTCAAGGACAGAACCTTATCAGTCTTATATTCTAGTTTGACTTCATGTGAGTGACCACACAGGTACTGCATGTGCATTTGTCTTCATTTCCCCTACGACATTGGACGCTTCTCAATAGCACTGGAACTTGAGCTCTTCAGAGGAAAGAACCAGTTCTCATTCATCTTTCTATCTGCAATGCTTAGCAGCGTGTCCAGAATAAAGAAGCTTGAATGAATGTTTTTTTAAATGATAAATGGGCAGAATCTATAACTAATATTTACTGTGTGCCTCTTAAATGTTAGTCAGTGCTGAGTATATATTTGTTGACTTATGAAGTATTTATACAATAAATGTCCACAGTCTCAAGTGATATATAACATGGTTTAATCTCTTCTTCGGTCATGATTCTTTATCTGGGTATTTTAATTTTTACTAGTGACAGAACCATCCGGGACTATGGTTGAAAGCAACAAAAGTAGACTTTGGCTAACCTAAGCAGGAAAGGAATTCATTGGAAGGATATCAAAATTGAAAGAAAGGCTGGAAAATCAGTCTCCAAAAAGGATAATATATTAGGGTAACACTTACTAGCTTCTGTAAAAACAACCCCCAAATCTCAGTGACTTGCCACCATAGAAGTTCATTATGTCATTTTGTCATAGTCAGATGTGGGTTAGGAGGTTTTTACCTGGGGAGCTCCCTTCCAAGTATGGTGGAGGGGTCTAGGCTTCTCCATTGTTTTAGTTTGCTATATTGGAGAACTTTGCTCCTGGCTGCACAGAAAGAAAAAGTAAGGAAGGTCATTCATGGGGGACTTTTTAGGGGTCAGGTCTGTCAGTGAGATGGGTTACTTCTCCTGTTATTTTGTTTGTGTCCAGAAAGAAAGTAAAAATGTTTTGATGAACACAGCACCATTCCTGCCCCGCCAGAGATGCTCCAGGGTCTATGTAGCAAGAATTAATAGACAATGTATTTAGGGCTCCATGGACATTAAAAAAATCAACTCATCTCTTTTTTTCTGATCTTGCATTTTCTCACTCAAGAATCAGTCTCAGGAGAGAGAGTCCAGCTGGTCCAGTTGGGCAGGTGTCCACTGCTTAGCATTAGGAGATTAGAGGCTCTTGGTGGCTAGTCCATCAAGATATGGAGAAGAATTAATTCCCCAAAGTAAATTGGGGCACTGTTACAAAAAAAGGGAGAATGGATGTGAGATGCCCCAAAAAGCAATAAATATCCACCAAAGTGATGCCATTACTACATCTCCTACTAACATTAATGTACACTGATAATAATTTGACTTCACAAAATTTTTCTATTATAACCTTGTAATATAGGAGAGCAGGCATTATTTCCCTTGTTTTCCAAATGAAGAAATTAATGTTCAGGTTTTGTAATTATTATCCCCTTCAAAAAAAGTATCTTTGATCAAACCCAAGTGTTTTGATTCCCAGCCTCAACTCTTTCCACAATACCACACGACCTGTCTATATTAAGAAGCTATAGAATGCTCCCCTGCATAAGTCATGTTTTTAAAAATGTTGTTGCTGCTTTAGGCCATAGGTAATGATTTTTACTTGTCCCAGATTTGCTTTAGTATCTCATTTCATTTCTCAGTGAAACCTATAACCAATGCCTATAACCACTAACCTGGGCCCTCACTTCCAAGACATAGCTGTTTTTGTCCAGATTGCATACCTCCCCACTGAGCATGACCCACCTTCTTTTCCCCATACATCTGAACCATCTACAGATCGCTTCAGATGCTTCTTTCAGAGGTTTCAGAAATATCCAAAGATGTGATTCAGAAAATGGGAGGATAACTGCTGATTCAACACTAAATGCAAACACTATACTGAACACTCTTTAGTCTCTTTTTGATGATTCAGAAGGTAGAGTCATTCTGAAGCTGGAAATGCACGTGGTGTTTAGGGTGCTTTGAGATGACAGTGACATTCCTAGACAGATGTTTGGGATCGTAGGGCCATACCAGAAGACAGTCACAGAAGGTGGAAGTGTTCAGAAATCTGCCACCCTGAGATTAGACATTGGTCTAGGATCAGTGGCGGGAACAGTCTGTTTATAACCTGGAACCATGCCACTGTTTGGATAGGAATAAAGTTCTCTTGGTCAGCTCCAGCTGGCAGGAAAAGAACTTCACCATTCAGGAAGGCTCAAGTAGGGAAGTTGTTGTTTTAAAATCTAAAAGCAGCTCGCCTTGTTCTTACTTCTTTCTATGCACAATACAAGGGCCTGACCCCTCCTTTCTTATGTGTCATGTGGTAGCTTGTTTTTTAAGGGCCAAGTAGATAAAGGAGGGGAAGGGTCCCAGTGCAAATATGGCTGGATGAACACTTGTGCCTCTGGGCCGAGAAAAGAATAACAGGACATGAGCCAAGAGTGTTCAGAATTAAAGCTAAGGAAGACTTTCCTAATGGTAAATAACAATTTTTGGAAATTATGGTTGGTTGAAGGAGATTATAGAGACTCCCTCTCTGATGAGCTTTCAACATGGAACGGGTTCTCTTGTCCAAAATATTAGGATAAACAAGATGGCTTTAGCATTCTTTCTATAATTTTGCCTTTATCTAAAAGATCCACAGATTGCAGAATTAATTCTCTGTATAGGGTGATGCCCCAAATACTGCTGTCTGGTTTTGTTTTAATATTGTTTCTGTTTTAGAAAAAATGATACATTTATTATAAAAATTTTAAACAAAACTGAAAAAGAAGAAAATCTCTCTTTAAACTCTCACCATCAGAGCTAACTATTGTGTTCTTCAGAACTCTTTTAATTGCAAGGGATAGATTCTCCAACTGGCTTAGGGGACCTTTTTGGCTCAGGTAACCAATAAGTCCAAGGGTATTCCTAGCTTCAAGCATGGCCAAGTCCCAGTGTTCAGGTTATGTTTTAAAGATTCTCTTATCTCCTCTGTGTTAGCTGCATTCTTGGGCAGGCTGTCTCCAAACCTGGCCCCTACCAGGTCTTTAACACCTTTGCTCTCAGGAGGATAAACTGCCTCTCTCTATAGTGTCAGCAAACATCCTGTTGTTGGGGGGTGGCATGTAGGGTACCACCAGCCCCAAATGAACCATATGAATTGAAGGCAAAAGGGTAAAGGACTAGCTTCCTAAAGAGAAGTTGGACATTTGTTTCCAAATGAAGAAAAGAATGCCAGGCAGGCAAAAACACACACTGTTAATATTTTGTGGGATTCATCAATTTCTGCTTCTTTTTAGGCCAAATACCATGCTATTTCAGGAGGCCAGAAATAGGCTTGCTCCCAGCAGGTCCTTGTGAGTAGGCGCTAAGTTGGGATTGATTATTCCCTGTGAAGAATAATGCCACAGAATGTGAAGGTAATGCCACAGAATTACCTTTGTTTTCCTGTCGTGCTTCTATTTTTCCTTCCATTTCCTCTGTGACTTATTCAGAAGTAAACATATATTACCCAGACAAGAGGTGGAGAAACAGGCATGCATTAATTTTTTAAAAATCACATTATTCACAATACTGTGCCTGAAAGTGTTATTCTGGTCTAAAATCAACCTTTCTGCCCATTAGTATTAAAAAGCCATTAAGAACATAATAAGAAATCAGGGAATTCTTGGGAGGGGACATCTCGGAATTTGTGATGGGCTTTAAGGATTTTTGATGGAAGTCTGTTTCTACGGCTGTGCAGAAATACTCAGGCACTCACCCCCGTGTCAGTGCTGCCTCAATTTGAATCCTGTCCTACCTCCACCCCCAGGTGGAGTTCTGGCTGTTTTGAAAGGCTACTTGTTGCCAAGACTCCCCCTCCCCCTTCTCTTCCTCTTTACCAGCCCTAGCCTGTGCTGCTAACCAGGAGATTTGCCGATTAAAAGGGCTTCAGCTCAGACAGTTCCCATGGCAACAGCCTCCTCCTCGGAGGTCTTTGTTGCCTGCCCAAACTTTGATCTCTGAGAGTGGCTGTTGCTGTTTCTCTCAGAGATTTACAAACAGAGGAAGAGGGGGAAAGAATTGGAGGAGAAGAAAGAAAAGTTGACTCCTGGCAAAAGGGAGAGAAGGAATTAATTACCGAGTCACCCTCTAGCCATAAATCTGGGGGTTACTCCTTTGGAACATCTTGCAATTTGGGCTGTGCCCATATTTTCCTTTGCAGACTTGATTATATTTCAGATATCTTGGCTTCACATGAAAGACATCAAGGGGAGTTGATTCCTCTAGGAGGATGGACCTACCCTATCTATCTTCAGATTTCCTGAAGAGCTGAGATAACTGCACTGCCTCCCATGAAAGGGAGGACACAAAACTTATAATGGGAGAGAGCTTTTTAGGCCTCAGCCCCACTGGCTTTTCTCCCAGCCCTCTCTCCTAGCTCTGGCCTACTCTGCTCCCAGCTTACCTAGATGCCTCTGTTGGTTTTGGTTTTGAGAAGAACCAGAAAACTGTTGAATGGGGTGGAGGAGAAGGAGGAGGCAGAAAAGTCAACCAGGCATCAACTAGCATCTGATTCTGGTTAATGGCTGCCAAAAATGAGCTTTCTACCAACTGAGCAGTGGAGTGGGGTTTGTGGTTGCTCCAAAGACTAGGGATCATGCCTTTTACCCTTTGCAGGAAGCCTCTTCTGGCCTTCAGACCTCTCCACTGCATAATCACAACCTTGCTCTTTAATAGGCACCATGCGATAGAGTCAGTTTTGCTTCAAGCGTGATTTGTATTTGAATTATGATTTAACTTTTAAAAAAAATTTTTTTTTGATTTAACTTTTAACCAGTCTTTTTTGCATACTATGTCCCTAGCACAGTGAGGATACAAAATTTTTAAATGGCACTGTATTGTCCCTGTGAAAATTACTGTCTTTTGGTAAAGATAAGTATTATATTTCTGAAGCAATGAGAGAACAATACAAGAAAAGATTAAAACTATATTTGATACTAATATCTAGGCTACTGATTCTCAAGAGGGGCCTCTTTGGACCCCCCAGGAGATACTTGGCAATGTCTGGAAACATTGTGGTTGTTCCATCTTGTGGGGTACCATGGCATCTAGTGGATAGAGACCAAGGAGGCTGTTGAAAATCCTACAACGCACAGGGCAGCCCTCCTACACCCAACAAAGGATTATCTGGCCCCAAATGTGAATAGTGCCAAGGTTGCAAAACCCTGATCTTGACCAAAGGTCAATCTGGATTCTGGATAAGGTCCACTGTGAAGAGCTCGGGCTTTGGGGTCAGATATCTGTGGACTCAGTGCAGCAATATAACCTTCAGTAAGTCAATGTTGAGGAGTCTCAGTTTCCTCATCTGTAAAAATGGGGGAGGGAAAATGAAAGTTACATGGAAGACCTAGTATGAGAATTAAGTAACACAGAATATGAACTCAGTAAATGTCAGTTCCCTTCTCCTACCTTTTCCTATCCCCCACATCTCATTGCCAGGATGTCATCCCTAATTTGAGGGAACCCTCTTTTGGGAATTCTGTGTTCTGGGACTCCTCCTAGAGAGCTGATTTTCTTTTAGCCCATTCCATGGGCAGAGGCTTTAATGAGCCATCTGTTAATTGGCAATCCTATTACTAATAGATTCATGTTTTCTCAGTGACATCTGTGCAGTGCCTTGCCAGTGGTGACCCTAATCAGCCCTGTGGGAATCTTCCTGCTAGTGGGTTTCAGGGTGTTCGGTCCCAGCATGCAGACTTTTGATTGCTATGTTTTGGAAGCTGTTAGAAGCCCCCGTTTCTCAGTTAATTACAGGGTGTTTACTACCTAACCTAAATACAAGGATTAGGTCACACAGGCCATTTGATGAAGTCTGGAAGGGTTTGGGGAACACCTAAGACTTGGATTAGAATCTGGATGGGCCTGGAAAGACTTTTGATAGTGTGACCTTATAATTTATTGTCCAAATTAGAATACTCTTGAGAGTGAAAAGGGGAGACTTTTAATAATTTATGTCAGGACAACAGGCATACTGGTATGATGGTCATGCCATCTTTAGAGATGATCACCTGGAAAGTTCTTTTTTTTTTTTTTTTTTTTTTTTGCTGTACGTGGGCCTCTCACTGTTGTGGCTTCTCCCGTTGCGGAGCACAGGCTCCGGACTCGCAGGCTCAGCGGCCATGGCTCACGGGTCCAGCGGCTCCGCGGCATGTGGGATCTTCCCGGACCGGGGCACGAACCCGTGTCCCCTGCATCGTCAGGCGGACTCTCAACCACTGCACCACCAGGGAAGCCCAAAGTTCTTTTTTTTTGATTGAAGAGAACAGAAGATCCAGAGGAGCTGGGATCAAATTAGTTTCAGCTCACCTTCACCTGCTGCACCCTAGATGTTAGCTGGTATTCTAATTATGGGGACCTAAGGATGTGCACATCTCCATCCATTTACTAGAAGCAAAGGGGCCCAGCAAAGAGGTGGTGGTTTGCAGTAACAGTTGTTCACTGAAAAACGTGTGCTGTGATTTCTGACGGGTAAACGATGTCCTTTAAGGTTCTTCACTAAACTGTGTTGTGTAGAGAACAAACGAGGTGTGGAAGGCGCAGTTTGCCCTCCCCTCACCCCCAGCCACCCAGTCCCGCTCTGTGACTGCTCTCCCCTCCCTTCCCCTGCTCCCTCGAAGCCTTTATCCCGCCTCACTATTTTTGCTTCACTTGTTGCTCATCACTGTGGGAGGAAACTCGGCCTTCAATTAGTGAGCATTCCTGAAGCCCGCGGTTGCCGTGGTTACCCAGGCGGGAGCTGGAGCAGCTGGGTCAGCCCGCCGGCCGCATTGTAGTCGACAGAGCCGGGCGGCGGCAAAAATGCGAAGCCGGTGCGCGGGAGGGAGGGGACGGGCCCCGCAGAGGGGAGGCCCTGGAGGCCCGCGGGAGAGCGGGTGTCGCCGAAAATCGGCTCAGCTCTGGAAAGAAAGAATGGCAGCCCTTGAAAGCCGGTCAGGAGACAGCCATGGCATTTTTCTCCAAAGCCAGCCGCCTCTATTCAAGAGTGCAGGTTTGAGTTCACACGGTGCGGTGCCTCAGAATTTGCTCTGGGAAATGCTCCATGCTCAAGCCCCTCACACAGAGAGGGGGCTGGCCACGGAGGAAAGGGCGGGAACTCTGACAATCCGAGACCTACCAAGCTGTGTGCCCCTCCGTGTCTGCCGTGGACCACCTGGGATTTTTGGGTTAAGGAAACTAGCCGTTCTTGATATCTTTGCATCTGAAATGTCTGTACAGGTCTGATGGTTGGGACACAGGGAGCTCAGGAAATCACACTGGGCACCAAGAAACTCAATTTCCTCCTTCCATTAAATCCCACCCTGCTCCATATCATTTTGGAATCAAATCTAACTGTCTTAGTCATTTCATCTCAGGCCAAGCTGAGCACGTTATATTACTAATAACACTTTGCATCTACTCTTGAGGGCTAGGGGGCTGGATCACTATAGCACTTTGCAAAGGCAGAGTACTTTGCAATCATTTTTATTATTGTTTATTAGTTTATAGCAGCATGGTGAATGCCTTTTAATTAGCTCATACTGTGTTATGATGTATTCAGTAATCATTTTCTGGTCACAGCTTTAAAAGGTGCTGAAATTGTTAACCATCTCCAAACAACACTCCTATATCCAGACATTATACTTTAATTATGTAAGTAGAGCAGTAATGCCACAAAAACAAATTTCTGTGTTGCTCACTGCAGATACTAGGAGATTAGAAATGCTGTACATGTATAACATTTCTAAATTAAGAATAAGCAAAGCTTGAGGGGGAGTGAGATACTGGGGAAAAAAAATAGGGATGGGGGTGAGTAGACCCAGGTTCTACTCCTGGTTTATTAGTCAGCTGTGTGACTTTGGGTAAGATTCTTAAGCTCTCTGAGCCTCAGGTTCCTGAAAACATGGAGTGGGTTATGGATTAGATGACCTCCGAGATCCTTTCTGGCAATACAATCTGATTTTAGAATTCTGTGTGAATAGAAGTCTGTGCCTTAGGCCAAGCTTATAATCACTGCCGAAAAGCCTGAAGCATTTATTAACAGTTAATTGCAGATGGTCTGATACTACTCATTTTGTGGAGAGAATTCACTGTAAGAATTATTCACTATAATTTAAAGTGAGCTAAAACGAAAGGGACAAAAAAAAATACACACATGAAATGCTTAAATTCACAGTTTACATATAAAAGAAAGGGAAGCTATATCCACATTTGTGATGGATAATCATAATCTTTATTTATTGAATGCATGGTTGCCATGGGAATATAGAATAAAAACAGGGATGTGTGTGCCCTTGGGAAATTTCCAATTTGGGGGGATTCCAAACAGCCATAGAAACCACTTTACACTTAAAAGGGCCGGAGAAAAACATCTGCTCTCCTCAGAGATTTAGGAGAGAAACCTTTTAGAGGGTTAGGATCTGAGACATCAGGGGTGGATACAGTACATCCCTGAAAATGGATCCAGGGCATCTTAGGAAAGCCTGGAAGTGGGATGAAGCCCAGATGTGCATTAAGCAGAAGGGAAAAGAAGGGAACCTCAAGAAGCTGCGGAAGGAAAACATTCTAGATCCTCCTGAACGGAAGGTTCATTTGTATGATATATTGGCAAAACTGAAAAGGACTCCAAGTTAGTACGTTTCAAAGAAATGAATGGAGATAACTATGCTGTCAGCAGTGTTGACATCACAAGGATAAAGGAAGTATTGTTTTCTCTTTTCATAAGGTCCAATGCATTAAATAATGTGTCTTTTGTCATCAAATAATTGAGTAGCAGATCTAGGATCTGAAAACAAGTTTGTCCTACATCTAGAACTTGGACTAATGATCAGAGCTTGGATTTAAGTTTTAAGACTAGAGACAAAAACCAACTTGGGGCGCATATTGTATCTCTCTGCAATGGCTGCCTTGCAAATACCCTAGCCTCGTGGCTTTCAGCTTGTGGGGGTGGAATAAGGTGGTGCTTCAATCCCCTGAGATGGCAAGATGGCATTTGGGGATATTCCAGTGAGTAGAGGATGCTCCTCGCATTGAGCCCTGAGTCCAGGGGTGCTAAACATTCTCCATTACATGGAATAGTGCTGAATGAATGAATGGTTCCTTCATATGCTCATTAAGAGTCCATTTGAGCTGGATAAAAGGCACTAACATGAGAAATAAATCAGAAGTCCAGCCAGAAGCCCAGCATAGAAAACAATGGGGATTTACTACTGGGAAAAGTTCAAGGTCCTGATGGGTGAGGTGCCTCCTCATGCCACGCTGTTGGGGAGGCAGAGGGGTTTCCATCCTGCTAGTGGAGGCACATGTAAAGGAATCACGGCAGCTGAGAGACAAGTGCTCTCATGAAACTGGGGGCATGGAGGAGGATGCAGCCTCTCAGGGCGGTATTCTTACATGGCTCTGTCGGAACATATTTCAGAGTCTTGTAGACTGTGTGTGGTAAGAATTTGAGTGAAGCAGAAGATTGAGAAGTTCATTAGCTGGTTATCATTAGCTGGTAAAGAAGGTAAGTACTTCCTGCATTGATGGCCTGACTGGCCAAGAAAAGGGTATCAGAACCTTGGGGACATGGTTTATTGTGAAAATATGTGAAGATAATGCCATGGGTAGGAGAGGAGTGGGAAACCAGGCAAGGACTGTGTCTCTGGGGGAAGGCCTCATGACTGGGGGAACCTGATGTCAAAAATGCAAAAAAAAAAAAAAAAAAAAAAACAGGGGATTTGGCAGGAAGAAAGTCCTTTGACCTTGGTAAGTCATGTGACCCTGAAGCAGAGAAGTAAAGCCGAATTCTTAGCCTTACACTGCTGGACAAGCTACGTGGGCGAGCCTGAGGCTTTCAAGCATAGGGATCAAGTCTTGTTCCTCTCTGCGTCTCCACCAGGCACAATATACATTTCTTTGTTGAATGAATGAATTGGAGACATTCCAGAAGTGAACTTCTTCTCAGGAATATGTACCGAGAGTTCAGCTGGGGATAACTTCAAGGTGTCAGTGGCAGAAAACAGCTGAAACAGGGAATTATATAGGTAAAATCTGTAAGTTGTTTTATTCAAAGTGATTGTTTCTGCCCTCGCCATTCAACCCAAAATACATGAATGTTTTGGGCTATGATGTTTGTGATGGTATGGAATGATACTGACACTTGCATGTGTGCGTGTACAAACTAGTAGTATGCCTGATTCATTTGGTCTATTCATGTGGAAATTTCTTAAAAGTAATAGATTCTGCAAGGTTTGGGAAAAACTCTTTGAAGTGCTTACGTGAAAACTGTATTTTCTACTCATAGTTTGAGCTGAGGTTTGAAAAGAGTAAATGTGGCTTTCTATTTGCTGGGTCTGTTTTCCATCCTTTTCTTAGACATTAAAGTGACTTGTAATTGCCACTCTAACTGAATCCTGGAAGAATGACAGTGATTCACAAGTATTGGTGAAGTGCTGCTGAAATCTGGAATGTATTTTCTGCAATTGTTTGGACTCTGTAACATCAGACCTTCATTGGATGTGACAGAATACAATAGAGTAGAATAGGAAGAAAAGTTAGAGCATTTCTAACTGGCAATAGAATTTTTTAGGAATTGTTAAGCAAGAAGCTGGAAGCAAAATGACTTTTAGAAATATAGGATTCCAGCATAAATTCACTTTTTAAAATGCCTTTAGCTCCAAGAAAATATAGGTCATGTTATAAAAGCCAGAGAGCTTTGCTCTCTCTCTCCCTCTCTACTGTTGACATAACATAGTGGTATAATCTGCTATCCCCAAACTCCTACTATGTTCTGAATTCTGAAGACATTTAATTTTACCCACTTTACTGTCAAAGTCTGTCACCCACACCACCCTGGGGCTAACACTACATGGGTGCATTATGGGAAGGCTTCACCATCTTCTGAAGTGTCAGCTATTGGCCGTTGCTTCAGGGAGAATGAGAAGCTTGATGTATGTCTTTCTGTTGGAGTGACAAGCTTTGTGAATCTCCTGTCCATGTTTCTTATTTTAACTTTTTCAATTACATGTGTAAAAAAAATCTAAAAAATGAAAGCCCCTTAATTGTTCTTCCATGATGCCCATTCCAGTGCCCCAGAAATAAGGGCTAACAATTTGGTGTGTCATACTGTTGCTTTAAGATTTTAATTTGAACATAGGTGCCTAGAGCTTATATTCACTAACATTCTGTGTGCAGAAGTAGTGTCAGAACACCATCAAGGTGTTGTTCTAAACAGCATGTGAGCATGTGGGGAAATCCAGCTTTTGTGTTTTATCCATCATAATTATATCTGTGTATATATACCCTGCAGTGGTTGCAAGCACATGACCTCTGGGTTCTATACAGTCCCAAAACATATTTTGTATGGCTTGTCCAGTGATTTTTAAAAATCTATGAATCAGTTGCCAACATTTGAAAATCAGGATATTTCACATAAAAATCTGGGGTGTGGCTAATCTTGAAAAATAGGAAGATTTGCAACCCTGAAGACACAGTTCTGTGAGGCAACAATTGGCTAGAGGTGCGTAGAAGCAGCCCCTACAGACACAATATGCCATTTGCCACACGCCCAGCTGCTCCCAGTTGTATTACATTTGACTGCACTTGTTTGCATTATCTACTGGTCCGTATAAATATATGGAATTGAGTTTGCAACTCTGATCACTGAGCATCAGATTTGAGAACTGAAAATGTTATGGATAGGGTGACCATATAAATAATTGTCCAAATTAGAACACTTTGGAATTAAAAGGGGTGCTATTAATAATTACACCAGGACAATAGGCATAAACCAGGACTATCCCAGACAAACCAAGATGTATGGTCTCCCTATTTATGGATCTCTTCATTCAACCGCTTCATTTGACTAATGAGAAAATTGAGTCCTAGAAAGAGGAAGTAATCTGTCCATAGTGGTCACCAAGTAAACTAATGTCAAAGCTGCCTTCAGTACCCTGACTCCCAGTCCACTGCTTACTCCAATAGAATATGCTTTATATAATATGTGTGATTACCATATCCTCCTTGAATGTATGGATTTTTTTATAGTTAATTATTATCACATAGCTAATTTCCTGTGAGAAATTGTATACAGATCGATAACTTATATCATCAATAACATTTCTGTTATGAATGTAATTAATGATTTGGGCTACAGCACATATAGGGATGTTTAAAACAGTGGTAGGCTTGAGAACTAGAGAGTAAACACAATAAAAGCTTCTCATTTTACTACATACAATAAGATATATTTAGAAGTACTAATTGTCTATATTTTAAAAAACACCATTAAGTAAACATCTGATAACTGCCTTGCTAAAAGCACAGTATATTGACTTTTTTTTAAATACTGACTTCTTGATCATTGGCTGTTGGCTGTAATTAATACTAATTATGCCTTTAAGAGATGTCCAAGATCTCAAATCCTTGACCACCTGTCTTTGCCTTGTTGAGCTTCCAAGAGATATTTGTACAGAGAACATTCCATGTGAGACCAATGCGTGCTCTTAATCACTTGCTTGGACTTTGGCCCCAAATCCCTGTCTGGTCGCCTATCCCTAGGGAAATGGACTAGACCACGTGTGAGCCTTGGGGAACCTCCTGGCCTTTCATGTTGGCTTAGGCCAAAGGCTAGCCCATCTCTCCTTCAACATGCCCTTTTCCAATGACCTACTTGGCTCCCACTTGTCTTTCCAAGACACCTTGCAAGCACCAAACCACTCTTACCGTGTCAGCTGTGCAAGATGGAAGACAGAAAGAAGGAAACCCTTCTTGCCAAAACCTAAAACAGAGCTAACTTCAGGACTTCCCTGGTGGTCCAGTGGTTAAGACTCCAAGCTTCTACTGCAGGGGGCACAGGTTTGATCCCTGGTTGGGGAACTAAGATCCCACATGCTGCATGGCGTGGCCAAAAAAATAACTAAATAAAAAATAAAACAGAGTTAACCTAGTGGCCCACTCCATGCTTTCTTTTCCTTGGAATGTACTCTGGTACTGATTAACTTTTCAAATGTGGGACCATTACCCATGCAGGAGACATGACTGGGACACATTTTACCACACTGGCCTTGTATAGTTGAGGAGAGCCAAGAAAAATAAAGTGAGCAAAGAGCCCTTTTACCTGACTCCCTAACACCTTGCCCCTGCTGCAGCATCCTCTCCTAGTGCCTTGGAAGAACTTCTTTTTCTTTGACTTTTGTCAGAGCTGCTTTTCTATGGGGTGATTTGATAGAGGAGAGGATCAGTGACCAACTATGACCTTTAGACTCAAAATATAAACCACACACATGGGTAACTTTTTCTCTAATGCACCTCAACAAACTTCAACAGGAAAAGTTGTTTTCTAATGAACCAAGGAGACCAGACCCCTAGAGGTGTGTTTTCTAATGGTGATGTGTGGCTACAGAGCCTTTGAAGTATTAATATTTTGGCTACATTGGTACAAGTAAAAATATTATGAAGGTAATTTCATCTTTTTAAAAGAAAACAAACTATTTTAATGTGATTACTAGAAAAGCTAAAATTACTGGTCGCTCACATTATATTTCTACTGGACAGAGCTGTTCTAGAAGCATATGTCATGCCCATAAGTGAAATAAGATTCAGTTGCAGGCTTAGGAACCATAGTGACCTTTTGCCATCACAAGCCTCAAAGGAAGCGAGTTTGCTAGTTGTTTCCTAGTGCAACTTGTTTCTTAGCAAGGCTGCACTGTGATAGAGAGAACCTGGTACAGGGCAGATGTCCTATTACAGCCTTTATATTTACCTGGATAGGAGAACATGGTGGAAGCATTCAGCACTTCTTTCTATATAAACCAGGCTAGTTTTTAAAAGGACTAACCTCCTCAACCTCTTCCAGTGTGTTGTTTCCTGCACAGCTCTTTGCTTCTCAGAGCCCTGAGGGGCACCTGTTCTGACACCAGCCCTTAAGCTTCTGTGCCATATCACGCAGAAGGCACTTGGGTCCATACCATGCCAGCTGTGGGTACCATATGGAAAAGCCATACCATATACATATGTACAGAGTATTTCTGAAGCCAGAAGGAGTGTCGAAGAGTGATAACTGATCTAGCTTTATCATTTCCTTGCCTTTGAAAACTTTAATCATTGCAATATCTTTAGGCTATAAATAGAATCATGTAGGGAGATAATTCTGAGTTAAAACCAAATATGTACTTTTGTTTTTATATGGACATGGGACTGTGTATGGATGTATGAAAATGTAGGTTGAACGTTTGGATACAGATGGGTTTGACTTTCCAATAATATACGTGGAGTAGGATGTATAAATGAATGGAGATGGTATATGTCAGTCTGCTCAAGCAGGGTTTTTCATATTTGAAGCAGAGATTTCCTCCTTCTATAATAGTTGGAGAGAAATTTCTGTTTCTGCGTCTGCCTGGTTTAGGTGCAGAGTTCTTAGATGGCTGCCAAAGATTGATGGAGAAGGTCATTCTCTTGACTGAGTCCAGCCTTGGTGATGTGCGTCTCATGACACAGACAGCATGGATCAATGGCCCCATGTAGGGATGGTGCTAACTGGAGCTAGGCTTCAGGCTGTGTTTTTCCTTTGGAGTAACCTCTTTACTTCTTCTTTTCCTTCCACTTCTTTTAGGCAGGACAGGGCTGCTTGCTGATCTCTTGCCCAGTTTTGCTGTGGAGATTATGCCAGGTATTCAGTCATTTAACTCTGTATTTGCTTAATTTGCTATCCCTCCATCTGTCTTGCTTCTGCATTAGTTACTAATTGATCCTTTAATTTATTTGTACATTTGTCTATATATGTCTGTGGTATTTTCCAGGATGAAATTAAGCCCATTGGAAGAGCCTTCAAATTGTATTTCTTCTATTACTAGGCCCTAAAAGAATAATGGTAATTAAAAGTAGGCTGAGATGGGGACCCAGTCCTTCAGTGTCGGGTATGCAGGCCTTTTCACAATCTCAGTATCTCAGCTACACCCAGATAGCTATAAGTATCCTTAACGGAGTGGTTATTAATTTGCATTCCTTATTCCCTAAGTTTTATGTTTACCCATTCATTAGTGTACAACCATATTACTCTGAATTGCCTTTTATAGCTTTATCAAAACATTTTTTTCAAACCTTATGAAAGCTATGCACTCCTCTTCCCTTGAAAAGTACACATTTAGAGATCTACATTGCTTTGTATACAATTTCAGGGGCTTCTTGGCCCCCTAAGTCCCTGGGGTCCATGGACCCTATGTCAAGGACACCTGTACTGAATTTACACCTCTGTCTTTTCATGTAGCTTATGTTGAACATACCAGCTAGACAAGCCAACATCAGTTTGATGCTGCACTATAGCCCATCATGGAAGGAGGATTAGAGAGAAACAAGAATGAACTATGGGAGAGGACATATCCAAAGGCAGGGAATAGGAAAAGATATGATTCAGCCTTGCTTTGGAGAGCTTCTGCCAAAGGGTTAAGAGCTGCTTAATAATTGAGAGCAAAAGAGAGAAACAAAATAATCCTGGCGATTGGTTTTGACTTGATTCAGGTTTTAAGAAGCATCCAGAGTCTTCACAGTTGAGCTTCACTAATTATTCTTCCGTGAATTCTCCTGATCCTTTCTCATTAGCTGGCCAACCCAAATACAGACATTCTTTTTACTGATGTTGATCCCAAGGACGCAAACAGATATTTCTTTGTGATCTGCCTTATCCAGAGTTCCATCCATTTGTACGCATTTGCTCATTACAAAAAAACAATGTTACACTGCATTGCTTCATACTAGATGTTATATCCCACAGTCCCAAGGAAAAGTTACTGTATTTTTCATATCTTGTCCTGGTCTCCTGAATTTCTCTCCCTTTTGACTCCAAGAATCCTTTCATGGATAACGTTCTTTGTTTCTCCAAGGTAACCGCCAGTCTTTTATCCTTGACTGCCTGACCCAAGTTGTAGCCACCATACCACACATCTCATCTAATCCTCAGGGCCCATATCTTATCTCAGGCCACATTGTGTTATTATGTTAGTGCTAAGGCACAGGCCAAAGCCCTCAACTATCTACTGTCCTCAGCAAGAATGCTCTCCAGAACATTCTAGCTGGGCACAAGGCCTTCTCACTTCCTTCCTGAATAGAGGGTGACCTAGTTATTTTGAATGTATTTCTGATGGGTGAGTGAGGAGGACCATTCAGGAAACGTAAGTTGTTTGTTTCCCCTCTGAGGAAATTATGTTCTAAACAAAGGTCAAATAACTTTATCATGATCACAAAACCCTTTATATAACCCAAATATCATATTCTCAAGCTCCAACTGAATGTTCCATTTCACTGAAGGAATATTTAATAACTAAAATTCAAAGAAAAACAATGTGTACTTGAAGTTGATTACAAAGGAATTTTTGCTAGATGGTTTTCAATCAAAATGAATTGCTTTAATCTTTTGCTTTGGATCCTATAGCCAAGTCCCCAAAGCATGACATCAGGTCACTCCAGGGCCACAGTCATTTTCATCTAAGCCAAATGGATTTGTTTCCTTTCTCTTAATCTCTTGTATGGGCAAATGAATTAAATTCACGTTCAGCCTCTGGCAGAGCAGTGAAAATAGCAGACATTAACAAACATGGTCAGATATACACGTGAGAGCCTTCCCAGTCATCACAGTCCTGAACCACTTTAGTCCGTGGCTATGCTGGCTGTGTAGCGTGGTCAGCTGGAGTGTGATCAAACCGTTCTTGGGGAACAGGGACAGTATCTTCTCTTCGGAGCCTATGTCTCTAGTTTTCTTTAGCAAAGGGTTTTGATCTCAGCCCTGATGCTGAGTACAGGAAAGATGTTAAGAGGCAGTCAGTAGGGAAAGCAGATGAATACACAGGGGACATGGACCACCTAAATATGTTCTGATTTAGACCATACAGACATAGAGAACTTTTCCTCAGGACTTACACTTTTAGGGACAAGATTAACTTGGCTACAAAACATACGAATTCACAGAACCCACCACTTTGTAGCTCAGGAAGCAAAGTTCCCCTCTACCCAGCCAGGAATCTCTGCTCTTGTCCCATACTTGTTCTGACACTACAGTTGGTAAGGTAAAAGCCCTTTTTCCAGGAAGGGGCCCTAAAACTCCCCCATCACTTTGTACTGGTCATTACGTGTGCTCAGTATGACCCTGGTAACCTTCCTTGCTCTCCACGCCCCAGCCTTGGGAGGGTCTGCACTTCTCACTCTCAGAGTTCCTCCTTAGTCTGGGGGCTCTAGGCCCCGTTACGAGATACTGTCTTCCCCCAGGTCCTTCCCACTCGCTCATCTCACAGGGAGACACTGATGAGAGGGTGCCTGTCCCTGCAGGGGGCCGCCTCGAGTGTGGGTTTCTCTGTGCGTCCTTCCAGAGTGGGTGTTTGTTGGCCTGGTGATCCTGGGAATCTTCCTCTTCTTCGTCCTGGTGGGGATCTGCTGGTGCCAGTGCTGCCCTCACAGCTGCTGTTGCTACATCCGCTGCCCATGTTGCCCAGATTCCTGCTGCTGCCCGCAGGCCTGTGAGTAAAGTGATGAGTGTGGAGATGGAGAGTGATCAAAAGAAATGTCACCTCTCCATCAGACAGCTATGTGCCCTGAGCGCCTTCTCCACCGCCTTTCCTTCCACCCCAAAAGCGATCGTTCCAGACTCTCCTCTGCTGGGAGCCCCCAGCTTCCTGAGATGACCATTCTTGTTTGCCTTCTCACCTACAGGCACCTCTCCATGCTTCTGATTTACACCTATCACCCCTGAATTTGGAATCCTCACTGACACTATTGCTGAAAGGAAGGGCAGGTTCAGGATGGTGAGGTTGCGGGGTAATAAGGCTTTTGCCCTCTCCTCGGGCATGCAAACTAGAGAAAACCTTCTCTGGTCATGCCTTGTGCGTGCAGAGAACTCCTCTTTTTTACCAACAGCGTGTGCAAATCACAGCCTTTGGGTCCCATCCAGACACAGATGAGTTGTATTTACTCCTAGGACAAAATGGTCCACAAAGGAACTAGTCCTCCTTTGGGGATTCACAATTTTACCTCCCTGGCCAAGCCCATATAGGCAGTAAGTTTGGCACCCTGCCATAAACGTCTTGAAGGAGAGAGACACAATGTGTATCTTTCGTATCCTTAGGAACACAGCAGTTTCCCGGCGAGGAGTCAGATTGTTTGCTCTGCTTTTGAGCTCACAGAGGGGGGCCGTGTGTCAGCACGTAGTTGCCTTTGCCTCTCTAGAAGAGGTTAGGAGCCTCCTGGAAGCAGCTCTGGGCAGCCCCAGTGCTACGCCTCCTCCAGAGGGCCTGAGGCAGCCTACAGCAACATGGTTAAGAGTGGGCTGCTGCTGTCACAGGGGAGGCTGCTGTGACAGCTCCCAGCACTTGTTAATTACTCAGTTGTCAAGTTCTACTAAACACTGTAATTCCTTATGTCATCGCTGGAGGAGTCCAAGAGAGTGGGGGAGAGGGGTTCCAATGAATCAGTTCAGGACTAGTAGAACACATACACACACACACACACACACACACACACACACACACACACACGCCCGCGCACACATCCAGGAGCTCCCTTAAGCACACCCTCAGGAATTTTTGGTGTGAGGGTTGTGGAGGGTGGGATGATGTAATCTCTCTTGCTCTTCATCTCCCTCCACAGTGTATGAAGCAGGGAAAGCAGCAAAGGCCGGGTACCCTCCCTCTGTCTCCGGTGTCCCCGGCCCTTACTCCATCCCCTCTGTCCCCTTGGGAGGAGCCCCCGCATCTGGCGTGCTGATGGACAAGCCGCATCCACCTCCCCTGGCACCAAGTGACTCCACTGGAGGAAGCCACAGTGGTAAATCTAGTTCCCGACTGCCCTGCCCCATGCTCCTATCCGGCTTCCACTCTGGTTCCTTGCTGATGAGAACCATCAGTTCGGTGACACTTCTTTGGACAATGATTATCTCCATTCTGGAAATGGGAGCCTGCCATCTGTATCAGATATCTCCTGGAATGCATGCCAGGCTTTCCAAGGGCTGCAGGACATTGCTGCCCCTTGCTTTCTTCCCAGGCTCCTCAATAACTAAAATTATAAGAAAAAGAGGCAAGGTGTACCCCTTGCATGTTGATCATTCAATTAATAAATAGTTATCTCTTCCCTACCTAGCGCTCAGGACTCTACCAGGTACTATGAGGAACACTCAGAAGTGTTGGACAAGGTTTGTCTAACAAGCAGGGTGGCCCAGCCAGGGAAAGAAAATGGACCTTTAGTGGGACAATTAGATGCTAAAGCATCTGGTACTGGGAATTCAAAGGAGAAAGAGCTGGGATGGTTACAAAGCCTTCAGGGAAGAGGGGAGATTAGAGCTGGGCCTAGAGGAATGAGAAGGTTTAGGAAAGCAGAGACACACACAGGCCAGCATGGTGGAAGCCCAGAGCTAAAAGAACACAGTGTGTGTATTTGACAGTGTCTAGCTTGTCTGTCTGACTGGAAGACAGTGGAAGAATATGGTGGAGCCAGATTAGGGAGGGCCTTGAAACCCCTCCCAGAAGAGCTGGGGCTTGGTGCCATAGCAATTGAGATCCACTGCAGGCAGATTCCTGAGTGGAGAGGTGACATGTTGCCAAAGCAAGTGGTAAGTAAGAGAGGGTAGAATCAGAGACCTTGAGCTGAGGTGTGATTGAAGTGGGACATGTGAGTGTCTGGATTATGATGGAGACAACGGGCGTTGAAATGAGTGGATGAATCTAAGAGATGCTTTGAAAGAGCAAGCAGTTAGATGTTAGGAGGCTTCAAAATGAGCCCAGTTGTCTAGTGGTGCATATCCTAGACAGAAATGAGATAACTGGTAAGGAGAGTTTATTTGGATGAAGATTAGCCCCATTGAGGGCATGATGAATTCGAGTTTATAGGCAGGGGTAGAGGAGTATAGAGACATTAAAATGTAGCCTTCCTGGAGGCATCTGAACAGGACTACAGAGTAGTAAAGGTTTGAACTGTGTATGTAGTATGTTTAGGAGGTGATTTTTAAGTCCCTAGGTGTGAATGAGCCACTAGGGTTGATGAAACAGACATTTCTCCCCTGGAGGTGTCTGGATGGCCTTCAGTGGGGAGCAGGGAAGAATGTCTACTCCATTTAATGAACTGTCAATGCTCCACCCTGGAAGGAGTGGATATCCTCAGTGAGTAATTGGTATTTGTGTTTTTTCTCTCTCAGGAACTATTAGCAGGATTCTGACGTCTGAGACTGGGAATGAGTCACAGACTGAGAAGTAAAAGTTAATGATCAAGGACACACAGGGTATTAGAGAGATAAATACAATACAGTCCATTTCCCCCAAGGATGGAGTGGGCAAAAGAGGCATTAATAGGACTTGTCTCATGCTTTGTTTGCAGCTTGCCTTTTCCCCCCAGTCTTCTGTCTCCTTCCTTCCCATCAGAACCCTTTCCCTCTTACTTTTTATTGAATGGATTCTCATAATAAAATGACTCTTATTCATAGCATGGCAAATACTTCTTCTCTCCTGTTTTCAACCTGTTTCCAGTTCCTGCTTTTGCATGCAGTTCAGTCATTTTGGCTCCATCCTGCCATACTAACCAACTGCAATTAGAAGTGGGTTAAAAAATAGAAAATAAAAATTATTTCCCATAGCAGGAAATTCCAAGGTAAGGTGGTTCTGGGGTTGGTTAATGGAACAGTTCAGGTGGCATCATTGAAGGACCTTTCCATCTTTTGTTCTTTTGTTCTTTCCATCTTTTGTTCTGGCATCCCGAGTGCATCCTCTGTCCTCCCAGGCTGGCTCCCCTCCAGATTCCATGATGACTGCCACAGTCGCAGATACTAACTGCATTCAGAGATGGAAGAGTTATGCTCCTTCCTTGTGCTCCTTTTCTCAAGAGTGAGCAAAACTTTTCCAGAAGCCTCTTCCCCTTCCAGCAGACTTCTCCATGTAATTTTATTGGCAAGAGTTGTGTCCTGTCTCCATTCCTAAACCAGATTGGCTTGGACCAACCAAGACTCATCTCTTAGGCCAAAACACCTATTCACCTTGGAAATGAACAAAGTCAGGATTCTGTTAGCAGGGGAAAAGGGGAGAATGCACAACCAGTGTTGACCAAGCTAGTCTGGCTCATGTTACCATTTTCTGACTCGTTGAGTCAGGAGTGAGTTCTTCATGATCCTCACTGGGCACATTTCTGTACTCATGGTCCCATGGCCAGAATTACTGATGTCATTTGGCTATTTCTCCTTTAAGAAAAATGGCTTAAGCCACTGTTCCATTGTAGATTGTTCTTTAAAGAATGTTAGAAGTTGTTAAGAAATGCTGATTTATAAAGATGTAAATTTAGCCTATTTTTTCTTTTTATGCTACTTCAATTTTAGGGTAATCATCTAGCAACAGTAATTTTTCAGATTACATTTTTACACAATACTCTTTTGAACACTGTGTAGTTGAAAAGGCATCTTTGATGAGCTACATATAGTATAGCCAGTTAGTTACCGAATGGGCAGAGATAAGAGGCACCCTGATTCCTTCTCCCATTCTTCATAGCAGCTACCTGCTATGCTTGTTTGTTACCTCTGTTACAAAAAAAGGTGACTGTCTCCTCCTGTCCTTCTCTGGAGCCATCCCCTTCAGCTTTGTCAAGGTTCTCTCTTTACCGAATCTTCATACCCCACCCCATTCCCACCTCACGTCTCCAGCCTTTCCTTCTTTAGTGACGCCTTCCTATCAGCATTCAAAACACACTCGGATCTCTCCCATTAAAATACAACAATTTGCAAAACCCCTATAGTCCTCTGATGCTACTTCCCTATCCACTTTACCCTCTTCACAGCCAAACTCCTTGATAGAGTTTCGAATCTTTAATGTCTCCATTTCCTCTCCTCAACTAACTTCTGTCTTGCTATTGCTTTCACCACTCCAAAGACCAGCGCTTGCCAAGATCGCCTTATTGCTAACTCTAATGGATGCTTCTCAAAGTCTGCCCCCTTGACGTCTCAAAAGCACTTGCCACCCTTGATAAGGCACTCATATTTCTTTGCCCTCCTCAACACTGTACTTTGTAGTTTTTCCTACCGTTTTCACTATATGCTGGCTGTTCTTTTCTCTGCACATCCCCCAGATGTTGGTGTTCCTGTTTGTGCAAGGTCCTCTTCCTGGGAAATCATATCTAGTCCATGGCCTCAGTCATCATCTATATGCTGATGACTGCATATATCTTTATCTCTATCCTCTCTCCTGTTCCTCAGTCCCATATATCCACCTGCCTTCTGGACATATCCACCTTAATGTATTACAGGCATTTCCAGCTCAACATCTATCTAGGAAGTGGAATTAATCTGCTGTTTCTCAACCTCAAACCAACTCCTACATTTCTTATTTTCAGTGGATGGCACCGTTATCTACTTAGTAGCCCAAACCAGAAGCAGGGACTTGATCGTTATCTCTTCCTCTCCCTCACTTCTCTCATCCAACTGGTCACCAAGTCCTTCAGATTGGACCTCAAAATAACCTTGAATTGGTCCATCTCTACTCAACTATCCTAGTCATTGCCACCATCATCTCCCACCTTGATTAATGTAATTATCTTTTCCCTTGCTTGAATCCATTTTATTTTCACATCTACCTGGTCTCCACTCATCCTTCTTGCAAAAGAATTGAATAGGCAAGTAGGGTTCTGAAATGTCATTTTTCAAACTAATAAGGATGTGTGTCTATATATATGCCTACTGTATGTATACAGAGAATATGCAAATTTTAAGCATCACTTCTCCCACAACTGAGCTGCTGTCACCCTGGGGGTGGAATCTGGCAGCTGTTCCATTATCCATAAACAGCCTTCCTTAGCTTATTAAGATAGGACAGGAAGAACAAGGCTATATCCATGGATATCTGCCTTACAGACTTCTTTTGCAAGTTTTACAAATTGGATTTGGCTTTAAAGGGGAAATTAGCTGAAAAATAGTGGAGCCTTAATCGGGTCAGAAGTATCAACTCAAATCTTTTAACAATCAGAATTTTTGAAATTATAGTTTGGCATCAAAATGAATATCCCAATAGTCCCTCTCCAGTAAAATTCAAAGTTGGCAAGGCTAATAAATTAGAGGAGCTGAAGTATGAAAATCCACGCCAACCAAAGGACTTGGACCAGACTGAACTTCAAAAGAGAAATAAATCATCCATCGACTGTAAACTGAAATATCACCAGGAAAAAAGTCATTTTCCAAAAAATGCTGGTCTTTGGCCAATAATGTAGGACATTTCTTATTAAAATATCAGCACACATAAGAGAGTTCTCTGATCTTCAGACAAATTACAGATAAAAATCGGCTTGACACCATTCTATATGTTTTCAAATCAAGAAAAATTTAATGAATGCATACAGATTTTCTCTCAAGGAGTTTACGGTCCAGCAGAGTGGTTTCTGGGGGCTTGTGAATGGAAATAAAATGAGTGAAAAATAGAAAGGAGCATATGATAAGACTGTTCCCTGATGCCAGCTCAGAGAAGGAAAAGTCTCATCTGCTTGGAGGGATCAAGAAAGGCTTTCTGTGCTCCTGAGTATATACGTGACACAGAGCCAGGTTCTACCACGATGAGAGAATTAGTTATAGTGTGCCACCCATCGAATATACAGCTTTCAATTAAAAAAGGAAAACCAACACCTCTTAAAGGGAGAAGTGCCTAGCTTTTTAGCTACTGAAACCAAACAGATGATGCCTCTAAAGTCTAAACATCAGTACTCTGCCTCTGTCCTTTTTGACAAAGTAGAGGGATTAAGATTTCTGAAGTCATGAGCTGGTGTGACTGAGAAATCAAAGCTGAAAGTATCTAGTACAATGGTGTCTCTTTATAATGCCAGTACTGAAAGGCGAAGCTGCTGTCGTCATTGAGGCTGTGAATAGTTACTGTAACTTTTCAGGGGCATGATAACCTATGCATACCTGATCAAATCTGTCTCATAATGAGGAGTGCAATTTGTTATAATGACACAGAAAGCAATCTAAGCGCCGGTCCAAGTTGCAGTTAAGGGAGCAGTTTCCAGCTGTTGATCAGGATGGCAGCCATCTCTCATTGCCAGGGGACAGCTGGTACATTGTTCCCTATAGGAATACTCTCCCCCCTTATCTCAGTATTACTGAATGTTTGCCATACAGTGCTTCACATATTAAGAACACCTAGATAAAGCCACAGCTGCCGGTAGAGTAGACCCTTCCCTAATGCCTATAAACATGTTCATTTTCTTTACTAAAAAATAATCATCAATAAAACAACAAAACTTACCTAAACCTTTTGCTGCTCCCTCAAGCTACCATTCAAGCCTTCCCCTTCCTGGTGAAAATTCTCCAACAAACCCATCACATGGCCTTTTCTGCCTTACTTTGTAATTCTTTGTAAAATTGTTTTTATTCCTGATTTTCATTCATTCATTCATACAAACACATGTGTTTTGAGTGTCTGCAATGTGTCAGGTTCTATGCTAGGCGCTCAGGATGCAGAGATAAACAGAAAGAACTGGTCCTTGACCTCAGGAAGTTTACAATCTAGACAGGGAAACTACTGAAAATACTCTTTCTAAAGAAAGCATTAACCCTACCCCCAGCCCCAGGCTGGCACCAATTCCGCTCAAGCAAACATTTAAGTGCGTACTATGTATAGAGCACCATCCTGGCCTTTACACTGAGCTAGAATGATAAGCATTCTTTTCCCTCAAGAATCTTTGGGAAGATTAGACATTTATACAAATCATTTGAAACCAATGAGAATATATTAAGGGCCATGATGAAAGTTCAAAGTAAATGATTTGTAAGTTAGGAGTGGGATAGAGAGAGAAGGGAGAGAACTTTTCTAGCTAGAGAAAAAGAAAGCCTTTTTTGATGAGATGTCATTTGAGCTGCGCCTGATTATTACAGAGAACTCAAAGTGCTCCACTGATTTGGTCTTTGTTGTCTCCTTTCTTTTTTCTTTTTCTTTTTGGTTTATATATTTGTCTTTTCATGTTTGTATCTTACAGACATGAAAACTGAGTCCTGGATAGGTCACCACTTATTTGAGGTCCCTCAGTAAATCCAGCGGCATGCCTACCCAGTTCCCCACTTCCCAGCCCTGTGTTTCATCCATCAGACATAACTGCCTCAGAACAGACATAGCAGTTCTGTGGGATAATTGCATTTTAAGTGAACTGTCTGTACTATGTAAACACCTCTGCAGAAATGGAAGAGTGTGTAACTTGATAAATAAAATCATTTCTGCTAATAATTGCTTCTGCGTAGGGATTATGGATCTAACCTCCGGGAGAAGGTGTACTAAAAAGCGTGTGCTGAGATTCATTAATATTTTTTTTAAAGTAATTCCACAATTGGAGCTGAATGTGGACTGCCCATCCTGTTCTCATATAGAAAACCAGTGCACCTGCAAATGGATGTGTGGGCGTCTTCCCAGTCTTCAATGCCAGGGCTGTGATTAGAGTCTGTGGAAGATGATATTTTAATCTTCCATGTACATGCTTGTGTGGGGGGGCTCTGTCCACAGCCAGGGTAACATGACCAGAGTGTAGAAAGCAGGATTTTCTCCAGAGGTGCATGCAGTCACATGGTTTCTTTATGGTATTTGCCCTACTCTGGGAACAGAATATTGGAGGTGGGTCATTTGCTTCCATTCCACTGTACAGTCCTGACAGGCTGTAAGGTAGGACCATGCCTCAGATGACACTGCCTATGGCACACCTGAGAGCACTTTCTACTCTGGGTTCTTCCTTTTTGTCTTCCTCTCCTATCTCTCCATACTGTCTCTGCTCCTAGACTCCAGAGAGGCAAGATGCCCAGTATGGTTGGGCTTCAGTCAGACTACATGGTTCCAGTACCAGAACTACCAGCTTATTCCTGAGCAAGTTATGAAAACTCTCTGAACCAAAGTGTCCTCAACCATGAAATGTGGCTACTAACAGTTAACTTCCTTATGTAGTTGTGAGGAATCAATGTCCATGTAGAGCATTTAGCACAGTACCTAGCACATTTCAGTGCCCAATTAAGTGTTGTCTATTACCCTTATAGTTCTGTCCCCATCCCATTCCTTTCACTCTTTCTTGTTTTCTCTTTCTCTTATCTGTGAAGATTGGACCTGCCCGTGTCTGATCACCCTTGGGGCTGGTATTGGACTCGACTGATGCTTAAGTGATATGGGGCTTCAACAGCCTTTGTCCCTGACAATATGAGTGATGGGAATATAGGAGATGGTATTATCTCTCTTGCTTTAGTTTTGTTTTTTATTAAGCCCTGAAGATAACACCTGCCTGTAACCACATAGCAGCAGGTTGAATTAATCATGTCAAAAATATGGTAGTCCCTTTCCTAAGAGGAAAATGCTAAAGAAATAATAATGGAACCATAATTAGTAATCCATGTATTTTGCATTGTATTTTGTACTAATGTGTATAAAGCCTATAATCTAATATTAGCTCTTGTGCATCACCTAGTTATGGAATTTTTGCACAATCTCCCAAGCAGCTAGAGGCTTTTAGGCTACCTGTGTCAAGGTCCCTGACGTTTGGGTATCTGTTTTAAAGCTACATGTGCTTCCACCAGGTGAAGGTATGATCCTCAGACTGTAGAGTGATCTGCGGCCCTAGTCTAGAAAGTGGTCTTTTTCTAGTGTGAGTGTACTCCCCCAAACTTTGAGAAGATGAGCTTTAAGTAGAGCTATAAGAGGTCAGGAGGTAGGAAGCAGAGGTTAACAAATGACTAAAAATATACTGTAATAGAATTTTGTTGTTGACCTGCCAATCCTCCATTCTAATGGAACCATCTGATGAAGGGGATCTCGGGTATGGTTCCATATATAGAACTACAGGTTACTATTTCTGGGTGATTTCAAAAAGAGTTGCTATTAGTGGGACCCATGTTTTCTACTTGGTAAAATAAACGGAAGCTACCTTCTCCTGATTTTTTTCACCTCACCTTCTTGTCTATTTCTCAACAGTTCGCAAAGGTTACCGGATCCAAGCTGACAAAGAGAGAGACTCCATGAAGGTCCTATACTATGTCGAGAAGGAGCTGGCTCAGTTTGATCCAGCCAGAAGGATGAGAGGCAGATGTGAGCATCTGTTAGTTTTACGTGATCTGTGCATCGTGCTAAAGGGGATTTGGGGGTGGGCAGGCCTGAGCTTTCAGGCTCAGAACTAGTAGGGGTGCTGGTGATAACATCCTAAAGAAAGTAGCTTTGAGTACATAGAGGAAAGAAAAAAGGGATTCTGGTATGAAGAATAGAGCAGTCACAGGGAACTATATTCAATATCCTGTAATAAACCATAATAGATTTTTTTTTAAAAAAGAATAGAGCAATCATGTACCATCTTGGTTCCTGTTGTGTCTCTCCATGGGGCAGTCAGTACTGCTGGGGCTGTGCAATCCTGGGGTTGGAAATATTTTATTAAAACAGCCTTTCCCTACTACTCCCTTTAAAATATATTCAAAATAATGACTTAGGATGTGGAAGCTTGAGTATCAGTTTTTTCCAACATGAAAGGCCCTAGCATTGAATGACAGTCTAGCTGCCCGACTTGCCTTATCAGTGAAAGTGAAAGAGCAAGTCTGCCAAAGAAATCTCGTAAAAAAGAGGCCTGCATTCCTTTGAGATGCCCAGCAGCAGAGGCTGAGGGGCAAGCAAAGAGACTGCCCCTCTTGTCCAAAGAACGTTTTAATTACTGAATCTTTAGGTATCAGGGCTCCAACACTTAACTCACCCACAGCCCTTGGAGACTTTGCAGCTGACACAACTGATTCTTGATTTGGATTCCAAATTACCATCTATCATGAGAGGCAGCACAGGACAGGTCTGACACGGACAGGCTAATTATCAGAGGGTGCTAGCAGGCCTGGGAGTGAGGTCACTACATTTCTCTCTTTGAACCCTCCTCGCCTTGGAATCAATGAGAGACTTTGATGGCATTGTTGGGGAAACAGTCCCAGACTAGAGGAGCTTTATTCAGATTAAAGACAACATATTCCTCCCAGTTTGCAATTCTAATTTCATCCTGTCTGAGTTGCATCCATTGCTGCCTCCACCCACCACACTGGTTATAAAAAGACCATCTCCAGATTGGAATGTCAGGAATGCAGATGTCACTGCACTTGACAAGCTAGTTGTAACAGTGTTGTCATGGATCCGTGTAAGGGGACAGAGACAGAGATAGTCAGAGATCAAGGGGAAAGAGCCCACGGAGGAAATCTGTGAATCTCAAACACACAGAGAAAAAGTGAAAAACGGAGGTTGAAAATAAAGGGTGGATCCCAGTTTAGGTGATGTCTTCTGTCTGCCTGGATTAAAGTGGTCTCCAAGGGCTGGCTGGCCATAAGGTAATGACCAAGGAATCTTAGAGTCCAAGGGATGGCCTGGGTCAACAGATGAGGAAACAGAAGCCGAGAGGGTTGAAGTGATAGAATCAGAACTAGAACCCAGGTCTTCTGATTCCCGTCCTGTGCCCTTTTGTTAAACTAGAAACTTTGGAGCCAACCGTGGATAGTGCCATAGCTGCAGTGGCAGTTTCGAGTCAAAGACCACAGCCTTCTAACGCCTAGGACTTTAGGATGTTGGAGCTGGCAGAGACTGAGGCTGTTGAATCTACCTCCCTCATTTTACAGAAGAGGCAAGGGAGGCAGAGAGGGAAAGTAACCAGTATTCAGTGTCGGGGCCAGAACTGGAGCCCAGCACTCCTGAACCTGCAGGTTGACATTAGCATAACTGCAGAGAGATGAAGTAGGAATCTAGTTCTCTTTAGTTTGAGAGGTTCTATTGCTGAAGAGCAAAGTAAACCCTGGGATGGATCATGGACAGAGGACACTCTTGAAGATCTCATCTTAAAATGAGTCTCATCGTTTCAGGTGTGGCAAGGGAGTAATAGATTCTGTAAGAAACAGGAGTTTCAGGGTCAGGCCCATGAATTTCCCAGCCAGTGTGATCCTCATTCGCCTGTCCCATGTAAACAGGGGGTTGCTCTTAGGAGATTTCAGTCTGGAATCAGCAAACTACAGCTCCCAGGGCACATATGTTCCACCTCCTGTTTTTGCGAGTAAATTTTCTTGGAACACAGCCATGCCAATCCACTTCTGTATTACTTATGACTCCTTTCATGTTGCAATGGCAGAGTTGAATAGTTTTGACAGTATGGCTTGCAAAGCCTACAATATTTACTCTCTGGCCCTTTACAGAAAAAGTCTGCCTATCCTGCTCTAGAGTTCCATTATTAGGTGTCTGTGAAGTGGGAAATTGATGTTCATGTTCACTGTGGCAGAAATTTTAGAGCAGCATACAGCCTGTACTATCCAGCACATCAGTGGTGAAACAGAGCTAGCCCTTAGTATCTGGAGAAGTGAAAACTGTCCATTATTCCCTGAAGTTTAAGGAGAGGTCTGAATAAATAATGTCATTTTTCAATAAGCACACTTGGTGCATTTTAAAGTCCTCTTCTGTATGGTTCCCGGGAGATTGGAGTTCGCTGGGATCATGAGAAAAGAGAGGTTCTAGATTTGATTAACCAATAGGATCTGAGTTGTTTTCCTTTAAAATAGGCATGAACTAGTCCATTCTCCTTACGGGGCAGAAAAGGCTTACAATTAGACTATAATTCAAAACCAGCTGTTCACATGACCAAACTGAATGGCATTCCTGGTCAGCCTTGTGTCCTGGTAAAACAGGACAAGGAGGCTGTGTTGATGCTGTGGGGGGAGACCCTCCCCCCTTCCCTTCATGGGTGGGAACCAGCAAAAATTCTCTGCTCCTCTAAGGACTGTTGGGGATAGGGAGACGAGGTAGAGGGGAAACTGAGACACACATTTGTGCTTCCCACGTCTGATCTCAGTTTACCTCTTTGCTCAGCAGCCAGGCCCTACACCTTATAAATGTTGATTTTGATAACAGTTTGAAGTTCAGAGGATTTTTGGAAAACGAATGGATCCAGTTACATTACCAATAGATTCGCTAGATTTATTTTGTAAGTAATGTGAAATTCAACCCATTTCAAAGTTTTATAAATAAATAGTTTCTTTTTTTTTTTTTTCCAGACCGTGACTGTGGTCCTTATTCACAAGTGCTTTTGTGAAAAGCTACTTAGGCCACCCTAGGAGATGAGAAGGCTGTGACCATCCCCTCCCTCTTTACATTTTCGGGCTAGGACCAGAGTATAAGCAGAGGCCCAGAAGCCCTAAGTGCAGCCCAACCTTCCCCTTTTCTTCTCGCACCTCCAAACAGCTGTCCTGGCTACCCATGACCCCATACTCTTTGGAGAGTGGAAGAGGTCTACTCAGGCCCTGGAAATGGACTTGGTATTGTTTGGGGAAAATAGTCCAGGTTCCTGGATGAACATCCAGAAGGGGGGTGGGTGGCCATTAGTGTGTACATCCCCTTGGCCCTGTGGACTCCTCGCTCTGTGGGGAGGGGCCACAACTGCAGGAAGCTGGAATGGGGTGCCTCTAAAGTGGAGGTGTAGTAGTGACTCTGAAGGCCCCATCTTGGGACTCAGCCAACAGTAGGGAAGATCCTGTGGTCTGTGGCTTCTCTCTCTCTTTTTGTCCCTTTTGCCTCATGCCTGGGATCATCATGGCTCATCATCGAATTAAACGACAAGAAGAAAAACATTTGAGCAAGGATGCTGATGTACTAGGAGGAGACCAGCTGTAGAGAGCCCAAGTTCTGGGAAGCCTGCCTTAGGTGGAACAATAACAATTGTTTTCCTATTCCAAGAACAGAGTGTGTAGGAAGGCTCCCTCTCTGTAGGCAAGTGGGCTTCTAGCTGGAGCCAGTTCCTGCTGAGCTAAGAACACAAATACCACTAGTTCAGGTCTACAACCCACCCTGGACAGGATTGAGGCCCTCGGGTGGGAGTTTCCCAAAGCCTCTAGTCTCAGCCGTTAACCGAGTTCCCATTCTGTTCTATGGGTAGGAAGCTCTGTCATGCCTGGTTTTTGTCCCTGCAGATAACAACACCATCTCGGAACTCAGCTCCCTGCATGAGGAAGACAGCAGTTTCCGCCAGTCTTACCATCAGATGCGAAGCAAACAGTTCCCTGTGTCTGGGGACTTGGAAAGCAATCCTGACTACTGGTCAGGTGTCATGCGAGGCAGCAGCGGGGCAAGCCGGGGGCCCTCGGCCATGGGGTATAACAAAGAGGATCTGGAGAGCTTCAGGCACAGGTGAAGATGGCTGTGGCGGGGCAACGCTGGTGCTGCGCGTGAGGGGGCAGGAGCTGGGAGGCAGGGTGCATCTGAGGCTGCTGTGATCCAACAGCATCTCTGTCTGCCCTTCTAGGTTATCCTGCCACATCTTTCTGTGGGCTGTTGAACATCCCTTTCCCACATTTATTAAGCAAGGGAACACTTGGGACACGTACCATGTGCAGAAGTAATCACTCAAGGCTCTTTGAAGAGGGTACTCTAGACCCCTTAATGAACCTTGTTAACATTTCTCTGCTCTTCTCATGTTTTATCCTATAACCTCTAAAAAACCCCACCCATCACCTCCATTTTTGATCATCTGTTTTGTGAAAGGTCAAATGCCAAACGTGTTATACTGTTGCATTTGAGTCTCATAATTCTAAAAGGGAGGTACTATTAATGTCCCCATCTTAAGTTGGGGAAGCTGAAACTTACAAATGCTAAGGAACTTACCCTGGGTCACATGGCCAATGAAATGTGGGGCGGCCAAGTTGTCTGTCCAGTTTTGTGTAGCCAGTGCCCACCGGACAGCACCTTCCCCACTCACCTATCCTGTATCTTGAAGGGCAGTAGATATTGCTTTTCTCTCAAAGTACCAACTGCAGGCTCCCTCTTGCCTGCCACCCCAAGAGGTAACTTGCCCTCGGCTCGGAGGAAGGAAAAGGCCTCTGTTTGTCACCAAATATTACAGGGACTCCGTGGGCCACCCGCTGTGTGTACTGCAGGCCCACATCACCCACGCTGGCTTTGAGGGTGTGAGGAGTGAGTCAGGAGGCTGTCAACCAGAGGTCACACCATAATGGCCAAAAGAAGGCCCAATGTGTGTTTCAGCACCGTGTAGATCACAAAGTATTTTTATCCACACAACCCCATCTTGATCCTTAACACTAACACTCGAGATGGGCATGGCCGCCTTGAGCCTGTTGTTTGTTGATTCTGAGGCGTGAGAGATGCCCGAGGTGATTTATCCAGCCAGGAGCGGAGCCGTGGTTCGGACCTCGGTTTCCTGACAGAGGCCCCAGACACGACAGGGGCCCTTAGATCCCCGCTCAAGCTCCCTGCCTCGCGCACGGCTTTCCTGGACTGACAAGCGCCTCCTCTGCCCGCAGCCAGCAGCGCTCCAAATCCGAGATGCTGTCGCGCAAGAACTTCGCCACCGGGATACCGGCCGTCTCCATGGACGAGCTGGCTGCCTTCGCTGACTCCTACGGCCCGCGGTCCCGCAGGGCGGAGGGCAACAACCACGAGGCCCGGGGCGGGAGCCGCTTCGAGCGCTCAGAGGCGCGGGCGCACGGGGGCTTCTACCAGGACGACTCGCTGGAGGAGTACTACGGGCAGCGGAGCCGCAGCCGGGAGCCCCTGACCGACGCGGACCGCGGCTGGTCCTACAGCCCCCCGCGCCGGCGGCCGCCCGACGACGCACACCTGCCCCGCCTGGTGAGCCGCACTCCGGGCGCCGCGCCCAAGTACGACCACTCGTTCCGGGGCGCCGGGGTGGAGCGGCAGGCGCTTCCCGAGGGCGCCAGCCGCGGCGGCAGCCTCGAGACACCGTCCAAGCTGAGCGCGAAGCTCGGCCCCCGCAGCGCCTCCTACTACGCCTGGTCGCCACCTTCCACCTACAAGGAGGGAACGCCGCAGGGCGAAGAGGAGGACGCGCCCGACGACGCGCTGCCTCCCTACAGCGAGCGCGAGCTCAGCCGGGGCCCGTCCTACCGCGGCCGTGACCTGCCCTACCACAGCAACTCGGAGAAGAGGAAGAAGGAACCCGCCAAGAAGACGGTGAGGCCCAGGCAGCCTCCACGGGGTCTGGGCGGGGACCCAGCGGGCACGATCGCTGTCCAGGAGCCGCGGGGCTGGGGAGGAGGGAGAGCTGAGAAGGAGGGCCCTGCCCCAGACGCCGAAGTGGGGCCCAAGTGGAGGGAGTGGGGTCCTCCTGCGTGAGGAACACAGGTGTCAGGCTGGTTTGTCCCCTGCTTCCCTCTCTCCAGGACCAGGTGAAGTAAGTGAGTGTGGGCCCCTGGAGCATTGAAAAAAGGCAGAAGTAGCAGGTGCGTAGGTGTAGGGTATTCGAGAGCATTAATGACGAGCTTTAAGAAGCATTTAGCATCAGGGATTCTAGGGGTTATTACTACCACAGGCCTTTAGGTGGGCTTCTGAGGTCTGCGTGCAGACGATCTATGCTCTATGCATGCTTATATGTGCCTTCCTCCCCATCCCTTACCCCCTTTAGGGTGAGGGTTTGTAACTTGCATCAAATGCCCCAAAGAGTCCACATTCCTGAGGTTAGTAGCCATCGGTGTTCATGAAGGACAGCTCACTTCTTTTCTCCTTTGACGTTTTATTGAGTGTAAACTATCCTATGACCGGTATATGTGAAGGAAGTCTTTCAGTCCCTGCCCAGCTAATTGTCTCTTGTGTAAGTGGCCTTGTTTAGACTTTGTTTTCTTTCTAAATGCCAAGAGCAGCCTGTTCCATCCCTCAGCCCCCAAATGTGACCTCAGAGATTGTTGGGGGACAATCACAGATGTGGGTTTCCAAGGTGCCTTTGTACTCCAGAGGCCACTCTCCAAGCCCGGTTGCTTCTGCCCCCTCCTCATGTACCCTGCCTCTCCCGCCATTTTGTTTTTCATGATTCCAAGCTGGACATTTTCTTTAGTGTGTAGTATGGGGAGAGAACATGAACAGAAAAAGGTTCTGGCATGATTATTAACCCCTCCAAAACAAAAACTGTGATGACCAAAGTACTGTGAGTAGGCAAGGAACTTTCAGGTGATATCAGGTTTGTGGTACACCATCTGCACTAACTGTTGTGGAACTGTAAACATTGTAGTTATACTTAAAGGGGTGAGAAGTTATTCAGTGGCCATGGGACTAAGTTTCATGAGATGTATGTTGGCTTCAGCACCAGTTAAAGCTTAGGGACAGTAGTCACAAGCCTAATGAAATGCCCTAAAAGTCAGGGTGTGCCAGGCTCTGAACAGGTGTGGACTCTGCCCGGGGAGCCATCTGTTGTGTTGTGTTGGGTTTCTTTAATCAGGCTCTTCCTGCTCTTCCCCCAGAGTGACTTTCCAACCAGGATGTCCCTTGTGGTCTGATGTTTGTTTTCAAGACAACTCTCTGGATGACTAAAAATCAGAAGCAGAAGACGGGAACAAGACACAAATCCAAGAAGTAGCAGGCCCGGGACCTTCTCTGGCCACCACCTTGGAAGATATGCTGATATTTGCTTTGGCAAGGGATGGGCGGCATCCTTTAAGGGAGGCTGATTCCAAACCTCAGTGCCCATCTAACTAGTTTGAGAAACTTATCAAGAAAACAACTACATGTGAGCACATTCCCACACATGGAGTTTCTCACCCACAGAGTTCATCCTGCCCAATCTCCTTCCTTAGCCAAACCAGGATTCCTTTTCCAATTCTGAAAGGGAGTTAGCTCTGGACTGCTAACTTCCAGATAATGCCTATGCCTACAGTCTGTTTTTCTATACCTCCTGTGCTGTGCTTAGAGACAGAATTGATTACTACTCTTAGAAGGGATTCACTCACAGCGGAAGATAGTGTCAGACAAAATATACCTTTTAGCCCCATTACCTCCCAGTCACTAGTCAATGACTGTTGTTACACTGAAATCAGGCCTGTGGTGAACTCAGTGACAGTGACCTGTGGGACAGTCACAGAAATGGCTTCAGTGTACTGTTCTGAATGACAGTTCTTGAGTGGCTGGAACAAAGCAAGAGCTGTCAAAAGTGGTATTTCTTCTTCCATCTGAGAACATAAACTGCTTTTTCTCTTTTGGCACAGCAACGTCTGAGTCTTGGACATCAAGGGCTCTCCCTGTCCTCCCCTCTCCTGGACTCTCCACAGGTTGGTGCCACACACAGATCCCTGCCTCCCTCTGCACTCTGATTAGGTTGTCATCAGGTGCCTTTTGATAAATGATTAAAATATACACATGAAAGAGAAGAGGGAGAAAAAGAGGAGAAGACAGTAATGCAAAATAGAGAAGAATGAGAAGGAATCTAAGAAGAAAAGAATATATTATCTTATTATAATTTGAATATGGGCCATTTCCCCCACAGACTCCACTGGATCTTCTGTGTGTTTTATACTTCGTTTACCATGAGTTGTTCCTGCCATCCCAGCTTCGTCATTCCAGGACACCTGAGTGTGGGACAGGCATCCCTGGGCCTCACCAGGCTGCCACCCTAGATGCTCTTGGGAGATGAGAGATGTTATCCTTCCTTTCTCGGGAAGGAGCACTTCCTGCTCCCACCCTTGCCTCAATGAGAGGTGTTACCTAAATCCCAAAGCTAGATCTCTCTGGATTTTGTCATTTGTATAGATTGTGAAAAATGGCCACTCTTCCCTTCTCATCAAGAGGTGCAGTCTGTTTCTCAACCCCTTGAATCTGGAACTGGCCATGTGATTTGATTTGGCCAGTGGCCCAATAACAGATGTGACACAAGCAGAGACTTGACAAGTTCTTGTGCATGGGGCTTGTTCTCTCTTGCTGCTCTTGGGAAACTTGCAGTCACCACCAAGTGAATGAGCCTGGGCTAGCGTGCTGCATGATGAGAGAAAGGGGCCCAGTTACCCCCATCACCCTAACTGGCAGCCTATCAACTTTCCACTGATTGCAAACACATGAGGGAGCCCAGCCAAGACCAACAGAAGAACTGCCTACCTGAGCCCAGCCCAAATTGCTGATTCCTACTCAAGGCATGAGAAGTTGGTGCACTCTTTAAATGTCCATTTCTCTTCAAGGAAAAACTGGCTTTTTCTTCTTGTCTGAATGTTTAGCCCTAAAACCCTGACTCCATCTAACCTTAGGTATCTCTCAGTCTCCACTTTCTTTGACAGACTTTTGTCAGAGCTTTTCATCCCACACTGTTATGGTGGGATACATGGTTGGGTCAAATCACTGGAGGACAATGATGCTTGGCGCTATCCCGCTGCTCCCAACAGTGGTCCATCCTCTATCTATGGGTCCATGGACAATCTCTGAAAAAGGCTTCTTCTTCAGCATCTCCTTGGTCTCTCCAGAACCGTCTGACTGGAGCTAGGCCCTTTTCTCAGAGTACCATTCCTCTGGTATACATTTAATTCATGGCATTTCCAAACCAGTCCTATGTGTGCAATGAAATAAAGAAGTGGCTGTAGGTGAGGATCAGAAGGATGAGTTGTTGGCCTGCGGGAGAGCTGACCCTCCAGAGGAATTCACGGTGGCCTTGGCCTGTGTGAGTGGAACCAGAAGAACAGTTCAGCCCAGTGCTGGCACTTCCAAGGGCTGGAAGACACAGGCCATAACCCTGGTGCTGAGTTTTAGACTTGCTGGCGTCCCTGTCCTCTGAAAGCTTTAGCTCTGGTCTGTCTTTTTGGGCCTCGATTCCGATGGAAAAGATGATTAAAGCATCATTTCTTAGTCACCAGCTTTGGATTTCAACTTGCTCAGGCAATTTTAGAGAATCTTGGGTAGCTGCAGTAGCTATTATCTCATTATACTGAGCCACTGTGTCAGGCTATTCACCACCAAAGAGCCCCATAGCACCAGCTGCAGAGACCAAAAAAACTGCTTTTATTAGTCAGGGGCATGTGTGATTTTGGTGAAGGTTGAAGGGAGCCATGGGAAAGAATTATTAAAATTGGAAACCTGCAGTCCCCAAACAACAGAACTACAGACAGACAATAAAAAATACAGAGATGATAACAGGCTACTGAAATAACCTGGAGAGATGGGACCAGGTTGTCCTCTGAAGGGCTGCATAAATCACTCGGACCTCCAGGCCTCCAGTCGAGAGAGAAGACAGTCATTTCTGGGTATGTGGACAGGAGATAAGGTTGACTGGACAAGTAAAGGCAAAGCTGGCCATCCTCGGCACCCCAGCTTTTCTCAACACATCCTTCTGTGTCTTCTCCCCAAAATAGTCTGTCCTGCATAGGAAGTGCTTATACATGTGAGCTTCCTTCCTAGGTGTTATTGGGGGTACAAGATAAGACTTGTGTAAGACTTGATCTCCGTCCATGGGGACCCTGCCATTGAATGGAGGAATAAGACATGCCCAAGAAAGAACTGGGAGATTTTATGCATATAATATGAAATATTGCTATGGATAAATTACAACAAACCCAGAGAATTAAAGGTTTTTAATTTAAGTGGGTATATTTTGATATTTGTGTTGTGTGTGTTTGTCCATCCATCCTATTTAAAGGTATGTTCAGCGATCTGAAAAGCCAATATTAAAAAGTCTGAGCGGAAGAGGTGAGTTAGGATGAGGAGGGTTGAAAAGCAGAGGCCCCAGTGGGATGACGCGTGAGAGTGTTTGTGAGTCACAGCTGAGTCAGAGACATGTTGGATGAGGGGGCATGGATGCAGGTGGCAGGCAGATGAACTTCTCTAGGCCATGCAGAGACTTATGAGGAAGCTGGGGACATTTGCTGGACCTAGTGCTCATGGGGGAGCTCTCCAGGGGTTCAGTTCTGCAGCCATGAGTGTTGCTGTCCAACTCCACTAAGGCAGAGAATGTCTTGCAGAGATGATCGACCTCATCTCCATTCTCTGCACCTGGCACGGGACTGTGCAGACTGGGCATGAGAAGTGGCTGCCACTCTAGCCCACGGCTCTCCATGCTGAAAAGACCTAGCCACATCTGTAAATATTTCTAAATAGTCTGAAAGACTTCCTATAGGTAATCTGATGTGACCTTAGGCAGCCTTTGAGAGAGGCTAAGATCACAGATAGTGTTGAACTCACCCCCTCTTTTCTTTATAGATGGAGAAATAAGCCATCGCTGCCATTAGTGAAGTCAAAACCCTAATTGGGTCTTTTCTGTTGGATCAGTGTTTCCCCAGATTGCCTAACCATATGAATTACTTGATTGCTCTTGAAAATGTATTGTTGGGCCCTGCTTGGGAGACTGACGGGGTGGGTCTGGGGCTAGGATTTGTACTTTTAACACGTATTTCAGGAGAGTCCTATGATCACCTGTATTGGGGAAATCTTACACTAGATCATACCTCATCATGTGCCCCAAAACACTTGGTCGTGAGGCTTCCAAATGTTTTCTTCAAATGTCCTGGTGAGGTCGCTCGTTCTCCCTTGGGGCTGGCAGTGGCGAACCCCCCAGCAGTCTGGCTACGATGGTGGTGACTGGCTCGCCAGGGTCCAGGGGTAGGAGAACGGTGTGAGGGAGAGAGAAAGGAGCGCTAGAAGCACGCCGCAGAAGGCTGTTCCAGTTGTTTCCAGTCCTAGAATAGAGATCCTGTTGTGACAATCTCAGATCTGAGAACAAGAATTATAGGTAGTTTTCTCATTCCCTTGATGTCATTCTGAGCAAAACTTAGATCATGAACAGAAAGAAAAGAGACCATTGGGGAACTGGCAAAAATAAATCACTTTTTGAAGCATTCAAATCGTCAGCCTGGCTGGTCAACACCTACTTCCGCCTTTAGACCCAAAGTGGGATGGGCAAGAACAATAAAATCTATGTTATATATCCTTCCAACATCAGATTTAAATGCTTCCACAATCTTACAGGGGTTTGAAACTGATTTATTAGATGTACAGATCCAGATTCACCAAAATAGGGGCCAGGTACTTAAAGAAAAAAGTGCCTAGTGTTTTCCCGCCAGTATCCTTCCTCTCTTCACCTGGGAAGCCGCTCCATGAAGCTCCAAGTAAGGGGCTTTTAACAACAGAGAGGAGCAAGGATAGTGTGGAGCTGCTTTAAGCAGCAGCCTGAGCGTTAGCACTGCTTGAGGGGAGTAAGAATAAAGTTTGTATAATTTTTCCGGTGTATTTCTGTTTACAGACCACTTTCACATGCATTATCGCATTTGATCCTCACAGTGATCCCTGTGGTAGAGGCAGGGTGGACGTGGTGGTCCCATCAAACAATATAAAACTGAGGCTGAGGGGCTTCCCTGGTGGCGCAGTGGTTAAGAATCCGCCTGCCAATTCAGGGGACACGGGTTCGAGCCCTGGTCTGGGAAGATCCCACATGCTGCGGAGCAACTAAGCCCGTGCGCCACAACTACTGAGCCTACGCTCTAGAGCCCATGGGCCACAACTACTGAAGTCCGTGTGCCACAACTACTGAAGCCCGTGCGCCTAGAGCCCGTGGTCTGCAACAAGAGAAGCCACCGCAATAAGAGGCCCATGCACTGCAACGAAGAGTAGCCCCCACTCACCACAACTAGAGAAAGTCCGTGCACAGCAACAAAAACCCAGAGCAGCCAAAAATAAATAAATTTATTAAAAAAAAAACTGAGGCTGAAAAAGGCTAAGTGATTTGCCTATAGTCAAGTAATTTTTTAAATCATAGAGCCAGGCCTTCTGACCGTCTGTCAAGGGTTCTTTCCAATTCCTATAATACCCGTGGAGTGGAATCAGCCCAGCATCTGGGGAGAAGAGATGCTCACTCATGGCATCACCGGGGTGAAGCTATGGAGACCAGCACTGTGGCTGCTTCATCCTCCTAAGCACTGGTCCTCAAATACTGCTCTAAGAGGGAGTCAGCTCTACTCAAGAAGACTTTCATTTTCATTAGCCATGCTGGAGGGGAAAAGGCTTTGATAAAAATGTGCTTCAGATTTTAGAGTCCTTCCTGGAGAGGAATTTCTGAGACAAACTACAAATTCATCTAGACTCAGAATTCCAGGGCTTGGGGATGACATGCCTGGAATGAACTATCTGGCATCTTCACTGCATTTGGGGATTTTAGGTAGAACTAAGAGGGGCCAGATATAGAGGGAGCCTATACAGCAGTTTAGTTAATAGTTATGTTAGGGTTTCTTGGTGAGGCTGGATACAGATCTAGGTCGTCTGGCTCATTTCTTCTAGGGAGGCTAGAAGAGATACAAACTTGCCTCTTACCTTGGCTTTCAGAAAAGCCACTCTATTAACAAAGGTATTGGGCACTATCCAATGAGAATTTTCCTTATGGGAATAAAGGAAAAGGGAATAGAAGGAACAACAGGACAAAGAAAGGTCAGGAATCTGCTTCATGAGAGTCACCTGCCCAGTTATTTTTGTGCCTTGTCTGTGGCATCAAAACTGAAATATTTGTATCACTGTTGCCCATGACTTTTCTTCAGTGTCAAACATAACAAAGTGAATTTGTCTGTAATGTTTAAACTAAATAAAGCATTTTCACCTACATTGGTTATGAAGAACTCATGATTTAGCACAACTATGCTTAATCATGATCTGACATTAAATGACCTCAGCAGGGGAAAAAAATCATACAATACATGACCTCCTCAGATTGTTTTAAGTACTGTAATGGGGAATGAATACTGTGGGACTAGAGGCAAGTACTGACAGAGTGTAATGTATGTTTTTATAGATTTTAATAAGCTATGGCCTGGATACATTCTGTGGCCACACTCACCACTCTCCACAGACTGTCTGACACTCAGGAGTTGAGGAGTAGGAAAGATGATTGGACAATGGGATGGTTCTCTTAGCTCATTTTCAAGAAGGGTCCAAGCATTTGCCTGATAGAAATAGTACTTGGGGAAGGGAGGAAGGAAACTATTTGTGGGAAGACATTTTAAGTTCTGAAGAGATTTGAAAAATTCCACAGCATCATAATTTAGAGAAGGCAACTGAAAACTTTTGTTAGCAAAGGAAGTCATAAGTACCCCCAGAGAACAATTAATCCTCTCTTCCTGGCAAGGCCCTCTCAAGGGACTTCCAGACTTTAGGGTTCTGGTTGAATGGAAAATTTGTCCTTGCTTGAAGCATCTGGACTCAGTTTTCTTCTTTTCATGGTTAACTTTAAAATGTTCACATGTAGATTTAATTTAAAGTTAGACACTAAAACAGTTTAACTCTGATTACCTCCTCTGAACTTTCTGCGATTTTATCCATTGCTTTAATTCTATCGTGCTTTTCAGCTTTTATAAAATATGGTGTTTGACTTATAAAGTGTTTGTTTAGAATCACCTACATGTTTTTTCTACACATCTTTTCTTCCTGCATTTCAGATCTGCTTTTGAAAACGTCTCCATTCTATCCGAAGGAAGTTTTCTTTAGTGATGGTCTATTGGTAGGATACTCTGTCAGTTTGTATTTGTTTCAAACAAAATCTTTACTTCATTCTTGTTCTTGAAAGATAGTTTTACTGAGTATACAATTTTAAATCAATAGCTATTTTCTCTTGGCACACTGAAGATATTATTCCACTCCCTTCTGCTTTTGTTGTTGCTTTTGAGAAGCCAGTTACCAATCTAATTATCCTTCCTTTGCAAGTAATCTGTCTTGTCTCTCTGGCTATTTTTAAGATTTTCTTCTTTTTTCTAGTGTGGTTTTTTTTTTTTTTTTTTTTTTTTTTTGCTTAACAACATGTGACCAGTTGTGGATTTCTTTTTGCTTATTCACATTGGGATTTGTTGTGCTACCTGAATCTGCGGATGTTTCATTAATGATGGAAAAATCTCAGCTATTAACATGTCAAATATTTCTTCTCCTCTTTAAATTCTCTTTTGAGAATTCCAATTGAATGTATGTTAGACCTTTTCATTCTATTCTACATATTGCTTAAATCTATCTTTTGTATTTTTCATCTTTATCTTTCTGTGGTCTCTTCTGGGTAATTCCTTCAAGTTTATCTTCCACTTCACAACTTTTCTCTTTAGTTTACCCTAATCTCCTTCCTTTGAGTTTTAATTTCAATTAATACATTTTTATAAATTTTTCATTTATAAAAATTCAATTTAGTTCCTTTTCAAATCTGCACGGTCATTGACGATAGTGTTTTGATCCTTACTGTTGTATACAATTCCCTCTTATTTCTTTGAATATATTAAATGTACTAATTTTATACTTTATACCCAATAATTCTAATATCTGCAGTCTTTGTGGGTCTAATTTTGAAGTTTGTTACTTCTGCTAACTCTCACTCATGGTTTCTTGTTTCCTTATATGTTTTGTAGTTTTTGATTGTGAATTCATGTTTGGTAAAATGTCATATTGTATTGATGCCAGTCAAGAAAGACCTTTCTTGCTCCTTACCTGTCCTCATTCTCTCCATAATAACTCCACATCTACATACATATACACAGCAACCCTGGAGGATCCAAGAAGAATAAGTGATTGAGGGAAGAAGCAGTGGAAGTGCTTAGTGGGGAAAATCTAGAAGGTACATGCATTTCTCTCTAATGTAAGCTTCTAGAGTAAAATGAGCCTACAATAGGGGAGAGCAAGAAACTTTACAAGTTGTCCAGTTTGATCATTATAAAAGAATTATTATTTTAATTATGGAAGTAAGACTATTTGGGCGAGTTAAAAGTGAACAGATGCCATGTATTATTCAAGAGTAACCAAAGAAATTATGGATCTAGATTTCATTCAAGAAGCAAGGAAGGAGTAGACCCATAGGATGGATTAGAATTAGGCAGTTGTGGGGAAAAATCAACTATTTTACATTTTAACCCTACTGATTTCTGTTTGCTTAATGTAAAAGTCATATTTTTATATACATTCAATTCAAGAAATAAAGAAGTAGGCTGATTTCAGCCTCTGAAAAAAATCTTGGTAGAGACATCCTAATAATACTCATCACACCATTTAGGTGAAAGTTACATTTCTGCTGAATTGGTATTAAGCATTTCCTGAATGCTCATCAGGTGGCTTGAAATGACTCACCAAATATGGCAGGAGGTGTAGAGGTAGCTAGCAAGATGCTCAGTGAAGGGGAGTGAGTTAGCCTGACACACCATCTAGTGGCACACATATAAAGGAACGCCTCTGGTGCTAACTTTCCAGGATTCAAGGTATTGAAGTGTGCCTCACAGTGTCTAAGAGTTGTATCCTTACAACTCTTATGAATTCACTTATGGAAAATCAAATTAAGTGCATTAGGAGTTCTTTATTTGGAAGTGGTGAGTCCTTCTGTATGTTTTGCAAGTTTAGATCTTTCTGTGTTATAGTTTCAGGGTAGACTTCTGTGGGTACCACTTGGGGAAAACCTCATGTTTCTTGCTTGGTACGAAGTGGAAATGAAGCACATTGTTCCCTTGATTTAAAGCTATTTTAATGTGTTCTTTTTTAACATCATTGAAATATAAGTACTGAAGTCATCTCAGACTCAGATGCTACAGAATTACAGTGAAGTCAGTTTCTCATTAACAAGCAAAAATTATGTCACTGAACTGTGCATCCAAAGGATTTAAATCGTCCATTCCCTGGCCTTTGTCTGTAAAAAGATGAATCAATCTCTCTCTCTCTTTCTCTCTCTCTCATTCTCGCTCTCACTCTTTCTCTCCGTCTCTAAAAAAACAAGCAGAGAAGATTCCATAGTCTCTTACATTAAAACACTTTTTATAAAAAACAATCCTTGCTCTCAAGAGATGTTTTCTTATATTTTGTTTACATATCTTGTGCTGCAGCCCAGCACCAATGTATTCTTGGCTTGTTTTGTTTTTTCCTGAGATGTTCAGTCTCCAGTAGAGCAAAGCCAGAGAGAGAGATATGCCAACTTTTTTTAGCACTGTTCTTATAAAAGCCCTTTGCTCAGCTGAATGGAATTCATTTATAATGGACATTACTACCATCCCCTCTCTCCCATAGTCTCTTGGTGTTGTTGCAGTGGTTCAGGCAACTGGCTTTTCTTACTCCTTCATGCCAGAGAGACAGCCACTGAAGTTCCAGCTGAAGTTGCTTTCTTCTTGCAGCAGTATTAGTCAAAAATCTTTTGGTTGCTAATGACAGAAGCCCAGCTCAGGCTAGCTTAAGACAAAAAAGGGAAGAGATGGAGGTTGTGTATCAGAAAGATCCTGGGATAGGTCATGGGATGGAAGAAGAGCTGTAGGAACTGAGGGAAAATCTGGGTTCTGATGTATTCAGATTCTCGCCCTGTCTATCACTCACGTCTGTTTGTCTTTTTATATTTACATTTTTCTCCTATTGAGGACAGACCTTCTCTACAAGGCAGGAATATAGTCACAATTGTGTCCAAGAGTCACAATTTTCCAGCTCACATGGCCCCAGATAGGTGAAGTGTCTTACCCGTGGGAACAATCCTGGGGAAAGGCTGTGACTGACCCATACTGAGTCATGTGCCCATCTTTGAGCTTCATCCTTGTGGCCAGAGTCCTTTTTTTTTTTTTTTTTTTTTTTTTGCTGTACGCGGGCCTCTCACTGTTGTGGCCTCTCCCGTTGCGGAGCACAGGCTCCGGACGCGCAGGCTCAGCGGCCATGGCTCACGGGCCCAGCCGCTCCGCAGCACGTGGGATCCTCCCGGACCGGGGCACGAACCCGTGTCCCCTGCATCGGCAGGCGGACTCTCAACCACTGCGCCACCAGGGAAGCCTGGCAAGTCCATTTATGACTAGAAGGATGAGACTCAGTGATGGACTGGATAGTGAACATTTCTCCAAAGGAGGGAGGGAGGTGTTATGAATAGAAGTAGGAAAAGGGAGGCTGGGCAGACAGAATACCATAACAACGGGCATCCACTACTGCATGCTGAAAGATTCTTCTCCTACCGTCATGGAGCCTTGAACACCCCTCAGGTGTAATATCCCTATCCAGGGCATTAGGGGGCTGTTTTCTTTGCAATTCAGTGAAAATTCTCACCAGAGCCTTCCACATACCGGTGTATCTCCTTGGTTACACTCTGCTCATTCTAAGTTGAGAAATCTGTCTCTGCGTCACTGCCTTAGTTAAGACTTTTCATCTTTCCTGGGTTAGTCTAATATCCCCCTTTCTTCCCTCCCACCTCCAGTGTTGTCCCCTATTAATTCACCTTCTACTTTGTTGTCAGAAGTTCTAGCTAGTTTCAAGAGAAATACTTGATGTTCGGCAAAGTGCCTTCTCCTTTCCTCTCCAAGCTCTACAGAACTGGGGACTTCTAGCCTCCCTCTCCACCTCTTTATTTTTTTCTGTACTAGCAGGAGAGGAGAGCTAACTGGTTTCCGGAGAATCCCTGCAGCTCACCGGGCCACATTTCACGTGTAAACATGAGTGTTCACGGACCCCAGGCTCTCTTTTCTGGTCCCACTTTCTCTTTCATTTCCCGTCTCAGGGTGGCCAGCACCTCTGTGCTTACTTCCCTCAATGGGAGGGCGCACTTGGGTAGAGTTATCACTAGGCATCTTGGCCTCAGACCAAAGCTGCATTCTCTCACAAGTTTACTGGAAACCCTGCAATTAGGGAGATATTTGTCCCTCGGAGCCCTTATTTGACTTGTACTCTTTGTGTACATGTATGTGGCATTGGTCATGGGAAAACAGGGCTGTGCCACCCCAAACCTCTAATGCTACAGAGGACATTTGTTGACCAAAAAATATTTGTACATGCTATAGAAAGTTTATTGATGTATGTATCTGTACATATAATATTTATGTTAGATTATGTGACTTTAAATATATCTTTTCAAAAAATTCATTAATTGCTTCTAGGCAACCAATATCTCATACCCATCTGACCATAGATTTACACTTTCTATTCCAGCATTTGACACAGAAATTCAAACAAAATACTGAACAAGTTTTAACAAATTTAGAGCAGCAGTTTCTTGAGGGGAAAAAATCCATTTATTAAGAGATATTCTCTCAAAGAAAAGCAAACACCACGTCCAAGGCCTCCGCATGAGGAGAACTTGGAGAGCGCCCATAGAGATTCTTCAGATTTAAATAACTCAATACAACGAGGGTGGATTTTCACAATGAGCCAAACTCTCATCATTCAGAGCAGGCCTTGGGGCGTTTTCAAAAGGAAACCTCTTCTCCAGGCATTTGAGGGCTCTTGTGTCCACTTTCAGTGCTTCAGAAGGAAAAGTCTTCAAGAGCTGGCAAACAGCTCTTCATCACAGCAGATGCATCTCTCATTCCAAGAAACTTATCAACACAATTTTTTTGCTCTCAAGGAAATTTGAAACCAAACAAAATATTTTAAATTCTTGACTTATGGAGACCTGGGTTTTGTTTTGTTTTGTTGTTTATAAAGCTGCCAAATGCTCCTCAGAGCATTAGAGAGAAAAAAGTCTACCTAAAGACTCTCACTGTAAGAATTGTAAGGGATAAAAAGGAACTACTTAACTCTGGCTTGTGGTAGAAGGCACCCTGACAGTAGGCAGTGCTGACCCACACAGAGGACTGGGTGCTGGGGCACTGGGCTGTGTGCCATGAACTGGTGGGTGCTGGAGCCCCTGGATCCAGGCAAAAACTTTAGCAGCACATAGATCATCCAAGAGTGAGAGCTGAACACTCTCACACAAGCCATATCACACCTTGATAATGACCCTCAGTTACAAAATTCCAGATGTGTAAATATTTCCTAATCAGAAAACTGAAAGAAATAGTACAGTTGAAATTACGATACCTGGCCAGGCCAAAGTCTGACTTTGTCACACCCTGCTTAAAACTTTTCTGGCTCGCCACAGTCTTCTTGACACAGGGTCAAGTGCCTTAAAAAGTGCACAAGGCTCTCTGTGATCCAACCTCTTCCTGCCATTGCAGCTTCACTGCCAATTTCTACTTCAACTTCTCTTTTTTCTTTTTCTTTGCTGTGCTCTCATATGCAGAGTCATTAGGAGCACTTGAATACACTGTGTTGTTTTGCATCTTTGTGCCTTTATTGCAGAATGCCTTCCTCACCCTCTTTGGGCAACTTCTTACACATGTTTTAAGATTCAGTTTGGGTGTCACATCCTCTAGGAATCCCTGCTCTCACCAGGCTGAGCTAAAAGCCCCAGTTCCCTGCTTCCCCGGCAGTGTTCATCCTGTCGCTGCATTCAACGTGAATTCAAAAGAATCCCTTTTTGTGTCTGTCCACCCACTGAAATGCAAGTACTTTGAAAGTATGCTTTTTTTGTCTCCTTCATATCACTATGGTGCATGGTACACAATATCTCCATCGTTAGCTGAACTAAACCAAAGTGGGATCATGTTATGATATTCTGAAAGCTGTGATCACAGGAGGGCTGGAGAGCAGTCACTCCCATGCTGGTTGAATATGCCCAAACCCTTCCATATCCAGGTCACTGCTCAGCCAGGACAGATGACCTCAGTCACCTTGAGGTTTTCCTCCTAGCCATACGCTAAAGCAGAGGTTGGAAAACTTTTGAAAGGGACTTGCCAAGATACTGGTCCCCTTCTCAGTGACATGTAAGCCTAGAGGGGTTTGGAGGGCAGGAGATGGGGATTGTGTTCACCTATAAGCCGTGGGTGAGAGGCCGAAGATTTTGGAGGTAGAAACACCTGAGGCCCTATACTGGCTGCCAACCTCAGCTGTTCACTCCAACTGAGGAGTTATATCCATAGAGGGTTTTGATGCTGTGACTGAGACATGAAAGAAGTTACCAGTCTCTAGGCCACAAGTTGTTTGTGTGTGTTTTCATCAGCACCTAGACAAACGATTACTATCCCCAAGCTCATGAGAACCATGAAGGATTATAAGCTATGAATCCAAGACAGAGATATCAGGATTGGACAACTCAGGGGGGCCTGGAAGACATCCTGTCCCCAGTAGTGGGAAAGATGGAGCACTGAGCTACTAGAGAAACCTACTCAGTCTCTGACCGCCTCTGGGTCTGCTCCCTTCTTCTCCACCATATCGGAGCCTCAGTTTCTTTTAGTCTAAAAGGCAACATATCAAGGTGATAGGTAGAAAATATCAGTGTTATGAGCATCCCTTAACCTCTTTCTCTTTCAGTGTATACCATATTGGGAAGAGCCAGCTCAGCATCTGCAATTTGTGATATAAAACAAGGTAATGAGGGAGAGCAGAGCCCAGAGGATTCTGGTCTGGCTCAGTGGATTCACATGGAATGAGCAGAGTATGAGAGAGAAAAGGGTAAAAGATAATGGTTGAGATGAGCTAGGAGATTTTGGAGAAGTGGAAGGAGATTTGGGGTATAAGATCTTGAGGGAGATATGAAAAGAATATTTTAAAGATTTTATTATTTTATTTGTTATGAATGAAATCCCTTCTGGCATTTTTGAGGAACTTTAGTATGTGTTAAACTGGTTATGACAGAATTTTAAAATCTCCCTTCTTAGTAAGATCTCTGTCTTGTCATCTAGCACAAAGGGATTTTTTGGTGGCTTCTTTGAGGAGATGTTTCCATGCTTAGCATGAAAACCAGAAGAAAGGACAAGGTGCTCTATTGTGTAAGTGAAGGATGGAGGACTGATGGTTTTAGAGATGAGCTCCAGAGAACAGCCCCTGGATCCCCAGCAATCTTCCCACATTGCAAAGCCTCTCCCTGACTCCTATCATCGGCCCTGGCTGTCTGGAATACTACTTTCTGTTTCATACAATTTTAGATTGTTCCATGGCATGTTTATGTACATTGTTATCTGATTCATAACAAATCTGTGAGGAAAGCATAACAGGCATTTTTTCCCTCTATTTTACAGATGGGAAAATGAGATCACAAAGAGGGGAATGACTTTCTTGAGGTAATTTTTAAAAAGACAACAGACACTGGAACTAGCACCCAGGTATATTGAAGCCTGGTTCATTAATCCCCAAGATATTTAATTCTTTTTTTTTTTTTAATTTCTCATTACTTTTTTAAAAACATCTTTATTGGAGTATAATTGCTTTACAATGGTGTGTTACTTTCTGCTTTATAACAAAGTGAATCAGTTATACATATACATATGTTCCCATATCTCTTCCCTCTTGCATCTCCCTCCCACCCTCCCTATCCCACCCCTCTAGGTGGTCACAAAGCACTGAGCTGATCTCCCTGTGCTATGCGGCTGCTTCCCACTAGCTATCTGTTTTACATTTGGTAGTGTATATGTGTCCATTCCACTCTCTCACTTCGTACCAGCTTACCTTTCCCCCTCCCCATGTCCTCAAGTCCATTCTCTACATCTGCGTCTTTATTCCTGTCCTGCCCCTAGGTTCTTCAGAACCTTTTTTTTTTTAGATTCTATATACATGTGTTAGCATTCGGTATTTGTTTTTCTCTTTCTGTCTTTTTTTTTTTTTAATTTATTTATATATTTATTTTTGTCTGTGTTGGGTCTCCGTTTCTGTGCGAGGGCCTTCTCTAGTTACAGCGAGCGGGGGCCACTCTTCATCGCGGTACGCTGGCCTCTCACTGTCGCGGCATCTCTTGTTGCGGAGCACAGGCTCCAGACGCACGGGCTCAGTAGTTGTGGCTCATGGGCCCAGCCGCTCGGCGGCAGGTGGGATCTTCCCAGACCAGGGCTCGAACCCGTGTCCCCTGCATCGGCAGGCGGATTCTCAACCACTGCGCCACCAGGGAAGCCCCTCTTTCTGTCTTACTTCACGCTGTACGACAGACTCTAGGTCCATCCGCCTCACTACAAATAACTCACTTTTGTTTCTTTTTATGGCTGAGTAATATTCCATTGTATATATGTACGACATCTTCTTTAGCTGTTCATCTGTCAATGGACACTTAGGTTGCTTCCATGTCCTGGCTATTGTAAATAGAGCTCCAATGAACATTGTGGCACATGACTCTTTTTGAATTATGGCTTTCTCAGGGTATATGCCCAGTAGTGGGATTGCTGGGTCATATGGTAGTTCTATTTTTAGATTTTTTTTTTTGAGGTACGCAGGCCTCTCACTGTTTTGGCCTCTCCCTTTGTGGAGCACAGGCTCCGGACGCTCAGGCTCAGTGGCCATGGCCCACGGGCCCAGCCACTCCACGGTATGTGGGATCCTCCAGGACCGGGGCACAAATCCGTGGCCCCTGCATCGGCAGGTGGACTCTCAACCACTGTACCACCAGTGAAGCTCCTATTTTTAGCTTTTTAAGGAACCTCCATAGTGTTCTCCATAGTGGCTGTATCAATTTACATTCCCACCAACAGTGCAGAAGGGTTCCCTTTTCTCCACACCCTCTCCAGCATTTATTGTTTGTAGATTTTTTGATGATGGCCATTCTGACTGGTGTGAGGTGATACCTCATTGCAGTTTTGATTTGCATTTCTCTAATGATTAATGATGTTGAGCATTCTTTCATGTGTTTGTTGGCCATCTGTATGTCTTCTTTGGAGAAATGTCTATTTAGGTCTTCTGCCCATTTTTGGATTGGGTTGTTTGTTTTTCTGATATTGAGCTGCATGAGCTGCTTGTATATTTTGGAGATTAATCCTTTGTCAGTTGCTTCATTTGCAAATATTTTCTCCCATTCTGAAGGTTGTCTTTTTGTGTTGGTTATGGTTTCCTTTGCTGTGCAAAAGCTTTTAAGTTTCATTAGGTCCCATTTGTTTATTTTTGCTTTTATTTCCATTTCTCTAGGAGGTGGGTCAAAAAGGATCTTTCTGTGATTTATGTCATAGAGTGTTCTGCTTATGTTTTCCTCTGAGAGTTTGATAGTGTCTGGCCTTACATTTAGGTCTTTAACCCATTTTGAGTTTATTTTTGCCCATGACACTTAATTCTTGCTTTGTAAACAAGTGTAGAGATTGTGGAAGCACATATTAAAAGGGAAGTGCAGTGAAAAACCAACATAAATTAAAGGAGCTGCGAACATTGAGTGTCCATTAACCCAGGGCTGGAGGCTGATGACCAGCTCACATGGGACGCTGGGAAGGACTTACAGACCCACTGGCAGTGAATAATCCAGAATTAAATCCCAAGAGAGGTCTACAGACTGGGACAATGGGCCATGTCTAATAGAATAAATTTAAGAGGAATAAATGCAAAGTCTTAAATTTTGATCTAAATGATAATTGCACAGGATGAGATGGGGAGAAATTGCTTAAGATCCTTTTATCTTTTTACTCAATTTGTTTTAAAAAGGGTTTGTTGGGCACCCATCATGTCTACATGATGTTCTTGACCAAATAACTTCAGTAAACAAGAACCAGACAAATAAAGCCCTATTCTGCTGGAGCTCTGATTCCAGTGAGACAGACAGCCAGTATGGAGATAAAGAAATGATTTCATAAAAGTATCAGTGTAGTGAATAAAATAAAGCAGAGTTACAGAGATTAATTATTAAGAGGTAGGACAATAGTAGAAGGGTGGTCAGAGAAAGCCTCTCTAAGGAGGAGACATTTTCAAGCTGTTACCTGGAGGATAAGAAGGAACCTAGATTGCAAGGATCACTGGGCAGCGTTCTAGGCAAAGGAAAAGCAAGTGCAAGGGGATGTAGGTAGGATTTCAGGGTGTTTGAAGGACAGAAAGGAAGCCACTGTGGCTCAGATTATTGAACTAGGTAGAAAGCAGGAGATGATGCTGGAGTGTCTGCAAGGGCCAGGTTATGTAGGCTTTGAAAGCCACAATAAGCACGGCACACTGCTAGGCATCCTCCCAAAATCTATTCTCCTTTTCCTCCTGGGTAAAAGACTTTAATCTGGACACCTAGCCAGACAGAGTTTCCCAGCCTTCTTTTTGTGAGGTACAGCCATGCCACCAATGTTATTGCCAAAGGAATGTGAGCAGAGATGTGTGCGACACCCACCCCGCTTGATTGAAAAGAAAATGCTTATCTTTAACTTCCTCCCTTTTTCCTTCCCCTGCGTGACCAGCCATGCAAATAAGGACAATACGCTTGCTTACGGGAGGACAGAGCAAGAAGATGGAAAGAATCTGGGTCTCCAAAGGACCTCATGGAGCAGAACTGTCTTTCACTCTTATGTGAAAGAGAAATAAACTTCTGTCTTATTTAAGTCACTGTATTTTGAGATTTTAATAGTGATGTAGTCTTTACTGTGACTAAATCAATGAGATATTTGGATTTTTTTTCAAAGTGAGAAACCATTAGAAAGTTTCAAACAATAAACAACATGAACTATGTTTCAAAAAGATCATTCTGACTTCCGCATGGATAACAGATTATAGGAAGGCCAAGGTGGGAGAAGGGGAAACAGTTAGAAAGCTATTGTAGATTTTATATGAGAGATAACAGACTAAGATGGTGGCATTGGAGATGGAGGTATAGAATGGATTATGAATATATTCTGGAGGTTAGAGCAAGCAGGCTTGCTGATTTATTAAATTTTGGAGGTGGTGCAGGAAAAGAAAAAAACAAATATGATTCCTAAGGCTCTGACCTGAATAATTGATGAGAGAGTGATAGGATTTCCTGTGGTGGAGAAGATTAAAGTACAGGCTAGGATGGGATGCTTTGGTAGCAAAAAACCCAAAAACCAAGAAAACAAAAACAAAAACAGAAATCTTGACACAAACTGGCAAAAATAATAAGCAAATTTATTAGCTTACAACATGTAGAACAAGCTATAATGTTTGGGTGTTTCAATGGCTTAAGTATGTTATCAATGGCCTCTTTCTAACTTTCTTCTTTGCCATCCAAGTTTAAGCTTCATCCTAAAGCTAATTCTCTTTGGGTTCAGCAACTGGGACAATGTGTTTCTTTGCTCATAACCAACAGGAATGGAGAGAGAAACCATACCTCTGAGCATATAGTACAGGTCCTTCCTGCTAGCCTGAATTTGCTGACTTAGGTCTGCCATGTTCTGATTGGTTTAAATGAATAAGGACCAGAGTTGGAGCCACTGGTGTCTGAGTCATGACTGATACATGGAGAGTAGTGAGTGACACCTGGGAAAAATCAAGTTCTGTTGGGAAAGACAGAAGGAAGGATTGATTAAGGGTTTATTTATGTGTGTGAGCTTTAGCTCCTTGTTTCTTTCTCCCCATCTGTGAAGTGGGAGAAAAATATAACTGCAGCCTTAGCAGACAGAGGAGGAGAGATTTTTGTGAAGAAAACTAGAGCAAAGGTCTCATTTGCACCAAGAGGGAAGGCTTGTTCTAATATCAAAGGATCCATAGGGTAAAACTGCTGCATGGATGATATAATGTGAATATCAGTGACTTCATTTTTAAATTTTTTTATAGAAGTATAGTTGATTTACAATATTGTGTTAGTTTCAGGTGTCCAGCAAAGTGAGTCCATTTTATTTGTATATATTTACATATATTTCAGATTCTTTTCCATTATAGGTTATTACAAGACATTGAATATAGCTCCCTGTGCTATACAGTAGACCCTATTTTATATATAGTAGTGTATATCTGTTAATCCCAAACTCCTAATTTATCCCTCCACCACCCTTCCCATTTGGTGATCATAAGAGTGTTTTCTATGTCAGTGACTTTATTTGGATGATACAAATAAACTGAGACCAGTGAGTGCAAGCAACCCTGGGGGAGAGCCAGAGCAGAAGACAGCAGAAGAAGACTCGCTGGTCCTCATTTTCTGTGTCTTAGAAACCCAGTGTTTTGGTCTAGAAAATTATCATAAAGGATTCTAAAACTGTCTCTCTTTGGTGAGTCAAGCCTCTGATATTTTCAGAAACCAGGCCTTGAACCTGAAAAACAAACTGTGACTGTGCCATAAGGGGCAAAAGCAGCCTTAGTCCAGGATGAGGGAGGTCAGGGAAGAGAACCAGCAAGAATAATGTGGTATCAAAAGCTGCACCTGGGCTTCCCTGGTGGCGCAGTGGTTGGGAGTCCACCTGTCGATGCAGGGGACACGGGTTCGTGCCCCGGTCCGGGAAGATGCCACATGCCGCGGAGCGGCTGGGCCCGTGAGCCATGGCTGCTGAGCCTGTGCGTCTGGAGCCTGTGCTCCACAACGGGAGAGGCCACAACAGTGAGAGGAGGCCCGAGTACCCCCCCCCAAAAAAAAGCCGCACCTGCTGTCCAGGGAGACTGATTCTGGGTGGGCAGCTTTCTTGCTTGTGTGTCTATGAATAAGACACTTGTTCCAAAGGTGTTCCCCATGAACCATGGAGAGGAACTGTCTGAAGAAGTTCTGGGTTAAATTTTGTGATAATCTTGGAGCACCCAATGACTATAAGATTGATGTGGGGGCTTCCCTGGTGGCGCAGTGGTTGGGGGTCCGCCTGCCGATGAAGGGGACGCCGGTTTGTGCCTCGGTCTGGGAGGATCCCGCATGCCCCGGAGCGCCTGGGCCCGTGAGCCATGGCCGCTGGGCCTGCGCGTCCGGAGCCTGTGCTCCGCGAGGGGAGAGGCCGCAGCGGTGAGGGGCATATGTACCGCAAAAAAAAAAAAAAAAAAAAAAAAAAGATTGACGTGGGTTGGGAGGAAGGGAACAGGAGTTATATCGCAATCATAGGTGTGGCTGCCAAGAACCTAAGTAACCACGGGACATGAAGCACCTGGGCACTACCCGAATAGTTTGCATCAGACACACAGATAGAGTCTGAATCCCCATTAGCCCCAGATTGTACCCCCCAAGCCATCCACTCCAATTGCTAAGGATGGAAGGTGGCCAAATAGATCAGACAAAGCTACGAAGCTATCAGTACTTCATTTCTGATTTTGAATCTTCTTTGGGTGGGCCCCACCTATCTTTTTATTTTTCTTTAGGAAGAGTTTGGTGTATTGTATTCTAAAAATCAGAGTTAACAGTTACTACAAAGGCAGAATAAAGAAGCCAGGAAAACAGAAAAGAAGCAATCTTTACATTACCCTTAGAGAGAAACTGGGGGTTTTAACATAGGAGTAATGGTAACTTACACTAGTCACACCACCCCAAAAACAAAAGGCCTGCCCTTTAACCTATTTTTCCTACCTGTGTTGATGGACTCAGCAATCCCAGTTCGTTAACCTGAGTCCTAGGAGATCATCACAGACTTCTCTCAAGCTTCTACCCCAGCACAGGGGTGAAATGTCCAGTTCCCAGAGTCAGACTTCTTGGATTCAAATCCCACCTTTGCTATTTTCCAGCTCTGTGGATTTAGGCAGGTCATGGAGTCTTTCTGAGCCTTGGTTTCCCCATTTTTGAATGAGGATAAGAACACCATCTGGTTCATAGAATAGCACAGGCTGTGACACATAGCAAGAACAAAATAAATGTTAGAGTATGTTATGATTAGCCAATCAGTTACGGAGTCCTGTTGATCATACCTTTAAAATATCTCTTGTATTTATCCTCCACAGCCATCTTAAAGTGTGTGCAATGCAATGAGTTGAAAGGTTCATTTGTGGTGGGTGGGCTGCTTCTCGTGAAAGGAGAAATTATAGAGGGAAATACACTCCCAGTGGGAAGTGCAGGAAGGGGCAGACATGGACAGCCTTCGCTTTTCGGAGGGGGTGATGGGAGAGACAGCACTGGGGTGGAGGGTATGAAAGATCAGAAATCAAGAGAAGAGAAGCTGAGAGGCTAGTACGAGTGTGGAGCTTGGGTGAAAAAGATGTCTAAAGAGAATTTTTAAAGATTTATTTTTTCTGTGATGCTCCACACAAACATCTGTATTATAAGTTCAAGAAAACTTAGCAAAGATTTACATTATTGTTCAAATCATTTGGAGTCAGATCTGGATTTTTTTTAACTTTACACAGTCCAAAGATGGTCTTGGGAGTTCCCTGGTGGCCCAGTGGTTAGGATTCAGCACTTTCACTGCAGAGGCATGGGTTCAATCCCTGGTCAAGGAACCATCCCACATGCCATGCCGTATGGCAAAATACAAAAAGAAAAAAGGTGGGGCGGGGTGGAGAAAGAAAGAAAGAAGGAAAGAAAGAAAGAAAGGAAGGAAGGAAGGGAGGGAGGGAGGAAGGAAGATGCTTAAAAACAAACAAACAAACAAGCAAACAAAGATGGTCCTTAACTGACCCAGTTTTACTTGGACCATGCACAGCGCCCAGATGGAACACACTGAGGGTGTTCTGAGCAGCACAGGACCAACATCTTCCCTGTGGAGACCAGACTTCTGCCTGCGCAGCCCATGACCACAGGGACTGCAGTGGCACTCCTGGCACACTACTGACACCTTGTCAACCAAAATCCTTCAAGGTTTTTCACATACACTGTTAGCTTTGTTCTCCATAATTCACTTTTCACATGGAGGCTTCAAAAAATCTATTCCAGTCATACAGGCCTCCTTTCAGTTTCTTGACCCACCTTATTCATGGATTTTCTTCATTTTTAATATCTCAGCTTAAATATCCTTTCTTTGGAGAAGCCTTCCCAGTCATCCTGTCTGGTGCCTCTGTCTGTCACCTTACTTCCTTCATGGGATGTAGCATTATCTAATTAGCTTGAGTATTTATTGGTTACTTCTTTATTGTGTCTCTTCTCCAATAGGACAGAAAGTAAGCTTACATGGAATGTAAGCTCCATGAGGACAGGAATCTTATATTTTGTTCATTTATCACTGTAGTCCAACACCTTGCTGGGAATTGTGTCCTAGACAAATATTTGTTTAAAGAATTAATGTAAAAACAGTGAACCATAAGGATGATGTTACTTAAAACACACACACACACACACACACACACACACACACACATGCACACTTGATGGTGTTCCCTTTAATTGTCTTATTCTGCCTAGGGATAGAGCACTCAAGTAAAAGACTTAGAGTCAGAAAATATTAACACTATTGTTAATAGAGATCTCATTTCATACATGAGAAACCTGAGGCTTATCTTATTTTATAGATAGATGTCCAGAGCCACACAGCTTGTTAGGGTCTGCAGTGGATTGATGTGTGGATCCCTCAAAATAGTCACAGAACCTGTGAATGTAACCTTATTTAGAAAAAGAATCTTTGCAGATGTAATGAAGTTAAGTATCTCAAGATGAGATTATCCTGGATTATCCTTGTGGGCCCTAAATCCAATGACAAATGTCCTTATAAGAGACAGAAGGGAAGACACAGAAAGATCGAGGTGACAGCCATCTGAAGAAGGAGGCAGAGATTGGAGGTGTGCAGCCAAAACCCAAGGACAACCTAGAGCAACCAGACACTGAAGAGTCAAGGAAACATTCTTCCCTAGAGCCCTCAGAGAGAACACTACCCTGCAGACAGATTGATTTCCAATTTCTGGCCTCCAGAACAGCGCGAGAACAAATTTCTGTTGTTTTAAGCCTTCAAATTAGTGCTCGTGTATAAATGAAGCCACAGGAAACTAATACAAGGGCATAGCAAGGAATTACTAGCCATACTTCTTAACTGGTGCACTTTCCATGAGCTCCTGCTTCCCCAGGGTGACTATGAATAATTATGATCAAGTTCCAAGTGAAAACCCAAACCTTTAGCCTCTAAGTCTAAAGGCACTTAACTCAGGAGAAGGTACAGATCTCAAACCCAGGCAAAACCCCAAAAGCTGAAACCCAATGAGGGAATATCTGAATTCTGAATCCAGGGAAAGTTGCTTTCTTAAACCACCAAGAGAAGGAAACTTTGGGCTCTAAAAGTTTCCCGCCATTCAGTTAGCCATGGGCAGGCCTTGTTGCTCATGGGACCACATTTCTTCCCAACCTCCATTCCAAGAAATTGGAGCATCAAGAAACTGGGCTCAGTTTGCTCAGGTCCACCCCCAATACACAGCCCATCTCTGCACAACTGTGCTGAGCAAAGGTCCCTCTTTCAAGATTCTTCTCCATATCCTAAGGTAGGAGAATGTGCTCAAGCCGAAAGTGGACAATTTTCTCTGCCAGCTTATTAAAAATGCTGGCCATCACACCAAGGGTCTTTAACAAGCAGTCAGTGTTAACAAGGTGACTGAAATCTAATTTCTCTTGTATAATAATAGCATTTCACAAAACTCCATGTGAAACTCTCTGAGCAGTGCTTTTCAAACATTTTTGTGCATTTGAATGACCTGGGTATCTTGTTTAAAATGCAGATTCTAATTCAGTAGGTCTTGCTGGGACCTGGGATTCTGCGTTTCTAATAGGCTCCCAGGTCATGTTGATGCTACCAGGTTTTGAATGGTACAGAGTAGTAAGGAATAAAGCCAATCCTTGCATAGTCCTTTGACAAGTGGCCGTCTTTGGAACCTCTATAGATTTGTTTTCATTCTGCTTTCGTAGAGCTTGTCTCAGAATAAAATAATTCTTCCTCTTTCCCTAGATCACATGCCCATATTCACAGAAGTGTCAGAGCAAGGGAAAAGGAGGTTGTACATGATATGTAAAATATATATACATAAATATGAATATATATACATATAAAATAATATAGATGTATATGAAATATATATATGAACGAAAGGATATGAAAAGTGCTTTAAAAACCTAGATGTTTGGCATTAATTTAAAAGCCAAAAAAGAAGAAATGTTTTATTTTTTGAAATCCAGTTTCTTTAATGGACAAATTCTTGAGGACACAATAAAAAGACTTACAACTCATCTTGAATGTACTAACGTCTGTCAGCTCTAACATGGATTTATATTAGGTTACCTCCTCAATTACAATTTACACATAGTCACATGATCAAAAGAATTTGGTTAATATGTAAGTGTTCAAATTCCTTCAGACTGTAAACAAATATGTCTTTTCATTTTTATATCTGTAACACTAAGCACATACTAGGTGCTCAGATATTTGTTGGGAAGAAAAATGAATGTCTTTGGCATTGAAAAACATGAACTCTCCCCATGTTATATTATGCACGAGTGATAAGACAAACTCCACCTGCAAACGTTCACAGTTGTGCTCTCTGCATCCAGAAGAAAAGGTAGACAGGGCAAGAGTCATGTAGGCAGATTATCAGATAAAAATCGGTGAGAGAAGAGGATGAACTGTACACAGGACAGGGGAAGGTGTGCTTAGAGCTACCTGTTTATCCAGCTTCTCCAGATCATTGGCTCAACACTAGGGCAGGAAGGCAGTTCTGGGGGCCAGTACAGGCCAGAGTGGGAAGAGCATGAAGAGGAAGGAATAACTTGGGTGGGGTAGAAAAGACAAAGGCACAGGAAGATCTGTAGAGTGGGAGGGAAGTGGATGGAGGAACAAGGAGCCTTAGAGGACAACAAAGCAGAAAAATTCCTATTTCAACCTCCTGTCAATGGAGCACCCCCAAATCTTTACCTCCAGCCCAGACTTGCTCCTGGATTCCAACTGCATTACTTTATAGACATCTCAACCCTGAAGACGATAGACACCTCAGAGGTGACAGATGTCACACCAAATCCACTTTCCCCTGCTCTGACTCAGACCTGCATCTCCTGTTGGGTTCCTTATATTTTTAATCTGTGGAGTCATCCTTGACTTGTTCTCTTTCACCCTACCATACAATCCTGACACTAGCTAGACAGGTTACATTTCACAGGCTAATGGCACATTCTTCCACAAGACTGTCCTCACTTCAGGTGCCAGACACAAGCTCAGGGGTAACCACTTCACCTGCACTCCTAACCAACTAGCTATAAATTGGAGGGTCTCCCATGACCCCTTCAGGTTTGATCATTTACTAGAACAACCCACAGAACTCAGGAAAGTGTTGTACTTCTGATTATAATTCATGATAAAAAGATAAAAATCAGGACCAGCTCAAAGAAGAAACCACAGGACAAGGTCCCAAATGTGAAGTTTCTGTGTCCTCAGGATGCATTGCCCTCCCAGCACATCAATGGACATCACCAACCATGAAGCTCACTCAAGCCTCAGTGTCCAGAGTTTTTATTAGGGTTTCATTATAGAGGCATGATTGCTGGAATCATTGGCCATGTGACTGAAGTCACTCTAATCTCTCTTCCCCTCCCCAAAGTTCAGAGGTCTAGCTGATATCACTTGGCTCAAAGCCCCAACCTCCTAATCACATGGTTAGTCTTTCATGTGACCATGGTTGGCATGGCCAGTCCCTATCCCAAAACTCAGTGGCCAACCATGAGTCACCGTATTAGCATAAACTCAGTTGTGGTCCAAGGGGCCCACCGTGAATAACAAAGACACTTGGGAAAGTCCAAAGACTTCAAGGTTACCTCTTGGAAACCAAGGGCAAAAGTCAAATTCTCCATTGTATAACACACCCCCACAGCCAATCCATTACTAAGCCATGCTAATTTCCCCTCCTACATATCTTTTCAATTCAGCTCTCCCGGTCCATCTCTACTGCCTCTTTGAGGTCCTTATCGGCTTTCATGTGGACTATAGCAAGAGCCTTCTAACTAGTCACCTTACTTCAAGGTGCACTCTCCCACCAAGCCATCCTTTGCTCTACTATCAGAACTGTAATTATAAAACCTCAACCCAATCACATTCTTTTCCTGCACAAAAACTCTCAGTGGCTCCCAATTGCTTACAGCAGCACAGCCCAACAGAAATATAATGTGAGCTTAACACATTAAAGGTTCTGGTAGTCTCATTTTTTAAAAGTGAAAAGAAACAGGTGAAGTTAATTTTAGTAATATATTTTATTTAACCAACACATCTAAAACATTATCATTTCAACATATAATCTATCCATCTATCTACCTATCTATTTTAGACTACTTCCATTTTTAAATTTACATAAATAAAATGAATAAAACAAAAAATTCTGCCCTTCAGTTGCACTGGCCATATTTCACATACTCAAGAGCCATATATGGTTTGTGGCTATCCTACTGGTCAGCTTCCTGCCCATGATGTAAAAGCCCTTCACGTGCTGCCTCCTGCCTGCCTTTCATCCTCTCTCCTCTCATCCACCCCTCCTGCCCCCAGCTCAGGTACCTTTTCCTCTGGCCACACCTAAATCACCACCCCAAAACAGACCAAGCTATTTCCCACTTCACACCTTTGCACACGCTCACCTGTCTGACCTGTCTGACTTGTCTGCCTTAAAACCTCTGTCTCTCCCCTGTGCCAGGAAATGTCACATATATTGTTGAGTATTAAACACCAATTTTGCCTCCTCTGTGAAGACTTCTCAGACCCTCCAGGCTGAGTCAGTCATGCTCACCACTGAGCTTCTGTGGTGCTTTAATGCCTCTATTCAAGCAAACCATATTTTCTGCATCAAAGATTGTAACACATGACTTGATACATCTACTGATAACTAAGCAGAGTCTTTGAAAATCAACGATAAATTTTTTGGGATTATAGTACTTATCATGTTATATTGAAATTTTGTTTGTACATGCCTGGGTGGTTAGCTCTTCAAGGACACAGACTGCTCCTCCTCACCTTTGTACACCCAGTTCTAGTTCAGTGCCTGCCAACTGTTGGCTCCTTCCCCACTTGTTAGATTAAACAGGACAGATCTCTCTCCCTGGATACAGCAAATACTCCTGGAGGCAGTAGTATATAGACCAGTTAGTTATATATACTGTTGTTCTTCCCCTTAACCTTCACTGCATTTTACTTAATCAAAGCACTCTTAGAACGTTTGTTCCTATTCAAGTTATACATAATTGATGACAATGAAAATTGTTACCAATTGTACAAAGGTTTGCAATTTTGACCGAGTTCAAAGACTCAGACTAAAAAGATGAAACAAGCTTGGAAGGAGGGCATCTTCCAACTAGAGGCTGATCAGGGAAGTTTTCTGGAGTTTCTGAGAGTACGCCTCATATATTTACTGCCTGATTCAAGATTAAGTCTTATATATACTACCAAATGTAAAATAGACAGCTAGTGGGAAGCAGCCGCATAGCACAGGGAGATCAGCTCAGTGCTTTGTGCCCACCTAGAGGGGTGGGATAGGGAGGGTGGGAGGGAGATGCAAGAGGGAGGAGATGTGGGGATATATGTATATGTATAGCTGATTCACTTTTTATAAAGCAGAAACTAACACACCATTGTAAAGCAATTACACTCCAATAAAGATGTTTTAAAAATTTTTTTAAAAGATTAAGTCATTTAAAAAATATACCATAGGATAGCTGATCTTGAAGTTTGGTAGTTTCTTACCAAACTAAACAGTCTGACCATACATTCCAGTAATCACACTCCTTGGTATTTATCCAGAGGAGTTTAAAACTTATGCACACACAAAAATCTGCACATGGATCCTTGTTGCAATTTTATTCTTTTTTTTTTTTTTTTGCGTTACGCGGGCCTCTCACTGTTGTGGCCTCTTCTGTTGTGGAGCACAGGCTCCAGACGCGTAGGCTCCACGGCATGTGGGATCTTCCCGGACTGGGGCACTAACCTGTGTCCCCTGCATTGGCAGGCGGGCCCTCAACCACTGCACTACCAGGGAAGCCCCACAATTTTATTCTTAATTGCCAAAACCTTGAGACAACCAGGATGCTGTTCAGTAGGTGAATGGATAAATAAACTGTGGCACATCCATACAATGGAATATTATTCAGCACTAACAAGAAATGAGCTATCAAGTCGTGAAAAGACATGTAGGGATATTAAATGCATATTGCTAAGTGAAAGAAGCCAATCTGAAAAGGCTACATACTGCATGATCCCAAACACATAATATTCTGGAAAAGGCAAAACTGTAGAGAGAGTAAAGAGATCAGTGGTTGCCAGGGGCTGGGGCATAGGGAGGAGTGAGGGAGGAGTGAATGGGCAGAGCATGGAGGATGTTTAAGGCAGTGAAATTATTCTGTGTGATACTATAATGATGGAAGCATGTCCTTATGCATTGGTCAAACCCCATAGAATGTATACCAAGAATGAACCCTAATATAAACGTGATAGGAACGAGTCAATGTAGGTTCTTGGATTGTAACTAATGTACCACTCTAAGGCTGGATGTTGATAGTGGGGTAGGTTGTGTATGTATGGGGGCAAGGGATATGTGGGAACTCTTTGTACTTTCTGCCCAGTTTTGCTGTGAACCTAAAACTGCTCTAAAAATAAAGTCTGTTAAACAAACAAACAGTGTAGAATGAGGAAAATTCTGTCCATGAGCTTCTATGGTTCTTGAGGAAAAAGCAGCCTTCTACACTCTTCAAAGCTCAGAAGCCTTCCTGAACCTCATGCTGGGTGAGGTAGGTACTCACTCCTTGGACCACCCCCACTCCATGACTTTAGTTGCTCATCTCCTCTCTAGACTGCAAGACCCTTGAGGGCAGGAACTGTGTTTTATTCAGCGTTGCATCCCCATTGCCTGGTATCTATCAGATGATTAATGCACGTGTGCAATGAATCAGAGAGTGTGGGCAGCTACGGAGCTGCCCTAAAACATGCTTGACTGAAGCCGTAGCTCTGAATGCCTCACAACACAGCCCTCTGGGAAAGCACCCTCTGAATCAACACTCTCTCCTGAGAAAACGGGACAACTGCTTCTGGCGGTACTGTGTTGAGTTCTGCTTGAGAGGCCATCTGAACAAAAAGCTGCTATTTCTGAAAATATCTCAAAAATAGAGAAAGTTAAAGCACCAGGTTGGCTTTCTTAACTGAAAGAAAACTCTCTAGATGAGGAAAATATTACACCAGAAAATGGGAAACTGACTAGGATCTGGCTGACCTGGTTTTAGGCCTAACTCTTTCACTTACTGACTGTGTGAAGGTGGACACATCTGTGAGCCTGGTTCTTTGAGAATAGAACAGGCAAACCCTCGGGTTGGATGAGCCCAAATCTCTCTTTTACCTTTGTGATTTAGTACAGCCCAACAGCAAAGGAAGTACTTTTAGCCTTCATGGTCTACGTCTTTTCTGAAGCAATTTACCAGCTATCCTTGCTATATTTCCATTTGTCAACTTGTTTATAATAATCTTCATTTCATGTATGGTGCTCATATTCTCAGTTTGCCCTCGCCCACACCCCACCCTAGATTAAAGGACTCTCTATGCCCTTTTCTGCAGACTGTGGCTCCCTTTGCAAAGCACTGGCCAAGATCAGAGATCAGAAGGAGGAGGAGACCAGGGTATTTCTTCCCCATTCCTTCTCTGGTATATTAGTTTCCTAAGGTTCTCAAAACAAATTACCGCAAACTGTGTGGCTTAAAACATTAGAAAAGATTCACTCTCACAGCTCTGGAGGACAGATGTCTGAAATTAAGGTGTCAACAGGGTTAGTTCTTTCTGAGGCTCTTGGGGAGAATGTATTTCATGCTTTTCTCCTGGCTTCTGGTGGCTGCTGGTGATCCTTGTAATGCCTTGGCCTGTAGAAGCATCATTCCAATCTCTGCCTCCATTTTCTTTTCTTTTCTTCTTTTAAATTTTATATTGGAACATAGCTGATTAACAATGTTGTGTTAGTTTCAGGTGTACAGCTAAGTGATTCTGTTATACATATACATGTATCTATTCTTTTTCAGATTATTTTCCCATTTAGGTTATTACAGAATAGTGAGCAGAGTTCCCTGTGCTATACAGTAGATCCTTGTTGGTTATCTATTTTAAATGCAGTAGGGTGTACACGTCAATCTTAAACTCCCAAACTATGTCTCCCTCCCACCCTTCCCCCTGGTAACCATCAGTTCATTCTCTAAGTCTGTGAGTCTGTTTCTATTTTGTAAATAAGTCCACTTGTATAATTTTTATTAGATTCTGCATATGAGTGATATCACATGTTATTTGTCTTTCTCTGTCTGACTGACTTCACTTAGTAGGATAATCTCCAGGTCCTTCCATGTCGCTGCAAATGTCTCTGCCTCCATTTTCACATGGCTCTTTCCTCTGTGTATTTCTGTGTTTCAAATCTCCCTCTCTTATCTCTTATTAGGACACTGGTCACTGGTGTCCATCCTAAATCCAGAATGATCTCATCATGAGATCCTTGAAAATATTTGAGATACTTGAAAACATGTGAGAACCTTGAAAGACCCTATTTCCAAATAAGGTCACGTTTTTAGGTACAAAGGATTAGGACTTGGAAATATCTTTGGGGGGCTACAGTTTAATCCTCTGCACCTGCCCTGATGTCATGCCCCAGGTAAAAGCAGAGACTTATGGAGGAGAGATGTTCTGATTCTCCTTGGTCACACTATTTCTTCTCCTTGTCCCTTTAACTCTAGGAGTGGTAATGACTTCTCATTATTGGCTGGACTCAGAGACCCTATTATAAGGGATAGAGTTAGTGGATATCCTTCTAGTCCAAAAAAAATGTGGGAATAAAAATTGTATTCCTGGAAAATAACTGGCAAGAAGTAAAAGTGAGCTTGGGCAGAATTCATAAGGATGCAAGCTAGGCAGGAAGGTAAAGGGTGAATTTTATGTTTTTCTCTAAAGAAGAACCATCTTATATTTGGTTCATTTTTTTCCAAGTCTTTTTTCAGTTCATTGTTATAGTGCAGTGTGAAAATAAGAAGTTATAAAAAGTTTAAGTTAAGGACTTGCCTGAAATTAATGTCATCTCCAAAAGGACATTTAGGTCAAGTATATTGGGATGTTTTTAAAAAGTATTGCTTTGGTGCCTTCCCCTTGATCTACTAAATTAGAACCCCCATAAACAGGTTCTAGGTAATTTTACACTCAACTTTCAAACAACAAGAGATTAATTTGCGAACATTTGGGGTAGAGCAGTCTCAGTTTTGGTTCCCCAAACAAGGATTTGAGAACACGTGCTTTGTTGGAGAGGTGGTCCTAGGAAAACACTGGCAGGGGAGTGGGAAGTGAGTCAGGGAAAGGAAGGAAGCCAAAAAGAGTTCATTCTCAGGACAGTTACCATTTTCTGCCACTGGCACTCAGTCCTGATGGGAGATTCTGGATGATTGTGTAGGAATGCCTGCATCATCCTGATTGAGACATGAGGAATCTAGAGTATTTACCCCTCAATTCCCTTCCCATCTTTGGTTGAGCTGCTTCCAGGGCATTAACCTTCCAGCGCTTCCTGCTTGTCCTCCTTGCTGGGCTGAAGACAAGTCCTCAGAGTTGTGGATACTTGCAGTAAGCAGCTTTGTCTTGTAGAGGTAAATATTAAGGGTGTTATACGTGGGGCATTGAATAGCATCTGTTAAAGAAATTAATATCCTTGAAGAAAAAGACAAAACCAAAAATACAGACATCCTTTCTATTTATTTGTCAGACTAAGACAGATTGTACATATATCTAAAAGTCTTCCTTCTTCCTCTATCCTTGCCATGGCTGAATGATGGGCAGAGGGTAATTCTCCCACCCTATTGACAGGGTTGGCCATGTGACTTGTCTTTGTCCAATGGAAAGTTAAAAGATGTGATGGGAGCACAGGCTTTAAATCACTTGCATGGTTTGGCTTGACCTCCTGTATTCCTGTCATCTACATTTTTACCTAGAATTCCACTTTGGGGAACTGATCCTACAGAAATATACATGTACACAAATAATTATGCAAAATGATGGTCATCGTAGAATTGATTGTAAAGGCAAAAAATTGGGAGGAACCTAATAGAAGAATGGGTAAATAAGTTTTAGTATATTCTTACTGTGAAATTTTATGCAGTATGTCTTTACATGGAGAGATGTGAATGGTATATAAAATAAGAAAAGCAAATTGTAGAACTCTATATAATACCATTTTTGTAATAACAAAAATTATAGCTGTGCATATGCAAAGGTGCATATTTGCATCTTTATTATATACATATAGAAAAAACCCTCAAAGTATCTCTGGGCACTGCAGTTGGGAGAAGTAGAGAAAAGGAAACTGCGGCTGACAGTTTTTTAGATGTCATATATTCAACATGTATACGATGAAAAATTTAATGAGGAAAAGATACAAAATGAAGGTGAGAGCTTCTTTCCTTCCCTTAACACCAGCTCCCATCCCACGGATAATAGTTTCCTGTAACTCATTCCAGAAAAATGTTTTAATGCATATAGTCATATAGTATAAGCATCTATTTATTGGTTCTAATAAAAATGCTACACATTGTACTGCTCCTTGTTCTTTTGCTTTTGATGACACAGAACTACCTTATTCTTTTCACAGAGGCATCCTCATTCTATCGTATGGATTTACAGTAATTTAGTTAACATGTCCCCTTCTTTTGAATGCTGGATGTTTCTAGCCTTTTGCTATTGCAAAACAATGTAGCAATAAACATTCTTGTACATACATTTTGCTAAACATTTGCAACTATATGTATTGGGTAAATTTCTGTCAGAGGGATTACTAGTGAAAGGAGATGGACATTTTAAATGCTGACAGATATTGTCAGAAAGAATGTACCAATGTACATTTCCACCAATGATTTATGAGACTGCTCATTTCCCCTTCAGTCTTGCAGTACTAGTTGTCATAAAATATCTCTATTTTCCAATCAGGTAAATAAAAAAAAAATCTTATCTTTTTGTCACTGTAGTTTTGATTATTTGCATTTATTTCATTTTGAGTGAGGTTTTACATCTTGTCATTTGTTTTCTCGATGGTTGTGTGCCTTTTTCTATTAACACTAGTTTCTTCTGAACATTTTTCTCCTGGGTTAGTCTTTTTTTTTTCATACTGACACGTATAAACTCTTTGACAATTGAGGAAGTTTAACTTTTTACCATTTGCTTTGTAAATACATTTTCCCAGTTTGCCATTAGCCTTTTGGTTTGGTTTATGGCATTTTCCTCCATGCAGCTTTTTAAATTGTTTATATGGTCAAATACATTAATTCTGTTTCTTAATGGCTTTTGGATTTTGTTCTTACTTAAAATGGCCTTCCTTATCACAAATTATAAATTCTTCTAGAACTTTAATTTTTTATGTTTAAATCATTGATGCAGCTAGAATTTATTTTGGTGAACAGAGGACGCTTTAACTTTGTAGACATCTACACCGTTTGAGTTTTCTAAACTAAGCATGTATTTGATTCAGTAATTTAAAAATTGCAGTAAAGGAGAAAATGAAGGTAAAGCATAATAACCCAGAGGATAAGGCCTGGAGACAGAAAGCCCAGGTAAGAACTATTTTATTTTATTTTATTTTATTTATTTTTTGCGGTACGCAGGCCTCTCACTGTTGTGGCCTCTCCCGTTGTGGAGCACAGGCTCCGGACGCACAGGCTCAGCGGCCATGGCTCACGGGCCCAGCCGCTCCACGGCATGTGGGATCTTCCCGGACCAGGGAACGAACCCGTGTCCCCTGCATCGGCAGGCGGATTCTCAATCACTGCACCACCAGGGAAGCCCTAAGAACTATTTTAATAGTCTTGGTCGGACACGTTCATTCAATACACTGACCACCTATTATTTGTCAGGCCCTGTGCTAGGTCCTGAAGACATAATAAGGGCCTAGATTGATAGTTTGACAATGGTAATGGGAAGGAGGGAAAGGATTGGTGGAAGTATTTTAGCTCGTAGAACGATCACCATGGCAACAGGAGCCTGAATCATCACTATGGAGACACGGTGCTTGAAATTATGACTAGAGGGATACTGTGACTCTGTTGGTGAGGATTTTGAAAAAGGTAGAACAGGTATTTACAGATGTTTCAAAATGACACTGTTTCTTGCTCAGTTGAGGTTATTGCCTCGCTTTCCCCAGTGCTCTGTTTCAGGGAGGCTAAAGATAAAATATTTCAAAGACAACATAGACTAAGTAAGACAAAACACAAGTTTATTTGATCATTGCTACTCGTGAATGCACCAGCCAGAGAAGAGCCTTTTATTCAAAGAAGTTGCCATCCAATACGACATGTATTACATATAAAGTGACTTGGCATGCTGGACCTCTGATCACTGGGCTGCTTGGTTGTAGGAGAGATCGCTCAGACACACGTTTTTCTCTGCAGCAACATAAAGACTTCTGTCCAACACTTAAAGCCAAAGAGAACTTACATGTGGTTGGGAGTGAGGCTTAGTTTGAATGGAATATTCGACCAGGGCTTGAGCTATACCCTTGAGCTATTTGATTATAGCCAATATGTGATAGGCCTCACCTGCTCATCAGTACAAATGAGGTCAAATTTATCATCATGTCCAAATAATAATGCATTTTGCCTGTCCTGCCCATCCTTTCACACAGAACCTCCAGCCTCACTATCAGGGAAACTGGGACCTTGGGCAGTCTTGGGGTCAGAGGGCTTCATATAGGGTCCAAGTCAGTCTGTGACACTCCTGTATTTCTGCCCCTACCTGGAAGGATGCTGTTTCTTGCTCTGCCTGTGGTCACTGGTCATGCCACAGCTGACCCCTTCCTGAAGTGCCCGGCCACTATGTCAGCCTAAAAGAGGTTATTGCTGCTCTTTTACCAGTCCCCTAGACACTTCCCTGATCCCCACAGTGCAGCTCAAACTAGGTTTGCACTTTGGGTGTGTGTTTTCTTTTTCTTTTAATTTCTTAAAAGTGAAGTATAGTTGACATACAATATTATACTAGTTTCAAGTGTACAGCATAGTGATTTGACATTTATATATATATTACAAATTGATCACCATGATAAGTCTAGTAGCCATCTGTCACCATACAAAGTTATAACAAAATTATTGACAATATTCCCTATGCCGTACATTACATCCCATGACTTATTTTATAACTGGGAGTTTGTACCTCTTGATCCCCTTCCCCTATTTCTCCCAATCCCACACCCCTCTCACCTCTAACAACCACCAGTTTGTTCTCTGTATCTATGAGTCTGTTTCTGCTTTGTTTTGTTTTTTAGATTCCACATATAAATGAAAGCATACAGTATTTGTCTTTCTCTGTCTGACTTATTTTATTGTACTTAGCATAATACCCTATAGGTCCATCCATGTTATTACAATATATATATATATATATATATATATATATATGTGTGTATATATATATATATATATATATACACACACACACATATATATACACACACACACATATATATATATACAAGTCTATATATGTATATATATATATATATGTATTCATACCACATCTTCTTTATTCATCTATCAATAGACACAAGTTATTTCCGTATCTTGGCCAATGTAAATAGTGCTGCAATGAACGTAGCATTGCATTTATCTGATACAGGTATTGCTACCCCAGCTTTCTTTTTATTTCCGTTTGTATGGTGTATCTTTTTCCATCCCTTCACTTTCAGACTGTATGTATCTTTAGATCTGAAGTGAGTCCCTTGACACAGTATATATATATATATATATATATATATATATATATATATATATAAAATATATATATGTATAGTTTTTGTATTCATTCAGCTACCTTATGTCTTTTGATTGAAGCACTTAGTCCATTTACATTCAAGATAATTATTGATAAGTATGTACTTATTGTCATTTTGTTAATTGTTTTCTGATTATTTTTGTTGTTCTTCTCTGTTTCTTCTTCTCTTCCTCACTTCCCTTCTGATTTGATGACTTTCTTTAGTATTACGTTTGTATTCCTTTCTCTTTATTTTTTGTGTATCAATTATAGGATTTTGGTTTGTGGTTACCATGAGACCCACATATAACAACCTATGTACATAGCAGTTTATTTTAAGTTGACGGTTGCTTAAGTTCAAGCACATTCTAAAAGCACTATATTTTTACTCCCCCATCACATTTTATGTTTTGACATCATATTTTACATTTTTTTGTGTATCACTTAGATATAAGTGATTATACTACTTTTGTCTTTTAATCTTCATAGTAGCTTTATTGGTGGTTGATTCACTATATGTTTGCCTTTATCAGTGATACTTTTTTCTTTCATAATTTTCTTGTTTCTACTTATGGCCTTTTCTTTCCATTTAAAGAAGTCCCTTTAATGATTTCTTGTAGGGCTGGTTTAGAGGTGATGAACTCCATTAACTGCTGATTGTCTGTGAAACTCTGTCTCTCATTCAGTTCTGAATGATAACTTTGTAGGGTAGAATATTCTTGGTTGTGATTTTTATTTTTCCCTTTCAGCACTTGGAATACATTGTGCTAGTCTCTTCAAGCCTGTAAAGTTTCTGCTGAAAAATCAGCTGAGAATGTTATGAGGGTTCCCTTGTATGCAACTAGTTGTTTTTCTCGTGCTTTTATTTATTTATTTATTTATTTATTTATTTATTTATTTATTTATTTATTTTTGGCTGTGCTGTGAGGCTAGCAGGATCTCAGTTCCCTGACCAGGGATTCAACCTGGACCACAGCAGTGAAAACCTTGAATCCTAACCACTAGGTCACCTGGGAATTACCTCATGCTTTTAAGAGTCTCTTATCTTTAACTGACATTTTAATTATAATGTGTCTTGGTGTGGGTCTCTTTGGGTTCAGCTTGTTTAGGATTCTGTGCTTCCTGGACCTGGATATTTGTTTCCTTCACCAGGTTAGGGAAGTTTTCAGCCATTATTTCTTCAGCTAGGTTTTCTGTCCCTTTCCCTCTCTCTTCTTCTGGGACTCCCACAATGTGAATGTTAGTACACTTGATGTCATCCTAGAGGTCCCTTAAACTGTCCTCATTTTAAAAAAATTCTTTTCTCTTTGTGTGGTACTGATTTCCACTACCCAGTCTTCCAGATCACCCATCCATTCTTCTGCATCTTCTAATATGCTGTTGATTCTCTAGCATATTTTTCATTTCAGTTATTGTATTCTTCAGTTCTGATTGGTTCTTTTTTATATTTTCTATCTCTCTGTTGAAGTTCTCACTTCTTCTCCCAAGTTTAATGAGCATCTTTATGACTATTACATCGAACTCTTTATCTGGTAAATTGCTTATGTCTGTTTCATTTAGCTCTTTTATTTTTTCTGAGGTTTTGTCTTTTTCTTTTGTTTGGAAAGTATTCCTTTGTCTCCTCATTTTGCCTAACTCTCTGTGTTTGTTTCTATTTATTACATATATCGGCTCTGTCTCCTGATCTTGAAAGCGTGGTCCTATGTAGAAGGTGTCCTGTGGGGCTCAGTGGCACAACCCTCCTGGCTGTCAGTCAGGTGCTCCAGTGGTATCCCCTGTGTGGGCTTCATGTGCTCTCTTGTTGTGGTTGGGCTGTGATTGCTGCAGGTGGGCTGGTGGGCAGGGCTGGCCCCCTGGATTGGGAGCCTCTTTGGAGGGGCACCTGTGCTGGCCAAGGCAGCACATCAGGTGGGGCAGGACGGCAGCTGCTTTGGTGGGCATGAATTTTCCTAAAGCTCTAGGATAACCAAAGGGAAGTTTAAACCTGGTTACCAGATGAGACTTGGCTTTTGGAGCCAAGGTCCAGGCTCAACCACCTCTATGTGACAGAGGCCCATTTGCCTCCATTCTGGAGTGCCCTCAACATGCCTCTATTTCTTTTCATAAAGTGATCCTGTAAAATCGATTTCTGATGTGAGCTTAGCAAACATCTTGGAACTTGAAAACTTTAATTCAGTCAGGTCAACGTTCAGGTTCACCAGGAATGTTTGGGGTTCCCAACTCACAGGCCTCTACCCTGGCTGGTGCTGTTGGTGCCCTGCACTGTGAATCACTTATTAACATTTAGGGGGGAAAACTATGAGGAATGGCTGCACATTGTAATCACCTGTGGGCTTGGAAAATACTGGCACCTGGGTTCCATTCCCCAGACATTCTGATTTAATCAGTCTGGAGTGTGCTTGGGCATGGAGTTGTTTTAAATTTTCCCAGGTTATTCTAATACCGAAGGTGAGAAACTGCTCTCACCAAAGTTATAATGGGGCAAACTAAACAGAAATTATTCTCTGTTAGAGAAATCAAAGTATAGTAATCTTTGGCCTTATCAGTTTCCAGAAATGGAGAGTAGACATCCTTCACGTCTTTCATAGGCTCCCCTGGAATCCCCATAGCAACCAGCTGGAATTGACTCCATGGTCTGCATCTGATTGATTCCTAGGTATCCCGTAGGATACCACTGGAAACCATTGGAATAGACTAGACATTAGAATAATTTGTGTGGACTATTAAGTGCTTGGTAAATGCTTATTAACATTATTATCTGGTCAGAAGCTGGCTCTGCTGGGCATTTGAACACAGACAGTGTCCTCTCCTTTTCTTTATTTCTCTCTCTCTTTCCTCCCTTCCTTTCTTTCTTCCTTTTTTTTTTTTTTTTTTTTTGCGGTACGTGGGCCTCTCACTGTTGTGGCCTCTCCCGTTGTGGAGCACAGGCTCCAGACGCACAGGCTCAGCAGTCATGGCTCACGGGCCCAGCCGCTCCGCGGCATGTGGGATCTTCCTGGACCGGGGCACGAACCCGTGTCCCCTGCATCGGCAGGCGGACTCTCAACCACTGTGCCACCAGGGAAGCCCTTTCTTTCTTTCTTTCTTTCTTTCTTTCTTTCTTTCTTTCTTTCTTTCTTTCTTTCTTTCTTTCTTTCTTTCTTTCTTTCTTTCTTTCTTTCTTTCTTTCTTTCTTTCTTTCTTTCTTTCTTTCTTTCTTTCTTTCTTTCTTTCTTTCTTTCTTTCTTTCTTTCTTTCTTTCTTTCTTTCTTTCTTTCTTTCTTTCTTTCTTTCTTTCTTTCTTTCTTTCTTTCTTTCTTTCTTTCTTTCTTTCTTTCTTTCTTTCTTTCTTCCTTTCTTCCTTCCTTCCTTCCTTCCTTCCTTCCTTCTCTTTCTTCCTTTCTTTTTCTTTCTTTCTTTCTTCCTTCCTTCTCTTTCTTCCTTTCTCTTTCTTTCTTTCTTTCTTTCTTTCTTTCTTCCTTCCTTCCTTCCTTCCTTCCTTCCTTTCTTTCTTCCTTTCTTCCTTCCTTCCTTCCTTCCTTCCTTCCTTCCTTCCTTCCTTCCTTCCTTTCTTTCTTTTTTTCCTTCTTTCCTTTTTATGTCCTAAACCTTAAGAACCCTACTGGGAAACAGTAAGAGTAAAGCCAACTGGAATAGGCTCTACCATACAGATACAATCCCGCAAAATCCATTTCAAATAACACAGCAAAGTGTCAGTAGTCTTACTTCTACATGGAAGAAGACTGGGTGGGATGTGCCTCATCTTCTTGAACTTGGGTCAATCATTCAGATATTATTTTCTAGGTTTGGACTCTTCATTGTGCTTGGTAACTGGGAGAGGCAATGAACCCAGGCATCAGATATTTGTGGAAAAAAGAAAGAAAGAAGAAAAAAGAAAGAAAGAAAGAGAGAAAGAGACAGAGAGAGAGAGAGAGAGAGAGAGAGAGAGAGAAGGAGGGAGGGAGGGAGAGGGGAAGGAAGGAGGGAAAGAAGGAAAGAGATTATTCTGCCTAAATCTCTTAACCTAGCTGCTATGTACCTCATGAGAGGCCAGTGTATTCTGTAGAGGGTCTCTTATAATGTGGACATGGGGCCTGCCTGAGCTCCACCACCACAGTGCCCAGGAATTGTGGGGTTGCATGGAGTCATAGTATAATATATAACACAGATGGTTGAAGGGATGGAATCAGCCACACTGGTTTGAGGGCATCAATGTGTTTTCACACTTTCTCAGCTTGTCTCAGATGCAATCCTTGAGAACAGGTGGGATGGAGCACCTATAATAGCGTTAACAATAATACATGGTATCTAGTGATGAGCTCTAGAGTGGGACTGCCTGGGATCAAATTCAGCTTTACCAGTTATTAGCTGTGTAACTGTGGGCAAGTTTCCTAGTTCTCTATGACTTAGTTTACCTCCCTGTAAAATGAGAGTGATAATAATAGTACCTACTTCGTAGGGTTTTGATGAGGATTAAACAGAGCACTATAGTAATAATAAGGTACTATATAAATACAAGTTTCCCCCACTCTCTGAACGTAGAGCATTCCTATGAAAGCTTTTGTAAGCTGAAATGTTGTAAAGGGGAAAAGCAATTACCTTAAGACACATCTTGCTAACAGATGCACAAAACAAATCAAGATAAAGCACAGATGCTCACAGACACAGTTCAAAGCTTGGAGGCTTAATGCTGAGACTTTGAGTGTAGTTCCCAGGGACAGAGTTTGGTGGTGCTACTCTCCCTGACTGGGGAGTGTGCTGCCTCTATAAGGGTTTCTGTTGTACTTGATTGTTGCTTTTTGGGTAAAGGTGAAATTCCTCTTCCAATTTCTTTCAGTTAGTGAAAACAGGTACTAATGCAGGTCTACTGTAAAAGCCAAGAAGTGTAAAGCAAACTTTCAAAAAGGAAGGGATACCTGTATAAGGTACTGTGATAATAATGGGGTTGTTGTGAGGATGAAATAAGACATTACAAAAACATTTCACATACTGTTTAGCAGATATTCAATGCTCAGTGGAGTTAACTTTGATTTTTATGGTTATTATGGCAAGGGAGAGAACACACAGATTTGGTGTCAGTCAGACCTGGGTTTCAGTCTTAACTCTGCCACTTATTGTATAACCTAGGGCAACCTAAATTTCCTGAGCTCCGGTTTCCTCAGCCATGGCATGGGGACAGCAGCAGCCCAAACCTCACTAGGTTATGGTTTGGACTAAAGCAGCTCTAGCTGGCTCCCAGTAGGCAGTCAATCAAGGGCAGCTATCATTATTGACTAAGACCTGATGAAGAGGCCATCTCACAGTGGACTTTCTGCTTTCTCTTCTTCTGGGCTCAAGCTCTCAGGGTTGGGTAACCTCTGTGGGGTCCCTGTATGCCCCTGCCTTCACCACTGCTGTAAGGCCCCTTTTGTCCTCAGCTCTCAGATTGTTCCCAAATGTGGAAATTAACGATTTCTTCCTGTAGGTGACAACCTGGTCGGGAATCTGGCAATGATTTTGAGCCTATCGCTGCCAGGAACCTTACGGTGGCCTAATGCCACAGTCATTGTCCACCAGTTAAGCCTGAACACACCAGAGGACGCTGACCTCCAACATTCTTGGAGGGCCTGAGAACTCCCACCTTTGGACGGCCAGGATGTGTGAGTCCGAATGCCAGGACTTCCCAGGGCCTCCTTCTAATCTGCAGGAGGAATGCGCACAGGTTAGGTGACCACCTGAGCCCCGCCAATGGCCGATCGTAACATCCCGAGCTGAGACTCCGGGCTGGTTTGCCTGAGACCCACTGTCCTCGCTGTCAACCACAGCATTCTGGAGGAAGGATGAGTGCGCATCACCCCCTGGTGGCGGTGGAGCAGACATCAGCCGGGCCAGGTGGTATAGTGCTCCCGGGGCTGTCTCTTCTTCGTCTCGGGAAGGCGGTTAGCGCTGCTGCGGGGACCGCTCGGTCGCGGTGGGGACCAGCTCTGAAATCTCTTGGCTTCTCAGAGGCAGTTGCTGTGGTGCTGTGACGGCACTGCACTGCCTCGCATAAACATTCCTCCTCCCAAACCCACCTAGCCGCCTCGCCCATACCTGTTTCTGCTTTGATGGAGAAGAGGACAGTTTTTTTTTTTATTTCAAACTTAATTCCATGGTTATTGGGGATTATTCCATGGTTATTTTTTCTTGAGCTATTTTTGTTAAGTGTTGTGTTTTTCTGTATACTTTTCCAAAGCGGCTCAGCGTTGACCCGTGCTTATCTTGCTGGGGTCAGGGCGGGCTCCTGTAGGCGCTCAGACCCCGGGCTCTCTCCAGGCGCGCTCGGGAGTTGGGCGACAGCACGGAAGGTCCTTCCCGCTGTACAAGGGCCGCCTGCGCAGGTGGGTTCTCGAACTTGTGCGAGCCCAGGACGCATCTGGTCACCGCCCGAGAGATTCAACATAAGCGGGGGCTGCCAGCACCGAAACCAGCAGGGGTGCTTTCCCGCGCGAAAGGCGGCACATCTCTCTCTGCTCCCGAAGCCCGCTCGATGTCGCTTTCTGTCCATGGGCCCGCGCGCCACCACTGTTAGGCCTTCTCGGGGAGAGCAGGACCGCGACCGGCCCCGAGATGGGCGATCCACTTTTTAGGCATAGAAATTATTTGGGGCTGCTCTAAGAGCGGCCTTGGCGGGGTACACTTTGGTGGGGCTGAACGTCGACTTCCCAGGCGGAGGGTAGCTCAGGCTGCCCGCAGGAGACCGGCACGCAACTGGATTTGCAAAGCCAAGAATCGAAACTGCCTCTTTACCAAGAAGTGGTGAAAAAGCTGGGACGCAATATTAGGAATCCGGCCTCTCCTTTGTCACGTGACCTTCCTGAGTTTTCTTTGGAATAAAGTCGCTGCAAATTAGGCCAGATGTGGGAGCCATTCTTTAAGGTGTCAGGAAAATAGTAACAGTGTATCTTGTGTCTACAGATATGCAATGAAGGGTGGCGGTGTTAATCATGGGAGTACCCATCCACCTACAAGAGCCCGCCCTGACCCCAGCAAGATAAGCATGGGTCAACGCTGAGCCGCTTTGGAAAAGTATACAGAAAAACACATCACTTAACAAAAATAGCTCAAGAAAAAATAACCATGGAATAATCCCCAATAACCATGGAATTAAATTTGAAATTAAAAAAACTGTCCTCTTCTCCATCAAAGCAGGCTCAGATAGTTTTAGGAGGATTTTTCTCAAACTTTCAAAGAACAGAGAAGCCTTGCTCTCCTTTTTAAACATTGTTTCAGAGAATAGAAAAAGTGGGAAGACTCCCAACTCATGTCATGATGCAATGCTTATACCCAAAGACAGTACTCAAAAGGTTTAGATTACTGTTGTTTATGACCAGAGATGCAAAAATCCTAAACAAAATATTCTCAAATACAGCAGTATATTAAAAATGCATCACAATCAAGGAGGATTTATCTCAGGAATACAAGAGTGGTTTAACATCAGATAAAAATCTATCAGTGTAATTTACCACACCATAAAAGTAAAGGAGAAAAACCACACAATCCCCTGAATAGATGCATTTATGCATTTATGCATTCAGTGATAACTCATGGTAAAACTTTCAGCAAACTAGGAATAAAGGGTATCTTTCCAAGTGTACAGCAAATATCATACTTACTGGTGAAATGTGAGGAGTGCCATGAAAGCCAGGTGCAAGGCCAAGATGGCCACTATTAGCACCACTACTCTGCACTGTAACAGAGGATCTGGCCTTGAGCTGTTCCATATGGTTGCCACTAGCCACGGGTGGTTTTTCAAATTTAACTAAAAATTCAGTTCCTGCATCTCTCTAGCCATATTTCAACTGCTAAATAGCCATATGTGGCTACTGTACTGGACAACCCAGCTATAGAACATTTCCATCATTATAGAAAGTTCTATTAGGTAGTGCTAGTCTTAGCCAATATAATAAAACCAAGAAAATGAAATAAGAGGCCTAAGGATTAGAAAGAAAAAAATGTTTCCCCTATTTGCAGACAATATGATTGTTTACACAGGGTATCTAAGAAAACTGTTAGAATCTGCAGATAAAGTATTACTATTAATGAGTTTAGCAACGTTGCTATACACAGGATCAACATAATAATAGCACATATTGACATTTACTATATGTCTGGCACTGTGCCACGAGCTTTCATATACTCTTACATGTTAAAGTTAATTCTTTTTTTAAAATACGTCTTTATTGTAGTATAATTGTTTCACAATACTGTGTTAGTTTCTGTTGCACAACAAAGTGAATCAGCCATATGCATACGCATGTACCCATATCCCCTCCATCTTGAGCCTCCCTCCCATCCTCCCTTTCCTACCTCTCTAGGTCATTGTAAAGCACCAAGCCGATCTCCCTGTGCTATGCTGCTGCTTCCCACCAGCCAACTATTTTACATCTGGTAGTGTACATACATTGTTGCTACTTACATGTCACCCCAGCTTCACCCTCCCACCCCAGGTCATCAAGTCCATTCTCTATGTCTACCTCTTTATTCCTGCCTGAAACTAGGTTCATCAGTACCATTTTTTAAAAAAATTCCATATATATGCGTTAGCATACAGTATTTGTTTTTCTCTTTCTGACTTACTTCACTCTGTATGACAGACTCTAGGTCCATCCACCTCACTACAAATAACTCAATTTTGTTTCTTTTTTTATTTTTTGCGGTACGTGGGCCTCTCACTGTTGTGGCCTCTCCTGCTGCGGAGCACAGGCTCCAGACACGCAGGCTCAGCGGCCATGGCTCACAGGCCCAGTCGCTCCATGGCATGTGGAATCTTCCCGGACCAGGGCACGAACCCGTGTCCCTTGCATCAGCAGGCGGACTCTCAACCACTGCGCCACCAGGGCAGCCCTCAATTTTGTTTCTTTTTATGGCTGAGTAACACCCTTTCCAGCATTTATTGTTTCTAGCTTTTTTGATAATGGTCATTCTGACCAGCATAAGGTGATACCTCATTGTAGTTTTGATCTGCATTTCTCTGATAATTAGTGATGTTGAGCATCTTTTAATGTGCCTCTTGGCCATCTGTATGTCTCCTTGGTGAAATGTCTATTTAGGTCTTCTGCCCATTTTTTAACTGGATTGTTTGTTTTTTTGATATTGAGCTCCATGTGCTGTTTGTATATTTTGGAGATTAATCCTTTGTTTGTTGTTTCATTCACAAATATTTTCTCCCATTCTGAGGGTTGTCTTTTTGTCTTGTTTATGGTTTCTTTGCTGTGCAAAAGCTTTTAAGTTTAACTAAATCCCATTTGTTTATTTTTGTATTTATTTCTGTTACTTAGGAGATAGGTCAAAAAAGATCTTGCTGTGGTTTATGTCAAAGAATGTTTTTCCTACATTTTCCTCTAAAAGTTTTATAGTGTCTGGCCTTACATTTAAGTCTTTAATCCATTTGGAGTTTATTTTTGTATATGGTGTTTGGGTGTGTTCTAATTTCATTTTCTTATATGTAGCTGTCCAGTTTTCGCAGCACCACTTATTGAAAAGGCTGTCTTTTCTCCACTGTATGTTCTTGCCTCCTTTGTCGTAAATCAGGTGCTCATATGTGTGGGGGTTTATCTCTGGGCATTCTATCCTGTACCATTCATCTATATTTGTTTTTGTGCCAGTACCATACTGTCTTGATTACTGTAGCTTTGTGGTATAGTTTGAAGTTGGGGAGCCTGATTCCTCCAAGTCCATTTTTCTTTCTCAAGATTGCTTTGGCTATTTGGGGTCTTTTGTGTTTCCATATGAATTGTAAGATTTTTTGTTCTAATTCTGTGAAAAAATGCCACTGGTAGTTTGATAGGGATTGCATTGAATCTGTAGATTGCTTTGGGCAGTATAGTCATTTTCACAGTATTGATTCTTCCAATCCAAGAACATGGTATATTTCTCCATCTGTTTATGTCATCTTTAATTTCTTTCATCAGTGTTTTATAGTTTTCCTCAGTACAAGTCTTTCGCCTCCTTAGGCAGGTTTATTCCTAGGTATTTTATTCTTTTTGTTGCAGTGGTAAATGGGAGTGTTTCCTTAATTTCTCTTTCTGATTTTTCATTGTTGTATAGGAATGCCAGAGATTTCTGTGCATTAATTTTGTATCCTGCAACCTTATCAGATTCATTGATTAGTTCTAGTAGTTTTCTGGTGGCATCTTTAGGATTTTCTATGTGTAGTATCATGTCAGCAGCAAATAGTGACAGTTTTACTTCTTCTTTTCCAATTTGGATTCCTTTTATTTCTTTTTCTTCTCTGATTGCCATGACTATGACTTCCAAAGCTATATTGAATAAGAGTGGCAAGAGTGGACATCCTTGTCTTGTTCCTGATCCTAGTGGAAATGCTTTCAGTTTTTCACCATTGAGTATGATGCTTGCTATGGGTTTGTCATATATGGCCTTTATTATGCTGAGGTATATTCCCTCTATGCCCACTTTCTGGAGAGTTTTTATCATAAACGGGTGTTGAATTTTGTCAAAAGCTTCTTCTGCATCTATTGAGATGATCATATAGTTTTTGTTTCAATTTGTTAATATGGTGTATCATATTGATTGATTTGTGTATATTGAAGAATCCTTGCATCCCTGGGATAAATCCCACTTGATCATAGTGTATGATCCTTTTAATGTGTTGTTGGATCCTGACTGCTAGTATTTTGTTGAGGATTTTTGCATCTATGTTCATCAGTGATATTGGTCTATAATTTTCTTTTTTTGTGAGAGCTTCTTCTGGTTTTAGTATCAGGGTGATGGTGACTTTGTAGAATGAATTTGGGAGTGTTTCTCCCTGTGCAATTTTTTGAAAGAGTTTGAGAAGGATTGGTGTTAGTGTTTCTCTAAATGTTTGATAGAATTTGCCTGTGAAGCCATCTGGTCCTGGACTTTTGTTTGTTGGAAAATTTTTAATTATGGTTTCAATTTCATTACTTGTGATAGGCCTGTTTATATTTTCTAATTCTTCCTGGTTCAGTCTTGGAAAATTGTACCTTTCCAATAATTTGTCTGTTTCTTCATGGTTGTCCATTTTATTGACATATAGCTGTTTGTAGTAGTCTCTTATAATCCTTTGTATTTCTGCAGTGTCAGTTGTGATTTCTCCTTTTTCATTTCTGATTTGCATCCTCTCCCTTTTTTTCTTGATGAGTCTGGCTAAGGGTTTATCTGTTTTGTTTATCTTCTCAAAGAACGAGCTTTTAGTTTCATTGATCTTTGCTATTGTTTTCTTTGTTTCTATTTCATTTATTTCTGCTCTGATCTTTATGATTTCTTTCCTTCCACTGACTTTCGGTTTTCTTTGTTCTTCCTTCTCTAGTTGTTTTCAGTGTAGGGTTAGATTGTTTATTTGAGATTTTTCTTGTTTCTTTAGGTGAGACTGAATTGCTATAAACTTCCCTCTTAGAACTGCTTTTGCTGCATCCCATAGGTTTTGGGTCATCGTGTTTTAATTGTCATTTGTTTCTAGGTATTTTTTAATTTCCTCTTTGATTTCTTCAGTGATCTCTTGGTTATTTAGCAGTGCACTGTTTAGTCTCCATGTATTTGTGTTTTTTACAGTTTTTTTTCTGTAACTGATTTCCAATCTCATAGCATTGTGGTCAGAAAAGATGCTTGATACGATTTCAATTTTCTTAAATTTTCTGAGGCTTGATTTGTGGCCCAAGATGTGATCTATCCTGGAGAATGTCCCATGTACACTTGAGAAGAAAGTGTATTCTGCCACTTTTGGGTGGAATGTTCTATAAATATCAATTAGATCTATCTGGTCTATTGTGTCATTTAAAGCTTGTGTTTCCTTATTTATTTTCATTTTGGATGATCTGTCCATTGGTGTAAGTGGGGTGTTAAAGTCCCCTACTATGATTGTGTTACTGTCAATTTCCTCTTATAGCTGTTAGCATTTGCCTTATGTATTGAGGTGCTTCTATTTTGGGTGCATAAACATTTTAGTTGTTACATCTTCTTGGATTGATCCTTTGCTCATTATGTAGTGTCCCTCCTTAACTCTTGTAATAGTCTTTATTTTAAAGTCTATTTTGTCTTATATAAGAATTGCTACTCCAGCTTTCTTTTGATTACCATTTTCATGGAATATCTTTTTCCATCTCTTCACTTTCAGTCTGTATGTGTCCCTAGGTCTGAAGTGGGTCTCTTGTAGACAGCATACATATGGGTCTTGTTTTTGTATCCATTCAGCCAGTCTGTGTCTTTTGGTTGGGGCATTTAATCCATTTACTTTCAAGGTTATTATTGATATGCATGTTCCTATTACCATTTTCTTAATTTTGGGGGTTTGTTTTTGTGGGTCTTTTTCTTCTCTTGTGTTTCCCTGCTTAGAGAATTTTCTTTAGCATTTGTTGTAAAGCTGGTTTGGTGGTGCTGAATTCTCATACCTTTTGTTTGTCTGAAAAGCTTTTGACTTCTCCATCGAATCTGAATGAGATCCTTTCTGGGTTGAGTAATCTTGGTTGCAGGTTTTTCTCTTTGTCACTTTAAGTATATCCTGCCACTCCTTCTGGCCTGCAGAGTTTCCACTGAAAAATCAGCTGATAATCTTATGGGGATTCCTTTGTATGTTATTTTTTGGTTTTCCCTTGCTGCTTTTAATATTTTTTCTTTGAATTTAATTTTTGTTAGTTTGATTAATCTGTGTCTTGGTGTGTTTTTCCTAGGGTTTATCCTGTAAGGGACTCTGTGCTTCCTGGACTTGGTGACTATTTCCTTTCCCATGTTAGGGAAGTTTCCCACTATAATGTCTTCAAATATTTTCTCAGACCCTTTCTTTTTCTCTTCTTCTTCTGGGTCCCCTATAATTCGAATGTTGGTGCATTTAGTGTTGTCCCAGAGGTCTCTGAGATTGTCTTCAATTCTTTTCATTCTTTCTTCTTTATTCTGCTCCTTGGAAGTTATTTCCACCATTTTGTCTTCCAGCTCACTTATTCTTTCTTCTGCCTCTCTTATTCTGTTATTGATTCCTTCCAGTGTATTTTTCATTTCCATTATTGTGTTGTTCATCTCTATTTGTTTGTTCTTTAGTTCTTCTAGATCTTTGTTAAACATTTCTTGTATCTTCTCAATCCGTGCTTCCATTCTATTTCTGAGATTTTGGATCATCTTTACTATCATTACTCTGAATTCTTTTTCAGGTAGATTCCCTATTTCCTCTTCCTTTATTTGGTCTTGTAGGTTTTTACCTTGCTCCTTCATCTGTGACATATTTTTTTGCCGTCTCATTTTTTTCTTTTTTTAGTGGGATTGTGTTCCTGTTTTACTGGTTGTTCGGCCTGAGGCTTCCAACACTGGGGTTTGTAGGCTATTGGGTAGAGCTGGGTCTTGGTGCTGAGATGAGGTACTCTGTGAGACCTCACTCCGATGAATATTCCCTGGGGTCTGAGGTTCTCTGTTAGTCCAATGGTTCAGACTTGGAGATTCCACTGCAAGAGCTTCTGCCCGACCCCGGGGGTTGTGAATCAAGATCCTGCAAGCTGCGTGGGGCAGCAAAATAAATAAATAAAAGAACAATAACAAAGTAAAAAATAAAATTAGACTAGGAAACTAACATATGTTAGAAAGAATGTAAAAATAAAAATATAGATGAATCAACAACTGGAAAGTACATCAGTACCACAATATTAAAAAAGAAGAGGAGGGAAAAGAAAAAAAAAAGGGCGGGGGGGATGGGAAGGCCTTGGCTGTGGAGGGCGGGGCCTAAGGAAAGGCGAGATTTGGGTGGTGGGCGGGGCCAATGCTCAGGACCCACAGGGTTGGAAAAGGCACTGGAGGCTGTGGGGGGGTGGAGCTTAGGCACAAGGAACATAAGGGGCCCAGGCGTGCCCCCCCACCCCTGGTCTCAGAGGGCAGGGGACCTCACCTGGGCACCCAGCAGGCTTCCTGGGCTCGAGTGGGCGGGGCAAAGGCCCTCCTCTCCTGCTCCTCTGGTCTGGGGGTCTGGGAGGGCCGCTCCCGCCTCCTCTCCTGATCTTTCAGGCCTCCTTCCTATGTACCCAAGACCAACGTGGGCGGTGGTGGGGGAGGGGGGCCTTGGAGGGCAGGGTACTGGCCTGCGAGCTCAGCAGGCTCCCCTTGCCCAAGTGGGTGGGGCAATCGCCCTCCCCTCCTCTCTGGCTCCTCCTGGAGTGCCCCTCCCGCCTGCCTCTCCTGATCTCCCCAGCATCAGGGGCACCGATCTTGTCTGGTCTCCACTTCTCCACCCCCCTCAGTCCCCCTATATCCTACCAGTTCACTCTGGGGTTCCTCCCGCCTCCCTGGGGGTCAGAGTTCCCCACCAGTGGCAGGCAGGTGCCCTAGTTGTGGGGAGATGCTAACTCCGCGTCTTCCCATACCACCATCTTGACTCTAAAATTAATTCTTACAATGACCCTTAGGTAAGTACTATTCCTATTCCCACCTTGCAGATGTGGAAACTGAAACAGAGTGATTAAGTAACGTGCTCAGAGTCATACACCTAAAAGAGGAAAAGTCAGAATTCAAACCTCAGGCAGACTAGCTCTAGAGCTTGTACTTTAACACTATGCTATTTTGCCTCCATGGCATTCCAATGCATGAACAAAAGAAATTAGATAACATAAAAAAGGAAATAAGTAACAGACATAAAAGATATGTTTACAAGAGCATCAAAAACTTTCAAAGAAATTAGGCATAAAGCTAACAAAAGATATGCAAGACAGAGCTCCTTACTGTGGAGGAAGCCCTGGCTTCCAGTATGCTTGCGGCTTCTGACCGGGGTAAAGAGTGGGCTCAAGACTCCTGCAAGTAGATAGGATGCTCTGTGTGGTACAACTGCCACTGTAACTTCCGTCAACAAATCACCTCCTGGATTTCAAACAATGAGCCCTGGCCTAATCTTCTAAAATTCACTTATCAAGTTCCATCCCTGGGGTCTGACTTTTCAGGGCAACAGCAGAGAGCAGTTCCTCTTTCTGGATCAGCACTGTGGCTTTCCCTCCTTCCAGAGGGTGACGTGTGGAGCCTAGTCTCCATCCAGCATAGTCTCCCTATGTTATTAGCAACTCCGGAGACAGTGCATCAGTTTGGAATCTCCACCTGCCCCCAGTGCCAAAGATGTCTCCAAAGCTTGACCTCCATCACTATACAAAAATATCTTTTAGCACTTGGAGAAGCTCTTATCTATAAGAAGCCTGGCCAAAGACTTCAGCCAAGTTTTCCAAATTTCAGTTGGGCAGGCTACTTACAGAGATTTCTTTTTCAACATACGTAGTTTAACAATTCATATTCTGAAAAATTTAAAGAATGATCCCATAAATACCTCTGATATTATGCCCAGGACTAACTTCATCCTTAATAGGACCCTGTTTCATAACAGACTGTCTGCAGCATTCTTAATACTATAGGACCAACGGGGTCTTTGCTGTCAGGCTCCCAGAGTAAGAAGAGGCAACAGAATGAAGAGAGTTTCTGAGATTCCCTTCAAGGCATAGAAATATCCTGGGGAGACCTATGGAACTGTGCTCAAGGTTGGCTGCCTCTTTGTGTCCTCAGAAGCTAATTAGTCATCCAGCTTGGCCATGTAGTCTGCCCTCTTAGCTGAAAGGTAAACTCTACTGTATCTCTATTCTCAGTTGATTGTCCTAATTCTAAACCTTCTTTTAATTGCAACAATACTTATACTTTTACTTATACTCCTCTAACTGGGGGAAGAAAAATTGCTAGGATAATTTAAAAAGTAGATTTAAAAAACTAGACTAAGCTAATATTTGTAGAGTTTACATTTTTTAATGTACTGTACAGTTGATTGGCTTCTAATTATCTTCTAGCTACATTACAGATCATGCCTCTTCTTTCTATTCCTTAAACGTCTATTCCTCTATTGTAAGACTCACTAACTCCAGGGAAAATGCTTTCATCAAGTTAATTACAACCATGATACTGCCAAGACACATTGTAAAAACAGTGCTCACTTTTCATTCAGTATTCATAGGGGTTGTTTAGGTGTCTTTTATCACTAGAATCCCTAGATGCCTTCCATTTCTCAGAGTCATAAAACTTTAATCTCCAAGAGCTTCTGAGAAAAGGAAAGAGAAACTATAATTAACTCCCTGTAATACTATTATGGACTGAATATTTGCCTCACCCCACCCCATCGTGGCTATATTTGGAGATGGGGCCTCTAAGGAAGTAATTAAGGTTAAATGAGGTCATAAGGGTGAAGCCCGGATCCAACAGATTAGTGTCCCTACAAGCAGAGACACCAGAGCACACACACACACACTCTCTCTCTCTCTCTGCCCCTCCACTCTTTCCTTCTCAATCCCCCTCTCTCTCCAAACACATACTGAGGACAGGTCATGTGAGGACATTAGACAGATGGTGGCCGTCTACAAGCCAGGTGAGAGTCCTCACCAGAAACCAAACTTGTTGGTAGCACCTTAATCATGGACTTCCAGCCTCCAGAACTGTGCGAAAATAAATTTATGTTGTTTAAACCACTCGGTCTGTGATGTTTTGTTATCGCAGCCTGAGCAAACTAAGTACCTATAAAGCTTCAGAGGATTTTAAGCTGGGCCCCATGGATAGTACTGTGCTTCTATAAAACTGTTTTAAATGTAATCATATGTAGTTTATGGATTTAGAAATGTTATTCTGACAAGGGCTCACCAGACTGCCAATGAGGCCCATGGCACAAAATAAAAGATTAAGAACCTCTTTATATCTTATTTGGGCAGACATAAAATAAATATACGTGGTGTCAGTGTGATATGCCTCTCCAAGTGTTTTCAACCATAGATTTTACTAGGACCTAGTACGTGCTAGTCTATAACCTTTAACTATATTAATATCTGTAGATCAATATAGATATAGAAGAGGAAGACTATTATATAGAATTTTCTAAAATATTTAATTCTACCAGATATGTTGAGTGCGAGCCACGATGTTCTATAGGATAACTGTATATATAGGTACCATATGTGTGTACCATACATACCATAGCATACTGCATAATAAGTATTACAAATTGTTGTGAACATTATGAGGGTAATTTCAATGGGCAACTAAAATATTATCAATAATATTTTAAAGCTGAACTGTAAGAGTCCTTCCAATAAAGCAGAGCTGCTGACGTCTGAAATGGAAACAACTCACCCATCTGCAGTCAGTGCTTCGAGAAGAAAGCTAATGAATCAATACCAATGAGCAGATTAGGAAACTTAATCAAATATTTCTGCTGCACTAGGTGCTAGCTAGAATAAAGAATGAGTCAGTGGTTTATATACATGTCTAAGGAACCTAAATATCATATCTGGGAGAAATTATTATCATCATCATCATCATCATCATCATCTCCAGAGCTGAGATATCTCACAACTCCATCAACATCAAATCCTACCACCAAAAAAGAAGAAAACAAACTAGTGCTTTATAAAGTAAAGAATTGGGAAGAATTAAGCAAGCAGAGGCCAAGCTTTCATGGATATGCAAGTAATATAGCTATGAAAATAGTCTTTTTGAGGGGTTTTCCTTTGCATTGTATTTGTACACAATTATATTTATAATTTATATAATTATATTTTGAAAGATGTTGCATAAGAATAGGCAATATATGAATAATACTACCAACCTTCAACAGTTCATCCTAACGACATGGAAAAAATATGGATAATATAAATAAAGGGAACTCTTATTTTATATAGTCTGTGCCCAATATCCTATTGAGTTGACTTTACTAGTTACTCTCAGACTAGCCTGCATTTGGGGAAGAGCAAATTGCTATAGAATTATAATTTTAAAAAGATGTAAAAAACTAGATTAAACTAACATTTGTAGAATTCTTTACATTTTATAAACGACTTTCACACACATTCTCTGAAGCTATTTAATAGTTGTCTATATGTGGTATACATTTTTACAAGCATGTCTATAACTAAAAGATTTAAAATTAGTTTCTTTAAAGTAAACTACTAAATTACAAATGGTTTTAGTATTGATTTCTATTAAGTATATTATTCAGTCAGATGTATTTGTGTTTGTTATATTGTCTAACACTACAGTTTAAATGGACATTTACCTGAATCACTATACTGAAATTAATGCTAATTGGTATACAAAGTGATGAAGGAGAATGGACTATCTAATTGAGCTAGATGTGTAGAGGTATGCATGTTTTCAAGCATCGATTCCAAGAGATAAGAGTCATATTTTTCTTAGTGGACAGGTAGCCAGAGAGATGGGGTAGCCATACAGTGGGGACAGTTCCTGGAAGATATACCCAAACACCTTGCCCCTTCCTAGTCCTACTGAATGGGTCCTTTAATACTTGAACCTGATTGCAAAAAATGTAGGTAGCCACCCAAAGGTCCCAAAACTAGCAGAGGGGAGATATATATAAAAGGACTGAGTCATGGTTTGTTATAGAAAGTGAAGTAACTAGAATGCAGAGTGCATACTAAGGGGTGATGGGGACAGTCCTGGGTGTGTGTGAGGTGGACAGGTCGGCTGAGTCCAGGTCATAAGAAAATTTGAATGCCAGGTTAGGGAGTCTGGAATTTGTTCAGTAGTCAGTGGGGAGCCATGGAAAGCATAAGTGGATAACTACTTTTTAAAAAGTCAAAATCTCTCTAGAGTTTTATGACACAGATAGGAAGACTTTACCTGCCTTGTTCATCTTTGTATCCCCAGGACCCAAAAGATTGCCAGGCGCATAATAAGAATTCACTATATATTTGCTGAAGGAATGGAGAATCCTGAAGGAGCCTCTGTGGAGAAATTACACGATATTTAAAAGCCATTTAGGATTATTTCAAATTTGGGGGAGGCGATTTGACAATATGCACCAAGACTCTTCTAAATACTCCTGTCTTTAAATCAGTAACTCTATTTATGGGACTCTGTTCTAAAGTAATAATCCTAAATGAGGAAGAGCTTTTGCATAAAGTGTATTACAATATTGCTTTTAATAGAAAAAAATGGAAATAATCAGCCTAACAACTGGGAAACAAGTTATTGTGTGCCTTCCTCCTGTGGGGTATTTAATATACTGTCACCAAAATTATGATTATAAAGACAATGTAATACCAGAGGAAAACATTACATTATTACATTAAATAAATATAACAAAACTCTATCAAGATGCACAACTGAAGATAGAGTATGACTATAAATTATGGGAAGGAGGAATCTCTCTCAGTTAAAAGATTTTTTCCCGGGGTGGTAACATTTTGTTTTCTTTCCTCTTATCCTTCTGTGTATTTTCCTGGTTTTCAAAATTACTTCATTCACTCAGCAAATATTTAATGAGAGCCCACTATGTGCCAGGCACTGCTCTAGGAACTTGGGGAAACATCAGTGAACAAAACACAAATCCTGTCCTCACGGAACTTACACATTTTAGTTGGAGAAGGCAGAAAATTAACAAGATAAGTCAATTAAGTGGCATGTTAGATGATGAGTGATCGGCAAAAAAAATAAAGCAAAGAAAGAGAATAAAGTCAATACTGCATTTACTTTTTGACCTGGAGGGGGAAGATATTCATCCAGGTAAAAGGACCGAATTCGGAACTTGCGCAGTGGTAAGACTGAGAGCCCGGGATACGCCAGCCCTGCAGGTGACGCTGCAGCCCGGGCCGGGCGGGGCGGGTTTAGGTGGGGCGCGGGAGCGCTAGGTGAAGAGGGTCACGTGATGTGAGGGGGCGGGAGCAGGAGGACCATGAAAACACCGAGTTTGGCTCAGCACTTTCTCTCCAGAAAGGCGGGCGGAGCCGAAAACCAAACAAACGTCTTCTCAGAGCTTGGGGGCGGGGCAGGCGGGAGAAGACGGAGCTTCCAGAGCCGAAGCCTTCGCGGAGTTGGTTTTTCGGTTGCTGGTCGTTGTGACCGAGAGGTCTGAGGTCGGGCTGAGACGTGGGGAGCAATGGCGACCTTTGTGAGCGAGCTGGAGGCGGCCAAAAAGAACTTGAGCGAGGCCCTGGGGGACAACGTGAAACAGTAAGAACTCTCCGGACGTAGCCTCCGGGTTTCCGCGCGGGTGCTCCCCTAGCTTCGGGCTGCCGACCCACCATGGAGTTGTGCCCCGCGGCCGCGAGGCCTATGCAGCCCTCGCGTAGCGGGTGGCGGGGCCTCTGGGTTTCTCGGGCCCGGGAAGGGGCCGGCGGGCAACCCCGACTCACCCGGCTGGAGGGGCCGGGCCTCCCTGGTTCCTTCTGGAACCTGGCAGGCGCCTTCGCCCGAGGCTGTGCCCTGGGTGGGGCGGGAAAAGCTATCTCCACGCCTTCACGCCCAAGGGCCTGTTGGGCGACTGCGGCCCGTGCGAGGGTGCCGGATGCGTGTGGCTGACAAGCGGCCTGGTCTGAGCCGGCACCGCGCAGGCGGCCCGCTCCCGGAGGGCTTCCTGGAGGCGGAGGCTTATTGAGCGCGGGTGTTGTGGAGGTACTGTCGGTAAGAGCGTGGACAGCAATTTAGGAAGGCAGACAGACCCTCCGGTGAAATAGTCACCGAACAATACTGCAGTTATAGTGATGATAGCAGTAGCAGACATTTACTGAACACCTTTAAGTGCTCTAAATGTACTATCTCATCTGATTCTCACAACCGAGATGTGAGGTAGGTGCAATTATCATTCCCGTTTGATAGATGAGAAGACTGAGATTTTGAGAGGTTAAGTAACTCTTCAAAGTCATGGCAGGATTGGGGCCCTCGCATCTGATTTCTGGTTCTGATACCTTACAGAGGGTTGCAAAGGACCCCAGTGACTCTCAGACAGACTTTCACCCAGGTTATAGCAGGGGACCGAGTACACAGTGGGTTCAGATGCTGAAATGGCCGAGTGTAAAATCAATAACTCAATACAAGGCTGAAGTCATAGAAGGAGCCCTCCGAGGTACAAGGTCGAGTTTGGAAATTTTCAAAACATTGTTATTACAATTTTATTTTTCTAAAATACAAGAAGCAAATTTTAAACGTTTAAAAGTATGTCTTGTGTTGTTGTTGCTAGATGGTTTCTGTGATATTCTACACGTTTGCATTACTCAACAGACGCTCACTTTGAAATGATGTTTCTGGAGGAGCAAGGTGTTTGGGGGATCTTTCTTTTTCTCTAACACTTTCTCCTTCTCATCTTTCTACTTTTCATTATGACTGGAGATTGAAGTTACTTAACTTGGATGACATGTGTGATTTTTGGAGTTTTTCCTTCTTGTGAAATTTTGGGGTGGCAGAGTCTACTTTTTGTCCTAACAAGATAGATATGGAGAATTCCCATGTAAGACTTCTTGGAACACTCATGGCCTAAATGGAATAACTAAGAACAAAATATAATTTTTAAAGATTATTTTAATATTAGGAACGTTAATAAATCAAACTACAAACACTATAATTAAAATTTAATCATCTGATCTGTTATTTTGGCATAATTATTTAATTTTTTGTAAACATTGATTCCCAAAGATAAAATGTTCTACCTACAGTTATATTTTAATATTCATGTTGACTGTCTCTTTCCTTGCTTACTTAATTAAAAATTCTTAATTATTTTAATGAGTAAAATTGACAGCTTTTACCTTCATTAATTACTATAGCTTATTTTTGTAATAGTGACAACTAAAATTTACACTTTTTAAGCACAAAAGACTTTTCACTCAGTTACATCTAAGATGCTTACAAATATTTGAAAGTGAATGTTTCCATGTTACAATAAACCTGGCTTGTGTGTATAATTGATTGATTAGATGTGATGGTGAACTCTGAGATCCCACACTCCTCACACAAGCTTGGGGTCGCCAGAAATGTTGAAGTTAGCATTTCCTGTTTGGTCTTTAAAGGTCAACACTGGCTATCAAACGTTGGTCACATAGAGCTGCCAAAGCTAATTTGGTGCATCTTTAGCTGAATCTCCACTAACAATGCAATCAAAATATGCTTTTGTGCCAGGAACAGTTAATGGTACAGTGTTGTACTCTATTATTTTTTCCATTCTCTCATTGTCTTTTCCCACTTCTGCTCCTTGAAAAGCGCTTCTTGGTTGAGCAGTCTGTGATATTGCTATACCGTAATTTCTCACATTTCCTCCATGAGTAGTTAGCTTTGGTTTGTACAACGTGACCATTTAAATGTGGTCCTTGTTCGTAGGTAAAATATATAATAAGGTGTATAAGGAACTCAGATATGAGTTGCTTTCTATTTATGCAGTGGTCCTAATGTTCTTTATGTCAGGTTGTGTGCCCATGTCAGCTTGTAGAAAGAAGTGACCCAGTAGAGTTCTGGGTTCGAAAGGGTGCCTAGTTTTTCGGATGATTTAGCCATATGTTATTTAATTTTCTCCAGGTATCTCAAGTGCTAGTCTGACCCATTTATACTCATCACCCATCATCCTCACCTACATAGAGGTTGACTAACTTTGTTTTTGGTATTTTTGAGGAAAACAGTCATTTGTCCATGGCTATACAGCAAGTTAATACAGGGACCGGGATTGGGGAGCGAGTCTTCAACTTGATAGCCAGTGCTGGCTATTTGGGCTAGAAAGTTTGCCACTGGAAAAGATAGACAGCATCATGTTGGCAGAGCCTTGCCTTAGTTCTAGAACAAGTTCATACACTCCAAATATAAATATATTTGCCTCTTTCTTATAAAATAGGAACACAGGGCTTTTAAAATAATGAAGTTTTTCTCATGTTACTATCTTCTTTTGTTGTATAAAATGGGATAGGAAAAGACTTCGTTTTTCTGTGGAACTTTATTTCATTTTTTAGTTGTTCTTGTCTTAAAAAAAAAAAAGCAGGGAGTGGGGCATTTAAGTGTTTGCTGTTGGGAAGTTATTATTGACTTCTGGGTGTGACTATCAGGTGAAACATGGTGCCAGGCTCTAGAACTAACATGTTTTGCTGTTGAATGAAATGGGTCTTGGGAAGCTTTAAGACGCCACTAAAGCTACGGGTTTTCTCCGGTGTAGGGGGAAGGGGGTGACGAGGGCAAAGCACAGGAACCCAGGCAATTACATATATACTTAGCCAGACTTAAGCTAATCTACATTTGGGAGAACAGGAGAAACCCTGCCATGGGTATAATAGGGCAGTGAGAGCATTAAACCATCTCGTTTAGGAATCGCTGCTTTTTTTTTCTTTTCTGTTAGAAACTTAAATGAGCATTAGAAAGTGGCTAATCTTGAATTGAAAGTGATTGTAAAACATACTAAGTAATTTTTAGCCCTGTTTCTTGAAGGAGTAGCTTTCTTCAGCACCGAAACAAGGGGTGTGGATGTGAAAAGTAAAGTATTTTACTCCTATTTCTAATAATGTTGTTAAGGTATAAAAGACTGGATCCTTTTTTCCTACTAGTTAACTAGTAATTTTTATGATTAGTGGTTGGTTTTCACTTTAAAAACCACTAAGTTTCTCATATGCTCAGGTATTTTTCTTTGTGGCGAGCTGTTTTAGAATCCCATTCAGCCAGGATAGATTAAAACTTGAGTTCATTTGAAAGGAAGAGGTTGCCCAGAATTGGTATTAATGCCCATAAAACACATACACATTTTAAAATATAAATCTTTTAAAAATTGAGGTATAATTGACATATAACTTTATATTAGTCTCAGGGGTACAACATAATGATTCAGTATTTGTATATATTGCAAAATGGTCATCACAGTAACTCTGGTTCACGTCTCTCACCATACATAGTTTAAAAAATGTTTTTCTTGTGATGAGAACTTTTAAGATCTCAGCAATTTTCAAATATGCAATATTTGATAATTTTAATAATACTTTAAAATATAAATCTTAAGGGTAGGTTTCTGGTGAGCAGGTCTTTTAGAAGGGCAACAGTGAGAAAGGAAAGGTACAGCAGTGGGTTTTGGCTGGTTTACTCATGAGTCTGATTCTGTGACTACTGCTCAGTCCCTTTTAGGGAGGACTTTCCTTCTTCTGATGGTATTCTGACTCCTAAGTAGCGTAAACAACAAAGATTTATTTTCTCACAGTTCTGGAGTCTAGAAGTCTGACATCAAGGTGTGAGCAGGGCTGTTGTCTTCTGAGGCCTCTCCCCTTGGCTTTTGCCTGCTGTCTCTCTGTGTCCTAATCTCTTCTTGTAAGGACACCAGTCACATTGGGTTAGGGCCCACCCTGATGACTCCATTTTTACTTAATTACCTCTTTAAAGGCCCTACTTCCGAGGTTAGGGCTTCAACAAATGAATTTGGGGGGAACACAACTCAGTCCATAACACTAGGGAATGCAAAATTTCCTTCCTTCCCTGGGAGTTGAGGCAGATAAGGTGAACTTGGGGAAGAAGCAAAACCTGAGGTTCTTAATATTGTTTCTGCCTCTGCAGATACTGGGCTAACTTAAAGTTGTGGTTCAAGCAGAAGATCAGCAAAGAAGAGTTTGACCTTGAAGCTCATAGACTTCTCACACAGGATAATGGTAAAATAATTATCTGGGGAGTTATTTTACTGTTCTGAAGTTTTCCCAGATTTGCAATAAATTAAAAATTTATTAAAATTAAAAACAATTTTGGTTTTAGTGGTATGTAAGGTCATTTAAATAATGTGGATATTTAAAATTAAATGTAAAGAATGGCAGAGTAGGGGATATCCAAAGTCCTTAAAAGCTAGACTGAAACGGTGGGTTCCTTATGTTGTAAATATTCTGTATTTGACTTGTGACAATCTTCCCTTTTTCAGTCCATTCTCACAACGATTTCCTCCTGGCTATTCTCACGCGTTGTCAGATTTTGGTGTCTACACCAGGTAAGGGAATGGAAGTACCTCCAGGGATGTCAGTCAGCAAAACCACAGAATGATGGGCTTACTAGACTTTCACTTCCTTTAACAGACTTGTTTGCAAATGAAATGTTCTTTGAACTGCTCAGAAGAAACATTTTGTTGTATAATACAGATTCTTCTATAGAACCTTTTTAAAGCAGGTTATTTGTCTGTCCTTTCATTGACTTTTGGTCTTTACCCCCCCATTCAACTGGGTTTAGATTACTTAAATAAATGAGAGGTGAGGAGGAGGGTAGGTGATCAGGAGGAAGAAGCTGAGGAGTGAAGAGAGGGAATTTGGTGATTAGGAGAGCGTTTCCATAGATATAGGGAAGGTAAAGTACGTGGCGGGGGAAACCACAGCATACGTTGAGAACCTGGACTCTCTCCTATTCTTAATTAAGTGAGATATTAGCACCTGAAAGGTTGGAGCTTCAGCATGTGTTTGGCAAACTATTGGTGAAGAACAAAAGTAGTGAATAGCAGCATGTTGGGGAGGTATGTGGATGCTAAGTCTGTCACCTTGACCTAAATAAAAAGGTATAGACAGAATGATTTCTTTGTCCCTAATTTTTTGGAGCTTAAGTGGTACAAGTCCCCTCTTTCAATTTTATTTTAATCAGTCAAAAACAAATAACTAAATACGTTAAAACTTTGCCTCATGATAAAGTTTATCCTGGGCTCTTGTTAAAAACTTGAATTTACAGGTACCTCCTACTGTAGATTAAATTGAATTTTTTGTTGTTTAAAGGGCCTGTGGTGATTCTGATGATCATTTATTAAAAGCCCATGTTTATCTAGAAATGACTAGTATTTTGTATCATCCCCCTCTGCTAAGCTCTGTTGTAAGATAGAGAGTTCAGATGAGATCTCCTAAAGGCCTGTTCTCCACACTCAAAGAAGTCACCATTGGTGTGAAGAATAATAAACAGTGAGCATTTGTTTATGGAGGTTGGTGTTAGAGAGGGAAGGCTGTTTTCCACCCCTCACTGCACATCCTACACTGTGTCACATTTCTAATGTTTTACTTAATTTAAATAGAAGTGGACTTTCGCCAGTTAGATCATAAAGATAATCCACTTCATTGTATATAGTTTAATTTGATCAGAAAAGCCAACATTGTGAGGATTAGATCTTACTTTTTAGGTAGGTATATTCTAAAGTGCCACACACCCAAAAGGTTCAGTGGGACGATCAGAAATAAAAACCTTGGTTGATAGGAGTCAAGGGGCTTGGGTTCAAGTTTAGGTTTTGGCACTAGCGTAGATAATGTAGTTAATTATTGAGTGTTCTTAGCATCCACATTTATAAAATAGAGACAGTAATATCTACCCTGCAGGATTATTAAAAAAAAAAAACAAACAGATGAAAGAACATGCAAAAAGTGCTCTTAAAAATAAAAAATGCCAAACAAATATGAAGTGGTGTTAGTATAGGTGGCTGATTTTAATTAAATAAAACCTTTGATATTCTTGAATGTTTTTGTTGGTTAAAAATAAATGAAGAAACATTGGAATTTAGAGATTATTTCTCAAACACCCAAAATGTCTTCCCTTAAAATGAAATTAATAATTGCTGGCAACAAAGAGGTGATTTCTATTAAAAGTAAAGTATAGAAATACAGTTTTTTGTACTTTAATAATTGTGGTTACTGTTTTTCTAAGGCAGAAAAGATGATTTTAATAATGTTATTTATTGAATACTGTAACTGCAGTGCCTTAGACGCTTTACATGCACTCTTATTAATCCTCACAACAACTCTTCGGAGGTATTAGCCTCTTTTTTATATGCTAGGAAACAAACTTCAGAGGAGAGAAAACAAAACAAAATAAAAACTTACCTGAGGCCCTCTTCAGCTAATAAGTAGAAGTGTTGGATCCAAACCAAAATCTGACTGCTGCTGTGAAGCCCTCCCTCCTTGGGGTCAGAGTCAGTCCTTGCCATGCTTTGCTTCCACACCGGAGGTGTTTGGCCACTCAGCAGCAGCATCGCCTAACATCGAGTTCCATTCATCAGGGAAATCATCTAAGATTGACTGGCCTTACTAGGTGTGATCTAGATGTGCCAAAGACACTTAAAGTGATGGAGAAGAGGAACTTGACTTCCCAAACAGTTCTTTTTTAGCTGAGGAACCAGGAATATTTTTTCAAAGCTTTACAAACTCATTCTTCCAAAAACATCAAGATGAAATAATGTTTTGCTAGAATGATGGGTGATTTTCTTTTTTCTTTTCCTAAAAAAATTCTTTGGAATATTTTTTTCAAGTGTACTGTAATGAGCTTGTATAACTTGATTTTTTTTAACACTAAACTATATATGTTCAAGGTTTAAAAAAATAGTACAGAGGGTCTTAGAATGAAAAGCTTCCCATTCCTAGACCAGCTTGTTCTCAAAGACAACTGCTTTTGTTATTTGTTCTTATGGGACCTTAGTGGCTCTTTATAGTGTGCTGAAATGTCTTTCTGGATTGACTGGTTTTAAACATCTGTCTTGCCTTATTGCTCTGTGTTTTGTGAGATTTCCTCAGTTCTTTCTTTCAGCCTTTCTGTCCAGTGCATTCTTTAATTCAGCAATTTTTGTAGCATCTTCTTTTTGTTTTATGCATACCCATCTTCTCAACCTTCTCTGAGGATTTGAATTAGAAATTATTCAAGTTCTTTGTGTTGCCTGAATTCTTTATCTCTAGGATCTCAATTTTTTTTTTTTTAGTTTGGTCTTTCTTACCATGTTACAGCTTATCATCAAATGTCTGAGAATCCACCTTTACGAATGAAGCATAAAACCTGGAGATTGTGCTTTAAAGTGAGCTGACGGGAGGCCAGCCATTACAGTGAGGTTCCTCAAATGCCAGCTGCAGAGAACTGTGCTCTAGGGTACCAACATCCATACCAGCTACCTCAGTAAATCCCAGAAATTTTGTTCTACTTAACTAGAGAAGAGTTCTCCATTCTCCTGTCCCTGCCACCTGTTTATAGTGCACTACATACAGGAGTGAGTGGGGCTGGTTTCATGGGGCCAGGAACTGTCCATGAACTTGGAAGGGCCCGCACTTGGTTTAGTGCTGTACTGTGGTTGTCCTGAAATTCTTAACTTTTGAGCAAGGGGCCTTGCATTTTTGTTTTGTATTGAGTTCAGTCCTGGGGGTTGAGGGCAGGGGTTTGTATGGATGACTTTTCAATATAGATCTTCCATTAATCTTGTTTTTAGCTGTACTATCCCTTCTGGTTTCCACTGCACTCACCTTCTCCAAATCGAGATTCTTTGTGGATATCTACTAGTCAGGTTTATTTACTTCCACCTATTTACCAGCTTTGCCAGCTTATGTCACAGCTTCCAAGTGTCCGCTTTGTAAGTTGGCTCCTTTTTAGCCCATCTTTGAAATTGGTCGAGATCTCATCTTGGTCTGCCACTCGTTTTCCTTTTTATCTGTATTGTGGGTGTGTGCCATTTACTTTTTTCTACTATCATTTTTAGTAGGGTCTTGGAAGAGAGAGGAGACAAATACATGTGCTTATTTCACCATCTTGAACTAGAAAATTCTGTCCTGCTTTTCTAATACTACTGCTACTAATAAGCAAACACCTAGTAAACAGTGAAAAATGTGAAAAACAAATTTGTCTTCCCAAAAGAACATTTTGGTTACAGCTAGAAAAAAATGTGATTTGAGAGAAGTCTTGTTTAGAGAAGGAGAATGAGAAGATCTGAATTTAAGCATTTGTTCGGTTTCATCATTTGAGCATTTCATACTTTTTTAGCCTAAAGTGAAAACAAACTTAGCAGTTATCAATTGTCATTCTTTTGTCTTATGATTGTTATTTTTCTGTCTTACAGAGGGTGCTGGATCTTTACCCTGGACAGGGGGTTCTGCAGCCAAACCTGGAAAACCAAAGGGAAAGAAAAAGCTTTCTTCTGTTCGTCAGAAATTTGATGTAGGTTGTTCAGTAGATCTTGGTAACGACTGATTTAAGCACTGGTGTGATGGAACTGGCTTTAGTTTTTTAATGAATATTACAATTCTGGTAGTAAAGTTGAAAAAAAAGGGCATGATTTGGGGAGAAAATGGTGTTGTTATATTTGAATTTGATGAAGAGGGTTTCAAAGATTGTGTCTGAATTTTTATTTTAGTTTGTTATTGTGTAATTATTAATATGTTATCATTAGTACCTCATGATTTTTCAGTAATTCAACAACTATGCCTGTGTTCTTTTTCCTCTTAAATATCTTTGTGGAATGAATAATGTTTCTCGGATTGAAGACTTCTGTTCCAAGGATCCAGGAGGCGCAGAGGCCTCTGGCAGGATGTTGCTGATGCCCCACTAGGCCCTCAGAGAAATCTTGAAGGCTTTGGGCTATAAAATTTGAAAACATTTTAGAATAACTTGCTTTTTTTTTTCTGGTTTATATCCAGGGAACACAGTTTCCCAAAAGTATCCCTTTTATAGATTTGACTGGGTATTGATAGCTTTATTCATTAACATCAACAAACATTTATTTATTTCTACCTTGGCTCTATGTTTTAAGTCAAGAATATTTGATCTGGAGGGCATCATTATCTCCAGAGAGGTATACTTAGTTTAAAAAAGCATGTTTGATATAAAATACCGTTTTATACTTACTTGGAAAATGGAAAAACAACAAGTATTGCTTTTATAATACAAACTTCAAACAGGACAAGCCATATTCGCTACAAAATCTTGTGAGTTGGGCTTAAGCAAAAGCTACTGAGGCATATCTCCCACTGATTATGGAGAATATAATTGGGCTATCAGCATCTCCCAGAGGAAGGCTGAGGTTTTATGAGCAGAAAAGATTGGGAAAAACTATTTTTTAAAAAACTAATGACTGTGTCTTAGAAAGGTTCTGTGTTGAGAATTGTTAGTAGAAAATAATAGTAAGTAAAGAGTTACACTACCCTACATTATCTTGGAATATTTGTTATTAGATCTGTTATATTGGTTAGCTAGGTTTTTTTAGGGCTTTTTTAAAGCATTAATTATATATTTTTATTTTCAGAATCTGCTCACTTACAAGTATACTTAACATACTCTGACTTGTTTGAAAATAGTTTTATATCTTCTCCTTCCCCCAATTGTTATTTTTAGCACAGAGCCGTATATTCTGTGATTACCGAGGTATTAATTGAATAGAATAAACTGCTATGCGTAGTACTGTTATTCCCCATAACTCATGTCTTCATTATTACTATGTAATGGGTGTGAATCTGTGATTAGTTGTGCATGAGTTACTTTTTTTTTTTTTTTTAACTCTTGTATAGTTTTGGTGGCATTAATTTGTGGGATCTCAAGTCCAATTCCTAGGTTACTTTTGTTTGTGTCTTATTACTTGCCACATAATGAATAATTTTGAAAAGTTTTCTTACCCATAGCATAGATTCCAGCCTCAAAATCCTCTCTCTGGAGCCCAGCAGTTTGTGGCCAAGGATCCCCAAGATGATGATGACTTGAAACTTTGTTCCCACACAATGATGCTTCCCACTCGGGGTCAGCTTGAAGGGAGAATGATAGTGACTGCTTACGAGCATGGGCTGGACAACGTCACCGAGGAGGCTGTCTCGGCTGTGGTCTATGCAGTGGAGGTTGGTTTGCTGGTGGCAGAAACACTCTTACAGATTGAATGTGACAAGCTTGTGTGAGTTACTAAAAGTTGGTACTGCAAGAAAAGAACTAAAATGTGACTCTGATCTCAGAATTGTCATCGTTGAAAGTTGTTTTCTTTTGAGGGGAGAAACATCACAAGACAAACAATTGCCTTCAGTTAACAGACTAAGCTTTTCAGAAAGGTTATTTGCATAACACTTTGGATGTTTAATTTCTCAACAAGGGGACAGTTTTTAAGCAAAAAAAAAAAGAGATTGGGAATCCTAAAGATTAAAATCACTTGATGTTGCTGTGGTATGGCATTTGAAGAGCATTATTAGACTTGGCATCTGAACTGTGGGATTCTTGTCTCAGCACACTCTTTCATTCATTCATTTTACTCATTTAGTTACTCGACAGAACATACACTGGGGTCTAGAGTGCACAGGTACTGATTGGTGACGTTGGGTCATTCCTTTCAATTCTCTGGGCCTCCATTTCCTTGCCGGTACCTCAGAGATTATAATAGCTTTCTCATGAAGTTATAAACATTGAATCATAAATTGTACCATGAAGTCCTGACATGAGCTGACCTTATTGGTAGACTTGAAACATCATCCCTGACCCCAGCACCCCTGTTAATAAGGGTAGGCTGGGACTGGTTCTGTCTCTATTTTCGCAGACATTCTCTAACCCTCTCTTAGGTACTTGGCTCTCACAAAGGTGAAGAGATATTAAATACCTAACTTTCTGTTTATTTCCTATATATCTTTTGTTTATGTGGCTTTTGAGAGAGCCAAGGTTCTTTTTATGCAAGGACTTTAGTAGATTGGGCACTATTTTTGTACCATTTTAAACCAAGCTTCAAGGTAATTTGCTGCTTAAAAAAATTACTTATTTTTGTACTTTTATTTAAAGCTATCTGAACATCATTTTTGAGGGAGAGGAGCCAATTGAGAGATATAAAAACTTTAATAAATTTTAAAGTAGAGCAAGCCCATTCTAAATAGAACTAAATAAAAATAGCATGTCTCCCTTTGCTCTTTTCTATACCCTCCTACCCTGGTATGTATGGCTCTGTGGCTCTTTCGTGAACATTCGTCTGGTTTCAGCACTTGTTTGCCTGTCTCACATCTCCATCCACTAAATGCCAATAAACAGTTTTTGGTCAAAGGAAGTTTTATGGTTTGCTTTTAAAGAGGAGTTCATGCTATTTTTCTCTTTTTTTCTTGTTTTTACAGAATCACCTTAAAGATATATTGACATCAGTTGTGTCAAGAAGGAAAGCTTATCGATTACGTGATGGTCATTTTAAATATGCCTTTGGTAGTAATGTGACCCCACAGCCATACCTGAAGAATAGTGTAGTAGCTTACAACAACTTAATAGAAAGGTATATGAAGTTTCTTGTGATTTTTGCATCCATTCTTTCTAATTGGTTACCCTACTCTTTTGTAATAGACCACTGTTAAAATTGGTTACTGGGGCTCTGTGCATCTAAGGTACCTCTGAGAGCAGTATGGTTTTATTTTCTTAAGTTGCATCCTTGCGTGATAACTGGTGAATTCTTATGGTACTCTTTATATTAGGAGTGAAGTTGTAGAGTTTGGCCGCTGCATGTGGTTTAAAGTGAGTGCCCCCCACTTTCCGAAGTACAGTGGAGTAGTTCCCTGGGGCAGTGCATCTGGATGGTTCCTGAGGGGCAGCACCTGACTCGTGGCGGGGAGTGGTCCGGCTCTCACTCAGGAACGTGGCCTGTTCTTGTTGGGTCGAGGTTGGGTTTCTTGATGGTGGGAGGAGGAGCAGTAGGTGTTCCTCCAGGTCCTTATCTGGCTTTTTTAGCTGTAGCTCAAGATAGCGGCCTGTGTTGGGTGTTGTCAGGTTGCTCTTGGCATCCTCCTGTGCAGATCTGGTCTCTCAGCTCCGATCTCTGGAACCTCGCTGTCTGCACTCCACTGTGGGCTCCCAGGACCTCTCTGATATTCTGAGTCATCCCTCTGAGATGACCTGGATTACCTTCATCCCTGTGTTGTCTCTCTTCAGGGAGAAGAGAGGTAAAGAGATGACAAGGGAGATAAAACTTCAGAGAAAAAAGTGTGATTGGGAAGGCTGGCAGGAGTGATGCTGGGGAAGAAGTAACGGGCAGGGAAGGCAGGAGGAGTGACAGTGAGGGATGTGGTGTGGGAAAGCTGAGCAGGGAGTTGAACAGAGCAGATAGTGCTGACACCATAGGGAGGGCTTGGTACTGGTGCCTGTTTCATGGCGCTGAAGACCTTGAGACGGCTCCCAGGGCTCATTTTGAAGATCACTGGCTTAAACTGGGTTCACTATTTAGATTGCCATAGGTGAAGATTTACTCTCTCAATCTCATTCAGGCATATCTATTTGGGATTATTTGTTCTCATTTGTGAGTCATTCTCTCGAGAAAAACAAATGAAAAAGAGTAAAAGAGTGGCCCCTCGTAGCGGGTGAGCGCTGGAGCGGTGTGTGCGCCTGCCGGGCCTCCAGCTGCCCTCTCGCCCTGCCAGCCTGTCCCTGTGAGGCTCCCGTCTCACGTCGGCCGCGTGTTCCTCTGTCGGTGCTGCCTTTGTCTGCTGCCGGAGCCCACACTCACGCTTCACTTGTGCTTTCCTTCTACTTCCCTCCTCACTGTTGTTTCACCTCCTGAGTGTGCTCCAACATTGCATAGGTTACCTCCTACTGTATTACGATACAACAGTTATGTCTGACTTCCCAGCTGATGCTATATCTGGGTTCTATTTTGGGAAATGGGCAAGATCTGAATGAATTTTCTCCACCCTCCATTTTTGCCTGTTGAGTTTTTTGTGCTTTATTTCCTTTTCTTGCTTGTTATTTTTGATCCTGTTGTCTCCAGTATCTTTTACCTTCCTCTCCAAGATGGCGGTTTCCAATTTCATTTTCCTTTAATGAAGGTCTGTTATTTTTTTCCAACTAGAAGCTCTTTAAGGGCAGGGAACAATTTTGACTCAGTATCCTGACTTAGTATTTTAGCACTGTGGAGGGAGGAGGGTAAATGCAGTTGCACTGCATTTTATTTCCAGCCCAACAGATGGGCTGCCTGTAAAACTTAAAATTATAGACTACTCATGTGTATACTGGCTGAAAAATAATTAGATTTCTGATTCACGTTGAGATATATTTTATAAGAAGTGTTCTAGCAGCCCATCCCTATTCTGTGTATTCAGTTGTTTCCATCTTACTTACTGGGAATATTTCTGAAATGTTTTGTTTTCAGCCCTCCAGCCTTTTATGCTCCTTGTTCTGGCCAGAACCCAGCGTCTCACCTGCCCCCTGACGAAGCTGAGCAGCAAGCTGCGCTACTGCTGGCATGCTCGGGGGGCACGCTACCCACATCTTTGCCTCCAGTGAGCATGTACGACCTTTTTGAAGCTTTGCAGGTAACTCTTGGCTCCTTAAGGTTTACCTAGATTTATGGATAGGTTCAAAGTTTTTTCAAATCTATAGAGATATTCACTAGCTTTTCCATTTCCTGGCTTTTGTTTTCCAGTTTTTATTGTTCGTTATTAAAGCCATTAATAGTAACCTAATCTTTCAAACTCGGGGCTCAAGAGTCCTTCCTAACTTACCTCCCGCATCCCTCACCTTCCCAGTGAAAGAAAAAAAATCTCCTTGTCCCCTTATTTCCATTTCACAGAGCCTTGTTATTTCCTTGTTTTCCTGTTATCTGATTTGGGATTAATTAGGTTCTGGCTTAAAACTTACAGGTTTGTGTGTCTTTTGTGTGAGTGTTGTGTTGATATAAACTTTACTTTCATTTTCTATGTTGGAAAAATAAGTATACTGAAGTATAATTGGAGACGTGATTTTTTTTTAATCCCAGGTACACAGGGAAGTCATTCCTACACACACTGTATATGCTCTCAACATTGAAAGGATCATTATGAAACTCTGGCATCCAAATCATGAAGAGCTGCAGCAAGACAAAGTCCACTGCCAGCGCTTGGCAGCCAAGGAGGGGCTTTTGCTCTGCTGAATTAGGATTTGAGGGGGTGTGGGACCCTCAGCAAATTCATTGATTATTGGGAATTGAATGTTTTTGGGGTCCACATTTCAAAACTGAAGTGTGTAGAGTAAATATAACATTTCCTATGGAAATGTGATAGTACATTTTGTGTTGCTACTGTGAAGCCATTAATAAATCTGATTTTAATAATGACCAATATCTCTATATGTGTGTGTGTGTGTGTGTGTGTGTGTGTGTGTGTGTGTGTGTGTGTGTGTGTGTGTGCGCGTGCTCCCAGTTATGGGAATAGGCACTGAGAAAGTTTTGTGCCTGGAATGGTGCTGTTTAGGCATCTGAGGCCTAGTATCCTGTGGTCTGCATGTGAGGTAGGTGACATTCTAGAACAAAGAAGCTGTTATAACTTAGTCCCCACGATCCTGTGTGTTTAGAGACGTCACGTATTCTGTATCTGGCAAATCTAAAATTTATGCTTTCCTCCTGAAGAAAGAACTGTGCTTTTAACACAGTGTTAAAAATTGGTTATCATTTTTAGTGACCAGTTTTGTTTATATATATATATATATATATTTTTTTTTTTTTTGTGACCAGTTTAATTTTTAACAGGTATAAGTAGTTGCCTAAAGATTCATTACAACTCCATAGAAAATAAGACTTAGAAATGCTGTGCTATTAGACAAAATAAAGTCCTTTCTTTAAATTAAAAACCAAATCAAAACAATCTCTTAGAATGTAATTAACCTTAAAAAATATCTTCTTATAACTCAAGTTTCTTTTATAGAGTTGTTATGCCCAAAGACTTTCATTGGCAGGTTCATGTATTAATTATTCCTATAGACTGTTTTCAGAAGTCCATGTAAACATATTGGATTTATACTTCATAATTCTCCTATTCCTATGAAATATCTTTTTCTATACGTTCAAATGGTAGTGTTTTTGTTTCTTTAGAGATACGTTGCTTTTTATTCAAGAGATGTTATTGGTGGATACATTAGAATGTACAGATGGGTTTAAGTAGTTCTGAATAATATATGTATAGATATGTATATATGGTTCAATATCTGGATCTGTGTATTTGGTTTTGTACTTTAAATGTGACAAATAAACCTTTTGGGAGAAAACTTTGTTTGTTTATTAAAGTAAACATATAAGGAATACTGCCTTCTACAGAAATATGAAGAACTTTGCTTTATGAGATCGTAGCAGAGACTTTTCAAAAGAATGTACTAGATGAGAAAGATTAAAAGCAGGTTCCGATTAAGGCATGTAATTTCTTCCTCTTGTGATATGTAGGTTAAGACTAAAAAGAAAAACAGCCTAGTTTCAGTTCTTGGCACAAGTCTGGAAAGTCCTTTAGAGTTTTAGATAACTCAAGAATTTTTAGGGTTTGTAAGAATTTGAACTGGTATCTAACTGCATATAGTGGTTTTGGTTTGGCCTATCCATGTTATCTGAGCCTTAATGCTAAGTATGTGTTAAATTTCATGTGTTCCATAGATGGAGAGGCAGCTAGAAGCCTCAGACATGCCCTGCTGTCCATTGCAGTGGCAGGTTCCATAGAAATCTGTATAGCAGAGGGACCTCCAAACAGAAAAATTTCTCACTACTCTATAGGACCTGGCCTAAATCCCTAGTTGCCTACTCTGGTGGGACCACAGGACACCAGAGGACTCTTTTCGCCTCCCAAGTTTCAGGCCTACACACCAAGATCTGCTTTCCATGCCAGTTTCCCTCAAGCATCATTTTGTACAGTGGAGAGATTGGGTTGAGGGCGAGGCAGGCTGGTAGATAGAGTGATACTTAGGATTTTTCAAGAGAGCCCCCAATTTCAAATTCCTCGTTCCACCAAAGGTGGCCTCCAGCTGTAGCACCGTGGTCAACTGTGGGATCCTGAGTGCAGTCTCTTCTATAATTAGGTTCTTAAGAAATCATGAGTGCTTATTATCAAGCATCATTTAGAAAAATAACTATTTCAAAGAGGAAAAAAGCTACTAGAAACCAGATAATTTCAGGCTTAGAATAAAGCTTAGTTTTCCTGTAGAGATTTCAGTAATTGTCTTTTAGCTGTAGCTGTTATCATTGTGCAAACCCAGGTTTGATAAGGCCCGCCTTATTTTCTATCAGGTACCAGCGTGCTGGCTTAGCACATAGTCTTATCACCTTTGTCACCCATTGCTGGGATCAACCAAGCACAATTTCTCTAACACTTCTCCCATTGCCTGAAGTGATCACAACGTTCCTGATCGAATTTCACGAAGTGTCTTCTAAATGATTGCTCACTTTGACCGTAGATAAATACCTATGTTTCATCATGTCTTTAAACTCAGACCAAAATGCCTCCAGTTTGAATGGTTAAGGAAGCTTGGTTTTAGGGGTCAGACTTAGATGCTGTGGCCAACAGATTGGTTCAGCATTTAATTCTCACGGCTTAAAAAAGGAAAAATGTCTAGATTATTCTTGGAGAGTAGATTAATAGGTAATTGAATCTACAGGCATGGTAGATTGTCAAGACTAAAAGCACACCATGAAAGGGCATATAGGTTCATCATACTTTCATTTTTAGAGAAATATATGTAAACAGGACACAAGTTTTCTATTCATCAAGCTGCTAGCATGTTTCCATCCTTTTAAAGTTAATATCCCTTTATGAATTTCCTTCGTGTGATTTTTCCTGAGAGCATCCAAAACATGACTGATTGAGGGAAAAAGCTATTTTTGCCAGGGCCCTTTCCCCCACCTTTAAAAGCCAGTTTAAAACCACAAGTAACATTTGTCTTTACAGACACCAACATTACTTACACTGCCATCCCATGAACAGACTTTTATTTCAAGGGTGTAATATATTGGTACCAAACTGAGTGGAGAATAAAGTGTAGAGTTTGAAATGTGACTTTTCACACAGATGATAAATAAAACCACCAGAGCCTATTGTCTTTCTTTATTATCAAAGTTTATTGTTGGAGTTCCTATCTACTGGGGAGTACAACTATGTCTCAATATGTGCTATAGTAACTCTAGGGTAATAGCCATTCTGCAAAATAGTTGTACTGGGGCTCTGTTAGGCATAGATCATAATTAAGTCAGTGGAAGAATGAGCCCAGAAAAACCCTGACAGTAGAGCCATTCCTCTAGGGAAGTTCCAGTGCTAAGCAACCTGTAAGGCATCATCTATCAGCTGATGATGAGACTCAAGGAGGTGTTGGTGGAATGAAACAGGAGTTGAACCCATTTTCTACTCTTCCCTGCAAGACAACTATGGCTCCAGTGCAGGAACCAAAAATTAGGTCTCAAAAAGTCCTTTAAGCTCCCAAAGTAAAGGAGGACATAAAGAGGAAAGGGCCAGGAACCAGGATAGTGGAGGATAAATTAAGTGTAATTGGAGGGAATGAAAACTTCTGGAATGAAAAGTAGCTGGATTTAAAATGCCGTTTGAGATGACAATACAGTACAGGTAAAAGCAAATGGGGAAATGATTCAAACATTGAAAGTTATTCAGATATCAGAAGTTAAGTGAAATTTCCCCTCTTGGAGGAAAATTGGTTTTAAAAAATGAGGAAGGTGGATCACTAATAGGAAAATGAGTACCTGAGTAGAAATAGGTGTTTCAAAATGCCAAGAACAGTATAATATACAAATGAGCTGCGTCTACAGGAAGGAAAAGTGGTTATGGTAGCCTGTTAACCAGATCTGACGTTGTAATGACATTTCTAACAATGGCTTCGTCTGTGAGGTTCTGGCATATTTTTCGTAGCACAGGTAGCTTTGAAGGAATGTTTTCATAACACTCAAGTTATGTGGGAATGCAAATTACTTTAGTGTAAAAATTCAAAGACCTCCCACCTATTTCTGCAGGATAGAGGATAAGAAGTCTTCAAATAGCTGTGGCTAAAGGCCCACGCCCTCTCACCACCCTTGCTATAAAAATATTAAAGGAATTAACGAAACAAGTATCAGATGAGTCAATGAGCTTTGTACCATGTAGACAGCAAATAATTTATGGTGACTTCTGCAGGCAGCCTGAGAAACAGAAGAGCTTGTGTACTAAATGCTACCCTATCATTAAATATAATAATAATGAAAAACAGGGCCATTAAATGAGACCCTAGAAAAGTCTAGCTGCCAACCAGATTGGGAGGATAAATGAAACGGCATAGTTTATTTTAATCTGTATCTTCCACACTAACCTAGTTTGTCTACAGAAAAGCCATCTGCTGGCACCAGGCCAGTATGTCTGAATTTTGTTGTTATTATTAGCATCTCATTTTTCCAAAAGAGGAAATATGTAAGTAGCAGGTGTACATAAATGACCACTTCTACAAAGCCTTCTCTGCAGTCTTGACCTGTGTGGGGGACAGGTTCTACTGATGGAAGCATTTTTAAAGGCAGAAGAAAAAACATTGACTTGAGGTTTTCTCCACAGAAAGAATACCAGTGGAGTTGGGCCCATATGATGAGTCTCTTATTGGTGCTGAACAAATGGCCTCTTCTCCAGGAAATACCTTTGTTCATTCCTATCTACAGGTATCTTTTGATGGACACATGGAGTAATCTCTAAAACAAGAAATGAGGCAGAAGCAGTTTCTTTTCTAATCATGTCTCTGATGAAGTGAAGGGTCCTAGACTTTTCTGACCCCTCATGGATGTGGGGCGAGGGTGAGCAGTGTCCCAAGACAGGAAGCTCAGGCTGCCGTCCAGACCTGGGCTGTTCTGAGCCCCATGGCCTTTTCCTGCTGCTCCCTGTGTATCCACGCTGCGAGGAAATCTTCTTGAGGATTTTCCTCCTCAACTGTTCCAAATACAGTTCATTTGCTGGAAAACAGAGAGAACCTAAGTGTGAGTTAACCCTTGGATTTTAGACATTGTATAACTTTTCAAGAACATATTTATTCATTAGTCAGATTTCCAAACAGATGAGAAGAGGCCATTTTATGCCCACGTCGCCTCCAAAATGTCTTGTTCGATGAGAATCCCTGCCTACTTCTGGCACTTCCTCAGCTCAAAAACAGGGCAGCTGTACAGAGAACTGTGGCTGTCAAGATGAGCCAAAGCTCATGGTTGGGATCGGACATAAATGCGTATGTACATAGCTGTAGCCCGGCATTGTTTTTTTCCCTTTCCTCTTCTAGCAGTTTTTGATCCAGTCCTTTGGGTAGCAAATAGCTTAGAAAATTAAAAATGCACAAAAATGTTATCTAACAAGGGGGGGGGGGCGGGGAGGTAAAAAGGATAAAAAGTCACTATAATTCAAAGTCTGATATCCAGTGGAGGCAGTGTAATGATTAGCAGAAAAGGGAGGCTGAATTCACCGAGTGAAATAAGAACATGAGGGGAAAAAAGCAATTTTGGTGATTTCAACTGTAATACTAAGAACTTCTCCTTGGCTCTAATTCTAGGGGTCTCAGAATAACACTGCGGTTCAATGTTAGGAGTACAGTTTGATTTGGGGGCAGGGAAGGAGACATAAGTCACTCTTCAACTTATACAGCATGAAGGGGGCGGTGTGTAACAGAAGATTTCTCTTAGCATTTCATTTGGAGAAAGAAGCAAGTAGGATGGAAATACCTAATTATACTTTAAAGGAAAGAAAAAGAAACCATCAAGATACTTTTAGGTCCTCTGTAAAAGGAGTGCTCTCTTCATATTAAACACTGTCTGGAGGAACAAATGAACTGACAATTAGGGAAATGAGAACATGAAGGTAAAATGAAATGTCTGTTCTCTCTGTATGCTGCCCACTGTAGGTGGTCATTCTCCTCTCTCAAGGGGTCCGGGTGGGGAGGCTCACTCCACTAGTGATATCTGGTGGCCCCCCACTCCCCACTTCCTTTTAAAGCTGTTGCCTTTCTATACTCAACTGAAAATTCTCTGGCCTGTCATCCTCAGTCCTTAGACTTTATTCACTGTAGTCCGAGATAAGCATTCTGTTTTGTTTTTCATTTTTTTATTTTTTTGTGCAGTTTCAATTTAAAAATATCAAACGTCTGTGAAATTATTATAATTGTTCACTCCATGTGAATGTCATGAGAATGACATGATGGTTTAAAACACACTTTTGAACTCCCAGGGAGAAGCAGGCATAAGCTATTTCTTTCCTTCCCCACTGGGCTACTGCAGAACACCCCAGGACGGAGACCCGAGGCCCAGGGGACACAGTCCGAAGGCGCACGCGTCCTTATGTCCCAGCCCTACAGGCTAGCCAAGGTGAGCACGGCCTCTCCAAGTGAATCAGGTACACACACTGGCCCTAAATGTTCAGCATTTGTAACAGGAAGAAAAATTTTGGTTTTGCAGACAAAACTTTTTCTTATCGGAGCCATGTCAGACTACGCTCTTTCAGGCCCCAAAAATTTCAGCGATAATTACGGCTCTCAGATTAAATGTTCTGGGAGCCCACTCCTTGTTCACTTCATGCATTATACAAAGTACCCAGGAAATAAGCCAAGCAACCAAAGTTTCACATAAAGGAGAAAATGCTGATGGCCTGTTACCTACAGCACTGTGCTGTGGGCTCGAAGAGTTCTCAGAAACAGGAAAATAATGGCAAGAGAAAAGGTGTTTGTGGAACCCAACACGTCCCTCAGGGTAGGCGCCGGGCGGTTCCTCCCGACTGCTTACCTTGGCTTTCCCTCAGTTACTCTCCGTCAGGCTCTCAGTGTCACACTCTTTGGGTGGTTCCCCTCCTCCTGGCAGCTCGCTCTCGATTTCCCACAGGACATCATCCTCGTCCTCCAAGTTGCTGGAGATGTGGCACTTCTTGAACCCCTGGACGATGGATTCGCTTGAGATGCTATTCCATGCCACCATGACCCACTCCAGAAAGAGGCCGAGGGGCGGCTTCTTGGCGTTCCCCGTGGGGCTCAGTGCCAGGTTCCCCGCCAGGAGCCAGTTGGAGTACTGGGCCCGGACACTGTCATTCAGGGGTTTGTAGACCACCACATCCAACACCTGCAGCTGCGAGGTCAGGCCCCCCGGGATGATGACCATGTCGGTGTTCATGCTTTCCATGGAGCTCTTCACCGAATCAGTGGCGTGGCCCCGGAAGCCATTCAGGATCAGCATCCCTCGCTGCTTGGGCACTGCACCGGTTCTCCGCCTCCATACCACTTCCAACCAGTCCTGCATCAAGTCCTCCGTCATCCATCCGTACCGGTGACAACGGATTTCCATGCCACTGGGGAACTTCCCAGGGGGGATGTATGTGCCCCTCAGAATGATGTACGGAGGTAACTTCCTCCCATCTGCCAAGACACCAAGCATGGCTGTGATTTTCAGTTTCTCCCTGCCTGGCGTCTTGACCAAGACGGGCTTTTCACCCTGGTTGTCCACAGTCACCCTCGAGGGCACCTCTAAGCAAATGGGCGTCTCGTCAGCATTTCCCATCTGAGCCACCTGGTAGTCGTGGGCCCTGCGCAGAGCCAGGACGCTCCGCTGGTAGGTGACGAGCTTCTCGGTCAGGTCTTCTGGCAGCTGCTGGGGCACCGGCACCTTATGCCGCAGAGACAAGTCATACCTTCGCATCATTCTTCGACACCAGCCCAAGCTGGCCTTGAACCCTTTCTCCGGGATGTTCATCTCCTGGGCAATCTCCAGAGCTTTCAGCTGCATGGCCTCCCTGGTGATGGGATCCCCTTTGGCCTGCATGTATCGAACGTACTCGGCCACGCGCTGGTCCACCAGGGCGAAGCGCCCGTTTTTGGGGCCGCGGAAGGCGCGCCGCATGGCGTGGGCGTTCTGCAGCTGCGGCTTCACTTTGCGCCAGTCGCGGACGTTTTTTTCCAGCACCCCGAACTGCTTGGCCGCCTGGCAGTTGTTGGTGCTCTCAGCGTACTCCACCACCATTAACTTGAACCCCGCATCATAACTGCGGCGCATGCCCCGGCTGAACTGAAACTTCCCGGCCAGGTCATCTGCCGAGAGGTCGTACCCAGGGAAGCCCATGGCCATGTAGAAGGGGTACCCCTCGCCCCACTCGGGCAGCTCTGTGATGTCTCGAGGCAGACGGAGGCCATAGCTGTCCAGGTGCTGAGGCTGCGGAAACTGGGAGGCCGTGTTCATTGGACCCACCCAATCTGGGGGCTTCACGTCAGATTCTTCATTTTCTGGCAGACAGACAGGGAAGGGCAAAGACAGTGCCCGTAAGTAAAATGATTTCTGGCTCATTCCCTGATTTTTTTTTTTGGTCAAAATACCAAGACTACCTTAATCTCAAATTCACAAAAAGCAAGTAGCTCTAATAACAGGTAACACTTACGAAGTCCTTACCCCCGTGCCAATTCCCATGTATTACCAGATCTAATTCTCACAATAACTGCTTATTTCTTCTTTGCAGGTGAGTCTAGAGAGATTAAGTAATGCATCAAGGTAGCTGAGCTAGGAAGTGGCAGAGCTGGAAACTGAATATAGGCAACAAGCTTGGATCACATACTGACTGTGTGGGCCATGCTTGCATCACAATAATCTTTACCTGGATGAGAAGCCAATTATAACCCATATTACCACATAATGTTACAGAATTTGTATCATCATGGGCTGAATCATATCCCTTAAACCAAGAAAATCTATAGCAATACCACACTTAGCAAAGTTAAGCTTATACGGCAGAAGTATGGTTCTTGCATACCAATGTCAGAACTGGGTTTCATTGTATGTTTCTGTTTAGAAGGTGGCCACAGAAGCTGACTACGACTCACGGAAATTACCATATCTCACCAAAACTAAGATGCCATCAATTGCAAGAGGCACCATTATATGCCATTAAGAAAAAAAAAAGCTACTAGTGAAACTATAACATGCCATCAATTTTAAGAGGCATTCTCAACTGCAGAGATATTAAAGTGATGAGGGAAAAACGTGTCTTAGAATCAATGAAATACAGCATTTTAAACTATTACTTATAGAGAGAAGGCAAATCAAACCACTCTGGCTGTTGGGAAGCTGTATTTTATCCAACTCCTGCCCTCTAACTATGTTTCTTGATAAAAGACCGAGTGCTTCTTTAGACATATTTGCTCAAATATGTACTACAGCTGCTACTGCTTTTTCTATCCAAGATTAAGGAGACAGGAAGCCAAGTAAATAACCCTGGATGCATGCTTCATCACACTATTTTCCTTAGTTTTCAGAGGTGTGTGGTGTGCCACCGAGGCACCCAGGATATGCGCTGGGCCAAAGCCATACAAACTTCAATTTGGTTCACCTGCATGCAAAGGTGCATGTTGAGATTTACTACTGACAGTTGACAGGTGAAGAAATGGAGGCTCAGAGAGGTGGATGAAGTCGCCTAAGGTCACATAGCATAGGAAAGGAGATTCTGAAACTCCAAAGCCCATAATCTTTCTGCCTCACAACCTTGCCTTACTCTTAAATACCCCATAGAATGTACCTGGAAACTTAAAATTCATCTTCATTATTCTCCCATTGGATGGATGTTGAATTGGGTTAACCATAGTACCTGCAAAGGTTCCTCCCTGGAACTGCCATTCGTCAGAATTCTGAGACTCCTCTTCCCTTTCCAACCGAGTGATCATGTCAGGCTTAGGGAATGGGAATTCTGTTTATAGGAAATAAAACAGGTAACAGCTGTGTGTTACTGTCTTGGAACACTGCCAAAATAAGTACTCTATAATACTTAAGAAACTCTCCCCTCCACTCCCACCCCACCACAGTCTTCTCAATACGCAGATTTATGAAAGGTGGGGGGAAAGGGCTCAGGGATACTTAAAGAAAAAATATGATGGGCAATAGGTCTGTCCAAGGGAATTTATGAATCCCTGCTAATGTACTAGCAACAACAAAAAGGAACTGCATTTAGCAGGGAAGTGGGTGGGTGCAGCCACGGATGTAATGAGCACTCTGGTACCCATATGAGCAAATGGGGAAATCCCTCCAAATGGTTACATTCCAATAATATGGATATCAATGCTGGGAAGGGAGCAAGGATTCTTTGAGGATATGTCCCCAAGCTTCTAAGGCTGACAGGGTAACAATGAGGCCTGCCTTCCCTCCTAAGGAACATATGAAGCACAGGCCCAGACCCATGGTGACATTTCTTAGATTATGTCTTATTTTTTCTTTTTGTGATGAGAATGCCTGGGTTGAATGAGGATGGTTCTGAGAGCTGGCACAAGCTGCTGCGTAGAAGGACACAACATTTATATCCTGCCTAAATCAAAAACAGGAAATTAAATGGGCACAGGCATTGAGGGGACAGACTCCAAGTTGAGGAGAGAGGGATGTTGGATACACCAGAGAAGAGAGACATGGAAACAATTCTCTGGGCTCAGAGCTTCTAGGAGACAAAGGAAAACAAAGCTTTACCCAGGGACAGGACAGTTTCATAATTCATCCTCATGACCTCCCGGTAGAGGGCCTTTTGTTGCTCCGTCAAAACTTCCCACTCCTCATCGGAAAAATATATGGCCACCTCATCGAATAGGGCCGGCACCTGGAACAGTGAACAGGCCTTTCTCAACGAGTAGTAGGCACATGCAGACACAGATCACACATCCTCATCTCACAGGTGCGGGCTTGGGCCCAGGGAAACGTCTGTCCTCAGTCACACGGCTCCTCCGAGAAGCAAAACCAAGACAAAAACAAGGTGTCCCATGCCCTGCTGAGTGCTTTCCTCCCTCAGCATCCACAGATAAGGAGAGCAGCACCTTGAGAAGAAAAGTCCCCTGTACTGGTTGGGGACACTGGATCCTCACATACAGCAGGGAGAGCTGATCACGGCTCAGCGCCCCGTCCAGAGTCAGAACCAACCACGCTCCAGGAAACACCCTGAGACAGCTGCCCCACCAACACAACCCTGCTTTCTCCCTTGGTCACAGATCCTCAGCCCAGGACGGTGCTGCGGGCCTCCTGCGCACTAGTTTCCGTTTGCAGGGCACTAGCCCCATTTTTTGACTCAGAACCCAAAGCTGCCAGGCAGAGGCCAGTGAGAGAAGGGGCCTCAGCCAGCCTTTTCCAATCCACAAGAGCACGACAGGAGGAGGACAGAAGGGCTAATTAGAGCTTCAATTTATGTAATGAGATACTAGAGCAGACTGCTTTGCTTTGATGCCTAGACCCGCAGGAAGCCCTAAGGACAGAGAAGAGGGCTCTACGGCCCGCTCCCGGCTCACCTACCTCCCCACCCCCATGTGCCAGTGGGATGGGGGTGCCTAAGCAGCCAAATGCAGCCAAGCCACCCAGACCGACCCCCTCTTGTTCAACTCTCTGCTTTTCTTTTTACTATGTGTTTTCTTTCAGTCATTAAAAATCCTACTCCAAAGTTCATCGTATTCAATGGTAAGGGATCTGGGCTGCTGCTTTCACAGATATTCCCCATAGCTGAATCTAGGGCCTGGGGGATCAGAGTACTGTTTTCCATCTGCTTAGAATAAGTTCAGGGTCTGCACCACCTGCAGCTTCTTCAGGCACCTGGCCATCAGTCATCTAGATCTCCTGGCCCCTCTTCCTTACTCACAAAGCCCACCTCGTCCCTCCCCACCCTCACAGCCCCTTCCACACAGGGAGAACCTCCTAGGAAAGGCCCCATAACTGTTTCCCTTATTCCCCCCACAGCCCCATTTAATTAAGGAGGAAACTGGCTCAGAGCAGCCCCATTTCTGGTCCAAAGTCACACAGCCAATAATGGCAGGGTTGAGAGTGGGACACAGCGCTGTCTGACTTCAAGGCTCCCGCCCTCACAGAGGGCAGAGGGGCCTCCCAGGTAACCAGTTGGCAGGCCTCCGCTCCCACCCCGCACACGCTCAGCGGTACTCAGCTGCTGCAGTTCCCTGAACAAACCATCCTCACACCCTCCGTGTCTCCGCACATGATGCTCCGCTGCCTTGGAGGTCCTCCCTGTCCTTGGTCTGGCTGACACCCACCCACCTTCCAAGACTCAGTCCAGACATCCTGTTCCCCAGGAAACTGGTCCCAACCCAGGCTGTGTGCGCTGTGACGCCCTGGGCTCAAGGCTCTGGTGGCACTTATCATATTGCAGAGTCCTCTTGGTTTACCTGTCTGCTTCTTCCACTAGAATATTGGCTCACTGAGGGCAGAACCTGGGCTTATTCCATTTTGTTTCCCGAGGCCTAGAACACTTCCTGTAGGTAGTAATCCCGTAAAAATGTGTTCTTGAATCAAAGATTTAAGCAAATAACTTCTGGACTTCCTTTCTCTTATTCCACTTGGAATAGTTTCAAATAATCGTTGAAATTTATCTGTCACAAAACTGAACTTACTCTGGAGTAAGATTTGTCAAAAATCACTAGTGTAAAATACCAGGAGGTACAAACGGATTGGTTTCTAGGCTCTGCTCAGACTTCATCAATCTGGAAAGCCAGGCAGCCAGGAATTTTCCATCCCACCCCATCCCACTTCCCAGGCTTTTAAACAACTCTCCCTTTGGCCTTTTCTCTCCCTAGGAAATTCCAGATCTAGGCCATACATATTTATAGTCCCTTTCCCTTTGCTGATAAAACAGGACACAGGACTGGCTATGCCTGTCATTTCAGAGGGGCTACCCATATCGATGCTTGTAGAAGGTAACACGTCCTGGGCCTGGTAAAAATATCAGCAGCCCTGGAGTGGTGAGAAGGCAGCTGGAGGCTGGGGCTGGATTCATCTCCTCCCATTTATGACTGAGCCCCGGAGGATCCTCGGACAAGCCCACATTATGCTCCAGAGGCGCACAGTGCAGTGGCTTAGGAATTCTCCTCACAGCAACCTTCTGTGAGAATTGAGCAAGCCTTCAGCCAGGCCTGTTGTACAGGCCTCCCCTCTCTCCACAGAGGCCTTTTATCTAGCCGAGCACAGCACAAGGTAAACAGGGCCAGCCCTGAGCCAAACTCAGAAATCAGGCAGCCGGCATCCAACCCCTGGACACCCTTGCTTGGCCTCACAGGTAGAGGTCCTCGATCCCCGCCTTCCTCCCTTCCCTCAGAAGGTCAAGGACTCATCAGACAGGTGTTCTTCCTTCAGCTTGTGTGTGCTGCCTCACTCGGTCCCACGAGCTGGCATTCCAATGCTTATCTCCAAGGGTAACCGCCCTAAAGTACTTACTGGCTGCCCAGGCTTGCTGACAGAGCTGCATGACCACCCAGCGAAGACAGCACTTAGAGGGCTGGGACCAGTGCAGTGATAGAGTGCCTGCTGTATGCCAGGCACTGTGTAGGGCACTCCCTCTTCCGTGGTTAAATGTGTTACCTTATTGAATCCTTTAAATAATACAGGGATATGGGGATCACCACCCCAGTTTTATGGGTGAGGAAACAGGGCTGCTAAGTATCTTGCCCAAGGTCACAGAGTTAGCAAGTCTGACTCCCAAGCCCGTGCTTTCTCAGCAGGCCACTTAGGCCAAGTGGCCTCTGCCTGGTGGCGGTAGCAAACCCTAGGTCCCTTACAAAGACGAGCCGAGGACTTCTCCCTCAGAGCTACTAAGGAGAGAGCTCAGACTCCTAGGCGCAGCACACTCCCCTGCAGGGCTGGCTGGTCCCCTGGCCCCTCTGCTTCTCTCGCCCATCCCCTCCACTCCCTGACACACACTCCAGGCTCCAGCTGCAGGAGCTGCTCCGGACTCTGCATACACAAGCTTTCCTCTCCAGTGCTTTGGCTTCTGGCTGCCTGGAGGGCAAGACCCTCCCTTCCCTTGGCTGGCTCCACCTATGCCTAAGTCTTGGTTCAAAGTACGCTTTCCCTTTTTTCTACTTGAAATTGGATTTCTACTCCAGTTCTCCCACGAAATATTACCCTAATATACAGCATGATTCTTTGGTTTGAAAAGCTTTTATTGATCACTCTAACACAATCCCCAACAACCTAAATACATATTCGATTCTTTTCTTCCCCTAGTTTTAATGCTCTAGAGCAGGGTTTTTCCCACCTCAGCACTGCTGACATTTTTGGCCAGATAATTCTTCGTTGTGGGAGCTGTCCTGTGCATCACTGAAGGGTAGCAGCATCCCTGGCCTCTACTCAGGAGATGCTGGTAGGATCTCCCACTCCCCAAGCCCCACCCCGAGTCATGACAACCAAAAACGTCTCCACCCAGATGTCCCTGGGAGGGATGGGGCTGGGGACAAAATTGCCTACTGCTCCAGACCAGGTCCTTGCCTGCCTTCTCCAGTTCTCTAGCCTGCAGCAGAGCCTGTCCTGAGCTGACTTCCCCCAGATAAATCCAAATACTGTGCAGTTAATTAGATGTACTTCCCTATCTTCCTCACAAGACTAGTACCCCCGCGAGACTAGGCATCTTGCCTTAATAACACCCAGCACTGTGCTCAGTAGCTACGGATGGATGGCAGACTGCCTGGGTGCCATACATGCCGGTCCCCCTCCTCCAGCTCCTCTGGTTACCTCCTTCTTTCCCAGCCAAGCATGGACTTCACCTTGCTCCTTTCTGTGTTGTCCCAATACACTCATATGTTCGCTTCTACTGCACCTGTTTTGCGTACTTCTCCAGTCTGTCTAGATGTTCTCGGTTGGCCAATGCATCCTCAAAGCCATGAGTTCTTGCTCAGGGCTAGATGGGACTGACACCTGCTCTCCAAAATCTCCCCAGCTGCATGGATCTGAGCTGGGGAGGAGGCCAGGGTGGGCCGAAGAGACAAATGCAATCCAGCCTCCATAGCTAGATGAGCAAAGCCAGAGCCTGGTGTTATACTGCTTTAATTTTTTTTAATTGAAGTATAACATACATACAACAAAATGCACTACTTTTAAGGTTCCAGTTCAAGAGGTGTTTTTAAGAACAAATGTCAGCGTACATGTGTATCCTAGGGGCAAAACAGATAACCTTGCTGTACCCCGTGAAGTGAGGGTGCAGCGGGACTGGATAGTTTGGAAGGACCATGATTCTATGAACACAGATCTCTCACTGGGAACAAAGGATATGTACACCGATGACATTCACACACAGTGGAAAACTAAGCAGAGAAAAGGAATGTCATTTTGTTGCTTCTTTAAAATGTTTACCATTCATGCCCAATTATCATGAAGTTCAGTAAGTACTGTGAATAATGTACATCACGATGACTATAAATATCTGTTGCATTTACACTTTTATAAGTTTACTCTAATTCTATCACACTATGCTGTTTGGATATGCTCCCTATTCACTGCTGCCTACTACCCCAATCCCTCCATCCAGGACCAGCTGGAAATGCAGCTCTCTCCTGTGTCAACTATTGTAAGAGGTGTTCACACAGAACCAATTGGCCTCATCTCGTAACGCTCTCCTCATGTCAGTTCAGTGCCCCAAGACTTACTTAAATGGTTTAAATGGTTCCCTTCAACCAGTGGTAGGTGATAAAGACTCTCTCCTCACCCAAACTTTGGTCAGGCTCCTCTGAGCCCTCTTCTCCACTAGGCCTCTATCTTGGACACATACACAACCCCTTCCGGTTCTCAGTCTGCCCAGACCAGTTTTAGCAAGAATCCTGCTAAGTCAGTTTAGAAAAAAAACCCCACCATGGATGTCTCCTCTTAGTAATTTTCCAACCACTGAGCCTTCCGCTCTGCTCCTTGGCTATAAATCCCCACTTGCTGAGCCCGATCTCTCGCCCCTATTGTGACAGTCTTGAAACCTATCTCAATAGTCCTGAATAGTCTTCCTTATCATCTTAACAAATGCCAGAACAATTTTTCTTTCACACAGGCCAGCAGAGATTTAGTTGGTGTCTACAAGGTGTCTGGCATTGAGCAGGATATAGGGAATCCACAGGTACAGGAGAGAGACACAGTCGTGGCCTCTTGGACTTCTGATCCTGATGGCGTGCCTGAAGCTGTGTGCCTGAAGGGACTGTTCCCATAACCAGTTCCTCCATTCTTCACTGTGCCTTTTAAAGCCACAGAACTGTTTTCTCAGGAATGCAAACACACCGGGCTGGGCTAGGCTATTTTTACTTCCTCTGTCTGCTTGAGGAAGAGACTTAATACAAGCCTGGCTCCCAGGCGTGCCCCTCACAGCTGTGTGTGGACTCCACACCTTCTTACTTACCCATCCACCCTCTGAGCAGATTCGGACTTTCTGCATATCTGTGGGACCATCCTCCAGTTCCCGGCTCTGAATCTCTTCTTCTTCTTCCTCTTCTTTCAGGGTCAAATTGAGAGGGTAGGCTGTGGACTCCATCTCTGCAATCAAGAGTTCAGAAAAATCAGGTGCTAGTGTGAACTAGCTAGTGTGAACTCTTTAAAGCCTGTGATGGGGGCAGCTCAGGCTACACAAACCTTTTTAGCCCCAAGCACAGTTCAGCTGGAACAATGGAAGGGGACAGGGCCAGGCCTGGGGAGGAAGGGTTTCAGGGAAAGCACCAGGAAGCTGGAAGGTGACATATTTAATTATGATAAGAAGAGGGTTGCAGGCAGATAGCATACCTGGCTGCCTTCAAATATTTAAAAAGCTATCTGTGTATGAGAGACCAGACTGGTTCTGTAGAGACCCGAAGGCAGAACAGGCCGCTGAGTAAACATTCCAGGAAGAGGTTTTAAAGAGTGCATCAAATGGCAGAACTTTCTCACAGCCAGTGCCACCCAAACATGGAACTGGCAGCAAGACAGCAGTGTTGGCTTCTTTTCAATGAAGGCATTTGAACACAGATAGAGCACTCGCTCAACTGGGTTGTTCCTACAGGGCCAGTTCAGCATCAGGAGGTTGGGTGGCCCAGAGTACCTGGATTTTCCAGATTCAAAGGTTCTGTCCATGAGCCAGGTCAGAAAATAAGAGTGTTCTGCCTTAAGCGACTTTCCAAGCCCAGGAGTCGGTGATCCTTAGTGAGGGGTGATGCCTGGACACCCAGGAAGGTGCAGAAATCAGCTGGGGCCAGGCCCACCGCCACCTGGAATACTCGCTGTCTCTGGGCCGCAAATTCTCTCTTCTTCAAATTCTCTCGCCCAGCTCCTAGGCCAGTACAAAGGGCCGCGCTCCTGCCCTCTAGGGGCGCGGGCAATTCCTAGGTGTGGAGTGAGCGCTCATCTTGTGGGCCGCATCCTCCCGGCCTTCCAAAGAAAAGATCCTTCCGGAGTTCAAAGTCTGCTTCTTCGATATTTTCAAAAAGGACGGGCGAATGCGGCAGGATAGGTCTGGGGCGGGTGGAACAGGCTTCAGATCCCTGGAGCTGGGGCCCGAACTTGGCCGCGGCCTCCCCCGCCGGCTCCCGGGAGGGAGATGGGGGGATGGGGGCGCCGCCCCGCGGCGAAGGTGCAGGCGAAGAGGTATCCTCTGCCGCCACCGCCCACCCGCCCGGCGCCCCGCCCGCCGCCGCTGCCGCGCCCCCGGGCGCGCTCCGGTTTCTCCAGCCATCTTGTCCCATTTCCCTTTCTCCGCGGCCCCGCGCCGGGAGCGCTCCTGCCTCCCCCTTGCCCGTGCCCGGCCCGGTCCGTCTCTTCGCCTGGCCCGCTCCCGGCCCCAGCGCACCTGCCGAGCGGCCGGGGCCGGCGCCGCCTGCCTTCCCCGGCGGGCCCGCAACAAAGGCAGTGGCGGCGGCAGTTCCAGCTGCAGCCTCGGGACCCCCCGCCCCCGCCGCGGCCCAACCGCCGGGGGCCCGAGGGAGGGGCTGTGCCGCCCCCGGCCCCCGCCCGCGCGCACTCACCGCCGGGCCGAGAGCCGGGGCGTGGGCCGGGGCCGCGGTGGAGACGCCGAGGGCTCCGGCCCGGCTGTCACAGCGCCATCCTTTCCGTCTCTCCGGCTTCCCGTGCGCGCGGCCCCTCGGGAGGGAGCGGGGAGGACACGTGGTGGGAGGAGGGAGGGTCCGGCCGGGAGCTGAGGGTGTTGGGAGGCGAGGGGAGGAGCGCGGCTGATGTCAGCGGGCCGCGGCGGCGCCGGGGGACGGCGCCCGCGCCAGCTCCCGACCCTCCTCCCGGCGTGGCTTCCGGCCGGTCCGCGCCGCGCGGTCCTCTAGGCTGAGCTCCCGACCCTCTGCCCGGCTCCGCCTCGTTGGCCTGAGTAGTAGTGCTCTCTGCCCTCTGCTCCCCTGGTGCAGTTTCCTGTGCACCATGTGCGACCTCGGCATAGTAGAGGCAGGAAGAGCCCAGATTTATGTTTGAACTCAATGTAGCCTGGGTGCACACGTTCATGCGCTTATTTGCATGAACCACTGCTTTGCACTTGCTTGGACGAGCACTCGAGGCACTCTAAAGCATGCTTCAAGGAATGTGTTATGAAGAGTAGACCAGCGAGGGGGTTGGGGGGAGTGAGGAGGGGTCTAGGATCTTTCGGGAAGCATGCATATGCATATTCTGGCAGGCGTATGTTCAGAACTTCGTACGTAATATACATGTTGAAGGAACTTCCTGATTTTTGTAGTTGTTGCATGTTAAATCCCAAGTGTGTAATGCCATGGAGGAAGTAACTGTATAGAAGGATCTTCTCCAAAATGTTCGAAGAATGTGCGTGCAGCTCTGTGGACAATACAACAAAAGTGAGTGGAGAAGCCCTGAATCTCTTCTCATTCCAGAAAAAGATCCCGGGTTTGATTTTTTTTTGTTGGGAACTCATTAAAGAAGAAATTGTTCTGACAATTGTTAAAGCGGAAAAGTAGGACTTTATTCGGGATTATTGAGATAGCTGGCAAGACTATCGCAATAGAGCTGAGCTCTCTGGCTCAACTCTGAATACGGCAAAGACAGAGGAGTTGGGGAATTACCACCCACCTTGGAGTAAGGAGGTCAGTGGATGGAATACTAAGAGGAGACAAGAAGGGTAGAGGGAATCTTGCTAAACCGATTTAACGGGATGCTTGGTGATGGCAAGCCAGGTTGATCGTATATCCAGGGTGGGGGGTTCTCTCTAAACTGATTTAGCAGGATTCTTGCTAAAACTGCTGGGAGGGCTGAGGACCGGAGGGGGTGTGTATGTGTCCTATGTAGAGGCCTAGTGGAAAAGAGGGTTCAGAGGAGCCTGACTAAAATTTGGTGAAGGAGAGAATTTTGTCAAAATTTTCAGACTGTCCCTGAGACCTGAGTGCCTGCAGGGAAAGATTTCTCCGAGTTTTTGTCGCCATTCCTGTATTTATTTATATGTGACTTTGATTTCTCTCTGCCATGGAGAGGCTACAGTGGAACTGTGGAGCTCTCAATATATAAAATATAGTATGACAATCGCATCTTTGAAATGTAATTATGGCAGACAACCAAAGACCAAGACCAAAGAGGTCTAATCGATGGAGAAAAGTCGATTCAAATATTGGGAGAGAGGTAGATATTAGGATTTTTTGTTTGTTTTTACGCACAATTCTTTTGTGTATAAAGTTAACATGTTTAGAGCAAGTGTGACATCTTAGCTCAAATTGATTGACATTCCCATCTTTTCTGAGAAAATGGCTGGTTCAAATGGAAAGGTGAGGAGGGAGTCAGGAAAGAGAAGACTACTAGGGGCACTGCTGACAGCTCACCTTCTTAGAAAAAAAGTATTGATTCAGGTTATGAGATAACCAAAGAGGAATATTATGCTAGGGTTTTAGGCTCTGAGAGCCCCATTGTTCTCATGCAGCTTTGATTAGGTTTTCCCTGGGAAGAGGCCAACCAACAGTGTCCCACCTAATTCTTGACTGAACCCACAGCCCCATGATCTCAATTACTGTCACAGGCCCACCTTTGTAGAAGTCCACAACTGCTAACACGACTTACTCATAGGAACAAAGTGCTGGGGTCAGCACAATACACTGCAGACATTCATGTTTGTGGCTAAGTCACATCACTTGTCTCTGCCTGAGTTTCCTCATCTTCAGAAAGAGGGGGTTGAGCTAGTTATTGTCTGAGCTTCCCCTCAGCTCTATAATTCAGTGATTCCTTTCTCCATAAGACTTTGGCTTAGTCTGAATGGGGAGTGACTGAAGCTAGTCTTTGAAATGGTGCATGGCTTTGGTACTTTGGTAGGATGGATATCTGTTAGTAAGTGGTTAATAATTATGAACAGAGCACCTATGGAATTAACATGATAGTTCTTTAATGATGTGATTGGTCTGACTTCATCTTTCCTTCTGTTGAATTTTTGCAATACACAAACCATAGGGATTCCAAAGAGCCCAAGTCCCACAAAATACCTCTTGAACTGTAGTGTCTGCTGGTTAATACACATTTCTGACCTTCAGTACAGGCTCCATGGCCCTCAGACAGCATAGCTAGTGGCCCCCATTGCTCTGTCTTTCAGGGACTGTGGTAGATTGAATTAATGGTCTTGCTTCTTTGTGTTTCTGTGGTAGAACACCCTGCTGTTACATAGCACACCTTGCTGAGGTCTCAGTTATGCAGAATGTACTTCAATGCCCCTTCATTTGGCATGGCCATGTGACATGCTTTGGCCGATTGAATGTAGGTGGAAGTAACTACATGTGAGTCCTGAACATGGGTCATAGAAGGTCTCACATATTCTCACTTATATCTCTGGTAGCTTTTGTCCTCTGCCATGACAAAATCATGGCTAGTTAGTCACTGCCCCTCCAGCCTGGGCTCCAGAATGAGACCTGTGCTGCACAGCCATCCTGTGAACATGAGAAGAGATCGCTGTTTTGTTTTATGCTATTGAGTCCTCAGGTGGCTGGTTAGGTAGCATTTTTGTGGTGAAAGCTAATTGAGACAGTGACAACAGGCAACCTTGGACTTAGAGCTCCCATCATTGGCCCTCATGGGGATGCTCTGAGGCAGGGGAAAGGAGCGTTGCCATTTCATGGTGGAAATCCTCAGATATGTGGACAAGGGAATCCGAGATTGGGAGTGGAGAAATAAAGAACCAAATGGGGAGAGGCCATGTACTGCTGGCTGTATCTTTCTCTTCCCTGGGATTCTGGCACGTCAGAGGAAGATCAAGATATGACCTGTACATTCATATTCCCAGTAAAGCCTGAAACTATGCCTGGGAGAGCTTGATAAAATGGTAAGGGAAACCCTGCTCCGGACAGTTCTTGGAAGGGTTAGAAGGTTCCTGGAGAGGCAGTATGTTGTTAGAGAAACTCAGAGGATTAAGGAAGAGGTAGAGGTTTCTCTAGAAAAAAAGCAAAGAGAATTGTAATACTGAGTGTAGTATAGTAGTCCCCCCTTGTTCACAGGGGACATGATCTAAGAACCCCAGTGGTTGCTTGAAACCACAGTTAATACTGAATCATTTTCTGTTCATGTCTTCCACCCACAAATTTAATACCTTTTCCATCTTAACTGAGCACTTATACACTGTGACCATAATTTTTGCAGTTTGAGGTGCAGCAGCAAAACTAGCATGGGTTTTGTCCTTTCCAATTTCATGAATAGAAGATTCGTACTTAGCAACCTCAGCATATGATTTTTTTACTTTCCTTATTGAGTTGAGAACTTTCACCTTTTCACTTAAAGGAAGCACTTTGTGATTTCTCTTTGGCATATCCGAATTACCAGCATCACTACTCTTGCATTTTGGAGCCATTATTAAATAAAATAAATACCACTTGACACAAGCACTGAGATACTGAGACAATCAGTCTGATCATTGAAATGGCTACTAAGTGACTAATGGGCAGAATATGCTGGACAAAGGGATGATTCACTGTCCCAGGCAAGATGGAGGGGGATGGTGCAAGAATTCATCACGCTACTCAGAACAGTGCACAATTTAAAACTTATGAGTTATTTCTGGAATTTTCCGTTTAATATTTTCAGACCATGGTAGACTATGGGTAACTAAAACTGTGGAAAGTGAAACCATGGATAAGGGGGGCATACGGTACAGACTACCAACACTTCCAAATGTATAAAGGCTCAAACAATAGAAATTTATCTTTCATTTATGTGGGTCCTCTGTGGGTGTTCCTGGTCCACAGGTGTCTCTCCTCCATGCTGTGATTTAGAGACACAGGTTCCTTCCATCTTGTGGCTGTGTCACACCCTCAGGCCTTGTGATTTTCTTCATCCTTCAGAGTGAAGAGGAAAGAGAAAATGGAGAATGTACACCCCCCCCCTTTTTTTAGCCCTAAAGTGACACACATCTCTTTTACTTACATTCCATTGGTTAGGATCAGTTACATAGTGACATTTATATAAGAAGGGGCTGGGAAATATAGAGTATATCTAGGCAATCACTTTCCAGTGACAGCTCCACACATTGAAAAGGGAGACCTGGATTTTTGTCTCTGCCACGGGGATGCTTTTTCTTTCAACACTTTAAATATTTCACTCCACTCTCTTCTTGCTTTTAAGGTTTCTAAAGAGAAGTCCAATGTAATTCTTATCCTTGTTTCTCTTTAGGAAAGATAGTTTTTCCCTCTTTGGCTTCTTTCAAGATTTTCTTTTTGTTTTTGTTTTTCTGTAGTTTAATTATATTTTTAGGTGTAGTTTTTTGATATTTTCCTACTTGGTATTCTCTGAGCTTCCTGGATCTGTTGTTTGCTGTCAGTAATTAATCTTGGGAAATTCTCAACTATTATTACTTCAGATATTTCTTCTGTTCCTTCTCTCTCTCTTCTTCTGGTATTTCCATTATGTGTATCTTATACCTGTTGAAATCTTTTCATAGTTATTTTTTTACCTATTTTTGTCTTTGCTTTTCAGTTTAGGAAGTTTCTGCTGACATATCTTCATGTTCACTTATTCCTTCCTTGGCTGTGTCCAACCTACTGATGAGCCTATCAAAACCATTCTTGACTTCTATTGCAGTGTATTTTATTTTTAGAATTTCCTTTTGATACTTTCTTAGAATTTCCATCTCTCTGCTGACATTACCCATCTTTTCTTGCACGTTTTATACTTTTTCCATTAAATCCCTTAGCATATTAATCATAGTTATTTTAAATTCCCAATTTGATAAATTCCAAAATCTCTGCCATATCTGGGTTTAGTTCTGATGCTTACTCTGTCTCTTCAAAATGTATTTTTTTCTTTATAGCATGTTTTGTAGTTTTTTGTTAAAAGCCGGAAATGAGCTATTGGGTAAAAGGAACTGAGGTAAATGGACCTTTAGTATGAGGTTTAATATTTATTGGGCTAGGAGTTAGGTTGTGTTTACTGTTTGCTCTAGCTGAGGTGTTAGAGGCTAAAATTTCCTATAGTGTCTTTGTTTTTGTCTCTCCTGTTGTCTTTGGATTTCCCTAGAGACTCTTAAATAGGACTGGAGGCTTGCAGTTCTTTTAGCTGTAAGTTCATGTTATTACATAGGAGCCTCTTTGATATGTTGAAAACTCTTGGGGGAGGATAAGCATCTCATAATATATGATTAGGTCTCATTGGTTTAGCCGGTGTTCCTGAGCTATGACCTTCACGAGTACTTCTCAGTTTTTTCCTCCTTCCCGGTTAACTGAGACACGATGAGGAAGTTGGACTTGGGTTCTTCCCTTCCCCCAGGTCAGTTAGGCTCTGGTAAAACCCGAGTTGGTTAAGTTCTGGTAAAATAAGTTTTCCTTAAAAGCAGGCTTTTCTTAAGGAGAGCAGAGCACGCTGGGCTTATTTTAAAATGGTTGATTTTCCCCTTCCCCTTCTGGATGTATGAAGGGATTTTTCTCCCATATTCACCCTGAACACCTGGTGAGGCTCCCGGACATAAAACTCAGGAAAGTGTGAGGGCCCCCAGGCAAATTTGTCTCTTAAGCTAGTCCGGGCCCAGTCGCCAATAATTAGTCAATTGCCCTTTACATGTTCCTGCAAGGCTCCAACTGCGGCTTCTGCTCCTAATAAACTATAATCCTCCATATTTGTCTGTCTCTCCAGTTTTCGAGGTGGCAGTTTGTAATATAACCTCAATTCTCTGATGTATCTAAGACTTATTGATTTCAGTTTGTTCAGCTTTTTTTTTTTTTCTTTTTGTGAGGATAGGAGTGATGACTTCCAAGCTCTTCACATGTCAGACTGGCTAGGGCTTCTTTAAATAGGGAAGCTACTTATCTTTAACTTACAGATAAGGCTATGGCAAATCTCCTACTTTACCTTTATCCTCAGAGATGACACAATTCAATAGCTAGTTTCCTTTACACCAGTGGAGTTGAGCTCAGTACAGCCCATTCATGCTGGTTCTTCTTATCTCTCAGTTTATGTTATGTCTACAACCCTCTCTCATTCTCTTCTATAATATTCATTTATTCCTCCTAGTCTCAGCCTCTGAGGTGACACAAAACAAATCTAATGTAACAGCCTTGTCGATATTTAAAAACTTCTGTTTTGTTCCTTGAGATCTCCCCTAAATGTTCCTGTTTTCTTCAAAAGTTCCTCATGGGGCATGGTTTCAAGTTTCTTGTCCTTTGAGATTACTTATCATCTATTGTAGTTCAGGATTTTCCTGAGATCTTAGGAATACCATAATCCTCAAAGTAATTTTCCCTCATATATTTTTGTGTGTATTTAGTTTTCTCTTCTTTCTACATTCAGAAGAGCCTTTTTACTGGAAAGGAAAAAGCAAACTAGTTCTTTGGCAGAAAACAAATTCTTCCCTAGCAGTGAATGCTAGGTCAGTTTCTCATGTGTCTTGTATAAGGGAAACTGAATGATATAATACTGTCCTCAACAAGATTGTTTGAGAAAATGTAGTCTCAAAATTCAAATAATGTAGCTGTCAGCTTTTGCTGCACAATGGGATGTTAGTGGACATATGTGAGCAGAGAAGTGACCTGTGCTTGCACAGTGGGGCTTGCCTCTGATACTCCAATGGTTGGCTATGAAGAGTTTTCCCTGGGTAGCTGCTCCTTGAGCCTGGTCTCTGGACCACATGTGGAGCTGACCTTAACTCAACCCACAGCCTGGAACCAAGCCCAACCAATTCACTGCTTGAAGCAGAGCTGCCAGTGGAGCCCAGCCTAGATCATCTGATCCATAGTTGGCCTAAAGACCAGTGAACATGAAAATAAATACTTTTTAATATAAACCACTGGGTTTTGGGAGATGGGACCAGGCTGATCACTTGAGCATAAGAGGCGGGCCCCACTGTGTAAGAACCTGTCAATCCTCTGCTCATATTATAACCACTAACATACTGTTGGTCAAAGCAAGTCACATGGCCAGGCCCGAAGTCAAGAGCTGGAGAAATACTCTCTCTCCACCATGAGGCCATGGTAAGAGTGTTGTCTCAGTCTGCCCAGGCTACCTTAACAAAATACCATAGATTGGGTGGCTTAAACAACAGACATTTATTTCTCACAGTTCTGGAGTCTGGGAAGTCCAAGATCAAGGTGCTGGCAAGGTAGGTTTCATTCTGAGGCCTCTTCTCTTGGCTTGTAGGAGACCGCCATCTCACTGTGTGTTCCCATGCACTTTCTTCAGTGCTGCATGTGGAAAGAGAGTGAGAATTCTTTCTCTCTTCCTCTTCCTATAAGGCCACCAGTCCTATTGGATTAGGGACCCACTCTTACAACCTCATTTAAATGTAATTACCTCCCAGAGACCCCATGTCAAATAAAGTCATGTTGAGGGGCAGGGCTTCAATATATGAATTTTTAGAGGGCAATTCAGTCCATAGTAGGTGTCACTGTATAATACTACCACAAGGGATAAATAATTGGAAACAATAATTCAATCTGCAAAATTATTCATGACCCTCCCTTGTGCAAAATATATTCACACCCATTCCAAGATCCATCCCCATCCCCAAGTCTCATCTAATCACAGCATTGGCTCAAAGTCCAGATTTTCATGACTACATCAGGTCTGTTTGATCAGGAGACCTGTGATCCAAGAAGGCAAGTTATCCTCCTCCCCATCTCTGCACACCCTGTATAGAATGAGAGCACAGGGACAGGATAACCACAATGAACACTTTGATTTGAAAGAGGGAGGAGTGAGAGGCTGAGCAGTCATATTTATAGCAATTCTGAAAGCCCAATAGGCAAGTGTTGTAAGGTTTCACTGTCCTGTGGGGTTGGGAATGTCTCTTCATTAGGCCCTGGGTCTGCTTCTGGGAGTGACTCCAAAGTCCATGTCCTTTACCACTATGGCTCCACACTCTGGGAGGTCCTTCACTTTCCATCATTCTCCTTAGCCTCTTCTGAAGAGGCCACAGGGGAACATGCCCATCTTGGTGGCAGAGTGGCCTTCTCAACCTGCCCTCTGCCTCTAAAATATAGAGGCTCACAGATCCTTATTCATTGTGAACACCCTCGGGGTTTTTTTGTTTTGTTTTGTTTTTTGTTTTTTTAATACTCTGGGTTTGTGAGGCACCTTTTGCAAACACAGCCCTCCTAAAAACTTTGTGAATTTTCTAAATATTTGATTACAATCTGCATCATGTGTCCAAAGACACACCTACCACTCTTTGGAGGATATGGCTCGCTCTCTCTCTAGATACAGTTAAGGAAACGTGGGGCACTTCAGGCTTCTGGGCCAAGCTTTTTGATATTTCTAGTGGTACTTTTGTGTAGTTGGAAGGATCTGCTCTGTGATACCTTAGTCCTTTCCAAGGTCTTAAAAAGAGCCATACTTTTGATTTGGTCTTTTTCTCGAGTCTGTGTTTTAATAGCCACTTCTGTGATTTAATGGGAAATAGTTTCGTTTTCCCTACTCTGCAATTTCTGTGATCTCTACATTCCCTCTAATCTCTGCTTGAAATCTGGCCAGTTTTTGCTCAGCTCATTTCATAGCTGTCTTTACTCTAGTACTTTATCAAATGTAACTAGTAACAGCTAGTCCACAGCCAACAGTCTTCCTTAAAACTTTGTCCTCATTTCATTAGTTACTTGCCTTTCAAGTAACTACAGGTGACAATTTTATCAAATATTTTACCACTATATAAAACATGTCATCATTCTCCAGTTTATAACAGTTTCTGGGCCACCTGCTTCCCAGCCCAAATTTTTTACACTTTTGTTATAGCAGCAGCTCACCTCTACTCACAAACTTTCTGTGTTAGTCAGCTTCTACTGTATTACATATATTCCTAAACTCAGTGTCTTACAAAAACAAGCATTTATTTTTATGCTCATGGGCCTGCATGTCAACTATTGTTTAGCTGATCTCAGCTGGACTCACCTGGGTAGCTGTGCTTAGGCAGTGGGTTGGCTGCACATGTTTCCAGCTTGTGGGCTGGGCTCAGGTGTGCTCACGTGTGTTTGCTCTAGGTTCCAGATTGAAGGGACAGCAGCTACTAAAATAAAACTCTTCTCATGGTGGATTACAGGCACACAGGAAGGCAAGAGCATCTGTAAGAAAGCACATTTCAAGTCTTCACTTATTTACGCATATCCTGTTGGCCAAAGCAAGTCACGTGGCCAAGCCCAATGTCAAGGGGCAGAGAAACATACACCCTGCCTACCTTGAGGCCATAGCAATTATGTCCGCATATGTACAAAGACTGGAAGAAAACATAGAGAAATGAAAATGATTCCTATGATAGAACGGTGGAATTGTATGTAATTTAAAAATTTTTCTAAGATTATTATTAATAATAATATTTATAATATTATATAATATATAATATTTATATAATATATAATATTATATATAATATTAATAATAATAATATTTATATAATAATAATATTTATATAATAATATTTATAATATATAATATATATATTATATATAATATATAATATTTATAATAATAATTATTATTATTCATAATAATTTTAATTAGAATTCTGTGGATCTTAGGAGTATGAAATAATTGTAGAACAATCATATAATAAAATAAAATATGTCCAGAAAAAAAAAGGGTGTGGGCATAAAATACCACAGGAGCATAAAGAACTGGAACCAATAACGCATAATAATTTAGCACAAATTGCTCTCTTTTTTTGCTTTTCTGCTGACTTCTTGTTATTAGGAGCCCAAATGGTGTGGTGTAAAGATGTTGCGGGGAGGAGAAACATTCCATAACCCTCTGATTAGGTCTCAGTCTTTTCATGACTTTCTCAGGTGCTTCTCTGCTTCCCACCCCTTCACCCTTAAGTGAGACAGGAAGAGGGGGATGGAGCTGGATTTTTCCCTTCCCCCAGGTCAGCTGGGCTGTGGTAAAACCCCAAGTTGTTTCGCCTGTGGTAAAATAGTTTCCCTTGAGGGCAGGATTTTGTTAAAAAGAACAGAATAGGGATTGCATTGAATCTATAGATTGCTTTCTTCACAGAATTAGAACAAAAATGTTTACAATTGGTATGGAAACACAAAAGACCCTGAATAGCCAAAACAATCTTGAGAAAGAAAAACAGAGCTGGAGGAATCAGGCTCCCCGATTTCAAACTATACTACAAAGCTACAGTAATCAAGACAGTATGGTACTGGCACAAAAACAGAAACATAGATCAATGGAACAGGATAGAAAGCCCAGGGATAAACCCATGCACATATGGTCAACTAATGTATGACAAAGAAGGCAAGGAGATACAATGGAGAAAAGACAGCCTCTTCAATAAGTGGTGCTGGGAAAACTGGACAGCTACATGTAAAAGAATGAAATTAGAACACTCCCTAACACCATACACAAAAGTAAACTCAAAATGGGTTAACGACCTAAATGTAAGTCCAGACAGTATAAAACTCTTAGAGGAAAGCATAGGCAGAACACTCTATGACATAAACCACAGCAGTATCCTTTTTGATCTACCTCCTAGAGTAATGGAAATAAAAACAAATTGGACCCAATGAAACTTAAAAGCTTTTGCACAGCAAAGGAAACTATAAACAAGATCAAAAGACAACCCTCAGAATGGGAGAAAATATTTGCAAATGAATCAATGGACAAAGGATTAACCTCCAAAATATATAAACAGCTCATGTAGTCCAATATTAAAAAAATGAACAACCCAATCAAAAAATGGGCAGAAGACCTAAATATACATTTCTCCAAAGAAGACATACAGATTGCCAAGAGGCACATGAAAAGATGTTACACATCACTAATTATTAGAGAAATGCAAGTCAAAACTACAATGAAGTATCACCTCACACTGCTTAGAATGGGCATCATCAAAAAATCTACAAGCAACAAATGCTGGAGAGGGTGTGGAGAAAAGGCAACCCTCTTGCACTGTTGGTGGGAATGTAAACTGATACAGCTACTGTGGAGAACAGTATGGAGGTTCCTTAATAAACTAAAAATAGAATTACCATGTGATCCAGCAATCCCACTCCTGGGCGTATACCCAGAGAAAACCATAATTCAAAAAGACACATGTACCCCACTGTTCATTTCAGCACTATTCACAATAGCCAGGTCATGGAAGCAACCTAAATGCCCATTGACAGATGAATGGATAAAGACATGGTACATATATACAAGGGAATATTTCTCAGCCATAAAAAGGAATGAAATTGGGTCATTTGTAGAGAAGTGGATGGACCTAGAGAATGTCATACAGAGTGAAGTAAGTCAGTAAGAGAAAAACAAATATCGCATATTAATGCATATATGTGGAATCTAGAAAAATGGTACAGATGAACCGGTTTGCAAGGCAGAAATAGAGACACAGATGTAGAGAACAAATGTTTGGACACCAAAGGGGGAAGGTGGTGGGCAGGGGGTGGCGGTGGTGTGATGAAATCGGAGATTGGGACTGACATATATACACTAATATGTATGAAATAGATAACTAATGAGAACCTGATGTATAAAAAAGTAAATAAAATAAAATTTTAAAAAATTCAAAAAAACAAAAATAAAAACAGAGCAAAAAAGAACAGAATACTATGGACTTGTTTCAAAAAACCTACTTGTCCTCTTCCCTTGCCAGAAACATGAGGGGAATTTTCTCTGATCTTTACTCTGAGGACCTGATGGTGCTCCTGAAGGTAAAACTTACGAATGTTAAGGGCTCCACTAAGCCTCAGCCCCTGGAATTTTTAACTTATAGCTGGTCCACACTTAGACTCTAGCAAGTGTTTCTACCCATACTGGCTCCAGTGGTGGACTTCTGCTCCCAGGAAGCTGTGATTTTCTGTATTCACCTGTCTCTCTAATTTTCAGTGTGGCGACTTGCCTTATGACCTCAATTTGCTCCCATATCTAAGAAGGGTTGTTGATTTTCAGTTTGTTCAGCTTTTCTTCTTGGGAGGACGGGAATGACCACTTCCACTTCCTTTACATGTCAGAGAGAAACTGCTTTTCTTATTAGAAAAAAAGAAAACTTTTTCTCATGGAAAAGAATAGAAATTGCTTGAAATTCTCATGACACACATGTAACTGCTGAATATGGTTGCTTCTTAGGAAAAGTTGAGGGAATAACATAGAAATGTAACTCAGTAAGGGTGAGTCAGTAAGGTGATAAATGGATGACGTTTACTATTTATCCCTTAGGTGTCCAATTCTTGATGTAAGGAGTGAATTTACAGATTTTGGAGGAGTAGATGGAAGCTAATTTGTGGGTCAGTCTTGTCTGAATAGCATTGCTAGCAGCCTAGCTTTTGCTAGAAGCTTGAAGAGAGACAATTTGCAAATGAGAAACAGAAACACTGGTGTTTTATTTTGCCCACAGGAAGACTCTATGTGCTTAGGAATCCACATCAGCGGGGAAGGGCAGGGTGGGGCAGAGTTGACATTCAGTGACAAAATTACAAAAATTAAGTGACCTGGATAGAAGGGTACCTGCGGGCAAAGCCAGACTTTTCTTTATGAAAGTAATTTTAGATCTGTTTCAGCCCATGCTGGGTGGAATCCTTAAAGTTCTAAACCTCAAGCATGGTAAAGTACTGAATAATTTTTGCCTTGAAAAACTTTCAAGCAGATGTTACTAGTTGTCCTACAGAGAAACAGTAGTCCCATGAATCATCTATTGGTCTTTTCTATCAACATAAAAGCATGTTACAATATTTCTCATTAAAAGGAAAAAACCCTCTTTACCTCATGTCTCCCTCATATACCTTTTTTTTTTTTTTTTTTTGCTTTCTTTTACCCTAAACTCCTCTGAGTTGTCTATTCTCACTATCTTCTTTGTCTACCTCCCACCTTCCTCCTGAACACTCTCCAACCTTGTTTTCTCTCCTCCCCAGGACTCTTCCACCACAGAACTTGTCAAGGTCATCAGTTAAGTCCATGCTGCTGTGATTAAGTCTCAGTCTTCCAATGAGCCTGTGTTCCTGGGCTCTGACCTTCACAAGTGCTTTTCAGCTTCCCCCTCCTTCTTCCTTAAGTGAGACAGGAAAACAGGGCTGGAGTTGGTTATTTCCCTCCCCAGTTCTCAATCTGCACCTTACTAGATTATGGTACATTGTTACATTACTGTCCCCAAAAGGTCACGTGTCTCAGGCTCCACCCCCATGTGGTGTCCTTCCACATCAACTCTGGACTTGGCCATGGGGCTTGTGTTGACCAATGAGTCATCAGCAAGTCTGAAGCAAGCAGAGGCTTGACAAGCTTTTGCGCATTGATACTGGCTCTCTTGGAGCCCAGTTGCCAAGGAAACAAGTCTGTGCTCTCCTGCTGGAGAGGTGATGTGGAGGAGAATCAAGATGTGGCAGTCCAAACTGACCACCAGATCTATCAATGAGGCCTTCGGGAAAGAGTCAGCTCCCAGCCAACCTGCTGTCTGACTGCAGCTGCTTAAGTGTCCCTAAGGAAGACCATTAGAAGTTCTGCTTAGGAGTGGTGTCTGCATCACGGTGGTGTAAGACAGTTCTCCTTTGTATCCCCCTCTTTTAAACAATGAAATAAGTATCCATCCATGAACATAAGGGCCTCTGTGGGTGTTGTGGGATCTAGCACCATATGCCAAGGAATCTGGGAGAAGTCTTGTTCCCTGTGCATTCAGTAATAGGCAGACAGACCTTGGTATGGGCTGTGGAAACGGGGAGCCAGCGAACCTGTGCATACCTCTCTCAGCACAGTCAGGAAAAAACCTGGAGAGTGCTGCCCTGGGTAGATATCCATGCATGAAGGAGAATTTGCAAAAGTCCAGCTTTCCCAAGGAGAGATTCCAGCACACTATTCTAGGGAAAAAAAAAAAAAATGAGTTTGATTGCAGTGGAGGTGCGGGTAAGAGAAACTTTCCCAGGTCCCCCACCCCTCGAGGTGGGACCTCCATGACAGCGGGTAGAGTGGATATTGGGAAAGAAGCAGAGAAGGGACTTCATTCCTGCTGATGGCACTCAGCAGGAAGTCCGCCCACAAGCCTCTGGGAGTAACGAACCCAGGAATCTATCAGATCCGTGGGCACCTCCAAGGCCCCAAGTGCTAAACCCACACCTTCCCCAACTCTGCACCGACACCTGGTGTGCACTTCCACATGAGGCATCGATAGTGAGCCCCAGTAGACTGGGAGCATTCAGAAAACAAGCCACTATTTGTGGGCAAGGAGAAACCATAAACGAGCTATAGCGCCATCTTCTGGAAAACAAAAGAGAGGTTTCCACTAACTAGCCTAGTGACTGGTAGGAACCAGAGAAGACATAACAGCTTAAGAATCCTGCCACAAGAGGGAGCAAGAAGAGTGGAGCAGGTACAGAGACAGATTAAACCCCAGATAACAGCACTCAAATAAATAAAATCAGAAATGAAGGAGGAGACATTACAACTAATAATGCAGAGATATAAAGCATCATAGGAGACGCTTATGGATAATTACATGCCAACACACTGGATAACCTAGAAGAAATGGATAAATTCGTAGAAACACATAACCTACCAGGACTGAATCAGGAAGAAATACAAAATCTTAATAAACCAATAATGAATAAGGAGATTGAATAAGTAAGGAAAACCCTCCCAACACAGAAAATCCCAGTACCAGTTGGATTCACTAGTGAATTCTACCAAACATTTAAAGAAAAATTAATACCAATCTTTCTCAAACTCTTCCAAAAGACTGAAGAGGAGGGAACACTTCCAAACCCATTTTATGAGACCAGAATTACTGTAATACACCTGATGCAAAAATTCTCAACAAAATATTTGCAAACTGAACTCAACAACACATTAAAAGAATTATACACCATAACCAAGTAGGATTTATCCCTGGGGTGCAAGGATGGTTCAACATAGGCAAATTAATAACGTTATAGACCACATTAACAGAATGAAAGATAAAAATCTTATGATTATCTCAATAGATGAGGAAAAAGCATTTGACAAAATACAGCATGATTAAAACTTTCAAAAAATTAGGTAAAGAGGGAACATACCTCAACATAACAAAGGCTCTATATAACAAACTCACAGCTAACATTATACTCAATGGTGAAAAGTTGAAAGCTTTTCCTCTAAGATCAGGAACAAGGGTACCCATTCTTACCACTCTTATTCAACATAGCACTGGAAGTCTTGGCTAGAGCAATTTGGCAAGACAAAGACATAAAAGACATGCAAATAATAAAGGAAGAAGTAAAATTGTCTTTGTTTACAGATGATATGATTTAATATGAAGAAAATCCTAAAGACTCAGCCAAAAAACTGTTGGAACTAATGAATGAATTCAGGGAAGTTGCAGGATATAAAATTAACATTCAGAAATCCATTGCGTTTCTATACACTAACAACAAAACATCTGAAAAAAAATGAAGTAAACTATCTCATCCACGATTGAATCAAAAATAAAATACTTAGGAATAAATTTAAACAAGGAGCTGAAAGATCTGTACAATGAAAACTACATGGCCTAATGAAAAAAATTGAAGAAGACACGAACAGATGGAAGATATCCCGTGTTCGTGGATCAGAGGAATTAATATTGTTAAAATGTCCATACTACCTAAAGTGATCTATAGATTTAATGCAATCCCTCTCAAAATTCCAATGGCATTTTTCACAGAAATAGAAAATACAATCCTAAAATTTGTATGGAACCACAAAGAACTAGACTAGCCAAAGCATTCACGAGAAAGAAGAACAAAGCCAGAGGCATCACACATCTTCATTTCAAACTATATTAAAAAGCTATACTAATTTACAAAATATTGTACTGGCATAAAAATAGCCAAATAGACCAATGGAACACAATAGAGAGCCCAGAAATAAACCCTCATGTATGTGGTCAACTAATATTTGACAAAGGAGCCAAGAATACTTAATGGAGAAGCATCAATAAATGATAATGGAAAAACTGGATAACCACATGCAGAACAATGAAATTGGATACCGATCTTGCACCACTCGCAAAAATTAACTCAAAATGAATTAAAAACTTAAACATAAAACCTGATACTATAAAATTCCTAGAAGAAAACCTAAAGAAGAAACTCCTTGATGTTGGATTGGGTAATAATTTTTTTGATATGACACCAAACCCACAAGTAATAAAAGAAAAAAATCAACAAGTGGGACTACATCAAACAAAAAAGCTTCTGCACAGCAAAAGAAACATAGAATATGAAAATCATCCTGCAGAACAGGAGAAAATATTTGCAAATCATATATTGAATGAGGTGTTAATATCCATGATATATAAATAATTCATACAACTCAATAACAACAACAAACCCCCAAACAATCTGATTAAAGATAAGTGGAGAAACTGATAGACATTTTTCTAAAGAATGCATTCAAATGACCAACAGGTGCCTGAAAAAGTGCTCAGTGTCACTAATCATCAGGGAAATGTAAATCAAAACTACAGTGAGATATCCCCTCATACGTATTAGAATGGCTATCATCAAAAAGACAAAAAATAACAAGTGCTGGTGAGTATGTGGAGAAAAGGGAACTTTTGTGCACTGTTGGTAGGAATGTAAGTTGGTTAGGCCTCTATGGAAAACAATATGGAAGCTCCTTTAAAAAATTAAAATAGAACTACCACAGGACCCAGAAATCCCACTTCAAAGGAATATATCCAACGGAAGTGAAAACAGGAGTTAGAAGAGATATCTGCACACCCATGTTTAGTGTAGCACTATTCACAATAGCCCAGATAAGGAAACAACCTAACTGTCCATCAGTGGATGAATGGATATATGTATAATGGAATCTTATATAGCCATGAGAAAGAAGAAGATCCTGCCATTTGCAACAACATGGATGGATCAGACAATCACTGCATAATATCACTTATGTGGAATTTTTTAAAGCCCAACTTAAATAGAAACTAAACTGATGGTGTGAAGGTTACCAGGGACTAAGGAATGGGGGAAAAGGGGAGATGCTGGCCAAAGAGCATAAACTTCTTTCCAAGATGAATAAATTTTGGAAATCTAACGTGCAACATGATGATTATAGTTAATACTGTATTATATGCTTGCAAGTTGCTAAAAGAGTAGATCTTAAATGTTCTCACTACAAAAAGGAAATGGTAATTATGTGACGTGATGTGGTAACCATTTTGCAATATAGAAGTGTATCAAGTCAACATATTGTATGCCTTTAACTTACACAGTATTATATGTTAATTATTTCTTAATAAACCTAAAGGAAAAAAATCCAAAATACTGCCTACTGAGCCCAGTCCAAATTATTGACCTACAGAATCATAAGCAGAAAATGATTAAGTCACTAAGTTTTGGGGTGTTTTTAATGTATAATAGACAGCGGATATGCTCAACTAATTAGCAGCATTTGACAAAGTTGATCATGCTTATATATGTATATATTTTTCGAATTATGGTAAAATATACATAACATAAAACTTACCATCTTAAAAACATTTTAAGTGCATAACTCAGTTACATTAAAAGTATTCACATGTAAAACCATCACCACTATTCATTTCCAGAACTTTTTCACCATCCCAAACAAAAATTCTGTACCCATTAAATAATAACTTCCCATTTCCCCCTCCGCTATTCCCTGACAACCATCATTTTACTTTCTGTTTCTATGAATTTGCCTATTTTAGGTACTTCATATAAGTAGAATCATATATTTTTCCTTTTGTTCCTGGCTTATTTCACTTAGCATAAAATCTTCAAGTTTCATCCATGTTGTAGCATGTATCAAAGTTTCCTTGTTTTTAAGGCAAATAATATTACATTCTATGTATATGCTAAATTTTGTTATCCATTCATCAGCTGATGGACATTTGGGTTGCCTTTACCTTTTGGTTATTGTGGAAAATACTGGTATGAAGATTGGTACACAAGTATCTGTTTGAGTCCCTGTATGTCTTTCTGTTTAAAACCCCTTCTTCCAGGATGTTTTTTCTCTTATTTCACTGACAGCTTCTTCTCATATTTCTTTGTCGTTCTTACCTGCCACACGTGAACATTTGAATGCTTCAGAGCTCATTTCTTAGATTTCTCTTTCTATACTCATTTCCTTATTCAATCTGGTCCCCTGGCTTTAAATTCCCACATTTGAGATGAGACCCACATTTATGTTCCAGCTTGGAACATAACTACAAACTCACACTCAGCTGTCTACCAGAAATACTTATTTGTATGTCCAATAGTCATCTTAAACTAAATCAGTCCAAACTTTAAATCCTGATATTACTCTCAAATTATTCTTCTATAGTTCCCTTCTTATCAAGTAACAGTTCTGTTCTAACAGTTTCTCTGGCCAAGTTATTCTTGATTCCTGTGTTTTTCTTTTAATTCATTTGGAAATCCTGTAGGCTGTACCTTCAAAATATATCCCTAGTCGTTCCTCCTCCACCTGAAGTAAACCACCAGCATCTGTTACCTAGGTTATTGCTGATAACCTCATAGCTGGTCATCATGCTTCCACTTTTCTCCTCTACAGTCTGTTCTCAACACAGAACCTAGAGTATTTTTAAAAGGCAAGGCTCCCCCTCCGCTCAAACTCCTCCAATCAGCATTGTAAAATCCAAAGTCATTACTGTGTCTTTAAAGGTCTTTATGTTCCTGCCATATTTTTTAAAAAATTACTCAATTAATTAATTTTTGGCTGCCTTGGGTCTGCGTTGCTTCACGCCGGCTTTCTCTAGTTGCAAAGAGCGGGGACTACCCTTTGATGCGGTGCACGGGGTTCTCATTGCAGTGGCTTCTCGTTGCGGAGCACGGGCTCTAGGCGCGTGGGCTTCAGTAGTTGTGGCTCACGGGCTTAGTTACTCCGTGGCATGTGGGATCTTCCCGGGCCAGGGCTCGAACCCATGTCCCTTGCATTGACAGGCAGATTCTTAACCACTGTGCCACCAGGGCAGCCTTGCTCCTGCCATATTTTTGATCTTATCTCCTACTACTTTCCTCCTATTCACTCCACATTGGTCTCTTTGCCATTCCTCAAACACACTGTACACATTCCTCCTTCAGAATCTTGGCACTTGCTTGTCTTCTTCCCTGGAAAATTCTTTTTCACTTCCTCAGGCCTCCATTTGAATGTCACCATCTAAATGAGACCTCCCATGACTACCATTTAAAAAACAGCTACTTCCTCATATTCCACATCTTCTATCTCTTGTAGTCTGCTTTATTTTCTTCATTATATTTATCTGACATCCTTCCTTTTTTTTGTTGTTGTTGTACGCGGGCCTCCCACTGTTGTGGCCTCTCCTGTTGCGGAGCACAGGCTCTGGACGCACAGGCTCAGTGGCCATGGCTCACGGGCCCAGTCGCTCTGTGTCATGTGGGATCTTCCCGGACCGGGGCACGAACCCGTGTCCCCTGCATCGGCAGGCAGACTCTTAACAACTGCGCCACCAGGGAAGCCCAAGGATATAGATTTTTTGAATTTAATCATTAGTTTTTCTTTTAAAACAATTTCTTGGTTAAGAAGTATTTTGTTTGGAGTGTGTGCAATGCTTGGGGATTCATGTAAGCAGGGAAATGAACATGCTGAGGAATTAGTGCTGTTAGACCCCACAAGGAATTGTGGGTCAGTGACTGGCCGTGGTCCCCCCAGGATGAGACTGTAGTGTCTGAGGCTGCACTCCAGAGACTGGAGCTGTGTGTGTTCTCAGTTCTATCAACAAGTGTGTGAGAAAATACTGGGAGCCAAAGGAATATGTGGAAAAATGAGGAAGGAATTAGATTACCTCTCATAATCTGTGAATCACAGTAGGTATTGTTACTCCCATTTTACTGAAAGGAAAGTAAGACTTAGAAATATGAAGTAACAGATCCATGTAGTTAACGGCAGGACCATCTCCAAAGTCAGTTATTTTTACTTCTTTCTTTTACTAAAAATGGTACATCACTGCTTTCATCTGGGTGACTTGGCAGAACAGATGGTCCATAAATCCTCCGTGTCTCTGGGCCTCATGTTATTATCTTAGGTGTGTTCGTACATGTAAAGCTCTTATCTGGCACAGGATAAGCACTCAGTGTATGCCAGATATTACCTTCATTACCGGTTTTGCATGCCTTTTGTACCCACTAAATATTTTATCCTTGCAACAGTTCTATGAAATTGGCAGGGCAGATATTATTGCTGTCTTATGGATGAGAAAACGGAGGTTCAGGTAGATTTAGCATCTTTTTCCGCAATAACTTTGGGAGTAAGAGGCAGATGTGACTAACATAGGCATCCTGTCTGGAGCCATCCCCACTGCACATCCTGCTGCCGCCTTTGCAGACACTGTTGTTTTCACACATGCTGCTTCCCTGCTCCCCACACCAAGCCCCAGTGATCAGAGCACTTTTCTCTCTGGAGTGTCCAAGTATTCTCTTCCACCTCCTTCTCCCTCCCTGTCTCCTTAAATATTCTTTTTGAGGTATGTGCTTTTGAAACTGGAAGGAAGGGCAGCGTGCAACTTGCAGCTGCCAGCCTTGCAGTGAGGCAGGGCTAACAGCTCTCTCTGCTGTCCATTCCGGGTAGGGCAGGCTCTGCACAAAAGCTTGGGGTCCCAGTGAAGGGTCACAGTCCCTAAATTACCCCCAGGAAGAGATACTGTGGTAAAATTCCAAAATTCAAATAATAAGCTAGGAAACAAGGTCTGAAAGAATTCACATTCCCTACTTATTTGTAGTATCACTAGAAAAAATATGTGAAGATCTTGGAAATTCAGGTGGAATCATTAGAAGAAATAATCTTATTTGTAAATAAATAAATATATATATAATTCATATTAAAAAGAACCTGGGCTTTGGAATCAGACACACCAAGAGTCTAATCCTAACTATGCTATTGATCAGTTTTTTTACTTTGGGGAAATTACCCCCACTTCTCTAGCCTCACTTTCTCCTTCTTTGAAAAGTAAATAGCCAGTGTTGCCAACTGCCTCGCACAATGGACATTCAGTGGAAAAATAAAAAAGGAAAATAGGGAAGATATAGACATGTGGGCATTAAAATTTCTTAATGATAGACTGCCTTAATGGAAAGCTGTATTCAATCTATAACATTTTTATTTCATTAACTATTTTATATATCTATTCTGGAATTTTGCTTCTCTTATCTTTTTAGACACATATCAATTATGGAAATTAATAAATTTGTCCTTAAAAGTAGTTGCCTACTGAATTCCATAGCCACCAAGGGTAAAGGCAACTCTGCTACAAAAGAGGAAAAGTCTCCATTTCTGGGATATGATCTTAAACCAAACCAACCAAAGACTAAAAATCTCTTTATCACTTGCTTCCTAAGAATAGCTTAAGGCAGAGTTGGGTGATTAGGGGAGGCTTCCTGGAACAGGTGGAGTTGGATACGAATTTAAGTGTTGAGTTAAATAGGTAGAAACAAGGGAAGAAATTAATGAATATACCTCAGCCTATCCTTCAAAGCCTGAGGATTTACAAAGGGGATCAAAGGCCAGTAGCCCCAAAGGGGAAAGTTATACAGAAGAGACCAAAAGGATGTTTCAAGAGAAGCCTAGAGAAAGAGGCCGTTTGGTATGATAATTACATTTATAATTCAAGGAAACTTCAGAACATTTACAATATGATGAAAACTTAAAGAAACTTATTACTAACTAATAAAAATAGGTAAGCAATGGTATCACAAATCTGTGATCCATTATTATATCCATTAGAATGACTGGATTAGTAAAAGAAACAAGTGGAAGTTGGGTAGATTATACTGGAGCTCAATCTCTCTCAGCATAGAGAAGAGAACAGCTGATGGATAAACAATTGCTATCCCCAATGGAGGAGTCCAGCAGATTCTTATGGGCTGCTTAATGCTCTTTCTATCTTTGAAAAGGGAAATTAAAAATAAGGCCAAACTACAGAATAGAAACGTGTCTTCTGGGTGTTCTGAGCCTTTTGTGACTGGGCTTTCTTGGGTCATGGTGTGCAAGAATTTTTAAGGTGAACTCTTAGAAGGATGCCAACTGCTAACACCCAGTGTTTAACCTATGGGATACAGACTCTGGGGCTATATGTTCACCATTAGCAATAACAGCAACGATGATGCAATACTACAGGCACACTTGTTTATTGCACCTTGCAGATGCTGTGTATTTTTTTAATATAAATTCAAGGTTTGTGGCAACCCTGCGTTGTTAGATGAAAGTTAGCATTTTTTTAGCAGTAAAGCATTTTTAAACTAAGGTATGCACATTTTTTAGACATAATGTTATTGCACACTTAATAGATTACAGTATAGTAAAAATATAACTTTAATATTCACTGAGAAACCCCAAAATTCGTGTGAGTCGCTTTATTGCAGTGGTCTGGAACTGGACTTCAGTATCTCTGGACCTCTAGCTGAGGAGCTAACAGTGGCAGACAGCTTCTCCCTTCTTCTTATTTCTCTTGGGACTCTTTTGACTCTTTCACTGGACTGCTTTCTTCTTTTCTTTTTTTAAAATAAATAAACTAATTAATTAAATTAAAAAATGCCCTGGTGTTGATGACAAACAACATCAACTTTATGATGATTTGCTGATCACCTGATCTTCAAACCCATATTTCAAATGTTTGTGTTACCAAAATGACCTCATTCTTTTTTTTTTTTTTTTTGCCCAATTCATCACACACACACACACACACACACACCCCGTGGCTTTCCCCCCTTGGTGTCCATACTTTTGTTCTCTACAACTGTGTCTCAATTTCTGCACTGCAAACCGGTTCATGTCTACCATTTTTCTAGGTTCCACATCTATGCATTAATATACAATCATTGTTTTTCGCTTTCTGACTTACTTCACTCTGTATGACAGTCTCTAGATCCATCCACGTCTCTACAAATAATCCAATTTCGTTCCATTTTATGGCTGAGTAATATTCCATTGTATATATGTACCATGTCTTTATCCATTCATCTGTTGATGGGCATTTAGGTTGCTTCCATGACCTGGCTATTGTAAATAGTGCTGCAATAAACTTTGGGTTGCATGTATCTTTTTGAATTATGGTTTTCTCTGGGTATATGCCCAGTAGTGAGACTGCTGGGTCATATGGTAATTCTATTTTTAGTTTTTTATGGAACATCCATACTGTTCTCCACAGTGGCTGTATCAGTTTACATTCCCAGCAACAGTGCAGGAGGGTTCCCTTTTCTCCACACCCTCTCCAGCATTTGTTGTTTGTAGATTTTCTCATGATGCCCATTCTAACTGGTGTGAGGTGATATCTCATTGTAGTTTTGATTTGCATTTCTCTAATGATTAATGATATTGAGCATTCTTTCATGTGCTTCTTGGCCATCTGTATGTCTTCTTTGGAGAAATGTCTATTTAGGTCTTCTGCCCATTTTTGGATTAGGTTATTTGTTTTTTAATATTGAGCTGCATGAGCTGTTTATATATTTTGGAGATTACTCCTTTGTCCGTTGATTCATTTGCAAATGTTTTCTCCCATTCTGAGGGTTGTCTTTTCATCTTGTTTATGGTTTCCTTTGCTGTGTAAAAGCTTTGAAATTTCATTAGGTCCCATTTCTTTATTTTTGTTTTTCATTTCCATTACTCTAGGAGGTGGATCAAAAAAGATCTTGCTGTGATTTATGTCAAAGAGTGTTCTGCCTATGTTTTCCTCTAAGAGTTACATAGTGTCCATTCTTACATTTAGGTCTCTAATCCATTTTGAGTTTATTTTTGTGTATGGTGTTAGGGAGTGTTCTAATTTCATTCTTTTACACATAGCTGTCCAATTTTCCCAGCACCACTTATTGAAGAGGGTGGCTTTTCTCCACTGTATATTCTTGCCTCCTTTATCAAAGATAAGGTGACCATATGTGCGTGGGTTTATCTCTGGACTTTCTATCTTGTTCCATTGATCTATGTTTCTGTTTTTGTGTGAGTACCATATTGTCTTGATTACTGTAGCTTTGTAGTATAGTCTGAAATCAGGGAGCCTGATTCCTCCAGCTCCATTTATTTCTTTCAAGACTGCTTTGTCTACTCGGAGTCTTTTGTGTCTCCATACAAATGTTAAGATTTGTTGTTCTAGTTCTGTAAAGAATGCCATTGGCAATTTGATAGGGATTGCATTGAATCTGTAGATTGCTTTGGGTAGTGTAGTCATTTTCACAGTATTGATTCTTCCAATCCAAGAACATGGTATATCTCTGCATCTGTTGGTATCGTCTTTAATTTCTTTCATCAGTGTCTTATAGTTTTCTGCAGACAAGTCTTTTGTCTCCTTAGGTAGGTTTATTCCTAAATATTTTATTCTATTTGTTGCAGTGGTAAATGGGAGTGTTTCCTTAATTTCCCTCTCAGATTTTTCATCATCAGTGTATAGGAATGCAAGAGATTTCTGTGCATTAATTTTGTATCCTGCTACTTTACCAAATTCATTGATTAGCTCTAGTAGTTTTCTGGTAGCATCTTTAGGATTCTCTATGTATAGTATCATGTCATCTGCAAACAGTGACAGCTTTACTTCTTCTTTTCTGATTTGGATTCCTTTTATTTCTTTTTCTTCTCTGATTGCTGTGGCTAAAACGTCCAAAACTATGTTGAATAAGAGTGGTGAGAGTGAGCAACCTTGTCTACTTCCTGATCTTAGTGGAAATGGTTTCAGTTTTTCACCATTGAGAACGATGTTGCCTGTGGGTTTGTCATATATGGCCTTTATTATGTTGAGGAAAGTTCTCTCTATGCCTACTTTCTGGAGAGTTTTTATCATAAATGGGTGTTGAATTTTGTCAAAAGCTTCCTCTGCATCTATTGAGAGGATCATATGGTTTTTCTCCTTCAGTTTGTTGATATGGTGTATCATGTTGATTGATTTGCATATATTGAAGAATCCTTGCATTCCTGGGATAAACCCCACTTGATCATGGTGTATGATCCTTTTAATGTGCTGTTGGATTCTGTTTGCTAGTATTTTGTTGAGGATTTTTGCATCTATGTTCATCAGTGATATTGGCCTGTAGTTTTCTTTCTTTGTGACAGCTTTGTCTGGTTTTCGTATCAGAGTGATGGTGGCTTCGTAGAATAAATTTGGGAGTGTTCCTCCCTCTGCTATCTTTTGGAAGAGTTTGAGAAGGATAGGTGTTAGCTCTTCTCTAAATGTTTGATAGAATTCGCCTGTGAAGCCATTTGGTCCTGGGCTTTTGTTTGTTGGAAGATTTTTAATCACAGTTTCAATTTCAGTGCTTGTGACTGGCCTGTTCATATTTTCTATTTCTTCCAGGTTCAGTCTCGGAAGGTTCTGCATTTCTAAGAATTTGTCCATTTCATTGGCATATAGTTGCTTGTAGTAATCTCTCATGATACTTTGTATTTCTGCAGTGTCAGTTTTTACTTCTCCTTTTTCATTTCTAATTCTATTGATTTGAGTCTTCTCCCTTTTTTTCTTGATGAGTCTGGCTAATGGTTTATCAACTTTTTAAAATCTCCTCAAAGAACCAGCTTTTAGTTTTATTGATCTTTGCTATTGTTTCCTTCATTTCTTTTTCATTTACTTCTGATGTGATCTATATGATTTCTTTCGTTCTGCTAACTTTGGGGTTTTTTTGTTTGTTTGTTTTTCTGTCTCTAATTGCTTTAGGTATAAGGTTAGGTTGTTCATTTGAGATGTTTCTTGTTTCTTAAGGTGGGCTTGTGTAGCTATAAACTTCCCTCTTAGACTGCTTTTGCTGCATCCCATAAGTTTTGGGTCATTCTGTTTTCATTGTCATTTTTTTCTAGGTTTTTTTTTTTTTTTTTTTTTTTTTTTTGCGGTATTCGGGCCTCTCACTGTTGTGGCCTCTCCCATTGCGGAGCACAGGCTCCGGACGTGCAGGCGCAGCGGCCACGGCTCACGAGCCCAGCCGCTCCGCGGCATGTGGGATCCTCCCGGACCAGGGCACGAACCCGTGTCCCCTGCATCGGCAGGCGGACTCTCAACCACTGCGCCACCAGGGAAGCCCTTTCTAGGTATTTTTTGATTTCCTCTTTGATTTCTTCAGTGATCTCTTGGTTATTAAGTAGTGTGTTGTTTAACCTCCATGTGTTTGTATTTCTTACAGATTTTTTCTTCTAATTGATATCTAGTCTCATAGTGTTGTGGTCGGAAAAGATACTTGATGAAATTTCAAATTTCTTAAATCTACCAAGGTTTGATTTGTGACCCAAGATATGATCTATCCTGGAGAATGCTCCATGAGAATTTCAGAAGAATGTGTATTCTGTTGTTTTTGGATGGAATGTCCTATAAATATCAATTAAGTCCATCTTGTTTAATGTATCATTTAAAACTTGTGTTTCCTTATTTATTTTCTTTTTGAATGATCTGTCTATAGGTGAAAGTGGGGTGTTAAAGTCCCCTACTATGATTGTGTTACTGTCAATTTCCCCTTTTATGGCTGTTAGTATTTGCCTTATGTATTGAGGTGCTCCTATGTTGGGTGCATAAATATTTACAATTGTTATATCTTCTTCATGGATCAATCCCTTGACCATTATGTAGTGCCTTTCTTTGTCTCTTGTAATAGTCTTTTTCTAAAAGACTATTTTGTCTGATATGAGAATTGCTACTCCAGCTTTCTTCTGATTTCTATTTTCATGGAATATATTTTTCCATGTCCTCACTTTCAGTCAGTATGTGTCCCTAGGTCTGAAGTGGGTCTCTTGTAGGCAGCATATATATGGGTCTTGTTTTTGTATCCATTCAGCCAGTCTGTGTCTTTTGGTGGGAGCATTTAATCCATTTATATTTAAGGTAATTATCGATATGTATGTTCCTATTACCATTTACTTAACTGTTTTGGGTTTGTTATTGTAGGTCTTTTCCTTCTCTTTTGTTTCCCGCCTAGAGAAGTTCCTTTAGCATTTGTTGTAAAGCTGGTTTGGTGATGGTGAACTCTCTTAGCTTTTGCTTGTCTGTAAAGCTTTTAATTTCTCCATCAAATCTGAATGAGATCCTTGCTGGGTAGAGTAATCTTGGTTGTAGGTTTTTCTCTTTCATCACTTTAAATATATCCTGCCACTCCCTTCTGGCTTGCAGAGTTTCTGCTGAAAGATCAGCTGTTAACCTTATGGGGATTCCCTTGTGTGATATTTGTTGTTTTTCCCTTGCTGCTTTTAATATTTGTTCTTTGTATTTAATTTTGATAGTTTGATTAATATGTGTCTTGGCGTGTTTATCCTTGGATTTATCCTGTATGGGACTCTCTGTGCTTCCTGGACTTGAGTAACTATTTCCTTTCCCATAATAGGGAAGTTTTCAACTATAACCTCTTCAAATATTTTCTCATTCCCTTTCTTTTTCTCTTCTTCTTCTGGGACCCCCTATAATTCGAATATTGGTGCATTTAATGTTGTCTCAGAGGTCTCTGAGACTCTCCTCAATTCTTTTCATTCTTTTTTCTTTCTTCTGCTCTGCAGTAGTTATTTCCACTATTTTTTCTTCCAGGTCACTTATCCGTTCTTCTGCCTCAGTTATTCTGCTATTGATCCCTTCTAGAGAATTTTAAATTTCATTTATTGCATTGTTCATCTCTGTTTGTTTGCTCTTTAGTTCTTCTAGGTCCTTGTTAAACGTTTCTTGTATTTTCTCCATTCTTTTTCCAAGATTGGATCATATTTGCTATCATTATTCTGAATCCTTTTTCAGGTAGACTGCTTATTTCCTCTTCATTTGTTAGGTTTGGTGGGCTTTTGCCTTTCTCCTTCATCTGCTGTGTGTTTCTCTGACTTCTCATTTTGCTTAACTTACTGTGCTTAGGGTCCCTTTTCACAGGCTGCAGGTTCGTAGTTTCCATTGTTCTTTGTGTCTGTCCCTAGTGGCTAAGGTTGGTGCAGTGGGTTATGTAGGCTTCCTGGTGGAGGGGACTTGTACCTGTGTTCTGGTGGATGAGGCTGGATCTTGTCTTTCTGGTGGGCAGGTCCATGTCTGGTGGTGTGTTTTGGGGTGTTTGTGGCCTTATTATGATTTTGGCAGCCTCTGTGCTCATGGATGGGGTTGTGTTCCTGTCTTGCTAGTTGTTTGGCATAGGGTGCCCTGCACTGTAGCTTGCTGGTTGTCGAGTGGAGGTAGATCTTGGCATTGAGATGGAGATCTCTGAGAGATTTTCACCATTTGATATTACGTGGATCTGGGAGGTCTCCTGTGGACCAGTGTCCTGAACTTGGCTCTCCCATCTCAGTGGCACAGCCCTGATGCCTGGCTGGAGTTCCATGAGCCTATCCTCCACACGATTCAGAATAAAAGGGAGGAAAAAAAATAAAGAAAGAAAAGAAAGAAAGAAAAGAAAGAATGAAAGAAGAAGATAAAATAAAAAGTTATTAAAATAAAAAATAATTATTAAGAAAAAAAATTTTTAAGTAATAAAAAAAAAAGAACAGACAGAACCCTAGGACAAATGGTAAAAGCAAAGCTATACAGACAAAATCACACACAGAAGCATACACATACACACTCACAAAAAGAGAAAAATGGGAAAAAAATATATATATATATATTGTTGCTCCCAAAATCCACCTCCTCAATTTGGGATGATTCATTGTCTATTCATGTATTCCACAGATGCAGGGTACATTAAGTTGATTGTGGAGATTTAATCCACTGCCCGTGAGGCTGCTGGGAGAGATTTCCCTTTCTCTTCTTTGTTCACACAGCTCCCAGGTTTCAGCTTTGGATTTGAAATCGCCTCTGCATGTAGGTCACCTGAGGGCATCTGTTCTTCGCTCAGACAGGATGGGGTTAAAGGAGCAGCTGATTCGGGAGCTCTGGCTCACTCAGGCCGGGGGGAGGGAGGGGTACGGATGCGGGGTGAGCCTGCGGCGGCAGAGGCTGGACTGACGTTGCACCAGCCTGAGGCGTGCCATGCATTCTCCTGGGGAAGTTGTCCCTGGATACTGGGACCATGGCAGTGGCTGGCTGCACAGGCTCCCTGGAGGGGAGGTGTGGAGAGTGACGTGTGCTTGCACATGTGCTTCTTGGTGGTGGCAGCAGCAGCAGCCTTAGCGTCTCATGCCTGTCTCTGGGGTCCGCACTGATAGCCGCAGCTCGTGCCCGTCTCTGGAGCTCTTTTAAGTGGCACTCTTAATCCCCTCTCCTCACGCACCAGGAAACAAAGAGGCAAGAAAAAGTCTCTTGTCTCTTCAGCAGGTCCAGACTTTTTTCTGGACTCCCTCCTGACTAGCTGTGGTGCACTAGCCCCCTTCAGGCTGTGTTCACACAGCCAACCCCAGTCCTCTCCCTGGGATCCGACTGAAGCCTGAGGCTCAGCTCCCAGCCCCGCCCGCCCCAGCCGGTGAGCAGACAAGCCTCTCGGGCTGGTGAGTGCCGGTCGGCACCGATCCTCTGTGCGGGAATCTCTCTGCTTTGCCCTCCGCATCCCTGTTGCTGCTCTCTCCTCCATGGCTCCAAAGCTTCCCCCCTCCACCACCCACAGTCTCCACCCGTGAAGGGGCTTACTAGTGTGTGGAAACCTTTCCTCCTTCACAGCTCCTTGCCACTAGTGCAGGTCCCGTCCCTATTCTTTGTCTCTGTTTTTTTCTTTTTTCTTTTACCCTACCCAGGTACGTGGGGAGTTTCTTGCCTTTTCGGAGGTCTGAGGTCTTCTGCCAGTGTTCAGTAGGTGTTCTGTAGGAGTTGTTCCACTTGTAGATGTATTTCTGATGTATTTGTGGGGAGGAAGGTGATCTCCGCTACTTACTCTTCTGCCATCTTGAAACTCCTCCTCATTCGCCAAAGCAATCTTGACAAAGAAAAACGGAGCTGAAAGAATCAGGCTCCCTGACTTCAGACTATCTTACAAAGCTACTGTAATCAAGACAGAATGGTACTGGCACAAAAAACAGAAATATAGATCAATGGAACAGGATATAAAGCCCAGAGATAAACCCACGCACATATGGTCACCTTATCTTTGATAAAGGAGGCAAGAATATACAGTGGAGAAAAGCCACCCTCTTCAATAAGTGGTGCTGGGAAAATTGGACAGCTATGTGTAAAAGAATGAAATTAGAACACTCCCTAACACCATACACAAAAATAAACTCAAAGTGGATTAAAGACCCAAATGTAAGGCCAGACACCATGAAATTCTTAGAGGAAAACATAGGCAGAACACTCTATGACATCAATCACAGCAAGATCCTTTTTGACCCACCTCCTAGAGAAACGGAAATAAAAACAAAAATAAACAAATGGGACCTAATGAAACTTAAAAGCTTTTGCACAGCAAAGGAAACCATAAATAAGGTGAAAAGACAACCCTCAGAATGGAAGAAAATATTTGCAAATGAAACAACTGACAAAGGATTAATCTCCAAAACATACAAGCAACTCATGCAGCTTAATATCAAAAAACAAACAACCCAATCCAAAAATGGGCAGAAAACCTAAATAGACATTTCTCCCAAGAAGATATACAGATTGCCAACAAACACATGAAAGAATGCTCAACATCATTAATCATTAGAGAAATGCAAATCGAAACTACAATGAGATATCATCTGACACTGGTCAGAATGGCCATCATCAAAAAAATCTACAAACAATAAATGCTGGAGAGGATGTGGAGAAGAGGGAACCCTCTTGTACTGCTGGTGGGAATGTAAATTGATGCAGCCACTATGGAGAACAGTATGGAGGTTCCTTAAAAAACTGCAAATAGAACTACCATATGACCCAGCAATCCCACTACTGGGCATATACCCTGAGAAGACCATAATTCAAAAAGAGTCATGTGCCACAATGTTCATTGCAGCTCTATTCACAATAGCCAGGAGCAACCTAAGTTTCTATTGACAGATGAATGGATAAAGAAGATGTGGCATGTATATACAATGGAATATTACTTAGCCATAAAACAGACCAAAACTGAATTATTTGTAGTGAGGTGGATGGACCTAGAGACTGTCATACAGAGTGAAGTAAGTGAGAAAGAGAAAAACAGATACTGTATGCTAACACATATATATGGAATCTAAAAAACAAGAAAAGAAAAAAATGGTCAGAAGAACTTAGGGGCAAGACAGGAATAAAGATGCAGACGTAGTAGAGAATGGACTTGAGGATACGGGGAGGGGGAAGGGTAAGCTGGCACAAAGTGAGAGAGTGGCATGTGCATATATACACTACCAAACGTAAAATAGATAGCTAGTGGGAAGCAGCCTCATAGCACCGGGAGATCAGCTCGGTGCTTTGTGACCACCTAGAGGGGTGGGATAGGGAGGGTATGAGGGAGGGAAAAGAAAGAGGGAAGAGATATGGGGACATATGTATATGTATAACTGATTCACTTTGTTATAAAGCAGAAAGTAACACACCATTGTAAAGCAATTATACTCCAATAAAGATGTTAAAAAATTTTTACTTTTCTCTCTTTACCACAGAAAACTTGCTTAGCCTTCACTTAGTTGTTTATCATTTACATATTACATTCTCTTCAGTTGTTTGAGACAATTAAAAACTTGTTCCTTTTGGCACCAATGCAATCATGAACATAAACGAATTTGGTCATTGGACATGCAGATGATCCCAAATATGCTTATATTAATTTTTAAAAGAGTAACTTGTAAATTCTTTTGGAGAAATAACATACATTCTTTTAGAGAAGCACTGACTAATGAATTGTGTGGTGAGAATAATGTCAGTGCCCATGTAAGCCCTTTAATATGTCCTTGAGCAAGGACTTTCCTCAACATTGCTTGTTGATCACAGTAATACCAGATTGTGACAACCAGCAAACCAGAGGTATCAATGTTCTTGGCATCCAGACCCCCGTGGCTCCCAGCCTGACTTCTGTGCCTCTGACTTTGTCCTTTACAGACCTCCTGTTTGCACAAAGAACTGTTGCTCTCTTCAAGTCCTATACGTTACCCCAACTTGAGGTGGGGAAACCCAATATCTGATACTACACCACCGTTTTGACCTGGCAGGTTCTCCAGAAGTTACTCATGTTGAGCCAGTCAAGTCCTGGCAGGGGGTCTTGGCCCAATTCCCATCTGATCAATCTCTAGCTCCTGACTTCAGTTTGTTCATACAGAAATATGAGACCAAGAATAGTTGGTAAGCATTAATCGGCATTCCTTGGAAATTATGTAACTTATTTATTTAAATAAAGTCCATGTAATCGGCTGTCACTAGGATTTTATTGGAAATACCCACAGGAATATTTGGTTTGCCTGGTGCATTGCTTTAGTCCTGATATTGTGTTGGGTCATCCACTGGGGCTTCCTTAGAGGTCTGCCTTTGCATTGAACTGAACCCAATGGTAAAGGCAGGAGTTCATAATCTGGAGAATGTGTTTATAACATTCCATCATATCAGAACGTTCTAAGTCTGAACTCTGTTGTTCCAGTTTTTGTCCATATATTTTGTTGTTACTCATCTGCCCTAGATTTGTCTTGAAGATCAAATTAGATGACATTAATAGGGCACGTTTCATAATCTTAATTTTGCAAATACAGCTACAAATGGCACTTTGTAATATTGTAAAACTGCCTCTGTGAGTTCCACCTGCCAACTAGGTGGAAGTGGTGTGCTCATCTTAGCAATAGAAACAAGTTTCCAGAAAGATTGCTACAACAATGCTTCTGCCACCCACCTGCTGCCTCCCTATTTTTCTCTTTCCAACTCTCTTTCTAATTTGGAACAAATTCTGCAGTTTCACAATTCACAGACATCCCCATTCTGTAGAAAGGGAAAAGGCTTTTATCCAAATTACTTGAATGTGACAATTCATATTTAGCACACCTACAGAGATAGTTTCTCAGATACTTTAAGTCAAATATTTATACTCTAGTTTACATTATTTATACATTTGTTTTCAACTTTGAAAAGGTTTGTATGTTTAGTTGAACTTGGGGCTGTCCATCTTTGTCTAAAAAGACTCCGGATAGCTATATTTTATGAGGTTTTGCTTTTTTGTTTTTTTGATGGAGGGAAGGACTGAATAAAATAAAAACTTTGCTAGAAATCTAAGGTGGAAAATAACTAAGGGAATTTTGAAGGCTGCCCAGATGAGAGGGCATAAAAGGCAACCACAGAGATGGGCTGGGGCTATAAATAATGGCCAAGGAATAAGTACAGTAGTAAGGACTAGTAAGTGGTGAACAAATGAGGGTGGAGGGGTTCGAGTGACAGCCTATTGAGTTGGCCCACTTAAAGAGGTGAACAGGAAGTCTCCTCTTCCTTAGGCTTTGTATCAGGTCCAGCAGGGCCCCAGGGTCCTTGAAAAGACCTGACTTATTAAGGGAGGAACAGTGGCTAGGCTCCCATGACTCTTCTTTCAGTTCATACCCTCCCTTGTGCTAAGTGACAGAATGGATTGCATCCTGTGGGAATTCAGTATTTCTTATGTCATGTGTCTAGGTCACCTCCTCAAGTTTTCAAAGCTGGGGTACAGAGAAGCAGTGCAGTGTATGGCAGAGAGTGGATGGATAGTGAGGTAGATCCACATGAAAGCAGAGGTTAGGTTGAGGTAGAATTTCCACAGCATTAGGAAGGTTCCAGGTGTATTTTGTTATCAGTAAGGGACTTGTCTGTTTAAGGGGGGGAGCCAGATGATGTTTCCTGCTCAGATGTTCTTTCTTGATTCTCGATGCCACGGATGGTAGCTCTTGAATTACTTGTGTGTTGAAATCGCTCATAGGCTCTCCAGGGTAATGATTGATTATGAAGGTGTTGGTGAAATAGTAAAGGAGTGTTCTGGGTGAAATGCAGTAATTGGCTAAGAGCAAACCGGTTAACATGAAAATGATGTTTGGATATGCCATCGGCACATTTTCCAGCCTTTAGTCTTTTAGTTACTTACAGTCTTCATTATCCCCTATTTCATAATTAATTAATAATTAATTTTCAGTCAATTATTTTTATAAATTCCAATATGTTGAAACAAACTAAATTCCAACAATTGGTGGGTTACTGAAATAAATTATGTAAGTTTAAAACAAAGTAGGTGTGTTTCAATTTTTGAAGAAAAATATATTTATATACATCAAAAAGAATGAGAAAGACTAGATACCAAGTTGCTCACAATTGTTGCCTCTTTCACTACATTCAGGTCTTTGCTGTGACGTTCTTCTCCAGAGAGTCCTTCCCGGACCATTCTATATAACAAATTTTTATTCTTCTTCCTGGTCCTTTTCCCTCCTTGACATTATGCTTATCTATCTATTTAGTATTTATCTCCCCCTACACTATGTAGCTCCACACTACCAAGGGACTTTTTTTTTCTTGTTTTCTGCTGTATCCCTAGTGCCTAGGACAGCGTCTGGAGCTCTGAAATGTTTGTTGTACGGATGACTGAATATGAATGAATGAAATTGCATAAATGGAAAATACTGCTAGCACAGTGTTAGAACAATGGTGCTTCCTTTAGGTTCAGAGTAGGATCATGCTTCAACTGGTTTTGTCTGCTAATTAAACAGGATGCTTAAGTCAGCTAAGGGAAGGATTTTCTGAGAATATAAAGACCTAGTCATGCTTTGAATTGTAACCAGCTGGGGCACCAAGCTATGAGCCACCTACTGTGATACTCACTTGAATTCCAATAAGCTGGGAAAACTGGGACCTGTGATTCCCTGTCGTCGAGGTGTCATAGCAGGAGTGTGAAGCTGTCTTATACTGTACAGTACAAGGCAGCTGGTGCTTCCACCTCCTGCAGCACTGGAGTCGCTTATTTACTAATTGGCTAGGATTTCCTTCAAGGCTTTGGAAACAGTGACAGCCAGCTGTGTGATTTAAACCACAGGATCTACTTTGGGCGTTCCTGGTTCTTAATCTACTCACTGCAGTGCCTTAGGCCAGCCAACTGTACAGATCTGTTTCATCATTTCAAACATGAAGGGCTATTAATGCTTCCTGGCATCTAAAGAACATTATGTAAAGTAATTAGTTCATATTTCAAATTGATTCACATTTATAAGTATCATTATTTTGAAATAGACTCCTTCAAAGAGTCAGAGAAAACTACATGTCAAAAATACTAAGCTTATAACATGTCTTCTTACTCATTTACTCCCCTTGGGAATGGGCTTGCCCAGTGGGAGTTATTTAGTCAGAAGTGTTTGTTGAGCTTTCACTGGATGCAGTTCCTTGTTGGGTATTATCTGATACAAGGGAGAGAGGGTGGAGGCTTTTTCATGCCCTACAGAAGGATCCATTTGTTTGAAGGGGGTCTCTCAGAAGTGGACTGAACCATTCTTAGCAATGCATACTTCTGATTATGTGTATTTGTTCATGGCTTCCTAATGGATCTGATAGTTCATTCACCCTGAAAGGAAATCTTCTGGAGTTCATATCTAGTCCCAACTCTTCAAATACCTTGGGTAATCTCCTCAGCCTATAGAGTGTGAGAAGTCTAGAGAACCAAGGACAGCAGAATATTCCTTAGTTGGTCCTTGCATTCACATTGCTGCTGCCACCATGCCCAAGTACGTTGGGAAGAGAAAAGGATACAGGGAGGGAAAAGGGTAAGCTGGGACAACGTGAGAGAGTGGCATGGACATATATACACTACTGAATGTAAAATAGATAGCTAGTGGGAAGCAGCTGCATAACACAGGGAGATCAGCTCTGGGCTTTGTGACCACCTAGAGGGGTGGGATGGGGAGGGAGGGAGACACAAGAAGGAAGAGATATGGGGACATATGTATATGTATAACTGATTCACTTTGTTGTAAAGCAGAAACTAACACACAATTGTAAAGCAATTATACTCCAACAAAGATGTTAAAAAAAAAAAAGGTGGTTGAAGATTTTGATCCACATCCTCATTTCCAATAAAACTTTTATGTCTAGGGTCAGTTCAACAAATTTTTGTTTTTTAACTTTCATAAAACAACCTATCATCAAAATTAACATTATTGATAGGCATCTGCATTGTGGTAAAGAACTATAACTATTGGGAAGCACTTGGATTCAGAAAAATATGTTTGTAGTTCCTCTAAGAAGTGGAAGTATGAAGAGTTTAAAGAGGCTGAACGTATTTTCTTTGGGGAGTTCCCAGACTTGGCTTGGATAAACTTTAAGGCACATTACATGAGTGCGGGGGGGCTTCTGTTGTCCATGCTGTCTCAATAGCCTTGTGTGTGCCATTTGTCAAAGATCAAGATCTAACTTGCATTTCTGAACTCCTCAGGAGGATAGAAATGCGGCAGAAAATTATAGTAATGACAATAATATCTGATACTTATAAGGCACAGTGCTAAGGTGCACCACTCGTGCTTCATTCATTTTATCATCATGACGCTTCTGTGAGGTAGAAACTATTATCCACATGTCACAGATGAGGACACAGAAACTTGGATGGGTGAGGCAACTTGCCTCATATTGTATAGTAACAGGAGTTAGGGCTGGGGTTTGAACCCGAGTCAGTCTGACTTTGGAATCTGAGGCTTTCAGTCACGATGTGTGTGTCTAGACCCCTTTCACTGCTTACAGTTTTGGGAAGTAAATGTACAAGAAGAGTTAAGAATGATGCTACTAAAATTTTATTCAATGAGGTGCGAGATGGGACACTTGAAAGCTATTTAGGATATATCATATCTGTATGGCTTTTTGCTATAATGTATTTAAATACTAAAATATTACATTTTTAGATTAATAAAGAAATCAAAAAGGCATACACACACAAAGGAATTTATTCAGTCATAAAAATAAGGAAATCTTGCCATTTGCAACAGTATGAATGGACCTCAAGGACATTATTCTAAGTGAAATCCATAGAGAGAAAGACAAATACTGAACAATCTCACTTGTATGTGGAATTTAAAAAGAGGTGAGGGTTGAAGGGAATAAGTGAAGGTGATCAAAAGGTACAAACGTCCAGTTATAAAATAAATAAATCCTAGGGATGTAATGTACAGAAGTGACTTTAGTTAATAATACTGTATTGTATATTTGAAAGTCACTATGAAAGTAGATCTTAAAAGTTCTCATCACAAGAAAAAATATGTAAAAAAACCTGAAATTAAGAAATTTTAAAAATCATATCTTTATGGAACTCATAACCAAAGCCCTTTATCAAATATTCCAAAGAAAGGTATTTTCCTTTCTATCATTGTCAGGTTAAACCTTGCATTTAATGTATTCTCTGCCTATGTGTTGATCATCAATGTGGGAGAGAATTTTTATACTGTTTTATTACAACAGGTAAAGAGTATGGTATCAAGGGGATTCCCATTATCCCAAACCTAGTCCATATCCATGCACCTTGTCTTGTGCTGAGCAAAAACTATAAGAGAGGAGTTGTGCCAAATAATTTTACTTCTTATCCTACTTATCTGAGCCTTAGATGTGTTTTTTATAAATTGTTAAGATCAGGGGATTAACTTCTCACATCACCTTGCCTACAATGTCTGATCCATTTCTCAGGTCCTGTCACTTAAAGTTTTGAATTTACCTATTGTTTCTCACGACCTATTTCTATCTCAGTGTTTACTATAGCTGTGCTAGGTGTGCTTAGGTCTCAGAATCTGGAAAAAAAAACCCCAAAAACATTAACGCAAATAAGTTATTATGTTGGGAGCTACAAGTTGGTTCTCTCCTAGCTCTGTCATTCTACAATTCAGACTGTTAGAGAACTATCAGCTTGTATACTGAATACAAAGTCTGGGAAAACCACAAAAATACAATGTGGAAATTTACATTAAGAAATCTTAAGTATTTACAAATGGAAAATTTAAGTACAAAGTCCATGAAAAATAGAGGATACATTCTGAGAAAAGTTTTATAATTCTACCTGAGTTATTTAACAAAGACTACAAAAAAGCTACAGCTTTGACACCAGCCCTTGTTCTTACAAGTCACATTTACTTTACACAGCACATTGTGACCTTCTGATTTTAATATATAATATTACTGTAATTCCTTTTGTCCAAAAAGTTTTCTCTTTTCTATATGTACCCAGTTATATCTATTCATTAAGACTCAGTTCTGTTAATTGAGAAAAATGTAATTAAAACTCAGATTTTGCCTCCCCTTTCAAGTCTTTCTTGACTACTTTAATTCTCTTTGACCTTTTTTCCATACCTATAGTTAGTAATACACAATTTAAGACATAACCATGTAATTTTCTAGTTTTCTGTTACTGCCCATTACTTCATCTGCTTCTTATTCCTCCTTCAACTAGATAGTGAGGTTGTGAGGATAGTACATAACCATTCTCTTTGAGTCTCCATTATAGAACTGAAGGACAGCATAGGGACCCGTGAAGGAAGAAATGGGCTCAATACTCTTAAGGTCAAGCCATTTGTATCTCAACCTTGTCTTGATGGGGGAATCCCTGATTTATCTCCCAGGAGGGGAGCATTTTCAAGGTGTTACTTCTGTTTTTTCCTCCCTCTGCATTCTCATTCACTTCTCTTGGTGGGAGGGGAAATGGCTTTTCTGATGGGTGAAATGGCAGAGTGTCGTTTGGTTGACCTGAAGAAGACCTGGAGCCCTGCCTGTCTTACTTAGGCTGTTTTTTCTGCTCTTCAAGGGTGGGAAGCAGACTGTGATCCTCCGTGCATCTGGCTAGAGATGAGCTATTTGAAAAACCTACTGTCCTAGGCACTTTTCAAAGTGTAGATCTGAGGGAGAAGAAATAGGATTCTGATTCTGATTGCGGGTTAAGCAAAATTTTCTAATCCAGCTTGAACAGGAAAACCTTGTATTTTGGGTGAGGAAGGCAATGCTATATTTTAATCCACATTTTTCTTCTATGTCTATTTCTCACTCACTTAGAACCAATAAGGAGAAATGTATATGTCTATTGCTAGCACCTCCAAATTCATAACAGTTATATATTAATTTCCTTCAAGGAAATTTTCTTTTTTAATGTAAAAATTCTATCCTTATTTCAAAAGGGAGTTCATAAGTCATTAATCTTAGAATAAAACAAAACTCATACTGTCTTACAGATGCCCAAGAGGCACATGAAAAGATGCTCAACATCACTAATTATTAGTGAAATGCAAATCAAAACTACAATGAGGTATTACCTCACACCAGTCAGAATGGCCATCATTTAAAAAATCTACAAACAATAAATGCTAGAGAGGGTGTGGAGAAAAGGGAACACTCATGCATTGTTGGTGGGAATGTAAATTGATACAGCCACTATGGAGAACAGTATGGAGCTTCCTTAAAAAATGAAAAATAGAAATACCATATGACCCAGAAATCCCACTGACCAGCATATACCCAGTGAAAACCATAATTTAAAAAGACACATGCACCCCAGTGTTCATTGCAGCACTATTTACAATAGTCAGGACATGGAAACAACCTAAATGTTCATCAACAGAGGAATGGATAAAGAAGATGTGGTATGCATACACAATGAAATATTAGCCATAACAAGGAATGAAATTGGGTCATTTGTAGAGACATGGATGGACCTAGAGATTGTCATACAGAGTGAAGTTAAGTCAAAAAGAGAAAAACAAATATCATGTATTAATGCATATATGTGGAATCTGAAAAAATTGGTATAGACCGTCTTATTTACACAGCAGAAATAGAGTCACAGACATAGAGAACAAATGTAATACCAAGGGGGAAAGGGGTGGGATGAATTGGGAGATTGAGACTGACATATATATACTATTGATACTATGTATAAAATGGATAACTAATGAGAGCCTGCTGTATAGCACAGGGAACTCTACTGAGTGCTCTGTGGTGACCTAAATGAGAAGGAAATACAACAAAGAGGAGATATATGTATACATAGAGCTGATTCACTTTGCTGTACAGTGTAAACTAACACAATATTTTAAAGCAACTATACTCCAATAAAAATTTTTCAGAAATGTGGTACCTACATAAGCAATGGAATATTATTCAGCTTTTAAAAAGGAGGAAATCCTGCCATTTGCAACAACATGAATGGACCTGGAGAACATTATGCTAAATGCAATACACCAGATGCAGAAAGACAAATATTGCATAATCTCAATTATATGTGTATGTGGAATCTAAAATAGTAAAACTCATAGAAACAGAGAGTAGAATGGTGGTTACCAGGAGCTAAGGGATGAGGGAAATGGAGAGATGTTGGTCAAAGGGTACAAAGTTTCAGTTATGCAAGATGAATAATTTCTAGAGATCTACTGTACAACAATGTGACTATAGTGAATATTGTATACCTGAAGTTGCTAACAGAGTAAATTTTGTGTTCTCAACACACAAAAAAAGGTAACCAAATGAGGTGATGGATATGTTAATTAGCTTGATTGTTAATATTTCACAATGTATAGGTATATAAAATCATCAAATTGTACACCTTAAATATGTACAACCTGTAATTATCAATAAAGGTGAAAAAAAACTCCAAAACAAACCAACCAACATGCAGAAACCATGAGGGCATACCCTGAACCCTGCCAGGTTCTGGATCCTTCCAGGATACCACTTGAACCAAACATGACATGCGACTGTCTGGCACAAGGATTGGGGGGAGGGGTTCAGGTCAATCCATTTGTTGAATATCAGTAAAACTTTTTTTTTTTTAATTGAGGTATAGTTGATTTACAATTTTGTGTTAGTTTCTGGTATACAGCAAAGTGATTCTGTTATACATTCTGTTATACATATTTTCTTCATTTCCTTCTTTTCCATTATGATTTATTACAGGATATTGAATATGTTTCCCTGTGCTATACAGTAGGAACCTGTTGTTTCTCCATTCTATATATAGTAGTTTTATGAATATCACTAAAGCTTTATTCCTACTTTTATTAAAAATAAATAAAAATCAAAATTCTGCCTGCAAAAAAAACCCTCTCACTCTTAAATTTCATATTCATTTAATATCTAGAATGTCACCTGTTCATACACAACTATTATAGTTTATGAACTGTTAACATTGGGCCTAATAATACTTTTCATTCTTAAGTTATAAAATATACAAACCAAAGAAAAAATAAAAATTGCTTATGACATCAACCAAGATGTCATTACCCACTGTACAAAGTTTTGGACTTCATCCTTTTAAATTGTATATAAATATACACACAAACATATATGGATATATTTATAGATGCATATATATGGGTATATATGAATATATATATATATATAATTTAAGTATACCACATATGTAAACTTCTTTATCTAACAATTTTGTGAACGTATTTCTACATATATGGAGACTCAGGAAATATTTGTTAAATGAGTTAATGAATTTTAATGGCTGTAGACTTTTCTATTATGTAATTTATTATTGTACATGTTAGATTTTACCAGATTTTTACCATTATAAAGAAAGAAAATTTTTCTTACTTTTCAAAAGCTTTTCCTAACCACAAAAATTCTACTACTTAATTCCCTTTTCAGTCAGCTGGATCTTCATAAATTATTCCCATTATTCTCAGGCAATGAGCACACAAGCATCTCTGCTAGTGTAGTGCCCGATACATGGGAACTTCTCAGTAAATAGTAGCCAGTAAGTAGTTGGAAAAATCCACTATGCACAAAAAGTACAATGAAAACCTAACAACTGGGGGGGTGGTGAGAATGCAGTATTTATTAAATTATCTGTCCTTAATTTCATATTTATATTAAATTTTAATTCAACAGAAATATATTAAAAACTCATTAGGTGAAGCAGTTGCCAGATACAGAGGCAGTATATCATAAGAAATAAGATTTAATTCTACTATCAAGGAATTAAGTATGCACTAGAGAAGCTAAGACAAGTACAAAAATAGCTATGATACATGGAAAAATATGGTAAGTGCTAATAATTGGTGTATTTCATGAACTCAAAATTGGCATTTATTCAAATCATATCTCAATCTAGGACAGACTATTTAAAATGAAGAAATACTAGAAATTCCAGGATAGGTTGTTGCCATTGACAGAGTAGTTCAAACCAATGCAATGGGAGGTTAGGAAGTGGGAGGTGGGAGAAGGCAAAAAAAAAAAAAAAAATCAGTAGACTCAACTTGCTAACCACCATCTTCTGATGTCTCAGAGGAAGGGTTTTCCAACTCACTCACAATCTTTAAAGTTGGGTATCTTCCCCTTCCTGGATTCATGTGTCTTGCAGCTGTGGTGTTGACGTTTCTGTCCTGGATCACTCAGGTTAGGTCGCTCTTGTACCAAGTTTCTGTGTTGCAGGAGCCACTGTCTTCCTTCTTTGCTAGACTGTTCTCTGTGTTCTCCCCCAAGGTGTCTTCTTGACATCCTAGGTAAGGAGCAGGGATTGATATTTTCAAGAAGCAGTCTTACTAATTAATCTACAGTCAGGGTTGAGAACCACTGACCTAGAACTGGAGAAGGATTTAAAGATATGCAATCACATGTCCTTGTTTACCAGGGCAATCTTTGTTTTGCCTTTTTTCTTGGTGTTGTGTAGGACTAATAAAACTTTCACTCTTAAAAGTGATCCATCAATAATATGGACACTCTACTGAGAGGCATCTAGATATATCAAAATTTCCTGAGGAGTAAAGTAATTGGGAAACTAGTATAGTTTGAAAAAATACCACAGGAGATTCTGGTAAGCCTCCAGTTGAGAAGTCCCACTTTAATAGAAAATTACCTTTTCAAAGATATTACAGGATATTCTTGTAAGAACTGTAGACTTTATTAAAAATTAATCTTACAAATACATAATTAAAAATTTACTTTTCTGTTTAAAAGAAGAATTTATTTCCTATGTAAATTTAATAACTTGAGTTTCACTGGAGAAACCAGACCAACCTTCAGTCCTCAATACATTATTAGATATCTCCCGATTTCAGTCAGAGTTATTCTTGGACACTGTGGAGAGCCAGTAGATGGGACCCAGCTGTGGAGAAAGATATAGAGTATCTCACCTAAGAGCTGACCCAGGTTATTGGGCTTCTCCTTTGCAGTTCTTTCCTAATTGAATCTGACCCAATTTGGAAACTGGGAAGATTCTATAAAACTAAGTACCAGTAATTAACCAAAGAATAGCTCATGGTAAGCTGAATTATTCTAGTATCAGTTCATGAAAAACAATTAATGAGAAATCCAAAGCCAAGTGGGGCACAGTCTTGAAATTTTCCAGTAGGATATTTCACCAAGAATATGAGAAAATTTTCCTTTTGTGCTGCTGGTCCTGCAGATGGAACTAGCTCTTATTTATCTTCTCCACACCTTTGGACATTCTCTTCTAAAACAGCGGTCTCATTAATGAGTTGTTCTGGTGTATAAAAACACTTCTGCCAAATTCTCACTAATCACAGTGGGGTCTATAGCATAGCAGAAATGAGTCCAAGGAGAAATTCTCATCAGTTTTCAAATCTATGTAGGCTTTAGTTACAGTATATGGCAAGATCACAGGAAACACTGACAAAAGTATAAGGTCTACTCTATATAGGCATGCTCAGAAATCTTACTGAACCTTTGAGAACAGCAGAGAATCTTTTATTGCAGAATTTTCAACTACAAAGATGTCCATGTTGCAATCATAAGAACCTATGAATATATTAACTTTTATGGCAAAAAGGACTTTGTAGATGAGATTGAGTTAAGGATATTGATATGGAGAGAGTAGCCTGGATTATCCAGTGGTGCTCAATCTAATCACATGGGTTCTTATAAGAAGGAGGCAAGAGGATTGGAATCAGAGAGAGATGTGAGAATGGAAGCAAAGATCAGAGAAGAAAGAGATGCTTTGCTGCTGCCTGTAAAGATGGTAGAAGGGGTCATGAACCAAGGAATGTAAGAGGTCTCTAGAAGCTGAAAAAAGCAAGGAACAGATTGTCCCCTAGAGTCTCCAGAAGAAACGCAGCCCTGCTGACACTGATTTTATCCCAGTGCAACTGATTTTAAAATTTTGAATTCCTAAACTGTAAGATAATAAATTCAAACTGTTTTAAGCCACTAAGTTTGTGGTAATTTATTAAAGCAGTAATGGGAACAGAGCCATTAACAGAATGAGAGAGATTTGGAGGGACTGTTGCTGCTGGTTCAAGGAATTCACTGTCTATTTTTTCCAGTGGTAAGACATTGAATCACTGTTTTTAGCCCATTCTCATTTACCCAAAATACAACAGTAAATAGCAAGGCTTTTTAACTTTTCTATTTTTGCTTTATCATAATTTCATACTAACTCCCTAAGTCTGCTTGGGTTAGGGAAATAAGGATCAGGAAACAGTACTTGGGGGATTGTTTTAATGGAAATAAACTGAGTTTAGTTTTAGAAATGGGAGTGTGGGGACTTCCCTGGTGGCACAATGGTTAAGAATCTGTCTGCCAATGCAGTAGACACAGGTTCAAGCCCTGGTCCAGGAAGATGCCACATGCCGCGGAGCAACTAAGCCCGTGCGCCACAACTACTGAGCCTGCACTCTAAAACCCCGAGCCACAGCTACTGAGCCCGTGTGGTACAACTACTGAAGCCCGCCCACCTAGAGCCCGAGCTCCACAACAAAGAGAAGCCACTGCAATGAGAAGCTCATGCACCACAACGAAGAGTAGCCCCAGCTCGCAGTAACTACAGAAAGCCCACACGCAGCAATGAAGACCCAACGCAGCCAAAAAAATAAAAATAAAAAATAGGAATGGGAGTGTGATGTGCCTATGGAGCTGTCCAGAAGGCAGGTATAAACATGAAACTGTACCTCAAGAGAGAAGGCTATGCTGGAAGATAAAGATTTGGAAGTCACCAGGTTGTAGCTAAAGATCGAGCCTGAGTGACATCCTCTGTGGAGGGAGTGTAGTGTGATAAGAGAGAGGCGTCAACAAGGGAACCTTAGAACATCAATCTTTAGGAGATGGGTGGGTGTGAGGAAAAGGTTCACTCACCCGAGAGAACTCATCAGGGTACACCCTATTCTTGTAGGGCTTATACTATTAAAAATTAATTCATTAATTAGGATTCATCTGAAAACAGCTCGTTCTTGAAACACATGTACTATCACAAAATAAATTAGCATTCATGTGTAAAGATTCTTCTGACTACACCTTGTTCTTGAAACATACTATTTATAAAAGTGGTCAACAGTCATAAGTTGCTTTTGTATAACTTATCTTTAAACATGTGCACTGTTGAGTAAGAATTGCATGAACTCACATGTTTTGTACAGTAAAGGAAGCAACGATTAAAAAGTAACTAAACTACAAATAAAAAATTATAAATTAAAAAATAAGAGTACTCAGTAATTTGGATGAAATTTTCAGAGCTGTTTAAAAGACTGTGGGAGAACACACAAGTGAAAATCCTGCAGAGGGTACCAAATCATACCAGTGCAGTGTGGTGGGGGTACTGTGTGATGAAACATACCTGGAGAGACAGGGTTCAGCAGGGAAGGTCCAAGTTTCCACCTTTAACTGTGCTTTCTAACCATCTCTAAGCCTCTGTCTTTTCCCTGCAATGTTGTTGTCCATTTGTTTATTCAAAAGGTAGATTAATGTCAAAAAATACCCCAAACAAACCAAAAAACTACTCTTTATCCTCCTACTATATGATCAAGACAGATAACAAGTTAAAAATGCTTTGTAATTTGCTATACTAAACTCAGCTATCTACTTTTAATTCTGGAGAAAAATTATTACACATGTTTCTTTAACGTGAGCTTTACTGACCACTGAGATGATTATAAAGTCCAGTGGAAAGAAAAGTAGCTAAGAAAGGATAAAGGAAAACCCACAAAACAATAATTAAGGCTTCTTATTTTTTAAATTAAGCCTTATTCTTTAGTCACTAAAATACAATAACTTTAAACATAACTTAAAAAATCAACTGCCTTAATATATTTTTTCTTTTTTATTGATATTAATGTCTTTCTATACTTAGAAGGTATTAGTTTCCTATCACAGCTGTAACAAATTACCACAGATTTGGTTACCTAACTAATACAGATTTGTTACCTTGTGCCTCTGGAGTTTAGAAGTCTTACTGGGCTAAAACCAAGGTGTGGACAGGTCTATATTCTTTCTGGAGTTTCTAGGGGATAATTCTTTTCCTTGCTTTTTTCGGCTTCCAAAGGAAAGCTACATTCCTTGCCCTCTTACCTCTTCAAAGCTACCATTGCATTATTGACCTCTGCTGTCTCATCACAAGTCCTCTGATTCTCATACCTCCCTCTTTCCATTTTGATTACACTGGGACCACTTGGATGATCCAGGACACTCTCTTCATCTTAAGAGCCTTATCTTAACCACACCTGCACAGTCCCTTTCTCCATGGGAGGTAATACACAGGCTCCGAGGATCAGTTTTTTAAACAGTGGTCAGTAATTATGAGGTTAGTCCTACTAGTGGTGTTCTAAGGTGGTTGTGTATGTATAATGGAACAAAACAGCAGCCATGCTATTTAAGCTACTGTGAGAAATATGGGAAGAGCTTAAATTTTGCTTCATTAAAATTCAGTTTGTCTTTAAGAGACTTTAGTAAATATCTATACTGCTTTGTGATGCTTTTAGCATATATATGGATGTTCCTTCTTATGCCTACAGTCACACAAGCTGCTCAATCCCCATTCCTCATACCACTCAACTTTCATACTCTTATTCCATGGTGGTTTTAGATTTTAACAAGGAGACAGGTAGAGTACCATTTAGCTAAATAACAGAGGCTGAGTCTTGGGAAGATTTCACATGGTCAGTCAGCCAGGAGGAGGAGAAAGCATTTGTGGACAGAGAACCCTTCTGGCACCCCCAAAAGGACATCAGTGAGGAAGTCATCTACCCAACATATGGAGAGGACTGCTCTGAAAACTGAGACAAAGCATGGGGTCAGCTAGCTTGTAGTTTTGTTTGGTACTTAGGTATCAGTACATCCTTCATCTTAATACAATATAGTTTCTTATTTCCAAATACTGAAAGTTTAGAGTAATTTATGAAAATGTCTGAAGTACATTGCACTTTTTTCTTTAGCTGTTTCTTCAAAATAAAAAGGTTGTTTGCAAATGCACTCAAAAGTATTTTTATCATCTTTAATTTCTTTCATCAGTGTCTTAGTTTTCTGCATACAGGTCTTTTGTCTCCTTAGGTAGGTTTATTCCTAGATATTTTATTCTTTTTGTTGCAGTGGTAAATGGGAGTGTTTTCTTAATTTCACTCTCAGATTTTTCATCATTAGTGTATAAGAATGCCAGAGATTTCTGTGCATTAATTTTGTATCCTGCTACTTTACCAAATTCATTGATTAGTTCTAGTAGTTTTCTGGTAGCATCCTTAGGATTCTCTATGTAGATTATCATGTCATCTGCAAACAGTGACAGCTTTACTTCTTCTTTTCCTATTTGGATTCCTTTTATTTCTTTTTCTTCTCTGATTGCTGTGGCTAGAACTTCCAAAACTAGGTTGAATAAGAGTGGTGAGAGTGGGCAACCTTGTCTTGTTCCTGATCTTAGTGGAAATGGTTTCAGTTTTTCACCATTGAGAACGATGTTGCCTGTGGGTTTGTCATATATGGCCTTTATTATGTTGAGGAAAGTTCTCTCTATGCCTACTTTCTGGAGAGTTTTTATCATAAATGGGTGTTGAATTTTGTCAAAAGCTTTCTCTGCATCTATTGAGATGATCATATGGTTTTTCTCCTTCAGTTTGTTGATATGGTGTATCACGTTGATTGATTTGCGTATATTGAAGAATCCTTGCATTCCTGGAATAAACCCCACTTGATCATGGTGTATGATCCTTTTAATGTGCTGTTGGATTCTGTTTGCTAGTATTTTGTTGAGGATTTTTGCATCTATGTTCATCAGTGATATTGGCCCATAGTTTTCTTTCTTTGTGACGTCTTTGTCTGGTTTTGGTATCAGGGTGATGGTGGCCTCATAGAATGAGTTTGGGAGTGTTCCTCCCTCTGCTATCTTTCGGAAGAGTTTGAGAAGGATAGGTGTTAGCTCTTCTCTAAATGTTTGATAGAATTCGCCTGTGAAGCCATCTGGTCCTGGGTTTTTGTTTGTTGGAAGATTTTTAATCACAGTTGCAATTTCATTGTTTGTGATTGGTCTGTTCATATTTTCTATTTCTTCCGGGTTCAGTCTCGTCAGCTTGTGCATTTCTAAGAATTTGTCCATTTCTTCCAGTTTGTCCATTTCATTGGCATACAGTTGCTTGTAGTAATCTCTAATAATCTTCTGTATTTCTGCAGTGTCCATTGTTACCTCTCCTTTTTCATTTCTAATTCTATTGATTTGAGTCTTCTCCCTTTTTTTCTTGATGAGTCTGGCTAATGGTTTATCAATTTTGTTTATCTTCTCAAAGAACCAGCTTTTACTTTTATTGATCTTTGCTATTGTTTCCTTCATTTCTTTTTCATTTATTTCTGGTCTGATCTTTATGATTTCTTTCCTTCTGCCGAATTTGGGGTTTTTTTGTTCTTCTTTCTCTAATTGCTTTAGGTGCAAAGTTAGGTTGTTTATTCGAGATGTTTCCTCTTTCATAAGGTAGGATTGTATTGCTATAAACTTCCCTCTTAGAACTGCTTTTGCTGCATCCCATAGGTTTTGGGTCATTGTGTCTCCACTGTCATTTGTTTCTAAGTATTTTTTGATTTCCTCTTTGATTTCTTCAGTGATCACTTCGTTATTAAGTAGTGTATTGTTTAAACTCCATGTGTTTGTAATTTTTACAGATCGTTTCCTGTAATTGATTTCTAGTCTCATAGCGTTGTGGTCGGAAAAGATACTTGATACGATTTCAATTTTCTTAAATTTGCCAAGGTTAGATTTGTAACCCAAGATATGATCTATCCTAGAGAATGTTCCATGAGCACTTGAGAAAAAATGTGTATTCTGTTGTTTTTGGATGGAATGTCCTATAAATGTCAATTAAGTCCATCTTGTTTAATGTATCATTTAAAACTTGTGTTTCCTTATTTATTTTCTTTTTGAATGATCTTTCTATAGGTGAAAGTGGGGTGTTAAAGTCCCCTACTATGATTGTGTTACTGTCAATTTCCCCTTTTATGGCTGTTAGTATTTGCCTTATGTATTGAGGTGCTCCTATGTTGGGTGCATAAATATTTACAATTGTTATATCTTCTTCATGGATCGATCCCTTGATCATTATGTAGTGTCCTTCTTTGTCTCTTGTAATAGTTTTTATTTTAAAGTCTATTTTGTCTGATATGAGAATTGCTACTCCAGGTTTCTTCTGATTTCCATTTTCATGGAATAGCATTTTTCCATGTCCTCACTTTCACTGTGTATGTGTCCCTAGGTCTGAAGTGGGTCTCTTGTAGGCAGCATATATATGGGTCTTGTTTTTGTATCCATTCAGCCATTCTGTGTCTTTTGGTGGGAGCATTTAATCTATTTACATTTAAGGTAATTATTGATATGTATGTTCCTATTACCATTTACTTAATTGTTTCGAGTTTGTTCTTATAGGTCGTTTCCTTCTCTTCTGTTTCTTGCCTAGAGAAGTTCCTTTAGCATTTGTTATAAAGCTGGTTTGGTGGTGGCGAACTCTCTCAGCTTTTGCTTGTCTGTGAAGGTTTTAACTTCTCCATCAAATCTGAATGAGATCCTTGCTGGGTAGAGTAATCTTTGTCGTAGGTTTTTCTCCTTCATCAGTTTAAATATGTCCTGCCACTCCCTTCTTGCTTGTAGAGTTTCTGCTGAAAGATCAGATGTTAACCTTATGGGGATTCCCTTGTGTGTTATTTGTTGTTTTTCCCTTGCTGCTTTTAATATGTTTTCTTTGTTTTTAATATTTGACAGTTTGATTAATATGTGTCTTGGCATGTTTTCCCTGGGTTTATCCTGTATGGGACTCTCTGTGCTTCCTGGCCTTGATTGACTATTTCCTTTCCTCTATTAAGGAAGTTTTCAACTATAATCTCTTCAAATATTTTCTCAGTCCCTTTCTTTTTCTCTTCTTCTTCTGGCACCCCTATAATTCGAATGTTGGTGCGTTTAATGTTGTCCCAGAGGTCTCTGAGACTGTTCTCAATTCTTTTCATTCTTTTTTCTTTCTTCTGCTCTGCAGTAGTTATTTCCACTATTTTATCTTCCAGGTCACTTATCCGTCCTTCTGCCTGAGTGATTCTGCTATTGATCCCATCTAGAGTATTTTTCATTTCATTTATTGTGTTGCTCATCGTTACTTGCTACCTCTTTATTTCTTCTAGGTCCTTGTTAACTGTTTCTTGCAATTTGTCTATTCTATTTCCAAGATTTGGAATCATCTTTACTATCATTATTCTGAATTCTTTTTCAGGTAGACTGCCTATTTCCTCTTCATTTGTTAGGTCTGGTGTGTTTTTTATCTTGCTCCTTCATCTGCTGTGTGTTCTTCTGTCTTCTCATGTTGCTTATCTTAGTGTGTTTGGGGTCTCCTTTTTGCAGGTTGCAGGTTCGTAGTTCCCGATGTTTTTGGTGGCTGTCTCCAGTGGCTGAGGTTGGTTCAGTGGGTTGAGCAGGTTTCTTGGTTGGGGGGACTAGTGCCTGTGTTCTGGTGGATGAGGCTGGCTGTTGTCTTTCTGGTGGGCAGGTCCACGTCTGGTGGTGTGTATGGGCACGTTGGTAGCCTGATTATGATTCTAGGCAGCCTCTCTGCTAATGGATGGGGCTGTAGACCTGTCTTGCTCTTTGTTGGGCATAGGGTGTCCAGCACTGTTCGTTGCTGGTCCTTGAGTGAAGCTGGGTCTTGGTGTTGAGGTGGAGATCTCTGGGAGATTTTCACCGTTTGATATTACGTGGAGCTGGGAGGTCTCTTGTGGACCAGTGTCCTAAGGTTGTTTCTCCCACCTCAGAGACACAGGCTTGACACCTGGCTGGAGTGCCAAGAGCCTTTAATCCACACGGCTCAAAATAAAAGGGAGAAAAAAATAGAAAGGAAAGGAAGGAAGGAAGGAAGAAAGGAAGGAAGGAAGGAGGAAGGGAGGGAAGGAAGGAAGGAAGAAAGGAAGGGAGGGAGGAAAAAAAGAAGGGAGGAAGGAAGAAAGGAAGGAAGGAAGAAAGGAAGCAAAGGAGGATGGAAGGGAGGAAGGAAGGAAGGAAGGGGGGAGGGAGGAAAGAAAGGAGGGAAGAAAGGAAGAAAGAAAGGGAGAAGACAAAATAAAGTAGGATAAAATATAGTTATTAAAATAAAAAATAATTAATAAGAAGAAAAATTTCTATTAAAGAAAAAATAAAACGGGTCAGTCTAACCCTAGGACAAACGGTGAAAACTAAGCTATACAGACAAAATCTCACACAGCCGCACCCACACACACACTCACAAAAAGAAAAAAGGGGAAAATAATAGTATATCTTGCTCCCAAAGTCCACCTCCTCAACTTGGGATATTTCACTGTCTATTCAGGTTTTCCACAGATGCAGGGCACTTCAAGTTGACTGTGGAGCTTTAATCCGCTGCTTCTGAGGCTGCTGGGAGGGACCTCCCCCTCTCTTTGTTCGCACAGCTCCTGGGGTTCAGCTTTGGACTTGGCTCCGCCTCTGCGTTTAGGTCGTCTGAGGGCGTCTGCCCTTCGCTCAGACAGGACGGGGTTAAAGGAGCAGCTGATTCGGGGGCTCTGGCACAGGCCAGGGTGGGGGGGGCATGGATGCGGGGCGAGCCTGCGATGTCAGAGGCGGGCGTGACGCTGCACCGGCCCGAGGCGCACCGTGCGTTTTCCCGGGGAAGCTGTCCCTGGGTCACGGGGCCCTGGCAGTGGTGGGCTGCACCGGCTCCCAGGAGGGGCGGTGTGGAGAGTGACCTGTGCTCGCACACAGGCCTCTTGGTGGCGGCAGCAGCAACCCTAGCGTCCCACACCCATCTCTACTGCCTGTGTCGACAGCCGCGGCTCGCGCCCGTTTCTGGAGCTCCTTTAAGCGGCGCGCTTAAACCCCTCTCCTCGCGCAGCAGGAGGCAAAGAGGGAAGAAAAGGTCTCTTGCCTCTTCGGCAGCTCCAGACTTCAACTGGACTCCCTCCCAGCTAGCCGTGGTGCACTAACCCCTTCAGGCTGTTTTCACTCTGCCAACTCCAGACCTTTCCCTGGGATCCCACTGAAGCCCGCCTCAGAGGCTCACCTCCCAGCCCCGCCCGCCCCGGCGGGTGAGCAGACAAGCTTCTCGGGCTGGTGAGTGCTGGTCGGCACCAATCCTCTGCGGAATCTCTCCGCTTTGCCCTCCGCACCCCTCTTGCTGCGCTCTCCTCCGTGGCTCCGAAGCTTCCCCCCTCCGCCACCCGCAGTCTCCGCCCGCGAAGGGGCTTCTAGTGTGTGGAAACCTCTCCTCCTTCACGGCTCCCTCCCACTGGTGCAGGTCCCATCCCTATTCTTTGTCTCTGTTTATTCTTTATTCTTTTGCCCTTCCCAGGTACGTGGGGAGTTTCTTGCCTTTTGGGAGGTCTGAGGTCTTCTGCCAGCGTTCAGTGGGTGTTCTATAGGAGAAGTTCCACGTGTAGATGTATTTCTGATGTATCTGTGAGGAGGAAGGTGATCCCCGCATCTTACTCTTCTGCCATCTTCTCGCTCCCCCCTCTCGGCACTTAATATCTAATTGTACTTGTGTGATAGTCGATTGTTTAAAAATATTGCCTAAATGATTTCAGTTGACAGATATGTATTGATACTTTCTTTGATACATAACATATTATACACTTCATGTACCTATAAGCTCTGGAAGAGAAGGTAGTTTTTTCTAGGGTATGGCGTTCAGTATAAATTTATTATCTTTAGTGTCCTTATTTAAATTATCTTGATTATCTGTTAAGAAATAAAATAGTTATTGGAATGTTATCAGTATATTTTTATTCAGAGATTTTGCATCACGTATTTTGATTCTGTTATTTAGCACACAATTCTGATATATCTCCATTGTGGATCAAGCTCTTTTAAAATATTATTGTGTATAAAATGACGTGACTATTTCATGCATTTTACTTTGCTTATTAATTTGAAATTCTTCTTTTTTATTGGGGTATAGTTGCTTTACAATGTTGTGTTAGTTTCTGCTGTACAACGAAGTGAATCAACTATATGTATACATATATCCCCCCCGTCTTGGATCTCCCTCCCACTCCCTCCCTCCCATTCCACTCATCTAGATCACCACAGAGCACTGAGCTGAGCTCCTTGTGCTATACAGCATGTTCTCACTAGCTACCTATTTGACACATGGTAGTGTATATATGTCAATCCTAATCTCCCAATTCATCCCACCTCCTCTTTCCCCCATGTCCTCACATCTGTTTTCTACATCTGCATCTCTATTCCTGCCATGCAAATTGGTTCATCTGTATCACTTTCCTAGATTCCACATATATGCATTAATATACGATATTTGTTTTTCTCTTTCTGACTTACTTTGCTCTGTATGAAAGACTCTAGGTCCATCCACATCTTTATAAATGACCCAATTTTGTTCCTTTTTATGGCTGAGTAATATTCCAATGTATGTATGTACCACATCTTCTCTATCCATTCCTTTGTTGATGGACATTTAGTTTGCTTCCATGTTCTGTGTATTGTAAATAGAGCTCCAATGAACATTGGGGTACATGTGTCTTTTTGAATTATGGTTTTCTCAGAATATATGCCTAGTAGTGGGTTTGCTGAGTCATATGGTAGTTCTACCTTTAGTTTTTTAAGGAACTTCCATACTGTTCACCATAGGGGCTGTCTCAATTTACTTTCCCATGAAATTCATTTTGTTTATATTTGTCCATATATTTTGTCCAAGTCTTTATTTATACCTTTCCTGAGCCATTTTATTATGGTATAACTCTTGTAAGCAACATACAGCTAGATTTTTAAAAAGTATATTGTTTTTAAAAACCTCAAAAGCAAAGCAAAATAAAGCATAAAATATAATTCTTTACTGACCTCCTCAACTAGGCAGGATGAGTCTATTCATCACAAGTTCACTTCTTTGAACCTTCCCCTGCTTTTCCCAGTACTTGTTTGGAGTTTTAAAACTTTTGGACTCGTTTTTTAAACAAATTATAATTCATTTAGAAAATCATCTCATAAAAGAATTCTTAATGCCATTTTCATGCTTTGGGGGACTGTACTGAGAACAGTTATTAAGACTGGCACATTTGAATTGTTTTACTATTTGCTATTAATTCATCTGTACCATGATTTCCCTGTTCTTTATTTCTGCTAATATACGTTTTGAAATCAGTTTTGTTTTAACTGAAATAATATCCACACAAAAGAGTGCTGGAAGTATACATATTACAGCACAATGAATTATCCCAAGGCAAATACCCTTATAATCACTATCTAGATCAAGGAATAAAATATTTCCAGATAACAGAAGCTCTTTTCATGACCTCTCAATCACTTACCCACCTTTTCCCCCAACAATGACCATATCTTAGTCTCTACAACTATGATCTAATAATAAATGAAATTAAATGGTATGCATTATTTTATGTGGGGCTTCTTTCATTCAATATTGTGTGTTGAGATATGAATCTATGGTGTATTCCTTTTCACTTCTGTATAGTGTTTCAATATATGAGTATGCCACAATTTGTTTATACATTCTACTGTTTGAGGAGTTTCCAGTTGGCAACTCCTATGAATAATGATGGCATAAATATGCTTATATATACCTATAGTGAGGATAAGCATTCATTCCTGATTAGTATACATCTCAGTATAGATTTCCTTTTTATTTTCTTGACTTTGCCTTTTGAAATGCAAAGTTTAACTTACTAATTTTTGCCTTTATTGTAAGTGCTTTTGGTATCATATCTAAGAAATTACTGCCCAACCCACAACATGAATATTCATTCCTATATTTTTGTAAGAGTTGTAATTTTAGGTCTGTGATGCATTTTGAATTAATTTTTGTGTATGGTATGAAGTAGGGACTGAAATTCGTATTTTTGCATGTGAGTATCCAATTGTCCCATAGTTTTTTGTTGAAAAGACTATTTCTTTTTCATTGAATGATCTTGGAATCTTTGTTGAAAATCAGTTGACTATAAACGTAAGGGCTTATTTCTGGACTTTCATTTTTATTCCATCAATTAATTTATATGTTTGCACCTATGCTAGCAAGACACTGATACTGACTTCATTACTGTGGCTTTGTTGTAAGCTTTGAAATTGGGAAGAAGTGTAAGTCCTCCAACTTTTTTCTTTTTCAAGATGTTTTGGTAATTCTGGATCCCTTGCCTATCTATATGAATTTTAGCAATTTCTGCAAAAGAGCCACCTGGGATTTTGATTGGGATTATGTTGAATCTGTACAATAATTTAGGGAATATAGCTATCTTGAAAATATTAAGTCTTCTAATCCAATTAAGTTCATTCAAACATGGGATGTTTTTCATTTATTTATGTCTTTAATTTCTTTCAACAATGCTTTATGGTTTTCAATGTACAAGTCTTGCACTTCTTTCATTAAATTTGTTCCTAAGTATTTCTTTTTCTTAATGCAATTTTTAATAAAGTTGTTTTCTTAATCTCATTTTCAGTATATTTATTCCTAGTGTATAAAAATACAATTAAACTTTGTATGTTGATCTTATTTTCTACAATCTCACCAAACTTTTTATTAATTCTAGTAGTTTTAATGTCTTTTATTTATTTTTCTTGTCTAATTGTCCCAACTATATTCTCCAGTACACTGTTGAATAAAAGTGGTGAGAGCAGACATTCTTATCTTGTTCCTTATTTTAGAGGAAAAACTTTTGGTTTTTCTGCATTAAGTATGATGATGTTGATTGTAGATTTTTCATAGAAGACCTTTATCAGGTTGAAGAATTTTATTTATAGTCCTATAAAGTTTTATCATTGGGTGTTGGATTTTGTTAAATGATTTTTCTGCATTAATAGATATTATGTAGTTCTGTCCATAATTCTACTAATATAATAGATCACATTCATTTTGAGAAATTAAAACAAACTTTCATGCTTATGAAAAATTCCACTTTCTCAAGATGTATAATTTTTAAAAATATGTTGTTGGATTCAATTTTCTAGTATTTTTTGAAGATTTTTGTCTATATTCATAAGAGACCAATGTCTCTGTAGTTTCATTATAATGTCTTTGTTTTTGATATTAGGATAGTGAATGAATGGTGAATGAATTAGAAGTCTTCCTATTTTCTGCAAGAGTTTGCTAATAATTACTATTAATTCTTCTTTAAATGTTTGGTATTAGCCAGTGAAGCCATCTGGGCCTGGGATTATCTTTATGGAAAGATTTTTATTGCTAATTTCACTTTTTTGTGTGTTATAGCTCTATTAAGATTTTCAATTTCTTCTTGAGTCAATTTTGGTAATTTATTTTTTTCTGGGAGTTTTTCCATTTCATATAGTTATCAAATTTGTATACAGTTGCTTACAGTATTCTTTTATAAATATTTTTAAAATTCTGTGAGGTTGGTTGTAATGTTCCCTCTTTCATTTCTGATTTTACTAATTTGAATCTTAGCTCTTTTTTTCTAAATCTACCGAAAGGTATGTTAATTATGTTGATCTTTTAAAAAAACCAACTTTTGGCTTTGTTGATTTTCTCTATTGTTTTTAAATTTTCTATTACATTTGTTTCTACTCTAATCTTTATTACTCCCATTCTTCTGCTTTCTTTGTTTTCTTTGCCCTTCTTTTTCTAATTTCTTAAGTTGGGAGGTTAGATTATTTAATTTATTTATTTCTACCATGGACTTTATGGCTCTAAATTATCCTTTAAACATTGCTTTTGCAATGTTTATCACAACGTATATCCCAAACATTTTGGAATGTTATATTTTCAATTTCATTCATCTCAAAATATTTTCTGATTTCTTCTTTGATCCATTGGTTAAGAATGTGTTTTTAAATTTCCACATGTTTATGAATTTCCCAAATTTCTGTTTGTTGTTGATTTCTAATTTAATTCCTTTGTGGTCTGAAAACATACTTTGAATGATTTCAATTATTTTAAAACTGTTGCTACTTCTTTGATGGCCAGCTTATGGTCTATACTGAAGAACATTCCTTGTATTCTTGAGATTATATGTTCTGTTGTTAAGTGGAGGGTTCTATAGGTATCAGTTATGTCTGATTCCTTAATAGTGTTATTGAAGTCTTCTATATCCTTGCTGATTTACTCTCTAGTTGTTCTGTTCTACTCTAGTCTATTCTAAATGGTATATTGATGTCTGCAACTATTATTTTTGAATTTTCTAGTTCTCCCTTCAGTTCTCTCAGTTTTTGCTTAATATATCTTGAGGGCATGTTGTTAGATACATATATATTTATGATTGTTATATCATCCTGGTAATAGACCCCTTTATCATTAAAAATAGTCCCTTTTATCTTTATTAACATTTTTGTCTTAAATTCTATTTTGTTTGATATGATATCAGTATGTCTACTCTAGCTTTCTTATGGTTGTTACTTTCATGGTATATCTTATACATTTTTCATCTTTTAGACAATTATATTTTTTAATATAAAGTGTGCCTCTTATAGACAGCACATAGTTGAATCTCATTTTTTAAAAAAAAATCATTTCTGACAGCCTCTTTCTTTTGATCAAATTCTTTAATTCATACACATTTAATGTTATTTTGCTATAGGTGATTTTATGTTTGTCATTTTACTTTTTGTCTTCTATATGTCTCATTTAATGTTCCTCTGTTCCTTCTATACTGACTTCTTTCCTAGTAAGTGGATATTTTCTGATACACATTTTAATTCCTTTTTTGTTTATTAGCTATATTTTTGAGTTATTTTCTTAATGGGTGCTATAGGTTTACAATAAAAAACTTATTAGAGGCTACTTCACATTTTATACTTACTTAATTCCAGTGAAATATAGAAAATATGTCCTAATATAGCTCCATTCCCTGTCCCCTTCTTTGTGCTATTATTGTCATATATAGTATGTTGATATGTATTCCAAACCCAACAATGCAATGTTATAATTGTTGTTTTATATAATCATATGTCTTTTGAAGAAACTAAGAAAAAATATCTTTATAAAGTTTTTATATTGATTTTCTTATTTATCATTTCCAGTACTCTTTATTTTTTAGTGGATTCAAGTTATTATTGATGTCACTTCTTTGCTCTACTATAGTGTTATTCTCTCCAATTTTTAAATGTATGGTCTTTTATTTTTTTTACATAATTTCCTATAGAGGCAGTCTGTTTTTTCATGTAGATTCAAAATACTATCTGGTGTCTCTTCCTTTCAGTTTGAAGAAATTCCTTTAGTATTTCTTGTAAGGTGATTTTCCTGCTAGCAATTTTCTCAGCCCTTATTTGAGAATGTCATTATTTCACCTTCCCTGCTGAAACATAGTTTTACTTAACATAGGATTCTTGGTGGACAGTTTTTTTTTTTTTAATTTAAGCACTTTGAATATATTATCTCACTGCCTCCACACTTGATTATTTCTGATGAAAATTAAGCTACTAATCTTATTGGTGTTCTCTTGCTGTGATAAGTCAGTCTTCCTCTGCTGCTTTCAACATTTTCTCTTTGGCTTTCACTTTCAACATTTTAATAATAATGTGTCTAGGCATGGCCTCTTTGTGTTTATCTTACTTAGAATTTGTTGAGCTTTGTGGCGGTGTAGATTAATATGTTTTCACAATATTTGGTAAGTTTTCAACCATTTATTAAAATATTTTTTCTGCCCACTTCTCATTCTCCACTCCTTTTGATACTTTCATTACACGTATGTTGGTGCACTAAATGAGGTCTCTGAGGCTTTGTTCATTTTCCTTCATTTTTTTCATTCTGTTCTTTAGGTTATATAGTTTCTAGTGATCTCTCTTCAAGTTCACAAGTTCTGAATTCAGCCAGCTCAAATATACTATTGAGCCCTCTAGTGAATTTTTCACTTCAGTTATTGTACTTTCAACTACAGAATTATTATTTGGTTCATTTTTATAATTTCTGTCTCAATGATATTCTTTATTTGATGAGTCATTATCATCATACTTACTTTTAATTCTTTAAATATGGTTTCATTTAGTTCTTTGAATGCATTTATCATTGCTGCACTGAAGTCTTTGTCTGCTATGTCTAACATCTTGGTCCCCTCAAAGGTAGTTTTATTGCCTGCTATTTTTTTTCCCCATACAAAGATCACACTATCTTGTTTCTCCAAATGTCTCATGATTTCTTGTTGAAAACTTGACATTTAAGTTATTGTAGTAAGTCTGGATTCTGATTAGTTTCCCTCTCCCATTCTGAGGCTTATTAATATTGCTGGGGTTTTTTGTTAGTGTATTTGATTGGTGGCTTGCATGGACAAATTCCGTGAAGTGTATTTTTCCCAGAGGTGTGTAACCTCTGATGTCACTGCTCATATTTTTTTCCCTTCTTATATATATGTATATATTTTAAAATATTTATTTATTTATTTGGCTGCACCAAGTCTTATTTGTGGCACTCAGGATCTTCATTGCCACGTGCAGGATCTTTAGTTGCAGCATGTGGGATCTTTTAGTTGTAGCATGCCAGCTCTTGGGCATATGCTGTGATATTCCATTGGAGGTGGAGACAAGGGTAACGGGGTGGCCTACCTTTTGTAGAGTAATGCCACACCCTACTAATTGGAGATGTAAGAGGGTGGCGCCCTATTTTTCGGTATGTCCCCTTATGGCATGAAATCTCTGCCCTACAAGCAGGAGCTAGGAATAGAAACAAGCAGAGCTCCAGTGTCCTTGGCTTTTTGCTCCTGGAGTAGACCTTCTTTGCTACAATGAGTTAGACTGAGCTTTGGAAAAGGGGTCTTGTTTAGACCATGCTTCTACAATCTGTGGAGCTCTCTTCTTTACTATACTCCACAGCTACATCTGGTGTAGACATGGAATAATATGCCTTCTGTAGGGGCTTCTCAGATTTCACAACTCACTTTCTGATGGTACCGGTTTGGGATCCCAGGTGATGCTTTAGAGTTGAATAGTCACAAACCTGTGAAAAAAATGTCTGTGTTTCCTTCAGTATTAAAATCTCTTCAAAGACTTTATAGGATTTTAGGTTATTAGCTCCTGGCTTGTTTTATGCCCAGAAAAATATAAATAACCATAATCAAAGTGCTTCCATAGACAACATTCCTAAGCCTGTTGACTCTCATCTTATTCATTGGTCTTTGTGCCTTATCCATGTCTTTTTCACTGAGTTCAGTGGTGCCTATCTTGAAGTCACCTGAAACAACAGGCTGGGGTAGGAAGACAACACCCTTTGTCTGATACTGCTCCTGGGCTGGTTCCCTTTGTCTTACAGAGAAGACTAGAACGAGGCACTTGAGAAAGACACAGTCTTTTGTCTTAAGTTGGTGGGAGAGAAAAATTGTTTTTTTTCCAAAGCTGTCATCCCAGGGTATTTAAATTTCTGGTTCTAGGAAGAATGAGCCTCCCTTAACAGAGCTGTATATCTTTTCCTTTTGCTTGAAAAATAGTTAATTCCTGCCTGAGTTCTCTGTTGAGGTGAACATAAAGGACAAAAAATATCCAATAAACTCCTATATTTTCCAATGACTTTTTCTAGAACTAAAGGCTGAGTAAGAACATGATCATCCTTCTAAGATATCATAGATGATACTTCTAACAAATATTTTACTCTTATTTGTATAATAAGGGTCACATGCTTTTCAGCCACAATATCTATGTTTTCACTGCTCCCTGCCCAATCACTTAGATAATGCCTTCAAATTTTAGGTGTTTGCAATTGTAGTGCCTACCTTATATATTAATTAAAGTTCAATTTAGCCTGCTTTGAAAATGAGACTCCAAAATAGGATGGCTTAAGTCGGTAGAATTTTATCTCTTTCATACAACAGTGAAGAAGCAGACAATCCATGGTATGGCCCCTCTACCATCCTCAACACACAGATTTCATCTTTGGCTCTAGGGTATTTTGTATAGCTCTCATGAACTTATCTGTATCTCAGCTGGTAAGAAGGGAGGAATTGAGGCCAATTTTTCTCATTCTCTTTAAGGATACAGCCAGGAAGCTACACCCACCACTTTCACTGACATCCTATTGGACAGAACTTAATCTCATGGCTATATCTAGCTGCAAGAGAGGCCGGGAAATGGAATCTTTGGTTAGGTAATCATTTACCCATCTAAAACTTGGGAATAATATTGAAAGATGAACCAGTTAATGGATTTTGATTAATAACTACATATCTCTGCCACACCAAGTATTGGATTATAATTAGGTAGACATGTCTTCTCCCTGAGATTTTTTTTTTCTTTGTCAGTCTAGAGTTTATCAAGTTCATTGTGCTTTTCAAAGAACTAGCTTTTGGTCTGAGGGGGTGGATTTTTCTGTTTTTTTCTTTTCTTTTTATTTATTATTTATTTATTTTTGGCTGCATTGGGTCTTCATTGCTGAGTGTGAGCTTTGTCTAGTTGCAGCAAGCAGGGACTACTCTTCATTGCAGTGCACAGGCTTCTCATTGTAGTGGCTTCTCTTATTTCAGAACATGGGCTCTAGGCATGTGAGCTTCAGTAGTTGCAGCACACAGGCTCAGTAGTTGTGGTTTGTGGTCTCTAGAGCGCATGCTCAGTAGTTGTGGCTCTCAGGCTTAGTTGTTCTGAAGCATGTGGGATCTTACTGGACCAGGGCTTGAACCTGTGTCCCCTGCATTGCCAGGCAGATTCTTAACCACTGTACCACCAGGGATGTCGCTGCCTAAGATTTTGAAGGGAAAATATCTGAATTCTTACAACTCAGACGAAAAAAGAAGGAAAAAAATACATTAAAAAAAATACACAATCACTTCAGTGATCCTTTGTCTGAGTTGGAGTGGGAAGAGAACCGGAATTGGAAAATCCCAGCTTTGTTTCCTCGTCTTTTCTTCTCTGTGATGTTCAAGAAGTTACTCCTCATAAGTTCTGGCTTTCACTTTGCCAGCTCTTGCACCAAGAACAGGCGGAAGTTGCATTCAGTTTCCTTCTTTCTCTAGGTGCATGCCATGCAAACTTTTGCTCACTTTAGTAAGCAGAACTTTGGAACACCAAATAACCTTCATGGTGTTTCTCTTGTTTGCAATATGCAGACAGAATTTTGTGATCTCCACAGAGGTGAGAATTTCTAGGCTATACACAGTAAGATGTCCAAAATTTTCCTTGTCCACCTTTCCTCTTAGCTCGGAGAAAATTGTTAATTAAAAAGAAGTAACTGGAAAGAAGACCAAAAAAGGAAGTGAATGGTACCATTCACTGTCAATTAATGCAGAAAGCTTCACAATATAGCTCAAAATAAGAAGGAAAAAGACTTAATATTAAAAGGCAAGGTCACTAGTTCATTAAAACAATGGTTCAATGTTATGTTAATAAGAGGAATACATACCTCTTATAAGGGTCAGATGAGACTAGGTGAAAAGGAAATTCATCATTATGGTTTGTGAAAAGTGTTTTGGAAACCTCTAGGAGAAAACTGCCTTTAATAACACACACACACACACTACCACCACAGTCTCCACCATCATTTCTACCTTCACCGTCTAGTCTCATCCAAAGGACCAAAACTGAGTCTTCACTCATCCGTAAATTAGTAGCCCACAAATACAATCATCTTCCCTTTGTGAAATAGCAGTAATTGGGCAGAGAAGAAAAGTCACTGATATCAATAGTTAGTCTGTGCCTAATATGGTTAAATGACCAAGCTGTAAGGGAGGACTTGATGAGGTTGAGAATTGATTCTAGGATGAGGGGCAGCAGATCCTGGAGGAAAACATAAGTTGGAGGAAAGTACTAAAGAGAGAAAGCTGCAGGGAGGAAAGGATGAGGAAACAGGGAACAAAGGCATAACCATGAAACCCAGGCTTTATTCCTCACCAACATCCAAAGCAAATGACCTTGGCAGTGTTCATTTAATAAAGGAGCAGTCACTATAATTATTATAAGTTCTTTCCTGTTTCCACCTCTGTACAACTTGGAAACAACTATGGTAACTCTTTATTAAAAAACTGTTTGAAACTTCATCAGGGCTTGGTAAGTGTGTGTTTGATTCAGGAAAATGTAAGCTGGTCCTTATCTCCAGTGAGTGTGTATGGGGGTGGGGAGGTGGTATTCTTCTCTTGCTGATTGTCTTACAGGCTTTCTAGCATCCAGTGGTGGGTAAAGGTTACAAATGTACAGACTATACCTCCTATCTTTCCTTCACCATCACTTCCACACAATCCAACAGCCAGTTCTTTCTGCTACCTTCAAATTTGTTTCCCAATCCAAACACTTTTTGCCTTCTTCATCTCTCCCTCTCTAGTTAAAACACTATCATCCCTCACCTGCCTACTGTAATAGCCTTCTAACTGGCCACACTGCTTCTACTCTTGCTTCTTCAATCAGGAGCCAGAGTAACCTATGGTAAGGGGTTTGGAGTGCTCACTGAAGTGACCCACATTTTTAAAAAGGTAATAATCAATGGGTTGAAGATTATATTGTTGGCAGAAGTATGTAAGCATAGTATTAAGATACATAATTCAACTTCTAGGAATCTTTTTTAAGATAGAGTAAGCCAAAATATGAAGAAGTACATAAATATGTTTATTGACATGTTTTTTTGTTTGTTTTGTTTTGTTTTTTTAAAGAAGATGTTAGGGGTAGGAGTTTATTAATTAATTAATTTATTTTTGCTGTGTTGGGTCTTTGTTTCTGTGCGAGGGCTTTCTCTAGTTGTGGTGAGCGGGGACCACTCTTCATCGCGGTGCGCGGGCCTCTCAGTATCACGGCTTCTCTTGTTGCGGAGCATAGGCTCCAGACGCGCAGGCTCAGTAGTTGTGGCTCATGGACCTAGTTGCTCCGCGGCATGTGGGATCCTCCCAGACCAGGGCTCGAACCCGTGTCCCTTGCATTAGCAGACAGATTCTCAACCACTGCGCCACCAGGGAAGCCCCGACGTGTTTTTTATAGTAGCACAATTTGGAAAAAACTAAAATATCCAAAATAGCATAACAGTTAAGTAAATTTAACAACTCAGTAGAATACAATTGTTTCAGTCAGGATTCTCCACATAAAAAGAACCAACAAGAGATAGTTATAGCATATATACCTTTTTGAAGATATAGAGAGAGGAGAGAGAGAGAGCAAAAGAGAGAGAGAAATTTATTTAAGGAATTGGCTAATGCAGTTGTGGCAGCTGGTAACTCTGAAATCTTTAGGGCAGGCTGGAAATTCAACTAAGAGTTGATGCTGCAGTCTTGAATCCAAAATCTATAGGGCAGGCCAGTAGGCTGGCAACTCAGACAGGATCTCTATCTTGCAGTCTTGAGGCAGTATTTCTTCCTTTTGGGAAATCTCAGTCTTTACTCTTAAGGCCTTCAACTGATTGGGTGAGACCAACCCACATTATGGAAAGTAAACTTCTTTATTTAAATCCACCAATTGTAAATGTTAATCACAATAAAAAAAATACCTTCACAGCAACTCTAGACAAGTGTTCGACCAAACAACTAGGCACCATAGCCTTTCCAAGTTGACACATAAAATTAACTGTCATGATAATGCTGTCATTTAAAGGAATGGTTAAGTGGGTTATGTGATCATGTGAAAAAAATGCTTAGACATGATGTTAAGAAAAAAGCAGAATACAAAACTCCATGTATCCTTTGGTTATGGCGAAGTTAAAAATGTGTAAGAAAAAAGACTGAAATAAAAACATCAAAACGCTATTAATTTTGAGTTAGAGTGGTAAGATTATGTGTGATATTTTTCTCACATGCCTAAAAATTTTATAATGTGATTATATTATTTTTATGATGGAAACATACAATTTTAATAGGAAATTCTGCCTTGATGCTTATGTTTATAATGGAAAAAATAAAACTTTAATAGAAAATTATTCCTCAATGGTTAAATTATTTTAAAAAAGGAAGCAAGACAACAACTTGATGACAGTAAAGACATTAAATACTCAGGCTTTTTAGTGACAGGAGAATTACCACATATGCAGAGTCTTAATATTTTAAAGACTGTCTGAACTATAACTTGGTAATCAGGCCTATTTCTGGAGAGGTCAAAAATTCCTGAAGACCCTAACCCAGCATAAGCAGAGGTATTTATGAAGATTTGGAAGTACCTCTGAGGTCTGAAGACACATTTCCTCTACTTCTTTCCCTAGAACATTTGGCCCCAGAAGATAAGATGAGCTTCATAATTGTCACTCATGCTCAAACTGAAAGAACAAACTAGGATCAGTCCAATACAAAACTTCTGCCAACAATAAAATCTTCAACCCATTAGTTATTATCTTTTTTAAAAGTGTGGGCTACTTCAGTAAACAAATCTAGACTTCTCACCATAGGTGGCACATTCAGTGCTTTCTATGTGCCAAAGAGTAGGCAAAGTTTTGGTGATTTAGGCATCCTGTATTTTTATCTAGCAAACCTATTTCCAACGATTAATTAATCAGTCTCTATTATTTTCCTGACAGCCATCCAGCAGCTTCTCTTTTTGTATATGACCTAGCTTCTTTCCTCACTGGTAAGATGTAAAAAAAACAACAACACATGAACGATATTTGTGACCATGAATTTACAACAGAATTTATCTAGCTGGTTGTATGACTTCCAACAGCAATGCTTTTGCCCAAGTGACAGTAGAGAAAAGACAAAGGTTTGGGTTGAAGTGGCAAAGACAGACTAGAGGAGCAAAGATAGTTAGTATATTTTTAAGAAATTATAAATTATACACCATGGACTCTAGAATAGATGAAGGGAGTGAAGGCAGAGTAGGGATGGCAGAAAGAGAAAGTGAAGTATTATGCTATGGACTAGAAGTGCCAAAGAGGTTCAGAAAGTCACAGAAGGGAATTTTAAGAAACCAAACTGGAAGAGTAAGTGGTTTTATTGAGGAAAGGAAATGCCTGAATTAATTATTTTGGAGTTTAGAAAGCTATAGGTAATATGGAAGTCAGTGAGCAAAATGAAATACAAAACGTCATTGTACCTGAGAAGGTCAAGGAATAGAGAAACCTGGGTGTTATATAGATCATCCACTTAGGTACAGAAGTCATCCCAAATTTGGGATGCAAAGGAAAGCTATAATGCAGGTGCCAAAGTCTACAGTGAATGAGTGAAGTGCCAAGATGCTAGAAGGTTAATAGACGATAGCACAGAATAGGAAGGGTGGGTGGTAGAGTTACATGGCATAAATGGCAGAAAGTATGGATTTTTTAAATGGTGGAGAAAACTTGAGACTATAATCATCTTATATTCATTTAAAACCATTAGCACAAGTTTCTATTTTCTTACAGTAATTACCATCAACCTCCTTACCAACTGGTCTTAATACTTCTTGAACCTTGAGTTGTGTCCTCTAGCTTCCACTACACAAGGCTATGTGTGACACCTCCTCATTTTCCATCTCTGGGGAATGTAAGTTTACACTAATTTCCAATGATGGTCATCTCATAGGGTTTATGTCCAATCCAGGATTCTCCAGTGAAGTGCTGTTTAATAGAAATTTCTGCAAAGACAAAAATATTCTCTACCTATGCTTCCAACATGGTAGCCAAATCATTCCCAGGGCCATTTTCAGAACCAAAATCTTAAATAGAAAATTGTCCCTCATCTTCTTGTTGCAGCTCTTCCTTCTCTGTCCCTCCCCCTATTTCCTTTGGTCCAAAACTCTTCTCTGGGATTCAGAAAACAATATACAGAAATGCCTGTGTCCATGGTTCTAAATCTGAAACCCATGGCTATCCAAGGTGTCATGGATGGTTGTCAGGAGTCCATGAACTTCCTGAGGATGCAAGCAAAGGTCATGCATATGTGAATGTACATTTTTATGGGAAAATTATTCAGTGTTTATCTTTCTTAAAGGGATATGAAACCTAAAAAATTTTTAAAGTTCTTGTCTATAGAGAACATATAAAAATATTAGAATCCTAGATGACCAAATTAAATTATCAAAAAAGAAGCTGAAAGAATATCAAGGCATTAGAGAGGAGTTTTTCTCACCAAGCAGTGCCTGGGATTGTGCTACCACATAAGAGATGGTAATGAATATTTATTGACTATTGACTAGTCAGTTAACATTGATAATTGATGGAGACACAAAATTGATGAAAGATAAAGTGTACTCAGGGAAGGGCAGTGTACCTTGATGAGCTCCAATGTTCTTGAGGGAACAGGAGGCCATTAGGACTTCCCAATGAACTTAGGAGCTGTGGATCAAGGATCTTCACCATGAGACCTGGGTAAACTTTCTTAATCCCCTATACTTGTGTTGTTGTTGTTACTCCCTGACCATTTCCCAGAATGGAAGTTCTCAAAACAAACAAAAAATCATCTAGTTTACTTCTTTAATGACTCCATATCTCACTCCATGGTTAAGGAACCCACAGAAATAAAATGAGTATTAACAGGTCTAAAGCAAAAACCAAAGGAAGCAAATCCTTGGGTGGAAAGAAAGAAGTAGGCAGAGGGCTGACCTAGGGCTGTTTTGATATTCAACCGAGTGGGGACCCACTCAGCATCAAATGTATGGTGGAAGCATATCAAGAGCGTTTAGAAATCAAAAGTTTCAGGACACACAATGAATAAAAATACTAATAAGGGTGTTGAAATTTATGGAAACTCCTCCAGCTGTCTTGTTTCCAGCATCTCATCTTGGCTTGTTTTCTTAGTCAAAAGCACAAACTTCTGAAATGACTAATGGTATACCTAATTATGGGAGAGGTTCTAAGAATTGAATCCATTCCATATTCTACATTCATGTTCTGAAATGCTGACTCAAGTTTTGCTTTATAGGTGATGAAAAAATAGATTGAAACTTATATAATAAAGTTTTTCTATTTCATGATAATGAACTGTAACATTATGACACATCTTAATAACTTTTATTAAATCTATTAGCCCTTTAAAGTCATTGCCAATATTTCTTCAGTTAATTAAAACCAGTGAGTCTGTTTAATGGACATTGTGATTACTATAATTAATTAAGAATAGACAAGGTAAAAAGACACTGAACTAGGGGATTATTTTTAGTGATTTCATGGAATATGAAGAAGGTGAAGCCCCCAAAATCAACAACTTCCATTCCTTTGAGACCTCCTGAAGTGAGTGCAGAAAGGTAAAAACTGGAAGTTAATTTTCTTGTTACATCCAAAACAAGTAATTTACATACACTGTGTATATAGACACACTATGACTATAATATTGACTATCATTTATAGATAATTGATAGTCATATGTTGCCTCTTTACTTAAAGACAGCTAAATCCATCTGTTTCAACAGAAAGTAAATATTCAAAATGAAGCAGTTAGAAATATTGTGCATAGAAAAAGCATTGAACTATAGGTCAGAAGAAATTCTCATCTCTCTATTTTTTGCTATTACCTGTGTGAATTACAGTAATGCCTCTTTTAAAAAAAATCTATAAAGTAAGAATGATAATATATGAATACCAACCTCACAGAATTATGATATGGTTTGGATAACAAGCTATACTTAAAGATACTTTCAAAAGTGGAACATAAGCTACACATTTGGTTTTTATTACTTTAGAAGTTTATTTTGGTGGTTTTCAAACCTAGCTGAGCATTAGAATTAGTAAGGAACTCAAAATAAGTACATGATGAATTCTCTCTGGGCTTCACCTTATACTTACTAAATCAGGATGCCCTAAGGAGGAATCCCAAGTCAATATTTTTACTAAGTTACCTGCCTGGTACTACAGACCTATATCACTAATAAAATAATAGCTATTATTTGTCAGATACTATGGTATAGATTCGTTGAAAGGTAGGCACTTTTTCCATACTTGATATGTCATTTAGACCTCACAAGAGTTCTGGAAGTAGGTATTATTATGTGCATTTTACATATGATGAAAGATTAAATAACATGTCCAAGATCCCCATTTTGGAGGCCTGAACTTCCATGTGAGAAGTCCAGCTATCTCAAATCCACCATATATTATGAAGAAGCTCAGGACACTTGGAAAGATCCCAACTGACAACTGTGTCCACCACCAGACTTGAGAGTGAAGATGCCTCCAGATTGCTATCCCCCAATTGCCAAGTCTTCCTATCTGAGGTCCCAGACATAGTGAAGCAGAGACTGTCATTTTTACTACACCATTTTTTTGAGTTCTGGATGCACAGAACCTGTGAACATTATAAAAATTGGTTATTTGAAGCTTCTAAGTTTGGGGGTAACTTACTACATGGTGATAATAACTGGAACCATTGAACAACCTGTATAACTGCTTAGATATATCTTGCTCTATTCCCCCCATGGTGTTACCTTAACAGTGGGGTTAAATTAGTCCTAAGCTAAAACCAGACCTAGGTCAATGATAACCAAACTTAAAAGCAAACTTCAAAAGAATTAAATTGATTCAAAGTATCTTAACTGCATATCAGAACAAAAGTTAAAAATTAGTTTAAGAAAAGCATTAAAATCCAATATCCTAAAGCATAAAATCTAAAATGTCCAGTATGCAAAAAAAATTATCAGAAAAACTAAGAAGCAGGAAAATAAGACCCACACCAGGAGAAAAATAAAAATTATTTTTTAACCAAAAATGAAAGAGATGATATAAAGAAAAATTAAAACAGCTATCATAGCAAAGTTATGTATGCTCAAAAAATGTAGAGGAAAACATAGACATGAGAATTAGAAGACCTAAAAAAGACACAAATGGTATTTCTAGAGGTGCAAAATACAATGTGTGAAATGAAAAATACATGCTTGAGGTTAATAACCTAATAAATACTGCAGAAAAAGAGATCTGTGAATTTCTTGAAGACACAGTAATAGCTACTACCCAAATGAGGCAGGGAGGGAAAAAATGAGCAGAGATTAGTGACTTGTGAGAAAACATCAAGCAATCTAAATATGTAATTGGAGTCCCAGAATGAGAAGAGAGAGAGGGTGACAGAAAAAGTAGGTAAAGAATTAATGATCAGATATTTTCCAAATTTCTTAACAATTGTAAGCCAATAGATCTAAGTAGCTCAAAAAACCCCAAGTTGGAAGAAAGTTAAAGCAGACCACACTTAGATACATCATAATCAAACTGCTGAAAAACAAGGAATAAATTTAAAATCTTAAAAGTAACCAGAGAAAAATGACATATTGTGTTCTAGGTAAAAAGGTAAGATTGACAGCAGATTCCTGGGTAGAGGACAATGGAACACATCATCAAAATACTTAAGGAAAAAGATCAACACAGAATTTTGTATCCAGTGAAAATAACTTCCAAAAATGAAGGTCAAATAAAGACATTATCAGACAAACAAAAACTGAATGAAGTCCTCACTACCAGATCTTTGCTATGAAAAAATGTTAAAGAAAGTTATCTGGGAAAAAGGAAAGTTATACCAGATGGAAAATTAGATGTGCAAAAGGAATGAAGAGTACCAAAAATGATAAATATGGAGATAAATATAAAAGGTATTTTTGTAATTAAACAATACCTTTAAAAGATAATAGAGGCCTGACAAACCCACAGAAAGCATCAGTCTCAATGGTGAAAAACTGAAAGCATTTCCTTTAGGATCAGGAACAAGACAAGTGTGTCCACCCTTGCCATTTTTATCCAACATAGTTTTGGAAGTCCTAGCCATGGCAATCAGAGAAGAAAAAGAAATAGAAGGAATCCGAATTGGAAAAGAAGAAGTAAAACTGTCACTGTTTGCAGATGACATGATACTATACATAGAAAATCCTAAAGATGCCACCAGAAAACTACTAGAGCTAATCAATGAATTTAGTAAAGTTGCAGGATACAAAATTAATACACAGAAATTTCTTGCATTCCTATACACTAATGAGGAAAGATCAGAAAGAGAAATTAAGGAAACAATCCCATTTACCATTGCAAGAAAAAGAATAAAATACTAGGAAATAAACGTAGCTAAGGAGGCAAAAGAACTGTACACAGAAAACTATAAGATACCAATGAAAAAAATCAAAGACAACACAAACAGATGGAGAGATATACAATGTTCTTGGATTGGAAGAAACAATATTGTGAAAATGACTATACTACCCAAAGCAATCTACAGATTCAGTGCAATCCCTATCAAGTTACCAATGGCATTTTCCACAGAATTAGAACCAAAATTTTACAATTTGCATGGAAATTCAAAAGACCCTGAATAGCCAAAGCAATCTTGAGAAAGAAAAACAGAGCTGGAGGAATCAGGCTCCCTGACTTCAGATTATACTAAAAGCTACAGTAATCAAGACAGTATGGTACTGGCACAAAAACAGAAATATAGATCAATGGAATAGCATAGAAAGCCCAGAGGTAAACCCAAGTAACTATGGTCACCTAATCTATGACAATGGAGGCAAGAATATACAATAGAGAAAAGACAGCCTCTTCAATAAGTGGTGCTGGGAAAACTGGACAGCTACATGTACAAGAATGAAATTAGAATACTCTCTAATACCATACACAAAAATAAACTCAAAATGGATTAAAGACCTAAACATAAGGCCAGACACTATAAAACTCTAGAGGAAAACATAACCAGAACACTGTTTGACATAAATCACAGCAACATCTTTTTAAACCCAACTCCTAGAGTAATGAAAAATAAAACAAAAATAAACAAATGAGACCTAATTAAAATTAAAAGCTTTTGCACAGCAATGGAAACCATAAACAAGACAAAAAGACAACCCTCAGAATGGGAGAAAATATTTGCAAATGAAGCAAATGACAAAGGATTAATCTCCAAAATATACAAGAAGCTCATAAAGCTCAATATATATAAAAAAAACCAACTACCCAATCAAAAAATGGGTGGAAGACCTAAATAGACATTTCTCCAAAGAAGACATACAGATGGCCAACAAACACATGAAAAGATGCTCAACATCACTAATCATTAGAGAAATGCAAATCAAAACTACAATGAGATATCACCTCACACCAGTCAGAATGGCCATAATCAAAAAATCTACAAACAATAAATGCTGGAGAGGGTGTGGAGAAAAGGGAACCCTCATACACTGTTGGTGGGAATGTAAATTGATACAGCCGCTATGGAAAGCAATATGGAGATTCCTTAAAAAACTAAAAATAGAACTACCATATCACCCAGCAATCCCACTACTGGCCATATACCCAGAGAAAATCATAATTCAAAAAAACACATATACCCCAATGTTCATAGCAGCACTATTTACAATAGTCAAGACATGGAAGCAACCTAAATGTCCATCAACAGAGGACTGGATAAAGAAGATGTGGTACATATATACAATGGAATATTACTCAGCCATAAAAAGGAATGAAATTGGGTCATTTGTAGAGATGTGGATGGACCTAGAGAATGTCATACAGTGTGAAGTAAGTCAGAAAGAGAAAAGCAAATATATTAACGCATATATGTGGAATCTAGAAAAATGGTAAAGATGATCTTATTTGCAAGGCAGAAATAGAGACACAGATGTAGAGAACAAACCTATGGATACCAAGGGGGAAACGTGGGGGTGGGATGAATTAGGAGATTGGTATTGACATATACACCCTACTATGCATAAAATAGATAACTAATGAGAACCTACTGTATAGCATAGGGAACTCTACTTGGTGCTCTGTGGTGACCTAAATGGGAAGGAAATCCAAAAAAAGGGGGATATATGTATACGTATGGCTGATTCACTTTGCTGTACAGCAGAAACTGGCACATCAGCATAAAGCAACTATACTCCAATTTTGAAAACTCATATGACCATGGACAACCAAAACAAAGATAATAGATGTCTAAGGGTACAATTAATAGCAGCATATTGTAAAGATAAAAGTATATATGTAGAAATAAAATATAAGAATAGCACAAAGGACAGAGGGAGAAAATAAGTATACTGGGCTATACCATAAACATTATTTGAGAGTGCAGTAAGTTAAAAATATATTTTGCATCCCTATAACATCCACTAAAACAAAATAAAACTTAACTAAACAAAGTACCAATAAATATTTTTAACATGTTCCAAGCAATAATTCTATATCTGCAACAAAAGTTTCAATTAGATTTAATAATAGTGCTTATTTTTTAAAAGTTCCAGAGAATAGAAAAGACCATATTCAAGAATCAAAGTTCCACTTTCAGATCTGGCTTCATGTTAGAAAGCAAAGTCAGTGACAAAAGGGCAAAGGACTTTGGAGACTTTACCCATTTCTTAATCTCCACCCTCAGACTGGGCTTCCTCAGCAAGTATAACATTTGTAAGTATGGTATATAAGTCCGGTGTGAGTAAACTTCTTTTGAGAGCAGGGTCACTCTTTTGTTCATTACTATATCATTGGTGCCTGACATAGCTTGTATACAATAGTATTTGATGATTTACTGAAAGTGTCAGAGCCCTCTGGAGAAGCAAGCAAATTGAGCACCAGATGTCAATCTTTGCAACTGGGTGAATAAGAATAGAAGATGTTATCATTTGTGGCCAGGTGTTTAAAGCTCCTAACCCTTTCTGATAAAGGTACCTCTCTCAACTTACCTGTGACCCTAAGTTAGAGTGCTTATTCGACAGCTTCCAACTCTGACTTTGAGTGTGCTTGATCTTGGTTTAGCAAAACTAACTCTTGACATCATTCCTTGTATCCCAACTGACCTCAGCTTGACAACTGAAACGCTGTATCCTTATTCTTCCTTTAATTAGTAGTTTAATTTGGACTCTAAATCTGGGCCTGAGTCCAGATTATTCTTATCATAACTATTTAGCACAAGAAACCTGTATTTCACAGGCATCGTGCCAAGCCGGGGGAATAAGATGTGGAATTCATGTCATCAAGGAACCCAAGGTCAGGGGAAGAGGCAAACACATAAACAGCTAATTATCACATATAGGGCTAAAAATAGCAAAGCAAATAGGACAGTGGCTAAAAGCACTGAAATATACAAGCCTATTACAAAAACTTGGCATACACAAAAATACTTGTAAAAGCTTGGCATCTGCCATTCTACATTTCTTGGATCTCATAACACCCCAATCTTTGCACCCAGTGAGATGGTCCTGAAGACATATTTCTCATGTCTGTTGATAATTTCCTCGAACCTTGAAAATGGAAGCTACAAGGCCCAGAATTTCATAATTTGCTTCTTGTTTGACAGCAGAGGAAGAAGCAACTATATCATGTAATTGGACTAACCACTAAACTAGGAACCAACAATCATGTTATATGAAAGCCTTCCAGTTCTATATAGACTATAAAATTAATCCAAATGAATTAAGTTAATAATGGAGTCCAAAAAAATCACAATTTATTATATCACCATGGGAGAAGCAGCCTCTGAGTTCACTCTAGGCTATGTATTGCAGATCCTAGATCGTAGATGATTGTGAAAGAGTTGCAAGGAAAGAAAGGCACAAGGTAAGACAATCACACTTGAATGAAGCCAACACCAGTAGACTCATCTTGTTGACCCAGTATGGGTTTCTCAAGCTCGGCACTAGGTATATTGCACTGAATGACTCTTTGTTGATGGGGTGGGGAGGGAGCTATCCTGTGCACTGCAGGATGTTTAGCAGCATTTCTGTCCTCTACCCACTTGATGCCAGTAGCACCACCCACGACCAGTCATGAAAACCAAAAAGAGACATTATTAGATGTTCCCTGGAGGGTAAAAATCCCCTGTTCGAAAACCACCTACCTAGTAGCCTAATAATATTCCTGTTATAACAGGTGTATTTTAGTTTCATTTCACCAAAATAAGTGAGGCTTCTTACCATGGCCCTCATCTGTACAATTAAGTTGAACTAAATAATTTCCATAAACATGCTTACTTTAACATTCTTCAATTCTCTAAACATCTGTCCCTGTGCTGTCTCCAGGTTTTACTCTTGATCTCTCTCCTTTTTAAACTTTTTCCATTTATTCATTAATTCTATAAGCAATGATTAAGCATATTCTGTGGGTCAAACCCTGGGCTAAGCACTGGGAATATGTGGTTAAATAAGGTAAGTTCCCTGCCCTCAAAACATGCACAGGGGAGAGAAATGTAAGTCAAGAAAAACAGCTTGTACACTTCAACAGGGTGACCACTATAGAGGCCAGAGCCTTGAGTGTGTGTTGGGTACAGGTGGGAGATGGGAAGGAGGGTGGCAGAGGATAGAGCTGAGGCTTTACTCATCACTTGAGTGGCTGCATAATGCACAGGAAATCTAGAAGCTGACCCTCTGAAAAAGCTATTGAGCTTAGCAGTTTTCTAATATCTGAACACTGGTTTAGCAGCTGCACTACTGGTGTCATGTCAAAGGCTCATCCTATCTCTGCCACAAAAATACAGAGAAGATAAGGCTACATTCTCAAAAAGGCTTTCATTCCATGTGGAGTCAGCCTGTCTTCCTGGCTTGATGCCCATACAAGTGAACAAACAAAATAATTGTGGGCTAAAGTACTCTCTACCTTGTTCAGCCAAGGGTCATCTTCTGATTGCCCATAGCGTGCAAGGCATTTGGGGCATTTGCCAGGAGCCTATATGAGGCTGTGTGTGCCTTTTTAGGCTGAGGCTTGGGGAGGACATGAGAATTGCAGAACAACAAATTAAGACTTTGCTTATCCCTTCTGACACTTATAAAGACTTTGCAACACCCTCAATTTGCAGAAAGATTATTTCTCTAATTATATATTTAAGGACCTGAGTCAACCAAACTTCTGCCTCCACAGAACTATCTCACTGCATAAACAGAATTTCATTTCCCAACTCTGGCCCTAAATGGCAGTGGAATATTGGGGTAAGGTGGTTCATATTGCTCTGCACATGTGTCTAAAGAGTGCAGAGTCTGTGTGGGCCTGATCTGTCTCTTGAGGCAAACCCACACCTCTGTCCCAGAGATGAGTTGAGACATGAAGTGCAGAAGGGCTTGGGTACGTGAGAGTGGCTGTCATCTCATTCACATCCTGGAGCTGCTTTCTGCTTTCCTTTCTTCTGATGCCAGTGGTGTAGCCCAAACTGACTGCATTTTGTGACTTTAGATTTTGGACTCTTGTCTGGATGTCTTAGCATACTCCATTTCTTGCCTTTGTGACTTTTCCAAGTGGTGCCTCTCTGTCATCCAGTCAGCAAACCTTTATCTCAGGCTGATGATGTGTTGCTATCCAGGCATCTCTGGCTGTTCAGAGATTAACCTAGCCCAGTACACACCCTAGAGAATGCCCTTCTGTAGCTGGGAAACAAACAATAAGCAATAGCTACAATGTGTATATTACAATGTGTACAATGTTGCAGGCAGTAACAGAAGTACATTTATAGAAGAGAAGTGGCAAAAGAAGAAGAAATTTGTGACTCCAAGGGAGGTGGGGACAGAGAAGTTTTCTCAAAAGGGGCATATCTGAGCTGAGTTTCTAAGAAGAAATAGAAATTGATCACCCAGATAAGAGGCAGACTTACCAAAGAATCTGTGTGTACACAGACACAGAAGGGAGCAGCAGTCCAGGCAGACAGGCAACTACAAGTGTTGAAGGTCCTGGAGGGCAGAGCAAAGGGGTTGAAAGAAGATGGGGCAGATTCCATGGCCTGATGGGGAAGGAGTCTGCTACTCACAAGACTTTTCCTACATCACTGAAGGATTTCAAACAAGACAGTGCCATGGTCAGACTTAGGTTTTGGAAGGATTACTTTGTAAATAGTGGAGAAAATATCAAGGAAAGAAAACTGATTAGCTAGAACTGAAGGAGGTGAGCCATTGTGAAACAAGGACCTGAATAGGCAGAGGTTACAGATAAGACCGACATTTAGGAGGTCAAGATACAAAACTCAGTGACCGATGGAGTGATTAGTGAGGGAGAAAGAGGCATCAAGCTGACTGGTGGGCCTCTGGTTTGGCAACTGGCTCTGTGGGGATGCTCCCACCTCCTGGCTTCTGTTTGGACACAGTGTCCACCATGTTGAAGTCTATGAGCTGCCTTTCTTCACTTACATCCCTCTCTCCAGTGCATGTTTCTTCTCTTATTCAACCAGTGCTTACCTGGTATTTGGTTCACCCAACATGCTCAATTATTGCTTATAGAATTGATAAATGAATAAAGAAAACTTAAAAGGAAGAGAGAGAATAAAACCTGGAGACAGTGCAGGGACAGAGGTTTAGAGAATTAAACAATGTTATGGTAAGAATGTTTGTGGAGGTTATTTCCTTCAACCCATACAGATGAGGAAATCAAGGCCCAGAGAGGTAAAAAGACAGGAAGACTGGGTGGTGGGCAAGTTTGGGGAGGAGAGACAATGCATTTAGTTTTGGTTGTATTACATTTGTGATGCTCATGGTAAATCCAGTTTCTGATATCCAATGTGCTGTTGGAATGTAGAGCTCAGGAGAGGGGTCAAGTCTAAACATATAGGTTTGGGATGCAGATCTTATGAAGACCAGGGCAGGCAATGTTACTACTACCTCATGAGAATAGATGAAGTCAGGAGCCAGGAGGACCAATGGGAGAGCTCTGATAACCTCAGAGCTATCGTAGAATAGTAGGAAACAGCTCAGCAAGTTACTTATTCTTCCTACACCTCACTCTCCCCCAACTGTATATGTGCCTACATTATAGGGTTGTCATGACATTTATTTATTTATCATCTTTATTGGAGTATAATTGCTTTACAATGGTGTGTTAGTTTCTGCTTTATAACAAAGTGAATCCACTATACATATACATATATCCCCACATCTCCTCCCTCTTGCATCTCCCTCCCACCCTCCCTATCCCACCCCTCTAGATGGTCACAAAGCACTGAGCTGATCTCCCTGTGCTATGCAGCTGCTTTCCACTAGATATCCATTTTGCATTTGGTAGTGTACATATGTCAGTGCTACTCTCTCACTTCATCCCAGCTTATGCTTCCCCCTCCCTGTGTCCTCAGGTCTATTCTCTACATCTGTGACTGTATTCCCATCCTGCCCCTATGTTCTTCATAACCATTTTTTTTTTTTTAGATTCCATATATATGTGTTAGCATATGGTATTTGTTTTACTCCTTCTGTCTTACTTCACTCTGTATGTCATGACATTTAAATGAATGAATATTTGTCAAACCCTTAGGGCAGTGCGTGGCAAGAAGTAAAGTCTATGCAAGTGTGAAAATTAATATATAAACACTAATATTTGCTGGTGGACGGAAGAAAATAGCTCTAAAAAAATAAGCAAACTAGGTATGATAAAAAAGAAAGAAAGAGGAAAGCAGGCAGCGGTGGGAACACCAAAATCTAAGGGAGAGAGAGTTTAAAGAATGAGGGAACAATTATAGGACAAATGCCAAAGAGAGATTAAAATCAGGAAGCATTGAAATGTCTATCAGCTGTGGCAATTGGAAGTTCATTGGTGATTTTAGAGCTGTGGTTCCGGGAGAAGAGGAGTAGGCTCAGGTGTGAGTGGATTGGTGGGCAGGAAGTAGGAAGGATAATGTGGGAAGTTGGCTCAGAGCAAGGCTGGGCAGAGAAGAGGAGAAACCCTGATCAGGGCGCTGTTAAGCCAGATCCTAGTCAGGATACACAAGAGCACAGGGCAAGCCCCTTCTCCTTCCCAGAGTCCTCATCTGTAAAATGAAAGAGGACTCGATCTCTACATTTATACCAGTGATGATGATCTCATCTTTTCCTTTTTTTTTTCTACTAACATTTGATGATGATCAAGTTCTTTTTGATTTAGAAATAGTACCTGAATTCGCTAATGATATCCTTTTAAAATGTTGTTTTTAGCTTATGGAGATGGAAGCTGTTAGGAGTTGGTTTATTTTTAATTTATAAAAATGTTTTCAATGTAAAATTTCACCTTTGATCTTTGGGAATGTATTTTCAGTATTCTCACATTAACAATGAAGCCGACTCCAAAGGATGGGGTGATTATTCTCAAAGTCATGAAAGGAGTAACCCAAGATTTTAATTCAGGTTTGCTGGCAGCTGATGAGAATAACTGGGGTGGTGGCAGAAAACGAATTTAGAACTGGGTCTCCAAAGAACTCAGTTTTTATAAATGCAAAATGCCTGTCAGTGTAAAGTGTCTATTTTTTAAACCAAGGGTTTTTTTTCTGCTACATTCTCTTTTCCCACAATAGGGTATAACATATCATAAGATTTTTCCTCTGGAGAAAGCAGCTTTAAAAAACTTTTTTTACATCTTTTTGTTTCTCCCTTAGTGATAGTGTTTTATAATACCATCAGTTATATTTTATTAGATTAACGTGGTTATGTATGTACCTAGACAATTTCAAAGCACTCTTGCATGTTTTATTCATCTGATTTTCTCAGCCACTCTTTTAGAATGGCAAAATGGGGTAACTAGTGCAATTTGAGAGGTAAGAATCTAATGCTAAAAAGATCATGTGACCAACCAAGGTCTCACAGAATTGCCCAGGAGCCCTTCTTAAACACTCAGTCTAGAGAGAGTGCCCACATGGGGAGTCAGTATACAAGTGCAGATTAGGTAGTGTCAATAGAGGCCTGGCTTATAACTGGCACTCATAAATCAGTGGGCACTAGGGAAATAAGGGCCCCCTGACGTCTCTCTGTGCAGCACTCGTCTTTACTGACAGGGTGTTAGATGCGGTGATTTTAATCCCTTAGTCACTGAAAATTAAGAGAAAACCAAAATAATGCATAAGGTGAGAACGAGGGAAGAAGAGAAGGAAAGAAGAGAAAACCTTAGCAGTAGTTAAAAATTTCACAAATGGTTGCTCTGGATGGTGCAAATATTTGTGTAAAGTGCTGACTTCATCTTCTTTTTTTTTTTTTTTTGTGGTACGCGGGCCTCTCACTGTTGTGGCCTCTCCCATTGCGCGGAGCACAGGCTCCGGACGCGCAGGCTCAGCGGCCATGGCTCACGGGCCCAGCCCCCCCGCGGCATGTGGGATCCTCCCGGACCGGGGCACGAACCCGTGTCCCCTGCATCGGCAGGCGGATTCTCAACCACTGTGCCACCAGGGAAGCCCGACTTCATCATTTTACTAAGCATTTATAGGATAATATCTAAGAAGCATTTTGACTGCCTTGGAAAATAGTATTAGACAAATATAAAATAGTGGGCATATAAAAGTGGAAGACAATCTCAGATAAATATTCTCTGAATTAGAAGAAATAAAATTGCTTTATTCATCAAAATGACCAGTATAAAGTGAAGAAAGCAGAGTTTTTTGCTTCTCAGCAGGGTAACCAGTCTGGTTTTCCTAAGGATTAATGTAGTGTAAAGATGTTTACCAGCAATAAGTCTATAGAAATATTGCTTTTGTTCAGCATGAGGGTGAAAGATTGCTAACTTAGTCTCAGCAGAAACAATTTAGCTGTCTTTAGGACACATGCTCATATAAGTTTAAGTCATTTACAGTAAGTAAAAAATTCTATGATCAAGTAGTTCATTTTATCAGTATGTCAGATTTAGAGGGTGCCATGATCTTATCTCAGAAGAATATCTTTTCAGACAGCTTTTTAATATTCTGGACATTTTCTTTTGAACCAATTGGTGTCATAATTTCAAAGGATGATAAAATAAAGAATAATCTTTTCTCAATGTTATTATTACTAAAATTCTTATGCCAATTTTAAGATAAGGGTACTGTAAGCTTGACTATAAAATACCATACCATAAACTTGAAAGAAAAACAACTATTCCTTTCCTTTATCCCAAGAAAATAATTTTGAAAAAGAAAAAAGCTACATGTCCAAAGACAATTTTAGTTGCATTATTCATGATAGAAATAAAATAACAGAGACAACTTAAATAATAGACAAATAGTTAATAAATAATTGCATGTTGCTATGGTAGGCTATTATGCAACAATTTCTTTTTTTAAGATTTAATTTTATTTATTTTTGGCTGTGTTGGGTCTTCTGGGTGCAGGCTTCCTCTAGTTGTGGTGAGCAGAGCTATTCTTCATTGCGGTGTGAGGGCTTCTCCTTGTGGTGGTGGAGCACGGACTCTAGGCATGCGGGCACGTGGCCTCAGTAGTAGTGGCGCACATGCTTAGTTGCTCTGCAGCATGTGAATTTTCCCGAAACAGGGATGGAACCTGTGTCTCCTGCGTTGGTGGGCAGATTCTTATCCACTGCACCACCAGGGAAGTCCTTATGTAACTATTAAAATGATAAATACAATGTTCATGAAAAAACTGAGAAAAATGTTTACAATATAATATTTTGAAAAGTGACAAAGAAGATATGATTATGATTATGTCCATAATTGTGGATTATGTCCATGTAAAAACTGTATACTTATGTAGATAAAGTGTGATGGGAACATGAAGAAATAGAAACCCTTGATGTAACAATGTATCAGTCAGGATAAGACAGATTATGCATTCCCTAGCAGTCACTCACAACAAATCTCATTCTACGAAATCAGGCTTTGCTTGCTGTAACCACTCAGGGACTCAGACTGAGGAAGGTTACATCTGTATACCTGCTTCCTCAGTTATTTCAACCTCAGCAGAGGAAAGATGTGGTTGCCACTATATCTTAAAGATTCTACACAGGAGTGAAATATTTCACATCTACTTACATTTATTTGGCCAAAGCAAGTCACATCATCATACCAAACTTCAAAGGGGGCAAGAAAGCTAATTCCTACTATGTGATCAGAGAGAGAACCAGAAATATTTGATGAACAACACTAACAAATCTCACAATGAGACTGGTGGATTTATAAATGGCTTTTCAAATATTTTATAATGTGAAAATAAATGTTAATACACATTTTACACTATCATTACCTCAGATTTCACTCGTGAGCCAGAAATTGGGAGCTGATGATATATACCATATTAATCATTCAAAGAAAGGCTTTTTAACTGGAGATTCTTTAAAATGCACATTCCTTGGATAAAGAAGATGTGGCACATATATACAATGGAATATTACTCAGCCATAAAAAGAAATGAAATTGAGTTATTTGTAGTGAGGTGGATGGACATGGAGTCTGTCATACAGAGTGAAGTAAATCAGAAAGAGAAAAACAAATACTGTATAATAACACATATATATGGAATCTAAAAAAAAAAGGTTCTGATGAACCTAGGGGTAGGACAAGAATAAAGACGCAGACATAGAGAATGAACTTGAGAACCCGGGGAGGGGGAAGGGTAAGATGGGACGAAGTGAGAAAGTGGCATGGACATATATACACTACCAAATGTAAAATAGCTAGCTAGTGGGAAGCAGCCCCATAGCACAGGGAGATCAGCTCCGTGCTTTTTCTCCACCTAGAGGGGTGGGATAGGGAGGGTGGGAGGGAGATGCAAGAGGGAAGGGATATGGGGATATAGGTATACATATAGCTGATTCACTTTGTTATACAGGAGAAACTACAACAACATTGTAAAGCAATTATACTCCAGTAAAGATGTAAAAAAAAGTCCATTCTTTTATTCAAACATTTAAAGTGGACTGAGATGATAAACATTTTCATGTTAGGAAATAGAGTTTGATTGAAAATATTCTTGGCTTCACATCATGGTAATATGCAATTTGTAAATTATATGGAAGAAAGAAACTTCAACAAGACATTCTGTTATAAATATTTATGTGTTGTTAGAAAAATACATCTTTTGCCTATGTGCAGTGTAACAATTTGCTTACTTCAGCAGGCAATCAGCAATAAAGAATATACATATTACACTAGCAGGGTTTTAAATATTCTAGTATGTAAACTATGTAGCAGTTTAAAATGAATGAGAGGGAGTGTGATATAAAGTAAAGAACACTGTCTTTGGTATCAGTTTCAAACCCTGAACCACCATTTATTATAATATATAATCTTGGGCAATCTTAGCTAACACCTTCCACAAGAGGAATTTAAAATTCTTCCCTTGTATATACTGTTGTGAAGTTTATCAGATAACACATGTAAAGCACCTAGAAATGTGGCTAGCACATGGTAGAAAAATAAATGTTCATTTATTTTATATTTATATCATTGAATCTTGGGCAATTGAAATTACACAAAACTCCTGCCATGCACTAAGGGAAGTGGGTATCTTTTAAATTCCACTCTGTTACGAATAAATACATAGAGATCATACAGTCAAGTCACCATTATCTAAATGGTCTTACTGAATGGAGATACAATTCAAATAAAATTCCACAATGGGCTTGTCGTTTAACTGATGCTCAACCAGTGTGGGATCTTACTGTTGCTGGGTACAGTGCCATGTGCAAAAGTGAGCACTTAATAGACAATGATAGAGGAAGACAATGACAACCAGGGAAACCTTCTGTCTCAGTGATCTATGATGAGTAAATGCCTTTCTGGGAGCAAGCCAGGCCAGGGGAATTAAGCCATCCAAAGGCAGCAGGGATTGCCTTAGGAAGCGGATGACACTGGGGCCCCTGTAGCCTTTGCTTTATTCTGTCATGTTAATAGGTGATCATGAACACTGAGATGGTCAGACTGGCTCAGAGAAACTGGAACCAGGTTGGTTTATGAGATTAGCAGATGTCTTCACGTAACTCTGAGGGTCCCTATTGGTTTGAGAATCCACTCTCTCTGTATCAGAATGTTTTTTTGCACTCCATCCCATTTCCCCAGTCCCTGCTGGTGGTACTGGTATAGGGTACATAGTTCAAAGACAACGTCCACTGCTAGTTTGGGATCAGTGGATAAGAGAGATAGCAAACTGGGTTTCATTCCTGCCGGAGGAGCAGCTCTGTCCATGGAGTTGTTATAATCCTCCTGAAGCCTCTGCTAAAGATTCTGAGTATATCTATAAACAAATCACATGGCTCTCATTGGCTGTGCAGAGAGAAAAGAAACCATTACTGACTTTGCAGTTTCTGGGGTCACACTTCATCTTGGGAGGCTCAACCTCTTTCCTTCCCTTTTGCATAAACAACTGTTATTTTCAGGGCAAAGCTCAAGTCCTCCCCTTCTGACCACTTGAATTCTCCCCAGCCACCCACCCTTGCCCTAACTAATTGCTCTTACTATTGTTTGTCTCTACTTTGTATACTGTCTGGGTGTGGTCTGTGCACATGGAGTCTTGTGCTGTAAGCTGTCTGTGGGCAATGATCAGATCTTATAGTCTTTTTTACAGTCTACAGAGGTCTCCACAAAGATTTAGATATGGAGTAGACATTTACTTAACCATTCACTGCAATTATCTAAGGATACATTTGGAGAATTTGGCTACAAAATGTTGAATTTGGCTTTATTCTTCTCCTGTTCTAAGTGTTAAGGTCATTATCCTTCATTACTAAACCTAAAAATGGACCTATTTGGAAGTCTCCTAAAAGATGGCAAAAAGGAGTCTAGAAACTATTCTAGTTGCCTTAGGTCTTTTCCTGATCGGAGCATTAAAATTATTCCTCCCACCTTCAGAATGTCTCTTAGGACAAACTTGTGGTTTTAGCTTATGTGAAGATTCATTCTCTCAGTTGGGAAGCATTTAATTACGATCAGGTGGGAGCTCTTTGTTGTTGGGAATGATGTTATTGATACCTTGATCCCATCTGACTAGCAAAGTTTCTGGCACATAGTAAGCACTCTGACATTTTTCATCAATGAATTTCTGCTTTGTTTCTATCATTTCTACATTATGAAATATTTTCTCTTAGCCTGTAGGATAATCAAATTATACCTGAATATTAAAGCCAAGGACAGAATAAGTGCCTACAGTAAGGAGGTTTCAATCTTTTCTTTGAATATTCCTGGAAGCTGCCTCCCTCGTTTTAGAAGTTATGTCTAAAATCTGACTCACCGATTTTGCCTTTTACACCCCACTCCCTTAAGCCCATAAACCCTGCTTTCAGTAATTGCCTGCTGGTGGAGGGCCCCACCTTTTCCCACAAAGAAGATATTGTCTTCTCCAGACAATATCAACCATCATGTCCTCAGAGAAGGGCAACCTGTTCAGTCCTATGAAAGGAAATATAGTATAGAGAAGGGTCTAGGGAAAGACAGAGTATGGTTCCAGGAATTTAAAAAAGTGGGATTCTGGTGCTGAGCTTCTCCAAAGCTGATTAAAAGGACCGGAGAGAGGACCCCTAGAAAAAAAATACATACCTGACTTTTACCTGTTAGCAACAGAGATGGGAGTTTTTATTCCTATATTGTGAAGCAGAATCACTTAAAAAAGAAAAAGATGGGAAAGTCTTCCACATTTATAAAACTGTTATAAATGGATTTCTCCTACTTTTCTTTTTCAGACATTTCTAAATTCTCCAAAACGAAGTGAGAGAGTAGCATTGACATATATACACTACCTAATGTAAAACAGATAGCTAGTGGGAAGCAGCTGCATAACACAGGGAGATCAACTCAGTGCTTTGTGACCACCTAGAGGGGTGGGATAGGTAGGGTGGGAGGGAGACACCAAAGGGAGGGGATATGGGGATATATGTATACATATAGCTGATTCACTTTGTTATACAGCAGAAACGAACACAACAAAAAATCTGGACTTGTTATGACCTTTAAGCTAAATCTGACTGGAAGATGGAATTATTTTAAAAGAAAGAAATGAGTGAATTGTAATGTTGGTTGTAATTGTCCAGTCCTTTAATTTAAACTGGCTTGATTTTAATACTCCTCTGGTTCAGCGTACCTAGCAGTAGCAGAAAAACCATGGGAATTCATTCAGCAACATTCTCTTACCTTTAAATGCACATCCGGCCCAGTGACTATGGGGTTCCATTGTTGGTGTTACCACTGGCTGGATTAAACCGATGAAAGCCAAAGTTAACTTTTCCAAATGAAGTGGAAATACACAAAGATATAAAGATACTTGGTCATCAATGATATTCACATATCATCGAAGAAAAGAAAGGAGAAGGTATATCCTGTGGCAAAAATTACCACGTCAATATTCTACACAGTGCTACCATCTTCAAAGTGTTGGCTATTTCCATGAAGTCTTTCACACTGGATTTGACCAGTATTCTTCCATAAATGATGTGATTGGAAAGCTTGCCATGAATGTTCACTTGAGAGTTTAGAAATCTGTAAAAACAGGGAAGATGATTCATATTAACCTTTGTCTCACTTCATTAATTCATTCACTTAACCACTTATTCATTCCAGAAAATTTTTTTGGCTACTCTTTTTCTCCCCTCTGTTTCTATAAATGAGATGAAAATATTCTTTAGAAAAGGTTAAGACTCCAGGGTTATCCTTTTCCTCTTCTTTTATTCTTCCTTTATAAGGCCATTCTCATACTAAGCCAGTAAAAAGCCAGGAAAACAAAATTCTGGTCCTCCAGTGAAAAAGGCTTTGTCTGGCTTTCCACCCTTAAAGAAAGCTATCTACATTAGTGCAAGACAGAGGTGTAGATAAACACAGCAATGTGAGGGTCCCATTCTTATCTTGACTCTGACTCTCAACTCTGATCAAGCATTTATCACAATGACCAACTCTTCATTCTCTCTGTGCTGTGATGCCTCAGCTCTAGCACACAGCTCTTGCCAGGTGCTGAGAGCTTTAGCAGAATTTCACATGGTGGTGGAGATTGTGTATATCCAGCAAAGCTTAATTTACCAGGCACTTTCATATAATCAGAATTTTGAGGAACTGAAATTTACACAGGTGAAGAACTCCTTCTTTTTTTTTTTTTTTTTTGTGGTACGCGGGCCTCTCACTGTTGTGGCCTCTCCCACTGCGGAGCGCAGGCTCCGGACGCACAGGCTCAGCGGCCATGGCTCACGGGCCCAGCCGCTCTGCAGCATGTGGGATCCTCCCGGACCGGGGCACGAACCCGTGTCCCCTGCATCGGCAGGCGGACTCTCAACCACTGCGCCACCAGGGAAGCCCAAGAACTCCTTCTTTTATGATTTACTTTGTGTTCTGATGAAAATATGTCTAAAATTTATTATATTCATCTTATTTCTTAAACAATGCATAATGAGCATAACCCTCTCTTATTGCTCATTCTCATTATAAGCAACTTAATTACTGCTCAAGTACTGTAATACATTTTTAATGTCTCCTCCCTATGTTATTCATTATTATGGCTCTTGTCACTGCATCTGTAGCCAGCAGTATTTCCCTTATCTTTTGTAGCTTTGACAGACAAACAAGACAACTCATGGTTAGAATTATCTGCAAAATAAGAATCAATATCTTCTGAGGGATTATCTTGAATTCCATCTCACTAGTGAAGTGTACAGGCCATAATGTAGAGAAGTCTGTTTGGCTTTTCCAGTTCTTATAATCACATCAGCTGAGACAAAATAATTGCACCCTAATGGGTACCATGAATATCTTTTCTAAGGATTTAAACTGTAATTTACATGCTTGTATCTTGAATTTAATTTATTCTTTGCCTGGGACACAAGATGGCAGAGTAGAAGGATGTGAGCTTACCTCTTCTTATGGAAACACCAAAATCACAACTAACTGCTGAACAACTATTGCCAAAAAAATGCTGGAACCTACCAAGAAAGATACCCTACATCCAAAGACAAAGAGGAAGCCATGAGATGATAGGAGAGATGCAATCGTGATAAAATCAAATTCCATACATGCTGGGTAGACAACCCACAAACTGGAAAATAATTATACCACAGTTCTCCCACAGGGTTGAAAGTCCGGAGCCCCACATCAGGGTCCTGAGCCTGGGGGTCTGGCAACAGGAAGAGGAGCCCCAGAGAATCTGGCTTTGAAGTCCTGCAGAGTTTGATTACAGGAATTCCACAGGATTGGTGGAAAAAGAAACTCCAGTACTGGAGGACACACACAGGGTCTCGTGTGCACCAGGACCCAGGGAGAAAAGTGATGACCTCATAAGAGACTGAGCCAGACTTACCTGCTAGTATTGGAGGGTCTCCTGCAGAGGTGGGGGGCAGCTTGACTCACCATGGGGACAAGGACACTGGCAGAGGTAGTTCTGGCAAGTACTCATTAGTGTGAGCCCTCTTGGAGGCCACCATTTTCTCACCAAGACCTGGCCTCACCCAACAGCCTGTAGGCTCCAATGCTGAGATGCCTCAGGACAAACAGCCAACAGGGTAGGAACACAGCTCCACCCATCAGCAGACTGGCTGCTTAAAGTCTTCCTGAACACACAGCTGCCCAATAAACATATTCTCTGACACAGCCTTGCCCACCAGAGGGACAATACCCAGCCCCCCACACTAGTGAGCAAGAACCAGTCCCTCCCTCCAGGAAGCCTACACAAGCCTCTAAGATGGCCTCATCCACCAGGGGGCAGACAGCAGAAGCAAGAAGAACTGCAACCCTGCAGCCTGTGGAATGGAGACTGCAATCACAGCAAGTTAGACATAATGAGATGGCAGAGAAATATGTCCCAAGTGTCTTTGGATGTAGGGTATATTTCATGGTAGGTTCTAGCATTTTTTTGGCAGTGGTTGTTCAGCAATTAGTTGTGATTTTGGTGTTTCTGTAAGAAGAAACCCCAGAAGAACAACTAAGTAAAGTGGAGATAGGCAATCAACCCAAAAAAAGAATTCAGAGTCATGATAGCACAGTAAGTCCCCTACATATGAACCTTCAAGTTGCAAACTTTCAAAAATGAGAACGTGCTTTCTCATGTCCAATCACATAAGTTAGCTCATGTGTCTGGCGTACATTGTCACGTGTGTGCCTCCTCTACAAGTGGTTGTGCTTTTGTGTACTTACTTTGTGTAGCTTGCTAATGAAGACCTGATGGAATTAGAGGCCCAGAGAAAAGATGAAGAGAGACAAAATGAAGAAGAAGTAACTGAAGAACTGAAGAGATTCACAGCATAGGAAATGGCAAAGGAATTTATTTGAAGAGACACTGTTAGTTTTTGAGGCATAGGACCCAAATATAGAACGGTACATGAAGGTTGCAGCAGCCACTCAGAATGCAATCCAGTGCTACCATGTCATCTATATGAGAAAAAAAAAGCTACTACCCAGACATCACTGGCTGGTTTTTACAAGAGGGTAGGTAGAATTGAATCCAGGAAGGAACCAGAATCTGTGCCATCAACGTCAGTCATGAGTGAAATGGCAGCTTGCCCTCTGTCTCCTACTGCTGATGATCCTTCACCTCTACTACCTCCCACCTCCTCTCCCTCCTCCAGTCAGTAACTCTTCTTGCCTCTTCCCTCGATGCCAGCCCCTGTATGCCAGCTGCTGTACTGTACTACTGTACTTTTCAAGGTATTGTACTGTAAGATTAAAAATGTTTTCTTTATTTTTGTGTTTGTTTTTTATGGATTATTTGTGTGAAAAGTATTATAAACCTATTACAGTACAGTACTATATAGCCAATTGTGTTAGTTGGGTACCTAGGCTAACATTGTTGGACTTACGAACAAATTGGACTTACAAATATGCTCTCAGAATGAAACTCGTTCATATGTAGGGAACATACTGTAAAGATAATCCAAGATCTTGGAAAAAGAATGGAGGCACAAATGAGAAGATACAAGAAATGTTTAACAAAGACGTAGAAGAACTAAAGAACAAACAAACAGATGAACAATACAATAACTGAAATGGAAAATACACTAGAAGGAATCAATAGCAGAATAACTGAGGCAGAAGAATGGATAAGTGAGCTGGAAGACAGAATGGTGGAAATCACTGCTGCAGAACAGGATAAAGAAAAAAGAATGAAAAGAAATGAGGACAGTCTAAGAGATCTCTGGGACAACACTAAATGTACATTCACATTATAGGTGTCCCAGAAGGAGAAGAGAGAGAAAAAGGACCTGAGAAAATATCTGAAGAGATAATAGCTGAAAACTTTCCTAACATAGGAAAGGAAACAGTCAACCAAGTCCAGGAAGCACAGAGAGTGCCAGGCAGGATAAACCCAAGGAGAAATGTGCCGAGACACATAGTAATCAAATTGACAATAATTAAAGACAAAGGAAAAATATTAAAAACAACAAGGGAAAAATGACAACTAACATAAAAAGGAACTCTCATATGGTTATCAGCAGATACTCTGCAGGCCCGAACACAGTGGCATAATATATTTAAAGTGATGAAAGGGAGGAAGCTACAACCAAGAATACTCTACAAGGGTAGAGGGTAACAAGGTTCTCATTCAGATTTTTTTTTAACATCTTTATTGGAGTATAACTGTTTTACAATAGTGTGTTAGTTCTTCCTTTACAACAAAATGAATCAGTTATACATATACATATGTTCCCATATCTCTTCCCTCTTGTGTCACCCTCTCTCCCACCCTCCCTATCCCACCCCTCTAGGTGGTCACAAAGCACAGAGGTGATCTCCCTGTGCTATGCGGCAGCTTCCCACTAGCTATCTAATTTATATTTGGTACTGTGTATATGTCCCTGCCACTCCCTCACTTTGTCACAGCTTACCCTTCCCCCTCCCCATATCCTCAAGTCCATGCTCTAGTAAGTCTGTGTTTTATTCCCGTCCTACCCCTAGTCTCTTCATGACACTTTTTTTCTTAGATTCCATATATATGTGTTAGCATACGGTATTTGTTTTTCTCCTTCTGACTTACTTCACTCTGTATGACACACTCCAGGTCTATCCACCTCATTACAAATAACTCAGTTTCATTTCTTTTTATGGCTGAGTAATATTCCATTGTATATATGTGCCACATCTTCTTTATCCATTCATCTGTTGATGGACACTTAGGTTGCTTCCATGTCCTGGCTATTGTAAATAGAGCTGCAATGAACATTTTGGTACATGACTCTTTTTGAATTATGGTTTTCTCAGGGTATCTGACCAGTAGTGGGATTGCTGGGTCAATATGGTAGTTCTATTTGTAGTTTTTTAAGGAACCCCCATACTGTTCTCCATAGTGGCTGTATCAATTTACATTCCCACCAGCAGTGCAAGAGGCTTCCCTTTTCTCCACACCCTCTCCAGCATTTATTGTTTCTAGAGTTTTTGATGATGGCCAATCTGACTGGTGTGAGATGATATCTCATTGTAGTTTTGATTTGCATTCCTCTAATGATTAATGATGTTGAGCATTCTTTCATGTGTTTGTTGGCAATCTGTATATCTTCTTTGGAGAAATGTCTATTTAGTTCTTCTGCCCATTTTTGGATTGGATTGTTTGTTTTTTTGTTATTGAGCTGCCTGAGTTGCTTATAAATTTTGGATATGAATCCTTTGTCAGTTGCTTCATTTGCAAATATTTTCTCCCATTCTGAGGGTTGTCTTTTGGTCTTGTTTATGGTATCCTTTGCTGTGCAAAAGCTTTTAAGTTTCATTAGGTCCCATTTCTCATTCAGATTTGATGAAGAAATCAAAATCTTTGCAGACAAGCAGAAGCTAAGAGAATTCAGAACCACCAGACCAACTTTGCAACAAATGTTAAAGGAACTTCTTTAGGTGGAAAAGAAAAGGTCACAACTAGAAACAAGAAAAAATTATGAATGCAAAAGCTCACTGGTAAAGGCAAATATACAGTAAAGGTAGGAAATAATCTGCACACAAATATGATATCAAACCCAGCAATTGTGAGAGGAGGAGAGCACAGACGCAGGATATTGGAAATGCATTTGAAATCAAAAGACAAGCAACTTAAAATAATCTTGTTTATCTATAGACTAGTATATCAAAACCTCATGGTAACAACAAGTCAAAAAATCTACAATAGATACCCACAAAAAAGAAAAAGGAATCTAAACACAACACTAAAGTTAGTCATCAAATCACAATAGAAGAGAACAAGAGAGGAAAGGAAGAAAAAACACTTACAAAAACAAATCCAAAAATAAGGTGACCATATGTGCATGGGTTTATCTCTGGGCTTTCTATCCTGTTCCATTGATCTATATTTCTGTTTTTGTGTGAGTACCATACTGTCTTGATTACTGTAGCTTTGCAGTATAGTCTGAAGTCAGGGAGCCTGATTCCTCCAGCTCCATTTATTTCTTTCAAAACTGCTTTGTCTACTCGGAGTCTTTTGTGTCTCCATACAAATGTTAAGATTTGTTGTTCTAGTTCTGTAAAGAATGCCATTGGCAATTTGATAGGGATTGCATTGAATCTGTAGATTGCTTTGGGTCGTATAGTCATTTTCACAGTATTGATTCTTCCAATCCAATAACATGGTATATCTCTCCATCTGTTGGTATCATCTTTAATTTCTTTCATCAGTGTCTTACAGTTTTCTGCATACAGGTCTTTTGTCTCCTTAGGTAGGTTTATTCCTAGGTATTTTATTCTTTTTGTTGCAATGGTAAATGGGAGTGTTTCCTTAATTTCTCTTTCAGATTTTTCATCATTAGTGTATAGGAATGCAAGAGATTTCTGGGCATTAATTTTGTATCCTGCTACTTTACCAAATTCATTGATTAGTTCTAGAAGTTTTCTGGTGGCATCTTTAGGATTCTCTATGTATAGTATCATGTCATCTGCAAACAGTGACAGTTTTACGTCTTCTTTTCTGATTTGGATTCCTTTTATTTCTTTTTCTTCTCTGATTGCTATGGCTAAAACTTCAAAACTAGGTTGAATAATAGTGGTGAGAGTGGAAAACCCTATCTTGTTCCTGATCTTAGAGGAAATGGTTTCTGTTTTTCACCATTGAGGATGATGTTGGTTGTGGGTTTGTCAAATATGGCCTTTATTATGTTGAGGTAAGTTCCCTCTTTGCCTACTTTCTGGAGAGTTTTTATCATAAATGGATGTTGAATTTTGTCAAAAGTTTTTCTGCATCTATTGAGATGATCATATGTTTTTTCTCCTTCAATTTATTAATATGGTGTATCACATTGATCAATTTGCTTATAGAGTCTGTCATACACAGTGAAGTAAGTCAGAAAGAGAAAAACAAATACTGTATGCTAACACATATATATGGAATCTAAAAAAAAAGTTTTGAAAGAACCTAGGGGCAGGACAGGAATAAAGACACAGACATAGAGAATGGACTTGAGGACACGGGAAGGGGGAAGGGTAAGCTGGGACGAAGTGAGAGAGTGGCATGGACTTATATATACTACCAAATGTAAAATAGATATCTAGTGGGAAGCAGCCACATAGAACAGGGAGATCAGTTTGGTGCTTTTTGACCACCTAGAGGGTTGGATAGGGAGGTGGAGAGGGAAACACTAGAGGGAGGAGATATGGGGATATATGTATATGTATAGCTGATTATAGCTGATTCACTTTGTTATAAAGCAGAAACTAGCACACCATTGTAAAGCAATTATACTCCAATAAACATGTTAAAAAATAAAGAAATAAAATAAAATATAAAAACAAACAAATCCAAAACAATTAACAAAATATCAATAAGAACATACATATTTATAATTACCTTAAACATAAATGGATTAAATGACTCAACCAAAAGACATAGACTGGCTGAATGGTTAAAAAAACAAGAGCTGTATATATGCTGTCTACCAGAGACCCACTTCAAATCTAGGAACACATACAGACTGAAAGTACCAGGATGGAAAAAGGTATTCCATGGAAATGGGAATCAAAGGGAAGCTGGAGTAACAATACTCATATCAGACAAAATAGACTTTAAAATAAAGACTGCTACAAGAGATAAAGAAGGACATTACATAATGACCAAGGATCAACCCAAGAAGATTAAACAATTGTAAATATATATACACCAAACATAGGAGCATCTCAATACATAAGGCAAATATTAACAGCCATAAAAGGAGAAATCAACAGTAACACAATAATACTGGGGGATTTTAACACCCCACTTTCATAAACTGACAGATCATCCAGAGAGAAAATCAACAAGGAAACACAGGCCTTAAATGACACATTAGACCAGATGGACTTAATTGATATTTGTAGAGCATTCCATCCAAAACAGCAGAATACATTCTTCTCAAGTGCACATGGAACATTCTCCAGGATTGATCACATGCTGGGCCACAAAAGAAGCCTCAGTAAATTTAAGAGAATTGAAATCATATCATCATCTTTGCTAACAACAATGACATGAGATTAGAAATCAACTACAAGAAAAAAAACTGTGAAAAACACAAACACATGGAGGCTAAACAATATGTTACTAAACAGCCAATGGATCACTGAAGAAATCAAAGAGGAAATTTAAAAAATACTTAGAGACCAATGGAAATGATCTAGAACCTATGGGACACAGCAAAAGCAGTTCTAAGAGGGAAGTTTATAGCAATACACTTTTACCTCAGGAAAGAAGAAAAATCTCAAATAAACAACCTAACCTTACACCTAAAGCCACTAGAGAAAGAAGAACAAACAAAACCCATAGTTAGTAAGAGGAAAGAAATCATAAAGATCAGAGTAGAAATAAATGAAATAGAGATGAAGAAAATAACAGAAAAGATCAATGAAACTAAAAGCTGATTCTTTGAAAAGATAAACAAAATCGATAAACCTTTAGCCAGATACATCAAGACAAAAAGAGAACGGGCTCAAAGCAATAAAATTAGAAATGAAAAGGAGAAGTTACAATGTACACTACAGAAATACAAAGGATCATAAGAGACTACTACTAGCCCTATATGCCAATAAAATGGACAACCTAGAATAAATGGACAAATTCTTAGAAAAGTACAATCTCCCAAGACTGAACCAGGAAGAAATAGAAAATATGAACAGACCAATCATAAGTACTGAAATTGAAACTGTGATTTTAAAACTCATAACAAACAGAAGTCAAGGACCAGATGGTATCACAGTCTAATTCTATCAGACATTTAGAGAAGAGTTAACACCTATCCTTTTGAAATTATTCCAAATAATTGCAGAGGAAGGAATACTCCCAAACTCATTCTATGAGGCCACCATCACCCTGATACCAAAACCAGACAAAGATATCACACAAAAAAGAAAATTACAGGCCAATATCACTGATGATCATAGATGCAAAAATCCTCAACAAAATACTAGCAAACTGAATCCAACAATACATTAAAAGGATCATACATCATGATCAAGTGGGATTTATCCCAGAGATGCAAGGAATTTTCAATATCTGCAAATCAATCAGTGTGGTACACCACATCAACAAATTGAAGAATAAAAACTATATGTTCATCTCAATAGATGCAGAAAAAGGATTTGACAAAATTCAACACAAATTTATAATTTAAAAAAATCTCCAGAAAGTGGGCATAGAGAGCACATGCCTCAACATAATAAAGGCCATATAGGACAAACCTACAGCTAACATCATACTCAATGGTGAAAAGCTGAAAGCATTTCCTCTAAGATCGCAAGACAAGGCTGTCCACTCTCACCACTTTTATTCAACATAGTTTTGGAAGTTCTAGCCATGGCAATCAGAGAAGAAAATGAAATAAATGGAATCCAAATTGGAAAAGAAGAAGTAAGACTGTCACTGTTTGTAGGTGACATGATACTATACATAGAAAATCTTAAGGGTGATACCTGAAAACTACTACAGCTCATCAATGAATTTGGTAAAGTGGCAGGATACAAAATAAATACACAGAAATCTGTTGCATTTCTATACACTCACAACAAAAGATCAGACAGAGAAATTAAGGAAACAATCCCATTTACGATTGCATCAAAAAAGATTAAAATACCAAACCTACCTAAGGAGGCAAAAGATCTGTACTCCAAAAACTATAAGATGCTGATGAAATAAATCAAAGATGACACGATATGCCATGTTCTTGGACTGAAAGAATTGATATTGTCAAAAAGACTATATGACCCAAGGCAATCTACAGGTTCAATGTAATCCCTATCAAATTACCAATAGCATTTTTCACAGAACTAGAACAAAAAGTCTTAAAATTTGTATAGAGACACAAAAGACCCGAATAGCCAAAGCAATCTTGAGAAAGAAAAATGGAGCTGGAAGAATCAGGCTCCCTGACTTCAGACTATACTACAAGCCTGCAGTCATCAAAACATTACGGTACTGGCACAAAAACAGAAACATAGATCAATGGAACAGGATAGAAAGCCCTGAGATAAACTCATGCAACTATGGTCAATTAATCTACGACAAAGGAGGCAAGACTATACAATGGAGAAAAGACAGCCTCCTCAATAAATGGTGCTGGGGAAACAGGACAGCTACATGTAAAAAGTGAAATTGAAACATTCTTTAACACCATGCACAAAAATAAACTCATAATGGAATAAAGACCTAAATGTAAGATCAGATACTATAAAACTCTTAGAGGAAAACCTAGGCAGAACACTCTTTGACATAAATTGCAGCAATATATTTTTTGATCTGTGTCCTAGAGTAGTGGAAATAAAAACAAAAATAATTCATTCTTTGCCCAACTGTTCAACATAAATGCCTCCATGGTCTTCTTGATGATATTAAAGCTAGGTAAAAGGACAGTGTCCATGGGACTAGCCTTCATCCCATACATAGTTCAAAACCCAGGCTGTCTGCATCTAAGAAACATCTGGAATAAAATAAAGTGTGTTCAAAGTGAGGTAGTCAGGCAGTTGTGGAGCGGGGCAAAGACATAGAAGTTTCTGACCTCTTCAGTAAAAACAAAACCATATGATCTACTTCACCAGGTAAAGGATGTAAACGTCTGGGAATTATGCATGAGCCAGAATTCCTCCCCTTTCCATCACTTCCACACCTGCTGCTGGCTCTTGGGAACATTACCTGGCTGTCTCACTGCTTTGGAAATCCTGTTGAGGATGATGGCCTGTGAACTGACACAAGGGCTGAAAAAGACAAATGCCTTCAACTCTTCCCCAAACTTTAGTGTGTGTTCCTCTTTTTAAAAAAGACTTAGTAAACCAAGACTTTTCAATATTTGGATGGTGTAACTATATGTTTCCTCCCAATCTATAGACTTCTCAAGATCAAGTGCTTTCATCTTTTACGTATCAAATTCCCCGGCAGCGCCTGGGTCCTCTCACCCCCTGGGTGTCCTGAACTCTGCCAGTCTCTAGCCCTGGATTAATATGAGCACTTTCTCAGCTGGATCTCCTAAATCTTTCATCTTGCAAAGGTCTCAAATTAGCTTTCCTCTTTTATTCTTCTCAATTCACCCCCTGGTGTCCTCATCCATTCTCTGACGTCAGCTATTTACTTTTGTGTGGATGAATCTTAAATATACATCTCTATGCAAACAGTTTGAACTAGTATTTATTTGTTTCTTTTGTCAAACCAGTGGTCATTGTTTAAACACAAAAATATACAAACACACACACAACTTGATTATTTCTTTTATTCTTAGGTTGAAAATGTGGCAGATCCACTAACAAGGCAATCTAAATTTTAGTACTGGCTTTTTTTTTTTCTTTCTAATTTTCTTCCTGCCTCTACACTAGCTGTTAATGTCCATGAACCTGAGTTTTCTTGGCTCTAAAATAAAAAGAGTTGAACTAAGTAATTTCTTAAGCCATATGCAGTTCAAAAATATTATGGTATTTTATATATTACATGACTTTACCTCATTTAATTGGTCCAAAGAACTACCATCTGAATTTAAGGTATGAAATTTTGTTTATCATATATTTTTCTGACCCTTTTTCCTCTTAACATTGGATAGTTTTTTAATAAGAATATTTAAACATATAAAAAAGTAAATAGAATCATACAGCAGACATTCAAGTATCATGTATGATGATTCATACATATATGCACCTGGCACATGGTAGGTGATCAATACTCGGAATGAATGAATGATCCGGACCATAGAGAAGACACAGTCGCTTTAGAATAGCTGTTATTTTTCAAGAATGGGCAGCTGAGGGCGAGCTTGTACATCGACAAAACTGACCCTTGTTTCAGATGAGTTACCTCGGTGTGTTAGCTCCCCTCAGCGTACAACTCAATAATTGTGCCATTACTTAACACATTTTCAACAACTGATCTATTTGCACCATGTTAACCATACTAAATGGGCACAACTAAACATGTGTAAAAATTGTTCACAGACCTCAAAGTGAGTGGCATATTAAATACCTATTTGGAAAACTTGAAATATTTAAGTCTTCTATCTAGATCATTTTAAATCCTCCTTCATCCCTGCTCAACTCTTCTTTGCAGGTGATAGGGATATTTCTAAACCACGCCAGTCAAGATAGCAAAGTGATGGGCTGAATTTATTATCCATGTTGCTGTCTATTTTGCTTCACTGTTATTACACACACACACTCACACACAAACACACACACATTCCTTATCCCCAGAGGAAGTCACTGTTAACAGTTTTTTGCATCTTCCTGAAGTTGTATATATATGTGCAACCATGGGTATTAAGGTTTTTTTCCTAAAAATGCTATCACAAATGCACATGATCCTACAATTTGAGTTTTTAATGAGTATCTTCTGATATCTGCACATGTAATTGTGTTTCATTCTTTCTAACGAGCATGTAGTCTCCCCTAATATAAATGTGTTAAGTAGTAGGGATCTTGACAAAGAGCAAAAGGGCTGACTATTTCTGTTCATGATTATTGAACACCATTTGACCCAGCCAACAGCTCAAACCTCTCGTGCCTCTCATGTATAGATGTGTGCTTTTAGTGAAAACCATTTTAAAAAGCCTTGAATCTTAGCTCTCCTAGGTTTGTGTATCTGCACAGGCAGATGAAGAATCCCCTGTCAACAACACACAACTATACAAAAACAAACAAGCTTTGCTGTGTGGCTGAACTCCACGGCCAGGTCAGTGCCAATTACAAGGATTTTTCTTCCCCATAAATCCCTCCTGACTTGCATATGCCTTGCTGTGGAAATACTGACCTTCAAACTTATCAATCTCTTTGTAAACAAAAAAATTGGAAAATATCAGTTTAGATTTAGAAACAAAAAGTTGACATTAGCTCTTACATTGTATTTGCATAGTTATCCCACTTTAAAACTAAAATCTATATATTATCCCATTCAACTTCTTTTCCATTGGTCCTTCTATGATACACAAAACATCAATTGTTGCTAACAGAAATTTGATTTACCATAGTATACATATGAAGTTATTTTATATATACTTTTACAAATTCATTTTGATGATACCCAAATTCATACAGTGTACTATGTTTTTTTCTATGATTATTATTATGGATGCCCATAATCGGAAAATTAGAGTCATCTGGTTCAAGATTGCATGATATATTAATACAGACTTTTTATGCAAAATGTGATTTGCAGACCAGCAGCAGCAGCATCACTTGGGAACCTTGTCAAGGGCGGATCCATGGGCCTCCTCCAGACACATTGAATCAGAATCTCAGGGAGTTAGAACCAGCAATGTGATTGAACAAAGCCTCCAGGTGATTTCTACTATATCAAAGTTTGACACCCACTGTTCTAAAAACTGGATTAACATACAGATGAGATGGTAAATGTATGGACACATGTTTAAAAGTTGTCTTTTTAGAGATTTATGCCACATTAAATGCTACCTAATACTAAATCAAACTCTTCTGTGAGGTGGTAAACAACTTGCTGTGGGCAGTAGTCAAGCAGGAACTAGATATCCATCCATCAAAAAAATGAATTGCAAGAGAGATAACTCTGGCAAAGCCTTTCCAAATGTAAGGTTCTATGAGTCTAGAAAAATGATGATGATGATGATGATAGTAGCTAATGCTACTGAATGTTTATCTTACAATAAGCACTGACCTAAGTGTTTTCTATGCATGAATTCATTTAATCTGGAAAGAGACCCCTCTGCAAGAGGACTGTATCAATAGTCTGAGTTTGTGCAAGGAAAATGACACATGAGAAAATGGTTGATGTATGCATATATGAAAAAGACAACTATACGGGCAACAAGCTTTTGCAAATAAACACAATATTGCCTCTAATTCAGGAGTCAGTGTTTCTATTTTCTATTTTTTATTTTTAGTTTTTGGTTGCACGTGGCTTGCGGGACCTCAGTTCCACGACCAGGGATTGGACCCGGGCCCTGGCAGTGGAAGCATGGCATCCTAACCACTGGACTGCCAGGGAATTCCCCAGTAGTCAGTGTTTCTAAACCAGTGGACTTAATCCCCTGAAATTGCATGAAAAATGCATTTATGTGTCCAATTCTGGAGAAAGGTGACAATTACTTTCATCAGATTCTCAAGGGTCAAGATGACAAAAAATTCTAAAGTTTACCTGGAAGCAGATATATTTCACAAGGTCAAGGTTCTTGGCATACAGCCTCAAATACTCCAGGAGCTGTGAGCTGTGAATGTAATTTGGAAAATGACCAGGTATGGGGAAGACACTGAAGCAGGTCACTTCCTTGGAAGTGTTGATGTTCACAGATCTATGATGCTGGGCTTTCCTCTTCTGACTTCTCCTTCTTTTTTAGAAAGCAAAGGAAAACATTCCCAATGAGTTCCTGATGAATAACACAGAGGAGAAAGATTGTGTTTTAAGAGGCATGTGCAAGTCTGCACTTCTGCTAGACTTCTCCAGTACCTGCAAGGCAGAGAGCATCCACAGGACTCCACGGAGATGTTCTATAAGACAATGACCTTTGCTGCATGCTTTCTCAACTTGAATCCCATTCATCCTCCTCTAACACATCTCTATCAGCTCATGACAGATGAGTGTTATCACTCCCTGGGACTCAGCGCATTACTGACTCACCCTTAGGGCCAATGGTGTAGCTCAGCACAGTCCCTAGATCCTCCAACCCTAGGACCTGGCTGATATTATCTGGTGGGACCTTGGTCTGCAGCAACTGCCCATGTTGTGGCTATTTCTGAATATGTACCTAGATAAATTCTCACAGCAATCTTATATTTGTTCAATGTTTAGTTGTCATCTTCCTAGCACTTAGCAAACTTATTTTTTTCCAATTTGGTCCTCAGAAAAAGTATGTAAGGCAAGTATTACTACAAGCTCATTTTCCTGAAGAGGAAAACTGTGACTCATTGAAGGGAAGTCGTTTGTTTAAAGTCTGCAAGTAGCAAACAGTAAAGCAAGGCCAAGGACACAGGCTGACTGACTTCTGGCCAGATGCTTTTCCCCAGCACTTCCTGGGACCTGCCCACCAGAGTTTGCAATACCCATCCATCCACACTTCCTTCTGGGGAATTCCTGCCTGGAGCACCTACTGTCCTAAACAGTTGTGCTCTGGACAGTGTTTTTTTTTCCCAGCCCTGGTATCAGCCTACTAGACGGGGAGTGAGCTCCTAATCCTTCAAGTTTTGGCATTGAGGGAGAGCAGTCAAAGGGATGTAACATATGGAGAGCTACAATGCTGCAGAGGAGGCTAGGGCAGCCTTTCTGGGCCATGGGCAAGGTAAAGTGAGGACATCACTCAGCAGGGAGAGAGGAGAAGACGAGAGAAGCAGAAGAGTAATGGCCCAGCTCTTAAAGAAGGAGATAGGTTCTTGGCTTCCCCAAACACCTGTGGTTCTCTGTATCTTGAAATAACCCCAATATATTTAGCTAGCTAGACTCTGTGCCATGATTTATGGCCAATCTGAATCCCAATGAGGTCAGAGTACTGAGTCCTTCCTACAAACGGTGCTGGCTAGACAACTCAGATGCCACTACATATGGCAGCTTTACCAAAACAGAAGCAGGAAATAAAACTAGCCTGAAACAGTGGGCCCTTTCTTCATCATGCACCTCTTGGGATATTTCTTTAAATTATTACTTAGTTCCCCAAGTTTTTAGCAAGAAGTTTATGAAAAGTTCCAATCAGTTGTTCATCCCCATGGCTCACTTTATTTATTTCTGCAATAAAATATTAATATGTTAAATTGTGATTTATATACATATCTGTCTCCACCCTAGACTGTGACTTCCAGGACAGAAGAGACTAGTTTACTTGTCTCTAAACATACTGTGCTTCATGCCTCACCTTGCTTGCCATAGGGAGCCAATAAGTATGTGAAGAATGAATGAGCACATTACCAAAGACAGCTAGCTTTACCTCAGTAAATGAGGCCAACGCGTACTCTTAAAGCAAGAGCAAATAATGTGAAAAACTTATTACTGACCTAAAGTCCAATTCCATCCCCCCACATCCATTAAAAGAATATTTTAACAGTATATAGCTTGTCTTCTTTGAGTTGAATTCCAAGGCAGAATTTTTGAACCCTATTGTAAAATTTCCATGTTTTTTCAGAGAACACCACTGCTGACTGGGTTATAGCCATGCCGCCTGAAGCCTTCCCAGCACTGGGCTCAGAGGGTCTGCCCTCTGAATATTGAGCATTAGCCTGCCGCCACAACTGATTTTGCTTTCTGTAAACGTAACCAGCTTTCTAGAAAATGGCTGCGGGAATTTCTCCCCTAAGGGCCAGAGGCATTGTGGAAGTGATCATTTACCTAGGAAAACATAATTTTTTGATCAGAAAATCATGTGCACCAGCCTGTTGGAACTAGCCTGTCAGATCCAGTTGTTAAGCTTTAAGGAATTTTGCAAACCTACTGTTAAACACATTTATTGTGGTGCTCCAGGGACAAAGAATAAAATAAACTCAAAAGGCCAACATTGCTGGAACAAAGAATTACAGGACTCCTATCACTCTGTCACATTGTGACCATGACAATGTCCCAGAGCCCTCCCAAGCAGGATGCCCTGTCCCTTTCCCATCCCAAATAAGGAAAGGTATTTGTCCCATTCTTCTCACGCTCTGCACACTGAAAGTATACATACCCTGCCCAATCAGCAGATGACCCGCAGGTACCTTTGTTCCCTGACTATAAAAACAGACCAGTGACTCTTGCTCAGGGCCGACTCTCCTTGATTATCAGGAAGGTTGCTGCTCTGGCAGCAACCCTTCCCTTTAATAAATTCTATCTTCTTCACGTTCTGCCTGGTGTCTGGAAATTCTTTTCCAACTCTCGTTCGGACCACAACATTTCTGGAGACCAGTATGGGGATCTCCAGGTCATCTCTTTCCCCACTTCCTCCCCTCATTCCTTGGGACCCTCTATGAACAGGCAAGTTGCTGGGGAAGCAACAGAGGAACTCTGGCCAGGGCCACACCTTGGTGTGTTCCGAAGGCTCCACAGCTCTATTCGTCCCAGTAACTGCCGCCCAGAATAGGTGAGGGTCTCTCTGTCTTCCTTCTGACTGAGGCCGATTGGTATTGTGCGGGCACGGGTCAGGCATTTAAAAGCCATTAGGGCGCCTGCCGCTTGAAGACTCCCATGAAAGGATAAGGGGGTCATGGAACAGACCAGGCTATTAGAGGGTCTGCCTCCATCAAGACAACTTCTGTGCAACGCGAGGTACATAGTGGTTGAAGCAAAACACAAAGCCCACAGTCCCTTGGCCACCGCCTCCTCAGTAAGGTTAAAAGGCGGGATCTTCAGGCCTTTTTTCTGTCACTTCCGCTTCCTCCTCTCCAGCCCGGACTGACTCCAAAGGACCTTGCTGCCTCTAGATCGTCCCAAGAAACTCTTCCCCATCCCTAAGATCTTCTAATGGTTGATGATTGCCTTTTTCATATGTTAGTCCTGGCTGGCTATGGGAATTCCCCTCTCTGGTTTTTGGTGCCCCAGTTGCATGGTTTCTGATTGCTCTGGCCACCTCTCTCAGTTGGACATGACTGCCGAGACGGTCAGCATTTTTGTGCCTTAGTGTCACGGTTCTCACTGGTGCCTTAAGTCACACGGAGATGTCACTGAGACAAAGAGGGATGCCTTTTTGTCTGTCAGTGATTTTCAGTACCCCCATTCTATGGCACTGGGACTAAGAATGGGTCCAGGTACATCTAACCCCGTAGACTCACCTCTTGGTTGTATTCTCAGGAATTGGAAGGAATTTGACCCAGACAATCTCAAAAAAGAAGAGACTCATTTTCTTGTAACACGGTTTGGCCCCAGTACAAACTGGGGGACCAAGAACCATGGCCTCTTAATGGGATGCTAAAATATAACACGGTCTTCTAAATTTATCTTTATTGTTGGAGGCTGAGAAAGGATTCTGAGGTTCCATACATCCAGGCCTTCATGGCCCTTAGTCAGAATCTGAGCCTGAGGGACTCCTGCCACATGTGTCTGTCCACTGCCAGTCCACTGCCTCATCCTCCTCCTTCTCCCCCTCCACCAACTTTACCCCCTTGCCCCTCTCCATCTCCCCCTCCATCAGGTGTTTTGGATGACCCTTCTTGTCCCCGCTTGCACCTGCCTCCTCCTCACCCTTCTGTCCCCCAATCTCCACCTCCTCACCCAGACACAGACCCTCTTTCCCCTCCCCACACGTGGTCATGGACAGCCCAACGCTCCAAACCAAGTCCCAATATGCTTCCCCTATGAGAGGTTGCTAACGTATGACAAAGGCAATCATCAGACCTGTCAATTATAATAAACTCAGAGAAGTTACACCGGAACCCTCTGAGAATCCGGCCCTTTTTCAGGCCAGATTAGCAGAGGCTATGAGGAGATACACCAACATAGACCTTGAGACCCCTGAAGGTCAGGCCATACTTGCAGTTCATTTTATAAGCCAAGCATCCCCTGACATCAGATAAAAATTATAAAAATTAGAACAGGGCCCGCAAACCCCATTCTCTGTCCTACTTGACACGGCCTTTAAGGTCTTTAACAACAGGGAGGAAATTTCCAGGAACAGGCGAGAACTAAGAGAGGAAGAATAATTAAAGTGACATGCTCAATATATGGCCCTTGCCATTATTCAGTCCCTGCCACAAAAGAGACCTACGGGAATCCCCTCCTCTTCTCAAAAACCACCACTGACCTGCTACCAGTGTTGTCAGCAGGGGCACACTGTCAGGAACTGTCACAGTCCACCACTCCATACCCCATGCCCTTACTGTTGTCAAAAGGGCCATTGGAAGAGGAGTTGTTCCTCCTGCCCTCAAGCAGGTAAGCCAATGCCACAACCACCCAACACCCAGGGTATTTCGGGTCCCGGCCCCCTGGACCAAAGTCAAGGCCAGTTGGCCCTGTTGGTGGCAATTGGCTCTCAGGAGCAAGAACTGGATTGCGCTCTAGATCTAGGGCTCCTGGATGCAGATGACTGAAGGCAGCCAGGGCTTAACCTACAGGTCTGTATATTCCCCATAATACTAGAGGAGCCCTGGGTAAATGTGGCAGGGGCTACTATAACCTTTCTGATTGACACTGGGGCTACTTATTCAGCTCTGAACTCCTTCTCTGGTCCCACTCGCCATTCCTAGATCCTCCTAACAGGGATAGACAGACAACCCTCTTAGGACCATTTTACACCTCCCTTACCCTGTTCTCTTGAAAATACTCTATTCACACACTTTTTCCTAGTCCTCCCAGCCTGTCCTACACCTCTGTTAGGCCGGGACCTTTTAACAAAATGTAAAGCTACTTTATCATTTACACCAGTAAATATGGCCTTAACAGCCACCACGAAGCCTACTCTAGCTAAAGTCCCACCCCATATCCTCCACCAAGTTCCCCTGGAGGTATGGGACACCTCCACTCCTGGCAGATCCACCACTGCCAGCCCAATAGTCATCCATTTAAAGGATCCTAACTCTTTTCCTAGGGTATCACAATATCCTCTTAAGGAAGAAGCTTTGACAGGACTACAGCTTCTAATCTCCAAGTTCCTCCAAACGGGACTGCTAGTCCCCTGTAATTCTCCCTGTAATACCCTGATCTTATCAATAAAGAAGCCTGATATCTCCTACCATCTAATCCAAGACTTAAGGGCCATTAATCAGGTTGTGGTCCCTATTCATCCAATAGTTCCTAACTCATATAACCTCCTGAGCCAGATCCCAGCACAGGTGCAGTGGTACTCTATCCTGGATTTGAAGGATGCTTTCTTCTGTATCCCAGTCCATCCTGATTCCCAATTCCTGTTTGCCTTTGAATGGAGAGACCCTGATACCAAATGTACCTGACAAATTACCTGGACGGTCCTATCCCAGGGATTTTGAGACAGCCCTCACTTGTTTGGCCAAGCACTAGCAAACGACCTCTCATCACTGACACTAGGAGGCAAAAACTGCTTACTCCAATATGTTGATGATCTCTTAATTTGTAGCCCAGACAGACCCACTTCAGACAATAATACTATTCTTGTTCTTAAACATCTAGTGGACCGGGGATATGGGGTTTCCCCAGCTAGGCACAAATCACGTCCCAGCAGGTCACTTTCCTAGGGCTAGTGCTAACCTTGGGGAAGAGACACATTGCTCAAACTAACTATCCCCATACTTACTATTTTGATTCCCCTTTCTACAACATGTACTTCCCCAAACCTCCCAATATTACCACCGACTGGACACAAGCTAGCTATTTGGGGACCTCCATCTGCCCCACTCTGTCCCCAAGTTGTCCCTATCAGAACCACAATTTTTGGTTCAACCCTCTAATATTAAGCAAGAGGACTGTAAAAAACTCAAGACACCCAAGGATTATGATATAAGGTGGAACCCTACTATTCCTTCTTTCAACTGGGCTTATAACTTTTCCTCTCATCCCTCAAAGGTTGCTTGCCTCTCTCCTTTAGCTGGAATGACTTTAGCTACTACCTATGAGGGCATAGAACATTCCTGTACACATTTAGGAAAACCCTACTTCAACATCACTTTAGATGTCTGCCTAGACCCTACAAATCACACCTATTTCCTTTGTGGATCCAATGCCTATTTATGCCTTCCAGCCAACTGGACAGGGGCCTGTACCCTTGCATACATTATTCCTAACCTTGCCTTTATAAATGATAGCATCCAGCTTCCCTTATACTCTCAATCACATAAACAAAAGTGGGCAGCCCTCACTGTAATATCAGTCTTAGGGATTATCATTGGGATAGGAACAGGCTCAACTGGACTTTTAAACTCTATTTTCACTGCCTGATAACTCTCTCTTGAACTCACACAACAGATTGCCTGCCTAGCAGCTCAAATTAACACTCTACAAGAAGAAATAAATTCTCTAGCAGGAGTGGTTTTACAGAATAGGAGAGCTTTAGACTTACTAACAGCTAATCAAGGTGGGACCTGTGCAATGTTAAACAAGAATTGCTGTTTTTTTTTGTCAACCAATTGGGCAAAATTCAAACTAACCTTAGGAGTATTATCAAAAGAGATAAGGGGTTTTACGTGAAGGGAGCCTCAGGGGGATTTGACTGGTGGGATTTCAAGACTAATATCTGGTTCTGGTTTTCTTGGCTAATCGCTTTCCTAGGTCCTGTAATAGCCTTCCTACTTCTACTGATCTTTGGCCATGTATTTTTAACCTCCTTGTTAAGTTTGCCTCTTCTAGAATAAAACAAATGAAACTTCAAATGGTAAGGCAACAAGAATAACAGCCAGTCAACACCCGGAGAGCACTTGAACAAGCCGCCATCACTTTCCATGGAGCCCCTACCCCTCTCTAGAAATACCCTGGCAGAGAACAGGCAACAGAAATCCAGGGTCCCTACACCCTCCCTGCCCAGCAGGAAGTAGCTGGAGAGAGATCGTCTCACTTTCTCCTTACAATAAGTGTTCCCGAACGCCTGAGAAGGAGGTACGCAGATAGGTAGGCATGAGCAGGGTGTCCAGTAGGGCCAAAAGATTGGCCCTATAAATAAAGAGAAGAGGAAATGTGGTGCTCCAGGGACAAAGAACAAGATAAACTCAAAGGGCCAACATTGCCAGAGCAAAGAGTTACAGGACTCCTATCACTCTGTTACCTTGTGACCATTACAATGTCTCAGAGCCCTCCCAAGCAGCATGCCCTGTCCCTTTCCTGTCCCACATATGGAAAGGTATTTGCCCCATTCTTCTCATGCTCTGCACACTGAAAATATACATACCCTGCCCAATCAGCAGATGACTTGCAGGTTCCTTTGTTCCCTGGCTATAAAAACAGACCAGTAACCCTTGCTCCGACTTGACTCTCCCTGATTATCAGGACATTGGCCTGCTGCTCTGGCAGCAACCTTTCCCTTTAATAAATTCTATCTTCTTTACGTTCTGCCTGGTGTCTGGAAATTCTTTTCCAACCCATGTTCAGACCACAACAGTTATTAGTAAAATTTATGTAAACTTACAAGTAAATGGATATTGTTAAAAACAAAGACAGTAAAAATTCAACCCCCATCACTTCCTGTTTTGCTACAGTTTACTATTATCCATACTAGTGAGTTTTTTTTAATATCCATTGTATTTGTACCATACTACATAATGATGTACTACTATGCATCTCTTTCCCAACTCCACATTCAATGATATCATTTGGTAGCTTGAAATTGGCCTTGGTGGGAGTATTTACACTTTAGAAATGAGCAAATGCTACAAATCAGGGCTATCCCCTGCCCCCAGAACCTGTTGTTAATCATTGCCAGCACACCACTGATGTGCACTGTAATAAACACTTATTGATTTACTTGGCTCACAATGAGAATGAAACATTCAAACGAAGACAGTGTTTTAGAATGCACATGGAGGATGCCGTAAACATCTGCTCAACAATCTCTAATGCCTGAGAAAGAAAAAGTACCATAAAATTGTTGGAACTGGAGCCCCACGGCTTTATTTCTTGAAAGCCACCATGTGTAGACCCTCATTCTCCCTGGGAAGCACTTCTTGGGAACCAAACACTAGAAAGAGATTATGTCTCAACTGTATTTTAGTATTCTGCCTTCAAACCTGTCATGAAAAAGGCAGAAAAAGTACATTAAAAGCCTCGTATTGATCCATCAGGCTTTTTATGATCACAGACACAGAAATGGAGGGTAAAGTAGAGGCTATTATCTTACTGTGATAACAGCAGGACAAATAAACAGGAAAACATTAAAAGGAAAAGTGTAGGTATCTGCTTAGGTAAGCAGATTGTAAAGAAATCACCAACCTTGGTACATTATATTCATCAAGGCAATGAAAGGGTCAGTGATTTCAACCAGCGGTAGACAAAGGTGCAGCCTTTCAAACCAGATACCACACATCCCAGTACAATTGCTAAAATTCAGGTCTCTTGGAACAGTTTGCATGTTTTGAATTCAAATTAAACCAAGAAATTATTTCTAGAAATTTATGAGGTAGTAAAAATCATTTGTCACCCAAGGTTAGGTCACAGTCCAATGAATGTATCAAGCCACAGATTTTTTTTCCTGCCTAGGAAACTACATTGTGAGGATGCCTGTAATAGAAGACAGTAAATGTTTGCTTTGAAACAAAACAAAAGTTACAATAATGAAAATAAGCATTCATTCAGGTGCTATATTAAATCTAATCATAATCATTAGGTCAAGCAGGAACATATCTTGGCAGTAATTCTTTCCTCTGTTCATAATTTTCTCAGCTTTGGTGCTTTTATGGATTCTGGAAATCAGGACACTCACTTCTGCTCTATGACGCTCAAAAAGGGCAAACAGTTTTATGTATTTCTTTGCATATATCAAGTATTGTTTTCATGAATCAGTTTGCTCGATTTTTGCTCAAGCAATTTTCCTGTGAGTTATTGTTGAAGTTGCTCACAAAACATTTACAAATAACCTCACTAATTTGGGTTAAAAAATTAATTTGTTAAGAGAGCAACTTTGGTGACAGAGACAAATTTTCTTAAGTTCAAAAGCAAGTGTGTTTATCACCTTGCTCTTCTCTCTTTTTAACTCCTTTTAGGGGCGGCCTGGGGGAAAATTTTTTGCATGGGTTGGGGGATCACTTCTGAATCTGCTTGTTCAATGAAACCAAGAAAGATATTTTCTATTTGCCCTTGTTGATATCATTTCTGTCTGCATTTCTGAAAAAAGAGTGACTCCTTTCCTTATCTCTACTTTGAAAAGATATTTGCACAGAAATTTGTCTTATGCAGTGAGCCCCAGTCTTATTGTGAAGCTTCTATATTACATAGATTTCCACTGATGAATCATTTCTAGAAAAATTAAAATATTTCCCTTAGTAAACACATCTAGTCACAGCCCCTTTGCAACATGTTAAATCAGTCTTTGATTCATGTGGATTCATAGTTATAACATTTGTGAAAGAAAGAAAATACAAGGCACACACACATTCACACCTTACATACACCTTAGTGAGGCAATTTGATAGCCTTCTAACTGGTCACCTGCTTCCTATCTCTCTACATATAGAAGACAGAATTATCTTTGGAAGATTACAGTCCTCCCTCAGTGTCTGGGGGGAGAGAGAGGTGGTGGGTTGGTTCCAGGATCCCCCATGGATACCAAAATCCATGGATGCTCAAGGCCCTTAATAAAATGATGTAATATTTGCATATAACTTAGGCACATCCTCCCATATACTTTATATAATCTCTAGATTACATATAATACCTAACACAATGTAAATGCCATGTAAAAAGTTGTAAATAGACTGTAAATGCTATGTAAACAGTTGTGGCAAATTCAAGTTTTGATTTTTGGAACTTTACAGAATTTTTTCCCCCAAATATTTTCCATCACCCTCGGTTGAATCTGCAGACATGGAACCCTCAAATACAAAAGGCCAACTACTCACGTCAGTCCCTGGCTCATAAACCTTTGATGAATTGCTGTGGGCTACAGATAAAGCTGAAAATATTTAATATGGCACTCAAGACTCTCCAAGATTTGATTCCGACTTTCTGGCTTCCCTTCCCCCACAATGACTCAGAGGTGAATGATAGCACTTCCTATGAATCAGGGACTGTGTTAAGCCCTTCAAATTCATTACAACATTTATAGCTCATGAGAACCCTATGAAGTTGATTCTGTTATTATCAACATTTTACAGAAGAGTAAACTGAGGCTCAAAAAGGTTAAATAAGTTTCGGGGGTCACCTATGAGGTCAGTGACAGAGCCTGGTGGAGGCCTTCTCACTGGGCTGTTCAGGCTCTAAGCACGACTGCCCATTGTGTTCCAGGGACTTGCTGATGTCAGTCTGCCCTTGCTCAAGCGACCTCTTTGGTTTGGAGTGCCATTTCTCCCCAAACCTCTGACCATCCTTCAGGATCCAGTTCAAATGCTACTGTGTCCCAGAAGTCTTCCTTAATCTCTACTTCCCTTACCTCCCTTTGGGATTTCCCTCCCTCCTCTCCTCTTTGTGCATCTTAAGGCATTTCCCTCCTTTGCTCAAGAAACGTCTGTCACTTCTACAATGCCTTGAGGGCAGAGCCTGTCTCCTCTTCGTGTATATTCCCCACAAAGCCTTCCACAAAAGCTTGTGATTAGTTTGTGCCCAGTGGATTTTGTTGAGCTTGATTGAACATGGCCGCTTCCGGAATAAGCCTTCCTAACTACATACGGTTACACTGAACGAACAGCAGGGGGCAGCAAATCCAGCAAAAAATAAAAATAAAAAAAATCTGAGGCACAAGATGAAGACCTAGAGGATAAGCCTGCTGGTGTTGGAAGGCAGTGTGGTTTAATGAAGATCTTTCAGTCGGACCATATGGGCTCAGATCCCGGCTCCTCCTCTTCTTAGCTGAGTGGTCTCTCACACTTCCTTTAATCTCTTAGCCTCAGTAAGGTCATTAATAAAATGTGGATGCTGAATAATGCCCTGTGGGGGCATTCTAAGAGCTATGGATTATCATACACATGATCACAGTTTAGAGAAATTACAGCCATTATCATAACGTACTCAGTCTCTTGTGACATGTTTTTACTACCGTATGTCTTTTATTTTCTCCCCCAACTTGCTCCCCACCAACACCATCTTCTCTACCTCGTCAAATAGCACCATCACCCCCTCCAAGTGCTTCACACAAAACTAGAAGCCTTCCATGATTCCTTTCATTCTTTCATTCCCCCATGACCAATACTGTAGCAGATTATATTGACGCTGCCTCTCAAAAGTATCTAACATCTTCTTTCTCTCTTTTATCAGTGTTGCCATCACTCTATTGCAAAGCACAATTTCTCTTGTCTGGGTTTCTAAAATGACCTCCAAACAGGTCTTCCTGTTTCCACTTTGGCCCCTTCAATCCATTCTTCACACAGCATCTAGTGACCTTTTTAAAATGTAAGTCTAATCACACCACTCCTGGCTTGAAACCATCAGTGGCTCCTCACCAACCTCAGAATAAAATCCAGCCCCTACATGATCAAGTCGCTGCTCCCCCTTTCTGACCCTTGATACCACTCTTCTCACCTTTCTTTCCAGCCCACTTGCTTTCTCACTGTTTGTCAAACATGTTGGGTTCGTGCCCAATTCTAAGAGCCCTAGCTTTCCTACTTCCCTTAAACACACTTTTACATGAGCTGTTTCCAGTGCCTAGAATGCTTTGCCTTCTAGATTTTACATAGACATATCCTAGTCATTCAGCCTTCAACTTAAATGTCACTGTCATATTTTATATATATAATTTGTGTATATATACATACAATTTTTTTGTTTGCTTGCCAACTAAAATTTAAGTTTCATGAGAGCAGAAACCTTATTTTTCTTGTTGAAAACTGTATCCTAACATGGTTAAACTATTACTTGAAAAGAAGCAGATAAACATATATTGAATAATTGAATATTAATAAATTTGAATAATAAATAAATAATGAATCTGAATAATAGGAATCTACATTATCATAGAACAACTACAAAATAGTCATATTCATACATTAAACCAACATTGATTAAGTGCCTGCCATGTAATCATGGAATCAAAAGTGAGGCACAATGTCACCCCTCAGGGAGCTTAGTTGCCTGATACTATATTTTTATTATAGTAATTAGAACTTTTTTATAATAAGAAAAAAATGTATTCTTTATGTTATTCCCTTATTTCTTCATGTTTCCAGTCCTTATTGCCCACATGACCTAGTGGGAGGGTGGATAGTTTAACAAGATAAAGCAGTTTGGGGACTTTGACAGACCTGTGTTCAAATCCAGTCTTCCCCCAACCAGTTGTATGTATATAAGCAACAGTTTATATATAACTTATATTTGGGTCTCCCTTCTTCATCTATAAGAAAAGGAAGATGACAATACCTCTCTGGCAGGGTTCCTTTGATATTTAAATGAGTTAACACCTGTGAAGCCCTTTCCCTAACTTTTTATTTAGCTGATCATCAAGATACCAGACATCTGATCCCATGATTTCCTCCAGATATAAACCATGGTTGAAATATATCTGTATCTTCTCAAAAATCCTGTTTTTGAGTGGCATAATGGCATAACGGTTAAGAGTGTACGGCCCCAGGGCTGGACCACCTCTGTTGGATTACCAGATGGGTAAATAGGGACAAGTTATTCAATTTCTTTAGGCCACAATTTCCCTTCAGTAAAGGATGAGAATATCAGTACCTACCTCACAGCATTGCTCTGAGCATTAAATGAGTTATTACAAGTGAAGCATTTAGAATAGTGTTTAGCACACATCAAGCGTTCAGTAAAGGTTAGCTACTGTTCTGGTTATTCACTTCCGTGTTAACAAACCACCCACACTTAATGACATAAAGCAGCAACCATTTTATTATGCTTCTGGATTCTGTGGATCAGGGACTTGTAAAATGCATTGTGTGGACACCTTACCTCTGCTCTACAAAGTCTGAAACCTCAGCTGGGAAGTGAGGGGGTGACTCTATAGCTGGAGGCTAGAATCGTCTGAAGGCTTCTACACTCATAGGCCTGGCAGTTGATGTTGGCTGTTGGCTGGGAACTCAGCAGAGGCTGTTGGTCCAAACACCCATACAGGGCTTCTCCGTGTGGGTACTTGATTTCTCTCAGCATGGTGGCTGGCTTTCATGACTCAGTATCCCAAAAGGCAGGAATTGGCAGTTGAGAGTTTCCAAAGATCTTGGCCCAGAAATTAGCACAGTATCACTTCCTCTGTCTTCTTCTGGTCAAAGCAGTCACAAGTTCATCCCAAATTCAAGAGGAAGGGACACAGACATCACAACCTAATGGGAAGATGTCAATTTCATGGTGTAATAAGAGTATGTGGGGTGGGGTATATGGTGGTGGACATCTTCAGAAAATACGATCTACCACAGCTATCATTATTATTAATGTTATGGCTTAATACTCGTAAAAAAAGATTTTAGCCCTGAGGAGTGCCCTCTCCTGGACCCAGAAATTGGGATAAGAGAAGTGAATAGAGAGAAAGGGAGGGTAAGCCCTGGCCATCCATGGACCACCACAACTTAGAAATTTTTGTCCAGTGCCCTTATTGAGCAGATGACAAAACATGGCTAAAAGAGGTGAAGCAACTTGTTCCAAATCATACAGTTGCAGAAGCCAACCAGGATGTTTCTACTTCCAGTAAACCACACACTTGGAAAAGTAACAAAAATTGGTTGGAAGGGGAAGAAATAGGAAGATGGTGAAGAGGGGCAGAAAGAACTAGAGAAGGCCATAGAGAGGCAAAGGGTAGGAAAAACAAGGAGAGAGTTGACAACAACATTCTCTGTTTGAGACCCCAGTCATTCTTTGGATGCATTCCACACTTGATTTTGAACTGTGATGCTTCTGGGAAACCTTAAGCCCTGGAATAACATTGGCAAAACCCTTTGGGTCTTTGGAATGACTTCTGTTCCTTCCTAACCTTGGAGATCGACTCCAGGATGGAGAGGTTAATGGCGAGTGGACATTTACCAAGTAGGGACTGCAGCAGATGCATCTTTTTTCCTGTTATTCCCTGTTATCATTTTCCTTGTTGCCAGGACCAAACTTCCAAGCCTGTGTCATCACACTCCTCTAAATCTAGCCCCTACCTCACCCCTTGAAGTGGATTTCTCCTCATGCCTCCAGTGTCATTCTGGTCACCTAGTGTGCATTTGGTTTGGGGTCCTGTTCTTTCTGGTGTTTGGTCTCAGATTAGGGTTCTAAGCCCTCGGGGACAGAGAGTTCATTTTGAAGTTTGGTGCTTGCAGAGCTCCCGTGTGTGAAGGCAATATCTATGGTGGAATCTCCAGACTTGTCCTTCAGTAGCCTGGCTCCCCGTCCTTCATGCTGCTCTGTTCCACCGTGGAGAGCAACCTTGCTCTTAAAGGAACCCAGAGAAGTTCACTTGCCTTTTAAACTCACTTCAGCATGAAGACACCAACCTTTCTACTGGAAGGCCTCCTTTATAGCCAGCTTAAATGTCAAATTAAATTAGTGGGAGTAATCCTATTTCTCCTTTTTATATACTCAATGGTGCTAGAAACTAATAGCTATAAGAGCTAATGTAATAGACATTCTTATAACTAATTGAGCAGATCTTCGCTCTTTCTTTTCCAAAATAATTGTTCAAATTTCTTATTTTTGTTAGTTCATCAAGCATTCACCAGGTATTTATGACATGCCAGGTTCATTGGGAATACAAATGTGATTAAAGTACAATCGCTGCTCAACTAGAGTTTACAGTCTAGTGAAGGAATTATAAGCTTAGAGTCCATGGACTGGGCTCAGGGAGTCTGTGAACTCCCAAAATTACATACAAAGCTTTGGGAAGCATGTGCACTTTTCAGAGTGCAGGGTGAATACCTTTTAGCTGATTCTAATCAGGGGCCATTGCACAGAAGATGAAAACTCACTGAGATATAGGTATAGTCACAAGCAAGTGTCACATTCATGATCACAGACAAAGGAAGGAGGGTAGGGTTTACTGTGTGTAGTCTCAAGAGAGAAGAGGTCAGTGTCTAGTCCAGGAGGGACTGTGCAGGGGAAATGATGGTTCACCACCAGCTGGTAGGTGTCTGATATTGAAAAGACCTACCTGACCACTGGGCTGGAGAAGGAGGCCAGTTGCTGACAGAGGTACAACTTTGAAAACGCTGCCTCAAGGGAGGCACTCTCATTGCTACTTAATCCACTCTGGTAATCCACTCATATTTCAAAAGCTTTGTCATTTTCATTATTATTCTCAGAACACATTTCAACTTCTCCTTGTGCCTCTTCATTAATTAGTCTAGGACCAAATTGGTGAGTTACATAACACACGCATGTTACATGGTACTGAAGGACACTTTCCTCTTGGCCTTAGTCTGGCACAGTTTGGCCAAAAAGACCTTAAATTAATTTTACAAAGGATTTACATAGCACTTGCACATTCATTTTAAGATCATTGTGCCCCAAAAATGTTATTACTAACTTTCAAAGTTTATCGTTCTTTGGAGTTTTTCCACTGCTGGTATATGTAAAATACACCAGATATATAATAAATATGTATACATGATATATACATATATTATCATTCATACAAGCCTTCTTTTATTAGAAATGGAAAATAGAAAGAAAGAAGAAAATTTGGAAAGAGCAAAGGGTGAGAATTGAGGGCCCCCAGTAGTCAATCTTGTGACATGAATTGTGTCTCATTGACAGTTTAGAGAACTCTATTATCGTGAGAGAACAATTCATAGTTGTTACAAGCCAATAAGATCATAACAAAGCACTATAATGGACCCAGGTTAGATTAAATGTTTCTGCTTTTATCCAAAGGCAGCCAAAATACTCATTAAGTAAACAGGCAAAGTGTGACATCTAGAAAAAGAAACAGATTACAGTGAGTTCTTTTCCATGAAGATATTGGGTGTTTCAGAAGGATAACACTAAAGAAAGCAACTGACCAAACATACCATACTGTCAGTAAGACAGCAGAATCTAAAAATAATTTTAGTTCTTACTTCTTAAACATCCAGTTTTAATGGCTTCATAACCTTTGTCACACACTCAGACACTAACTTTATTAGAATGTATTTAAGTCATCAAGCATTTACTGAATGCCTATTATTAGCAAGGTGCTGTGCTAAGCTTTACAGAGGATACAACTATGAAGAAGAAATGGTCCTTCCCTTAGGGAAGTTATAGAGTGGTGAGACAGACTCATATATTTACAAGCAACTATAAGTCAAGGTTAAAACTATCAAATGTATAATAGTAAAAAACTCAAAATGCAAGGGAAGCTGAAATGAAGGAGAGAGTAGGTGGACTTGCAAAGCATGAGAAGGGTCTCACAAAGGAGGTAGAATCTGAACTGGGCTAGGAAGGTGTAAGATGTCATCAAGCAAAGAAGGGGATAAGGTCACTTTAGGTCCAGCATGTGGCAAGAGGCAGAGAGAAGGAAATTATAAAACATGTGCTGGGAAAAGCAAAGGAACAGTTTGGTTAGAACAAGTATCCTGAAGGGGAGTAGAAAGCAATACATCCAAAAAATTATCTTAAAGCAAGAAATTTGAGAGTTTTAAACACATAGCAAGGAATTTAAACTTTTCCATAGGTATAGCCTATGATTTGGGGTTGGGGAGTTTTTGAACAAAAGTAATAGCATGAAAGTTTAGAGAGACCACTTAGGAGGTAATTAGAATAGACCAGGCAAGTGGAAATTAGGCCCTGGACAAAGATAAAAGCATGAGACTGGACTGAGAATATTGATGAAAGAAAGAGACATTAGCAAGATAATAAACTCCAAAGAAAGCTAATTAGAATTACCCTCAAAGACCTTCTGGCATGAATCCCATATACAGAGTAGAAAAAACTAGGCAATACAGACGATCCTCCAAATGAGGAGCTCAGCAAATATAGATTCTCTGAACCAGAGAAGTCCAGTGGCATGGCATTTAATCATGGAAGTCAGTTTAATGGGCAAGAAGAGTCCCACAAAAGCTTATCTGAAGTTGGGAAGAATAAGGCTAATCAGGTATATTATCTAGTGATTATATTTGCTTAATCTACTCTTCATGGAAAATAATTGCATCTAAACATGTTACCTGATTGGAGAGCATTTTAAGTAAACCCACTTCCAAAATTTGGTTCTTGCTTGAACATTGCTTGAATACTTTTGAGTGCAAGAGATTGCTATAATGGAGGTCAAAAACCCAGGTTCAAATCTTGCGGGTCACTAACTAAGTTTGTAATCCTGAACAGCTGCTTAAACTCAATAATTGTTACTTTCTTCATCTGTAACATGTTGACAATAATACCTACCTCATTTGATTATGACAATTAGAGGAGACAATGAACATAGAAATACCTGGAACAAAGAAGTGCAGTAATACTGGTTTTCTGCTTTTTTGTTTGTTTTCCTTTCAATGCATTTGCACTGAAGTGCATAAGCCAATCCACCCAAGTCTATGCTTGGGCATTGTGTAGTTTTGTTGTATTCTGAGACAGTGGCCACATGACAAGCTTTCCAAGTAAGGGATTCTCACTACTGCCCCATTTAAAGTTGGTAAGTGGGCAAGTTAGAATCTTACTTAGAATCTATTTGGCCCACCATTTTATACCCTTCTCACTTGTTTATTCTCAATGTCAGAACTTTTTAATGCCAGTGTGTCCAGCTCTGCATCCTGAGACCTTTAGGATGGAGAGGCCAGAGCAGCCTGGTGAGCAAGCTCCTTTGAGCAGCGTTGTTGTGAGGATATAGCAACTATGAAGCATCAGAGGAAAGTATTTCAAGCAGAATGAGAGCCATCCAGGCCAGGAGGGGCAGGATACTTCTCACTTGGAAAGACTGACCTGCTTCTCATAAAGGAGAGACAGATGAGAAGAGAAGGAGAAGACCGGCAAGTCTTTACTGGGGAAGGAAAACAGACAGCAGGGTTGAACATCTAAGTCTATTTTTTTTATCCTCCTGAAAACAAATTCAGAATTAGAGAATTAAGATACCTGTTCATGTGTCTTCCTCTCTGTGGCTGCCCAGTTAGGCTGCTGTTGGAGTTATGCTAGGTCCAGTCAACCACTCTTCCAGATTGGGTAACTGACAGAAAGGTATCATACCTGAAAGTAGCTTTACTTGGATAATCCCCATAAATGTTATGATAAAACTCTAATTGCAGTATGTATAACTCAGAAGATCATTATAAAGAAAACAAAATTCATAAATAGTTTTGATTTTAGGGAGAGGTATAAATATGAGATATAGCCAAACTCTCCATCATCTCTAAAAGAGGCAGCATAACAGGGAGATCAGCTCAGTGCTTTGTGACCACCTAGAGGGGTGGGATAGGGAGGATGGGAGGGAGATGCAAGAGGGAGGGGATATGGGGATATATGTATACGAATAGCTGATTCACTTTGTTGTACAGCAGAAACTTAGACAACATTGTAAAGCAATTATACTCCAATACAGATGTTAAAAAATAAATAAAATAAAATAAAATAAAAGAGGCAGCATAGCATGGAGGTTAAAAGTGAATGTTCTACAACTAGCCTACCTGGGTTCAAATCTCAGCTCCACCACTTACTAGCTATGTGACCTCTGGTGTTGTTTAATCTTTCTGTGCCTTTGTTTCCTCATCTGTAAAACAGAGGTGATAATAATACTACATATATGATTTGTTGTGACAAATAAAAATTAACATACATAATGTACTCAGTGAATGGAATCCAATGTTGAGGCAGGATCAAGAAGCATGTGTAATGATGATCCTCAAACTTTATTTTAGTACAATCCCTTGCAACTGCACAAAATTTTAACCAGAGCTTCAAGAAAGTAGCTGACTCTTCTGTCTCTGGAGACAGCTGTTGAGCAAAAAGGGGGAAAAGCAAGACTTGGAGAGGGGAGATAAGATAATAATTGACCTCTGGAAAATCCCAGATGGCCTTGCCACCTTCCTTGGAGTTCTGTGGATGACACCTACTGTCATATATGATAAGAAGGGCAAGAGCATGGTTGAAGAATAGACCCCAAGCCCCTTGCTTCACACTTTCTGCAGGGGCAACACCATGGATATCGATGAAAGATTAACTGAGCAGCAGCCTTAGAGGAATGAGTGCCAATCCCAGTTTGTTCACTGTCTATAAACTCTAAATTAAAAAACAAAATGGTGTCTTCCAGGGCTTCCCTGGTAGCACAGTGGTTAAGAATCTCCCTGCCAATGCAAGGGACACATGTTCAAGCCCTGGCCCAGGAAGATCCCACATGCCATGGAGCAACTAAGCCCTTGTGCCACAACTACTGAGCCTGAGCTCTAGAGCCCACAAGCCACGACTACTGAGCCTACGTGCCACAACTACTGAGGCCTGCTCGCCTAGAGCCCGTGCTCCGCAGCAAGAGAAACCATGACAATGAGAAACCAGTGCACCGCAAAGAAGAGTAGCCCCCGCTCGCCACAACTAGAGAAAGCCCGCGCACAGCAAAGAAGACCCAACACAACCAAAAATAAATAAATTTATTTTTTTTAAATGGTGTCTTCCTAGACTGGGTATTTTTGCATGGAATTTGTCTTAACCAAACAAGCCACCTGTAAACATGATAAATAATAAAAGGCAACTAGAAAGGTAGAAGCACATTTTGCACCATAAGACACAGAAACACTGTCCACTGAGCTGCCAGCAACAGTGGCCATGCCTGTGTGAAATAGTGAAGGAGTATATGAAACATTTTATAATTAGGCATCATTCATTCAACTCCTCAACCCATATTTTTAAGTATCTACGATGCATTGCACATGTTAGATTCTTATGCTGATGATCCCTGGTTGAGGAATTACACAGCACAGCTAAGTAGAGCACAATATTGCTTTCCATGGGCAAACATGGAGATGTCACCTGGAAGCAGCAACTGTAGAATTCTAGGTAAATGATCAAAGTAGGTGTATATGACTATAAAATGGGAAAAGACAGAAACAGTTATGAATCATTTCATAATCATTAAAGAAATACTTACAACTCCAGAAATACTTACAGATAAAATATTCTTTATAACTTTACCAAAGACTCTACATATAGGCAATACTTTTCCAGCCACATATAAGACATTTTTATCCACTGGAGTCACAATGTTGAGGCCTTTTAGCCTGATTCTGAAGCCACGTTTACATTTACTATTTAATTTAAACAAAGCCTCTCTTTACAGAGAACTATTTGAGCTGGATGAAGCCCTCCACACTCTCCTGGTGTTCTGTCAATGACTCTGTGGAATATGATTTTAGTTTAAGTTCAAACTGCCATGAACAAGTCGTCATGGTCAATTTCAGTCAAAGGCTGGGCTCCAGTAAGATCAAGCCCTTCACCCTAACAGGAAGGTCCGCAGATTTCTTCTGGAGCACCTCACTCCACTCCAATAGCCAAAAGCTTGACTAAGATTATATCTAAGAAGTAGTTATTATGTTCTAAATTGCGCAAGGAATATTGAAGATTAATCCATTGTTTCAAGGCCAGCTCAAGACAACTTTTGTTTTTAATCGCAAGTCTCAATGGACCCACGTATTGTTCCAACCATTCATTTGGTGTGGTTAGTTAGCTCTCATTGGTGTCATTTCTCATTTGAGGTTTTATTTTTATGACCATAAAAGTAATTTAGAGACAGCATGTAAGAACAGTTCATTTTTTGTGCTTTGAGTTCAGTTTAATTTAAAATTTTGTCACTTCCTACCTGTGTACTGTGGCAAGTTACCTGTTAACTTCAGATTATAGTGTTGATATAGGAATTAAATGAGATAACGCATTTATTGCACTTAACACATAGTAGGCACTCAGTTGATGATGCTGGTATAAAGTGCGGAGAATATAGGAAAGAGAAAATAAAATCACACATAAATCCGATCACCTAAGGGATAAAGCACACTTGAGATTTTGGTGTATGCCTTTCCTTTATCAAAGTGTACAGATATTTTAGAAATTTTGCCCAACACTAAATATAGTTATATAACTTGTTTTTTCATGTATGAAATACTGAGATTTTTCTCTACCATATTTACTTCCAACTCATGATTTTAATAGCTGAAAACTATCATATGTTTTACATAATTTAGTTCACTCTTCCCAGATTATGTTTTATTTCCATTCTTCATCACTGTAAACAACGCAGCAATGAATATCTTTATGTGTAACCACTTTTGTGTGGCTTTGAGGACAGAAGGGCCTTCAAGTCCTGGCTCTGTGACCCACTAGCTGTGTGACCTTGAGCAAGTAATTTAACTTTTCTGAGCCTCAGTCACATTCTTTGTAAAATGGTGAAAATAATAGTACTTACTCATAGGCTTTTCATGGAGATTGAATTGATAATCCATGTAACACACTTAGCAACAGAATAAACACTCATCAAATATTAGCTACTATGATTATCATTCATAAGGGGAATTACTGAGCCAAAGTTTGGAAGGGATTAGAGTAACATACGCAGGATGAGATTTTCATGAAATATTGGTGTGGGGGTGGATTATATATAAAAGGGTTAAACTGAGCCTACAGGCTCCAGAACTCTGATTGGGATTAGTGTAAACAGTAACCTGAACAACAACTGTGGACAGCTGTTGCCTCATCTGTCTTATCTTACGGTGTCACTGAATGAAAATACATCCTGGGAGGAGCAGAAGTGTTTCCAGGGGATCCCTGTTATTTTTAGTTATCCCATAGTGTGCTTGCCTGTAGTAATAGGTGGGAGGGTGCCTGTGCAATTCCCAGAAGCAGTTTTCACCCTGTGTTCCAAAAGGGGGCGCACCTGCTCTGCATAAAGCCCACTTCAGAGGCTCCAGAAAGAAACAGTTGTGGCTCCTTGGTTCAAAAAGGGTCATGCAGCTCAATAACAAAAAAACAAACAACCCAATCAAAAATGGGCAGAAGAACTAAATAGACATTTCTCCAAAGAAGATATACAGATTGCCAACAAACACATGAAAGAATGCTCAACATCATTAATCATTAGAGAAATGCAGATCAAAACTACTATTAGATATCATCTCACACCAGTCAGAATGGCCATCATCAAAAAATCTAGAAACAATAAATGCTGGAGAGGGTGTGGAGAAAAGGGAACACTCTTGCACTGCTGGTGGGAATGTAAATTGGCACAGCCACTATGGAGAACAGTATGGAGGTTCCTTAAAAAACTACAAATAGAACTACCATATGACCCCGCAATCCCACTACTGAGCATATACCCTGAGAAAACCATAATTCAAAAAGAGTCATGTACCAAAATATTCATTGCAGCGCTATTTACGATAGCCAGGGCATGGAAGCAACCTAAGTGTCCATCAACAGATGAATGGATAAAGAAGATGTGGCACATGTATACAATGGAATATTACTCAGCCATAAAAAGAAATGAAACTGAGTTATTTGTAATGAGGTGGATAGAGCTGGAGTGTGTCATACAGAGTGAAGTAAGTCAGAAGGAGAAAAACAAATACCATATGCTAACACATATATATGGAATCTAAGAAAAAAAATGTCATGAAGAGACTAGGGGTAGGACGGGAATAAAACACAGACCTACTAGAGCATGGACTTGAGGATATGGGGAGGGGGAAGGGTAAGCTGTGACGAAGTGAGAGAGTTCATGGACATATACACACTACCAAATGGAAAATAGATAGCTAGTGGGAAGCAGCCACATAGCACAGGGAGATCAGCTCAGTGCTTTGTGACCACCTAGAGGGATGGGATAGGGAGGGTGGGAGGGAGGGAGATGCAAGAGGGAGGGGATATGGGGATATATGTATACGGATAGCTGATTCACTTTGTTGTAAAGCAGAAACTAACACACTGTGGTAAAACAGTTATACTCCAATAAAGATGTTAAAAAAAAAATGGGTCAGGCTTAGTAATGGAAAAGCTGAGAAGAGATGCTTCCATGGGCAGAGAAGGTGGAACAGGGGTTTCCCCCTGGAGAAGGAGTAGAGGCTGGGAAGCTGAAGGCAAGGAGGTCATTATGCAACATCCTAACCCAACCCAACCCTGCTCTTCACCCTGTCTTTGCAATCTCACTGAAGGATACCATCTTACACCCAGCTGCTCAGGCCCAAAGTTTGCACATTAGATACATCAGAAAACCCTACTGCCTCTCTCTCCAAAATATATCTGGAACCCATGTCTATCTTCATCCCCCCTACTGTGTCCCTGATCCAAACAACTATCATCTCTCACCTGTTTACTGCAGCAACCTCCTAACTGCTCTCCCTATTTCCACTCAGGCCATGTCCCCCTCCCACATCCATGCTCCACAGGGCTGCCAGAATAATCTTTCCAATGCATAACTCAGATCCTATCACTCTCCTACCTAAAATCCTCCAATGACTTTCTCTGCTACTAGAATAACCTTCTAACCCCTAACCCTGGCTTATAATTATATCTTGTGTCCCCAGCCTGCCTCTCTTGCCTTGCCTTAACTCCAGCCCTGCAATCCCACTGGTCTTACTTCTCTTCCTCTGGAAGGTCACCTCCTTTCTATTTTAGAACCTTTGCATTAACTGACCCACAGATTTACATTTTCCGCTTAATTGTATCATGCACACTTTCCCAAAGACAGAAAGTATTGGCTATCTCAGGGAGTGGAGAGTTTCCTCTCAATGGAAAGTCCCCATTGGAAAGAAAAATCAGAGAGTAGGTTCCAAATCATGAAGTGACAGACCAATTTAGGCACCCTTGGCAATTTCTCCCAACTCTGGGGTCCTGAATTTTCTTCCATGAAAAGAGTTATTTTCATAATCAGATATGTGAAGTCTTTTGCTTGCTTGTTTGTTTTTCAAAGAAAATTCTGGAGTTAGTGTGAAAGATAGTTTGGAGAATGCTGTCACCATTTTCATGGAGACAAGTGAGAGGCTCTTTTGATAGCACAGACATGAGTATGAAGACCAACCTTCCACAGCACAATAGGGATTCAACCACCCTAAGCTTAATCAGCATGTCGTGGGATGGATTTTCAGCCAATGCTCTTCTTGGGAGTTCAATATATTTAGTAGGAAGAAGATTACTTCTTTTACAAAAGTAATGCTGTGGGCACATGTATGGTATATGTATTTGGAGGTGTCCCTTTCTTGCCTGAAGCCCTGGTATCTGGATGTTGCATTTACAAGATAGCTGTGGCTATGGTTGGTACTCCACTCTATTGCTATAGAACAGAGCCAGGCCAAGTGTTCTTACAGAACCAATTTTATGATTTTGTCCTCATTAGCATTATTTTCTGTCCAGCTAGGCTAAATAAATGCTCGCTGAGCTAAAGGATGATAAATGAGGACCAGGCATGGATCCAGGGTTTAAACTCTACAAGAGAAGTTCAGCTTCCATTTGTCACTGTGGGACCCCAGGCCAATTTCTTGCCCCTGTGTGTCTCGTTATCCATTTATCAACACAAAGTATTTGCTGAGCCATTCCTATACTAGAACTATGCTAGACATTCTCAGATGTCAGGTTGGCAAACAGATCAAAGATGCTGCTGATAGACACAGACACACATGCAAATTGATGTAGAAATAATGGGGAGTTCTACAGGATCTATTCCTAAGAAGTTATAAAAAGAGAGAGAGAAAATGAGAGTGGGAATTCATTTTAATTCAACAAATGTTTGTCAAACACCTACTAAAGTCAATGAACAAGGCACCGTTGAGAATAGTAAGGAGAGGGAGGGATACACAAGCTTAATAATACAGTGGTCTGCCCTCCACAACTATTCAAGGAAATAGTCATAGAAACAATTAAGTCAAGGTAGTGTTGTCAGACTAACTCTTATGTGTTATTCATTCTAACTAATGGGCTCATGGAGGAAGTAGCATTGGAGCCAAGCTTTGGAGAAGAAGTGTGAAGGAGACCTTAGAGGAGAGAGAAGGAAGCATGAGGTCAAGAACATCTGCTTGGTATAGAATCATCTCCATTCTGAAGGATGAGTATAGCTCTCCTTTTCTGTGTTAGGCAATGTGCTAGTCTAGGGATATAACGTGAGAAAAATAGACCCAATCCCTCTTTTTATGTACCTCATCACTTTGTAGTGAATATAATATTAATAAAATAATTCCACTAATAAACACAAAGTGGAAACATGGATACCATATTTCTATTTTCCCTTATCAATAAGTTAGTTTCCCTGCCTGCACATGCCCTATGGCCCAGGGAAAGAGAGCAAAACAAACACCTCGTCGGAAAGAAGACTGTGACAGGGGAAATCCTGAGACAGGAAAAGAAAGTGGAAATCCCATTTTATTCATCCTAATCCTAGTTTATTATTGAGAGAAGAAGGAGACAAAGAGAGTGTGAACTGGTTAGGCATGCATGTCCTAGTTTTTCCCACTCAGAGCAGAATCCGAGAGGAGGAAGTGTGATAGTAACATTCCAAGAGCCTGACATTAAGAACTTTAGAGGAAAACATAGGCAGAACACTCTATGACATAAATCACAGCAAGATTCTTTTTGACCCATCTCCTAGAGAAATGGAAATAAAAACAAAAATAAACAAATGGGATATAATGAAACTTAAAAGCTTTTGCACAGCAAAGGATACCATAAACAAGACCAAAAGACAACCCTCAGAATGGGAAAAAATATTTGCAAATGAAGCAACTGACAAAGGATTCATATCCAAAATTTATAAGCAACTCAGGCAGCTCAATAACAAAAAAACAAACAACCCAATCCAAAAATGGGCAGAAGAACTAAATAGACATTTCTCCAAAGAAGATGTACAGATTGCCAACAAACACATGAAAGAATGCTCAACATCATTAATCATTAGAGAAATGCAAATCAAAACTACAATGAGATATCATCTCACACCAGTCAGATTGGCCATCATCAAAAACTCTAGAAACAATAAATGCTGGAGAGGGTGTGGAGAAAAGGGAACACTCTTGCACTGTTGGTGGGAATGTAAATTGATACAGCCACTATGGAGAACAGTATGGAGGTTCCTTAAAAAACTACAAATAGAACTACCATATGACCCCGCAATCCCACTACTAGGCATATACCCTGAGAAAACCATAATTCAAAAAGAGTCATGCACCAAAATGTTTATTGCAGCTCTATTTACGATAGCCAGGACATGGAAGCAACCTAAGTGTCCATTAACAGATGAATGGATAAAGAAGATGTGGCACGTATATACAATGGAATATTACTCAGCCATAAAAAGAAATGAAACTGAGTTATTTGTAATGAGGTGGATAGAGCTGGAGTGTGTCATACAGAGTGAAGTAAGTCAGAAGGAGAAAAACAAATACCATATGCTAACACATATATATGGAATCTAAGAAAACAAATGTCATGAAGAGATTAGTGGTAGGACGGGAATTAAACACAGACCTACTAGAGCATGGACTTGAGGATATGGGGAGGGGGAAGGGTAAGCTGTGACGATGTGAGAGAGTGGCAGGGACATATACACACTACCAAATGTAAATTAGATAGCTAGTGGGAAGCTGCTGCACAGCACAGGGAGTTCACCTCTGTGCTTTGTGACCACCTAGAGGGGTGGGATAGGGAGGGTGGGAGGGAGGGTGACGCAAGAGGGAAGAGATATGGGAACATATGTCTATGTATAACTGATTCACTTTGTTGTAAAGGAGAAACTAACACACTATTGTAAAACAGTTATACTCAAATAAAGATGTTTTTTTAAAAAAAGAACTTTAGAAACCTTAGGAGACAGTTAATGACATACTTTCTTAAGCATAACAGTAGGAAAAGTTCTACTGAGGTCATTTCCATCATAGCCAAGGAAGACAGTATAATATTTGCAAAGATAAAGCTGATGTTAACATTTTTATGTACCTTAGTAAAGAGGTACAAAGATGCTAAGAAATCCTAAAATCATTACTGAATTAGTCAGGACAGGCTAGATAATTGCTATGGACTAAACTGGTTCCCCCAAGATTCGTGCTTTGAAGCCCTAATTTGATTGTATTTGGAGATGGAGAGTTTGGAAGATCTTTTGGTTTAGATGAATTCATGAGGATGGAGTTTTTATGATGGATTAGTGCCCTTGTAAGAGGAGACAAGAAAGTCCTGCCCCTCCCTCTCTCTAAGGGCATAGAGAAAATGCTGCCACATTTACTCCCAGAAGAGAGCTCTCGCCAAAGATTGAACTGGTCAGCACTTTGATCTGGGACTTCTCGGCCTCCAGAACTGTAAGAGAATAAATTTCTCTTGTTTAAGATACTCAGTCTATGATATTTTATTGTGGCAGTCTGAGCAGACTAATACTGCTATGCTGCTATAACAAATGATACCTCCCCTCTGCCAGATCTCAGAGGATTAAGACAACAAACATGTACTTCCTGCTTACTCGAAGGTAGCTGTGGTACCAGGCACTTCTACAGAACACCTGCTCTCAGTGTGAACACTCAAAATAGAAATAGAGTTACAGATGTAGAAAACAAATTTAAGATTACCAGGAGGTAAGGAGGGGAGGGACAAATTGGGAGTTTGGGATTGACATATACACACTACTGTTTATAAAATAGGTAACTATTGATAATACGGACCTACTGTATAGCACAAGGAACTCTACTCAGTACTCTGTAATAGCCTATACGGGAAAATAATCTAAAAAAAGAGTGAATATATGTATAACTGATTCACTTTGCTGTATACCATTGTAAATCCACTATACTTCAATAAAAAATTTTTTTTAATGTGAGCACTCAGTGATCTAGGGTACTTTTATTTGGTTGCTCCACTATCTCAGCATGAGAAGCTACTGAAAGGTTTAATCATTTCTGAAGGCAGCTCCCTAACAGAGGCTGTTCTGGAATGGATTTCAGTTGATCTAAGTCTCTGGAAAGCCAAGTGTAGTCTACAATGGGTAAAATGCTTACAAGTCCCAATAACCAACGTGCATTTCTGTCTCTACAAATAGGTTTTTGCTTCTGAGAGGAGTCTATATAGAATATCTTGTCTTCTTTCTCATTTACTATCCCAAAGTTCTCTGCCACTTTCCCCCGACAGTCAGAGGAGAATCAAACAGAGACAGTCAGATAAATATTCCTCCTTCTTTCTTCTACTAGTGACCAAGTGGGTATATATGTTTTTAAAAAATAATCAAAATCTCTTTTTAAGATTTATATGTTATCTACATACCTAATAATTGCTTCAGTTCTGCAAATCAGATCACAAAATAATTATAAACACCAAATGTGATTCAAACTGCCTCTTACAGTTTCAGGCAAGCAGGAAGATGGTGTTAATTTGCTGCACTGTTGCTCAGTGCATCTCTGGGGCCATTAAAATAAATGTTACATCACAACAGCATGCTGCATCCTGAAACACAGGGAATCCATAGCCTTGAAAGTTTCAGAGAATATCACTTAACAATTACATCAAATAAGCCTCATTTCAAGTCTCCCCAGTCATAGAGACCAGGAGGCCTGTGGATGTTTGGGCTGTTTAGGGAAAAATATGACTCTAAGAATGTGGATTCCTAAATTCCCATTGCTATGGGGTGGCCAGTTCTCTGATGTCTAACAAGCAGAATTAAGACAAAAGGGACATTTCCTTTCCCCTGGGACTATGCTGTTTAGAATTAAAGTTCAAACTTTAATATTGATGAATAACCTTGAGTGGAAAAAGAGTGAAAAGGTTAAGATTAGAATTTCCTGGTGTTCTCTTTTCTTCTTAGCTACAATCAATTTTTCTCCCTAGGAAATGACGGAGGCAGAAATGATAGTGAAGAAGCTAGGGCCTGGTGGGACAGGCATGCAAAATATTAACAGTCTCTCTTTGTTTGATTAGAGCTTTCCAGTTTATAAATCACTTTCACAATCTCATGAGATTCTCTAAAATATCTCATGAGGTAGGGTAGACAAAATTCTTGTTGTTCAAGGGGAATCTAAGGTCTGATGGAGTGAAGGGACTGATCAAAGATCACATCACTCATAAGAAGAGGATCCAGAACTAGACTCAGTCTTCCTGATGCCTCAGATGTGCTCTTGTCACTATATCACCACTCTTATATCTTGTCTAAATTATAGTAAATAACTCTGTTTAAAACAGTGGTTTAAAAATATCTGAGTGAGAGACCAAGAAAATTTCCACTCATGGAATTAAATTCAAAACACCAACTCTGTTTCTTTAAAATTCCCAGCTCTCCTGGCCATGTATGGAAGAGAAACACAGAAGATATGATGGATATCATAAGAATTCAGTAGTGGGATTGGGAGATTAAGTTTGGGTTAAGTGATGAATGCTTTGGAAGGAATATTGCAGGTACGATGGCATCTGTGTGATATTTTCCCAAGTCAGATGCATTTGAGACAATGACTTCATCTAGAAATGGAACTTTCTATCATTTTCTTTTTCTTCTTTCTTTAAAAAATATAATCATGAGCTTTGCATTAGAAATATGCTCTAGTGAATTAGCCATCTTCAAAGTGACTTTTTTTTTTTTTTTTTTTTTTTTTGTGGTATGCGGGCCTCACTGTTGTGGCCTCTCCCGTTGCGGAGCACAGGCTCCGGACGCGCAGGCTCAGCGGCCATGGCTCACGGGCCCAGCCGCTCCGCGGCATGTGGGATCTTCCCGGACCGGGGCACGAACCCGTGTCCCCTGCATCGGCAGGCGGATTCTCAACCACTGCGCCACCAGGGAAGCCCTCAAAGTGACCTTTTAAAGATTCTGATGGCTGCTCTTGTGAGATCCTGTGGGGAATCATAGAGCCACCAGTGACATACTTTCACATAGAAGTAGCTGCCTCTAGGACCTGGGCTCAAAAACAGGGAAATAGCCTATCCTCTACTGGCCTCACACTTGGATCCTAAAAAAAAAAAATGTGTTGAAAGAATCTTTTCTTTAGATACATGCTTTTTAGAAATAAATTTTTGATATAGTCAATGTCATTGATCATATACATGAAGATAATATAAATGAAAGTACAGGTGATGTCCAGATCAACTCTGGATGCATGAGGTACATTGCATAATCTGTGGGTTGATGCAGAGCTCCTGCAGAGGGGACTGAACATCTTGTTTTCAAAAGGTTGACACATCAGTTTTTGACCACTGATAATTGCTGTCATATATATGTCACTTTTTAAATGTAGAAATACGAGTTGGAGAAACAGGAATCTTGGAGATGGGGAGGAAGAGCAGTAACCAGCCCTTGATGGGACAACAGCTACGGATATCTGATACAGTCTTCTGAGAGGAGGATGAAGACCATGAGAAAGAGAGGAGGGGGAAGTTACCACAGCAGGATGCTCTATTGGTTGCTTTCTCTGGGTACCTCTTCCTTCTCCAACTCACACCCAAGCCTAGTATCTAACTTGGCTCATCGACATGCTGTCATCATCAACATCATCCACTCTATCAAGCATTAAAAAGTTGATTTAAAATAAATTGCTGTTTGTAAGTCAGCTTTGTTAACACATCTGGGAAAGCCAGGGGAAAGCTCTTAGCCTGTTTGCATATGTCAATGACAGCTGCCAAAATATGCGCTTGGCTTAGTGCTCCAGGGCCTAGAGAAACCCAGGTGGGCCTGAGAAATTAGAACAAAGCTCTGAGTTCAGTGATATCCAAAGTCTCACCTCTAAACTTTCTATTTCCCTTTTGTAGGATTCTCCCCTGTCCCTGCCCCTACCCCCAAGTATACCAATCTCTCAGATCTCTTCCTTTGGTGATGATGATGATGATGATGATAATTAACATAATTCAGCTTCCACCTTGCTTCTACAAGGTATGAACATCCTAGAGGACAAAGAAAAGAAATGTGGTTTTCAAGAGTTATATATGTATAAATGATGCATATTTAAAACTTTTTATTAAAGCACAGATATATGCATAAAAGTGCACATAGGTATAAACACAATGAATTTTCAAAAACAGAACACAATCATGTAACTGACACCCAGATAAGAAAAATAGAACATTAACAGCCTCCAGAAGCCAACACTTTGCTCCCTTTTAGGCACTAGAACCCCCAAGGCTGTCACCCTCTTACTTCTAATAGCATAGGTTAGTTTTGTCTGACACATACTTTATAAAAACTAAATTTTACAGTATGTTGTATGTTTTTCTCTCAACATTAAGTTCATAAGATTTATTGTTTTATTTAGTTGTTGATTATTCATTCGCATTGCTGTATAGTATTTTGTTGTGTGATTATACCACAATGTGTTTATCCATTCTAATGTTGAAGGGTATTTGGCCAATTTCCATTTTTTGGCTATTATACATAGTGCTGTTATGACTATTCTCATATAATTTTTGGTGAAAAAATGTATGTATTTCTTTGGGTATGAGCTTATTGGTGGAACTGCTGGGTCATTGGGGATGCATATGCTCTACTTAAGTAGATTCTGCCAGTTTTCCAACAGGAATACACTATTTAATATGAACATATTTAATAGAACCATGGAGAGTTCCAGTTGCTCTGCATCCTCCCAAAGTTGGTGTCTTTCAACTTAGCCATTCCAGGGGATATGTTCTATTACGGTCTTTTGCCCATTTTAGTTATTGAGTTTACTGGGTTTTTTTTTTTTTTTTGCCTTATTAATCTGTAGGAGTTCTTTATATACTCTGGTATAAACCTTTTGTCAAGTATAAGTATCGTAAATATTTTTTTTCCACCCTATGGGTTGAATTTTCACTATCTTTTGAAAAAACAATTCTAAAAATACATCTAGAATACTTCACTGAGACCTTACTACTGAGAGGATTAAGAAACTTCAGTCAGCTCTGCAGAGAAAGACACGGACTCGGCTTGGCCCAGCTGGGAGGAGTAGGAAACCTAAGCCTTACAATTAAGATGGGATATGTAATAATAATAATAATAGTAATATCTATCATAGACTAATTGCCTACTACATGTCAGGAGATTATGATACATATATTATCAAAGTTAAACTTACAACTCCCTTACAAGCTGAAAGTATTATCAATCTCATTTTCAGATAGGAGACTGTGGCACAGACAAAGTAACTCTAAACCTAGTGTAAACTCTTCTAAACTTCTGCTCTCAACCATTATGATATACTATTTTTGTCAAGCTAACTCTAAAGCCTAAAGTGCCTAATATTTTCTATTTAATAAGACCTAGGCTAGCTAAACATGCCCCTCAGAAATGTCCCAAACTGGAGGGAAAAGGCTAGGCACTTACCTAACACTGAGCAGCCACTGGAGGCATTCTGACCTCATAATAATCCTGGGCAAGTCTGACCACATATTAATCAGCAAGTCATCAAGAGAGACTCAGCTGAGAGCTGTTGGCCACCAGCATCCCTGGCAGCTGGGAATATGAGTGCTTCAGTCCTGGAGGGGATACTAAGAGATGTACCACGACACCCACTGAGTCCACTCCTTGTGGTCTCTGTATCTCCACTCTTCATAAAATAGGTTCTGTGAAAAGCTCCACCAGGATTTTGTCGGGCCTCTTTTCCTGATAGAAACTTGTAAGAGGAAGATCAGTAGCATAAACTCTAGCCCCTGTCACTACAGATGTTCTTAAGGCTACAACATATACTCATCAGCTCTCACTTCCACCTCCCCCATTCTAGAGTCCCTTCACCCTCTGTACCTCTGCTAGTGAATATGGGTTACCTGGTATAGTGACTCAGGTCCTCAACCCATTGCTGGTCCACCAACTGATCCAGCTTCAAAACCCCATATTAAAGTTTCCTGCGCCACTCCGTACCAATTGTTACAGTTTGGTTTCCTGAGAAGTAGGCCCTGATATGGAGCTAAGCATACAGGGAAATTCTCTTGGAGTTAACACCTGTGAGAAGCATGACTGGGCAAAGAGAGAAGTTGAGCTGCAAAGCAGTTGCAACAGAGACCTCAGCCAATCTTACAGGAAGCTCTGAAGTTGGATGGTCCTTCAAAATTATCCCAAGTTGAGGGAAGAGGCTAAACCTTTGTATGCCCACATCGGGGACTTCCCTGGCAGTCCAGTGGTTAAGACTTTGCCTCCTAATGCAGGGGGTGTGGGTTCGATCCCTGGTCAGGGAGCTAAGATCCCACATGTCTCATGGCCAAAAAAACCAAAACATAAAACAGAAGCAATATTGTAATAAATTCAATAAAGACTTTAAAAATGGTTCACATAAAAAAATCTTTAAAAAATAAATAAAATTTTATATCCCCACAACAACTAGCCATTGGTTGGAACCTGGGTCCAGGATAGGGATTAAGTCTCAGGAAGGCAGTTCTCTTCATCCAAAAGCTGTTGACCAACAATGTGTCCAGTTCTTCAGTCCTGGAGGGGTGGCCTGAGCAGAACACCATGGCATCCATTAGAAATACCAATGCCTTTGATCTGAGATGCAATAATTCAGGAGAGTGAAATTTGCGTTCAGAAATTTTGAGGTGGCCTTGGAAAAGCAGACTTCTGGAAGGGGTTTGGGCTTACATAGGTAAAAAATTCTTCGTTACTACCACATTTCATCAGTTATAATCATGAGTATGTCAACAATTATAAGATAATTTCAATTTTATTATTACTTTATCTACTACTAGAGAAATAAAAATAGCACCAATTAAACTATGAAACACAATGTTAAATGTAAGAAGCATCTCAATTTCAGAGTTGGGAAAATGTGAATAAAACCCTCTATATCTTAGAATTGGTGATATATGATAAATTTTGACATCCATCCTCTCCTCAAACACACACACACACACACACACACACACACACACACACACACACGTGCAGCATTTCCCATAGTTTTAGTGAACATTGCCAAAATGGCAGTAAAGAAGGAAGGGTGAGTTTACTGGAAACACCATACTCAGTCAATGTGCCCAGATAAAGCAGTAGTCACTGCACCTTGTACCTAGGTGTATGTGGTGGGAAGCATGGGTGGGGGGGGGGGAACATACCATACACAGGAAGGAAAAGCACTCAGGGAAAATGTCCAAGCCACAAGGGAGCCAGGCCTCTGCTCAAGAATCGTGCTCAGCTCAAATCAGACGTGTCTGTGCTTGGCCATTCTGCCTCTTCCATTCTTTAATCCTAGGATAGCAAGGAGGAGAAAGGGAGCCTTCACTCTTCTTCCTACTCCACTTCCAATTTCCTGTCACCTCTAATGTCATGAGGACCAACACAGTAAAGAAGGTATTCCAGATGAATGATGTTAACCATTTATAAGCAGGACACTGTTCATTGTCTCATCCCACCCACACCTCAGGCTCTGCCCTCCCCACTCTCACCAACTCTACAGCAAACAATTCTCTTCAGTCATCCAAATAGCTTTTGAAATGTTGCCTCTTGCATGTAACATTTTATGATGTCCTGAAAGAGTGCTCTCCTTGGTCTCTTCTTCTTTAAACTCCCAGAGTCATCTTCACTCATGTTTCCCACTTAAATGCAGTTATATCTTTGTTAGATCAAAGTCTGGACTTTGTTTAGTAGCAGCATTTGTCTGGAATTTTGTTGTCAGCATATCCTTTGCAGGCTGACACATGACCATGGTGTCCCTTTCCCACATTGTCAGCAACACAGAGAAAGGACTTGACAGTACAAAGCCTGTCATGGATAGGGAGGCTTTTACCAGCCATCGCTGCTGCTAATGGTGAAGAGTCCAGGATCTTAGATGTACATTGAGGTATCAAATGTACAGTGATTCAGTGTACAAAGAAGAATGTACATTTCTCTTTGGAGTGATCTAAACAGGTCATTTCCAGCAGCCTGGTTTTCCCAGCAGCCATGAACAGTGGGGTGATTTCTGCTCCAGGTTTCTCAGATTTTCTGAGGTGCTGGGGAGAACTTGAAAACATCAACATTCATCACACACTAGAGGGTGCCATAGCCTTGAGTAACTGAGTCCATCTAGGAAGTATTTATCTCTAAGCCTCAGCTTGAAGCCTCAAGAAAGGGAAGCTCCAAAAGTTTAAAGTGCCGGAGCTGGACTGGCCATTAAGACATCAGTTAGAGTGGATGCCTACACTATCAGACGGACTATTCCAAAATTTTCAACGGATCAGGATTTATTCCACTGCCTGAGATTTTCAAAGGCAATACCACAGTGATATTTTAAAAAACTATCCTTAACAATAATAATAACTATCAATTTGCATAGTATTTACTTTGAGCCAGGCACTGTTTTAAGTACTTTATATGCATATTAAATCCTCCCAACAACCCTAAAAGGCTATTTACAATTTATAAATGAAGAAACAGAGGCAGAGAGTTTAAGAGATTTGCCCAAGATCACACAGCTACTAAGAGGAAGGGCTAGGTTTCAAATCTAGGAGTCTATCCTGGAGATCAACTGCATAAGATAGTAATTATAGTCAGCAATACTGTACTATAAACTTCAAAGTTGCTAAGAGAGTAGATCTTAATTCTTCTTACCACAAAATATGACATAATAATTATGTGATATGATAGAAGTGTTAGCTAATGCTGTGGTAGTGATCATATTGTAAATATATAAATGTATCAAATCAACACTTTGTACATCTTAACCTTACACAATGTTATGTGTCAGTTTTATCTCAATTTTTTCAAAAAAGAAGAAAACAACAAATCTAAGAGTCCAGGTTCAAAATCTGCACCATTCTACCTTGCTCACATGTCAACACAAGCATCATGCATTCAGTTGCCACATTTCTTGCCGGGAATAAGGATAAATTTCTCCCAACTCCCCTGGTTAAGCAACCACCATGCTCAACACTGCTTGCTATCTAAAAGTTCTTTCTTAGAACTCCCTTGAATCTAGTTCCCATCCTTTATGTCCACCCTAGACTTTCTGACCATTACTGTGAAGTTTTTACTGACATTGCCAGCCTCAGCAATGGTTCCTGACTGCCATAGTTCTAAACACAACCGATAAAATCTCTCTTGGGTTTCAACAAGCTATTGGCTAACATTCCTTTAACTCCTGTTCCCAACAGTGGTGAAAGGACCTGAGGGAAAGTGACAAATTAGCTTCAATGACTTGACATTGCTCTTGAACTAATTAACTTTACAAAACTCTCAGCTTACCTTCATAGAATATTAGAGAAAGAATTAAGTTTTAAATGAACTAAACAACATAACCTGGGATTTTTTTTTCTTTACTAAAAAATGGCATATTTAAAGGTCTTCCTGTCTTATATTGTTGGCAGAAATTTATTAAATGCACCCACAACCGAACTTGCGTTGAATCTAAATTTGATTTCCCTTCTGACTTCACCAGCAACTCACTGTGGGACCTCACCACAGAATTTCCTCTTTCTGTGGAGAGCGAGAGCATCTACCTAAGAGATCTTTTCAGGAAAATTGTGGGCAATATAGATTTTGGTGAATTAAATTACATTCTCAGTGCATTTTATAACCTCATGGTTATAAAATGAGGAAGGCTTGTTTTATTCTTATTGGTAAGTTCCAATTTAAACATATGGGATTGTCTGAAGGTGTTTGGGCCAAGTAGATTCTCTGTCAACACTTCAGCTCTAGAGAAAGTCCAATTATTTTGAGACCGGGGTATATTGACAAAGTATAAGGATTGCTATTTCTAGGGAATTTGGTGGAGTCAGAATGCTTGGATTCCATTCTGACTCCAATTCTGGCTGTGAGATTTTGCACAAGTTACTCAACCTCACTGTGCCTCAGTTTCCTCACCTACAAAATTGGTGTAATAATAGTACCTACCTCGTGGAAGTGGAGTGGTTATAAGAACCAAGGGAGTTAGCATGTGTGAAGCACTTATAACAACACTGGCATTGAATTTGTGCTCAATAAATATATGTACTATTAGTCAACTTGCGTTTATAGTGACAGTCACTGTTGTCATTCCCAACAGTACCTAACTGTCCTGGGTGGGTGGGTAGGGGTGGGCTATACTAAAGCTGTTGCCCTCAGAAGGTACAAACTGCAATGAAAGGAAAGTAGCTTTCTCAGAATCCCTGTGCATAACATTATCACAGCCAGGTATCCAGCTGTGACTCTGAACTCAAGTGAGGGCTGGTACAGCAAAGCAAGAGAATGTTATTCAGTAACAACAGCAGGTCTCAAATGTTGCTTCTGTGTGGTAAGGCAACTCCAGGGATGCTTGAAAAAGAAGTCCTGCTGGGGTGAACCTGGACATGATCTGGCAGCCAGGCCTCCATCCTGGGTCCAATTGCCAATTGTGCCTGTACGTGAGCCCCCAAAACTGGGTGGTCTAATTAGATGGGCAATGATATCTCCAGTCATGCGTAACGGGAACATTCCAGGTTTCCAAGGAATGATTGTCATCTGTCCTTGGAAAAGTCAGAAATGGAGCCTTACATGTCATCTCATTGCCTGTTTATAATGCTGGCTTGAACTAAGAGCTGGGGCTATAAACCAGGTTATAGGATGCTGACTGGGTGTTTCATGCTGTTCAAGAAATTGGCTACCAGATTTCAAGACTGTAGACAAAGGAAGTGTATTGTAAAGATGGCCTCCAACGATGGCCAGACCCCTCTCTCAGGCTGATTAAGAGGGAACCAAACCTGTCTGCTAACACAAACCAACAATACAGAACCCACGCACTCTTTTTATTCTATTTTAAAACCAAACCTGGAGCATTGCAGAAAAAGATTGACGGAGTCATTGAAGTCATGAGTCATAAGTTTGTGGGTTGTTTTCTCTAACCCAGACTATGCAAGAGAGTCCCAAGAAAATCACTGGTTGAAATTGTGGGTAAATGTGGGAAGGGCAAAGTGATATATTATCCCTAAATTGGACATCTGCATAAGGGACAGATTCGCTGATTTGCAACTGAGGCTATCTGAGCAGAGGAAGAGAGTGATAAATATGAAGTTAGTGCAGGTGATGGTAGAATAGCCTGTGCTCCCACTGTTGTCACAGCATGGGTGCATGAATTTCCTGTGAGTCACACAGACACTGCAGAAGGTTTGAGCAAGGTTTGGGGCATCTTGCTGTTACCCCAACTAAGAAGGCTGAGCTGCAGGTAAGTCAGCTCCTGTAGTCAGAAATTGCAGGAGGTTCTTGGAAGATATCAAGTCAGATGTAACTGTCCCATGTTGGAGAGCTGAGGAGTGGGGACCCCCTCACCCATCCTCACTCCCATGCAGGGCCCCCAAAGGATGCATTCAGGCCTGCCACACACAGGGATTTTGGGGGGCAGTGTGAGCCAGAGGAGAGGCAGCAGCAAAAAGAGGATCCTGACAGGTGGCTGTCTGACAAGGGCAGATTGGGTGCAGAGAAAAGATTATTCAGAGGTTATTTTGATTTTAAATTAATACTCCATTTATTAAAAACCCAGTTCTTTCTGAAGCTTTTAAGTTCAGCCTACAGATCTTATTATTCTATTTATAGTTCCAGCCATAATTAACAATTGCTTTTTAAGAAGCTGGAGTTAACTTTTAGTGTCAGTTACAAACTTAGTTCAACTCCTTTAAATATTTTAAGTTGCATTTATACATTAAATTATTATTTTTTTAATTATTTTTATTTATTTTTTATTTTTTTAAACATCTTTATTTGAGTATAACTGTTTTACAATAGTGTGTTAGTTTTTCCTTTACAACAAAGTGAATCAGTTATACATAGACATATGTTCCCATATCTCTTCCCTCTTGCGTCACCCTCCCTCCCACCCTCCCTATCCCACACCTCTAGGTGGTCACAAAGCACAGAGGTGAACTCCCTGTGCTGTGCAGCAGCTTCCCACTAGCTATCTAATTTACATTTGGTAGTGTGTATATGTCCCTGCCACTCTCTCACATCGTCACAGCTTACCCTTCCCCCTCCCCATATCCTCAAGTCCATGCTCTAGTATGTCCGTGTTTTATTCCAGTCCTACCACTAATCTCTTTATGACATTTTTTTTCCTTAGATTCCATATATATGTGTTAGCATACGGTATTTGTTTTTCTCCTTCTGACTTACTTCACTCTGTATGACACACTCCAGCTCTATCCACCTCATTACAAATAACTCAGTTTCATTTCTTTTTATGGCTGAGTAATATTCCATTGTATATATGTGCCACATCTTCTTTATCCATTCATCTGTTGATGGACACTTAGGTTACTTCCATGTCCTGACTATCGTAAATAGAGATGCAATAAACATTTTGGTGCATGACTCTTTTTGAATTATGGTTTTCTCAGGGTATATGCCTAGTAGTGGGATTGCTGGGTCATATGGTAGTTCTATTTGTAGTTTTTTAAGGAACCCCCATACTGTTCTCCATAGTGGCTGTATCAATTTACATTCCCACCAGCAGTGCAAGAGGCTTCCCTTTTCTCCACACCCTCTCCAGCATTTATTGTTTCTAGAGTTTTTGATGATGGCCAATCTGACCGGTGTGAGGTGATATCTCATTGTAGTTTTGATTTGCATTTCTCTAATGATTAATGATGTTGAGCATTCTTTCAGGTGTTTGTTGGCAATCTGTACATCTTTTTTGGAGAAATGTCTATTTAGTTCTTCTGCCCATTTTTGGATTGGGTTGTTTGTTTTTTTGTTATTGAGCTACCTGAGTTGCTTATAAATTTTGGATATGAATCCTTTGTCAGTTGCTTCATTTGCAAATATTTTCTCCCATTCTGAGGGTTGTCTTTTGGTCTTATTTATGGTATCCTTTGCTGTGCAAAAGCTTTTAAGTTTCATTAGATCCCATTTGTTTATTTTTGTTTTTATTTCCATTTCTCTAGGAGATGGGTCAAAAAGGATCTTGCTGTGATTTATGTCATAGAGTGTTCTGCCTATGTTTTCCTCTAAGAGTTTGATAGTGTCTGGCCTTACATTTAGGTCTTTAACCCATTTTGAGTTTATTTTGGTGTGTGGTGTTAGGGAGTGTTCTAATTTCATACTTTTAGAGGTAGCTGTCCAGTTTTCCCAGCACCACTTATTGAAGAGGCTGTCTTTTCTCCACTGTATATCCTTCCCTCCTTTATCAAAGATAAGGTGACCATATGTGTGTGGGTTTATCTCTGGGCTTTCTATCCTGTTCCATTGATCTGTATTTCAGTTTTTGTACCAGTACCATACTGTCTTGATTACTGTGGCCTTGTAGTATAGTCTGAAGTCAGGGAGCCTGATTCCTCCAGCTCCATTTTTCGTTCTCAAGATTGCTTTGGCTATTCGGGGTCTTTTGTGTTTCCATACAAAGAGTGAAATTCTTTGTTCTAGTTCTGTAAAAAATGCCAGTGGTAATTTGATAGGGATTGCATTGAATCTGTAGATTGCTTTGGGTAATAGAGTCATTTTCACAATGTTGATTCTTCCAATCCAAGAACATGGTATATTTCTCCACCTATTTGTATCATCTTTAATTTGTTTCATTAGTGTCTTATAGTTTTCTGCATACAAGTCTTTTGTCTCCTTAGGTAGGTTTATTCCTAGATATTTTATTCTTTTTGTTGCAATGGTAAATGGGAGTGTTTTCTTAATTTCACTCTCAGATTTTTCATCGTTAGTGTATAAGAATGCAAGAGATTTCTGTGCATTAATTTTGTATCCTGCTGTTGTACCAAATTCATTGATTAGTTCTAGTAGTTTTCTGGTAGCATCCTTAGTATTCTCTATGTATAGTATCATGTCATCTGCACATTAAATTATTAAATATACTTAATTTTCTTTTTAAGTTCCCCAGGTGTCTGATTGAACAACAACAACAACAACAACAAAAATCCACCTTTCTATGGGCTTGAATAACTCTTATCAATGTAATAAATTAAACTTGTAAAAAGGTAAACCTTAAGATTTCTTAAATGTTCTAATGCAAATAGATAAACAGTAAGATTTTTAGTTAAAGTTACAAGTTTATTTTTTAAAATTAAATTTTACTGGAGTATAGGTGCTTTACAATGTGTTAATTTCTACTGTACAGCAAAGTGAATCAGCTATACATATACATATATCTCTTCTTTTTATTTATTTATTTATTTATTTATTTATTTTTTTGTGTGTGTGGTACGTGGGCCTCTCACTGTTGTGGCCTCTCCCGTTACGGAGCACAGGCTCCGGACACGCAGGCTCAGTGACCATGGCTCACGGGCCCAGCTGCTCCACGGCATGTGGGATCTTCCCGCACCGGGACACGAACCTGTATCCCCTGCATCAGCAGGCGGATTCTCGACCACTGCGCCACCAGGGAAGCCCTATCTCTTCTTTTTTGGATCTTCTTCCCATTTAGGTCACCACAGAGCACTGAGTAGAGTTCCCTGAGCTATACAGTAGGTTCTCATGAGTTATCTATTTTATACATAGTATCAATAGTGTGTGTATGTCAATCCCACTCTCCCAATTCATCCCCTCCCCATCTTTCCCCCTTGATATCCATGTTTGTTCCCTACATCCGTGTCTCTATTTCTGTCTTGCAAATAAGATCATCTTTACGATTTTTCTAGATTCCACAAATATGTGTTAATGTATGATATTTGTTTTTCTCTTCTTGACTTACTTCACTCTGTATGACAGCCTCTAGGTCCATCCATGTCTCTACAAAAGACCCAATTTCATTCCTTCTTATGGCTGAATAATGTTCCATTGTATATATGTACCACATCTTCTTTATCCATTCCTCTGTTGATGAACATTTAGGTTGCTTCCAGGTCTTGGCTATTGCAAATACTGCTGCAGTGAACTTAGGGTGCATGTGTCTTTTTTTTTGGCTCATTTTAATTTTTTTATTTTTTTAATGTTTATTTGTTATTTATTTATTTATTCTTATTAGTCATCCATTTTATACACATCAGTGTATACATGTCAATCCCAGTCTCCCAGTTCATCACACTCCCAACCCCACCCCCTGCTGCTTTCCCCCCTTGGTGTCCATACGTTTTTTTCTCTACTTCTGTGTCTCAATTTCTGCTCAGCAAACCGGTTCATCTGTACCATTTTCTAGGTTCCACATATACATGTTAATATATGATATTTGTTTTTCTCTTTCTGACTTACTTCACTCTGTATGACAGTCTCTAGATGCATGACGTCTCTACAAATGACCTAATTTCGTTCCTTTTTATGGCTGAGTAATATTGCATTTTATATGTACCACATCTTCTTTATCCATTCATCTGTCGATGGGCATTTAGGTTGCTTCCGTGACCTGGCTATTGTAAATAGTGCTGCAATAAACATTGGGGTGCATGTGTCTTTTTGAATTATGGTTTTCTCTGGGTATATGCCCAGTAGTGGGATTGCTGGGTCATATGGTAATTCTATTTTTAGTTCTTTAAGGAACCTCCATACTGTTCTCCATAGTGGCTCTATCAACTTACATTTCCACCTACAGTGCAAGAGGGTTCCCTTTCCTCCACACCCTCTCCAGCATTTGTTTTTTATAGATTTTCTGATGATGCCCATTCTAACTGGTATGAGGTGATACCTCATTGTAGTTTTGATTTGCATTTCTCTAATAATTAGTGATGTTGAGCAACTTTTCATGTACTTCTTGGCCATCTGTATGTCTTCTTTGGAGAAATGTTTATTTAGGTCTTCTGCCCATTTTTGGATTGGGTTGTTTGTTTTTTTAATATTGAAGTGCATGAGCTGTTTATATATTTTGGAGATTAATCCTTTGTCTGTTGATTCGTTTTGCAAATATTTTCTCCCATTCTGAGGGTTGTCTTTTCATCTTGTTTATGGTTTCCTTTTCTGTGCAAAAGCTTTGAAGTTTCATTAGGTCCCATTTGTTTATTTTTGTTTTTATTTCCATTACACTAGGAGGTGGATCAAAAAATATATTGCTGTGATTCATGTCAAAGAGTGTTCTTCCTATGTTTTCCTCTAAGAGGTTTTTGTTTTTTGTTTTTTGTTTTTTGTGGTACATGAGCCTCTCACTGTTGAGGCCTCTCCCATTGTGGAGCACAGGCTCCAGACACACAGGCTCAGTGGCCATGGCTCATGGGTCCAGCCGCTCCGTGTCATGTGGGATCCTCCCGGACTGGGGCATGATCCCGTATCCCCCTCATCAGCAAGTGGACTCTCAACCACTGAACTACCAGAGAAGGCCCCTCTTCTAATAGTTTTACAGTGCTCAGTCTTACATTTAGGTCTCTAATCCATTTTGAGTTTACTTTTGTGTATGGTGTTAGGGAGTGTTCTAATTTCATTCTTTTACATATAGTTGTCCAGTTTTCCCAGCACCACTTATTGAAGAGACTGTCTTTTCTCTATTGTATATCCTTGCATCTTTTGTTATAGATTAGTTGACCATAGGTGCGTGGGTTTATCTCTGGGCTTTCTATCTTGTTCCATTGACTTATATTTCTGTTTTGGTGTCAGCACCATTCTGTCTTGATTATTGTAGCTTTGAAGTATAGTCTGAAGTCAGGGAGCCTGATTCCTCCAGCTCCATTTTTCGTTCTCAAGATTGCTTTGGCTATTCGGGGTCTTTTGTGTTTCCATGCAAATTGTGAAATTTTTTCTTCTAGTTCTGTGAAAAATGCCAGTGGCAGTTTGATAGGGATTGCACTGAATCTGTAGATTGCTTTGGGTAGTATAGTCATTTTCAGAATGTTGATTCTTCCGATCCAAGAACATGGTATATCTCTCCATCTGTTTGCATCATCTTTAATTTCTTTCATCAGTGTCTTACAGTTTTCTGCATACAGGTCTTTTGACTCCTTAGGTAGGTTTATTCCTATGTATTTTATTCTTTTTGTTCCTATGGTAAATGGGAGAGTTTCCTTAATTTCTCTTTCAGATTTTTCATCATTATGCTATAGGAATACAAGAGATTTCTGTATAGAAATTTTGTATCCTGCAACTTTACCAAATTCTATGATTAGCTCTAGTAGTTTTCTGGTGGCATCTTTAGGATTCTTTGTGTATAGTATCATGTCATCTGCAAACAGTGACAATTTTACTTCTTCTTTACCAATTTGTATTCCTTTTATTTCTTTTTCTTCTCTGATTGCCATGGCTAGGACTTCCAAAACTATGTTCAATATTCGGGGTGAGAGTGGACATCCTTGTCTTGTTCCTGATCTTAGAGGAAATGCTTTCAGTTTTTAACTATTGAGAATGATGTTTGCTGTGGGTTTGTCATATATGGCCTTTATTAGGTTGAGGTAGATTCCCTCTATGCCCACTTTCTGGAGAGTTTTTTAACATAAATGGGCGTTAATTTTGTCAACCACTTTTTCTGCATCTATTGAGATGATCATATGGTTTTTGTTCTTCAATTTGTTAATATGGTGTATCACATTGATTTGCATATATTGAAGAATCTTTGCATCTCTGGGATAAATCCCACTTGATCATGGTGTATGATCCTTTTAATGTGCTGTTGGATTCTGTTTTCTAGTATTTTGTTGAGGATTTTTGCATCTATGATGCAAAAATCATCAGTGATATTGGTCTGTAATTTTCTTTTTTTGTGACGTCTTTGTCTGGTTTTGGTATCAGGGTGATGGTGGCCTCATAGAATGAGTTTGGGAGTGTTCCTCCCTCTGCAATTTTTTGGGAAGAGTTTGAGAAGGATGGGTGTTAGCTCTTCTCTAAATGTTTGATACAATTCACCTGTGAAGCCATCTGGTGCTGGACTTTTGTTTGTTGGAAGATTTTAAATCATTGTTTCAATTTCATTACTTGTGATTGGCCTGTTCATATTTTTTATTTCTCCCTGGTTCAGTCTTGGAAGGTTATACATCTCTAAGAATTTGTCCATTTCTTCCAGGTTGTCCATTTCATTGGCATACAGTTGCTTGTAGTAATCTCTAATAATCTTCTGTATTTCTGCAGTGTCAGTTGTTACATCTCCTTTTTCATTTCTAATTCTATTGATTTGAGTCTTCTCCCTTTTATTCTTGATGAGTCTGGCTAATGGTTTATCAATTTTATTTATCTTCTCAAAGAACCAGCTTTTAGTTTTATTGATCTTTGCTATTGTTTCCTTCATTTCTTTTTCATTTATTTCTGATCTGATCTTTATGATTTCTTTCCTTCTACTAACTTTGGGTTTTGTTTGGTCTTCTTTCTCTAGTTCCTTTAGGTGTAAGGTTAGATTGTTTATATGAGATTTTTCTTATTTCTTGAGGTAGACTTGTAGAGCTATAAACTTCCCTCTTAGAACTGATTTTGCTGCATCCCATAGGTTTTGGATCATCGTGTTTTCATTTTCATTTGTCTCTGGGTATTTTTTTGAGTTCCTCTTTGATTTCTTCAGTGATCTCTTGGTTATTTAGTAACGTACTGTTTAACCTCCATGTGTTTGTGCTTTTTTCCCCTGTAATTGATTTCTAATCTCATAGTTTTGTTGTCAGAAAAGATGCTTGATATGATTTCAATTTTCTTAAATTTACTGAGGCTTGATTTGTGACCCAAGATATGCTCTATCCTCAAGAATGTTCCATACGCACTTGAGAAAAAAGTGTAATCTGCTGTTTTTGGATGGAATTTCCTATAAATATCAATTAAATCTATCTGGTATATCATGTCATTTAAAGCTTGTTTTGTTATTAATTTTTGTTTGGATGATTTGTCCATTGGTGTAAGTGAGGTGTTAAATTCTCCCACTATTATTGTGTTACTGTCAAGTTCCTGTTTTAGAGCTATTAGCAATTGCCTTATGTATTGAGGTTCTCCTATGTTGGGTGCATATATATTTATAATTGTTATATCTTCTTCTTGGATTGATCCCTCTGATCATTACATAGTGTCCTTCCTTGTCTCTTGTAACTTTCTTTAGTTTAAAGTCTATTTTATCTGATATGATTATTGCTACTCTGGCTTTCTTTTGATTTCCATTTGCATAGAATATCTTTTTCCATCCCCTCACTTTGTCTGTATGTGTCCCTAGGTCTGAAGTGGATCTCTTGTAGACAGCATATATATGGATTTTGTTTCTCTATCCATTTAGCAAGCCTGCCTCTTTTGGTTGGAACATTTAATCCATTCATGTTTAAGGTAATTATCGATATGTATGTTCCTATTACTATTTTCTTAATTATTTGGGGTTTGTTTTTTGTAGGTCCTTTTCTTCTCTGTGTTTCCCACTTAGAGAAGTTCCTTTGGCATTTGTTGTAGAGCTGGTTTGGTGGTGTTGAATTCTCTCAGCTTTTGCTTGTCTGTAAAGCTTTTGATTTCCCCATCGAATCTGAATGAGATCCTTGCTGTGTAGAGTAATCTTGGTTGTAGGTTCTTCCCTTTCATCACTTTAAGTATATCATGCCACTCCCTTCTGGCTTGTAGAGTTTCTGCTGAGAAATCAGCTGTTAACCTTACAGGAGTTCCCTTGTATATTATTTGTCATTTTTCCCTTGCTGCTTTCAATAATTTTTCTTTGTCTTTAATATTTGCCAATTTGATTACTATGTGTCTTGGCATGTTTCTCCTTGGGTTTATCCTGTATGGGACTCTCTGCACTTCCTGGACTTGGGTAGCTATTTCCTTTCCCACATTAGGGAAGTTTTCGACTATAATCTCTTCAAATATTTTCTCAGGTTCTTTCTCTCTCTCTTCTCCATCTGGTACCCCTATTATGCGAATGTTTTTGTGTTTAATGTTGTCCCAGAGGTCTCTTAGGTAGTCTTCATTTCTTTTCATTCTTTTTTCTTTATTCTCTTCCACAGCAGTGAATTCTGCCATTTTGTCTTCCAGGTCACTTATCCGTTCTTCTGCCTCAGTTATTCTGTTATTGATTCCTTCTAGTGTAGTTTTCATTTCAGTTATTGTATTGTTCATCTCTGTTCGTTTGTTCTTTAATTCTTCTAGATCTTTGTTAAACATTTCTTGCATCTTCTCGATCTTTGACTGCATTTTTTTCCCGAGGTCCTGTATCATCTTCACTATTATTATTCTGAAGTCTTTTTTTGGAAGTTTGCCTATCTCCATTTCATTTAGTTGTTTTTCTGGGGTTTTATCTTGTTCCTTCATCTGGTACATAGCCCTCTGCCTTTTCCTCTTGTCTATCTTTCTGTGAATGTGGTTTTTGTTCCACAGGCTGCAGGATTGTAGTTCTTCTTGCTTCTGCTGTCTGCCCTCTCGCATGTGTCTTTTTGAATTATGGTTTTCTCTGGGTATATGCCCAGTAGTTGGATTGCTCGGTCATATGGTAGTGTTTTTTTTTAGTTTTTCAAGGAACCTCCACACCATTCGCCATAGTAGCTGTATCAATTTACATTCCCACCAACTATGCATGAGGGTTTCCTTTTCCCCACACCATCTCCAGCATTTATTGTTTGAAGAAGTTCAAATTTATTACTCAATTAACCCTTTTGAAATAGAATCACAAGATTGACCTGCTACTCTAATAGGTAAATTCTCTTAAACAATGCAAGTACCTAAAGCATAAATGTATACAGATTCCTTATAAAAATACCATGCTATAGGTTTAATTCTCTTAAAATTTTTATACTAATTCTAAATCTTGGGGCTAAAAATGTAGTTTCTCACTAATAAAATAATTTGGTCATCCAAGAAATTTGAAGGATACACTTCTCAATAGTTGAAATTGAAAGATAACCAGTTTAGGGTCAAGGGTACATAGCCCTCTGAGCCCACACCATTCAGGTCCCAGGTCACTCATGGAATTCTGAATCCTCCACCTACCTGCTTCTTCACTTGACTGGATTTGTATTTATTTGGCCCTTAAGATATTTATATGCATTCCTGCCTAATTTTTTTCTATCTCTTAGGCCACAAAATTTTATATCTGTAAAAGATAATCAATGGTTTAATTAATTGATCTCCAATTGAATTCTGGATATCTCTATGGCTTGGTCTGTCTCTAACTCACCAACTCCAAGTTCATTCTATGTACAACCTAGGATGACCCTTGCCCTCTTCTTATTCCTGCCTCTCATTACTCAATCCCAATTAAATTGGAACTAGGATAGGAAGAGAGAATAAGGCTCTTCCCCTCTAGTTTATTGAGGCCACAGGTCAAGCCTGAGCTGGAGAGAGGGGAGGAAAGGAGATGAGTATCTTAAATTGGAGTGGCATGGACTTTTTAATAACTGAAAATGAATGGAAAACTCTGGGGTTTTCTTGAGAGGTCAATAAGGGAAAGAATGGGAGAGTCAACAGAGTAGAATTTAAGACAATGATCAGAAAACAAAACTTGTTTGGTGTTTATATATTGTTGAGTTCAAATTGTTCTATAAACATGTACTACTTGAGCAAGGATAAATATTAAGACTTTTATTGAACCTTAAGAAGTGTACGGCTGTAATTGTTTCTGACTCTTAGAATATATGTACACTTGATCTTCCACATCATCTTTGAGTCCCAGTTGCTAATTCTGGAACAAAAAGAAAAATCCCCTTCAGTCTCTCGCTATGCTCTTCTCCTGAGTGATATTTTTCTCCATTACAAAAATGCACAGGAAAGTCTCGGTCAAGAATTCTATATTTCTTGTGTCATCTCCAGATCATACTCATCTCTTCATCATGGTTTCACTCTCATGGCACTGTTTCCATGTCTGAGGTCCCTGATGAGTCCAGCATATTTCTCAACTGTTGAACAAAAATTCATAATGTATCCTGGATATGAATCCCTTGCCAGGGTCCCCAAGAAGATTGAAGCTCTCATCATGCCCTCCCCTTTCTGAGAGCTTTATTCTCCATTTTAATTTAGTTGCCTTTGGAGAAAACAGGTGCCATGATGATTAAAACAACTGGCCAGAATCTGGACAAATCATACAGGCCCAGGACTGCAGGCTCTTTCTTTAATCTATGCCCCAGGCTCCAAGGCTAGAATAGGCCCTGTCCAGGCTCTAGGACTAAGTGAAACCCCACCACCTCACCACAGCTGTGCATCCAAAATAAGGGAGAAACCCACGTACCAAAGTAAGGAGACCAGAAGAGAAAATTAAATCCTTCAGTTGTAATGTGTTAAGTCATTGCAGCACTCAAAGGCAGCCATTCATATCATCCAAGAAGCCCTGAATAAATGTTTTGGTAATGAGACTTGCAGAAAGGAGCTTGTCACCCTGTGATAGTCTTTCTGCAAAGAGTTTGATTTAAGGTTGGTGTCAGAGCATGAACCATGTTAAAATACAATTACAAAAGAAACAGAAATTTCATTAGTGAATTGCAAGGAATAGCTTAGAACTGAAGAGGCTGGTGAGAGGTGATAGGTGTTGGTAGGGAGAAAACGGCGAGAAGAAGCAGTATGTGAAGGGAGAAGCTGATTGTCCCTCTGCGCCACACTGGAAAGAAGATGGTGATGTCGACTTCAGGGACAGGGAGGGATAAAATGATTTCCTCCTTTGAATTGGGATTCATGACCCTCTCAGCGGATCTGACACTTCTACCTCTTACTAGAGTGACCATTAGTATAACTGTAACCCTGTGTCCCCCATCTTTCCACCACCTCCCATCCAACACACATACCCTACTTCTCTATTAATAGGATCTTGATTGGTTGTAGAAAATGCCATTTCTGGGGAATTTGGGTAAAAGGGAATTGGATGACTAGAGGCTGAAAGCCCAACTCTATCATTTACTCTCAGTGGGACCACGTGTGTACCAGTGCCTTATTAGCAAATCACTAAACCCCTTTCTGAATCTGTTTCCTGTCTGTGATAAAGAGGTCCCTGACACATAACAGGCACTCAGTAAACAGTACAAGAATGATTATTACATGGTTCCAAATGGATGGATTAAATCAGTGGTCTCAAAGGTGGGGGATGAATGTAACCCAGGTGTGCAAGATGCCTCAGAGGAGTGTGAGAAGAAAATATTATAATTTCTATTAACATGTACTTTTTATCTAAAAAAGAAGAAAATTAAGCTTCATTTATCATTATTTAATAGATTAGCATAGTTAATTTTGTAAAAGCGCTTAGAAACTTATATGTGGCTAATACACATAATAAGTATTACAGATGGATTTACTATATTTATATAATGTGTGTGTGGTGAGCACTCCAAATTATTTTTTTTTTTTTTTTTTTTTTTGGTATGCGGGCCTCTCACTGTTGTGGCCTCTCCCGTCGCGGAGCACAGGCTCCGGACGCGCAGGCCCAGCGGCCATGGCTCACGGGCCTAGGTGCCCCGCGGCATGTGGGATCCTCCCGGACCAGGGCACGAACCCGCGTCCCCTGCATCGGCAGGCGGATTCCCAACCACTGCGCCACCAGGGAAGCCCTCCAAATTATTTTTAATTATAGAGATATACAATTAAAATTTTTGACACCACTGTATACACAGTTGGTGATCCAGAAGGATAAGGAAAAAGAAAGAGAGAGGGAAAGAAAGGCAAGAAAATAGGAAAATGAGAGATCTCAGTTGGACTAGGGTATCCACAGATGGAGAGTGTTTGCTCTGGGGTACTACCTATTACTCCTCTATCATCACTCACTGGCCAGAGCTTCTCAATTGTGATCTCAACAGTGCAGAAGCCAGCTGCATAGGTGTTTCAATTCCTTTTCTTGAAATTTATTTTTCATTTTATTTTATAATTTATTTTTTATTGAAATACAGTTGATTTACAATGTCATGTTAGTTTCAGGTATACAACATTGTGATTCATATATATATATATTTATATATACATACATATATATAAGCCCATATATATATATGGGCTTTTACAGATTCTTTTCCCTTATAGGTTATTATAAAATATTGAGTATAGTTCCCTGTGCTATACAGTAGGCCCTTATTGATTATTTATTTTACATATAGTAGTATGTATATGTTAATCCCAACCTCCTAACTTATCCTTCCCCCTTTCCCCTTTGGTAACCATAAGTTTGTTTTCTATGTCTGTATCTTTCTGTTTTGTAAATAAGTTCATTTGTATACCTTTTTTTGAAAGATTCCACATATAAGCAATATCATATGATCTTTGTCTGGCTTACTTCACTTAGTATGATAATCTGTAGGTTCATCCATGTTGCTGCAAGTGGTATTATTTTATTATTTTTTATGGCTGAGAAATATTACACTGTATATGTATACTACATCTTCTTTATCCATTCACTTCTCAATGGACATTTAGGTTGCTTCCATGTCTTGGCTATTGTAAATGGTGCTGCAGTGATCATTGGTGTGCATGTTGCTCTATTCCTTTTGAAAGCATAAGAGGCAGTTGCTTTCCTTTGGGAATGGAGGACATCTTCCAAGTCTCATTTCCTGCTCCCTTTCCTCCAGTGGTGGTAGGGAAAGGCAGTTAAAGCATGGGTCTAGTCCTATAAAGATGAGGATCTTTCAACATGCCACTTTTTACTTGATATCTGATGGAATCTCAAAACCAGATGGGATTTCAGGTGCTGGCCAAAGTGGAGTTAGCCCACCACAGCTCATCTCTCCAGATGATTACAATGAAAAACTCTGAGCACAGTAAAAAGAAACAAAACAAAACAAAAGGGAGAGCTTCCAGGCTGGTGACCACATGGAAATGTGGGAAGACAGTTTTGCTCTGAGGGGGCATGGAATCTTCACAGTGCTTCCCCACATACCTTGCCCTATGCATCTCTTCCATCTGGCTATTCCTGAATTATATCCTTTTATAATACACTGGTGATCTACAATGTAGCTGACAGGGTCTTGGTGCTCCAGCTGGGTGTCAGGCCTGATACTCTGAGGTGGGAGAGCTGAGTTCAGGACACTGGTCCACCAGAGACCTCCTGGCCCCACATAATATGAATCAGTGAGAGCTCACCCATAGATCTCTGTCTCAACGCTAAGATCCAATTCCAATCAATGACCAGCAAGCTACAGTGCTGGACACCCCATGCCAAACACCTAGCAAGACAAGAACACAACTTCACTGATTAGCAGAGAGGCTGCCTAAAATCATACTAAGTTCACAGAGGCCCCCAAACACAATACCGAATGCAGTCTTGCCCACCAGAAAGACAAGATCCAACCTTATCCATCAGAACATAGGCACCAGTTCCTTCCAGAGGAAGCCTACACAACACACTGAACCAACCTTATCCACAAGGGGCAGACACGAAAAACAACAGGAAATACGAACCTACACCCTGTGAAAAGGAGACACCAAACACAGTAAGTTAAGCAAAATTAAGAAGACAGAGAAATACACAGCACATGAAGGAACAAGGTAAACACCCACCAGACCAAACAAAAGAAGAGGAAATAGGCAGTCTACCTGAAAAAGAATTCAGAGTAGTGATAGTAAAGATGATCCAAAATCTTGGAAATAGAATGGAGAGAAAACACAAAAAAACTTTTAACAAGAACATAAAAGAACTAAAGAGCAAACAAACAATGATGAACAACGAAACAAATGAAATTAAAAATTCTCTAGAAGGAATCAATAACAGAATAACTGAGGCAGAAGAAAGGATAAGTGACCTGGAAGAAGAAATAGTGGAAATAACTACCACAGAGCAGAATAAAGAAAAAGGAATGCAAAGAATTGAGGACAGTCTCAGAGACATCTGGGACAACATTAAATGCACCAACATTCAAATTATAGGGGTCCCAGAAGAAGAAGAGAAAGAGAAAGGGACTGAGAAAATATTTGAAGAGATTATAGGTGAAAACTTACTTAATATGGGAAAGGAAATAGTCAATCAAGTCCAGGAAGTGCAGAGTCCCATACAGGATAAATCCAAGGAGAAACATGCCAAGACACCTATTATTCAAACTATCAAAAATTAAATACAAAGAAAAAATATTAAAAGCAGCAAAGGAAAAGCAACAAATAACATACATGTGAATCCTCATAAGGTTAACAGCTGATCTTTCAGCAGAAACTCAGCAAGCCAGAACAGAGTGGGAGGACATATTTAAAGTGATGAAAGAGAAAAACCTACAACCAAGATTACTCTACTCAGCACGGATCTTACTCAGATTCAATGGAAAAATTAAAACATTAATAGACAAACAAAAGCTAAAACAATTCAGCACAAACACACCAGCCCTACAAAAAATACTAAAGGAACTTCTCTAGGAAGGAAATACAAGAGAAGGAAAAGACCTACAAAAACAAACCTAAAACAATTAAGGAAATGGTAATAGGAACATACATGTCAATAATTACCTTAAATGTAAATGGATTAAATGCTCCAAACAAAAGACACTGACTGGCTGAATGGGTACAAAAACAAGAAGCATATATATGCTGTCCATAAGATACCCACTTCTGACCTAGGGACAAATACAGATTGAAAGTGAAGAGGTAGAAAAAGATATTCCATACAAATGGAAATCAAAAGAAAGCTGGAGTAGCAATTCTCATGTCAGACCAAACAGATTTTAAAATAAAGACTATTACAACAGAAAAAGAAGGACACTACAAAATGATTAAGGGATCAATCCAAGAAGAAGATATAACAATTGTAAATATTTAGGCACCCAACATAGGAGCACCTCAATACGTAAGGCAAAAGCTAACAGCCATAAAAGGGGAAATTGATACTAACACAGTCATAGGTGGGGACTTTAACACCCCACTTTCACCAATGGACAGATCATACAAAATGAAAATAAATAAGGAAGTACAAGCTTTAAATGATACATTAAATGAGATGGACTTAATTGATAATTATAAGACATTCCATCCAAAAACAACAGAATACATTTTCTTCTCAAGTGCTCATGGAACATTCTCCAAGATAGGTCATACCTTGGGTCACAAATCAAGCCTTGGTAGGGCTTCTCTGGTGGCACAGTGGTTGAGAGTCTGCCTGCCGATGCAGGGGACATGGGTTCATGCCCCGGTCCGGGAGGATCCCACATGCCTCAGAGTGGCTGGGCCCATGAGCTATGGTCGCTGAGCCTGCATGTCCAGAGCCTGTGCTATGCAACGGGAGAGGCCACAACAGTGAGAGGCCCTCGTACAACAACAACAACAACAAAAAAAGGGAAATCAAGCCTTGGTAAATTTAAGAAAATTGAAATTGTATCAAGTATCTTTTCCAACAACAATGCTGTGAGACTAGATATCAATTACAGGAAAAAATATGTAAAAAATACAAACACATGGAGGCTAAACAATACACTACTTAATAGTCAAGAGATCACTGAAGAAATCAAAGAGGAAATCAAAATGTACCTAAAACAAATGACAATGAAAACACAACGACCCAAAGCCTATGGATGCAGCAAAAGCCATTCTAAGAGGGAAGTTTATAGCAATACAATCCTACCTCAAGAAACATCTTAAATAAACAACCTAACCTTACTCCTAAAGCAATTAGAGAAAGAAGAACCAAAAAACCCCAAAGTTAGCAGAAGGAAAGAAATCAAAAAGATCAGATCAGATATAAATGAAAACGAAATGAAGGAAATGATAGCAAAGATCAATAAAACTAAAAGCTGATTCTTTGAGAAGATAAACAAAATTGATAAACCATTAGCCAGACTCATCAAGAAAAAAAGGAAGAAGACTCAAATCAATAGAATTAGAAATGAAACAGGAGAAGTAACAACTGACACTACAGAAATACAAAGGATCATGAGAGACTACTACAAGCAACTATAAGCCAATAAAACGGACAACCTGGAAGAAATGCACAAATTCTTAGAAAAGCACAACCTTCTGAGACTGAGCCAGGAAGAAATAGAAAATATAAACAGACCAATCACAAGCACTGAAATTGAAACTGTGATTAAACATATTCCAACAAACAAACGCCCAGGACCAGATGGCTTCACAGGTGAATTCTACCAAACATTTAGAGAAGAGCTAACACCTATCCTTCTCAAACTCTTCCAAAATATTGCAGACAGAGGAATACTCCCAAACTCATTCTACAAGGCCACCATCACCCTGATACCAAAACCAGACAAAGATGTCACACAAAAAAGAAAACTATAGGCCAATATCACTGATGAACATAGATGCAAAAATCCTCAACAAAATACTAGCAAAAAGAATCCAGCAGCACATTAAAAGGATCATACACAATGATCAAGTGAGGTTTATCCCAGGAATTTCAAGGATTCTTCAATATATGCAAATAAATCAATGTGATACACCATATTAACAAATTGAAAGAGAAAAACCATATGATCATCTCAATAGATGCAGAAAAACATTTGACAATATTCAATACCCATTTATGATAAAAACCCTCTAGAAAGTAGGCATAGAGGGAACTTACCTCAACATAACAAAGGCCATATATGACAAAGCCACGACCAATATCGTTCTCAGTGTTGAAAAACCGAAGCCATTTCCACTAAGATCAGGAACAAGATAAGGTTGCCCACTCTCACCACTCTTATTCAACATAGTTTTGGAAGTTCTAGCCACAGCGATCAGAGAAGAAAAAGAAATAAAAGGAATCCAAATAGGAAAAGAAGAAGTAAAGCTGTCACTGTTTGCAGATGACATGATACTATACATAGAGAATCCTAAGGATGCTACCAGAAAACTACTAGAGCTAATCAATGAATTTGGTAAAGTTGCAGGATACAAAATTAATGCACAGAAATCTCTGGCATTCTTATACACTAATGATGAAAAATCTGAGAGTGAAATTAAGAAAACACTCCCATTTACCATTGCAACAAAAAGAATAAAATACATAGGAATAAACCTACCTAAGGAAACAAAAAACTTGTATACAGAAAACTATAACACACTTGTGACAGAAATTAAAGATACAAACAGATGGAGAGAATACTGTGCTTTTGGATTGGAAGAATCAATATTTTGAAAGTGACTATACTACCCAAAGCAATCTGCAGATTCAGTGCAATCCCTATCAAACTACCAATGACATTTTTCACAGAACTAGAACAAAAAATTTCACAATGTGTATGGACACACAAAAGACCCTGAATAGCCAAAGCAATCTGGGGAAAGAAAAACGGAGCTGGAGGAATCAGGCTCCTTGACTTCAGACTATACTACAAAGCTACTGTAATCAGGACAGTATGGAACTGGCACAGAAACAGAAATATGGATCAGTGGAACAGGATAGAAAACCCAGAGATAGACCCACATACATGTGGTCATCTTACCTTTGATAAAGGAGGCAAGAATATACAACGTAGAAAAGACAGCCTCTTCAACAGTGGTGCTGGGAAAACTGGAGAGTTACAGGTAAAAGAATGAAATTAAAACACTCTCTAACATCATACACAAAAATAAAGTCAAAATGGATTAAAAGCCTAAATGTAAGGAGAGACAGTATAAACCTCTTAAAGGAAAACATAGGCAGAACACTCTATGACATAAATCACAGCAATATCCTTTTTGACCCACCTCTTAGAGAAATGGAAATAAAAACAAAAATAAACAAATGGGACCTAATTAAACTTAAAAGCTTTTGCACCGCAAAGGAAATCATAAACAAGATGAAAAGACAACCCCCCTATGGTATTTGTTTTTCTCTTTCTGACTTCACTCTGTATGACATACTCTACGTCCACACAGTATGCTAACACATATATATGGAATCTAAAAAAAAAAAAATGATTATGAAGAACCTAGGGGCAAGATGGGAATAAAGATGCAGACCTACTAGAGAATGGAGTTGAGGACACGGGGAGGGGGAAGGGTAAGTTGGGACAAAGTGAGAGAATGACATGGACATATATACACTATGAAATGTAAAATTTATAGTTAGTGGGAAGCAGATGCATAGCACAGGGAGATCAGCTCGGTGTTTTGTGATCACCTAGAGGGGTGGGATAGGGAGTGTGGGAGAGAGATGCAAGAGGCAAGAGATATGGGGATATATGTATACTTATAGCTGATTCACTTTGTTATAAAGCAGAAACTAACACAACATTGTAAAGCAATTATACTCCAATAAAGATGTTAAAAAAAAAAGACAACCCTCAGAAATGGAGAAAATATTTGCAAATGAAGCAACTCACAAAAGATTAATCTCCAAAATTTACAAGCAGCTCAATATCAAAAAAACAAACAACCAAATCCAAAAATGGGCAGAAGACCCAAATAGTCATTTCTCCAAAGAGGATATACAGATTGCCAACAAACATATGAAAGGATGTTCAACATCAATAATCATTAGAGAAATGCAAATCAAAACTACAATGAGGTATCACCTCACACCAGTCAGAATAGCCATCATCAAAAAATCTACAAACAATAAATGCTAGAGAGGGTGTGGAGAAAAGGGAATCCTCTTGCACTGTTGGTGGGAATGTAAATTGATACAGCCACTATGGAGAACAGTATGGAGGTTCCTTAAAAAATGAAAAATAGAACTACCATACGACCCAGCAATCCCACTACTGGGCATATACCCTGAGACAACCATAATTCAAAAAGAGTCATGTACCACAATGTTCATTGCAGCTCTATTTACAATAGCCAGGACATGGAAGCAACCTAATTGTCCATCAATAGATGAATGGATAAAGAAGATGTGGCACAGATATACAATGGAATATTACTCAGCCATAAACAGAAATGAAATTGAGTTATTTGTAGTGAGGTGGATGGACCTAGAGTCTGTCATACAGAGTGAAGTAAGCCAGAAAGAGAAAAACAAATACCCTATGCTAACACATATATATGGAAAAATATTTTTTTAAAAAGGTCATGAAGAACCTAGGGGCAGGGTGGGAATAAAGACGCATTCCTACTAGAGAATGGACTTGAGGATACTGGGAGGGGGAAGGGTAAGCTGGGACAAAGTGAGAGAGTGGCATGGACATATATTCACTACCAAATATAAAATACATAGCTAGTGGGAAGAAGCCGCATAGCACAGGGAGATCAGCTCGGTGCTTTGTGACCACCTAGACGGGTGGAAAAGTGAGGGTGGGAAGGAGGGAGATCCAAGAGGGAAGAGATATGGGGATATATGTATATGTATAGCTGATTCACTTCTGTTATAAAGCAGGAACTAACACACCATTGTAAAGCAATTATACGCCAATAAAGATGTTAAAAAAAACCACACAATACCATTTGCAATCACTCCAAAGAAAATGAAATGTTCAGGTCTAAATTGAATAAAATGTACACAATTTGTGTGTTAAAAATTACAAAACTGATGGAAAAAATCAAAAACCTAAATAAATGGAGAGATACAGGTATTGCTTTCTGCCTGTTATCAGAGTTTTTTTTTTCTGTGTTTACCTCTCCACCTCCACCACCTCCACTTGGGGTACATTAGAGGTCAAGAGGGCACCAGGGGGAGACATCATAGGCACCTCATAATGCCATGATTTTATTTCCATCTGTGACAATTTACATTAGGTTCCACTGATCTCATTCTTCGAAACCTAAACCATTTGTGAGCTCACAAATGGTACTGGTAGCCATTTCTAGTTAATGTTTCTAGAACTCATTAATTCAACAAATACTTATTGGTCACCCACCAATAATGCACTCAGTGCTGTGGGTACAGAAAAACAGACACAATGCCTTTCATAGGAGATTAAAAAAAATTTATTTTTAAATATCCAGTGCCTACTTGAAAAGATCTAATCTCATAGCTTCTATAGTGATCAATAGGATAAATCTCAGCTTAGGAAGGTACAAATGAAAAAGAGTGTTTTTGTAGAAAAATTAACCCAAATCTTAGTTTTCTTCTGAGGCTAATACATTTAGTGAAAATACACGAAAATGTGCTGTTTTCACAACTCTTTTTCTTCTAAATTGATTCAGAGATCTAGGAGTTTGTTGTTCCTTCCTATTGGTGTTCCAGGGCCTGATCGATCTGTCTCAACTGTGCCCTGAGTACTCACACCAGGCCAGCTTAATAATATGCTGACTCATTATCATTCTTGACCAGCCAACCAAATCTTACTCCAAGGACATCACTGAATGCAGTCACCATTGAGGTAAATTCTGAGCCAAAATGCTACCCATCCCTAGCTCAGGATCTGTGGAATATGGAGCAAGAAGGGTCAGTTAGATCTTGATTCAAATCCTCCCATCTCTTATCTCCTCTGTGACTGGGTCCAGTTCTATAAGCTCACTGGATCCTCAAATTCCTTTCTATGATGGAGATATAAAAGAAAAAAATCTTCTTTATGGGGATAATAGAAAATTTAAATGAACTAAACATTAGTCAGAGTTGCAAAGCGTGTAAATATGTACTTGAGAAAACATTCAATTTCTCCCTCACAATCCTCTGCTCTTCCAACATGGACAAGTTACTCTGGGGTTCTTCTCCAAAGTTAGAGAGGTCTTGGCTCCCCTGAAACAGGCCCAGGTAAGTCTTACATGTCCAAAATTTCTCCTCAATCAGACCAGTTTAGATAGAAACCTACACATCTCATCTTAACCATTTCAACCCACCCCCCTCTTCAACCCAGGTTAGTCCCCAGCACCCTGTCCTCTCTGGGATCCTAACATCTCTAACCACACATTCAGTATATGATTTCCTGGGCCAGCATGGGTACCACGTGCATGCTGAGGCTCTCTACCCAGTTCTTGTATAGCTCCAGCCTCAGGATGGGTACCACCTCCCAGTTTCATCAAACGATATGGTCCTTAGTGAAATATTGATATTTTGCCTACATGTTCAGTTAGTCTCCCAGTAGAAGGAAAGACTAGGCCATCAAGCTCTTAGACATAACCTCACATGTGATATTGTATTCACTGCTCCTTGATATAAATAAGAAAGCCACAGGTCCCCCAAATTTATTCCCACCCTAACTGGGCTAATTATACCTCTTCTATGTTTCCACTGGCTTGCTCTGGGCATCTCAGTCATTGCATTTAACTCTCTGGAGTACAGGTCCATTCACCCATCAGCCAGTCTCACCCAGCAAAACGTGAACTCCTTCATGGCTGGGAAGGTGTTTTGTTCATCTTTATATGTCCAGTAGCCAGCACAGTGCATGCCATGTGTGCCCAATAAATATTTGTTGAATGAATTAAATAAGTCCCCTAAATGAATGAAAAATTCCTATAAGCATGCCATCTAAACACTGTACCTCTGAGCACGTAGGCCTAGCATTTCCCCATGGTGTCATAAATGGATGAGGCTGCCTGAACAATTGTACAGGATAAACTGGCTGCCTTCTGGGCTTTTCTCTTAAATGCAGACTGCTATCAAGGCTGCTAATACTGTTTCCCTGGGTGTACCACAGAGGATGCCAGGCTTTATTAATCTAAGGTGTTTGCTTCATGTAACAACTTGCTTCTTAATGAGCTTGTTTATCTCACCATCTTGGATGCTAATATTGTTGAGAGGGAAGCATGCTGATTAACTGTTACCAAGCAAAGATGAAAATCTCCAGGGAGAGCATCAAATACATTCTATGTGTTAACAATTAGTCAATATCTAAGCTCTCTTTCAAGAGAAAAGAAAAGAAAGGGAATAAAGGGAAAGGAATGGCTTTAAGATGAGCAATAAAAAGTTGTTTGTACTTTCTTTTCTAAGCTTCTGGCAAGGTCCATGAAGCAAACTGATAATCTTAAACTCTGTCTTGCAGGTTGAGGCCAGGGACTTACTGGGCTACTGGCTCACCCCTCAGCCACCCACTCTGCAGGAAAACATACTCTGAATACAAAGGCAAGGTTGAAGGTTGAACAGTCCATCCTTATCAATGTTTCAATTTGTAATTTGAGAAACAGAGCACTTCCCTCAGAGAATGGCTTCTGTGCTGGTTATTCCCTATTTGCTAACTGCCTCCCTCCCCATTCTCCTATCTCCTCTGCCTTACTCTGGGACCCAGAGGCTGGCTTCCTTCCCTCTGGCTTTTGCTGGATTTGGCCACCAGTCAGCAGTACAAGATCAGAGGGTGGGAAGTCCGAGTCCTCTCATGTCCCACCTTGCTGTGATGTCCAGTTCCCTAGCAGGAACTGCCTGTTTCCAGGGCTGCTGTTCCTCTCTGCTGGCTCTCATTGAGCTCCAGTACACAATCTCTTTCCCTTTCCCCTGAGTCCTTGGGGCTGTAACAAACTCCTACTGTGGGTAATCTCTGGGTGCCTCAATTTATCTTCTCTTTGGCTTTAACCTTGCCCACACCTCCTTAAACGGAACTTTTACTCAAATTTCTTACTTTGAGCCATCTGAGATGAATACCTATACACCCTACTGTCTCAAGTCAGAGGATGTGGTCCCTTTTTATTCTTTTTCATATCGTGTCCCTCTACGGTGTTTTCACATTTTGCAAAATATTTCCAATTCCAGCACATCTCAGCCCCACAGGGATTCTGTGACCTAGGCAGATTGGGTTGTTATCCCCATTTTTTACCCTCCATCAGATAAGAAAGCTGAGACTCAGAGGCTAGTCACATAGGCCTCTCCCATGGAGGGAAAACCTTATTGGAAAAATAACACATCAATCCACACTGAAACTAGAAAATTTAAATCATTCTCTATCCTCTTTTCTCTCAAAGTTCCTGAGAAGGTGAGAGGGAATGGGAACAAAGCACAAAAGGAGAGATGGACCTTCAATGGAAGCAGGGGCATTGCTTCCATTTAAACAGGCTGGAAGGCAGGATATATGGCTACAGATGCAGTGGTTTGGAAGAACTGGCTGGATGAGAAGGACCTTATTTTTTTCCAACTGTATCTTTGAAATAAGATCACCAGCTAGGGGATAGTGGCAGAGACTGGAGGGAAAGGAAGGAAGGTGTAAAAGAGTCATCTCAGAGAGTGGGAAGGTGAATTTCTACATTTAGGAAAATATAGTTGGATTGTTTGGCTAATGTATTCTTTTGAGATTTTTGGTAATAAGTTTGAAGAAGTCCACTAAGCAGAGTTCTGTGTGTGTTTTCTTCACCCTCTCCTTCCTTCTCTCGGTCTCTCTCTACAATTCTCAGCTTCTCTGCTGTGGGCATACAGTAAATGGATGCTTGATTTTAACCAAGTTGGAACTTTGCCAGTTGTTTACCAGAAGGGATGGGGAGAGAAGTTAAAATTTTTTTATAAAGGAGTGGCTTCAGTACTAGAATATGGAATCCAGGTAAAGAAGAAATAATGACATGATAAAGATAAGGACAGTAGAAAAACTGGTAGGCCCAATGGTTGGTGATCTTCATGGGGTAGAAGGTAACACTTGAGTAAATTAGCTGAAAGTGTAGAACTTTGTGCTTGGAATCAAGATTTTGGATGATCTTGTTATGCTCAATGTCTTATCTTTTTTTTAACCTTAGCATTTAGCACAGTGCTTGGCATATAGCCAGAAGCACCAGAATGAAGTTTGCAAAAGTGGATGAATTGTCAGTATCAGGAGAAACCACCCTGTGGAAGGGACAGATATTTTCCCTCTGCTGTTTATTTATTTTATATGCACATTGCCAGTCAGCCTTTTCTCCTTGCTCTATCCCTGTCTCCTTTCTCTCTCTCTCTCCCCCTCTCTCTCTCTCTCTCTCTTTCTCTCTCTCTCTTTCTCTCTCTCTCTCTCTCTCTCTCTCTCTCTCTCTCTCTCTCTCTCACACACACACACACACACACACACACACACACACACACACACAGACACGTGAGTACTGCAGCAGCAATCATCTGCTTTCTGTTTCCCTGAACTTCTGACTATCTAGTGGCTTATTTCAACCTACCCACCTGAGCCTAAAATGCCATGCCCTCTGTTTCCTGTAATGGCCCTATCATTTCCTCAATGAAATTTTTCTGAAGTCCTTCAGCCAAAATAGTACTGTTTCTCTCACACCCATGGCATATCATTGGAGCCAGTGTATGGCACTTGCTTCATTTTGCCTTAATGACTGATTTTATTTGTCTTTGCCACATGAGGAGAGTTTCCAAATCTGATTAGGTTTTGTGTGCCCCATGATCCCTCTACAAATCTTTGTTGAGTAAATAAACAAATAACTGGAGTTTTCCAAAGAAAGGCACTATCTAATGGTAAGTCAACCAGGTTCTGGTTTAGGGTGAAGGAAACAATAGACATAATGAAGAGTGAGCTTTTCTGGAGCTCAGAGAACAAAGTAAATCCCTGTATTTATCAGCAGAGAGAGAAATTGAAAGTATTGACTCAAAGAATCAGGCTATTAGGTTAACATTTCCATAATGACAGAATAGGAGCCCTAGCACTCTGCTTCTCTGTGTTCCTCCAGCTGCTTCTTGATCTCTGGCCACAACAAATCTACTAATGTTTGCTCGATATATTAAAATTAATAATAGCAACAATAACAGCTAACATCTGTATAGTGTTTAATTGTGCTTTTCACACTTGTCCTGGTTATTTCCCACATTCTGTGAAGTTCATTTGTAAATACCCATTTTTATTTGTAAAAACCCATTTTTATAGGCAAACAAACTGAGGCACAAAGAGATTATGCTATTTGTCTAAGGATATATCACTGGTAAGTAAGTAAATGAAAATCTCAGATCCAAATCATGTGAATCCAAATCTCATAGGTTTTAATTTTTTAAATTATTTCTTAAAGAATCCCCGTGATGCCACAAGGGTATGTATTGCTCTGAATTTCATACTGGAGGATTGGGAGATGGAGGCCCAAAGGAAATTGGTTAACACAAACCCAGAGAACCCAGGTCTCTCGTCGCTCAACCCAGAACATCTCCAGCCAAGACACAGCACACCTCTAGGTAGTAAGAACATGGAGAACCCTTCCAACTTTTCATTCTGAATCTTCTATTCTTCATTAGTAACGGGACCCATATCTTGAGTTCTAAGGTAATTCATTAAAAATGGGCCCATCACTTCCATGGAGAAAGTGACTCCCAGTCGAGGAAAATTGACCACATGAAAGAGATCCTTGAAAGAGAGTCATTTTGAGGTCAGAGGTGAGGGGTTATCCCAGCTTCCTGAGTCTGGAGGGTCACTGGGGGTGAGAGTTTTAGCTATAGGCTTAACATGAGGCAGGAGCAAAGAAATTTAAAAAGAAAAAAGATGGAAGTAGAAGTAGATTCTTAAAAATCCTGCAGTTTTTTTTAATGGAAGTATGATGAAAGGCTAGTGTGAAGAAGAAAAAGAAAAGAGATATAAAAATTAATTCACAGGAGGCAGATACCTGCACATAAAGAAATGAGAGTAGGAAGTTCACTCAATATTTGTTTCAGTTCCCACATCCATGAAATGAGTTGGGACCATCTTTCCCTGCATAACTGAGGGATTATTTTCAGGATCCAGCAAGATCATGTGATGATCTTGATGTACTACTGCAGCCAACGATTGCCTCGAGGCCACTAGTAGCCATCTGTGCCATGTGTGCCTGCCGCCAATTAATGTGACTCTGTCTCTCAAACCAGGACCCAAGAATATTCTCAAGAGTGTAAGTGATTCTACAAGAAGTTTTATATTTTACATTTACATTTTGATAGTAATCTAAAAGATCTTCATCTAACCATTTTTAAAAAAACATCTAAATAAAACCTCATGACCTAGTTCTGCCCGTTGATCCCTGGTACCCACATGTAGGCTTGTATATAATGGCTTTGCTGGTTTGTCCTCTTCTCCTTGACCTCTCAAAGCGAGAATGTCCCCTGCCTTTACTCTGTTGATGCCTCTGACTCTGCTCCTTGGTCCTTTTCTCTTCTTTATTTATACTCACTCATTTAGTGATCTTATCCAATCACATGGCCTTAAGTATCATATATGAGCTGACAACACCCAAATGTATACCTCTGACCCAGAGCTCTCTCCTGAACCTCAGCCCAACTGCCTATTCAACACCTCCACTTGGATATCCTATCGGGTGACCTTATGTCTCGGGTGAACTGAGACAGTTCTGAATGACTCCTGTTGCTCCAGCATGATTATTAATAGTGTCTCCTTTCTCCTCCACACTCAAAAGTGTCCTGGTTTGGACAGTAAGTTATATGATCACCCTGCCAACAGGCTTCCAAAACTTAACACGTCCAAACTGAATGCTTGATCTCCACAAAATGGCCCCATCCACTTGTCTTCCCTATTCCAGTCGAAGGCAGCTAAATCCATCCAGTTGTCAAGCCAAAGACTCTTAGTCCCTCTTTTTCTTTCACTCCACCTTCAAACCAAAGGGAAAATCCCTTGATTCTTCAAATCTGACCATTAGCTGTACCCCCTCGGCTGCTACCATCCTGGCCTGTACCACCACAATCTTTCTTACACCTCTTTGCAAAGGTCTTCTAATCCAGCCCTCTTCCCTACAGTATAACCTCAACACAAAAGCCAGGGTGCTATAACTTAACGGTAGCTCAGACATATCATGCCTCAACTTAGAGGCCTCCAATGAGATCCATTTCTTCCAGAGTAAAAGCCAGAGTCCTTACAATGACCCATGGGGGCCCAGGAGATCTGGCTTCCCCATTACCTCTCTGACTACTTTCCCCCATCACTCACTCCCATCTGGCAATACCAGCCTCTTTGCCAGGCACTTGCAGCCTCAGTACTGGCTCTTCCCTCTCCCTGCAAATATTTTTCACCTCTTTCAAGTCTTTGCTAAAATTTAACTTTCTCGATGAGTCCTAATGGTGCCATTCTATTTTAAATTGCAGCACTCGACCACATCCCCACCCCAATTCTCAATCCATGTACCTTGTTTATTTTTTTCTCTTCATAACACTTCTTAGTTTCTTACACACTATACACTTTACATATTTATTAATCTTCTTGTTTATTGACTGTCTCCCCCATTACAATGTAAGCTCCACAAGGGCAAAGGTATTTCTTTCTGTTTTGTTCAGTGATGTAGTTTTAGTGCAGTTTTTAGTGTAGAACACTCTCTGGAACATAGTAGGTGCTCAGTAAATAATTTTAAATAATACTGTCTTATTTGCCCTAAGCTAAGAAGAAAATAATTTAGGAGGATGTATTACAGAAATGATGTCTTCTTATAAGTGAAAAGCATATGATGTCACAGAGTAAAAGTTTCACACTTGTTTGACTTTTAAAAAGTAGTGACAGAAATGAGTCCTCATGTGGCAGATGAGAGATAAGCATGATGAACTCAAAAGAATTACCCCTTAGCACTCAGTACCTTATTCACTTTTAGAGGATCAAATTATTTTAACAACCCAACATTAACCATCACATTAAAGTAATGCCCATTTGAATTGAATTACACTGTAGCTTCATTTAGACTTTATTTATAAATTTATTTTGGTTTTATAATTGTATAGAAATTAATAAACATAAGAAGTAGTTTCATATATACTCATTATTTAAAACACACACAAAATAATAATTTAAGTTAGTCCTCTGGATCCATAGAAGATTTTCTTCCTTTAAAAAAGACCCATAGGATACCTTCAAGATGACGGAGGAGTAAGACGTGGAGGTCACCTTCCTCCCCACAAATACATCAGAAACACATCTACACGTGGAACAACTCCTACAGAACACCTACTGAACGCTGGCAGAAGACCTCAGACTTTCCAAAAGGCAAGAAAATCCTCACATATCTGGGTAGGGCAAATGGAAAAAGAGAAAACAGAGACAAAAGAGTAGGGACGGGACCTGCACCTCTGGGAGGGAGCTGTGAAGGAGGAAAAGTTTCCACACACTAGGAAACCCCTTCACTGGTGGAGACGGGGGTTGGTGGAGGGGAAGCTTCAGAGCCATGGAGGAGAGCACAGCAACAGGGGTGCAGAGGGCAAAGCGGAGAGATTCCCACACAGAGGACCGGTGCCGATCAGCACTCACCAGCCCAAGAAGCTTGTCTGCTCACCCACCGGAATGGGTGGGGCCTGGGAGCTGAGGCTTGGGCTTCGGTCGGATCCCAGGGAGAGGACTGGCAGCGCGAACACAGCCTGAAGGGGTTAGTGCACCACGGCTAGCCGGGAGGGAGTCTGAGAAAAAGTCTGGAACTGCCTAAGAGGGAATAGACCATTGTTTCAGGGTGTGTGAGGAGAACGGATTCAGAGCACCGCCTAAATGAGCTCCAGAGATGGGCACGATCCATGACTATCAGTGTGGAGACCAGAGATGTGGATGAGACGCTAAGGCTGCTGCCGCTGCAACCAAGAAGCCTGTGTGCGAGCACAGGTCACTATCCACACCTCCCGTCCTGGGAACCTGTGTAGCCCGCCACTGCCAGGGTCCCATGATCCAGGGACAACTTCCCCGGGAGAATAGACGGCGCACCTCAGGCTGGTGCAACATCATGCTGGCCTCTGCCACCGCAGGCTCACCCTGCATTCCGTACCCCTCCCTCCCTACAGCCTGAGTGAGCCAGAGACCCCTAATCAGCTACTACTTTAACCCCGTCCTGTCTGGGTGGGAAACAGATGCCCTCAGGCAACCTACATGCAGAGGCTGGGTCAAATCCAAAGCTGAACCCCAGGAGCTGTGCGAACAAAGAAGGGAAAGGGAAATCTCTCCCAGTAGCCTCAGGGGCAACAGATTAAATCTCCACAATCAATTTGATGTACCCTGCATCTGTGGAATACCTGAATAGACAATGAATCATCCCAAAATTGAGGCAGTGGACTTTGGGAGCAACTATAGACTTGGGGTTTGCTTTCTGCATCTAATTTGTTTCTGGTTTTATGTTTATTTTAGTTTAGTATTTAGAGTTTATTATTGGTAGATTGGTTTATTGATTCAGTTGCTCTCTTCCTTAAAAAAAATATATTTTTCCCTTTTTTCTCTTTTTGTGAGTGTGCATGTGTATTTTTCTTTGTGTGATTTTGTCTGTATAGCTTTGCTTTTACCATTTGTCCTAGGGTACTGTCTGTCCTTGTATTATTTTGTTTTGTTTTGTTTGTTTGTTTGTTTAAAGTATAGTTTTTAGAGCTTGTTATCATTGGTGGATTTGTTTGGTTGCTCTCTTCCTTCTCTATTTCTTTTATTATGACTTTAATTTTTAAATTTTTAATAATTTTTTTAAATGACTTTATTTTAATTACTTAATTTATATCTTTTTTCACCCCTTTACTTCAGAGCTGTGTGGCTGACAGAGGCTTGGTGCTCTGACCAGTTGTCAAATCTGTGCCGCTGAGGTGGAAGAGCCACAGTCAGGACATTGGTTCACCTGAGACCTCCTGGCTCCACGTAATATCAAATGTCAAAAGCTCTCCCAGAGAACTCCATTTCAATGCTAAGACCCAGCTCCAGTAAACAACCAGCAAGTTACAGTGCTGGACACCCTATGCCAAACAACTAGCAAGACAGGAACACAACCCCACCCATTAGCAGAGAGGCTGCCTAAAATCATAATAAGATCACAGACACCCCAAAACACACCACTGGAAACAGTTCTGCCCACCAGAAAGAAAAGATCCACCCTCATTCACCAGAACATAGGCACCAGTCCCCCCCACCAGGAAGCTTACACAACCCACTGAACCAACCTTAGCCACTGGGGGCAGACACCAAAAACAACAGGAAATACAAACCTGCAGCCTGTGAAAAGGAGACCCCAAACACACTAAGTTAAACAAAGTGAGAAGACATAAAAACACACAGCAGATGAAGGAGCAAGATAAAAACCCACCAGACCAAACAAATGAAGAGGAAATAGGCAGTCTACCTGAAAAAAATTCAGAGTAATGATAGTAAAGATGATCCAAAATTATGGAAATAGAATGGAGAAAATACAAGAAGCGTTTAACAAGGACCTAAATTAACTAAAGAGCAAACAAGCAATGATGAACAACACAACAAACGAAATTAAAAATTCTCTAGAAGGAATCAATAGCAGAATAACTGAGGCAGAAGAATGGATAAATGACCTGGAAGATAAAATAGTGGAAATAACTACCACAGAGCAGAATAAAGAAAAAGGAATGCAAAGAATTGAGGACAGTCTCTGAGACATCTGGGACAACATTAAATGCACCAACATTTGAATTATAGGGGTCCCAGAAGAAGAAGAGAAAAAGAAAGGGACTGAGAAAATATTAGAAGAGATTATAGTTGAAAACTTCCTTAACATGGGAAAGGAAATAGTCAAGTCCAGGAAGCACAGAGAGACCCATACAGGATAAATCCAAGGAGAAACATACCAAGACACATATTAATCAAACTATCAGAAGTTAAATACAAAGAAAAATATTAAAAGCATCAAGGCAAAAACAAGAAATAACATACAAGGGAATCCCCATAAGGTTAACAGCTGATCTTTCAGCAGAAACTCTGCAAGCCAGAACACAGTGGCAGGACATATTTAAAGTGATGAAATGGAAAAACCTACAACCAAGATTACTCTACCCAGCAAGGATCTCACTCAGATTCGATGGAGAATTTAAAACCTTTGCAGACAAGCAAAAGCTAAGAGAATTCAGCACTAACAAACCAGCTTTACAACAAATGCTAACAGAACTTCTCTAGGCAGGAAACACAAGAGAAGGAAAAGACTTACAATAACAAACCCAAAACAATTAACAAAATGGTAATAGGAACATACATATCAATAACTACCTTAAATGTAAATAGATTAAATGCTCCAACCAAAAGACATAGACTGGCTGAATGGATAGAAAAACAAGACCCGTATATATGCTGTCTACATGACACCCACTTCAGACCTAGGGACACATACAGGCTGAAAGTGAGGGGATGCAAAAAGATATTCCATGTAAATGGCAATCAAAAGAAAGCTGGAGTAGCAATTCTCATGTAAGAAAAAATAGACTTTAAAATAAAGACTATTACAAGAAACAAAGAAGGACACTACGTAATAATTAAGGGATCAATCCAAGAAGAAGATATAACAATTGTAAATATTTATGCACCCAGCATAGGAGCACCTCAATACATAAGGTAAATGCTAACCACCATAAAAGGGGAAATTGGCAGTAACACAGTCATAGGAGGGGACTTTAACATCCCACTTTCACCAATGGCCAGAGCATCCAAAATGAAAATAAATTAGGAAACACAAGCTTTAAATGATACATTAAATGAGATGGACTTAATTGATATTTAAAGGACATTCCAGCCAAAAACAACAGAATACTCTTTCTTCCCAAGTGTTCATGAAACACGCTCCAGGATAGATCATATATTGGGTCACAAATCAAGCCTTGGTAAATTTAATAAAATTGAAATCATACCAAGTATCTTTTCCAATGACAATGCTATGAGACTAGATATCAATTACAGGAAAAAATCTGTAAAAAATACAAACACATGGAGGCTAAACAATACACTACTTAATATCCAAGAGATCACTGAAGAAATCAAAGAGGAAATCAAAAAATACCTGTAAACAAATGACAATGAAAGCACAATCACCCAATACCTATGGGATGCAGCAAAAGCAGTTCTAAGAGGGAAGTTGATAGCAATACAATCCTACCTCAAGGAACATCTCAAATAAACAACCTAACTTTACACCTAAAGCAACTAGAGAAAGAAGAACAAAAAAACCCCCAAAGGTAGAAGAGGGAAATAAATCATATAGATCAGATCAGAAATAAATGAAAAAGAAATTAAGGAAACAATAGCAAAGATCAATAAAACTAAAAACTGGTTCTTTAAGAAGATAAACAAAATTGATAAACCATTAGACTCATCAAGAAAAAAAGGGAGAAGACTTAACTGAATAGAATTAGAAATAAAAAAGGAGATGTAACAACTGACACTGCAGAAATACAAAGAATTATGAGAGATTACTACAAGCAACTATATGCTAACAGAATGGACAACCTGGAAGAAATGGACAAATTCTTAGAAAAGGACAATATTCCAAGACTGAACCAGGGAGAAATAGAAAATATAAACAGACTAATCACAAGCACTGAAATTGAAACTGTGGTTAAATATCTTCCAGCAAACAAAAGCCCAGGACCAGATGGCTTCACAGGTGAATTCTACCAAACATTTAGAGAAGAGCTAACACCTATCCTTCTCAAACTCTTCCAAAAGATAGCAGAGGGAGGAACACTCCCAAACTCATTCTATGAGGCCACCATCACCCTGATACCAAAACCAGACAAAGATGTCACACAAAAAAGAAAACTATAGGCCAATATCACTGATGAACATAGATGCAAAAATCCTCAACAAAATACTAGCAAACAGAATCCAATAGCACATTAAAAATATCATACACCATGAACAAGTGGGGTTTATCCCAGGAATGCAAGCATTCTTCAATATACATAGATCAATCAATGTGATACACCATATTAACCAACTGAAGGAGAAAAAACATATGATCATTTCAATAGATGCAGAATAAGCTTTTTACAAAATTCAACACCTATTTATGATAAAAACTCTCCAGAAAGTAGGCATAGAGGGAACTTACCTCAACATAATAAAGGCCATGTATTACAAACCCACAGGCAACATCATTCTCAATGGTGAAAAACTGAAAGCATTTCCTCTAAGATCAGGAACAAGACAAGGTTGTCCACTCTCACCACCATTATTTAACATAGTTTTGGAAGTTTTAGCCACAGCAATCAGAGAAGGAAAAGAAATAAAAGGAATCCAAATCAGAAAAGAGGTAAATCTGTCACTGTTTGCAGATGACATGATACTATACATAGAGAATCCTAAAGATGCTACCAAAAAACTACTAGAGCCAATCAATGAATTTGGTAAAGTAGTAGGATACAAAATTAATGCACAGAAATCTCTTGCATTCCTATTCACTAATGAAGAAAAATCTGAAAGAGAAATTAAGGAAACACTCCCATTTACCATTGCAACAAAAAGAATAAAATACCTAGGAATAAACCTACCTAAGGAGACAAAAGACCTGTATGAAGAAAACAATAAGATACTGATGAAAGAAATTAAAGATGATACAAACAGATGGAGAGATATACCATGTTCTTGGATTGGAAGAATCAATACTGTGAAAATGACTCTATTACCCAAAGCAATCTACAGATTCAATGCAATCCCTATCAAATTACCACTGGCATTTTTTACAGAACTAGAACAAAAAATTTCACAATTTGTATGGAAACACAAAAGACACCGAATAGTCAAAGCAATCTTGGGAAAGAAAAACGGAGCTGGGGGAATCAGGCTCCTGGACTTCAGACTATAGTACAAAGCTACAGTAATCAAGAGAGTATTGTACTGGCACAGAAACTGAAATATAGATCAATGGAACAGGATACAGAGCCCAGAGATAAAGTCACGCACATATGGTCACTTTGTTTTTGAAAAAAGAGGCAAGAATATACAATGGTGAAAAGACAGCCTCTTCAATAAGTGGTGCTGGGAAAACTGGACAGCTACATGTAAAGGAATGAAATTAGAACACTCCCTAACACCACACACAAAAATAAACTCAAAATGGATTAAAGACATAAATGTAAAGCCAGACACTATAAAACTCTTAGAGGAAAACATAGGCAGAACACTCTATGACATAAATCACAGCAAGATACTTTTTGACCCACCTCCTAGAGTAATGGAAATAAAAACAAAAATAAACAAATGGTACCTAATGAAACTTAAAAGCTTTTTGCACAGCAAAGGAAAACATAAACAAGCTGAAAAGACAACACTCAGAATGGGACAAAATATTTACCGAGGAAGCAACCAACAAAGGATTAATATCCAAAATTTACAAGCAGCTCTTGCAGCTCAATATCAAAAAAAAAAAAAAAAAACAACAACAAACAACCAAATCCATAAATGGGCAGAAGACTTAAATAGACATTTCTCCCAAGAAGATATACAGATTTCCAACAAACACAAGAAAGGATGCTCAACATTACTAATCATTAGAGAAATGCAAATCAAAACTACAATGATGTATCACCTCACACCAGTCAGAATGGCCATCATCAAAAATCTACAAACTTAAATGCTGGAGAGGGTGTGGAGAGAAGGGAACCCTCTTGCACTGTTGGAAGGAATGTAAATAGATAGAGCCACTATGGAGAACAGTATGAATGGTCCTTAAAAAACTAAAAATAAAACTACCATACGACCCAGCAGTCCAACTACTAGGCATATACCCTGAGAAAACCATAATTCAAAAAGAGTCATGTATCACAATGTTCATTGCAGCTCTATACACAATAACCAGGGCTTGGAATCAACCTAAGTGTCCATCAACTGATGAATTGTTAAAGAAGATGTGGCACATTTATACAATGTAATATTAGCCATAAAAAGATATGAAATTGAGTTATTGTAGTGAGGTTGATGGACCTAGAGACTGTCATGCAGAGTGAAGTAAGTCAGAAAGACTAAGACAAATACCATATGCTAACACATATATAAGGAATCTAAAAATATTTAAAATGGTTCTGAAGAACCTAGGGGCAGGGCAGGAATAAAGATGCACACGTAGAGAATGGACTTGAGGACACAGGTAAGGGGAAGAGTAAGCTGGGACAAAGTGAGAGAGTGGCATGGACATATATACACTACCAAATGTAAAATAGATAGCTAGTGGGAAGCAGCCGCATAGCACAGGGAGATCAGCTCGGTGCTTTGTGACCACCTAGAGGGGTGGGATAGCAAGTGTGGGAGGGAGGGAGATGCAAGAGGGAGGAGATATGGGGATATAAGTATATGTATAGCTGATTCACTTTGTTTTAAAGCAGAAACAAACACACCATTGTAAAGCAATTATACTCCAATAAAGGTGTAAAAAATAAAAAACTAAAAACCCATAAAATTCAGAAAAAATATTGAAAAATACTGAATACTGAGCTAGAGCATATTTGGACTTAGATTTGCCTGTATCAGAGTGACCTCAACCTCTCATCTGTCCAGATGTGAGGCAGATTTGACTCATTGGTAATTCTATCTTCCAGGTCAGCCAAGCTCATTAGCCCTCTCATCCCCTGCAGTTCAGTGATTTACCTCGTTAGTCCCTCAAACATAATTAAGTGTCCACCCTGTTCCAGGCAGTGACCTAGATACTGGGCTGCAAACACGAAGATGGCAGGGTGTCTGTTACTTTGAGCCATTTTAATACCATCTTTCCCACAATCTAATACCATATGTGTAAACTGCAAAGTGCTCCAATGTACATTCACCTTATGAGGCAGGAAAGTCTGACGTAGGAACTGACATTCCCAGAGATGAACCGAATTGTTCAAGGTCACATGGCTAAAAATGTCAGAAGCCAGAACTCAAGCCCCAATATTTAACCCTTTACTCTTTAAGTGGTAGCTTCTTCCTTCTATAGCCTCAGCATCTTTGTCTCTATTCTGCTCCCTCTCCCACCTCCTTGATTTCCAACAAGTTTTCCCAGGATTTCTGATGCTCTCTTGCCTCTCAGTGGGAGGACCACAAAACAAGAGTAATGTTTCCTTATACTTTGTGGCTCCCTTCCTTTCTCCCTGCACTGTGAACCTGCAAGAGTAAGTCTAAGTTCTACAGTATGGCATGCAGCCAGGGCCATCGGTAATAACGTGATTTCAAATCCAGAGAGTGCTCGGTGCACCCAGGTCATGTAAATACTCTCATGTTCAGGTGTTTGAAGAGAGTCGCATTATGGATCATGGAAGATGAATGCTGTGTTCCTTTCCTTCTAGTAATATCACATGGCATATGGGGCCAAGACTCCATTCTTCCTGCCTGATCTGATCTGCAGCCCCATGCTCTGCTGTAAATGCCCATCTGCCATCAGCACACAGAGTATCACATAGCTCCCTCAGGGCATCCCACCAGATCCGTTTCTTCCTGGCTTTGTATAATGACAGTCCTTGAAACCAGGAAAGCCCTGTGAGGATCAGGGTACTAGTTTCACTTGGACTTAATATTTTCAGCATCTGCAGTTGTAGCAAGCACATTTGCCCACCGTCAGCTAAAGCCCTGTCCTATATCTACAGCTCAGGCCATTCAAAATGTCTGTGTGGATTGTTTCCCCCTTTGTGTTTCTCTCCTGTCAGTGAACTTGTTAAAAATACTTCACACACATCGGTGTTGGAAGGATTTTTTTTCCTGAATAATACTTTGCATACATATAGCACTTTTCTCCCAGAGCTTTCTCAGAGAAGTTGTTATCCTCACCCTCATTTACTAGATGAGAAAATTGATGAGCAGGGAAGTTATAGTTTTGCCTGACAATAATACACTGAGAAGGGGTGGAATTTCCCGAGAATTATGGTGTAAGCAAAACAGAAGTACGACCTCAGGACAGAGGACACAGCATACGGGGCCATGTGCCACTAGGTTTACATTCACTTTGTTATACATCAGAAACTAACACAACATTGTAAACAATTATACTCCAATAAAGATGTTAAAAAATAAAAAACAGACTTGAAGAAATAAAATAAAATGATTTTTAAAAATGATATCCATCGGCAAGTATGTGGTAGATGCTCAATAAACATTTGTTTTATGAGTGGTTGACAAAATGCCGTCACACTATCTCACTTTGTCCTCATAACTGCTCAGCGTGGTAAAGTGGAACAGGTATAATTATGCCAAATCTATAGAGAAAACACTGAGGGACTGCAAAGCTCTCAACATTACACAGCTCAGAACATAACAAAGGTTTCTAACTATAAAATCATGGTCCTTAGTATTTGGAATCAGTTTCGAATTCTGATTCTATCACTTACTAGCTGTATCATTTAGGTAGTAAATAGCAGTAATAAGAATACTGTTTTGGGAGTTTTGATGAAAATTAGAGATAATTCCTTAAAGGATCTAGCATAATGCTTGTCTCAGAATAGATGACTAATGAATGCCTTATTTTATACTAAATCACCTCTAGATATGATCCTTCTTATTTAAAAAAACTATATTCTGGCAGCAGAAATGACATGTACAGAGAGATGTAAATAAAAACTTATCAAACAGAATTCATAAACGACATCAGTACCCTATAGCAGGGGAGGCTGGAGGCAATGGGAAGGTGGGGAGGGGCTGCTAGTACAGCCAGCTTTGGACCAAATGGGGCAGCCTTGGATAATTCTCCTTTGGTGCTCCCTCCAACCAACATCTATCTGCTCTGCAGTTCCTTCTGTGATGCACAGACTTTACAGTGGTCCACAGAGCACTGAGTTTTACCTTAGTTCTCCTTAACTCTTCCCAACTTTATCAACTTTACTCAACTATTAACAGGTGAGCCTTTTCCTTCTTCTCAGTCTGGTCATCCACAAGGCTGATATCACAGGAGGCTGATGAAATTGGTGGTCTCAAGACCCATCCTAGTGGGAAGGGATTCTGGAGTCATTAGGTGTTCAGCAGGAGTTGTACTGGCATTGGGACTATGATATGGTGGCCATACAGTGGAGATACGGTGGCCAGCCTTGAGGCTCTCACATTTCATATGGGGAGAAAGATAAGTAAATTAAAATTCAAGGAAAACTTCTTACTGCATATAATTGGGATGGATAAAGCTTCATGAAAGAGAATGTTTGGAGCCACTCTTACAAGCTACTGTTAATGAGTTCAGGTTCTGGTGAACAACAACCCTGGAATTATTATTCCTATTTTATTTAATTAATTAATTATTTAATGGCTACACCACATGGCATGTGGGATCTTAGTTGCCTGACCAGGGATTGAATCCATACCCCTGCACTGGGAGCAAGGAGTATTAACCACTAGACTATCGGGGAAATCCCATTTTTCCTATCTTAGAGTTGAGGAAACTGAGATTTGAGGAGGCTAAATAGCATATCCAAGGTTTGGCTAGCAGCAAAACAGAGAGTTAAACCCAGTATCCCATATCTTCCTATTATGCTATTCCTGGAAGGGTGCAAAATGGCAGAGGGGGAAAGGTAGGTTGTTCTGGGCCCAAGAGCACAGCTTGGGTGGAGGGACCCTTAATAATCTTAATAATGGGCTCGGGGACCTTTTTGTACATTTTAACCCATGTTTCTCTGCTGAGGTGTATCCCCCACTCCTTCCTTACTTGACACACAGAACCTCTGCTGTCTGACCCTGTCCCATCATACCTCCCAAGAGCACAGGCTCTGGAGTCAGACAGCACAGGCACAGATCTTAGCTTCACCACTTACTGAAGCAACAAGTCAGTTAATAACCTTCATGCCTCACTTTCCTCATCTGTGAAATGAGAAACAAAACATTACCTTCCTCACAGAGTTACTGTTGAGATTCAATGATTTCTTAATGTAAACCACTTAACACAATGCCTGACAAGTGACAAATGCTCAATAAACATTGTGTACCTCATTGTAACTATTACTATTATATTATTACTATCTGCAGGAACCCAGACTTTCAACCACACTCATCATTTCACTATTCCCTAAACACCCCTTGCACTTTTCTATCCCCAGGTCTTTTGCTTTATGTTCCCTTCAATTGAGCTGCCCTCCATTCTGTCTCATAGTTTTGTTTTATTCATCTAGACTTTTATTTGTTGTTATCATATGTCACAGTATCCTGCACACAATAAGTCCTCAACAACTGTCTGTTTAATCAATAATTAAATAGATGTTAATACTACTACTAAATATATGGTACGTTAGAGTTTATCCAAAACTCAATAACTGTATAAACATCAAAATTTCTTATAGTGTCATGTTAGCAGATTGACTGTGAGATGCTGAAGTGCTTTCTGAATCAAAGAAAATTTAAATTATGCTCCATAGAGTAAGAACATGGTGTGTGATCTTACATTCTAACACTTTGAATATTAGTGAACGATTTATAAAATGTATAGCTTTCATCCTCCATCTTCTCTGCAAAAAAAGGAAGCTAACTGTAATTGGTAGTCATAATATCACTTTGAGTTTGAACTTTTAATAACAGTGACAACATTCACATGTGAACTTGAGCTTTTCCAAACAATCTCCAAGACTTCACCTTTCATCCTTTCAAATTTCTCAGCAGTGGGCACAAATGATTTCAGGGCAGAGTCCAGTCGAGGCCAAAGTCAGTATCTGTAGCATCATCCACAGCAAGCCCTAAAACACCAGAATAAAGCTGAAAGTCAAGACACAATGTCCCCTCCCAGAATAGTTGGTACGTGGCCAGTTTCCTTCCACCAAAAGAGACAGTGCCTTCCAGTAGAGAGAAAAGCATTTTTCTTGGTATTGACATCTTCTGTTCCCTTAGAATTTTCTTATACAAATGTGAAAATTGGTACCTGATACCACCACAAGCCAATCCACCCATTCCCAGGCCAGCCATTGGTATAATCTGGACCAGTTCCCACAGTCTGCTATAACTTTGAGAACTAATTCTTACCAGGAAAGACTGATTTACTTCATTAACTCCACCAAGATGATTTAACATGCCACCCAAAAGTTCCCTGGTGAAGGAATCTTATTTCTAGAATAAGATTTTCTTCTTTTAACATAAGACTTTCTCCTTAAATCCAGTAATTTAACACTATACTTAGTGCATACTGTTTGTTAATGAATTCAGTCATAAGCAACAAAAAACCATAATATAAAAATAGTTTAAAGGCTATGTTATACTCAGAGAAAGTTTAAAAATAACTTACTTTGAACACAAAGAAAATTTATGCAATTTTTATTTTAATAAAAGCAGTAGCTGATAATAAGAACTTACCATGGGCCATTGTTTGAAGCATCTTAAATATATTAACTCCTTTAATTCTCACAGGAACAATTGAGGTACTTATTATCTTTATTTTATAGCAGGAAGCTAATATGTCCATTGTTATACAACTAGCAAGTGACAGAAGTGAAATAAGAACTCAGGCATTCGGGCCCCAAGGTCCATGGCATTTTCCTCCTACTCCCACTAAACACATGGTAAACAAATTCTTAAATCTAATTAATTTGATTAGGAGTTTGGGACTAACATACACACACTACTATATATAAAATAGATAACCAACAAGGACCTACTATATAGCACAGGGAAGTATACTCAATATCTTGTAATAACCTATAACGAAAAAGAATTGGAAAAATAATATATACATATATATAAAACTGAATCACTTTGCTATACACTTGAAACTAACACAACTAAAATCAACTATACTTCAATAAAAGTTTTTTAAAAATGAACTTAGTCGGTTTGAAAGGGCATCAAAGTCTTAGTGCATGTCTGGGGCAGTCATTACTTAAGGCACTCACTCCCTCCTTACCACCCATGCTTTCATTGCATGGGATATTCAGATGCTAAGGTAGGGCCAGCAAATCAAACCCAGGAGTTGCACCACCTCCCTAATCCACCCAGGAACCATGGGAAACGATAGACAAAAGCCAAGTGAGCCATAAGTCCTTGAGGGATAAAAAATTTATAAAATCTAACAAAATGCCACCACCAGGGATAGCAGAAAAGAATCCTCTGGGAGAGGTAGAGCCACTAGCAGTGTGTCCCTGACAGGAGCACAGGAATCTCTAAACTGAATCTGTGAAGCTATTGAGGAGTCCACCAAGCAAGTGGCATGATAATAGGTGGGCAGGTACTGAAAGTTCTGCAGGAGCCCTGAGGCTGTCCCCTTGGGGAGGGGCAGCAAGGGAGTCACTTTTTGAATGTATTTGTAGACCTTTCACCAGCACTGGGCACAGAACTGCTCTCCTTCCCTTTCTCTCTCCCAGCAGCACAGGACTCCATCTCCATTTGAGAAAAAAGTGTATTATTATTCTCAGGGTGTGAGAGGAAACCCATTGATATGCCAAGTAAGGCTGATAATACATCTTTTTTAAAAAAAATTTTATTGGCATATAGTTGATTTACAATGTTGTGTTAGTTTCAGGTATATAGCAAAGTGAATCAGTTATATATATATATATATATATATATATATATATATATATATATATATATATATATATATATATATATATATCCACTCTTTTTTAGATTCTTTTCCCATATAGGCCATTACAGAGTATTGAGTAGAGTTCCCTGTGTTCTACAGTAGGTCCTTATTAGTTATCTATTTTATATACAGTGGTGTGTATATGTCAATCCCAATCTCCCAATTTATCCCTCCCCCCCTTACTCTCTGGTAACCATAAGTTTGTTTTCTACATCTGTGACTCTATTTCTGTTTTGCAGATAAGTTGTTTTGTACCCTTTTTTTAAGATACAACATATAAGGGATATCATATGATATTTACCTTTCTCTGTCTGACTAAGCATAATTCAAAAAGATACATGCACCCTAATGTTCTTTGTAGCACTATTTACAACAGCCAGGACATGGAAGCAACCTAAATGTCCATCAACAGAGGGATGGATAAAGAAGATGTGGTACATATATACAATGGAACATTACTCAGTCATAAAAAAGAATGAAGTAATGCCATTTGCAGCAACATGGATGGGCCTAGAGATTATCATACTGATTGATCATCCATCTTTAATCTATTGGACTTAAGTTCACCAGTGGCCTCAACGTGCAACAGAGCTACAGTCTCCCTCAACAACATTTCTGTTTCTCAGGCTGGCTCCAGAAGGCTGGAAGTACACCACCTGTCACCATGTCTGTTTCTGAGACAGCTTTGAGAAGGTCAGCATGTAGGGTGGGGCTGGAGCGTGGCCTTGATCCTGCTCTGAAAGTTGACAGAGGAAGGACACAGCCACTCTGCAGAGGAGGCCTGAGCCTTGCCTCCCCTTGGCTGGAAAGTATCCACAGTGCCTGAGTCAGTCAGGTATGATGCCCTTTCTCTTTGACCTTTAATTCCAAGAAACAAGAGTCAGTCCATGTCTTATTAAAGTTACCTTCAGAAAAAAAATCTTAAATCTATTGGAATTGCCACAATCCCACAGTCTTACAGTCTTTGGCCACATGTGTGTTTCTTTAAATACGTGTATTTTTACTTGCACTTGTTACAAATTAAGCAATTATTATGGTAAGCTCTAAGGTAGAGAAAAGGGAAAGAGATGATTCTTATGTTCTAATGGAGAACTTGGGGCATGTGCACACATAATATAAGGGAACAATGAACAGAAAAAGAGATGGAAATGGGAGTGTGAGTAACTGGCCAAACTCAAGGTCAATCAAACATCCATGTTGAGGGGTGAAGAAAACTGCCTAAAAAGAAACCCTACCCTCTCACTTCTCCAGACTGAGAGGAGGTTCTGGGCAAGGAGAAGAAACTGGGAGGTACATAGGAGCCACTAAATTCCTGGCTGGAGTCCAGGACTCAGGAGGACCTGGCTGGGACAATCCTCATCTTCTTTGACTGGGGAGGGGAGCTCTGGGATCCGCTGAAGGATGCATTTAATTTTTGTTTCAGGTGCAACATCCCTTTGATAGCTGGAAGTGAGAAGGGAAACAAATACAGTGTTTTCTTTGTCTTCACTCCTGTCCCAGGAATAGGGCATTGGAAAGGGAACACATTACTACTGGAGGTGTTTCCTTTGGGAAATGCTCTGCAGGGTAGTCTTAACGGAGAACATGGTCTCAAAGAGCACTGGTCTGAACTCCAACTTGTAGGGCCTGTGCTCCCTAAGACACTGTTTTACTTGTCCCCTAAAGGATGCCCACTGACTTGCCTCCCACAACAGGGCAAATGCCTGCCTACTCCTCTGGGTGCATCTCTCAGAAGTCATGACAACCAGAAGTGGGTTTAGGGGACAGAGGCAGCTCCAGAGGAGAGAAAGGAAGATGTACAGCACTGGACAGCCTCTGTGCTCTCTGAGTACGAAGAATCTCTGACAGCTTCTGATTGATCAGAGGTATCCCCAGAGATTCTCACCACAGCTGGAACTCACTGTACCAAAAGGATTTTAGTGTGTTCGATGGAGTCACTGTGTTTCACGCACCATGAATTCTGCTTGGTGCAAGTCTATTACAAAAGCACCTAAGAATATCGTTCTGCTAAACATGGGGTGAGATTGCAAGGGGCACTCAGCTAATATGCTGATACACACCAGCTCCACAGCCTATAAAATGTGCTGCTGTTTAGCTGCACAGTTACTGCTCCAGGATCGATGCTATGGACAAGGGGAGTAGTATTCCCACTAGCAATTCCAAGCAGCTTGCAAGAAGAGAAACATTTAAGAGGCAAACAAGGTTATCTGTAACTGCTACAAAGTGCTAGTGACAGTCTGTCCAGGTGGTAGCAATCATTTCTAAACACTTAAGAACTCCTTTATCGGATTGGAGGAAGTCTTGGTGACTCACTGGGCTGGACCTGGGGAAAGAAGAACTGGAACAAGATTTTTTTCATTTGCCCATTTGTTTGTTTTTTCATTCAGTCAATAATTATTGAGTATTAAGAACCATTCTAGACATAGTGAACACAAAGAAAATAAGACTATATCTCCTCCTTTAATATGAGCATCACTGTTTTGGGGGAGAAGATGGAGTAGCACATAAATAATTACAATAACAAATTTAGAAACTCACATGTATATGGAGCTCTCTATGCTTTATTTCGTTTGATATTCATAGGAAGTATACAAGATAGGTAGGAAAATATTATTGTATTGGAGCCCACCAGACAAAGACCTCTGGGAAAACACTTGTAGTGAATAAAGTTGGGTTATTATTTGCTACAGCAAGGAAACTATATACCATGGGTATCTGTGGGGTGTCCCAAAAGGAAGGAGACAAGAAACAGGTCCTTTTAGGGCTGTGGGATCTTGAGTTGGCCATGTTGTTAGGCTTGGCAGGAATCAACCAGAAAGTTGCTGGAACAGTCCACGGCCTTGTATTTAGAACACATGCGTCCATTCAGAGTCACTGTTAAATCAGTTTGTCTGTGGTCTTATCTTGGACTCAGGGACTGGAACAGACTGGTGTTGAGAGAGCTGGAGTTTAGCTAGTTTGTGATGAGCATCATGGTTTTGATTTGGTACAGCTTATCTCTTTTGCCAAATATAGTGTAGTCCATTTTGAAAAATTATGACTTCTTTTTCAATTCTCAGCACACTCCCTCCATAGGCTAGCCAGTGGGGTCCTTTTTCTCTTTATCAATTGTTATTAATATTATCTCTGTTTTACATGTGAAGTTATGAAGAAGCAGGATGCACCAAATTCTACATCATCAGGAAGTTCTGCAGAGGCCCAGCCAAACCCAGGTCTCCTGACTTTAAAAGGGACACATAACTAGATTACCTTGACCCAGGACATCTGTTCAAACTGGAACTTCTCTCTTGCTCTAAACTTATTTACATGCCTTTCCTTCTTATCTCCCCATGTATGTAAGTGGCAACTGGACTTACAAAAATGTAGCATCGTGACTGAGTGTGGTCTTTGGGAGTAAACTGCCCAGCTTCAAAACCTGGATCCACCTTTTATTGGGTAAGTGGCCTGAGGCAGGATACCAACCTCTCTGTACCCTGGCATTCCCTCAGTTTTAAAATGGAATAATATTGGTATCACCCTCGTATTGTTATTGTTAGAATTAAAAGGAGATAAAATACCTGAAGGGCTTAGAGGAGTGTCTGACATACAGAAAGTGCTTGAAAAAACAATTATTATTATCCTGTCATCTCCCTTTAACACCTAGTCCAGGGCCTGCAAACTGACAGCTGTGGAGGAGACCAGCACTCCTCAAATTTTAATGTGAGATCTGGAGGTCTTGTTAAAATGCAGATTCTAATTCTGCCCCGCCAAAATGGGACCTGAGATTCTGTGTTTCTGAGGAGTTCCTGGCTGATGCCTGCTGAGACCACACTTTGAACAGCAAGTAGTTCTCAGTGCACGGTTTCCTTTGCATCAGTGTTTCCTGAAAAATTACTGAAATGCACATTTTTGGCCTGCCTTTGCCAGACCTCTGTATCAAACACTCTGGGATGGGACCAGCAGTCTATGTTTGAATAAGCCCTCTGGGGATTTTGACACGCAGTAATATTGGAGAGCCACTGGCATGGAGGATGGAGAAAGTCTGGGATTGCATTCTGGATTTGCCATTTAACAGTGTGTGCCCTTGGAAAAGTCACTTAATCTCTCTTAGCTTAGCACTGAAGCCCCTAAATAGTTCAGTCTTCTAAGCCCAGAATGTGACTGGGAAAAACCCAAGACCAAAACTGGGCAGTATTTCACCTCCTTGGACTCCCAAATCCACTGCTTCTCTACTGCTTCTGTAAAATGGGACAAATTACACGTACTCTGCTCAGAAAGTTGTTTTGACTCTAATAAGATAATGTAAAAACATTTGGAAACTAGCACATAATAATAATTATCAAGAGCTCAAAATATATTTAATGAATAATTAAATGATGATGTGAATTATGATGTATGTAACTAACATACTTTTGGGAAGCCCAGACTGTTTCTTTACAAAAAGTCTTTTGTTATTAGATACACATCCAAGTTTCCTTACTAGCTGTAAACGTTTTCTGTCAGAAGTGGGTGTCTGATCATGATCGCTTAATGAAGAGCTAGGTTATTTTATTTTAGCACTATTAATAGATCAATAGAGAAAACAACCACCCAGGTAAAATGACCCATTCATTTCAGGGCACAAGTACCTTTTATGTGACTATTTCCCCACCTTTTAAACTCTGTTGCACAGCTGAGAATTTGCTGAAACACCCGAAGTTGACTGAGGCAGCCATTCTTACCTTAACATTTGGCCTTTCCAACCACACTGGATGTGAAGCTTTTTATCTGGCTCTGCCAGTACACTCACCAGCTGGTACTGTCTATAATTAGGCAAACCTACTTATGAATATGACTCAGTCACTCCCACCTCAATCAAGAAATATTGAGAAGGATGATAGGAGTTTTATTTTCATATGTATGTTCAGCAAATCTAAAAAAAATTAATAACTATTACTGAATGCCTATTAAGTTCAAGATATAGTATATAGCCAAAATGTTCTGTATACCCTCCTGTCACCATAAAACTGCCTATAAAGATCCAAATATGTGCCTCCCAGACAAATTGCACCACTCACATTTGAGAATAATTTTCAAATATAGCCATCCAGGTAACCTTAACTAACCAGCCCAAATCTACCAGTCCCAGCACAGGCAGAATATGGTGGTGGATACAACCTTGAATCAATCAAATGAAGACCTGGGTTCTCATCCCAGTTCTGCTGCTAACCAGCTCCATGAACCCCCCCCCCACTGCCATTTGCCCTCTAAGCTTCATTTCAGTTTTTTGCAAAGTGTGAATTTTGAAATGACCTTATAAGTCTCCTCCATTTCTAACATTCTCTTTGGTGCTCATATACATGCCCCAGGCGAATGTAGCTATGCATTGCTCCTATGTCACTTTTCTGTGTACTTGCTTACACTCTCTCCTTCTCCCATCACTTATACTAGATGTAAACATCTTTAAGATAGATGGTACAGCTAATGCTGCTTTTGAAACATCCTCCCCAGGACATAGCCTCACGGAGCACTCACTTTACATAGCTGGTACCTGGCAAACTGTTTCTTTCAATTTTTAACAAACTCAAGAAACCAACATTTGCTCCTACAAGCATCTTCTCTGTTTTGCTTTATGGCTAATCCCACTAGTCTAATAGATCTGTGTTATCGACCCATCATGAGGTGAGAAAGACAGAATTGTCCTGCCACCATTTTCAGAGAAAACCTACAGTTCCACAGACAGACCTATCCTTTGGTGGGAAAGAAAATAGGAGAAAAGGCTGTGCTGAGCCCTATCTCAGAAAAGGTGCTCATTGTTCATTGACAGAACTGATTGTTGGAGAAATCACTCACGTCAAAACCAGTGTCCCTATGTGAAATCACAACATGTCTGTCTCAGAAGTTCTCAAGTAGCCTTGTAAGAAAACCAAAGCCTTAAGATAAGAAGAGATATCCGTAAGTTCATCTATCTTGTTAGAGACATGGCAATTAGGATCTATCCATCCCTCCCTTCCACTCCCAGTACTCTAGGAGTTTGAATTACAAGCAGAGAGAGAAAATGTGGAAATACCAGAGACTGCAGGCAAGGACAGTTGTTTGAAGAGCTTTAGTCCAAGATAATCTCTGCTAGAAAGCTGGTGCATTGTGTTATAAGGTTGACAGCTCGATGCTTTGTGATGACCTAGAGGGGTGGGATAGGGAGGATGGGAGGGAGGCTCAAGAGGGAGGGGACATGTGGATATATGTATACTTATAGCTGATTCACTTTGTTGTACAACAGAAACTAACACAACACTGTAAAGCAATTATACTCTGATAAAGATATTAAAAACAAAACAAAACAAAAAAGAAAAGAAAATTATCAGATGCAAATGGTAAACTTTGATGGGGACAAGTGCCATGGAGAATGCTTGGGGAAAACTGCCCAAATATAATATGCTGCAGAAATATTATACACAATAGAATATTCTGACTCATTATATGCACATACAGCAGAGAAATATTATAGCTTTAGGGGTCTAGAAAATCAACATGAGTCAGCAGCACAGCAATATTGTTTAATAAAGCAAGAATGGAATTCAGAAGCAGACAGAAGCATAGAACATTAAACTCAGCACATTTGAGGGCTCTTGCTCTCTTTTATTATTCTCTAATCGTATCTTGTGTTTAAGTCTTGTTTCCTCAATGAGATTAAAGGCTCCCGAAGGACTTGATTCTTCCCTTGTATCTTTTTACCACTAGCAAGAAAATATATGTTGAGAAAGAGAATTTAGAATCTTAGCAGAGCGCTGGTAGAATTCTGGGATTCTATAATTCTAGAAAGAATTTGTTTAAAAGACATGGACGTAGAAAAATGGAGCATGAAGCCAAAATTAAAAGAGTTGCCTTAACAAAAGCCTACAAAAGAGATGACTGCAGAGACAGAGAGTGACACTAGTAGCTGTTGTTTATTGAGTGCCTGTTAAGCCACAGGCATTGAACATCAATCATTTCTAATCCTTACAATGACCCTGCAGGGTAGGTTTTAGTAGCCGTATCTCATACCTAAGAAAAGTAAGACTCAGAGCACTTAAATAACCCTGATTACAATCATAAAACTACTAAGTGACTGAGTTAGAATTAGAATGCAGGGCTGCCTGGCCCTGAATTCCAAGTTCTTTCCATAGGCCCATACATCACCCAAAGGATGGAGAACATGTGTATCCTATCTCTGCTGGGACAGAGAAACAGCACTTAACACAGCAAGAGGATCCTGGGCCTTGTGGGAGTAATATCTTTCTGGTTAGGAGGGTGGTCATGGAGATCCCAGCCTCCCAACTGTAGAGGTTGAGATGTGGGCACATGAGGTCCAGTGCAGAAAGACCCACAGTGGCTGGTGCTTGGATAACTGTCTGAAGTCCTAGAGTCAGAGGAAGATGCAAGGCCCAGCTGCTCTGGAGATGGTCCAATTCCGTCTCTATTTGTGTCCCTTCCATGTGCCTTTGGCTGACTCCTGCTGTTCTTTGTGAAGGAGCTCAATCACTGCCCTTGTCATAATGAAATAAGTGATCTTGAAACAAGCTTCCCCATGATAAGTTGCAGAGAGAAATAAGCAAGAAAAGATTCCTGCTATAGCAAAAAGAGTGGAAAGAAATAGAACAAAATGTTAAGTATTGGACACAGAATTGTTTTTTTACTTCCCCTTATATTTCTCTGAATTTTCTAGATTTTCAAAATAAAACTGCTCTTCTTTAATAACTAGACAAAATATTACACACATTTAAAATAAAAATGGAAAAATAATACACACATTTAGACATAAGGAAATTACCCACTCTGTATTTTTAGGAAAATACAGATAATGATTACTTCTGTTCAATTATAACCTTTGTAGTGCTCCCCACTGGTGAATAATCTTCATAATTTAATCCCGTTCTTGAGATCAGAAACATCTTTCTCCCATGCCATAAATTATAACCACAAACAGACATAAAATTAAAATTTTAAAAATTTTAAAAATTAGAAAATTAAAAATAAATGATATCTACAAACAAATATATAAAGAATTGTTTTTAAATGTCAACAAAGTATACAAGCTTGTAAAGTTGACTAACAGCAGTAGCCTTTGCAGTACAGAAACAGGCAGTAAGTACACTAGTGATCACAGAGATAATGTGTCAGACAAAAGTTCTTCCTCTCCCAAGGAATTTGAGCCAGGCTAGTTAGAACACTGGAACACCCAGGAAAGAAATTTAGGATTCCATTTTACTGTGGTACTGGGAATTCCAGGACAGAAATGTTCCACCTCTATACTGTCAACATAAAGAAGAGAATAACTCTCCAGGCAAGGCGAGATACATCGACAGCCAAACAAGACAGTTTCAACTTCCCTCATTACTCTCAATTTGCAGCTGAGTGTGTCTGTTCTCAGAAGGATCTTTTCAGATAGGACCAACATCTCATTCAAACCAAAAGGTCCTGGAAGATGTTTTAGAGAAATTTAATGGATGCCCGATCTGAGGGAAGGCTGATGAAGTAACTCTGTAGTGGGTTCTCTGAGATGGAGAGATAAGAGGTCATAAAATCGCTGTTTAGAATTGTCACTGAACAGTGTCTTCGAGTAGAACTTCTCAAACTTTGTGCTCATAGGAATCACTTGGAGATATTAAAATGCAGATTCTCATTCTGTAAATGAGACCTGAGATTCTTTGTTTCTATCAAGCTTCTAGATAATGTTGATGCTGCTCATCTGAGGACCACATTTTGGGTAGCCAGGTACTAGAGATCGTCTAGCCCTCAAATGATAAGTAGGTTTCTTCTTGAGTGTCCATCTTGGATTAAGATCAATTGATTATGGAACTGGAACCTGGTTTTAAGAAAGATTTTGAAGTATGTGGAGCAGCTTCAAGAGCCAGAAGAAAAGTTGTATGATCCATTAATGATGTCTGGTATGAGGGAGAAAGTGTAACATTTCATTATCCTTGAGTTATTTCTGTGTCCTCATTCCTAGAATAATTGACTTAGACATTCATCTGCAATAAATATGGTTCGACCAGATATTTTCTGAAAGGCTAACTAGAGATAGCTGTGGTGTAATGAAAAGGGCACTTATCTTGGAGTCAGAGGTTTTAGCTATGACTCCCAGTTAATCTTTCTGAATCTCTCTGAGCCTCAGTTTCCTATTCTGTAAAATGGGGATAATAAAACCTTCCTGACAGGGTGTCAGGGAGATTCAGGTTAGAGACAGTGTAAACTCTATGGAACTACATGAATAAAAATACGATTTTATATTCTGTGATTTACTGAGTGGTGACTCAGTGTGCCTGGCAACATCAGAGTTGAAAAGACAAATATGGAAACTATGTTTTTTACAGTCTAGTCCAAGAGACAGAGCATGTACAGGTAGAAGGTAAGAATATTGTTATGTTAAAAGAATATAGTGAGAACTAGTTATTTAATTGCTAAAGGGATTCCAACAGCTAATTGGAGTTGGGTGGAAATAATCCAGGGAGATTTGCAGACAGTATTGAGCTAGGACAGAAAAGAAGTGAAGACTGTGGCTTAATAGAAAGGATGAACAAATTGCTTAAGCTATCTAACTCTTTTTCTCAATTGTAAAAATGAAGGTTAAAATAAAACCTCACAGGGCTCTGGTGGGGATTAAATGAGATGATGTATTTATAAGCTTAGCACAATGTCTTACACACAGTAAGTACTCACTGCTTGATTTTTTTTAACCCTAACTGTATTTTTTTGTTTGAAAGAATAATATAAACTCATGATTAAAAAACTAAATCAATATCATAAAGTACACATTGACTAGTTTTGCTCTCATGTCTCTTCCCTTCCAGCAGATGCTCCCTTTCCCCATAGGTAAATACTGTGAGTAATTTGTATTTCTTTATGCAGGTATAAGCGAATACAATTCTACATTCTTTTTAAAAAATTTTTTGTTTATTTTATTTTATTTATTTTTGGCTGCATTGGATTTTTGTTTCTGCACCCAGGCTTTCTCTAGTTGCAGCAAGCGGGGGCTACGCTTCGTTGCGGTGCACGGGTTTCTCATTGCAGTGGCTCCTCTTGTTGCAGAGCACAGGCTCTAGGGGCGTGGACTTCAGTAGTTGCGGCCCACGTGCTCTAGAGCACAGGCTCAGTAGTTGTGGTGCACGGGCTTAGTTGCTCCGCGGCATGTGGGATCTTCCCGGAACAGGGTTCAAACCGGTGTCCCCTGCATTGGCAGGCAGATTCTTAATCACTGCACCACCGAGGTAGCCCCCAAATCTGCATTCTTATTCCACCTTTCTTAGGTGAAATGTAATGTATGATATACACTTTTTTTGCACTTGAGTTTTTCTCTTTCTTCTTTTCATATAACTAATTAGATAACTTTTTCTCTATCTTTTAAAACTGAACATGATTCTCCTGTGTGGTTGTACCGTAGTTTATTTTTATTGAAACATAATTGACATATAACATTAGTTTCAGATATACAACAGAACGATTCGATATTTGTATTTATAGCAAATTGATCACCAAAGTAAGTTTAGTTAACACATATATTTACAAATTTCTTTTTCTTGTGATGAGATCTATTCTCTTAGCGTCATACCATAATTTTTTTATCCAGTCCCCTATTGATGGACATTTGGAGTTCTTCTTATAAATATGCTACAATGAATACATTTTGTATGCCCATCATTTTGTATGTGTGCATTTTAACTCTATAGGCTAAATTCCCGAAGTGGGTAAATGCATTTGTAATATTGATAAATATTAGCAAATTTCCAGCCATGGAATGTGGGGTTTGTACTATTTGGCCCTCTCATCAGCTTATGTCCCCACAGTCTTGCCAACAGACTGTGCTGTCAAACTTTGGATGTTGATACCACCTTCACCACTTACTCCGCTAAATTATTTTGTTAATCAGCTCTATTTCTAAACTTTATAGGTTGTGTTATGTTATGTTTTCCCATTAGGTATCATTACCATCCTGTTTTTATTATTGAGGTTGTATAATATGCATTATTATCTATAGAGGGTTTAAAATGTCTTCATTGCGCTTTGTGTTCAGAATTTTTATGATTACCCTTGCTTGTTTATTTTTCCAAATGGACTTTAGAGTCAACTTGCTCAACTTCAGGGAAGGGGGGGTGTCTTTGTTATTGCTTTTATTTGAATTAAATTAATTGTATAAATTAAGAACTGACCTCTTTACAATGCTCAGTCTTTCCATGCAAGAACCTAGTTACTTCTGCATTTGTTGAGTTCCGCTTTTATGTTGTTCGTGTCATTATTGAGCATATTTCACACTGAGTAATTCACAAGTAAAAAGGCAAAAGGACAAAGACTAACAAGTTATGATCACATAAAGCAAACATATTAACCTGTCCAAAAGTGAAGGGGCCATAACTCTGAATACTGGCAAAGTGGTAAGAGGCAGGATTAAGTCAGGAAGGAAAAAGTAGGAGAAAAAATATTATTACTATTTGCGCTTGATGTTTTATACTGATTATCTATTTGAATCATCATTTCACAGATCATGAAGTGCAATAATAATTATTATTTTATCCATGAGATAACATATGCAAAGCATTTAGCATAGTGTGAGCCATAGGGGCACAATTCAACAAATGTTAGAGATTATAATACTGATGAGAATGAAAAAGGAGGAGAAGTTGAGGGTCTGATATATGAAATAATTTGTCAAAGTTCTTACAGAGCGATAATTCAAACACAGGTCAGCCAGTTTCTAAAGCCCATGCTCTTTGTACTGTCCCACTATGATTCTGGGGGAGTTCATTTAATTCAGTTTAATAAGTGTTTATTAAGTATTTGCTCCAAACAACTTGAATATTATGTTCTGTTCCTGAGGTCACTCTGGTGCAGGCTCATTCATTTAAAAATAATAGAAGCAAATTCAACCTACCTTAAGTATAACATGAATAAAGGAAGTATTTATTAGTAAATGTAACCAATTATGTAAAGAGTGAGAGTAAGAGTGGCCTCAGGGATCACTAGGTTCAGAGATTCTAATGCTGTCCGGTTGATTTCTTTCTTCTATCTTCCTTTCTTCCCTCCTGCCCTAGTTGTTGCCTCCCTTTCCTGCCCCTTTTCTTTTTTTTTTTTTTTTTTTTTTTTTTTTTTGCCGCTCCGGGGCATGTGGGATCTTCCCGGACCGGGGCGCGAACCCGCGTCCCCTGCATCGGCAGGCGGACTCTCAACCCTGCGCCACCAGGGAAGCCCTCCTGCCCCTTTTCTCATCTCTGCTTCCCTATGCTTTATGCTTTCAGTCTTGTTGTCCCAGGAGTCCAAGTTCACATCATTGCTCCAGGCTTACATTCTCACATCAAGCTCTTCAGTCCATTTCCAGTTAGAAAACTCATAGGAGTCTTGTTGGCCAGGCTTGGGTCACATTCTCATGCCTCGGTCCAGAGGGCTGGGTGGTAATTGGCCGCATCCACTAGAATCACATGGTTTAAGGGGAAGAAGAGCAGTTGCCCAGTTGTTCCCAAGAATGTTGGTGTTTTGGGCAGAGAGAACAACAAATGACAATGACAAAAGTTAAATAAATAAGCAACAAGGATACATTGTACTGCACAGGGAAACAGCCATTATTTTGTACTAACTTTAAATGGAGTATAATGTACAAAAATATTGAATCACTATGTTGTATACCTGCAGCTAATATAATATTGTAAATCAACTATACTTCAGTTTTAAAAAGCAAATTATAGTACAGCTGCTCAACTGGGCTATTATGCAACCCTTTCAAAGTAGGTTTAAATTTTAATATGATCATGGGAGAATGTTTTCACCATGATAATAGATTAAGAAACCAGAATGGTCAACTGTATGAACAGAGCCATGTAAAATCAAGAAACAAAAACCTTTTCATAGAGGAAAGACAGGAAAAAAAGGAACCTGCACCAAATATGAACACTATTTATCTTTCAGTTGTGTGACAGTTAGTGATTTTTCTTCTACCTATATTCTCTGTTTTGTTATTGTTTCTTTTATGGTAGTAATTTATATCTGGCCTGAAAACTTTTTTCTTTTTAAATTATTTATTTTATTTTTATCAAGGTAGTGTCCTAGTGTCTAAAAGCAGGAGTCTCTTACCCGCCCCCCCACCAACACCCATTACCCTGTCAGTCCCACTGTTCACATCTGCCCCTTTGAACTCTCATGCTATCTCTTCTAAGTAGTAGTTTAATATGCTACATATAGCACATTTAATAATATGCTTATAGTTCTGTGTCTTGGTTTATTCAGTTTAGACTGTATCTCTTCATTTCCTTTCCTAGTATTTGAAGATTTAACCCTTTAAAGTCATTTAACCATAAATATGAACATTTTCTTCTCCCTATTGTCCCTAAATGATTATATTAAAATTATTATCTAAGACTTCAATCAGAGGAAAATGCTCTGTCCTCTGGATGCACATGTCAGGGAGACACGGGTGTGCCCAGCCGGGGTTGTCCTTCGTGCCACATGGGTCCGGAAGACAGATCTAGATTTTCATAGTCGACCTGGAAACAAACTGTGCCTTCCAAAGAGTGGTTTTTCTTTCTTTTTTAAAAAAATTTATTTATTTATTTATTCTTGGCTGTGTTGGGTCTTCATTGCTGTGCGCGGGCTTTCTCTAGTTGTGGCTAGTGCGGGCTACTCTTTGTTGTGGTGCGCGGGCTTCTCCTTGCAGTGGCTTCTCTTGTTGGGGAGCATGGGATCTATGTGCACGGGCTTCAGTAGTTGTGGTGCATGGGCTCAGTGGTTGTGGCTCTCAGGCTCTAGAGCACAGGCTCAGTAGTTGTGGCACACAGGCTTAGTTGCTCCGCGGCATGTGGGATCTTCCTGGACCAGGGCTCGAACCCGTGCCCCCTGCATTGGAAGGCCAGAGAAGTTCCACAAAGAGTAGTTTTTCTAACTCAAGGTTGATTACATGTTAAGCGTGCTCCTAACTTAACAATAACAATAAGTTAACAATAAGTGCATTCTCCTTCAGAGGCAACTTTCTAACATGTAGTGATTTGTAGTCAACAGTGGCAGGTTGCCTCATGGATGTATTTTTTGTTTCTGCAGAATTTTTAAAATTACCAATGTCATTAAGCATCTTCAGCTCTGATGGGTGAAATGTCCTGTGTACAAAATGATGATCGAGTCTTTAAAAGTGCACATGGGAGGGGCTTCTTCTCAGAGTCTGTGTCAGAGCAGCTCTTGCACTTCATGCCTTCAACTCAACAAATGATTATATTCCTTAAAATAAAATGTGAAGTTGTTTTTTAATCAAAAAAAATTATTATCTAAGTAGAGAGAGATTGATGATCATGATGATGATCATGATGATCATGATGATGTTAAACACAGTTTACTGTTTGGCCAAGCTGTGTCCCTCTTTCTTGCTTTCCTCACTTCTTCTGCTGAAATATCCTCAAGTAGCGTCTTAAAAGATGTTTGAGAGTAAACATTTTGTATTTATATATCTAAAGATACTTTCTACCTTCATCCTTGATAAACAGTTTAACCAGATATAGAATTCTACATTGAAAGCTGTTGAAGGGCTACCCTCGGTGATATCCAGAATCTAGTAGTACCATCGAAAAATCCAGTGACATTCTTGACTTTAGGACCCATATTTTTCCTCTCTTTTTAGAAGCTTCTCTTTATCTCTAATGTTCTAAAATTTCAAAATTATATGTGCCCCCCATTAATTATGTTGTCACTTACTGGGCCATTCAAACTGAAGATGCATGCCCTTCAATTCTGAGAAATTTCTGTATTTCTCAGATATTTTCTTCCATTTTTCTCTGCTCTCTCTGCTGGAAATCTTAGCATGATAGAAGACATTTTGAGTCAATCCTAGAAGTTTATTTGTTATTTTTTCCTGCTATTTCCCATTTCTTCCATGTTTTATAATTCTTTCTGGGATATGTCTAAGGGCTCTTCTACTGACTTAATTTTTTATTATTATATTTTTAATTTCTAGAAGCTCTTACTGCATTTCTGTTTCTTTGTCATAGTATCCTGTATTTGACTTGTGATTACAATATTTTTTCTTATGTTTATAAGGATACTTATAAACAGGATACTTTTCTCCAGGAAGGTTTTTTCCTTGTTTGTTTATGTTGTTGTTTCCTTCTCCTTTTATGTTTAAAGCTTTCCTCAAATATCTGATGATTCTTTATTTTATGTTCCTATTTAATTTGTGGATAGAGGTGATTGTCAGAGGTTGAACATCTGAATAGGCAGAAAAAGGAGCGAAGTAGGCTTTCACTTGGGGCTTCCAAAAATCAGTATGTAGAGATATTTTCTCCAGAGAAAAGATTCTTCAATTTCCTGCCTAGGGAGAGGTAGCAGAGGAGGATAATTAGGAAGGGCTCAGCATGCTCTGGTGAGGGTACTGAGGAGCCCTTTGTTCAATACATAGACTTACTGTTCCCCTTTTTAGCCCCCCAACTCTCTCCTTAGGATCTCCCACACCCTGGGGGTAGGGGCGGATTGGAGGAGACATATAATCACTTGGCTGTACAGGGTCCATATGAGAATTTGGCGGGAGGTCTAATCTCCACATAAAACACCTTTCAACCATTCATCCTCTCTTAGGCACTCCAAAATCTCAGCCTTTTTTTGTATTGAGTCTCTCTAGGTATGTTAGGTGAGTGGGTCTCCTTTTCATCAGACTCCTTCTCTATAGGCACTTGAATATAACTTCTCAACTCTGCTTGGTCAGTAAGCTGTCCTCCGTCTGCTTTCCATCTCTGAAAACTTGCTGATTTCTGTTCTTTTGTTCCTACTAGGTTAATTCCTTTCAAAAATTATTTCACAACCACTTTCAGGTACTTTCTGCAGAGGATGAAAACAAATGCAGTCAATTAACATGATTAATTTGAAGTCTCACTGCCTATGTTTGTTTTCAACTTTTTAAAATGAGCATACCCTGTGTTTATAATGGAGAAAATACACGTTAATTTTTAAGTGGGTAACTAAAAAAATCAAGAAGGAAAAAGAAGAAAAAAAAATCCCCAAAATTAGCAGAAGGAAAGAAATAAATGAAAAACAAATGAAGAATATGATAGCAATGATCAATAAAACTAAAAGCTGGTTTTTGAGAAGATAAACAAAATTGATAAACCATTAGTCAAACTCATCAAGAAAAAAATAGAGAAGACTCAAATCAATAGAATTAGAAATGAAAAAGGAGAAGTAACAACTGACACTGCAGAAATACAAAGGATCATGAGAGATTACTACAGCAACTATATGCCAATAAATGGACAACCTGGAAGAAATGGGCAAATTCTTAGAAATGCACAAGCTGCCGAGACTGAACCAGGAAGAAATAGAAAATATGAACAGACCAATCACAAGCACTGAAATTGAAACTGTGATTAAACATATTCCAACAAACAAAAGCCCAGGACCAGATGGATTAACAGGCGAATTCCATCAAACATTTAGAGAAGAGCTAACACCTATCCTTCTCAAACTCTTCCAAAATATAGCAGAGGGAAGAACACTCCCAAACTCATTCTACGAGGCCACCATCACCCTGATACCAAAACCAGACAAAGATGTCAAAAAGAAAGAACACTACAGACCAATATCACTGATGAACATAGATGCAAAAATCCTCAACAAAATACTAGCAAACAGAATCCAAAAGCACATTAAAAGGATCATACACCATGGTCAAATGAGGTTTATCCCAGGAATGAAAGGATTCTTCAATACAGGTAAATCAAACAACATGATACACCATATTAACAAACTAAAGGATAAAAACCATATGACAATCTCAACAGATGCAGAAAAAGCTTTCAACAAAATTCAACACCCATTTATGATAAAAACCCTCTAAAACCGATAGCTAGTGGGAAGCAGCCGCATAGCACAGGGAGATCAGCTCCGTGCTTTGTGACCACCTAGAAGGGTGGAATAGAGAGGGTGGGAGGGAGGGAGAACCAAGAGGGAAGAGATATGGGGATATATGTATATGTATAACAGATTCACTTTGTTATAAAGCAGAAACTAACACACCATTGTACAGCAATTATACTCCAAAAAAGAGGTTAAAAAAAAAAAACACAACCCTCAGAAAGGGAGAAAATACTTGCAAATGAAGCAACTGACAAAGGATTAATCTGAAAAATTTACAAGCAACTCAAAATCAAAAAAACAAACAACCCAATCCAAAAATGGGCAGAAGACCCAAATAGACATTTCTCCAAAGAAAATATACAGATTTCCAGCAAACATATGAAAGGATGCTTAACATCACTAATCATTAGAGAAATGCAAATCAAAACTACAATGATGCATCACCTCACACCAGTCAGAATGGCCATCATCAAAAAAATCTAGAAACAATAAATGCTGGAGAGGGTGTGGATAAAAGGAACACTCTTGCACTGCTGGTGGGAATGTGAATTGGCACAGCCACTATGGAGAACAGTATGGAGGTTCCTTAAAAAACTACAAATAGAACTACCATATGACCCAGCAATCCCACTACTGGACATATACCCTGAGAAAACCATAACTCAAAAAGAGTCATGTACCAAAATGTCCATTGCAGCTCTATTTACAATAGCCAGGAGATGGAAGCAACCTAAATGTCCATCATTGGATGAATGGATAAAGAAGATGTGACACATATATACAATGGAATATTACTCAGCCATAAAAAGAAATGAAATTGAGTTATTTGTAGTGAGGTGGATGGACCTAGAGTCTGTCATACAGAGTGAAGTAAGTCAGAAAGAGAAAGACAAATACCATATGCTAACACATATATATGGAATCTAAGAAAAAAAAATGTTATGAAGAACCTAGGGGTAAGACGGGAATAAAACACAGACATACTAGAGAATGGACTTGAGGATATGGGGAGGGGGAAGGGTAAGCTGTGACAAACTGAGAGAGTGACATGGATATATATACACTACCAAACATAAAATAGATAGCTAGTGGGAAGCAGCTGCATAGCACAGGGAGATCAGCTTGGTGCTTTGTGACCACCTAGAAGGGTGGGATAGGGAGGATGGGAGGGAGGGAGATGCAAGAGGGAAGAGATATAGGAACATATGTATATGTAAAACTGATCCACTTTGTTGTAAAGCAGAAACTAACACACTATTGTAAAGCAATTATACTTCAATAAAGATGTCTAAAAAAAAGGTTAAAGAACTGTTCTAAACAGAAGACTGAAAAGCATGACGATCAAATGCAAATGTGTGATTCTGACTGGATCCTTCTGCTGTAAATGGCATTATTGGGGATCTGAGAGTTAGATGGTACTATATTAATGTTAATTTCCTTATTTTGATGATGGAATTGAGGTTTTAGAGAATATGCTCATTTGTAGGAAATACTAGAGTATTAAAAGGTGATGAGGCACCAGATAAACAATTTCCTTTCAAACAGTTGAGGTGGGAAATATTCTTGTTGCAGTTGTGTTACAAAATAGGAAATTGGAGGCGAGAAGATGGCGGAAGAGTAAGACGCGGGGATCACCTTCCTCCTCACAGATACATCAGAAATACATCTACACGTGGAACTTCTCCTATAGAACACCCACCGAACGCTGGCAGAAGACCTCAGACCTCCCAAAAGGCAAGAAACTCCCCACGTACCTGGGTAGGGCAAAAGAAAAAAGAATAAACAGAGACAAAGAATAGGGACGGGACCTGCACCAGTGGGAGGGAGCCGTGAAGGAGGAGAGGTTTCCACACACTAGAAGCCCCTTCGCGGGCGGAGACTGTGGGTGGCTGGGTGGAAGCTTCGGAGCCGCGGAGGAGAGCACAGCAACAGGGGTGCGGAGGGCAAAGTGGAGAGATTCCGCAGAGGATCAGTGCCGACCAGCACTCACCAGCCCGAGAGGCTTGTCTGCTCACCGGCTGGGGCGGGCGGGGCTGGGAGCTGAGCCTCAGGCTTCAGTCGGATCCCAGGGAAAGGTCTGGAGTTGGCAGAGTGAAAACAGCCTGAAGGGGTTAGTGCACCACGGCTACCCGGGAGGGAGTCCAGTTGAAGTCTGGAGCTGCTGAAGAGGCAAGAGACCTTTTCTTCCCTCTTTGCTTCCTGGTGCTCGAGGAGAGGGGTTTAAGCGCGGCGCTTAAAGGAGCTCCAGAAACGGGCGCAGAGCTACCGAAGAGATAAGAGACTTTTTCTTGCCTCTTTGCTTCCTGGGGCACGAGTAGAGGGGATTAAGAGCACTGCGTAAAGGAGCTCCAGAAACAGGCGCGAGCCGCGGCTGTCGACACGGACAGCAGAGACTGGTGTGGGACGCTAGGGTTGCTGCTGCCGCCACCAAGAGGCCTGTGTGCGAGCACAGGTCACTCTCCACACCGCCCCTCCTAGAAGCCCGTGCAGCCCTCCCCTGCCAGAGCCCCGTGATCCAGGGACAGCTTCCCCGGGAAAACGCGCGGTGCGCCTCGGACTGGTGCAGTGTCACGCCCACCTCTGACGTCGCAGGCTCGCCCCGCATCCGTGACCCCCCTTACCCCGGCCTGTGCCAGAGCCCCCGAATCAGCTGCTCCTTTAACCCCGTCCTGTCTGAGCGAAGGGCAGACGCCCTCGGACGACCTACACGCAGAGGCGGAGCCAAGTACAAAGCTGAACCCCAGGAGCTGTGCGAACAAAGAGGAGAGGGGAAGGTCTCTCCCAGCAGCCTCAAAAGCAGTGGATTAAAGCTCCACAGTCAACTTGAAGTGCCCTGCATCTGCGGAAAACCTGAATAGACAGCGAAATATCCCAAGTTGAGGAGGTGGACTTTGGGAGCAAGATTATACTATTATTTTCCCCTTTTTTCTTTTTGTGAGTATGTATGTGTGTGCTGCTGTGTGAGATTTTGTCTGTATAGCTTTGTTTTCACCATTTGTACTAGGGTTAGACCGACCCGTTTTTTTTTTTTAATAGAAATTTTTCTTCTTAATAATTATTTTTTATTTTAATAACTATATTTTATCCTACTTTATTTTCTCTTCTCTCTTTCTTTCTTCCTTTCTTCCCTACTTCTGTCCTTCCTTCCTTCCTCCCTTCCTTCCTCCCTTCTTTCCTCCCTTCCTTCCTCTCTTCCTCCCTCCCTCCTTCCTTCCTTCCTTTCTTTCCTTTCTATTTTTTCTCCCTTTTATTTTGAGCCGTGTGGATTAAAGGCTCTTGGCGCTCCAGCCAGGTGTCAAGGCTGTGTCTCTGAGGTGGGAGAACCAACCTCAGGACACTGGTCCACAAGAGACCTCCCAGCTACACGCAATATCAAATGGCGAAAATCTCCCAGAGATCTCCATCTCAACACCAAGACCCAGCTTCACTCAAGGACCAGCAACGAACAGTGCTGGACACCCTATGCCCAACAAAGAGCAAGACAGGTCTACAGCCCCATGTATTAGCAGAGAGGCTGCCTAAAATCATAATAAGGCTACAAACATGCCCAAACACACCACCAGACGTGGACCTGCCCACCAGAAAGACAAGATCCAGCCTCATCCACCAGAACAGAGGCACTAGTCCCCCCAACCAGGAAACCTGCTCAACCCACTGAACCAACCTCAGCCACTGGGGACAGCCACTAAAAACAGAGGGAACTACAAACCTGCAGCCTGCAAAAAGGAGACCCCAAACACAGTAAGATAAACAAAATGAGAAGACAGAAAAACACACAGCAAATGATGGAGCAAGATAAAAACAAACCAGACCTAACAAATGAAGAGGTAATAGCCAGTCTACCTGAAAAAGAATTCAGAATAATGATAGTAAAGATGATTCAAAATCTTGGAAACACAATAGACAAATTGCAAGAAACAGTTAACAAGGACCTAGAAGAAATAAAGAGGAAGCAAGCAAGGATGAGCAACACAATAAATGAAATGAAAAATACTCTAGATGGGATCAATAGCAGAATCACTCAGGCAGAAGGACGGATAAGTGACCTGGAAGATAAAATAGTGGAAATAACTACTGCAGAGCAGAAGAAAGAAAAAAGAATGAAAAGAACTGAGGACAGCCTCAGAGACCTCTGGGACAACATTAAACGCACCAACATTCGAATTATAGGGGTCCCAGAAGAAGAAGAGAAAAAGAAAGGGACTGAGAAAATATTTGAAGAGATTATAGTTGAAAACTGCCCTAATATAGGAAAGGAAATAGTCAATCAAGTCCAGGAAGCACAGAGAGTCCCATACAGGATAAACCCAAGGATTAACACACCAAGACACATAATAATCAAACTGTCAAAAATTAAATACAAAGAAAACATATTAAAAGCAGCAAGGGAAAAATAACACACAAGGGAATCCCCATTAGGTTAACATCTGATCTTTCAGCAGAAACTCTACAAGCCAGAAGGGAGTGGCAAGACGTATTTAAAGTGATGAAGGAAAAAAACCTACAACCAAGATTACTCTACCCAGCAAGGATCTCATTCAGATTTGATGGAGAAATTTAAACTTTTACAGACAAGCAAAAGCTGAGAGAGTTCAGCACCACCAAACCAGCTTTACAACAAATTCTAAAGGAACTTCTCGAGGCAAGAAACACAAAAGAAGGAAAAGACCTACAAGAACAACCTGAAAGAATTAAGTAAATGGTAATAGGAACATACATATTGATAAATACCTTAAATGTAAATGGATTAAATGCTCCCACCAAAAGACACAGACTGGCTGAATGGATACAAAAACAAGACCCATATATATGCTGTCTACAAGAGACCCACTTCAGACCTAGGGACACTTACAGACTAAAAGTGAGGGGATGGAAAAAGATATTCCATGCAAATGGAAATCAGGAGAAAGCTGGAGTAGCAATTCTCATATCAGACAAAATAGACTTTAAAATAAAAACTATTACAAGAGACAAAGAAGGACACTACATAATGATCAAGGGATCGATCCATGAAGAAGATATAACAATTGTAAATATTTATGCACCCAACATAGGAGCACCTCAATACATAAGGCAAATACTAACAGCCATAAAAGGGGAAATCAACAGTAACACAATCATAGTAGGGGACTTTAACACCCCACTGTCACCAATGGACAGATCATCCAAAATGAAAATAAATAAGGAAACACAAGCTTCATTACACAAGATGGATTTACTTGATATTTATAGGACATTCCATCCAAAAACAACAGAATACACATTTTTCTCAAGTGCTCATGGAACATACTCCAGGATAGATCATATCTTGGGTCACAAATCTACCCTTGGCAAATTTAAGAAAATTGAAATCGTATCAAGTATCTTTTCTGACCACAACACTATGAGACTAGACATCAATTACAGGAAAAGATCTGTAAAAAATACAAACACATGGAGGCTAAACAATACACTACTTAATAACGAAGTGATCACTGAAGAAATCAAAGAGGAAAAAGTACTTAGAAACAAATGACAATGGAGACACGACGACCCAAAACCTATGGGATACAGCAAAAGCAGTTCTAAGAGGGAAGTTTAGAGCAATACAATCATACCTTAAGAAACAAGAAACATCTCGAATAAACAACCTAACTTTGCACCTAAAGCAATTAGAGAAGGAAGAACAAAAAAACCCCAAATTTGGCAGAAGGAAAGAAATCATAAAGATCAGATGAGAAATAAATGAAAAAGAAATGAAGGAAATGATAGCAAAGATCAATAAAAGTAAAGGCTGGCTCTTTGAGAAGATAAATAAAATTGATAAACCATTAGCCAGACTCATCAAGAGAAAAAGGGAGAAGACTCAAATCATAGAATTAGAAATGAAAAAGGAGATGTAACAACTGACACTGCAGAAATACAAAAGATTATTAGAGATTACTACAAGCAACTGTATGCCAATAAAATGGACAACCTGGAAGAAATGGACAAATTCTTTAAAATGTACAAGCTGCCGAGACTGAACCAGGAAGAAATAGAAAATATGAACAGGCCAATCACAAGCACTGAAATTGAAACTGTGATTAAAAATCTTCCAACAAACAAAAGCCCAGGACCAGATGGCTTCACAGGTGAATTCTATCAATCATTTAGAGAAGAGCTAACACCTATCCTTCTCAAACTCTTCCAAAAGATAGCAGAGGGAAGAACACTCCCAAACTCATTCTATGAGGCCACCATCACCCTGATACCAAAACCAGACAAAGACGTCACAAAGAAAGAAAACTACAGGCCAATATCACTGATGAACATAGATGCAAAAATCCTCAACAAAATACTAGCAAACAGAATCCAACAGCACATTAAAAGGATCATACACCATGATCAAGTGGGGTTTATTCCAGGAATGCAAGGATTCTTCAATATACGCAAATCAATCAACGTGATACACCATATCAACAAACTGAAGGAGAAAAACCATATGATCATCTCAATAGATGCAGAGAAAGCTTTTGACAAAATTCAACACCCATTTATGATAAAAACCCTGCAGAAAGTAGGCATAGAGGGAACTTTCCTCAGCATAATAAAGGCCATATACGACAAACCCACAGCCAGCATCAATCTCAATGGTGAAAAACTGAAACCATTTCCACTAAGATCAGGAACAAGACAAGGTTGCCCACTCTCACCATTCTTATTCAACTTAGTTTTGGAAATTCTAGCCACAGCAATCAGAGAAAAAAAAGAAATTAAAGGACTCCAAATAGGAAAAGAAGAAGTAAAGCTGTCACTGTTTGCAGATGACATGATACTATACATAGAGAATCCTAAGGATGCTACCAGAAAACTACTAGAACTAATCAATGAATTTGGTAAAGTAGCAGGATACAAAATTAATGCACAGAAATCTCTGGCATTCTTATACACTAATGATGAAAAATCTGAGAGTGAAATTAAGAAAACACTCCCATTTACCACTGCAACAAAAAGAATAAAATATCTAGGAATAAACCTACCTAAGGAGACAAAAGACTTGTATGCAGAGAACTATAAGACACTGATGAAAGAAATTAAAGATGATACAAATAGGTGGAGACATATACCATGTTCTTGGATTGGAAGAATCAATATTGTAAAAATGACTCTACTACCCAAAGCAATCTACAGATTCAATGCAATCCCTATCAAGTTACCACTGGCATTCTTTACAGAACTAGAACAAAAAATTTCACAATTTATATGGAAACACAAAAGACCCCGAATAGCCAAAGCAATCTTGAGAACGAAAAATGGAGCTGGAGGAATCAGGCTCCCTGCCTTCAGACTATACTACAAGACCACAGTAAACAACACAGTATGGTACTGGCACAAAAACAGAAATACAGATCAATGGAACAGGATAGAAAGCCCAGAGATAAACCCACACACATATGGTCACCTTATCTTTGATAAAGGAGGGAAGGATATACAGTGGAGAAAAGACAGCCTCTTCAATAAGTGGTGCTGGGAAAACTGGACAGCTACCTCTAAAAGTATGAAATTAGAACACTCCCTAACACCACACACAAAAATAAACTCAAAATGGGTTAAAGACCTAAATGTAAGGCCAGACACTATCAAACTCTTAGAGGAAAACATAGGCAGAACACTCTATGACATAAATCACAGCAACACCCTTTTTGACCCATCTCCTAGAGAAATGGAAATAAAAACAAAAATAAACAAATGGGACCTAATGAAACTTAAAAGCTTTTACACAGCAAAGGATACCATAAAGAAGACCAAAAGACAGCCCTCAGAATGGGAGAAAATATTTGCAAATGAAGCAACTGACAAAGGATTCATATCCAAAATTTATAAGCAACTCAGGTAGCTCAATAACAAAAAAACAAACAACCCAACCCCAAAATGGGCAGAAGACCTAAATAGACATTTCTCCAAAGAAGATATACAGATTGCCAACAAACACATGAAAGAATGGCCATCATTAAAAAATCTAGAAACAATAAATGCTGGAGAGGGTGTGGAGAAAAGGGAACCCTCTTGCACTGCTGGCGGGAATGTAAATTGATACAGCCACTATGGAGAACAGTATGGAGGTTCCTTAAAAAAGTACAAATAGAACTACCATACAACCCAGCAATCCCACTATTGGGCATATACCCTGAGATAACCATAATTCAAAATGAGTCATGTACCAAAATGTTCATTGCAGCTCTATTTACAATAGCCAGGACATGGAAGCAACCTAAGTGTCCATCAACAGATGAATGGATAAAGAAGCTGTGGCACATATATACAATGGAATACTACTCAGCCATAAAAAGAAATGAAACTGAGTTATTTGTAGTGAGGTGGATGGACCTGGAGTCTGTCATACAGAGTGAAGTAAGTAAGAAGGAGGAAAACAAATACCGTATGCTAACACATATATATGGAATCTAAGAAAAAAAAATGTCATGAAGAGACTAGGGATAGGACGGGAATAAAACACAGACCTACTAGAGCATGGACTTGAGGATATGGGGAGGGGGAAGCATAAGCTGGGACAAAGTAAGAGAGTGACATGGACATATATACACTACCAAACGTAGGGTGGATAGCTAGTGGGAAGCAGCCTCATAGCACAGGGAGATCAGCTAGGTGGTTTGTGACCACCTAGAGGGTTGGGATAGGGAGGGTGGGAGGGAGGGAGATGCAAGAGGGAAGAGATATGGGAACATGTGTATATGTATAACTGATTCACTTTGTTGTAAAGCAGAAACGAACACACCATTGTAAAGCAATTATACTCCAATAAAGATGTTTAAAAAAAAACAGTTATGCTCAAATAAAGATGTTAAAAAAAATAAAAATAAATAACAATTAAAAAAATAAAATAAAAAAATAAAAAATAAATTAAAAAAATAGGAAATTGTAAAACAGAACTTCATAGTTAAATATCATGGAGAATCTCCTGTTGCATAACATTAAAAGTTAAAGAGAGGTGTTATAATCATGACAACATGATTAAAACTGAGAGCTCTGCCCCACTGACTTTTTTCTTTCTTTCTTTCTTTCTTTTTTTTGTGGTATGCAGGCCTCTCACTGTTGTGGCCTCTCCCGTTGTGCAGCACAGGATCCAGACACGCAGGCTCAGCGGCCATGACTCACGGGCCCATCCGCTCCGCGGTGTGTGGGATCTTCCCGGACCGGGGCACGAACCCATGTCCCCTGCATCGGCAGGCGGGCTCTCAACCACTGCGCTGCCAGGGAAGCCCCCCGACTGACTTTTGGTAATAGTCCCTTGGCCTTTTTGTTCACTGTGCTCCCCACACACCCAAGTAAAAATACTCTCCAACCTGCCCTTCTCTATATCACTAAGAAAGATATTAACCAACATAGCACTTAAAATTCTTAAGTACTTATGTCAACAAGATTATTTTTTTGGAAGTCTTCTCACTAAATACAAGTGTGAACTGTAGTTTCTTTTTCATTTGATCCAAGACAATCAAATTCCTTGAGGCTTGTAATTGTATTCCACAGGAACTCATGAATGTATCAATGATGCCTGGTAGAAAGGTCTTAGGGTTGGATTGCACCCTCAGGAGTATTCCCTGAGATTATCTAGAGCGAGCTGATGATTTGGGAAAGTCAATGTCATTCCTGAGAAGATAATAGAGTTCAGCATCAAATCTGAGAGGGGAGGCAAAGAAGGGTAAAGAGTAAGGCTGACACCCTGGAGAGGCATGACAGCATGAGACAAGTGTCATGACACTAGTTTGGAGCTCTGCCACCCTTTTGGAGAGTTTTAACTAGGCATCCCCTTTTGTTTAACATCTTTATGGGAGTATAATTGCTTTACAATGGTGTGTTAGTTTCTGCTTTACAACAAAGTGAATCAGTTATACATATACATATGTTCCCATATCTCTTCGCTCTTTGTTCTCCCTCCCTCCCACCCTCCCTATCCCACCCCTCTAGGTGGTCACAAACCACCTAGCTGATCTCCCTGTGCCAGGCGGCACCCCCTTTTATAGAGTCCAGCATGAGATGCAGACTGGGCTGAGCTGCACTTTCTCTTTGATATTTAAATTTTTCCCTTTTAGCTAAATCAAATGGATATTGTTCAGTAGTTCTCTTACTTGCATTTTCTACAGTTTTATATTACCATGTTCTTCTTGAATTGTTTCCCTTGATTTTTACCTATCTACACCCTACAGAATGGATGGCTTATCTCTTTCTTTTGGAGCTATGCCTTCTCAGCATCCTTTGCAGGTTTCTTTCCCTCCCCCATCCATCTCCCCAAGGTTTTATTCTCATCTCCTTTTGTCACTCCAGCAGACTCCAGGTACATTCTTGATCCCTAAAGGATCTGTAGTTGGGCTCCAGGTAATCTGTGTATCTCTTGAAAATCTATGTAAATATTTGTATATATAAGTATATGTGTGTGTGTATATATATATATATATATATATATATATATATATATATATATATATACACACACACGTTTCTGATGAAAATAGTTCTCCTCATATTCTCTAAGGGGTCCACAATCACGCAATCACACAAAGTTAAGAACCCTGGCATGTGTTCTAGATGTTCCACAATCTAGATCTTTGGGTCATTCTTCTCCCTGAACTCCAGACTCATTTATCGAAGAGACATCTCTAATGCAACATGCTCAAAATGGAACTCATCCTCTTCCTATCCAAGCCTCTCTCTGTTTCCCTTATGAAAAGCACCATCATCAGCTCAGGTGTCCCAGTAAGAAACCTTAGCATCAACTTAGGTTCCCCTCTCTCTTTCACAGCCTCATGTCCAATCAAGTTCCAGGCTCCAGTATTTCTCCCCTCTTAATATCTCGTCCATTGGTCTGCTTCTCTCAATCTTTTAGACATGAGGTCATGTCCCTCACAGTTCTTGAGCCACTGCTCAGTCCCTGCCATCTGGTTTGTCCTTCCTCCAAACCATTCTCACACTACAACTAGAGTGATCTTTCTAAAATACTAATGTGCTCATTATTCTCCCCTTTCTTAAAACTCTTCCAAGTAGTATCTTTTCCATAAGATAAATGTAAACTTTACAATATGATGTCTAATTCACTAAATTATCTGTCCCCAACCAACATCCCATCTCCATCCCTTCATCACTCTCACCATTTTGCACACCATAGCCCAGTCACACTCAGCTATTTACAGATCCCCAAAAGGCACCATCATGTTGGTAGATTCTGAAACTTTGCACATTTTAATGTCCCAGGACCTTCTAGGTCCCCACCAGTGACTAACACAGTGCTCAGAATATTGATAGGCTGTGGTGGTTTAATATGGTGTGAAGTTGGCTAAGCTGGAATGATTTTTCCCAGAACCCATCTCTGTATGGTTCCAGGTTAGAGTTGGCCAAAAGAGAATTTAGACAAGATTTGGAAGGCATAAGTAAAGCAGCAGTCAGTTCCAAAGTTTATGTGGATGGAGGTGATGAGGGGTGAAGTGGTATGGATGGAGCCCAGTTTGCCTTGCTCTTCCCCCTGCCACACATCCTGCTCTTCTTCCTGACTCCCATTCCTGCCCACCAATGGCAACCCAGGCCTACGATCAGGCTGTGAAATCCCAGATATAGATGCTACAAAGAGACAGTCTTCCAGAGACACGAGCCCCCTTTCACGGTCCCAGTGCATTAGCTGGACATGCCTAATATCCAGATTTTCCTGCAAGCTCTGACTTGTCCATTCACACTGGCACTCCAGGAGGGTTGATTAACAACCTTTCTCTGAACTTTTAAATCTCCTTTTCAGACCTTTACTTCCCCAGTCTTTCCCACATTTGTGTTAAGGACTAACTCCCGTAATAAGTTCCTTAGTCTCCAAAAGTCAGAATGGCTCTGCTTCCCTGACAGCCCCTTGATTCTGTTGACTAGTTAGCTTGAGTACATCCTTCAGTATGTCCCCTCTAAGGGAAGCTTCTCTCAGCCTAGAGCTGTAGGGGGCTCAGTGAGGAGGGAGAATGCACAGACTCTCCATGGCTACCCTGTCCCCATGCTAGGTCTGCAGCTCCACCCCAAGTAAGGAAAAACCTGGTTCTGATTCTTGGCGCTCTACACAGGGATAGGATGTCTGGATGACCAGGCAGATTCCTTACATTCTCATGAAACTGTTCTACAGGCAGCTGGCCACTCCCAAGAAGCTTCCCACACCTCCACCCTAAGGCTGGGGGAAGAAGAGACAGGGGTTATGCTGGGGTCACTTTTCTGGTCTAAAACAACCCTGGGGAGATGTACTTCAGGTGCAGGTGGACCCTCAAAATGCTGTTTCTGGGAGCAATTGGTTAGCACTCAACATCCCTGGGATTAAAATAAGCATCCACTAGAAGCAGGGGATGGGTCTTGTCCCTAAGCCAAGTGGACTTAGGGGCAAGCCTTATCCAAATATGCTGCACAGGATAGGAAGGCTTTACACACTCCTACCTCAGAGGCCCAGCTCTGTGCCCTTTAATACCCTAATGTCAGTCCTGCTGAGAGAGTAAGAAACTCCATCCATCCCTCCAGAAGCATCTCTGCTTGCTTGTGAAGGCCCTTCGTGGCAGTTTTCACGGAAGGTGCCTCTATGCCATCATGCTCTTTGAAGGCACTATTGGGGACTGTAAGTTCCTTGATGGCTGGGACCATGCCTGCAGCCCCTTAGTTTTCATCTCAACTCTGGGGAAAGAGATAGGTAGAGGGTGCTGGAGAAGAAGAACCAGAAACCTAAAACAGAACAGAACTTGACTGCTAATGGGGATGCTGGAATAGGAATGGAAAGAGTAAAACAGCAGAGAACCCTCAAGCCATAAAGTGAGGTCTGGAGACATTTGAGTGTGTCACTTCTTGTGTCAAGCAGATGCACTATATGATTTTGATGTCCAGTGGGTATTTTTGAAAATAAATAATAGAATTTTGAAAGGAGCTAAGGTGTATGCAGAAGGAGGAAAGAAAAGGAAGGAAGGTAGAAGCAGAGAGGGGCAAAGGAATTCTTGATCATAGAAAATATGGTCGTTTCTTCTACACTTTACATTCCCACAACAGGCCAGGGATGGAGGCATACATTTCAACAAAATCTACCTGGAACAATATCCTGCCAAAGAAATGGCACTAACATGGACATTTCAGGATGGGCATGGCGAGTGTGAAGTGTGTTTGGGAAGCTGTTGGGGCCTCGCTGAGCCATATAGATCATCCAGCCTTGAGTACCTGCGTGGCGCCTGATGCTGTGCTAGATACCATGGATGCAGGGAGCGAAAAGAAAAATCCTAGTTCTGCTTCACTCTCAGGCTTTATTTTATCCCCTCAGGAACTCTGTTCAGAAGGAGATGCATTTTACATAACCATTATACAGAAGAGTGTGCTCAGGCCTGAAGAAATTTGTGACTTGACTAAAGGCAGGGAGCAAGTTAGTGGAGTTGAGAGCACTCTGTATACATAGACCAAAGAACTTGGCTTTGGTTTCATATAGATAGAGATATAGATGATATAGATATAGATATGTGCCTGCTGTCCTATTACCCCACCATCTTCAGCCTAGGGGAACACTGAAGCATTCATGCAGGAGCATCTCCCACATTTCAGTGGCTCCTTTTTTAATACAATTTTTAAAGGTTACACTCCATTTACAGTTATTACAAAATATTGACTATATTCCTCGTGTTGTACAATACATCCTTGTAGCCTATCTGACACCCAATAGTTTGTACCTCCTGGCCTCCCACTCCTATATTCCCCTACACACACACTGGTAACCACTAGTTTGTTCTCTATATCTGTGAGTCTGTTTCTTTTTTGTTATATTCACTGGTTTGTTGTATTTTTTTTAGATTCCACATATAAGTGACATCATTTTGTATTTGTCTTTCTCTTTCTGACATTTCTCAGTGGCTCCTTTTAGGCTGAACAGAGGTGGCTGCAGATCACAGACAAAGAGCCCCTCCTTCCGTGACCATGTCTCCTGGGCATTCACTTTGTCAGTATGAGGCTGCCCTGCATGGCCTGGATTTGTCCCACTTTCTACTGTGCCAGGTTGCATGATGCCAGCCAGGCCCTCTCATTAGCTCCCATGCCCCATCCCCACTTCTCAGGCAGAATAGCTTGTGATCCCTAAATAGAAGTCAGCCTGCCTGCTCAAGGGCTCCTCCTCAGATTCAGAAGCACTTGTACAAACCCTGTGACCACCCATAGCTCTCTGCCTTGTAATTCAAGGCTTACAGATCTCTGCCCTGGTGAACCTTGAGCTCCTTGAGGGCTCCTTGAGGGCTGCTTTGCTCACCCCTAGATCCCTGGTGTTGACCCACCATGAGACGGACAGCAGGTGCTCAATAAAACATTAACAACCCTCATGGCCTGGGAACTCATCCACCTGTCCGCCCCTCCTTGTGAGTATCTCCCTTTCAGAATCAACCAACGGTCCCAGAGAACACTGAGTAACCAGTGACCCAGGAAGTAATTTCACACACGTTTTCCCAGAAGAAGTCTCACTTAGAAAATGGCTTTTTGCCAGGAAGACTTCGCCTCCTGGGGATTTTCCTCGTTCATTTTAATGCTGACTGATGGCTCTGTTCTTGGCATAGTATTTCCTGACATCATCATTCTATAAAAGAAAGAACAAGATTTTTCAATGGAAAAACAGTCTGGCAGAACCTTTAGTTTTAATCAGAAGTGTACAGGTATAAAGTGATTATAAACTGCCCCTTGTTTCAACTTCTTCATGTTTAAAATTATTATCTACCCCCAATCAATGCACTGAGACCATGAATGTCATTTTATCATTTTAAAAGGGGTTGCCCCTACCCTGGACTAGGCTTGATGGCTGTACACATACACAAAACCCTGTGACTCCCCCATCACTGCACTTAACTCACTATGTTGCCTTCATTGGCCTAATGTTGGTTCCCTCTCACCCCCAGCAATGAACCCCTAAGACCCTAGAATCCCAGAATCAGCTCACAATGTTTAAAGGCAGAGTGCTGTGGTAAAAAGCATCAGTTTTGAAATCAGACTGACCTGAGCTCAAACCCTAAATCTGTCACTTTGGATGCTATGAGTCTGGGTCAATCCTTTCGATGCTCAGTTTTCTCATCTGTAAGATGGGCTGCTTACTACATGCCCATAAGTAGGATAAGAGAGAAAATGCATGTGATAAGTTCCTGGCTTATACAATATCCTATGATGATAATTATCGTTATTTCATTAGTAAATAAACTCTAAGAAAATAATTCAAAAGAAAAGTTAAATCCAAATGTTAGCATTAAAATATTTTCAGTAAAGGAGAAAAAATATTAAAACATAGCTGTCTGAAAATAAAACAACAGTTTATTATAATATTGACTCTTTTGACACAGAAGTTCTACCTCTAGGAATATATTCTACAAAAACATTCTCACAAAAAATGCCCAGGGGTATATGCAGAAGGACATTCATTGCAGGATTTGTTGCAATAGAAAAATGTGGAGACAACACTCTAAAATTCCATACAGCCATGTCTAAAAATGAGTATTTTACAAAATGAAAGAATATTCATGGTACTTGTTGAGTGAGAAAAACAAAACAACAAAAAATTGTGGGACACTATGTATGATGTAAGTTCAGTTCTGAAAAGAAAGAGAAAAGAAACAGAAAATCTTATATATTATATAAATATACAGAAAAATTTGGAAGGTTACATATGAAGCTTTAGAATGGGGGAGGTTAATTTTTAGTTTTGTATATTTTTATATTCTTTAAATTTAAAAAATGTATGATTTTTATATTTTTAAATATATAATTAAAAATGAAAAAGAATTAAGTTTTTGAAAAGGGGGCATGTGGACAATAAAGGTCATAAGACTTTGCAAGTAGGAGAGCCCCCAAAAGACAAAGTGTTTTCATCAGAGAGAAGGGCTTACAGAGCCCTGCAGTGGCAGGTCCACTAAGAGTGGCAGCCCCTCAGAGATAACCACAGACCAAGACCTGGCTCCCTGACTCATAGATCCAATAATGAAAACCACTAACATGTTTTGAGTGCCCACCACATACCAAGAACTGTGCTGAGTACATTTGAGCATCATTCTACTTCATTGTCATGGCAACCCTGTAAGTGTATACTATGGTTGTGTCTGTTTCACAAAGGAAATTGAGGCTCAGGTGTGAACTTGCCCAGGTTCAGAAAGCTCATAAGCCATGGAACCATGGATAAAACCCAGACCCCTGCAATTCTGAGCCCAAACTGTTAACGAGTTAGCTCCAATGTCTTCATAATTTGTTCTTTCAGTTCATCCATGATGATTCCCTCATATAAATTAACTAAACCTATAAGGGACAAATATATAAACCAAATGCCAGTATAATTATTTATCACAGTCGTGCCCACGTCCAGAACACCACCTTTCCCTGTATCAAGTTTTTTTGGGAAGTTGACGCACGGAGAATCAGCAACTAGGAGTTGGATAGTTCAGAATGTATTTCAGGAAAAATGATGAGCAGTGTCAGGAGGCCGGAGAGCAGAGTGCCTAAAAGAGCCCTAGAGGTAGACGGGCCTGCCCTCAAAACCTAGGTCTCCCACTTACCAGCTAAGTGACTGGCTTAGAAAACTAGGGACTGGAGTTCTCATCATAAAATGTAGCTGATAATAGTCCTATGTCACAGGGATATTTTAGCACCTATAGGAGCTGACATGTAACAGGTGTTCAGCGAATGCAATAATATGGCTAATACATTTTATGTATAAATATAAAATATAATGTAATCTAGTTTTAGTATCTGTCACCACTCCCCTTACAGTGCTCCCCTGAGCGACCACATCATCTGTGTCTGTCAGGTACAGGCCCTCCATCTCATGGACAGAACTGGATAAATCCTTTCTGCCCAACTCTCTTTTCCATACAGACCACACCCCTCACTGAGACAGGTTACAACGCTATTGATTTGGTTCTACCTCTCTGCGGAAACTTGCCCATCTTGTGAACACACCCCAGTCAACTTGATTGTATTTAGGTGTTTGCTAAATCTCCATCAACAAACCTTCTCTTAGGAAACTCCCTTCTGCCAAAGCAAGCTTCCTTTTAATTGACTTTAGCTAATTTTCACTTTCAAAGTGTGTCCTCTGCTAGCTTGTTAGCTTTGGGGTGATTAAATCAGACTGGAACAGTGACTTCAAATTGACAAATTCAAGGGTAGGTTTTCCTTTTTTTTTTCCCATCTCTATTCCTTCTACCCTTAAAGGAGTCCATATATAGGAAATCAGCTGACTGTTTTTTCTCACCTGACATAAATCTTACTCTCCTGGATGACTAGGAGATTGCTTTACTCGGAATGAAACACTGGACTGGATGATTTATAGACAGAAAATGCTTCCCAGCCCTTCTCTGATTTTTCATCACAGATTTCCCGGGTCAACATCATTCTGGTCTTTGTCCTCTCTGTAGATTCCAACTCACACAGCTAGACAGACCGAAATGGTTCACAATTCCAGTCCTGTGTGAAAGTGTGTGCAAGTGCCTAAAAATAAGCTTTAAGTGCTCTAAAAAGGCAGTGTATTATTCTGGAAAGAGTCACCATTACTCAGCAATTTGACAGCAGTGCTGATGAGCTACCTGCATAGGGTGTAACAAAGGGCTCATTTGCTGAATATTGACAAAATTCTTAGACCTCCTAGCACCCAAAGGGATCATCAGCGAAAAACTCTGGGTGTATGGGGGGGCGGCAGTTAGGAGCAGGGAGGGATAATTGGGTGTAACCTGGCTGTGGGATCTTGAATCCATAGAATGCAAAGTTAGAGGGACCTTGGTGAACATCTGGGCTAAAGGGTCTCAACGTAAGGCAGAGGTCTGCTTGCACTGAGATCATCAGAGAACAGGTTAAAAAGACATTTTCCTGCGTCCCTCCCTCAGAGGATTTGAATCAGCAGGTCTTAATAGGTCTCTGGAAACTGTTTTTTTGTTTGTTTGTTTTTTTGTGTTTTTTTGCGGTACGCGGGCCTCTCACTGTTGTGGCCTCTCCCATTGCAGAGCACAGGCTCCGGACTCGCAGGCTCAGTGACTATGGCTCACGGGCCCAGCGGCTCCGTGGCATGTGGCATCTTCCCAGACCGGGGCACAAACCCGTGTCCCCTGCATTGGCAGGTGGACTCTCAACCACTGCGCCACCAGGGAAGCCCTGGAAACTGTATTTTTAACATGCACCCAGGCTATTCTAATGTGCAACCCTGTTTAGAAAATACATGCTGATCTAATTGATACTTCTCATGATGCAAAGAGGCTGCCACCTCAGAAACAATGGGTACTACTTGGACATAGTGAGCCAGGGATTAAGGAGCAGTTGTTTCAAAGCTCACGAGCATGAGAGACAGAGGAGAGAAATCAACTCTGTTAATTTGCAGGGGCAGAAATTTCTCCTGCCAATTTCTCTAACTGTTTTCCCATACTGAACTACAGACTGTTTCTGTACTCTTCAAACACCTCTAGTTCTTGCTTGGTACAAATGAAGGAAAGCCTTTTTTGTTACCATGGCACCACCACAATAAGCTGTTTTCAAGTGTTAGATATTCTGAAATGAAAGGCTCTATTTTGAGAAATAAGAATGCTGAAGGGGTCAGTAAAAATTGCCAACATTCTTGTACCAACAGGTTGTCACAAGTCAGTAGGGTCACTCTACCAGGAATTTATTCCTGAGACCAGATGTTTATTCCTGAGACCTGTATGTTTTAACAATCTACCCCAAGCCTGAGTCCCAAGTGGATGTGATGACATCTCTCTCTTCTGGCCATGCAGCTAGCTAAGAGACCTCAGCCAGTCAAAGACCACTTATAGTTTCCTACTCATGTTAACATCGAATGAAGGATGGTATGCTCAGGTCTGAGTCAGGAGCAAGTACTGATCCAGTGGAAAACAACAAAACATTGAGGTCCTTCCTTTATTTTCTTTTTGCTTGGCTGCATCTCCCATACCTCAAAAAATGAAGACATATTGTCTTCAAGCCTGCCATTCCTGGAACAAGATGGACAATTGTAGTTTGTAATACATGTGTTCCAGGACTTGAGGCAGGCTAGTTCATTAGTTAAAGTTTTGATTTTACCCTTGTACTCTACTTAAGCATGCAATGTGTATGTGTGCCTTTCTGTACTGTAAACTCCTCAGGATCATGGTTTATTACTCTCTATGTCTGCTACAGTGTCTGGTGTATATCAAGTACTCATCAATGTTTGTTAGGTGTTCAAAAGTTAAACTTTTTTAAAAAAAGAAGTGTGTGTGTGTGTGTGTGTGTGTGTGTGTGTGTGTGTGTTTTGTGTGATATGGGCTGGATTAGTGAGATGATAGTGAGAATAGAAAGGAAGAGAAATCTTCAAGTTGTTTTAGAGGCATCTCCAAAAGTAGCTGTTAGCAAACTTTGGTTGATATCATAAGCCCCAAAGACTTCATTTAAATAACAGATTTCAATTCCCCACACCTGGAGTTTCTGATTCAGCTGGGCTCTAAAAAGACCCAGGACTCTTTTAAATTCAGATCCCCAGAGCATTCTGATGCATGCTAAAGAATCTAGCAGTAGATTAAAATGAAAGGGTGAAGGATGCCTAAACATTAGCAGCTCTACCTTTTAAGTAATTAATAGAATGTGTTAGGAGTTAAAAGCTGTGCACGTTAAACAGTTAGGAATGAAAATAAACACAATAGAAAAGAGTACACAGTAATAAGTAAAACAATCTGATCCAATGCCAAATCCATGAGTCAAATAGTAAATGCCTTTGTGGTTCTCAGACATCATAAGGGATGACTTCATGGAGGAGTGAGACTTGAAATGAAAATGGGTCGTTAAGAGCTGGTAGAACTTTCTTTTTTAAAAAAAAAATTTATTTATTTTAATTTATTTATTTTTGGTTGCATTGGGTCTTCGTTGCTGCACTCGGGCTTTCTCTATTTGAGGTGAGCGGGGGCTACTCTCCATTGTGGTGCATGGGCTTCTCATTGCGGTGGCTTCTCTCGTTACAGAGCACAGGCTCTAGGCGCGGGTTTCAGTAGTTGTGGCTCCCGGGCTCTAGAGCGCAGGCTCAGTAGTTGTGGCACATGGGCTTATTTGCTCCGCGGCATGTGGGATCTTCCTGGACCAGGGCTCAAATCCGTGTCCCCTGCATTGGGAGGCAGATTCTTAACCACTGCGCCACCAGGGAAGCCCAAGAGTTAGTAGAACTTTCTTGGCAGAGGGGGAGGGGACATTTCGGGATGATATGTTTCTTATCTCTACCGTGTTTTGAAATGTCAGAGGGTTTATGAGCAATATTGTAACCTGGTGAGGACCAGACTAGAGATAACAATTTTACAGGTTCTGCTGTAGGGCTATGGATTTAGGCACCTGCTTCCTGATTTTCTTAACACTCACCATTCCCACAGTTTGCTCCCAGGCTGCTATATTTCACATCAACCAAAATTTTATGTAGATAGTGGTATAGATATGGATGTAGATACACACATAGATGTAGATGATATAGATATAGATGTAGATGATACAGATGTAGAATAGATGTAGAAGATATACATACAGAATAGATGTAGATGGTATAGTTATAGAATAGATGTAGATGGTATAGATATAGAATAGATGGTGGTGGTATAGTTATAGAATAGATGTAGATGTATGGATATAGAATAAATGTAGTTGATATGTAGAATAGATGTAAATGGTATAGATATAGAATAGATGTATAAGGTATAGTTATAGAATAGATGTAGATGGTATAGATATAGAATAAATGTAGTTGATATAGATACAGGATAGATGTAGATATTAAGCAAAGAGAAGCAGCCTCCATGTACTCGCCTTAGTTTCCTGACTCTGTCTTTTTAAGCGAATTCTTTTGAAACTAATGTCAGATGAAGGGAAGCAGGAGCATGAGAATAATAGAAAAGACTTAGATGGGGTTTCCCTGGTGGCGCGGTGGTTGGGAGTCCGCCTGCCGATGCAAGGAACGCGGGTTCGTGCCCCGGTCCGGGAAGATCCCACATGCCGCTGAGCGGCTGTGCCCGTGAGCCATGGCCGCTGAGCCTGCGCGTCCGGAGCCTGTGCTCTGCAATGGGAGAGGCCACAGCAGTGAGAGGCCCGCGTACCGCAAAAAAAAAAAAAAAAAAAAAAAAAAAAGACTTAGATGGCTTTATAAATAAAGCATCTGATATCAAAGGGTTAAACAACCATTTGTACTTAGGAAAATCAAAGGGAGCAAGGTAAGAATTTGCTGTGTCAGTAAAGAAGGAAGATAAGGATAAGGAAAAAAACACAAAAGCGATTAAGAGAATAATAAAGGCTTTTTTGTATACCTGCCCTGGCATGGAAGGCAAGAACGGTGCAGATGTGAGCCCACTGACAAATGGGAGGCATATTTAATAAACGATTAGTACAAAATGATGTACACACTGAGCTTCACTCACAGAGAAAAAGACAGACACGCAGCAGTGGACAGTTACGAACTACTGTGATAAGACCAGAAAGCGGTAGGGGCAGAGGCCAGACAGGCGGAGGGCTTGGGGAGCTGGGATGCAGGCAAATTAGCAGGGCCCTGATTTCCAGAGAGCCCAGGGAATTTGCAATGAACCTGGACTGCCGCAGCTGACTCATCAGCAGGAACAGTAGGGTGGGGTCCCGGGGAGATGCAGAGAGCAAAAGCGCAACTGCCGGGCTTCCCTGTTGGCGCAGTGGTTGAGAGTCCGCCTGCCGATGCAGGGGAACGTGGGTTCGTGCCCCGATCCGGGAGGATCCCGCATGCCACGGAGCGGCTGGGGCCGTGAGCCATGGCCGCTGAACCTGCGCGTCCAGAGCCTGTGCTCCACAACGGGAGAGGCCACAACAGTGAGAGGCCCGCATACCGCAAAAAAAAAAAAAAAAAAAAAAAAAAAAAAGGGCAACTCCCAATTTCTCAAGAGGCCTGAGAAACAAGTGGCCAGTGCCAAGAAATAGTAGCATCAAGCTGTATCTCTGTGAGTGCATAGTCCATGGAGAATATATGTAAATACATTCTATATGCAAGTTAATGCTACCTAAAGCAAGGCTGATCTGTTTAAACAACTGCATAAAGAAATAAGTAGGTAGGATAAAGTATACCAGTCATAAATTTGGTATGTTTATATAATTGGACCAGAGTGATAACAAATTAGAACAAGTCCTTCATCAGAATTCAGGGGACTAGATTCCATTTCCTGTTATTATTTCCAGTGTTACTGAAAACAGTTACCTCTAATTTATGATTGACCATGTACCAGGCGCTAGTGCTAAGGCATTCTACATATAATAAACTCCTTAAACCCTCAGAACATCCTTATGGTGTAAGTTTATTTTCATTTTATGATTAAGAAAACTAGAGCTCAAAGAGATTAAATGAATTTTATAAATTCACATCACTAGTACATGGCAGAGGAAAGACAACCCAGATCTGTGTGCCACCGAGCAAGTCTCAATCCTGTCCCCAGCTCACAGTGGCACCTGGAATGGGTCCCTTCACTTCTATAGCCTTGATTTTTTTTCACATTTATGCCATGTAATGGGGATGGGGTGTCACCAGAAGCTCTTCAGTAGTATGTGGGTGGCATCTATGGTAGAAAAAACAAAAGTTTCGAATTTGGATAGAACAGAGTTTAGATCCCTCCAGCACCAGGATGCTGGATAACCATCTGTGCCTCAGTTTCCACATATATAAAGAGGAAAAATCACACGTAACTCATAGGGCTGTTGTAGAATTCAATGGTGCCCAATAGCTTTAATGTTTTATAATTTTAGTCTAAAATAAATCGACCTGACTGTAATTACATGAAAACCGAAAGGTAATTTATGAAAGAAAAATATTTTTTAATTAATGTAATAAGTTAAATTTATTGAAAAATCATTAGTTTCTGAATGTGTTATATAGAGTGTGAGATGCTGTAATAATAAATTACTTTAAAGGGGGCATTCAGCCTTTGATAGTCCACAATTTAGAAAGAAAAGTTATAAAGGTTTTATTCCCTTAAGTCACTCAAAATTGAATTCTGAATCTAATAGCAGATTCCAGAACCTCTGAGGATAATGAGGAAATTATCTTCCAAAGAATCTGTTTTCATTGAAGTAAAACATTGCATTACCCAATCACTTCCAATAAAGGGAGTGCATTCATGTAATAGAAATATTTGGGGAAATTTATGCTATTTTGCCCTAGGACAATGAACTTACATATATTTTTAGTGCAGCCAGCATTTATCTTTGTAACTTCTTTCCCATACCAACTTAAAATCCTTTATTAGCCATCATTTACTTCAAGAGAGCAGGTGAAATCACAAATTGAATTTAAGTAGTTTCTTGATGTCCTTTATAATACTTGATTTGGTCAAAATCAGTCCTCCCCTTAATCAGTTATTGCATAATCCTCATAGGGAGACAAACAGGAACTACCAGATGGCTGAATTGGAACAAAACTCGATCTTCATTCCCCCACCAAAAATGTAGAAATGAAGGAAGTGCGATAGCAACCAAGACTAACATCTTCCACTTCCTAATGATACAATGGTCTGAGAGAAGAATGATTTCAGATGATATTTACTGAGCACTGACTATGTAGATGTTTTCCTAAGATGTGGGATTAGCAGATGTAAATGGGTATACATAGAATGGCACAAGGAACTATATTCAATATCCTGGGATAAACCATAATGGAAAAGAACATGAAAAAGAATATATATATATATATATGTGTGTGTGTGTATGTATAACTGAGTCACTTTGCTGTACATACAGCAGTAATTAACACAACACTGTAATTCAACTATACTTCAATAAAAAATAAATTTAAAAAAGAAAAAAAAAAGAATTCAGAGTGCTCAAATGCTTCATCACATTTGATGCTTGAAACAACACTGTGAGGTGAGTGGTCACTTTTCCCCTCATTTTATAGCTGAGGAAATTGAAGCATAGAGAAGTAGATAGCTTCCCAGGAGTTTTTAAGCCAGGCAGCCCTGCTCTGGAGCCCAAGCTTTTAACCACTGCGCCATGCCTGGGCCACCTCTGGCGTGGTCAGAGCTAGCTCCTGCCCTGGCTTAGTCAAGAATGCCGTAGCTATTCATTCTAAAGGCTCCCTTCAAATATTTAATTACCATTTATAATATAATATTTTATTAAAATAAAAATGCTCATATCTGTGTACCCTGTTACTGCTCACAAAGCATCTGATATACATCCATTCCTTGGACTCTTATGACATAGGTAGGTACAAACACTGTTAATTTCAGATGAGAAAAAGAGGTATGAAATGACTTGCCAATGTCACCCAGCTTTTCTGGTGACATAGAAAGGATGAAATCTAAGGACTTCAACTCTCACTCCAGGGCTCCTTGTGCTATAGCAGCCTTCCTTGAGGAAAAAAATCAAACCCTGGAATCTGCTGGTAGTTCTGTAACCAGGAACCTGCACCTCACAGCACTTCTGGGACAGCAATATTGATACTCAGTGAGCACTTATTTTCTACCAGGGACTACGTAAAGCATTTTATTTTATTAATCTTGTTTAAGCCACCTTCTCAATCCTAGGATGTGAGTTTAGTTAACACTTGTATTTTAAATTTTTTCTTTTTATTTTTTTGCGGTATGCGGGCCTCTCACTGCTGTGGCCTCTCCCGCCGCGGAGCACAGGCTCCGGACGCGCAGGCTCAGCGGCCATGGCTCACAGGCCCAGCCGCTCCGCGGCATGCGGGATCCTCCCGGACCAGGGCACGAACTCGTGTCCGCTGCATCGGCAGGCAGACTCCCAACCACTGCGCCACCAGGGAAGCCCAACACTTGTATTTTAAAAGTGAGGAAATTGAAGCTCAGATTAAACAACTTATCCCAGGCTACATGGCAACTAAGTGTTCTGGGAAACACGTGACCCAAGCTGGACCTGATACTTGAACACATATCCATTTGATTGCAAAACCAATCTTCTTCAGCACTAAGACATGAAGGTGTCCTTCCAGAACCTACAGAGCCATGGTCTGTTTCCAACATAGCCCTGACATGCTGTATTAGTTATCTATTGATGTATGACAATATCACTACAAACTTAGGAGCTAAAACAACGCACATGTATTATCTCACAGTTCTGGTGGGTCAAAAATCCAGATACTTATTGTCTGGATCCTCTGCAAGGCTGCAGTTAAGGAGTCTGCTAGGGCTGTGGGCTCGTCTCAAAGCTTGATTGGGAAAAGAGCCCCTTCCAAGTTCACATGGTGGTTGGCAGGATCCAGGTCCTTCAGGCTATAGACTGAGGGCCTCTGTTTCTTACCAGCTGTAGACCCAAGGCTGCTTCAAGTTCCTAGATGGTTTTTGGCCAGAATCCATCCTCAGTTCCTTGACATATGGGACTCCACCACATGGCCTCTTGCTACATCAAACACAGCAAGGGTCTCCCAGAATGACAGTTTATGATCTTATGTAAAAATAACATCCTATCATCTTTGCCATATTCTGTTGGTAGGAAGCAAGTCACAGGTCCTGCTCACACTCAAAAAGGTAATCACTCTGTGAGTATGAGAGGCAAGGATAATTGGAAGCATTCCAGAGTTTGGTTAGCCAAACATATAAGTCTGAGAGCATTTCTGATTTGATGGTGCCCCCTTCTCTCCTTAAAAAATCTTCAAAGAGCAAACAAGAAAGATAATTTGTTTCTTTCATAAAATTCAAAGACATCTGTAACCCAAACCACAATATAGAAGAGAGTCTCCAGATTCTAGGACAGGTTTCATAGGGGTGCTCAAAGGGGCAAGAGAGGATGCCCGTGGCTTTAGGGTTTAGACAAAGCTAGAAGAAAAGAGTTCTAAAAACATGAGCACATTATTAGGGGCAAAACCACAGTGTGGTAGTAGGATTTTCCATAGTTTCTTTTTGGTACAAATCCTTGAGAAGTTGAGAAGGTATGGCTAAACGAGGAATCACACAGACAAGCCACGTTTGTGAGAAGCAGTCAATCAGGATGCCAAGGGGAAAGAGACAGGCTCTAAATTGGGAATCTTCTGCTGTGCCAACCTGGTTTGGCTCTGGAGAAAGGAATACTAGAGGAAGGCACTCATGCAGACACAGTCCCATCATAGAGAAACTTCCTGTTGGCCTGGAAGGAGCCCTGGCCCTCTCGGACACACATCTTCTGCAAATAACTTGTCCAGAAAAGATACAGCTCATTCAAAGATGATTGCTTAAATAAGTGCAAAACCATCCTACTTGTGGTTAACCTACGGTTAAGAATAAAAGCAACAGGAAAGGAAAAAGCAGTTGAAAACACATGCACAAGAAAACTGTTGTAACAGAGCAGATGGAAAATTTGACCAAATAATATCACATTTTAAAACTAATAATAATTAATCACCTCCATAAAAACAAGTCTTTAGATCAAAGAGTTCAGAGAAACATGTCAAGACAATAGAAGTGGATAAAATATGAGCCAGCAAAAAAGAAAAGTAAAAACTATTGCAAAAACAAAAAACAAATTGAAAGCACAACAAATGTGAAGAAACCCTTTTGAAAACATAGCAAGGATATGAAGAACAGAACAGAGAAACAGCAAACAAAATGGCTGAAAATTTTAAAAAATGAAATCAAAGTAAATAAATGCTTAAAGAGGATTAGAGAGAAAAAACGAAATGTAAAACATACACATAATTAGTGACCCAAAAGAATATAATCCAGGGCTTCCCTGGTGGCGCAGTGGTTGAGAGTCCACCTGCTGATGCACGGGACATGGGTTTGTGCCCCGGTCCAGGAAGATCCCACATGCCACGAAGCGGCTGGGATCGTGAGCCATGGCTGCTGAGCCTGCGCATCTGGAGTCTGTGCTGTGCAACAGGAGAGGTCACAACAGTGAGAGGCCCGCATACTGAAAAAAAAAAAAAAAAGGAATATAATCCAAATAAAAGGACAAAAACATTATTTAAAGATATAGTTAAATAAAATTTTACAATAATGAAAGAAATTTTGGCTCTATCTATTGAAAAGACAAACCATAACCAACAGCAGAGATAATCTGATAAAATTACAGGACTTCAAAGATAAAGCATCTTTTGGGCAACTAGACAAAAATGTTTGAGTCACCTAAAAAGAAAAAAAAAAGCTAAATGATAAGCAGACTAAGTGATAAATGGCTAAGCAATTGAAAAAGAAAAAAAAAAACAGTTAAGTAATAAATGCTTCCAAAGTCCTTGAGGAAAGATATAACCCCAAAATTTTATACTCTGAAAAAATTAGTTCAGATATAAAGACAGCATGAAAATCTCTACTGAACCATGCTAGAACTTAGAATACTTACCATGAGTACTTCTTGGAGAAAGTATAAGGACAAACTTTAGCCAACTAAGTAATAAATGAAGAAACTGCAGCAAAAGGCAGCAGTGAGCATTGAATCCTTAAATTTGTCACAATCTCAACTAGATGTGGACATTAGAGATACAGAACAAAATGAAATATTAGGAACCTTTATTACAATGTACATATGAAATAACTAGCAAAGTTTAGGAGGGTAAGTGAAGATAAATTTTGGAAATAATGTATTATGATTTATCTTTTATGGCTAGGTAAAAAATATACTATTTTAAGTTGCTAAGCCAAGCCATAAATATATGGGAAAAACAGGAATTTTAACTTAAAAAATTATATAAAAAGTAGAAATGGAATGGTTTAGAAGACAGAGGATATGAGGAGAAAGAGGAAGTATACTAATGTTATTTCCTTATTGAAGATAATCAAGATACTACCTGCAGAAGTAGAAGACTGATGTATTTTATAAAGGTATAGATATAAAAATGACTCCTAGAACAAAATACACAAAACTCTAAAATATATATTATACATACTATGTATTACATAATTTGTATAATTGTGATGATTGATTTTATGTGTCAACTTTGTTGACATGGTGCCCAGATATTTGGTAAAAAATTATTCTGGGTGTTTCTGTGAAAGTGGTTCTGGATGAGATTAACATTGAAATTGGTGAACTTTGAGTAAAGCAGATTACCCTCCATAATATGGGTGGGACTCATTTAATCAGATAAAGGCCTTAATAGAACAAAGACTTTCCTCCTGTGAGCAAGAAGGAATTCTACCAGCAGACTGCCCTGGGACTCAAACTGCATCTCTTTCCTGGGTCTCCAGTCTACTGGTCAACCTTGCATATTTTGGACTTGCCAAACTTCTACATTTGCATTAGACATTTCCTTAAAATAAATCTCTTTCTCTATTTCCATGGAGAACTCTAATACAATAGTATGATGTGTGTGTGTGTGTTTGTGTGTAAAATTTTAGGGTCATATGAGTTATAATATGCAATTCTAAAATATGCATAACTCTATCCTGTGGTAAAATTGACCATATTTTTTTACAAGATCCCCAAAATATTTGCAAAATTGACCATTTATTAGGCCCAAAAGAAAGTCAATACACTCCAAAATGTAGAATGAGTAAACTCATTATTCTCTGCTCACAATACAATAGAACTAGAAATCAGAGCTAGAAAATATAAGAAAACTTCTCCCTTATACAACAATTAGTTCAAATAGGAAAAGTGAAATTGCATTTCATCAACAAAATAATCATAATTAAAACAGTGTCATAATCTATGAGCAGTGCTCAAAATGTACATTTATTATTTATTTATTTTTAAAGGGCTTCAAATGTTTGGCTTATTTATTTATTTATTTTTGGCTGTGTTGGGTCTTCATTTCTGTGCAAGGGCTTTCTCTAGTTGTGGCAAGCGGGGGCCACTCTTCATTGCCGTGCACGGGTCTCTCACTATCGTGGCCTCTCTTGTTGTGGAGCACAGGCTCCAGATGCGCAGGCTCAATAGTTGTGGCTCATGGGCCTAGTTGCTCCACGGCATGTGGGATCTTCCCAGACCAGGGCTCGAACCCGTGTCCCCTGCATTAGCAGGCAGATTCTCAATCACTGCGCCACTAGGGAAGCACCAAAATGTACATTTATATTAATAAACAAAAAGAAAATTTTATGCTTACATATTTTAATAATAAACAAGAAAATATACTTAAATAAACTTACATTAATAAATAGGAAAGAATAAAAGTAATCCAGAAGGTAAAAAAAGAACAGTAAAATGTCTAAAAAGCAAAGGAAGAAAATATTATAAATGAAAACAGAAATTCACAATTTAGAAAATAGAATAATGATAAAATTTTAAAAAAACCCAACATATCAACTAACATTAAAAAAGGTAGAGTGCTGTAGAAAAGACATTCTTAAGTGAAAAGAAAACCCATAGGATTTATTTTTTTAATGACTGATAAATTCTACACAAAATCGTTAGTGTTGGGAAAAAAATACCACTTGAAAAGACAAAGGCAATTGACAAACTGGTAAAAAAATAAAATGTCCAACTCAAGTCACAGATAGAATGCTAAGTAATATCTAAAGAACTCCTCCTACTGGGCTTCCCTGGTGACGCAGTTGTTAAGAATCTGCCTGCCAATGCAGGGGACATGGGTTCGAGCCCTGGTCCAGGAAGATCCCACATGCCATGGAGCAACTAAGCCCGTGCACCACAACTACTGAGCCTGCTATCTAGAGCCCGCGAGCCACAACTACTGAAGCCCGTGCACCTAGAGCCCATGCTCCACAATGAGAGAAGCCACCCCAATGAGAAGCCCGTGCACTGCAATGAAGAGTAGCTCGTGCTCGCCACAACTAGAGAAAGCCCACGAGCAGTAGCAAAGACCCAACACAGCCAAAAATAAATAAGTAAAATAAATTTTAAAAAATATGTGGCCTTCCCTGGTAGCGCAGAGGTTGAGAGTCCGCCTGCCAATGCAGGGGACATGGGTTCAAACCCCGGTCTGGGAAGATCCCACAAGCTGCGGAGCGGCTGGGCCCGTGAGCCATGGCCGCTGAGCCTGTGTGTCCGGAGCCTGTGCTCCACAACGGGAGAGACCACAACAGTGAGAGGCCCACGTACCGCAAAAAAAAAAAAAAAAGAAAGAAAAGAAAAAATTAAGTAAATAAAGAACTCCTACTAATCAATAAGAGGTCAACAACCCAATTTTTTAAAAATCAAAGAGTATGAGCAGGAAAAAGAATCACGGAGGACTCAAAAGTAAAGAGATGCTTGGCCTCATTGGTAAAAGAAGTGAAATGTAAAATGATAATGTTATTCTTTTTTTTTACCAGCTAGATAATATAAAGTCAAATATTTGGAAACATTATGTTGGCGACAATATAGAGTAACAGGCACTCTCCTTACACGGCTGGCAGTGAGGTAAATTGATAGAATCTTTGTTGAAAGCAATTTGGCAATATCTATCAATTTATAAAGCATATATTATTTTACCCAGCAATTCTACTTTTAGGACATTATCGCATATATATACCAGCATACATATGAATGATATGTACACAGTTATTCATTACAGCATTGTTTATAAAAGCAATCTGTTGGAAACTATCTACCAATAGAGAACTTTAAAAAAATTGATACATTCTTATATTTCAATACTATACAGCTATTTTAAAAAGGATAAGACTGTTCAATATGAATAGAAATGGACTAATCTCCAAGATATTATATATTGTTAAATAAGAAAGATCAGAGTGTAAAGGAGTCAGTTCAGAATGCCAACTTCTGCTTTCTTAAAGAATAGGAAACATTTATATATGTTTTTGCTTATGCATAGAATTTGATAGGCAGGATACACAAGAAATTGATAACAGCAGTTACCTTTTGAGAAGGAAACTAGGTAGGAGGTGTGACAATGGAAGACAATCCTACCTTTTACTATCAACCTTTTTGAATATTTTTGTTTTTGTACCATACTCATATTATTATTTAAAAATAAATGACTAAGTGTTAAAAAGATAGGAAATGATATGAGAGCTTGCTAGGGGATTTGAATTCTAATCAAAATGGCTCAGAATTATTTATCACTATCCCCTGCCCATGGCTCCCCCCTAACTGCTATGATTCAAGATCCATTTCTCTGATTCTTGAGGATTTAAAAATCAGTCCTGTATAGCTTTGGGATGTACAAGTTGGTCAGCTTTCTGGGTCTTTAACTTAAGCCCCATCAGTTCTGAAGCTAGTAGATCATTGACTCTGTTGGTACCAAGGATCTACAGAAATGAGACGTAACTCAGGAGTTCAGGAGGGAATGCAGAAAAATGGGAGGTCCAAGGACCTGTTGCAGACCAATTGCCAACTCAGAGGTTTTCTTGAGACACTGATCAGCAGACTGCCCCACCCTGACAGGGGAAGGGTCCGCTACCCCATTTCTCAACCCTCCTGCTGATCTAAACCTCCCTTAAAGAGACTGAACAAAACAAGTCTTTGGACTTTGACATGAGGACTAAAACAATGTCCTTTCTCTAGGGCAGTAAACATGATTTATTGGGGTTTTGTTGGTTCCAAAATCCATTGTCTCCTGAAATCTAATTTGCCATTTTGACCTAAGCTTATTTGGGGCTAGATGGAACAGAAATTAGTGCGAGGTACCAGAGTCTCCATGCAGGTCCCAACAGATTGGTCAATCTTAATAACCTCATTAATGATCAGAAGGAGGTTGGGAAACAGCCTGGTTGAAAATGGGTGGGAACATTTCTTAAAAGAGTCTCTGCTTTTATTCTCATGTTATTAGCACCCAATGCATTTTTTAAAAATTGTGATCATATTTAATCTTTTTAAATTGTGATCATATTTAATCTTGTATTACATATTTAATCTTTAACCATTTTTTTTTCTTTCAGAAGTGTTAGCAGCTCCAATGAAGAGAATACAGAGAGACTTGCCGGCACAGGGAAAATGCAATTCCAGGGGATCTAGGGGTTGCCACATGGCCACACTCCCTTAGCCTCCCCTGGGTTCTAATCTCTGGATTAGAGCAACGAAATCCACTAGGAATAGGTTTTCCTAGATAAGCTGATTTTTATTTGTCTGTTCCTCCGATCCAAGAGAAGTTATACTCCTAAGTCAGAATTGCAGAAAAAATAAAAATAAGTTCTTCCTGTCATCCATTGCATGAAATCCTTACTAAGCACATATTGAATACTGGTAAGTGAAAGAGAAGAAGCCTATGGCACAAAAGAAATGTAAGACTCATCTCTGCCCACCAGGAATTTACAAATCTAGTTGGTAAGATCTTAAGAACACACAGGAAAAGAACCAGAGAAAATGCACATTTATGCATGATTATTAATTGACATCACACATCCATGTTCAATGATCGACGGGTTTCCGAACATTCAGTCTCTGCTGGAAGAATGTCTAGAAGTTTGACACCAGTGGGCCTGTATTAAATGACTTTCCTTAGTCAGGCTGCAACATAGTTTTCAAACAGAGCTCTTGTGTTCCCTTGAAACTCAGAGAGAAAAGAGGAAACTTAAGATCTCTGAGAGCAGTTGCATTGTTTCTCAGTGTGCTGGGGAGTCAGCTGATAAATAATATCCAGAGGCCCTCTCAGGGGTGAAAAGTTGATTTCATATTAGGGTGTCAACAATGGGGGGAATGATGGTCAGGAAGAGTTTATACCTTCCTTCACTGTTCCTTTGGATCTCTCAGAACTGAAACCCATGAGGATGTGGATTAGACCTTTCTTCCTGCCTAACACAAAGCCTAGAGTCGTCCATTTCCAGAAGTATAGCAGGGTTTTGGAGAATTTCCTGCTGTACTCCTAGCTCTATGTCATTGACCAGTTACCCAATTTTTCTGGTCTATAAAATGAAAATTTCAGTATCTATTGATATCTTGCAGAGTGTTTATATTGTTCAGATATAATTTATGAAATGGCTGTGACACCCCAAAATGGTAGTTACTATTACTCTTTTGTAGTTACTATTACTCCTCAAAAAAAGATGGGGAAGAGAAACCAGGCTCTCCATATGACCTCTGGCACTGTTCTCATGAAGGAAGGAGACTGCTGCCTCCTGTGTTCCTGGGTCCTGGACCTTCTGGGCCACATAGGTAATAAATAATCAAACACTGGATTAGTAAATAGGCTCTACTTGCCAGTTTTGTTGTTTATTTTCACATCATTTTATTACTGTCATAAAGGCCATTTGTGAATTATGTGACTGTTTTTTAGAGTTTGTATTACATAAATTTTAAAATTTAATTTCGTGAAAGTGGAGGGAAAATCCCACATCAGACTACGTGCCTTGATTTTTGCTCTGAACAATAGTAAGTTTAATCATAGCTCTGGTTTCTCCATAATACTGCCAAGTAAAAATTGTCACCTGCCATCTGCCTCTATAAGGATTAAGTCACAATCCACTGCAACCTCTGACCTTCAAAACACCCTGAAAGGAGTTCAGGGTGGAGATCAGGAATGAGGCACTCTGTGCTCTGGGAAAACCTGGCAGAACAGGCCTTCAGGTATTTTCAGGAGAAGATTTTATGAGCCCAAATTCTTGCATCTTCTCATATCTAGAAAAGCTCTAAAATCATTAATAGCGACATATGCTCCTCATGACTAGCAGCAAGCCTCTGCCAAAATGTGTGCTTGACTGCAAACACCCCCTTCACTAAAATCATATACAATACTGACCTCTCCCCCGACCTCTTCAGAGCGTGTACCTCAGAGACATCTGAGATGCTGTCTCCCAGGCTATAGGTCTCATTTTGCCTCAAATAAAACTTAACTCACAACTCTTATATGCATTTTTTTTTGGTCAACAATACCCAAATCAGGGTTCCTAATGGTCACTGACACCAGAAAGTTGCCAGCTTCCAAAGACCTTGGAGTGTGGTTACTGACACCAAGAGCCCATACCTGGAGCCAGGAGGGAAACTTCTGAAATCTTAGGGTGAAAGATGCTGCTTGCAAATGGCAGGTGTCCCCAGCCCAGGGCAGGTGGCCTGGAAATTAGCCTTGGCCTATGTTGGCTTTACCATAGGACAAAACAAGTATACCACTTTAGCTTCTGTGTCCCTACATGTTTAAGGGTACTTACAAATTACAAGCAAATCCAACTGTTCAGGACTGTGCTATGACTTCCATGGGCTCCTTCCTCCATAAAAAAATATTTTAAATTATATTTATGCATTGGAATAAAGATGAATATATTGAAACATTTTCTCTGACCTAAAAAATTCATTTTTTCCTGATTTTAAAAGAAATGAAAAAAGTTTTATGGGCCCTATGCACTGTGCCTACTGTGCTTACTAGATAATTTGGCTCAGATGGGGTGAGAAATTTAAAAAGGCAATGGCAGGGAGAAGAGAATTGAAAATATGAAAAAAAATAAACATCGCTGAGGACCATAGAGTGATAAGTTAGAGAAAGCAGCAAAAAAGCTAGCCAAATTCTGTAAGGTCCTCTGATACAGTCTCACGTTCTCAGAGGTTAAAATCTCCAGGTCTTCAGAATTTGTTCATTTTACATTCAGGCTGATTACAGCTTCACACGAAGTACCAAGGTGATCACTTTTCAGAAGCAAATGTTTTTCTGATTACTTTGCATTTGTGTATCTAAAACTGGAATTCCATGAATGCTAACTGCTGCGATTTGAGTTTCCAGTTGAATTGTCAAGTGGCGACTTCGTTGTCTCATTTTTAAATTTCCACATAATGTTCATGGTTGCCTCAGTTTTTCTCCTTTCCTGTAATCCTGAAGTGTGTTTAGAAGCTGTCGGCCAAACGGGAGGGGGCTCCACAAAGAGCTGGGAGAATTATGGAAAACCTTATACAGAACTGTCAGAAATATCACTCTTAACTTTTCCCCAGACCTGTGTTTTTCTGGCCAGAGATATGAATACAACCAACACACCTGGCACCCTTACTTGCCAGACAGAGTCTCCAGGACGTCCCTGGAAATATTTAGTAAACCTACAATGTGGGCAGCTACCCAGCCAGCCACTCCAAAGTAGGAAGATGGCTACCATTTGAGATGCTCCTTGGCATTGGGCTGTGAAGGTAAACTGTTTTTCTAACAATCTCAGTGTTAACATGGGAACAGGCTTCCACTCACTTTCAAATCCAAATGGAACAGGATATCTACTTTCTTAGAAGGAAGGATGACATACTTCCAACCTCCATTAGTGCTATAGTTTCTGCCCCATATGAAATAGTGCTCCTGCCCTGTGCTGTTAACTTCAATGTCAGAGCACCTGTTCTGAATTTTTTTCCCACTTGTGGAGACAAGGTTACATTGACCTATCCCCTCTCTTTTAACTAGCTTCCACTCTGGCCACCAATTGCATTGAGATTGTTTTCATCTAGGGAGAAGGATGAATACATATTGACCACTTACTGTTGGACTAGCTTTGTTCTTTCCTATGTATTATCTCACTTAATCCTCACACCTTTTGGAGGTAGAAGTAATGGTCCTTTATGGATGAGGAAACCGACGCTCAGAGAGATGAAGAAATTGAGAGAACTCAACCATAGAAATGAGAGGAAAGAAAAGTATGAAAGACAAATTGTACCAGATAATTAAGGATATGATTTTATTCAGGCTATTGCAATAAGGAGAATGTTTATTAATGAGGAACATCTCAAAAAGAGGATGAGGACCTGGGTTTTGTAGAAGCAGGTAAACAAGAAAGTCATCTGTGTGTCTTATGGGAGTCAGGAGGAAGGATGGAAATGGACCTTGGAATATACAAAGGAAGGATGGTCCTTTGTGGTTAGCTGCTCCTGGGACACAAGAGGGGGGTATATTTCTTCTTTCATTTGGTTGGTTTGTTTATGGGTTTTAGTTTTTGGCATTCATTTTTATTTTATTTTATTGAAGTATAATTGATTTACAGCGTTGTGTTACTTTTTGGTGTACAGCAAAGTGATTCAGTAATACACACACATACATACACACACATATGCATATACATATATACATATATAGCTGAATTTCTTTTCAAATTCTTTTCCATTATAAGCTATTACAAGGTACTGAATATAGTTCCCTGTGCTCTACAGTAGAACCTGTTGTTTATTTATATATAGTAGTGTGGGGATTTCTTAACTGTTGCAACTTTCTGGGAGAACAAGTTTCAGAAAATAACTCATTTTCGGAACCTTTTTTTTCAGACAAATATCATTCATTGATGAACAACTCAGAGGTGATCATAAACCTCTTGAGAGGGCAAAGTAGGGTCTAAGAAATAGTTTCCCAATGATTCTTGTTAGTGTTATTCCTGTAAAACCAGTCGAACCATCTGTTGAGAAGTGGTGGCCAAGATCAGTCATTTTAGGGTTCTGGAGATCAGGCATCTTGAAAGAGGTATGTCTAAAATTAAAAAGGTAAGTATTAGCATTGAATATTGTATTAAAGAGCCAGGAGCTGAATTCTGAGGGCAGGCAGTCCAGTGGATTCCAAGTGGTTGGTAGAGGTTATTCAGCACTACTGTTTGAGTTTCTTAAAGCTTTCCAGCTGGGATGTCAATGTTCTTGGTGATGTTGTCCACTGTCTTGGTTATGTCTTGTAGAAGAGCACGTATGACCTAAGCATTTCACTGGACTCCCTTAGTGGTCCAGATGCAACTTGTCCAGGGAGAATTCTGCTGCAGTGATGAGCCCTTATAAGTTTATGGCAAGTTGTTGGGCTTCAGCTTGCAGGGCCTCTTCAGATCTTAGGGAAACCTAGTGTCCTGATAGGGATCTGGGCAGTCAGGTTTTAGTTCTAGAAGTTGCTAGATTTAAACTAAAGAAGTAAAATTGCAATGAAGTTAACATTTTTTTTAAATACTGAAAATATGACTAACTCTACACTGTTGTTGTCTAATATAAGACAAAGAAGAACCAGGACTCTGATAAATAGGAACATATTATAGACAGCCGGGGCACTGACAAATCTCTAGAAACTTCCCACATGACACGCAATTTGAAATATTTGTAGTAATAACATCACCCATACAAATTTACCTAGGGAAGGCTAAGCATCTCTTCTGACTTGACAACTCTTTGCTTGCATTCATCAATAGTAACATATCAAATAAATTTTATTATTTCTAGCACCTCTCTTTTTACAAGGTGAAAGAACAAATCCTCTGTGATTTTCTAGGGGCCCTCTGGGAAATCTCAAAGACAGTTTTAGGCATAAAGATATCACTTATAATTGGATTTTGGAAAGACAAAAATCAAAAGTTGCTAAGAGATTTGAACAGATAGAATTGGATCACGGGTACCTGAGACACATCATTTTGCTTCTCATTTCAAAGTGAGAATGAAACATTCAAAAATAAACACTGAAGGTAACATGTCCTTTCCTAAGTAATAAACTTTTATTTTCTTAAATCATCAAAGATACATTAAAATCAACATAAACCATAGAAGGCTATTCTGTTAAGGCACAAAACCTTTGTGATCTAAGGCAGATTATACAGAAGGCAAAGAATAACATTTTATAACCTCACATTAAGAGCAGGCCAATAGTCCAAGAAAATTTTGCCATTTTAACAGAGATAAGAACAATCCCAGTTTTCCATCAGGATAATATTTGACACTAAAAGTCCTTTTTGAAATCTTATAAAGAAACCTATCAAACCCAAGGTAGTTTTGACCACAACAAATACAATTTCCTTTCCACAAATCTTCTATAACATTTTATATCCATTTAGGTTTGGCCTTCCTCTTTCCTCTTTCTCATTCCGCAGCAACCAGTCATTATAGTTTAGGACCAAACCACTCTCTTCTCTCTTCTTTCATTAACAAAAGCACATCCTGCCTACCTTGCATACAAAAGTGGTCTTATCTACCATCTCCTTCACATATATTGATTATAACTTTTAACCACAATAATTTCTATTCCACAGAGAAAATTAGGAGGCCAATAACTGTGAACAATCTGTCACACACCAGCATTTTGCAGCAGATTAGCAGAGCTCACAACTTCCTATAACCATACACATCCCTTCTAGTGCAGTGTCTCAAAGTGGCAAAAATTGAACATGCTCATTAACAGACCCAAAATAGACTCCCTGCAGCATATAAAAGTAAGAGGTAAGCATATTTAAACCTAAAAGTATGATTAGTAATTAAAGTTTTAGTACTCTACCTTACTTGGAAGTGATTTATGTATCAAATGAATACCCATTAATTAACTCAATTTAGTAGAAGACCAAGGTTTTAAGTCACCTAATGTTCTTGGAAATTATCTTCCAGCTTACATACATACTTCCAGCTTACATACTATAAAACATAACTATTGTTGAAATAAAGTTTTCAGAATAATGATTCAATTTGGTTAAATACAAATGTATGTTTTTCATAATATTAACCATTAAGTAAAAGTACTGTTAACTTATTTGATAAGTGAACATGTATATGTTCAGAAAACCCATACCAAAGTAGAATAAAAATATATGCTTCTCTTATACTTACTGTCAATAACACAGAAAAAAACAGCTGTTTTTATTAAACCAAAATTATTAAACTAGTCTTCTTTGCCAAAGATTTACCTAACTTATGTGTGCTTGAATTCTTTTTTTGAAAATTTATTTATTTTTATTTATTTATTTTTGGCTACGTTGGGTCTTTGTTGCTGCGCTCAGGCTTTCTCTGCTTGTGGTGAGCAGGGGCTACTCTTCGTTGTGGCACACATGCTTCTCATTGCGGTGGCTTCTCTTTCTGCGGGGCACGTGCTCTAGGCAAGCAAGTTTCCGTAGTTGTGGCTCGCGGGCTCTAGAATGTGGGCTCAGTAACTGTGGCGCCCGGGATTAGTTGCTCCACGGCATGTGGGATCTTCCCAGACCAGGGCTTGAACACGTGTGCCCTGCATTGGCAGACGGATTCTTAACCACTGCGTCACCAGGGAAGTCCCCATGAACTTGAATTCTTAAAACGTTTCTAAGTTAGTTTATATAGCAATATCTCTCTTTTCACATTGAAAATATTTAAGGTGTAATTTCCTTAATTTCTTAGAATTTTAGGAATATTCCATTTACATAAGCACTTATTTACCTCTAAGGTAATCAAAACAGAGCTCCTATAAGAGATATATACTCTAATTTGGTAATAAAATTCAGAAGTAGGAAAATATTACACACACAATGAAAGTGAAGATTTTTCTGAATTACAGACATATAAATATATAGACACAACAAAGAGAAAGCTTATAGCTTCAAATTTAAAATTTCAACTATGGGTCAAGGGTAAACACAGAAATACAAAACTCACCAGTCCATATCAAGGAATTCTTCCCTTCCCAGTGTTTACAAATTCTTAATTGATTTGAACTCAGACAAACAGAAAAGACTAACAATTCTGATTCTGTGCCATCTTTCATCCAACAGAGAAAAGATCTGTTTCATGACATTACATCTGTCACATTTACATTAGCCTGTTACAGAGAACACCAACTTGTCATATGATAAAACCATGAAAAGCCAGGACCAGAAGTCAAGTGAGTACTCATAAAGAATCAACATCAAATACTTACTCTGCTAGTAACAGACAAGATCCCAGAGTACAGGACCCAGGGTGGAGCCCACTGTTGGGGTCCCAAGTCAGAAGTCAGGAAGGGAGCACATTGGCTCTGAGAAGCTTCAATATGTAGATGGAGTAAATGAAGATTCAAAGATTAGGTCCAATCCTATTGGAGTCATAGCACCAAAACCACGAAAGGCAAAATGCACTGGACAATTAAGGATATGATTTTACTTAGGCTATTACAGTAGGGAGAATGTTCATTAATGAGGACTGTCTCAAGGAAGGGGACCTGGGATTTAAAGAAGCAGGTAAGAGTGATGCAAGAGGGAAGAGATATGGGAACATATGTATATGTATAACTGATTCACTTTGTTGTAACGGAAAAACTAACACACTATTGTAAAACAGTTATACTCCAATAAAGATGTTTAAAAAAAAAAAAGAGGCAGGTAAACAAGTGAGTCATTAGGAGTCTTTTGGGAGTCCTAGGGAAGGATGGAGACAGATCTTACCTCAGAATATGCAAGGACCCAGGGGCCTTTGTGGTTAACCAGTCCAGGAACACAGAAATGTGGAGGGATTTTTAAACTGCAGCTTCCAGGACCTCAGGGTTCAGATAAAGTCCAACACTGTCAAAGCTTTTTTCTTTCTTTTTTTTTTAAAGGAGAAAATAGTGCACCATACACCTCAATTATATTTCAGAATATAATGACAATGCTTTGCTTATGACATGAATTAAGGTCAGCCTTCAACAGAGTAAGTTTTGAACAGCTAAAGAAATGGGTTTTTTTTAGGCTTCCCTGGTGGTCCAGTGGTCAAGACTTTGCCTTCCAATGCAGGGGGTGCAGGTTCGATCCCTTGTTGGGGAGCCAAGATCCCACATGCCTAGAGGCCAAAAAAGTATTTGGCTGCGTTCGATTTGAACCAGTTTTTCTCCCCAGAAACCCAGCAGGAACCTCTTCTAGCTTACATCTGTCTCTTCTTTTTTCCATACTAAGAATTCTGGCTTCGGAGAAGCAGTGGTTCAGAGCATGGGTTGCAGGAACAAGTGGATGAGTCCACCAACAGAGAGCCATTTATGTAGATACATTCCTTGGAGCTTCTCCAAAATCTGTTGGAAAGTGAAACCCTGGAGAAAAATAGATTTCTGGTAGTCCATGCAATAGGTCTAGTAATCTTTGTATCTTGAATACCAAACAAAATAAAATATTATTTTGCAGTCACAGACAGCTGACTCTGGTAATATGCTGGATATATATATTTTTTAACATCTTTATTGGAGTATAATTGCTTTACAATGGTGTGTTAGTTTCTGCTTTATAACAAAGTGAATCAGCTACACATATACATATATCCGCATATCTTCTCCCTCTTGCGTCTCCCTTCCACCCTCCCTATCCCACCCCTCTAGGTGGTCACAAAGCACCGAAATAAAGTTTGACTTTATATGTGCTATGCGGCTGCTTCCCACTAGCTATATATTTTACATTTAGTAGTATATATAAGTCCATGAACTCTCTCACTTCGTCCCAGCTTACCCTACCCCTCCCCACATCCTCAAGTCCTTTCTCTATGTCTGCATCTTTATTCCTGTCCTGCCATTAGGTTCTTCAGAACCTTTTTTTTTTTTTTTTTAAGATTCCACATATGTGTGTTAGCATACAGTATTTATTTTCTTCTTTCTGACTTACTTCACTCTGTATGAGAGACTCTAGGTCCATCCACCTCACTACAAATAACTCAATTTCATTTCTTTTATGGCTGAGTAATATTCCATTGTATATATATGCCACATCTTCTTTATCCATTCATCTGTTGATGGACACTTAGTTTGCTTCCATGTCTTGGCTGTTGTAAACAGTGCTGCTATGAACATTGTAGTACATGACTCTTTTTGAAGTATGGTTTTCTCAGGGTATATGCCCAGTAGTGGGATTGCTGGGTCGTATGGTAGTTCTATTTTTCATTTTTTAAGGAACCTCCATACTGTTCTCCATAGTGGCTGTGTCCATTCACATTCCCACCAACAGTCCAAGAGGGTTCCCTTTTCTCCGCATCCTCTCCAGCATTTATTGTTTGTAGATTTTTTGATGATGGCCATTCTGGCTTGTGTGAGGTGATACTTCATTGTAGTTTTTATTTGCATTTCTCTAATGTTTAGTGATGTTGAGCATTCTTTCATGTGTTTGTTGGCAATCTGTATATCTTCTTTGGAGAAATGTCTATTTAGTTCTTCTGCCCATTTTTGGATTGGATTGTTTGTTTTTTGATATTGAGCTGCATGAGTTTCTTGTAAATTTTGGAGATTAATCCTTTGTCAGTTGCTTCATTGGCAAATATTTTCTCCAATTCTGAGGGTTGTCTTTTTGTCTTGTTTATGGTATCCTTTGCTGTGCAAAAGCTTTTAAGTTTCATTAGGTCCCATTTGTTTATTTTTGTTTTTATTTCCATTTCTCTAGGAAGTGGGTCAAAAAGAATCTTGCTGTGATGTATGTCATAGAGTGTTCTGCCTATGTTTTCCTCTAAGAGTTTGATAGTGTCTGGCCTTACATTTAGGTCTTTAACTCATTTTGAGTTTATTTTTGTGTGTGGTGTTAGAGAGTGTTATAATTTCATTCTTTTACACATAGCTGTCCAGTTTTCCCAGCACCACTTATTGAAGAGGCTGTCTTTTCCCTAGTGTATATTCTTGCCTCCTTCATCAAAAATAAGGTGACCATATGGGTGTGGGTTTATCTCTGGGAAAAGCTTTGTTCTTTTACAGGTAAAATCCTTTCCAGTCCTTTTCCTTCATTCCTTTAACTTTCCTGGTTTGGGTTCTGAGTAGATAGAAGGTGTATAATAAATGCTTGTGGAGTTAACTTTAATTGAATATTATCATGGAGGCTCTACCTCCATCATAAGGGAGGTAGAGGATTTGGGGAGGAAGGAAAGGCCTTGCTGTGATCCAGAGGGAGGGGACTCAGGTCAGTCTGTGAATGTCAACAATGAATAAATCCATGATTGGAGTGGACACTTTTCAAAGGTTCAAATTTGTGTCTCCTACTGGGAAACTTAAGTAATTTTTCAGAGACTCACTTTTTCATCTCTAAAATGGAAATATAACAACATACTTCATAGATGTCTCTGAACCTTCAGCTACATAATAACACTAAAATGTCTGCCATATGTTAGACACTTAGCGTTCCTTGCTCCCCAGTCTCATCCCCACCCTGTTTACAGAGCACTTTTTTTAATAATTCAGTTACAGCTCAATCTTATGGTACTGGGCTATCCTTTCACACTATACTGCAAGCTCTGTCTGGGCAAGGAATATAGATGATACACCTTTGAATCATCTTTGCACATCAAGCATAACAAGTGCCCGGTGAATGTCAAGTTCATTGCTATTAGATAGGCATAGGCTGAGATGCTACAACAAAGAGCCCCTAACAGAAAGTGACTTAAATAAGACAGAAGTTAATTAATCTAGGGGGAAGCAGTTAATCTAGAGAGAATTAATCTAGAGGGAAGCAGTTCAAGTTGGTAGAATGTTTCCATGTGACTATTTGGGGATCCCATTGTTGTTGTCTGTGGCTTTTTCTTAAGATAGACTCCTAAAGTAGAGTCAGCAAACTGAAGCCCATGAGCAGACCACCTGTTTTTAAAAATTTTATGTAAACACAGCCATGCCCATTTGTCTAGGGCTGCTTCTGTGCTACAGCAGCAGAGTTGCTGACCAGATGGTCCACAAGCCTAAACTGTCTACTATCTGTCCCTCAACAAAAGTCTGCCAACCTTGCCCTAAGGCACAGTCCTCATCTGCATGGTTGAAGCTGGGTGTCTGAGAGATGCTTGTTGCAGGAAGGGAGAGAAGATAGAATTTCAGAACACATAATTTTTGTTTTCATTGGAGATGACTCAGACACAGCATGTATGAATTCTGCTTACATCTCATTGGTCTGAACTTTGCCACATGGCTACATCTAGCTGCAAGAGAGTTGGAAAAAGTAGCGAGATGCCCAACTTATACCCAAAAAGTTCAGTCATTAAGAAAAAAAAGAATGGCAAACCACAGATCCGACAGAGGATCACCATCTAGAACATACAGAGGACTCTCAAACTCAACAAATAATTTTTAATTGTCCCCCAAATGAGCAATCTAATTAGAAAATGAGCAAAAGATATGAACAGACATTTCACTGAAGAAGATATACAGATGGCAAATAAGCCCACAAAAGATACTCCACATCATTAGCCTTTAGAAAAATGCAAATTAAAACCACAAAGATATACTGCATACCTATCACAATGGCTAAAACAAAAAAAAGTGACACCAAATGCTGGTGAGGATGTGGAGAAATTGGATCCCTCATACATTGTGGATAGGAAAGACACTTGGCAGTTTCTTATAAAACGAAATATGTAACTACCATATGCTCTAACAATTGCACTCTTGGGCATTTATCCCAGAGGAATGACACTATTGACTATTGACACTGTAAATCTGTACACAGATGTTCATAGCCCCAAACTGGAAACAATTACATATTCTTCAGTGAGTGAATGGCTAACAAACTGTGATACACCCACACCATGGAATACTACTCAACAATAAAAAATGAATTACTGATACATGAAACAACTTATATGAATCTCAAGGGAATTGTGCTGAATAAAAAAAGTCAATCTCAACATGTTACATACCGTAGGATTCCACTTACACAACATATTTGAAATGCCAAAATTATAGAAATGGAATAGATCAGTGGTTTCCAGGGATAGGAACAGTAGTGGAGGGCCATGGGATGGTGGGGGGAGGAGGGGAGAAAGAGACAAGAAGGAGGGAGGTGTGGTTATAAAAAGGCAACACTAGGGACCCTTGTGATGACAGAACCCTTCTCCATCTTGACTGTGGTGATGGATACACAAACCTACACAGGTGATAAAATTACATAGCGCTAAATACAAGCACACAAATAAGTACAAGTAAAACTCAAAAAATCTGTAGAAGGGAAGAAGGAGGAGATGACCGCTGGGGGACAGTTAGCAGTCTCCACAACTGTGTTATTGTTCTGGTACAAGGATTAGAGATAGAGGAATATTCTTATCACTCTGACTTCACTTCTGCCCATTTCTCCTGAAATTTGCTACATGGCATGAGAATACTAGCATGTGACTGACATGATCTCTCCCTCCTGCCCTCCCAAATAAGGAAGAAAAGATGAAAGCAGCAGCTGTTTCTCTGCTAGTTAAATAAGGAATTTTTATTATCCCATAAGAATTCCCCATGGAAAAGATTAGAGAATTAGAGATAAACTCCCCCTTTTTACCAGATAACAAAATAATAAGCTGAACACTTGAGGGCTTTAACAGAGCAAATAACAATGAGGTTGTTTTCCTCTTTGTAAAACTTGGGTGCATGAATCATTTAAATTGCAAGAGGGATTCTTGGAAGTGGCAAACATAAACTCTTTTAATCGTCCGAGTTTTCCAAGGCAACAGGAATAGCATAATAATGCATGATTCCAGAAAAGTCTTGTTAGCCATACTAAAAAAGTACCTTGTGCTCTTGGAATGTGTACTAGTAACCGTTAGCCCTGGGAACACCTTTGCTACCCAGAAAGGGTCATTCAATTTCCCATCTGCGGGTCATGCACACTAATGCAAATTGTTTTCTGTTTAATTTCAGTAAGGCAAGAAGGGGTGCAGGAGTTTCTGTCCCAGGCTCCCTATTAGGTGAATGGCAGTCAAGGGCATTGACTCAGGCAAGCACGGGTGCTAGATCCACTTCAGTAACCTGAACTGGGACCAAAGCTGGAAGAGATGGGCTCCACGGTCTCTTGAATGGTACTTTCTTCTGCTTCATGGCTTCTTTCTGAATGCAAAGGCACTACTCACCAAACACCATACATCTGATGTTCCAGAAAGATTCCTTAAGGGGGCTAGGTTAGGAGACTGTCTTTTCTCTTAATAAGGGTGGATTTATCCCTGAGTGAACCAACCCCAGGGCCTGAGCAAGGGACATAGCCTCTCCGGTTCCATCATAGAGGATTATTTTAATCATGGATCTTACAAGTATTTATTGAACATCAACTATGTGGCAGGCTTCACGAGGACAAAGGTTAAATCATGGGCAGGGGTTAAATCCCAAGGTGACCCTGACACCCTAATATCACAGATTCTCTGACCATCCTGTTATCAGAGTCTATGAGAGCATGAGACTGGCTGGTCACTTTGTGGCCAGTGTGGGCATGATTGAGCCTCGTCCATGCTCTGCATCCTTTGTGACTGTTATAGTCTTCAGAAGGGTTTGCTTAGACGTGGAATCTTTTAAAAATGGTACAAATGAACTTACTTACAAAACAGAAATAGTCTCAGATGTAGAAAACAAACTTATGGTTACCAAAGGAGAAAGGTGGCGGGGAGGGATACACTGGGAGATTGGGATTAACATATACCCACTACTACATATAAAATGGATAACTAATAAGGACCTAATGTGTAGCACAGGGAACTCTACTCAATACTTTGCAATGACCTATACGGGAATAGAATAAAAAAAAGAGTGGGTATATGTATATGTATAACTGATTCACTTTGTTGTACAGCAGAAACTAACACAACATTGTAAATCAATTATACTCCAATAAAAATTAATTAAAAAAAGAAAATGATGCTATATATCATTAACGTAATCAAGAAGGATTTGTCTAAGTCAGTGGTTTTGAAGTTTATTGTACATCAGAATCACCTGGAGGGCATGTTAAGACAGTTTCTGATTCAGGAGATCTGGGTCAGGGCCCGAGAGTTCACATTTCTAACAAGTTCCTAGATGTTGCTCCTGATGCTGCATTTTGAACCACACTGTGCAAACCACTTACAACTATTTCCTTAGAATTCCTCCTTCTACTCCTTTCCTCACTCTAAGCCGTGCATGATACAATTTAACTTCATGTTTTCCTAAGATAGCAGCTCAGCATTGCTTCTCTGTGTAAGTAGAGCCAGAAAGTCCTTTGTGCACAGAACTTTATTAGAGAAGAATCTTTGGAATGACCCTCTTGGTTATACAACTCTAAAACCAGAAGGTATCCAGAAGAGAAAGATGGAAAAAGACTTTGTGGCCTGATGTCTCCCCAGGACCGCTTGCTATGCAGACCCAGGGAAGGGAATGGACTGATTTGCATAAGGAGACTAGGGGGAGTCTTTTGGGTGTGAAGGGACCCAAATTTAGTGACTTAAAAGAACACCCACTTATTATCTCCTGGTTTCTGTAGACAGAAATCCACACACTGCTGAGCTAGGTTCTCTGCCTCAGGGGCTGAAACCACGGTGTTGCCCAGGCTGTGTTCCTTCTTGGAACTCGGGGGAGTTCTCCTCCAAACACAGATGTTGTACGAAGAATTTGATTGGTTGAGACTGTAGGACTGCAGTCTGGCTGTTGGCTTAGGGCTGCTTTCAGCTTCTAGAAGTTTACTGCTGTTCCTCGCCATATCACCCCCCACCTGCGTTCAGGTCCACTGGCTCACACTTAGTATATCTTCCTCTTCCATAAGTCCAGCAGGAGCATAGGTTTCTAACTTCTTTTAAAGGCTCCCCTGTTGAGGTTAGGCCCATTCAGGGAAATCTGCCTTTTGATTAACTTTTATTCACTAATCATGTAAGTGATATCCTATTATATTCACAGATTCCAACCCCACAAAAGAGATGGGATTATACAGGGCATCTACCCAGGTTTGGGCATGAGGTGGGGGAGACTGGGGAAGGTGAAACTTGAGAAACATCTTGGAATCCTGCTTAGGACACCACCCTTGACCCTGAGATTCTTACTAAATCATATTGGGGAGGATTCAAGTGATTCTGATCAAGTTCAAACTGACAAGCAAGGATGCCTAGGGACTCAAAAGTACTCCCACAAATAGAAGAGGTTGGGAATGGTGACTTGGTCTCACATGAAGGTTTAAAGTCTCCTGGGAGAGATGTCTTAGGCCCAGTAGTCAGCTGAGGCTGTACTGAGATTTACTTAGGAACAATGGCCAAGCAAAGCATAGTAGAGAGAGTGGAAAGGTGAGCAGGGCCCAGATGCTGGAGGGTTGTATGTGTCCTAAATGTAAATGGGAGCCATTGGTAACTAGGCAGACAGTAGTGTGGTCATCCCTGTGATTTTTTCTTTTGTTTTTAGCGGTACACGGGCCTCTCACTGTTGTGGCCTCTCCCGTTGTGGAGCACAGGCTCCGGACGCGCAGGATCAGCGGCCATGGCCCACGGGCCCAGCCGCTCCGCGGCATGTGGGATCTTCCCGGACCGGGACACAAACCCATGTCCCCTGCATCGGCAGGCAGACTCTCAACCACTGAGCCACCAGGGAAGCCCAAGCCCTGTGTTTTAGAATATCACTCTGGCTACAGTGTGAGAAATTGATTGGATAGCGATAGCAGCAAAACTGGAGGATTTTGGAGGCTTTCATAATCATCTAGATGGCGGGCTTAAACCAGAACATAGTGATGGGGGCAGGAGTTAAGAACGTTCAGCATTCCCCCTCGACAGGAACAGCTCTGTTATTTAGTAGTTGATGAATGTCAGTGCATCTGCCTTCATTCAGACCTCATTATCTCCCCATGTGACTTTGTCAACAGCCCATTCCATCTGTTGTTTAAAAGGTCAGATCCAAACTTCTTGGTCTAGTATTCAAGACTCTTCGTGATTTGGCCTTGTTCTCACCAGCTTCAACTTCTGTCTTCCTTCGTCATGCAGTCTATAGTCTAGTTACTTTAAAGATTTTTGTAGTTCCTTAGCAGGTGAGTCTTTTCACATTACATCCCTTCAGCCTAGAAAATTGGCAGAACTCCTCAATGCCCAGCCCCAATGCCCTTTTCATCATTCTGTAACTGTAGTAGACTGAATAATGACTCCAAATGATATCCAAGTTCTACTCCTACAACCTGTTACCATGTTACCTTATATGTCAGAAAAGGGACTTTGTGGATGTGACTGAGTTAAAGATCTTGAAATGGAGATTATCCTAGATTAGGTGGACCTTAAATGTCATCATAAGACTTCTTATAAGAGAAAGGCAGAGGAGATTTGACTAAGAAAGAAGAAGGAGATGTGACAACAAAAGCAAGAAGTTGGAGTGATGCAAGGAAGAGGTCATGAGTCAAGGAATGCAGGTGACCTCCGGAGGCCAGAAAAGGCAAAGAAACTGATTCTTCTCTAGAGTCTCCAGCAGGAACCAGCCCTCCTGGTACCTTGATGTTGAACCAGTGAAACTGATTTCAGACTTCTTGTCTCCAGAACTAGAAGAGAAAAAATGTGTGTCATTTTAAGCCACTAACTTTCTGGTAATTTGTCACAGCAGCAATAGAAAACTAAGACAAACTCCCTCAGCAGTTCATCACTCATGAACTTATGTTTCTGTTGAAGTACTAACCACATGTTCTAATTATTGATTTACAAGTCTATCTTCCCCACTAGATTATGAATTTCTCAAGTGTAGGGATTATGTCATTCATCTTTGTATTCTCAGTGCCCCACACAGTGCTTGGCCACAGTGAACCCTCAGTAATTGAGGAAAGAAAGGGATGAAGGAAGGAGTCAAAATAAGAAAAATGCTCCACTGGTATCTTTCCACCATGTTTGTAACCCCATCACCCTCTATTCATCCCTTTCTACAAGGTTTTGTTGTTTCTTTCTGACCATGGCACTCCAGCCACTCAAACTGAGGAGTCAGGAACTGAGGAAGGATAAGAGAAAACCTGGCAAGAAGATGCTCTATCTTTCCCAGGTCAAAACATACTCTTCAAGAAAACTGGATAATAGAGAAGATTGAGAAATATCTCCTGGGGACAAAATCACCCCCACTTGAGAACCACTCAAGGTTCTCAAGTAAGGAATGCTCCTGACAGGCTATGGGAAATCTGTAGCAAAATAGAATCTTTCTGAGGACCCACATCCTCATGGCTGCTGGATATGGTGCCCTGCATGGTTGGTTTTTATGAGAGTTAACAGCCCAATTATTTCTTCCCAAGTCCAATGCAGCCCGGCATTTTGCCAAACCACTCCTTCCAAAGGATTATTATTCATATATTTCCTGCAGTGAAATCTAAGCCTAAGGACATACCCTCAGCTGCACTTTAATATTTCCTAAGTCTCCATCAACAGCACATTGACAAAGCACTTCTCAGGGTAGCCCCTCTGGCACGGCCAAGTGCATCCACTGTTTGCTGAGTCTTCCTGGCTTGTCTCTTGGATGATGACTCATCTGCCACGTTCTTGAGGCAACACACTGCAGACTCCAATATTCTATTCCTGGACTGAACCTGATCAGAGGAGGATTCAGAATGACAAATGCAGACAAGTCTGCCAGGCACAATTTAGGCAGACTTTCCTGTGTCCACTATTGGGTGTAGGAGTGGGAGGTCTTACATTAAATGTGCTCAATTATAAGCATTACTTATTTTATATTGGTTAATATGGACACATTGGGAAGGCATTCTTTTGGTGTTGGCTTTCTTTAAAGGTAAAGAAAGTCCAAATGAGGTGAATTAAGGAATTAATAGAGGAAGAGATCCCTGAGCATTTGGGTCAGGATGGGTCTACAGGTGAAAAGTGGTGAGATCAGCAGAAAGATGCTGTACTAAATGAAACTAGAGTTTTGTAACCAACTGGATTAGATAGACTCCTGGACCAACAGAAACATACAGTCATCTGAGAAGTTGCCAAAGACATTAGGAAATTAAACAAAAACCCCTCAGAATTTAGGAGCCAAAGCAGAGGGTGTGAGATGTCTCAGCAGATTTTGCAGGACAGAAGTGAGTCCAATACGAGGTCTGACAGTTTGCAGCATATCTCCAGAAGCACACAGCTCTCCATTCTCCACAAATACCCAGCAGACAGGATCATTATACATCTTTTATGTTATTCCTTTCCACTTACATAACATTGGGCACAAAGGTATTCAATAACTGTTGATAGATACTTTTTAATTCAACCATGATGCAAACATAAGAAAGTAGTTATTTACAGATGTGGAAACTGAGGTTCAGACTTCTTTGCAGACTGAGGGGCAAAGCCAGGACTCAACTCAGATTCTGCCCCGATGGCTCTAAGTCCCTTTTTCCTTTCTGCACAAATTAATAGGAATCATGTGTATTCCTACAGCTACCTTTTGGCTCTCTCTTTGAAATTATGTCATCCTAAATCAGTTTACTGGAACTAATAGCAAGTAATAAAATGAGCACATTTCACTTTTCACTCTTTTTCTTTCCCTAAGGAGAAGCAAAAGTCACACGTTAAAAAAGAATTAGGTAATAGACCACTGTATGATCAAAAGCTATATTTCCCCAGAAGACCCACCCATTTTCAAAACCAGATAAAAATACTCAAGTTCTAATTTAAAGAGCTTCAAGGTAAGCACCAGAACAAATCTGGTCAAATGAAGCATAAGCCTGTGACGTTTTGCATGAGCAGAGACAAACAGCACTGTGGAAGGACAATGGCCACCCTGGAGAAGTGAGATCTGAGTTTGATCCCAGCCCTGCCACTTCCAAGCAGTGTGGCCTTACACAAGTCCCTTAACCCTTTCCAGCCTTTTTCCTTATCTTTGCACCTGAGCTGATGATATCCACATTACAGAGTTGTGGTGAGGATTACATGAAAAACTAATAGGGACTTCCAGTTTCCGGTCCAGCATGTAAAGAGATTGGAAGTTGTCACTCTTTCTTAACAATGAATAAAAGCTGAACAAACTTTAAAAAGATCAACAACTCTTAGATTTATCAGAGAAGTGAGTCTGTCCTATATTCAAGGCCAATCCCTTCACGAATGGCCACCCCAAAAAAGGGTCATTTCTTTTATCTCTTTCACTTCCTTCACCCTCCCCAATGTCCTTCCTTCCTATCCCCCTGAGAAAATAGAAACCACCAGAAGAGCACACCCATACCTTCAACCTACCCGCCTACCCGTATCTATGCCAGTATGTTCTGCCTTGCTTCCTGGTACCACAGACAAGTTGTCTATCTTGTATTCAAGGCCAATCCCTCCTCCAGATCCCACACCCTCTCACTCAAGGAAATGATCATTCTCTCTCCTATGTCATCTATATTTTTCCTCTCTATTTCCTCACCCTCACCAGCATACAAACATGCCGTCTAGTTTTTTTTTAAATCTCTTGACCACATGTGCCCCACCAGGTATTTCCCCACTTTTTTACTCCTCTTCAGAACTCCCAAGTGGTCGACACTACTTATTGCTGTCTCTGAATCCTGTCCTCCTATTTTCTGTTGAGATTCTGCAATCAGGATGTTGTTCCCATGACATAGAAACCAGGGACCTCCAAGTTGTTAAAAACAATGGTCAACTACCCATTCTCATCTTATGTGACCCTTCAGCAACAATTTGGCACAGATGAACAAAGCCTTCATCTCAAAACTCTTTCTTAGAACATTACCCTCATTCGGTCACCCCCCTGCCTCACCAGCTGCTCACTTTCACTTCCCCTGCTGGTTCCTCCTCATCTTCTTGACCTCTAACTGTGGAGTGCCTCAGGACTCATTCCTCAGTTCTCTTCTGTTCTGTATCTACATTTACTTCCACAAAGAACTCATTCAGTTTCATGCCTTAAAATAAAATTTAAAAACTGTGTAAGCACACACACACAACTCCCACATTCTAACTATCTTCTACATTTCCTTCTACATTCCTTCTACATTGTCCTACAGGTCTCTGCTCAAATGTAACCTTCCCAGTGAGGCCTTACCCAACCACCCTTATTTAAAGATGAAACCTACCCCCATCTCACTAGGCTGCTCTCCCCTACATTTTTCTTCATTATATATATATATATATATATATATATATATATATATATATATATATATATATATATATAACCTTCTAATATCTCATATAACCTATTTACTGAGTTTATTTTGTGCTTCCCAATACTGGAATGTATGCTTCACGAGAGCAGGAATTTTTGTCTGCTCTGTACTGCTATATTCTCAGAACCGGGAATAGTGCCAGACACATAGTAAGTGCTCAATAATTACTTGTGAAAATGAATGGATGAATGTCCTTACAGGAGCTGTCATAATATTAAAGAGCAGAAAATCATAATTGGAAATATCCATTTCACAAAAAAATTGGTGAGCTTGATTCCTAACTACACATCTGTTCATTCTCACCTCTGAGGCCCCAAGCCTAAAAGCCATATGGTACGTTCAGCTCCCAAAGCACCTTCACAGTGTTGCCTCCAGAATACTGTAAGCCAGGTTTCTGAGTTCCACAGAAGTCAGGGGGATACCTAGTATGACAGAGAGAATGCACACCCCCAAAGTTGTCCATGTCCTGTGAATATGTTACAATGCTCAGCAAAAGGGACTTTGCAGTTGTAATTAAGGTTATAAATCTTATAATAGGGAGGTTAGCCTGCATTATTCAGGTGAACCCAATCCAATTACATGAGCACCTAAAAGCAGAGAACTTTCTGCAGCTAGAAGCAGAAGAAATTCGGCAGAAAGGTCACATGATATGAAATGTGAGAAAGACTCTCAACCTACCATTGCTGGATTTTTTCCCATAGCTTTACTGAGATATAACTGACTTTTTGTAAGTTTAAGGTGTACAACATGTTGATTTGATATACTTTGCTAAATGATCACCACCTTAGAATTAGCTAACACCTCCATTACGTCACATACCTACCACTGCTTTTTAAAAAAAAATTTTATTGGAGTATAGTGGATTTACAATGTTGTGTTAGTTTCTGCTGTACAGCAAAGTGAACCAGTTATATATATACATATATCCACTCTTTTTTAGATTTTTTTCACATATAGGCCAATACAGAGTATTGAGTAAAGTTCCCTGTGCTATACAGTAGGTCCTTATTTGTTATCTATTTTGTTTGTTTGTTTGTTTTTTGTTTTCTTATCTCTTCTTGATTTTGTGGACTTAACATAGGTGTTGAATTTATCTTGACATTAACTTTACCTAATTATTTTTTTTGAATTTTATTTTATTTATTTTTTTATACAGCAGGTCCTTATTAGTCATCAATTTTATACACATCAGCGTATACATGTCAATCTCAATCGCCCAATTCATCCCACCACCACCCCTACCTCCCCCTTTGGTGTCCATACTTTTCTTCTCTACATCTGTGTCTAAATTTCTGCCCTGCAAACTGGTTCACCTGTACGATTTTTCTAGGTTCCACATATATGCGTTAATATACAATATTTGTTTTTCTCTTTCTGACTTACTTCACTCTGTATGACAGTCTCTAGATGCATCCATGTCTCTACAAATGACCCAATGTCATTCCTTTTTATGGCTGAGTAATATTCCATTGTATATATGTGCCACATTTTCTTTATCAATTCATCTGTCAATGGGCATTTATGTTGCTTCCATGACCTGGCTATTGTAAATAGTGCTGCAATGAATATTGGGGTGCATGAGTCTTTTTGCATTATGGTTTTCTCTGGGTATATGCCCAGTAGTGGTATTGCTGGGTCATATGGTAATTCTATTTTTAGTTTTTTTTTTTTTTTTGCGGTACGCGGGCCTCTCACTGCTGTGGCCTCTCCCGTTGCGGAGCACAGGCTCCGGATGCGCAGGCTCAGCGGCCACGGCTCACGGGGCCCAGCCGCTCCGCGGCACGTGGGATCTTCCCGGACCGGGGCACAAACCCGTGACCCCTGCATCAGCAGGCGGACTCTCAACCACTGCGCCACCAGGGAAGCCCTATTTTTAGTTTTTTAAGGAACCTCCTTACTGTTCTCCATAGTGGCTATATCAATTTACATTCCCACCAACAGTGCAAGAGGGTTCCCTTTTCTCCACACCCTCTCCAGCATTTGTTGTTTGTAGACTTTCTGATGATGCCCATTCTAACTGCTGTGAGGTGATACCTCATTGCAGTTTTGATTTGCATTTCTCTAATAATTAGTGATGTTGAGCAGCTTTTCGTGTGCTTCTTGGCCATTTGTATGTCTTCTTTGGAGAAATGTCTATTTAGGTCGTCTGCCCATTTTTGGATTGGGTTGTTTGTTTTTTTAATATTGAGCTGCATGAGCTGTGTATATATTTTGGAGATTAAGCCTTTCTCTGTTGATTTGTTTGCAAATATTTTTTCCCATTCTGAGGGTTGTCTTTTCATCTTGTTTATGGTTTCCTTTGCTGTGCAAAACCTTTGAAGTTTCATTAGGTCTCATTTGTTTATTTTTATTTTTATTTCCATTACTCTAGGAGGTGGATCATAAAAGATCTTGCTGTGATTTATGTCAAAGAGTGTTCTTCCTATGTTTTCCTCTAAGAGTTTTATATGTCCAGTCTTACATTTAGGTCTCTAATCCATTTTGAGTTTATTTTTGTGTATGGTGTTAGGGAGTGTTCTAGTTTCATTCTTTTACATGTAGCTGTCCAGTTTACCCAGCAACATTTATTGAAGAGACTATCTTTTCCCCATTGTATATCCTTGCCTCCTTTGTCATAGATTAGTTGACCATAGGTGCATGGATTTAACTCTGGGCTTTCTATCTTGTTCCATTGATCTATGTTTCTGTTTTTGTGCCAGTACCATATTGTCTTGATTACTGTAGCTTTGAAGTATAGTCTGAAGTCAGGGAGTCTGATTCCTCCAGCTCCATTTTTTTTCTCTCAAGACTGCTTTGGCTATTCGGGGTCTTTTGTGTCTCCATAAAAATTTTAAAATTTTTTGTTCTAGTTCTGTAAAAAACGCCATTGGTAATTTGATAGGAATTGCATTGAATCTGTGGATTGCTTTGGGTAGTACAGTCATTTTCACAATATTGATTCTTCCAATCCAAGAACATGGTATATCTCTCCATCTGTTGGTATCATATTTAATTTCTTTCATCAGTGTCTTATAGTTTACTGCATAAAGGTCATTTGTCTCCTTAGGTAGGTTTATTCCTAGGTATTTTATTCTTCTTGTTGCAATGGTAAATGGGAGTGTTTCCTTAATTTCTATTTCAGATATTGTATCATTACTGTATAGGAATGCAAGAGATTTCTATGCATTAATCTTGTATCCTGCAATGTTACCAAATTCATTGATTAGTTCTAGTAGTTTTCTGGTGGCATCTTTAGGATTCTCAATGTATAGTATCATGTCACCTGCAAACAGTGACAGTTTTACTTCTTCCTTTCCAATTTGTATTCCTTATTCTTCTCTGATTGCCGTGGCTAGGACTTCCAAAACTATGTCGAATAATAGTGGTGAGAGTGGATATCCTTGTCTTGCTCCTGATCTTAGAGGAATTGCTTTCAGTTTCTCACCATTGAGAATGATGTTTGCTGTGGGTTTGTCATATATGGCCTTTACTATATTGAGGTAGGTTCTCTCTGTGCCCACTTTCTGGAAAGTATTTATCATAAATAGATGTTGAATTTTGTCAAAAGCTTTTTCTGCATCTATTGAGATGATCACGTGGTTTTTAATCTTCAGTTTGTTAATATAGTGTATCATATTGATTGATTTGTGTATATTGAAGAATCCTTGCATCCCTGGGATAAATCCCACTTGATCATGGTGTATGATCCTTTTGGTATTGTTGGATTCTGTTTGCTAGTATTTTGTTGAGGATTTTTGCATCTATATTCATCAGTGATATTCGTCTGTAATTTTCTTTTTTTGTAGTATCTTGGTCCGGTTTTGGTATCAGGGTGATGGTGGCCTCATAGAATGAGTTTGGGAGAGTTCCTTCCTTTGTAATTTTTTGGTAGAGTTTGAGAGGGATGGGTGTAAGCTCTTCTCTAAATATTTGATAGAATTCACCTGTGAAGCCATCTGGTCCTGGACTTTTGTTGTTTGGAAGACTTTTAATCACAGTTTCAAGTTCATTACTTGTGAATGGTCTGTTCATATTTTCTATGTCTTCCTGATTCCGTCTTGGAAGGTTATACCTTTCTAAGAATTTGTCCATTTCCTCCAGGTTGTCCATTTTATTGGCGTAGAGTTGCTTGTAGTAATCTGTTAGGATGCTTTGTATTTCTGTGGTGTCTGTTGTAACTTCTCCTTTTTCATTTCTAATTTTATTTTGTTAAAAAAAAATTTTAACATCTTTATTTGAGTATAACTGTTTTACAATAGTGTGTTAGTTTCTCCTTTACAACAAAGTGAATTAGTTATACATATACATATGTTCCCATATCTCTTCCCTCTTGCGTCACCCTCCCTCCCACCCTCCCTATCCCACCCCTCTAGGTGGTCACAAAGCACAGAGGTGAACTCCCTGTGTTATGTGGCAGTTTCCCACTAGCTATCTAATTTACATTTGGTAGTGTGTATATGTCTCTGCCACTCTCTCACATCGTCACAGCTTACCCTTCCCCCTCCCCATCTAATTTTATTGATTTGAGTCCTCTCCCTCTTTTTCTTGATGAGTCTGGCTAATGGTTTATCAATTTTGTTTATCTTCTCAAAGAACCAGCTTTTACTTTTATTTATCTTTGCTATTGTTTTCTTTGTTTCTATTTCATTAATTTCTGCTCTGATCTTTATTTCTTTCCTTCTGCTACCTTTGGGTTTTGTTTGTTCTTCTTTCTCTAGTTCCTTTAGGTATAAGGTTAGATTGTTTATTTCAGATTTGTCTTGTTTCTTGAGGTAGGCTTGTATAGCTACAAACTTCCCTCTTAGAACTGCTTTTGCTGCATCCCATAGGTTTTGGATCATCATGTTTTCATTGTCATTTGTCTCTAGGTATTTTTTGATTTCCTCTTTGATTTCTTCAGTGATCTCTTGGCTATTTAGTAATGTCTTGTTTAGCCTCCATGTGTTTGTGTTTTATGGTTTTTTCCCTGTAATTCATTTCTAATATCATGGCATTGTGATCAGAAAAGATGCTTGATATGATTTCAATTTTCTTAAATTTACTGAGGCTTGATTTGTGATCCAAGATGTTATCTATCCTGGAGAATGTTCCATGCGCACTTGAGAAGAAAGTGTAATCTACTGTTTTGGGATGGAAAGTCCTATAAATATCAATTAAATCTATCTGGTCTGTAGTGTCATTTAAAGCTTCTGTTTCCTTATTTATTTTCATTTTGGATGATCTGTCCATTGGTGTAAGTGAGGTGTTAAAGTCCCTCACTATTACTGTGTTACTTTCGATTTCCTCCTTTATAGCTGTTAGCAATTGCCTTATGTATTACAGTGCTCCTATATTGCATGCATATATATTTATAATTGTTATATCTTCTTCTTGGATTGATCCCTTTATCATTATGTAGAGTCCTTCCTTGTCCCTTGTAACATTCTTTGTTTTAAAGTCTATTTTATCTGATATGAGTATTGCTACTCCAGCTTTCTTTTGATTACCATTTGCATGGAATATCTTTTTCCATCCCCTCACTTTCAGTCTGTATGTGTCCCTAGGTCAGAAGTGGATCTCTTGTAGACAGCATATAGATGGGTCTCGTTTTTGTATCCATTTAGCAAACTTGTGTCTTTTGGTTGGAGCATTTAACCCATTCACGTTTAAGGTAATTATCAATATATATGTTCTTATTACCATTTTCTTTATTATTTTGGGTTTGTTTTTGTAGGTCCTTTTCTTCTCTTGTGTTTCCCACTTAGAGAATTTCCTTTAGCATTTGTTGTAGAGTTGGTTTGGTGGTGCTGAATTCTCTCAACTTTTGCTTGTCTGTAAAGCTTTTGATTTCTCCATCGAATCTGAATGAGATCCTTGCTGTGTAGAGTAATCTTGGTTGTAGGTTCTTCCCTTTCATCACTTTAAGTATATCATACCACTCCCTTCTGGCTTGTAGAGTTTCTACTGAGAAATCAGCTGTTAACCTTATGGGAGTTCCCTTGTATGTTATTTGTCATATTTCCCTTGCTGCTTTTTCTTTGTCTTTAATATTTGCCAATTTGATTACTATGTGTCTTGGCATGTTTCTCCTTGGGTTTATCCTGTATGGGACTCTCTGCACTTCCTGGACTTGGGTGGCTATTTCCTTTCCCATGTTAGGGAAGTTTTAGACTATAATCTCTTCAAATATTTTCTCGGGTTCTTTCTCTCTCTCTTCTCCTTCTGAGATCCCCATAATGCAAATGTTGTTGCATTTAATGTTGTCCCAGAGGTCTCTTAGGCTGTCTTCATTTCTTTTCATTCTTTTTTTTTTATTCTGTTCTGCAGCAGTGAATTCCACCATTGTGTCTTCCAGGTCACTTATCCGTTCTTCTGCCTCAGTTATTCTGCTATTGATTCCTTCTAGTGTAGTTTTCATTTCAATTATTGTATTGTTTATTTCTGTTTGTTTGTTTGTTCTTTAATTCTTCTAGGTCTTGTTAAACATTTCTTGCATCTTTTCAATCTTTGCTTCCCTCTTCTTCCGAGGTCCTGGATCATCTCTACTATCATTATTCTGAATTCTTTTTCTGGAAGGTTGCCAATCTCCAGTTCATTTCATTGTTTTTCTGGGGGTTTATCTTGTTCCTTCATCTGGTACATAGCCCTCTGCCTTTTCATCTTGTCTATCTTTCTGTGAATGTGGTTTTTGTTCCACGGGCTGCAGGATTGTAGCTCTTCTTGCTTCTGCTGTCTGCCCTCTGGTGGATGAAGCTATCTAAGGGGCTTGTCTAGTTATCTATTTTATACACAGTAGTGTGTATATGTCAATCTCAATCTCCCAATTTATCCCTCTCCTGCTTTCACCCTTGGTAACCATAAGTTTGTTTTCTACATCTGTGACTCTATTTCTGCTTTGTAAATAAATTCATTTGTACCATTTTGTGTGTGTGTGTGTGTGTGTGTGTAGTAGGAATATTGAAGATCTACTTTCTTAGCAACTTTCAAGTATATAATGCAGCATTGTTAACTATAATCACTATGCTGTGCATTAGATCCCCAGAACTTATTCATCTTCTACCCTGAAGTTTGTACTCTTTGACCAACGTCTCCCCATTTCTCCCTCCCTCCTTCAAACCCCTGGTAACCACTCTTCTACTCTCTGTTTTTATAAGTTGAACTTTTTGAAATGCTACATATAAGTGAGATCATCAGGTATTTCTCTTTCTTGTCTGGCTTATTTCACTGAGTATAACACCTTCTAGATCCATCCATGTTGTTGCAAATGGCAAGATTTCTTTTTTTATATGACTGACTAATACTCCATTGTATATATGTACCACACCTTCTTTATCCGTCATCTGTTGACAGACACTTAGGTAGTTTACATATGTTGGTTATTGTGAGTGATGCTGTGATGAACATGGGGTACAGATATCCATGAGCTAGGGAATGCAGGTGGCCTCTAGAAGCAGAAACAACTTCCAACTGAGTCAGGAAGGACACTAGGACCTCAGTTTTACTACTACAAGAAACTGAACTCTGCAAATGACATGAATGAGCCTGGAAGCAGATTCCCCCTCAGAGCCTCCCACAAGAGCCCCGCCTGGCCAACACCTTGATTTTGGCACTGTGAGCCCCTGAGCAGAGAACTCATTTGAGGCCCTTGGACTTCGGCCCAAACTGTGAGATAGTAAATGGGTGTTATTTTAAACTGCTAAGTTTGTGATAATTTGTTATGACAGCAATGAAAAGCTAATACATCCAGTAGCTATCTATCACTGAGTGATCAGGGACACAAATATTTGTAACAAGAGAGCTTTCCTCCAACCTAAGAATCAGGCCCACTTTGAGAGATCTGGCTTCTCTTGCCTTCTCAAAGATGTCAAACTGATGCTTTGAACTATCATTAAATCACCATTCTTTTGATTTCCCTGGTGTCAGAAATTTAAATGAACCAAAATAAGAGAGGTTGTTCTATATATTTTTTTCAGCTTGTGGGAGAAACATTTGAGAGACTTTCCCCTTTGCATAAGCTGGGCTGTGTCTAACTAATGGTCTGATTTTCTATTAAGCTTCAGGGGAAGTGAGAAATGGCTGCTTCCATAGAATTAGTAAATGCCACCAAAACTAAAGGTCAAACCAAGTTGACATTAAATACAGTATTTCCAGTGGGGCAATGTGGGGTGCTTGAAAGAGCAGTTCCCACAAGCCCCTGCAATGCCTATTCTCTGAACTTGTTGTGAGTGGTAATGGAATCCAATTAAACTCTGTCAGTCCCCGGCCTTTCCACCTGTGACCTATATTATCCACAATAAGTCTGTTTTCACAGACAAAGCCCCTTTGGTGACCAACGTGGAGAAGACCGTGTGGCTGGTTCTACACTGCAGATGTTATATTCATTCATGCAGGCTTCTCAGGGGCCCCCAGCCCTGCCAGCTTTCAGGATCACTGTGAGCTGAACACGGATTTATCCCCTCATGTGGCTTTGGAGGGCAGAGAAATAAAGGAGGATGGACACAGGGCAGATTCCAGCTGAGCTGAGTTTGCACTGGAAATTCAAGCTTGAACTAAGGGTCTGGTAGGTCTGGAAGGTCCAAGAAGCAGAAGGAGGCAAGCTTGTAGGGGGAATATGCACAGACTTGGGAACGAGGCTGTTGTAGGTGTGAATCCTAGCTCCACCACTTAATAGCAGATAAACTTAGATACGGTTTTAACCACTCTGATCCTAAGTTAAAACTTAGATACAGTTTTAACCACTCTGATCCTCAATTTCCTCATCTGTAAAATGGGATAGTATTAAATTAAAAATAAGATAAAGGAAGTAATGTACCACCCCTACTTCAGTGTTTTTTATTACTCTTACTTTGCTTTATTTTTATCCATGGCACTTATCACCATCTGACATCAACATATCTACATGGTTATTGTTTAACATCTGTCTCCCTATCCACAAGAATGTAAGCACCATGAAGTCAGGGACTTTGCTTGTTTACTACAGTATCCTTGGTGCCTAGAGACAACAAGAGGCAGGAGAGCCTAGTGGTTAAGGACACGGGCCCCAGAACCAGGTTTTGGGGGTTTCAATATGGGGACTGCAAATTACTGGCTGTGTGGACCTGGGAAAATTACTCAACTTCTCAGTTCCTCAGTTTTTCCACCTGCAAAATGAGGACAATAATAGAACCTCCCTCCAAGAGTTATCCCAAGGATTAAGCAGCTAATACATGTAAAGCTTTTATAAGAGTGCTAGGCACAGAGTAGGTATTCAATAAATATTAACTGTAATAATACTGGAACCTGGTATACTGCAGGTAATGACTCAGTATTGGCTGTACAAGTGATAAATATTTACAAAATTCTTGGAACTATGCCTAGCATGCAATAGGTCCTCAATGAATTATAACTTTACAAAGAGGTATGCTGGTATATGTTTAATAACTGATTCTCAGAAGGCAGAAGGTGGATTTTTCCTGTTTGCTGGTGTCTCCTGTCATGGCTGATTTCAGCTACCAACCTGACACCAGTGAACACAGATTTGGAAAGAGTTGCCCAGTAACGTTCTAATATAGAGAATTTCTACTGTATAGATACAATAAATACATATAATCTTGAGAAAATAGATAATAGGAAAATAATTAGGAAGTGAAGAGTTTTAAATATGTGTTACCTTTGTTTTAATATAATTTAATTGTAAGTTTACATAATGTAATTTTAATAATTGCTGAATTTAATTTTAAATAACAGGCTCTCAATTCTCCTGAAAATTTAACAATTGGCTTCTTTGAGCCAGTACAAGCTAACTCCAGCCCACAATTCACTGTAAACATGTTATTCTTCCTACCACAAATAGGTACCCTTTCCTGGCCCCAAATAGAGAAAGAAAAAATAGCATAAATGCTTGTGCAGCAATCTAGGGCAGACCTCTCTCCCAGGCAAAGCATGGAATCAATCCTAAAGAGGAACTGAATTGATCCCCTTCTAAATACTTGACCAAACCTGGTGAAACGGTCAAGTCCTAGGCCATCCCCTTCTAAGGGACTGCCCAGACTTCCTGACTGTGCTAGAATGTCACTGTCTCAAGTACTGTGGGAAATAAATGAGCCATTAACCTAGACTTGGGTGTCTCTAGACTATATGGTCATTTAAGAGACTAGACTTTAGGGATTTGTGTAGAGAAATGAATAGACAGGGCAATGGTGAGGGTCACAGCTGTATTAATAATCATTGTCATAGCTGTAATATGTGTATTCTCCCACTCATCACCTTTTTGGCTCTCAGTTCTACATTCAGGAAAACAGAAAATAAACAGAAAACAGAAAAAAAAAAATTTTTTTCCAGAGAAAACTCAGTTTAGTCTGCTAATCTCCCTTTGCTCTACTGATTATAGTCCCCCCCAAAATTCTTCAACTACCCTTGGCCATTATTGTTCTGCAATGTCCTGTCAGTAGGGTGACCAACCATCCTGATTATCCAGGGCTCTTACAGTTTTAGCACTGAAGGTACAGAGCCTCAGGAAATCCTTCAGTCCTGGGCAAACCAGGACAGTTGTTCACGCTAACTCTTGGCCCTCAAGGCCAGGATTCCTGTGGCCTTCAGTCTGCCAGGAGAGCCTCAGACAATGATTCTAGAGACAAAGGCTGTGAAGTAGGAGCATGCATAGATCCAAGAGGCCAAGTATTAGAAGTCAGAGTGTTTTAGTCAATTTGGGCTGCTGTGTAGAATTTCACAGACTGGGGGCTTAAACAACAAACATTTATTTTTCACGGTTCTGGAAGTTAGATGTCCAAGATCAAGGCACAGAGACTGGGATATATAGAGTAGCTGGGCAGTCATATGCCCAACATGGCAGCAAGGCAGCCTTCTCCAACATATGTACATCATTGGGAAGAACTGTGATCCTAACCCTGCAGATGTGTAGGGGAGAACTTCAGATACACAATAACTAGATAAACCAGAACTAGATTAATAAGTCTGCCTCAAACCAGTGATTTCCAACCAGCAAATTATCACCGCTAAGAAGAAAAGTGACTCTGCCCCTCCCTCTCCAAAATCTACAGAGGTCTCCTAGTCTCCTTCATGATGTGCTTTCTCTGCATCTTGTCCAACCATCAGGGACTCAACCTGTCAAACCACACACAACTCATCTCAACACTTCATGTGCCTGGAATCACACTCCCCATCAGGGAATAGAAGACTTTGAGGAAAATAAAAGTGTCATCTCATTAGAGAGACTTGGGGATTCCATACTGGACTCAGAGATCAGAGCTTCTCCCAGCAGTACCAGCTAACCCCTCAGTGTTACATGTCCCAGGAGGTGCTTAGCGTTTTTCTGTTACCTGAGGTTCCTCTTTGCCCTCGTCTTACACTTGTAGACAACAGAAGTAGCATGTGAGCAGTTCAGTTGTTCCTAACTGTTAAAAATATCACTTCGGAGACTCCTTGTCTTCCTACCATTGCTGCTCCCACAGAATAAAGGAAGCGTAGGCCCAGTGCCACCTTTCAATAGGTCATCAATACCTCATTTTCCATGCCAGGGAGGAGACTATGCTGAGATGGACGTTATGTTTGTTAATAAGTTAGTTAACAAGCATGTGCCAGGTACTGTCCTAAGTGCTGGGAATAGAGTGTTAAATAAGACATATATATTTTTTGTGTCTCATATTGCCCATCTCCAACCCACATAGCGGCAGAGTGCTTTTTCTGAAACATAAACCAAATTTCATCACCCCCCTGCTCATCCAGATAATCTTCAGCATCATCTTCAGGTCATTAAAAACAGACAAGCCAAGTGAGGAATGATCTGGGATGTGAGATTTATAAATGCTGGCTTGCCATGGTCCCAGCTCCAGGAGAGCATCCTTAAATGCAGTAATAGCTTGCTGGCATATGCAGAAGTCATACAAAGAGAGCTATGAGTTTGCAAAACTAGGTCCTCAGCCTAGAGAGGCGAAGGGCTCCTCAGGGGCTGTTCGAAATGTGTTTCTCTCCAACAGTGCCTCATCATACAATGGATCTTCTCACTCCTTTCTTCACGCTCCTCCCTACCAGCAACTCTTTTCCCTGTCAAGTCCCCAGGTGCATCTTTCTAAAGGTGATCACGTACTCTCTAAGACACTGCACAGACCTAAAAGCAGTTTGGTTTTCTAGGGACCTCTGAAAGACACCCAACAATCTGGTGTATTCCCCCTGGAACCTGCCAGCTCTTCACCGAAGGCAATTCCTTCATTTCTTCTGAGATCAGACTCAAAAGGCCACTCCCTCCAGGAAGCACTCCCAAATTTACCTCCCCACCCACCATCTCTAATAATTTATATTATTCTGTCACCTTCTAGCAGTATTGTGAGTTTTGTGTTCAGTTTTGATCGTGTCATTCTCCACCTGTTGATATGTCCTTGTGACTACAGCTTCTTTGTCTTTTATCCAAAACCTGTAGAATCAAATGTATTGTGGAATTCAGAACTTTTTTTAAATTTTAGAAGAATAACAGGGCTTCTGTGGTAGCACCTATAATCAAACACGTTAATATTTGTTCCATGAAACTTGTGCATATTCACGCCAAGTGGGATACATGGAGATTATAATCAGCTTTTTATCAGTTCAAGTCAGTTTTTGCCACAAATGAGTTCAATATTTTAGAAGCATGAATATGAGCTACTAATAATAGCCACCACTACTGAACCTTCCTCTGTGCCAGGCACTCTGCCCTGGGCCATGGGAAGGGGGCATTGTTTTCCACATGAGAGATGAGGAAAGTGAGATTCAGAGAGGGTAAGTAATCTACCCAAGGTCAAATTTCTAGAAAATAGAGGAACCAGCATTCAAATCCAAAGCTGTCTGATCATAAATGATGGTCAATGGCCAGGTTTCATACCAAATGTGCTTCCTCTCATATCTCCCATGACATATGCAAGATGGAACATATAAATACTTGACAACAATGCAAACAAACAGAAGAACATTTAATTTTTTTACTTGTAATTCACAAGTTATATTTTCCTTCTTCCAAAAAGACCATATAGGACTTGAAATGTCAGTTAGTTGTGTAAGGCAAGCACCATACCTCTTGGAGTCCAGATGTGACCACAGTAGGTGAAGGCATAGCAAACACGTTATGGGTCACATCAGGAAGCACATGGGCCACACCGACCACCACATGTGTTCTCATCAGCTCACACAACATCAGTGGTCAACATTTAGAACTCAGGGGATTTCAATTCAGAGTCCAAACAGTTTCTCTAAGTGTTAAAAATATGTTTTTTTAAATATGTTTTTAATATTCACAATTTTTTCTCTTGAAAAATCGGATATTCCTACTACACAAAGTTTTCATTCCTTCATTGCGATAATCAGCTGATGCTGAGTAGCAGCTTTACGTGGGGTAAGCATCTCCCAGTTAGCAACGGTCCCCCACTTCTGCACACCTGGATTCTGAAGAAATTCGAGTTTGGGACCACTGTATCTGATAGAGTGAACCAGTGTCTGATGGCTTGACCTGTTATGCTCTCCAGCAGGCTGGCAGTCTGTTTAGTGATGTGAGTGATGGGTTGTGACTTGTATCTTCTATTACAAGTCAAGAACTTCCAGTAAGGATGAGACTGGAAGATCATGTTTTCAGCACCATCACAGCCACAAACACACAGCAAGAATGGATTGAGAGAGACAGAGAAGGAGAGGCAGAAAGAGAGGGAGAGAGAGAGAGAGAGATCATTTATTCATGCCAGAAATAGAAAAGAAATTTGAGGTGGTGAAGGAAGGTTAAAGCAAACCTGCTGGATCAGGAGCCAGAAGGAGGCAGAAGTGGCCCACTGTCAGCTCCCAAGAAGTAAAGTTCCTCATGTGAAGCAACCAAAACCTAGGTCACTTCTTGAACCCAAGATCCACTGCCCTTGCAAGGAAGCTGAGAAAACCTACAACAAATTATTGCTTGGGGTCATGGCATACATATGGTTCTGTGATCAGAGTACCTACATGAAACACAATATCCCAGCAGGGCAAGGCCACAGCCACCTTTTGTGAATAACCACCAAAAGAATACAAATATAATTTCTACTTTCCTAACTAGCAGAGATATGACAGAAAGGAAAAAGATAGGTTCACCAAAAGGTAAGAAATTAAAAAATAAAAAGAGAGGGGAAATCAAGGAAGAATACACAGGAAAATAAAAAATGTATTTCCAGGGTTTTCTCACTTTCCAAGATGATCACCCAACACCCAAGTTCATCAGTTTTGTGACCTTTCTCAAGGTCAATAAAAACACCTGCATGTAAGACCCAGCAGAGTTTACATTTGAATCTGTATGGGCAAGTGTTCCTTTTCCCACCAGTGGGAAGCCAGATGTTTGCCCATTATTGTCTGAAGCCCATGGTGTAGGAAGCAGCTACCTTCAGACCATCAATTCCTAGCACCGAGTCCCTCACAGGGGACATCTTGTTTGTTTATAGAACTCTCAGGGAGGCTCTCAGGAATACATAGAAGGGTAGCAGTTAAGTCCAGACAACTGATTACGCCAAAGCTTGTCAAGGGCCATGTGGGCAAAAGAACCTTGAACAGATCTACCCACATGCCATCTTGTAAAGAATGAGAGTGACAGTGGCCTGTCCTCTGAGAACCAGCTCCACTTCTTGTCAGATACATGTATAACACTAGTGATTGGATTCTGAGCAAATATGTCCTCCTGTCAATATCCTCAACTGAATGGAGGCAATGATTTAATAGTCCTCTGAAAATTTCCAAATTGTCCAGATCAGCTCAGTTTCCTGGACCTAGGAAAGAAAGCTCATCAAATTGTGTGCCCCAGCACCCTGGGAGCTGAGGTGTTGCCAGACCACTCTCTGGGAGCCAGAAATGTAATGTAGATAAGGTAAAGTGTATTGTTGTTTTGGTTTGGACCTGAGAGGAAAACATCCAACTTGAGATCAAATAAATGGGTTCTGGGCCTGAATAAGCTTTTTAAATAGGATTCACTCTAGAGCAGTCTGAAAATCAGAACGCTGCACCAGCAAAATTCTGCCTATGCTTCCTGAGCTAAAAAGAGAAGCCCCACCCCACCCAGCAAGGGGACCCATCTATACTAGATAGTAGGTTTTACATTTAGAAAAGTACAGTCACAGGCTTAGGGAATGGGGAAGGATCTTATACAATTTTGACTTGAATGAAGACAAACAGAATTTAAATTTATAGTACCAATGGTTCCAAAATAAAAACAGCTAAGGTTTATTGAGCACTTACTATGTGATTGACACTGTTTCAAGTACTTAATAACTATACAATATTACCAACTCACTATTTGCAAAGTAATAATAATAACAATCTCCCCCAAATTGTGAAGTAGGTGCTGTTACTAGCCCTAATTTACAGATGAGAAAACTGAATAATAGCTAGTATGTGCTAGTGCCAAGATTCAGATTTCAGATTTCTGACTCTAAAGCTCATAAGCATAACTGCTAATCTATCTATGAAGTAATCTTACAAGGTATTACTCCAAAAATATTTCAGGATCTATGAGTCTCACTAATAATAGAGCACACACCTCTTCCCCCCCCCCCCCGAATAGCTATTTTTAGCCTTGTCTGTAGTTTATAGAATTTCGCACTGTTGGAGAAGGAACATCTCAAATAAAGAGGGATCCTTCTTCAGACCTAGGAGGGGGATTATGATTGGCTTGGGCCATGAAGGGCTATTTCTTTTCTCTTTGCTGGCGATTGGTGGACATGTGACACAGATCCAGCCATGAGACCTTGGCAAAATTCTGCTAGAGGTGACTGGGGAGGGTTTTGCTCCATGATAAATAGATATATTGAGAGAGTCCGCTACATTTTTGCTTTTTTGAATGTGTGTATAGCATGATGCTAGGCGTTGAGACAATTATTTTAGGCTTGTCAGCCTATGGACAAAAAAGCCAACATGCTGAGGATGGCAGAACAGAAAGATTTTTTAAAACCTGGGTTTCTAATGACAGATGGAGCCTACACATCAAACCTGGACTCCTCTATCTCCAGATTTCTTGCTGCAAGGATAGTTATACATCTTTATTTCTTAAGCCATTGTAAGGCATTATGTCACTTTGCCTCTAAATGCATCCTAACTTATATATATATATCCTTTATCTATGTACAGATATATGTTATAGCTACACATTTTTTACCTTCCTTTATTTCAGTTGACTTGTAGCTACATGGTCAACTAAAACCAGGCAGTCAAGGAAGGAAAGGAAATATATTTGAGCAGCAGTTTATCAACACTGTTTTGGAAAAAAAAAAAAAAAAATTCAAGACTGCTGTACTATTTTTTACCAATCCCCTACCCCAAATCTTGCTTAGCTGCATTCACCTGCAGGCTATGACTCAGCAGTAAACAGAATAAAATATATCCCCAGTTTCCTCATTAGTAAAATAAGCAATATGAACCAGGTGATCCTTAGAAAAATTTCAGCACTGACATTTTATGCTTCATGCTCTATCTATCTATCTATTAAGAAGGGTTATATTGTAATACTTTCTAGAGATGCCCTGTTAAACACTTAATAAAATCATAACAATTTATCACAGTCTAAGTCCTTCCCCTCTGCAAGTCTCAGTTCCTTATCAGGAACATGTGGAAAATGAAATAGATGCTCTTTAAGGCCCTTTCCAGCTCACACACTCTTGAATCCAGCCAGATTCTTAAATATGTGGTTCTATTCCTCATAGACTTCCTGCAAATCGTATGCAATCAGGTCCTGACGATGTCTGAATCACACAGAAGATCTTTCTGGAGCACATACTTATGCTAAAAGTTAACTGACTCAAACTGTGAGCTCCTCATTTCTCTGCTTCTCCTTGGTACCCAGCACACCATGTGGTACATGATAGGCTCTCAGTAATTACCGGTAATCCAATAATAGTATCGTTTTTTTTGAACATCTACTATTTGACAGAGATTTTAAATAGAGTATCTCAACTCCTCACAATAATCCTGCAAGGGCAGTATTTTTATATCTATAACCTGAATAAAAACTGGGCCGCCTGTAGGCCAGTCTCAGCATGGTGCCACATCCAAAATAAACCCAAACCCAAACCCAACAACTTGAAAACTTATGTAGGTCTTTAATGAAGTCTTGAAAGATATGGCAAAAGGGACAATTATATGGCAAAACCTACAGCAGAAACTCCTTTTTACCCATCTTTCCTCCTAAAATCCTCCCACAGCAACAGAAAGATCCCCATCTCCATTTTCCCCAAATGTTCTAACAAAACTCCTGCTTCCTCCCCATTCTAGTTCACCCCTTTGGGGTCTATTCTGCCTCTTGGGGAGTGGTCTCATGCCCTGTATAACCTAAATTAGTTTGAAAGTATAGCCTCTCCAAGGTCTCTCTTTCCAGTTTTCCCATTGACTTGCCCAGTGCATTCTACAAGTATGGATGACACCAGCATTTGGTGCAGTCCTTTGATCCAGAGCCTGTGCTCTTCCACAACATCGTGAAATGGATGTGCACTGCTCTGTTCATGCAAAGCTGCTTTCTTTGTGTATATCCTTCAACCAGTGACTGCTTCAGAACCACCCAAGGAACATGTCAAAAATACAGATGTCTGGTCTGCACACAAGTCTCTCGAATCAGAGTATCCTAGAGTGAGATCCAAGATTCCACATTTTCAATAAGCTTCCCAGGTGATTCTGAGGCATAGTCAGGTTTTGAAGCACAGATTTACACCACAAGGGCTTTAGAATTAAGCTACAGAGTCACTCATGCCCACAGGAACAGGAATATCCTCCCAACTCCCATTCTACTATCTGGCCTTCCTGACAACATGACGTCCCAGGAACACAAGCAATCCTCAGCTTCTGAACCCTGTGAATTTCAAAAATATATTAGCCTGTGGTGGTGTGCAGCTCAGAATGCTTTCCCCAGAGAACAGGGTTAGGAGATCCCTGTGGCCCTGGGAGAGTGCTCCAAAGCTTTGCAGGTCTTTGCAAAGTGATTTTGTGAGAAAATATACACAAAAGTCCCCACTGAAGCTGCCAGGAACAATTTCTCCCTGAGGTTGAGCAACAAGAGGCTAACCTTGACTGCTCTCCTTTCTGGGGGACTGGTGGCAGAAGGGGAAGGTCAGATGGTGACAGAGGAAGCCCAGAGCTCTGGTAGCTACTGGGAAAGATAACAGAAAGGTAACCCTCCACAGAATCAGGAAGTGGGTCTCCAATTAGGAGGGGAGGCAAAAAGCAAGATTTTCATAGACAGGGCTCCAGGAAGTGGTTTCTTTCACAGTATCAGGGCTCTGAACTGAGAGAGGGAAAAGACGTTCACTAGGCTGAAGAGGCACCTTGAGGGAGGGGAGGAGGGCTCAGGCCTCAGTTCCCTCAGGCAGCAGCAGCCAGGGCCCCATGAGGATCAATCCATCAAGAGGATGGGAGGGCCAGGCCTAGCATAAGAGCAAGCCTTTTATCAAGCAAGTACTCACTGCAGGGTTCCCTCTCCTGGGTCCTCCTCCAAGCTCTGTTCTCTTTGGAATGGACTTCAGCATCTGCAGGTTCCCTATTTGATCCCTCCAAAAAATTTAGCCACCAAAGTAAAAAAAAACCTCATTATAAGGTGATCTTATAAGATTCTGAAAACACTTTCAGAGTGAGGGCCCGTGCATTTTGACTCAATTGCATTGTATGATTAGTAGCAATTACTGTCAACAAACATTTATTAAATATCTACTGATGCGCTAGGCCTGAGGAACATGTGAGCAAGAGTGAATTAATCCTTTGGCAGAGCATAGAGTACCAGAAGTCAGAACACATGATCTGACAAGCATAACTGTCCTTGCGAATCTGCTGGAACAGAAAATTTTAATACAGGTCTACTTCAGAAAAGTAGTAGCAAACAAAACATTTGTTTGCTAGAAATAAGGCTGGAAAGGTCAGTGGAATCATTGATCAAAACAGTTAATTGGTTCTGCACACATGAGGTTAAATTCAGTGTAATCATAACATGAGTTTAGATCCAACATCAAACATGGGTACAGCCACCTGTACAAGGGAAAGAGACTTCACCTTTCTCTACACTGCTTCCACAGCACAGTGCAACAAATCAAGGTGATCGCTTCTCTGGATGGCTACAGGGACATGCACACAGGTAAACTTTTCTTTACCTAGTACACCTCTGTTTTTTTTTTTTTTTAACATGTTTATTGGAGTATAATTGCTTTACAATTGTGTGTTAGTTTCTGCTGTATAATAAAATGAATGCATATATACATATATACATATATATACGTATATATACATATATACGTATACATATATCCCCATATCCCCTCCCTCTTGCATCTCCCTCACTCTTCTCCTCTCTCACCTCTCTATCTGGACACAAAGCACTGAGCTGATCTCCCTGTGCTATGTGGCTGCTTTCCACTAGATATCTATTTTACATTAGATAGTGTATATATCTCCATGCCACTCTCTCACTTTGTCCCAGCTTACCCTTCCCCCTCCTCGTGTCCTCAAGTCATTTTCTAAGTTTGAGTCTTTATTCCTGTCCTGCCCCTAGGTTCTTCAGAAAAATTTTGGGTTTTTTTTTAGAATCCATATATATGTATCAACATATGGTATTTGTTTTTCTCCTTCTGACTTACTTCATTCTGTATGAGAGTCTCTAGATTCATCAATGTCTCTACAAACGACCCAATTTCATTCCTTTTTATGGCTGAGTAATATTCCATTGTATATATGTGACACATCTTTTTTATCCATTCATCTGTCGATGGACACTTAGGTTGCTCCCATGTCCTGGCTATCGTAAACAGAGCTGCAATGAACATATTGGTACATGACTCTTTGAATTATGGTTTTCTCAGGGTATATGCCCAGGAGCGGGATTCCTAGGTAGTATGGTAGTTCTATTTTTAGTTTTTTAAGGAACCTCCATATTGTTCTCCATAGTGGCTGTATCAATTTACATTCCCACCAACAGTGCAAGAGAGTTCCCTTTTCTCCACACCCTCTCTAGCATTTATTGTTTGTAGATTTTTTGATGATAGCTATTCTGACCAGTGTGAGGTGATACCTCACTGTAGTTTTGATTTGCATTTCTCTAATGATTAGTGATGTTGGGCATCCTTTCATGTGTTTGTTGCCAATCTGTATGTCTTCTTTGGAGAAATGTCTATTTAGGTCTTCTGCCCATCTTTGGATTGGGTTGTTTGTTTTTTTGATATTGAGCTGCATGTGCTGCTTGTAAATTTTGGAGATTAATCCTTTGTCAGTTGCTTCATTTGCAAATATTTTCTCCCATTATGAGGGTTATCTTTTCATCTTGTTTATGGTTTCCTTTGCTGTTCAAAAGCTTTTAAGTTTCATTAGGTCCCATTTATTTATTTTTGTTTTTATCTCCATTTTCCTAGAAGGTGGATCAAAAAGTACCTTGCTGTCATGTATATCATAGAGTGTTCTGCCTATGTTTTCCTCTAAGAGTTTTATAGTGTCTGGCTTTACATTTATGTCTTTAATCCATTTTGAGTTTATTTTTGTGTGTGGTGTTAGGGAGTGTTCTAATTTCACTCTTTTACATGTAGGTGTCCAGTTTTCCCAGCACCACTTATTGAAGAGGCTGTCTTTTCTCCATTATATACTCTTGCCTCCTTTAGCAAAAATAAGGTGACCATATGAGTGTGGGTTTATCTCTGGGCTTTCTATTCTGTTCCATTGATCTGTATTTCTGTTTTGGTGCCAGTACAACTCTGTCCTGATTACTGTAGCTTTGTAGTATAGTCTGAAGTGAGGGAGCCTGATTCCTCCAGCTCCATTTTTCTTTCTCAAGATTGTTTTGGCTATTTGCAGTCTTTAGTGTTTCCATAAAAATTTTGAAATTTTTTGTTCTAGTTCTGTGAAAAATGCCATTGGTAGTTTCATAGGGTTTGCTCTGAATCTGTTGATAGCTGTGGGTACTAGAGTCATTTTCACAATGTTGATTCTTCCAATCCAAGAACATGGTATATCTCTCCATCTGTTGGTATCATATCTAATTTCTTTCATCAGTGTCTTATAGTTTACTGCATACAGGTCATTTGTCTCCTTAGGTAGCTTTATTCCTAGGTATTTTATTCTTCTTTTTGCAATGGTAAAGGGGAATGTTTCCTTAATTTCTATTTCAGATATTGTATCATTACTGTATAGGAATGCAAGAGATTTCTATGCATTAATCTTGTATCCTGCAATGTTACCAAATTCATTGATTAGCTCTAGTAGTTTTCTGGTGGCATCTTTAGGATTCTCAATATATAGTATCATGTCACCTGCAAACAGTGACAGTTTTACTTCTTCTTTTCCAATTTGTATTCCTTTTATTTATTTTTCTTCTCTGATTGCCATGGCTAGGACTTCCAAAACTATGTTGAATAATAGTGGTGAGAGTGGATATCCTTGTCTTGCCCCTGATCTTAGAGGAATTGCTTTCAGTTTCTCACCATTGAGAATGATGTTTGTTGTGGGTTTGTCATATATGGCCTTTACTATGTTGAGGTAGGTTCCCTCTGTGCCCACTTTCTAGAAAGTATTTATCATAAATCGGTGTTGAATTTTGTCAAAAGCTTTTTCTGCATCTATTGAGATGATCACATGGTTTTTATTCTTCAGTTTGTTAATATAGTGTATCATATTGATTGATTTGCATATATTGAAGAATCCTTTCATTCCTGGAATAAACCCCATTTGGTCATGGTGTATGATCATTTTAATGTGCTGTGGGATTCTGTTTGCTAGTATTTCACTGAGGATTTTTGCATCTATGTTCATCAGTGACATTGCCCTGTAGTTTTCTTTGTGACATCTTTGTCTGGTTTTGGTATCAGGGTTATGGTGATCTTGTAGAAGGAGTTTGGAAGTGTTCCTCCCTCTGCTATCTTTGGAAGAGTTTGAGAAAGATAGGTGTTAGCTCTTCTCTAAATGTTTGATAGAATTTGCCTGTGAAGCCATTTGGTCCTGGGCTTTTGTTTGTTGGAAATTTTTAACCACAGTTTCAATTTCAGTGCTTATGATTGGTCTGTTTATATTTTCTATTTCTTCTTGGTTCAGTCTCGGAAGGTTGTGTTTTTCTAAGAATTTGTCCATTTCTTCCAGGTTGTCCATTTTATTGGCATATATTTGCTTGTAGTAATCTCTCATGATCCTTTTTATTTCTGCAGTGTCAGTTTGTTACTTCTCTTTTCATTTCTGATTCTATGGATTTGAGTCTTCTCCCTTTTTTTCTTGATGAGTCTGGCTAATGGTTTGTCAATTTTGTTTATCTTCTCAAAGAACTAGATTTCAGTTTTATTGATCTTTGCTATCGTTTCCTTCATTTCTTTTACATTTATTTATGATCTGATCCTTATACTTTCTTTCCTTCTGCTATTTTTGGGGATTTTCTTTTTCTTCTCTCTCTAACTGCTTTAGGTGTAAGGTTAGGTTGTTTATTTGAGATTTTTCTTATTTCCTGAGGTAGGATTGTATTGCTGTAAACTTCCCTCTTAGAACTGCTTTTGCTGCATCCCATAGGTTTTAGGTCATCATGTTTTCATTGCCATTTCTTTCTAGTCATTTTTTGATTTCCTCTCTGATTTCTTCAGTGATCTCTTTGTTATTTAGTAGTGTATTGTTTAGCCTCCATGTGTTTGTGCTTTTTACAGATTTTTTCCTGTAATATCTACAGGATATCTAATCTGACAGCCTTGTGGTCAGAAAAGATACTTGATAGGATCTCAATTTTCTTAAATTTACCAAGGCTTGATTTGTGACCCAAGATATGACCTATCCTGGAGAATGTTCCATGAGCACTTGAGAAGAAAGTGTATTCTGGTGTTTTGGGATGGAATGTCCTATAAATATCAATTAAGTCCATCTTGTTTAATGTGTCATTTAAAACTTGTGTTTCCTTATTTATTTTCATTTTAGATGATCTGTACATTGGTTAAAGTTGGCTGTTAAAGTCCCCTACCATGTTTTTTTTTTTTTTTACTGTCGATTTCCCCTTTTATGGCTGTTAGCATTTGCCTTATGTATTGAGGTGTTCGTATGTTGGGTGCATAAATATTTAAAATTGTTATATCTTCTTCTTGGATTGATCCCTTGATCATTATGTAGTGTCCTTCTTTGTCTCTTTTAATAGTCTTTATTTTAAAGTTTATATTGTCTGATATGAGAATTGCTGCTCCAGCTTCCTTTTGATTTCCTTTTGCATGGAATAACTTTTTCCATCCCCTTAGTTCCCTAGGTCTGAAGTGGGTTTCTTGTAGACAGCATATATATGGGTCTTGCTTTTGTATCCATTCAGCCAGTCTATGTCTTGCTTGGAGCATTTAATCCATTCACATTTAAGGTAAATATCGATATGTATGTTCCTATTACCATTTTCTTAATTGTTATGGTTTTGTTATTATAGGTCTTTTCCTTCTCTTGTGTTTCCTGCCTAGAGAAGTTCCCTTAGCATCTGTTGTAAAGCTGGTTTGGTGGTGCTGAATTCTGTTAGCTTTTGCTTCTCTGTAAAGGTTTTAATTTCTCCATCGAATATGAATGAGATCCTTGCCAAGTAGAGTAATCTTGGTTGTAGGTTTTTCCCTTTCATCAGTTTAAATATGTCCTGCCATACCCTTCTGGCTTGCAGAGTTTCTGCTGATCAGCTGTTAACCTTATCGGGATTCCCTTATGTTATTTTTTGTTTTTCCCTTGCTGCTTTTAATGTTTTTTCTTTGTATTTAATGTTTAATGGTTTAATTAATATGTGTCATGGCATGTTTCTCCTTGGATTTATCCTGTATGGGACTCTCTGTGCTTCCTTGACTTGATTAACTATTTCCTTTCCCTTATTAGGGAAGTTTTCACCTATAATCTGTTGAAATATTTTCTCAGTCCCTTTATTTTTCTTTTCTTCTTCTGGGACCCCTGTAATTCTAATTTTTGTGCAGTTAATGTTTTCCCAGAGGTCTCTGAGGCTGTCCTCAATTCTTTTCATTCTTTTTCCTTTATTCTGCTCTGCAATAGTTATTTCCACTATTTTATCTTCCAGGTCACTTATCCGTTCTTCTGCCTCAGTTATTCTGCTATTGATTCCTTCTAGAGAATTTTTAATTTCATTTACTGTGTTGTTCATCATTGTTTGTTTGCTGTTTAGTTCTTCTACATCTTTTTTAAACGTTTCTTCTATTTTCTCCATTCTATGTCCAAGATTCTGGATCATCTTTACTATCAGTAGTCTAAATTCTTTTTCAGTTAGACTGCCTATTTCCTCTTCTTTTGTTTGGTCTGATGGGTTTTTACCTTGTTCCTTCATCTGATGTGTGTTCTCTGTCTTCTCATTTTGTTTAACTTACTGTGTTTGGGGTCTTCTTTTTGCAGGCTACAGTTTCGTAGTTCCTGTTGTTTTTGGTGTCTGTCCCCAGTGGGTAAGGTTGGTTCAGTGGGTTGTGTAGCCTTCTCGTAGAGGGGACAGGTGTCTGTGTTCCAGTGGATGAGGCTGGATCTTGTCTTTCTGAGGGGCAAGACCGCATCTGGTGGTGTGTCTTGGGGTGTCTGTGAACTTAGTATGATTTTAGGCAGCTTCTCCTCTAGTGGGTGGGGTTGTGTTCCTGTCTTGCTAGTTGTTTGGTATGGGGTGTCCAGCACTGTAGCTTGCTTGTCATTGCATGGAGCTGTGTCTTAGCATTGAGACTGAGATTTCTGGGAGAGCTCTCGCCTATTGATATTACATTGGGTTGGGAGGTCTCTGGTGGAGCACTGTCCTGAACTCTGCTCTCCCACCTCAGATGCTAAGATGTGACACTCACCCAGAACACAAAGACCCTGTCAGTCACACGGCTCAGAAGAAAAGGGAGAAAAAAATAAAGGAAAAATAAGATCAAATAAAGTCATTAAAATAAAAAATTTAAAAATGTATTATTGAAGTAAAAACATTTAAAAGTAATTTTTAAAATAGAGAGAAACCAAACCAATAAACAAATCAACCAATGATAACAAGCGCTAAAAACTATACTAAAAAAAAAAAAGAAAAAAAGAGGACTGACAGAACCTTAGGAAAAATGGTAAAAACAAACCTATTGACAAAATCACACAAAGAAGCATACACATACATACTCACAAAAAGAGAAACAGAAAAAATATATATATATATAATATTTTTAAAAGGAAGGGAACAACCAAATCAATAAATAAATCTACCAATGCTAAAACTCTAAATACTAAATGAAGATAAACATAAAACCAGAAACAAATTAGATGCAGAAAGCAAACCCCAAGTCTACAGTTGCTCCCAAAGTCCATTGCCTCAATTTTGGGATCATTTGCTGTCTATTCAGGTATTCCAGAGATTCAGCGTACATCAAGTTGATTGTGAAGATTTAATCCTCTGCTCCTGAGGCCGCACAGAGAATATTCCCTTTCTCTTCTTTGTTCGCACAGTTCCTGGGGTTCAGCTTTGGATATGGCTCCACCTCTGCATGTATGTCACCCTCTGGCATCTGTTCTTCTCCCAGACAGGAGTGGGTTAAAGGAGCAGCTGATTACGGGGGCTCTGGCTCACTCAGGCCAGTGGGGAGGAAGGGTAGAGAATGCAGGGCGAGCCTTCAGGCGGCAGAGGCCAGCGTGATGTTGCAACAGCCTGAGGCACACTGTGTGTTCTCCTGAGGAAGTTGTCCCTGGATCAGGGGACCCTGTCAGTGGTGGGCTGCACAGGCTCCCGGAAGGGGAGGTGTGGATAGTGACCTGTGCTTGCACACAGGCTTCTTGGTGGCTGAAACAGCAGCTTTAGCATGTCATGCCCATATCTGGTGTCCATGCTGATAGCTGCGGCTCACACCCATCTCAGGAACTCATTTAGGAGGTGCTCTGAATCTCCTCTCCTCACGCACCCCAAAACAATTGTCTGTTGTTTCTTACACAATTCTAGACTTTTTCCTGGACTTCTTCCTGGCTAGCTGTGGTGCACTAGCCCCCTTCAGGCTGTGTTCACGCAGCCAACCCCAGTCCTCTCCCTGGGATCTGACCTCCGAAGCCCGACCCTCAGTTCCCAGACCCCACCCGCCCTGACACGTGAGTGGACAAGCCTCTCAGGCTGGTGGGTGCTGGTTGGCACCCATCCTCTGTGCAGGAATCTCTTTGCTTTGCCCTCTGCACCCCGTTTCTGCGCTCTCCTCTGTGGTTCCAAAGCTTTCCCTTGTCCCAGCCCACACCCCGTCTCCACCAGTGAAGGGGCTTCCTAGTGTGTGGAAACTTTTCCTCCTTCACAGCTCCCTCCCACTGGTGCAGGTCCCGTCCCTATTCTTTTGTCTCTGTTTTTTCTTTTTTCTTTTGTCCTACCCAGGTACATGGAGAGTTTCTTGCCTTTTGGGAAGTCTGAGGTCTTCTGCCAGTGTTCAGCAGGTGTTCTGTAAGAGTTGTTCTACATGTAGATTTATTTTTTACATATTTCTGGGGAGGAAGGTGATCTCCACGTCTTACTCTTCCACCATCTTGAAGGTCCCATTTGTCCCTCTGTTTCTCATACATCCCAGTATAGCCCCTTCCCATTCCTTTATGTAATAGTCCTGCCTTCAGTCTTGTTTAGAAAGGACTGGCATTGTCCTTGCTTCATAATAGTGGTTTGCAGAGTTACTATAGACAGTGGAATACTTTTGGCAAAATAAACTTTCTATGCGACTCCAATATTTTAAACACATAAACAGAGATCTCTGAGTCTGTCCTTTCTGCAGACTTTCTCCAGGTTCTGGACCCACCCTGGAATCTAAGGAACACAGTTGATCTAAAACCTCAATCAGGGGTTTCCCTGGTGGTGCAGTGGTTTAGAATCCGCCAGCCAATGCAGGGGACACGGGTTCAAGCCTTGGTCTGGGAAGATCCCACATGCCACAGAACAACTAAGCCCATGCACAACAACTACTGAGCCTGTGCTCTAGAGCCCACGAGGCACAACTACTGAGCCCACATGCCACAACTACTGAAGTCCGTGTGCCTAGAGCCTGTGCTTTGCAACACAAGAAGCCACCACAATGAGAAGCCTGCACACCACAATGAAGAGTAGTCCTCGCTAGCTGCAACTAGAGAAAGCCTGCATGCAGCAATGAAGACCCAATGCAACAAAAACTAAATAATAAATAAAATTAATTTAAATAAATAAATAAATTTTTTTTAAAAAAAACACCTCAATCAGCACCAATTTTTGTCTCTGAGGCAGAGACTACAAATTACCATCCCAGTATCCCTTTCTCTTTCTTTCTTAGTAATAGAATTCTAATAAGGGTGGGAATGAAACCAATTAAAATATGACATTTCCCAGCCTGTCTTGCTGCTACATAAAGCCAGTACTGATTAAAGTCTGGCCAGTGATATGTAAATGGGAGTGTTATATGAGATTCCCAGGAAGACTCCTTAAAACTGGGAGCTATGCTTTTTCTATTCTGTTTTTCCTCCTTCCTGCTTTCTCAAATGTGGGCATGATGGCTGGAGCTTCAGCAGACATATTGAACCATTAGGTTACTTTGATGTTGGAGGCTATGCTCTAGAGATGATGAGAAAGAAATGATATATAGAGCCTGTATCTGAATGACTTCATGGTGTTGCCATACCAGTTCTTCGTTTCCTATCTCTGGACTTCTTTTATGTGAGATAATAAGCTCTGTGTGTCTAATGTAATGTTGCCTACGTTTTTCTATAATTTGCAGCTATATCAAGTCCTAACTGATAGAGAACTTGTCTGTAGTTAACTTTTCCAGCAAAATTTTTCACTATGGGTCTCCTTTTATGTACAATGTTTGGCAAGGAAAAATTATGAAGAACTTAGATAAGAGCATACAGCCATTATGGTATATATTATATGGATCAAATTTGGAATAATAATAACAATAGCTGGAATTTACTGAGTGCTTACTGTGTGCTAGGCTGTCTGCTAAGCACCTGTGCATACATTATTTCATTTGCTTCTCCAGTCAACCACATGAAGTAGGTGATATAATGGATAGTTTTCAGATGAAGAAATCAAGGCTGAGAGGAGTTCACAACTTAGTTTCACAGCTAGTTCATTGCAGAGCAGAGATTTGAGGCTGTATCTCCTTTCTATAACAAATGAAAGGGGACTTTTAAGTCTAAGCAAAGTAAGAGGGTCAATAAAAGGGTCTTCTGAAATACTTTATAATGACAATTTAAGCAGAGTATGTTCTGACTTACGTTCTCTATCGTGATCTAAACTTGAGGTGAGGCAGCTCTGGAATCAGGTCAGCTTGGTACAAATTCTTGCTCTACCTCTTTTTAGAAGTGTGATCTTGGGCAAAATTATTTAACTTCTCTGAGCCTCAGGCTGTCTTTCACAGTAAGGTGTGGATTAATGAACTAAGGCATGTGTAGTTTACAAAGCAATGCCTGCATGTGATAGGTAAGCTAGTCTCAATTTTGTAACACAGGGCAGGTTCAAATGAGAGTAATGAGGTAAGAGGTAATTCACTTATTTTCAGAGGGATTTGAAAATATTTCCTGGGAGATCTGGCACAGAACATATAAATGTTTATGGTGTATGCGTGCATACTAATTGTGTGAAGTTGCACAAGGTAGCTCTCTTTTTTCTCAGTTTTCTCACCTGCAAAGTGGGAATTACAATTTCTTTTATGCAGGGTCATTGGAAAAAAGAAACAATTAGCTGTGGAATGTTACACAGTGGTAATGATTAATATTAGAGTTAGTCTTCACTAACCCCTGCCACTTCTTAATTTTTCCAAATGAAGAGACAAACTACCTATCCCACTTATTTTTCTTATTTCAAGCCATTACTAAGATTTCTTTCATATTGTGGAAATTGATACGAACAGTTATGATTCAGAAATGCTAACCCTAATGAAGGTAAAGAATCAGAATTGGATGATAGAGAAAAATGTATGGAAAGCCCACAGAATGATAATTTTTATAGGAAACATGGTAATTTCTAAAATCATAAAACCCATTAGGAGACTATATCAGAATTTAAAACTTCTGTGTGTTAAAAAACAAAATCAACAGAATGAAAAGGTGGCTTATGGAATAACAGAAATGCAAGTCATATATCTGATAAAAGATTAATATCCAGAATATATAAAGAACTCCTACAATGTAACAATAAAAATAACCTGATAAAAAGATGAGTAAATGTTTTAAATAGATATTTCTCCAAAGAAGATATACAAATGACTAACAAGCTATGAAAAGATGCTCAACGTCACTAATCATTAGAGAAATGCAAATCAAAACCACCATGAGATATCACTGCATACCCATTAAGATGGCTACTATCAAAAATATAGGAAATAACAAGTGTTGAGAAGCATATGGAGAAACTGAAAACTTTGTGCCCTGTTAGTAGGAATAGTAAACGGTAGAATTACTATATGATTCTGCAATTTCATTTCTGGATATATAACCAAAAAAATTGAAAGCAGAGTCTCAAAGAGATATTTGTACACCCATGTTCATAGCAGCAATATTCACAATAGCTAAAAGGTGGAAGCAACCCAAGTGTCCATCAACAGATGAATGGATAATCAAAATTTGGTATACATACATATATGTATATATATATATATAAATATATATAATGGAATATATATATATATATATAATGGAATATTATTCAGCCTTAAAAATGAAAGAAATTCTGACACATGCAACAACGTGGATGAACCTTGAGGACATTATGCTGAGTGAAGTAAGTCACAAAACGGCAAGTACTGTATGATTCCACTCATATCGGGTATCTAGAGTAGCCAAATTTATAAAAACAGAAAGTAGAATGGTAGGTTCCAGGGACTTGGGGGAAGAGAAAATGAGGGTGGTTGTTCAATGGGTATAGAGTTTAATTTTGCAAGACAAAAACATTCTGGGGATTGTTGCACAAAAATATGAATACACTTAACACTACTGAACTGTACACTTTAAATGGCTAAGGTAGTAAATTTTATGTTATGTGCATTTTACTACAGTTTAAAAAAAGTTAGGCAAATAGCAATAGGAAGAAGTATAAAAGAGATAGAACGGAAGAGTGAGCAGGTGATAGGAATACAACAACATTATGTGGGCATCAGAAACGCATTTAACAACCACTTCCATAAAAGCTGTGATCCAAGTTAAATTGGCCTGTTTTTGAATGCTCTCATCTAAATGGAATGCTGGCAGGGTGAAAATACTACATAATCAGGGATAAATGGGAACTATGTCTGGCTGGAAGCAAAAGGTCCACTGGGGCATGTCAGAGGCTGGTGTTGGAACTGGCCTCGTTTAACAAACTCATTAATGACCTAGAAGAAAACGGAAATAGCCACTACTAATGAAATTTGCAAAGATATGTTGGCAATGTCCTGGACTTGGCTGTAACAGCATAAGTATAGCTGGGATAGAGAGAGATTTTCCACTAGGTAGTTAATTGGATTAAACCAATGACTTCCTGGGATAAGAACACTTGCTCATTTCCAACTCATGTCTCTAGAGCAGAAAACAAATTCTGAAATGTGATGCAATTCATAAAACCATACTTGTTAGAGGCGTATAGAAGAATAGTGCTTTCCCAGAGTACAATTCTTCCTTTGTCCCTTATCTCTAGGTAGAAGACAATGGAATCTATTTATTAAAAAGATATAAGAAAGGAGAAGGTGAGAGAGGCAGAGGAGATACAGTGTTTCTTCCATGAAGGAAAGCCTGGGCAAGACTCCCAATAAACCTTAATGTACAGGCTCTGAAGTTTGGCACAAATTTTGTCACCCTCTTCCCCTGCTTAAAACCTGTCGGTGGTCTTCGAGGGCACTTGAGAGAAGTGTAAAATCTTTGACCAGGCCCTGAACGATCGGTCCCCCCTCCCCATCCAACCTCATCTTGCACCACCGCCCTTCTCACCCATCAGTTCTTCTGCCTGCCCAGCAGCAGTTCTGCCAACAGCACCACTATTTTCCTTGGCAGATTCACCCCTTCCCACTCTGAGTCACCATTTGATCCCCAGCTATTGTGCTTGGTTCAGAGGTGGACAGAGGACTCAAGCTGTGCCAATCTGATTCCATTCTAGGACTTCCAGAACCACAATCACTGAAGAGCAGCTCTCCCGATGAGGTGTGCTGCCTATGGGGTTTGTCAAATGAAGGTGCTGTTGACATTTTGAGCAGGAAAGCTCTTTGTTACGCAGAACCAGCATTAGCCTTTAGCATTTCTGCTTCTGTGCCCAAACCTCCAGTTATAGCCCCTCTGAATCATTGTGACAACAACAAAATGACACACCTGAGTACCACTCATGGTTGAGAACTATAAGACATAGAACTTTTTGCCATGAGATGGAAATCTAAGAATGGAGCAATTTGCCTGGGACATTCGGGTCTTCAGTTTATGTGTCACTTCCTTTTCATATCTCTCCCATCTAAATTAGATCCCTGTCATGACACTACTTATTATATATACTACTGAACCAATTTGCAAATACATGCCTAGTTGTGTGGTTGTTTGTTTCATATCTGTTTTCTCCCACTAGACTGTAAGTTCCATGAAGAAAGGGGCTATTTTGGTTTCCAAAGACTGACATTCAATAAACATTTGTAGAGAAAAGGAGACAGAGAGAAAGGAAGGTTGCTTGGAAACTAGTAACACGTTTTAGTGACAAGCATCTCAAGCCAACCCACAAAATCCTGTTTAATCTAGGAATCAAAATGTCATCTCCTATACTGTTTTTATGAGAGAAGAGGAAGAGCTGGGGTTGATCATAGGGCCCCAGGAGCCCATCTGCCTCTCCATAAAACAAGTTCTGGGAATTCCCTTGGCTCCCAAGGGGACTAGTCCCACTTCAGAAGAGCAGGAGTTGAAAGATGGAGGTGGAGGGTAAGAGTCTGGTAGCAGTTTCATTAGCCTTTACCCCTCCCTTCCCTCACTCCAGCCTTGGCAGTGATGTCAGGGGCTCCAACAGCAGGGAGAAGGGGTGGGGTTCAGAGAGGGATCACTTGTACCATGTTGGAAATCAGAGACCCATCTTCTAAAATACTCCTTTGTTGGGAATATATGCTGTTTTGTGGTTATCCAACACTATGTTCCCCTTCCTAACACACTCCTGTCCCCTGAAGGAAATTACTCTCCTCTTTGTGGGTAGACTTGGTGGGATGGGAAATCCAGATGCCTGGCTCTTGCTTTGGAAGTCAATAGATCAAATCCTTCCTGCCATGGCAGTCATATAGCAGCACAGCTGATAGGCTCTCTCCCAGGATTCAGGCCCAGGACTAAGACAACACATTCTGCTTGAAGAGGCAGAGAATTAGGTCAGAAATTGAAATTGAATTGGTGTAACCTGTTGTGAGAGTCCTCGGAAGATGATGACCTGAACTCCTTCCCTTCCTTAGGCACACCTTCAATCTCTCTGCCTGTCCCACTTCTAATGGCTTCTGAGGTCTCTGGATAGTGGGTTCGAGTGAAGATTTGGGTACTGTGAGTCTCTGCTGAGAGACTCTGTGCAAACTTTCTCCACAATGGACCGAACAGGAGCACAGGAAGCCAAAGTTCAAGAGCTTCAGAGTCGGGTCATAAACAGTCGATCACAGTAAGAGCTGGACCCTGGTGGAAGTTGCCTGGGTTTTCAGGCCTTAAGAGACCAAGAAGGGTAGGACTAGTAGACTGAGTCCTCTCTGCTCCAGAGATTAGGAAAGCATGAGAAAACTAGGGAGCAAGGAGGCTTCTTCCAGGGCCCTGTAATCTGCCAGCTTCTACACACCACCCTAGGCCACAGTGAAAAGGACAGCTTTGACTTCCACCACTGTCGGGACTGCTGCCACTTTAGGGGCTTATACAAGCATATCTGAGTCTCAGGGGGCTGAAGTGTCCCTCACCTGGGTGTCTGGGAGAAAATATCCATCAGAAGATGCTGAACGTATGTACAGTGAAACAGAGCTGCTGAAGAAGAATGCCAACATTTTTAAGATAAAAATAATGAGTACTTGAGGAGACACACATGCAACACACAGAACAACAACAACAACAAGATAGTCTTCTGGAGCCTAAAAACAGAAATTTCAACGAAGAGATTCAGGAAAGAAATCAAAATAGAGAGTGGTCATTGTTGAGACCCAAATTAGTGGCCTTGATGGTCAAATTATAAGAAATATCTCAAAGGACGAAGGAAAAATATAAAGAGATGGAAACCATGAAGGAAAATATAAGGGCCATGGAGAATATATCCAGAAGACCCAATATGTGAATCATGGGTGTTCCAGAAGGAGAAAAAGGAGAGTTATGATAAATAAGACTGTTTGAGTTCTGCTGGGACTGTAGAGTAAAGGGATACATGAAGAACAATTTTGGTAATATTCCAAACTTTGGGTGAAAAGAAAAGCCTGCCAAGCATTCAAATAAAAAAAAAACTAATTAGAATGGCATCAGATTTCTTTACTGCAACCACAGAAGTTGAATAACAGTAAAATAACATCCACAGACACTGTGAGATTGCAAGCAAGATTCTACACAAAATCAAGATTATTCACTTATTAGAATGAAAGGAAAATGCATGGGAACACACCAGAAATTAGAGAGTATATCACCCTTATAGTTCATTTTAGCAAAAGAATCTAGGGAAGATATCTACCTGCAAAAGAATGAAATTGGATGCCTACTTAACACCACACAAAAAATTAACTCAAAATGGATCAATAATAGCTAAAACTATAAAACTCCTAGAAGAAAACATAGGAGTATATCTTCATGACCTTGGGTGAAGCAATGATTACTTAGATATATCATTGAAATCACAAGCAACAAATGAAAATAAAGAAATATTGGACTTCATCAAAATTAAAAGTGTTTGTGTTTCAAATGACACCATCAAGAAAGTGAAAAGAAAAACCATAGAGTGGAAGAAAGTATTCACAATTCATATATCTAACAAAAGACTTGTATCCAGAATATAAAAAGAACAGTTTTCAATTCAATATTTAAACGGTAGACAACTCAATTTAAAAATGGGCAAAGGATCTGGATAGACATTTCTCCAAAGAAGATATACAAGTGGCCACTAAGTACATGAAAAGAAGTTCAACATCATTAACCAATAGCGAAATGCAAATCAAAACCACAATGATATATCATTTCACAACCACTAGAATGGCTATAATAAAAAAAATCGATTTTAAAACATTTTTTAAAAATCAGATAATAATGATTGTTAGGGAGGATAGGGGAAAATTGGATCCTTATACATGGCTAGTAGGAATGTAAAATGGTGTATCCCCTTAGGAAAATAGTTTGGCAGTTCCGCAAAATGTTAAACATAGTCACCATATGATCTAGCAATTCCACTCCTACTTATATACTCAAGAGAAATGAAAACATTTGTCCACACAAAATCCTATACACATCTGGTCCTGGTCTTTTGTTTGTTGGAAGATTTTTAATCACAGTTTCAATCTCAGTGCTTGTGATTGGTCTGTTTATATTTTCTATTTCTTCCTGGTTCAGTCTCGGAAGGTTACACCTTTCTAAGAATTTGTCCATTTCTTCCAGGTTGTCCATTTTATTGGCATATAGTTGCTTGTAGTAATCTCTCATGATCCTTTGTATTTCTATAGTGTCAGTTGTTACTTCTCCTTTATCATTTCTAATTCTATTGATTTGAGTCTTCTCCCTTTTTTTCTTGATGAGTTTGGCTAATGGTTTATCAATTTTTTTAATCTTCTCAAAGAACCAGCTTTTAGTTTTATTGATCTTTGTTTTCGTTTCCTTCATCCCTTTTCATTTATTTCTGATCTGATCTTTATGATTTCTTTTCTTCTGCTAACTTTGGGGGTTTTTTGTTCTTCTTTCTCTAATTTCTTTAGGAGTAAGTTAAGTTGTTTATTTGAGATGTTTCTTGTTTCTTGAGGTAGGATTGTATTGCTATAAACTTCTCTCTTAGCATGGCTTTTGCTGCATCCCATAGGTTTTGAGTCGTCGTGTTTTCATTGTTATTTGATTTTAGGTATTTTTTGATTTCCTCTTTGATTTCTTCAGTGATCTCTTGGTTATTAAGTAGTCTATTGCTAAGCCTCCATGTGTTTGTATTTTTTACAGATTTTTTTCCTGTAGTTGATATCTAGTCTGACAGCATTGTGTTGGAAAAGATACTTGATAGGATTTCAATTTCTTAAATTTACCAAGGCTTGATTTGAGACCCAAGATATGATCTATCCTGGAGAATGTTCCATAAGCACTTGAGAAGAAAGTGTATTCTGTTGTTTTTGGATGGAATGTCCTATAAATAGCAATTAAGTCCATCTCGTTTAATGTATCATTTAAAGCTGTCTTTCCTTATTCATTTTCATTTTGGATATTATGTCCATTGGTGAAAGTGGGGTGTTAAAGTCCCCTACTATGACTGTGTTAGTGTCGATTTCCCCTTTTATGGCTGTTAGCGTTTGCCTTATGTATTGAGGTGCTCCTATGTGGGGTGCATAAATATTTACAACTGTTATATCTTCTTCTTGGATTGATCCCTTGATCATTATGTAGTGTCCTTCATTGTCTCTTGTAATAGTCTTTTTTTTTAAGTCTATTTTGTCTGATATGAGAATTGCTACTCCAGCTTTCTTCTGATTTCCATTTGCATGGAATATCTTTTTCCATCCCCTCACTTTCAGTCTGTATATGTCCCTAGGTCTGAAGTGGGCCTCTTGTAGACAGCATATATATGGGTGTTGTTTTTGTATTCATTCAGCCAGTCTATATCTTTTGGTTGGAGCATTTAATCCATTTACATTTAAGGTAATTATCAATATGCATGATTCTATTACCATTTTGTTAATTTTGGGGGGTTTGTTATTGTAGGTCTTTTCCTTCCCTTGTGTTTCCTGCCTGGAGAAGTTCCTATAGCATTTGCTGTAAAGCTAGTTTGGTGGTGCTGTATTCTCTTAGCTTTTCTTGTCTGTAAAGGTTTTAATTTATCCATCAAAAAGCCCAGGACCAGATGGCTTCACAGGCGAATTCTATGAAACATTTAGAAAAGAGCTAACACCTATCCTTCTCAAACTCTTCCAAAGTATAGCAGAGGGAGCAACACTCCCAAACTCCTTCTACAAGGTCACCATCACCCTGATACCAAAACCAGACAAAGATGTCACAAAGAAAGAAAACTATAGGCCAATATCACTGATGAACATAGATGCAAAAATCCTCAACAAGGGCTTCCGTGGTGGCGCAGTGGTTGAGAATCCGCCTGTTGATGCAGGGGACACGGGTTCGTGCCCTGGCCCAGGAAGATCCCACATGCCACAGAGCGGCTGGGCCCATGAGCCATGGCCACTGAGCCTGCGTGTCCGGAGCCTGTGCTCCACAACGGGAGAGGCCACAGCAGTGAGAGGCCCATGTACCGAAAAAAAAAAAAAATCCTCAACGAAATACTAGCAAACAGAATCCAACAGCACATTAAATGGTTCATACATCATGATCAAGAGAGGTTTATCCCAGGAATGCAAGGATTCTTTAATATATGCAAATCAATCAATGTGATATACCATATTAACAAATTGAAGGATAAATACCATATGATTACCTCAGTAGATGCAGAAAAAGTTTTTGACAAAATTCAACAACATTTTATGATGAAAACCCACCAGAAAGTAGGCAGAGAGAACTTACCTCAACATAATAAAGTCCATATATGACAAACCCACAGCCAACATCATCCTCAATTGTGAAAAACTAAAACCATTTTCACTAAGATCAGGAACAAGACAAGATTGCCACTCTCACCACTATTATTCAAGATAGTTTTGGAAGTTTTAGTCACAACATTCAGAAAAGAAAAAGAAATAAAAAGAATCCAAATCATAAAAGAAGAAGTAAAGCTATCACTCTTTGCAGATGACATGATACTATACATAGAGAATCCTAAAATCTCTACCAGAAAACTACTAAAGCTCATCAATGAATTTGGTAAAGTAGCAGGATACAAAATTAATGCACAGAAATCTCTTGCATTCCTATACACTAATGATGAAAAATTTGAGAGAGAAATTAAGGAAACATTCTCCTTTACCATTGCAACAAAAAGAATAAAATACCTAGGAATAAACCTACCTAAGGAGACAAAAGACCTGTATGCAGAAAACTATAAGACACTGATGAAAGAAATTAAGGATGATACAAACATATGGAGAGATATACCATGTTCTTGGATTGGAAGAATCAACATTGTGAAAATGACTATACTACCCAAAACAATCTACAGATTCAGTGCAATCCCTATCAAACTACCAATGGCATTTTTCACAGAACTAGAACAAAAAATTTCACAGTTGGTATGGAAACACAAAAGACTGCAAATAGCCAAAGCAATCTTGAGAAGAACAATGGAGCTGGAGGAATCAAGCTCCCTGACTTCAGACTATACTACAAAGCTACAGTAATCAAGACAGTATGGTACTGGCACAAAAACAGAAATATAGATCAATGGAACAGGATAGAAAGCTCATAGATAAACCCACACTCATATGGTCGCCTTATTTTTGATAAAGGAGACAAGAATATACAAAGAATATATACAAGAATATACAAAGGAGAAAAGACAGTCTCGTCAATAAGTGGTGCTGGGAATACTGAACAGCTACATGTAAAACAATGAAATTAGAACATCCTTAACAACATACACAAAAGTAAACTCAAAATGGATTAAAGACCTAAATGTAAGGCCATACACTATCAAACTCTTAGAGGAAAACATAGGTAGAACATTCTATGACATAAATCACAGCTGGATCCTTTTTGACCCACCTCCTAGAGAAATGGAAATAAAAACAAAAATAAACAAATAGGACCTAATGAAGCTTAAAAGCTTTTGCACAGCAAAGGAAACCGTAAACAAGACAAAAAGACAACCCTTATAATTGGAGAAAATATTTGCAAATGAAGCTACTGATGAAGGATTAATCTCAAAATTTTATAAACAGCTCATGCAACTCAATATCAAAAAACAAACAACCCAATCCAAAAATGGGCAGAAGACCTAAAGAAGATATACAGATTGCCAACAAAGATATGAAAGAATGCTCAACATCACTATTCATTAGAGAAATGCAAATCAAAATTACAATGAGGTATCACCTCACACCAGTCAGAATGGCCATCTTCAAAAAATCTAGAAACAGTAAATGCTGGAGAGGGTGTGGAGAGAAGGGAACCCTCTTGCACTGCTGGTGGGAATGTAAATTGATAGAGCCACTATGGAGAACAGTATGGAGGTTCCTTAAAAATAGAACTACCATACGACCGAGCAATCCCACTACTGGGCATATACCCTGAGAAAACCATAATTCAAAAAGAGTCATGTACCAATATGTTCACTGCAGTTCTATTTACAATAGTCAGGACATGGAAGCAACCTAAGTGTCCATCGACAGATGAATGGATAAAGAAGATGTGGCACATATATACAATGGAATATTACTCAGCAATAAAAAGAAACAAAATTGAGTTATTTGTAGTGAGGTGAATGGACTTACAGTCTGTCATACAGACTGAAGTAAGTCAGAAAGATTAAAACAAATACCATATGCTAACACATATATCTGGAATCTATAAAAAGAAAAAATGGTTATGAAAATCCTAGGGGCAGGACAGGAATAAAGACACAGGTGTAGAGAATGGACTTGAGGACACGTGAAGTGAGAATGGTACACTGAACAAAGTGAGAGGTGGCATGGACATATATACACTACCAAATGTAAAATAGATTGCTTGTGGGAAGCAGACACATAGCACAGGGGGATCAGCTCCGTGCTTCGTGACCACCTAGAGGGGTGGGATAGGGAGCGTAGGAGGGAGACGCAAGAGGGAGGAGATATGGGGATATGTGTATATGTAGAGCTGATTTACTTTGTTATAAAGCAGAAACAAACCAATGTAAAGCAGTTATTCTCCAATAAAGAGGTTTTAAAAAATCCTATACACAAATATCCATAGCAGCATTATTCATAATCAAAAATTGGATACAACTCAGATATCCATCAACTAATGGATGGGTAAAACTATAACATATCCATACAATAAAATAAAATCTATTTGACAATTTAAAAAATGAAGTATTGGGCTTCCCTGGTGGCGCAGTGGTTGAGAATCCGCCTGCTGATGCAGGGGACACGGGTTCGTGCCCTGGTCCGGGAAGATCCCACATGCCGCGGAGCGGCTGGGCCCGTGAGCCATGGCTGCTGAGCCTGCGCATCCGGAGCCTGTGCTCCGCAACGGGAGAGACCACAACAGTGAGAGGCCCGCGTACCGAAAAAAAAAAAAAAAAAAAAAAAAAAATGAAGTACTGATACATTCTACAACATGCAAGAGCCTTAAGCACATTATGTTAAGTGAAAGAAGCCAGTCACAAAAGAGCGCATATTGTATTATTGTACTCACATGGAATGTTAAAATAGGAAAATTTATAAAGACTGAAAATATGTCAGTTGTTGCCTGGGGCTGGTGAGAGTGGGAGGGATGGGAATGGGCACGAGTGCTGTGGGCAAGGAGTTTGGAGTAGGGAGTGTCTCTGGGGTGTGGTGAAAATGTTCTAAAGTTACATCGTAGAGATAGTTGCATACTGAATATACTAAAAACCATGAAAATGTACCCTTAGATGAAATATATCTCATTAAATATGTTTAAAATTAAATTTAAATTAGAATTTTCAATTGCTGAAGCCACATTAAAAAAATAATCTACCAAACATAAAATAGATAGCTAGTGGGAAGCAGCCGCATAGCATAGGGAGATCAGCTCGGTGCTTTGTGACCACCTAGAGGGGTGGGATAGGGAGGGTGGGAGGGAGGGAGACTCAAGAGGGAAGAGATAGGGGAACATATGTATATGTATAGCTGATTCACTTTGTTATAAAGCAGAAACTAACACACCATTGTAAAGCAATTATACTCCAATAAAGATGTTAAAAAATAAATAAATAAATAAATAAAATGGATACTTATAAAAAAATAATAATCTAGAGGGGACTGTAAGCAACAACAAATGAACTAGAACCTATACTTTTGAAAGGAAGGAGGAAAACACGGGAAAAGACAGTGAACAATGAGCTGAGTAATAATATGTGAGTAATTGAAGCTAAATGAATAATAATGAACAGCCTGATATGAAATATATGTGTTTTAAAAGGTCTCTTTCCAAAAAAAAAAACTGCCTAAACTAAAAGTACTTAAAAACCTGGAAGGAGCAAAACCCAGCAGTTGAGGGAAAGAAGGGGAAGTAAAAACTTTCCAGAGTTCTCATCTTATTATAATGGAGTGAAGCTGGGGATGAACTGTCTTAGTAGGCCAAATGTGCATTTTGGTGGAGGAAACAGTATACTGTTGTCAAACAATGTAAGAAACATATCTGTCTGATGATTAATGTAGAGAAAATGAATTAAACGTTAGTAAAAGGGAAAGCAAAGTAGAACTTTCAAATTAACAAGGGAAGTGGAGTGGGGAATGGAACAAAGAGCAGCTTGAACAAACCTGCCAATATAAGAATAGAAATAAAAATTTTAAATAACACTTTATGTCCCCAAAATGGATTTGATGTTTTCTCATGGTTACACTGGGGTTACAGGTTTTTGGAAAGAACACCACAAAAGTGAAACAGATGACACCCACGTAACATCACTGGTGAAGGGAGTGTTTACCAGGTTTCTGTGCTGTAAAATGATCATTACTCTTTCCCTACTCGATTTTTTGTAAGCCAGTCAAGAACTCTCCAATCTTCAAGGGCGGGGGCCGGGGTGGAGGGGTGAGAATTAAGCTCCACCTACTGGAGTGGGAGTATCTACATTTTGGGTTTTTTTTTTTTTTTAAATACTGGAGTGAGGCTTTGTCTCTTCTCCTTCATATAAAATAAATTTTTTAAAAGCATAAATATGAATGAAATAAAGTCAAATCTATCAGTCATTCCAATAAATGTGAAATAACTGAATTCCTATTAAAAAGCAGAGACTATTCAATGCTGGGGTCGGAGTGGATAACAGTAATCATATACTGTTTACTATAAATATGTTTAAAATTAAAGGAATGAGCACCAAACAACTAATTTTTAAAGGCAGGAGCTAACATCAAACAAGGTAGAATTTAAATTTAAAAGTATTAAACAGGAACAAAGGAATATTATGTATTGAGAAAAGGCATACAATATAATTTAGGAAGACAAAATGAGTCATAAATTTGTGTGCTTAAAGCAATTACAGCAGCTAAACACTTAAGGAAAAAACTATTAGAAATATAAGGAGAATTTAATAAAATTTCAAATATAGTGAGAGATGTCATTATACCTCTTTCATATTTAGACAGATCCAGTAGACAAAAACAAACAACAAAGAGATTGAGGAAATGAAAAATAAAATTATAGATATATTTAGAGCCCAAATCCAACAAACAAAAACTACTCATTTTTTTCTTATGTCCCTGGAATATTTATAAAATCAATCATGCATTTGTCCACAAAGAATGTAATATTTGAAAAAATTTAAGGATTAAATTAACAGGATTTAACATTCTATAATTTTTCAGCCAATAAAAAAGAAATGAATAATGATAAAGTGATCAAAAGAAAATCTTAACTTTTAGAAATAACTTCCTGACTAATATAGTATGTATGTGGTATATATTAGTCAGGTTTTTCTCTAGAGAAACAGAATTGAAAACAGGGACTCAAACAAATACATGTATACCATATATTTTTTCTTTTTAAAAAATTTATTTTATTGAAGTATAGTTGATTTACAACGTTGTGTTAATTTCTGCTGTACAGCAAAGTGATTCAGCTCAGTGGTTCCCTGTGTTATACAGTAGGGCCTTTTTGTTTATCCATTCTGTATGTAACACTTCTCATCTGCTATCCCAAACTCCCAGGGCATCCCTCCTCCACCCAATCTTGGCAATCACAAGTCTGTTCTCTTTGTCTGTGAGTCTGTTTCTGTTTCATAGGTAAGTTCATTTGTGTCATATTTTAGATTCCGCATATAAGTGATATCACATGGTATTTGTATTGTACACCATATTCAGAGTAGCACTATTCATAATAGCCAAAAGGTGGAAACAGCTCTAATGTCCATCAGCAGATGAACAGATAAACAAAAATGTTATTTGGCCACCAAAAGGAATAAAGAACTGATATATGCTACAACATGGATGAATCTTGAAAACACTATGCTAAGAAAAAGAAGCTAGCCACAAAAATCACATATTGTATGATTCAATTTATATAAAATGTCCAGAATAGTTAAATCTATAGAAGCAGCAAGTAAATTAGTAGTTGTCTAAAGATGGAAGGCTAGGGAGTAATGAGAAGTGATTGTCATTGGGTATTAAGTTTCTTCATGGGATGATAAAAATGTTCTAAACTTTGTTGTGGTGATGATTGCATAACTCTTAAATATTCTAAAAACCATTGAATTGTTTTCCTCAGAAATACAATTCCCAGTACATAAGAATATACATTTGAGGATGTTTATTGCATCATTATTCATACTAACACCATAATTATTATAATTAGAATTATAGTTAAGGCTACAGACATAAAGTGACTGTCCATCCATAGGAGAGTGTTTAGGTGAATACAGGACATTCATACTATGAAATATGATACAGCCATTACAAAGCAGGAATTCATTCCCTAACAATTGCCTTTAAAGAATTTCCATGAATTTTTATGAGAAAGACAAATTGCATAACTGTGTATATAACATGATCACATTTTTATAATATAAAAATACTAAAATTTTAATTAAAAGATTCAAATACCTGCTTCCTATGCATACATGTGTATATATGTATACACACACACACATATACACACATGCAAATGCTGTACATGATCATCAAAGCATAAATTAAAGTATGGAAGAATGCCCCAGGAGTGGGTGAGTCATTGGAGTTGTGGGGGAAATGATACTGGATGGGTTTTCCAATCAGATCCTGAAGTCAGCTACGTGTCTGACACCCGAGCTTAAAAACTGAAAATTTTAAAGATACTGAAATTTAGGATCTGTATAATTTATATGTTAGCTTCACAGGACACAGTCTCCATCATTTGGTAGTTATGTTAGCGTAACTTATCTCGGGCACATCACGTAAACTCTCTGTGCCTCAGTTTCCTCAGCTGAAAGAGATAATAATAGTACCTACTTCAGAGAGTGGTTGTAAGGATTGAGAAAGTTAGTATGTATAAAACAATCAAATTGTGTTTGCTGTTATTACTTTCTATATGGCTGGTTCTTTCTGCAAATTTTGTGCAAAACCACAGCTGGTCTTGTTCAGTAAGTAAACAGATGGTTATTTTTCTTCTCATTGGCTTTTCTTCCTCTTCTTCCCACCTTTTTTCCATAGTGGAAGGAATTATGCTCCTGGATTGTTCTGTGGCTACTCTGAAGTCATGGCAACACTGAACTGAGAAGTAGGCCAAGCATAGGGCAAGGCCAAGTGATAATATAAATGAACTTGGCTTATTAGAAATATGGACTGCACATAATAAAATGAGATTTACCTTGGGAGAAAAATGCAAACTAGTTTATCTAAGAAGAAATAGTTCAATACATATTCAACCTGGAAGGGAAGAAGTATCTGTATCTGTATCTGTATCTGTATCTGTATCTCAGGGAGAGAGAGATAATGAACAGAGAGAGGAAAGGGCATTGACAGAAATATGGCCAGAGCATCCCTGTTCTACATAGCATGACCCCAGGAAAAGGAGATAACTCCTCATGGGATGCCCACTGATAAATATCTTCTCATCCTATGGACTGCTCATTTTTTACTTGATTTAGATTTTCCAACACTAATAGAGGCCAGTGGTCAAGTGGTTTATGTAATTGTGCACCAAAAATATTTTTGCCAGTTGCATTAGTCATTATTTTGGCAGTTTTAATAACCAAATTAGAACAATCACAGACAGTCTGAACCACTGCTGGGCACTGTGCCCTCACGACAAGCACAAATACCAAATCTACTACAAAGGGAGGTCTCAGTCACACTGCATAGACACAGCTTTGGCCTCCAAAGCTATTGCCAAAAAACATATTCCAGCCCAGAGCTGGTGGCAGGTGCTGAGGGATCAGTGCTATGGCTGCATCTCTAAACTGAATGCTGCTAGAGCCTGCCTTTCCCCTCCTGTGGGTCAGGTCACCTCAGGAGGCTTTGTGTCTGTAGACAAGAGCAATGGACTCCTCTAAGGCTTTAGTTTGAACTAAGGCTTTAGCTTGAACCTGATCAATAAAGACAGTCTTACTTGAAATCCCTCCCCATCTTAATTGGCTTAAAACTAACATCAATGGAGAAAACAAAGACAGCCAGAGTATAATTAGTTCAAGGAATGTGGTTGTGAAGAACAGGAAAGCAGTAGATCCAGCAGAGGCTGTGATACCTTTACCACATTCCCCCCGGGATGCAGAACCCCAGGTGAGGAAAATCATCAGCCTGGGAGGGACCCTTATAAGTCAGAAGGGTGACTTCCTGCCTCATGACCATGACAGAAAAAAATCTTCAAAACTGGCTTTACCCTCCTAAGCAGATCATTATGTTCTCTCAGTTCTCCCTTCAAATAATCTCAAGCATCTGTCCCCAGTTTTTCAACACCACTGATTATCCCTTAGTTCAAATCCCCTCTATACAGGCTCCCAAACTAATCTCCCTGCCTCTCTGTCTCGAAGCCCTCCACCTCCCCCAACTTAGCTTGTCCTTCAAACAATGAAACGTGTGTAGCCCAGGTGATCTACTTAAAGCACAAATGTGACCATGTCAATCCCTCAAGCCCCAATTTTAAAATACCCAGTTAATTTATTCAACAAAGCTTTAATGTGCAAAGATGGGTCCCAGGCACTGTGCTAGGCACTGAGAATATGATGATTGAAAAAAAAAAAAAAGAAGCCCCATCCTTGTGAAGCTTTGAATCTAATGGTGAAAAAGACAGCCAAACAATTACACAAGTAGGCATGGTTAAGTTCTAGGAAGAAGAGGGGGCTCTATCAGAGGCTCAATCTAGCCTGGGGTATCAGGAGACTTTCCTGAAGAAGCAACTTGTGAACAGAGATCTGAAAGATAAGTAGGAATCAACTAGGCCAGTGCTTCTTGTAACCTATTAATAGGCTAAGGAAATTAATTAGTGTGTCACAACTAATGTCTTTTGAAGTGAAATAATAGACTGGACTATAGTTCAGTAGAAGAGAAAAGAAGAGAAGAAAACAGAATAGAAAATAGATCTGAATGTATCACAGGTAGCAAGGGTTAGAATCATTTCATGAAATGTTTTTACTGGGTTGAATATAAAATGTATTTCTTACTGTGAGCTGTGAACTAGACAGTGGGGGAAGTAAGGAGGATGGAAGCACATCCCAGAAAAGGAACAGCCTCTGCAAAGCCTCAGTGGTGACAGAAAGCATGGGGTGTTTAGCCTCATTTTTTTGGTTTGTTTTTGGTTTTTGGTACGCGGGCCTCTCACTGCTTTGGCCTCTCCCGTTGCGGAGCACAGGCTCCGGACACGCAGGCTCAGTGGCCATGGCTCACGGGCTCAGCTGCTCCGCGGTATGTGGGATCCTCCCGGACCGGGGCACGAACCCGAGTCCCCTGCATCGGCAGGCGGACTCTCTACCACTGCGCCACCAGGGAAGCCCCTAGCCTCATTTTTAAGATGGGAAAGAACTCACTCATCATCCATTCAGCAAATGCTTATTTAGTTCTCTTTTAAAACAGTACATGCAATGGGAGTCACAAAAGAAGAGCCAGAAGGGGTTCCCTGTCTTAATGAGTTTATATGTCATCAGGAGAGATAGACCGGTATGTAAATAAATATCAGGCTAAATTTGATTTAAAACTGCAGGAAAAATCGAATGTAACGAGAAGAGAGAGTGTGAAGAAATTGCTTTTATCTAGGAAAGTTCTCAGAGAGCTTTATGAAAGAGGAGGCTTTTTCTCAAGGTCTGGAAGAACAGGTAGGAATTCAATAAGTGAAAATGCAGAGAGAGGAGGGGACACAGAGGTGTAAACATTCCAGGATGAAGAACAGTGGTAATAAAGGCATGGAAAAGTAGAGGACATGTTTGGAGAATGGTGAATTGGGCCAGAGCAATGAGCCTAGAATTAGAGACAGGGTCATTGAAAGAAAGACACGAGATGGTAGACGGAGGTTAGATTGTGCAGGGCCTTGCCCACCTAGTTAAAGAATTTGGACTTTGCTTTGCAGGCAAAAAAGAACCAATAAAATTTTCCAGTCAGCGGAGTAACCTACTTGTTGCTGTGTATTAGCAAGATTCCTCTGGCAGCAACACACAGTAGAACAGATTAGTGGAAGTGGCAGTGGGGAAAAACGCTGGGAGGAAATTGCAAATCCCCACATTACATTGACTTGGACCTCAACCATGGCTGGAGCAGTGGGGATGCAAGGGAAGGCGCACATGGGTAGGCACACCAGCCCAGTGTAGGTTGGGAACTCTGGGGGACACCAGCTTCTCACAAGGACCAGAATGCTGTCTCAGCATTCAACTGTGATAACTCAGACAAGTCCTCTAGACTTCTCTGCATTGGTTATTCCCTCTGTGAATTGGGGAATATAACTCTGGCCTCTGATACAATCAACAGAGCTGGGGAAAATAAAATGCATTCAACCACGTAAAGCGTTTACAGTTCACTGGAGTAAAGGTGCCCTAAAGCTACAACAATCTTAGCAGCCCCAAAGAAAGCCAATTGTTTTAGAGTAGTGGGATTAACAGGTGGTATTTTTCAGTCCTTACAACCTTCTTATTGTTGAGCTGCCTCAATTTCCTTTTTAAGAAAACTTTTCCTTTTTGAGAATGAAAACTAAAAGACCTGAGGGTTATCATAGAATAAAATGAATATCAAAGCAGGAAGGTTTCTGTAACTAATGATATCATTAACACTCCTTCAAAGTCATACCATCTATCACCAGGTGGTACTACACACCAATAAAGGATATTGTCAAAATCTGCTTATTTTCTTTATCTCTATGCATCCCCTATATTCTTGATTGACTAAAATCTATTAGATCATAATCTCTGTTAGATAAATAGAGATCTTGTTCACCTGACACATTTTTATCACCTCACACAAGCAGACACCCATCATTGAATGAATGAATGAACTCCAGGGTCTCTCCCAGTGAATAAGTGCATTCTCCTACTGGCGAGATATCACAGAATGATTTTAATCAGACCTCTCTAACAACATAAGGGAAATGTACAGTGGACCCAAGCACACTTTTTCTAGGGGGGGATAATATATATTTTAAATGTATATGTATTTCTAAAATTCTGAATTTTATTTCCGGCAGACTGACTTCTTTCTGCCTCGTTCTCATTTGTCTTAAGGATCTGTGCATAAATGACATGCTGAGGCAGAAAGGTGTTGTGATCAGCATCATCATTCAGGTCAAGGCTCTAGGTTATAAGTGACAAAAATCTATTCAGACTGGTTCAAATGATGGAAAAACACAGGTCCAGGCTTGTCTTCAGGCATGACTAAATCCACATATTCAAACAAGGCCAGCAGGAGTTTGTCTCTCTCCATCTCTTGCCTCTCCTTTCCTCTTTGTTGGCTGCATTCTTGGCTGAACTCTCCTTGGTTAGTGGCAAAGAGACCAGAAACTCTTAAGCTCAATCTAAAAATTCAAGAGGAAAAGAGAGCTGTTCTTTCCCAATAGTTTCTGCTAAAGTCCCAGGGTTGCCTCTCATTGGCTCAGCTTGTGTCACATGCCCATCCCTAAACCAATCGCTGGACTTCTAACTGTGTGAGGCCAGCCCTGGGGCAAGGGAAGTGAGATCAGCTCTACTTGAACCATGGAGAATATAAGCAGAGAAGGAGTGGGAGGAAGGGTAGGTTCCCAAAAGAAAATCAGGTGCTACTAACAAAAATGGTAAATGGATGCTGGGAAGACTAGACTGGCAGATGTGATCATCTCCATCTGTCTAGAAGGAGGTTGAATAGGGCCATCGGATGGGCTGGCAGCAAGAAAGTGATTAAGCCTTTTGCCACTATTGATGCTAGACATGTGCTTAATGATAACAGCTGAGATTCAGTGCCAGTGAGCAGCTGCAGAAAAGGAGCCAGCAGGTTGGGAGTGGAAGCCAAGCGGCAATCCATTTTTCAGCCTAAGAGTCCCCCCAGTCTATTTTAGTACATGGAATGCCCAAACTGACTCAGGCACTATTCAAGTTGCAAAACTTGCGCTTGTGCTCAGCAGATATATTTGAAACTGTTTTATGACCAACAGTTAAACAGGAGGAAATTAAGAGAGAAAAATCAAGGATACAGCTTCATGCATAAAACTCAGCCATATAATTAACAGACCCCATATTAATCACACATCAGTTAGGCCTCAGTGGTTTGATAGTTATTCATCGGCAGAAATAAGCCAATCCTGATAGGTGAAGATCGTTGATGCCAGTATAACTGAAAGACTTAAACATAGGGACCCTATCATTAATTAATCAAGTAATTATCTGTGGTACTTGTGCCATATTTGGTAAATAGGTTTTTTAGTGTTTCTCCCCCTTCAGCTCCAGCTCTTGATCACAGCAACATTCCTTTATCTAGACATTCCAGTGGAAGATGAGATGTGTTTTTAATAATAATAAAAATGCTTGTATTTGTAGATCTCTTTGTACTTTATAAAATGGCTCACTGGAGTCTTCCAGCAGCCTTTGCAGATAAGCAGGACAAATATTATTCTCCCAAGTAACTGCTGACTTTCTGGCTTGGACTCAGGCTTGAAAAATGCCAACAGAATCCCATTCTTTTGCAGGCAGAGTAAGACTTCTCCTCATTCTGATGGTGGAGCTTATGGAGCATTGGTTTTGGGGTAAGGCCTAGAATTGAATCACTCTTAGTACCTACAGTCCCTGAGGACACAAGTCAGCCCTACACAACTGCAAAGGCATTAAATATACTGTACTTGGGCTTGAATGGAGCAATAATTCTATAAAGAGGGGAGAAAAGCAATCAAATAGAAAACATGAATTCACAAGATAATATTTCACAGATAATAAAAAAAGTGTTTTACTGATGCTCCCACTGATTAGGAATTCTTCAGGAAATGCAGTGTCCCATTAGTCCTCAGTCTCTGTAGATCAGAAGTACTAGCAACTCTAGGGTTTTGAGAAATCTTACAAGAAAGAGACAAGGTCCTGCACTGCTGAGAGACCTCATGTCTTTCAGATGAATCTTTCTCATGGCTGATAATATAGTAAATATATTCAGGAAGTGGCTTTTTGTTTTAATAAGAAAAGTATTGGTTCTTTGAATTAATGCTGGTTAGCTCTTTGCATGACTCTGAGGCCCATTCTTGGTAGGTATTATACTACCTCTAAAAATGATAATTACAAAATGGCAGCGAATTTACTCTCTAAAGCATTCACTTATCCATTCATTCAGTCTATAAACTTTCAAGGACACAATGCCAAGTTCTACAGTGGTGCAGAGGATGTAAAGATAAAAAGTTATAGTCCTTGAACTCAGTGGCTAGACATGAAAGTCAACCATTACAGCAGCAGCAGTAGCAACAAATAATACCGGATGCTTTGGGGCACTTACCATAGTCCAGGCACTGTGCCAAGTGCCTTCTTTGTATTATTTATTTTAATCTTTCCCACAGCCAATGAGGTAGGTATTATTATTAATGCCATTTTACAGTTGAGTAAACTGAGGTTCCAAGTGGTTAAATAAATTGCCCAAGCTCACATGGACAGTTAGAGGTGGAGTTGAGAGCCAAGTTCAGGCAGTCTGACCCCACAACACATACTCTTAGCTTTGCAACTCATACTCTGTATGAATGCACTAGTCATGGCATGGATAAAATTCAGTGATAGCACAAGGGAAGAAGAAGTACTATATCCATGAAGGAGTTAGTTAAGCATCACAGGAGAGAGAGGATCTGCGCTGAGACCTAATGGATTTGTAACATTTTTCCAGACTGAATATCTTGAAAAGAGCATTCCAAGTAAAGGGAACAGCATGGCCCAAGCACAAAGGTGGGAAGAGAAGCCTGGTACATTCTGTGATGTAGAACTAGATCCAAGTGGCTTGGGCATTGAGCAAAGGTTGGGGAAGAATGGGAGGCAAGGCCAGTGAGGAAGGTGGGATCTGAATACCATGCCTTAATTATATAAGTTGTCTATGTGATTGTCTCCAGTTTTGAAACAAATCTGTCATTTAATTTTGCCTGGCAATTCATAGCACTCTCTGTCTGATTAACATCAGACTGAACTTGACCTTAGTTTGCTGGGGTCTAGTCTCCTTGGTGTACAGGCTAATTTTACTGTTACTGTTTAATGTCAAAGGTCCCTTCATATAAAGACTTTAATATCATGTTTGTTTCAGTTTGGTTTTCAATCCTAAGGCAGATTTTATATGTTACAAATTATCTATGGAATCTAAGCTAATCAGTTTAGATTCATAAATTTGAATTCATCAAGTTGTATCCTTACTCCACATAATCGCAAATGTGTATAAATATAATTAATTTTTAAAGACTATAGTCTAATATTCTAAGAGTTGCCTCTAAATCCTGGAAAATGTTTCTATACTTTCTAAATTTTCCATAATGAGAATGTATCACTTTTAGGAGTACAGAAAGAAATTTTTCTAAAGTGAAGACCAGATATTTTAAAAATCAATGTAATCCGCACACATAATTCAAAAGTCAAATTTTCCCAAAGGACTAACAGTGAAAACAATACTCTGTTCTTCACTCCCACCCCCAGTCTTAACCCCCCAAAGTCAACCCACTAGCTCTCTAATTTGTTTATTCTGTAGTTACACCCTAATACCGTAGTTCTTCTGTGGTACTATACATATGTGAATCTATATACTATGTCTGAATTTGTCCATTTTAGACATTCAGCTTGCTGCTGTAAGATTTAACTCACTTATATCACCTCCCATGTGCCTTCCCCAACTTCCCAATGTAATTATAACACATTTGTTTCTCTACTGTTTGCTTACCTTTGAAATTTTAGGTAATAAACATACACCATCATTTCTTATTACACCAAATACAGTCTGTTTCTTAACATCCCCATGGGTACAATAAGAACACTGGTGCTCCTAGCCTTATCTTTAGCTCTGCTATCTCCTTTTTTCGCCATTCCAATCTCAGAGCATTCCAGGTGATAACTTTTACATTTGGTTCTGTAATTTAAATCTTCCATGCTTTCTCTATCAGTTCATTAAAAAAAATTTTTTTAACATCTTTATTGGGGTATAATTGCTTTACAATGGTGTGTTCGTTCCTGCTGTATAAAAAAGTGAATCAGCTATCAGTTCATTTTAAAATTTGAAAATGAATAACAGCATTTACATTATTATGTCTGTGTAAGCATTATTCATGGAGGAGTAAAGTAGTATTCTGTGAGTTTACTTTTTTTCTTATACTTATTATTGTTTCTTCTGATTCTCACACTATTTTAAAATTTTCCATTACATCAGGTACTCTACAAAGTCTCCTTTTGTCCCAGGAGAACTCTTTCCCAGGGCTCTCTGTCCTCCTGCTTCAACCTCGTTGTATGTTCTCCAGGTGCCATGGACAGTGTGGCTGATTCCCCAAATCCATCCCATTGCCGAGGATTAGACTGAGGAGGCAGTCACATTCTCAGTGAGGATGTTCCCAGACACCTTCCCTAAAATTCCATCATCCTACAGCATTTCCTGTTCCCTCCTCTGCTTTATTGATCACACCAGCACATATCAACTTACGGCATAGTTGCTTATCATCTCTTCACCTGAATGGAAGCTCCATGAAGGCAGGCAGCTTTGTCTTTTATTTTCTCCTTTATCCCCAGTGCTGAAGACAGTGCCTGTCACACAATAGGCACTGAATGAAGGAATCAAAACTACTCCATCTCCCTTGCCAGAGACTCTTCCGGCAATGGGCAGCCCCCATAGGCCAGTTTGGGCCAATGAGATGTGAGGAGAAACTTGTCAGAAAAGAAAATCCAGTCCCTCTCCTGCTAGATATGAACATAGAAGCATTTGCTTGGGTTGCTTCTGGCAGCCATATATGATCAGGAGGAAAAGCAGCTTTAGGATGAAGATAGTACCGGGGATGACAGGGCAGAAAGATGGTAAAAGCCTGGATCTTTGTTGATCTTTGAACCATGAAATCAACCTGGGAGTCCTCCCTATCTTCGGTTTTTGTTTAAGCCAATTTGAGTTGGATTTTCCATTACCTGCAGTTAAAGAATCTCACCAGTTACCTTACTTTTGCTGCATACCTGTCATCTTAGGAGCTCCTTTCACTGCTTTTCTGAACCTGAGTCACACTTGTATATACTCCATGTCTTCCTCTTTGGTTTACTTGCCAATTTTATTGTGATACATACTGGATAACTTTCTGAGAAATTTTTTTCTAGGCCCTAGAATGTCTTAAAATATTTTCATTTCTCCCATATACTTCATTGATGAGTTGGGTAGGTATGGAGATCTAGGTTGAAAATCTTAAAATCTATGAATTTTGAAAACATCATTCAATTGCCTTTTACCATCCACTGCTATTAAGGGGATATTTGGGTGATCTGGTTTTATTTTAGGAAATAAGATTGCCACTTCTAGCAAGTAAAAATACAGAATAGCCAACTAAATTTGCGTTTCAGATAAATAAGGAAATATTTGGAACATACTTATTCTAAAAAATTATTCATAGTTTATTTGAACTTCAAATGTAACTAGCTGTCCTATATTTTATAAGTTAACACTACTGGGACACTTTTAGGGTATTCTTTTTATCCTTAATGTTCTGAAGTTTCACAGTATTTCTAGTTGTGAGTCTTTTTTTTTTTAACATCTTTGTTGGAGTATAATTGTTTTACAATGGTGTGTTAGTTTCTGCTTTACAACAAAGTGAATCAGTTATACATATACATATGTTCCCATATCTCTTCCCTCTTGCGTCTCCCTCCCTCCCACCCTCCCTATCCCACCCCTCTAGGTGGTCCCAAAGCACCAAGCTGATCTCCCTGTTCTATGCGGCTGCTTCCCACTAGCTATCTATCCTACGTTTTGTAGTGTATATATGTCCATGCCACTCTCTCACTTCGTCACAGCTCACCCTTCCCCCTCCCCATATCCTCAAGTCCATGCTCTAGTAGGTCTGTGTTTTATTCCCGTCCTACCCCTAGTCTCTTCATGACATTTTTTTTTCTTAGATTCCATATATATGTGTTTAAAAAAAAAAAACTCTGCTTGAGCCCCAAGAAAGAGGGTATGGTTATTATTGACATGTTTAAAAGATGAGTCACCATTGCTTCCAGGCTCTGGCTTTCTGTCATCTTGAGTTTGAGGAACTGGAGCAAGAAACAAAAAATGTTAAAAGTTTCATCCATGTTAGAGTTTGAAAGAGTTTGTTAGAGTTTAGAGAGAGTAATTATCAGGGCAGAAGCATGAGATGACTATGGTCTACTTCACACAGGGCCCAATTATCTGGTTTCAAGCATTGTCACCCAACTGGCATTTCATACAAGTAGCAATGAACAATCTTAGGAAAGAACCAAAAGTTGGCTGAACAGCCTTGCTTTACAAGAGTGAATATTCTGGACACACCCCAAATTTACCACGTAATTGCTCCATTGTGAACATAGCATAGAGATACACTATCTCCAAAGGAGAAAATGATTTGCTTGTGAGATACGTATTTCCTGTGGTTATCTCTGAGTGAACTAGCCAGAAAGGAAGTGAAGAAGCAGAGTGATAAGAAGTAAGCTTGGAGAGTAGTGGTAAAATCAGGCAAGGTAAAAGCAGGTCAAAGAAATTAGGAGAACTGCACAGTTGAGAGAGAAGACATTTTTAAAACTGACTTTAGAATCAGTGAACTGGACATGATCTTAGAAATTATCTAGGTCAGCCCCTCTTTTTGCAGGTGACAAAGGAGCGGCTGGCCTAGAGAGTGGAAGCAAGTGAGGGACTTGCTAAGAGAGTGGAAGGGACTTGCCCAGAGTCCAGGAACTCTGCAGGAACCTGCAGTCAAAGAATCAAAGAACTAGACCAGTTCCCCTGATTCCCAGTCCAGTCTTTACTCCACTCCATTGCTACTGTGGTTTGAGACCTATTGCACAACAGCCCTATTTAATCATCTTGACAGCCTCTGAGAACGATAAACTTTCTCTGAAATGATCTGACTCAGCTCAGGGTAGCAGCTTCAACAAATGTCCCATTAAAATGCAGTCAATTCTAGGGGGAGGTTGAAAAAGGAGGTTGCAGGGGGCTTGGAAAATGTTCCTCTGACCAGAAATATTGCCTGCACCCACCTGCCTGTGTGCCTGAAATTAAACCTTGAAAATGTCTGTTGTAATGCAAATGATTGCCTTTAACATTTTGTTTAGATAGAGGCTCCTTAACAAAGAAGGTCTTAATGGTATGTGACACCAGACAAATACTTTGTGATTGGACAGGGGTAGGATAACTAGACAATGGTCTGAAATGTATTGGGACCCATCAGGTACAAATAGCAGCAGGTGCCTACTTTACCATCATCATTTCATATCAGAACAAAGCAACAGATTGCTTTGTGCTCTAATCATTTTCCTGTCATCAGATTTCAATTTTGGTGTCTGATGTCACAGTAAGGTATTTTAGTAGACCTAGTTTCCTTGATTACTTGAATAATTCACATTTTGATTCTGAATATGGGATGTTTTCAGCAGAACAAAATCCCTTTAAATGGCAATTTTTATTTCAGCATTGAGACTTGGTATGCCTGGACTCAAAATGTATTTCCCACACATGAAGGTCATTTGCCTTCTCTTTGTGGCCAAAAGTTAAGGAAGATGAAATTTTAAAGATAGCCATTGGTTTTTGTTAATAAAAAAGGTAATTTTAACCAGAGCTGGTGTAATAGAGTGATAGAGGCCAAGGATAGATTGCCATTCCTTGTTAAGAAGAGAATGCAGGCGAAAAGTGAAGAAAATTAATGCAGACAACCTTTTAAGAAGCTTGACTATCACCAAAATGATAAAATCTTTTCTTGAAATGTTTGGTTGTATATTGATTGGTTGGTTGATTTTAGAGGTGGGAGACATGAGTATTTCTATTACCTTGCGGGGAGTGAGTCAGATCCACAGCTTCTTTATCCACATGTTGCAGAAATGCTAATATAACTGTAAACAGAGTATGTCCAAGGTCATCCAGCTAACTGGTCAAAGCATCAGAATTAAAATCTTGGTCCTTCGACAGCTTTTTGTCTTGGACACATGAGGTCTCTCCATTTTGCAACTGTTTTTGCTTTTCAGTGGGTTAGGGGAGGATGTAGGTGGTCATTTCTGTACAAATACACTTAGAAAGAGCTGTAAGGTCCTCTTGGGTGGGGCAAGGATAAGGAAAGCAAATACTTGATTAAGTTAACATTTTCCATTTGCCAGACACCAGAGTAAACACTTTACCTATAGGAAGTTATTCAACCCTCACAGCAATATATGAAGCAGATAAAGTTATTATCTTTTCCCAGATAAAGAAATTATGGTAAACTCAAAATGGATTAAAGACCTAAATGTAAGGTCAGACACTATCAAACTCTTAGAGGAAAACATAGGCAGAACACTCGATGACATAAATCACAGCAAGATCCTTTTCAACCCACCTCCTAGAGAAATGAAAATAAAAACAAAAATAAACAAATGGGACCTAATGAAACTTAAAATCTTTTGCACAGCAAAGGAAACCATAAACAATACAAAAAGACAACCCTCAAAATGGGAGAAAATATTTGCAAATGAAACAACTGACAAAGGATTAATCTCCAAAATTTACAAGCAGCTCATGCAGCTCAATATCAAAAAGACAAACAATCCAATCCAAAAATGGGCAGAAGACCTAAATAGACATTTCTCCAAAGAAGATATACAGATTGCCAACAAACATATGAAAGAATGCTCAACATCATTAATCATTAGAGAAATGCAAATCAAAACTACAATGAGATATCATCTCACACCGGTCAGAATGGCTGTCATCAAAAAAATCTACAAACAATGAATGCTAGAGAGAGTGTGGAGAAAAGGGAACCCTCTTGCACTGTTGGTGGGAATGTAAATTGATACAGCCACTATGGAGAACAGTATGGAGGTTCCTTAAAAAACTACAAATAGAACTACCATATGACCCAGGAATCCCACTACTGGGCATATACCCTGAGAAAACCATAATTCAAAAAGAGTCATGTACCAAAATGTTCATTGTAGCTCTGTTTACAATAGCCAGGACATGGAACCAACCTAAGTGTCCATCAACAGAGGAATGGATAAAGAAGATGTGTCACATATATACAATGGAATATTACTCAGCCATAAAAGAAATGAAATTGAGTTATTTGTAGTGAAGTGGATGGACCTAGAGTCTGTCATACAGAGTGAAGTAAGTCAGAAAGAGAAAAACAAATACCGAATGCTAACGTATATATATGGAATCTAAAAAAAAATAAATAAATATGGTCATGAAGAACCTAGGGGCAGGATGGGAATAAAGATGAAGACCTATTGGGGAATGGACTTGAAGATACAGGGAGGGGGAAGGGTAAGCTGGGACAAAGTGAGAGAATGGCATGGACATATATACACTACCAAACGTAGAATAGATAGCTAGTGGGAAGCAGCCGCATAGAACAGGGAGATCAGCTTGGTGCTTTGTGACCACCTAGATGGGTGGGATAGGGAGGGTGGGAGGAAGGGAGATGCAAGAGGGAAGAGATATGGGAACATATATATATGTATAACTGATTCACTTTGTTGTAAAGCAGAAACTAACACACCAATGTAAAGCAATTATATTCCAATAAAGATATTTAAAAAATAAAAATAAAAGAAATTATGGCTCAAAGAGATTAAGTAACTTACCCAAGATCACACCAGCAAAAGCCAAATTAAAGAACTGGTGCTAACCACCAGACTATCCCATCTCTCACAAGAATGTAGAGTAATACGGATTTAATACCACAAATTAGTTAGTAATATTTTTAAACTTCACAACCATTTTTCCTAGGCATAGTCATATTTTTGTCTTGTTTTATCTTATTTTACTTTCAGACCAATGCTGTGAGACAACTAATGCAGAGAACAACATCTCCATTTGAGAATAGGGACATTAAAGTGCATTCTCTCTCCCTCTCTCTCTCTCATACACACACACCCACACTCACACACACACACATACACACACACACATTAAGGAGGGAAGCCCATTAAGAGGGAAGTAACAGAGCCTGGGTAGCTCATTGGCCAAATTTGCTGCAGAGTAGCCAGAACCCTTAGGGAAGAGATTCAGTCCTCTGCTCTTTTTAGCCAGTAGACCTGGTGTCCAGGGTGAAGAAAATAAACCCATTCCATCAAAATGCCAGAATGTAGGCTCTCGAGATGCTTTATCAGAGGACCAGGTGAGAGGATTCATAAGTAATAACCAAGGAAACTATTTCCAAGTGGAACAAACTCTTAAAATCATAAATGCTACAGATCTTGATCATTACTAGACTTCTTTCCTCTTCCAAGTGACCTACAGTGAGTCTCTTGGCATCATAGGGCTCTTCAGTGAGATGGGAATTTGCACTTAGCTTTAGGAATAAGAGTAAACACAAATTGACCCCACATGACCTTGATACATAACAGACCATTTTAAAAGACAGTACCCATCAGTTACGAAAAGGAGTCACTACTTTGAAGAAGAAAGGTCAGCCTAGGTATGGTTTGTTGTTAATTTGGGTGCAAGGGCTATGTCTTATTCATCTTTGCATCCCCAGAACCCAGCATAATGTCTGGCACATTGTAAGTGTCCAGTAAGTTTTGTTTAATGATTAGTGAATGGTAGTCAGGATACAATGATGGCCATGTCTACCACTGTGCTCCAGTTCTCTAAAACCAATGATTGTGTTTATGATTATATAAATAAAATATACTTAGTTGAACAGAGGGACATTGAAATTACATCAAACAACTCTAGCCTGAATTTCCCAGGGAATTGCCTCAACTTTTAACTTACGTGGCTTGTAGCATTCTGATTTAATGGAAGCAATTCCATTATTTGTGGGTGAGTTTCTAGGTCAACCCATAAAATTATTTTATCTGAATACAGAAAAATAATATAATTCAATAGTATTATAGAAATGTACTCCCAGGACTTCCCTGGTGGTCCAGTGGTTAAGACTCTGCATTCCTCCAGGTTCAATCCCTGGTCAGGGAACTAGATTCCATATGTCGCAACTAACAGCCCACATACTACAACTAAAAGAGGCTGCATACCACAATGAAGATCCCACAAGTGGCAACAAAGAACCTTCATGCTACAACTAAGATCTGGCACAGCCAAATAAATAAATATTTTTTAAAAAGAAGAAGAAGAACTGTATTCCCATTGTAATCATATTTGCTTGGCAACATTTATTTGAAGCTCCAGTCTAAGATGGCAGAAAGAGACCTCCTGCTGGAGTCCTAACTTCAGATTCTGGAATTCATTCTTAACTCTCCTACTCTGCATTACCTTCCATTACCTGTATCCACCTACCCACCCTGATCTGCACCCGAATAAAACCTGCTTCTCCTCCTGTTTCCTGAACCTCAGTGAGTGTCACCATTGTCCACCCGCTGATTCACACCTTGGAGTCATCCTCCCTCAGTATGCCCCACACTCCCATAACATACATCTACATCTAGATACACACGTCTAGTAGGCCATCAGGTACCAATGATTCTACCTCTGACACTGCTTTAGTTCAGGACATTATCTTTCTGGATGACTTCAAATGTTTCTGGCTTCCAGAGTGATGAAAGCTGTAAATGTAGTAAGTCTTCTTGCCAATTCCATGTGTATAAAATTTACCTGAATTCATAAGTTAGTATGTGTCCTCAGGTGAGGACCACATTGAGGTGATAGATGAGATTCTAGAAGTGGATAATAAACTCTCCAAAGAAGGGCACAGTCATTCTTCAGGACCTTGGAGAGAGCCAGCAAAGGTAGCGGATAGATAGAACTAGGCAAGTGCTGTCAACACCAGGATTGTAAACAGTGCAAATGCTGGAAAGAAGTCAGGTTAGATGTTCCAGCTACAGGTTGTCTTTCTGATCTTTGAATGCTTCAAGTCCATTCCTATGACGGGCTTTTGCACCAGATGTTTCCCTTGACTGCAACCTCTGTCCCCATATCTTTGCATTGCTGTCAGCTTCTCACCATTCAGGTCTCAATCCAAATGACTCTTCAGTAAAGCCTTTCCTCAATATTTCCCCATTTTACTTTCTTCATAACAATTATCACTATTTGAAACTATGTTATTTATTCGTTGGTTTACATGACTGTTGTCTCCCTAGCCTTCACAGAAGGTAAGCTCTGTGGGTGAATAGACCATGTCTATGTGATTAACTGTCATATCTTTAGTGTTTAAAACATATCTGACCCCTAGAAGGCAGTCTATAAATATTTGACAAATGAGCAAATGAAATAAGACAAGTAATGAGAACAGGCAATTAGATTTGAAGTTTAGGAGATTAGTGAGGACCTTGACCTGAGCAGTTGGAGCTAATACTAGACACTTATTATTGGGTTTGGAGAAATAGGATTCAAGATGCCATGTATAGATTTTTTTTTTTTTTTTTTTTTTTTTTTTTTTTGCCGTATGCTGGCCTCTCACTGTTGTGGACTCTCCCATTGCAGAGCACAGGCTCTGGACGCGCACGCTCAGCAGCCATGGCTCACGGGCCCAGCCGCTCCACGGCATGTGGGATCTTCCTGGACCAGGGCACGAATCGGTGTCCCCTGCATTGGCAGGTGGACTCTCAACCACTGTGTCACCAGGGAAGCCCCATGTATAGATTTGTGTTAGCATGACCATGTAGGAACATGCATCAGACACACTCACTGGGTGGCATGCATGCCAATACTACATTTTAATTTCTAGAAAAATTAATATATTTTGAACTAATAAAAGCAAGATATTCCCTTATTTGGATCTCTGCAAAAGCAACAACTTCATTCATTCATTTTCTCTAGAAAGGGATTTTGATTTTCTCAGTGACATTAAGTAGAAACTGACCAGGCAAATTAGTGGGTGGGTTGTTTGACCACTCAGAGGTCAGTGAGAAAGAACTGTTGCCCCTGAGCCCTTACTTCCAGAATTCTTAGGAAATGAGAGAGTCCCGTGGCTGGAAGGCTTGGATCTTGCCGTTTGTCTCTGCCAATGGAGAAGGCACACACCAGGGTGGTAGGGCAAACTACATGCCCAGGATTTGAATCTAGTACACACGTTTCATTTGGCCAACACAGAGGTTTTAAACGTTTTTAACTGATCACCAACATTTTAAAAATCAGGAGACTTCACATAAAATAAAGGTTTCCAGCCTCTCTTTAAAATACAGAAGTTCTAGAAATATTGGTCCTTGAATTCCCACATGACAAAAATCACCTGACATGGAGTGGCAGCTGCCCCCTTTAAATGGGATTTGTAGTCTGAACGCTGCCACACTCCCCAGCACTCCACCTGTGTAACAGCAAGCCAGCTTCACTCATTTGCTTTAACTGCATGGCCCTTGAAGGCATTTGAATTTGACGTCCCCTAAGATGAAATATAAGGATCAGGACTTCCCTGGTGGTGTAGTGGTAAAGAATCCGCCTGCCAATGCAGGGGACACGGGTTCGATCCCTGGTCTGGGAAGATCCTACAAGCTTCGGAGCAGCTAAGACCATAAGCCACAACTACTGAGCCTGCACTCTAGAGCCTGTGAGCCACAACTACTGAAGCCCGTGTGCCTAGAGCCCATGCTCTGCAACAAGAGAAGCCACCAAAATGAGAAGCCCGTGCACTGAAGCGAAGAGTAGCCCCTGCTCGCTGCAACTAGGGAAAGCCCACTCACAGGAACGAAGACCCAAAGCAGCCAAAAATAAATAAATAAATAAATTTTAAAAAGAAATATAAGGATCAGATGAGTCTAAGAATTGGGGACATTGGAATAATTACGAAGATAACCTATCTATAAGGAATCACAGTGTCCATTTTCCCGCAAAGCAACAAAACTGTGTGGTACATTGCTATGGGCATGAAACTTTTATGTATTGTAAAGATATTTATGAGGATATTGACACTACTTTACATGGTGACCCTTAAAAGAGGATCTAAGGAAATTATGTATGTGTGTATGTGCACACACATGCATACAGATGTGTGTATAGTAGATACTCAATAAATATGTATTGAATAAATTAATGAGAGGCTCAAGAGCGTTCATCAAAATCCCAAACAGTAAAAAATATTATGAACTGCTGCTGTACACCTTACAGCTTATGAACCCACTCTACTTCTCTTTTTTTCTCTTATTTTCCCTCAGTTGTAGCCCAAGATTGAGAATCAAGATGTAACTAAAACCCATTCATTAACTGTAAATAGAACTGGCTGATCAAGCATCAGTCTGTTTGATTGGCCTGATTAGCTTGATGTGGTCTGATAGTGCATTCCTTACTTTAGTGAAGCCAGAACTTCTTGGTTTGGAGATATGGGTTCTGGCCCTAGCTCTGCCACTAACTGGCTGTAGTTTTTTGAATAAGTCACTTGGCTCTCTGGCCAAAGTTTGAACATCCATAAAATTATATGCTCTCTGGAGCTTCTCTCTGTTTTATGGTCTCTACTTCTGTGAAAAACAAAGACACATGAGAGGTAAGAGCTAGAAACTCAGAGCCAGCAGAGTCTAGCAAGGAAGGAAAAAGAAGAGGTTGTTTTCCCCCAATAATTAAGGCAAGGAAGCCTCCAAATGCCTGGGCAGCAATCCATGGAGGGACAAGAGTGGAACGTGAACTCATTAGCAGAATGTTGAGTAAAACTCAGGGAGAAAAAGAGTAATGGGGAGGGAGTCCAACTGTAGACTGAGAGAATTCTAAAGAAAACATGGAAAAAGTGCTGCTAATTAGGTCGTTTAGAAACTGAACAACTGAATGTAATTCTTGCTGAAGCAATAAGAAAACAGCCAGGGGATGCATAATAATAACAAAAATATATGCTAAAAGACAAAAACAGGATTTCCCCCCCCCCCCAAGTAACTTTGGGCAATAAGCCCCATGCAAGCTAGTAGATGTCAGGTGGAAAACAGCACCTGAATCAATGTGCATTTTTAAAATATACAGAGACAGCATGTAGTAAGGGCTCAGAAAATATTTGCTGAATCAAATTCAGATCTTAATCAAATTAAGATCTCTGGTATGGTTCACTATTTAAAACTTTAACATGAAAAAATTAGAAATTTCAAAAATCTCAGAGTGATTATTCTTTATTACAAAAGAATTCACTGCAAGTATATTTTAAATAGAAATCTTTCACCTTTAAAATAAAAAATTGAAATATTTCCTCTTAAAAAAATTTCCACTAACAAACATATAAATGAGGTAGAGTTCAGAATCAATTTATTTAGTCTTGCATCCACTTCACCTAATGCAGTATCAGGCACAGAGGGATAGTTAAATAATTTTTAGTGAATGGATACGTGTGTTTTGGTTATCTACTGCTGCATAAAAAACCACCCCAATTTAATGGCTTAAAATGACAGTGACTTTATCATTCACAGTTCCAAAATTTGACTAGACTTAGTGGGAAGTTCTTCTGGTGGTTTCACTTGGATTCTCTGGTTTGCTTGCAGTCAGATGACAGCTTGGCATGGGTTTACCTGGTGGCTCAACTGGGATGCTGGGATGATGTGGCCTCTCTACCTCTCTGTATAGTCTCAAGTCTCTTATTCTCTATGTAGACTCTATATGTGGTCTTTGCAGCAGGGGACTCTGACTTCTTACATGGTGGTGGCTTGGGGATCCCCAAAGCACAAAATCAAAAACTGCCAGGGCTTCTTAAGACTTTAGCCCAGAGCTGATACAGTGTCCTTTCTGCCATTGCCCATTTGTTAAAGAAGGTCACAGGGCCAGCCCAGATTCAATGAGTAAGGGAACCACAGAAGGATATGAACATGAGGTGTGATTCACTGGGGCATTTTTCATAGATTAACCACCCCAGTTTGCCCTCACTTTGGACCCTTAACTTCCAAAGAGGTAAGGAAGAGTCTTATAGTTATACAGCTACAAACATGGGCCATTTTTATGAAAAAGGAAGAATGACTCAGAGCCAGAGCCCAGAGGATGAAACCAAGACCTGAGGAAAACCATTCCTAAAAAGCAATATTGTGCCTTAATCAAGGACTATCCTCTGCCTCGAGTCAGAGAAATTGGGATGTGTGCCAGGCTGGATTTCAGAATCGCTATAAATCAGCAATTGCTCACGTCTCCCTTTTTCCCTCTTTTTGAACAGGGGAGTCCACTGAGGTTTTTCTGTCGCTTTCACCATCAAATATTGGGTGATGGGGGTGGGGGGTGTCTTCACTGGTCTCTGCACCCAAGGAAGTGCATATGAGGGGCTGCCCTCAAGGAGTCTAGCCTGATTTAGTGGATAATATCCTGGACTTTAAACTGATGCTATATTGGGATGAGATTTGCAGGGGTGAGTGTATTTTTCATGTAGGAAGTCCATGAATTATTCAGAGCCAGAGGATGGTAGCTAGCCTCCAAATATGGTTTGCAATGAACCACACCTCCTGTATTCACACCATGTGTAGACCCCTCTCTCACTGAAGCTGGGATTCCCTGAGACTTGATTTAAATAACAGAATATGGCAGAACTGACACTATACCAGCTATGGCCTAAGCTTTATAGGTCTGGCAGCCTCCACATTTTTATTTCTGGAAAGCTTGAGCCTCCACATAAGAAATATGGCTCTCCTTCTGGAAAGACCACATTGAGAGGCCAAATGGAGGGGGAGAGGAGACCACTTAAAGAGGGAAAGAGGCCCAGCTGTCCCAGCTAATCCCAGCCAAGCCTCCATTTAACTACAACTGCAAAAGAGAACCCAAGAGATACCAGGAGAAGAACTGCCCTGCTGAGCCCAGTCAACCTACAGAAATATGAAAAATAATAAAATGGTTGTTTTAAGCCACCAAGTTTATGATAGCTTATTAATGCAGCTACAGATAAATAAAACAATATCAATGAATGACTATGGACAAAGTATCCTATTTGAGAGAGTTATAGTTTTACATACTATCCATAAAGTTCTTTTCTCTATTCAAGAAATATTTACTGAATCCCTGCATCAGTCAGCACATCCTTCTCATGTATGGAGGAAAAATGGTGTCTCCTTTGCCCCACTCACATGTTATCTCCTGAAGAATCAGGCTTGGATTTAGATTTAGAGAAAAGCATCTTTAATTGAAAGTTGGAATGTTTAGCTGAAAAAATTTTAATCTCTTTATTGTTGGCTCCAGCCTTATCAGACCTCAGGGGAGTTAGTTTTGATACATTAGCAACAGGAAGCCATTGCAGGCTCTTGGGGGAGCAGTGACACAATGAAAGTGGTATTTGGGAAGGTTCATTTGGCAGCAGAAAGCAGGGTTAGTGAGGCATGATCTTAGATGCATGTTGACGTGGGTCGAAACCAGGGTAAATGGAAAAGGAGAGAACTTTACTACGGATCTTGGTGAACTATAAGAAATGAAAGAGAACATGTCAAAGATAACTGAGACTGGGAGAATAATGGTGCCATCATCGTCATCAAGAACAACAAAAAAAGGAAGAATGTAGGACACTTGGAAAGGGAGACATGTATGGGAAGAACAGATCCATACAGATTTGGATTTAATCATTTGGATAAGGAGACAATTGTCTATTTGATAGGCAGCCAGTGGTTAATTTAAAAACAAAACAAACAAACAAAAATACTAGAGCAGCAGACTATGGGTGAGAGAGAGAAGGATAAGGATTCAGGAGCCGAGGATCTGCTTCCATGCTTGACTCCCCTGAATTCAACATGGCTTTGGCCCACAGCCAGTGAACAGTGTGGTCCAGGCCACAGTCAATGTCTAGATCTGAGACCTGGAATTCTGCAGGCCTCTCCAGTCACCCCGCTTCCTATGAAGATTTAATACATTTGGGAGGACCCAGGAAACACAGTAGAGGGTGGAGTGCTAGCAGGGAGAGGATACCAAAGACCAACCCTCTGTGGAATGGCCAGTGACTAAGCTAGTAACTGTGAACCCAAAGCGTATCATTTTCTGACTTCTTCCCCCTAAATTATCTTCAGAATGGTACGATTTCATTACTTATTTTTATGGACTGAATGTTTGTGTCCCATCTCGAATTTATTTGTTGAAGTCCTAACTCCAATGTGATGGCATTAGGAGGTGGGGCTTTGGGGAGATGATTAAGTTTAGATGATGTCATGAAGGTGAATCCACTATGATGCAACTAATGCCCTTATAAGAAGAGGAAGAGACATCAGAGGTTCCTCTCTCTACCATGTGAGGATACACACAGATAGCATGTGGCAACAAGGCAGCCATCTACAAGCCAGGAAGACAGCCCTTACCAAGAACCAAAGTGGCTGGCACCTTCACCTTGGACTTCCCAGCCTCCAGAACTGTGAGAAATAAATGTCTGTTGTTTAAACCACTCAGTCTGTGGTATTTTTTATAGAAGCCCAAGCTGACTAAGTCACTCATCCTTTAAGTAGATACTATATTATACACGGAAGTTAACTTCATGAATTCCCAATAAGCTCATAATTGTTTAGCATAGTTCAAGCTCTAACACCCATAGTACTAGATATTCCTGCATTTAAGCCATAAAGCAAAAATAAACAATGCTTGTGAAGGTGATGAAAAAGAACTTGTGTTCCTTTAGTTCTGCCATTCTATGTGACCACTTGTAGTTTATTTGTGTTTAAAACAGTGAAACAGAGTGACTAGAGTGATCATTTGAAAATATGCTCAAATGAATCTGAAATCCAAATACCTCTCTAACGTACTCTTCTAGTGTGCAGCTGGACCCTTGTATGTTAGAGGCCAATTCTAGCTACATAATATCACTAAATCTCAACAGTAATGCAATAATTATTTAGCTCTTAGATAACAATTTTTTTTAGGAACAAGTATTTTATTATTACTTGCTGGCAAATGACAATAATAAAAAACAGACCAACTTTCAGTTAGTTTTATAATTTAAAAAATTTCTCTACAGAAAACACACCCACTCATTACCTGCACCCAGGGTAGACCATTCCTGTTCCCCTGTCCTTAGTATGCCAGATAGGGCCTGATTCTGAAAAACAACAGCATAGCAATGTGGCACTAAACGACCTCAGTTCCCAGAGTGAATGGGCACAGACCAGAATGAAAAGACAGTTTGGAGTAAAGCCACTTCTGCAAAAATTGCATAATCATGGGACTGTTTGACTATCAGAGAAGTCAAATAACTTGTCCAAGTACCTAGTTAATGAATTGCTGAATGAGACAGACTTCTGGATCTCACCAATCTTCTCTCTTTCCTTGGCACACTGCTGGATCATGTCCCCAGTCCCTTTATAGCTAGGTGGGGTCATGTGACTAGTTCTAGCCTATGGAATGAGGGAGGAAATGACTTGTGGCATTTCCAGCCCTGGCCCTTAAACTAAGTCCCACCAGTTTCTCCATGTTATTTTTCTTTTCTTGTCTCCTGGCTGGATGCAAAGGATCCAGTGGAGGACTCAGAAAACACACTAGATGGAAGGAGCCTGGGTCCCTGAATCTCTACATGGATATACATGAGTATAATCAAGCACAAGCTAGCTAGGTGGAGGATGAGATACCATATGAAGCAGATGTAAGCCATCTCAGCTGAGCTCTCTTAGACTAGCCAGCCCCCAACCAGCACTGTAGATTATCACAGCTGTGTAGGACATCAGATATATTAATATATAGATGGGCTGTAATATAGGAGAGAAATACACCTTTATGGTGTGAAGCCACTGAGATTTTGATGTTATTACAACTGTTACTCCACACTGACACAGTGCCATTATTTGAATCAAGGTCAGTTTGACTCCAAAGCCTGTGCTCTCAAAGGGCACAGAGGATGATTGGTAATATATCCCACCTCCTAGCCAAATTCACCCAAATTACACTTGACTAGATAGAAAACTGTCCCTAAAATCCCAACACACATGATCTCACCAGTGACACTAGACTCTAGAAGAACCCTTAGGAAAATATTTGTGTCAGTTAAATTTTGCTACATAACAAAACACTTCATAACCAAATGGCTTACAACAAAAACAAAAAGAAAAAGGGAAAGGAAAACATTACTTTAGCTCACAATTTTGAGAGCTTGCAGTTTGGGCCACCTGTACCTGAGTGGTTCTTCCAACCTGGAGCCAGACTCTGCTAATATCAGCTGGGAACTTATACAACTGTGATCAGCTGTGGAGTTGGCTGGCAACTGGTTAATCTATGATGGGTCAGCTGGGATGGCCTATCTCTGCTCATGCGGTGTCTCTTCCTCCAGGAGGCTAGCTTGAGCTTGATTGTTTGGTGGCAGCAGCAGAGGCTGCAAGAGCAGCAAGAGGACCAGTCCCCATGTACAAGTACTTTGCAAGCTGCTCCCTTTGGCCATATAAAGACACATGGGTATGCCAAAAGTCAGTGTGGGAGGGCATTAGCAAATGCCTGGATACATGTGGTAGGAACAAATTAGGTCATTACTACAATCAATCTACCCCAATATCCAAGGGTCACTGTGTGGAGACCAGAGCATAACACAAGTGTGTCCTAGACTTTAAAGCTCTCCCAATTTTTTCTTCCAGTCTCAGACCTCCAAATCTCCAGCAATCCAATGGTAATATAATCTATGGGCTTATAACATCAGTTGGATTTTTTTTTTAAGTTTATTGGAAGCCACACTTGGGAGGAAATGGCCAATTTGTTGCTCCTGTGGCTGGTTTGACAGAACGGTGGAGGCAGAGATCCTTCTCCATCTGACAGAAGGATGGTTCCACTGGGTGTGAGAAACCTTCTTCCTGCAAAAAGTGAGTCATGATAAGAATAGAGTGCCATGGCTTCCCTGGTGGCTCAGTGGTTAAGAATCTGCCTCCCAATGTAGGGGACATGGGTTTCCAGCCCTGGTCCGGGATGATCCCACATGCTGTGAAGCAACTAAGCCTATGCACCACAATTACTGAGTCTGTGCTCTGCAGCCCATGAGCCACAACTACTGAGCCCGTGAACCACAACTACTGAGCCTGTGCACCTAAAGCACATGCTCTGCAACAAGAGAAGCCACCACAATGAGAAGCCCACACACCACAATGAAGAGTAGCCCCTGCTCACCACAACTAGAGAAAGCCTGTGCACAGCAATGAAGACCAATGCAGCCATAAATAAATAAATAATGATTCACATAATTAACAGAATAAAGGATTTTAAAAATCATTAAAAAAAAAAAAGAAGAATAGAGTGCCAGACCTCCTTCGTACTCCTCATGTAGCAAGGAGAATGTGACCAAATCCCTGGTGAATACACTCCTTTCCCTATGAGCAAAGAGATAAAAGCCTGTCAGGAAGAAGAAAACTGCTATTGGAGCTGTTGCCTAATATGCTCTCTCCTAAAGTTTCCCTTTTGTCTTGATTTCTATGTTCAAAATCTTCTCTTTGTAGCTTGCTGTTGTTTCTATAAAAATGCCTTTCACTTAGCAACATCTTAGCCAAGAAAAGCACAATATCTACCAGTAAAAAACATGGCATGTCTGTCATTTCAGTGACTTAAGGCCAGAGCAACAATGAGTTGTTATGAATTAAATTGTGTTCTCTCAAAATTCATGTGTTAAAGTTTTAACTCCCAGTATCTTAGAATGTGACCTTATTTGGAAATAGGGTCATTGCAGATGTAATTAGTTAAGATGGGGTCATAGTGGACATGCACACAGAGAACATGTAATATGATGATAAAGGCAGAGATTGGGGTGAGGCAGCAGAAGACAAGGAACAGCAAAGATTGCCAGCAAACCACCAGAAGCTAGGAGAGAGGCATAGAGCAGACTTCAGAAGGAACCAACCTCACCAACACCTTGATCTTGGACTTCTAGCCTTCAGAACTTTGAGACAATAAATTTCTGTTGTTTAAGCCATTCAGTTTGTGGTACTTTGTTACAGTAGCCCTAGCAAACTAATACATGCCTGAACAACCACCCATGTTATGGGCTATTTCAAACTCATATTCTTTTTTAATCCTTGCCCCCAAGACTTTTGGCCCTAGTTCCAGGTGAGAACACTGAGGCCGAACCAGCATGGTCAAAAGCGAGATTCAAATCCAGGTCTCTTGACCCTGTGTATGTATTTTCCTTTACATGCTGGTGCTGCGTAATGGTTGCTGACAAAGGTTGATGGCAAGGCAAAGGTTGGAGCAACAATTCTAAAGGTAGCAACACCCACATTGTGCAATAGATTGGTTTATGAAAGAATCAGTCCTTAATCAATTCCTTATAAACTCAATGATAGTTTAAGTGCTCCCTACCAGTTTCCTATTTAAAGGAGCCCTGTGGGAGGTCCTTTTGTATAGCACAGGGTCTCTTTGGATTGTGAATGATCACCCACATCCCTCTAAATTCACTTGCTTTGCTACTGTAATTTGTTTTCTTATGAGAGATTTTTGTGAAAGCAGGCCTGCCTTGAAGTCTGCACCTCTGCCTTGGCTGGCGCGGGGTGGGGTGGGGCGCTCAGTAAATGCTGGCTGTTCCCACTGTGGTTAATGATGGCAATGAAGGACGCCCACCAGCAGCACTGCCTTTTAAATACACGTGGTGTCTGGAATGATTTCCTCTTGTTTCAATCCATTTTGAGCATCCTCAACTTAAAATCATTGCTTGGGTAGAAAAAGGGAAAAACATTTTGTTAAATGCCAACATTTAGCTATTAATTACTCCCTAACTATTAGTGAGCTTTGTGTTAATTACTATTCTAAATACCTAGGTGTTTGTAAATTAGCAGGTGCTTCATTTCCTTTTCTGGGTCTGCCTTTAGGCTGTCTGTGCAGAAAGATTTCCCTTGAGAGATGCACATGGTTCACTGGAGAGGGGACAGCTGTGGCCAGAGTGACTAGAATCTCACTATTTTAATAACAGCCTCTACTTGGGAATGCATGCTGCCAATGTTTTTGACTAATTTCAAGATTTATTCCTGGAAGTGCTTTTATTATTAATTAATTTGCTAATTTCACAAGCATCATCTGAGTATCTACTACATACCAGGCACTGTCCTTGGCCCTGAAGACGAAGAAATGAAGAAGGCTCTGCCTCTACTCCTCACAACCTCATCATCTAGTGGTAAGATACACACACGTAGGAGTCAATAAACACAATAATGCAGTAAGTGCTGTATTAGAAGGATGGAGAAAGGCATGGGAAAATGGCTGGGAGCACAGAAAAAAAAAAGTGCTACGCTTTGATGAAAATGGCAGAAATTATTTCCCAGAGTTGGTAGCATTCTCACTAAATCTTGAAGGATGAGTAGGAGTATGCCAAATGCATAATGTGACAAAGGACATTTTAAGAAAAGAGAGTAGTGCACCCAGAGATGCAGATATGAGAACCTGGTGCTTGGAGACTGGTGGGTGGCTAGACACAGGAGGTGATGAGGGCATGGGAGGAAGTGAATTTAAAGTGATTTTCTGGGGCAAGATCACAAAGGAGCTTGGACATTATTCTACAAGAAATAGGGAGCCAGTGAAGGGTTTTATCTCAGAAGCAAGGATGACCTGATTAAATTCAGTGGCATGGAAGATGGCCTGAAATGTGAAGAGGATGGAGACAGGGACTGAACTGGGAGACAAATACAATAGATGGAGGTCTAAGCTAAGGAAACAGCGGTGGAGATGGGAAGAAGGGCAATAATTTAAGCAATAATAACAAGGTCAAATTCTGAAAGTTTGTCACTGGGAGGTGAGGGAGAAGAAGGGTCTGGGACGACTGCACATTTCAGGCTGTGCATACAGGTATACTAACGAAAATGGGGGATGCAGGCAGAAGAGCATTCATGTCCATATATTTAGAGTGCAGAAACCACAAGGAAGCTTTCAGAAGTGAGAAGTATGCTCACTCCTTCAAGGGTAAGTTTGGGACCTACGTTCTGACTCAGCAGCTCTTAGGAAGTTGTACCTTGAGTCACAGAACAAACAAATGAGTTCTCTTCACATTCACTTAAAAAGGAAGCACTGGATTAAGAAAAAAGATGGCGGAAGAGTAAGACGCGGAGATCTCCTTCCTCCTCACAGAGACATCAGAAATACATCTACACGTGGAACTTCTCCTATAGAACACCCACCGAACGCTGGCAGAAGACCTCAGACCTCCAAAAAGGCAAGAAACTCCCCACATATCTGGGTAGGGCAAAAGAAAAAAGAATAAACAGGGACAAAAGAATAGGGACGGGACCTATGTCACTGGGAGGGAGCCGTGAAGGAGGAAAGACTCCCACACACTAGAGGCCCCTTCGCGGGCGGAGACCGCGGGCGCCGGAGGGGGAAGCTCCGGAGCCGCGGAGGACAGCGCAGCCACAGGGGTGCGGAGGGCAGAGCGGAGAGATTCCCGCAGAGGATCGGTGCCGACCGGCACTCACCAGCCCGAGAGGCTTGTCTGCTCGCCCGCCGGGGCGGGCGGGGCCGGGTGCTGAGGCTCGGGCTTCAGTCGGATCCCAGGGAAAGGTCTGGAGTTGGCAGAGTGAAAACAGCCTGAAGGTGTTAGTGCGCCACGGCTGGCCGGGAGGGAGTCCGGTTGAAGTCTGGAGCTGCCGAAGAGGCAAGAGACCTTTTCCTCCCTCTTTGCCTCTTGCTGCGCGAGGAGAGGGGATTAATCGTGCTGCTTAAAGGAGCTTCAGAAACGGGCGCGGAGCTGCCAAAGAGGCAAGAGACCTTTTCTTGCCTCTTTGCTTCCTCGGGTGTGAGGTGAGGAGATTAAGAGCACCGCGTAGAGGAACTCCAGAAACGGGCGCGAGCCGCGTCTGTCGGCACGGACAGTAGAGACGGGTGTCGGACGCTAAGGTTGCTGCTGCCACCACCAAGAGGCCTGTGTGTGAGCACAGGTCACTCTCCACACCGGCCCTCCCGGGAGCCCGTGCAGTCCGCCACTGCCGGGGTCCCGGGATCCAGGGACAGCTTCCCCGGGAGAACGCACGGCGCGCCTTGGGCCTGTGCAGCGTCACATCGGCCTCTGCCGCCGCGGACTCGCCCCGCCCCCGTGCCACTCCCTCCCCCCAGCCTGAGTGAGCTGGAGCCCCCGAATCAACTGCTCCTTTAACATCGTCCTGTCTGAGCGAAGGGCAGTCGCCCTCGGACAACCTACACGCAGAGGCGGGACCAAGTCCAAAGCTGAACCCCAGGAGCTGTGCGAACAGAGAGGAGAGGGGGAGGTCTCTCCCAGCAGCCTCAGAAGCGGCGGATTAAAGCTCCACAATCAACTTTAAGTGCCCTGCATCTGTTGAAAACCTGAATAGACAACGAATCATCCCAAGTTGAGGAGGTGGACTTTGGGAGCAAGATATACTATTATTTTCCCCTTTTTTTTCTTTTTGTGAGTGTGTATGTGTGTGCTGCTGTGTGAGATTTTGTCTGTATAGCTTTGCTTTCACCATTTGTCCTAGGGTTAGACCGACCCATTTTTCTGTTTTTTTTTTAAAGGAAATTTTTCTTAATAATTATTTTTTATTTTAATAACTATACTTTATACTACTCTGTCTTCTCCCTTTCTTTCTTCCTTTCTTCCTTCCTTTCTTCCCTCCTTCCCTCCTTTCTTCCTTCCTTCCCCCCTTCTTTCCTCCCTTCCTCTCTTCCTTCCTCCCTTTCTTCCTCTGCACCTTCCTTCCTTCCTTTCTTGCTTCCTTCCTTCATTTCTTCCTTCCTTTCTTCCTTCCTTCCCTCCCTCCCTCCTTCCTTCCTTTTCTTTCCTCTCTATTTATTCTACCTTTTATTTTGAGCCGTGCGGATTAAAGGTTCTTGGCGCCCCAGCCAGGCACCAGGGCAGTGTCCCTGAGGTGGGAGAACCAACCTCAAGACACTAGTCCACAAGAGACCTCCCAGCTCCACGTAATATCAGACGGCGAAAATCTCCCAGAGATCTCCATCTCAACACCAAGACCCAGCTTCAATCAAGGACCAGCAAAGAACAGTGCTGGACACCCTATCCCCAACAAAGAGCAAGACAGGTCTACAGCCCCATCCATTAGCAGAGAGGCTGCCTAAAATCATAATAAGGTAACCAACATCCCCAAACACACCACCAGACGAGGACCTGCCCACCAGAAAGACAAGATCCAGCCTCATCCACCAGAACAGAGGCACTAGTCCGCCAACCAGGAAACCTGCTCAACCCTCTAAACCAACCTCAGCCACTGGGGACAGCCACTAAAAACAGAGGGAACTACAAACCTGCAGCCTGCAAAAAGGAGACCCCAAACACAGTAAGATAAACAAAATGAGAAGACAGAATAACACACAGCAAATGATGGAGCAAGATAAAAACAAACCAGACCTAACAAATGAAGAGGTAATAACCAGTCTACCTGAAAAAGAATTCAGAATAATGATAGTAAAGATGATTCAAAATCTTGGAAACACAATAGACAAATTGCAAGAAACAGTTAACAAGGACCTAGAAGAAATAAAGAGGAAGCAAGCAACGATGAGCAACACAATAAATGAAATGAAAAATACTCTAGATGGGATCAATAGCAGAATAACTGAGGCAGAAGGACGGATAAGTGACCTGGAAGATAAAATAGTGGAAATAACTACTGCAGAGCAGAAGAAAGAAAAAAGAATGAAAAGAACTGAGGACAGTCTCAGAGACCTCTGGGACAACATTAAACGCACCAACATTCGAATTATAGGGGTCCCAGAAGAAGAAGAGAAAAAGAAAGGGACTGAGAAAATATTTGAAGAGATTATAGTTGAAAACTTCCCTAATATAGGAAAGGAAATAATCAATCAAGTCCAGGAAGCACAGAGAGTTCCATACAGGATAAACCCAAAGAGAAACACGCCAAGACACATAATAATCAAACTGTCAAAAATCAAATACAAAGAAAACATATTAAAAGCAGCAAGGGAAAAACAACAAATAACACACAAGGGAATCCCCATAAGATTAACATCTGATCTTTCAGCAGAAACTCTACAAGCCAGAAGGGAGTGGCAGGACATATTTAAAGTGATGAAGGAAAAAACCCTACAACCAAGATTACTCTACCCAGCAAGGATCTCATTCAGATTTGATGGAGAAATTAAAACCTTTACAGACAAGCAAAAGCTGAGAGAGTTCAGCACCACCAAACCAGCTCTACAACAAATCCTAAAGGAACTTCTCTAGGCAAGAAACACAAGAGAAGGAAAAGACCTACAAGAACAACCCGAAACAATTAAGTAAATGGTAATAGGAACATACATATCGATAATTACCTTAAATGTAAATGGATTAAATGCTCCCACCAAAAGACACAGACTGGCTGAATGGATACAAAAACAAGACCCATATATATGCTGTCTACAAGAGACCCACTTCAGACCTAGGGACACATACAGACTGAAAGTAAGGGGATGGAAAAAGATATTCCATGCAAATGGAAATCAGAAGAAAGCTGGAGTAGCAATTCTCATATCAGACAAAATAGACTTTAAAATAAAGACTATTACAAGAGACAAAGAAGGACACTACATAATGACCAAGGGATCGATCCATGAAGAAGATATAACAATTGTAAATATTTATGCACCCAACATAGGAGCACCTCAATACATAAGGCAAATACTAACAGCCTTAAAAGGGGAAATCGACAGTAACACAATCATAGTAGGGGACTTTAACACCCCACTTTCACCAATGGACAGATCATCCAAAATGAAAATAAATAAGGAAACACAAGCTTTAAATGATACATTACACAAGATGGACTTAATTGATATTTATAGGACATTCCATCCAAAAACAACAGAATACACATTTTTCTCAAGTGCTCATGGAACATTCTCCAGGATTGATCATATATTGGGTCACAAATCTAGCCTTGGCAAATTTAAGAAAATTGAAATCGTATCAAGTATCTTTTCCGACCACAACGCTATGAGACTAGATATCAATTATAGAAAAAGATCTGTAAAAAATACAAACACATGGAGGCTAAACAATACACTACTTAATAACGAAGTCATCACTGAAGAAACCAAAGAGGAAATCAAAAAATGCTTGGAAACAAATGACAATGGAGACACAACGACCCAAAACCTATGGGATACAGCAAAAGCAGTTCTAAGAGGCAAGTTTATAGCAATACAATCATACCTTAAGAAACAGGAAACATCTCGAATAAACAACCTAACTTTGCACTTAAAGCAATTAGAGAAAGAAGAACAAAAAACCCCCAAATTTAGCAGAAGGAAAGAAATCATAAAGATCAGATCAGAAATAAATGAAAAAGAAGTGAAGGAAACAATAGCAAAGATCAATAAAAGTAAAAGCTGGTTCTTTGAGAAGATAAATAAAATTGATAAACCATTAGCCAGACTCATCAAGAATAAAAGGGAGAAGACTCGAATCAATAGAATTAGAAATGAAAAAGGAGATGTAACAACTGACACTGCAGAAATACAAAAGATTATTAGAGATTACTACAAGCAACTGTATGCCAATAAAATGGACAACCGGGAAGAAATGGACAAATTCTTAGAAATGCACAACCTGCCGAGACTGAACCAGGAAGAAATAGAAAATTTGAACAGACCAATCACAAGCACTGACATTGAAACTGTGATTAAAAATCTTCCAGCAAACAAAAGCCCAGGACCAGATGGCTTCACAGGCGAATTCTATCAAACATTTAGAGAAGAGCTAACACCTATTCTTCTCAAACTCTTCCAACAGATAGCAGAGGGAGGAACACTCCCAAACTCATTCTATGAGGCCACCATCACCCTGATACCAAAACCAGACAAAGACGTCACAAAGAAAGAAAACTACAGGCCAATATCACTGATGAACATAGATGCAAAAATCCTCAACAAAATATTAGCAAACAGAATCCAACAGCACATTAAAAGGATCATACACCATGATCAAGTGGGGTTTATCCCAGGAATGCAAGGATTCTTCAATATACGCAAATCAATCAACGTGATACACCATATCAACAAACTGAAGGAGAAAAACCATATGATCATCTCAATAGATGCAGAGAAAGCTTTTGACAAAATTCAACACTCATTTATGATAAAAACCTTGCAGAAAGTAGGCATACAGGGAACTTTCCTCAACATAATAAAGGCCATATATGACAAACCCACAGCTAGCATCGTTCTCAATGGTGAAAAACTGAAACCATTTCCACTAAGATCAGGAACAAGATAAGGTTGCCCACTCTCACCACTCTTATTCAACATAGTTTTGGAAGTTCTAGCCACAGCGATCAGAGAAGAAAAAGAAATAAAAGGAATCCAAATAGGAAAAGAAGAAGTAAAGCTGTCACTGTTTGCAGATGACATGATACTATACATAGAGAATCCTAAGGATGCTACCAGAAAACTACTAGAGCTAATCAATGAATTTGGTAAAGTTGCAGGATACAAAATTAATGCACAGAAATCTCTGGCATTCTTATACACTAATGATGAAAAATCTGAGAGTGAAATTAAGAAAACACTCCCATTTACCATTGCAACCAAAAGAATAAAATATCTAGGAATAAACCTACCTAAGGAGACAAAAGACTTGTATGCAGAAAACTATAAGACACTGATGAAAGAAATTAAAGATGATACAAATAGGTGGAGAAATATACCATGTTCTTGGATTGGAAGAATCAACATTGTGAAAATGACTATACTACCCAAAGCAATCTACCGATTCAATGCAATCCCTATCAAATTACCACTGGCATTTTTCACAGAACTAGAACAAAAAATTTCACAATTTGTATGGAAACACAAAAGACCCCGAATAGCCAAAGCAATCTTGAGAATGAGAAATGGAGCTGGAGGAATTAGGCTCCCTGACTTCAGACTCTACTACAAGGCTACAGTAATCAAGACAATATGGTACTGGCACAAAAACAGAAATATAGATCAATGGAACAGGATAGAGAGCCCAGAGATAAACCCACACACATATGGTCACCTTGTCTTTGATAAAGGAGGGAAGGATATACAGTGGAGAAAAGACAGCCTCTTCAATAAGTGGTGCTGGGAAAACTGGACAACTACATGTAAAAGTATGAAATTAGAACAATCCCTAACACCACACACAAAAATAAACTCAAAATGGGTTAAAGACCTAAATGTAAGGCCAGACACTATCAAACTCTTAGAGGAAAACATAGGCAGAACACTATACGACATAAATCACAGCAAGATCCTTTTTGACCCATCTCCTAGAGAAATGGAAATAAAAACACAAATAAACAAATGGGACCTAATGAAACTTAAAAGCTTTTGCACAGCAAAGGATACCATAAACAAGACCAAAAGACAGCCCTCAGAATGGGAGAAAATATTTGCAAATGAAGCAACTGACAAAGGATTAATTTCCAAAATTTATAAGCAACTCATGCAGCTCAATAACAAAAACACAAACAACCCAATCCAAAAATGGGCAGAAGAACTAAATAGACATTTCTCCAAAGAAGATATACAGATTGCCAACAAACACATGAAAGAATGCTCAACCTCATTAATCATTAGAGAAATGCAAATCAAAACTACAATGAGATATCATCTCACACCGGTCAGATTGGCCATCATCAAAAACTCTAGAAACAATAAATGCTGGAGAGGGTGTGGAGAAAAGGGAACCCTCTTGCACTGCTGGTGGGAATGTAAATTGATACAGCCGCTATGGAGAACTGTATGGAGGTTCCTTAAAAAACTACAAATAGAACTACCATACGACCCAGCAATCCCACTACTGGGCATATACCCTGAGAAAACCATTATTCAGAAAGACTCATGTACCAAAATGTTCATTGCAGCTCTATTTACAATAGCCAGGACATGGAAGCAACCTAAGTGTCCATCAACATATGAATGGATAAAGAAGATGTGGCACATATATACAATGGAATATTACTCAGCCATAAAAAGAAATGAAACTGAGTTATTTATAATGAGGTGGATGGACCTGGAGTCTGTCATACAGAGTGAAGTAAGTCAGAAGGAGAAAAACAAATACCGTATGCTAACACATATATATGGACTCTAAGGGAAAAAAATGTCATGAAGAGATTAGTGGTAGGATGGGAATAAAACACAGACTTACTCGAGCATGGACTTGAGGATATGGGGAGGGGGAAGGGTGGGCTGTGACGAAGTGAGAGAGTGGCAGGGACATATATACACTATCAAATGTAAATTAGATAGCTAGTGGGAAGCTGCTGCATAGCACAGGGAGACCACCTCTGTGCTTTGTGACCACCTAGAGGGGTGGGATAGGGAGGGTGGGAGAGAGGGTGATGCAAGAGAGAAGAGATATGGGAACATATGTATATGTATAACTGATTCAGTTTGTTGTAAAGGAAAAACTAACACACTATTGTAAAACAATTATACTCCAATAAAGATATTAAAAAAAAAAAAAAAAAGGAAGCACTGGCCCTTATCAGCCAACAATGGAGAGTTTTTTCACTCAGATTCTCAGTTGCACATAACAGAACCTCCTGCAGCTACCTTACGCAGAAAAATAATTATTAAAGATATTGGGTAGCTCAGAAAATCTCTAGGAGGGCCAGAAAGCCAGCTTTGGAGGTGACATGACCAGGGACAACATTTGAACCACACTAAGGTCTCCCTTGGAGATCCCACCGAAGGGAGTGACATAGCACAAAGTTCACACCCCTGACACTGGGCCCTGGAAGACTAAAACTGCCTCTGCTGCTTCCAACAGCCAAGTGTCCTATAGTCTTCCACACCATAAAATGGGTTACAGCCCCTGCTTCCTCACTCTGTTTTCCTAATCAGAGGTTTCTATCAGCATAACTGATTGGCAGAACTTGGATCTGTGAATAGACACACCCCAGGTGCAAGGAAGGCTGGAAAATTGAGTGCCTGACTTTCCCCTAGGGGAGGGGAGACTTGTAATGCAGAAAATGCCCCAAATATAGGAAGGGTTTTAGAACACGTGATTAGAAAATAGACAAGCATTAACTTTAGAGGGCTACTGTTTTAAGAAGAAGCTCGAATTAAGGGTTTTCTTCCTCCTGGGTTTTGTGAATCACTGCTTTTGTAGACATTACAGCTTTTTTATTTTGTACTACAGTTCTTTGCCCTAGACTGGAAAATTCCCTGTGTCAGGTGAGGTGTCATTTTTAATTTCGTGTGCCATAATATTGGTTCCATGCACCCAGAAAGAGCTCAATAAATGCATCCATCTCCAAGCCCATGACAACTATAAAAGTCTCTCTGCTTATTCATTCAGTGAGTATTTCCTGTGTGCCTATTGTGTGTCCTGACCCACATTAGTCATTGCAGCTGATTCAGCAGACATATTGGACACACATATGCTTACTGCCTGTAGTCAACAAGGCCTTCTAAGCAAAGTGCACAGAGATGATGCCTGGCATTTGTCATCACTATGATAATCTGTCATCATTATAGGAGCCATCACAATTGGCCCTGAGGAAGAGCCCTTCGTGGTCATTCAAAGAGGTGAGAGCTTCCCTTGCAGGGCCACCTGGCTACACTTCTTTAGCACTGGTTTCTACAGACTCTGCCTCAATAAAAAGAAACCAAAAGGGAAATGATACTGAGTTTCAAGAAGATTAAAGGTAAGGATCTTCTAGGCTATTTAGCTCCAGACTCTAAAATGAGGATTCTAGGTCTGGAAGAGAGGCTTAGCCTATAGATAACTCTATCCCCATCTGCTTAACCCCAGAGGGCTGTCATCAGGGATATGCTCAACCATCCAGGCCACCAGTTCCCCTGCAGCACAGGGAGCTGCCCAAGTCTTATTCCTTATCCCAGCAGAGCTGCTCCACCTAGGAAATTTGAATTACTGTAAGGAAAGAACGTCATTTATCTTAACTCTGCTGCCACAAAGTTAATCATGATCCCAATGAGCAGAAGTGAGGCACTGGAGGATGGCTTCACTTCTTAGTCTTGAGTTTCAGTGTTGAGGTGTTAGGAGGCCCCATGGGGCTCAGAAGCACAGGCAGAAATAGTCTTCAAGGAAGCCTGGAAAATCCACTGTGACCAGGGACCCAGGCCCAACCCTGACTGATGACTTCATCAACTTCTAGCATATTAGGGCAAGTGGGTACCCTAGAACCAAGAGTAAGGTAACACCCAGCACCCAGTGATGATGAGGGATTCTGTGTTCTGCTCCAGCAGAGCTTTCAGGAGGGTCTACTGACTTCTGATCTGAGGCAGGGTGGAACTGATTATATAGATTTCAGACATATTGATATTAGTCACTTGCTCCCTACCATGCCCTAGATCTCCATGCTCTAGGTTTTTGTGATCATGGCATTATTTTTTTGGATCTAAAGCTTCTTAAAAAGTCAAATCTTTGGGGCTTCCCTGGTGGCGCAGTGGTTGGGAGTCCGCCTGCTGATGCAGGGGACATGGGTTCGTGCCCCGGGAAGATCCCACATGCCGTGGAGCGGCTGGGCCCTTGAGCCATGGCCGGTGGACCTGCGCGTCTGGAGCCTGTGCTCCACAACAGGAGAGGCCCGCGTACCGCACAAAAAAAAAAAAAAAAAGTCAAATACTTAAGCAATCTCATCTTAAGCTATTTTTATGTCTATTTCTACCTCCAACCAAGATGAAGTAAAAATGAATAGTTGCCCTCCCTCCTTAAACAACCAAAAAAACAAAGTATACAGTTTTAGACATTGGAAAATAGGCAGTAAAAGACAGAGTCCCCAACGGAGAAGAAGCAAACAAAGGGAGCCCTATGGTTGTCCTAGATTGATGCCTAGAAAGAGTTTCCTGGACAAAGAACAGAGGTAGGAGTCCCAGGCAAAGGGGTCTCCCTGAGTTGAGGAGATAGAGTTGGGAGTTTGGGAAGCCCAAGACAGCTAGAGTTCACAGAGCAAAGTATCAAAGAAAACAGACCTGCATACAGAAAGAGCTCCAGAGCTCTGCAGAGGGTTCCCATTGATTCTTTGGCTGAATACTGATTAGTGCTTACATATGAGGAAACTAGCTGAGACAGGACAAAGACCCACTGGAAAAGAGCAGGAGAAACAACTTCCAAAGTTCATACAGGGCTGGGAATAGTTTGTGTCCTCCAAAATTAGAGTGGAGAAAACTGTAATATGTTGGGGTATCAGGAAGAGTATTCCAAAGAGTATTGCCAAATTAGCCCATGTGAAAGATTGCATGGTCCCACTTAATAAAGTTTAAAAGCAAGCCTCAAAATATCACACTGTTTGATCCTTAACCATCTCCCTGAACAAAGTACAAAAAAAGCATTTAAAGGAGTACAAAAAATTCAGCACCAAAAACATAAAATGTAAATGCTTAGCATCCAATGAATAACTATCAGACATACAAACAAACAAGAAAATACGATCCATGAGGATAAAAACCAGTCAATACACATAGACCCAGAAATGGTACAGATGAAAGAATTATTAAACAAAGACATTTAAACAACTATTACAGGACTTCCCTGGTGGTGCAATGGTTAAGAACCCGCCTGCTAACGCAGGGCATGCAGGTTCGAGCCCTGGTCTGGGAAGATCCCACATGCCATGGAGCAACTAAGCCCGTGAGCCACAACTACTGAGCCCTCGTGCCACAACTACTGAAGCCCGCACACCTTGAGCCTGTGCTCTGCAATAAGAGAAGTCACCACAATGAGAAGCCTGTACACCGCAACGAAGAGTAGCCCCTCCTCGCCGCAACTAGAGAAAGCCCACACACAGCAACAAAGACCCAACACAGCCAAAAAAAAAAAAAAAACTATTACATTCCATATACTCAAGAAGGTAGTGGAGATCATGGACAGGATAAGAGGAGATATAAAAGACATTTTTTAAAGATCCAAGTTGAACTTTTACAGATGAAAAATACATCTAAGATGAAAAAGTACAATCAAAAATATTAAGAGCAGATTAGACACTGTAGAAGAAAAGTTTAGTAAATAGTAATATGTATAACCATAGACATATTCTAAATGAAAAACAGAGAGAAAAATTATTGAAAAAATGACCAAAGTATAAATGAGCTGTGGAAGAACTTCAAGTAGTCTAATATATAAGTAATTTATGGCCATAAATGAGAGGAAAAGGGAAGAGGAAGAAAATGTAGAAAAAAATTTTTGAAGAAATGAATGTGAAGATTTTTTTTTTCAAAATTTGGTGAAAACTGTAGCCACAGACCCAAGAAGTTCAAAAGAAGAAACATTACCAAAAGTATACCAAGGCACATCAAAATCAGATTGCTTTGTCACAGCTTACTGTCTTACCCCTAGGTTCTTCATGACCTTTTTTTTTTCTTAGATTCCATATATATGGAATATACTTCACTCTGAGTGAAGTAAGTCAGAAAGGTCCATCCACCTCACTACAAATAACTCAATTTCGTTTCTTTTAATGGCTGAGTAATATTCCATTGTATATACGTGCCACATCTTCTTTATCCATTCATCTGTTGATGGACACTTAGGTTGCTTCCATGTCCTGGCTATTGTAAATAGAGCTGCAATGAACATATTGGTACATGACTCTTTTTGAATTATGGTTTGCTCAGGGAATATGCCCAGTAGTGGGAGAGTGGCATGGACATATATACACTACCAAACATAAAATAGATAGAGTGGGAAGCAGCCACATAGCACAGGGAGATCAGCTCAGTGGTTTGTGACCACCTAGAGGGGTGGGATGGGGAGGGTGGGAGGGAGGGAGACGCAAGAGGGAAGAGATATGGGAACATATGTATGTGTATAACTGATTCACTTTGTTATAAAGCAGAAACTAACACACCATTGTAAAGCAATTATACTCCAATAAAGATGTTTTAAAAAATCAGATTGCTTAAAACCCATGATAAAGCAAAAATCTTTAAAAAACCCAGATTAAAAAACAAAAAGACATATCACATATAGAGGAACAAAGGTAAAAATGATGGGAGATTTCTCTCTGAGTACAATATAAGCCAGAAGAAAGTGGAGCAACATCTTTAAAATACTGAAAGAAAAAAACTGTCAACCTAAAATTCTCTAAATATTTATACGTTAAACAACACACATATAAATAAACCATGGGTCAAAGAAGAAATCACAAGGGACCATATAAAATATTTTGAACTGAAATTTTAAAAACCCCAACATATCAAGGTGTATGAAATGCAGTGAAAACAACACTCAGAGAGAAATTTATAGCATTAAACACATACTGGAAAAGAAGAAGGTCTCAAATCAGTAACATAAGATTCTACCTTAAAAAACTAGAAAAAAGGTAAATTAAATCTAGTGTAAGAAGAAGAAAGCAAATAATAACAGTCTAAACCAATAAAATGAAAAAAGAGAAAAACAATAAATAAAATCAGTGAAACAAAAGCTTGTTCTTTGAGAATACAATCCACAATCAACAAACAATAAATGCTGGGGAGGGTGTGGAGAGAAGGGAATCCTCCTACACTGTTGGTGGGAATGTAAATTAGTGCAGCCACTATGAAAAACAGTATGGAAGTTCCTTAAGAAACTAAAAACAGAGCTACCATATGATCCTGCAATCCCATTCTTGGGCATATAACCAGAGAAAAACATGGTCCGAAAGGGTACATGCACCCCAGTGTTCATTGCAGCACTGTTTACAAGCCAAGACATGGAAGCAACCTAAATGTCCATCGACAGAAGAATGGATAAAGAAGATGTGGTACATATATACAATGGAATATTACTCAGCCATTAAAAAGATGAAATAATGCCATTTGCAGCAACATGGATGGACCTAGAGATTGTCATAATGAGTGAAGTAAGACAGAGAAAGAGAAATATCGCATGATATTGCTTATATGTGGAATGTTAAAAAAAAGATACAAATGAACTTATTTACAAAACAGAAATAGACTCACAGACTTAGAGAATGAACTTATGGTTACCAGGAAGGAAGGGTTGAGGGGGAGGGATAGTTAGGGAGTCTGGGATTGGCATGTACACACTGCTATATTTAAAATGGATAACCAACAAGGACCTACTGTACAGCACAGGGAACTCTGCTCAATATTCTGTAACAACCTAATTGGGAAAAGAATTTGAAAAAGAAGAGATACATGTATATGTATAACTGAATCACTTTGTTGTACACCTGAAACTAACACAACATTGTTAGTCAACTTTATTCTAATATAAAATAAGAAGTTAAAAACAGAAACACAAAACTTCTCACTACCCTCTCCAGGTTGGGACACACAGTTTTGAGGGCATTAGCCTGCTGTGGCCTCCTTTGCCTGGCAAAGCAATAAAGCTATTCTTTTCTACTTCACCCATAAATAAATACCTGATACTTTAAAATAAATAAATATCTGATATTAATCAATACATGACATATAAAAAATTTTAAAAACCAATAAAATAAAAAAGAGTAACAATAAATAAAATCAATGAAACAAAACTTGTTCTTTGAGAATATCAGTAAAACTCATAAACTTCTACACAGATTGATCATGACCAAAAAAAAGAGAGAAGACACAAATAACCAATATCAGAATGAGAGAGTGGATATCAAAATAGATCTTATAGAATTAAAAGGATAATAAAGGAATATTATGACCAACTTCATGCCAATTGATTCAGCAACTTAGATGAAATGGTACAAATTTCTTTTAAAAGGCATAATCTACTGAAGCTCTCTCAAAAAGAAGTAGATAATCTGAATAGTCTTAAACCTATTAAAGAAACTGTATTTGTAACTAAAAATCTTTCCATGCAGAAAACTCCAAACTGGCAAATTCTACTGAACATTTAAGGAAGAAATAACACCAATTCTACACAAAATCTTCTTTTAAAAAAAATTGAAGAAAAGTAGGAAGGAAGAATATGAATGTGTTACCTTACATGGCAAAAGGGACTTTGTAGAAGTGATTAAACTAAGGATCTTAGGATGGAGAGATTATCCTGCATTATCCTGGTGGACCCAATGTAATCATAAGAGAGAGTCCTTATAAGTGAAAGAGAGAGGCAGGAGACTTAGAATGAGAGAGAGATTAGAAGATACTACACTTCTGGCTTTGAAGATGAAAGAAGGCGCTGTGAGCCAAGGAACTCAGGCAGCCTCTGGAAGCCAGAAAAGGCAAGGAAACTGGTTCTCCCCTAGAGTCTCCAGAAGGAAGTCAGCCCTGCCAACACCTTGATTTTCATCCAGTAAGATTCAATTTGGACTTTGGATTTCCAGAACTGTATAATAATAAATTTTTGTTGTATTAAGCCATTAAATCTGTGTTAATTTGTTCAGCAGCAATAAAAATCTAATACTATAAAGAGGGAACACTTTCAACTTATTCTATGAAGCCTGCATTATCTCAATAGCAAAACCAGACCATGACATTACAATAAAGAAATCACAGAATATAAACACTAAATGTCATTACCACATTTTAGCAAACCCAATCTAACAATATATAAAGGAGATAATGCATCATGACTAAATGGGGTTTAACCCAGGAAAGCTGTTACGGTTTAATATTCCATTGCTTTTGCAACCTGCTCCAAACTCCTTTAAAAGGCCTGGCCTCAGGGCTTCCCTGATGGCGCAGTGGTTGAGAGTCCGCCTGCCGATTCAGGGAACACGGGTTCGTGCCCCGGTCCGGGAAGATCCCACATGCCATGGAGCGGCTAGGCCCGTGAGCCATGGCCGCCGAGACTGTGCATCCGGAGCCTGTGCTCCGCAATGGGAGAGGCTACAACAGTGAGAGGCCTGCGTACCGCAAAAAAAAAAAAAAAAAAAAAAAAAAGACCTGGCCTCCAGCAACCCATCCTATATCATCTTCCATCTTTCCCTATTCCATCCCTAACTTAGGATTTATCTGCATCAGCCTCTCTCCATTTCCTAAATATATATTACCTCCATACGCTCATGCCTTTGCCCATGCTATTCCCCTAAAAACACTGTCCTCTCTTGTTCTCTCAATGGGGAACACTTATTCACCCTTCACATCCTAGAAGAGATAACTTCTTCTGTTCTGAGAAAACTTCCCCTTCTACCTCAAGCTCCTCATCCCCATCTTTCCTATCTCTCCCACACCATGCTATTAGGACTTTTATTATAGGACTTCACCTTCTATTATATTATTTCTTTCTTCCTAGACTGTGAGTTCTACCAGGGCAAGAATGGCATCCAATTCACCTTTGAATCCTCAATGGCTAGCACAGTGCCTGCCATGGGGGAGACCCTTCATAAATTATTGGTCAATAAACATCTTAGTGGAGAATAGTTGACAGTCACTTGAGACAGAGCCTAGTGTTTTACAGGACAGAGGCAATTAATCCAAAAGGAAGAAAGGATCCTCAGAAGGGCTTGGAAGCTTTCCAAAAGCAAACACATCATCCTTTCCACTCAACTTTACATCATCTGGCTTACATGTGTTCAGAGTTCTACCATGTCCAAGCATTTATACATATAATATTCTATTTGAGGGCAATGGGGAAGATGTGATTAACCCTATTTTTCTGATGAAGAAACCGAATCTCAGGAGGGTAAATTATTCACCCATATTTATGGTATGAGATAGTGGAAGAGCATTAAGATCCACTCCCTGCCTGGCTGACAGTTCCCTACTCTGACTAGTCCTTTGAGCATATGCCACAGTTGTCTACCCCTGCCTGAAGGAAGTAAAAATTAATAGGGCCTTTGTGCTGGACTCTATGCATCCTATCTGTATTTCTGAATTGCTTGTCCTCTGGATGACTCCCCAGCCCTGTACCATGCTCCTCTGACCTCCAGACATTCTAGGCATTGCTTTCACCTCCAACAAAGCACTCAGCTTCCTTTACTTCTCTTCTCAAAACACTAATAAAAATGGAAAAGAGAATGTTTGAACTGAGGTTTAATAGGTACAGCCAGACAGGCCAACAGCCCAGTGAGCCTTTCCCATTTTACATCTTAGAAATCATCTAATCTCCCAGACACAGCCTTCCAGTTCCATGATGATGGTGTCTTCCACCTTGAGAGTGTTGGGGGTCACTGCCCCAGTCTAATGTGCCTGGGGGTGATCCCTTTATGCCTGTCTGACATGTATTTTATCACATTTATTTCCCCATTCTGTCTTCTGGTTTTATAATTTCTGCTTATATATCTGCTTTACACACTCTGCTCAATTGTCTCCACATCCCCCTGAAATTTGGGTAAAGTAGACAAAATCTCTTTTGCTTTTGCCTCTACTCCTTACCTTGAGAATTTCCTTTAGATCACCTCTTTTCAGGTCCCATTACTCTCTGTCATCTGGAAAAGGAGCTGAATTCCCTCCCATTGATCATTTTTTCATTTGTTTGTCATATTTTAATTTCTTCCTCTTTGAGGAGGAAATTGCTCAATCTCTTTATACCTTTGCAAAATTTTGCATTTATTTTTGTTATTATCATAGATACAATAGCATGCTTAGAAAGATGCTGTCCTTAACCTAAATGCCCATCAACAGACGAATGGATAAAGAAGATGTGGTACATATATACAATGGAATATTACTCAGCCATAAAAAGGAACGAAATTGGGTCATTTCTTGAGACGTGAATGGATCTAGAGACTGTCATACAGAGTGAAGTAAATCAGAAAGAGAAAAACAAATATCGTATATTAACGTATATATGTGGAACCTAGAAAAATGGTACAGATGAACTGGTTTGCAGGGAAGAAATAGAGACACAGATGTAGAGAACAAACGTATGGATGCCAAGGGGGAAAAGTGGTGGGAGGGGAGTGGTGTGATGAATTGAGAGATTGGGATTGACATATATACACTAATAGGTATAAAATGGATAACTAATAAGAACCCGCTGTATAAATAAATAAATAGAAAGAAAGATGCTGTCCTTATGGTGTGGACACTGGTCTCCAACAACCAAGAAAAACAAACAATAACTTTGTGTAATGCTTTCCAGCATGCAAATTGAGTCACAAAATCTGAGGACACAGCAGAGAGGGCTTTAAGCCCCCTAAAATAGTAATAGTAATAACAATATCTGACAAAGTAATAAACTTTCACATACATGCACTATCCAACTGATGGCCCTCCTCAACCCTTAATAACCATATAAGGTAAACAGGGCAGGGAAGTTTCCAGCAATAATAAAAAAGAATTACTGACTCCAATGGTATGTACTCACAAAGATTTCTGTCCTTGTGTTTTGTTTGTTTTTGCCTTTTTTCCTGTGACCTGGTGTACTCAGGTCTTTCTTCTCCTTGAGAAAGAAGGATTGGATTGGCTCAAATGCTTACCTATGAATTCAGAAAATTAATTCACTTTTCCAAGGTTTCTGTCAATTCCAGGAGGCTTATGTCTTATGTGTCTGACTCTGACTTCATGTCACTTCTCAACTCTTGGTCTCATTCTAAGTCATACAGTTGTTTGCCCTTTAAATGACCCAGACATGGAACTCAGCCCTATTCTTTAATTTACACACACACACACATACACACACACACACACACACACACACACACAATGCCTTTGTAAATAAGGAAGACTGTATTAAAGGTTTGTGGACAAAGAGGAGTGGGTTGTTTTTTGTGGGTTTTTTTGCGGTACGCAGGCTTCTCGCTGTTGTGGCCTCTCCTGTTGTGGAGCACAGGCTCCGGGCGCACAGGCTCAGCGGCCATGGCTCACTGGCCCAGCCGCTCTGCGGCATGTGGGATCCTCCCGTACCAGGGCATGAACCCATGTCCCCTGCATCGGCAGGCGGACTCTCAACCAGTGCACCACCAGGGAAGCCCGGAGTGGGTTTTTTTATGGGAAAAAATAATACAAACCTTCTAAAACTGGACATTAGATTTCCCTGTTCTAATGGGTAGATCTTCCTACCAATTTGGGCAGGCCACCTGCAATCCCTTCCCCTGTCTTCTCTTTCCTCCACTCTCTTCCCATCTCCCAAATTCATATTCCTTTCTATGGGAATACAAACTACCATCTTTTTACCAGGTCTCAAGTTCCTGTTGTCAAATTCTCATCTTTTGTCCCGAGCAGTACATCAAGGTGTTTCACAAAACAAAAACAGGAGGAAATCTGGAGATAGCTACAGAGATCATCTCTTTGAATTACAAATACAAACAAGGAAACTGAGGCTCAAAGGCTTTATGTGACTGCCTGACACTAGAAAGTTGATATCACTTCCAATCCTCTGTCAGGTGGAAGACACAAAGCCTCAGAGATATAACTTCCCAATAAAGCTCCTAGTGACAGACTGTGGGCCTCTTTTAAGATGCAATCAATTGTGCTTCAAACATTTTGGGGAGACAGCATGGCCTTCTCCACCAAGCTCCATGAGGTGTTTGTGAAATGAAATTGTGATGTGTGACCTGCTTGATACTTGCCTCATGTTGGTACCGGATTGTGGGTGTTGCCTCCAATTGCCTCAGGAAATGTAAACACTAATGTTATTTTGCTTCCACTGTGTGTGATACTTACTGAGCAATGCAGATAAAATTAGTTTCTGTTCCAGTAAATACCCAATTTAAAGAGTGTCTCTGTTTTTCTCCTTCCCTTTTACATTGTGTTTTTCCTATACTGTTCATTCCCTTTATTATAATGTGATTTGGTCTTGCTTTCCATTCATAGTTTCCAGCAGTAATAAAAATAAATACTTATTCCAAACGGTAAATGCTCACTAAGAGTTCTACCCTCATGTTGTATTTATTTAGCCAGGACTGAGCCCAGGGTTGCATTTTCTGAGTAAATACAGCACACATTAGAGCACCCCACACAATCAGTCCCTGGGGATCCACACTCCAGCTCCTCAAAACTTCCTGTGGTATCTCCAGACACATGTCCCCAACACAATTTGGATGGGGCAGTCCAGGAGGGGTAGGACTTGAAACTAAGGAGGAGATCCCAAAGCTGGTGCTGAGAGAAATGTGCCTCATCCCACAGGGACAGCATGGTGACAGGCAGGACTGGCCTCATCAGAACATTTAGTGGAATGATGTATGTGTCCTGGCAGGGGGCAAAGTGGGGCAAATCCAGGAGCAGCAAGAAGGAAGGCAGCATGAGAGGAGTCCATGAGCAAGTATCAGGGTTCAATCACCAAGGTGGAGTTTGGGGATCTCCTTCCCACCCAGGGGGCAAGGGAGTGTTGAGAGTGAGATAGGGCAATAACTCCCAAAGGACTGGGATACTGGGCAGGTTACCAAGATGAAGCCCTCACCTCATTCAACAAATATTTTGTGAACAACCACTATGTATCGGGCATTGTTTTGAAGGCTCGGGAAACAACAATGACAAAATTAAACATAGTTCCTACCCTCATGGAGCTTATAATCTAGCGAGGAAGACAGATCATAATTAAATAATCCCAGAATTTGACTCATGATATGTGCTGTGAGGAAAAGGTACAAGGGGCTTTAAGGATGCACAATAGTGAGGCTTCGCTGGGTCTCGGGGGTCAAAAGCATTGCTGAGGGAGTGGCATTTAGGTTGAGCTCTGAAGGATGAGCTGGCTACCTGAAAGACATTCACCAGAGAGAAAAGACCTCAAAGAAGACAGAAATCAGGATGTGCTGAGCAGTCCTGCATTCAATAAGTATTTATTAAGTACCCACTATATGCTGGCATTTGGGATACATTAGCGAACAAAAAGGCAAAGATCCCTGCCCTCATGGAGCTTATATGTTTGCAGAATGTGAAAGTGGAAAACACATAGGGTGAAAACTGGGCAATGCTAATCACCTCCATGTGGCCAGATGTAAATGGGAGAGCTTGGAGATTAGGCTGCAGGGTAGGAGGGGGCCAGACTACAAAGACTTTTTCATCACTCAGAGGAGAATTAGATCACAAGGAGCCCACTTCCCTGGATTCTGCAAAGACAAGGGCAGCATCTTACTCATCTTTGTAACTCCAGCACTTAATACAGTGCCTGACAGATGACAGCTGCTCAGCACATGAATGAATGAATGACCTTAGACAGGCCAGTGAACAATGAGAAGCACATTTTAGAAAGATAATCTTTGGTGGGAGGGAGATAAATTAGAAGTTTGGGATTAACATATACACACTACTGTGTATAAAATAGATAAACAACAAGGACCTACTATATAGCACAGGAAACTATATGCAATGTCTTGTAATAACCTATAATGGAAAAGAATATGAAAAGTATATATATATATTCTTTTTCAGATCACTTTGCTGTACACCTGAAGCTAACAGAACATTGTAAATTAACTACACTTCCATTTTTAAAAAGAGATTGAAAAAAAAAGATAATCGTGTAATACAGAAGATGGGATTGATACAAAGAGACCAGCTAGAAGGAATTGCAATTGTCTAGATCGGTAGCTGTCATATGGGTTTGCCTGTTTATTTATAAATTGTATACCTCAGTATCACAATACTGATATAGTCATTACTAAAACACACATAAAAATGGAATTTTATTATTTTCTTCCACTGCTCCAGTGGAGATTGTTTTGGAAACCAGTGCTCTGGATAATGAGGATTGAGTAGTGAAAGAGGCAAAGGAGATGGAGATGGAGAGGGGTGTGTTTGAGGACAAATGGGGGTCTGTATCCCACACAGCACAAGAGCTGGACAGCGGCCAGCCCTGACGAGAAGGAACATACATGGATAGAAAACAGCGCTGAATTGCTGCTCCAACAAATTCTACTGTCTGACCCACGTGGAGGAATCTGGTCAAACACACCTCATCCAGGATTAGTTGGTGTTTGGTAGGATAACCTGAGGGTGCAGTAAGAAGGGAGAAGAAGGGAAGGTGTCTAGAAGAAATGTGGTTGAGGCCAAAGCAAATCCAGAGAAGGTAACTGCCTTCTGCCGAGGGTGTTTACTGACCCGGATCTACCTGTGAGTGGAAATCTCACCTGGGGCCTCAAGCTGTGAAATCAATTTACAGTTTATTCCCTCTACTCATGAAGCCAAAACAGAAAATGGAGGGCAATAGCCAGAAGGCCCATCCACGCTGATGATTCATCCACTCTGGAAAGTCTTATAGGCAGAAATAGTATTTTCTCTGTCTGCCCAGACTCACACTACCCATCACCTACCCTGGCAATGATGATCACTGCCATTTAATGAGTATACACCATGTGCCAGGCATTGACTTAGGAAATTTACACTTAGTTAATGCTCACAGCAGCCCCGTGAAGGAGACATTGTGCTCTCCCTGTCCTCATGCTGTAGATAAGGAAAATGAGGATTAGAGATGACATTGTACCACCGGTACTTGTCCAAACTGAGATTAGAACCCAGGTATGTCTGACTCCAACTGCATTAGCTTTTCACTATACCTGTCTCTGCCTCATGTAGTTACTGGGAGCTGTGGGCTCTGGTCCTAGCCTCCCTTTTTGACCTTATCAATCCCCATGCCTGCCCGCCCAGGTGCTATGCTCTGCCACACTAAACTTCCTGCTGCTCCCTTATACACCATCTTCTTCATCATGCTTCTCAACTTGAATGCCAATGCTGTGGGTCCACAGACCAAATTTTGAATAATAAGGACCTAGAAATTCACTACAAATGCAGAATCTCATTTCTGCCCCACCTCAGACCTACTGAATCAGAATCTTTAATAAGATTCCCAGGGGCTTTATATGTGCATTATAATTTAAGAAGCATTGGTCTCAACCTGAAATACCCTTTCTTTTGTTCTGCACCAGACCACCCTTTACTCTTGAGCATTTACTATGTGCTAGGCACTGTGCTTAGAACTGAAGACACAAAGTCAAATTAAATATGAGGCACAAATTTAAGATGATGATAATGTATCCATGAGAAAGACATGTAAATAAATAGTATTTTTTAAAGGGTGAGTGCTATGAACAAGGTAAGGGTAAGAACAGGATGTAGTATTTTCCATACCTCACTATCTCTAAGCACCATCATTATACCAGATACCAAGAAAAGGTCAATGATATTTCTGTAAGAAAGTAAAGGGGGGAAGGTAAGACATAGAAAGGGAAGGAAAGATAAATGATAGAAAGAATTGCACTAAACTATAATTTCTAGGGACTTCCCTGGAGGTCCAGTGGTTAGGACTCTGTACTTCCACTGCAGGGGGCATGGGCTTGATCCCTGGTCTGGAAGATCCAGCAAGCCACTCAGCGCAGCCTAAAAAAGACAAATAAATAAAATAAACTATAATTTCTAAACTGACAACTCAAACAAGATATACCCATCAGTGACTTCCCCAAGGGTCATCTTCACTTGAACACTTGGATACCCTGATAACAAGATCACTGTAGCCCCCAATCCACCAAACTCTCCTTTACTCATGTGATTCATTTGGACAATCGTGTTATCATTCAGTAAACAATTAGCCTAGAAATCTGGATTTACCCTTGACTCTTCCTTCTCCTTTGATCTTTCTATAAAGCTATTAAAAACTGCTATTATTCTATTCATTCATGTATTAGTTACTCAGTGTCCAAGGAATGTTCTGAGTAGGAGGTCAGGGGTTGAAAAGATCATTTCTAGCTGAAGTGCTTGCAGAATTTCTCATGACAGTGAGGAGGTCACAGCGTGTGGTCAGACAGAGATCTGAATCCTGGCCCAGCCAGTTGCTAATTGTGATGTTAGGGCAGTCCCCTATTCTCTTTGCACCACTGTCTGTAAAAGAGGATAACAATATTACCTCACAGACTTAGGTAAGGAATCAATGAGACATACACCATTGCTATTATTATCATTGTCATGGAGCAGGGTGGGATATGAACATGCAGTTGACGACATAGCTTAAACAAAGAGAAGAGGAAAGGATGGAGACCTGTTAAGGGAATGGTGAGCCATCTGCTTGGCCTGAGGCCCAGGGTATAATAGAAGCAGAGGGAAAAAAGGCTAGAACAGCTGCTTGGGGTCCCATCATGGTGTACTTCACTACTACGTCAAGAGATCTGTGGTGAATTTGATAGTAACGAAAAAAACTGAACGTTTCTACAATAGGGGGAATCATGATAAAAATTTGCTCTGCCTTGATGTGTGGGAAGAGAATGGCAAAGATAGAGATGGAAGAACCTTCAGGTAGAAACAGGGTAGTTAAGATTGGTTCAAAATGGTGGAGTAGAAGGACATGTGCTCACTCCCTCTTGCGAGAGCCCCAGAATCACAACAAACTGCTGAACTATCATCGACAGGAAGACACTGGAACTCACAAAAAAAGATACCCCACATCCAAATACAACGGAGAAGCCACAATGAGATGGTAGGAGGGAAACAATCACAATAAAATCAAATCCCATAACTGCTGGGTGGGTGACTCACAAACTGGAGAACACTTATACCACAGAAGTCCACCCACTGGAGTGAAGGTTCTGAGCCCCATGTCAGGCTTCCCAACCTGGGGGTCCAGCAACAGGAGGAGGAATTCCTAGAGAATCAGATTTTGAAGGCTAGTGGAATTTGTTTGCAGGATTTCAACAGGACTGGGAGAGAGAGAGACTCCACTCTTGGAGAGCACACACAAAGTAAGTGTGCACATCAGGACTCAGGGGAAGGAGAAGTGACCCCCATAGGAGACTGAACCAGACCTACCTGCCAGTGTTGGAGGGTCTCCTGCAGAGGCAGGGGTGGCTGTGGCTCACCGCAGGAACAAGGACACTGCCAGCAGAAGTTATGGGAAGTACTCCTTGTCATGAGCCCTCCCAGAGTCCCCCATTAGCCCCACCAAAAAGCCAAATAAGCTCCAGTGCTGGGTCACCTCAAGGCAAATAACCAAATGTGAGGGAACCCAGCCCCACCCATCAGCATACAAGTGGATTAAAGTTTTACTGAGCTCTGCCCACCAGAGCAACACCCAGATCTACCCACCACCAGTCTGTCCCATAATGAAGCTTGCACAAGCCTCTTAGATAGCCTCATCCATGACAGGGCAGACAGCAGAAGCAAGAAGAACTACAATTCTACAGCCTATGGAATGAAAATCACATTCACAGAAAGATAGGCAGAATGAAAAGGCAGAGGGCTATGTACCAGATGAAGGAACAAACTAAAACCCCAGGAAAACAACTAAATGAAGTGGAGATAGGCAAACTTCTAGAAAAAGAATTCAGAATAATGATAGTGAAGATGACCCAGGACCTCGGAAAAAGAATGGAGGCAAAGATTGAGAAGATGCAAGAAATATTTAACAAAGACCTAGAAGAATTAAAGAACAAATAAACAGAGATGAAAAATACAATAACTGAAACAAAAAATGCACTAGAAGGAATCAATAGCAGAATAACTGAGGCAGAAGAACAGATAAGTGACCTGAAAGACAGAATGGTAGAATTCACTGCCATGGAACAGAATAAAGAAAAAAGAATGAAAAGAAATGAAGAAAGCCTAAGAGACTTCTGGGACAACATTAAATGCACTAGCATTTGCATTATAGGGGTCCCAGAAGGAAAAGAGAGAGAGAAAGTACCCGAAAAAATATTTGAAGGGATTATAGTTGAAAACTTCCCTAACATGGGAAAGGAAATAGCCACCCAAGTCCAGGAAGTACAGAGAGTCCCAGGCAGGATAAACCCAAGGAGAAACAAACCAAGACACATAGTAATCAAACTGACAAAAATTAAAGACAAAGAAAAATTATTGAAAGCAACAGGGAAAAAAAACAAATAACATACAAGGGAACTCCCATAAGGTTAACAGCTGATTTCTCAGCAGAATCTCTACAAGCCAGAGGGGACTGGCATGATATGTTTAAAGTGATGAAAGGGAAGAACCTACAACCAAAATTACTCTACCTGACAAGAATCGCATTCAGATTTGAAGGAGAAATCAAAAGCTTTACAGACAAGCAAAACCTAAGAAAATTCAACACCACGAAACCAGCTCTACCACAAATGCTAAAGGAACTTCTCTAAGTGGGAAACACAAGAGAAGAAAAGGACCTACAAAAACAAACCCATAACAATTAAGAAAATGGTAATAGGAACATACATACTGATAATTACCTTAAATGTGAATGGATTAAATGTTCCAACCAAAAGACACAGGCTCACTGAATGGATACAAAAACAAGACCCATCTATATGCTGTCTACAAGAGACCCACTTCAGACCTAGGAACACATAGACTGAAAGTGAGGGGATGGAAAAAGATATTCCATGCAAATGGAAGTCAAAAGGAAGCTGGAGTAGCAGTACTCATATCAGATAAAATAGACTTTAAAATAAAGAATGTTACAAGAGACAAGGAAGGACACTACATAATGATCAAGATATCAATCCAAGAAGAAGATATAACAGTTATAAATATATATGTACCCGACATAGGAGCACCTCAATAAGGCAACTGCTAACAGCTGTAAAAGACGAAATCGACAGTAACACAATAATAGTGGGGGACTTTAACACCTCACTTACACCAATGGACAGATCATCCAGACAGGAAATTAAATAAGGAAACACAAGCATTAAATGACACAATAGACCAGATAGATTTAATTGATATTTATAGGACATTACATCCAAAAACAGCAGATTATACTTTCTTCTCAAGTGCACATGGAACATTCTCTAGGATAGATCACATCTTTGGTCAAAAATCAAGCCTTGGTAAATTTAAGAAAATTGAAATCATATCAAGCATCTTTTCCGACCACAACGCTATGAGATTAGAAATCAATTACAGGGACAAAAAACATAAAAAACACAAACACATGGAGGCTAAACAATATGTTACTAAATAACCAAGAGATCACTGAATAAATCAAAGAAGAAATCAAAAATTCCCTAGAGACAAATTACAATGGAAACACGACGATCCAAAACCTATGGGATGCAGCAAAAGCAGTACTAAGAGGGAAGTTTATAGCAATATAATCCTACTCCAAGAAACAAGAAAAATCTCAAATACACAATCTAACCTTACACCTAAAGGAACTAGAGAAAGAAGAACAAACAAAACCCAAAGTTAGTAGAAGGAAAGAAATCATAAAGATCAGAGCAGAAATAAATGAAATAGAAACAAAGAAAACAATAGCAAAGATCAATAAAACTAAAAGGTGGTACTTTGAGAAGATAAACAAAATTGATGAACCTTTAGCCAGACTCATGAGGAAAAAGAGGGAGAGGACTCAAATCAATAAAACTAGAAATGAAAAAGGAGAAGTTACAACAGGTACCACAGAAATACAAAACATCATAAGAGACTGCTACAAGCAACTCTATACCATAAAATGGACAACCTGGAAGAAATGGACAAATTCTTAGAAAGGGATAACCTTCCAAGACTGAACCAGGAAGAAATAGAAAATATGAACAGACCACTCACAAGTAATGAAATTGAAACTGTGATTAAAAATCTTCCAACAAACAGAAGTCCAGGACCAGATGGCTTCACAGGTGAATTCCATCAAACATTTAGAGAGGAGCTAACACCCATTCTTCTCAAACTCTTCCAAAAATTTGTAAAGGAAGGAACACCCCCAAACTCATTCTGTGGGGCCACCATCACCCTGATAACAAAACCAGAAAGAGATACTACAAGCAAAGAAAATTACAGACCAATAACATTGATAAATATAGATGCAAAAATCCTCATCAAAATACTAGCAAACAGAATCCAACAGCACATTAAAAGGATCATACACCATAATCAAGTGGGATTTATCCCAGGGATGCAAGGATTCTTCAATATATGCAAATCAATGTGATACACCATATTAACAAATTGAAGAATAAAAACCATACGATCATCTCAATAGATGCAGAAAAAGCTTTTGACAAAATTCAACACCAATTTATGATAAATACTTTCCAGAAAGTGGGCACAGAGGGAACCTACCTCAACATAATAAAGACCATATATGACAAACCCACAGCAAACATCATTCTCAATGGTGAAAAACTGAAAGCATTTCCTCTAAGATCCGGAACAAGACAAGGATGTTCACTCTTGCCACTATCTTTCAACACAGTTTTGGAAGTCCTAGCCACGGCAATCTGAGAAGAAAAAGAAAGAAAAGGAATACAAATTGGAAAAGAAGAATTAAAACTCTCACTTTTTACATATGATATGATACTATACATAGATTATCCTAAAGATGCCACCAGAAAACTACTAGAGCTAATCAATGAATTTGGTAAAGTTGCAGGATACAAAATTAATGCACAGAAATCTCTTGTATTCCTATACACTAACAACAAAAGATCAGAAAGAGAAATTAAGGAAATAATCCCATTCACCATTTCAATAAAAAGAATAAAATACCTAGGAGTAAACCTACCTAAGGAGGTAAAAGACCTATACTCAGAACATATAAGACACTGGTGAAAGAAATCAAAAATGACACAAACAGATAGAGAGATATACCATATTCTTGGACTGGAAGAATTAATATTGTGAAAATGACTATACTACCCAAAGCAATCTACAGATTCAATTCAATCCCTATCAAATTACCAGTGGCATTTTTTACAGAACTAGAACAAAAAATCTTAAAACTTTGTATGGAGACACAAAATACCCCGAATAGCTAAAGCAGTCTTCAGGGGAAAAAAACGGAGCTGAAGGAATCAGACTCCCTGACTTTAGACTATATTAAAAAGCTACAGTAATGAAGACAATATGGTACTGGCACAAAAACAGAAATGTAGATCAATGGAACAGGATAGAAAGCCCAGAGATAAATCCATGCACCTATGGTCAACTAATCTATGACAAAGGAGGCAAGGATATACAGTGGAGAAAAGACAGCTTCTTCAATAAGTGGTGCTGGGAAAACTGGACAGCTACATGTAAAAGAATGAAATTAGAACACTCCCTAACACCATACACAAAAATAAACTCAAAATGGATTAGAGACCTAAATGTAAGACCGGACACTATAAAACTTTTAGAGGAAAACATAGGAAGAACACTCTTCGACATAAATTACAGCGAGATCTTTTTTGATCCACCTCCTAGAGTAATGGAAATAAAAACAAAAATAAACAAATGGGACCTCATGAAACTTCAAAGTTTTTGCACAGAAAAGGAAACCATAAACAAGATGAAAAGACAACCCTCAGAATGGGAGAAAATATTTGCAAATAAATCAACAGACAAAGGATTAATCTCCAAAATATATAAACAGCTCATGCAGCTTAATATTTAAAAAAAACCCCAATCCAAAAATGGGCAGAAGACCTAAATAGACATTTCTCCAAAGAAAACATACAGATGGCCAAGAAGCACATGAAAAGTTGCTCAACATCACTAATTATTAGAGAAATGCAAATCAAAATTACAATGAGGTATCACCTCACACCAGTTAGAATGGGCATCATCAGAAAATCTGCAAACAACAAATGCTGGAGAGGGTGTGGAGAAAAGGGAACTCTCTTGCACTGTTGGTGGGAAGGTAAGTTGATGCAGCCACTATGGAAAACAGTATGGAGGTTCTTTAAAAAGCTAAAAATAGAATTACCATATGATCCAGCAATCCCACTACTGGGCATATACCCAGAGGAAGCCATAATTCAAAAAGACACATGCGCCTCAGTGTTCATTGCAGCACTGTTTACAGTAGCCAGGTCATGGAAGCAACCTAAATGCCCATCGACAGACGAATGGATAAAGAAGATGTGGTACATATATACAATGGAATATTACTCAGGTATAAAAAGGAACAAAATTGGGTCATTTGTAGAGATGTGGATGGACCTAGAGACTGTCATACAGAGTGAAGTAAGTCAGAAAGAGAAAAACAAATATCATATATTAACACATATATGTGGAATCTAGAAAAATGGTACAGATGAACTGGTTTGCAAGTTTGTACAGAACAAACATGTGTACACCAAGGGGGGAAAGTGGGTGGGGGGATAGGATTAATTGGGAGATTGGGATTGACATATATACATTACTAAGTATAAAATAGATAGCTAATAAGAACCTGCTGTATAAAGTAAGTCAGAAAGAGAAAAACAAATACCATATACTAACACATATATATGGAATCTAAAAAAAAAAAGTTGGTCATGAAGAACCTAGGGGCAGGATGAGAATAAAAATGCAGAGCTACTAGAGAATGGACTTGAGGACATGGGGAGGGGGAAGGGTAAGCTGGGACAAAGTGAGAGAGTGGCATGGACATATATACACTACCAAACATAAAATAGATAGCTAGTGGGAAGCAGCTGCATAGCACAGGGAGATCAGCTCGGTGCTTTGTGACAACCTAGAGGGGTGGGATAGGGAGAGTGAGAGGGAGAGAGACCCAAAAGGGAAGAGATATGGGGATATATGTATATGTATTGCTGATTTACTTTGTTATAAAGCAGAAACTAACACACCATTGTAAAGCAATTTTACTCCAATAAAGATGTTTAAAAAAAGAACCTGAACCTGCTGTATAAAAAATTCAAAAATAAAATTCAAAAATTCAAACAAAACTGAACACAAAAAATAAAATAAAAATAAAAAGAAACAGGGTAGCCAGGAGGCGACACTGGATTGCTGGAAGAGAGGTATCAACTCACTGAGATGAAGAAACTGGCAGTATGTCCTAACGGAAACATCCAGTAGTAGGCAGATGGACATGCTAGCCTTGGGTTCAGGAAATGTTTGGGCTGGAGGGACAGACTTGGAAGACATCATAGAAAATAATAGTTAAAACCAATATCAACGTTTTATGCCCTGCAGGAGTTCAGACAGGGGAGGAGGGACCCTCAGAAAATACTACACTGGGGGAACCAGGGAAAGCAAGGGGAATCAGAGAAGCCAAGAGGAGAACTGGGATTTGCAGAATCATGGAATTAAAAGAAGAGCATCAAGTCCTGCAGATAAAGACTAAGAAAAGGACTCTGTGGCAGAGACAGGCATGAGTGACCTTCAACAGGACAGCTCACAGACTAGGGCATTCTTGGTAGTCTCTGCAGCCTATTGTAATGTGAGGCTGGTGGGAAAAGCTTGAGAAATATTGGCTACATGAAGCAGCTGCCATACCTTGGGCTCAACACATTTAGCAAAGCAGTCAGAGTCCATTGCCAGGGTCCACCTCCTGTAGAGCTTCTTAGCCTAGCCTGGAAGGGAAATTGGTTACTTTGACTTGAAGTGGTCGTTGGAGGAGTTCACCCCAAAAAGAGTTGTTTCTTTAATCCTGTTCTCTTGGTCATTAAGGATTCATTTAACCCCTTGCCTGCCTTCAGACCATTATAAGCGAGATAGAAATTATCTCCTTTTTTAGCAGTTCTGGAGGTAATTTCCCAACAAATTTGGTAGTCTGTTCTACAGTTTCTGAAAACCCTTGCCAAAGTCAACTAGAAAATAGGCCTTTGTGGCCCAAAGATTCTAAAATGCTCACTTGACAAATTGAGTAATAAGTCAACTGATAGGAAAAATAAAGTCAGAGATTGCCCTGCTTCTGGAAAGATGGAGCATGGGGTCATTGGAGGCTGAGGGAATGGATTGTAAAGGGGGTGCAGAGGCCAGCATCCTGCAAAGTGTGCTCTAGGGCTCTAACTCAGGGATCTGAGGGGCTCTCTCATGCTCAAGAATATCACAGGCATGAAGTACAAAGGATTATTTGTGCTGTGCCCTGAGAATAAACTCAAATGAAGTTATTCACAAGGAATGATTGTCATCCAGGTCCTGTCATTGAAGTTTTTCCATTTCTTGGTGCCTAGAACTGATAACCCTTGAGAGGAGATTTAATGCTCAAAGACAAAGGGCATCACTTTTACATCCAGGAGGGACGCTGGGGGGAAAGACAGTGGGAAGACAAAAAGGTCCCATGCAAAAAGAAGTAGATTTTAAAAATATGCTCATTGTAGGTAAGTAGACAGAGCTTATAGTTAAGTTATGGAAAATAGTATTTTACCAGATTAAAAAATTAATTTAGTCATTAAAACATTTATTGAGCGGCTCCTAGGTGCCAGGCACTAGGCTGGACAACAGGGCATGATGACATATCCCCTTGAGGAGTGTACAGCCTATTGAAGGAGACAAGTGTGAGCAAACAACTGTGAAACAGCAGGAAAGGTGTTCACAGAGGCAGGTACAGGATGCTAATAGAGGCAGGGGAGACTTACTTCACCAGGAGAGAAAGAAACTTAAAAGAGCAGCACAGAGACATTGTACTTCTGAAGACTTTGGTTTGAGCTACATGTAGCGGCCCACTGGCATTTGCAGACTGAATGTTCATGGATGAAAATAGTCTCCATTGAGTGATCTGAAAGGTCCCTGTAGTGAGGTAATTTGCTGAGACACAAATCTGAATGGCCCGCTAGGAGGCCAGAGTGTACTTGCCAGCCACTGTTAGTGAATGAACCACACCCAACAACTGGCACTTGTGCCCCAGCACAGCTTAGCTCTTCTCATTGACATCTATGTAGTAATTCTCATACTTTGAATGACTTTTTTTTTCTTTGCAGAGTCAGAGGAATATGGAGTTAATAAGGTACAGATGTAATGAAGTAAAGAGTTTATTTTAATGGCAAAATTTATTTAAGTAGCTTTTGAAAATACCTTGGCGCCATATTTATAGAACCATTAAGAGTCTAAAAATGATCCCTTACATTTTTCAGTTACACTTTACTGCTTTTTATAGTGAAAATTATATGTCATGGTGACATTCATGATTCTCGATACTCATGAAGGTCATGGATGAATCGTCTGGGAATATCAAGGGTCCATGTCTGTGAATGATGAGTTATATTTTATTAGCACTCTACTGGACATAACATGGTCTCATTTTCAGTTTGAAAAGTAAGATATATTCTCCTTTATATGATTTTCCTATAATTTGGAAAAGGCTACTATTGCCCTTCCCTATTTATGCAGATGTACCATGTATTACCAGAAGACAAAGGATAATATTTATCTACAAAATTGCAGCCTGACAAGCAACTCAAATAAACAAAGATAATGCTTTTCTCTTGGTCTATTTCTTGGAACTTAATAACCACTTAAACTCAAACTCTGGCTCCCTCCCCAAAATACACTCCATGTACCTCAAACTTAACATGACAACACACAACCTCAATCTGCTTCCACTTCTGTCTCCTTGTTTTGGCTATTAGGATCACCTGTATTTAACTGAAGCTGGAAAACTCAGAGTTGACCAGACTCTTCCCCCAGCATCTCCTCAGTTACCAAGTAAATCAGTTTTACCTCTTAAATGACTCTCAAAAGCACTCAGGCCTCTCCAGTCCCATGGCACTGCTCTAGCTCAGGGCCAAATCATCTGTCATCACAATATCCTGACACAGTGCCTCTAACCTGTCCTTCTTCTATCCTCCAAATTGATAGAGAGTAATTTTTCTCAAAATGCAAATCTCGCATTCATTAGTTTCCACTGAAGATCAAAATATGGCCCCATCAATAGCTGGTTCCTGGCCAGTGAGTCTGATGCAAATGGTCTACAGATAACACTTGGAGAACTGCATTGACTGTGATCTGTTTATGTCCCTAAACATGCTGTGTTCTTTCATACTTCTGTGCATTTTTGCATTTGCCCAACTCTCGTCCTGCACTGCCCTTTCACTCTTCTCCTCTTAGTGAGCCTCTTATCAGACCTTCCAGCTCCAGTTCAAATGCCACTACTTCAAGAGAGCCACATGTAAATCTATCAGTGGCTCTCTTATCTGGGTTCCTGTGGCCCTGAATACACACTATTAAAGCATGTGTCATAGTTTACACGACAAACTGTTCACAAAGGTTATCTTCTCCAGTGATCCACAAGCTCTTGTCTTTGAATCCTAGTACTCAGCACAATGCTTGACTGCTTGGCTCCTGCCAGGCGGCCATTGTTTGCTGAATGAAAGGATCAGTGATTGAGATCGTTGGCTAAAATGGTAAAATGAGAGAAGCATATTATCAAAGGGCAAAACTGCTTTTTTGTTAACTCTAAAGTGAATCAAGGTACCAGGAAAGTTAAAATAAGGATGAAGAGTGCTTTTAGATCTCAACTGACTTTTAAATTACTCATCACATCTGTCCTAGCTAAAGACTAACTGTAGCCAGCCTCCTGTGCAGCCTGTTAAGTCAGAATATTTCACACTTGGACACCAGATCCAGCAAATGCTCAATGATCATGGAAGAAATACTTAAAGAGAAGCTATTGGCTTTGAAAATACAAATGTTAAAAAAAACTGCCCAATAAGACCATTTGCTAATTTTTTTTTCTGTTTGGCATTTTAGACCACAATATTAGACACAGGGCATCATACTGTACACGATGTCCAATATCTGTGGTGGCAGTTTCTACAGGACAATTACAGTGAGGCTTTTTCTGTTCACTCATTCATTCATTCACAGACAACTGCTGCACAGCTACTATGTGCCAGTCACCATGCCGTGCCCTGGACAAGCAAAGAAAAGAATAGGTCCTAAGATTCCAGGCTTTCTGTAGGCCAGATGGATTACTACAAACGGGTACCCTGGACATGTATCATTAAGCAGTTACTATTTAAATCCAGCCCGGTTCCAAAAATGTTCTCAAGTTCTCCTTGTACTTAACAGGTCACAGGTTACCTTGGGTAACCTCAAGAAGGCTGCTAAGCATTCTAATCCAGCTAGTCGGTTCTGCAAGGCACAACCTGTCTCGGGATGCAGCTACATTCAAAAGGCAGTGTTTAGGGTAAGTCCCTTCCTGCTCTAATTCCCCAATGTGCGGGGGTTTGTTGAAAGAGCGTTTTCTAAGAAGGAAAAGATTTGGATGAAGGCAGGCGATGAGTAAAACTGAGCTCGAGCTTCAATCAAAACTCTTGGGAGTTTTGGTGACTTGGTGTTAGGGCACGGAAGTATTCTTTGGGTACTTCCCCATATACAGTGGTGGAAAGAAAAGCTTCCAGAGCAAACCCAGTCACGGAAAGACGGAAATCCACTGCATGTAGCGACAAACTGGAGCCCAGACCTCAGCGTAACTCTAATCTAACAAACTACATTATAAGTAACGGGCCAATCTCAGATATAGATGCTCCCCTAACCCTTAGGCTGCCCCAAAGACTCACTGCCGGGTTCCTTCCTCGACCCTGGACAGCGCCGCGCCCTTCTCGGCCCCACCCACCAAACCCAGGAGGGATCCCCACAGCCCCCACGCCCACCCCCGGAACACCACCCACCGCGGCCCCGCCCCTCCCGGGCCCCACGTGTCGGGCCCCACCCCGGCGCTGGCTGCCCTTTAACCCCCCCCCCCTTACACAGTACCATCCCCCCGCCCCGCCCGGCAGCCGGACGGCAGCCGGAGAGGGACAAAACTGGTGGCGTACAGCCAATTTCCTCCGCCGGTCTCGTCTGGAGTTCCCCAGCCCGCGGGGCCCTCCACCCTGGGCCACAGTCCCCTGGCGCCCCCCACCCCAGCCCGCGGCGGCCGGGCAGAGGAGTGGCGCCGCGGCCCAGCTGCGGGGCGGGGCCGGCGGGAGCGCAGGTCTCCGCCGCCGCCACTGCTGCCTCCGCCTGCCGCTCGGGCCGCCCGCTCGCCAGCCTCTGGGTGCGCTGCACGCGGGGGGCAGCCGCGGTGCAGAGGTTCATGCAGCGGCGGCGGCGGCGGCGGCGGCTGCTGCGACTGCTGCTACCGCGGAGGCAGACAGACCCGGCACTGCCGCTGCCGCCGCCGCCGCCCTCCCCCGGCTACATGCCGCCGCCGCTGCCGCCTCCTCCTCTCCGGCGAGGGGCGGGGGGCTCCGGCCCGGGGTGGGCACCACTCCTTGCAGTGCCGCTCCTCTCCCTGCCCTCCGCGCCGGCCCTGGAGCCGGCGGGGGCGCCCGCCGCCTCCTAGGAGCGCACGCTCCGCGCGCCCTGCCGCGCCCTGGAGAGAGGGGGCGGGCGTGGGCAGGGGCGGGCGGGCGTCGGGGCAGCGGAGACCTGGCACGGCGGCGAGAGGAGGGGGCTGCCTCGGAGAATGCCCGGCGCCGGCTCACCGCTCCTAGGCACGGGCTGAGCCGGACCCAGAGCGGGCGGCGCGTCGCCATGCCGGCGTGACGGGCGCCCCCGGCTGCCCGCGCGGTCCCCCGCGCTGCCCCACGCCGCGCCGCGCCGGCGCCGGGCGGCAGGATGGGCTGTATCCAAAGCATTACCTGCAAGGCGCGGATCCGGCGCGAGAACATCGTGGTATACGATGTGTGCGCCACCATCGACCAGTGCCCCACGCGCATCGAGGAGACCTCGCCCATCGTCCTGCGCTACAAGACCCCCTACTTCAAAGCCTCGGCCCGCGTGGTCATGCCCCCCATACCCCGCCACGAGACCTGGGTGGTGGGCTGGATCCAGGCGTGCAACCAGATGGAGTTCTTCAACACCTACAGCGACCTGGGCATGTAAGCGACCGGCCGCGCGGAGTCGGAGCGGGGTCCTTGGCCCCGGTCTCTTCTGATCCCGACCCTCCTCCCCAGCACCTTCTTACTGCTCTCCCCATCCTCTTTCTAAACCTTCCTCCCGCCTCCTCTTCCATCTCCCTCCTCCCTACGCTTTTGTTTCAGTGACAGGGCGGGTGTGTGTAGGGAGGCTCCTCGCGAAGGCATTTTCTCGTGGTTTGCTTCTGACTCCCCATGAACGCGAGAACGGTGCGATAAGGAGGGTTCGAGAGACGGAGGTGGGGGTGGCTGGCTAGTGCCCTGGGAGTTTCAGGGCGCCGTCTGTGCTTTGTTGGGGCTTCCCGGGAAGAGTTTGGGGGGAACCTGTAGAGAGGAGTGGAGTGGAGTGCCGGGGGCGTGTGGGCTGTGCCGCGCGTCCTTTGGAGAAACCCGAGCGGGCTTGGAGGAGAAGGTCCCGGGTGTCCCAGCTGGACTTGGTGGTCCTGCCCTCGTTTCCTCGACTGTTGACTTCGAGCCCTTGTCTCCCGGGCCGGGAAGCCTGGAGGCATTTGCATCCGGAACCGCAAGCCCTGGAGAGCCGCTTTTCTGGCTTGGCTCCTTCTGGACGAGTACTGGGGTGGTGGGAACTGGAAGGCACCGGGCGCGTCCCGGTGGAGCTGGGCTGATGGCCTTGTGCGAGCAGCCTCTGGCTGGCGTGGTGCGGTGTGTGTCTTATGCTCAAGGAAAGTATGGGTCTCTTGTCGGTCTAAAGTCTTTATTTACTCCAAAACTTTACTGATTGCTACGCAGGAAGTGATTCCCCAGCGCCCACCGCCGAATTCTGTGGCGATTTGGGAGCTCTCCAACTTCTTTCAGCAGCGCCGCTCGGTGCGCGCCGGGCTCGGCGGCTGCTGTGGAGACCCGAGATCGCGGCGACTCCTCTGCCGCCAGGGGCCGACAGCCTGCCCCGGAACCGCAGGCTGCTGACAGTCGCGTCCAGGACTTTTTTATTTACTAAATTTTCATGACTCCCTGCCAGTCTCCTTTCAGAAGTAGACTATGGGCAGTTGGCAACTACAGTGGCTAAAAGGTTTGGGGCCTGCGTTCTACCTGCTGTTACAATGTAGGTCTAGAGCACCCTAATTAGCTTGCAGCCTGTAGGGAAACCCTGTTCTGGAAAGGCAGCCTCATTTCATTATTAATCTAAAACTCTAGAGTTCCCAAGGTTCATCTTTTGAATATGGATATAAGGTGGGAGAGTTTCCATTTTAAAAGGTCAAACTATCTCTTTAACAGCAGTTTGGAGGCTTTTTATTGCACTCAGAGATCATGTAAGTTAACACTAGTCGTAGGTGCTAAAAGGAATTTTGACAGGTCGCTTTATTTCTCTCCCCTCCCATCCCCACCCCAAAGAGTTTGAACTTTTCTCTTTAACCATAAAAGCTAAATGCTGGAGAAAATTCCTTCCTAGGGAAGATGAGTGACAGCCCAGTTTCCTCTGTGCCTCTGCACATAGTGTTCTTGTCTTTCTGTATGGCAGCTGGATATGAGAAATGGGGGACATACTATTTGGGGTGAATCATGCCATTTAAAAGCAGACACACCCTCAAAAGAATGATCATATCTGAACACATGTGTCTCGTAAAGATGTTTTTTTAAGAAACATTATTTCCAGCCAAGTCAGAGAAAGCCCCAGACAGGGCAAGGGCACCCTCCCTTTTGTCCTGTTGGCCTGGCCCTAATGGCAGTGTGCAGCCTTGCTGGGGGGCTGTAATTGCAACCTGGGACCCCTCTGGAGGAGGCTAGGAGGTACTGAGCCAAAACAGCCTTACTTTCCCCAAGACTGCACAGCCAAGGCTCTCTGTTGCCTCACATCTCTTGTAAATTAGTAATCGGAAAGCAAATAAATCATTCTTTCCATAAAAGAAAATATATTCTACCTCAGGAGAAGCCGAGGTGAGGTATAAACAGACATGGTAGTTGAACTTCCTTGACTATGAGAAGATATGCCCTCATGGGAACCTGCTTTAATGGGCATGAGTCGGTGCCCACCCAGAGGGACACATCTTCCCTGACCCTTCCTTGCTGAATTCTTTCCTTTGGGATTTGGGAAAATAGTTTTGCCTTTAAACTACCACTTTCAGTATTTTAAGGTTCTTGGTTTTCCTGTTGTTGATGCCAGGGAGGAAAAATAGTCCCCAAGAAATCACAAAGCATATTATTTTAGAAATGGGCCAAGGGTCTACCTGTCTCTTCATGGCTGCAATAATTGCTCTGTGTCTAAGGCCACTTTGGAGCCCAGATTTGACTGAACCAATTTCCACAAAATGTTTCTGTGCTGAAAACTTCGTCAGTGTAAACTTTTTGATGGAAACTCATATTGCATGAAAGTCACTGAAGTCTATTCCTTATTATGTCCATTTAGCCAGTACCTTGAGTGGAAAAAACACTGCAGGCTGAATTTTCACCCCTGTGCAATGCTCTTGTTACATGAAGCATGACACAATGAGAGAATGTAGATTAGCAAGCTACCTTTTCAACATTTAAAAGAGACTATGCCAGGGGAAACCCGCAACTTAAAATGCCAAGAAACTTCTATCTGTAGGTTTAAAAGAAAACATGAGCTTTTGTGGTTTAAATTCACAACATTTCCAAAAAAGAGTAGGTTTCTACAGGAGCATTTGAAATAGTTGATGGTCAGGATGGCCAGAGCTTAATTTGAACTTGAACTCAAATGACTTGGAACTTCTTCCAATGATTCTACAGGAAGCAGGCTATGAATGCTTGTGGCACCCACTTATTTCTCATTTAGCCCTGATGAGCCCTGGTCATGCAGCCCTGCTGAGACCACTGCAAGGCTTCATGCTTCAGGGAGAAAGGGCTACTGTATTTTCTCAATCAACCCATCAATAAACAAATATTTACCAACCGCCTCTGATGTACCAGCGCCAGCAAAGAAAATAAAGGAATAAGCACGCAGCGTCACTGATCCTCAGTGTAGGAGGTAAGAGCACATGCAGAAAAAGCCAGTGCTCCCAAGCAGTGTAGGAGAAAGGCCAGAGAGAGGGGTGGGGGACCAGGCCGGGTTTTCTAGATGTGTAAGGACTCAAGCTGAATGTGAGAAGTGGATAAGATTCAGTGAGGCAAGGAGGAGGGACTAGTTAGTTCTAAAGGGGAAAAACAAAGGTATGGAGGTAGGAAAATATAAGATGTCTTAAGGGGGCATGTGTAGGTAGTGGAGGAACTTTCAAGGGGAAGACCAGTGGGAGATGAGGTTGGAAAGGGTCTGTTGGGGAAGGTCTAGGACAATATGATCTGGAAAAGAGAAGGTTAAGGTCAGGTCTTCTTTACCAGAAGAGTATAAGGAGGCTCTTCATACCTTCTCCATGCCTCTTGGGCATACAGGAGCTTTTCAGTAGAGGCATGAGACCTTTATGATGGAACAGGTTTCTTTTTTTAAAAATTATTTTATTGAAGTATAGTTGATTTACAATGTTTTGTTAATTTCTGCTGTACAGCAAAGTGATTTGGTTATACATATATGCATTCTTTTTCATATTCTTTTCTATTATGGTTTATCACAGGATATTGAATATAGTTCCCTCTGCTATACAGTAAGACTGTTGTTTATCCATTCTATATGTAATACTTTGCATCTGCTAATCTCAGACTCCCAATCCATCTCTCTCCCACCCCATGATGGAACAGTTTTACATACTAGAGTACAATACCCAAGAACAAAACGAGGGGTTCACGTGCCAAGGACGAAGGTGAAACTGAGGTCAAGGGAAGAGCTGGCAATGGCTGGCTGTAGGCCCTTCCCACTCCCTTTGAGCCCATGTGTGTTGTCTTCTAGAGCCATAGGGAACTCTCTGGTCAGCTTAGGGCTGATGGTATAGAATTTGGAGAACCTTGTCCTGGGTGAAGCTTGAGGAGGTCAGAGCTTACTCCTCTCAGGAGGCAGCTCCTGCCTGTCTCTCTACTCCTCCTTCAGAGCCGACACTGTTGAGGCTTTGACTATACCCACCCACCTCTGTTGACTGTTCAGTTCAATTCAAGCTGGTTTCTGTCTGTTCCAAATTTGTTCTTGCTCAGTTCGTCTGGGCTTTTCCATGTTGCCAGATGCAGCAGGCACTTTGAGATGCACCCATCTTTTCATCAATATTCCACATAGTTGACAGCTTCCTGTGTCTTGACTTCTTCCATCATTTAGCTTTCATGCTATTTTTCTGGCTGTTCCTCTATCTGACCTCCTAGTACTATTCATCAGGACATTTCTCATTCCATACTGGATGGATGGTAATTTCATCCATCCCAATAGCAGCAGATGATCTCTGTGATACACAGTCACCTGCAGTGTAGGTGTGTGTGCCTACATACAATTTCTACTTGGCTGTCTGAAAGACATCTTTAACTTAATGTATCCAAACCTGCACTCTTGATCTCTGCTGTAGCTCCCACCCAAAAGCTGCACCTCCACCATTCTTTCCCATCTTAATAAATAACACCTCCAGTCCCTGGATTGTTCCAGCTGAAAATCTGGGTGTCACTCTGCATACTTCCTCAGACATCCAGTCCATCATCAAATCCTGCTGATCTCATCTCACAGATAGCTCTAACCCAGCCACCATGTCCACCCCTTCCATCTTAGGACATGTCACCATCACCTATCATTTGCTCTGACGGAGGACTTCTGACCAAACTTGCCACCTCTGTTCTTGCCCTCCCTCTAGTCTATCCCCCATACAACAGCCAGAGTGATATTTTATAAACATAAATGCTGTCGCTTTCCTGCTTAAACCCTTTAATCACTTTCCATTGCAATCAAGATAAAACTTGAAAATCTCATCCCATTCTTTGGATTTCTGTTCTTAAGCCCCATCAGCCTTTTTCCATTTCTTCAAAGGAACCAGCTTCATCCCAGTTCAGAACTTTTCCATGTGCTGCTCTCTGTCTGAAATGCTCTTCTCGCCCACCCTTGTCTAGCAAATGCCTACTCCTCATTCAGGTCTCAGCTGTTACCTGCTCAGAGAGGCAACCCTGAGTTCATAGTTTAAATTAGGGTTCTCCTGTTCTCTTGAGTAATACACTATTCTTTTAGTTGTTACAGTTAGTAAGCAAGTAATTATATGTTTATTTAACATCTGACTTATCTACAAGAATATAAGCCCCATTAAAGCAGGTATTATATCCATTTTATTCTCTGTGAACAGTGCTTGACCCATAACAGATGTTCAGTAAACATTTGATAAAAATAAATAAATTAAAGGAGCCATTTTTCTGACCTCAAATAGTCTGTGTACTCTTCAACAAATTATGCCTCTGCAGAATTAGCTTTTCATATAAAACCAAAGCTGTCCAACTCTTGACATTCCAGCAGTCACTTAGCACATACAGTTTAACTCCTCTGTGCTTCTGTGTCATTTTGACCTGTATCGTCCCACCAGATCCGCTACTCCTCAGTCCAGGGCTCATGTCTGTCACTTCTTCTGTCGCCCTGAGGTGTTCTGAACACCACGAGTGAAGTTCAGCAAACACTGAAGCCTCACTGTCACGTCACCTACTACAAAGTGGCATTCACTGTCTGCCCAAGGAGATGGGACATAGAAACCTTGTCGTAGCACAGTTCCACCTGCATCATTAACTAGCGGCCTGAACCCCAGGACTTCTGGAGGTGATGGCCCTAGCAATCACTTAAACACCTTGCCTGGTAGGGTCATTGCCCCCAGAGTGAACACCTCCCCCCTTGTTCACGGCTGCATGTGCGGCATGGCTGTGAGTGTGGCTCTCACTGGTCATAGAGATGCCTCCTTCGGGCATTTTGCTCTTGAGGGCCAGCTCGGCTCATCTGTCCAGGGAGCCTGATGAGTCTCCAGGTGCATTGTCCTACCAGGTCCAATGCGCCTCAGCACAGGGCTCACATCTGTTACTTCCTCTGTCTCCCTGCGGAGACTTGCATCAACACTCATTCCCCATTCCCATTACACCCCCCAGTCAGGGGCCTCTGGAAGTAGTGAGAGCTGCTCCTCATCAGAAACGATGGGGACCCTCAGTCCCAGAGCATCAGATGGGAAAGCAGGATCCAATTCCCTTATTAAAGTCCTGAGTGCCCTTGAAGGGGAGGCGACCTGACCCTTTGCCTCTAATCTTCTCCATCTCCGCAAAAGAGGAGCCAGCAGCAGAGGATTAGCTGGTCTTATCAGGAAGCATTAAGCTCTCTGGAGATAAAGCACAACTCTGGAGCTGGAGGGGAGGTGTAGGAGGAACAGAGGAGGAAACACATGATTCAGAAAAGAGAAGGGAAGAAATAAATGGGAGTTAACAATGAGTTGTGGCTTGTGTAGCCTGGGATGCTGAAATACAGCTGCACAGGATGGAGAAAGCAGGGACGGGTGAGCTGGGAGGGGTTGGACTGCAAGATGTCAGAGAACTTCCACATGACAGCAGAGGCAGATGCTGTTTGTGGGGTTAGGTCTGCAGATGCTTCGTGTTCCAGGTTAAAGAAGGCTGGCGATTGCGTAAGGAAATGCAGAATCTGGTGTAAGACGCAAGATCCCAGATATCCCCTTTCCCTCTGATTTGTGTAGTGCTCTGATCTTGTCTGAGCCTTCCTATTATGACCCTGGGAGCTAGAAGCTACTATTACACCTGATGAGGAAACTAAGGCTCAGGGAGGGTCAGATGAGAGCATACGTCTAGTAAGTGGCTGAGCTGAATCTTTGTGAGAAGGTGGAGCCAGGAGGGCAAGGGACCAGGTCCATCCACTGCTGAGAAGCTCGTTCCCTGGGAGCAGGGGGAGGCCTCCTCAACTCTCAGGGACTGCAAGCTGGCCAGTCTGGACTGAAGGTTTTAGCCCTGTGCTGTCTTCTCCAGAATCTTCCCTGGGGATCACATGTCAGCTCAGATAGACAGCCCTGGACCCCAGCAGACAGTCACCCAGACTACTCAGTTACTGGACTTGTGAGTCTGTTCATCCCTCAAACTCTCCAGACGATTGCTGTTTGGACAGATGATTAGGAAGAAAAAGAGGACCCCCTTCTGGTGGTGGGAAGGACCCCTGGCTCTACCATCAGCTCATGGGACATTCCGCTAGCTCCCAGGAATTCTTATACTATTATTCCTTTTCCAAGGCTCCCTCAGGCCAGTGTGTTAGCTGTGTGGACCCTGCTCCCTCAGTGGCTCTGATACAAGCCAGTTGGAAACTGTTCACTGTGCCAGTTGAAGTTATAGCAGCTGGCTCCCCAGCACAGGGATTAGAGTCAGAAAACCTGGGTTCGACTTTCAGCTGTGTGTAGGAACCTTTGGCAGGTTCCTTAACAATCCAGTGTCTAGTTTGTATGCATGTAAATAGACAATGAAAAGATCTGTCTTGTCTCCTTGGCTGGGGGTCAGGAATCAAGTGAGATGAAAAGTGTAAAAGAGCTCTCCAAACTGTAGTGTATTGTGCACATGTTGCTTTTTTATTATTATAGAGTGTGGCTGTTATTATTACTAGAGGGTGACCCTGGATCAGCCTCAAGGAACAGAGAAATTGTGGCCCTGTGGCTTCCCCTGGCAGACAGAAGCATTCACACTCTGGAGAGGGGTCCCTCATGCATCAGCCACGGCTCTCCCACAGCCCCGCTCAGAGCCAGAGGGGAGGAGAGAGACTCGCTTTGTAAATCCTTCAGAGCCAGGGCTGTTTTCCATTCATACTCAGCGGAGGGTGGTAGCTACTACCTCTTGTCCCACCCAGAGGTCACCCTCCCAGATCTGCCCCGAGCTGTGGGCTCTGAGCAGCATGCAGGACCCTGGCCACTCCCAGTCCTTGGTGCACTGCCTGCAACTCAGTCATGTCCTCATGGGGACTGCCTGCCCCGTCCCCAGGTCCTCCTGAGGTGTATCAGTCAGGCCCCAGATGAGAAGCCAGGGACTTGGGGCTGGGGTGATACTAGAGCATGTAAGCCATGCTGTCCAGGCTCAGGAAGGTCTGGAGTTTGCAGCCTGGGTGGACGATGAGACCCACACGTGAAATAATTTGTGTCTGAAACGATTTCTAATATATTCTTTCCAATATATCTTTAGTATATCTTTAACATATACTTCCATGATTTTGTTTCCTTATAAGAAGAAACCATGAAGAAAGAAACCATGAAGAAGAATCCCTTTATTAGGGGACCTCACATAATCCCCAAATAATCATGAAACCTATTTAGGGTAAACATTTTTCCCATTTTAGATAAGCAAGCTGATTAGGTAAGTAATGTGCTCAAGGTCACTTGAGGTCACGAGGGCAGGCGCCCGTAGAATCAGGGCTCCCAGCTCCTGCCCTAGTGCCCTCCTGAGCCAAGTGCATGGTCAGCGCCAACCCGGGAAAGGAGGTGGGGATGTGAGAGGTCATCCTCAGAACCACATGCTCAGAACCATTGAGCACCCCAGGGTCAGTCGGCACATGGGCACTTTTGGGGGCATCATTTATGGCCTCTGAAGACAAAAGAAGGTAGATAGAAACATCTAAATACGTTCAACAGAAGCAAAGAGAAATTTCCAGGCTGTCTGATTAAGACAAAATAAATAAGGCCATGTGCCACATGATGGCACCTTGGTGGCTGGTTTCCTCTCTTGAGACCTGACCTTTCCAAGCTGGTGAGTGGGCTGTGTCAGGCCAGGGTGCTCAGAGGCTGTCAGAGGTCTGGCTAATGGGAAGCAATAAATCAGCATCCTCAGTCAGCAAGCTCTGCAGCATCCTGAGGGGGCATGCAGGCCAAGGAGGTCATGGCTTGAGGGCGTGAATGGTGACAGGGACAGCCTTTGGCAAGCCTGGGAACTGCCAGAAACAGACAAATTAGATGTTCCTTTGCCCTAGGCATGGGCGGGAGGAAGGGTTCAGGAGCTGGTATGTGTGGGGAGGGAGAGGCTTGAAAGAGAACAGGACGTGGCCTTCTCATTCTGCCCCCTCCTAAGAGCCACCAGCTGAGCCTCCATTCCAAAATGGCACCCCCCACACCTGAGCCTGGGGAACTCACTTCAAGACCAGTTTTAAGCGACTCAAATATTTGAGACTCTGTTTCAAACTTTTGAGACTCTGTTTCAAACTTCCATAAATAGCCTACACCTTGTTTAAGGAAGGAGAAGTGGTTTGTGCCAAAAAACTAAACCCAAACTCCTATTGAAGATTTCTTCTTGGCCTTCAGAGCCAGGGAGTCTGTCTTGCTGGGACATATGTACACTTTAAGGAGTGGGCAGGTATCTGCTTATTGTCTATCTCCCCACGAGGCCATGAACAACATACTCAACTTAATGATGATCAACTTAATGTTGAACACTTATCTATCCAGTGCTAAGTGCTTTGTATGCACTGTCTGAGAGACAGGTGCCATGCTTTCCCCATATTAGAGATGATGAAACAGAGGCCCAGACAGGATAGGTAACTTGCCCAGCATTACCCAGCTCATAAGTGACAGAGCCAGGATCAGAAACCAGAATTCCAGTGATTCCTTATGATGTTTCACTGCCACGTGAAGAACAAATGATTACACAATAGAGTGAATGAATGAGCAAATGGATGAACAGGGAGCATTCAGGAAATTTCCTGAGTGCTTGCTTTTGTCTTTGCTGTGGGGACCTGGGGAACAAAGGGTTGAAATCATTTTGGAAACAACCAGCCTCCTCACCTCCCAGCTGGTTTGCCCAGCTGGTCAGGGCATGTTAATGAGATCGGGGTCTCAGGGTCAGACCCTGGAGGCCATCCCAGCACCCAGGTCAGCGCTCTGTCCTTCCGGCTGCCTTGCACGTGACTGCTTCCAGGTGCCAGTCATAGCAGAGTCTAGATTACAGGGCAGAGAAACAGCTGGGAAAATGCAAGGGGTGGGTCAACAGAGTCCTCCTTGACTTGGGGGTGTCAGGGCCCTGTGGGCAATCGTCTGGCCCAGCTGCTCATTTTACAGATGAGGACACTGAAGCCCAGAGAGGACACTGAACTCCAGCGAGGGAGTGCTAGAACTGGGCCTCACACCCAGGTCCCTCCGGCTTCACAGGCAACATTCCTCATCACCGGACCACACCAGACTGGAGGAAGAGAAGATCGCTCACTCCGTGGGTCAAGGCTGGGGGCACCCCTGGTCTGTAAAGCAGTCATCAGGGGTCACCACCACCTGTTATTCCACCCACCCCCCCGCCCCCCGTTTGCTGAGGGGCCAAGTCTGTGGGCAGAGATGGCCACAGGCCCAAGGGAGGAAGCAGCACAGCCCTGGGCCTACAGAGAGGAACTCAGATGGGCCCAGGGGATGTGTACACAGTTGCCAGGAGCAGAGAAATCAGCCTTTTCCCAGTGTCCATAGGCAGTGATTAGCAAGCCAGAAAACAGGGGGCTCCCCAGAGATGCCCATCACAGATGGCAGGAAATGGGAGGGCTTGGCAGCCCAGGGGAGGAGGGGTGTATGGAGTAATTGGAAACTGAGATTCAGCCTGGGTGCCTAACAACCCAGAAACCCTTCTCTCCACCCCTCAACACCACCAACCCCACCCAGGTCAGGTGCTGATGCCATCCCTGGTCCCCTGGGCCCTCCCCACAGACAGGCAGGATAGCTCCATGGCCCCTGGCAGCTCCAGAAGAAACGGGATCCAGGTGGTATCAGATGACAGATTGTGAGGGGGCCAGGGCCCTCCCCTGACAGCAGGGCTCAGCTGGGCGGCCCCTGTGGAGCAGAGCAGATGGGGGAGTCTGAGAGGGAGATCCTAGCAGCCTGGAGACTCTGTTTCTGTTGTGGCTTTTAGTTGGCTTTTCTCCATTCCCTCCCCCCCTTTATTTTTTGTGAACTCGTTACATTTTAGCATAGGGGCATGATCCAATTGTCCTGTGTCTGCTTACTCTAAAGGAGGCGGGAGGTGGGGAGGAGCAGGAGCCAGGGCTCCGGGCTACAATACATGTGCCTCCCAGCAGCCTGTCACCTCTGCCTGTCTGGCTGAACCCAGGATCTTTGCACCACTCCAGACTGCCTTTCACGAGGAAGACTCTGGAAATCCGGTGCGATGTCAGGGGGTTTGCCTTCCCCATACACGGTCCCATTCCAGCTTTGGATCTCCCTCTCAAAACTTGCACTTGGGACTTATCCCTGGCCCTCCCTGGAGGCCTCCCTGGAGAAGGAGGCACCTTTAGGTCTCCTGGCCTCCTTGGGACTCTCCCCATTGTCCCACCAACCTGGCTTGGCCTTTTCAAGTCCTGTAACTCTCAGGTCTCCCTTTACCTGTCTGATCAGCCCTGCTGCCTGATTTTTCAGTATTTGAAGTATATGAAGTATATTTTTCAGTATATGAAGGCTCTGCCTGCCTTCGTCCCTGTCCACCACTTGTGCTGTCTCTGTGTCCATCTCAGTGTCTCCCTGCTTGCTCTCTGACCCTCTGGTTTCCCTGCTCGTGCCAGGAGCTCTTCAAGCTGCTGGGCCTCAGCCAGACACCTGCCCCCAGGCCCCCTGTCCTCCTGGGTCCTCCCCGTCGGGCTTACCCTCTCCCTCTGAGGGAGCAGATACAAATGCAGAGGGGGCTGCCGCCGGGGGAGCCCATGAGATCCTCTGTACCCCTTGGACCCTCTGAGACTGCATTGGGCTTCCTCTCTCATCTCATGAGTGGGGATGATCTTTATGAGGAAAATTTCTTGTGACTTAAAGGGGCAACTAAACTAGAGTTCCAGAGGTCTGGTGAGGAAGCTAAAACAGCTAGGACCAGAGCACTGTGGACATCCCCAGTGCGGGTGGGGGCAGGGAGGAGGGGATTCACTGGACAAGCATTCAGGGCTGGTCAGAGCACAGTCTGGAGCAGAGAGGGGGAGCACGAAAGGGGGTTCAGAACATGCTCTACTGCCCTTGTCTTCTCAGCAGCCATCAGAAAGGCCTGGGTGTCAAGAGCAGACCCTAAGATAAAGAGGACAATTGATGGAGAGTGGACGGGGCCCAGGGAAGCCACATTCAGCCTAGTTCTTGCCCAACAAGTCAGGATAAACTCTTGACCTTTTGTCCTGCCGTGTGTGAAGCTGGGGGCGGGGGAGGCGGGGTCCAAGCAAAGGTGGCAGCTGCTCTCACCGCCTCCCTGCCCTGATGCCAGAGAACAGCCATCCTCCAGAGTCTTCTCTGCAGAAAAGCCCCCTAAGGTAACCATCTCCAGGTGGGTAGCCAAGCTGAGTGGCCCCAGCTGAGAGGCTCCTGAGACGCAAGGGAGGGTAGGAGCTGGGAATGCCAAAGTGGCCCCTCTGTGGTCAAGGCACGCATCCTCCTGCGCTGGCCAGTGCCGGCTCCTCTCAAATGTCTCTGGAGAGCTTGTCTTTTCAGGACCTGAATCCCACAGGGAATCTAGACCAGCTGGGTACCAGTGGGGTTGCTTAGTCACTGTTGAAAACACTTTCAGAGATGGACCTGCTGCATACTGATAGTGAGAGTTGGACCTGGAGAAAGGCTGACAGAAAGGGGTCACGGTGCAGATGTAGTGCTGAGGGCCCGTCTCTCCCGCAGTAACCACCAGGCCTCAGCGCCGAATGGAAGAGGGGAATTTGTCCACAAGAGGAAGGTGCATTTGCCAACATGAGAAAGTTTTCATGGAAACCCTGTCTGTCGACCTTAGGATCTGTGCACCGTTACTTTTTTATGAAGCGGCCAATCTCTTTCGCCAAATGGATGAATAGTGGCGTGGGTCCAGCACTGAAGCCGAGACACACGGGCACAGCCCCCATGGGGGACTGTTTGCGACTACTTAGAGTTTAAGACGGTTTCCTCTCCACTCACATGGGGCCACAGTTTCTGCGGTTTGTATCAATGTCTTTAGACTCAGGATTGAGGAGTCATAGGCCAGTTACCCCACAATTGGACAAACAACCACCATTGAGCCCAGAAGAGTAGTGATGCTTCTAGATCAGAACACAGGCACGTTTAGGTGGTTATTCTAAGAAGGAAATCCCCTACTTGGATGCCGAGAGGGTTTTTTCCCAAGATTTTCCCTCAGCATCTGGTGCTTCCTGGAATGTCTGGGCATCAGGATTGGGATCTAGAATTACATGCTAGTGTTGATGACTTTCCACAAGAAGGAGAAGCATCTTGGAGTGTTGTCATGCCATTTTGAAAGAACAAAGACATTGAAAAAGTATTCTCTTAGAAACACCTCTGGTTAAATGGAAGCAGAGTAGCCAGAGAAAAAGAAGTGGGTGGAATGGTCAGGCTGTCTTCCCTGGGACAGGTCAAGGGCTAAGTATATATCCAGAGTTCAAGAGCACAGACCAATTTACAAGGTAACAATGAACTCCTGAGCTGTTATAACTCTACATGCAATCATTTCCAGTCTCAAGTGTTCATTTTCTTCGGATGCCATCCCCATTTGTCAGTGGTGTGATATATGCATGACCCAGGACAGAACTGAGATGGGTCTCCGTGGGGGAAATCACTTTCCACGTGAGTTCAGAATCCCAGTTCCGGGTCACTCCATCCAAATTCTGAACATTTCTGATTGGCTTCTACGTATGCTTTAAATGAATGTGTTTTCACTCTTTCTTATGTCCATAAGCTCAAGTTTGTTAGCTGTGTTATACAAATATTCTATATTCTTGCCAAGTTTTATCTGCTTGATCTATCAATTACTGAGAAAGTCTGTTGAAATTTCTCCCTCTTGCTTGTGTGTTCATGACTCTTCAGGCAGGGCTGTCCACTGTTTCTTTATACATTTTGAGGCTGAGCCTGTTTACCTCTTTGGTTTTCAGTTTCCTCTTCATTTCTGACCCTGGGGGTTTATTTTGCAAGCTCAACTGTGGATTCAGTAAGAAATTTGTAATGGAGGGTTTTTCAAGATATTTAGTCTACCACATTATGATTTGCTTACTAGGTCCTTCTGTTCCTTCAACAAAGCTTTCAGTGGCTGCTTTTTCTGGTTTGAATGAATGTCTTTCAAAGCAAGTTGTCTGCCTAGGCAAGGCGTGTTGATAAAAAGAGCTGAGGTGTCTCAGCACTCTGACGCTGGGGGTGAGGAGGAGAGCCAACGCATTGTGGGGATCTTGGGTCCACAGCTAAGGACGAGAGAGTCCGTCAGACCCCCACTGGGCACCGGGCACGGCTGACGGGCACAAACTGCTCTCTCCGCGGACCCAGTGTCTCTGCAGTGTGGTAAGCGACTGCTGAATGACTACAGCATTTGCCACCCATCTGTACACACTTCAGGGCCCTGAGTTGGCCTTGACAAGCTAGAATGTTCTGCTGGAAAAGAAGCTGCTTTCCTGAAGAGCCTCAGGACCCCGCTCGAGCACAGCTACCCTCAGTGTCTCTCTGCAGCATCAGAGGCTTGAGTTAGCTCCAGGATTCCACACTCTTCCTCCTTGGGCCTTACCCCCGAGGCTCATTTTGCGCTGGCATTTGGCTTTTGGCAGTTCGTGAGCTTGTTTTGCCTCCTTCTCTTCCAGATGGCTCTGAGAAGGACCAACGGGAGGCGGGAGGGTGGAAGGGAGGTGGGGTGTGCCTTCCAATAACTGTTTGCTCTTTGGAAGGCATACCCGGGGACCCCTGAGAAGGCACGCATGCCTGGCATGGCCCTGGCGCTCAGCAGGCTGATCCTCTCCAGAGGTGGAGGCGGGGGAGGGGGGTTCCCTGCATTGAGCTATTCAGGGCTATGGAGATCTCAAGGTGGCTGGGACCACGTAAAGCTAGACTCCAATGACAAAAGACTAGGCTAGCACTTCAGCATTTACAAAAATGCTTTCGTGTATGTTACTTCTGTTGAACTTCATGCTCACTCTTAGAGATGATATTAGTGTCCATGTAACAAGGGGAAAACCAAGGTTCCATAAGCTTAGGTGATTTGGCAGGTTAAGTGAGGAAGTGGCTACACTTGCCATCTGATTCCAAATTGATTTCTCCCTTTAGGTAGCTGATGCTGGAAAAAGAAAAAGTGATAGAAGTTTGGAAGCTGAAAAGATGTTGGAATTCCCAGGTCTGACTCCTTTATTTTTTTTTTACAGGTTTAAAAAAAAAACAAACCCAGATGTTAAAAGAGGTAAAAGGAATTGTCCAAGGTCATACAAAGAGTTAAGTGGCAGACCAGTTGAGATCCTCGAAGGATTGCGTTTATTTTAAAATTTTGACTGTGTTTTTGATAGCAATTCAATTCAGTGGATTGAATTTTTTTAATGAAATCTTGTCATTTCTCTGGGGAACACACTCCAAAATGGAACGACAGTCTACAGGAATGGCCTAGCCTAATAGACAACTGTATTGGGAAGAAAGAGTCCGAACCACGATTGTCAACTAGGCCTCCTGACTCCAAGTGGTAGAATGAATTGTCTTGTCCCTCGTGTCCATTTAGTACCCATTCAGAAATCTGAGCTGTGTCTCACCCACTTGACTGTCAGGGTAAGTCCTTTCCTAACCCAGATATCCATCATTGTTTCATCACCTAATAGGGACAAGACAAACATAAAATGCTAGGTGTTTTACACAAATTATACCTCATTTAAAGTTCATTTAAATTCATCTTAGCTCTATTTCACTCATAAAGAAACAGACTTTTGAAAGGTCGTGTAACAGTGCTACAACCATAATTTAACACCAGGTTCAAAGGACTCCAAATCTATGCCCTGACCACCATTATTAGTACATTATTGCTTCACCTAAAAGAGAAAAGTTAACTTCATATTCCAAGCAGGGCTTGAAAATGCTGGGAACAGCAAATAATTTGAACACCTGATAACGAAACTATTGCAAGCACTCTTACCAAACTGCACGCATATGAAAGGTATTTCAGGATTTATCTGTAAGCCAAAAAACTACTCTTGAAAGAATAGTATCAAAGATTTGAATTCTTTGTGTTACCAGCTCTCTAGACCCCTCACATCTTACCTTGTATTCATCTGGGGCTTCTACGTGGGTGGACCACAGAGTTAGAGAATCATTGTTGTAGTTGGTATTGTTAAAGATGAAGCCTTAGATTAATAGGAAGAGTGTGCCACAGTGGAGAAGGGCATGGCTTTCAGAGCCACTGGTCACTGAAAATCGCCCTCATTCCTCTTTGACTGAAGGCAATGTAGTGTTAAAAAGCATGGACCTTGCAGCCTCTGCACATAGGTTCAAATCCTGCCTCCACCACTTACTTGCTGTGAAACTTCAGGTAGCTTAACCTCCCTGTGCCTCTGCTTCCCCATTCATAAAAGGGGGTAATAATATTGCCTACATCATAAAGTTGTTAGGAAGATGAAATGAGTTTATAAAGTGCTTACTTATAGCACCTGAGGTGTTGCAGGCACTATGTTTTTGTTACATTTTTTAAAAATGGGTGAACAAATAATTAGATGGACAAAAATTTACTGAATACCTGGTATGTGCCAGGAACTGTGCTGGGAAGTGTTTCATACTGTGACATAAAACCTGCTGTGGTTGTGTAAAAGCCCTTTATCCAGCTGGATCAGACAGCTGGTGTTTTGAGCACCTTGGTACTTGGCATTCCAGCATAAGCTTCGTGGTCAGGGAGCTCACCCAGAGAAGGGAGAACCCTATAGCCCTATAGATGCGTAGACCAGTTGACAACCACCATTAAGTCGCCTTTTCATCGAGCCTTCTCCGGGCAGAATTGTGCCTGTTCCCTAAAGCATCCTATTGGGTCTAACTTGCTCATCCCTGGACTCTGTTCTCAGATAAGATCTGGCCTGAGCGGACAGCAGCCACGAGCGGACTTCCCCAGGCCGCCTGCTCACTGATTCTCATCTGGGTGTTATTTTGCCGGCATTGTACCTCCTTATCTCTGGAACCACTGCGTTCCAGTAAGAGACACCAGCTGTTACCTTCAGCAACCCCTAGGACTTTGCTGGCTGTCCTCACCTCACACACAGCCTTCCCCGTGTCCATTGCTGGCTTGCGAAGCTGCACTTTGTTCTTTCCTGACCACCTCTCTGCTCATCTCCCCTTAGATGTGATCTCGCTTAAACTCCAGGCAGGTGAGAACCAGACTCAGAGCTCAAAGCCCTGGAATTAGGTTATGAGCTCAGAATTTCTAGGAACGCTGATGGCTTTGTGTGTGTGCTTGGTGTCAGGGGATGAAACCTGCAAAGAGGAACTGTAGGTCATTATCACAAAGTCATAAACTGAGCCTGAGCACTGAATACTGGGGAAGGCTAAGGAACTAATGCTTCTAGAAAAGGAAGCCCAGGAAAATTCCAGGCCCCACGAGCCAAAATGAAATGAGCACCAATGCTCAGGAGGCTCTTTGCCTCTGCTGAGAGGTTGACGGAGGTGTCCCCCGAGACTCACTCCCCGCTGTTTGTCCACTTTGCCATCCTATTGGCCTTATGGGTTCTGAATGTGAGTCCCAGCTTAATGTGCCACCCCTGACCCAATAATCAATAAGGTTAATTCAGAGGTAGAAAAAGTGACTCAGACAGGATCCTCAATAAACCCAATGCTTTGTGGTCCCAGATGCCATAAAACTCTGAATGAAGAAGGTAGAAATTGGCCCTTGAGGGCAAAAGCCTTGTCAACAAAATGGCAGTGGCAGTAACTCTGAGACATTAGTCCATTGAAGTGAAGGCCTAAAGCACTCCCCTGAATTGTCCTCAGGGAAGATTCTGGCCCTTCCAAGCCATGTTACTAATAACCATCCTTCATTTTGGTAATAAAAGTTTACAAAGTGCTTTGGCTCATAACATTTGTTTTGCTTCTCAGACTAACTATGAGACTAAAGGTAGAGAAGGTATCATTTCTCTCGCAAATGAAGAAACAAAGACTCAAGTGGTATGAGTTGTCCAAGGCCAGAAGGGTGCAGACATAGGCTAACAAAGTGTCTTCTGACTCATTATGCACTGTTTGTCCACTTTACCATCCCAGTGGCCTTCTGGGTCCTGAATTTGAGCATCAGCTTAATGTGCAGCCAACCAAGAAAAAGAGTCAATCCCCATTCATTTGGAAAACTTGCATAGATGGGCCCCATTGGGTGCCACAAATGTGTCAGACTTGAGCTTGTCTTTGATCATATACAGACCCAAGACTGGACATTCTGCTGACTTGTGCTAAGATAATGCTTTGTGGCCTCTCTTAAACTCATGAAGCAGCTGGAAGGAAATTGGGGGAAGCTTCTGACTCTTCCTTCACACAGCGCAGAGCAGGTGAATGTCCTGTACCATGCAGGCCCTTCCACCCCCTTTGCCTATTGGAGAAGCCCTCTTTTCCTTTGAAAGCCCAGGCAAAGCGCTGATGCCAAGCTGGCATCTGGTACCAACCTGCAGGATGCCCTGGAAGGCAGGATGCCAGATGTGTTCTGGAATGATATTTTTTGCCATTCAGACAGGTTGGGCAGGTGGAAGATCATCCAGAACGTAAAATCTTGCCTCAGTTCCATGTCTAGGAGGCACCTCTGACTTGGAGAGACGAACATGATAGAAACAACCTTGAAGGAAGAGATGATAGTCTGAGGCAGGGATGGTGATGACTGCAGTCCTTGGCGTCTTGGGGATGTCAGACAAGGGTTCAGCTTTTTTGTCCCAGGGCCATTTGTGGGGCACATCCTTCACTTTGACTAGAATGGACTCAACCTAACCTAAGGGCATCCTCCCACCTGTCTTCTCTGGCAAAGTTTGAGATCCAAGGAACTGGGGCTGGTGTGCACCTTTCAAATGATAGTCAAGCCTGGCAGGTGTTGAGTCCCCCTAACACCCACCCCATCTCTGGCTCTTTCAAAGAAACCCCAAACTTCTTCCTTTCCTAGGCAGGGGGTAGGGAGTTGCTTTTTTTATGGAAAGATGAATGAATTCCTAGGGGAGCCTCTGGGTGAGGTACCATTGTGGAGAACAGAGAGGGGGCTTCCCTGGAAGGTCCCTCCTTCCCCTGTGGGCTCTATACCTTTGATATGATTTTTCCCCTTTGCAGCAGAAGATTTTGCGCTGAGCAGAGTTAGTTTACACCTTGTTGCTGAAGAAAATAGCTGAGGTTTGAGAAATAAACAGCCACCTACTCCCTGTCTGTCAAGAGCCAGTACAGCTTAAGATGAATGGAAGACCTCTCTCTGCTCCCTCTCCACCCGCCCCATTACTCTCTGATTCTTCCTGCTCCATCATGAGGACAGCCAGCCTCCTCCTCCCTGTCCCTGCCTCCCACCTTTCAGAACTGAGCTAATCCTTCAGGAAATATTTAATGTTCATATTCCTCCCTTGCATAGAAGCAGTTTAAGGGTTCCTGTGATCCTGGATTTAAATCTGTCTCTTTCATTTCCTACAAATTTATTGCCATCTGTTGATTTCATTCCTGTGACACCCACATCAAGATCATTCATAAGGAGGATGAGACCCATTCCTAGACCCCCTCTTACACACAGCTCTTTCTTCCCATCCAAATGCTGGAGCATGCGTGGATCTGTGAAAACATATTCTCTCTCCCTCTCTCTCTCCCCCCACCCCTCTCTCTCACACACACACGCATTTGACAGACTGCAGACTGTCGGGCAATTTTACATTTTGGTATTTATTTCCTGAATACTTAACAGTAGAGACCGGCCAATCCCTTTATTCCTTGGGAACCCTGGTTACTGGACCCACTGATTCGGGTTCAGGATTTCACTGGTGACTTTTGTCAGCTGTTTTGGCTGCCTTATCATTATTTACTCCTTGATAAAATCTCCTTTTTTATTTTCATCAAAGGTAGGTTAGTAGGTTATGTCTTATCTGTCCTCCAGTCCCTGTAGACATCTGTTTTTTTCCCCATCCCTCCACCACCGCACACCCCTATGAGGTTTGTAGGATGTGGGTAAGGACTAAATGAGATGATCCATGCCAACTGTTTAGCATGGGGCCTGGTTAAGAGCCCCATACATATTATTATTGTTGGTGTTTTAGTATCTGCCAGTCTTGTTATTTAACATGACTTACTTAAATCATCTTTCTCAGATCTGTCTGCCCACTTCTCTCCATCCCCACTCCTTTAGTGCACGCCTCAGCTTCTCACCTGCCTTAATGCCGTGGCCTCCTTACTGGCCTCCCTGCCTCCCATCTCCTCACTCTTCCCCTCTACCAGCCAGCCTCTGCATCACGGTCAGAGCGAGAACCTCAAGACTATCAATCTGATCAGGTGACCCCCTCCTACTTAAAAGTCTCCTACAGTTTCCCATGCCGTTCGAGATAAAATTCAAACTCCTTAGCAAGTTACGCTAAACCCCTGCTTAGGGGACCAGAGGCGTCTCTTATCCATCTCATCTGCCTGTCCCTCCTTGGTCCCTCAGCCAGAGCCACACCAAATTACATGCAGTTCCCAGCCAGGATGTATCTCCCCAGAGAGCCTTCCCTGGCACCCTCCCCCAGCCTGGATTCGGTGTCCCTCCCTTCCACTGCCCCAGCCTGTTCCATGTGTTAATAGCTAGCACTTATGTGTTCCCAGATATTTCATATCTCTTAACACATTTAATCCTCACAACAACCCTATGAACTAGGCACTGTTATTATGGCCACTAACAGATGAGGAAATTCAGACATAAAGAAATTAACTGATTTGTCTAAGATCTCACAGCACTTTTGAGCTGGGCTTTGAACCCAGATGATCTTGGCTCCACAGTCTACACCGTAACCACTGGGCTCTTTGGCCTCTGGTGCTGTTGGCCAAACCATGTCCCTCATGGACTGAGCTCCTTGACCTGAGAAACCCTTTGCTATGCATGTTTGATCCTGGAGCCTGTCTCCCTGCCTCACTCAGGGTATAAGCACAATTCCTTTTCAGGTAGCCCTTCTGTCAATCCATTGTTCTAGGCCTGTGAGATTCAGTAGATTTAAGATTAACCTACTTTATGCAACTAGTTGCCCATACATCATTCCATAGCAAAAAGGCCTAGAATGCCTTCATGTGTTAGAACTCTGGGGTCAGAGACTTAGAAGACAAGGCTGCACCCTTGGGGAACTTATAATTTGGTTGAAATAAACAAGATTATACACAAACCTAAAGGAATAATAATGATGCTTCAAATCACAAACAAAACCAGTTTCTTTGTCTTATGGTCAGTCCTCATATAAAAATAGTCTCCCACTTGTCCCAGCTAGACCCCAGTACCCTTGAAAAGAGGGCCAATGTACTGTATAGCTCAGTACCCGGTACTCAGCAAGTGCCTCTCCATGGACTTAAGGCTTCTGCTGCTGCCCCGTGTCCTAGCTTCAGTTGTGCAGTCTTCCCAGGCCTGGGTGAGGTCACGCAAAAGACCCAGACATCTGGGAAATTCCAGTTTGGAAGTGGGTTTCTGGGGACATAGTCCCAAGCTGGAATAGACCCAAGTTGTTCAGGACTCTAGAGCCTCATTTCAGTGCAGTCTGACCCCTCCACCCACTACCAATTATTTTCCATTGCACAGCATCCCCTAGTGACCTACCTGGGTATAGACCTCCACAAGGCAGCAGTCCCCTTCCGTGCAGACATGCCCCAGGACAGAGCAGGGCCATCTGCGACTGTGCCAATCACCCTCATAGCCAGTCTGCTCACAGGGGAACCGTGCTCAGAGCACGGAAACCCAGGACCTCTCGCAGCTGGCACGTCTTGCCAGGAGTGCAGGGAGCACCACATTTTTGTGGAACCAGCTCAGCACCTGTCAGCCTGCCCCCTCCCCTTTTCTAGCCCAACCAGCCCGGAACAGTCCTCCTCCAACAGAGTGGGGGTCACTTGCAGTCTGTCCCTGGCTTGTACGGCTTTGTATGCATCAATGTGGATGCAAAAGACAATGCACGCTGTCATGGACTGCCTCTCGAAGCAGCTAGGACAACCAGAGGTGGCTGCCACTCATCTGTATGTTACCCTTTACCAGGTGCCACATGGACATGCACCTCCCATCACCTCCTCGTAGGAACATGCTTTCCTCTTCTGTAAAATGGGGAGAAATATGCCTTCCTTGCAGAGTGTTTGTGAAGATCCTACATCTATTTGTTTAACAAACTTTTTAAGTACCAGTAGGGGCCCAGCTTCCACCCACATAGTAAACACTCAATTGAAATAGTTTTAAGAAACTCTATCTTAGACAAAGTGGTTTCAAAGCTACATGGAAAATGCACAGGTAGCAGTATTCCAACTCCTTCCTTCAGTTGTTTGATGCTGTTAGGATATGCAGGGAAATGGGGTGTCTTGCTCAATAACTGGAGTAAAACTCACGAAGATTTCCACATCCCCAAACCTCTGCTTGTGATGGGACACTTGCCCTATCAACTATTTGTCTGACTGTGACGTAATTGTATGTTGACTTATCTCTCTGTTGCACTAGAGACCATGAGGGCAGAGACTGTCTCTGTGCACCTTATATGTCATTGCCCCAGTGGGCATATCATACATATCTGTTGGACCATGGTGGCTGAGTCCTTTATGAGCATTCTGCCTGCTCACTGGCCCAGCCTTCAATGTCAAGGGAGCAATGCTAACACATGAAGATTTCCGCTTTGTACACACTTAATGCACCTCTAATTTAGCTACTTTCACTTACAGAGGTAGCCTGGGCTTTTAGTGTCCGAAGGCCAGATTGCAGCCACAGCTCTGCTGTGGGTTAACCATGAACTTCGAGCAAGTCAAGTTGCCTGGTATCTCTAAGCCATCGTCTCTTCATCTGGAAAATGGTGGCATTAATAATGATACCTGCCTCGCAGGGCTGTTTTGAGAGCGAATAGGATGATGGGAAACCATTTTGTAAACTTCAGGACACTTCCCCTCCTCTCCATGCTACAGGCCAGTGGTCAGGACTGATACAAATCTTGCCAAAAAAAAAAGTCTTCTTTGTTGTGTTTTATCATCAAGTATTATCTTAGAAACCTCAGCTGTTTCCTAACAATCAGCAACTTCGCCCACTGTTTGCAATACGAGAAACTGAGGCACACCCTGTGACTTATTCAGCATCAGCATCCTAGCAAAGGACAGAGGCCTTCTGCAGGTCAGTTTCCTCATCCCACCCTGGAGCAGAGATGATGGCGCCTCTCTCCCTCCTCTGGTCAGATTTATTAGTTGTTCTATCATTTCCTGAAGGCCCAAAGCTCTGTATTGCTGCTGTCTGGCTTCCCAGATTTATAATCACAGTCTCTAGGCACTAACAATGTCTGGAGTCTAATTTGCATATTCACTTTCACTGTCCAATCCAAATCCTCCCAGGCGGCAATCCAGCTGGGGCCAGTTCTCTCATCTGATTGTGGTCTCTGCTCTTTCCCAGCAAGTCAGCCTTCTCTCTCCAGGACAGGGGCAACTCTTAGGAGTCTCATGTTGACAGTGGATTGTGCAGTGGATGAAAGAATGAACATGGGATCTGCCCATTTGAAGGTTTGGTGGGGAGGAGGATGTGATGGGTAGGTAGCAATTCTGCTCCTGGAATATCCTAGTCACTACTAGAAAGGTTATTTTCTAGCTAAGAAGAGTCTGGCTCTGCTGTAGGGTGTCAGACACGTGTGTGCTCTACACCTCTCTTTCCTGCTCATTTAAAGCAGTTCTCCAAAAAGGTTTGGAGAACTCTGCCTCCACCCTTCCCCACATCCTGCATGGCCTTCATCACATCCTGCCTTCGAGGGGGCCCTGGCAGTGGTGGTAGGGAGGCTGCCGCCCTGCTCTGCATCGTGGAAGAGTCCAGCCTCTTAACCTTCATCTCCAAAGTAGGACAGCCCAACTTGGAGCTGCATGAGAAAGCGACAGGGCTGTTCAACTCTCTGGCTGAAAAAACATACTGTGCTATTTCTGGGGCAACACAAGCCTGGCTGATGGTGTTCACAGGAAGAGTAGCCCAGGGGATTTGCTAGTCTGGTTAAGATGAGCCTTTCAACCCCCTCTGCCAGCTGCTCATCTTATGTGTATCAGGGTTCAATCTGAAACCAGTGGCAAACCCAGACCAGGCACGTGTTGGTGGTGCTTGTTGGTACTCAAATACTACCTCCTCCTCCAGGAAGCCTTCCCCATCTCCCTGACAATGACTTAGGGGCTCCTCCCTCTCTGTTCCCTGTCAACTCTGCCCCTCTATCACTGTGGCCATCTTGTTTGTTTGCTCGAGTTTCTCCACTAGACTGTAAGTGTCAAGTGTGTAGAAACTTATTTTTCCCAACTTTGTAGCCTCAAAGCCCAGCACAGTTCATAGCATGCACTGACCTGTCAGCAGTGCTTGTTGAATGAATAAAAAGTCAGATTGCATAGAAAGCCATAGTGTTGTTTTCTTTTTGGAGACGCCTGTTTTTGCTACTCACAGGAATAGCATCAAAAAGACGGGAAATACATTGGTGTGGGATTGTTTTTACCTACAAAGTTTCTGCATCATGGAGCTTATCTCAGCTGTTTCTGATGTTGGCCTACCTGCTACTGAATAAAGCTCTGAGCCCAGGCCTCTCCATCTAACATAGCCACTGTACCTTTATGGGCTTCCAAATTCTTGTCTGTAAAATGAGAACAGAGACTAGCTAGGAAAATTCTCAGGTGTTCCCCCTTGCTGTATTGTGATTCTGGAGCACTTCAGAGAACACCCCAAGATGGCAAAAGGTCTGGATATTCTTCATATAATGTTCAAGGGACTGTCAGTACTTAGGGAGGGAGGAAGAAGACTCAGGCACATGCCAGCTGTCTTGAATCTTGAGGTGCTATCATATAGAAGATGAAGAGGATCAGACTCTCAAAAGACCCCAAGGGCTAGAAAGAAGACCAATTATTAATTTGTTCAATGAATATTTATTGAGCACTTGCCATTTGCAAGCACTGCTCTAGATAATAGGGACACAGTAATGAACAAAACAGACAAAAATCCTCACCCTTATGGAGTTTACTTTCTAGTGAGCAGAGACACTCCAAAAATAAAATAAATGTATTGGGTCAGAGCTTCTTGGACTTCCGAAGTGGGCTGCCTGGGAGCTATTGTTTCCTGTGTTCAGGGATACTTTTATAAATGAGTCACAGGGGACTCATTTATCCATAGTTATGGAGCTAGAACTAAGTATTGGGACCAGGATAGTATGACATAGTGAAAAAGTACTGGACTAGTAGTCAAGAGTCCTGACTTCAAATTTCATCTCTGCTACTGTCCAGCTGCGTGACTTCAGATACGTTAATTTTAATACTTAGAATTTGTTTCCAGTGGCTGGTTAGACTAGACCTTGTTAGTTCCTTTTAGCTCTGCAATCTTATGAATCTGAGGCTGGTTAAGATGAGTGATCTCTCTGTATTCTAATACCACTAGGCTTAATCATGGTCTCCACTCTATGGCAACTCTCATTCTAAGAGAGGCAAGGTAGATGCATGCAGTGGCTGTTGTTATGAAAGGTACCAAAACCCAGTACTTCACAAACGTGCATGGCGAAGGGTGGTTGCCTTTTCTTGAGATCACTGTGATACTGAGACTGAAGAAGGAGGACCTCAGAGGATAGGCAACTTGGTTGAAGGACCAATGAGAGTGAGTCAGGAAGAAGAGGAGGAGGAGATAGCAAGCAGGGGAGGTAGAGATGGAGCCTTTGATGAGGAGAGTGCAGAAGTAGGAGACAGACAGGAAACCCCTCAGTGCAAGACCCAGGAACCCCAGCCTCACTCCCATGTAAGGCATACCGCTGAGAAGCTGGGAGGCTACCTGCAGTATCCCAGGTTCCAATCACACAGCTCATGTTCATTGAGTAGGCCTGGGACACGTACTCTGGAGAGCAGACTAGAAGGGATGAGTGGAATATAAGAGGATGGAGCTTCCACCTCCAGTCTCATGCTCTCCTCTGCAACATACATGGGACTAACTGCCTCCCAGGGGACTGGGGTCTGCTTCCCCTGTTAGCCTTGATTCTCTCCTATTCAGACTCTTCCTGAGCTCCTACTTGCAGGGCTATAGAGAGAAAGCTTGCAGGTGTGGAGCAGATGCAACTGAAGCAGAATCTAGGGCTCCAGACTCCTCACTTCCAATAATACTGCTCTATGTTTTTAGGGCTGCTTACGCCTTTCAATGTTTTCATGTCTATTGATAGCATCATGGTGCAGCAGCAAGAACGTGGGCCTGGGAGCTTCAAGTTCTGAGATTCTGGCATTTCATTTGGTTTTCAGTAATTCTGTAAGAAAGATAAAACAGGAATTATCTCCTCTAATCTGCAAGTGAGGAAACAGAGTCATAGGGGACTCATTTATCCATATTTAGGGAGCTAGAACCAAGTATTGGAACCAGAATAGTATGACATGAAAACATACTGGACTAGCAGTCAAGAATCCTGGCTTCAAATTTCCCTTCTGCTACTGTCTAGCTGTGTGACTTCAAATACATTAATTTTCTGATAGACTTCATTTTATTATCTATGAAATAAGTAGGTAGACTAGAAAAAGAAAATATGACAAATAGGTAACATCTTTGGTCCTGTTAGCCCTTTCCATACCTGTGGCAGACATGGCTAATCGATCACAGCATGCTGCTCCCCAGAGCAGCCCCAGAGTCCTCAGTACCATGCTCCCCAGCGGCCCACAGCCACTGCTGAAAATCAGAGTTAGCACGTAAAATGAAACTGCTTGTCATCCCCCAACTAGCTCTTCAGGTTCTTTTCCAGTCTAACATTCTGGGCATAGAAACCTGGTCTGCTCCCTTCCAGTCCATGCTGTTTCCCCTAGGTCAGCCTGGAACATTCCTTTTCTACAGATATTTAGAAAAAGTAATAGAATGAGATGATCTGGGTTCAGGCGCTTTCTTTTTGCCTTACAGGCTTAGTTTAATTCGAGGGTAATAACACCTACCTCACATGGTAGTTACGAGAAGGGAGGGAGTTAAGGTGAGCAAGCACTTTACTAAACTGTAGAGTGCAGTACACGTACATTCACTTAGCAGACACTCAGTGAGCACCTGCTGTGCTGGCACTGTACTAGCACGTGGGGTAGAGCCTTATTTGTACTAGGTCAGGCCAGGAACTTGAGCACCCTACCAGGCATCTAGATGTTTCTGCTCAGGGACAGAGAGCCTAGACTCTTGGTCTGGAGCAAGCACACCCACAAATGTGGGTGAGGTAACACAGGACCTTGGACGGAAGGTGGATTTGTCCATCCTATAGCATTACTTTCCATAAGTTCATTGCTTTTTTCTTTTGGCAAATCTTCCTGTTACCCCCTTCACTCACTTATCTGCTCTTCAGCTCTTTTATTTTTGGTTATTACTTATCAATAAAGTTCTGCTGCTATAAAGAAAGTGAGAAGTAAGGGGTCACAGTTTGCGATAACACTGGCAGTGAGAGTTGGCAGCACTGACAGCAGCAGTCAGGGCAAAAAGATGAGGTGTCTGGATACAGCTGTCCTGTTACCCACATCACCGATCTGCTCTCGGGGGCCAGCACACAGCTAGAAGTCTGCTAGAAGTCTGCTTCCCCAACTTCACACCCTGTCCCTGCAGGCTCAGGCTCTCCATTACCCAGGCTCTGGGAAGATTAACGTGTCATCCTTAAAGCACTTGGCACTTCTTGGAAAAAGCCATGCTGTGAATTCAGACATTGGTATAAGATTGAACTCATTAAATCTCTGACACCCTCCATGCATTAGAATTCTTAGAGCCTTGTTCTGTTACATCTTCCGTGTCCTTTGCTAGTTGCCAGCTGGTCTCATAGACAAGCAAATTACTGGCAGGGTTTGGTTAAGACACTGTACTTAGCCCATTTTAAAATACTGGTGAGTGACAAGTCCCCCTCAAAGGGGCTACTTGAAAAGATTTATGTTGACGCTTGCAACGTCTATACATTCCTTGTGCTCTGTCTTGCAAATGCAGGAACCCCTGGGGATTTCCTGGGTCTTGGGAGACTAGATCTCTCCCTAATACATCAAAAACCAGCTTTTGGAAAGTGGGTTTGGTCTGTACTGATTCTAAAATACCTCAGATTATTAACCTTTGCACTATCTCTGTGGAATGCATACAGATTGTAAATCTATTTAGAGGAGAGAGAAACACATTTGGGCACCAGCCTCCCCTCCCCACTGGACAGACGCCATGGTGTTGAGTAAGAAGCACTCTGTGTCTGTGTCATTTGGGACTGGTAACCCAAGAACCCTGACACCTCCATGCAAACTGTTCCATTTGGAATTCTTTCTGGCCTGATTGCCTCTCCACTCCTTTCCTCCCCTGGCCACAAACGGAGACTCAGAGAGTGCCATCTCTCTGCCCTTTCTTTGAATCTTTAAGGAGAATGTCTCCACCCAACAGGTCTCATGCTATAGGGCTGAATAGAAAAGCAACGGAAGCTTTTTCCTTACTGTTAGTGAAACAGACAAGGGGCAATGCATGCTTTCGATATAAATCGTGATCTGGAAGGATTCAGGTAATGAAACCTGAATCTTCATCGAGACGGTGTTTCCTGCTATCCCATCTCCCAGCTTTAGATATTGGAGTCAGTTAACCATTCCCAACATACCTTTGTTTAGAAAGGAATTGTTTTCAGAGTTTTGGACTTTGGAAACAAAAGAATGCATTTTCATGATGTCATTGCTGTAATACTGTAGTTATAGATTATATATTCCTGCCCCTTGGACTCACTATTTTCATTTTTCTTCTGGGACAGACACAAACCGTGTCCACACAGGTGTGTAAAGAAAATTCCTACTGAAGTAGGTTCTACCTGGAAGACATCCGGAGAAGATAAATCCCTGTAGGTGGACTGAACTCTTTCAAGAAACTTGTAGGAACCTCAAAATTGTCATAATTAATGTTTTTGCATAATAAATATACCTATTTTCATTGTAGACTTAATTAGCTTCTTTAAAAATCATTCTTCAGGTGAAAGTTTTAATGGCTTCTCATCCTGACCTGCTGAGCACAGCCAGAGAGCTTGATAGTTTTAGGCCAAATAAAAGGAAGTAGTACTTTACGCTGCAGGTAGTAAATGTAAAAATTGTTACTCCTAGAAACAGTATGGACTGAAATTATAAATAGATTCCAGGAATGAACTTTCAGAGAGTCATGGATGACGGATATAAATGGGGTTATTAAAGGGAAGTTAGGTAACGTTTTCTAAATGCTTAAAGTTAACATTACAGATGGGTCTCCCATATTTTCCCATGACCCTCGGTGACACCACCATCAGGGGCTCTGGGTAAGGTGGGGCTAATGCTGATCTGACCGTGTTTTAAATTCTCATGCTCCATTCTTTTTAAGCCAGTTTACCTAGTTTAACCTCTAGTCTTTCTTTTTTCTCTTTTTCTTTTGTTGTTGATGATGATACTGATGTTCTGATCTCTTTCAATTGGCCACATCTTCAGAACTCTCTGAAATGATTTGGAAAAACCTACAGGGTACTACAGTCCAACCATAAGACAGAACTCCTGAGCTCCAATCCTGCCTCTGCCACTAACCAGTTGCTTGACCCTGGGGTGTCACTGCAGCTCTCCTCCCTAGTTTTTCATATCTCAAAGAAAGGGAGTTTGATTAAACCCCTTTTAAGGTCGCATCAGTGGCAAAATTCTATGAATCTATAAATAAATACGATATGCACACTCATTCAGAGAATGCCTAGAATAAAACAATAGTGGGGTAGAGAGACTGTTTTGCCTTGTTTTTCAAAAAAGGTAAGGTAGACAATTTCCCACTTCTGACAGGAAATGAACATTATAGGGGCAGTGTAAGGAAACCCGTGTCAGCATCAGGAAACTCCCCATAATTTCCTTTTCTTTGAATTTGGTAGAGGAAGTGGGAGAGAGAGAGTGGGGAACTCACAATGTGTGTGAGAGTGAGGCAAAACCTGAGTTCAGATGTGGCTCAGTCACCAGCAGATCCCAGTCTTTCAATGGTAAAATGGAAATAATAACATGGAACTTGTGGGGTTGTGGTGAGGCAGAAATGAGATTAGTGGCATAAAGTGTTCTGTCCAGTTTCTGGTATAGAGTCAGTGCTCAATAAATAATAATGTTTAGAGAAAGGAGAGAGGTGTTCCAGAACAGGACAATTATAATGGCAAGCTCCTTGTAAGTAGCCATCAGGGAGAGAAGCTGGTGCAGCTGAAGGAATCAGCCTGGAAAAGGTTACAGCCTACAGCCCATGGCTATGCAAAGTCCGCTGCAATTAACTGGGTGTGAAATTAGCAGTAGAAAACATTCCTAACCAGTAAAAATCAGGTTGAGTGTTCCACATTATGTCTATATTTTTTCTTTCTTTAAGGTTGCTCAATTTTGCAGATTAATATTGTTTGAAAGTTGTATACATTTTAATAAATCAGTGGAAATAACAGTTATACACTTGCAGGGACTTCCCTGATGGCTCAGTGGTTAAGACTCATGCTTCCAATGCAGGGGACCCGGGTTTGGTCCCTGGTCAGGGAACTAGATCCCACATGCATGCTGCAACCAAGAGTTTGCATGCCACAACTAAGGAGCCAGAGAGCCACAACTAAGGAGCCCGCCAGCTGCAACTAAGACCCAGCACAACCAAATAAATAAATAAATAAAATATTTTATTAAAAAGACATTACCAAGAAAACCTGTTAAAAAAACAAACAAACAAACAAAAAAACAGTTGTACACTTGTGGAGTTTGGGGAGATTCCCCACATGAACCAGGTATCTTGTAGTTTGATTCACATCACTGCCACCTGCTGGAAGGGTGTTCAAATTGCAGGTTCTTTTGTTTAAGAAATTGTAGCTTCTACATACGTCTTTGGGAAAGATAACTCTAAACCTAAAGTTATACAGGAACAAGCATCCTCTGCTAGAGGTCTTGTAACCTGCTCTTGAGAAAGACCAAAGGGGGCATTATTAGGAGTTTCAAGCACTGCATGCAGCCGCTGGATCAGGACATTCAGTTCTGCAAAGCTCAGCCCTTGTTCACCATACACAAAGCCAAGAGAAGAACACTGGAGTCCAGACTCTAGCGGAAATCCTGTTCTCAAAGATAAGAAGAGAGCCACTCTGTCATTCCAGAGTCAGCAATGTCCCTTTCCTGCCAAGATCCTGCCAATTTAATAAACTACCCATACCTTCCCTCATTGTTGGAAGCAGAAGTTGCCCAGCAAATCCCCAGCACTGCTGAAGACCTTGGACTGGCCCCAGAGATTGTTCCTGTATCCCTGAAGAGATAAATAGAACAATGGACACCCCTACAAACTGCCCTACTGCTTTCATCATGGTTCATCTTGGGAAGCCAGCAGATATTATGAAGCATTGTTTCATCACACCAATGAGCTCAAGTCACTGTTTCTCTAATAATACTTTGGGGCCATTAGCAACAAAGCTGAACTTACTGGTTCACATAGTTGATGAATATACTACACTTTATAGTGGTTCCGGCACAGAAAATAACTGGAAACAAGTGGCTTTTGAACTTGGTGCCTTCATCCTAACATGAGAATTTTTGTCTAATTAGGCAGAACAATTTGGCAAGAGGGAACAACTGTTAGCTGGAGAATGATGCACTGGAGGGTTTTGGGGGAAGCTCTCTCTGCAGCACCTTATGGTGGTAGAAGGGGAAGGGAGATGACATGGGAAAGCTCTTGTAATGATGGCTGATGTTTAGCAGCCAGTTGCTGTGCCCACACTTCCTGTGACCTGTACAAACATCTCATTTAATCCTCAGCAGTTACCCTATAAAGGTAAGTAGTAGTATCGTCCCCATTTTACAGATGAGGGAACTACAACATGAAAATTACATGACTTGCATACTGTTAAGTTGCAGTGCCAGAATTTGAAATCAGGCAATGGCAGTCAACCTCCATGTGTCATTTTCTTCATACTGTGAGTGTTGGGGGAGAGGAGATTTGGAACCACCCCTCTAAGTAACAAAGTGAGAACAGAAAAACCAAACAAACACCTTTCAGTTGTTTATGTGAACTGCATAATCCCCGTGTTACACAATAGTAATGATAAGATATTGCTGAACATATCATATTCACTTTATTACAAGTTTTTTTTTAATAATGGTGGCTAATACATTCCCAGTCTTCATAGCCTATTATGCTTACTGTAGAGACATCTCTTAACAAATTTTTTTAATTGGTGAAAAGTGTACTTAGGTGAGCTTTTATGACCTTCCTGACTTTCAGCCTCAGACTGAAGCAGAAGTCTTTCTCAACTGAAGTCAACAGCTTTGAACAGAGTGAAAGCAATGCATATGTGTCACTGTCACTGCAAAATTTAAGACCTAGGTCTTCTGCGTTCAGCTGGACATCTCCTGCTATTTGGGGCAGGGCTTTTTCAAGTCACATGTCCCATGCTAGATGGGTCATAACCTTAGGCCCTACAGTTGGCACATTGCCACTTAGCCTTGCTTTTTGTTTCATAAGACATGCAGGTTATTGGAGGTATCCAATTGGGAACTTCTTCAACATCCCTTGGAGATCATCCAGCTTACCCTGAATCCCAACGACATGGAACCTCATACAGTTTTATACAGTTATCCCTATTCTTCCTCATATTGGGCCCACATCTGTCAAATTTTATGCTGTCCATGAGTTCCAGTTCTGCCCATGAGAACCCCTAAGATATGCCTTTTCACAGATCCACATGGCTGCCCTGAAGATACTTGAGGAAGAGCTCTTGTCCCGCAAGTCTCCTGCTCTCCCCATCAGTCTTCCTCAGCTCTTTTCCATCCCACCACTCTCCTGTAGGTGGGGGGTTTCAGGGCATGGGCCCAAATGCTCAGAAAAAGTGGCATCTGTGTCTGTCAAGCCCTCCATGCAAACATGCTGCCCCTCTGCTCTCTTGAGTCAAGAAGTTCAGTAAGTGAGGTTTTGTGTAGGGTTTCCCAGCTGGCATTCTCATCACTGGATATCAACTCTCCTCGGGCTGCTTCCCAGGCTGCATACAGCACTTGGAGTATGGAAAACTGACCTTGATGCTATTTGGTCTCTGCAAAGCCATTGTCTGCTGGAGGGTTCAATTATCCATTGATGGGAGGGGTGAGTATTTTCCTCTCCCTGGAACCCTTTCCATCATGGTACAGTGGAGGTGCTTCAACCCTAGAGCAGTCTGGCTCTGCCTACTGGGATAAGGGTCAGCCGCACTCTGGGCAGCTGACATTGCCTCCCACTGTCTTGTTCAATTTGGAGGAGCTATAGATAAGCACCCTGGAGCAGGACTGGGTGGTAGACCAAGTTATCCAACCTGGGCCCACACCCTTGTGGTCACTTTGGCATCTACCAGGCTTAATAATAGCATCTTGGTCCAGTCTGGTGCTTCTGAGTTCCTGCCCTGGTGTCTGGCTATGCAGATGAATGCATAATCTAGGGGAAAGAGCACAGTGCTGGGATTCAGGGAACCTGGAGTTAAGGCCTATTTCTGCCACTTAAAGTGCTGTGTTATCTTGGGGAAGCCACCTGACTTGTCTGTGCCCCAGTTTCTTCATTTGAATTGTGGGGTTAATAATGTCTTTTTTTATATTAATCCAGGGTTTGTCGACAGTAGCACTATTGACATTTTGGCCCAAATAATTTTTTTGTGGGGGGCTGGGAGGGGGCCTGTTGTGTGAATCGTAGCATGTTTGGCAGTGCGCCGGGCCTCTACCCATGGGATACCAGTAGCTTTTCTGCCTTGTGATAACAAAATGTGTCTCCAGACATTGCTGAGTGTCCCGTGGTGGGAGAATTTCCTCAGTTGAGAAACAGTGCTTTAAATGATAGGATTATCCAGATACATTAAATAATAATGTGTGCAAATACAGGACATCAGAGTTGTCATCATCATCCTTTAGCATTTTGGTCTTCTCTGATTTGACTATAATTCTGTAGAAGCAGAAAGTAGAAACAGCATTTTCTATACCAGACCCCTACATGGTCCAGCAAGTAACTTGATAAGTCCGTGCTTTACTTCATGCAGTTCAAGTAAGTTTCCTTCTTCTAACCTGTTTACTATCGACTTTATGTGAAGTGAAGAGCCAGAGAGATGAGTAGCAATGCCTATTTTCATGGATGATAAATTCCAGTGGGAGGAATATTTAAGCACGGACGTGACTGGAATGCAGAGTGTACATAACTAAGACCAGAAAAGAGACCCTCAGGTAGCAGAGAGAAAACGCTTCATGAAAGAGGTGCTGTTTGGGATAGGCCCTGAGGGTCGAATGGGATTTCAGCAGGGAGCAGTGTGATTAAGGGCAGAGAAGCACCGAGGACTAGAGGACAAGGTAGCAGGAGATAAGGCCTCGTGGCCAGTTTATGAAGGCTCTGAATGCCGGGTTTGCAAGTTGTCCTTAGCTTGGAGAGCCATGGAAGGTTTCTGAGTAATGGGATGGCATGGCCAGAACTGTGTTTAAGGGGTTTGGCAGTAGTTTCTGGGGTGGATGGGAGTGAGGAGAGGCCAAGTACAAGATGACTGGGGGACCAGACTAGAGTGATAGTGGTTGGAGTGGAGGGATGAGGAAATGGAGAAGAAAGTACAAGGGGAGAAACAACAGGAATTGGGGGCGGGGGGCAGGGAGGAAGGGAAGGAGGCAGAGGGGACTACAGCTTTGATCCCTGAGAAAGAGGTTTCCATTAATAGAACAAGAGGAAACAGGAGAAGAACCAGAAATCAGGAACTCTGGGCACTGAACAGGAGCCAGGGAAGAGCATTAAATGTGTGGGTTTCCCAAATCCTTCCGCATCCATCCCTGTACACAGTCTCACACACTTCCTGTGAGAAAAGGCACACAGTCGTTTGCTCAGTGCTTTGTTTTTTCAATAGAGATGGGCTTCTCAAATCCATTTATCATTTTTTAGAGACTATTTATCTCAAAAACTAACAGTGAAAAAAAGAAAAGAAGCTCAGCCTGGGGCCTGAGTCCCTGTGCAAAGCACCTTTTATAAGCAGAAAGAATCAGAGTATGGAATTAACTAATTTAACAGCAGGAACAGAATTGCACACAGAGCATACGCCATATGCTGCTTTTTCCTAATATTCTAACAATACACTGGGACGCTCTAAATCTATATACACAGGAGTGTGCCCACAGCAGGGGCTCTGAGCCCAAATTGGTCCAGCTGGACTTCCTGCTCACACACCCAGGCAGGAAAACAGAGGCTGGACCCTTGAGTGTGTGAGCAGGTATCCCCATATTTATGTTCCCACAAAAGGCTTCCATCCTTCCCAGGGACACCTCTGTCACATTCTCATCTTGTCCTCTCAGCAGGTGATTCAGCTTTGGTTTAATTTTCCTCCCATGAACCTACCTTTACCTCCCCTGCCCCCCTGCCACCCTTTTTATTATTTAATTCCAGCACACTCTGCAATTATGATGTTGAGATCCTTAAATGCATCTAAGAAGGGACAATCAAAGGGATGGCTCCCAGGATACCTGTCCATCTTCCACCCTACATACATGTTTAGTCATTAATATTTATCTGGTAACCAGCTAAAGGGATGCTCCATGCATCTGTGGGGCTGACACAGGAAAGAAGGCCATCCTACCTCAGCCACTCTCGCTGACAATCCCATGCCAGGTTTGCTCCCAGGTAGAGAGTGGGAGGAGAGGTCCAACCAGGTCCCCTGGCTCTGGTTTATAGATGGTGTCAGTGGTACCCATCTGTGAACGCTTCTCTCCTCTATTCTCCAGCTGATGATCAAAAAACGGAGCCTTAGAGCTTCCCTGGTGGCGCAGTGGTTGAGAGTCCGCCTACCGATGCAGGGAACACGGGTTTGTGTCCCGGTCTGGGAAGATCCCACATACCGCAGAGCAGCTGGGCCCGTGAGCCATGGCCGCTGAGCCTGCGTGTCCGGAGCCTGTGCTCCACAACAGGAGAGGCCACAACAGTGAGAGGCCCGCGTACCACAAAACAAACAAACAAACAAACACTGAGCCTTACATGTGGATAGCTTTTCACGATTTCATCCATGTTAGCCAAGCCAGCTGTCACAATGGAAACCAACACAGGTATTAAGCCCCAGTTTTGTGGGGGACTGAGGTGCAGAGAAGTGTGTGACTCGTCCAGGGCCACACAGCTCCTATGTGTCAGAGCAAGGACTGGAACCCCAGTCCTCTGTCCAGGCTCCTACCACATGGCAACTTCTGTCAAGTCCATCACCTTTGCTTCCTTTCCTCCAGCTGCAGGCTTCCTCTGGTCCATTTCACTGTTGATTAGGGTCGCTGTGGAGTGAGGAACAGCTAGGGAGGAAGAAAATAAATGCATTAAATAAGTGACTAGGGTATGAATAAAATAATGAGGAGTAAATAAATGAATGAGGAATGAATTAACTAGAGGAATAAACAAAGGAAGGAAAGGTGCCGAGGAAAGAAGAAAAGGTTAACTCCTGGGAATATGTCTAATTAGGGTGTCAAAATGATATTTGTTGGCTGAGCTCTCCTATTTCTCGGTTTACACATTTCCCTTAGCTCCTGTGTCCTAGGCTTTTATTTTATACAAGTTTTCTGACATCCCTACAATAAAGCTTATATTAACGAGGCCAACGTCACAGATTGTTTTTATCTGATAGCAAAATGCCTTGTCTGGTATGATGGCTCTGCATTTTATACTGGTTATTTGGAAGATAATCACAGGTGCATGCTCAGTAATTCTGTGCAGATCCATTTGCCACCTGACCCACCAGGGCTGTCGCAGGTGAGGTGTGATCTTGATACCATCCTCAGCCCGCAGGTTAACCCTGGCAGGCCGTCTGTGTGATCTCGCATCTTGGTGCAGCTGTTTCACTGACTTCCCCACATGTGCAATGGCTGTTCAGACAGATTGGTGAACTAAATTTATCTTTCTCTTTCCATCATCAAGTTTTCCTTTGCCAATGTCTGTTCAAACTGGCAAGATATTTTTGTGGCAGCAAATTCCATTTCTACTAGTAATAACAATAACAACCATTTAATAAGCACCTATTATGTATCTAACACTTTAAACAGAGCTGTAAGCACATACAGTAGGGCCCCAGCTGATGGGAGAGGGAGTGAGGAGACTCAAGGTTGGGGACCCCTGGAGCACCAGATGGGAGTTTGAGGACAGTGGACTCACCATGTGTGGGGATAGATAAGGGGGCTGATGCTCCCCAGTCCCAGAGAAACTCCAAGCTCCCCACTGGATTGGTGGTGATTGGGGGCAGGGGAGGTTATCAGTACATAACCTGTCTCTCCATATTGCTGCAAATGGCATTATTTTGTTCTTTTTATGGCTGAGTAATATTCCATTGCATGTATGTACCACATCTTTATCCATTCCTCTTTCAATAACAAGGACGTATGGTATAGCACAGGGAACTCTACTCTGTATTCTGTAATAACCTATGTGGGAAAAGAATCTGAAAAAGAATGGATATATATATATATATGTATATATATATATATATGTATGTATGTATAACTAATTCACTTTGCTGTACACCTGAAACTAACACAGCATTCACTTTGCTGTACACCTGAAACTAACACAGCATTGTAAATCAACTATACTCCAATAAAATTTTTTTTTAAATACATATCCTGTCTCTGTCTGAGGCAGCATTGAACTTGGAGATGGATTGTCACTGACTGCAGCTCCAAGAAGCCGGGGAAAGAGATAGGGAAAAAAAAAGAGGAACTGCCAGCATTTTTCAGAGCCCTGGTACATACATCATTTCATTTAATCTGCACAACCATATGAGGCAGGAGTGATTGTTTCCATTTTACAGGTAAGGATAGCTGTCATATGTCATAAGTCTTGTCACCCAGCAAGAGAGAACACCCAGGCTTCAGCCTCAAAATCTATTGTTCCTTCCACAATGCCAGAATTGGACAAGAAGATCTCTAGGATTCCTTCCAAGTTCAGAAACTTCTGAGTTTTGGGTCCCACCTAGCCTAACTTGGTTGACATGGGAGGATATCAAGAAACTTCCTGGTTTGCCATGTGTGGAGAGAGGGAGTATATAGTATTAGGATATGCACATGGGCTGTGGATGTGGTTAGAGCTGGTTAATTCCCAGCTCTAATACCTACAGGTCATGGCACCTTGGGCATAAGCTTGCTCTGCCTCAATTTCCTCATCTGTAAAATGAGGATAATAATGGTACTCGTCTTATGGCCTACAAGGCCCTACCTTATATGGCCCCTCATTGTCTCTCATCCTCACCTGTCCTGCCCTCACTCCTTCCCAGCCTCACTGGCCTCCTCACCACTCCCTGAACACCCCCATCACATTCCCACTTTCAGGCCTTCACACTGGCCGTTCTGTTTGTCCAGAATGACCTTCCCCCAGATAACCACATGGCCTATTCCCTCACTTCCAACAAAGTTTTGCTCAGATATCATCTTCTCAATGAGACCTCCCTGGACCATCCCCCAGCACTCTCAGTCCCTCTTACCTGTGCTACTATTTTACCCATAGTATTTTTCCCTAACCTACTACATGTTGACCTTGTTGTTTATTAGTTGTTTATTATGTTTATTGCTTGCTATCTGTATTCAAGTCAAAGTTCTTTGCCTGTTTTGTTCGGTGCTGTGTTCCAGGTGCCCAATACAGAGCCTGGCATATACTGGTGCTGAGTCATACTGTTGAAAGGATTAACGTGGATTTGTAAGGATTAAAGTAGACACTATTTGTTAATAGCCTAGCTCAAAGCCTGACCCATAGCAAAGACTCAATAAAAGGCTGCTCTCATTGTATCTGACTTTCATATTGATTAATTTGCTGTTGGGTTGTATTGGGTTGAGGTTCCACTGGAGGGAAACACGGGCAGTGTTCCATGGTCTGTCCATTATGGGTGCAGTCCCCCCTTGCCACCCACCTTCCTCGTGGACACAAATAGACTATTTCATGGAGTTCTATGACCCACTGGGGCAGGTGATCAGAGTCAGCTTCAATATGCAACTGGAGAAACCAAGTCAGGGAGCATTTGGTAGCTTGTTTAAGGAAAGACAGTGAGTCAGAGACCTGCCTACCTGGCTGTCCAGTAACTGTAGGAAAGAGCAGCTAAATTGAGGAATGCCTCAGCTCCGGGAGAGAATCCCCCCAGCGCAGCACACTCTGACACTGGCCTTACCAAGTTATGTATAGAAAGGAACTACAATTGTGAGAGCTCAATGCAGAAGCCTCCTTTTTTGTGCCACTAAGGAAGTCTCAGCGAACCATAGGAGAAGTCAAATTTGCTTAAAGAATATGGAGACAAGTTGTAGAGAAAGAAAGTGAGGCCGAGTCAGCCAGAGACATTCCACAGAAATGGCCTGGTGGGCAGCAGGGCTCTGGCAAGATTGTTTAGTGTCTGTGCCCACACCCCGCCCCCGCCCACCCAATACCGTGACCTCCAGGACACAGGCATTGTGGGGCTGGACGTCTCTGACCCCATTCCTTCCACGGCCCTGCAAAATCCAGCTCCCAGGGGCCCAAGTAGCCTTTTCTCCTTCCATCCTCCTCCTTCTGTCACCTAACAGAGAAAGTTCTATTGAGTTCTATCAGGCAGTATTTCGTGAGTGCCGGCTTAGCCATCACTAGGTGTGTGAGGATGGCTGTCACCATCCCTGCCCTTGAGGGCTCACAACCCAGCAAGGCCGACCTGAGGCTCTTCAAGCCATTTCTAGAGGCAGTAGTTAGGAGCACAGACCCAGAGCCACCAGGCCTGTGTTTCAACTTGCCTCTGCTATTTATTAGGTCTGTGATCTTGGGGAAGTTACATAACCACCTGTATCTCAGTTTCTTTGCTTCATAAAATGAGGACTAATAATTGTGCTCATCGGGTTTTTGTGAGGAGCAAATGAATTAAAGTATGTCGAATACCTAGAACAGTGCCAGGCATACAGTAATTGTTATATATGTTTGTTTTTATTGTCATTATTATTGTTTAGTGTTATTCTGTAATAAATTATATAAAGATACACAGGAGTGCTAGGAGCCCAAAAAGAGACTTTAATCTTGGAAGGATTCCTGGAGGGAGTGACAATGCACTGAATCTGGAAAGATGAGTAGGCATTACCCAAGCCAAGAAGGTGGAAGATGGTCCAGGAAAGGGGTGTTGGAAACCATATGACATACCTGAGTGTGTTAGGAGCTGCACGGAGGCTAGTGTTGCTACCGTGTAAAGTTCCAGGCAGGATGCTGAGGGATGAAGCTGAAGCAGGGTCAGATCATGGGAGGTTTCATCAGCTCAGCACCCTTCTCCTGACTTCTTTTAACTCAGATTCCAATTTACTTCCCACTCCATCTAGGCCCAGGTACCAGTCACCTTCCCAGTTCTACTGGGCACGAGAGTTATGGGCGGATGGGCATGTGCCCCAAACTGGCCAATCATAATGGTCCCCTGGAATTTCCACTGGGGCCTGGGTGGACCAGTCCACTGCCCCTTGTGGCATGTTGCTGGAGGAGTGTGGTTCTGGGTGACTAAAGGCCTCTTCCCCACTGTGGCATGGTTCCCAGTCCTGGCCCCTCAGGTCCAGGAACTGCTCAGGTTCCTGCAAGCCTGCCTTCTGTGCTGTGAACTTTCTCACTGTCCTACCAGCAAACCTGTTTTTAGAATCTTGGCTTTTTTTTTTTTTTTTAACATCTTTATTGGAGTATAATTGCTTTACATGGTGTGTTAGTTTCTGCTGTATAACAAAGTGAATCAGCTATTTGTATACATACATCCCCATATCTCCTCCCTCTTGCATCTCCCTCCCAATCCTGACTTCTTCAAGTGGGTTTCTGATATTTGCAAATGAAAAAGGCCTGACTAATAGACAATGCCAAGGAGCTGGAATTTCCTCCACTGAGCAGTGAGGAGCTATTGAGGGTGCTAAACTGGCGTCACTTGGGCCTTTCAGGGACATCACCTTGATAGCAGTTTGGAGGATGAATGAGAGAGAAAGGTTGGAGATGGGGACACCAGTGACGGGCTATCATCCTCATCTAGGAGAGAAGTGGCAAGGGCCTGACCTGAGAGAATTGAAGTAGGAATGGAGATGACAGGCTGATCTGAGAAACCAGAGGTGGCCCAGAGCAGGAGGAGCCAGGCGCTGACTGATCATCAGCTGTGTCTCTGCCCATGAGGCCCAGGGCCTAAAGGTCCCTGGACCAGCTGCAGGTGGCCTGGCTTGGAAAGTCAAGGCCAGGAAGCGGCAGGCAGCAGAGGCAGCAAGAAATTCTGTTCTCCCCTTTCAGCAAACCCTTTCTGCTCAGCACACTGTCACCTTGCTGTGTCAGGTCTGCCCCCCAGCGCTCTGCTGTCTGTCACTGCCGAGGGATTTCTTTTAAATGTGTTTGTCTGTTTTCCCATCTTCCTTAGAGTGTTTCCTCATCAATAGCAGGCCCTGCCCTCTGCTGCTTTTGTACCTTCCTCCCGAGGCTCCCAGCCTGACCATGTTTCGCCCACGCAGAAGAAGCCTCCCATAGCTGTGAATAACCCGCTCCATGGGATCCTAAAGACAGCATGAGGACCGAGGCTCCCAGGAGGGAGGAGTGGAAGGGGAAATGGCCTGAGAGTGGGGGAAATAGCATTTTAAAAGTACATTCTATGGACCGGAGGACATGGGGAGGGGAAAGGGTAAGCTGGGACAACGTGAGAGAGTGGCATGGACATATATACACTACCAAATGTAAAATAGATAGCTAGTGGGAAGCAGCTGCATAGCACAGGGAGATCAGCTCGGTGCTTTGCGACCACCAAAGGGGTGGGAAGGGAGGGTGGGAGGGAGGGAGATGCAAGAGGAGGGAGGGCATATGGGTATATATGTATATATATAGCTGATTCACTGTTATACAGCAGAAACTAACACACCATTGTAAAACAATTGTACTCCAATAAAGATGTTTTTTAAAAAACTACATTCTAAAAAACAAAAACTACATTCTATGGAATCAACTTAAGTGTCCATCAACAGACAAATGAATAAGAAGATGTGGTGTATACACACACACACACACACACACACACACACACACACACACACACACACAAAATGGAATACTATGTAGTCATAAAAAAGATTGAAATTTTTTCATTTGCAACAGCATGGATGGACTTGGAGGGCATTATGCTAAGTGAAAGAAGTCAGAGAAAGACAAATACTGTATGATATCACTTATATGTGGAACCTAAAAAGTACAACAAACTAGTGAATAAAACAAAAAAGAAGCAGACTCACAGATACAGAGAACAAACCAGTGGTTTCCAGTGGGGAGAGGGAACAGGGGAGGGGAAATATAGGGACAGAGGGAAAAAGACAAAAGGGTTACTGCGGGATTATATGAAATCAGGCATGTGAAACTTTTGAAAATTGTAAAGTACTATAGAATTTGAAGAATCATGCAATAAAAAATTTTAAAAAGAAAATTTTAAAAAAGGAAAAAAAGTACATTCTATATACCAGAGACTTTACAAACATCATTTCATTTAACTCTCACAATAATCCTGGTAGATACTTTCTATCCCCATTTTACAGGTGAGAAAGCCAAGGTTCAGGAAGATCAAATGACATACACAACACCATGCAGCTGCTAAGGGAAAAAATGAGGATTTGAGCCCAGCTCCCTGGGGATTCTCACCTTTAGACTGATTTTTTTGACCATTTAAGAGTGGGTTGCTGTTATCTCTAGTCCAACATCTACGATTATCTAAGATGTGAGTTGGCTGACATAGTGTTGGATAATAAACTTTACAAAATATGTAAATATCAAGCTGATGGTATCTTCCTTCACATTTGTTATCTGATTTAGGTAGAGGTGGGTTGCACTTTTAAGAGAACCAAGATGAGGTACAAAAGTTTTCTTTCCTTTGGTTTGTACTTTCCCTCAATTCAAGAGCAGCTACCATTACTGCCTGCTAGAAACCTTGCTCATCTGGGCTGTATGTTTTCCACTTCTTACACTTTAGGCAGATCTGTGTCCTGGGTAGAGCAGCAGTCTTCTGGTTACCAGCTATGGCATCACACCACACGTGCCCTCAGACCATGCTTGTCCCCTCCCTTAAGGAAGATTCTATTCCTTATCTTGTCTGAGACAAGAAAAGAGTCCATCTTCCAAGTCACTTCCAACTCCTCAAAATGATGCAAGTCTACCACACAGATCTGGGAATTAATCTTTGATTCAGCAAAGCAGTCAGAGACGCAGGGATATAACAAAGAGTTGTTCCAAACATTCAGGAATATAGGCAATGAGTATACAGTAGGAGCTCCATAGTGCCTGATTGGGAGTTGTCTTGAGGGCTGTGTATCCCTCTGGGAGGCTGCCATGTGAGCCTTATGTGCCCCAAAGGTGGGCTCTCCCATGTGAGGAGGGGCGTGGGGTGATGGATAGGAGTGAGGACCTGCAGCCAGACAGCCTGCTCCATCAAATATAACTGTGAGCAAGGAGCTTATCTGCTCTGTGTCTCAGGTTCCTCATCTGAGAAATGGCAATAACGGTACCCAGCTCATGGAGTTGTGAGAATTACCTAAGTTAACCCACTTAGAATGCTTAGGACAACTATTAGTACGTGATGCTCAATGGGTATCAGTGAAGATCATTACCACTCTTAGACCCTTGTCCTGTGCCCCATGCCTTAGAGGGCCCTGCACTCCACAGTGTATGGAGTTCTGAAGGGCCAAGGAGACATGTCTGGACTCCTCCTTCTAGATACTTCAAGTACCAGGACCTCAGAATTCCCTATTGAAACAGCCTCATGCCTGCTTCCAGGACCCTTGTAGACCTTTTCCCCAGGTCTACCTCCTAAGGGTGGACTCCACTGCCTTGGGAACCCCCAGAGGCTCCAGGTGACCAAAGGTGGTGGTGTGGATGGAACCTGGACCTGTGGACTTTGGTGTCCACACCCAGGTGTGATCAGCCACCTGTGGACCACAGTGTCTGCACCTGTTTGTATGGGACCCCTTGTGGCCTTTCATGATGTGGGTGTCGCTCCTCTTGGATCGTGGTGTCCACATCCGTGTGACTGCTCTCCCTCACCACCATGGTCCAGCAGAACTCAGTGGAGTCTGAGAATTCTAAATTTGAATCTAGCCTTCCAGACGTGAAGCTTGTCAAGGTCAGAGAAGAGCACATATTTTATTTAGCAATTTGTAGGATTGATTTATAACTTTTAAACACTTAGTCATATGGTATGTGGGCTTTTTAAAAAAATTATTGCCCCAGGGCTTCCCTGGTGGCGCAGTGGTTGAGAGTCCGCCTGACGATGCAGGGGACGCGGGTTCGTGCCCCGGTCTGGGAGGATCCCACGTGCCGCGGAGCGGCTGGGCCCGTGAGCCATGGCCGCTGAGCCTGCGCGTCCGGAGCCTGTGCTCCGCAACGGGAGAGGCCACAACAGTGAGTGGCCCGCGTACCACAAAAAAAAAAAAAAAAAAAAAAAAAAAAATTAAAAAAAAAAATTAAAAAAATTATTGCCCCAGACCCTGAAAATTTTAGGGGAATTGGGGGAATGTGGTGATGATGTTGGTGGTAAAGAGGGAGATGGAGAGCGATTGCTGAGCTGATACTCTGGGGACTAACACCTGAAGCTGACGGCAGGACTCTATTGATTTGCTTTCTCACTTCCTCCTTCTGCTAACTGTGGCCAAGTAGAGAGAAGGCAGAGGTGTTGCAAACTTAGGTGCAAAGGACAAAACAAGTGGTGTGTGCAGATGTGGCCAGGGGTTCTGGAGTCAGGCCGACCGCTCCCGCCTCAAGCATTCATCCGTTCACCCTGGTTAACTGCGAGCTCTGCTCTCCGTAGAGGTCCCCTGCTCCCCACCCTCCCTTCTCTTGGAAACCGCTCTCAGCTCCTCCTGTTTTCTCCATCCACCTCACTCCAGATTCAGCTGGAATCTGGTGTTTTTACTATCTTCAGCATCCCTGACAGTGGCCCTCAGGGACCCCTCTTCAGGAGCCCCTGGGGCCTGACTGAGCACAGTTGTCTGTACATCTGGCACTCTCAGCAGCCAAGATCAATCCATATAATTCACACCAACATAAACAATTGTATTTCCACGCAAATCGGGTTTGTTCTTCCCTCATCTGACTCCTCTGCCTCTCTTCTCCAAATGACCTTCAGCGTTTCCACTGGCTCTCGTTTCAACATGACATGTAGCACACCCCATGCATCTCTTCCTCTACCCGTGTTCCTGCAGCCGCTGGGCACCTTACTAAGTGGGTGAGACACAGTCAGCCAGCAACAGCGGTGAAAGAAAGTCCCCAGGTTTTGCGGTGGCACGAAGTAATAGAAAGCACCCAGACACACATGAGTTCAAAGCACAGCTCCACCACTTAATTCCTGTACATCTTTGGACCAGTTACTTAACTTCTCTGAGTTGTGGTTGCTACATGTATAAAATGAGGTTAATAATGTTGAGCTTAGTGCTGTGCAAGGATTGAGAGAGATGGCACATGTAAAACCCCTAGCACAGGAACTGGCACAGATAGATTCTCAATAAATGTAAAGACAAGGACCTTATTTACCGTTGATTCCCAGCACCCCACCCACTGCCTGACATAATACATGTTGGTTCTCATCTTTGCGCTGGGAGGAGCTGACGCTGCTGAGAGGGGCGGGCTGAGTTCAAAGGTACAAGTAACAGTAGATCCACTGGCCTATCCCCAAGCAGAGCTGCCTCTGTTGATCTGTCTTCTCTCTCATCCTTAGCTTTCCTCCCTTGGCTGGGAAAGTCACCCTTGAAATTCAAGCTTGTGTCAGAGCTGGGCAGGAGTCCTGTGGCCCCAGGGAACCACACACGTGTCAAAGTATCACCTTGGCAAGGCTTGAGGAGTCTCATGTGGCCACTTACAAACCTCGTCCTTTATTCTCTTGACCACTTATGTTGGGACTGCTGATGTGCTTTAGTCTCCTGCATGAATATTCATTCTTATCTAAGAGAGATGTGTAAGAGAAGTGGAAATGCAGAAAATTTAAAGGCTTATAAAGGGCAAGGAGGAGGAAAACAGCCCTTTTAGGGAGGCAGCTGGAAGAAGGGTGAAAGTGGGTGTTGGCTTTCAATTTATACTCTCCTGGACAAGTACAGATCATTCTAATGGTCTGATTGGTTCTCATCCCTCTGGGAAATCTCCCACATGGAAAGTGGAGGCCTGACCTGGGCCTCAGATTGGCTCTTTGTTCCTTTAAATATAATTGTGGGTAGATAAGGCTTTGTTTTGTTTTGTTTTGTTTACCCTTTGCATTGTCTCCTTTGGAATCTCTTACTGCAAAAGAAGGTAAATATCAGTTACTCATATGTTTTGCTGTTTGTAGCACATGCCACCAAAGTAATTGAAGGCAACTGGGTGTGTTAAAATCATTTTAACCCATCAGGGCTGCTTGGAGTAATTTCCCTGGAAAGCTGTGAAAAGGGTTTTCAGGTTGAACTTGAGACAGTTGTAAATGTGTCCTTTTGTTGGATAACAGAAGGTGAATGCTAATGCTGAGAGGGACTCCCCGGAGCTGGATGAGTGCTTGTCTTAAAAGTTCTTAGAAGCTCTCACTGCCTCCCAAGGCCTCAGCTTGCCTGGAGTGGTGGTTTGGAGCCAGCTCTGTAGGGTCAAAACTCGCAGGTGTGAGGCCCGTCATGTGGCTGGTGGGGTGGGAAGGGGGGGTGGAGTGACCGTGGGCGGGTCTGTCCACCTCTGCCCCTCAGGCCCTGGGTCTGTGAAACGTGAATGTGGCGGGACATTAAGAGGTGCTTGTACACAGACCAGCCAGTGTTGGGACACTCTGGGCTGAGGCAGAGAAATACAGGCCTGAGCATCAGATGCCATGGTTCTCGTCCCGACTCAGTCACCAACTAACTCAACATAAAGGAAGTCACTTAACAATGTCAGCCTTCGTTTTCTTAGCTATAAAATGGGGGATTGGATTAGATTGAACGGTGGCAAACTTCTTCTCTAAAGGGCCAGAAAATAAGCATTTTAGGCTTCACAATCCATTTGGTCACTGTTGCAACTACTCATCTCTGCCATTATAGCACAGAAACAGCCAAGACAATATGTAAATGAAGGGACGTAGCTGTTCCAATAAAACTTTATTTGTAAAAACAGACAACAGGCCATAATTGGCCAACCATGGATTAGATGACCGATAAGTTTCTTGTTTTTTAATTCACAATTTTTTATTAAGAGCTTTGTTGAGGTATAATTGATATACAAAAACCCTGTACATATTTAATATTTAATTTGATGAGTTTAAAATTAAACTCACATGCATACACCCATGAAACCATCACCTCAGTCAAGGTAATAAACATATCCAGTAAGGCTCTTCCTAAGTTACACGTTTATCTGTGAAGTCACAAAACCCATTAGAGTGTGAAATTACTGCTGATTTTATTTGCTATGTGATTAACTGAAGTTACACATTAGATGGCTACCTTGGTATATACTTTTTAAAAACCTCATAGAATGTCAGACTCTTAGAGCTTAAAGGGTCTTAGGGACCACCACCTGCTCCATCCTGGAAGCCCCTCTACGAGTTCCTGACTCCTGGTTACCCGTAGTCTGCACTGAGCTTCTCATCTCAGGAGACAGCCCACTCCATCCAGGCCCCTCCCGCTGTCAACAAGTCCTCAGTGAAGGCAGACTCTACTTCCTTGTGACTTCCCCCGTTGGTCCCACTTGTGCATGCTCCTTGCTTCTACCGTCTCCTTCTACCCTCATCTCCCACAGATGAGTCGCACTTCCCCTGTCGAGTCCAGGAGGTTTGCCTCAAAGGACCACTTCAGCGCTGCCTCCTTGCTTCCAGTTGAAACCTGGCCCACCACTCCTGGGTCCCCCACCTCCTCCCCAGCTGCCTCATGTCAGGCTGGCTCCACACAGGCCCAGACTTTTGGAGAGAGCACTCTCACTCCAGGAGGACTGCATGTTAGCTTTCCATCTCAGCTGCACTCCCAGCTCGATGTCTCAGACTGCATTGGTTCAGCCCCTGTGCCCTTCCCACATATCCAAAAGCTCTGCTTGTGTAACTCTTTAGGTATTTAAAGTCCACTCTTTTCCAGACTAATCAGACCCCAGTGCTTGCAGCCTACCTGTATACCCACAGTTCAGCCATTCCTACCATGAATAAAACAGCTAACTGCCTTCTCAACAGAAATCTATGCTAATGAAAGCATATATCCATAGAAAAATAAGTGCCATTAAAACTGGAATGAAACAGTGGCCTTAGAAACTACACTTCTCAGATGGGAATAAATGGATGCTTATGTTGTTAGCCTATCAGAGAAGCAGTAGCTTGTGCTGGACGAGGAAACGAGGTGTCGGGGGAGCCAAGACAGTAACAGCTGATCATCTAAATGAACAAAGAAAACCTTGCTATTTGGGGTCTATTGTTTCTGCTGTTGTGTTTATTGAACACCAACAGCAAACTACATGCTCCACACAATGCCATATTAGGCAAGAATCCTCCCCAGGCACTTGGGTCTTTCCCTAAACTGTCAGGGGAAGCAGAAAGAGACCATGGAAAGGGAACAGTCAAGATAAAAGTCAAGGGACATGGTGACTCCTCAGCCAGGACAAGATGGCAGGATGGTGCCATTAAAAACGAAGGGTCCCTCAGGGTAAAAATAAGACTTCTAAGTCTCGGACTCTTATCAATGATGATGATCTGATATATTTGGATGACTTTTTCTCAATCACTTACAGCCTTGGTTCCCAGGATCTGGAGTAGAAAAATGTGAGGGCAGATGGGGTTTGGTTAGCTAATCTAAAGAGTTGCTACCTCTCTATTCTTCTGCAGCTCAGACTCCAGTCATTCTGTGTTTGGAGGTTTAAAAGCCAAATTTGTTTTCTGATTCCTATTCAGACAGACATTGAGTGCGTAAATGGTTTGGCTCTTTCTTGAAGGGAGTCAGGTCTCTTCTTGTGTGAGTTCTGGCTGGCCCCATCCTTGGCTATATCCCATGTAGCTGTTTCCTGTTCCTCCCAGGCTGCCAGTTAGAAGTGTTGCTCATACTAGTCTTCCAGGAGTAGCCGTACCAGAGAACCAAGGTTATGCTCCTTAAGTAACTCATGACTCAACATAATTTGTAAATCACGGAAATTAATTCCACTACATATTAATGGGATATTTTTTCTTGAAAAACACATCTAAAAATTCCTGTGGAATAATTAAGTCAATGAAAATAGTCAAGAATGTTTTGAAAATGAGGGACTTGCCCTATCAAATACTGAAATACACTTTTATTAAATAGTTTTAATTGACAAAAAATAAATGGACAAATGAATGGCACAGAATATAATGCAGAAGTAGACTATTACATAGTTACAATTTAGCTTGTGATGAATGGGAGTCACATATATTTGGGGGAAAGAGAGTTTAAAGAAATACTAGTAGGATGATTGATTAACTCTTCTTATTGATAAATATGTAGATCTTCACTTTATACCAAAAAATTATAGAAGGAAACACACAAAACAAGTCAAACTAGCACAGGTAACTTGGTATTGAATCTCAGAGCAGAGGAGTTTCTAAACATAGAGCAGTAGTTGAAATCATATATTTTAAACATAGAATTTAAAACAGGAGTGGAGAGGAGGGAAAGAATGAATAGGCGGAGCACAGAGGATTTTTAGGGCAGTGAAACTACTCTGCATACTATAATTGTGCCTACATATGATGCGTTTGTCATACATTTGTCCAAACTCATAGAATATACAACGCCAAGAGTGAACTCTAATGTAAACTATGGGTGATAATGATGTGTCACTGTAGGTTCATCCGTAGTAACAAACGTACCACTCCGGTGGGGGTGTTGATTATGTGGGAGGTTATGTATGAGTGGGGGCAGGGCATGTATGGGAAATCTCCTTATCTCCCACTTAATTTTGCTGTGAACCTAAAATTGCTCTAAAAATAAAGTCTATTTTTAAAAAACTAAAAAAAGAAAACCCCAAAACAAAGGGTCCTGAGACCTTGGATTCACCTGTTCTCATCCCCCCATTTTACAGATAGTTATTGAGGCCCAAGGGGTGCTCGGGGTCACACCTACTCTCAAGTGGGTGTTTCAGCTGAGGAGGGTGAGTTTTCCATAGGACAACTCTGATTGGAGAAAATACCCTGGAAAATGAAATACAGAAAGCCTAGGGTTATTGAAAGGAAACTCTCTTCTTCCTGAAAGGACCTAGGAAAAAGAGCTTCTTGACCATGGAATAAAATTTGTGGAAAGCACTTCATTCTAAGTTTCTTGGGGATTGTTTGGTGTTAAACTATGACTTTGCCAATCTGCAGATGGAAATTTACTCCCCAGATTGACCTTGTTTATAGAGAGAGCATGCTCTTCTCTTTCCCTGGCTGAATGCCTCTTGCTACAGAGAAATGCAGCTCTGGACAGAGCCAAGCCTGTTGTATGTGGCAACAATGTCCCCCTCCCAGATGCACAAAAACATCAGTGAAAGGTGGCCTCCTCTCATCTGGGGCTTGCGGAGCAGGGTCAGGGTCCCATCTCTGGTTCTGGTTGGAGAAGACAAACAGCCCATAAGCAAACCGGTATCTACACACATGTTTGAGCAATTCCATTTACCCCTGGAGCAGATGCCATGAGGGTGGCTCCAGCAGCCCTACTGGTGGCCACGGTATGCATGGAGTCCACACGATGCAACCAGGCCTCTGGCCGAGAAGCCTGGCTTAGATCTTTACAGACTGAGCCACCAGCTCCAGTTGGCTCCAGGGGGAAGGAGAGAGGCCAGGAGCCTTGCGCTCAAACCCAGAGTAACAAAATACATAGGAAGAGAAAACAGTGCAGTGAGCTAATAGCAGTGTTTTACATCTGTCTGAGGCTTTACAGTTTTCAAAGCACTTTCACACCCATGACCCTGTTTTTTCTTTAGAGAACATGTATTATTATTGTTCCCATTCTATGCACAGTGAAGTCGAGGCTCAGAGACATCAAGGGACTTGACTGAGATAACTAGTAAGCAAAACTGGGTCCATAACACAGCTGACTTCTGGCTTATTTCACAACTCTTCCTGCCAGCTTTGGTGACATCTCCTCTGGAAAGCCTTTCCTGAGCCCTCAGCTCCTCCAAGTGCTCCCTTAGCACTGACCATGGGGTCCTGGACTCCCTCTCTTTGTCCGTCATCCTTCCCTAGATCATAAGCTGCATGAAAGCAGGGGGTAGTGACTGTTCATCAGAGTATCCCCAGGTCCTAGGACATGTCTGGCACATAGAAGGTGCACAACAGATACCCAGAGTCTGTTCAACATGGCTTCCAGGGCCCATCGGATCTGCATCACCCCTGGGCCCACAGAACCTTTGACCTCACCTCTACACACCTTCCCCAAGCAGACCTCAAATGCAAGAAGTACTTCCCCACTCCAGGGCCTTTGCTGGCCCCTCTGCCCGGAATCCTCCACCTCCACGCATCCAAGCAGCTCCCTCCATCACTTCATTCCAGTATTTGCTTAAAATGACAATGGGACAACATTCTCAAAGAGGCCTTCCCTGCACCTCTGTCTTAAAAAGCAGCCCCATCCTTCATTACCTCTATCCTGTTTGTTTGTTGTCCTTTTCTCCTACCACGTAAGCTCCCTGAAGGCAGGAGCTTTGTTTTGTTTGCTACTGTGACTCCAAGAGCTTAGAACAGTCCCTGCCACTCGGCAAACATTTATCGAATGAATGAACAAACCGTGCTGTTCCATGTTAAGGCACCAACAGCTGCTTTCCTGTTAACATCTGGAGAGCATAGTGGTACCACATACCCCTCCCATTCCCTCATTCCTTATCCTCTGCCCTCCCCCCAAAAAATATTTGAGACTCTCCAGCTCTATGCTAACAATTAGAGAAGGCTGAGGGGAACCTTTTGTACATGATCAGACTATCTCCCCGGGAGTCGGGAGCCCTGAGGTTGATGTGGGTCAGACGCAGTCTAACTCTGCAAAGATATTGGCTAGCACAGCTATGGTTTCTGAGTTTTGGTGGGGGGAAAACAGAGAACTTAAGCTACACTGTTGTCTCTTTTGAAATAAGGAATCCACATTGTTATACTGTGCTGGGCTGGCTCCACATCTTCCTCTTCTGTGTCCTCTGAGGTGACTAGAGGTAACTAGCACAGGGCTGAGGAAAAGGGAGTAAAGGCCACCACCCCACCCCCAGCCTATTACAGTGTGGGATGGACTACATTTTTTCAAGTCCTGCTGGAAATCTCCTGGCTGGAAACCTTCCCAGATGCCCAATTTTCTTGCTTGAAGTGCATTTCTTTTCTCCCTGAAAATTAGTACAGGAGAATTTGTCTCCATTATAAACCCCATCCTGGTGGCAAGAGTAGAGTGTTCAATATTCACACAGAACTCCCTAAATGCTTGATGTGTACAGAGCACTGTGCGAGGGGCTGCGGCTCCTAGGGATGGGATGCAGAGAACTGGGGGAAGGGACAGGTCACCCAAAGGAATTTCCATGGACTCTGACTCGGGGGATGTGTAAACTGACCCAGGACTCCTCTGTGTCAAGACTTAGGAAGAACTCGCCGTAGGTCTGAGAGCAGGAAATTGGGGTGCAGAGCTACATCCCAGAAGAGTCACATGCCCCATTCCTTATTAAACTTCTCTTCTCCCCTCAGTGACCAAAATTGCAGGGGACTTGGACCATTCCTACCAGGAGACCCAAGGGAAGGCAGAATTGGCCTTCTCTTTGGGGACAAGGGCTCAGACCTCAGGAATGTATTCATTCTTTTAATGAGTCCATCACACCTAAATATATAGCATCCCTGTTCTGGGCTGTGGATACAGAGAACTAAACTGAACATAGGCTGTGCATTCAAGATGCTTCCATTCTGCAGGAGACAAACATGTAGATACGTTGGGACATGGTGGGAGATGAGGTCAGAACATAGAGAACTTTGGGAGCCTCACTAAGGAGCCTGTCCTTCATTCTGTGGATGATAAGGAGCCACTGAAGGGTTTTGAGAAGAGGAGGGGTTCACTTAGGTTTTCATTTTCAGAAGGACTCTCAAAGGGGGTTCTTAGGAAAATGGTTGACTTGGATTCATCATGGAGGTCCCCAACCTCCCTTGACCATGAGCACCACCTCCCCCCACCTCCCCCAGCTGGACTGGGTGCATCTGTCACACACTCATGCTGCACCTGGACTTCTCTCTGCTGCAGCACTCATCCTTATTTAGGGTTGCCTGTTCTCTTGTCGTGTCCCTCACTAGAACGGCAGGCACTAACTTATGCGCATCATTCTATCCCAGTGGCCAGCATTGACACTGCTGGTGTTCACTAAATATATACTTTTTTTAAATGAATGTCAAATGGAATTGCAGTAGTGCAAGAGAGAGAAAATCGGGGTCTGGGTAGACTAGAGCCATAACAGCAGGAGGATGGAAGGAAGGGAAGGACGTGCAAGTTGGTGGACAGCCCTGTAACGTTCGGCGTTCCTGGTGGCTGCAGAGCATCAGGAGGATTCAGCAGCCCTGCCTCCTATCCCTCTCCTGCTTTTCTCGTTTGTAAAGTGAGGTTTTAACACCTCCCAGGGATGTTGTGGAGATGAAACCAGGTGTAAAGTGGCAGCTGACCGCCTGTGTGATTGGTGGATGCTGGGCTGCCTGTTTCCCCAATGTGATCCATCTCTGGACTCGTAGGAGATGAGCAAAAGAGAGGCACAGTTTGAAGGAGGTAAAAGTTCACTTTTCTACTTGTTACTCCCCCCTCTGTGTCCAAGAGAGCACCCACTGTCCTGGGGAGACCACATCAATCAAACAGACCTACCTGCCTCTCACAAGCTCCTGGATTCTCTGGCCTCAGCAGCCAGTCTTTTCTGAAAGATTACAGATCTACACAAAAATCAATTCGGAAAAATCCTGGCCACTCTGTGACTGAATGAACGAATGAATGAACCAATGGCCTGTAGCCTGAGCTCTGCCATTTACTATGACCCAGGATACCCTCCCTGAGCCTCAGTTTCCTGACCTCAGAATGGGCATTAGACTATGTTCTGCACAGTTCGTTTCAAGAATTCAGTTAGATAGTGCATATGCGAGCACCTCAGAAATCCTAATTGTGCAATAAAAATGTCTTTTTATCATCATACATTGTATCCCCCAGCAGTGCCTGACATAGCGTGTGCAGAGGGGGCCTTTGGCTGAATATTAAGAGCATAAATGGTGTCTATTTGATTTACTTACTGCCCTGCATCTTGTTATGTAAAGAATTTGCATGCCAACAAGTACCTGCAGGGTGGTGGCTCCCAGCATAGTAGGGGGTGTTACTGGTTCTGATGGGCTGCCTCCTTTTGCCCTGTGTTTGACCTTAATGGTTTATGCGTTTGGATCCTGACACTGCTCCTGCCAGAAGTGGCATCTTCCCCCAACCTCCCCATGCTACACGGCAGAGCTGAGATCTCACAGCTGCACATCTCACATCTGCATGCAGACCCCACCTCCTTACCCTCCCTTCAGCAACCCATATGTACCAGGAAGCACCAACTCATTTCTGTGCAGGGCCGTTCAAGGAAACACACTCAAGTGTGAATGCACAGGAGGCCAGCTACAACAACACAGCAGGGCCAGAGCCTCTTTGAAGGGAGGGACAGCATGATTCCAGTCCTCCAGGCCTGCCAGAGGAAGTAAGTGGGATTCCTAGATTTCTGATGTCACATCAACGACCCACTGCTTTGAGCGTCATTCATTTTATCAGATTCCTCTTTTAAAATGCAAGTATTCTTTAAAATGCAAAATTCCTAATGGTCATTCACACCCTGATGAAAATGAACTTTGTTATATATTTAATTGCTAATGTTTATAAAGCTTTCCCTGTGTTCTCTCACCACACATTTAAATTAATCTTTATAACGTAGTTGGAGTGATTAGCTCTGCTTCACAGTTGAGGAAACCGAAGCTGGAGTGGTAAAGTCATCTGAACATGCAGCTACAAATAAGAGAGATGGAATTTCAAATCCAGCTTTTTCCCCTTGCAAAGAGTCTCTTTTCACTAAACCACATTGTTTCCGAGGAAGCCTGTAGGGGGCAGGACCCTGATGGGGACAGGCTGTGAGTCCGGAGCCCGCAGGAGGGGAATCCTGGCTGAGGACAGCTAAGTGGTCCAGAAGGCCGTCATGAGAGTCAGCTTTTTCATCTGCTGCCCACCCCCCCACATCCACCACCCCCCCAACCTGGGCCAGGACAGGGCATGTGGAGTCTGGGGGGCCAGTGACCATCTTCATGCTGAATGACCATCAGATGGGGCACAGCCAAGCCTGAATCATGATAGGAAGTTTCTGTGGTTTTATTTTTTAATTAGAAAACAGATTTGTTTTTAACCTCTCATCTCTATAATTTAGCCAATTTAACAATGTATTTTAAGTGGGTTTCCCAAGAATAGAGAGTCTAATGGTTCATACCCCAGCTTTGGCACCTGTTAGTGACTTTGGCTGAATTACATAACCTCTCTGGGCCTCAGTTTGCACATCTGTAAAATGGGGGTCACCTAGTATGTACTTCATAGGATTGTTGCAAAGATGAAAAGAGGTGAATGCATGGAGTACTTAGCATGGGGCCTGGCATATAGCAAGTACTCCCAGAATTGTAGGTGGTTCAGGGCCTTGCTGTCAGATCCCCATCCTCCTTGGTTTGAGGGCAAGAGCTGAGACAACACCTGCCTCTTGGAGTAACAGAGCACCCAGCTGCTCCTTGAATAGTGGGGCATCTGCAGAAAGGAATGGCCAGAGTGGGACATTAGTGTGTACTCTGCTTTTCATCAGGGAAATCTGTGAATTAACGTCTCCCTCAAGGCCTTTCCTCAGGTATCTTATCTGAGGCAGTGCCATGAGGGCTGAGGGCCCAGAGCTTGATCTGGCAGCATTTGGAGGATGATTCTAAGGGAAAGTACCCTTTCAGGCTCCAGAGGTTTCTCTCCAAGGTAATTCAGACTGTTGACCTAAGAACCTGATTAGTGCTTTTTTATAAATTGGGTGAAGTGAACAGACACAGAGAACAGACTTGTGGTTGTCAAGGAGGAGGGGGTGGGGGAGAAATGGATCAGAAGTCTGGGATTAGCAGATGCAAACTATTATATATAGGATGTATAAACAACAAGGTCCTACTATATAGCACAAGGAACTATATTCAATATCCTGTGGTAACCATAATGGAGAAGAAACAAATAAAAAGTAAATAAATTGGATGAAGCGAGGTGAAGATTGGAAGAGAACTAGGCTGAACTCCACAGAAGCCTACTTTAGGCTTGGACCTATATTTTCTCTCGACCTTTCTCTCTGTTTTGTGTCTCTCCAAGGGCTGGGATCGTGAGTATGATTATAATAGAAATGTGATAAATGAATAAGAAAGCTAATCCCTAGTAAATCCATTCTGAAGAGGGAATGACTAAGCTGAAAGAGAATTGCAGACAGAGCCAGGGGGGAAATACACCCCAAGAATTTAGACAGAAACAGCAATGCCAGAGAGCCCTGGCTGCTTCTGGAGACGAGATTGCAGAACTATAGCCAGGGAAGGCCAGGGCGCTGAGTAATGTCTCTTGATACTAATCAGGTCTTTGAGAACCTGGATCATGCAACTCACTGAACTCAATTTATATTATCTTAGGCAAAATCACTAGGACCTGGATGGAAACTTAGCCAGAGAGCAATAAAGAATGGAAAGCCACAGGTAATGAACTAGCCTCTGTGAAGCCAGGAGCCCTACTTTCTGGCTGGTTATATTTTAAATATTACAGAAAATTAGATAATATTGAACATTTGCCAAGTACTTATCAAGTGCTTCGAAATTTGATGACCTTCACTCACTGGATCCCCTCAAAAGCCCTGTGCAGAAAGCATCCTGGTCTAGTAACCACTTGACAATTCTCTGTTATAAAGACATATTTTGGGACCTTGTGGATTTGATTTTTCTCCAATTTCAGGTGGCCAAAAGGAAGTGGTAATTCCCAGTTATTTGTAACTAAAGTAAGAGACTTATTACATTTCCAGAACAGACTGTATGTACAGCACAGACTCTGTACATGAACCATAGTCAATGTGTCCTTGCCGGATGACAGCTGTTCTAGCCTGTGTTACAAGTTGTCCTGGACTCGTCTGAGACGTCCAGCTTTCTCTCTGCATTGGTGCAATCATCATATTAGGCGTCTTGACTTGACAGCCAAGCTCCAAAAGTAGAGGCCCATTTATTGGGGTGCAGAGAACAAACGTGAAACCCAGTATAACCTTATCCTTCCTATTCCTGCCCATGAGTCCTGGAGAGAGTACCTATTTTTAACAAGCCATACATTTGGGGTCTCCTTGATGCAGAAAAGAGAAGATGCACTGAAAAATGTGTTCCTTGGACTGATCTCAGCCACCTAAATTCCATAGTTGCTTGATCCAGAGAACATATGAAAGAGAAGGGTCAGGTTCAGGCCAGCATTTGTGGGGTGGTCAGGAGACCCCTATCTACAGTGGTCCTATCAGTTGTCTTCACACAGAGGCCTAATGCTTTCCACCCTCCAACTTTGGTCATCAAAGACAGTTCATACTGGTCACTTGGTTTTTCACAACTGTGGCGTCCTTCATTTTTGCTCAGCAGGGAACTTTCAGGTTTCTCAGTCATTCCTGTCAACATTTACAGGGCATGGGACCTCCCAAAGCTTGATGGTATAGTGCCAGCCCATGCTCACACTTGTAACTTCTTAATTCTCAATATTACATGCAGAGAAGCTGGAGGCTCAGAGCTTGTGTCTGTCCTAAGCCATGCCATCCCATTATATCTTCTGTCTCACTCCTCACAGGTCGAGATGTGCTCAGCTTCCCAGAGCTCTGCCTGATGAGATAGCAGAAGCTGAGTCTTTCATAGTTGAGGGCCACAAACTCTACTCTCCCAAAGCTGTGGACTAGCCAGCAGCCAGCATGCACATGACATGTGCTCATGGCATCAGTGACCGGCAAGCAAGAAAGAAGCAGGGAAGTTAACTGTTAGCTTTGGAGAGCAGCTCACGGGAGGAAAAGCCAGGATTGCTCACCACTTGCCTTGGCCTCAGCCAGAGGAAGAAAAGATAATGAATAACAACATCCAAAACAGTGGAAGTAAGAGAGCAGTTACAGTCTCTTACTGCCTGACTCTTCAAAGGTGCCCATCTGTGCAGAGGGAGGTTTCATGAAGTCAGGGTTTCATGATACCCAGGATCAGGGCCAGTGATAAATCCTGTTCTTTTCCTTTTGAAGACAGCTCTTCATCATCGCCTGATCCTAGGACTCCAACCTGGTTTCCCTGGCAACTGGGCTGGCTTCCAGAGGCAAAGGTCAGGATGCGGTGAGATGCAAGCAGACCTGCCACGATGGGTGTTCAGGGCAGGAAGGCCAACTGGGTGAAGAGAAGATGAGAGCATTGAAGCAGACCTCTCCGATGACTTCAGGGCAGTCAGAGACATTCCTCTCCTTAGTCCCCATCTTGGATGACGAAACTGAGGCATAAAGCAGCAAGGTAACCCGCCCTAGGTCACATGTCCAGGACATTACAGAACCAGGAATTAGATCCTGAGTTTTCCTTCCTTCCAAAGAAAATGCTGCCACTGACCAGCCGCCAGGAAGTTGTATGCTTAAAGTTGTTTCTCTTGGAGAAGAGACAGGGGTATAGTGATATGTGTGTGGGGGGCTCTTTGGGCTGGCCAGCAGGATGAGCTTCCAGCCCACGGGTGGAAGCAGACCCAGCTCACCGCCCTGGCTAGAGCTGCGGCCCACGTGCTGACCGGTGATAGCCCATTCTCAGCGGTGTCTCCTGGCTAACAAACGACAGGGGCCCAAAGGGGAGCTGGAGGTCCAAACTTGTGTCCTTCCCACCAGTCAGAACAAGTCAGGATGAAAACTTGCTGAGAGCAGCAGAGAGGTTCCTGGGATGACTGGCAATCTGAGTCTCTTAGAGACAAACACTCTGTTGGTACCAGATGTCATTTTAAGCTAAAAACCTATGGTTATGTCGCTTAGATGATCTCCTTTATTTACCCTAACCCATAATCCAGAAGCCGCTCTAGATTGAATGTGGGCCATTAAGCATTCCTGTGAGAACCACAGTTCAGTATTTTTAGGTGTTGCCCTTGCCAGATGGGGTATTACCTTGCTGTCTGCAGCTTGCTGCACTTGGGATCTGATTGTCTCCGTGTTTATTCTAACCGTCACCAGTCCTCGGGGAGTCGGCACCTTACTCCTCTCTGCTGGCAGAGTGTCTCCACCCACAAGAGTTCCTGATTCCATCCCCTGCTTCAGCTCCAGAGACCTTCTGGGAGGTGGCGGGGGAGGGTCTGAGCCTCACTCACTGTATCTATCACTTGGGCAGTGCCCTGCCCATTTCCCTCAGCCCCTCTCTTGGCAGGGGTGAAGAGAGGGATGACTGAGGAAGCCTAGGGGTCCCTGGGGTGCAAGAGTTCTGGGGCAGAGACAGCGAGTGAGGATTCTCTGCCAGGGCAGTGCCTGGCAGTCTGTGCCCAGAGGCTCTGGCTGTACTGCTCCTATTGAAAACTGTTGTGGTGGCCTTCCTTCCAGGGTAGTCCCTCACCTCCCCTCCCCGGTGGCTCCTGACAGCCCACACTGCAGAATCAAGAAGCTGTGAAGCTGTGTGCCCACGCCCCCAGATGTGCCCAAACCTCAGGCCAGCACCAGGCCTGCCTCCGTGTCTTCTGACCACTCCATCTCCGTGAGCTCCCCTGCCTTCCTGCCTGCCTGCCCCGGATCCTGGCCCACTGGCCACCTTGACCGCTGCCTCTACCTGCCCCTCTGCCTTCTTTTTTACCTTCCCAGATTGCTCCCCACACGCCTGGCCTCACCTATGATGCCTGTGCACTCCTCTGCCCAAGTACTCCTGGGCCTGGCCTGCCACCACAGTGGGACTGGGGAGCGGGAGGGGCCTGTGTGCTGAGTTTTCTGTGCTCAAAAGAAGGGAAGGGGAGGGGTGCGAAGCTGCCACCACAGGGCCTGGCAAGCCCTTGCACGATGGGAAAATGCAGCCACCTGAGGCCCAGCCTCCTGAGCCCGCACGTGTGTCCGCAACCCTGCTCCTGCGGGGGCCCAAGGACAGAGCTCACCCTGCCTAATGCGGAGGCACAGGAGCAGCTTAAGTGTCAGAGCAGCCTGCCAGCTGGGCCACCTCTGACTCCCCACCTTGGACAAGCTGCTTCAGCTCCCTGAACTTGTGCTCTTATATATTAAATGGGTCGAATAATATCCACTGTGTAGAAGCATGGTACTAAGGATTAAGGGAAGAAATGTATCTAAAGTGCTCTATCCTGTCTGGCATGTCATAGGTGCATAAACCACAGTAACTAGTACTACTCTTGTATTGCTGTCACTACAACAGAAGCCCCATCTTGTTCTCCCCCTGCACATCTCAGCCTCAGTTGGCCCCAACCATCCTCTGCTCCTCCCAGGGCTCCTTCCAGAATATATGACCATTTTAATTCATGGCAGCATCCATACGGGGCCAGAATGTTCACTGCAAAAGAATTAAGGCACATTCTGTCCCTGCATCTATAGGACTGTCTTGCACTGTCAACCTTCTAAGTACACACTGTTTGAAGCAGAGGGAAATCTGCTGTGACAGAACATGACAGCAGGAATCCAGACTCATTGCAGTCCTGATGCAGCATGGCCAAGGGCAGCGCTGGGTCCACCTTGATTGCAGAATGCCCACTGCAGCATTCTGGCAGAGAGCAGATGTCAGCGTAGCACACACACCTCTGGGGAGAGAGGCTTGGAGACTGATCTCACAGGGAGCACAGGATACTTCCTCCTTCCATAGTGCAGTGACAGCCTTCCACTTCTGTGCCCGCCTCCTGGCTGCAGCCTCCCGCTCCTTCGGGATGGAGACTTTCATTCCCACCATCTCTGTGTGCTCTTCAGTTACCACCATTTTTCTTCTGGCTGTGGGTATGGACACTCCCCTAGGCTCATTGCCCCTCAGATGACTTCTGCTCTGGGACTGCATTCAGCACTTGCTGTTTGAGATCATCCCTGCATCCCAACCTCCTGCTTTCCCTCCCTGTGCTGGACCTCTGGCTCTATAAAGCATGAACTTCAGAACACACACACACACACACACACACACACACACTCATTCACACTCCCTGTGTGCGCCCCTTCCCTGTTCCCCACATCCCCACCTCTCCCCTGTGCACAGTCATTGATCCCAAGATATGCAGTCCATTTCTAGCAGCCCTATCCTTATATCATCCGAGCCAATCAGGAGGTATCAAGTCTTTCCTGAAAATCGATGCCTGCCTTACCTTCAGTGCCTAATCTATATCTGCTCATTTTCTCACTTTAAAAAAATAATAAAGAGCCCTTTCCATGTGACCCGCTTGCCTGTCATTGCCAGGCCCTTGAGAAGCCTCTGCTGATCAGGATTCTTTTATTCTGCAGAGAATTGCTCTTTGACACACTTTTCTCTCATGAGTTTGTCATCTGTTTGTGTAGCACAGGTTCAATCTCTTAGAGCCTGTACATGTGGGAAGGGCCCCGAAAGATATTTGATGACAAAGAAGGCAAGCACCCTGCTTTCAAAGGGGTTCTGTAAACTCTGCATCCCATAGAACCTGGCAAGGAGTGACATTTCAGCTTATTTCCTTCTGCTTTGAGCCCAGGGGAAAAGGAAATAAAAGGTAAAAAATGCCACCCCAAGACTCCATTTATTAAAAAAATCTATTTTATTGAAGTAGAGTTGATTTACAATGTTGTGCTAATTTCTGCAAAGTGATTCAGTTATAGATACATACACACACACACACACACACACACACACACACACACACACATTCTTTTTCATATTCTTTTCCATTATGGTTTATCACAGGATATTGAATATAGTTCCCTGTGCTATACATAGGACCTTGTTGTTTATCCATTCTATATATAATAGTTTGCATCTATTAACCCCAAAGTCCCAATCCATCTCTCCCCCACCCCCTCCCCCTTGGCAATCACAGGTCTCTATAAGAGCCCTTTTTTTCTTGGTAAAAGTAGTGGGAAGGGCAGGGACTTAAAATAGCTGCTTGAAAATTAGAATTTATTATCAGCTGCCTATTTTTCCTGCTGTTCACGACCACCATTCATAGCTAGACTTGAGACACAACTTGGCAACTTTTCTGGGTTATTTCTCACAAACTGACATCCCCACTTTAAGGAACTGGCGATATATATATATATATATATATATATATATATATATATATATATTTAGAGAAACTTACAAAACCAGAAAACTAATGGGTGCTTATTTATGTTACATAAAGATTTTTCTGTTCCAAAATGCTTCTCTGCAAGGCTCCTTTAAGGAGTAGCTGCCCCAGTATATTTGTTTCTTTACATATCCTTAACTACTGCTGAAGTTCCAAGCGGATTTGAAAGAGTGTAGGTTTGGGGCTCAGGTAGGCCCAGGTTTAATTCTGGCCTGGCCACTTAGTGGCAAGTTAGAAGGTCTCTGAGATCCAGTGTTCTCCTCTGTAAAATGGCCATTGTTGGGAGGATTAAACAAGTTCCTTATTACTTCATTCATCAAAAATGTAGATTAGAATAACATTTCTGAGAGCCTCTTTTACCATACCACACAAAAAGAACTGCTCAGATGTCACCAAATTTAAGAGACTATATTTGGGGTGGTTGGACCTAAGATAAAAACTGTGCCATGTACACAAAATTCACTTTGTGGGGCTCACACCTAGGGCTCCCAAGGGTCAGGAATGGAGTTCTGGGTGTGCAAGGCTGGCTTGTAACTGAGGAGTATGGAATAAAGGAGAAGCCAGATCTACATCCTGGATGACAAGAACGGGCTAAGGAAGTTTGAAGCACGAAGACTAATGGGCAGAGATTAGGCAGAGAACCAGAAGTGAATCCAAGGCAAAAAGTCTATGGAAGGGAAGAAACCAGGCAGGACTAACTGGGGGCAGGATGGGGGGGGGCGTTAAGACCACTGATCACCTGGAGGGGTCCCTCTGAACAAGTCCCCAGAGTGAGTAGGGTCAGGACACCAGGCAGGTTTGGAATTCAGACTATGCAGAAGGCAGGCTAGCCCGGCACGCCCTGCTGGGGAACAGGGCCCGGGTCCCACCATCCAAAAGACAGTTTCCCAGGGCTTTTTTTTTTTTTTTTCCTGTTTTGTATTATTATTATTATTTTTTTAACATCTTTTTTTTTGGCGGTACGCGGGCCTCTCATTGTTGTGGCCTCTCCCGTTGCAGAACACAGGCTCCGGATGCGCAGGCTCAGCGGCCATGGGTCATGGGCCCAGCCGCTCCGCGGCATGTGGGATCCTCCCAGACCGGGGCATGAAGCCGTGTCCCCTGCATCGGCAGGCGGACTCTCAACCACTGCGCCACCAGGGAAGCCCTTTTTAACATCTTTATTGGAGAATAATTGCTTTACAATGGTGTGTTAGTTTCTGCTTTACAACAAAGTGAATCAGTTATACATATACATATGTTCCCATATCTCTTCCCTCATCAGTGCTTGCCTCCTTTGACACAGATGATTAACATTGATGGTAGCTCATTAGCTAAGTGTTTCTTGTTCACATTTACTAAGTGTATTATAGACAGTTTGGACAGATCTTCTTCCTGAGAGTCAAGTTCTGGAAAATTCTTCAGAAAAATGGGCTCTTCATACCTAAGCCTGCCACCCGTTCTGTATTTCAGAGAAATGATAGCTCAACTGTGTCAACCACTGAGTTTCCAGGTTCTCAGGCCATCCTGCCTCAGTGGCGGCAGTGGGGCATGTGGTAGGAAACATACAGAATGTGGATATAGGCTCAAGACCTGTATCCATCGCTTACTAGCTGCTGGACCTTGAGAAAAATCAGTTAGCCTTTCTGAGCTTTGGTTTCCTTGTCTATAAAATGGAGGACATACTGTCTGTTTCATAGGATTAGCATGAAGATTAAACGAGAGCATTTATAAGAGGAGTGTGTTGTGAAAAGCAGAATATTAAGCCAGTATTTGGCTGTGGTTGTTTTCCCATTCATTCAGTCACCGAACATTGTAGAGCCATCTCCGTAGCAGCAGGAGGTGGCGGGACCCACAAGGAATCACTCCTGAGACCCTACCTCCTTGCACCAACCTGACCAGACAGCCCTGGGGCAGTTGTCAAGGCCACCGCCTCCCCTTCAGCCTCGTCCTCCCTCTCTCTTAGCCCAACATTATATTCAGGTGATTCAGAAATTACTTTTTCTACCCTTTCTGCCCACACCACTTGTTAAGGCCTTTGCTCATGCTGCTTCCTCTTCTGCTAATTCATTCTTCATCCAGATTCTGCTCAGGAGCCAGCTGGCTTGCATTCAAATCCTGTGTTACCCTAGGCTAGTTTCTTTACCTCCCCAAACCTCAGTTCCTCCCATGTAAAATGGGGACAAGGCTAGTTCCAGCCTCACCGAGTGGCTGTAGTATAATTGACCTACAACACTATGTTAGTTCCAGGTGTACAACATAGTGATTCAATCAGCTAATGCTTGTGAAGGGCCGTGAAAGATGCCCGCACAGAGCAGGCACTCCATCAGCGCCGGCAGTCGTTATAACCACCACCATCCTCTCCCAGCAGAAGCACTGCTGCCCTCATGATGACATGTCTCTGTCCCCAAATATCCCACATTGTACTGAAGTAATCTGCCTCTAAGTCCTCCCCAAATAAGGTCAACATTCCCTGAGGACAGGGACCCTGTTTTATGAGTCTTGATGTCCCCTGCGCCCAGGACAGAGCCAGGCACATGGTAAGGGTTCAAGAAATCAGGGAACTGATTTAAAATGAGCCATATTTCTGGGGTGATTTTTCTTTTTTCTTTTTTTGTTTTAAATACCACTTTTTATTACATAAGTAATTCATACATAAGAGTATAAGGCAGAAAATAAAATCACTCACAATGCCACTCTCAGAGATAACATCATATTTCAGTATACACTTTAGATGATTTCTGTCCTGTCTAATGGCATTTGAGCTAGACCTGGGGTCTGGAATACAGACACTGTAGTTGGATGAGACTTCAATGTAACTTCTTCCCACAATTTATCTAATTATGTTTGGGAGCAGGATGCTGCTAAGAGGAATTTGGCAAACTTCCCTGCCTCCACATCCATTTCATCATGATTTTTTTTAATTGAAGTATAATTGACCTACAACACTATGTTAGTTCCAGGTATACAACATAGTGATTCAATATTTCTATGCGTTACCACCATGATAAGTCTAGTTACCATCTGTCACCATGGGGTGGTTTTTCTTTATTATCGATTTTAATTGGGACAATATTCCCTTTGGTGGGTCTAGTCTTAGCCATAGAAGGATGGACTTAACCTATGATCTTGGATGGCTCGTACCCCGTTGTTGTCATCCAAGTGGCCTCCTCCTTCAGCTCAGGGCACTTACTTGTCCTGATGACTTTTGCTTTTCCAGCCCAGCCTTCCTGTTGCATAAGGGTCAGTTTCAGTGGCTGGGGCATTGGTCTGCCCATCCATCCAGGAGCTGGGCTGGTGAATGAGTAGGTGGTATCATGGTCCTGGCTTGGAAAACAAAGAGTTACCCCCATGGCTGTGTGCTCAAGAGCCCCGAAAAGTGACACATACGAGACAGGGCTTCCTGTTTCCCAGTTTTCATGTTGACATCTTTCAACCCACATGAGAGCAAAGGGTCAGAAAGTGAACACTGGGAAGAAGAATTGTAGGCTTGGGCGGGACAGGAGAAGCATTGTATATCTGACCTTGGTATGAACCTTTCTATTATAAAAGAGCTACATCTGCAAGAGGCTATTACCAGCTTCCTGTTTAGCTTTCCATCCCTGTCTCTGCTGTTCAGCTTTTTCATTGCTTCCAGAGGACTAAGAGCCCCAGTGTGGCCCAGGGAAGGTGTAAGTTGAGTCTCACAGAGTCCATGCAGCAGTTTTGGCCACAGGGCTCCAGACTACGAGGGAAAGCTGCTACTGAACCCCCACTGCAGTTGTGTTCACAGAGCCCCTGCCTTCCAAAGAGAGTTCCCTCCTGCTGAGTCCAAGGGATACACGTGGAGTCCCAACTCCCTCAGACACCCTCCCTCAGGGCAGGGCTCCCCCATACCACGGGGTCACGGCAACATGCACCCGTCCATGGAGCCCTCTCCTACTTCCCGGTCCATTTCCCAGCTCCCGGGGCCCTTTGGATGCCCCGACTGGATGAAACCCCATCAGAAGGCAGCATGTACCCTTTCTGGGAGCCTCAAAACAGACCTTCCTTCAAGGCTGCTCCTGTGAAATCTTTAATTCAAAGAGTCACCCTCAGGCCCTCCACTGGACTCATCTTCCGTCTCACAGAGCCCTCTGCCTTCTCCCTGCCTCCTTACCTCTCAGGCACATCATCACCATCACTCTTTTTCCGACAACCTCCATCCTGTTGCCTCTTCTGCAGACATTCACCCTTCCACACATTCATGAAATACCAACATGTGGCAGACTGTGGCAAGTCTGTAACAGTGATCAGAGTTGAGCTGTCCCAGTCCACATGAAGAGACAGGTGTTAAACCATAAACACACTCACATATGTAACTGCAAACAGTGATATGTTCTATGAATCAGAAAAAGAACAGGGTTCAATTAAGAGAGACCTAGTTTAGTTCAGCATTGGGGGAGGGTGTGTGCAGACTAGAGAAGGTCCCAGAGCACTGAGAGCTAAGGATTATTCAGAGTTACCCATGCAAACAGTGGGAAAAGTGCTTTCCCAACAGCATGTGCCAAGCCCCTGAGGCAGGGAAGAGCAGGCATGTTTCAGGACTATAAGGGAAGCTGGTGGGGGTAGAGCCCTGGGCGCACAGGGAGTGTAGTGTGAGATGAAGCTGAAGAAAGAGTCAGAGGCCAGATTAAGCAGGGCCGTGTGGAACAAGTTAGGGCTCCAGGTTTTATTCTACCTGTGATAGGAAGCCTTTGAAAAGTCGTAGAGTTGAGAGGCCACGAACCCAGCAAAACCCAAACCCCAGATTAATCCAACATCTGCTTCCTCTGCCCCTGCTCCTGGGAAGAAGTCACACAGCCCTCCGAAAGTCAGGTGGGCTAGACTGATCAAGAAGCCCTTCACATAGGATCACAGGGTAGAAATGGCTTGGCCGTAGCTGGAAGTTACTCAGTGAAGCCTGGAAGTTGTAATGGGCACAAAAACCTAACATTGCACTTACTTCTCATGTGATCCACATGGTGAATCCGTAAGGGGTCATTATGGTCTCCATTTTACAGCTCAGACAACTGAGGCCTAAGAGAGTCATAATGTAACTCATGCGAGTCATGTGGCTGAGTGACAGTCAGGAAAGTGGTCCTGGATCTTCTGCCTCCCAGTGCTTTTTCTGCCCCACCCAGCAGGGTCTGCAGAAGAAAGAAAATTCCCTTGGAAAGAGAGTGAGGACAGAGTGGAACATGGTGATGCTGAAGGGCCATGCGGGTGTGATGCTGGTGTTCCTTCTGAATCCATGGCAGCTCCCACATTGGCTTTGATGGGCTTCTGAATAAAGGAATAGTCATAAAGCTCCTGATTTCAACTGAACATCTAAAAAGGATGAGGTTCCAGAGGCCTCTGTTGAAAGCCAGCTCCCCTGCTTGCTCTCAGGCTGATGCCAGAATCATCAAAGCAGAGATGATCCATCCAGGGGCAAAAGGTAGTCCCCTGAGTGTTTGATGGAGGTGAACAACAGCTTGAGCAGAATTGGCTCAAAGCATCCAAGCCTGGACTTCCTGTTGGGGAAGGCTGACTCCTGAGCCACCGCCCCTGGGGTGCGGAAGGAAACAGCAGCAGACACAGTGCTTCCTGAAATCAGTTGCATTTCAGTACACTGATAATAACTATCTGAAAAGGAAATTAGTAAAACAATCCCATTCAAAATACTAAGAACAAGTACCCTCTGCCATCCCAGCACCCCCAGAATGTTCTCTGGTTGAGTGGCACTCCTCACCTTCCTCCTTGCATCAAGGTCAGCAAGCCCACCAGGAGCCAGGTCACAGCCAGCTTTGTGTCCCCTCCCTCATATTGCCTTGGACACAAAAGGACTTCAAGAATTACGTGCTAGGGCTTCCCTGGTGGCGCAGTGGTTGAGAGTCCGCCTGCCGATGCAGGGGACACGGCCTCATGCCCTGGTCCGGGAAGATCCCACATGCCGCAGAGCGGCTGGGCCCATGAGCCATGGCCACTGAGCCTGCACGTCCGGAGCCTATGCTCTGCAATGGGAGAGGCCACAAAAGTGAGAGGCCCGCGTAACACACACACAAAAAACAAAAAACAAGAATTACGTGCTAAAGGAATTAATTAAACAACCAACAAACAAAACAGATTGGGGCAGGCAGTGTCAAAAATACAGTTGTCCCTCAGTATTCATGGAGGATTGGTTCCAGGACCCCCAGAGTATACCAAAATCCGGGAATGCCCAAGTCCATTTTATAAAATGGGATAGTATTTGCATATAACCTACACACATCCTCCCATATACTTTAAATCATCCCCAGGTTACTTATAATACCTAAGACAATATAAATGTTGTGTAAATGGTTGTAAATACAATGTAGATGCTATGTAAATAGTTGCCAGGGCACATGGCAAATTCAAGTTTTGCTTTTTAGAACTTTCTGAAATTCTTTTTCCCAATATTTTCAATCCGCCATTGGTTGAACCTGCAGATACAGAACCCTTGGATATCGAGGGTCAGCTGTAGCGTAACTTTTTAAAATTGAAAACACAGAACCGTCATGTAGGAGGCATCCAGTTTAGGAGAAAGGGTGCGGCGTCTCTCTTGGGCTAAACCTCAGCTCTGCACTTACTAGCTGGGAGAATGTACACAGGTTACCTAACTTCTCTCAATCTAAGTTGCTGCATTTCTAAGTCAGGGTTTTGCCTCCTTCACAAAGACAGTTACGAAGACCAAATGAGTTGACAAAGGACCTAGCATGGTGCCTGAAGCATAGTAGGAGCTCAAGAAAAGGTACTTTCCTTCTGTCTCTGGAGAGCCTAGTGCTTAAATATGGGCCATGGAGGCAACTGCTTGGGTGTGAATCCTGGCTCCACGGCTTGCCAGCCACATGATCCCAGGTACCTCTTAATCTTTCTGAGTCTCCGTTTCCTCCTTCGCAAAATGGGATGGTGGTAAAAGGAGCCACCTGGTAGTGTTGGCACAGATTCAAGAGAGCAAGTGAGTAAAGCATTTACCTCGACCGTTGCCCAGAGGGGCATCACGCCTGGACATGCTGTACAGAGGGAAAACTTAGAAGCCCCTGTGTGCTTTGGAATCTCTCTGCCCTCTAATGTAATAACACCCCCATGAAGTCCTCTGTGCTCACATATGTGCACAACTCCCTGCACCCAGGCCCTCCTTCTGTGTGCTAAACAGGGACCTGTCTAATAAATCATTTTCACAGCCCTGTCGCCAGGACACACACTGAGCCACTGGCATCCTCACATTGTGTGCTCTCAGCTTCGCTGCTGCCGGTAAGTCCCCACATCTGCTGCCCCGCTCAGCGGGCAGTGAAACGTGGCCTGTGATGAACACGCAGTAGAAAGTTAATGAAAACAGTAAAACTGATTTTAAAAGTCTGTGCCACTGCATAACTCCACCTCCATCCTCAGCCTGGTGCCCCCTGTGAGCCTGTGTCTGCCTCCCTCCTCGGCTCAGACACTAAGGAACCTGACCCTTCCCCATCCTTCCCCTTCTCTCCTTGGCCATTATTTAGTGGGAAATGGGAGGTCCCTAAAGAAGCAGTGGAAGGACTTGGCATCTGAGAGAAGGGGAATTGGCATATCCACGTTCTGTGAGTGCAGCTTCCATCTTCCTGGCCACACCTGGCCCAGTGCTGGTGAGAGAGGACTGGTCCCAGCGGCACCTGGCAGTCTTGTCCCTCTGCCACCATGCTTCCCCTGGGGACTCATCTTAGCTGTAGTTGCACCTGTACAGAGAACCAGTGTTTGGGGAATCAAGTTAGGGGATGCAGAGAACCAGTATCTTTGGTTCTGGGCAACAGGTGGGCACAGGTTCTAGAGAGTTAGGTTCCTATCAGCTCAGCCACCTACGTACTTTGTGACTTTGCCAAGTGACTTAACCTGAGCCTCAGGTCCCTTATTCGGGGGAAAAAAATAGTCGAGGGAGTAACAGTGCCTCCTATGAGGTTGATGTATCAAGCATTTAGTCAAATGCTTGGCACATGGCAAGCCCCCAGTATATATTAGCGGTTCTTATGAGTAGTAGCAGTATTAATAATACGTGACTTCTGAGAGTCTCCCCTCTGTCTGCCTTAATCTTCTCAACACTCTCACCATGGCTGTTTTGCTCAATCTGATTCCCCTGGTCTTGTTCTTGCTCCAATGAACAGATCTTTGACTTTGACTTTATTTCCTGGTTTCCAGACTTTAGGCTCCTCTAGACGCTGAGGCCAAGGAGCCCCCTCCCCAGACCCTGCATCGACCTTCCCCCCTCCCCGCCCAGTACCCAGATCCTTGAGCCGCAGCCCTGTGGGACGTTCCTCATGGCCAGCTGATGGGGTGGGCAGGAGTGGAAGGAGGCAACCTTCTGTCTTTCCCAGGCTGGGATCAGTGAGCCTCAGGCAGCTCTGGTCAGAAGAGCTAGGTTTAAACAAGATGACAGCAGACATGTCCAAATCCTGGTCACTTCTCCCTGGGTCCCTGAGACCTCTGTAACCAGAGGCAGGGGAAGGGTAAGAATGCTCTCTGATACCAGAGGGTGGGCGGTGCCCCTTCACTCCTGCTCAGACACTGTGCCCAGGAGTCCTGCTGTGGTTCATTCATTCATTCAGATGGTATATATCTAGTGACTTCCTGTTCATCTCAGGGAAGATTTGGCAATCGTTTCATTACCAATATCTCCTTGTCCTTGAAGAATCTTTGCCCTTAATGGTTCCCAAATTGGATGGGCAGAAATCACAACAACTGCTGTCCAGGCCAACAGATAGGAAGACTTCTGAGTTCTGGCCCCAGCCCCCATCCACGTTAGGTCCATATGGCAGAGTGGGGTTGGCAGAGTGGCTCTCTTCTCCTCAGGGGGGGCCCCAGCCAACCTTCCTCACATCGTCTTCATCAGATACATGTTGCCACCATTGGATTCAGCCCACAGAAAACTAGCTGTATCTTTGTAAATAACAGTTAAAGCTGCAGATATTCTGGGCTAAAAGAGTCAATGAGACTACAGGGCACGCAGTGCCAGACTGTGTCAGCTCACCAAGACGGGCTAAATGAGAGGACCCCAACACGTCCTCCTCCAGGGGTCACCAGAAGATTCCTACTAGGAATCCCACCTGAATAACAAAAAAAGAAATAAGCGAACCACACCTCCTGCCAGTCAGGGATGAGGAACAAGAGGAGAAATGCAAAGAAAGAAAGAGGTTGGGTGTTGACAGTGTCAAAGGTCTTTCATCATCACAGGAGCTCCCAGATTCTAGGCTCCAGTGGGAGCTGTAGGAGAAGCCTGGCTTGGGGCTGGGACCCAGGTGGTGTGAAGGCAGGAGCAGTGTCTCCTTCCACCACCCAAGGCACAGACTGAAAGCCTGACAACCGGCAAGTCAGAGACACCCATCAGGACTCAAGAGCTGCAGTGACTCCCCAGCTGCAGTTAGTGCAGGAGACTCAATCAGGACGGTGCCAGACCCTGGAGTGGAATGTGAATGGGGACCCTGGCCCAGTGTAGACACAGGGAAGCTACCCTGAGTGTCCAGTGACCTTGGATCTCAAGGAGAACCAGCTGTGTAGAATCCCATGCTCTGGGGAGAGCAGCCCATCCCTGAGGAGTACCCACCGCAATTCTCTTCTGAAAGCAGAACTTCTTCCTCTGTGGCCCTGAAAATCCCACTGGACGTCAGCACAAGGACCGAGGTCTTTGGTCAAAGAACACAGGACTGGACATGGCCTTATTCATGAGATTATTTTGTATTCCACCCTCTCAGTTTTATAGATGAAAACAATGGAAGGTGAAAGGGCTCGTGTTGGAGAAGGTAGCACAAAAGTCATCCCAGAAGAGCATGAGAGAGTGGTCTCTGGCCAAGCTAGCAGCTTTCAAAGCAGGACCCTTCTCCCATGAAATTGCATGCAAAATTTGAGAGGGTTGGTGTCCTAGGTCCTCTCTGTTAACTACGAAGCCTGACTCAATGTTGAGAAGAAAATCTCAAAAATCTTTGTGAAATGAACATGTGGATGTGTGTCTTTCTTGGTGAGTGTCATGAATGGATCATCTCTCTCTCTCTCTCCTTCAGGGTCCCCATCATGTAAATGAAGGGTGGCCATCTACCCTCCTGTAACCTTGTCAGTATGGAAGGGAAATACTCAGGTGCCCACATCACCTGCATTAAAGGAGGAAATACCTCTTTACCCTTTGAAGATGCTTGGGTCCCAACCAGTCAACATTCTCCTTAAATGAGCAGTATCTGTAATAACAGTTCCCATTTGTGAAGCACCTACTCTGTGCCAGGCACTGCAGAGATTGCTTTGCATAGGTTTCTCATTTATTTCTAAAAGCAACCTATAAGGTGGGTTTTATTATTATTCCCATAATATTTGGTAACTGAAGACCCAAGAGGCCTAGCTGCTTGCCCAAGTCTGCATGGTCCTGCAGGCAGTGCTGCCCAGAGCTGCACACAGGTCAGTGTGAGTCCTGCTCGCTGCCTCTCCATATCACCTCCAGCTGCCCCCTCGGCCTGCCCAGATCAATTCAACCTACATTATGTTGCCACTCCTCTTCCTCATTTTTTCCCCAAAATGCTTCACCCTCATGATACACAATTCTGTGAAGCAATTCATCTCTTTTGATTACAGAAATACAAATTAATTATTTTTATATGAGAATATATACAAAATAAAAATAAGAGGAAAATATCCATAATCGTATCATCATACTTTTAACATTTTGATGTCTCCATCCAATAATGTCTTTTTAAAATTTTAACTGAGGTTCTACCTGTAGTAGCAGAATTCCAAAATAATTTTTTAAAAAAACCACATGTCCACTTTCCCTCTTCTCTTGTCCACTATTTGTCTGCTTTGAGGGAGGGAAGTAGAGGATACAGCTGACTGCCATGGCCAGATCATGACCCCCACCACCTGGTGCCTCTGGCCTCTCCTAGAACCTGGGGGGACTGGGCTCATGGGCAATGCTGAATGTCAGACGGACATTCAACTCGAGCTCCAAGCCGGGAACCTCAAGACACTCCTCCCAATGTGTCTTCAGACAATCCCTTTGCATGCCTTTGGTCATCACATCAGGCCTGTTCCCCTGGTCTCTTGAAGACCCTTCCCCATAGCATCCCCTCTGCTGCCCTCTGGAACTAACCTCAATAGCCGGCCCTGCCTACTCTGCCGGAAGCACTCGGCCCGCTCATTGCAGAAGCTTGAAGGAAGCTCCTGCTTTGGGCTCGCTGGAGGCGCAGTGAGGCCTGTCCTCAAGATGCCTGTAGTCTGGTGGGGAGACTGGCACCGTCGGGCAGCCCCTCTCAGGAGGTGACTTGGAGCTGCAAATTGAGGATGAAAAGGAGCCAAGCATTGAGAGAGCTGGAGGAAGAGGGTTCTGGGCAAAGGAAACAGCAAGTCCAAAGGCTTAGAGGTGGGAAGGAGTTTGTCTTGTCACAGGATGAAAAAGGTCAGTGTTGGGGGTGTATAAGGAGCCAGGGGGAGGTGATGGAGATGAGACTGGAGAGCTGGCAGGGGCCAAATAATGCAGCGTGGATGTTCAGTGCAAGAGAAGCCGTTATTGGAGTTTTCAGAGAGGTGAGGCATGATCTGACGTACATTTCTTAAAAACCACATTCGTGGCTTGTGGCGGCAGGGCAAGCTTAGACATGGGGGCCAGCAAGGAGGTCATTGCAGTGGCCTGGAGAGAGGAAAAATGATGAGGAGCAGGATGGTGGCCGTGCACATAGAGCGAAAAGACAAATTCTGGCGTCTGACCCATCAGGAGGTCTGGCCGGTCACCTCAGGCTGGCTGTGAGCTCCTTGAGGCCAAGCACAGACTCTCACATGCCCAGCAGAGTGCCCATGCCTGTCCAGCTCTGTAAGGGACACAGCCTGGGTCCGCATTCCCGCCCTGCAGGCACGCATGAGGACGCTCCGTGGATAAGGCTACCGAGGCCCACAGCTCTCTCTGCGGGGAAAGGCGCTTTGCTCCAAGAAGCTCAGAATTGGAGTCAGAGGCAAACCATACTCAGACATGACCCAGAAAACTGGCCGCCGATCCAAGACCTCAGGGCTGTCAACTAGGACGAAGCAGCAGAGGTCTCTGAGAACCCAGCCAGGACAAGGGCTTCGAGACAGTAACTGACCTCTAAGTGGTGAAGAGTAAATACATATTTTTAAAATTTATTTATTTATTTATTTTTGGCTGCATTGGGTCTTTGTTGCTGCACGCGGGCTTTCTCTAGTTGCGACGAGCGGGGGCTACTCTTTGATGCGGTGCGTGGGCTTCTCATCGCGGTGGCTTCTGTTGTGGCAGAGCACGGGCTCTAGGCGCACGGGGTTCAGTAATTGCGGCTCGCGGGCTGTAGAGCGCAGGCTCAGTAGTTGTGGCACACAGGCTTAGTTGCTCCACGACATGTGGGATCTTCCCAGATCAGGGCTCGAACCCATATTCCCTGCACTGGCAGGCGGATTCTTAAGCACTGCACCACCAGGGAAGCCCAAGAATAAATACATATTGAGAAGATGTCTCCAGTGGTAGAGAAACGCAGTCTAAACAGAACATGAGGGTGGCTGACAAAAGAAGCCTTTCGGTTAAACATGGAGCCTCGCCCAACACTGATGACTCTTTAAAAACACTGGAAATTGTCTTTTCTGCTGGTGGGGGGGATGCCTCCCTGTGTGCCAGAAAGAAAAGGATGTGGTCAGGAAGGAAGGGGGTGGAGGCAGAGGTGGGAGGGTGGTATTTACAGGCTTCTCAGAGTCTGACATAAACAGTGCAGAATGAGGAAAAGCCTAATTTTAAAACTTACTCTGTAGGGCTTCCCTGGTGGCGCAGTGGTTGAGAGTCCGCCTGCCGATGCAGGAGACGCGGGTTCGTGCCCTGGTCCGGGAAGATCCCGCATGCCGCGGAGCGGCTAAGCCCGTGAGCCATGGCCGCTGGGCCTGCGCGTCCGGAGCCTGTGCTCCGCAACGGGAGAGGCCACAGCGGTGAGAGGCCCGCATACCGCAAAAAAAAAAAAAAAAAAAAAAAAAAAAAAACTTACTCTGTAATCATGGTGCAGACCATCTGAGAATCAGGATGTGTGCCAGTGCCGGGGCTGGGATTGGTGCCTGAGTGGGCTGGGAGGCTAACCAGGGGCCATGGACTTTGTGACTCCCTGGGTGATACAGGGTATTGGCTTCCCCCCAGCCCCACCTCTGCTCTCTCCCAGCCCTGAGATCTGCTCCTTCCAAAGGGTCTTTTCTCCACCCTCTCCCTCTCGACCTCCCTTCCCACCATGGACTGCTGTCTCCAGAGCCTCCTGTGCAGGGGTTTGGTGAGGAGGAAAGATGCTGGGCACTGCCTCTGCCGAGTCAGAAGTGTTGCTGAGGAGGAGGCTTCCCAGGACATAGGCACATGACTCTTCTCAGCACTGGATGGAGAAGAAAAGCTGAATTCTCAGAAAGCATAGTGTTCTCTTTAACTAAACTTTCCACGTTCCTGACTGGTAACTCTATTGGTTTGAGCCATGACATAAAGAAACAAAGTAGGGGCCACTTTTCCACCCTCTAAGTGCAGTAAAGTTTACACAGTGGTCAGTCTTCTTTAAGAGCAGACGCAGTGAGGCGGTTAGACCACAGACTCTCAGAACAGCACCTGGCATGTGACCAGGACTGATACCCAGCTACAGAACTGCCTCTGCTCTGCCTACACTAACTCTATAGTTGCTGGATTTGGGACAGAACCAGGGCCCGAGAAGGAACCTGGGTAGCTACGGAGGACGCTCTTGGGGAGAGGGGAGTCTCTTTAGCCATTGTTCCAAAACTGTTTTAATATTTTACAACAGATATGGTGAGAGCAGTGTGTGCCAGCTAGTATCATCCATGACTGTTATTATTTTTCAGAGCCTTTGGAGCACTAATTTAGTACCATCAGGGAGTCACTTTAGGGAACACGTGTGATTTAGAATAAGATCTTGTGTTCGCAACTCACTTCTGCCCAGCACTAGCTGTGTGACCTTTAGCAGGTTCCTTATTGTGTAATGGCAATGGAATGATGCCCATGTCATGCAATCCATGTAAGAAGTAGGTGCAATGCTGTTTCCAAGAGTAAATGTTAATACTAAACAAATGTGAAAACTCACATACCCAAAGAAAATTCAGGGTTGGAACTGTCCATGGTTCCAGAGCTGTGGATACAGATCTCCCACCTGTTACCCATCCCTAATATTTGTAGGGTCCAGGGGAAGAATGAAGGCCCAAATACCATATTTTAAAATATTAATATTAATTTTAAGCCAAACTAACAAAATGCTAAATGTATAATTCAGACTAACAGAATGCTAAGTTCTATCCTCTGACCTTGACAGATGTATCTTTATAAAAACCTGAAAGCCAGGTTCAGGTTTAGAATGACTGGATTCCAAAAGTTCTGTGCCAGATGTAGCAGCATAGGAATAGCCAACCTTCTGCCCCTGGTTCCATTTCTCTTCCTTCCCCTTGCTCTGTACCATATCGAGATATGGATCATCACACATATGCATGTGAATGTTTAACATGTGTATGTCCAAACTCCATGCATACCCCCAACAAACAGCCTTGGGGCCAGGGGTGTACACACAGATGGAGTGGACCCCTTAGGAAAACAGACCAGGAAAAAGGCCTGTGTAGACCCTGAAGGCAAGTTTGGGGCCATATGAGCTGGATCCCAGATACCTGGACGGTGGTCTAGAAGGAGGGGCACAGGTTCTAGGTGGGCATGCCCTCTTAGCCCCACAAACTCCTTGCCCAATGTGTAAGGGCATAGCCAGAAGATACTAGAGTGGGTACCTTTAAAGTGTCAGGCCAGGCAGGGACTTCTCTTACCTAGGCCTAGGGGCAGTACCATCCTGGATGGCCTCCCCTGGGAGCTCTACAGGCTTGAAACCATCAGTCCTCTCCATGTGTGGTTCCCCTGACTCCCATTCCAGTTTCCATCAGGGGACAGTAGTCTCGGTAGTGCCCCTGCACACCTGCCCACTCCCTGCCTTCAAGAATGCTGCTGCTGGCCCCCATTCCATTGATGACCACAGGGCTTTGGCAAGAGCAAAGCAAGGCTCCTTCAGAGAGGTTGCTCTGGCCCTCATGGACACTGGGAGAACTGGCTGGGTCTGGGTGGAGACCCGGACCTCAACCCAGGGACCACTTATTTGAATGAAATGCTTCACATGAGCTTGTTTGATTGAGATTTGTCTCTTTCTTCTAAAAATGGAATGCAGAAAGCATGTAGGTTGCGATAATCGATGTTTTCACTATTAGCTCCATTGGCAAGTCCAGTAGCTGTGAGCTCTGGGTCAATGGCTGATTGTCTGAAAGGAAAACACTGTTTATCACAGTGAGGAGAAGGGTGGTTGGAGAAGGAGGGGAATGAGATGATAAGAACTAATATTGACCAGGTGTGTTACAGTTTACAAAGCAGGTGCTCACAGATCATCACTTCATTTGATCCTGGTAATAGCCCTGAGATTAAGGAGGTGGGGTTATTTTTCTTCCCATTTCACACATGAGCAGCCTGAGGCTGATTTGCTGAGGTCAGCCAGCTGTCACCTTGGGATTGACATCCAAGACTCCTAAGGGCAGTCTTGGTTGCTTCCTCCATTCACCACACCAAAGACTTCAAGGAAAGAGAGATGAAATTTAGAACTCAAAGGAGCTATTCCCACAGTGTGATGCAGTAGAAAAGGAAAAGTTTGGGGCCAGGGAAGCTTGCTTTTACACTCTGGCACCACCCCTTATCATCTATATGACTTTGCCTAGTCCACTTTTCCTCATGGATGAACAGCGTATAATAATCCCTGCCTCATATAGTTACTATTAAGTGCTTGCACGTGGAAGGGTTCAGTGGCTGTTCATTTCCTTTTTCTCTAACGCTGCCCCGTCTCTGTTCCTTACTGATACCTAACTTTCAATGTAACGTACTTTGTGCCACACTGTGTTAAGTACTTCCCTTCATTATGTCATTTAATTCTCACACCAAGTACATCAAGTAAGTCCTGTTCTTATGTCTATTTGATAAATGGGGAAACTGGTATAGAAATGGCAAGTAACTTGTCTAATACGTGGTAGCTACTAAGTGATAGCACTAGATTTACAAGCCTAGACAGTCTGGCTCCAGAAATCCTGCCTTCAGCTTCTTCGCTTGATCAGCTCTCTACTTTATCTTTCTTGTCCCCTTCATTGCCCAACTTCTTGAAGGAACTCCCTGAACTCTCCACTTTTTTCTTGCGTTTATTCATTCCCTCCATAACCCCTTACAGAATGGCCTCCACCAGCATATCTTTACTGCTGTCTTGATAGTAAATCTAATGGCTTTTTCTTAACCCCACTCTCTTCCATTTGTGTGGCTTTTGACAGTCATGACTCCCTGAAATTCTCTTGACTTTGGAAACAAGTTCTACCCCCCCCCTTCACTGGCTATTCTGCTTTTCAGATTCCTCTTTGTCTTCTGGCCATCTAACAAGCCCCCTAAGATCTCTGTTTCATCCCCAGAGATCTCACCCATCCCCATCACATCAACCAATTCTCTCCATGCAGATAGTTGCCAAATTTACATCTCTAGCCCTGATTTTCTCCTAAGCTCTAGACCCAACTTTGCAACTTCATAAAAGCAGCAGCATCCTAACTGAAAATAGTCTCCTCCCATCTTTCACTTCAGATCAATTCAATGCTTATTTATTTAACAAATAATGTTGAACTCCTATGTGTCAGGCACTGTTGACGGTCCTGTAGATATAGCAGTGAATAAGTTGTCAGTACTGGAGATACGGCAGTGAATAAAACATAGGAAATCCCTGCCTTCTTTGGGGTTATATTTGGAGAGTGAGATGAGGAGAGATAGACCATTAGCTAAGTAAATTATATAGTATATTAGACAGTGCTATAAAGAAAAATGAATCAGGGATGGGGAGGGCTGGGGCAGGAAGTTGCCATTTTGAATATGACTGTCAGGAAATATTGCACTGAGAACATGATATTTGAGCCAGGAATGATGGAGGCAAGGGAGTAAGCCTTTCACATAATTATAATATAATCTGGGACCTGTAAAGATCTGGATATATCCATGGGAGCACAGAAGAGAAGGCTTCCTGGAAGAGGTGCTGTATGCAATGATTCTCAAATGTCAAGTAGTTAAACACAATGAGACTTTAGGAGAGGAAAGAGCAGTGCAGGCAGATGGCACAGTGTGGGCAAAGGGGCAGAGATGAAAAACAGCATGGTATGTGGAGACAGGGAGGCCAGACTGCACAGGGCCACATATGTCCTATTAAGGAACTTGAATTTTATCCTGTAGGTGATGCCAGTGATGTCCAGGTAAAGGAGACTTTGAAGGGTTTTAGGTAGAGAAAAGACATAATCAGATCTGCATATTTGTACATGAGTGCAGCCTAAAAGATGAATTTGAGAGGGGTCAGGTTTGGATGCAGAGAGACCAGTTATGGGCCATTACAGTAGACCAGGTAAGAGATGCTGAAGACTTGGATTAAACAAGGGCAGTGAGAGTTGAATGGAGAAAGGGAGATAAATTCAAGCATCACTTATGGAGCAAATTCACAAGATGCAGTAACAACAGCTTTGGCAGTCTAGGAGAAGGCAGAGGAAGAGCCAGAGATGACCCTCATTCTGTCCTGGAATACAGGGTGAGCAATGGGCCAATGCCTGCAGCAGAAACGGGGGAAAGGGCCAAGTTTACGGTGGATGTGGTGAGTTTGGTTTGGGCTATGTGGAATTTGAAGTGATTTTGGCATCCCATTCAAAGTAGTCATAATGGTCATAGAGTGATTCCAATGGTGCTGTTATTCTTGGAACTTATCAGGAACTATTTGAAAACTATTATGAAAGCCAATTTATCAGCTACATAAACCAGTCATGCATTTTACAGGCAAAACTCTTTTTGCAAAAATAAAAAAGCCACTACCTTGGAATGCACATTAATAACTATTTTTCATAAAAGAAATAAAAATGATATGATACTTTTCAAAAAGAAACCTACTCCCTGTTCATAGGCTTAAGTCCCTATTCACTACGCTTAAGTCATAATGAATTTTGGCTGCTTCCAAAATCAAACCCTCCATTAATCATGTAGTCCTGGGGCCCCTGGGGCTATGGAAAAGAACATGCCTCAGACCTGAGGGATTTCCAATAGAGCAGTGGCCAAAGTCACAGCAATGGATGGAACGAGTGTGTAGCCTCCCAAGGTCACCATGCCCATTAGCTACACTCACCAGGTGCCTTAGTTTTTCTGTTTTTGTTTTTGTTTTACATCTTTATTGGAGTATAATTGCTTTACAATGTTGTGCTAGTTTCTGTTGTATAACAAAGTGAATCAGCTATATGTAAATATGTGTATATATGTCCCCATATCCCTTCCCTCTTGAGCTTCCTTCCCACCCTCCCAATCCCACCCCTCTAGGTGGTCACAAAGCACCAAGCTATCTCCCTGTGCTATGCAGCTGCTTCCCATTAGCTATTTATTTTACATTTGTTAGTGTATATATGTCCATGCCACTCTCTCAATTCATCCCAGCTTCCCCTTCCCCCCAACTGTGTCCTCAAGTCCATTCTCTACATCTGTGTCTTTATTCCTGTCCTGCCCCTAGGTTCATCAGAACCATTTTTTTAAGATTCCATATATATATGTGTGTTAGCATATGGTATTTGTTTTTCTCTTTCTGACTTCACTCTGTATGACAGACTCTAGGTCCATCCACCTCACTACAAATAATTATTTCATTTCTTTTTATGGCTGAGTAATATTCCATTGTATATGTGTGCCACATTTTCTTTATTCAGTCATCTGTCAATGGACACTTAGGTTGCTTCCATGTCCTGGCTGTTGTAACTAGCACTGCAATGAACATTGTGGTACATGTCTCTTTTTGAATTATGGTTTTCTCAGGGTATATGCCCTGAGAAGGTAGTGAGATTGCTGGATCATATGGTAGTTCTGTTTTTACTTTTTAAGGAACCTCCATACTTTTCTCCATAGTGGATGTATAAATTTACATTCCCACCAACAGTGCAAGAGGGTTCCCTTTTCTCCACACCTTCTCCAGCATTTATTGTTTGTAGATTTTTTGATGATGGCCATTCTGACCCGTGTGAGGTGATACCTCATTGTAGTTTGGATTTGCATTTCTCTAATGATTAGTGATGTTGAGCATTCTTTCATATGTTTGTTGGCAAACTGTATATCTACTTTGGAGAAATGTCTATTTAGGTCTTTCGCCCATTTTTGGATTGGGTAGTTGGTTCTTTTGATATTGAGCTTCATGAGCTGCTTTTATATTTCGGAGATTAAACCTTTGTCAGTTGCTTCGCTTGCAAATACTTTCTCCCATTCTAAGTGTTGTCTTTTCATCTTGTTTATGGTTTCCTTTGCTGAGCAAAGGCTTTTAAGTTTCATTAGGTCCCATTTGTTTAATTTTGTTTTATTTCCATGTCACTAGGAGGTGGGTCAAAAAAGATCCTGCTGTGATTTATGTCATAGAGTTCTGCCTATGTTTTCCTCTAAGAGTTTGATAGTGTCTGGCCTTACATTTAGGTACATAATCCATTTTGAGTTTATTTTTGTGTATGGTGTTAGGAAGTGTTCTAATTTCATTTTTTTGCATGTAGCTGTCCAGTTTTCCCAGCACAACTTGTTGAAGAGCCTGTCTTTTTTCCATTCTTGCCAATATACTCTTGCTCCCTTTCTCAAAGATAAGGTGACCATATGTGCGTGGGTTTATCTCTGGGTTTCCTATCCTGTTCCATTGATCTATATTTCTGTTTTTGTGCCAGTACCATACTGTCTTGATTACTGTAGCTTTGTAGTTTAATCTGAAGTCAGGGAGCCTGATTCCTCCAGCTCCCTTTTTCTTTCTGAAGACTGCTTTGGCTATTTGGGGTCTTGTGTTTCCATACAAATTGTAAAATTTTTGTTCTAGTTCTGTGAAAAATGCTCTTGGTAGTTTGATAGGGATTGCATTGAATCTGTAGATTGCTTTGGGTATAGTCAAAGCAAGTAGAGTCATTTTCACAATGTTGATTCTTCCTGTCCAAGAACATAGTATATCTCTCCATCTGTTGGTATCATCTTTAATTTCTCTCATCAGTGTCCTACAGTTTTCTGCATACAGGTCTCTTGTCTCCTTAGGTAGGTTTATTCCATATTTTATTCTTTTTCTTGCAATGGTAAATGAGAGTGTTTCCTTAATTTCTCTTTCAGATTTTTCATCATTAGCATATAGGAATCCAAGGGATTTCTGTGCTTTAATTTTGTATCCTGCTACTCTACCAAATTCATTGATTAGCTCTAGTAGCTTTCTGGTAGCACCTTTAGGATTCTTTATGTATGGTATCATGTCATCCGCAAACAGTGACAGCTTTACTTCTTCTTTTCTGATTTGGATTTCTTTTGTTTCTTTTTCTTCTCTGACTGCTGTGGCTAAAACTTCCAAAACGTTGTTGACTAATAGTGGTGAGAGTAGATACCCTTGTCTTGTTCCTGATCTTATAGGAGATGCTTCTGTTTTTCACCATTGAGAATGCTGTTGACTGTGGGTTTGTCATATATGGCCTTTATTATGTTGAGGTAGGTTCCCTCTATGCCCACTTTCTGGAGAGTTTTTATCATAAATGGGTGTTGAATTTTATTGAAAGCTTTTTCTGCATCTGTTGAGATTATCATATGGTTTTTATCCTTCTATTTGCTAATATGGTGTATCACATTGATTGATTTGCATATATTGAAAAATCCTTGCATTCCTGGAATAAACCCCACTTGATCATCATGTATGATCCTTTAAATGTGCTGTTGGATTCTGTTTGCTAGGATTTTGTTGAGGATTTTTGCATCTATGTTCATCAGTGATATTGGCCTGTAGTTTTCTTTTTTTGTGACATGTTTGTCTGGTTTTGGTATCAGGGTGATGATGGCCTTGTAGAATGAATTTGGGAGTGTTCCTCCCTCTGCTCTATTTTGGAAGAGTTTGAGAAGGATGAGTGTTAGCTCTTCTCTAAATGTTTGATAGAATTCACCTGTGAAGCCATCTGGTCCTGGGCTTTTGTTTGTTGGAAGATTTTTAATCACAGTTTCAATTTCAGTCCTTGTGACTGGTCTGTTCATATTTTCTGTTTCTTCCTGGTTCAGACTTGGAAGGTTTTACTTTTCTAAGAATTTGTCCATTTCTTCCAGGTTGTCCATTTTATTGACATGTACTTGCTTATAGTAGTCTCTCATTATCCTTTGTATTTCTGGTGCCTTTGTTTTGATGTGATGATTAAGAAGTCTATTTTATTTCTCTCTTCCAGAGAATCCTCCAAGACAAGGGTAGCTTCCTTCTTTCTCTTTCAAGACAGGCTCAAGAGTGCAACTTAATGTATTTTCTCTGTTTTCAGAAAATCTGGGACCAAATTAAGCTTTGTGATTTTCCCACAAAACTGACCTCTAGACCCTGGGCCTGAGTCACTGCTCACATAGCTCTGGACAGGAAAATGGAGAAAAAACATGAATGTGAAGACTCTATAGACAAAGTAATTGAATAGAATGCCAAGCTAGCCAGTCCTAAAAAGGACAGTGTTATAATAAGCCAAACTCCCCAGGCAACATGCCACAGCTGGCCCAGTGTTTAGGACAGGAGGACAAGTACAATTTTACACTATTGTGAATACTTGTCCTCCAGTCCCACAGAGGAAACCAAAGGCCAGCAGAGCCTGATCACTGTAAGTAAAATGAAGAATAGGGTTGAAGCAACACAGAAAATGAATGCCTGGTGACTGAATAATTGTCACAACCCTTTGACTCAGGGCACAAAACTGCCTCCAGTGTGACCTTTTCATCAACCCAGCAGGCAGATTGGTTCTCACTTGACCTGACCTTGTATGATTAGATCCCACTCAAACAACACTTATTCCCTTTTGTAGAGTAAGAAGTGGCTATAGAATTATCTGGGAGCTACTCCTTGGCCCAGCTACAACTAGCATGGGTAACAAAATGGTAACTGAAGTCTCTAACTTTATGCATCAAGTCAATTCCTCTTACTAAGTTTCTGCCAACCATTATACACAGCAGTTTTTCCAAGTGGTTTTCAAGGGCATGGAGGCAAGAGAAAAGGTTCTTGCAGCTGTGGGCTCACCTCCTCTCCAGGCAATCCAGCCTTCCCCTCCCTTCAGGCTGGGGCTGCCTAGCATAGGGAGCACTGTGGGGGGGAGCAGGAGGCAGCAGTCAGTTTTAACATGTCCCTGTGTGAAGGATTCTGAGACTGTTCAGTATTCACCTGGCAATGCAACTCCCTTTTAGGCCATTGGTATAAAGTCCTGCAGGGACAGTGGCACCCGCTGGCACCGGCTTATCGCATTGGAACAAGCTTCTAAATATTTGTGCCCCAGCATGAGCTGAAGCTTCCCTCTGCCTCTTTCGGAGACTCTCCAAGACCAACACACAAGGAAGCAAAACTGGTGAGGGGTTAAATAACCTACCCAAGGTCATACAACTGCAGGGTGGCTGACAGGGTTTTGTTGCTCTGGCCGGGTGTCAGGCCTCTGAGGGGGGAGAGCTGAGTTCAGGACATTGGTCCACCAGAGACCTCCCAACTCCACATAATATCAAATGACAAAACCTCTCCCAGAGATCTCCTGCTCAATGCTAAGACTCAGTTCCACTTGACAACCAGCAAGCTACAGTGCTGGACACCCTATGCCAAACAACTAGCAAGACAGGAACATAACCCCACCCATTAGCAGAGAGGCTGCCTGAAATCATAATAAGGTAACAGACACCCCAAAACACACCACTGGACGTGATCCTGCCCACCAGAAAGACAACATCCAGCATCATCCAACAGAACACAGGCACCAGTCCCCTCCACAAGGAAGCCTACACAACCCACTGAACCAACCTTACCACTGGGGGCAGACACCAAAAACAATGGGAACTACAAACCTGCAGACTGTGAAAAGGAGATTCCAAACACAGTGATTTAAGCACAATGAGAAAACAGAGAAATATGTAGCAGATGAAGGAGCAAGGAAAAAACCCATCAGACCAAACAAATGAAGAGGAAATAGGCAGTCTACCTGAAAAAGAATTCAAAGTAATGATAGTAAAGATGATCCAAAATCTTGAAAATAGAATGGAGAAAATACAAGAAACGTTTAACAAGGACCTAGAAGAAATAAAGAGCAAACAAACAATGATGAACAACACAATAAATGAAATTTAAAATTCTCTAGAACTAATCAATAGCAGAATAACTGAGGCAGAAGAACGGATAAGTGAAAGATAAAATAATGGAAATAACTACTGCAGAGCAGAGTAGAGAAAGAAGAACAAAAATAACTGAGAACTGTCTCAAAGACCACTGGACAACATTAAACACACCAACATTCGAATTATAGGGATACCAGGAGAAGAAGAGAAAAAGAAAGGATCTGAGAAAATATTTGAAGAGATTATAGTTGAAAACTTCCCTAACATGGGAAAAGAAATAGTCAATCAAGTCCGGGAAGCACAGAGAGTCCCATACAGGATAAATCCAAGGAGAAACATGCCAAGACACATGTTAATCAAACCATCAAAAATTAAATACAAAGAAAAAATATTAAAAGCAGCAAGGGAAAAGCAACAAATACCATACAAGAGAATCCCCATAAGGTTAACAGCTGATCTTTCAGCAGAAGCTCTGCAAGCCAGAAGGGAGTAGCAGGACATATTTAAAGTGATGAAATAGAGAAACCTACAACCAAGATTACCCAGCAAGGATTTCATTCAGATTCGATGGAGAAATTAAAACCTTTACAGACAAGCAAAAGCTAAAAGAATTCAGCACCTCCAAACCAGCTTTACAACAAATGTTAAAGGAACGTCTCTAGGCAGGAAACACAAGAGAAGGAAAAGACCTAGAATAACAAACCCAAAACAACAAAACGGTAATAAGAACATACATATCAATAACTACCTTAAATGTAAATGGATTAAATGCTCCAAACAAATGACATACACTGGCTAAATGGATACAAAAACAAGACCCATCTATATGCTGTCTACAGGAGACCCACTTCAGACCTAGGGACACATACAGACTGAAAGTGAGGGGATGGAAAAAGATATTCCAGGCAAATGGAAATCAAAAGAAAGCTGGAGTAGCAATACTCATATCAGATAAAATAGACTTTAAAATAAAGACTGTTACAAGAGACAAAGAAGGAAACTACATAATGATCAAGGGATCAAACCAAGAAAATATAACAGTTGTAAATATTTATGCACCCAACATAGGAGCACCTCAATACATAGGCAAATGTTAATAGCCATAAAACGGAAATCGACACAATCATAGTAGGGGACTTTGACACCCAACTTTCACCAATGGACAGATCATACAAAGTGAAAATAAATAAGGAAACACAAGCTTTAAATGATACATTAAACAGGCTGGACTTAATTGATATTTATAGGACTTACCATCCAAAAACAACACAATACACTTTCTTCTCAAGTGCTCATGGAACATTCTCCAAGATAGATCATATCTTGGGTCAAAAGTCAAGCCTTGGTAAATTTAAGAAAATTGAAATCATATCAAGTATCTTTTCCAACCACAACGCTATGAGACTAGATATCAATTACAAGAAAAAATCTGTAAAAGCTACACACACATGGAGGCTATACAATACACCTCTAAATAACCAAAAAATCACGGAAGAAATCAAAGAGGAAATCAAAAATTACCTAGAAACAAATGACAAAACATGACCACCCAAAACCTATGGGATGCAGCAAAAGCCATTCTAAGAGGGAAGTTTATAGCAATACAATCCTACCTCAAGAAACAAAAAACATCTCAAATAAACAATCTAATCTTACACCTAAAGCAATTAGGAAAAGAAGAATTTAAAAACTTCAAAGTTAGCAGAAGGAAAGAAATCATAAAGCTCAGGTCAGAAATAAATGAAAAGGAAATGAAGGAAACAGTAGCAAAGATCAATAAAATGAAAAGCTGATTCTTTGAGAAGATAAACAAAATTGATAAACTATTAGCCAGACTCATCAAGAAAAGAAGGGAGAAGACTAAAGTCCATAGAAAAAGAAATGAAAAAAAAGTAACAACTGACACTGCAGAAATACAAAAGATCATGAGAGATTACTACAAACAACTATATACCAATAAAATGGACAACCTGGAAGAAATGGACAAATTCTTAGAAAAGTACAACCTTCCATGTCTGAACCAGGAAGAAACAGAAAATATGAACAGACCAATCACAAGGACTGAAATCGAAACTGTGATTTAAAATCTCCCAAAATGAGCCCAGGACCAGATGGCTTCACAGGTGAATTCTATCAAACATTTAGAGAAGAGCTAACACCCATCCTTCTCAAACTCTTCCAAAATAGAGCAGAGGGAGGAACACTCCCAAATTCATTCTACAAGGCCACCATCACCCTGATACCAAAACCAGACAAACATGTCACAAAAAAGAAAACTACAGGCCAATATCACTGATGAACATAGATGCAAAAATCCTCAACAAAATCCTAGCAAACAGAAACCAACAGCATATTAAAAGGATAATACACCATAAGCAAGTGGGGTATACCCTAGGAATGCAAGGATTCTTCAGTATATGCAAATCAATCAATGTGATACACCATATTAACAAATAGTAGGATAAAACCATATGATAATCTCAACAGATGCAGAAAAAGCTTTCAACAAAATTCAACACCCATTTATGATAAAAACTCTCCAGAAAGTGGGCATAGAGGGAACCTACCTCAACATAATAAAGGCCATATATGACAAACCCACAGCCAACAGCATTCTCAATGGTGAAAAACAGAAAGCATTTCCTATAAGATCAAGAACAAGACAAGGGTGTCCACTCTCACCACTATTAGTCAACAACGTTTTGGAAGTTTTAGCCACAGCAATCAGAGAAGAAAAAAAAATAAATAAAAGGAATCCATATCAGAAAAGAAGAAGTAAAGCTGTCACTGTTTGCAGATGACATGATACTATACATAGAGAATCCTAAAGATGCTACCAGAAAGCTGCTAGAGCTAATCAATGAATTTGGTAGAGTAGCAGGATACAAAATTAAAGCACAGAAATCTCTTGCATTCCTATACACTAATGATGAAAAATCTGAAAGGGAAATTAAGGAAACACTCCCATTTACCACTGCAATGAAAAGAATAAAATACCTAGGAATAAACCTACCTAAGGAGACAAAAGACCAGTATGCAGAAAACTATAAGACACTGATGAGAGAAATTAAAGATGATACCAACAGATGGAGAGATATACTATGTTCTTGGACAGGAAGAATCAACATTGTGAAAATGGCTATACAACCCAAAGCAATCTACTGATTCAATGCAATCCCTATCAAACTACCAATGGCATTTTTCACAGAACTGGAACAAAAAAATTTACAATTTGTATGGAAACTCAAATGACCCCAAATAGCCAAATCAATCCTGAGAAAGAAAAATGGAGCTAGAGGAATCAGGCTCCCTGATTGCAGACTATACTTCAAAGCTACAGTAATCAAGACAGCATGGTCCTGGCACAGAAACAGAAATATAGATTAATTGAACAGGATAGGAATCCCAGAGATAAACCCATGCACATATGGTCACCTTATTTTCATAATGGAGGCAAGAATATTCAATGGAGGAAAGAGAGCCTCTTCAATAAGTGGTGCTGGGAAAACTGGACAGGTACATGTAAAAGAATTAAATTCTAACACTTCCTAACACATACACAGCAATAAACTCAAAATTGATTAATGATTTAAAGGTAAGGCCAGACATTATAAAACTCTTAGAGGAAAACATAGGCAGAACACTCTATGACATAAATCACTGCAAGATCCTTTTTGACCCACCTCCTCGAGAAATGGAAATAAAAACAAAATTAAACAAATGCGACCTAATGAAACTTAAAAGCATTTGCACAGCAAAGGAAACCATAAACAAGTTGAAAAGACAACCCTCAGAAAGAGAGAAAATATTTGCAAATGAAGCAACTGACAAGGGATTAATCTCCAAAATTTACAAGCAGCTCATGCAGCTCAATATCAAAAAACACAAGCCAATGCAAAAATGGGCAGAAGACCTAAATAGACATTTCTCCAGAGAAGATATACAGATTGCCAACAAACACATGAAAGGATGCTCAACATCACTAATCATTAGAGAAATGCAAGTCAAAACTACCAGGTATCACCTCACACCAGTCAGAATGGCCATTATTAAAAAATCTACAAGGGGCTTCCCTGGTGGCGCAGTGGTTGGGAACCTGCCTGCCAATGCAGGGGACACGGGTTCAAGCCCTGGGCTGGGAAGATCCCACATGCCGCGGAGCAACTAAGCCCGTGTGCCACAACTACTGAGCCTGCACTGTAGAAACCATGAGCCACAGCTACTGAAGCCCACGTGCCTAGAGCCCATACTCCACAACAAGAGAAGCCACCACAATGAGAAGCCCATGCAATGCAACAAAGAGTAGCCCCCACTCACCACAACTAGAGAAAGCCCGAGCGCAGCAACAAAGACCCAGCACAGTCAAAAATAAATAAATAAATAATAGATTTTTTTAAAAAGTCTACTAACAATAAGTGCTGGAGAGGGTGTGGAGAAAAGGGAACCCTCTTGCCCTGTTGGTGGGAATGTAAATTGATACAGCCACTATGGAGAACAGTACAGAGGTTCCTTAAAAAACTAAAAATAGAACTGCCGTATGACTTGGCAATCCCACTACTGGGCATATACCCTGAGAAAACCATAATTCAAAAAGAGTCATGTACCACAATGTTCATTGCAACTCTATTTACAATAGCCAGGACATGGAAGCAACCTAAATGCCCATCGACAGATGAATGGATAAAAAAGATGTGGCACATATATACAATGGAATATTACTGAGCCATAAAAAGAAACAAAATTTAGTTATTTGTAGTGAGGTTGATGGACCTAGCGTCTGTCATACAGAGTGAAGTAAGTCAGAAAGAGAAAAACAAATACTGTATGCTAACATATATATATGAAACCTAAAAAAAAAACGGTCCTGATGAACCTAGCGGTAGGAGAGGAATAAAGACGCAGACGTAGAGAATGGACTTGAGGACACAGAGAGGGGGAAGGGTAAGCTGAGATGAAGTGAGAGAGTGGCATGGACATATATACACTACCAAATGTAAAATAGAAAGCTAGTGGGAAGAAACCTCATAGCACAGGGAGGTCAGCTCAATGCTTTGTGACCACCTAGAAGTGTGCGATAAGGAGGGTGGGAGGGAGACGCAAGATGGAGGAGATATGGGGATATATGTATATGTATAGCTGATTTACTTTGTTATAAAGCAGAAACTAACATGCCATTGTAAAGCAATTATACTCCAATAAAGATGTTAAAAATAAATAAATAAATAATAAAATAAGCTACAAAGATATATTGTACAACACAGGGAATATGGCCAATATTTTATAATAACTAAATGGAGTATAAGCTTTAAAAATTGTGAATCATTATATTACACACATGTAACCTATTTTGTTCAACTATATTTCAATAAAAATATTTTTTAAAAAAATAAAGTGGTAGGATCTTCTGTCACTTCCTAAGAGAAGAACTTCATTTCGAACAAGACTTCCACCTCTTAGCTGATGAGTGGAGCAGTCTCATTTCTTCCCTTAATTATTAAATTCTCATGCAACATTGCTGAGAGTCATTCTTGGTCCCAGGAAAGGATTTATGGAGGATGCATAGCCACGTTCTGCTGACTAAACGTCTGTCCCTAGGAGGACCCAGTCCATCTTCCCGTGGCAGCTCTGGGAGCTGCTAGCCCACTGGATAGCCTGAATGTCCTCCACTCTGGCTTCCTCCAGCATCATGTAAGGACACTTCAGAAGGCACTGTAGCACGGTGGTCAAAAACATAGGCTCCACATAAGCTCCACATCTTACAATCTGTAGAACCGTTGGCATGTACCTTAACATCTTTAAGCCTCCACCTTCTCGTGTGTAAATGGAAATAAAAATGTATTTATTTTGTGAGATATTTTGAGCATTAACTGAGATGACATAATTAAAGTACTCAGCATCGTGGTCAGAATAGTGCAAGCATTCAGTAAGTATCAGCTATGATGATGATGATGAGTAGTCCATAGCACTGGGGGAGAAACATGGGCTAAGAGTTGGGCACATATCCCCCTCCTTCCCTCTGTTCAAGGTTGGGAGCAACCAGGAGTAACAAAGTACCCAGAATGGCAAATTTGCTAACCTAAGCAATTAGACTTCCAGGCTGGACTTAAAGTTGATGGGAGAACAGCATAGTAGAGACTATGTATGCCAGCCTATGGCACAACTTGCACTTTGAGGTGTTTTCCCAAAGGTGACAATTATCTCCTGTGTTATCAGTTTCTATGTCTGTTTTCTAAATGCTGGATTGGCCAATGACTAGAATTTAAACAACTTTCTTTGTTGAGCAGAAATTCTACTACTTTGATTTCCTAGGAAATCAGTATAACCTTTAACCTTACCTCCCTTTGCCCTCCTTTCCACCTGATACTTCCTTCCAAGTATGTCAGATTTCAACCACCACCTTTTCTTAACAAACCTTAGAGATGCACATACTTCCTGAAAATGTGGTTTTTGAAATTGAATGCCACTAGGTAGTTCATTACAATTGCAGCATTCCAGCTAATTGATGCCTCTTTGTGGGTCTCATAAATGCTTCTTTGAGCTTTTTGCTTCCAGTTGGACCAGCTATGGCTTAATTTAACTTGTTCTGGTATTGCTTTTTTATTTTTGATTTGTTTTGATTTGTTCTCATTTAATCCCGAAACAGCACAGCATAGAACTTTTTGACCTGAATTCCCTTCTGAACTTCCCATTTTGCCCAAGTTGACTGTGATAGTAAGTGGTGGGCATCTCTCCAGCTTTTGAAAAATTCATTCAGCCTCTTCTTTTCTTGTGCATCTCTTCTGCTTTGCCAGGTCAAGCTGGGAACTGCCTGACTTGAGGGAAGGGAGAGTAAAAGCCATCAGTGACTCAGATGGGGTGAGCTACCCTTGGTACGGGAACACCACAGAAACTGTGACCCTGGTTGGCCCCACCAACAAGATCTCCAGGTTCTCCGTCAGCATGAATGACAATTTCTACCCCAGTGTGACATGGGCAGTGCCAGTGAGTGACAGCAATGTGCCACTGCTCACGAGGATCAAGAGGGACCAAAGTTTCACTACCTGGCTGGTGGCCATGAACACCACCACGAAAGAGAAGATCATTCTGCAGACTATCAAGTGGAGGATGAGGGTGGACATTGAGGTGGACCCTCTTCAGCTCTTGGGGCAACGGGCCCGGCTGGTGGGCAGGACTCAACAGGAGCAGCCCCGGATCCTGAGCCGGATGGAACCTATCCCCCCCAACGCACTAGTGAAACCCAATGCCAACGATGCCCAGGTCCTCATGTGGAGGCCCAAGCGGGGGCCACCTCTGGTTGTGATCCCTCCTAAGTAGAAGCAGACTGGCCTGACTGTGTGTGGAGCACACGCCACTGAGACACACAGTGAGGTTGCCAGGGGTGGCAGGAGCCAAACTGAGTTTCTGAGCCAAAGCAGACCTCGTGGTTTGCCAGCCTTTGCAGCCACTTGTGAAGAGTAGAGCTGCTCCTTGGGTGGTAGAACCATAATCCTTAGGAAAAATCCCTTCCTTTTAGGAATAAAGAAATCACTGATTTGACAGACTTGCTGTGATTACCATGCAAGTAGCCATATTTTGGAGCTGACCAGGATGATTCTTTGAACTATTGACCATTTCTTTCCTGTGAGATGCAGGGGATGGAAACAAAATTAAACAGTGCCTGTGGCAAATGCTGCTTCCCAACCAATTAGAAGTGGGAGTGAAAACATCCACACCAGGTGTTTGTAAGACATACAGTTCCACTGCCCAACTGGAGGGTGCTGGGGAAAGGGGTGGAAGGAAAGTCAGGTGGTGAAGGGAATGGGCAATGGAAGGAGGAGGGAATCATTTGTTATTGCAAAATAATACCTGTGCATGTCTTAGTTAATCATCAGATCGTCAACATACTCGCTGGACTGAAAGAAACGCTAAGAAAACTGGAGACATGATATTGGTTGCATTCTGAGGGAGAGCCTCCTAGGAACTGTCCAAGTAGCTGACCGTAGTTCTAATTGATGGTGACTCTCAATGGTTCCATCTACCCACCTGTTTCCAAAAACTGCTTATTTAAAGTATCCTCAATCACAGTATTTGGACAGATAGTTTCTGTATTCTGCAATAGCTGTGATATTTGGGGCCTTCACCATGTTTTTAGTGAAACCCAAAGTGTGATTTTGTTTACAGCTGCTTATTCTGTTCCCATTACCAGCCCTAAATTTACAAAAAGATAATTGTTTATAAGCCATGAACCCATGTAGAGTTTCAAGAACATTTCTACAAGTAAGAATAGTATTTTTACTGTTACACATTCACACATGCAAGCACACATGCCAGGATATATATAGCATAATTACTAGCAGATTTGCCAGCTGTACCTGCATGTGTGCTTATAGCCTTTATGCATACCCAGTACATATACTGTGTACCTATATATGTTTATTTTAGCTCAATTTCACAGAAGCTCAACTCTAACTGCTTGAGCATTTGTGAGAAAGTGCTTCATAAGTCTTAACTTCAGACTCTTAATGAAACTATAAGTTACTCACAGTAAGCAAACCTATATTGCTGAGATCTTTAGTCAGGCCAATATAAACTTTTAAAAGTATCCAGTCTTTACCATATGGATCACCACACAAAGAGCTTTTAAATCACTACAAAAAAGAGTTTTTCCTTTTATTCTCCATAGTGCTAATTTTGATTGATAGATAGATGATAGAGATAGATAGATAGATAGATAGATAGATAGATAGATAGATAGATAGATCCTTGTTCAAACCCCCCCCATGCAAAATAATTATAAAACTCTCATAATATCATCGTGGATTTTATGGGTGGATACTGCCAGCCTAATTTCAGAGATGAGAGAGTTACGATTCAACACAATTATTACAATCCCATGGTTGGCTCCAGTGACCTGTCTTTTATCAGAGTTTGAAAATGGAGAAGAAAAAACAGGAGGACTTGTTTATTACTTTTATTAAAAATGCAATTTAGTCTAATTTATTTCAGGTCACTTCAGGTCCCAGGAGATGGTGCTTATTTACATGAGAGGGTTAACAGATCCACTCCAAATTATGTAGTGTTACTCTCACACCCGAACCAACAGCTACTCTCTTATAGATCAGTTATTGATGGCAAGCTGAGCTATTTATAACACCATGTTAATGACACATCGGTGACTCACAGAAGACCTGGAGACATTCCATTTAGAAATAATTCAGCTATTCCATTTGGATTCCTCTGTCGCTTCCCATGTTATGCCTCCTTATTTTATGGGAGAGGTAGTCCCAGAGAGCTCCATGGTTTAAATGTAAAACTGCTTAATTTCCACGCTGATGTCAGAAACAATACTCTCTCCCTGTGATTGAATTAGATACTACCCTTATGGAATTCTGGAGTGTGGATACTTATCCTGGAATCCAATCCCTATTGGCCCTACTTTAAGAAAACCTGATATTTAAAAATCTAAAATTGTAACAAACAGAAGGTTAATGAGGAAGGATTTTTTATACTGCAAAATACTACACAAGATTTCTGCCCATTAAAATAAGATATTACTTACACAATTATGTTTATAACATAACTTTTATTGTATTTATAAAGCAAGGTGCTACATACTTAGCTAGATTTGTTCCTACTGAAAACTCACACTTTTCAGAGTTTTAAAAGAAATGACCTCCCACAAGTTTTCTGGAAAATTATGTAACAACAAAAATGAGAAAAGTAGATGGGAAAGTGCTTATGAAAGTTAAAGGCACTGTGCAAATATACATTATGATTATTGTCAGTGATACTGTTGTGAACTCCATAGTTGAGTCTCTCGATTCTGAAATCAGCCTGGCAGAATGCTCTATTGCCCTGCAGCCTATTATTTTAAAGTTATAGTTGTTTTACAAGGAAATGATCCTTTTTCTTTCTGTCATCCTTAGATCATTACCTTTCAGCTAATCAGGATATTGCCAAATGAAACTCTCCAACAAGAGAGAATTCACCTTGAAGTCTCTGTTGGGGTCACCTCCATCCTCCCATGAGGCCTTTCTTCCCCTGACAGTGCCTGGGTCTGATGCCAGATACCATCAGCTTAAAGGGGCTCCTGTGGTGCCTTGATTAGGTTTTAGTTGGGTGGTCTTAGTACTATATTTGGATTCTAAACACATATACACACAGCAATTGGCACAAGAGTTTTTAATTCCTGTGTGGAAAAGAGCATTTCATTAGGTCATAGATTCTTTAGTCACCTTTGAAATTTTTTTATTCCATGATCTCAAGGAAATTGAGGTCGAGCTATATTAGTTCATCTATTCAGGGTCACATCATTAAAGGGGTCATAATTAACAGCAGAGCCAAGAGAAGACCCTGGGTCTCCCATATCTCATATCACAGCATGGTCACACTTACCTAAGACCCACAGTTTTCCCCTTGTCTCCAGCCAAAGCATTATCATCATCCTTGAGCCATTCACCCTTTTAGCACTAAAGACAATTGAATCCATCCTTTAAAGAATAGGGGGAAATCCTTATCACAAGTATGTTCAAAAAATGAATGTTCCTGGTTTCCTTTATTCTATGCAAGCTGTTCTGAGATTGAACTCTTAATCTGGGCCCTTTGCAGCATCCTACATTCCCAGTTCATTGCTTTGGTCCACAGCACCCAGGAAGGTTGGAGGCGAGTTCCTTCTCTGCCTCCCCTTCCATGGGCCTTTTTGCAACTCCCTCTTTCCTGGTGCTAGGAATATCTCACAGGTCAAACTCATGTTCTCAGCAGTAGTTCTGAGCAGTAAAATAAAAGAACTACAATTTATGGAGTATTTTACAAAAGGCTTCCACATGCATTTTCTCATCCCCAGATTGTCTTATGAGTGTAATGTTGTTGTTGATATTGCTATTATTATCCCCTTTTCACAGACAATAAATTGAGATCCAAAGGAGTTAAGTGACTTATCCATAGGCACACAAATAGAAAATGTCATGAGTTAGGATTCAAACTGAGCCACTTGGCTCCAAATCCCATGCTATTACACTATACTGTGGTGCCTCCCGCATTGTTCCCTGCCTAGAGAGCACAAAAGAGAATGAAGGAAAGGAGAAAGCAAGTCACTTTCACCCACACAGTTATGTAGTCCCTACCAGTCTACTAAGTGGACATATTAAAATAAGAGAAGTAACACTGTTTTCTTATGCAGAAAACTGTGTAATCCCCAGGGAGATTTGCCCAGAAAAAAGCCTGTCGGGGGCTGCAGTGTGGGAGCTGGCTGTCACTCGGCATCTCTTAACACAGTACTGGTAATTAGTGGAGTAGGAAATCTGCTCTCCTGGTCTGAGAATCCCTGAAACACCATGAGCACAAAAGGAGGAGGAAAGCATGCATCCCCCAGCTGAGGTCCCAGCTGAGCAAGGCCCTGCCACCCGCCATCCCTCAGTGCATCAGGAGCAGCATGTGGGGCAGAGGCATTGGAAACAATGGCTTTGCAAGCTCCGGTTGGCACCTTGAACGTTCTTGCTAGAACTGAGGGTACAATTAAACATTGCCAGAGCCAGCTCCCGACTGAGTTGCTAAGAAAGATGTAAACACACACACACACACACACACACACACACACACACACACACACACACACACAGACCCGCTACATTCACACATGCTTCAAGCTGAAAAGAAAATTAATTAAAACCCCAATGAATGCCTGAACTCTATAATTAAGCCTAAAAGATCCTTAGATAGAAGGAGTGGAGTGAGGAAGCTCAGGGCCCAGAAATATTTTTACCCCAGAGTCTTATTGCCATTAATTTCTTCTGAGATCTTGAGTGCATCTGGTTCCAGTTTCCCTGGTAGGAAATTTGCCTATGGAAGGCCTTCAGAAAAGTTGCCATCTCAGTGGCCAGAGGACAGCCAAGGTTGTGTGGCCATCCTTAAGCACTCTTATAGGAACGCCTCTAGGGAGACGGAGTGCTCACCTTGGTCGGCCAAGCTCCCTCCCATGATGGATCCCATCACTAACTAACCTCAGTCCTCCCAATAATTCTTTCAAGGTCTTCAGTGCTTTACAGTTTACAAAGGGTTTGTACCTTCCTTTGTGTGGAGTAAAAAACATCTCTATTCAAGATAAAAAAAATCTTACTATTGGTCTAATCTTTCTCTTCTTATTGTTTGTTCTTAATAACAATAACTCCCATTTGATTAGTGTGTTGCAGTTTGCATAGCACAGCCACAAAAATTTTGTCATTTGATTCTCAACAATCTGATAAGGTCTGCTTTATATCCCCACTTTACTGACGAGGGATTTGAAAGTCAAGTGACCTGTCCAAGGTCACACTAATATCAGTGGTGCTCTTAAGATTTGAATTTCAGTCTTCTGGCACCACACTTTCACTCCATTCTCACAGAGCATTTTCTTTCTAGTTAAATGCAGGCATCCTTCTCTATTCCTCAGGCAGGGCTGACTGACTATAGCAGAGGGAGTCTTTGCAGGGTCACCCTAATTGATCTCTGGATGCACTTTGTCCAGACAGAATAAGCTGTCCTGAAGAGTCTGGGTTCAGCTGTCTCAGGGTCTGTGCCCTCAGGTGATTTCTCTCCTTTTCCACCTTGGAAGACTACTCTGAGACAGGAGGCCAGAGCCCAAGACCTCAGCATGACTTGAATTTTCTAAACGCAGCTGATGAACTAGACCTTTAGCAAATCACGTAATTCATCTCAGCCTCAGTTTTCTCCTTTGTTAACTGAGCCACTAATACAGCCCAGCCAACGTCATAGTCAGGAAGACACAGCAGGATGATGTCTGGAAACACTCCAAAATGTCTAAAGTGCTGCCTGATGTAATGTTTTGTCACTTCAGTAGAATCATGGGGCCCAGGGTTAGTTGCAGGTCCTCAAGTGCCATCGAATTGGAAGCCCAAGACCATCTCAGGGAAACCCACTGTCCCTGCCAAGGGAGGCATGGCCTTGGGGGAAGGTGGGGTTTTTGAGCTCCCCGAACCCCCAGACACATTGATGGAGAGAACTGGACCCTGGCAGTCAAGAAAAGAAAGGAAACCACTGCATAGCCCTGTAGAAAGCAGCTCTGGGCAGAATTTATAGCTGGAATTCCAAGAGTTCCTTTCCTTTTGGAAAGGAAAAGAGGTTGATCAGATCTGGGCCGGACTTGAAATCCCAGCACAATTTGCCTAGTTTAAGTCTCCTGGAGAAGCCAACCAGGGACAGCTATGTTTTTCCTGTCACTGGCTCAGGCAAGAGATACAGAGGGAAAAATTATTAGCATTATATGTATATATAATTTTATGTGGGTCTCCACTGGCCTGTCCGCCCCTAGATGGTTTTTGATGCCCCAAATCTTGGCTGGGATGCCACAGTTTGTAGGTAACATTACAGATTTGGTCACGTGGGCGCACATAAAAGGAGGAAATACTTTTCCCAACGCTGCCTCCACCCCTAAGCTGTCTCACCACCGTGGAGGCATATTTGGCTATGGCCCCTCTCTCTGCCGGCCTTGCCTGCTATAGCCCTATTCCACATGACCCCATCTGGACCAGCCACATAGCCTGCTTCAGGGCTACTTCCCAAGGCTCCCTGCCCCAAACCCCAATCTGTGCCTCACTGCCAGGTGGGTCCCACCACAGACTTTCTGGGGAGAAAGGTAATTTTGCCCAGCTGGAGAGTGGTCCTGAAGAGAGCCTACTATCTCTTCTCACCAAGACAAATGTGAAAACAGGCCTTTGGGTAGCAGGCCACGTGGCCTTGCAAAGGAGGCTCTTCTCTGACTCCGGGCTCCTAATTGTCCTTCACTAAACCAGAAAACATGGCCTGACCCTTAAAACAGCTGAATGCTTGGTCAGAAATGCCCAGGAGAAGGGAATATAGATATTCAAATTACAGCAGTGAGGGGAGAAGGCCAAGACACAGAGCAGCAGCAGCCCAGCTGCACTCAAACCTCCCTGGAGATCATGAGGGGCTCTGATAGTGCACGTGAAGCATTTGAGTGGAGAGATGGCTGAGTTTAGGGCTGATCTCAGGCCGACTGAGACCCAGCATCACTCAGAGCAGGGAGGAGTCAGGAGGGAGGACGGGATGCTTTGCTTCAGGCCAGGCCCGGGACTAGCGTGAACCAACCTAGGTGCCTGGGCTGGAAGATCTAAGAGGGTGCTCACTCCTGTTTGCAAGCTCTGATTCTGTATCTGCTGAGAGGGAGCCCCCTTCAGTGTCTGCCCTCAGCACCTGGCTTGCCTCACCCCAGCCTCAACCCCAGCCCTGCTTCATGCCATCTTCTATAAATTGTTCTCTTCACAAGAAGAGCAGATATGAGAGGGTGTTGTGAGACCCCTCTGGATACTCACTTTTTTTTTTTTTTTTTTTTTTTTTTTTGCGGTACGCGGGCCTCTCGCCGCTGTGGCCTCTCCCGCTGCGGAGCGCAGGCTCCGGACGCGCAGGCTCAGCGGCCACGGCTCACGGGCCCAGCCGCTCCGCGGCATGTGGGATCTTCCCGGACCGGGGCACGAACCCGCGTCCCCTGCATCGGCAGGCGGACTCTCAACCACTGCGCCACCAGAGAAGCCCTGGATACTCGCTTTTACAAGTATTTGTAGGTTGTGTCTACTATATTCCAGGATAAACAGAGTCTGCAGGTAGACAATTCTCACAGGACACTTTGGAAGCCACTCATTTTCCCCTTTGGAGTCACACATCCCAAAAGGAACCCCAGAATATTGGCATGTGCTCCCTTAGTCTGCCTGTCAGGCCCAAGAGCTCAGTGAGGATGGCTAAGGTGACAAGGCAGCACTCTTTCAAACTCTTCGAGCTCTTCCAAAGAAACGCACTGGGGAAAACCTACACCACATCAGTACATACACGGCTCTGGTGATGAAGGGAACAGCTGCTTCTCTCTCCATCTGCTCTCATCCCATCACCCCCACCCTTCAAACCAATTAGAATATTCCACACAGACGTGATCCAATGAAACGTTAATTGGAAAAATAACAGGAAAGATAATACATGCACTTCAGGCTAAGAACTATTTCATTAAACTGGGCTTTGAAAGCAAGACAGCCAATTAGATTATTTCCCACTTCATTCCCTCACGTACCAGAAACTATAGAAAGCTATTACTTCTAATTAATTAGGAAAGAAAGAAGGACTCTGCATATGCATATCAGATGAACAGGGACTGAGGCGCTACCCCACTTACCTCTTCATGCACAGTGCACATGCATGCATGCGTATACACACACACACACACACACACACACACACACACACACACATCAGAGACTAAAGACTCATCTACTATCTCACCTGGAGAATTTCATGGGTCTTCTGAAACAGCAAGAAAATACCTGCTCCTAAGAGCCACTCACAAAATCAAAAAAGAGAAATGCCTTCTTTGGGCATGTCTATAAGAAAGGAAATGTGGCATTTCTTATGAGAGAATAAGCAACTCTAAATTCACTTGGATTCCAAACTTTCTGCAGCTGAAACAATCTTGTCTTTTCCTCTTCAGTAAAGAAGGAAGCATCTGCCAAGCCTATTTCAAATGCTCAGGAGGGTCTAGTGGACCAGGAAATCTGAGACCCCTGAGGGCTGATTTTTGAATTGACTTTATTATGCAGGTCACCTGCACTTTTCCATCTGTGAAATGGGAAGAAGACCTGTCCTCAGTGCCACAGTCACCCCTTTAAATGTTTTAGGCTTGTGGGAGCACACTGACATAGAGCTCTGACCTTCTTGTGCCTTGCCTTGGGGAAAACTGATAGACAGAACTCAACCATGCAGTTATAATATTTTTGTACAAAAATTATGCTAACCCAAAGGCATCCTTATTGTGTAATTAATATAATATGAATAATATGATAATGAATATAGTAGTCATGTAAAACAGTCATCATGATGATACGACTTCTGCACACAGGCAGTGTGGTCCGTCGGCAACAGAAAGACTCCGAGGTTGTCTCAAAGCCTCTGCACACCTGTACCCACTTGGTACTCTACTCTCCCCCATCACCCACCATGTCTGTCACTCTGTGCCATGTGCGACATCAAGGGCTAGCAGAGCCTAGCACAATCAGTGCCTCTGACCAATCGCTCACTGCAGGAAGAGGAACTGGCATTCATTGACACTAGAACGTGGTAGCTATTCCAGAGCACAAGGTGTAGGGAGGGACAGGTTCTAGAATGGCGTCTAGGCTACTAACTCCCCACTTGCATGTATAATGGGGTTGTCTGCAAACTTCAAACAATTGGAACAAGTTTATTTGACCATCTCTATAAGAACTTGGAATTTGACTTCTTTCTGAAACTGAAACCATGCATAAAATTTGAAAATGCAACAGTGTTCATTTAGAATCATAAGAACTAGTTATGCCATTATAGCAGTACATCCCTGTAAGCAAACCCAGCATGTCAATAATCCAACGAAACAAAGCATACAAAAATGATCAGGAAAGAAAGAGGAAGATGTCCAATGCTTGGATTTACCTCAAAGCAACTCCTTTCATACGTTCAAAAATACCCTTTTTATTTTAAAAATTCAGTTCACCACTTCTTCTTTAGGACCACCACTATTACATGAAGCAATACATACAAGTACCCCAAAAAATAGTGGCAATTTTTTTTCTTTTTTTAAAGAAAAACTGATTGACAACTTCAAATTGAATAATACAGGCATATTCAAAAAGTTTTAGCACAGTTGAAATATGTGCCCATGCACAGCTATACTGGGTGAGCCATAGGGTTCTGGTGAATCAGCGATTCTTGCAAATTACCTTGTGCCTTTGGATGCTGAGAACCAAGGCCATGGAGGGTCTGGAATTCCCACCCATTTCTATAGATCCTTTTGTGCCTTGCTGATGGGTTACCCCTATAAACGATCTAGAATCCCTTACTATTATTTTGGTTTTTAATCATTTTTTAAAGAACCACATAAATGCTATAGACAATCTTGACAGAGAGCAAGATGCAAATATGTACATATGTAAATAAGTACCATAATTATGGGTATATGTAAATAAGTACCCATAATTTTGCATAAAAATCTCAGGGTCGTTGTCCCCTAGCAATCTATTTATGGAGCCCAGATTATGAACATCTGCTTTTAAGGAATGACATTCTTTGGTCACTGTCTTAATGCCCATTTTATTTACATGTCTCCATGTCCACATACAGGTCACCTAGTAGGACAAGGCACACCCAGGAGCAGAACCACATGGCAGAGACTAAAGAGGACGAAATGAGCGATGGCTGGTGGCTCCAGAAGCTGAAGCCCTGGACAGCTGACTTCCCATTAAAATGGATGCCATCCTACCTGTCTCCTCGCCATCCTCCCATCCCCTCATCCCATGACCTGTACCCCCTCCCACCCCACCACATGCCATGCAGCAGTCTCCATGGGCTAGCTGGCTGGCTGGTTGGCTCCTGGGGAGCTGTGTTAAAGTGAGAGTTGTGCCTGCTGTATCTTTTTGTGTGGAAAGAGGGGGTCCATCCAGATCTCAAGTCCATGCCCATCCCTCTAAGTGAAGCTGGGATGAAGCACTGATCAGCTTGTACTTCAGATACCTAAAATGTTCCAGCATTGGTTCCCAAACCCTGCCTGCCCTCCCTACACTTCTGGGTGAAAAAAGAGGGAGTAGGTATCTCCCCTCTTTCTCCCTTCTCCACATGGGTGGCCAGTGTTAATACTCTCTCTAGATTTCTCTGATCCTTGGAGAGCCAGGGCCAAAGTAGTCTTATTTCCCCTACATGGCCAGGCTGGATACCTTTGGGTGACCAAGGGCAAAGTGTATGTCACTAGGATCAGTGGGGTGAGGGGAGAACCACCCTAAGAAGGCAAAACATTTGTGCATTATTTTATTTATTGCATTGCTTACTGATTTATTTCTTTGTGAAATATGTATTTATTATATAGCAGAAAATCTACTCCCATCTTTGAAGCACCCAGCCCCAGAATTTGTCTTCTTGGCCCCATGGGGCACAGTGAATTATTCCTCTTTTAAATGACAGAAAACAGTGGGGGAAATTCTCTCCCTTTGCCCAAACACCTCCACCTCAAGCAGATTTTAACCAGAAGTGGGGTTAGAAACCACCAGCTAGTGAGGCTGTAAAGCCACACGCATCAGCAGAGGCTTGACTGTCCAAATAGAAGCTCTCAGAAGCCCCTACCCCTACCCCCTCAGATCAGTCCTCCCCTTCTCCTTCATGTGCATGATGGGGAGTAGCCACTCAGCTCCAGCCTGACCATCTCAGAACCAGACTTCTCAATTGCTCTGGTGCTGTCTTCTTAACTAATGCCACATGCACATTAGAGACACCTGAGGACCTTACAGAAAACACAATTCTGACCCCCTCCCCGGCTCATTCCAGCAGAATCTCTGGGGGTAGCCTGGACCTGGTATTTTTAAAAGGTCACGCAGAGGATTCTAACATGAGACTAGAGTTGAGAAGCACTTCTAGTGTCTTCTCTCCTTTGCTTCTTCTCACCACCCACATCCTTCATCCTTTATTTCCCAAGCTTTCTTCAGCACCAAGAATAGGAAAAGGCCATTGAGGAATGATGAGTTCTCTTCCCATTCCTCCAGCCCTGAACCTTCCCCATCTCTGACCCTTCCCATTGAACCTTCCCCATCAGGTCAACTAACCTGAGCAGATCCCTGGAGAGCTGGCAGGTCCCTCCATTTGTACATAGAGGCTGGTGCCTGCACCCAGCCTGGGGGCTGCTCTCAGACAACTTCCAGCTTTTCTCAGAACAGAAACCTACCCTTTCCCAGATTCTTTCTCTACTTGTTCTTCCCCCAGGCTCCCAAACTCCAAAGTTGGAGGCATTTATTCTCCAAATCCCAATCCAGATGGGAAGGCCCGTGCCCAGTCTTTATAACCCAAGCCTTGGCCATTTCTACAGAGCCACATGAATTGAATTCATGTCTACTGATAATAGAGAAAGGAGTCACATTGCCCCACGCCAGTCCTTTCCCCAAGAATTGGACAATCCACACCCCAGATGGCTAAGAAGAGACACCTCACATTTCACACTTACAAGATCTCCACGCTGAGTGTGAGTAAATGTGTGTGTTTGTACACATGTGCACACACTATATACAAATCATAGAGATATACTACATTCATAATAGACCTGAGTGAATTCTATATTGGATATATACACAGAATGTTGTAATATCTACAAACTGTTAGACACACCACACACACACACACACACACACACGCACACAGCCTAGGGAAACTTGTGATGTGGGAAGAGTTGTTTTTGCTACCCCATCTCCCTCGAAGGTTACTCTCTTGCCCCCAAGTAACCTCCCGGGGCAACTCCTATGTCAAGCACACCCTCAGCTGCCCAGCTGGTCCCTCTCCTGTATCCCATATCACCAAGCCTTGTTTCCCCATTAGTCAGAATGTCCCTGCCCTATGTCCCATCTCTCAGGGTCCTACTCTCTGCTAGATGACAGACAGTTCAGTCAGTGGGTGCTAAAGAGTTGATTGTTACCCCCTCCCAGGTGACATTTATGTTTTAATAGTGGCTACAGATAATGCCTTAATCTGAAGGAGTGGCCCTCATGGTGGGAATTTCAGGCACAGTAGTGGGCCAGTAGGGGAGATTATTTTTATCAGAGGGGGACTTTCTACAACCCCTCAAATCATGCCTATCTCTCAAGTCAAACCTTCATCAGTGCATGAGTGCAGGAAGCACACTTAACCTATATACACTTTCCATAATTTTGAGACACCTCTCTTATACTGGCCCTATGTTTAAAAATGAAAAAGAAAAAAAAGGAACCAACTAAATTAATTGAAATCTCTCTGGGAAATGTAGCCTGTTTTTCACCGGCCGCCAGCCATCTGGCCCACCCCACCCTGTTCTATTTCCCTTCTGCTCCTGTTTTCTTCTCCTACCACATCAGTTCATCGACTTGGATGTTCTCTCCGTGCTCTCCTCACCCATCTCCCCACATGTATCTCCTTCCTTTCCTGTTTCCCAATTGGAATTGTGCTCTTTTTTGGTGTCGTCAGGACAAAGAGCAGGTTAAAAGCATGAGCATGTGCGTATCACTTTGAAGAAAGAGAACCCAGGTATTCTGCTACAGTTTGGAGAAAAACCCAATGAAGGAAGAAATGAAAGCTGGCTCTGCAGAGTGCCTTAAAAATGACTTTAATTAGGAAATTCTGAGTTGTCAGTCTTTGGATGTTACATAAACTCAAACAGATGTTGCATTTCACTTCTCTGGGATTAAAATAAATGTTAAATACAGTATGTATTCAACAACAACAACAACGACTCTTTTCTTTTTAATTTGGTCCTTAAAGATGCAGTGCCTTGTTTTCCAAGAAGCCCAGGGAAGGCCCCAGGGACATACTGAGGGCAGATGCAGAAGTCCTGCCCAGTTAGGAAAACTTGCAGACTAAGGCAGAGTGCTGCAATCATTGTTGGTCCAGAAGGCAAGTCTCAGATGAGAAAGAAGCTGGATGACATTGAGTAAAGAACAGAAAGGGGCCCTCATCCTCCTCCCTGATAATACACTATCTTAGTCTGTGACTCAGTGCTGTGAAATTGGGGGAAGAAGAAATTCTAGAAACACAGAGGGCAAATCTTGCCCTTCCACCCTCTCCCCACCTCCACTCCTCCCTAGAGCACCCTTTGATCAGTTTCTGCTTTGCTTTTGTTAAATGATTTTCCTTTAGCTTAACACTTGCTACCCAAGGTCAGACTAAAACAAGATATTTGGAAGAGTCTGAGCTCCTGGAGGCAGTTAAGCCTTCTGGGATATTGCCTTCTCTCTCACAGAGCTGCATTTTTAAATGATTGGACCGCAGCTAAGCAAGAGTGGATAGTAGAGTGGGGATGGAGCTCTTGACCTGTACTTGGATTCTGAAAACCCGACGGAGGTAGGAGGAACTGGGGACCCAGCCCATCAGAACCCCACGCCCTGCCTCTCCCCACCACCTCACCCCGACCTGCTTTTCTGCTTTAGAAGCCAGCCTGACTGGTAAGTGCTTGGTGTCCTCTAGGTACCAGCTGTTCTCTCTACTGCACCTATTATTCAAATCTGTCATGGCTATTTTAAATAAGAGATGTGACCATTCTGTGGGATCAGCAGTTTTAAGAGGGCTGAGAGTCACTAGTTCATATTCTCTCTCTCTCCTCTCTCTTTCATTCTCTTTCTCTCTCTCTGTCTCTGTCTCTCTCTCTCACACACACACACACACACACACACCCCACCACCACCACTCAAAAGAGGGAAAGCAAGAAAGGAGACCCAGATACTGAAATAGAGAGCAGTAAATAGTGGTTTCCACTCTTGGAAAAAAATATTTCTCTATCATACATGTCATGAGGTGAGGGGAGTACATTTTTAAGCATATGTATTTATAATCTAAGACATCCCCAACCTTCACCAACTCAACCAAGCAACAGATGCTCAATTCTATGGGAAGCAGCTTTGTAGACACATTTTAGGCAAGGAATTTCCACATCTTCTCCATTAGAAAGTGTAATCTGAGGTACACTCTCTGGGAAAGGGCAATTTGTACTTTTTTCCCAGTTCACTTATTTTAAGAAATAAACCATGCGCTGGTGGTGGCTGAACACACCAAGTGTGAATGCATGTATATATACAGGTCTCCCCCACTATCCGATAAAACCTTTCATTAACTGAAGTGGCATAAAACGAAGAAGCAGTTACCTCAGGACACATCTTGCTAACATATGCACAAAACAAATTGAGACAAAGCACAGATGTTTACAGACACAAGTCAAAGCCATGGCGGCTTGGTGCTAAGATGCGGAGTGTAATTCCGGGGGAAGGAGCTTGGCAGGGCCACTGTCACTGCTCCAGATGCCTGCTGCCTCTATAAGGGCTCCTGCAAAAGAAACACTGAACTTTCGCTTTTCACCTTGTAAAGCAAAAGTCTTCTTCAGATTTCTTTCTATCAGCAAAAACAGGTACTAATGTAGGTGTTTCATAAAACAAACTTACAAAAAGTTGGGGATACCTGTACAGTTCAAATGTACAGATGAGGTTTGGGGAACATAAGTGATAGTTGAGGCAAACTGAAATTATAAGTGGTATTTCTTTTTCACTTAAAAAAAAACTGTAAAGTTCTATGTTAAACTCTGTAATGGTTTGGAAAAGGAAACAGGGATGTGTTTGATTTTTTAAAACCTAACTAATTATATACACATATACTTAAAGAAGAGATTTGGGCTTCCCTGGTGGCGCAGTGGTTGAGAATCCGCCTGCCGATGCAGGAGACACGGGTTCGTGCCCTGGTCCGGGAAGATCCCACATGCCGCGGAGCAACTAAGCCCGTGAGCCATGGCCGCTGAGCCTGCGCGTCCGGAGCCTGTGCTCCGCAACGGGAGAGGCCACAACAGTGAGAGGCCCGCATACCGCAAAAAAAAAAAAAAAAAAAAAAAAAAAGAAGAGATTTGGGGGAGCAAAGACAGAATATTCAAACAAAAACTATGTATTTATTGCTATTTCTGTGAAAAGAACGTTACAACTTAGTCAACTTGGAGTACAAATATGGTCGTCTTTCTTTTCTTTTTCAAATTCATTACTTGAACTTTCTTAGGTCCTGTTAGCAGAGAGCTCAGCAGTCCCTTCTTGAGGCTCCCCACCTCCCCCCCACCCCATTTCTCAGGGACTCTGGATCCTGAACTCATACCAAAAAGAGTCAAAACACCAAGCAGAAAGAACAGGGTCACATTAACCCATTCCTGCCCTGCCTTTCCCGCCCACTACCTGAGGGAAGACATCCAGGATGCCCAGGACACAAGCTGTCCCCTTGATACAGCTTTGAGCACCATGCTTTGCTCAGTCACTATTCTCAAAGGATGCCAATGGGGCTGGGACTGGAGGCCCTTCCAGAATCAGTCCTACAGTGTGCTGAAATCACCTTCATGATGAATTTCTACACCTCTGCATTATACCCAGGCTGACGACCTGAGCCCTTTCCTCCCTGGGTCAGCGATCTCAACACATCCTGCTCTTAGCCTGGTTCTGGGCCCCTTGAAGATCCCAACTTCCAGCCTGGGGAGGAGGAGTTGGCTTTCATTGTCTTACAGAAAGGCCCAGGTTCCCTTTGCAAGTTGCTGTGTTTCTTCCATGCTCCCTCCCTGAAAGCCCACATTTGCATAAGTGAAGGAAATCACTGGATTGATCCACAGAGCAAAAATATATTTTTATTTCAACAAATACTTATTAAGTGACCAACATGTGCCAGATACTACATTCTAGATGCTGGGCATTCCTCAATGAACCAAACAGACAAAAATCCATCCCTCCTGGAGCTTCCATTCTGGTGGGAGGAAAGACAGACTATAGACACAATAAATAAGGAAATTGTATAGTGTGTTAGAAGGTGAGAAGTACTATGGGAGGGGGTAAAAAGAACGGGTAAGAGAGATCAAGAGTTCTAGAAGATCTGCTTCCAGGTGAATTTCTGTGTGGGCTGTATATAAAGAAGCAGTTGTCAATTGCACTTACTAATAACAACAACATGAATAATTATGGCCTCTCCAGGCACCCCATTTAATCTCTGCATTAACAGGCATCCTTTTCCATGTAAGGCTTGAGATCTACGCTTTATGCGTTCCAAAGCAGTCTCAGGTTTATTGTCTCCTATTTTAACCTATGAGGGCTTCATTTACTGCAGCTGAGAGAAGTTAAGTGACCTTCCCAAGGTCACATGGCTACTAAGTGTCAGAGTGAGAATTCCAGTTAAGGCTCTCTTGACTCCATTGTGTGATTTTTCTCAATGCATTTGTAAAAAGCACAAGACATGAAGCCAGAAGATCCAAGACTGAGATCCAGCATTGTATCTTACTAGGTGTACAAAACCTTGAAAAATTCCCTGCAAATGTAGGATAAGACTGGATTTGAAATCACACTATAAATCATAAGGCATGGTACAAATGTGATGCTTTGGGGCAACTCTGCAGGCTGCCTCAACATTCCGCTTACCTACTATCTGTGTGATTCATTAAGTAAATAAATATAATTAAAAGGAGTTATTTTTATAGCATGCTGCACACAACTCCCAAAGCAGTTCTTACTAAAGTTGGACAAATTAAAACAGTATATATTTTCTGTCTGTAAACTAATTATCTGATTCAAGTAAATTCAAAGCAAGCCCACTTCAAAGGTGTTCTGTAACAGCAGATGCATAATCACACTAAATGTATTGAAGAAGCACTGGTACTTGTTAGGAAGTTCTGAGCATCAGTGTGGAGAAAAGGACACTCCTGTGACAGATCCCAGGGGTTCAGTTGTGGCTGTGAGCAACCAGTTGGATTTCTTGTCCTATTCCAGTCCTCTGCATCCTCTTTGTTAACTTTGTCATCTCAACAGTTGGAGAATGCCCACCAGTGAACACAAAACACTGTCACATTGGCCTGAAAGGCAGCTGGTACTGACCCCATTAGTTTAAGCTAGGAAATAAGACTGAATATGGCTTCTGTGAAAGCTTAGAAGATGCAAACTACAGGAGGAGAGGTGCTATGGACTGGATATTTGTGTACACCCCCCCCAAATTCATATGTTGAAGCCTTAATCCCCAAAGTGTTGGTATTTGGATATGGGGTCTTTGGGAGGTAATTAGGTTTGGATGAGGTTGTGCACGGGATGAACCTCCATGATGGGTTTGGTGCCCTTAATGAAAAGATCCCAGCTTGTTCTCTCTCTCCGCCCCACCATCCCCCATCTGAAGAAACCAGGAAGAGGGCCCTCACTAGAACCCAATCATGCTGGTACCCTGATCTTGGGTTTCCAGCCTCCAGAACTGTGAGAAATAAATGTTCGTGGTTATTTAAGCAATCCAGTTTATGGTGTTCTTGTTCCAGCAGCCCAAACTAAGACAAGAGGCATACTCTATTTTCTGAAATGGTTCTTAAATATAACTGGCCAATCCCTGTGCTTCTACAAAGGGAATGTACTTGCCCTCGGGAAAAAATTTGAAAGTTCTACAAAAATAAAGTGCACCTTTATAGAGCTGCCAAATGTTGCCTGCTTTCTTCTCCCCATGGTCAGGGTGGGAGGCTTTAGAGCAACCAGGAAAGACAGTAACCTCTTCGTCCACCCTCCCAGCTTGGAGGATGTATAAAAAGTATCCTCACCCTGCTTCTGCAGCTCCTACCATCGAGATTCCAAGAGAAGTTGGATAAAACCACCCAAAAGACAGAGAAACCTTGATGAGCCCAGGTTCAAGATGAAGGAAGTAGGCAAATCTCACTTTCATGTGTAAGAATAGAGAATGAACCAAGATAGACAATAAAAGAACTTCGGGAAGAAATAAAAAGGATGTGGGAAAAGCTAAAATCATGATGATCATAGTTTCCAAACTGAAAATTCATGTCACAGATGAGACAGAGACACAAAATAAATCAAATCTATCTGCAGAATTCTGGAATTTGCCTTTGTCTCAGCCCCACAGCTCAATCTGTGGTGTAGCAATTGTTCACTCTAGTGAAATTATCTGCATTGAAGATGATGGGAACCAATTATTTTCCTATCACTGAGGAAAGACAAGGAGAAATGGGCTCCAGCTGAAGCTGTAGGGATCCCTAGTTAAGTTTCTGAGCAAGTAAAAAATGGTATCTGGTGGAGAATTTTTCTTCTCTTCCTAACATCCCTCTCCCATCCCAAATAGAGGGGTCCATCTGGCAGCAGCAAACACAGCAGACTGGAGAGTTTGTCCTGGGAAATTCTGGCTCTTTCTTCTCTGGCTGTACCAAAGTTGTAAACTGATGGCTAGAAAGACCCCCCCAAATGCCACCTCTTTAAGAGAGCCCACCTCCAGGACAAGCAGCCCAGTGGAAAGCAGGGCAACTTGGGATGCCCATGGCCAGGTTACATTTTAAGGTTGTCAAGAGGTGTCAGGTCATCTGACTCTCTGGAGTGTTTAATGATATTCAATGTCTCTTCAAGGTCAAATAAAGAGCTACCTCATGGCTGCTGTCTATTTGTAGTGATAATTTAGACTGAGAGAGAAGTGAGCCAGTCCCCTGAGAGTTAAGGTCTCATATGCCCCCTGACTTTCAGGCTCCTCTCATTCCCAGATTCAGAGATTTCTAAGCACTTTCCATTGTATAAAACCTAGAAGTTTATAAAGTTTTGTCCCATATAATATCTCACTTTATCCTACCAGTAACCTTGTGGGGTGTTATGAGCCCATATTTGCATAGGAAGAAAAAAGATTCAGTGAAGCTGAAAGACAGCTAATACATGTTGAGCTGGAGCTGTAATTGGAGTTTCCTGGTCTCTGGTCTTTGCAGTGCACGTTGCAAGGCTCCAGCTTGGGAGTTTAGAATGAAGAAAAAGCCCACTTATCATCGGTCCAGCCATTTTATAGATGAGAACACTGAGGTCCAAAAAGTCATTGCATTTTTCGCTTAGCCGCAGGACTTACCCGAAGCGCAGGGAAGAGGTACCCGGATCCCCAGCACGCAGCTGATCAGGGTCTAGCCCCAGGTTCAGGGATGGAGAGGTGGCCAATCTAGGGAAAGGGCCTTCAAGAGGTGACTCGGCGGGCAGTCACTCTCAACCCAGGCTTCTCTCTCCCCTGTCAGGTTGGGACAGGCAGGGAAAACCGCAACTTATTTCCCATGGATTTGTGCTCTCCTGGAAAGCTTCTGGTGTATCTCTTCCACCAGAGATCGACCCTCCAGGCATAATCAGCCTCCATCACAACAACAGGCCCCAGAACTAGAATTCTCCCTCTGAACCCTGCAGCAGGGGAGGGCTGAGGGCCCTCTTGGGGATAACAGCAAGTCACCTACTTCATGTATAGCATCATTCTGTGCCTAAAGCTACAGAAGCAATGGGAGGGCCGGGGAAACCACCTGCCTTTGGATGAGAGCCCCAAACATCACTGAAGCTCACAGAGGGCCGGCCCATGCCAGAGCCGGCCTGTCCACCAAGTCATCCAGAGTTGGCGCTCACGTGCCTGCCCAGTCCAGCACTGGGTCCTGACTCCCACTCGAGCTCCTTTGTAGCTGAAGGCTCCTGGAGGACCGAGGTTCCCTCTGCTGTGGGGAGGCGGAGCAAAAGCAGCTGTGTCTGGGAGTCCTGCTAAGGCCCCGTGAAAGTTGGGCTATTCCAGCCCTGGGAAAATCCCCCTCACCTGGCCCTATTCTAGGAAGGGTGACTTTAAGGGAATTCTGGTCTGACCCACCTCTGGAAGGGAACGATGGGATTTGATTTCCCTCCAGTCTCTCCCCTCATGATTCACTCCTGTGTCACCTTCCTATCGCACAACCCCCATCTCCTCTAAAGACAGGGGAGGGGTGCTGGGAGGTCTCAGGGTGGACGGAACGAAGACCAGCATCACTGCAGTGATGGTGTACGCATGGCGAGGCTGGAGCGCTGGGTTACTCGGTAACCAGACAGCCTGGGATCCCAAGGCCAGAGAGGCCGCTGCAAAAGCAGCAGGAGAAACAGCAAGAAAGCTAACCAGAGCCCCCGGCTCTGTATTCCCTACCCCTCCCCACCCCGAATAAAATATCTTCCTGCTGGTGAGTTCAGGTAGGCAGAAACCAGAAGCTGTGAACAAGGACATTCTTATATCTCTGTTTCACACCTTTGTTGCCAAGTTACGCTAAGAAAATACTGCCGGTGGTGAGAGCAGGGAGGGGGTGGCCCATTCAGTTGAACAAGCATCCGAGCAGCATCTGCCATGTGGAGGATATGGGAAGAGGGGCCACCACCGTCTTCCTAGTCCCTTTGCCCCAGTGAGACCGTGAAGTTGCTGTGACAGGATCTGGCAGAGGGGCATGAGGCCTCTCTGCAAGAAATCGGTGGGACTTTGAGTCAAGGGAGCAGGGGTTTGGAAACCAGACAGAGGAATTACCCAGCAATTTCTCTTGCAATGCACAACCACCCCTCAGCAGAGGTACAAGATGGGCCCAGCCACATCTCTTCAGTCCCATTTTTCAGTCCTCAGAAATATCCATGTCTCTATTATTTATTCAACACACATGTAGGGCACACCTGCTACATGCTAGGCACTGTTCTAGGGTTGAGGGACCCAGGAGTGAGCAAGGCAGGCAAAACTCTGCCCTCAGGAGCTTACATTCTAATTGCAGGCTGGGGAGTGATAGATAATAAAGACAATTTGTAAGCAAAATATAAGCTATGTTAATAAATGCTCTGGAGGAAAATAGAGCAGGAAATGAAGATGTAGATTGATGAGGGGTTGAACATACCATGGCCAGGGAAGGTTCACTGAGAAGGGAGTGTTTAAAAATAGACTTAAAAGAAGTGGGTGGGGAAAAAAAAAAAAAGCAACACGAACAGAGCACAGACATTGAAACCTGATAAACCTGGACACACACAGAGCCTTTTACTTCCTAGCAGAGGAGACCTGGGCAAGTCACTCAATCTCTGAGACCTCCAGTCCTTAAAAAGTGAATGATGATACCTACTTCACGGGCTTATTGTGAGGATTAAATGAGATAATGCATAAAATGCTAGATCAGCCCCTGTCACATGGTAGGCACTTAATAAATGGAAGCTACATTAAAAAAAAAAAAATAAGGTGGGTGAGTCATGCAGATACCTAGGGAAGGAGGCTTACCAGGAAGAGGAAACCAGCGGTGCAAAGGCCCTGTGCCTGGAGCAGGCCGGATGTGGATGCAATTGAGGAAGAGCAGAGGCCCAGTGGGGTGAGAGTGGAATGAGCCTGCTCTTTAAGACCCAGTATGCCAGGAGCTCATTCGAGAGCACTACTGAGTCTGAACTGACACTGCACACTGGTCTACATCAGAGGTAAGGATGTCGTGGCCGGGTGGCCAAGCTCCCCATGAAGATTCTGCAGTAGTTCCTAGGTCTTTGACAGGTGATGGAGGTGATTTCAGAACTCTGAATGGAGAAAGGAAGGAAGAAAATAAAATGAGGAGAAGCAAGTGTAGGACAATTAGGGACAGAACTTTGCAAACTTGTCATGCTGTTCTCTTGGTGTCTTTGCACAAGCTGTCCCCTCTATGAACGTCCCTTGCTCCCTGCCCCAACTCATGATGCAGTGCCCAGTAATTCCATCTGCCTACACACACCTCTGTACTCGCATCAGCTGTTCTGCAGTTTGTCTGTTGTGAGCTTCTTGAGGTCAAGAGCAATACCATACACCCAGAACCTCAGAATAGATGTTTGTTGAGTGAATGGATATGAAATTCTAGGATCACAGAGCTTTCTTTAGAACCTAGTGCTCTGAGGTTATTGCAGCCAGTGGAGGGAGCATTTACATTGGAGCAAAACACTTCCTTTTTGTAGTTCCTTTCCCACTGCATCTGTGGGAAGATGCATCATTAGGCCTTGAAACAGTCCATCTGTCCTCTTCCCCATGGGCCTGAAACTTGACACCCTTGGTGTTGGGCCGGGCCTCCCCAGAGCTGGAATCAACTGAACACAGCCCTGTCTCCATGAAGACTTGGAAAGGTGATGGAGGTGAGTGGGGGGGCAGGATGGGGTTGGGGGATCCCATCACTGCTACTAAGTGCTTATACGATAAACCCAAGCAGGAATCTACATCGGTGCCATTTTTAGGGGCCCAGCAGGAAAAAGAAAACTTTCATTGGCTTTGGTTGCTTATCTTTTGCCAAAGTGAGATTTCAGCCATAGTATTTGCTACTTCAAGAGTGCAGGGCTTACTCTCAAATGCCCCTATCACAAAAGACCGTTTTGCCAGTAACCAGTGGAAGTGACACTTCAGTGAGAAGAGGCAGAGGCCCAGGTGCAACCACAGCATTCCCCCAAATGCCCATGAAAGCACACTCCCAAATGACATTTGTCTTTCACACCTTATGCACTCACGGCAGCGCCCCTGCCTCTTAGCCATCACACAGAAGCACACCAGCTGCCACTGAAGGTGCCAGTGAGGCAGATGTATTTGTCTGGGGCACCATGGTGTGAGAAAACAAATCCTTTGTAGAACAAATGTGTAGAATGCTTATTTATTTGTTAGACATTTCAAATCATGTTTTCTGTAAAACTGGCTCCGAGGCAAGAGAAGCTGCATAAAAAATCTTGGGGGTTGAGATGATGAAAACACAAGCATGAAATAAAGGAGAACCTGAAGCACAGCCCTTCAAACAGGAGGAAAAAACCTTCATCTCTTGGAAGAAGGGGCTCAGAAACTAAGAATAGGGTAAGAAGGAGACATACAGAATACCTTTGTGCCATGTGTGATTTGTTTCCATGTATGTGTAATAAAGTTGTTAATTCATCATATTTAGTATATATACCTGTCCCACATCTTACAGTGATATTCTTACCATTCCTATGTATTTTCTTTTCAAGAAGCATTGACACTACACTTACCGAGCTTACTAAGTGCCAAGGCTTAAACACCCTCATTTCACCTTCACGACAACCCTGAAAGGTCATGCGTGGAATGACTACTTTACAGGGTTTTAGGTGAGGAAGCTGAGGCTCACCAGCGCTAACTCACCCCAGACCACCCGATCGGGAAGTGGCAGTATTATCCTAAAATCCCAGCCATCTGGCTGCAGAGTCCCTGTCAGGCCACCTTCTTGCCTCCTGTGTCAATCCTGAACAAAGGGATCTGGATGAAATTAGGGGAAATGTTCCAGAGAAAGGCTGCTCTGTTTAATACAGACTGAGAGGCAGACGAGGAAATAGACGCAATCTCCTCCCTCCTCTGGCCTGAACACATTTCCTGTTTTCTCACTTGCATTTTCTAGGGTATTTGCTTCCCCTGAGTCTCAGCAATACCTTACTCTGCATTGTCTCCCAGACTGTGTGGACAAGACAGCAATTAGCTGTTCTCACCTCCTGTGAGCTCCTTAGTTTCTCCTAATCAAGCCTCCATCCACAGGCCCTCTCTCTCCTTCGCTCTCTCTTTCCTTCCCTCTCTCTCTCTCTCTCATACACATACATACACACACACACACACACACACACACACACACACACACACACACTTCTGATCCACTTTCAAATCTGTCAAACGAACATTCTTATACCAGAATATTGACTCTACACTAAGTTAGACTTAATTCCAGAGACTAGAATAAACCCTTGATCCAAGTATGAATAGGAGTAGAATGAATGAACTGAATGAACAGTGAAGATCCTTGTACCCAAGGCTGTATTCTCATGCTGGGGGATAATAACATAAGTGTGATCTTCTTTTAGGAACCTCAGGGAACCCCAGTGCCAGTACCCTCCGTGCTGTATACTGAGTGTTTGTCTCCTCCCAGAATCTATATGTTTATCCCAATGGTATTAAGGGCTAGGGCCTTTGGGAGGTGATTATGTCATGAGAGTGGAGCCTCATGAATGGAATCAGTGCTCTCATAAAAGAGACTCCAGAGAGCTCCTTTGTCCCTTCCATCCTGTGAGAGCACAGTGAGAAGATGGCCATCTACAAGCCAGGAATCGCCCCTCACGAGACACGGAATCTGTTGACACCTTGATCTTGGACTTTCTAGCCTCCAGAACATGAGAGACAAATACTTTTCTTTATAAGCCACCCGATCTATGGTAATTCATTATAGCAGCCCAAAAGGACAAAGACACTCTCTGAAGAATACCTATCCGCACCCCTGGTGGGCAATGCCCTGAGTTCCTTTCACAGGACGCTTTGATGCTATTAAATGCACTTGCCCCTGAAGGGCAGCCTGTGGTGATGATGAGAGAGCCCCCCCCCCACCCCTCCCAGGGCTGCTGTGTGTGACTCTGCAGACTGTATGCTCCACAACTCTAAGGATTCCATTTACATCATAATGGGCGGATATATTTTGGCGACAACTTTTTGGCAGATGGTGGTCAAAGGTCTAGTCCTGGTGCTGCCATCCCCCAATGGGACAGAACCCACTTTATGCAGACTGTCTTGCTGCCCTTGATCCCTGGAGGGGGTGCAGGCATGCTGAACAGTGTCTTCCGGGGTCTTTTCTTTCCACCAGGGCTTGTGCTTCCTGATGGCTTCAATCTGCCTCTAACCCATGACCTCCTTCTGCATCTTGACCAGGACCCATGTCCTACTCTCCATAGGAGACCTTGCCTGGGGACTCTAGCCCAGGTCTTGATGGTCGGTCGCAGAGTGGGGAGAAGGGGTTGGAGTGGGCAGTCAGGGTCCAACGGAGCTCCCACTGTTTCCCAGCGGACCACTGTAGTCTCTAGCTGTCGATGATCTCCTGCTCCCCAGCCTGAATGCCTTCAGCTGCTCTGCCATGGTCCCTTGTGGCCCTGGGCTCCTCTCATCACCCCAGACTTGGAGGGATCCTCTTTGGAATTGCAGCAATGTTGGAGCTACCAACACTGACCGGGCTGAGGTTCTGAAGGGCTCTGTTTTCCATCCCCGGCTTCTTAGGAAGCAATAAAATGGGAGACACACTTGCACCTGCCCCAAATACTCACCTTGCTGCAAACAATGGCTTCTGGTGATTTAGGCTCCGCGCTCTCAGTGGGGCCGGGCAGAGGTTCCCACAGCCCTGTAATTACACTTCTTGTTCCGCAGGAATCTGAGGCAACTCTTTTGAACTGTCTAAAACAGGCTGGTGTATTTATGTGTAAGCAAGCCAACCAGCCAGCGAGAGCAAGCCCACCTACCCGGGAGGGTCGAGGGCTCGAATACATGAATTAATCCAGGAGCCTGGCAGCACTCAGGGCAGGCGAGCCATCAATAAAACATCAAAGGCCAGTACCATTAGAGGAAGCAAAGCAGGATATTTTATTCATGACTGTATTTTGAAGGGGCTTGCTCATGACTCACAAATTATTCATGAGCTTCTATTTTTAAATGCAAATTACAAGGGTGTTTAAAGGGGCAGAACTGCTACACCCTACCTTTGGTACCCCTCTGGGCTATTTTGGGGAAAGACTGTCCCATTCCGCGTACAGAGCCTCTTTCCTTTCAGAGTTCTGTCCCACAGCACGGTTATCATTGTTCCCTCCCAAGGGCCTCTCCTGGCCAATCAGAAGGTAGGCCAAGCACCTGCCTCTCAGGTCCGCCTTTCTGCCACTCTTTGTACCAACAGCTCAGCTCCCAGTCAATCAGAACCAGAGGCTGGCTGCTGCCACAGGGGTTTCAGTGATCACCTCCTGCAGTGTTGATCAACTCAGTGAGGATCTGGGGATGGATTCTGAATCTCCCAGGGTGCTTGTTGAAGGTGCAGATTCCTGGGCCTCTCTGACTTTCCAAATCAGACTTCTGTGATGGGGTCTAGGGATCATCATTCTAAATAAGTTGCCCCAAGTGTTTCTTATATAGAGTGCAATTTAAGAAGCACTGAGCAAGTCCAGAGGTTGTCCAACTTTAGCATCTAACAGAGTCACCTAGATGACTTGTTAAGACACATAGCTAAGTCCCAGCCCCAAAGTTTCTGATTCAGCAGGTCTAGGGCAGGGCCTGAGAATTTGAATTTCCAACAAGTTCCCAGGTGATGCTGTTGCTGCTGGTCTGGGGACAACACCTGGAGAACCACTGACCTCCTGAAGACTGTTGAAGCCTGGGTTTGACAAAGGCCACACATGTGGGTAAAAGAAGAGTCTTACCCAGAAGGTCCCCAATCCCCAGGCCTTTGGCCACTCTAGTCTACTGCCTCCCATCACATCCTATAAGACTTTCCCACTTTTGAATGTGTTCCCAGGGCCTTCTGGCTTGCCAGAATATGGTCAGAGCAGTGAGATAATTTAAATATCATGACAGCTTTAAGAAAAATTTGCGAAGTCCTTCTCTTCAATCCCTCATCCTAGAATTTGTCACATAGATTGCAGAGGCATCTGCTTTACAGAGTACCCTGCCTACATTTCTTGACCCAGCAAACACCAATTAAGCACTTACTACGTATGCAACATGATGGGAAAATACAGAGTTGCTGCCCTCAAAGAACACAGAACACAGGGACTCACAGAACACAGCACACAGGTTCAAATACAAACAGGTAATTTTAATTTATTGTGGTTATGGGACACAGTGGTGTTTAGGAGAACACTGAGAGGGGCACATATTCCAGCCTGGGTTGTGAGGCAGCGGCAACACTTACATCCTTCCAGAGCTGAGTCTGGAAGGATGTAAGAAGTCAGCCTGTCAAGAAGAGTGAGGAGAAGGGAACATCAGCTTAAACAAAGGCACTAAGATGAGAAATAGCATTGGTCCAGGGACAGCGGAGGTGGGCTTCTGCAAGTCTTCAGTTTGTGTGACAGCATCTTTGACATTTTAGAGTGATTCATCCAGTACTTGGAGAAGATGTAGTGGAGAGTGAAGCAGTGGGAGAAGTTGGAAGTGGGGAGCTTCCTCAGCTTTTATACGATGAGCCAGAAAGGAGAAGAAAGTGGGGCGTGAGCCTGTGACACTGCATGAATGTGACCTTGACCTTCAGCCTCCAGAGGATCACTGCTCCAGTTGGGAGAGAGTAAGGAGAGGGAGTAAGGACTGGGGCTGGCAGACAGGCGGTTGGCAAGGTTTCTGACGAGACCCTGCAGCTGGCCTTGGGGAAGTCAGGATCCTGACTTGCTTTCAGGAGGGTCCTGCAGACTCACTCACTCACGGGCTTCTTCCACCTCCTGCTTCCCAGTGTCCAGATTAAATCCATTCTTCAGGTCCAGTTTAACCATATCCTTTCCCAAGAACACTCCCCTGCTCTCCCATTTAAATGTAAATTTCCTCTCCTGTCCTAGGAGCTTTGGGAGCATTTGATCTCTGCCCCCTTTATAGTTTATAAGATTACCGTGTGTACTTGTCATTTCCTCAACTAGACCAGGGCTCTTGAGGGCAGAGGTCATAGTTTATTCATTTTCAAATCAGACACATAGCACCTGGCATAATGTCCAGCACACAGCTGGGTCTCAAAAGATGTTGAAGAGATGAAGGAATGAGTTGAATAAATAATTGAATGAAATTATTTCCCAGGGTGGTCTCATTCCCAGGAAGCAGGCCAGCTACCACGTGGTTGGAATGAAGAACCAGGAGGAGCTAACTGGCGATCACTGGGTGTTACTCACAGACAACCAGCCTCTGTAAAGGATGGGGCCCTTCCTGAAACTCCCACAGACCAAAACTCTGAATGAGTGAAGCAAAGCCATCCAGTCAGAACACCCAGCACCCAACCAACAGACAAGGGCCGCAGAGCCCCAGATCCATCAGAAGCTGACAGATCACTCTGTGAATGCTCTACAGATAATTAGCTGTGTGCACTGGGGACTGAAGGCACTTTGGGAACATAATTATAAGGTCAAGGACTCAGCCAAAGCAAAATCAAAATGAAATCAAACGGACTGCTGAGGTCCAGAAAAAAGATGCTCTGGTCTTTGAAATCCCATCAAAATAATTAGGAAAGGAAGGTGAGGCTGAAAAGGGGGTTGGGAGAAGAGGAGGAAAGTCAGATGCCTGCCCCTGATTCATTGGAGAATCACAGACTAAGCCTGCCAGACGGCCTTCTAGCTCTGCTTTATCACACAGCTGAGGGTGGCAGGTGTACGAGGGGTAGGGAGGGCTACCCTGTGGGTATCACTTTTCTTTCTTCACATAGATACAAAAGCTCACTCACCCCAGTCTCTCTCCTCCTTGAGGCAGATCTGAAGGGAGAGTTTCAAAGGAAAAGTTTAAATCACAATGCCTTGCTCTGGAATTGCTGGGAACAGGGAACCACTCCAATTATTCACTCACAAGATCAGAGAGTCACGTTTAAAGCAGTGATGTGTGCCCAGGTCTGTGCCGGGCTAAGAAGAGGTGGGTAAAAACAGTCAGACTCCTCCCAGGCATCACCAGCTTATCCTGGGGCTTGAGGAGAAAACCAAGGCTCATAAAACCATTAGAGAAACCACAGGGCAAGCTGCAAGTCACTGTCAAGCAGAGACACACCAAGGTGGCTGGGATGGAGTGTCCTTCCCAGTGCAAGCAATAAGCACTTATACTGTGCAAAGAGAATTTGGAAACAAAAGACTCACTAAAAGCAGATCTGCTTTCTATTATCACCGTTGCTGCAGCTAAACAACATCTGTGATCGAATATTCCTCCTCACAGGCAAAGATGGCTCCTACCCATATGCCACTGATGTTAAGATAAAGATTCCCAAGAAAGGGGATGTTAACATAGGTTAGAGTACATGAGAAGACTTATCAGGTGAACAGAGTTTGAGGTTGAGCCTTGATGGGTGGGAAGAATTTGAATAGTGAGGGATAAGTATAAGGATTCCAGTCAAGATTCCATAGCTGTGTCTATGACATTGAGAAGCATCCCCCACGCCCCACAAAGACTTCTTATTGGTTGTCGATCAATGATTTGGTGGAGGAGTGACCTCTGATTGGGGCTTGGTGCCCTGGAGCTCCTTGTTGGACTTTAAAGGAGCAGGGAGGAGCTTGTCTCTTGCAAGCAGGACCTGTGGTGTGCCTGAGGCATATGAGAGGGTGCAGGCAACATTCTTGGAAGAGAAATGAGGTGTACTAGACAGCTTTGATTGGGGTCCCAGGGCACTGAAATGAAAAGAGAAGGCATTTTTCAGAAATAGAAAATGGAATAGACAGCAGAATTTATTTCCTGGATTCCACAAAGCAGGTAACAAAAATTGAGCTCTCAAGAGAATCAGTCCTCTAAGCTCCAGGGTGAGGTCTCTGTTCTGGGGACAGGCTCAGACACAGCATCACTGCTCAGCAGGGGGTACTGAGAGGCGGCTCCAAGTTTCTGAAGGGCTGTCAGGAAGGAAAGGGATGAATCTAAGTGTATAGCTTCAGAGGCAGAATTAGGCTCAGTGGGTAGAAATTATAGGGAGGCAGATTTCAACCCAGCATTAGCCTGATGTTTTCTTGCCATTAAAAATGTCCCTCAGTAGGGTACACTGCTTGAGAGGTGGCCAGCCCCCAGTCACTGCACGCAATCAAAAAGTAGCTGGACAATCATTCATTGGAGGACTGTAGGATGCCTTGGCAAATAGTCTAGCATTGAGCATGGGTCTTGAGAACCACCGGGAGGGGCCTCTTTAAGTCTGAGACTCCATGATTTTGAGTCCCTTCTTTGGCCAAGCTCTTGGATTTTAATCATGATATCCAATATTCGGACTCACCTAAACCAATGTGGAATAGCAGTGACCATCCCCAGGGACACGCCCTCCCTGTTAGCCCAGCAGAGCCCAGCCAAGCATCACTGGAGGGAGACAGAAGAACCATTTGCTCTCCTGTTTATGAACAGTCAGGGTTAGTAAAAAGAACAGGAACCTAGGAACCAGGAGACCTAGGTTTTGCTCTTAAACCTGTCACTAACTAGCTGTGGAACCTTGGGCAAATCTCTTCTTGGAGGCTTGCTCTACTTATCTATCAAATGAATGTTATTCAGAGTAGTCCTCAGATTCTCCCCAACTCAAAGCAAATCTCTTATACTCTTCACACCTAACTGAGAAAATAGAAGCAACCAGCTAAGAATCACCTCGCCTTCCCACCTACCTTCCTTTGAAGCCACACCCCCTACTTCTCCTCCTTTGTTCAGATGGGAAAGTATCTTCACCCCTCTCTAATGTCAACTTTTCTACTTGTGTGCTGGACCCTGCATGTACTGGAGCACTTTGGTCCTGAAATTATCCTCTCACTGTCCTGCATCAACAACTTTCCCCTCCCTAGTAGATTATTCCCATCAGCACACACACATGTGAAAATAGCTACAAAATACATCCTGTGGAACCTGTTCAGACTCCAGTTTAAAGAAATCTACTCCAAATAAACATTTTGGGGACAATCAGGGAAAAGTGAACTCTTACTAAATGTTTGCTAATATTAAGAAATTTGTTTTTAATTTTTAGGTGTGATAGTGGTATTGTGATTGTGGTTTTTTAAAGTACTTTCCTTTAAAATAATCCAGGGGGCAGGAGGAGTAGGCAGGGCTATGAATGAAACAAGATTGAATATGCATTGATCACTGTTGACATTGAGGATACATGAGGGTTCATTACACTATTTTCTCTACTTTTATATAAGTCTGAAATTTTCCAGAATAAAAATTATAAATAATGAACAAGTAAATAAGGCACAAGGCTCTCAGCAGATTTCACTCCACATCATGGTAGAGTCTTCCCAGGGTTCCAGCTTCCTGGCAGGGAGGAGAGGTAGGTGAGCTCTGCAGATAAGAGGACTCATCCCCCAAAGGCCAGTCCAGCAGGCAGAGAAACAGAGGTGATGAGTCCCAAGCTCCAGGTCTACAGCCCTGAGATTGCAGGATCCACCAGACCACTGACAGGAGGAACAGTGAGGTCTGGTGGTGAGATGTCCAAACCAGGAGACCTCAGTTAGCCAGCCCAGCTCTCAACACACCTGGTGGCCCAGGATAACTCCCATTTATCCAGTGCTTTACGGCTTACTTACAGTATTCTTCACATGCCTTATCTCATTTCATCCTCACCATCCCTTTGAGGCTGTTCTCATTCTCCTCCATTTTGTTGATGAGGAAGCAGACTCAGAGTGGACAAGTGACTTGTCCAAGGCAGACCTAGGACTTGAACCCAAGTCTTCCCCTGTCTCCTCATGGTGAATTCCTTGAGGATAGAAACTTTTTTTACATTTTTACAATTTACATTTTTTTTTTTACATTTTACATTTTTAATCTTTGAATCCCATGTGCAAGAATCATTCTGGGAGCATCATAAGATTTCAGTAAATATTTTCTGAATGAATGAATGAATGGGCGTGAGCTGTGCCTCATGTTCCTTGTAGATACCTCTTCTCTCAGACAAGTGTTTATCACAGCCTTGTGTCACAGGTATAAACGTGTATGTCTGCTATCTCCCTGAGTGGATTGTAAATTCCCCGGTAGCCAGAAGGGGCCTTCCACATTTCTGTGGCTCCTATCAGACATGGGTCAAGAGGCAGTCTGGGTAAAATGGTTGGGAAAATAGGCACAATGATTCCTTGGCATGGTAGTAATAATTATCTCCATAAGAACACAGTACATTTGTTATTTTCTCATTCCATGAAAGATTACAGTTTTGTTATCACAGAATAAATAGAGCCATAATTTATTATTCACATACTGATTTCTTAAACTGTTGACATATATAACTCTTCTGACTTTTATAAATTATTGCCTCTTCATCATTAAAAAGTCAAATTGGGATGCTGGCAACCATAACCCCTCTCCATCTCTCCACTGGCTACACTCACCTCAGGGTCAAACACTGGGCAATTGGGAACCATTCTCCATGGAATAGCATTAGAATTCTCAGAGCCCATCAGCGGGTTGGCAGAGGCTAAATGGATATCCAAATTCACTGAGAATTCTAAGTGCCATGGCTCTGGCAAAAGGCAAGTGTTGGCACTCTCAGGCACACTCTGAACAGAATCGATTGGTTAGCAGGAAGTGGGGAGGGAGGGCTGGGGAAATGCAAGGTTTAATTTCCTTCCCTGGAACCCTGCCAGCTGGATATAACAGCAGCTGCTAATATATTTCAAACAGCCAGTTTCATGCAACGCTGGTGGTGTAAAAGCTGGGTTTTTGTCAAACCCTGGGAAGCTAAAATGGTGAATTGTGAGTGAAAGCCTAGGGCTGGCATGGGCCAGCCTAGGTGGGCGTGTTCACAGGCCTTGACCCCAGCAGCTCCAGCTGGGAGCAGCTCTTCACCAGCCCTGGCCCGAGGTCCTCCTGACTGGAGGGAATTGTCAGTGTCTGCCAGGAGCAGCATGTCACCAAAACTACCATGCATTTTGAGTCAGCCTTGAAAATTCCTAGGGATTTCAGAAACAAAAAGACATCAAGAGGGCTCAGACCCAGATAGGAACACAGCAATCAGGGTTTTTAATAAACAACGACCTGTCTGTGCAACTCTGATCCTCTCACATCTGTGGTATCTTTCCTGTAGGTGGCCCCTCCAGGACTTGGTTGATTTGATTGAGACAGTGACCAAACAGACTGAGCCGACATCTAGCCAAATCATTCTAAGGCACTCCTATTCCTCCTCCTCCAAGGATCTGGGGGAAATGGACCCCTAAACTCCCTTAATACCACGGAGGAAGGAACCTATGGTGAGATGGAGTCAAGGTAAATGGAGAATCCCTCAAATTAGCATCTAACTCAGCCCTTTTGAGGAAACTGCACCAGGTTCCTGGGGAGAGAAGGGCTGCAATTCAAAGTGATGCAAATGAAGCTTTCCAGCCCTTGAGACACTGAGAGCTCTGCGGACGCTGTAGGAAAGAGGATGTGGTCCTACTCCTTCCTCCCTTGTAAGGAAGAGAACAGTAGCAAGAGAGGCCATTCAGGGAACAGAAGATGCAGTCATTGTTATAGGCTTTCCTTCAACCTAACCTCAGCCTCAGCACTGCTCATGGCCAATCCTAACTGAATTGTCAAGGAACCAGGATCTACTGCAATCCATGTTAAAAGGCCTTTCCAGGTTTTAGTTCTGGGTCTCTTGGCTCCAGCAAAGAAGACACACTGCAATGTGGAAAACACACAATGGGGTCACCCCCTGGTGCAGGGCAGTAGCCCTGGACCCATGCATTAATAAGGGCCCCTCAAATGCTCCAGGAACTAAATCAGACAGTTGTTGAAATGCACCCTGGGTACTCAATCCCATTTCAACGTCACTCATATGCCCAAAAGTTCCATCTCCAAAATAATGAAAGCAACCTTTGTGGGACCACATGGGATCACACCCATGGCTCCACTCCAGAGTCCTCATCCCGGACTCTGCACTCCCAGGGCACTATCCCAAGACCTGAATGCAAAGCATGCTGGGCCTACATTTTCTTGGGGAGAGAGTACATTGCTTTCAGCAGATTTTCCAGGGGAATGTGTCTGTAAAAGTTAAAAATTACTGATCTGTAGGCGGAAACTGGTTGGTTTACAAACAGGCCCAAGGGTCTGGCAGCCTTTCCCAAGTATGGATTGATGCTGTTACCTTAAATATGGAGGATAAACAAATTAGGAGTTCCCCAGATTTTTACTGCCTGTATAATTTATCGAAGCTACTAAACCTAATCTTCTCATGAGAAGTTCCCAGGGTTTGTTTCTTGGCCAGTTTATTCCAAGGCTGGTGGCTTCACATTTAAATTGCAAATAGCTCTTTTGTGTGGACATTCATTTGGTCTTCAAAAGCCCATGGTATTTTTCCACGTTTTTGGTGGAGTTAATGGCTCCCATCCAGAAGCCAGTTCATATACTCAAAATATAATAGATGTTTAGTAACTAATTTGACTGAACGAAATTTGAAGATAGATTTCCTACTGCACTGTAACAACACACATTCAAATATCTCCAATTATAATGTTTAAAAGCTTTACTTTTTTTTAGATTACTCATATTCATCATTTATTCATTCTTTCCACAAATATTAGTTCAATACCTCATTTAACCTGACTGAAAACACCATGAAAACAGGAAGCCTAGAACTATGTCAGGCAGTGAGAGTCCTTTTTCTCGGCCACACCGTGCAGCTTATGGGATCTTCGTTCCTCAACCAGGGATCGAACTTGGGGCCCCGGCAGTGAGAGTGCCAAGTCCAAACCATGGGACCACCAGAGAATTCCCTAGAGCTATGTCATATTCAATTTTGCATCTCTGATATCTTCTGGTAATATGAAATGCTCAATAAGTATTCATTGGGTGAACATAGGAATTCTGGATGTCTTTTTTTTTTTTTTTTTTTTTTTTTTGCAGTATGTGGTCCTCTCACTGTTGTGGCCTCTCTCGTTGCGGAGCACAGGCTCGGGACGCACAGACTCAGCGGCCATGGCTCACGGGGCCAGCTGCTCCATGGCACGTGGGATCCTCCCGGACCAGGGCACGAACCCATGTCTCCTGCATCAGCAGGAGGACTCTCAACAACTGCACCACCAGGGACGCCCTAGATGTCTTTTTTTTTTTTTTCAAGAAGTGCCAAACATATTCAAGCTAAGAATCTGATTTATGTACCCACTTCTGAAATAAGAGTAAAACATTAACAAAGAGGAAGCCTTGGTGGGCCTTTGGATACTCATAGCATACAGACTTGAAAAATTGTAGCAACCTATTCATTTGTTACTTCAACATATATTCATTAAGCACCCATCACTATGAACATACCAAGGATACAGAGGTGAGCCTGATCTGTGCCAAATAACGCATAATTTCAACAAGTCTGAATTGATTGTGGGAGAAGATAAGGGGAAATTAACAGCTATGCCTGAGGGAGGAAGTAAGGGGAGCCTGGCCAAGTCCTGGAAACAGTTTCTCAAAGGCGTGACATGTAACTGAGATTTAAAAATGAAAGGGACTGAGGGCCAGGCAAAGGGGCAGAGCTGGACACACCTGGGAAAACTCTAGTTCTGGCCTGAAAAATCCTCCACCCTCAGCTCTTCAGACAATGAAGACACCTGGGAGTCAAACATCACCTGCACCCTTAGGTCTATTGAAGGCCTAGGAGTAGTTTGAAGGAAGAGATAAAACACCCTGATCTGATTTCACTTCTACCTGCCTTTCCCTTTCTTTCTCAACAATACGATCCATAGTGAACGCTGAGAATGGACTTGACAGGGGGAATTTTTCTTTGAAGAGGGAAAAGCGTGTGTAGGGCCTGAAGGTAAGAGATAACTGGTCCATTAGAGGAACTGAAAGAAGCTCAGTAAAGGAAGGCTGGGGATGAGGCTGGAGAAGCAGGCAGGGGAAAGCCTGCACAGACCTTTGATCCATGCAACGGATTTGTCCCAAATTCTAAGAACAAAGGGGCTGGACTTAAGCAGGGATGTGACATCACTCATATTTGTACTTTTAAAATATCTCCCTGGCTGCAGAGATTCCATCAGGAAGCACTTGTGCAGCTGAGTAATGACAGTGACCCAGGCTGGGCAGTGGCAAATGTAAAGAAGTAGATGAATTCAGGAAATATTTAAGAGATAAACTCCAAAGAGCCTAATAATTCTTAGAGCATTTATTGAGCTCTTGCTATATGACAGGCATGACATCTCCTATTTAATTCTCCTAACAACCCCCTTGGATTGTTTCTATCATGATCTCCATTTCTAAAGAAGAAACTGAGACATCAAGTGGAGCAAATTGCCAAAGACGACCCATTTTGTAAATGGCAGAGCTGAGATTCAGGCTTGGCACTCAAGCTCCCATCCTCCTACCTTTCCCTCTTAATCCTATGCCCTATCATTCAGGTGTCTGGCTTGGGCAACAGGGAGAAAGGTGGTGCCATTTATGCAGGTGGAAAACATAGAAGGGTTAGTGTGGGAAGAAAGTTATGAGTTCAGTTCTCAATCAACGTGCTTGTGGGACATCCAAATGGAAATGAGTAGTGGGTAGGCTGGAACTGAGAAAACAGGTTTGGGAGTAGGTAGGGTAAACATATAGATGGAGAGTTATCAGCACATAGGCAACAATTACACTTCACAGACTTCCTCTCTAAGAATGATGCTGAGTTTGGGAACAGACTCAATGCCTTCAAAATGCAGAGGTAGTGGGAAGATGACATTAGCAATGAGCCCAGTTGGGTCAGGGCCCTGGGACCTCCAGCAATGTCTCTTAGAAGCCTCATCCATCTCTGCCCCCGGTCATACCCAATAACCACTCAAAGGGCATGTTGCCAGGCCCTGGGCACTTTGGAACCTCAGCCTTCCCCAGACAGCCTTTTGGTGCCTGCTTCATGACAATGCCACAGGAGCTGCTTTAATACTGATTAACTCCTCCTTAAAAAAGTCACGTTTCCACACTGCCTGCCAAACGGTAACAGACAGATAATGTACTGTGTCATTAGCACATCTCTCTATTTAAAAACCTCCAGAGAAGCAAGCAGATGAGCCTTGGAGTTAGCTCAGCGGTGGGGATTATTACTTGGCTAATTATAAACAGCATTCTCAGAACTCCAGAAGACAAGAAGGGGGGCACAGCCCCTGCCTGCCCTGAGGAACCAGGAGAAATTATTGAAACATGCCAACTCAACACTCAACACAGGGGAAGTTAAGAGGGGACAAGACACCTTGGCACAGCTGTGGACACAGAAATAGAACTTCATCCTGACACAGTGTGTCAGCCAGCCCCCAGTAATCCTCATCTGGTGTTTGACCCTTCTGTGTCTGCCCCCATGATTCAGGGCTGGCCTCGTGTGGCCAGTAGAATACAGCAGAAGTGTATGCTTTACAAGGCTCTAGTCTTCTTTATCTATAATAAATGACATCTCAGATTCCACTTTGGTCTCTTGGATTGCTCACTCAGACACCACGTTGTGAAGACACTCAAGCAGCCTTGTGGAGAGGCCCATGTGGTCTGGAATTCAGACCCCCTGCCAACAGCCAGTCAGCACCAACTTGCCAGCCATGTAAGTAAGACAATTTGAAGTTGAATGTTCCAGCTTTGGTCAAGCCTTCAGATGATGCAGCCTCAGCTGACATCTGACTGGAACCTTATAAAAGACCATGAAGCCAGAACCACCCAACAAAGCTATTCCCAAATTCCGAACCAACAATAACTGGAAGAGATAATAGATGATTATTGTTGTTTCAAGCCACTGAGTTTTTGTGTGATTTGTTACATTAGCTAATGCAGTTGATTAAAAGACTGGGCCCAGGATAGGGAAAGAATTAATATCAACTAAACCCCCCTTATGCCTCATAATAGGACTCATATACATGATCTCACTTAATCCTCACAACATCCCAATGAGGTAGATATCAGCTTATTTTATAGATGAAGAAAACCACGGTACCCTGGTGGGCCAGTGCTTAGGACTCCATGTTTCCATTGCAGGGGGCACAGGTTCCATCCCTGGTTGGGGATCTAAGATCCCACAAGCCACGCGGTATGGCCAAAAAAAAAAAAAAAAAAAAAACCCAAGGCACCAAGTATACAAGATTGCAAAGCCTGCTGAGTCCCACAACTAGGAAATCCAGAACCGGGGTTTGAATCATGACCTGCCTGCCTTCAAAGCTTGAGCTATTTCTATCACCATGTTCTTACATCCTTGAAACTAAGCAGCCCCAGACTCTGGTTCTAGCTCTGCTACTGAATAGCTCAGTATTTTGGAGAAATTTCTCATTCTCCCTAGGCTCATTGTCTCTCCTGTAAAGTGGGAGAATTAGTCTTTAACCTCTGAGGTCTCAGTTAGCACTAATATTATTTTACCCTGTGGCCCCATCTCACTATATCTACCTTCCTTCTAGGACAGGTTGTTCTCAAAGACTTCCCTCTCGCTGTTACCCATCTCCTTGAGGAATTGGCTTCAGTTGTAGTAAGAGGGTCTTAGGTTAGCCTTAAGAAATCCTTGGGAGTTCTAAGGAACTCAAGTTTCCAAGAAAACATAAGAAACTTCCTTCCCTGGAGGCTTATCAAAGTAATGTTAATAACTATCTGTCTAGGAACTCTTAGGCTAGCTGAAAAAATTAGAAAGAAATGAAGCTAAGTTTGAAAGAAACCAGGTGATGAGCTCTTAGTCATTTTTATCTTGCACATAGTATCTCAAGGAGAATTTGTGGAATGAATAAATGAATAATGGGCCTTTTCCCTTGTGTCAAGTGGAAATGAGCTGTGTGACATGGGCAAGTTATTTAACCATTCTGAGCTTCAATTTCCTTATCTGTAGATAGTAACTGACTCAAAATGATTACAATAATTATAAAACACAAAATGCATATCAAGCCGTTAGCAGAATCTCTGGAAGATAGAATATGCTCAATAACATATATACAATGGAATATTACTCAGCCATTATAAAGAATGAAATAACGGGAATTCCCTGGAGGTCCAGTGGTTAGGACTCTGTGCTTCCACTGCAGGGGGCACGGGTTCCATCCCTGGTTGGGGAACTAAGATCCTGTAAGCCATGTGGTGAAGCCAAAAGAAATAAAAGGAATGAAATAATGCCGTTTGTAGCAACATGAATGGACCTGGAGATAATCATACTAAGTGAAGTCAGTCAGGCAGAGAAAGACAGATATCATATGATATTGCTTATATGAGGAATCTTTTTTTAAAAAAAGATACAGAAGAGACGGCTTAAAGATGGCGGAAGAGTAAGACGCGGAGATCTCCTTCCTCCTCACAGAGACATCAGAAATACATCTACACGTGGAACTTCTCCTATAGAACACCCACCGAACGCTGGCAGAAGACCTCAGACCTCCAAAAAGGCAAGAAACTCCCCACATATCTGGGTAGGGCAAAAGAAAAAAGAATAAACAGGGACAAAAGAATAGGGACGGGACCTACGCCAGTGGGAGGGAGCCGTGAAGGAGGAAAGACTCCCACACACTAGAGGCCCCTTCGCGGGCGGAGACTGCGGGCGCCGGAGGGGGAAACTCCGGAGCCGCGGAGGACAGCGCAGCCACAGGGGTGCGGAGGGCAGAGCGGAGAGATTCCCGCAGAGGATCGGTGCCGACCGGCACTCACCAGTCCGAGAGGCTTGTCTGCTCGCCCGCCGGGGCGGGCAGGGCCGAGAGCTGAGGCTCGGGCTTCAGTTGGATCCCAGGGAAAGGTCTGGAGTTGGCAGAGTGAAGACAGCTTGAAGGGGGCTAGTGCGCCACGGCTGGCCGGGAGGGAGTTCGGGAGAAGTCTGGAGCTGCCGAAGAGGCCAGAGACCTTTTCCTCCCTCTTTGCTGCCTGGGCGCGAGGAGAGGGGATTAAGTGCGCTGCTTAAAGGAGCCCCAGAAGCGGGCGCGGAGCTGCCGAAGAGACAAGAGACTTTTTCTTGCCTCTTTGCTTCCTCGGGTGTGAGGTGAGGGGATTAAGAGCACCGCGTAGAGGAACTCCAGAAACGGGCGCGAGCCGTGGCTGTTGGCACGGACAGTAGAGACGGGTGTCGGACGCTAAGGTTGCTGCTGCCACCACCAAGAGGCCTGTGTGTGAGCACAGGTCACTCTCCACACCGGCCCTCCCGGGAGCCCGTGCAGTCCGCCACTGCCGGGGTCCCGGGATCCAGGGACAGCTTCCCCGGGAGAACGCACGGCGCGCCTTGGGCCTGTGCAGCGTCACGTCGGCCTCTGACGTCGCGGACTCGCCCCGCCCCCGTGCCACTCCCTCCCCCCAGCCTGAGTGAGCTGGAGCCCCCGAATCAACTGCTCCTTTAACATCGTCCTGTCTGAGCGAAGGGCAGTCGCCCTCGGACAACCTACACGCAGAGGCGGGACCAAGTCCAAAGCTGAACCCCAGGAGCTGTGCGAACAGAGAGGAGAGGAGGAGGTCTCTCCCAGCAGCCTCAGAAGCGGCGGATTAAAGCTCCACAATCAACTTTAAGTGCCCTGCATCTGTTGAAAACCTGAATAGACAACGAATCATCCCAAGTTGAGGAGGTGGACTTTGGGAGCAAGATATACTATTATTTTCCCCTTTTTTTTCTTTTTGTGAGTGTGTATGTGTGTGCTGCTGTGTGAGATTTTGTCTGTATAGCTTTGCTTTCACCATTTGTCCTAGGGTTAGACCGACCCATTTTTCTGTTTTTTTTTTTTTTAAAGGAAATTTTTCTTCTTAATAATTATTTTTTATTTTAATAACTATACTTTATACTACTCTGTCTTCTCCCTTTCTTTCTTCCTTCCTTCCTTTCTTCCCTCCTTCCCTCCTTTCTTCCTTCCTTCCCCCTTCTTTCCTCCCTTCCTCTCTTCCTTCCTCCCTTCCTCTCTTCCTTCCTCCCTTTCTTCCTCTGCACCTTCCTTCCTTCCTTTCTTGCTTCCTTCCTTCATTTCTTCCTTCCTTTCTTCCTTCCTTCCCTCCCTCCTTCCTTCCTTTTCTTTCCTTTCTATTTATTCTACCTTTTATTTTGAGCCGTGTGGATTAAAGGTTCTTGGCGCCCCAGCCAGGCACCAGGGCGGTGTCCCTGAGGTGGGAGAACCAACCTCAAGACACTAGTCCACAAGAGACCTCCCAGCTCCACGTAATATCAGACGGTGAAAATCACCCAGAGATCTCCATCTCAACACCAAGACCCAGCTTCACTCAAGGACCAGCAAAGAACAGTGCTGGACACCCTATCCCCAACAAAGAGCAAGACAGGTCTACAGCCCCGTCCATTAGCAGAGAGGCTGCCTAAAATCATAATAAGGTTACCAACATCCCCAAACACACCACCAGACGAGGACCTGCCCACCAGAAAGACAAGATCCAGCCTCATCCACCAGAACAGAGGCACTAGTCCCCCCAACCAGGGAATCTACTCAACCCACTGAACCAACCTTAGCCACTGGGGACAGCCACCAAAAACAACAGGAACTACGAACCTGCAGCGTGCAAAAAGGAGACCCCAAACACAGTAAGATAAGCGAAATGAGAAGACAGAAAAACACACAACAGATGAAGGAGCAAGATAAAAACACACCAGACCTAACAGATGAAGAGGTAATAGCCAGTCTACCTGAAAAAGAATTCAGAATAATGATGGTGAAGATGATGCAAAATCTTGGAAATAGAATAGACAATTTGCAAGAAAAAGTTAACAGGGACCTAGAAGAAATAAAGAGGAAGCAAGAAATGATGAGCAACACAATAAATGAAATGAAAAATACTCTAGATGGGATCAATAGCAGAATAACTGAGGCAGAAGGACGGATAAGTGACCTGGAAGATAAAATAGTGGAAATAACTACTGCAGAGCAGAAGAAAGAAAAAAGAATGAAAAGAACTGAGGACAGTCTCAGAGACCTCTGGGACAACATTAAACGCACCAACATTCGAATTATAGGGGTCCCAGAAGAAGAAGAGAAAAAGAAAGGGACTGAGAAAATATTTGAAGAGATTATAGTTGAAAACTTCCCTAATATAGGAAAGGAAATAGTCAATCAAGTCCAGGAAGCACAGAGAGTTCCATACAGGATAAACCCAAAGAGAAACACGCCAAGACACATAATAATCAAACTGTCAAAAATTAAATACAAAGAAAACATATTAAAAGCAGCAAGGGAAAAACAACAAATAACACACAAGGGAATCCCCATAAGATTAACATCTGATCTTTCAGCAGAAACTCTACAAGCCAGAAGGGAGTGGCAGGACATATTTAAAGTGATGAAGGAAAAAAACCTACAACCAAGATTACTCTACCCAGCAAGGATCTCATTCAGATTTGATGGAGAAATTAAAACCTTTACAGACAAGCAAAAGCTGAGAGAGTTCAGCACCACCAAACCAGCTCTACAACAAATCCTAAAGGAACTTCTCTAGGCAAGAAACACAAGAGAAGGAAAAGACCTACAAGAACAACCCGAAACAATTAAGTAAATGGTAATAGGAACATACATATCGATAATTACCTTAAATGTAAATGGATTAAATGCTCCCACCAAAAGACACAGACTGGCTGAATGGATACAAAAACAAGACCCATATATATGCTGTCTACAAGAGACCCACTTCAGACCTAGGGACACATACAGACTGAAAGTAAGGGGATGGAAAAAGATATTCCATGCAAATGGAAATCAGAAGAAAGCTGGAGTAGCAATTCTCATATCAGACAAAATAGACTTTAAAATAAAGACTATTACAAGAGACAAAGAAGGACACTACATAATGATCAAGGGATCGATCCATGAAGAAGATATAACAATTGTAAATATTTATGCACCCAACATAGGAGCACCTCAATACATAAGGCAAATACTAACAGCCTTAAAAGGGGAAATCGACAGTAACACAATTATAATGGGGGACTTTAACACCCCACTTTCACCAATGGACAGATCATCCAAAATGAAAATAAATAAGGAAACACGAGCTTTAAATGATACATTACACAAGATGGACTTAATTGATATTTATAGGACATTCCATCCAAAAACAACAGAATACACATTTTTCTCAAGTGCTCATGGAACATTCTCCAGGATTGATCATATATTGGGTCACAAATCTAGCCTTGGCAAATTTAAGAAAATTGAAATCGTATCAAGTATCTTTTCCGACCACAACGCTATGAGACTAGATATCAATTACAGGAAAAGATCTGTAAAAAATACAAACATATGGAGGCTAAACAATACACTACTTAATAACGAAGTGATCACTGAAGAAATCAAAGAGGAAATCAAAAAATACTTAGAAACAAATGACAATGGAGACACAACGACCCAAAACCTATGGGATACAGCAAAAGCAGTTCTAAGAGGCAAGTTTATAGCAATACAATCATACCTTAAGAAACAGGAAACATCTCGAATAAACAACCTAACTTTGCACTTAAAGCAATTAGAGAAAGAAGAACAAAAAAACCCCAAATTTAGCAGAAGGAAAGAAATCATAAAGATCAGATCAGAAATAAATGAAAAAGAAGTGAAGGAAACAATAGCAAAGATCAATAAAACTAAAAGCTGGTTCTTTGAGAAGATAAATAAAATTGATAAACCATTAGCCAGACTCATCAAGAATAAAAGGGAGAAGACTCAAATCAATAGAATTAGAAATGAAAAAGGAGATGTAACAACTGACACTGCAGAAATACAAAAGATTATTAGAGATTACTACAAGCAACTGTATGCCAATAAAATGGACAACCTGGAAGAAATGGACAAATTCTTAGAAATGCACAACCTGCCGAGACTGAACCAGGAAGAAATAGAAAATATGAACAGACCAATCACAAGCACTGAAATTGAAACTGTGATTAAAAATCTTCCAGCAAACAAAAGCCCAGGACCAGATGGCTTCACAGGCGAATTCTATCAAACATTTAGAGAAGAGCTAACACCTATCCTTCTCAAACTCTTCCAACAGATAGCAGAGGGAGGAACATTCCCAAACTCATTCTATGAGGCCAACATCACCCTGATACCAAAACCAGACAAAGACGTCACAAAGAAAGAAAACTACAGGCCAATATCACTGATGAACATAGATGCAAAAATCCTCAACAAAATATTAGCAAACAGAATCCAACAGCACATTAAAAGTATCATACACCATGATCAAGTGGGTTTTATCCCAGGAATGCAAGGATTCTTCAATATAAGCAAATCAATCAACGTGATACACCATATCAACAAACTGAAGGAGAAAAACCATATGATCATCTCAATAGATGCAGAGAAAGCTTTTGACAAAATCCAACACTCATTTATGATAAAAACCTTGCAGAAAGTAGGCATACAGGGAACTTTCCTCAACATAATAAAGGCCATATATGACAAACCCACAGCTAGCATCGTTCTCAATGGTGAAAAACTGAAACCATTTCCACTAAGATCAGGAACAAGACAAGGTTGCCCACTCTCACCACTCTTATTCAACCTAGTTTTGGAAGTTCTAGCCACAGCAATCAGAGAAGAAAAAGAAATAAAAGGAATCCAAATAGGAAAAGAAGAAGTAAAGCTGTCACTGTTTGCAGATGACATGATACTATACATAGAGAATCCTAAGGATGCTACCAGAAAACTACTAGAGCTAATCAATGAATTTGGTAAAGTTGCAGGATACAAAATTAATGCACAGAAATCTCTAGCATTCTTATACACTAATGATGAATAATCTGAGAGTGAAATTAAGAAAACACTCCCATTTACCATTGCAACAAAAAGAATAAAATATCTAGGAATAAACCTACCTAAGGAGACAAAGGACTTGTATGCAGAAAACTATAAGACACTGATGAAAGAAATTAAAGATGATACAAATAGGTGGAGAAATATACCATGTTCTTGGATTGGAAGAATCAACATTGTGAAAATGACTATACTACCCAAAGCAATCTACCGATTCAATGCAATCCCTATCAAATTACCAATGGCATTTTTTACAGAACTAGAACAAAAAATTTCACAATTTGTATGGAAACACAAAAGACCCCGAATAGCCAAAGCAATCTTGAGAACGAGAAATGGGGCTGGAGGAATTAGGCTCCCTGACTTCAGACTCTACTACAAGGCTACAGTAATCAAGACAATATGGTACTGGCACAAAAACAGAAATATAGATCAATGGAACAGGATAGAGAGCCCAGAGATAAACCCACACACATATGGTCACCTTATCTTTGATAAAGGAGGGAAGGATATACAGTGGAGAAAAGACAGCCTCTTCAATAAGTGGTGCTGGGAAAACTGGACAGCTACATGTAAAAGTATGAAATTAGAACACTCCCTAACACCACACACAAAAATAAACTCAAAATGGGTTAAAGACCTAAATGTAAGGCCAGACACTATCAAACTCTTAGAGGAAAACATAGGCAGAACACTATACGACATAAATCACAGCAAGATCCTTTTTGACCCATCTCCTAGAGAAATGGAAATAAAAACACAAATAAACAAATGGGACCTAATGAAACTTAAAAGCTTTTACACAGCAAAGGATACCATAAACAAGACCAAAAGACAACCCTCAGAATGGGAGAAAATATTTGCAAATGAAGCAACTGACAAAGGATTAATTTCCAAAATTTATAAGCAACTCATGCAGCTCAATAACAAAAACACAAACAACCCAATCCAAAAATGGGCAGAAGAACTAAATAGACATTTCTCCAAAGAAGATATACAGATTGCCAACAAACACATGAAAGAATGCTCAACCTCATTAATCATTAGAGAAATGCAAATCAAAACTACAATGAGATATCATCTCACACCGGTCAGATTGGCCATCATCAAAAACTCTAGAAACAATAAATGCTGGAGAGGGTGTGGAGAAAAGGGAAGCCTCTTGCACTGCTGGTGGGAATGTAAATTGATACAGCCACTATGGAGAACAGTATGGAGGTTCCTTAAAAAACTACAAATAGAACTACCATACGACCCAGCAATCCCACTACTGGGCATATACCCTGAGAAAACCATAATTCAGAAAGACTCATGTACCAAAATGTTCATTGCGGCTCTATTTACAATAGCCAGGACATGGAAGCAACCTAAGTGTCCATCAACAGATGAATGGATAAAGAAGATGTGGCACATATATACAATGGAATATTACTCAGCCATAAAAAGAAATGAAACTGAGTTGTTTGTGGTGAGGTGGATGGACCTGGAGTCTGTCATACAGAGTGAAGCGAGTCAGAAGGAGAAAAACAAATACCGTATGCTAACACATATATATGGACTCTAAGGGAAAAAAATGTCATGAAGAGATTAGTAGGATGGGAATAAAACACAGACTTTCTCGAGCATGGACTTGAGGATATGGGGAGGGGGAAGGGTGGGCTGTGACGAAGTTAGAGAGTGGCAGGGACATATATACACTATCAAATGTAAATTAGATGGCTGGTGGGAAGCTGCTGCATAGCACAGGGAGATCACCTCTGTGCTTTGTGACCGCCTAGAGGGGTGGGATAGGGAGGGTGGGAGGGAGGGTGATGCAAGAGGGAGGAGATATGGGAACATATGTATATGTATGACTGATTCAGTTTGTTGTAAAGGAAAAACTAACACACTATTGTAAAACAATTATACTCCAATAAAGAAAAAAAAAAAAAAGATACAAATGAACTTATTTACAAAACAGAAACAGACTCACAGACTTAGAGAACAAATTCATGGTTACTGGTTACTGGGGGGAAGAGTTGGGAGGAGGGATAGATTGGGAGTTTGGGATTGACATGTACACACTGCTATATTTAAAATAGATAACCCATTAGTTTGGACATACAAAAACTTAATGCAGAAATACAAGCAATTCAAGAAGCTCATCTACAAGAAGACGGGCCCCAACAGTTAATTCAAGGACTCTTGGATCAGCTTCAATGGTTAAACCCAATGCATTGGTTTCAAAATGGACTCACAGGATTGATTACCGTGGGGTCATGTGTATTGTTGATGTTAATTGCCTTACCTTGTTTATTATGCTTTATTGTTGGCCGTCTCGCTGCTCTTCGTCAGGAGGTGTATGGGTTGAAATTGCATTATCAAGCTTTAAAAAATAAAAGAGGGGGAAATGTGGCGAGCATTGCCCTCTGAGGAAGGCGCCATTAAGACCCTCATACGCCTCAGGGCCCGATTGGACTCTCCTTGGTATGCATCCTGGACTTTATCGTATGAACGTAAAAAAGGAGATGGCCTTTAGCCAAATCGCTCCAGGGACCTGCTCAGTTACTGGGAGTCCCTGGTTGTTCCCTAAAGCTAGGAAAAGCAACCCTGGAGGGGAAATTGGTGCCTTTGAGGGAGAAGCCGAGAAGCCAATCAACCAGCTGATGCCAATAAGGCGTGACTAAGCCGAGAAGCCAATTAACCAGCTGATGCCGATAAGGAATGACTAAGCAAATTCCCTGCTTTAGGGGTATATATACGGCTATGCTTTGTTATTAAACTTGCCTTGCAACCATCAGTTGCTTGTGCCCTTCTGATCCCCCCCAAAAAAATAAAATAAAATAAAATAAAATAGATAACCAACAAGGACCTACTGTATAGCACAGGGAACTCTGCCCAATATTCTATGATAACCTAAATGGGAAAATAATTTGAATAAGAATAGATACATGTATATGTATAACTGAATCACTTTGTTGTACACCTGAACCGAACACAACATTGTTCATCAACTACACTCCAATATAAAATAAAATTTTTTTAAAAAGAAGAATGACTATATTGATTCAACAGAGATGAAGGACACTCATTGACAGTTGGAATGTGGGTTCCTTCTGTTTCTGTGAACCCTTGAAAAGCACTGGCATCTGTGGAATGGGAGTGAATTTTAGAAGGAGAAGACCAGATGGTAGACTCAGCAATGCCTCTCACCGCTCTCCAGTTGCTTAATATTTGCCTTGGCAGCACCTCTCCACTGGGGCTCTCCAGCTCCAGCCGTCACTTTTGCCATGCTCACCCCCAGAATCCACCAGTGCATTTAAGTGCCACCCACTCCTGACCCAAGGTTGGGAACTATCTGCTTTACCAACCCTGTTAGGAACCTGACTCCTGATTGGTGGTCACTTCAGGACTTTCCCTTCATAAAAGGGACTTTCAACTTCACCAACCGTAGTGTGGCAGCCACCTATATACATCTCCCAGAGGAACTCCAAGAAGGAACTGCTCAGCCACTTCGCTGTTGCCTGTCTCCAGAGCAGACCACCTACACCCACCTAGTCAGAAGACTGATTCCTGCAGCTCAGTCCATTCAAAGAATTTTCCAAGATTTTAGATCCAGTATGGGTCTCTAGAAGGCAGACCCATAAGTGGTACTAAGTCCATTCTGACTCTGAGGATGTCATAAATGCTTTCTTATCACTCACCCAGCACAGGAAAGTGAGCGTGGAGAAAGGACGTTAACGTTATCAAGAGTATGTAATCCAAAAAGAGATCTGTCAGGCTTCATCAGGGGCTGCTGATGGCCTAACTCAGTTAAAACCTCTCATTTCATTAGTGGGAGGAGACCATAATTACATTTTGAAGCCCATAAGTAAAGGGTCGTAATAGTTAAATAAGTGAGGAGGGCTCCAGAACATTCAATAATGCAATCAGGTTAGGCCCAGGGAAAAAATATAATCATTGGATCAAAGATGACCCTTGTTTTTCATTAGTCCTCACTAAGATTGCCAGTGGAGGTGATTTGTTTTCCATTCATTTCATTTGGCTCTAAAGTGTATGCTATTTCCTTAAATATTCCCCCATCAAAAAATACCAGGAACCTCAATAAAGTTAATAAAAACAAACCAAAAAACAAACAACAAGCAGCCTCACTTTAAGCCAGAAATCTCATACCCAAATTAGAGATAAGGAAACCAACTCAAAGTTGACATGACCAGACATGGATTCAAGTCACTTTCAGATCTATTATATTGTCCTTTACCATTTACAAAGCTTTGTCACCTGTACTGTCTTCTTTAATTTATCCTCACAACAGCATTTATGCCCATTTTCCAGGTGTAGAGAACAAACTTGGAGATGCTTGATTCAACATTTGCTGAGCAACTACTCCCTACTAGATAATGTGTCAGGTGTGGGGAGGCAATCAGTCACACAGATGAGTTGCCCGTGGTCATAGATCCATTAAGTGGCAGGCTGGGACTTTCAGCCTTGCTCTTCCACCTCATGATCTGGGTCTGATGGTGACCTTAAAGCTGGGCCAACAGTATCAGCCCCTCTGACTAGGGGAAAGATGTAGGGTGTTTGTCCCCCAGCTAGGTACACATTTGTCATCCTGTAACTCAGATCCTCTATTTTGAAAAGATCCATCTTAAACCATTTAAGTGAAATCAGTTTTAAAATAAGAGATTTATTCTTTCTTTTTTTGCTCATAAAATAGGAGATTTATTCCTTCTTTTTTTGCTCATAAGAAGGATGAGAAGCTAGAAAGACAGATGAGAATGCTCTGAAAGAAAATGAAAAAGTTCCATCGTGTGAGTATCAGGACTTTGCAGTGTCCTGCATAACAAAGTTATCTGCCTTCCCTTGTAAATGGTTTTTGGTGTCTGGAATGTTCTGGTCCAGGGACCAATATTTCTTTATAAAGAATAATTCAATACAACAAAAACTATGTCTTGTCACCAATCATTCTATTATATATATGGAATTATCTCCTATGGGTTTGTCTTGCTTACTAGACGATAAGTTCATCAGGGCAGCAATTGTGCCTAGCCTAGTGCCTGACAATTTGTAGCTCAATCAATATTCATTAAACTTAAATCATCTCTACAGAGACATCTGTGTGTTTTAGGTGTGTTTCAATTATAGAATAGTGTTAAGAAATTAAGTTTTCTACATGGAAGAGAGTTTTCCCAGTAACTGGGAAGTTTTTCTTTATGCACCAAAACTTTCCACTCAAAACTTTCCTTAATGTCCTCAGGTGGGATTACCATCCATTCCTCTCTGCTTCTACTCATTGTAGTTGTACCCTTATTATTATGCTATATCACAATGATTGGTTTACACCGGAGACACCTCATACACATATTTAATTTATAGTCTGACAGCTATGACTCTTCTGTATTAATGTCTCTCCCAGTCAACTGTGAGCTCCCTGTGTCCTGTGTCTGCTTCCTTTTCAAGGGGCCTGACACAAAGTATATAAAGGCAGAGAGGATGGAAGAAAGGAAGGAAAGAAGAAGGAAGGGAGGGAAGGAGGGAAGAAAGAAAGAAGGGAGGAAGAAGGAAGGGAAGAAATCATCTGAAAATACTGTAGAACAAACAGGATAGGGCAGAATCACCAAGCCAAGATCCAGAAAAAGATAGAAATATGAAGAAGTGAGATCACCACCTTTCCCTTGGGGATATTTGATAATTTCAGAGAAGTTTAAAGTCTCCAGGCAGTAGTGAAACAAAATTTGATAGAGAGGGCCTCATAAACCCCTCCTACTTTTGCTTGGAACTTTGAAGAGCTGTGAGGATGAAACACAGGTGGACCAGCCCTCATAGTGACTATGGCTCAGTTTCCAATCATCTCAACCCCTGAAACTGGATGAAGATGCTCCCTGGTTGCTCAGGCCCCCTGGTGCTTCAGAGAAGCAAATGAACATCCTCACTGGAGGCAGAGAACAAAAATGAAGTCAGATAAAGGCATTTTCAGACAAACAAAACTGAGAATTTGTCACAAGCAGACCTGCATTAAAGGAAACCTTAACGTGAGTGCTTTAAGTAGAAGAAAAATTATCCCTGGAACAACACAAATGTAGGAAGAAATGAAGAGGACAGAAAAGGGAAAATATGTGTGTAATATTGGCTATATAAACCAATAAAAATGTATCTTATGGAGCTTAAAATATATATGTTAAAATATGCAACAACAATGGCGTATGTCAGAAGGGGATACGTGGAGTTTAAGTGCCTGAGATCTTTGGATTTTCTGAGAAAAGGCCAAAAGTACCAATTAATTGTGGACTATGATGAGTCAAGGATGCACATTATAGTCTCTTAGGTAACCAATAAAGGACAATAAGAATGTATAATTTTGAAGCTAATAAAAGAGGGAAATGAATTTTAAAACTGAATCTAAAAGAAAAGGAAAAAAAGGAACTTGAAACAGAGGAGATGAAGAAAAGTAAGATGGGAGATTTAAACCCAAATACATCAGTGATTACATTAAACGTTAAGTAGACTCAATGCTCTGATTAAAAGACATGATTATCAACCTGGATATAAAAACAAAACACAGCCTTGTACTCTTTATGTGAGATACGTGTAAAAGAGAAGAAAACAGAGAGGTTGATAGTAAAATAAAAGAGAAAGATATGCCATACAAATGCTAACTCAAAGAAAGCTGGTGAGCTCTATCACAGAGTTTAAGGCAAAAAGCATTACTAGAGATTAAGAGGATACTTCATTATGATAAAAAGCTCAATTCACCAGAAAGGCATAACACTGTAAAATTTTTATGTACTTAATAATTTAGTCTCAAAATAAATGAAGCAAAACCTGACTGAACTACTAAGGGAATAAACAAATCTATAAAAACAGGGGGGAGATTTAAATATACCTCTCAGAAGTTGAGAGAACAAGCAGACAAAAATCAGTAAGGATATAGAAAATTTGAACAATATGTGTTAACAAACCTAACCTAATTAACATATTTAGGACACTGCACCCAGCAACTGCAAATTACACATTCGTTTCAAACACACTCAGAACACTTAAAAAAATTAGCCATATGCTGAGCCAGAAAGCAAGTCTCAACATATTTCAAAAGATAGAAATCAAGCTGAGCATCTTTAACCACAATGCAATTAAGCCAGGTATCAATAACAAAAAGATTACTAGAAGTATCTGTATGTTCAGAAATTAAGAACTACACTATCTAAATAACTAATGAGGAAATCACAATGAAAATTAGAGTACAGTTTAAATAATAGTAAAAATACTACATATTGAAACTTGGATTCAACTAAATTACTGTTGTATTTGAAAAGAAGCTGAAAATCAATGAATTCTCAATCATGTTATACAATTGCAATTTTTCCCCTCAAAAGTCCTCCCTCTGTCTAATCCCCTGAGCCAGACCCTAGGCCCGCTGAATGGGTTAACCTCTCTCCAGGGCTGGATCCACCATTTCCTGAATCCCACTTCTTTTTCTTTCTTAGCTTAGGCCTTCATTTAGATGTAGTGCATTCTCAAACAATTTTCTGAGGAAACATGCATGGGAGATAATATTCCCCAGTTCTTACAAGTGTAAAAGTAATTCTACCCTCATATTTGACTATTAACTTCTCTGGGTATAGGACTTCAGGTTAAAATTTTTTCCTCTCAGAACATTTCCTGAAGACATTTCTCGATGAACTACCAACCTCCAATGTTGCTGATGAGAATGTTAATGCCAGGCTGCTTCTTATTACCTTGTATGCATTCTGTTTTTGTTTGTTGGTTTTCTCTTCAGAAGCTTTTAGGAGCATCCTTGAGTTTTGAGTTTCACAATGATATATCAAGATTTGGGTCATTTTGCATTGATTGTCTTGGAAATATGATGGACTATTTCAATGTGGAGACTTTGCTCTTTGACTCTAGGAATTTGCTTCTATTATTTCTTTGACAATTTTCTCACCCCAATTTTATCCGCTTTCCTTTTGTAGGACTCATTATTAGTCAGATGTTGAACTTCCTCTATTGATCTGCCATGTACATCATTTAAGTTCTTTACAGATAATTCCCATTTTTTGTTTTTGTTGGTTTGTTCGTTTGCCTGAGTTGAGGGAATAAGTACATGCCTTGATGCTAGGCGTTCAGTGCGGGGAGTGAGGGAGAGGTCGTCTGTTCCATACATAGTTTCAATTACTTCCTCTCTGTAGCCCCACATACCACCACCCTACCCCCAATTATACATGATGTCCTTGTTCCAGTGCCTGTTGGTATCTAAGTTTTCTTTTTCATTGTAGTCCCTCCTTTCCTCTACGTCACCAGGTACCACTCTTTCACCTATTTTCTACCTTCCTAAAAGTTTTGAAATCGTTCATTCTCTTCACTGTATAGAGATTACAAATTTTTTGAGATTTTACTAATAATTTAAGGGGTCTTGAGGGAGAGAAGATAAATCTATGTACTCAGTCTCCTATCTTCACTTGGAAGCTCAGCTTTCCTTACCTGTCTACTACTATAAGGCAGTAAACAAAGAGTTACCATATGATTTTTCATCTCTAATTTTAGTGACTAATACAAACATAGCTAACCATCATCCCTTAAATGTTTGTTGAATTGAATAGAATTGCCTAATGCATATTATGCATTAATATTATCACCCTAAGATAATTGCCAAGTCCTTAAGAAAACCTATAAAGATATGTCTAAAATAACCTGTCTCCAAACTAAAGTCAGGATAAAATTTCTCACAAATTCCAGTGCCTTGATGAGGACCACATAGGTGAATATTTTAAATCTGGACGATCCCTCAGAAATCTGGGACTCAGGGTTAACCTACTACTCTGTTGAATCTCCAGCATTTAATACCGTGTGTTCTACTTACAAGAAACCCTGTTAGTGCTGCTTTTTTTTCTTGATGATAAGTGAAGTTAGAAGAATTGTCACCTATCTCAATCCTGAGAATATCAGGCATTTTCCAAGTTGAAAGCAAGAACCACTTCTTCTCTCAGAGTGAATAACTGCTGAGTATTGTCCCAGATGTCACAGCTTTTATTTTGAGTTGGTAAAGCCTTGGGATTTTGATCAATGAATTAGGAGGTTTTCCCTTTAATCAATGATTTAGAATCTGCCTCATGGTTGATGAAAGAGTTTAATTCACAGAGGACTGATTTTCTAGGTATTTATAAGGAAGCAGTCATTCAACTCCCAGAAAGAATGATAGCTCATTTTTCTCCCTCTGGCTGAGCTGGTCAGTAACCTGGGAGAACCAGAGAGAAGCCCAGATTGAAAGGTCAGGCTGGCAGTGTGTACTTAACTCTGGGAGAATAGAGAATGTAAATCTTTGAATGTCCTGAGACACTAAAAGCCCAGTGGAAATACAAATAAAGTCATGTGGGTCCAAATTTGAATCTTCTGTCAGGGTCTCTCTGGTACCGATGTTCCATGGCAGAGTGGAAAAAGCAAGGGCTTTGGAGTTACACAGATTCATCTGACTCTTTTACTTTCCAACCTGGGATTTGGGGGAATTTCTCGACCCCTCTGAGCTTCACCGTCCTTATTTATAAGATTATTGGAGAAAATTAAATGAGAATGTGAATGTTAAAGAGCTTATCCAGTGGCCAGTACATAGCAGTTGCTCAAGAAATGCTAGTTCTACTTTTCCCATTATACCTCAGGAAAGAGAGCCATGGAGCCTCCCTGTGAAACTATCCCTTGATAGTTGACCTGCTCGTGGATCACCCCTCTGCTCAGGTGATGGGAACTGGTAACCCTTTAGGTAGATTTGATACTGCTTCTCCATTTTAAGGCACCCCTCCCACTCCTCTTCCTCATGTTCTTCTCCTTGTTTTCTCCTCCCTTCTTTTCCCCTTTCCATCCCCTTCCCCACTAAGTTTCATGTCATGTAATAAGAAAGGACATGGAAGGCAGGCACAGTGTGGAGTCAAGAGTGGGGAGTAAAATGGGAAGGAAGAGAAGAGAATGATGGCACCACCGCCTTTGTCCCAACAGGTTTTTTTTTCCCCTCTTACCTTAGGCTCTCTCATCTATGCCTTTTATTTCAATTTTCATTCTAGGTTGATGGTTTCTAATTCTCCATCTCCATCCCAGATATCTCTTCTCTAGAACTGCATATCTACTAGCAATTCAGTGCCTCCACTTCTGTGTCCATATGCTCTTCAAGATCAATACTTTTAAGCTTAACTCATCATTCTCCCACCTACCTGGTTTGCCTCACAACCCACTTATCCTCCAGGACAATCCATTTTAGTTTGTAGCACTGCTGTCCTCCCAACTGACCAAAGCAGAAGCCAAGGAAACATCCTTGATGTCTTCTCCATCAATTACTGCCTGCATCAGTCATCAGACTTGCCTAAGTTCACCTCATCTGGACCCCTATTATTCACATGTTAAGCCTCCTGTATCTGTTCCCAAATATCATGTTTTCCTCATGATTTCTGTCTCTTTGTATTTTTTTTTTTTTTTTTTTTTGCGGTATGCGGGCCTCTCACTGTTGTGGCCTCTCCCGTTGCGGAGCACAGGCTCCGGACGCGCAGGCCTAGCGGCCATGGCTCACGGGCTTAGTTGCTCCGCGGCATGTGGGATCCTCCCGGACCAGGGCACGAACCCGTGTCTCCTGCGTCGGCAGGCGGATTCTCAACCACTGCGCCACCAGGAAAGCCCTGTCTCTTTGTATTTTTGATTTGTGTATTAAGACATTTCTTTCACTTGCACTCCTAGGCATTAATATTGTTTACAGGGACTTCCCTGGTGGCGCAGTGGTTAAGAATCTGCCTGCCAATGCAGAGGACACATGTTCAATCCCTGGTCCGGGAAGATCCCACATGCCGCAGCGCAACTAAGTCCATGTGCCACAACTACTGAGCCTGCACTCTAGAGCCTGTGAGCCACAACTACTGAGCCTGCGTGCTGCAACTACTGAAGCCCATGTGCCTAGAGCCTGTGCTCTGCGACAAGAGAAGCCACTGCAATAAGAAGCCCGCACACTGCAACGAAGAGTAGCCCCCACTCACCACACCTAGAGAAAGCCCACGTGCAGCAACGAAGACCCAAAGCAGCCAAAAAAAATTTTTTTTAATATATTGTTTACAACAGTGATCATTACCTCCTTAACTTTTAAATTAAAAAATCAGAGCTATTGTTTGATCTTCTTTTTTTATCCTGGTTCCAGGAGATCTTTTTATTTTTTTAAGGTTGTATGACTCCCCTTAAGTACCTGTATTATTTTTTAAGTAAGATCAAATATCTCCTCTAGTAGTATTATTCCAAAAGAGTTACCTCTCTGAGCATTTTGCTTATTATTGCTCTCTGTGGCTGTTGAGAACCCCCTGGGTTCATTGCCTTTTCCTTTGTGAGCACTTGGCTTGTTCTGTCTTGAACAAGCTATCAAGAATGGCAATGAACTCAGAAGCACTGGAAAGCACAGCAGCCTCTGACCCAGTTGCCGGGTTGTCTCTCCCCTGCTGAAACCTCTGGATAAATATCTCCACAACCCATCTCCTAGGCAACAAAGACCACAGCTCTCAGAGATGGAGGAACCCAGTCCATGTTGCAGTTCTACCTCAGCTCCTTGAGAGCAGGTAGGCCAGCGGGTGCTCCTAGAACCACATGGGGCTGGCACTGACCTTCTATGGCAGTAGATCTCCATGGCTCAAGCTCCCTGTAATAGCTCTACTTTTTGCCTCATGGCTTTTCCCCATCTATCTCCAAGCTCCTCTCTTGCCCAGAAGGCTGAACACTACTCCCAGAACACTACACCTCCAGCTGGTAGTTGGGTTGGAACTAGGGCAGAAAGGCAATAGGACACTAGCTCTAGACACTATCTTCCCAGAATTCCCTCTTCCTCTCTCCCATCCATTGTCATGCACCTAGACCAGGTACCATCATCTCTTGCCTGATCTACTGCCTCTTAAATGTTTCTACTCCTGCCTTCTCCCCACAACACCTCATTAACTCTTTAACAAATAAACAAAATCTGTTCATCTTAATTTGCTTACTTTAAGTCTTTCAATGACTTCCCAGGGCTCTTACGATAAAGACCAAAACCTCTGACATAACCTACCAGGCTCTGTATAATCTGGCCTTTTTGGAAGCCCATCTAGTCCTAGGCAAGGGAAGCAGCTGTATGAAGTGGTCTCTTTTCTAGAAGGAGGAACAATGGCCCCAGAATCAGAGTACCTGTGTTCTGGTCTTATTTCCTTCATTAGCAAACTGAGTATCATTGACCAAACTGCTTCATCTCTCTGGGCTTCTGCTTCCTTATCTGAAAAATGGTGATAAAGTCTACCCTGCCTACTTCTCAGGGTTTTGTGAGCCTCTAATAAGAAAACATTTGTCAATGTAAGTTTTGTAAACAGCAAAGTAGTAAAAAAATGAGTTTTCCAAATAAATGGTGTGATTTGAGGGAAGCTATGAACTTAAAATACGACTTCTACCAGCTTGTCACTGATGCCTGTAACTTCCACCATGAGAGGGGCTCCCTTGGACTGGGGCAGTATGACTCCAGTAAGCCACTGTTAAAATGCACATGATACAGGAGAAGGACGGGAAAAGGATAAAGCATGGAGTCATTAGCATTCACTGCTATGGAGGAGTCTCAAGAAATTATTGTTCAGATTGGCTAAATCTCTGGGGCTAGGAGATGGGAGAGGTAAGGTTGTATGAGTGAGAGAAGTGGAGGGAAATGCCCTAGGGGATACCCAGAGAGGGAGACCCAGGTAATCACAGTATTGGCATTCCCTGGCCAGTGCCATGGCAGCAGGAAGGCCAGCATCCTTCATCCTTGAGCAGTGCTTGTCTTCCTCTTAATTTTATTTTAGGAGGCATTTCTTCCTTTTAGACAATTAACTTCCTCCTCATGGGGCAAAATACTTCATGTACGAAGGACAAAAATGAGAAAAAAACCATTCTACTCCCTGGCTTCCCCTCAACCAAGAATGCTATATAACATTTTACCCTCATATTTCATTTAATCTAAGATACCATCAATTATAAGATGCCATAATTTTACGTAATACTAAGAAAGATAAATTGTTTCCAGTTTAAACTATGACATGACATCGATTATTAAGACTTATCCCAATTTCAGAGATGATAAATGTGAAAAAAAATGTACATCTTAAAATCCATGAAGTATAACATCTATATATTGATTGGGTCAATATATCTAGTCTGCTGCCACTGTCTGACATAGTACTGTCTTTCTGCTAGAGTGGAGATTGCAATGTGAAATTTTCCATATACTCCAACTAGAAAAGAGTTAGTTGCTACCAAGGACTTTTTGATAATGATCTTGGTAATGGTAAAATTAACCTTCAGTTTCTCCTGGAGTACAGTGGGGGAAATTCTACATATTTAACAGATACAAAGGATTTTTTTTTTTTGCGGTATAGTAGATTTATAATATTATGTTAGTTTCAGGTGTACAGCATAGTGATTCAAAATTTTTATAGATTATACTCCATTTATAGTTATCATAAAATATTGGTTATATTTCCTGAGGTGTACAATATATCCATATAGCTTATTTATTTTATACATAGTAGTTTATACCTCTTAATCCCCTAACCCTATCTTCCCCTCCACCTTCCCTCTCCCCACTGGTAACCACTAGTTTGTTCTCTGTATCTGTGAGTCTGTGGGGTTTTTTCCATTATATTCACCAGTTTGTTTTATTTTTTAGATTCCACACATAAGTGATAACATTCAGTATTTGTCTTTCTTTGTCTGACTTATTTCACTAGCATAATACCCTCCAATTCCATCAAAGGATTTTTTTTTTTTAAGGAGACAAATGGTTTTATTCCCAACCACAAGAAACAAATTTAGTTCTGACCACTAGTTCTCGAACTGAGGCTCAGAGCCCAACTGTAGGCCCAAAGGGCCCTCCCAGGATCCCTGAGAGCAACAGGCATCCCAGACCCCATATGAAATCTTTCAAAGGACCCACTTCAGCCAACAGACCCTAGAGACCTCCTCACCAGTCACCCTGAGAGAGGAATTCCCTCATTCCAAGGGACCCCATATACCGCAGGGACATTCAGTTCATTTAGTCTTCATTAAATAATGACTATAAGCGCAAGCACCAGGTAATATTGTTAGAGGGAAAAAGGAAGTTGACCACCCAGTCCCTGGCCTACTCTTCATGGAAATCCCAAAATAGATAATAGATTCTTAGCACATGGTGAAGTCAGGGTATTCCCTAGAAAAAGCCAATGAAATCCCCATTGTCAACATGAGGAAGGGGTGGGAATGCATCATTACTTTAGTGAGTTCACCCACAATCTAGGTTCTGTCCCTGGACCTCCCAGGGCCAGAAACATGACTTGTCAGTACAGTGAGAGTAGATTCATCTCTCGGGATCAGACTCACATTAAACAGGACTGATATATAAAATCAGAATGTAAGTTAGTTCACTTACATGAAGAATTATATCTGCTCCATGGACTTGAATACCCGAGTCCCCATGACCTGTCAATAGGCTTATGTGAGAAACCAATCCACAGATGGAGTTATTTGGTGATCCTGGAAGCAGAATAAGAGGAAGATAGTAGATGGACCAAATGTGCAAGGGCAGCAGGTCAAGGTTGCCTCTGGGGCACCTACCTCCACAGCAGGGTCTCACCCATGTGACTGGATATGCAATAAACTCATTGGCTGCAGCCCTTTCTTGTATCTCCACATTAGACACAGCTTTGCTTAAAGGGATCAGAATAAGCTAAATCCTACAGCTTAGGCACCTCTCTCTGGATGCTACTTTGATGGACACGGTTCTAAGATTTGCTTTTATTACTATTCTGAGGCTAACCAGCCCCTTCTTTATTTAGATATAGTAATTCTTTCCATCAGGTCTTATTCTGACCTGAGAGCCATGCTGTCTCCCTAAATCACATTCATTTCACTGTTCATTCAACAGTAAGTAACTGAGCAACTACTATATGCCAGCATTCAAGGCACTATGGTAAGTACTGGGGCCGAAGAGTGGGCAAGTGTGATAAGTGTTACAATAGAGGAAGTACAGACAGATTAGGAACACACAGGAGAGAATCTGGCATAGATTCTGGGATGGAGAGTTGTACCAGAAAACTGATTGGAGAGTTACCTAGAGAGGGTCGAAGAACCTATAAGGAAGAGAGAAAGGCATAAAAAGAGAAGCTGGCCAGCAATACAGTTGCAGGTGAGGCCTCAGTTTGTCCTCCAGGGAGCTCCAAAATTGAATAGCCCTTCAGAGAGCTCCTAAGTAACTCTCCTTTATCCAAATTTATTTTCCATCCCCCTTGACCCAGCACCTCAAGATTCAGTCCTAAGTGTAGTCTTCAAGCTCCTGCTGGTACATGTTAGTCAGATTCTGTGGCCACTTCAGCAGATGGTCCCTCTCCTCCTTAGCAAGCCCAGCTTATCCTCAGTCACATTGTGCAGGGATTTAGCCCATGTGGTTGGTCTAATTGCCAGGAGAGGAGACGGAGGTAGATCCTGAGAGAAACAAGCATCATCTTGTAAGACACCTGCCTCAATGGAACCCTCCACACGATCTTCAGAATCTGCCACCAGTGGGGAGTAGAACACTTCTATTGTTCCAATGCCTCCAGGAAGATCTGTAAATTCAAGGTTCTCAACTGCATCTACTCAGATATCCCGGTCTCATGTCGTAGGGCCCCATTTCTTCTATATTAGGACCATGACTTTGACATAGGAGACTTGCTAGGGCCAGATTCGACTTTCTCTGCAGATCTGTTCCTCCTACAATTGAGTTCTGAGCCTGATTCTCTGCACTTCCCAGCCCTACTGCAGAGATTAGGATTTCCTTAAATGCTGCCAAGGAGGCTTTGGCTTTCACATTTTGTCTAGAACTGATGATTAGTTTTACTCTGAGCCTGTCATCATCCCTCTTCAATGAATCAATGACATTCAGCAACTGCCACCAATTCCATGATCCTCTTAGATACTATTTCCCTCAAACCTCTCCAGTGCCTAAGATATTACACGAGCCAGTGCATCCCCTTCCACTGGTGTCCTAGCCCAGTCCTAAAAATTGCACTGCTATGTACATCAGAGGCTATCCTGACTCCACCTATCACCAGTTTTGGGGTTCTCATTGCCAGATGACCGGTGAGAGGGATCTCCAAGATTGCATTTTAACATCTTCTTCCTAGGGCCACTCCTGACACCAACTGTCTTAGCTTGCATTTCTTGGAAACAGACTAAGATGGACAATTGTGTACAGAAAGCTGACTGGAGGGTTCTCTCAGGAGATACACCTGTGAGAAAGTGAGGAAGGCAGGATTGGGAGAAGCTGGCCTGCAATGAGGCTGCAAACAAGGCTCCAGTCAGTCTTATGAGGAACTCTGGTGCTGAGATGACCTTGCAGAATGGACCCCAACTGAGGCAAGGGGGCTGAGTCATGGTATCCCCGAATCAGCTGGTCATTGGCTATGGCCACCCCATGGGGAGGGGCGGGACCTTGCAGAGGAGGAAGTTCCCTGTGGCCCAGGTCAAATCTCAGTGAGAGCTCCAGGAGTTGCTGATGTTTCCAGCTGATGGGGATGTGTGTGCTGACCCTGAAAAGGGGGTCTCTGCTGAGCCCCACTGTCCACCACACAGGGATATGGGGCCCAATCAAGAGAAGGGGTGAGAAAGTCAAAGGGAAGGGGATGGAGGAAGGAGGAGAGGAAGGGTCTCAGGAAGAGTGGGGAACATGTCCCAGATAGGGACAATGAATGGAACGATGTCTGATGAGGCTGGAGTGGGGAGTAGTGCTGGGGGGAAGGGTGGCAGATGAGGCTGGAGAGGAAGGCAGTGGACTACTTTGTCCTATGGGGGTGGGGTGGAGGAGGCATGGTGTGCACGATGCATAACACACGCATTCTACTGTTTAACCTTTCAGAGAGCATTCTTGTTTCTCTCATTTTTAAGTTTTTATGAAAGTGATTCACTATGTCCCCAAGTGTTGACCCAAGAGTCACTTTGAGGAACTAAAACTTATGGACAAAAAAACAAGAAGCATTTAACACCTAGCAGTCTAGGGATGCCTGGGATGGATGGAATGCCCCAGGAACATGCCATGTACCTTCTGCTCTATGCTGTTTTCTGTAGGAGAGACTGCAATTATTTCCCTGCCTTGGTGCATCCAGTTATAGCTGATGCCAGAAAAATCAAGGAGGGAATTTACCCCAGTTCACCTGGAACCACAAGGGGGCAGAAATAAGCATGCTACATGAAGAAAATAGAGGACTAATGAGGCTGCCAACCAAGAGAAAGGGTGATGTGAAAGAAGGAGCTGGACAGGAAGATGAGAGGGCATCAACTCAAGGGTTAGCTCTGTGGGACTTTGGGAAAATCCCTGTGTACCTTTCAGGGCTCTAGAGAGTAGGACTAGATTCATTCCTCTGAGTTCAACAGCACTTTGATTCTGTATTTCTTTTTTCTTTTTCTTTTTTTTTCTTTTTTTTTTTTTTTTGCGGTACGCAGGCCTCTCACTGCTGTGGCCTCTCCCGTTGTGGAGCACAGGCTCCAGACAAGCAGGCTCAGCGACCATGGCTCACGGGCCCAGCCGTTCCGCGGCATGTGGGATCCTCCCGGACCGGGGCACGAACCCACATCCCCTACATCGGCAGGCAGACTCTCAACCACTGCGCCACCAGGGAAGACCTGATTCTGTATTTCTTAATAAATATCTTATAATACACTTAATGAAAGCAAGACATCACCCTTTGATGACTAAATCCATCCTGAGTCTACCTTTCTTTTGGGCAAGGTTTGTTGCAGTAGAAAGAGAAAGCCAGTTGGGGCTGGTGAGAGTTTCTTCCTCTATAGACAAAGTGATCAGTGAACCAGAAAGACATGTAACCCTCCAGTCTAAGGTCCCTTTCTGAGTGGTACACTGACTTTCCACTGGAGCACCCCACCCCTCAGAAGGAGAGTTCAACCATCCTCACCTTCAACTCTTACCTAGCAATTAGCAGGCAAACTGCCCTTCCTAATCCCACCTGACTTCTTCCCTGGTGCTTTCTCCATGCTGTCCTCCCTTCCTCCCTGCCTTGCAGTGCATGTAACTTGATTCACAAAAATACTGTATTCTTGGGGCTTCCCTAGTGGTGCAGTGGTTAAGAATCCGCCTGCCAATGCAGGGGACACGGGTTCGAGCCCTGGTCCGGGAAGATCCCACATGCCGCAGAGCAACTAAGCCCGTGAGCCACAACTACTGAGCCTGTGCTCTAGAGCAACAAGGGAAGCCACCGCAATGAGAGGCCCACACACGGTAACAAGGAGTGGCCCCCTCTCTCTGCAACTAGAGAAAGCCTGTGCACAGCGACAAAGACTCAATGCAGCCAAAAATAAATAAATTAAATTAAATTTAAAAAACAATACTGCATTCTCAGCCCAGGCAAACATGTAGCAGGATTTTATCTAAGCAATGGGTAGAAAGACAAATACTACATTACAGAGTTAACTTTCTAAAGCAAAGATCAATCTATTATTCATAACTAAGAAGAAATCTATTCATTCCCTGTCCTCAAATAGAGCAAATCTATGCCTTAAACAGGTTTGTTCTCTTAACAGTTGTTAGTTTAAGATTGGTTTACTGCACTAGGCACCAATGCACATTAGTGGATTACACACTTTATTTATTTAACCAATGTATTTCATTAATGGGTTCACCTAACGACATATGAAAACATAACTTATCTGCTTAGCAGGCGTGCACCTGCATCACATATTCATTATCAGCAGTAAATTTGCTTTACAAGATGCCAGCTGCCTCCCGCAGTGACCACGTAATTCTGGACCATCAGGAGTGACAGCAGCTGGCAGTGTCTTTTGGTCAAGCCACCCAAGGGGCTCCCAAATGGAGGATGCTCCCTAAGGTGTTAGTAAGCATCCTTCCACCTGTCAACAAGCACGTGATGGGCATCTGCTCTGTGCCCAGACTGTGCGCAAGTGGGAGATACAGAGGGAGGCAGTGGAAAGAGCATGGTTCCTGGAATCCCCAAATCTAGTCCCAGTCCCATTGTTGTCTCTCTTTATTTTTTTAAAATAAATTTATTTTTTATTTATTTTTGACTGCATTGGGTCTTCACTGTTGCACACGGGCTTTCTCTAGTTGTGGTGAGCGGGAGCTACTCTTCGTTGGGGTGTGTGAGATTCTCATTGCTGTGGCTTCTCCTGTTGTGGAGCATGGGCTCTAGGCACACGGGCTCAGTAGTCGTGGTTCATGGGCTCTAGAGGGCAGGTCCAGTAGTTGTGGCGCACGGGCTTAGTTGCTCCATGGCATGTGAGATCTTCCCGGACCAGGGGTCGAACCCATGTCCCCTACATTGGTAGGTGGATTCTTAACCACTGAGCCACCAGGGAAGCCCCCATTGTTGTCTCTTGCAAGCTGTATGAAAACTCCTCATCTCTATAAGCTTTAGTCTCCTCACCTGAAGAATGAAGCTACCTATAGCACTGTCATGAGGCTCATGACCATAGTGAAGTGAGGTGCTGGGGGAAACTGAAAATCATCCTCAGAGAGGCGTCATTCTGGCTATGGCTCTTGTTGTTAGACATAAAACAACTTCTGCTCTTTCAGTTTTCTATTCTCAATTATAGCATAAGAAAGAGTGGAGATTGCTTATTCATCTCACATCTTCAGTGACTGGCACACCTCTTAATATTTATTTATTTATTTATTTGTTTAGCTGCACCAGGTCTTAGTTGTGGCATGCAGGCTCTTAATTGCAGTATGCAGGATCTAGTTCCCTGACCAGGGATCAAACCTGGGCCCCCTACATTGGGAGCATGGAGTCTTAACCACAGGACCACCAGGGAAGTCCCATGCCTGGCACCCCTCTGACCCTCCATAATTGTCAGGTAAATGAGTCTCTTCATTATGGGTTATCTATCATTTGTTTTATTTCTAATTATTAAATAAGTTTTAAATAAAATAATTATAATAATTAATACAAATGACAATTGTTAATACAAGGACCATCATTTGACACAATTAAAGACAAATAAGATATTATAATGTACATACATGCATTCATTCAATAAATACATGTCAAAGTCCATGTCAAGTGCTAAGCTCTGTTGTAGGTGCTGGGGAAAAAATAAGAACAAGACACACAAGGTTCCTGTCCTAAGAGTAAGGTTGTTATAGAAGGGGAAGACAAACAAGAAATAAATACATAAATATCAAGATAATTGCAAAGAGTTGTAATGGCAGGAAGGCATGGCTATGTTAGAGTGAATTCTCAGAGGAGATGATATTTGGACTGGACTGGAATTGTAAAAGGGAGCTTAGCCCCTGAAGTTCTGAGATCAATTTTCTAGGCAGAAGGAACAAGTGCAAACAGCCGTAGATGGAAGTGGATAGTTACTTTCAAGATACAAACAATAACCCAGTGGGGCTGGAGTGAAGTGGAAGAGAGAAAGAATGGTACTCAGTGGCACCAGAATCTGTACTGTGTTGAGCTATAGCCAGGATTTGGGATATTAATTTAAGTGGAGGGGAAAGTGAGCAGAAGTTTATAAGTAGAGAAGACATGATCTACTTTACATTTTTAGAATTTCAGTCTGGCTATTCTACAGAGAAAGATTTGTAGCAGAGAAGAGGCTGTATCAGTGAACCAGAGTCTTAGTTTGGGTTCCCCCATAAGCAAACCCTGAGACAAGGATTCAAGTGTAATTTATTTATTTAGGAGATGCAGGGAACTCCTTGGAAGGAGTGTGGGGAAGGAATACGAAGAAGGGAAGGCAAGCAACAAAGGGTGTGTTATTAAGCAAGTTACCATAGTAAGCAACTGGAGCTTAATCCTGCAGAGAAACTTGGGGAAATGCTTCAAAACACACCTGAGAATAGTCCCACCTGAAAGGTGAGGGAGCTGGGGTATTTCTGCACCGATTCCCAAATTGAGGTTGCTATTAGGGGGTAGCAGTTGTTACCACCCCAGCACTTCCTGCCCACAGCAGGTGAGCAGAATGACCTTTCCAGATTGGAGAAAGGCAGCCCCCAGGCACTGAGATGCAAAGTCTTAAGAATATGAGTGAGCACTGACATCAGCTAGTACCTGAGGTAAGATATTATGATGGCTTGAAATAGGAGATAGTGGTGGAGAAGAGGATGGACTTGAAGCCAAGCTAACAAGCCTTACTGGGATAAATGTGGGGAGTAGTGGAAAGAGAAGAAATCAAGGATGGTTCCTGGACTGGGGACCTAAGCAACTGACTGGATAGTGGGACCACTTTATGAAATGGGAATGATTGGAAGAGGCATCAGCTTTAAGGAAAAAGAATCAAGAGATTTGTTTTGACATGACTATTAGTCCTCAGAGTAGAGCTGCCAAGTAGACCATTGGATACGGAAGTTGAGCTCATGGAAAATGTCCTTGCACTCAGCCTCCCACCCCAACTCCAATCAGAATAGCATAGCTAATACCAATTTATACCCATTTACTAGGTTGGTTTCCTTGAAAAATTTCATCTAAACTCATGATTCTGCCGCTTAGAAGTATTTGCCAAACACCTACTAGTGAAAATAGGTTGACTGCCGGAATTTAAGATCCAATACTTCCTGAATAGCGATTATGAGCCAGGCCTTGTACTAGATTACATCACATACATTATTGCATTTAAGCCTCCAGTAACCCAAGATATAGATTTTATTCTTGCCATTTTATAGCTGGAAAAACTGACTCAGAAAGGTGAGGTGATTTATCCAATGTTACACAGCTAAGGGCTCCCAGGTTCCAGATCCACACCCATTCCTTGGCTCCATGTTACCTGGCTCAGTAATCAAGAGCAGAACTTGCACGCCAGCTTGGGTCCCAGAGTTTGGTTGCTGAAGGATTTCAACATCACTTGTTAGTCATTTGTTAGACACCCCACCCAGAAGGAACAGAAAGGAAGGACCCAATGACCATTTCCCAGGTAGTGTCTGAAGAACAGTCTCAACCAAATAAAATTCCCATGATCACCAACTTGAGGAAAGACTACATAGCACATCATTCTCTTAGAGGGTCAGGGTACATGTCAGAATGTCAACAACATTGATAACACTGTAGTTGGATGAAACAAAACAAAACCTGCTTTTGTTCAATCTAGCATTTCCCAAATCTGCTCTGCCACTGGACCCTGATTTTATGAGCCTTATTACCATCCCCAGGAGGAATGTTCTGAGGAACATGTTTGAAAATCCTACACATGGCTAAGTCAGCACACCTTAGATTTCATCTTGTCTCAGCCATCTCAACCCCACAGATTGCTCCGTTTCTTTGAACATCTTGCTTAAACTCTTTGACACTCAGCATCCCCCACTCTTACGATGGTATTCACAACTCTTCCATTTGACAAATGTTTGTTGAACTTGTGCCGGGCCCAGTGCTAGGACTGGCAAGTCCACAGTGAATGAGTCGGCTCCTGATGGCTTGTCTCTTGGTACAAGCCTCAGAGGAGGAGGCTGCCTGTTGTCTCTACATGATCTCCAGAGCTTTCTCTTTTCTAAGAATCCACTCGAGGTTTTTACCAAAGCAGACGAGACAAGTGATCATTATCTACAATGAATCTTAAGAAAGCTAAGAAGTAGCCCTGTAGGGCTAGCTACACAATTGGTAGGGCCAGTGCAAAGGGCCCTTTACTCTAAAAGCAGGGGGGAGTGCAGCTAAAGGTACTAAAACATAAAGCTGTTTCCTTCAAAACTGCTGTTACTTACAAACCATCATAGGTATGATGGTGATACGTGAATCACAACATAAATTTTAAAATTGCAAAAATATAATATTTTGATATCATAATTTTACATAACAAAATAAATAATAATACATTATTAATGTGGTATCTTGATTGACTATGAGATTCTTCTGGCTGGCTTTTCTGGATATTCGTTTATTGGGTTCTCAAAATTTATACTTTTAGCAAATTCACTTTCAGTTGATGTAATTGAAAGCATCTCTCTTGGCAAATGCAAGATCACAAATAATTTTTGGTAATTTTTTATCTTCAGAACGATCTTTCTGTTGATGCAGTTGTTACTGGAACTGTTAAGAGAATTGTATAGATTGTGACAACACTGGGATAAATTTCTGATAAATTATTTTGAAATATAAATTTTAGTGCATCTAGAGCTGATGATTCTTGCAAAACAATTTTTCTAAAAAGATTTAACTCTTCAAACAATTCAGTTTTGTGTAAGTCTGAATTTAATTTTAAGTATAAATTCATGCAATGACATCTTAATGTTTCCTCCAACATTTCCTGTAACATGTGGAGGATGTACAAGAAAGCAAAAGTGGCATCATGATTTGTATATCATTTGAAACATCTGTGTATGCATTATATGGTTGTATTTTCAATTACAAAGCAAAATTACTTTTTAAATTGTCTTGATTGATAATTGGTTCATCCAAAGCATCATATGGGGACTTCCCTTGTGGTCCAGAAGTTAAGACTCACGCTCCCAATGCAGGGGGCCCAGGTTCAATCCCCGGTCAGGGAACTAGATCTCACATGAGGCAATTAAAGATCCCATACACGGCAACGAAGATCCTGCATGCTGCAACTAAGACCCAGTGCAGATAAACAAACAAACAAATAAATAAATAAAAATTTTTTAAAAATCATATGAAAATGGTGTTCTTTTCTATTGAATGTGATGATCTTTAAATTTGATTTCTCTTTCTAGGCGTGTTTACTTTGCTATATTGCAGCAGTTTCCAAACCCAAAGATTCTAAACTCTTTGAAGGGGGAGGGAGGGACAAATTAGGAAGCTGGGATTAACATATACACATTACTATATATAAAATAGATAACCAACAAGGACCAGCTGTATAGCACAGGGAACTATACTCAATATTTTGTAATAATCTATAACGGAAAAGAATCTGAAAAAGTATATGTGTGTGTGTGTGTGTGTGTGTGTGTGTGTGTGTGTGTGTATAACTGAATCACTGTGCTATACACTTGAAAATAACAAGACATTGTAAATCAACTATACTTCAATAAAAATATTTTTTAAAAACACTACAAAAAAAGGATATTAGGAAATGATTAGGTGAATTATTCTCTATGCCTCTCTTTTCTTGCTCTATGCTTCTAATACAGCCAGCTAATCAATATACAAGTGAGCACCACCTACATGCAATGTGACTTCAAGAATGCACAGTATAGCAAATACAGGCAGCAATATTGTATTATAATCAAAGAGACTAGATCTTAATTATTCCAGTCATTAAAAAGAAATGATGGGGCTTCCCTGGTGGCGCAGTGGTTGAGAGTCCGCCTGCCGTTGCAGGGGACACGGGTTCGTGCCCCGGTCCGGGAAGATCCCACATGCCGCGGAGCGGCTGGGCCTGTGAGCCATGGCCGCTGAGCCTGCGCGTCCGGAGCCTGTGCTTCGCAACGGGAGAGGCCACAACAGTGAGAGGCCCGCGTACCACCAAAAAAAAAAAAAAAAAAAAAAAAGAAATGATGATATGTGACATGATAGAGGTGCTAACTATCGTCACAATGGCAATCATCCTACAGTATATAAGTGTATCAAATCAACATGTTGTACACCTTAAATTTACACAGTGTTATATGTCAAATATATTTCAATTAAAAAGAACACTTGTAATATAGACTTTAAAGAATTATAATAACTCTCATGTATGCTTTATTACAAAGTCCATGTGTATACTTATATTTTGTAATAATTTTCTGACAAATTTAACTCTCTATTCCTCTAGTTCCTGTCCTAGTGCTCAGGCTGGAGTTAATATCTGTCCACGTGAAACAAGGACAGACTCCAGGATGGACAGGCAAGCCAGCCTCCCACCATAGATGCCAGCACTGGCCACAGTACAGCTCCTCCTCTCTCCCATGGCCACATCACTACCTCTGCTGCTGCTGTCACCATCATTACCAATCTGGCCCTGGGGCTGTGCCCTGCAGCACCCTAGACACCCCAGGCATGCATACAGGATTGTCAGGCCAACTCCTCAGCATGCATGTTACCTGCCGTGTTTAGAGGCCTGGCCTATAACTTACACACATGCTGCCTAGAATATCTCCTCTGCTTGCATGCATGCTCCATCGGGGTTTCTTACAATACACAAGTTCAAAGAAAAGATTATAAGAATTTCAAGACAGTGACAGCAGAGGACAAACCAAGATCCCCGCCTCCTCTGAGAGTAGAGCCCTGTGTAACTGCACAGGTCTCACACCCATAAAGCCAGCCCTGCCTGAGAGGCATCACCACTAACACTATTCTCTCTCTTTTTTTTTTTAATATTTAGTTAGTTAGTTGTTTGGTGTTTTAGTTGTGGCCTCAGGGCTCCTTAGTTGTGGCACATGGGCTCCTTAGTTGTGGCATGTGAACTCTTAGTTGCTGCATGCATGTGGGATCTAGTTCCCTGACCAGGGATCAAACCCAGGCCCCCTGCATTGGGAGCACAGAGTTTTATCCACTGTGCTACCAGGAAAGTCCCAACACTATTCTTAGGCTTTCCAGAAACCCTAGGACATCATTCAGCATCACTTTTGCAGCCCTACCTTGTGAGTCTGCCTTGAAGCACTGCATTGAGACAAATAGCCTGGTCCAGGGGTCTTCCATCAGATCCTTCCCTGGTCCGCATCAAACCAAGGTGTTTACCCTACTGGATTCTTTGAGGCCAAACCTTAGCCCATCTTCCTTTGACTTTTCAATTCATCCCTTGCCCAGTAAAACACTGTCTTTATTTTTGAAATCCTCCACTGACAGGTCCATCTGATCCTGACATTTCATGTTTCCTGCAGATTTTTCTCACTTGGCTTTGCTGGGTTCCAACTTGATTTTTCCAATGGCAATAAGACTGGGTTTTAAAATAAACTAAAGGAATTGTAATTGTGATAAGAAGTAGCCCAGGAGCAGTGACTAATGGAGGTGACTGTGGATTAAGTGACTACACAGTCAGTGGGCCGAGTAGCTATTATGAGATAAATCTCAGCTCAGATCAAGAGAATAGCACCCCACCTCCCTGGTCCTTTTCCAACAGCTCTCTGTGGTCTCCATTTCTCCTGAAGTGTTGAATTCTAAATAAGAAGAGCCATCAACTTTCTCCTCACCGAGACAACCCCTTGAAGGTCCTATGAAAGGATGGGAACTAACAGTCCTAAGTACCCACTGTACACCAAGCACGATGCTGGGCACTTTATAAAATCTCATTTACTCTTCATGACCATCCTGAAATCGTCTGACCTCCCTCCCAGAAAGACAGAGACCCGCACATTCAGGATGCCCAGCTGACAGTCCTCTGGTGGCCTTGCTGACTGTGTCCAAGAAGCCTCACTAGAATCTGGGCCTGATATGGTATTCTATGAGGATGTCTGGCCTGAACCAAATGACAGGCTGAGGCAAGGTCACCAAATCTCACTCTACTAGCCAAGAAAATGGAGATATACAGTCATGGGGGTGAGTGGCCCAGGAGATCCTCTACATGAGAACATCTGAAGAGGATGGCAAGGAGTCAACATATGGAGGGCTCCCTAAACTGGAGGTTAGGGCTAGATTTATGTGGTAGCCACAGCTGCTGATGTGGGCAGGCTGGCACAAGTTTAGGGAGCTGAGGCTTTTGTCACCACTTTATAGTTAAGGAAATGAAGACTCATAAAGATGAAGTAGCCTGCCCAAGATCATATCAAATGAACTTAAATTCCAACATGAACCTGGTACATAAAGCTTCCATCATTAAGTGGTTGTGACAATGAAGTAAAGGTTTGGTTTTGTTAGCTCCCATTCCCACCCTGACACACACACACACACACACACACACACACACACACACACACACAAACCCATCAGCTGAAGTATCTGAGAACATAATTCTCTACCTTGGTCTTAGCAAAGGGCTTCATTCAACCAAGGTAACCCAGCCAGCCTAGGATCCCTGACACGGAGTTAAGAAAAAAAATATGAGTCCAATTACCCAATTTGCAAACTGAATAAATAAAAATAGGCCAAGTGTGTTTCTCTGGATGCCAACAACCCTTGTCAGCCTGACTCTTGCAAATCATTTTTCAGACTACTGTATCTGCTATGAACTGAAACTCTATTTTGAAACAAAATGCTACTTTGAAACAAAACTGAGCAGTGATTCCTTTGTTGCCTTGTTTATCATTCTCTAGAAACAGTAACTACTGTTAATTTAACAGGCAGAGGCCCTTCAGACAAGTAGGAACTAGGAACAAACAGGTTTCACCAAGAATGAAAAGTAACTCAGTTAACATTTCAAAAGGAAGTTATCCATTCCCTATTTATGGAGGACCTTCAGTGTCCCAGGAAGTGATTGAAGGATGTGGACAGTGAAGGAGGCAGACAAGTAAATGGAAGTAACAGTGAGATTGGTACAGTATTAAAGGATGACATTTCCTGGGGGGAACACTTCTCCAGCTCCTGTTGTTTCTTTCCACGTGTAGCTGTGATACAACTACACATGTAGTTGTGTAGTGGCCGTCTCCCACCTCTCACTGCAGCTCCACAGAGAATGTGGCTTAATCTGGTTGGTGAATTTGCGAGGAATAAACTGGACACTCTCATCTCATCTACTCTTTTTTTCTCTGTTGAGGGGAAGTCACCTACAGAGAACATGAGTTCTGCTCTTCTCTCCAGGAAGCCTGTGCTCGTTCATACCGCCTGTGGCTGAGTGGATATGTCTGTCTGGTTAAGGAGATAAGTTGGTTCTCTCACTCAGCTGAATTCTCCAAATTAGCCTTTACCAGTAGTAAATGTGATATTTTAGTTCTTGTCTGCTTACTCTTTTGTCTTTATCTCAATTTGTTCGGAATGCTGGTGGGGAAGAAAGGCACTAGTCATGGAGCCTTCTCAGATACCTTAGCTCCATCCGTCCCTTTACTCATTTTGTGAATGGGCCTTCAACCTGCTTCCCCCTGAACATTGTTCAAACCACTCATCATTGCCCACTTTATCTGTCTCATCCACCAACCTAGTCCCCCATCACAAAAACAGATATGATGATTACCTCGACTCATCTTGCCTTGTTTTAAATGAACTCAAGCCAGTTTCAAAGGGACACCCTTTCCTCTGCTAAATCTACTTCTATTTCATGATATCTGGGACTTTGCCGGGTATCAATGTCAAGCCATGGGAGCTGAAGTTTTTCCCTTTAGAGAAGCAGACACTTGTGTGGCCCCCTCATTCTCCACGATTCTTCAGAATTCAGGGCAGCATCTCTGTGGCCACATCTGCAATTTCTTCCAGCTCCCTTGGAAATAACTCCTCTGAGTTTGAACTCATTTAGAGCTGCTTTGTACTATTGCTTCACCTATCTTAGATTTCAATTGCCTCTTAATCATGTTTGTTCTACCCTTTCCAGTTGTAAGGTCATTCTGCTTGATAGAGAAGACAGAAGCAAATTAGGGTTGTGTTCTCTGTCATCTGTTAACATGATCCCACCTACCCCAAGCCATAGGCCTATCATTCAGCCCTTATTTTAGCATCTTGCTTCAAAGGTAACTTCTTTCTTTTTTTGGTCAGTAACAATTTTTTCAAGCTGCATTTCATCCTGGGCTTTACCAATTCTAATACTATTCTTGTACATCTGTGCCTCTCTTGTGCTTTCCTGGTTGTTTGGAGATCTTTCCGTCTTTATGCAAGGCTTTTAAATATCTGAGCTCATCTGGGACCCCCCTGTGTGGTTACTTAGCTCTCCTAGGCAGCTTGTCCTGCTTCCTCCACCCCACACTTACGCCCCCTCATCCAGGTTCTTTACATTGATACATTCTCAGAGATCTTTCTGCCATATTGCTTTGTGTTAAAATCTTGGCGTTTCTTTATGTGTTCTCTATATCCTACACACATCACTAGATCCATATATAAAGTCTTAAGTCTTATTTTTGCCACACTTTGCTCTTCCTCCCTCTTCAGAATAGCTGGACAATTCCACTATTCTTCTTTCAATGTCAGAACGCTGGTTCTCCACAGCTAACAACTGATAGTCTGGCATTTTTCTCCTTATTCCTGAATTCCAATGAGAGAGTGGCAGGGACATATACATACTACCAAATGTAAATTAGATAGCTAGTGGGAAGCTGCAGCATAGCACAGGGAGTTCACCTCTGTGCTTTGTGACCACCTAGAGGGGTGGGATAGGGAGGGTGGGAGGGAGGGTGACAAAAGAGGGAAGAGTTATGGGAACATATGTATATGTATAACTGATTCACTTTGTTGTAAAGGAGAAACTAACACACTATTGTAAAACAGTTATACTCAAATAAAGATGTTAAATAAATAAATAAATAAAAAATAAAGCCACTTCGGCCAGGTGAACAATTCTCTTGCTAAACTCTTTCTTCCCCACCTCCCTGCAGGCATTCTCGGAAGCTGAGTAAGTGGTAAGCAACTGGGATGCTCAGGGCACACACAATGGGTCAAGTATTCACGTGGGTAACACTTGCAAAGTCCCTTCACCTCTCCGAAGACATCAGCTTTATCCTCTGTAATGTACAACTACCTACTTCCTACCTCCTGTCACTTTGTGACAATTAAATCAGGAGAAATCCATAGCAGTCTCTACAAATGCTCCCACGATTCCATCTGTCTTTCTCTGTCACCTGCCCTGAGCATCAGGGCTGTCAGTCTGGTTTCATTCTACTTCCTGTGTTTCTAAGCCAAGCCCTTCTCTCTGACAGTCTCTACACAGCTGGACTCCCATACAAACCTCAGGTTCTAGGCCTCCTCTATTCTTATTATATTGAGGAAGACAGAGACAGTCAGGAATATGGGATTGCCCCAGGGCCTGGATGTTTTATCTGACAGTCCCAAAGTCTGATGCCTACTGCTCTTGCAGGAAGCCCCAGAGACCTTCCTCATAGGAGAAAAAAAAAAAGGAAGATGGTTTGCCTTGTTCTTTGAACATTATTCTTCTAGGGAGAGACGGGCAGCTATTCAGAGATGGGCAGCTTTTGGCCTGGTACCAAAAGTTTCTGGAAATATTCTCTACTCATATCCTGAAAAAGACTCTAATGATGTAGATAGAGATAGGCATCCCAAAGGCAAACATGGCACCTGCATAAAATGTCTTAGAAGGATGCAGTTTCTTTACAGTTAAGGCATGAGAGAGATCACTTTTTACTCGTCATGTTGCTGTACTATTTGAATTTTAACTATGTTTAAGGGTGAGCACGTGCATATAAGTTTATTATGATGCCTGACTGTGAGCCCTTGCGGGGAGAAGAGCCCATTCCAACTCATCGCAGTGGTGCCTGGGATTCGGATGGGCAGTTCACATGCTCTCCTGTGATAACTGAGCTGAGATTTCTGCAAAACCACTTATTGAATTCTCAGCTATCATGCTAAGGGCCTTACCTATGGTCTCCGTTAGTTCCCATAACAACTCTGAGAGGTAAACTTTGTTACTTCAGTTTTGCAGATGAAGAAGCCAAGACTTGTGTGTGGCAAAGCAAAAGTTTGAACACAGATTTATGTCCAGAATCGATTCTTTTAGCTGCTTCTTTATGCTATGCTAATTCCGCACTAACATGAATCCTTACCCTGTTACACATATACACACTCACACATTCACACACACTCACATACACAGAGTACTTGCACAGGGACGTGCACACACACATACAAGTACATGCAAATACATGCACATATATATGTACACACACACACACACACACACACAAACACACATTTTCCCTCCACTTCTAAGTGATGTTTGAGACTGCTTATAGATGACTGGAATTGGTTTAAATATTTAGGTCCTCTTTCACAGTTGGCCAGACAGCGCCCCCTCTGATTTACACCTCTGAAGATTGTGGTGGAGACACCAACCTTGCCTAACCAAAGGGCTATCTTTCAGGGGAGGGCTATTTGCCAGCCCAGAGGACAGTGTCCCATTGGTTCTTGAGCCTCCCTGTTAAGGAAGGTCTTTGGGTTGAAGTCCTGTCTCAGTGTGGTCCTCTCCTCAGACTTCTCACCCTTGTTCACCTGTTTGCCACTCACTGTGTGCCTCTGTAGAAGTCACCTCTTCTGAACCAGGATTTTGTCATTTATAAACTGAGAAATGTTGTATCAAGGGATCATTAAGAACTTTCTATGACACCATGACTGCGTTTTTCTAAAACTGAATCTTTGTCTGCAAGAGGAAGTAAAACTACCACGTGAGCAGCCAGGTACTTCTGTGTCCTTCTTCAATAGTCACCTGGTAGGGCATCTGGCCAGGTCACACGTCCCTTCTCTCATAATTAGACCAGTGACCATGTTCAACAGATGCTGCTTCTCCCACCACCATGGTCCCTACAGGTCCCTAGAAGCATTTCTTTATTTTCTAACTCTCTTCAGTCTCAAGTGAAACTATGTACTCCTTTTACAATAACCCCTGGATGTTTACCCTAAAACAGCCCACAGAAACTAACACAATGTCTCTGCGGACAAGGACCAAGGCTTGTGTTGCTTCAGCATCGCGGGAGGCAGACTATCAGAGCAGTTAAGGAAGAGGTCTCTGGAGTCAGAAAGACTCAAAGTTCAAGTCCCAATACTGCCTCTTTCTAGCTGAATGACCTCACCTACCTTATTTAAAATCTCTGAGCTTCAGCTTCCTTATCAGTAACTCCAGCATAGCAATTCCTACTCCATAAACTTGTTGGGAAGATTAAATGAGAATATGCATGTCAAGTGCTTAGAGTCTGGCATGGATAAACACACATACACACACAAACACTCAATAAGTTGGTAACCATTATTATTCCTCACTGTGCCTTGCTGGGAGGGAGCAGAGTAGGTGTGTAATACATTTTCTGCTTTTTTGATCCAGTGTTGTGTTTCTAGTCTCCAGACCCAGTAGAGAGTGTGGTGAATGCCCTTCACCAACAGTGTGACTCTAGTGAGATTTGGTTGACATCGATGGGTCTAGAGTGGGAAAGTGGAGGTGATGGTAAGGAAAGAAAGAAGGTCTCACTAGTTATTGACACTTCTTAGTATAAGGACAGACACAGAGAAATCCTAAAATGGTCATCCTCTCATCCCCCCAAAAGCAGATATTATCGTTCAGAAAGTTGAGTAACAGGACGTCCAAAAGACAGACTACTGTACAAGTCATATGGGTGAATAGCCTAAGCATATTTCAGTCTTTTCCATTACTGGAGGCCAAGGTATCTAGGCGGGGCCTGCATTCCCCCAGCACAGTAGTCACTAGACTTGGAGAATAAGAGAGGTACCATTTGTTTGCATCCATTGAAGTCAAGGTTCAGTGAAATCCAACACACTGCTCTCTGCCTGGCACAGACCACATCAGGGGCTCATATTTTATAATTTTCCTCCAATTTATGAGACAAGCCTTGGTCTTCAAATCAGTAAGAGTGAGGAATGGCTTTACGGGGAACATGTTTGAATCCAGCTGTTGAAATGTGGCAATTTGTGAGTAATTAGTTGATTTACTCCAGAGGATAACTGAAAATGCCCAGATTCAAGCCCAGGTGTCACCAGCTGTTATGGAGTTCAAATTCCCTCCTCCAGGTCTTAGAGAATTGTATTAGTCTGCTCAAGCTGCTATAACAAGATATCATAGATGGGGTGGCTTAAACAACAGACACTTACTTGTCACAAGCAGGTGCCCTGATCATCTCCAAATTGTCTTCAGAGTCCTTCTTCCTTTTTCTTGAAGAACAGCACATATCCATAGCTAAATAGCTCTATGGTCCAGTCCTACAGGATTGAAGAAGTCTGACAGTTGTCCTTTATTTCGTCTCATATTTTTTTTTCTGTTCCATGTCATTCAAACTGGTATTGTCTTCACTGGTATAATTGCATCTCTGTTCTTAGCTTCTGTTGAAATGCCTGAGTAAGTCTGTGAGTCACACCCATGATCTCCATCAAATGGCTGTTCAGTCACTCTCTTAGTGTTCTCTTCGCAGGCTTTCTAACGTGTTGCAATATGGAGAGGCTGAGAAGTTCCCCAGTCTTTGAGTTCTGCTTCCCTTTTGCTGAACAATCTCTTCTTCAATTTGTCTCTTTCCTTTCACATTTTACTATAAACATTCGGGAGGAACAAAGCTACTCCTTCAATGTTTTGCTTAAAAACCTCCTCAGATAAATATCCAATTTTATCACTTGTGAGTTCTACAAACACTATAAACACTAGAAAACAGTTCAGCCAAGTTCTGTGCCACTTTATAACAAGGACAACCTTTCCTGCAGTTTCCTATAACATGTTCCTCATTTCTGTCTCAGATCTCACCAGAATCGCTTTAAGCATGTCTATCATGCACCTCAAATCTTGTCCAGCCTCTACCCATTACCCAGTTACAAAGCTGTTTCCACATGTTTAGATATTTGTTACAACAGTGCCCCTCTTCCTAGTAGCGAAATCTGCATTAGTGTGCTCGGACTGTTATAACAAAATACCACAGACTGGGTAGCTTAAACAACAGATATTTACTTCTCACAGTTCTGGAGGAAGTTCCAGATCAAGGTGTTGGCAAATTTAGTTCCTGGTGGGGACCCTCTTCCTTACTTGCAGCCAGCCACCTTCTCACTGTGTCCTCACATGGCAAATCTCTCTGTCTCTCTCTCTCTCTCTCTTCCTCTTCTTATAAAGTCACTAATTCCATCATGAAGGTCCCTCCCTCATGACCTTATCTGATGCTAATTACTTTCCTAAGGCCCCATTTCCAAATGCCATCACAGTGGAGGTTAGGGCTTCAGCATACAAATTTGGGGTGGAGAGAATACAATTCAGCCCACAGCAATAATTTTTTTTTCACAGCAATAATTTAACATTGACATTTTTACTAAAGCCTCTCCTGATCCTAGGAGCCCTCTCCCCTGTATTATTTGACATCCACGAATATTTTTAAGGAAAAGCAGGAATAGCTGCACCTTCCATTTTCCCCTATCCCTCTTCTTTAATTCCTAAATATTTGGTCAAATGATAACTGCTAGTATTTGTTGAGAATTTGCCATGTGCCAGGCACTGTTCTAAATAATTTACAGGCATTATTAACCCTCATAACAAACCTACAAGATAGGGTTCTCTTCACAAGCTTTCTCACTTTTTGCAATAAGGGATAATTATTACTAATAATCTTATTTAAGGGAATTCCCTGGTGGTACAGTGGTTAGGACCCCGTGCTTTCACCACTGAGGGCACAGGTTTAATCCCTGGTGGGGGAACTAAGATTCATCAAGCGGTGCAGCACGCCCCCCCAAAAGTAAAAAACCATATTTAAAAGATGAGAGAATTGAGGCAGAGAAAGTTAAGTAAGGTGCTCAGGGTCTAGAACAGAAAGATCCAGAATTTAAACACAAGCTGTCTAACTGGAGAGCCCACCTCTTAATCATTATACCATACATCTCTGACCATGTTACGTGCTGTCACACCTCTGTGTGTGTTCCCTCTAAAATTCCCTTCGTGCCCTGTTCCATCATATAGCAAGCTGCTACTCACCTTTCAAGTTCATGAAGTCTTTCCCTGACTCCACTGGGAGAGTTAGACCTGGGCTCTCCTCTCTGTCCCCACAGCACACGACCGGTAACATGGGCACGTTTCTCCAGCACTCCTGTGATGGTAGGTCACGTACACATCCCCACAAGACCAGACACAGTGGAGGATCCTCAGCGCAGGTCTACGTCGTCCTCATCTTTGTCACCCCAAAACCATGCACATGGGGTTTAGTATATTGTTGTCATTCAAAAAATTATTGTTGAAGTTAAAACTAAAAAGCAGAATTTGGTAATAAACTGAATTCAACAAACTCAGTAAACTGCTTGAGTTCTGACCTCATAATGAAATAGCTGAAGTCTAATTTTTCTGCTGCGAATTTGTCAAGGATGAAATAGGATCCTGGATCCTACCAACTCTTCCTGGAAAATATTTATTTCCTTTACCACCGTTCGCCTCAGCTCTTGCCTGAATGACTGCAATGGCACCCTCATGGGCCACCTGTCCCTTGTCTTTCCCATTCCAATTCACTCCCCTAGGCACTACCAGAATGATCTACTTAAGCAGATCCAACCATGTCACTTTACTCTTGCTTTATTTAAGCTGTGCTTTGGTTTATCCAAGCACACCTTCTAGTATGCTTACCTTGATACTATCCTTTCAATGTCCCCACCTCCCTCTCTCCTTCCACACACCCAAGGGTGACCAGCATACTCTGTTGGGGGTTATTGGGGCAACCCCACTCACCCAGCTGCAGCGATGCATTTTTAAATACTTAAGTAGCATCACATTTCAACATCAGCATTCAGGGTTGAGGGAAGATGCTGAAATCATCTTGCAGGCTAAAAGTAGAGAAATTTTAAACTCATTGGTTTTCCATGCTGACCAAGTTCTATTCAGCTGGAAGCAGACAAATCAATTGCATCACTTTTCACTTAATTAGCCTTGAAGCTGCTGGCCTGGGCATTCTCCCTGCCGAGCCAGCACAGCCATGCCTGCTTCATTCCCCTCCCCATTAGTCAACAGAAGGTGTCACTCCTCCACAGTTAACTACTAGTCCTATAGCCATGTCCCCTGGGCTCCTGTAGCCCTTTACTCACATCTACATTGTGAAGCTTATCTCATTCTGCCTCATGGAGTAGTTGTCTGTCTCCTCACCAAGCTCCAAGTCTGAAGAGGCAAAGAAAATGCTCACTCATTATTTACCCCCAGGACCTGGCATAGAGCTGATACTCAATTAATTTTCAATAAATGATGTCACATCCCGGAGGAAAATTCCCAAAGCCATGCTTAAGAATTAAATTTCTCATTCCACTTCGATAATTGGACAGGTGTCCTGCTGGCTCGCAACGCAGGGCACCCTTTCCCCCTTTTCTCTTTAGGTGGATGGGTACACAACACTCTCTATGCGTCCAGATACCGGAAGTTCAAGCCACACCCTGGCATCCGACTGACATCCTCTACCCAGTCCAAGTGGGTAAACTCCTCCTTGGGTTGTTTAAAAAAAAAAAAAGTAACCAGCCTAAGGTCTTGGTAGTCTTAGAGGCATTCAGAGAATTAAAGGATAATTATGAGATGGAGAACATGAGTGCTCTTTTTTATGGGTCAGTGGTCTTTGGATGGTCCTAAAAAGAATGCATCCCACATCCCCTCCTTGATCCTAGTCTTCTCATGAACCAATGGCTGCCAACAATAATTCCATTTGTGCTCCTAATCTAAGGCCAACCTCCTTTTCTACAGTGTATCCTATTCCCTCTCACTTATGGAAGGACATCACTCTAGCAACTGTCCTTATTCTCTCTTGTATCATTATATTTTTCTCTCTTTACTGAATCATGTCTATCATTATACAAAAGCACTGTAATAAGAGAAGAACAAAGAGAGAGAGGATTTGGAAAGTAAGAAACAAAATTCATTATGTACTAATAATATGACTTCTCCACATAAAACCCAGAGAAGAAGAGGGAATAATATGAGACGTTAGCAAGGTTTCCATTTTTTTAAATGAAAAGCATCTCTATATTAAAAATAATTACTACAAAAAATAATTGTTAAAAATTATATGATATCAGGAGTAAAGCATGAACAAGATTTAATTATAAAGCCTAATTTAACAGCGTAAAAGAAGACTGAAATAAATTGAGTGATATACCAGATTAATGGGTGGGAAGATTCAACACATTAAAGATAACAAATTCTCTCCAAACTTAATCTAAATTATCAGTGAAGTCCCAATCAAAACTCCAACAAAGTTTTTTGGCAAAACTTGATAAGCTAATGTACATATTTATATGGAGGAGTAAAAAAATCAAGAATAATCAGGAGAGTTTCGAGGAAGAAAAATATGGAGGGACCTCACCTTATCAGTGGAATTGTTATTATACAATAAAAATTAAAATAGTATGGCAGTCATGGAGGTTGCCTGTGCAATATCGTTCCCTCTTATTCCTCTCTAACAAAATCCCAATTTTGTTTAAGGTGGCAATGTGAATAGTCAAAATGACTCACCTTCTCAGACTCTCTTGCAGCTATTGTGTCCATGTGACTGAGGTCTAACCAACATGATAGGTTTACTGATTGGAAATGCTATTATTTGAAAAGTAAAAGGAGGACTTGGGGATACATGTCTTTTCCCTTTGCCTTTATTCTTTCTTCCTCCATAGAACGAAAGTGCTTTACATGAAAGTGCAGAAACCATCTTGTGACCATGAGGAAGGAAGATACACAATAAGATTAGTGGAACAGGAGGAGGAATTCTGTAGGGTTTTTTCCTTCCCTCTTCTTTTTATTTATTATTATTATTATTTTTTTGCAGTACGCAGGCCTCTCACTGTTGTGGCCTCTCCCGTTGCGGAGCACAGGCTCCGGACGTGCAGGCTCAGCGGCCATGGCTCACAGGCCCAGGCACTCCATAGCATGTGGGATCTTCCCGGACCGGGGCATGAACCCATGTCCCCTGCATCGGCAGGAGGATTCTCAACCACTGCGCCACCAGGCAAGCCCCTTTCCTTCCCTCTTCTTACCTCTGCTTTTTGCTTACTTTCCTACGTCCCTATTTTATTCTCCTTCTTGCTTGTAGTTTTCACTTCACTTTTCACACTTCTCTTTTTTGGGGGTGGGGGGCAGCACCATGACTTGCGGGGGTCTTAGTTCCCCAACTGGGGATCAAGGATTGAACCGAGTTCCCAGCAGTGAGAGCACAGGGTCCTAACCACTGGACTGCCAGGGAATTCCCTTGCACTTCTCTTTTCTTCCTTCCCGTTTTAAAGAAAAAATTTAAAAGAAAGTATCTATGACTTTTTTGTAGAGAAAAATATGTATGACATATTTATGATATTGGGGTAAGAAAACATTTCTTAAACAACACACAAAATCACTGACCACAAAAGCAAATTTTAAAAAACCTATGAATTACACTAAAGTATAATTTTAAATATCTATACAACAAAAGTTACCTACCAAGAAAAGATTGAGAGAAAGAGAAATAAATGAAAGCGTAAGCTAGATAAGGTGATGAGGGAAGGTAAACTGAGATTGGAAGGACCATGTAAAGAGCATGAAAGAGATTGTTATAAGCAAAGGAAGTCTCTGTGCAAAGCTCCAGAGTTAGGAAGGGCTTGGTAGTTAGGAACTAAAAGTGACCAGGGTGACTGGAGGTAGAGACAAAGAAGGAGAGTCATGGGCAATAAAGTTGAAGAGACAAGCAAGGAAAAGTCCCACGGGCCTTTTAAGCCACAGAGTAAGAAGTGTGGACTGACTTGTGCAAAAGGAAGCTCTTAAATGGCTATGAGCAAGGGGACCCACGAGTTCCATGAGCTGATCACTTACAGCACAGTGCAAATAATGATTAAGAAGGATGACTTAGAAAGAGCTCTGAAGACCTACCTGCTTCACATGTTGAGACAAAAATTATGAGGACACATTCTCTGAGTCATCAGAGATCTAACAGAAGGAAGAAAAGGATTCCCAAAATGATGCCACACCCCCAGATATATACATATAAATGTGATCTTCATCTGGAATGGCTGAGAACTAAGGTTGCTGAGGTGGGAGGCCAGGGCTGAAGGAAGGATTCAGAGTGGGGGAACTAGGTGGGTTACAAGGAACTGGCCTGGACTATTAGGCAGCCAGAAAAGGAAAGCCTGACTGGCTTATATCAAGATTATTCAGGATATTTTGATATTTGGGGACATAACTAGGTGGGAAAGCTGAGCTGAGGACTCGATCTGAGTCAAAGCCATTTAGATGTGCTTTAGTGGTCCTGTTTCAGGGCAATTGCTGCTCACTGGCTGATAAAAACAAAAGCAAACCATCTCTGAAGGAAGCTTCCCACATTGGGCCTCAAGAACTCCTACAAACTAAGATCAAACAATGAGCTCATATTTTTTTAAGTATTAAATGCATGAGAAGCCGCTATGAGTGAGAATAAGCTGAAACAAGAATCAGTAGATTTAGATCCCCAGGAACCCCAAGGATTTGAGAATATATTTTTTAAATAGTTACGTATAATGTATTTAAAGAAATAAAAGATGCAATTACAAAGATGAGAACTCAAGAAGGTATTAGGAAAGAAGAAATAAGTTTGGAGTAAAAACAAATGGAACTATTAAAAAATGAAAAATATAAAATTAAAATCTCAATGGACAGCTTAACAGCAGTTAAGATGCAATTTAGGAGAGAATCAGTGAACTAGAAGATATCCAAAGAATTGTCAGAATATACCAAAGAGAAATCAGGAGGAAGAAAATGCAAAGGAGGGGTTTGCAGGCATTGAGAATAGAATGAGAAAGTCTAACATATATATAATTGGAATCCCAGGGAGAGAACAAGGAGAAGGCAAGAGAGGCAATATTCAAGACTCCACAAATTTGATAGAACTAATAAAATGTATAGGTCCCAAAATGCAGGAAGTAAAAACATCCCAGATATGAAAAATAAAAGAAAATCCACACTTAGTATAGTAGTGAAACTGCATAACACCAAAGACAAGATCTTGAAAACAGTCTGACAACAATGACAGTTTACTTACAAAGGCATAGCCATTAGAAAGACAGCTGACTTCTCCATGGCAACTACCAAAATTAAAATCAGTGGAGTTACAACTTAAGTATGTTGAGAGAAAATAACTAACAATTAAGAAGATATACCCATCAAGGAGATGGTATGGAGAAAAGGGAACCCTCATACACTGTTGGTGGGAACGTAAATTGATACAGCCATTATGGAGAACAGTATGGAGGTTCCTTAAAAAACTACAAATAGAACTACCATACAACCCAGCAATCCCACTACTTGGCATATACCCTGAGAAAACCATAATTCAAAAACAGTCATGTACGACAATGTTCATTGCAGCTCTATTTACAATAGCCAGGACATGGAAGCAACATAAGTGTCCATCAACAGATGAATGGATAAAGAAGATGTGGCACATATATACAATGGAATATTACTCATCAATAAAAAGAAATGAAACTGAGTTATTTGTAATGAGGTGGATAGATCTGGAGTCTGTCATACAGAGTGAAGTAAGTCAGAAGGAGAAAAACAAATACTGTATGCTAACACATATATATGGAATCTTAAAAAAAAAAAAAAAAAAAGGTCATGAAGAACCTAGGGGCAAGAGGGAAATAAAGACACAGACCTACTAGAGAATGGACTTGAGGACACAGGGAGGGGGAATGGTAAGCTGGGACAAAGTGAGAGTGTAAAATAGATAGCTAGTGGGAAGCAGTCGCATAGCACAGAGAGATCAGCTCAGTGCTTTGTGACCAGCTAGAAGGGTGGGATAGGGAAGGTGGGAGGGAGGGAGACGCAAGAGGGAAGAGATATGGGGATATATGTATATGTATAACTGATTCACTTCGTTATAAAGCAGAAACTAACACACCATTGTGAAGCTATTATACTCCAATAAAAACGTTTAAAAAAAAGAGAGAGGGGGCTTCCCTGGTGGCGCAGTGGTTGAGAGTCCGCCTGCCAATGCAGGGGATACGGGTTCGTGCCCCGGTCCGGGAGGATCCCACAGGCCGCGGAGCGGCTGGGCCCGTGAGCCGTGGCCGCTGGGCCTGCGCATCCGGAGCCTGTGCCCCGCAACGGGAGAGGCCACAACAGTGAGAGGCCCGCATACCACAAAAAAAAAAAAAAAAAAAAAGAGAGAGAGGATATACCCAGCAAAATTATGTTTAAAGAGGGTAAAAGAATAACATTAACAGAAAAACAGAAACTGAGAGTTTACTACCAAGAAATTTCTCTAAAGGACATACTTCAAAAAAAGAAAAAAGAAAAAGATCCAGAAGGATGACCTGAGAGGCAAAAAAGAATGGAGAGCAAAGGAAACAATAAATATGTAGATAAATTCAAACACTGTGTAAATAAAATAATAATTGTTTTATTTGTGGAATTAAAAAGTTTAGGACTAGAAAACAAACATGGATAATGTATAAATTGATGGGCAAAGATTGGAAATAAAGTGTTTCAAAATCCTTAGAGTATTTGGAAACTGGAGTCAAGATACAGTTTAGTGTGTTTTCATGATTGAAGAATGGCAAGACTGGAAATGGGGGGACCCATTAAGAGGTGGTTGCAGCAGTCCAGTAGCGAAATAATGGTTTCCTGGACTAAGACATGGCAGTAAAACTGAAAAGAAACATATTTTCAAGATTTATTTTAGAGAGAGAAGATATGGGAAGAGCCAAGGATAACTTCTGGTTTGGGATTGAGTCATTGGCTAGACGGTGGTGCTAAATGAGATGGAGATGCCTGGATCAGTAGGGTGGGTGAAGGAGAAGTTAAGTGTCCCATTTGGCATGGTAAATTTCAGAAGTAGGGCCATTCTGTAGTTTTAAGTAGAATTCTGAGCTGGGGAGATCAATGTGGTCATCATTAGCATAGAGATGTCTTTTTAAATTCATGAAATTGGATAAAATTACTTAGGGAAAGAATTTAGAGAAAGATTGAATGACATAAGGCATGTCTTAAGGTCCATTTGCCTTTAGAGGTCAGGTAGAGCAGAAAGAGCCATCAAACAGAGATTCAGGGAACAAGTAGGAGGAAAAGAGGAGAGAGTGGTGTTACCAGATCCAAGAGGGGAAAGGTTTTCAAGAGTGATTTCAGTATGCTGAGAGGTCAAGGGTGACGGGAAGAGAAACCACGACCTGACAAGAGTTCATTTAAAGAAGTGTGGTCAGCGGTGGAATTGAGTGGGAGAAGAAGAAGCAGTGAAGTATATGAGACCTGTTCATAAAGGTTGGGTATGAAATGAAGAAGATGGGCTTCACTGGTGGCGCAGTTGTTGAGAGTCCGCCTGCCGATGCAGGCGACGCGGGTTCGTGCCCGGGTCCGGGAAGATCTCACATACCATGGAGCGGCTAGGTCCGTGAACCATGGCCGCTGAGCCTGCACGTCCAGAGCCTGTGCTCCGCAACGGGAGAGGCCACAACAGTGAGAAGCCCGCGTAACGCAAAACAAAAAAAAAAAAAAAAAAAAAAAGAAAAAGAAAGAAATGAAGCAGAGAGATAGAATAGTACCTACATAGAAAAGTGAGGTCATTGGAGAAGTTTTTTTAGATTTGGAATTATCCGTGTTCCTGTATAGTATAGGAATGATTCAACAGAGAGGGGGAGGTTGCTGATGCTGCAGAGAAAATGAATCATCAAAGAGATGCAATCCTTGAGAGAACAAGAGGAGATGAGATCCAGAGAACAGTGGAAATATTGGCTTTTAATGGGAAAAGAGATGCATCCTATATGGCTAAGCTGAGGGAAGAAAATGTATTTACATTTTTAGGTCTAGTTGTAGGAAGATGAAGGGGTTCATATCTGACAGCTTCTGTTTTCTCATTATAGCCTAAGGCACCATGATCACCTGAGGGTGAGGAAGAAGGAGGTACAAGTAGTTGAGGGGAATGGTATGAAACACTATCCCCCTTCCTCTATATCACAGCACTCCACTTATTTCCTTTGTGGAGCTATAAGAATCTTTAAGAATCTTGTTTATTTTTCCATTTATTCATTTATTTTCTGTCTCCCCTACTAAAATGTAAGCTCCATGAGGGGCAGGAACGAGGCCTGCCATGTTTAGATGGATCCAGTGTTTAGCAGGGTGCCCAGCACATAGTACGTCCTGAAAAAATATTAGCTGGAAGTTGAATGAATAAACATATTAGCATATTCAGTGCTTGATGATTATAAGGGAATTAAAATCTCCTAAGTGGAGGTTGTACTGAGACCATTGTTGAATCACCTGCTAGCAGCACCTCCACTCCCAGCCCATTCCCAGCCCCACCACCATCTCCACTCGGGTTTCAGGGCCAGTCTAGACCCTCTTGAGATCCATCCACTCTCAGTACCTAACACAGAGTCCACACACAGCCTGACACCTGGCACTGAACAACCCTTGCCTCCTACTCTCACTGGCTGGAACCTGAAAAGTGGCAGGTGCTAGAGGAAAATCCTGACAACCTCCAATACCACCAAAAAAAAAAAAAAAATCTTTTTTGCCCTTTCTATCATTAGCAGATGGAATTTAAGGTGATCGTGACCGTCTATTGTTCTTAAGTACCTTACACCAGGATCGGGGCGGTGTGGGGAGCCTTTCTGAAGAGACACTTCGGAAGATGAAGAAAATGTAACAATGACATTTAAAGCCTCTTTATTTAGAAACCAGGCTGGCTTGATCTTTATGCTTCTATCAGCATCCCAAAGGAGGCAAGCAACAGAGTTAAAATTTGATGTCACGACAGGTCCATGCTTTCTGCTCCAGGGAAGGTAACAAAAGGCCTCACGACACCCCTTCCCACTCTCACCTTCTCCACCACCACAACTCCCAGGTCTTGGTGGTGCTCACAAGGCTTGACTGTGAGCTCTGAGCAACCTCTCTGTATCTGCCTCCAAAGTCTGGGACTATTCACACATTTGAAAATTCCACCTTCAACAGAAGCCTGGACAAAGTGCAGATATCTGATGATTGTTCAATGCTAAATTGGAAAAGGAATAAAAGGGCAGTGAGAACCTTCTAACAATCTCTCAGATTCCTGAAACTTCTTGTTGTTGTTAAAGGATTAAATAAGATTTGACCTTTGGAAGGGAGTCATCTTATTTTTGTCTGATTCTAAAACTGATACATAAGACCACAAGTATGCTCACACACACACATCCTCAGACCCCTGCAAGGTTAGGAGCAAGCATAGGAGTTAGCAGCCTTGACTAGTATACATCATCCATCAACAGGAATGAAAGAAGACTCTTCCTATACACACGGGATGCAAAGAACTATGTCCCACACACCATGTTGACTCCATTCCCCTCATTGCTCTCCCCCTTGCCTGAAATGTCCACTGTATACCCCCCACCAGTCAGCTTATATTTAAAGTCTCACTTCTTCCATGAAGCCCTCTCCAAATTCTCCAACACTTCTCTGAGCTTCTACATTACTGATTCTAGTCACTGAGTATATACTGCCTCTTGATACTATTTAAGTGCTTCAGATTTTTTATTTCATCTGCCCAACAAGAACAGGGTAACTTTTACATATCTCATTCCCCCAGTGCCACCAGGGTACTGGACACAACTGCAGGTGCTCAGTGAGAATTCAATGCATATTTTCTCACTAGTCATACAATCAATGGGTGTATACAGATGGAAAATCACACAAGAGTAATAATAACAACACCAATATCTACTATAATTGAGCGTCACTGTAGATCAGGTACCATGCTGAGCACTTTCTTAGTATCACCAAATTTAAATTTATCAACAACTGCATGAAGTAGATTCTATTTTTATCCCTACCTTACAGATGGAGAAATTGAGCTTTAACCCAAATTAGGGATTTTGACTAAAAAACTGATTCAAGAAGTGTGTGTGTATATTTTTTAAATAGGGAATTACAGACTCAAGTAATACTTTCCAAACAGATTCACAGAATACTGGCCCTGGAAAGGACTTCAGAGCTCATCGAGTCCAACTGTCTTGTCCTATAGATGAAGGAAACACATGTCAGGGATGTGCAGCTAGTAAGAAGCAAAGGTAAGACTAGAACTGAGTCCCTTACTGCCAGGGTATGTGGTTTCTACTATTTGCAATCCTACCCAAGTATGTTATCTTTTCTCCTCCTCCACACACCTTTAACATCCTCAGGTTCTGTGCCTAGTACACATGGTTCAGATATCTTGGGTCCAGAGGCTGCTGCCACAACCCATCTGGAGTGAGCTAGGCTTTCTTCAACGCTCCTTACCCTACCATCCTTTCCCTACCATCTCCCCCTTCATCACCTCCTTCCCTGGCCTGGACTCCTGACCCCAGACTGCATTGCCCCCACCTTTGCCCTTAACCAAAGCTTCTCTGTGGCCAAGCAGAGCCATTAGAATGTGATTCAGGCTGCCAAGAAGCAGACGGTAACACAGATGATGACAAAGGCAGTCCAATCAGGACAAATGCCTCGACTGAAACCAAATTATCTTCCACATGAGCCAGAGAGGGGATTTATACCCCTGCCTCCATCTGGCCCTGCATGGCAGCCTCTGCCTGCCCTGGGTGGGGAAGGAAGGGAAGTGGCTAATTGCATCAGGGCCCTCTAATCCAGTCACAATTTAATCAAGCTTGGGGCTGTCAGCAGCAATGCAGTTTTCAAAAGTCACTTTGATCCCCTGAGTTGTCACTGCCAGAGCTGCCCACATCAATCTCTCTGGAGCCAGAAGCTACCAGACCCATGTGCCCATTAGACCAGGGACTAGCAAAAAGGTCAGCATTCCAGACATACCAAACCAGATCGGAGCAGTCCCCAGGTGTTTCATTCAAAGGGAAACTGGGCGTAGACCTCTCAAGGAAGAGCCTGACAAGAGCAGCAAACAGCTCTCTTTTGTTTCCAGGAGGTGAGTATTTTCCTTTATGTCTAATTTTTAACACGGATGGTGTTGTACACTAGGACTGACAAAATGTTTCCCAATAAAAAGGCAGAAACGACTCTGAGGAAAGTGTCTTTCTTTCTTTAAAGTTAACAGGAACACATACAATAGCTGACCTCCCCAGGCTCCAATCTCCCCTCTCTCCATTCCATCTTTCGAAAAATAAACTAATTGGTCTATATAACAAATCTCACTTGAGCATCCAATCTGTGGGCCACTGAGGGACAAGGTGAATAAGACCTGGTCCCTGGGAAATGAACATGGAGCAGACCATTTCAGTGTGATATGGGCAATAAATGGGCGTGTGAAGTGGGCACTCAGGAGTTGAAAGCGTCACGTCACTCTCCAGCACAAAAGCTTACAAACACTCCGCACATTCTCCATAATTGCAGCAGTCAAGTGCTCTTTTCACCAGTATCCCTGCCTTCTTCTTTCCAGGTCCAGAGTGGCATTGTGCTTCCCTCCCCTCCCCATGACCATATGACTTAACTTGACCAAGAAATTGTAAGTGAAAGTGACATGTTATTCTTTGGTGGAAGCCTTTAAGTACTGGGGTGCAAATTTCCATGTCCTTTTCCTCCTACCATAGCAAATTACAATGTTCTACATGGTGGAAACTCCATCAATATGAGCCCAGATTGAGGAGGACGGGGAGCAGGTTCCTTGCTGACCTGAGATGGACTTATAGCATAAGTTAAAATTAAGCTTTGTTGATTTAAGCCTCTGAGGTTTCAGTCTGGTTTTTCCTGCAGGATAATAGCTCATCCAGACTCCTTAGGCTGGCATTCAAGGCCTTTCCATACATCAGAGTACCTATTCTTCTAAGCTTTTGTTTCATAATACTTACATGAATCTATACTCTTAGTCTATTTACCATCTTCCAGCCATATCCAGCACCATCTGACAAGCAGACCTTTTCTCATGCTAGTCTTCTGGCCTGAAATGCCACTCTCCCACCTAAATCCTATCAGCCTTATAAAATTCAGTTTAGTAACTCTCTCTCCCAAGAGGTCTTCCTTGATGGCCTGAGTTAGAAATGAGTCATACCGTGAATTCCAATAGTTCTTTAAGTATTCCATTCGTGGGTATTTCCCTTACAATTTTCTAGAATACTTGGTCATTTATTGTCTGTGTCCCTGCTAGATAGATTGTGAATTCCTTGAGAACAGGGCTTGGGGTCTCATGGGTCTTTGTGACCCACACTCCATTTAACCTGCACTTTGAGTGCCTTATACATCATACTCCATGACCATTATTGCACAGGCTAGAACACTCCCTAAGCCAGTTTTCATGAGTCATTTTGTCTTATTCTATATAGAAAATATGATGAGCTCTCTCAGTCACATTATAAATCTGAGCCACTACTAAATTCAACATCCCAGTCTTTATCTTAAAATTCTATCTTCTAGCCTACTTTCTTAACCCTCTTCATTTTCTTTTCATCTCCATCCTCAACACTAGTTGTTGCTTTCTCCTAGAGGCCATTTTTCACCAAGATACTAAGCTGTTATTTCATGGTTATGACTTCTGATGGGTTGAGGCACAGGCACTGAGCAGTTCCCCAGCCAAGTAGTTCCCTCTGCACCTAGCCTCCAGCACAACACAGACTCAGCCTCTGCAGCACTGCAGATTGTTACACACCATGGACCTCCAGGTTGCTTGAGAATAGCTGAAACTGTAAGTGATAAATACTGTAATTCCCAGCTTGCAGGGTTTTCTATGAGGGTTAGAGACAAGCCTGGACAATGCCTGCTGCACAACAGGCATTCAGTAAGTGACAGCCATTGTTCTACAAGACAACCTCATTGAGGCCACACATGGACACACACAGGTGTCCTAATGTAGTGGCCATAGTGAGACCTAAGGGTTGGCCAGCAAGGCTTCTTCTTCCTCACAATGCCTCACCAGCCCTGGTTGGTCTCCCTCTCTTCCTCTCTCTCTCTCTCTCTCTCTCTCTCTCTCTCTCTCTCTCTCTCTCTCTCTCTCTCTCTCTCACACACACACACACACACACACACACACACACACTCACAAACACAGAGAGACTCCCCCACTCCCTGTACAGTACCTCAAATTCCAACACTAGAAATTCTACCATTTATGTTTGAAAATATTATATCTGTCCAGGAAAGAACCCTAGGAAAACCAAAAGAATTTTATGTAGCAATGTAAGCCTTCATCGTCCAACATCTCATAGATGATTCCATAACCAGGAGCCAATCCAGGGAGTGGGCCATAAGATCAGGCACACCTCCCACTGTTGGGATAATAGGGAGAGGGAGACCAGAAATATAGAAAGAGAATCATTGGCTTTCAGATCTAAAGCGACCTTGGACACATATATGAGGACACTGAGTCTCAAGGATGTGAAAAGATTGCCCATAGTCCCAGACCCTTAGCAAGAATGCTGGTTCCCCATCCCAGACCTCCTGATCCCCTGTTTGCTGTTCTTTCTACACCATGCATTTCCTGGAGACCAAAGATGGAAGACCATTTTGCTGGGTCCCACCTTTCACCACCATCCTTACCTCCTTCTCTCCATTGCCCTGGGTGTCCTCATCCTACAGAAATTCACACACCCACACAGCAATTCCCTTATCTATACTACCACCACTGACAGAAAATTCCAGCAACTTTTTTTGAGTTGATGGGGAGTAGAGGAAAGAACCAAAAAGAAGGGGCTTCCCACACATATAAAGCCCTGCAGGCCCCAGGGAAACATACAGCTGCTCTAGCTTTCTGATTTGAGCTGTTAGCAAGGATTCCAGAATTTCAGCTGCTAACAGCAGCAATGGAAGTCTTGCCTGCTCAGCCTCCCACATCTGCTCCTGGGCTCCAGAAGGGGGAGAGGAGCCCAGCCTGGGAGGCCTCTGAGCAGATGGCAGCTCTGTTCCATGCAGATGACTTCACTGGAGTAATTATGACTGATGAGGGGATAGGGAAGCCTCCTTGCTGATGATAATTAGCCAGGATAAATAAACTGAGCCCTGCTCAGAGGTCTGGGAGAACATGAAACATTAACATTAATGACTATTGATCACAGAGCACCTACTAAGTGCAAGCACTTTACCAAACATTTTTTTGGTTAATCCTCACTATAAGCCTGCAGGTGTAGGTTTTATGATTTCATTTTACATGAAAAAAAAAAGAAAATAAAGTTCAGAAAATACTAAAGCAACAAGCACAAGATCACATAAGCAGTAGGTAGCAGCTTCAGAGTCAGACATGAGTCTGACCAGCAGGAGATCCTATGTTTTTTCTGGGGTGCGACACACATACCCATGATACCACTGGTGAACCAACAATGTGGGTCCCTTTTACCAATACGAATCCAGCCCCTACTGTGTGACATATTAAAATAGCCCTGAGCATCCAAAAACAAATAAGACACCATCCCTCACCCAGGGGCTCACAGTCAAGAGGAAAAACAAAAAGAGACATCAACAGCAATTACACCACCAAGGGGGAAATGCCTTCACAGAGTTAGGTAGTCACTTGCATGATTTCTTTTTAGTCTACTTCTTTTCCAATGTCCTTAGGACCCTAAAGGGTCATAAGGGTCACACATAAATAATAAAATGCTTTTCAGATAAAGGGGAAAAGATGTAATAAATTCAGGAAATAAAGAAGAGAAAAGAGAATTATATACCTATGTGTTAGAATCCCCAAACTAAGCTAAGAAAATACAATAGGGCACTTGCCACAGTCACTCAGGTCCTAGGAGTGTTGGCTACCAATGACCAGTGCCGCCTCCCATGGCTCAAAAACTTTTATAGAAGATAAGAGATCACTCAAGTCAGACATCCACCTTTCCTTTGAAAAGAGACCCTCACCTCATATCTTCCCATCATTGGTCTTAAAAGTTCAACTAGCCTCCCCATTGCAATCAGTTTTCCCCCTGAAAAGTAAAACTGGAAGTACAGCAATTCCATACTCATATCAGTTCCTATAAGGATCTAAAGAGTTTGGATGGTCATCTTCCAGGATGGGACAAAAGGCTTCCTGCACTGAATTAGTCAGAGAATTAAATAGTCTATAAGACCCCATTCCACTCCAAGGTCCTCTGCTATGTAAGGTGATTCCAGACAAAGAAAAGGATGAGAAGAAATCCAGCTAAGTCTTTGAAGTTATTGGAAGATGACAAAGGACCAAAAATGAAAAGGTAACGAATGTCATAGGCCATTTTCATTTGTGAGTCTATTTACTGAGCACAATTATTCACCAGGCAGCAGTTCTTAGGAGCAGTGGCCAGTATAAACCAGAAATTGTCACCCTCAAGACACACACCTTTTAGTGGATGGAAACAGACAATAGGCACATAAACAAAGAAATGTAATAAGGTAATTTCAGGCACCAGTAAATTCTAAGGAGAAAGTAAATAGGATAATGGGATGTAGAGGTATTGTGAAGCTGGCTAACTAGAAAGCACGGGTAGAGGCTTCCTGAGAAGGTGACATTCAAGTTGGATTATGAATGATGAGAAAGAGGTAGCTCAAAATAGACCAGGGGGAAGAACATTGCCCAGGGACAGAGTAAGGCTGGTATGTTCAAAACCAATGCTGCTGGATCTAGGGAACAAGGAGGAACATGGAGAGAGAGCTAGGTGGGGGTCAGATAATAAAAGGTCTTATAGGTCATGATAAGGAGTTTTATTTTATTCCCATTACAATGGCAAGTCACTGGCGATATTTAAGAAGCAGAGTGACATGATCTGATTTATGCTTTAGAAAGATAATTCTGGCTGCTATATGTCACTTGGAAGGAAAGAGTGGAGGCAGAAGAACAAGTTAAACTATTATGAGTGGGACTCTGTACACTAAAAAATCATCTCCAATGTTGAAGCCAAGTTTATCTCATAAATATAAGGATAGTCCAATACTAAGAAATCTATGAATATACTGTATCACAAGTTACACATGACAAAAGCATATGATTATTTCAATAAGTGTGAAAAGGACATTTAATGAAATTTGAATACACTTCAAATAAACAACATTTTAAGATGTGAGACTAGATGGGTTGTTTCTCAACATGATACAGAGATACTACTTTCAACTGGCATCATATTTGTGTGTAAAATACTAGAGGCCCAAAACAAAGATGCCCACCATTTCTATTATGGTTTATTATGTTGTTTATAAAGTTCTAGACAATTCAATGAGACACAAAACATAATAAGGAGCATGCATTTGGACAGCAGAAAATTATCATTATTGATAGAGAGTATGATTTATTTTCCTGCTGAGAATGTAACCCTTGGCATGAGCCTAGGTGCCAGGTGCTTCTGATATTTTATCTCAGCAAATCCCACAACACATTAGGGGTGACACCTTTCTTCTCATTTGATAGATGAAGATAAGTAAACTTCCTAGCTATTAAGCTGAGAATTGAACATAATTTTGTGATTACAAAGTCTGTGTTCTTACATCATGTTGCCAAAACAAAAAGATAGCTCAGAAGCTGCCAACACTTCCTCTTTCCTGAGGTCCCAGAGGTGTGGAAATTTCAGCCCCGCCCTGGGATCAAGGTAGAAGCTAAAGCTCACCAGCATCTCAGAAGTCCTAGTGCCAGAGGAAGGATGGCTGGCAGCTGCCTCCTTCCCTGCATCCCATGGGCCATTCCAACTGGAAAGAGGCCCCAGAGCCTCAGCTACTCAGCACAAATAATGCTGAGGAATTTTGCATTTAAGTGAGTGTTTTATCCCTTCCAGGGAATATTTAAATTTTAAAAGAAGAAAGTTTTTCACCCAGATGAATCTACAATTACTTATATTGTGTGAACAATATTTTAACTGTGGGAGGGGTGGTCTTTGGAGTTTCTCCTGCTTCCTCCAAGCTGCTGCCACAGTCACTTTCCCTTATGCTGGAAGAGGCTAGCACCTTGGCCTCCACCTCTGGAAGTGTGCTGACCCTCTGCCCAGAAGTCATATGTCGTTGCATACGGTGACTTGAAGAAAGAAGCCAGGCTTTTGAGGTATGACTGCACAACTTGGCTTGTCTCTTCAGATGCAAAGGAGGCTCAACCCTACACTGAGGGCTGCCAAGACTTGTCCCAAACCGAGGAACTCTGATATCTGAAGCTCCAAGTTCCTGCCAGGATTATGGAACTTTCTCTTTCCATTCCAGATGATATCAGAATAAAGCTTAACTCCTCCCATTTTCAATAAATCCTCAATTCAAAAAATTGAGACCTATGGACTCTCCAAGATAGATGGAACTGACATCTCTACATTTTCCTCGTTACTCTTGAAATGTGATGTAACGTGTCACGGGCAACAGGCAGTTCAGCAGCTGCCTCACATCTGCCTGAACCCACAGTTGGTAAGTTCAAAGTGGGCTCTTCCTAGCTGCCAGAATCCTTGAAGCTTTTCATTTTCCTTTGGATGTTTTCTTTCCTTCCACCATGAACAACACAAAACCCACCTGCAAGCGGCTGCTGTAAGCTGGCCCTTCTCCCATCTCAGACCTCCAACACGGAGCAGGTACGAAGCTTGGATATGGTAGAGAGGAGAGGAGCAGATGGAGAGGACATGAGGAGGGGAGGAAAAGGAAGGAAGAAGGGCCAAGAGGGTGCCAACAGAGGACTGAATCCACAGGGTGGCAGCACATGGCACCAGCCCTGTCTCAGAAGCATGAATCCTAAGGGAAGTTTCTCTGTCATAGCCTGAAGCACCTGTCACTGTACCATGAAGACCAAGCTATTCCCAATTTTCTCAACTCATATTCCAGCCAAGCACTGAGGAATGTAGTGTTTCCCTGCCCTGGAGCCTCAGTAAATCTGCCCTCAAGGAGGCTTCCCATTTCCTCCTGGGAAGAAATGGTCAGCATTGCCTAACTCTGTTCCCCATCTCAGAACCCTGGACAGCTCCCTGCAGGCTATGCAGACCCTGCAGCCACGGCAGCCCATTCCTTTCAGAGATTTCCAACAAAACTACAAAGTCTGCCTCTCTTGTATTCCAGTCCCATAAACAATAGAGACAGACAGACTTAAAAAAAAAAAAAAAATTTGTGGCTACCTAATCCACAGGCAGTGTTGAGTATTCTGCAGAACACCAAGTCTATTTAAACATGGCTCCCATGTCCCCTCCCAAGTTGCCCTGTTTATCATATATGACAAGATGTTTATTAGCAGCAGAGCAGTAAACAGTGAGTGAACATCTGAAAACAGGGTTATAAAATCCTGTAAATCACAACTCTGCATAGGCAGCCACCAGCCCTGGGACAATCCCTCCTTTCATGGCTCTGGAAAGTGTGGCAGGTATCCATCTACACCGGAGTCATTTACCCTGCTCAGGTGCTGCATAGTAGGATGTGAAGGGCTTTTTCCTAGGTAGCCTCACTTTGTCCCCTCCTCACTTCTTTAGTAGAGTCCCTACTATGCGCCAGATCCTGCACTCAGTGTCAAGATCTGAAAATGGCCCTAGCCTTCAAGGAAGGCTATGATCCATGAACAAGAGGCAGGGACCAGCACTGCAGTTGCATTGTTTACTCTCTGAAGGACCCAGTCCCCCACTTCTTTCTGTGTTTCTGTTTCCGATCATCACCATGCCCCCTAAGCTCATATTTATTATACAGGACCCAGTTTGTATGTGTCCTGAGGTGAGCTTAGCCATGGATGGCTCAGCATTAGTGATGATCCTCCAGATTCTTGTAGGCCACAGAGAGGAGGGTTTGGCCATAGTTAAAGAACTATTCATTGGGCTTCCCTGGTGGCGCAGTGGTTGAGAGTCCGTCTGCCGATGCAGGGGACACAGGTTCGTGCCCCGGTCTGGGAAGATCCCACATGCCATGGAGCGGCTGGGCCTGTGAGCCATGGCCGCTGAGCCTGCGCGTTCAGAGCCTGTGCTCTGCAATGGGAGAGGCCACGGCAGTGAGAGGCCCGCATACCACAAAAAGAAAAAGAACTATTCATTTAATTTCAATACTATCTTCATGGCAAAGGCCACATCATTATAGTGCTTTACCTACATGGCCAACTGGACCCACTGCTACAGCTGCTTCCAGTCTCCCATGTTGCTCAAGGTACAATATTGCAATATATCTCGCATCTCACATGTCATACCTCCTGCTTCATGCATCCCACCCCCAACACTGGGGAACCACTGAGCCCCACTAAGCTCCTGTGCATACACACTAGCTGGCCCACAAGGTTTCTGCTGCAGGCAAGCAGGGAAGGAGGGTGTGACACTGGCCTATGCCACGACCTATGTCATCAGATCAGGCTTCCCCAGCAGCTGTCCACAGAAGCCAGATAATACAACCTAGGAATACAAAGGAGTTAAGGCCCCGTGAGGGAGAAATTTAAGCTATCACAGCAGGAAGATAGGAAAAAATAGTGGATCAACTCTTCTCCCTTCCTCCTCCCAACAGACTATTACCAGACTCAGTATTTCTGTACAACCTCTCCAGAGACCTCCTATTTGATTCATCGATAGCTATGTTTTTTGGTAAACTGTAGCCAATTTGGTAACACACTTCCTTGTATTTGCTTTCCCTTCCACTTTGCCTCATTTCCCTTTCTCCCTCACTGTCACTTCCCTGGGATTGCACTCTTGCACCCTTATAGAGCATGAACTCATAAGTTTTTTTTCAGTCTCTGTTTCCTAGGAAACTCAGGCTAAGACACTTTTCAACCAATCTGGAAGCTAAAAATACCAAGATAAATATGACCTAGATGCTGACTTCAAAAAGCTTTAAGTCTATTCCATGGCACCAACACATTCGTAGTTTTAATATGATTTGGTATCATAATAGAAATGCATATTGGGAGCAAAAAGGAGGATATCAGGGCTAATCAGGAATGCTGAGCTAAGCCTTGAAAATTTTGTGAGATAGTCTTATAAGAGAAGGCCATACAGGACAAGGGAATGGCATATGAAAAGGCTTGGAGGGGGAATTCCCTGGTGATCCAGTGGTTAGAACTCCGCATTTTCACTGCCAAGGGCGCGGGCTCAATCCTTGTTGGGGAACTAAGATCTCACAAGCCATGCTGTGTGGCCAAAAAAAAAAAAAGGCTTGGAGAGATTAAACCTTTCTAAAATATCCTGCCAAATATTTCTCCAGTGTTCCTCATTCAGAAGCCCCTTGCTCAACATCCATCAACAGATGAATGGATAAAGAAGATATGAGATATATATATATATATACACACACACACAATGGAATATTACTCAGCCATAAAAAGAATGAAATAATGCCATTTGTAGCAACATGGATAGACCTAGAGATTATCACATTAAGTGAAGTAAATCAGACAGAGAAAGACAAATATCATAATGTACCATTTATATGTGGAATCTAAAAAAAAAAAGATACAAATGAACTTATTTATGAAACAGAAATAGACTCAGACATAGAAACAAACTTATGGGTACCAAAGGGGAAAGGGGGGGCTATATAAATTAGGAGTTTGGGATTAACAGATACACACTACTATACATAAAATAGATAAACAATGAGGACCTACTGTATAACATAGGGAACAATATACAACATCTTTTTTAAATTTTTATTTTATTTATTTATTTTTATACAGCAGGTTCTTATTAGTCATCTATTTTATACATATTAGTGTATACATGTCAATCCCAATCTCCCAATTCATCCCCACCACCACCACACCACACCCACTTTTCCCCCTTGGTGTCCATACGTTTGTTCTCTACATCTGTGTCTCTATTTCTGCCTTGCAAACTGGTTCATCTGTACCATTTTTCTAGATTCCACATATATGCATTATATATTCACTATCTTGTAATAACCTATATTGGAAACGAATCTGTGTTGGGCGCTCCTTCAGTGCTTAGCCAGGCATTTATTGTTCTGCCTTAGCCTTCACTTCCTGCTTGCATGAATCCTAATGGTCAGCCACAGGTGGAAGCATAGGGTCTTCTCAGGTTTTTTCTGAGCATGTGTCCAGCCATGAGCATGTGTGTGGCCTTCTAGATGCCCCAGTATATACGGGGAGGTTTTCAAAGTCTTTATTCTGCACCTCCTTCCCCAAGCCTCTTCCTTTCAGGATTTCCCATCTGTCTCTGCTTGCCCTGACTGTTCTCCCTTGCCACAGGTGGCTACAGCTAGTATATTCACCTTTACATGCTTTCAACAAACACCACCCAGGGAAGTCACTTCAACCCTGAAAAAGTTCCAAGGCAGGAGAAACAAAGGCAAGCCCTTGAGCCTATTTTCCAGGGAACCACAAGCCAGGTCAAAACACACAGCACAGTTCTTTGAAAGAAAGGTCCACGTTGCTCCCTCTGGTACCAGAAAGCTTCTGCAGAAATGCAGATCACTGTCCTCACAGCTGCTGTCCAGCTGAGAAGTGAGGATTTCTAAGTGTGTAACTTAAAACCATACAGTGCTCTCTTCCCCAACTTCAGCAGCTTTTCTTCATTAAGCATTCCCCTGATGATTGTAAGTTTTTTAGGAGATTCCAGAGTTCTGAAAAAGTTGATTCTGACAGTTTTTGTCAGTTTAATCATTACTTTAGTGGAGGGACATAGTTTTTCAGTTCCCTACTCTGTCATTTTTGGTGACATGCTTATTCTGTATATGTTTCAATGTTTCTATAATAAAATGTTTTTGTAAAAGCTCCAGGTAACTCTGATAAATTATAATAACTTCCCAAATAAATAAAAATAAATAAATAAAATAAAATTATAATAACTTCCCCTCAACCGAGTTTTCAAAAAGCAATTATACTCCAATAAAGATGTTTTTAAAAAAAATCACTAATTTAAATGAATTCTGGCTTTCTCTCTTCTCGTCTGAGCTTTAACTCACTTTAACTTTAACTCACTGCCCCCTTGTGGTCCTTTAGGGTTAACAAACCATCCTTCATCAGTGTCCTCCAAGTCTCCAGACACTTCATGTTATTTTCTGTATTTACCAAGGCATCCTGTGTCAGCCATCTCTGTTGGTTCATCTGCAGCCCCTGGAGAATCTACAAGTGATGAGACATAACATAGCGTGCATAGAACAAGACTTACCGGACAGGTGTCAGTTTTCGTCCTTCCCCATTATGAGCAAACTGTCTTCAGTTTTTCTGTCCTTGCATCATTTTTTTCTTATGAAAAGCAGCACACAGAAATGATAATGAGGAAACTGCACCCAGATAAGCATATCTGCAATCTCAAGGACAATGCACTGCTAAACAAGGTTTGGTTTTATTGTTGTTATTTTGCCTTGCTTTTAATCACTGTGGAAGTTACTTAACTCCCATTCCCCAGAATCTTCACCAGACCCTTGGCAGATAGGCACTGAAAGGATTAGGCTTTTCTCTTCTTGAACATATTTCAGGGAAAGCTTTTCTAACAGCCACATATACTGCTAAGCAGCTGAGTACTTTTGAATGTTTTCTCTGACTTCTCTCTCTCTCTCTCTCTCTCTCTTTTTTTAAATTTAACCATTTTAGAGGATGTTTCTGGCCACCTAGAGGGAACTCTGAGTAACAGATCTCCATGTGCTTGTTTTTCCTAAAGCAGATGCATGTAGCACCTGGCAGCTGAGTGATTTGAGGAAAATAGCTTCTTGTCACACCTCTCTGCACCCCATCAGCCCTGGGAATCATTAGAGAGTTCAGAAACGGTGGCATGGAGCTTGGCATTGCCAGTTCTTACTTTTTGCAGAATGATGGGGAATGTGAGATTCTTTGATTCTTCTTTCTCTTTTCTACAGCTTCTTGGTTTCATCTCAGAAGAACAAGATGGGAGTACATGCCTTCTCCTTTGTTAATAGCTTGTTAATGTGTGACTCTATACATCATGCTACTCTATGCCCAAAAGAAACCAGTGTCTCCTCACTGCCAGCAAATTAAATCCAATATCTTTTCAAGTCTCAAACAACTGAACCTGACCTCTTTTCCTAATCCTATTTCACACAGTCTAGGATGCTATGATCCAGGCCAAATCAAACATTGTCCATTTTCAGAACTTGCCCCTCGTGACTCCCTTTGTGCAACCGCATGCCTGTCATCTCCTCCACCGCAAGTACCCTCTTACCGCATTGTGCCACTGAGCAGCCCACCAGCTTTCTGGAGGCAGCGCAAACCTCAGGGAACTCAGAGCTCATTTCCCTCTTCCCCAAAGTGGATGCCTCATTTCCTCCGTGTCACATTCTGCTTCGTATTACAGCTATTGGTCAGCTACATCTGTCTCTTCCACTGTGTTAAAAGTTTCTATTAGGTAGGGAAGGTGGTAGAGCCACTTTTGGTGTTGATAATATGTCATAGGCACTCAACAATGTTCTCCTGAATGAATGAATGTTAAATAAAAGGAAAAAGAAATAGCATGCCAGTCATTTCTCGGGCTTCCAGCAGCTCCCCAGTAAAATTAAGCCAGTATCGATTTCCTTCCGATACTCTATTTAGTGCCATGGAGACAATGAGTTTCCCAGTCCAAGTCCTAGCCAGCCAGTGTAGTGCTTGTGGAATTGACTGATCAATGCTAAGGGACTGGAAAGACTCCATTCCAGATGCCTTGCCTCTTCTCTTGCTAATTATCTTCAATGTCTCCTGAACAAACTGCTTCATAATCAGTAACTTCATCTTCTGCAGAGAAAGCACCAGGGTCTAACTTAAAATGTCTGAAAAACAGCTCCATCCTTTCCCACCTCCAACAGGGATAAGAGGGACTGAGAATGGGGCCTCAACACTAAGTGGGTTTAACACACAGAAAGGAAGCCTGCAAGAGCTCAAAGGAATCTCTATGACTACCTGGCCCAATGTTCTCCTTTTACACACAAGGAAAATGAAGACAAAGGAAGGGAGATGGTTCCTTAAGCACAGATGGGACTGGAACTCTGGAGTCCTGGTTCCCAAGACTGTCTTTACCATTAATTATGCCAGTGTTTTCCTAAATCAACCTGAGCACACAAATCACCTTTTTGTTAAGAATCATCAAAACTTTGTTACCTCTGGGTTATGGGTGATGCAGAAAATGCAGACTAAAAGGTTTCATGCTTAGGGGATTGGAAAAGGAGAGGGGCTTAAACAGAGGAAGGGAAATCACAAGCTGATGGTAGAATTGCAGAGGGGGTGTGGAGGGGAGTTCAATTTTAGAAACGTTGACAGCTGCAAACCAAGCACTGAGCTAGGCACTGCGGGCAACACAGTAGGGCAGCAAAACGTTTTATGATCTAATTGTTAAAAACTAGACTAGGGGGTGCCACACCAGTGGCTTGGAATTAAGCCCTACTGGCATTTGGAAGAGAGGAAATGACCATGATTATTAAATGATTAGTAAAGGCTTTCTTGGAAGAAGTAGTGCTTGAGTCAGACCTTGAAGAGAGAGCAGAGCTTACATGGTGCTGTAGAGGCATGAGGAGCTAGAATAGGGGGAGGAGGAACAAGGTTCAGGGGAGTTTGAGACAAGCCATCATCAATTAAGGGATCAAGGGGTTGAGAAAAAATATCAGAGTTAGTTTAGTAAATTATGCCTCCCTCCACTGGCACCTCCCTCCTCTTGGTGCTCCGTACACAGCCCTGCACGCTCACTTTCCCACCCGTGTCACCCAGGGCCTGCTCGTGGACAGCACCCCACTTGGATCTGTCCTGCCCTAGACATCTCCCCTATTCTCACCCTTCTCAGCCCCTCTCCCCAACTCTTAGCATAAACCATACCTATTCCATTGCTGATCACCTGCTGGCCTTTCCAAATGACTGGCTGATGAAACGATTACCAAAGGGTCAATGATAGAAAGTAACTCAAGATATGATTCCAATAATAACAATTAGTTAACAGTTACTGAAGGCTTACTCTGTGCCAGGGCCTGTGCCCAACAAATGATACATATAATCTCATTAGTACTCACAGTTTATACTTATAAATAGTGTTATTATTGGCATTTAGCAGAAGAGTAAATGGGCTTGGTAGACCAAACAAGGCACCCCCTCCAAAATGCCCACATCCTAATCACCAGAACCTAACAATATGGTACTTCCCATGGCAAAAAAACCCCACAAAAGTTAAAGATCTTGAGATGGAGAGATTATCCTAGATAATCCAGAGTCAGACTGGAGGTATGACGTTGGAAACAGAGGGAAGCTTAGTGCACCTTGAAGATGGAGGTAGAGGTCATGAGCCTGGGAACAAGGCAGCCTCTACAAGCTGGAAAAGGCAAGGAATTCCATTCTCCCCTTGAGCCTCCAGAAGGAACGAAAACCTGCCAACACCTTGATTTAACCCACAAGATCCATTTAAGATGTCCGACCTCCAGCCTGTAAGATAATAAATTTGTGTCATTTTGAGCTATGAATTTGTGGTAGTTTGCTACAGCAGAAATAGAAAACCAATACACTGCATCTTCACAATACTTGCACTTAAACAGAGATTTTTACCGTCTTAACTCAGTGCAGTTTCTTCAAACAAAGAAAATTTTGTAAAATCTGGCAGGTCAGCAGGGGAGACGTGTATAAGTGTGTGTGTGTGTGTGTGTGTGTGTGTGTGTGTCTGTGTGTGTCTGTGTGTGTCTGTGTCTGTGTGTGTGTGTGTCTGTGTGTGTGTGTGTGTGTGTTTGTGTGTGAGTCTGTCTTGTGGAGTGTTATAAGGAGTAGCTGTTGGAGTATCTAGAAAATTGTCCAAACGGCAACAGTCTGTTCTATTGGAGAGAATTCCCTGGGTGGTTAATGTCACACCCAGAACGAGATTCTAATCCAGGGACCTAAAGAGACCTGGGCAGGATGGACCACGAGGAGTCCTTACTCCTTGTGGGGCTTTCACATCACTCTCGCCGCCTTTGTGCTGGCATTGGTGACTGCCAGCTTTGTTCACCAGGAGGCTGCTGTCAACCTGACTAATTAGGGTGGTGCAATGATCAGAAATGGGAACCGTAAAAGGAAAACTGCTGAGCGGTTGGCTGCTCATTAGAGAAGGGCTGTGTCTATCACTCCCCATTAATAAAGGAAAGGTGGGACTTTGTGTCAGATCTCAGCTCTAATATTGCCTGGCTGGCTTTTATCGGCCATAGGAGACTCTGGGCAGGAGATGCTGGAACTCTTCAAAAGCACTTTGTTACACAAGATTTACTTTGCACTCACCAGGGCAAGAGTAAAGTGGCTGTGCTGGTGATTACCTGGAGTGGAGGCATCTGAGCATTTTTAATCAGTTATTGGGGAAAAGAAGTAAAAGCTACCCTGTGATGTGATGAGATGTAAATGACACTTTAACTCTGTGGTCTTCCCCCCAAAACTCATATCCCAGACTAGTCCTGAGACAATCATCAGACAACTCCCAATCAAGGAATGGTTTGCAAAATATCTAACCAGTTTTCCTCAAACTACTGCATATACTGGTAGCTACAGAGACTGCCATTCCCCAGAGTGTGTGAAAGCCCTGCTCCCTGCTATTGGTCCCTTACCACCAAGGCTCCCCCAAAAGCCTTAGGATCCAGGCAGGCGGTTCTCCTAAATTCAGAAATAACCATGATATGTGAGCACCTAGACTTGCACATTCAGGGTTCAGAAGACAGGAGTCATGACCTTAGGCAAGTTGCCCCCTCTGGAAGGCCATCTCCCCATTTGTCAAATGAGGCAGCACTTGTCAATCTCTAACTGCAGATGCATCATCTGAAGAACTTGTGGAGTATCTGAGGCCCAGAGTCTTCATTTATAACAAGTGTCTAGATGAGGCCGATGCTCCTGGACCATGGACCACATTTTGAGAAGCAAGGGTCTGGATCCATGGTTTTCAAGTAGAGATGATTTTGCCCCATAGGAGACATTTGGTCATGTCTGGAGACACATTTGGGTGTCACAGCTGGAAGGTAAGTACTACTGGCATCTAGTGGAGAAAGACCAGAAATGCTGCTAAACATCCTACAATGCACAACAAAGAATTTTTCATCCCAAAATGTCAATAGTGCTGAGTTTGAGAAACCCTGGTCTAGGTCAGTGTGATCCAGATCATTCTTAGTGTGGGTATGAATCACCTGGATGACTTGTTAAAACACAGATTGTGGGTCCCTTCCCCGGCATTTCTGATTCAGTTAATCTGGAGTGGAACCTGAGGCTTTGCACCTAGAAGGTGTTGCCAGGTGGTGTGATGCTGCTGGCCCCAGCTCGCACTTAGAGAACCACTGGTCTTGATGATGGCTAAACTCCTTGCAGCTCTAGCATGCCTTGCTTCTCCCACTGTCCACGCCGAGGAGGCAGGAGCTCCTTACCTAGAAGCCCCACTGCAGTCAGAACTTGTTGATTCCAAGGTAGGAACTGGCATGGTTCCCCTGTGAGAACATTAGCTCTAAAGACAAGGCAGCATTAAGAGGGTGGAGGGGGATCGACTCCATCTTGAGGAATATTCCTGATACATCTCGCCTCATGTTTAGGTGGATCCACTTTTCAAAGAAACCAAGGACTGTCCTTGTTTTGAGGCTGAAAACAAAATATCGGGAGGACAGCCTACTTCCAATTTTACTGCCCCCTTTTTTGTTGCTCACAAGTGACCCATTAAATGTCAGAACCACAGGATTCAGCTAATGGGCAATGAAAGTTGGCTGGCTATCCATCGAGGAGGACATCTTGGTGGGCCCATGAGATAGCACAGGGTGTCACCAAGCCAAGCCAACCCCTCCCCCCTCCCCCCATGAAACAGCACAGCAAAATCTATCCCACTTAATCAGGATGACCTGGGAATGAATATGTGTGCTCTCACCACCCTGTTTGCCCACTTCTCTGTGTGAACTTAGACAAGTCACTTCTCCTCTCTAAGCCTTAGTTTATGATCAGTAGATGAGAATACACAAGGACTCCACAGGGCCATGGTGAGGATTCGTGCGTGAGGCAATTGTTATTGATTCCCTATTGTGTGCTGGCACCATTTTAAGCATCAGGGCCACAGGAGTGAACAAAACAGACAAAAAGACCAGCCCTGCTCGCTCACAGTAGGCCCTCAAAACTTTTTTATTGAATTTACCCAAGGAAAATGAATGGGGGCTCCTCTCCCTAGGAGATCTGTCAAACGCAGTCTCCAGTCCACTCACAAAGAAAAGCTCCGACAGGCAAGGCAGCTGAAGCAGAGAAACTGGAGCCCAGTGAGACCATCTAACCAAGATGATTTATCTTTAGCTCAATATGGTACAGGGCTGCGGCTCCTGGAGCTTTAAATATTACGGGTTTCATTAGGACTATTTCATTATCCCGAGCAGTGCTTTGTAGGAGACAAAGTAGCTCGGTGTGACGAGGTGGCAGGTGAGGCCCACTGGAGTCAGAAATGGGGTCATGTTGGGCAGGGAATTGAGAGCTCCTGGCAGCAGGACTGTGTCTCGAGCAGTGATATGGAACAGGCCTCATTTTGTGCCAGTCACTGCCGGGCACTGGGGACATGGTAGCACTCGGGAGGGGTGCAGAGTGGTTGGCCCTGCAGCAGACTGTCAGACCCTGCCTGAGGTTGGCTGAGAGCCAGAGTCCCTTCTGGGTGAAGGCTTCTTCTAGAAGACAGCCATGAGCTTCTTGCTGGTCAACACAGCAGGTTGGTCCAGAGCCTCTGCAGGCCCAACGTCTGGTTCAGTTCAATGGGGCCAGCAGCCTAAGCCAACCCGCCTCTCTTACCCTGCCTCCTGCCCTCCCTCACCCTGCCTCCTGCCCTCCCTCATGACTCCCCTTTTAGAGGTCGACCTGGGTTACTTCTCTTGTTACCTCCTCCCAAGTTAAGATTTCCCCAAGTTGTCTGGGCCTTTCTAGCCACATCTTTCGATGCTTACCCAGCCTGTGTCCCTTTCTCTCTGTCCCCACTCCCTGCTGTTCACTGCTTACTAGATGTGATCAACTAGCCCCAGGGCTGGGGTTAGTGGATGCATGTTTACAGGTGTTGCCTCTCCTGCAACATTGATTCACTAAGCATAAGTTTAAATATTTTCTACAAATCTTCTGGAGATTCTTTCTTAACCCAGGGGGATAACAGGTGTGGAAATTTGTGACTATGGAAAAATGCAGGGGGATTAAATATAATTTGGGAGGGAATTTATTTACAGCTGCAATGGGCTGCTAAAGTCACAATTACCCTGAGAGATAGATAGTATTGAGGCAAATTTTTATAAATGAAGAATCTGTGGATAAGAGAGCTTAAGGGACTTTCTCAAGGGCCACACAGCTAGCAAAAGACCCATCAGGATTTTCTGAGTCTAAAATTGCAAGTCCATCACCCATCATGGGAAGAGGAAGAACTAGTGCTGATAAAATGTGGTATGGGTGAGCCTGGAGAGGCGAGGATTTCCGCTAACATCTGCACTGAATCCACTCTCGCACTATTTCTTTTTCTGATAAGGGGTTCATTTTTTTAAATTTTTTTATTGAAATATAGTTGATTTATAGTGTTAGTTTCAGGTGTACAGTAATTTGATTCAGTTATACATATACATATAAATATATATATTTTTTAAATTTCTCTTCCATTATTCGTTATTACTACTGCACTTATATCGTAGGCCTGCGTTGTTTTATCTATTTTATATATAGTAGTGTGTACATGTTAATCCCAACCTCCTAATTTATCCTACTTCCCCCATCCCCACTTTGGTCAACTAAATTTGTTTTCTATGTCTGTGTGTCTATTTCTGTCTTGTAAATAAGTTCATTTGTATCCTTCTCTTAGATTTCACATCTAAATGGTATCATATGATATTTGTGCGCTCCCTCACTTTCATCCTAGCTCCCCAAAGCCCTAGACCCTGGGGTGGAGCTGAAGCAGCTAGAGGAGGAGGCCAAGCAGTAGGGCCCAGCCTGTGCCAATGGTGTGGATGAAAACAGTTCAGGTATTCCCTGGATCCAAGCAGCCACCCCACCTGAGAGCTCAGAGGTCCAAACCAGCCAGTTCTGACTCAGGGCAGCTGGCCCTCCACAGAGCCGCTTCTCCAGCCTCTGCCCTGGGGGCTGACTGAAGCTCCGCTGGCCAGATGAGCAAGCTTCAGCCTAACAGCTGGTGGTGGCTTACAACGTCAGCCCTCCCGACACTGGCATTTTCACAGCCATCTTCACGTTGCCACGCTGGAGAGAGGCAGACATGTTTGAGAGAGAAGCAGAACCTTTCCTAGACCCAGAAAAGTTTTTGATTCCCCAAGTGCTCTTATTTCTTTTGTAAGTCTCCCCACCAAGCCTGCTTCTCGTTTCTTCCCTCTGGGTGGGAAGGGCTCGCAAGGCAGCTTAGCCTCAGCTGGGGCTCCTAATTAGGCAAGAGCTCTGGCTGATGGGCTCCCTCGGCTCTTCCCCAGCCCAGGCTGGAGTCTGGGAGGGGTCCCGGATGCCCTTTCTGCTGCCTCCCTCCTCCTGACTCGGGGCCACTCTCCTGCACCTCAGCCCTACCTCCCTCCTCCCCAACCCTGCCTTGGATTTCTTTGCCTCAGACCCAGTGCCTCTGACTACTACACTCCTGCCAGCTCCAGAGCAGATTTGCTAATCGTGTCCCCCCACGTCCCCTCCCCTGGCCTGTGGGATCATCACATCATGCCCACATGTGCTCATGGTGAGAAGGCAAGGGCCTCGGGTTCAGAGCTACATGACCCAGGTGTGATCCCAGCTCCACGCAGGATCTAGTTAACTGTGTGGGCTTGCTCAGGACCCGTCATCTCTGAGCCTCAGTTTACTCACCTGAGAAAGGGGGAGGAAAGTAAGACCTGCCTGTCTCTTCGAGCTCTTGTGAAAGTCATATAACATCATGCATTTAGGGGGTCAATAAATAATATTCCCATCCTCCCTTCCTGAGCCTAGAACTAGTTAAGAAAAAAAGACAAAGCTGAAGCAGAGTGAATTTTAAAAATCAGTTTAGGGGACTTCCCCGAGTGGTCCAGTGGTTAAAATTCCATGCTTCCAATGCAGGGGGAGTGGATTCAATCCTTTGTTGGGGAACTAAGATCCCACATGCTGTGTGGCATGGCCAACAAATTTTTAAAAAATAAAATAAAATCAGTTTAATTGGTAGAGCTGAATTGGAGAATGTGGATTGAATTCATGGCCAATTTGTGGCTAATATATCCCTCCTGCATTCATGCATGGCACTCTCAGCTAAGGGATGTACCATTTTTATCTCCAAGAATCACCCAGGAGACCTGAGGCAGGTATGACTCTTAACTGTTACAGAAGAGGGACTAAGGCCCAGAGGGATTAGGAATCTTGCCTAAGCTCACACAACTAGTAAGTTGCACAGCTGGGTTCTGAACCTGAGTTAATCGATTGCAAAGCCCAGGATCTCACCACCAGCCAGCAGGTGAGAGGCTTTCCTGTCACTAGAGGCAGAAGCACTGGACAACGGTCTCGACCTACGGATAACGCTTCCACTTTTCAGAACGATTTCCCATGCCTTATCTCATTTCATTCATTCATCTATTCAACAAATATGTACTGAGCCTGTCTGTATGTTAGACAATTGGCTGAGGGTATGGCAGGAAGCAACACCAAGTCCCTCACATTCTACTGAGGAGACAGACCCCAAAGAATTACCTATAGAAGGAAAGATAAGTAGGTGGATATAGGCCTAGCCATAGACAATCTCAATGAAAAAATTAAATCAGGGTTAAAGGATAGACAGAGGGACAAGGATGGCTGCTCTGAGCATCCCATCCATCAGAACCCAAATGAAGTAAGAGAATGTGCATATCAGAGGAAGGGCCTTCCAGGCAGAAGGAACGGCCAATGCAAAGTTCCCGAGTGTGGAGCAGTGCAGTGGTCAAGGGCTAGCAAGGAAGACATTGTGGCTGCAAAAGAGCAAGAAGGAGGGTGGTAGGAGGTGAGGTCTTAGGGCTGGGGGCAGGAAGGAGAATATGTAGCCTTGTTGGTCACAGGGAAGACTTTGGATTTTTTTTCTTAAATGTGTTGGAACCTGGAGGATTACAGAACAAGTAGGTGTCTTGATTTGATTTACATTCTTAAAATATGGCTGCGGCTGTTCTGGGAAGAACAGATTATAAAGGGCAAGAATGGAAGCAGAGCCCTAGCCCAGTTATAATCCGGATCCTAGCCGGGGACCTCGGCATGGGAGGCATCAGAGCAACACAGAAGGTCCGGCTAGAGGCTCAGCACCAGCCACGGAACCGTCCTTGGTTCCCCGCCCCTCTTTCGTCAAGATGGCAGGCCAGATGCACCATCTAACGCTTGCTGTGTATATTTTGAATGACATTTCCCCAGGAGTGAAAACACCACGTGCCACTTTAATGCAAGATGGTGGAACAAAGGCAGAATGCTGAGGGAGGCACCTCAATTCCCTCCCATTCGGGGAGCCACGCTGTGTGTCCCACCAAGAGGCTGGGGACGCTTCATTTCAATACATGTTCCTGAGCACCTTCTTGCCAGGTGTTGGCTGGGGCAGCAAGCTGCACATTACAGGGTGTCGTGCTCTTAGCCTGGTGGTGGGGAGAGAGGCTGGGGGACACAAGAGAAGGACTGAAGGGTGAAGCCAGGAGTAAGGGAAAGGGACCAGGAGAAGGTCTCTAATGTGTGTGCCCTGAGCAGGACTAGGGGATGACCATGTGTAAACAGAGGCAGGCAGGTGTGCAGAAGCATGGGCCCCAAGCAGTCCTGTGCAGGGGGAGTCCCTGTGGCCTGAACAACATGAGCCGTAGCAGAAACAACTAATATTTACTGAGCAATGTGCCAGGCAAGCCATGCATGAAGAGCTTAAAGGCAATTGCTCACTTGATCCTCTCAACACCGGGAGGCAGGAGGTACCACAGCCGCATCGTATGGGGTGAGGAAACAGGCTCTGAGAGCTTAAGTGAATTGACCAAGATTATTTAGTAAGAAGAGGAATTTAAAAAATTTTTTTTAAGTTTTTATTGAAGTATAACACAGATACAGAAAAGATTACAAATCCTAAGTGTTACAAAACAGAAACAGACTCACAGACTTAGAAAACAAATGTATGGTTACTAAAGGGGAAAGGTAGGGGAGAGGGATAAATGAGGAGTTTGGGATTAACACACACACACTGCTATATTTAAAATAGATAACCAACAAGGACCTACTGGATTGCACAGGGAACTCTACTCAATATTCTGTAATAAACTAAACAGGAAAAGAATTTGAAAAAGAATGGATAGATGTGGATGTATATGTATAACTGAATCACTTTGCTGTACACCTGAAACTAACACAACATTGTAAATCAACTATACTCCAATGTAAAATAAAAATTAAAAAATTAAATTAAATTAAAAAAATTTTTATATGTGTATAACACACATATCGAAAAGATTACATATTCTAAGTGTACAGATGGATAAATCATCACAAAGAGAATACACCTAGTAACTACCAGCCAGGTCAAGAAACCGAATCTCACCCTTCCAAAGCCTCTCTCTGGCACCTTCCCCAACTCTTCCTTCCCTCCTCCCCAAAGGTAAGCACTATCCTGAATTCTGAATCCCTAGATTCGTTTTTGGCGTTGAGATTTGCACCCAGGTCTGTGGATCTCCTGAGCCCAGGGTTTCAGTAGGCACAGGACTAGGTGGATGGACGTCCCCCAGTCTGGCTGGGTCTGCACACCATTGCCAGGACTTTTCCTCAACCACATCCCATTCTGTGCCATTCTCCTTGCAGTGTCCTTGGTGGCACCGGAAGACAGGTGACAGCTCTAAAGCGAACTCTGGAAACAGGTGTGGGAGCTGCCTGTATCCAGGCCAGAGTCCTTCCCTTGGCTCAGTGACAGGGATACGCACTAGACCTTAGGTCAGTGAGGTTGCCCACATCCCTTCTTCAAGAACATATGATTTAATGACAAGCCTGTCCTTTAGGAGAGAGCAAATCAATAGCCCTGAGCAGTGTCCTTGAATAGATATAACCATATTCTCAAAGCTAAGAGTTTTTATTTTGTGAAATGTGAAGAAAACTTGAGGTGGGGGGAGGGAGAATGGGGAGTTAATGTTTAAGGCAGAGAGTTCCAGTTTAGGAAGGTAAAGGATTTGGGACATGGATGATGGTGAGAGTTGCACAACCGTGTGAATGTTCTTGGTGCCACTGAACCGTTCAGCTGAATATAGTTAAAATGGTATGTTTTATGTTATGTGACTTTTACCACAATAAAAAAACATTTAAAAAAACCTATATAGTCACTGCAAAATGAAATAAAAAGACTCCAGTTTGTCAACAGGGCAATAAAACACACCCTCCGTTCTCCCACCTCACCCCCAGGTCTCTGTTCTGGTACAAAAACAAAAAAGCATAAACTTTGCTGAGATAGTGATTAGCTTGGGTTCTTCTGAAGCCCTGAGTAACACAGGCTCTAACCCATGTGCTGCCCCCTTCACCCTCAAGCATATTTCGGCCAGATCCTTAATACAGAATTCTGTGGTCCACTCCCCTCTTGACAAATCTTATTTTTCTTGTGTCCTTTCACTCAGGACAAGATGAACCCCTTACTTTCTCAGGCAGCACCCATCAAGGCCCTACTCCCCTTACCTGGCCGTTCTGACCAGAGGACTGTTGGGTGGAAACAGTCTAGTGAAGGAATATTCCTCCCCTCTAAGCCATTGTGAGCTCAGGGGGGAGCCACCTGAAGGGAGATGGGCCAAGCCACAGACCCGAGTAAAAGAACTGTGGGTGGGGTTGGAGAGGTCAGTGAAGAGGGACTTTAAAGTGCATCTGTGATCGATAATGTCCCAAATGGGGATGTTATCAGGAACATGAGGCCCAGGCCAGGTGGCCGAGGTAACCATTTCCTGGTCAGGTGAGCAGGAAAACTAGTTTAGTGGAAAGCAGTGTAGCACTTGTAAAGCTCTCCAGGTGGGGGAGACTGGGAGGCAAGAACTCTGTCTTTGGGACGCAGGATACAGAGGAGGCAGCAGAGTGTAAGGTATAGAGTTGAAGCTCTGCAATCAGAAAAACATGGGTTCCAATGCCAGCACCTCCGTGCATTGCTGACTTGGCATAATTTACTTAACCCCTCCTAAACCTCAGCTCCTTTCATGGAAAGTGGGGTAATATAATCCACCTCATATAAGTCAAGTGAGATTTAAAATAAAATAATGTATTTCAGCGACAGACACAGCAGAGCCTAGGTACATGGTTGATGAATGAAATGATTAGGAGAAATTTCAATTACGCCCCCTGGTGGAATTAAGCCTAGCACATCGGAAAATGGAAGGAGCATTTAGAAGACGGTGTGACTATAGGATGTCATGGCTAACACACACACACACACACACACACTCACACGAAAATGTCTGCATGGAAATCTCATTTTAACTAAAGTTTTAAAAACAGTGATTGTGATCAAATTTATTAACACAGTGTTTTTAAAGTAGACTCTGGGGGACTTCCTGGTGGCACATTGGTTAAGAATCCACCTGTCAATGAAGGGGACATGGGTTTGATCCCTGGTCTGGGAAGATCCCACATGCCACGGAGCAACTAAACCCACGCACCACAACTACTGAGCCTGCACTCTAGAGCCCGCAAGCCACAACTACTGAGCCTGTGAGCCACAACTACTGAAGCCCATGAGCCTAGAGCCCATGCTCCGCAACAAGAGAAGCCACCACAGTGAGAAGCCCATGCACTGCAACGAAGAGTAGCCCCCGCTCACCACAACTAGAGAAAGCCCGTGAACAAAAGCAAAGACCCATCACAACCAAAAATAAATAACTAAAATAAATAAATTTATTAAATTAATTAATTAAATTAAATAGACTCTGGTGGCAAAGAAATCCAAGAATCCCCACAGGGGTGTTCCTTGATGGGGCAGGAAGATAGCATGATAACATGTCTCCAGGCTATCCTCCTTTCCCTATTTCCATGGACCATGGGAAGGTACCTCAAGTCTCCCGTTGACTAGAGGACTTGGTCCCCTTCCCTCAGCTGTGAGTGGGATAGAAAAGGCGCCCCCCACCAAGCCACAGGTTCCTTTATCACATTTGTCCTGAAAAGTGACAGAGGATTTTCCTCTTGGAGCTTGTTTCAGGGATTAGGACAATCACACTCCACACACACTGTCCTACTTCCCCCTCGATGTCATCTTCCTCAAGGCCCCTGCGTGGGGAAGGAAGAGAGCCCCTCTCCTCAGGCTGAGGCAGACCCCTCCCACAGAGCCTGAGACAGGAACTCCTGCTACAGGAGACCTCCCTTCTTGGATGTCAGGCTGCATTAGGCCCAGGAAACATCAGAGCACGAGGCTCAACCCAGCACTTCACTGACACTGCTGTTTCCTTGGCTCTGAACCAGCTGGTACACATCAACAAGCTGTGGGCCTCCTTTTCTGGAAGAGCTTACATTCTTTTTTCTTTTTCTTTTGGCTGTGTTGGGTCTTCATTGCTGTGTGCAGGCTTTCTCTAGTTGCGGCAAGCGGGGGCTACTCTTCATTGCAGTACACAGGCTTCTCATTGCAGTGGCTTTTCTTGTTGCGGAGCACGGGCTCTAGGGCCCGCAGGCTTCAGTAGTTCTGGCACATGGGCTCAGTAGTTGTGGCTTGAAGGCTCTAGAGTGCAGGCTCAGTAGTTGTGGCGCACGGATTTCATTGCTCCACAGCATGTGGGATCTTCCTGGATCAGGGCTCGAACCCGTGTCCCCTTCATTGGCAGGTGGATTCTTAACCACTGCACCACCAGGGAAGTCCTTACAGTCTAATTCATTCAACAAATGCCCAAGTGGGCCTAACCTTCCCTGAAGGAATTTTAGAGAAATTTATATGAACAATTATTTTAATGCCTCCTAAGTTTATGGCGCTTATGAATTTTCAAAGCATTTTAACCTTTAATACTTCACTTAAATGTGACACCATTCTGGGAGGTGGTAAGGACCAATATTATGATCCCTAAATGAAATTGAGGCTTAGAGAACAGTTAATCCAGGGTCACATAACTAGTCAACTGCAAAGTGAGGCCTAGGAGGAAAACCTGATGGGAATCATAAGATATATACACACAAAACAACTGTAAGAAGAAGTTGAGTGAGACTGGGAGGGGGTGACACGCTCCTGGATGCTCCTGTCTCATAAACTGACCAATCTGACTCCTGCAGGGAAGAGGTCAGTGGTTTCTCCTTCTTAAGATTCCCTGGGTTGGGCTTCCCTGGTGGCGCAGTGGTTAAGAATCTGTCTGCCAATGCAGGGGACACGAGCTCGAGCCCTGGTCTGGGAAGATGCTACATGCCGCGGAGCAACTAAGCCCGTGTGCCACAACTACTGAGCCTGCACTCTAGAGCCCACAAGCCACAAATACTGAAGCCTGTGTACCTAGAGCCCGTGCTCCACAACAGGAGAAGCCACCACAGTGAGAAGCCCGTGCACCGAACGAAGACTCACTGCAACTAGAGAAAGCCTGTGTGCAGCAACGAAGACCCAACACAGCCAAAAATAAATAAATAAATAAATAAATAAATAAATAAATAAATAAATAAATAAATAAATAAATAAAAGACTCCCTGAGGCCCGTGCACCGAACGAAGACTCACTGCAACTAGAGAAAGCCTGTGTGCAGCAACGAAGACCCAACACAGCCAAAAATAAATAAATAAATAAATAAATAAATAAATAAATAAATAAATAAATAAATAAATAAAAGACTCCCTGAGTCTGGGAACTTGAATGTGCACATACCATTCCGCCTCGGATACATGCTGTGTCTATACGTGAGTGGCCACTGGCCATTTATGAGGTCCCTGAGGGCAGAGAAGGCTTGGCACAGTATCTGGCACATGACAGGTGTTCAATTTTTTGAATTGACTGCCTTCCAGCTGTTCTGAAGGTTAAAGCAGGACTTGCCTTGCTGTGGCTCACCCTTGCCATCTAGTGGCCAGTTCTAAGAGAAACAGACCACAGCTGGAGCCGAGTTTCCCAAGCCAATCTGGCTGCAGCATAGTCACACCTAGTCTACAGCCCATTTTTCTGGTCAGGACCAGACAGATTTCCGTAACACTCTTTAAAAATATGTGTGCATCTCATGCTAACACTGTGCCTGGCTCCAAAACAAAAGTCAATTAAATGGCCAACAATTAGGCACTGATTATGTGGACAAGTATGAGAAAAGCACATTTCACAGTTCCTGAACTTAAAGAGCCTACAGTTTAACTTGGAGTAACACACTCCACACCCTAGGCATCCCAGCACACTCACATACTTAGAACAATGGAAGTTTTAGAACTCCCAGTAAGACTTGATCCTGTAGACAAAGCAGAATTTTTCTGGAGAAAAAAAGTTTGAAAGAAACCAATGGGATACTTTTATTTTTTTCACTATTGTGAGTCAGATAAGCAGAAAACCCTCTTGCTATAAAATACTAGAAATTCTAGATAAAATGCCAAAATATGTCTTGCTTAATGCATAGTTGAGTACATAAGAAAATTAAAATTTTTTTACAGGGGCCAAGAATAGAAATTGAAAACATAAGGATAAGACTGCAGAATATCAACAAGCAGATCTGTAATAAGATGAAATAGTTTTTCTAAAAGCTAAAAATATGGTCAATGAAATTAAAAACTCAATGGATAAGTTTTAGACAACAGACTGAACATGGCTAAAGAGACAATAAGTGAATTGGAAATAGATCTGAGAAACGTTGCAAAAGTAGTTAAAAAAGGAAAAAATAGAATGAGAGTAAGAGACTTAGAGAAAACAATAAAGGGTCCTAATACATGTAACTACAGATCCAGAGGGTTAAAGGTGAGGAGGCACATTAGAAAAGATAATAGCTATGAACTTTCCAGAATATATAACACACATAGCTCTTGCCAATCAGGAAGCACAAGTAGGATAAATAAAAATAGATCCACGTTTCAAGGCAAATTGCAGAACATCAAAGACAAAGAGAAGTCTTTTTTTAAAAAAAGACAGTAGAAAAATATGTTCCAAATGTTGAGAGGAAATATACAGCTAAATTATCTTTCCAAAGTGAAAGCAGGGCTTCCCTGGTGGTGCAGTGGTTGAGAGTCCGCCTGCCGATGCAGGAGACACGGGTTCATGCCACGGTCTGGTAGGATCCCACATGCCGCGGAGCGGCTAGGCCCGTGAGCCATGGCCACTGAGCCTGCGCTTCCGGAGCCTGTGCTCTGCAACGTGAGAGGCCACAACAGTGAGAGGCCCGCGTACCGAAAAAAAAAAAAAAAAAAAAAAGTGAAAGTAAAATAGTTTCCAACAAAGAGCATACCACTAACACCCTTTGTAAAAGTATCATTAAAGGGTGTACTTTAGAGAAAAACTTGAATCTGGAACTAAGAAAAATGCAAAATGAAATAGTGAACAAAGGCATTATAAAACTCTGGGTAAATATAAAACAGGCACTGACAGCATAAAACAATAGTGATTTTTTAAAAACAATAAATGATAACTAACTTAGGGGATATAAAAGCAAGGTGAATATAATGGAAAAGACTGAAAAAGAATATATATATATATATCTGAATCACTTTGCTGTACACATGAAACACTGTAAATCAACTATACTTCAGTAAAATGAATACATAAATATTAAAAATAAAACATTTTAATTTTTCATTAAAAATTAAAAAGCAAGGTAGAAATAAAACTCAGTAATGCTGACATGTAAGCTGGACTGCATGATCAGAGTTAAAACTCTCTATTGTTTGGTAGGAGATTAGAGATTTTTTTCAAGTCAAGCATGCCTGTCAATTTTAAAAGATAATCACCAAAGAAAAATATATTAATTTCCAAACCTGTAGAGATGATGAAAGTGAATACAGAAATCTCAAGAACTTTTCATTAAATATGATAGATTAAACCACTGTTATATCTCTGCTCACTCCTGAAACTACTCTAAACATAGTATTAACATTAATAAATAAGTTTAGCAAGGTTGCAAGATAAAAAACCAGTACACAAAAATCCATAGTATTTCTATATGCAAGCAACAGACAATTGGAAATTAGAATTTTTAAAAATATTATTTATAATAGCAACAAAAATTATGAAATACATAGGAAAAAATCTGATAAAAAATGTACAAAATCTGTAAACTGAAAACTACAAAGAATTGCTGAGAGAAATCAAAGAGCAAAATAAGTGGAGAGATATACCTTGTTCATAGGTCATGATGATATATGGAAGATCATTTAAAAATCAAAATGCAGTAACTCTGGTTCAAGCATTCAAACTAGAGCCAGATGGCCACCGTGGATGTGGTTTCAGACATGTTCCTGCATCACTGAGAACTTAAATTTTCTGAACTCTATCAAACTCAAGGACACCACCAGTTGTTTTCAATAGTATTTGCTAGCAACTTCCAGCAGCAATCTTGTAACTATGTGACCATTTCGTACCCCAATCAATCCTTGCTTAATAAGCACCCTTACTTCTTACCAGCTCCAATCCTAAGTCTTGACAAACAATTTATATAACTTTGCGGTTTTTGCCTATATAAGCCTCCCCTATTTTGTAGTCCACAGAATACAATTAAAGTGCTTCTTGAATCTGTGTTTCCCAGGCTATAGTCCTCAGCTTGGCTCAAATAAAACTCTTTTCTATTCCTATCATAGATTGTTTATTGATTACTTGCATTGACAGTCAAAAAACACAACATTGTTAAGATGTCAGTTCTCCCCAAACTAATCTAAGTCTCCAACACCATCCCAGTTAAAGTCCCAGCAGGACATTTTGTGGAAATTGACAAGCTGACTCTAAAATTCATATAGAAATGCAAAGGACCTAGAACAGCCAAAACAATTTTGAAAAAGAACAAAATTGAAGGGCTTATACTACCTGATTTCAAGACTTATTATAAAGCTACAGCAATCAAGACAATGTGGTATTGACATCAAAAAGACAAATAGATCAGTGGAGCAGAGTCCAGAAACAGACACACAAATATGAACAGCTGATTTTTGCAAAGGTACAAAGACAATTCAATGGAGGAGGGTCTTCAACAGTGGTGCTATTGAAAAATGGATGTCACATGAAAAATAATGAACTTCCATCTATACCTCACACCATAAACAAAAATTAACTCAAAATGGATCACAGACCTAAATGTAAAACCTAAAACTGTAAAATTTCTAGAAGACAACCCAGGAGAAAAATTTTGTGACATTGGATTATGCAAAAATTTCTTAGATATGACTCCAAAAGTGCAATCAATAAAAAATTTTTGATAAATCAGACCATCAAATTTTTAAACATTAGCTCTTGAAATGACACTGTCATAGAACAGACAAACCATGGAATAGGAGAAAATACAATTGACCTTGAATAACACAGGGGTTAGGGGCACGAACCCTCTACGCAGTCAAAAATCCATGTATTACCTTATAGTCAGCCCTCCACATACAGTGTTCCACATCTGTGGATTCAACCAACTGGGGAATCTTGTAATACTTTAATATGTATTTATGGGGAAAAAAATCCATGTATAAGTGGACCCGCACATTTCAAACCCATGTTGTTCAAGGGTCAACTGTACTTGCAAAGCACATATTTAAAAAGGATGTGTATTCAAAACATATAAAGAACTCTCAAAATTCAAAAAGAAAACAAACAGAAAGGGCAAAAATTTGATATACACAACATGGATCCATATCAAAATTATGCTGAGTGAAAAAGCCAGACCAAAAGAAAGGAGTACATAGTATATGACTCCACTTATATAAACTTCTAGAAAATACAAAATAGTCTATAGTGAGAAAGCCAATCAATAGTTACTTGGGGGGGCTTCCCTGGTGGCGCAGTGGTTGAGAATCCGCCTGCCGATGCAGGAGACACGGGTTCGTGCCCTGGTCCGGGAAGATCCCACATGCCGCGGAGCAACTAAGCCCGTGAGCCATGGCCGCTGAGCCTGTGCGTCCGGAGCCTGTGCTCCGCAACGGGAGAGGCCACAACAGTGAGAGGCCCGCATACCGCAAAAAAAAAAAAAAATAAAAAAATAAAAAAAAAAAAAATAAAAAAAAATAAAAAAAAAAAAAAATAGTTACTTGGGGGAAGAGGAGGAAGGAGGCTTATGAGGGAACTTCAGGGAATGATGGATATATTTACTATCTTGATTGTGATGATGGTTTCATGAATATATACATATGTCAAATTTTATCTAATTGTAAACTTTAAATATGTGCAGTTTATGTCACTTATAATAAACTTTAAATATGTGTAGCTTGTCACTTAAACCCTCATAACTCTTTTAAAAAACAAAACAAAAAATTACATTAACAGCTATCATTTATTGAGAACTTGTCATGTTTGTTTTTTTTGCTTATACTATCTTTGCACATTTCTATTTTACTCAGAGTAGGAATGACTCAGCTAAAAGACCACATTTCTCAATCTCCCTAGCACACAGATACAGACATAGGCTAAGTTCTGGCCAATGAGATATCAGTAGAAGTGTGTGGTACTTCTGAAAAGTCTTTCTTAACAAGAATAAGCCATGTCCTTCTTTTCCTCCTTCTGTATGGAATGCAAACCTGTTGACTGGAGCTCTAGCAGCCTTTTTGGAACACAAAGTAATCTTGAAAATATAAACCAAGTGCTGATGACAGAAAGAGAGGCCTGAGTCCCTGACAACATGATGAAACCACCATATTTGCCTTGAACTTCCTGTCCCTAGACATCTTTTGTGAGAAAAATAAACTACCTTCCTTAAAGCCAATTATTTGGGGCACTTCGTTAGTTTGTTTTGTTGTTATATGCAACTGAACCTAATCCTAACTGACAGAGCCTCTTTCAATGATGCTTGGTATGGTGGAGCTGGTTCTCAGACTTTGGGAAGGTTATATCCTGTGACAGGTTGACACTTTGACCAGAGGTAAAGAAACAAACATTGTCTTCATACTTCCTGCCGGTTCACAGACACTGCCCCAAAGCCACACTCTCCGGGTGGCTGACACAGGCTTTCACTCCATTAATTCACTTTGCTGTTTTCATCTGCTCTCACCTCCTTTCTGGCTATGTAGAGACATCTTATTTTCCTCACCCACACATTGGTCTGAGTCCAACTTGATCATTTCTTAATACCACTTTGGCCCAGTTACACTTTCCACTGAAAATAAATAACCCATTTTATGTTTGTATGACAGCTTTTATTGCTCTAATTCATGTTATAGCTGTTCTTTATCTACTAAACCATTAAGTTGAGGAGGGCAGAGAAGAGTCTCTCATTTCTCAGATGGAGAGGCCTGGCAGGAGAGGTGATGTGACCTTCCAACATCCCAAGGAAAGAGTGGAAGCTCAGACCAGATGAGGTTCCCTGCCTGTGCCTATCTTGTACTGCATGCAGAGCTCTCCGCCCCCATTCATTTATTCCCCTTTGTTTTTCAAGCTTGTCAAACACCTGCTCTGTGGCAGAACTAAGCCATGCCAAGCACTGGGTGGGGATACTAAGAGTAGCCAGACATGCTCTATACTCTCAAGGAGCTCCCCATGCAAGAAAGACAACTTTTTACACACACAGACAGTACCGTGGACAAGTATGCAGCATCTCTACCTAGTGACTGAGCTGCGGTGAAGACAATTCCCTGGTGTCTTCCCTTATCTGTATTTAGGAAAAAAACAGAAGATTCTGGGATTTCCCCCTTTTCTCCTTTCATTACCAGTCGTTTCTGCCTTCCATTTCATAATCATCTCCTTTGGACCTCTGTGTGATAAATGGATTTTTTGTGTTTCCCATCTATTCAATATCATCTCAAAGATTTTGCCTTATATTCTTTTACAACAGTTTTCTTTTTATTTCCCTCCACTCTGAATTGGTCATTGCATCCTCATCCATTGCTGAACCAACATATGTTCTTCCTGCTGTGAGGTGACCCTCCACTTCTGTCATTACCGAATTCCCTTTGAGCCCTTCACTCCTTCGTGATTTTCTCTCTTTGACTGTTTTCCTAGCCCTCTTCACAGGCTTTCAGAGGGGGCACTCCTAACACTTAGGCCTCTCCTGAAGAACTCAAGGCCTTTGGAACCCAGGGCTGGAAAAATGTAATCTTTCCTGAAGGGTAACATGAAGGCAGAAGCCCCCCTAGACAAAGGCATAACCAAGGCCTAGCTCTCTAGTTAACTAGCCATGACCTTGGGCAGGTCACTTCCTCTCTCTGGACCCCAGTACCCACATTGGTAAAAAGAGAGTATTTAATGGGAGCCCTTGCCTGACCCAAACACAATATAATTCTAACTGTACTGACCTGCACTGTCCAATAAGGCAGCCACTAGCCATGTAGCCATTGAGCCCTTGAAATGTGTCCAGTCCAAATCAAGATGTGCTGTGATTGTGCAATAGACACTAGATAACAAACACTTTGTACAAAAAAAAAAGAAAATGCAAAATATGAGTAATTTTTACATAGATTACATGTTGAAATAATAGTATTTTGGATATACTGGGTTAAATAAAATATAATGTTAAAATTAATTTCACCTTCCTTTTACTCTTTTAAGTGTGGTTTCAAGAACATTTTCAATTACATTGGGGTTGCTTGTTGTGTGTCCACTGGCCAGAATGCAGACAGCTGTCACACAAGAAGCCCACTGCCATGGCTGGGTCCTGACTCACTCAACTCAAGACACATAGTAAAAGGAGACAAATTTGTCTATCTTAGTCACCAGGTGACCTGGAAGATTTGGATCTAGACCAGTGTTTCTTAATCTGAGGATAAAGGACAGAAGCCTTGGGCAGAATTCAGGTGGTCTATGATCTTTAAAATTTACATCTTTATTTTCACTGGCCTCTACTTGAAAATTTAGCCTTTCCTTCCTTTATGAATGTAGGAAACAAACCACAGGAATGAATATTAGTTGTACTTGGACTTGTTTGTCAGCAATAGAAATCAGAGTTATGTTCCTTACAGTTGCTGCAGAATTTCAAAATACGATTTAGTTTCATCACTATGATACCATGTAGTAGTTATTAGATCAGCCACTGAATCTTATTATTTGATGTGTTATTAAAGAAGCACACGTACCACAGATTTGTTTTTCTATTTTGGTAACTGTGTTTCGGTATAATTTATTTTCTTAAATTTCTTTGGATGTTATTTCATATGTGTAAAAACATTATTCTGACAGGTGTCCTTAGACTGCTAGAGGGGTCCAGGGCACAAAAAAAGACTGAAAACGCTAATCAAGAAAAACAAGGCACTTTCATCAGCTGGAGTACCAGGGGGGACTCCTAACCCTGAAAGGGCTGCCAGGACAATGTAGGCTGTCCCACTGGAGATGCCCAGTGCCCCCTCAGCTTGCTTGCCCCACAGACAGACTCTTCAGCTACAAAACAAGAGAACATAATATCTGACCCCTTTGTTTTGGTGCCAAGGCTTCTGGATATTCACCATTTTGAGGTCCTAAAAAGCACACCATCAAGTATTTGGATCCATTTCAAATAACTAAATGATATGTACAATAGATATCCTTCCTTATTCCATCCCTGAATCCAACTCCCATCTCTGAGCCTCACACCCATGGGAGGTGTCAGGGTCAACAAGAGGGCCAGAAATGGGTGGGTTTCAGCCTGGGAGGCTCATAGCCCTGGGGGCGGGCTAAAGCTCTGAACCTACTGGGTTGGTCTTTGCTTCAAAATATCCTATTGTGGTTTTGCCTAAACCCTCCTCTGGCAACTGAGATTAGCCCTGGGGCAGGGCTCCAGCAGTAGCTACAGAGAAAGCTGGTTTAAGAATTATTCCCCAAGCCAGCCAGCCTCTCCCAGTTGCCCTGAGCTACTAAGAAAAAGCCTTCTAGGAACTCAGTCTCACCCACTGCAGCCCAATTACTAAGAGTATAAAGACGTCCGCCACTCCCTGGACACTTTACACCCAGGCAGTCCTGCCTGTGTACAACCTCTCATCCAACACTGAGCAAAGCAGGGGTCCTTATCCCTAGAGTACAGGCTGCACAAGACCACACAGCCATTACATGAAAGAGTCAACATTTAAACTAGATCTGTCAACTCCACAGTGATTTCCCGCAACAGGCTTGAAGTCTCCCTTTGACTTGAAGCCAGACAACACTGAAATCCTTGAGCAGAAGGTGGAATCCCTTTTACAGAACTCAGCTGACCCCCAACTAACCGAATATAATTTTTAAAAGATGTTCGATCCTCTCTTCATTCTCCTGCCTTCCACCCACCCAGGTCCTTCTTCTTGTAGCTGCCAAAAAGAATCAGTCCAATGGCAGTGGTCCACCCCAACTTCTGCCACCAACGCCTGCCCTGGAGAAGCTCTAAAGCACTACAGGAGGAGGGACTTTTGTTTCCAACCCTGAAATCAAGTCCACTGCAGACCAACAGCCCAGTCAGTAGGAGGATCCGGACCCAGTCGTTTTGCCTCTGGGCCCTAGGTTCCTCATCTGTAAAATGAAGGGCTTTGACTTCAATGGCTTCAAAGAAAACCCTGAGAATTCTCAAGGGAGAAGCTGCTTTTCTGCTTTTCACATTGAGACTTCAAGGAAGTCTTCATGAAGGGCTCCATGACTAAAAGCATGCTTGAAGGCACTGGACTAGATGACTTCTAAAAGCTTGCCCTGCTCCCAGGACATCCTAGGAACTTTCCCAGGGCAGACATGTAGCCGTAGTTTAGTGTCTCCTGGTGCCGGGTTTTGGGGGGTGGGGGGTGTCTTACAACCTAAGAGGCAGTGCTGGACTTGAATGAGCTTCTGAGCAGCCTTTAATCCCCCTTTCCAGACCCCATGCAGGCAGCGAAGGGCTTTAAACTGCACAGATGACATTTTCGGGAGAAATGGGCTTCCCAGTTCTGTGAACATCACAGATTTAAATGGTCTACACGATTAAATACACAAGGTCCTGGGTTTTCAACTCTGCCTATTCATCTGACTCACCTATAGTTTGTTATAAAAGATCCTCTCCCTAGACCTGAAGAATCAGAATTCTCAGGAATGGATCACAGTAGTGTCTTTATCAAGCCCCGGTGATGATGATGGCCAGCTTGGGGAACCACTAGAGTAGACTGCAGCAACAAAGAAACTAAGAAGTAGGAGCTGATGCTCCTACCTGCCCTAGTGAAGGCTTTAATAAAGATCTTCCAGGAAAAAAAAAGAAATCACATCAGTAGTTAGACTTCTAGGCCCTCTGACCATTGTCTTAGAAACCACGATAGCCAAGCAAATTGTATTAGTCCAGCAACCCAAGGCAACCCCCCACCCCCGTTGAGAACTGAGTTCCACCACTAGATGGCAGACACGCACCAGGCAGCCTCCTCTTACAGCATGTCCTACTTCCTAGCTAGCTTCCTCGGTAGAAATGGAGCAGGACCACATTATTAGCATACTTTGCAGGACTGTTTGAAGGCTGGAAAAGTCTGATGTGAGTGTTATCATGAAAGTTGGGAAATTTCAAGCAAGAACTGAAAAGAAAGTACATGGTGTACATGGTGCTCACTGATAAAGAGGAATCTGGAAATATCTTCAACTCTAATTCCCTTAGTGAGAGCATCCTGGGCTTGTCAGATAAAACCCCATGAAGCACATGCACTTGTAAGGCAGAGGCCAGGCTGGCTTTCCCTGGCCCAGGGCAGTCAGCACTTAACACCGTGGTGAACCCCAGGCCATTTTCATTCCCTGCATCACGGGCACGACTGACCTAGTCCCAGCAAATCTTCATTGTAAAAGGGGATACCAAGAATGGATTGGCCTGTGCGAAAAATGAGTTTGTGTAAGGCACAGTTTCATGTTCTCGCACCCTTAAGCTCCGTCCGTTCATCTGAGGAGATAAGTCTAGATAAATCTTTAGTCCTAGCTCAAATTGATTCAGTTGGCTAGTCTGTTATTTTAATTCATGGTGTAATTAAAAACATACATAAGCATATATGCAAGTATAGCCCAAGATATAGCAGGAAGGTTAACTTCATTCTGGGTTTTAGCAAATGTGTTTAAACTCTGCTTTAAAATAGAAATCTAAACATCCCCCAGCACCAGAGGATGACAGAAATCAATCCCTATGGTCCCATCCTCTCAAAGCTTTCCCACATCCTAGATCTCTTACTCCACCTCTTGTCTTTAAAACTTTTATGCAGGTCCTAACAGGTTTCTTTCAGTCTGAGCCGATGTGGTTTGATTAAAGCAGCACTCACTCGTCAAAAGGGTGAGTCCAGGATGCTGAGCAGAAAGTGGCTCAAAGCATGCTGTGACAAGCGGGTGGGAGGCAAAGCAAATCACTCAAGGGCTTCACTGGCCTGCACAACTGTGCCTCAAATTACAACAAGGAAGCAGAACAGAATTCTGAGAAATGAGCAGAATCCCAAGCAAAGAATCCAACTCCAGACGTGGTCCACAGATAGGGGAAATGCACAGAGAAAACTGGATCACAGCTAAAGCGGCTTGCACAACCATGACTCACATCTTCATCTGCCTGCAGGTAATAATCGAGCTTGATAAAACACACCTAAGTGTTATGTAAAAACACAGCGGCCTTCTGAGGATGGATTCCTCTTAAATCCAAGTTCTTTTTGGATCTGAATTCCTTGAAGGGTTTGCCTCTGTCCTTGGAACAAGTGGCTGGAAATAGCAGGGCAACCCTGCACATCAATGAGGGTCATTTGGTGCCTGGGAGGCAGCAGGTGAAGGGATGAAAGGGAAGCTGAGAAAAGAGGGGCGGGGGGAAGAGTTGGGGTGCTACAAAGAGCACAAAAGCCAATTACTTTAATTATTTTAAAATCCTTGGTGGTGGGTGACCTAGATCTTTCGGTAACAAGAGATAGATGATTATCTGCATTTGATTGATGTATGACTATAAACTAAATAGTCATCCAGGGTAATCACACACACATATATGTATGTGTATTCAACTTGAAGTTGTTCACATTGTCATAATGTCAACTTTCCTCCACCCAACCCCAATAAAGTTTTCTTTATTTAGAAGGTTTTGTTCTGGCTTTTATTGTGAAAGTTGAGGAAGGGATGGGGAAGGGAGGGCAGGGAGGGCAGGGAGGGAGGAGACTGCACAAACCGGATGACCTCAGAGGGAGCAGAGCTAGGGAAAAGAAACCTCCCAGGGACCTTGACCTGGCTTCAGAAGCAGAGCAGAAATGCACAAGTGCACACATGGTGGCCTGGGTGCAGCCCAGGAGGGGAGGCATAGTGACAGCAGGCTGGTGCCCGTATCCACACAGCGAAGGCCTGGAGGCGCTACTTTCCCATCAACTCACTGGCCTCAGCCACTGTTCCTCCTGCCCAAGCACCACAAAGAAGGCAAGAGTGGGTTCTTTTCTGTTCAGTCTTTATTTACAGCAAAGTACAGAGTATGTGGTCATTTATGTAACTGCTAACAATAAAGGCAGGGCAGTAGAAAGAAAAGGGGGAAGCGCAAGCATCTAAAAGACAAAAAAAAAGCCTACGTCTTTATTTACCTACTCACTCTGTTCCTAAGGCAGGACTGGCTAGGTACTCACTGCCTCTAAGCGTGGCCGGATGCTGACCTGTAACCAGCCCCCTGCCCCAGGAGGGCCGAAGAAGGCCCAGAGACCAAGATCAAAGGGGACTCAGCTCCAGGCTCACCCCGACGGTTTCCTCAGCCTGCTCTCCCTCTCATTTGCCCAGACACCGAGACTTTCCCCACTCCACCCTGAGGTCAGGGTGAAGGGGAGGAGTGGCAGAGAGGTCCAGTCAGCCCTTGGACCCAGAACCTCCCTAGCCTGCCTCACCCACATGGTTGTGGACAGGCAGGTGGGAGGCTCCAGGGCAGAGGAAAACACTTCCCTGCTAGAGGCTACTACTTCCCTCCAATAGCCTTGGGCCCTAGTGCAGGTCAAGGATGTCAAATCAGGGAAGCTGCACAAGGACAGCAAAGGAGGTGATACACAAATGAGCTGGGCTCCAGTCCCTCCCGCACACAAGCCTTAGCCTGACCTAGTGGCCTCGTGGGACTGGCAACCCACCCTGGACACAGGGACAAGTGTCCAAGCCAGCCCAGGAGAGGCAAGAAGCCAGTGTCCTTGACTGCCCAGCAGCCAAGACCACAGTGGGTTGCTGCAGAGACAACAGGTTCTGAAGGGTGAACCAGAGACCTTTCCCTGCCACCCTCCCCAGCCTGTTCTTCAGAGACCACTGCCTCTTTGAGGGCCTACCCTATCCATTCCAAATCAAAGGACACCTGAGGTCACAACACTGCATCTTCCGTATACACACTGCCATCTCTCTGTTCCTACTGGTCTCAGGCTGCCCAAGAACAAGAAACTCAGGGCGGCAGAAGCTCCACTGGGGTGAAGGAGCATAGGACCAGGCCTTCCCATGACACAATGCCTGTTCCCCAAACACATGGTCCTCGGACAACACCTGCGCAGCTGGGAGAAGCAAGCACCACCGGGTATCTCTGAAGACAAGAGACTCCCATGTACACACGACCAACATTGCCACACTCTGCTCATCCATGTAACCTCCCTGGACAGTAAAGAGTACCCAGATGAGTCTTGTCATGATTTCTGGCCTAATGACTCTATCTGACTCTCCAATGGAATCAGAGATCCAGTGTCTCTTAAAATACCAAGTCCGGGATTTGCCACATAGAAAGCTCAAATTCAGATACTCAGTTGGCTAAACGCTGGGGTCACCACGCAAAGGCAGAGCTTCCTGTCCCCTCCTTGCCCCAGATGTACTATGTCACAGAACCAGAGGAGTCATCCGCACGACCCAGTGAGCCCCCAACCAAGACACCAAGAATTGGTGATGGTTTTACCCAGAGGCAGGGCAGCCCTAGAGCTGCTTCCAGCAAGGACAGGGCTACTCGGAGACACTGGAGGCTTGGTCCCAACACCATGAGTAGATGAGGAAGCGGCTAAGTAAGTCAAGGCTCAGAGATGAGAAGAATCCATCTTCCAAGGCAGTGGGATAGACAGCCAAGGCACTGAGTGGTTTGGCACCTGGGAGCTTCAAGTAAAGTTGACCATGCTACCACCGAAGGGCCGAGGCTCTCCCAGACAGGGATGGGCTTCCCCTGAGCACAGACAGGCCCCACCCAACAAGGCAGGAGACAGTTGGGTCCTCAGGATCCTGCCATCTACCCTTCATCTCAGAACCGCACAAGGCATGGCTGGAAAGATAATCAATACTGACTCGGAAACACACTCCAGAACTTGGCCATCCCGCCAGGTACCAGCCTTCAGAGCAGGCACCTCGGAACCCTCCCTTTCTCCAACCAGGCAGCTGCTGCCCTTGGGGGGCTCCGTCAGAGCTTGCAGCACAGTCTCCTGAAGGTCTCAGGGGTGGCAAAGCCCTGTTGGGGATTTTTGATATAGCCCAACAGAGTTAGAGTCAAATGGAGTCCAGAAAAGGGGAAGCAAACTGCACGGTACTGTGTGCTTCCATGTGACTAGAGTTAGCGGCATCAGTTTATCTGAATGGCTCAAGCGGCTATGAAAGCAATGGAAGGAGAAACGTTCCCCCAAATGTTTCAGGCTGTGGCAGTCACAAGGGAATAACTAAGGGCATAGCCTACCGAGCACTGAGATGGTACACACTGAGGTGAAAAGGTTCTGGCTCTTCTGCAGTTAAAAGGCCTTTAGGCCTCTATAATCACACCTCCTCCTTCTCGCTTGGTCCCCTTCTTCCTCCACCCCTCCCCACCGGGACTCTTCAGGAATCTGTACTTCTTGCAAAGAAGGAAGTTTTCACCAAGAGGGAGCCCTCAGAAAAGCTGGAATTCTCCACCCCAAGTGTTTTCAGCCTAAGACTCCAACTTGTGACTTAAAAACACCACTCCCCTTCCCCGCCCCTCGTGCCCGGCAGCTGCCACGTGACGCAGCAGCATGGTAAATAAGTCAATCCATGTGGTTGTGATGCTGCCAGTGACGGCGGTCCCTGTTATCCTCACCTCGCTGCAAATCCCCGCGCCTCAGGGAACAAAAGCTACAGGCTCCCTACACAGCAGAGCTCCTCAACCAAAGCCCAGACTGCAAGGGTCCACTGTGCACTCCAGAGCTTGGGGGACAGCCCAAGGAATCTCATGGGTGACTTCTGGGAAGCGCCAGCATCTCAGATGATACGACAGGCATAGTCCCACTCCCTCCTTCCCCACTCAATCAGGAAGCAACCCCGTCACATCCCCACCAGGTAAGGAGAGCGAGGCAGCTCTGGCTTTCGGAGAGACTGAGAAGCGGGTGAGTAAGGAAGGAAGTGTGGAGCTACCCGAGCAGCCAGAGGTGAGCAGGGGCAAGAAAACTCAGAAGATTCGTTCCCCTCAGTGGGTCCCTTCCCTGAGTTTAATTTTTGAGTTGAGGTCTTGCCTAATTTCAACTCAAAAAAAAAAAAAGAAAAGAAAAGAAAAGAGGATCTCTCATTAACATTATCCTAAAGCTCCAGCACCAAGAAGGTGGCATCTGGCAGGGGAAACGATCAAAAGTTCCAAACTCCACTTCCAACGAGTCCCACAGGCACTGAGAGCCGCGAGCCGCGAGCCTTCCTCCCAGATGCCTGAACCTGCCCCACCTGGAACCCACCAGGCAACTTCCCTTTGGTGAAACTCCAGCTCCAGACCCCAAAACACTCAAGTACAGGCCCTCCTGCAGAATACTTACGGCAAACAGCTGTACAGTATTTGTACATTTACACAAAAATAGATCCTTTTCTATATATATATATATATATATATATATATATGTGTATTTATAACTGGTTACACGTTGAAGTCATAATTAGGCATCACCAGTAGTAGTTGGCACAGTTTGTCATTTAAGCTCAGGGTCAAGTTCTGTTTCATTTCGCTGCTCTGAAGTACCAAAAAAAAAAAAAAACAAAAAACAAAAAAAAAAACAACAACAAAAAAAGGCATTTCATCTCCATGGTGTTTTCTTAAATACAGCAATGTCATAGGAAACCATATGTATAGATGCACAGTGCCTCCTGCCCCCTCTTCCTGTCCCTTGGAGATCGGGGCCAGGGTCTGAGGAGACGGGGGTCAGTGCGGCCGGCTGCTGGACTCTGAGGTCTGCCTCTTGCGTGAAGGAGTATAGCCATTGAGATAGCCGTTCGTCTGCCGTTTGGAGAGCCCTCCATTCAGGATGTCCTGGATGTGCTGCACGATGAGGTTGATGGCCACTGTGGGGCAGAGACCAGCAGAGTGTTAGGGACACGGGGAGGGTAGGAGCATGTCTATGGGGCTGTGTGTCTGTTTGGGTGGACAGCACTCAGGAAACAAAGGCTAAAAACTGTTCCAGGAAGCTGGCTCTGCCGCTTGCGAGCAGGTCATGCCACCTCCCCAAGCCTCCATCAGGGCTAAAATGACCCCCGCAGGGGCATTCTCGGAGTAGGACAATGTAGGACACAATCAGAGGCAAGGACTGGATGAAAGCAATCGACCCAAATTCTGTAGACATGAGGTCTGGCCTTTGCTCTGACACCATCAATTAGCTGTGAGACCCTTCCAATGGGTCCCTATCCCATGCAGCTCCCCATCCCAAGGACAGGGACCCCACAGAAGGCCCTCTCCTCCAAAGGTCAAATGGGATTCTCTTTCCTTAGCCTTGGAAATAAATGATATGCTTCAAGCAAATGATCAATGTTAACATCACCAAAAATGGGATAAACATCAAGTGCTCTCTGAGGTGATGCCCCAAGAACACGCCTCCCCCAGGGTATTCTCCAGACTATATAAGCTGAAGCTAATCATGAGGACACAAAGGCAAACCCAAGCTGAGCGCCATTCTACAAAACAATGGGCCTGTATTCCTCAAAAATGTCAGTGTCATAAAAAACAAAGAAAGGCTGAGAAAAGTTAAAGGAGATTAAGTCAATATTAATTGTCCTGGATGTGATGAGAGCACTGTGGCTATGTAAAGGAAAATGGCCTTGTCCTTAAGAAATACACAGTGAAATTTTCACTGCTGTGACTAACTCCCAAAAGGCTTGGCAAAAAATTTACTTTTTAAACAGAGGAAAATTGAAATAAATGATAAAGAGAATGAGAAGACAGGGTATTCTCACGACTCAACTCTGCCCCATTATGCCTAAGTCCAAGGATAGTCCTACTTTCTAGACAAGTCAAAGCTAACGCATAAATGCACTAGTGGTAGAAATCCCTTTCCCTTTAGGAAAGACTACCTTAGTGGCAGGTCATTCTAAATTAGATTAAGAAGGAAATCTGCTTTTGCTAAAAAATGGCCTCAGATACAAGGCAGCCAGGTATCATAACTGGGAATGACAGTAGAAGGTAATCTATTGCCCTCTGATTGTTGCCAGAGAAGCACAAGTTCACGTCTGTCCCCATTTATGTACGTGCATATTCACAGGGGCCTGTCCCCGAGGCCAGACACATAGGTATAAATACCTTTCTGGCTCACAGCAGCAGCCAGTGGCTCAGCCACATCTATAGAGCCTTGTTTGGTTACCACATCCTACCCCAAAGTATAAGTGACAAAGGGTAGAAGTTATGCCCCACGGGATGGCACCCCATGAGGACTCACCTAGATTATCTGCACCTCTAGGAATGATCACATCAGCGTATTTCTTTGTCTGTGGAGAAAGATATTTACAATGCATTAAATGCATTACAATGCATTAAAGAGAGAAGCTGGCCCAAACCCCTCTTCTAAGGGAATGTGGGGAAAGGGCCAGCCTTCTCCTACCAATCCCAGAGAGCAGCAGCTTGTGGCTTTAAACATAATACATTATCCACGTTATCTAATTTATAACAAATTGGCTTTTCCCTGAGTTCTCATTAGCATTTAACATTGTTTCAGCTTACAATCTGCACAGAGAACATGGTCTTTGAAACCAAATATAGATTGCCTCTTCACCAGGAGGAAAACCATCAGTTAGTAAAACCAAACTTAAAGGGGAGCAATTCACCTTGGATTTCTACACACAGTTTATCTAGCACGAGGGTAAACCCCCAAAAAAGTAATCGCATTGATGAACACTTTCCCTGGCTCTGCTATGACACAGCCTTAAAAAAAAAGAAAGAAAGAAAAGCCCACAGACTCTCTTTCTGCTTGTAAAGTTTACTGACATTTTGTGGACCATTTTACAAATAACTTGTGTCCTGGTGAGACCACATAAACGATGCTTTAGGACATGGGCATCTTTACTCTGTGCAGCTTCCATGCTACAACTGTTGAATTGTGACTGAGGCCCAACTTGAACCAGGCAGACAATTTATCAGCCCCAAGTTCCTGGTTGACGGGGGAATGAGCTGCTCTTCCCTGAGCTGAGTGGCTGGACAGGAGGAACAGGTAGAACAACCTAGAAAATATTTATGTAAAATTCTGAGCTCCATTACAACTAAGTTAAACAGCAGAAAGTTGGCAGTAAACTCTAATGTATGTTCAGTCATCAGTTTACTTTGTATTCTTATTATTAAGTTAAAAAGAGCAGGAAAGGTCCTCGGATGGATAGAATTTCACAGCTCCACAGCCACTTCTGCCCTCTTCCCAGAAACCTAATCCTGTGACCCAATCCTCTCCAGGGGAATGAACAGGGCATCAGCGTTACTCAGGCTGACTCAAAGTCCGTCTGGTTCCTGACTGAAACAAATGTCAAGTCTGTTTTGATGCAAAACCTACTAACAGACTTAAAGAAACAGAGGCCTCCCGCGGTGGGGGGATGGGCAGGAGTGGGGTGCGGCAGATGAATTGGGAGATTGGGACTGATGTATATACACTACCATGTGTAAAATAGCGAGCTAGTGGGAAGCTGCTGCATAGCACAGGGAGATCAGCTCGGTGCTCTAGGTGGTGACCTAGATAGGTGGGATGGCAGGGAGGTCTAAGAGGGAGGGGATATAGGTACACGTATAGCTGATTCACTTCATTGTACAGCAGAAACTAACACAACATTGTAAGGCAATTATACTCCAATAAAAATTAAAAAAAGAAAGAAAGACAGTTTGGGATCATATTTTTCCACGGGAGGAAAAAGAAGTTAATTATTAGGAGAAGCAGAGAAATACCCACACTCGGCCACACTCTACACCTCTCATCTCCCTGAAGGCACCACCCAAGACAAGACGAAGACCCAACCTCTCTCGCTTTCTCTCAGAACTTAACTCCACCACTCCAAACCTCATGTCCCTGAGGTCTTCCCTCAACGTTCGCTTGTCTTTCATGAAGAAGCTGGGGTGTTTCCTAGGCTGAGGGCTGATTCGCTAGAAGCTGAGAATTCTCCCATCCTCACCCTTCCTTCTCTGAAAACCACCTCACTAGAGAGTTCCCAGCTGCCGTGGGGAGGCCTGACAGAGCCTGTGCTAGGGCAGAAGTACAGAAGCCGGTTCCAATATGGTGATCCTCCCAAATAGGAACTTACACAGGGACCAGCAACAAGCTCAAAACGGGGCTCAGATGTAGTGGCAGAAGAGATTCAGAAGGGAATATCGTGTAGCTGAGGCCTCCTACAGCAGTACTCCAACCATCACAGACCTTCTGAAGACCCAAGTGGCTGAGTCTATCCTTGGATATTGATGCACCCTCGATAAAGGGTCTCACACCATGAGCCTACCAAGCAAGAAGTGTACAGCTTGCTGGAATCAGACATCAGGATCCTGAAGGGGTACCCCAGAAAAAGAGTGGCAGGACAGAGCTCTTGGAGAACACAGTGATAGGAAACAAAGCACCAAAGGCTGCCCTTTCTTGGGACTTGAGGATAGAGGAGGGAATGAGTGAAATCCCAGCCAGGGAGCTCAACTTACAGACCTTTATTTGTTTGATTACATTTTAAAGACTAAATTCAATGAAAAACAAGAACACAACTCACTGGCAAGCAGAATTCCTCAAAGGCAGGCTTGACGAACGTAATGTACTGAGATAAAATCTGCTCAAGGTCCCTCCCTCTTTCGCTGATGTCCCTTAATACTAGAAGAGAAGGAAAAACAAGAATCAAGAAAATGGTACATGAGTCAATACACGTCCGCCTTTCACGAGGCCAACCAGGATCACACAGGCTTCACAATGACTCTGGATGATTCACAAGCCGGATTCCTGAGAGACTTGACCAAAAGCCAGTCAGCAGCAGCTTTGGGAAAAACAAGTTGCATTTTCATGTCTTGCTACAGTCAAATCCAGCTATGCTCTCCAAAGCAAAAGGTTGTCCAGGAAAGGCCAATAGTCTTCTGGTTTCAAGCAACATTTGACCCAAATAAAACTTCATTGCGAACCCCCCAAAAAGGCAGGACAAACTCATAATAGGAAGTGGACTGGGCCCAAAGAGGTGGTGGGGCTTCCTGGAAAAGGGTGTGGGTTGCCCAGAGACTTCTCCTTTGCCTACCCTGATCCTGTACCCTTACACTTACCTGTGTTCAGGATGGCAATCTGCTGATGTGCCACCTCCACCTGCCCAGCTCCCACCCACACTTGAGCCCCTACGGGGGTAGAAGTGGGGCAGAGGGCCCAGCTGTGGTCAGCCACTCCTGCCCACCTCAAGCACAGATGTTTCCAAAGGGAAGACCTCAGTGAAAGATGAGAAAGCCATGGTGTAAGAAACCGTGGGCTGGAGCTGTGAAGCTGCCCAGATGGACCCAAACTCACCATCTTCTACCTTCTTCCTCCTGGGGATGCTGTTATTCGGGGACTTGCAACAAACACTGCTTTTAATACGATCTTTCACCAAAACATGGCAAAGCCTCCAAAATCCTCATTCCGCCACTGTACACTAACCTCCCTGGGCCTGAGTTTCTCCCAAACTCAGCAAGTGAGTTTGAGTCCCATAATCAAAAACAACCCCTCCCTACAAATGTTTTCAATCTTGGCTATTAACTCTTTCCCTCCCACCACAAAAGGGTATCAAATCCAACTACAATCACTTGCAATGGGCTCTCAGCTCCCCTCAATCATTTCTCAGGTCATCGTTTCAGTGCAGGATGAAACTCTAAACAAACATAGGGAATTCACTTGTAAGTGAATTTCTGGAAAGCCACGTCTGTAAATAATTCTGTGTTTATACGCAGGCATGCACACAGGAACGCAAGCACGTGGGGAAAGGCAGGTAACAGGGAGAGCCTGTGGTTATGGTCCAGGCTGGCATGAAGTCTGCATGATCAGATGGCTAGAAAACTGTCAGGAAGACCCCATTCCAGAAACCCGGGTAATAAATATACTGCTATCACCATTGACTTCTCTACCAGCTCCTCAAATCACAAGTTTTCCCCCGCATGAGCCCTGGCAATAAAATGGGTGGTTGGTCCCTAAATCATCAGGATTTGCCTCACAAACCCTGCCACCTGTGCACCCAGCCCAGCCAGGAAATGGTCTTCTCAGGCATTTGGACACGGGGCCCTGCTCCAGCTGCCACTGCCGCTGCTCTGCCAGGGACCTGTGGGAGCCCCAGCAGGTGCCACGTGGCTCAGCCCCACGGGCCTCCAAGAGCTCAGGCACTCAGGCCAACGGGCTGAGCTCACCAAAACACACAGCCCGTGTGGCCTCCAGCTCTTCACACGTCTCCAGATAAGGTCCAAAGAAAAAAGGAAGCCAGACCAAAAGGGTATCAGAGCTGGGGGGAAAAAAGCAAACACACGCCCACACTTATTAAGCAGCTTTGACTCAAAAGCCCTGCAAATGCCTGATGCCGGGTTCATTTCACAAGACGTGCATTTCACACCACTGCTGACAGCTTCAGCACTGTGGGAACCTCGGTCCTTCCCCCAGCGCGCACACACACACACACACACACACACACACACACTCCCCTTTCACATCACTCTGCCACTGCCCTCAGCCCAGGCCCGCGGCTCTCTTGTGTCTTGCAGACCCGAGAACCCGAGAGCATCACCTGTCACGTCACGGGAGAGAGGAACGTACCAGGGAGGAAGCAGTGGACGCAGGTGAGTCACACCTGCGTCTGCTGAAGCCCAAAGCCACTTCTTGCCCCATCAGCTACAGCAATGGAGACAAAACTGACCCAGTTTGAATCCTGACCCCATTAACTACTACCTCTGTGGCCTTAGACAAGTTACTTAACATCTTTGGAGCTCATTTTCCTTAACTGTAAAGCAGAGCCCATAATAGCAACTTTCTCACAAAGTGGTCACTTAGGAAGACAGGGAGATGTATATAAAACTCTTCAGCACCGTGGCTGGCACATGGTGTGTATTCAGTAAGCCTAAGTTTCTATGATTATGAAGACAACAGGACCTGAGGAAGCTACGGGAAAGGGATGGCTCCCTGAGAGAGCAGGCTATTGGGAGGAAGGGACCTGGGAACTCAGGTGAGCAGGCTGGATCCAGTGGGGGTGGGAGTCCCTCAGAGCAGCTGGGAAGGCGGGGGGCGGGGGCGGCGGGGGCTGCAGTGCAGGAGGTGGGGGGCGGACACGTGGAAAGACAGTATGGAGAGGGAGAAACAGGAAGACAGGGAGGAGGCATCCTCCAGCTTCCACCCTGGAAAAGGAGATGGCAGTGGGTCGGCATGTTGCCCAGACGCTGGGAACATGCAAAACCAGAAGGCATCGCCCACCTCCGCTCCCAAGAGCCTTCCATCGAATATATTACCTTAAACAGACGGGACCCCTCCTTAAGCCAAGGACAACTCAGAGCCAGCCAGTTCACTGCACTGAAACGCCCTCCTCCTCAGTCAGGAAACGGGGCCAAGCCAACAACTAAGTCAGAACAAGGTCTTGGCACAAACCAGAAACTCCAGGGACTTAAAACCAGCTTCCTCGTCATCACTCTGACCCTGGCACATTTGCTGGGCTGGGACAGGCCCTCTCAGAGGGGCCCTGCAGGGTAAAGGGCAGGAAATGACAGTTCTACCCTTCCCTGCTTGGCCTCCACTCAGCCCTTGCAAATCAGCTAGCGCTGCTTCACATCAGCCAAAGCCAAGAACCAAATGTAGAAGGACCCAGAATAAACACAATTCCTCCATGGTTGTCAATTCACTTTAAAACTTCGTTGAGGAGATGTGTTACTCTAGTAAAAGAACACACTGACTATGTCAAGGCTCACTGAAGCCTTAATTCCGTGTAAACTGGGCACAGAGAGCCATGGCGGGAGAGACTAGGGGTCAGCAGTCTCAGGGCCCCTGCCTCACGTCTTCCCTGTCCCTAATTCAAGGGTTGGTTAAATTCACATAGAGAGGGAAGGCAAAGGCAAGCTTTGCTGGGAGGAAACCAATTCCCTAGAAATACAAGGGGGTCCCTGGGAAGGAAGGAAGTCCTTCCAAGGCTATGAGACTTGATGCAGACCTCCCTCCCACATGAGAGTCAACTTGGAATGTGCCCAGGAGGATGTAACCCATAGACAGGTGAAATCACAGCGCTCACTCAAGCCTCCAGGAATGTTCTTTTGCCCCACAACTCCCAACGAACCCTCCCTCCCTCTCCCTTACCCACAAAGCACATGCCAGGCATGTTTTTTGTCCTAGGTGGACAGAGTGAATTTGTAGAAACAGCTTTTGCTTAGAGTGACTAAGCAGTGGGTGACATGACAAGACAGCGGAACGGAAAGAAGGCAGTGACCTGCCCCAGGGGCACCAGAGAAGGCAGGGGGTGAAGAGAACTGACCCTAAGAAATCCCCAGAGAAGGCCACCATCACCTCAGGTCTCTCCCCCATTTCACATAAGGATCTCAGTACAAGAAAAGGAGGGAGAAGTTTCTGTTTAATCTACCCTAGGATTATTTGTTTGAATGAATCAGAGTCCAAGGATGTTGTCACTCCACAAAACGTGGTTCTAATTTCCTATGCAATTTCTTGCACTCACTCCTCCCTCAGGCATTTCTCCATCCCCTGGGACTTTAGTACCAGCTGCTGGACTAATGATGATAACAGCCTAGGTGTCACCAGCTCCTGAGGACATGACTACTCAGAGGTTCTGACAAGTCCTAAGAGAACACTCGGAAAACATAACACCATCATCTCAGGTGAAGCAGGTTTCTGATCTGCCACATTGATATGTATCGACTAATGCCACCACCAGGCATTTTACCTGCATTACCTCATATCGGCACAACCATCCCAGGAGTACTAACTAATCCTTACATGATCAACCAATAGGAAAATAAGGTACAAAGAGATTAAAACATAATCTGCCCAAGGTCACACATCTACTAAATGGTGAAACCAGGATTTAAATAATGTCCAGTTCATATGACTCCAATTTTCCCCCCAGTGATGCCTCCCAAATTTGGCAAGCAAATATGGACATCTGAGCAGATCAGCCTAGGTAGGACCTGGGTTTGTGGATGAAGGTGATAAACCAGACCCTGGGGCAGATGCATAGCGATTGTCAGGCTCAAGCCTCAATTATCTGTCAAAAAAGATGCAGGGCTTCCCTGGTGGCGCAGTGGTTGAGAGTCCACCTGCTGATGCAGGGGACACGGGTTCGTGCCCCGATCCGGGAAGATCCCACATGCCGCGGAGTGGCTGGGCCCGTGAGCCATGGCTGCTGAGCCTGCGCGTCCGGAGCCTGTGCTCCGCAACAGGAGAGGCCACAACAGTGAGAGGCCTGCGTGCCGCAAAAAAAAAAAAAAAGACCATACAATTCTTACCTGGCCTGTGTAACCCTAAAAAACAGGCCTGTCTCCTTCATATTACCCATTTAAATTAAAAAAAAACCATGCCTGGGAGGTCACAAGAGGCACCAAAGTCACAAAGCTAGCAAGGGGCTCTGCTGGGACTAGAATTCTCCTTTTTTCCATCAGGTTTCTCCCCCTGCCCGACACCACCGGGGATGGGAAGTACAGCTCCCCTGACTTAATAGAGTGTGACTCCTATTACTTCTTAGGAGGGTAAAACCCAGGGAGTCATTTCTCTAGATTCTGCCATTTCCACTTATAGTTCTTGCGACAAGAGTACTGAACTGGATAAACTAAAAATCCTTTTCATGAACCGGAAAAGAGGAAACTTCACAGACTTTGAGGTCAGAAGGCTCTGGGCTGGAGCTTATGAAATTGGACTCTGCCAATGACTTGCTCTGCTACTAGGAGCTAGCCCTGATGTTTCTTGTGTCACTCCTCTTCCGCACGATGGGAACTCAAACCTTAAGTCAGCTTTCATCCCTCTCCTCAGTCACCCACACCCCACTGCCTTGGCTGGGGTCCGGTCAGCTCTAACTCTGCTAGGAACCTTTCTCATCTCTCCCCAACTCTCCATTCCCCCTCACACCACCCACGGGCGACAGCCCTACCGGTTGTCCAGATCAGCAAGACAGTCCTAACAAGCCATGGTATCTCTGTTTGCAGTATATGCCTTCCTGGGCTGCCTAGGCCATCACCCCGCCACATCCAAGTCCAGAACCCACTTCCTCCACAAAGCCTCCCAAGCTCTCTGGTGGAAGCAAGCCCTCTGCCTCGCATCTCGCAGAGCTGAATACACAGGCTCCGCCCTCCCACCAGCAAGCAGTTTGGTGTCTTCAGCACATGCGGAAGGAAGGCCTGCAGAGAGAACAACTGACTTTACTCCCGAGCTGGGTGGACAGAGTGACCAAACCTCCACAGAACTTTCCGGAAAGCAAAGGGCGAGAGAAGCGGGCAGGTGGGACCAGCTGCCCAGAGTTGCAGGCAGAGGGTGTTCCTGCCACCCCCCTCCCCAGATGTCCTACAGTGAGCTCCCATCTTGATTATGACACCTGTGGGGAAATCATAAGGAACTGAGCATTTAACCAAACTTTTCCCCAGCAAAACCAAATGTAAACTTCTTATGTCATCTCTGTGACCTCACAAGCCTTTCGTTATCTGAAACAGTAAGTGACTAATCCCTTCTCAAAAGTCACCAAATGTTTGGGCAACAGGACATCCCTGGGGCTAGACTGACTCAGTTGGGCTGGGGCTGGGCCACGCAGCCATGAGGCAGCCATGAGGCAGCCACGAGGCTTCCTCGGGGAAGGCACAGGGCCCCAGAATCGGGGAGGGCAGGGGCCTGTCACAGGCCACCAACAGGGCCATCAGAGGCTTTTGGAACGCACCTCTGCGGGAGAGCCGGGTGTCCGCATCTGTGTCCACGAAAAGCTTCATCTGGAACAGGTCTCGCACTTCCTGGGAGTAGAAGGCCAGGATCCCTTCGAAGAGCACCACGTCCGCGGGGTAGACAGTAACCGTCTCCTCCTTCCTGCAAACCACAGAGCAGATGATGGGCCAAGCCAGGTAGGGGGAGCCCGGGAGGAGGAAACAAGAAAAGCTGTCTGGGAGTCTGGGGTCCTAGCCCCTTGACTGAAAGGGCGCTGAGAGGGTTTAGCTAACACAGCCTTACAGAGCCCTCAGACCACCATAGAAGACCCAAGAATGAGGGCCAGGATGGCTGCAGCAAAGGTCTCCTGTGACCAGTTCTGAGCTTCTGCCATAAAGCAGATGGGTAGACATCCTTCTCCTTGGATTAAAAAACCTGCTGTTGGGACCTCCCTGGCGGTCCAGTGGTTAAGACTCTGCGCTTCCAATGCAGGACACGCAGGTTCGGTCCCTGGTCGGGGAACTAAGATCCCACATGCCACACAGTACGGTCAAAACAACAAAAAAACCTGCTGTTTAATGAAGAATAAAGACAGACAAAAGAAGATGTGATCACCCCCCCCCAACCAGGGCGTCTCCAGGAATGCTCTCAGTCCTGGCATTTATGGAGCCTAACACTCTGAACTTTCAAAAACAGAAACTCACAGTTTTCTCCCAACAACTCCACCCCCTCCCCCAGTGCTGAGGCAACTGGGAGGAAGAAGGAAGGGGCAGATGGAGGGAGGGGAAAAGAAAGCTTTAGGTAAGAGGGTGGGAAGGGGGAAAGGATTTCTGTGGAAGGAAGGAGTTCCAGTCCTGCCAGGTTTGGCTCTACCCAGCTCCTACAACTGTCCTCCTTAGCAGGGACATACATTACCTCATCCATCTACCCACAGGATTGGGAAGCCCAAGGCAGATACTACTGTAACACGACTTTTCAAAAGCCAGGGGAGTGAAACCAAATGGATAACTGGGGCCTGCTGGGGTCCAGCTCCGCCCTGCAATCCCACCTTTCACTGCAATCTTATCTTTTGCTTCTGTCGGAAAACCACCTTGCACTTCACCTCAAAATTCACTAAAAGGGAAGTAATGATGCCACTGCAAGGTTTACCACTCATCCTAACCAGCAGACATTTGTGAAGAAAACCAAACAGTTATTTCAAAAGTTCCTTAAGATGATAGGTTTTATCTGTGCCAACACAGCAAAGTCAGCAGCAGCTGGCCACTAAGGAAGGACTTCCTTCCCATAAACATGCTTTGATTCTTTATTGGCTCAGTCCCTTGGGTTCCTGTCTAAATTCTAAGGCAGCACTGTTTCAGCAGCTACCAAGGTGGCAGAATATGGAGCATAAAAGACAGCAGAAAAGCACCAGGTTAGTGCAATTAGGAGACTCTCTAGGATGGCGGTATTAACTCTGGATGCACACAGAATCATCTGGGGAGCTTTCAAAAATATTTATACCTGGACCCTACTCCCCTGGGGCTCTGACTTCATTAGTCTGAGGTGGAGCTAAAGCATCGATATTTTTAAAAAGCTCCCCAGGTATTTCTTTTTTTTTCTTTTTTTTTAAAGTCATGACATTTTATTTACTTAACAGCAGAGGTTCGAAGTATATTGAGTGGATAAAAATACCAGGAGAAACTGCATCCACGTTGGTATTGGAGAGATGCCTAACTTCTGTATTTTAGAAACTGACAGATGAAGTAGCAATAAAGAAGGAAATGGAAAGTATGAATAACACAATTAGCAAGCATGTATGTGTTTGTGCGTGCACACAACTTTGTACAAAACTTTGAAATACAACTGCAGCAGGCACAAAAATTAACTGTTAGGCCACAATAGAATATTAACCAATTCCAAAACATAGAACTCACTTGTGTATTTCTTTCTATTTAATCTGCTTGGGATTTGTTGGGCTGCTTGAATCTATGGATTTAGTGAGTTTCATTAGTTCTGGGGAAAATTAAGCTACTGTCTCTTCAGATGTTGCCTTTATTCTCTTTCCTTTCCTTCTGATTAAATATTTTTCAGGTCTTCTCACTGTCTTTCATGTCTCTTAATCTCTTTTTTGTTTTTTTTTCTGTCTTTTTCTTTCCTTAATGCATTAATGAATGATTTCTTCAGATGAATCCCCTAGTGTTTGAATTGGGTTTGTTTAGGTCCATTTTGCTGCTAAATATGTCTACTGAGTTTTAAAAATGTGCCGTTCATTGTGTTTTCCGTTTCTAGAAGCAATGTTTGTTCTTTTTCCATATTTGATAATTATTTTTAATTTTTTCTTTTTTTTAAATTTTCTTCTCCCAGTTTCATTGAGATATAATTGACATAAAGCACAGTATAAGTTTAAGGTGTACAACATAATGATTTGACTTACATACATCATGAAATGATTACCACAATAATAGTAATAATGTTTAGTGAACATCTGTCATCTCATATAAATGAAATATTTAAAGAAACATTAAAAGAACTATTAAAGAAATAGAAAAATGTTTTTGTGAAGGAACTCAGGATTTAGTCTCGTAACAACTTTCATATATAATGTACAACAGTGATAATTATCTTTATCATGTTGTACATTACATCCCTAGTACTTATTTATCTTATAACTAGAGTATGTACCTTTTGACTATCTAGTTCTCCCTCCCCCTGCAAGCCCATCTCCCCATTTCCCCACCTCCCCAAACTCCCCACACTGGTAGCAATAAGTTTGATCTCTTTTTCTATGAGTTTGTTTTTTGAAGTATAATTGACATACAACACTACGTTAGTTGTTGGTACACAACACAGTGATTTCATATTTCCATACATTTCCAAATCATTACCATGGTAAGTCTAGTTGTCATCTGTCACCATACAAAGATATTACATTATTATTATTGAGTATATTCCCCACACCGTACATTTCATACCTGTGATTCATTTATTTCGTAGCTGGAAGTCTGTACGTCCTAATCTCCCTCACCATTTCTTATTGCCTTACCCCCTTCCCCCTGGCAACCACCCATTTGTTCTCTGTATCTATGACGCTGTTTCCATTTTCTTGTTTGTTCATTTGTTTTTAGATTCCACATAATACATGAAATCATACAGTATTTGTCTTTCTCTGTCTGACTGATTTCACTTAGCATAATACCCTCTAAGTCCACCCACATTGTCGCAAATGACAAGATTTAAGACCTTTTTTAAAAAAAGCTCCCCAGGTATGTCTACTGTGCAGCCAGGGTTGAGACATGCCAACCCTAGAAGAATGTCAGGTACTGGAAAACAGGGTGCTCATTGTGGTTTAGGATAAGGAACCAAATTGGGCAGAGTTCAGAAGCAAGATTGATAGAAAAAAGGATCAATGAGTGCGTGAAATTATGAGTCACTCTAGGCAGCTGCCCTGGGCCAAGAAGAGGGCAGAAAGGCTCTGCTGGGAAACAAAACATGTGTGTGGGATTCCTAGGGTTCCATTTGGAATACACAGAGTGAGTGCAATGACCGTGCTAATTTATCCAGACTGACACTGTTTGGCAGTGCTGATCAGCTTGCCTAACTGATAAACACTAAAAAGGAACAGGTGTTTTTCCAACTCAACAGTCATGCCTCTTCAATCCTGGGACAGTAAGGAGAACAAACTGCCTGTTCTGTGGGTGGTGCCCCCAAAAGTTGAAATCAATCACTTCCCAAGTCCACATGTAGGTCTAGGTGGGAGAAAATTTAGAAATAGCTTAGAGCTAAAAACAACATTTATTGAGCACCTACTAGCCCAGGATGTGCCAGGAACCTATAGTGCAATATTCTGTTTAGGAGTTTAGAGATGGGCTGGGAGGTTCACATAAGAAACCTGGAGTATTAGAGCATTTGGGATTACCAAATTTGGGATTACCTAGCCCAACCTTCTCATTTGACAATTATTCCTTATGATAAAGAAGGGGAAGACCAGAGAAAGATATTTACAGAGAATAGGTGACTTCTCAGTTTTAGCCCAACATTTGTTTGTGTTGAAAGACCATGAAAGACCCATGGGTGGGATGGGATCAGTTAACCCTGGACAGCTGGGTCCCTCACAAGTGGCTCTTAAGAGTTGGGGGGGACTGCTGTGGTCTTAGGTGGTCACAAAGCTTCCTGCAAGAGATGGTCTCTGGGCCACTAAAGAACAGGATTTAAAAATAAAAGGTATGAGAGGGGAATCTGGAGAAAAAAGTCAAACACATCTGGATGGGCAACTCTGCAGGGTTTGTTTTTGTTAATACGTGAACTTGATGGAGCTCATGCTGCACAAGGTACTCATCTTCACCTCCTGCCCCCCGACTACACTGGTCAGGCCCTGACTCCTGCCACTGCCCTCACTCCACTCCCTTCCATCGGGCCCATATCAGTCTCTCACCTGGGCCAGTCCAAGGGCTTCATAAACAGCATTGTGAATCTTCGTTCCTGCCACAAGACTGACCTCTCCATTCCTACATAACTGCCATCTATGGCTCCCTACTGCCAACACGTTTGTCCTCTGGCCCTGGGGTCCATGGTCCTTCCTGATCTGAGGCCTGCCTGCCTCCCAGCCTCCTCCACCTCCTGCCACTCTCCCCACACACTGACCCCCATCCCTCCACACCTAACCTACTGCAATTCCCCACCTTTGCCCCTGAAATGCCTACCTACCCATCACCTTGGAAATTCCTTTCCCAACAACTTCTCATGCTTTCCAATGCACAGCTTAAATATCATCTCCTTTACACAACCTGCACTAAATACTCCAGCCCTTCCTCCCTCCTACTCCTCCACATCCCCTTGCCTCAGTCATCAGGCTGCACTGTAACTGTGTAGCAGTACCCCTCCCAGGACCTGAGAGGTTGTGGGCTAGACTGTCTCTTGTCAACCTGACATCACTACCACTCCCCCAAGGCTAGAAACTACAATTCCCAGAATTCCTTTCCCTATACGGTCCCAACTACTTTGCCAATGGGAAACTTAGAAGATTAAAGTGATTAATACAACCCTGTAAATCAACTATACTTGAATAAAATAAATTTTTTAAATTAAATTTAAAAAGAAGATGAAATTGAAACAAAATCTGTAATTTTTAGATCATAATAGCTAGACAAGGAAACTGCAGACACTCCATAAGTTCCCACTCAGAGGCTGTGGGCCCTGATGGATGCAGCAGATTCTTGGACTTTGCATGAACCTAGCTTCTTCTCCAGATGGGAGCTCAGGCTGCCATCACTGGGGACGAATTTCTCTGATTCTCCAGCTGCGGCCTCCCAGATCTTTGCTCTCCCAGCCCCCTCATTATTCATGTTAGCTCCAGTTCCCTATTCTAAACACCCCTTTATTCCTGCACAGTCTGTAGAGGTTTGATATAGGAGGCATATCTTGTTCTTTGAATGTCCTGCACAGCACAATCGGGTCCACAGTAGAAAGTACTTCAAGAGCTACTGGTGAGGGATGAAGGTGAGAACCAAAGCAGCCCAGCTTTCCTTCACAATGTGTTCTTTTCTCCTCCTCAAACCAAATCTTTGCCACACCCTCAAGTTCTGAGAAAGTTCATGAGAAGAGCACAGAACATGTGAGCTAACTGCATTAAAGGATGAGATGTGTCCTAAAGGAACACACAGGGAGATGAAGATTGGGCTTTTAATTATAGAAACATTTGGTAGTAAACATTTGGTAGTAGAAACATTTTAATGATAGAAACTTTTTTTTTAATTATAGAAATACTTGGTATGAAATCTAATTTCCCATTTTAAAAAAATCAACTCAAGAGAGAGTGGGATAAAGAAACCAAGAAGGAAAAGGAAAAGCAGGAGGGAGAAACTTTCAAAAGAGCCCAGAGCTAAAAACAACACTTACTGAGCCACTACTAAGGAGCTACACGTGGTGTGACACACCATTTACGAGTGTCAAGTGTGCCTGGGAGGTCCCCCGAAGGAGACAAAGTGAGCAGAGAGCTCTGTGTAGCTCTGAAGGAGCTTGGGGTCTGGCTAGCAGGAGGGAAGTCCTCCAGAAGCCCCTTCCCACCACTCAAGAGGGAAGGAGGCTGTGATAGAGGTCAAGCCACTCTGCTATTGCTTATTAGGAGCATGAGAATTGACAAATGGAAAGGACAGGTCTGACGTGATAGAGAAGCTCTCTGGTGGGTCTAGTCTTTGGTGATCCCAGTGCCCTCACACCTCCCCACACAGCTCGATCCCAAGTAAACCAAGAGAGCAGAAAGAACAGCTTCCTTTCTTCTTCTTCCTGTTTTTCCTCTACCACACCCACTTGCGTTTGTTCCAGGAACAACAGCTTGGGCATGTGTATGAGGACGAAAGTGCAGTCCCTCACCTCAGTCCAAATTCACAAATCTATCCCTTCAGAGTTAACAAAGCATGATGATCACGATTGGACTGTTCCAGGAAGCACCTGGATGAATTCCTGACCCCGTGCACCTACAGGCAATGCTGACGCCACCGCCCTGTCACTGACATGTTGCAGTGGGCACCAGGCACATGGGGGCGGGGGGGTCAGGAAGAAGCCTGGAACTTCTGGGGACACTCTGGGTAGCAACAGGTAACAATCCCCAGCCCAGAGCAGCTCACTTACCGGGAATGGGAGACAAAGTCATACACAGGAATCTGGACTGTTTTCCCTTCAGTGATTTCTTTGAGTGTCTTGAAGATGAGTTCATTGTCAAAGGCATCTGAAGGAAATCAAACTATTAAGAAGTTTCTTAATTGTAAAATGATTTCCCCTATAATGATGAACAAGGCATCCCTATAAACCTATTATTTCACATATTTGTATCACACCCTAGAGAAGCATCACCTCCCCGCAAAAAAGCCAGATTTCTACCCAAAGCAGAATGCGAAATCCCTGCATCTCAAACCAAGGTGTATAAATGAGTTCTGAAAAGTGGATTTTTTTTTTTTTTTTTTGGTTTGCCATTCCATCTCTGACCACAGACATTTCTCTCTCTCTAAATCCAGCAGCATATGATAACCTGGAAAGCACACTCACAACTAGGGGACTGCAGCAGGCATCACACCAAGTTTTGACTCCCACAGTTATAAGAACTCCAAACCAGCTAAAGGGGCAGTGTGCTCATCTGGGACTGTCAGGGCAAAAAACATTCAGGCAGCCATCCTGGACCCTCCACCCCACTTTCTGCTAGCTGGTGAGTTTAACACATGAGCCATGTACACACACGTGCTGGGTGCTGGCGGGAGGGTGTGACACAGGCTGCTGTGGAGCAGGAGGCAGGAGAACCAGCTCTGTGTGTGCGCTAGCCTGTGTCTGGCCCACCCTGAGTAATAGGCTTCTCCAAGAGTCACCCTTGTTCAGACACAGATTCAATCAGTATTTAAGGCGCCAAGCACAAGAGGATGCGTTGCAAAGTGCTTCTTTCCTATAAGCCCCACCGCAACCCCGCAAGGTACCTATCAGTCCTCCATTTTATGGATGGGAAACAGAGAGGTTAAGCAACTTCTTCAACCAATCCCCCCCCCCCCACGCCCCTTCAATGCCCCGACTCACCCGGGTGATCAAAATTGAACTGGCCCTTCAAGGCTTTGGCTTTCTGCTCTGAAGTGAGGACACGGTAGAAGCTATCCTGGCTCAGGATGACCACCTGCTTCTGGCGATAGTCCACCTCATTCTGTCCCAGGAGCTGCACAATCTTAGCACAAACGGAAGACTGTAAGGACAGAAGGGAACACCACGGAATAAGGGAGGGCCAGTCACTGAGCTGATGTGCGCGCCCTGAGCAAGGGGGCCTTTGGAAGGAAGAACCCAAAGGCTACCATTTCTTGGATGATGCATTAGGGGAAGGGAGGAAACGTCTGCTGAGAAGGAATTTGGGGGCCCCAAAAGTCTCTTCCTCTCTTTCCTTAACACAATTTACTATGCTCAGGTATCCACAGTGAAGGCAGGGGAAGGAGGGCAGTAATCTCTAAGTCCCATTCTATAAAGCCTTCCCCAAAGCTACTAATAAAAGGTGACACTATTTTATTATTCCTTGCTTGCACCCTGGTATAGATACACAAAAAAGACAGCAGAAAGTGGGGAAAGGGCACATTGAGGCTGTGCTGATGGGCCAAAGGGCCTCCGGGTCATGAAGTGACTGGGCATTTGCTAGACATCTCACAGCCCCTGCACATCTCTTTATGTCAAAGGAATCTCATAGCAGAGAGCTTGGCTGGTTGGCCAAGGTCATGGCTTCCATCCTACTTCTGTTGGTTTCTTTTGCTCTGGTCCAGAGCCGTGGACATCATCGCCCTCACAGTGCCCCAGCCAGCCTTATCACAGATGTGTGCCCCCGCTTTTAGAGCTGGAGACATAAACATCACCAATATCTGAAACAACCTAGGAGTATCCCAACTAAGAGTAGGGATGCCAGTTCCAGATGAACTCAAACCTACATGCTTTGTGTTGTGTTGCTAGTAATACATATATCTGACTCCTTTTCTCTCCAATAACATACGCTCTTTGTAAAAGGAAAAGTGTAGGGCTTCCCTGGTGGCACAGTGGTTAAGAATTTGCCTGCCAATGCGGGGGACACGGGTTCAAGCCCTGGTCCGGGAAGATCCCACATGCCGCGGAGCAACTAAGCCCATGCACCGCAACTACTGAGCCTGCACACTTAGAGCCCATGCTCTGCAACAAAAGAAGCCACCGCAATGAGAAGCCCGTGCACTGCATCAAGAGTAGCCCCTGCTCGCCACAACTAGAGAAAGCCCATTCACAGCAACGGAGACCCAACACAGCCAAAAATAAATAAATAAAATAAATAAATTTTAAAAAAAAAAAAAAAAAGGAAAAGTGTAAAACCAAGTGCATTCCAAAGAATGAGATAGTGAAAGACTGTATTTACCAAATAACTCTTTTCTTTTTTTTCATTTGATACAAAGATTAATTGAAAAATAAGAATGTCTACATTACAAAACCTCTAGAAGCTGTAACTCAAGCCCCCTATGGAACTGGTTGACCTAATTACAAGTGATGAAAAAATGAGCAGTTAGAGGTTTCTTGGGCTCAGCCTTAGAAGCCTTACTATTGAACTTATTTTACCAACTGATTTTACAGGGAAAAACCAGGAAACTTTTAAAAGTTCTTATGAAGAATGTATTTGATTTGTCCAAGCATAAGGAAAACTGGTCATTCCTGTTGTACTAGCCAGTGCAAATTAGAACTATTTTGAATTATACTCCAATAAAGTTGTTAAAAAAAAAACAAAACTATTTTGCACAATATGTCCTGTTGTACACATGGTGAAACACACTGCATATTATAAGGATCTGTGGGGGAAAATATTTTGACTCAACTGTTAATTATTAGAAAATTATTTTACTTTTATGACACCTTTGCATATTAACACACAAAAAAGCATTTAAAACTACTTAGGATTTTTGGAACTATAGATGTACCAAAAGAAAAAAAAAAAAAAAGAATCACAGGAAGGTATAAAACTTGCACATGACTTTAAACTACATCCAAAAATGAAAATGCTACAACAGAATCAAAGGTTCTATGCAATCAAAACCTCTAAGTTTTTAAACATGTATAGGCCCATAATTTCCTTTTCCTAGCTTCCATCTGCTTCTTACATCACAAGGCTATGAGAGGGCAACTTTTATACCTGCAGCCTTCACTAGTAGATAGAATTCCTTCCAGAAGTCCAAAGAACAAAAGTGAAAAGAGGGATTCATGGAGCCAGATATATATAAAATCTATCAGGTTATTCAAATAATGGTATTTTTTTATTTGTAGCTAAAACACATTAAATGTGTTTTTTTTACGAAGAATAGTAATCCCACCACTGCCAGAAAAGCATATAAGGAAGTTACAGTACTTAATTTCACAGATTAACCATCATTTCCCTTAACCCAGGCACAACCTAGGACAGGACCTATCCAATGACCAATAAAATTGGTTAATGAACATACAGTAGGTACAATTCTAGAATGTCAGTGCTCATCACACTCTCTATCAAGAGTAAGGATGGGGCTTCCCTGGTGGTGCAGTGGTTAAGAACCTGCCTGCCAATGCAGGGGACACGGGTTCGAGCCCTGGTCTGGAAAGATCCCACATGCCACGGAGCAACTAAGCCCGTGCGCCACAACTACTGAGCCCGTGCACCTAGAGCCTGGGCTCCGCAACAAGAGAAGACGCCACAATGAGAAGCCCACACACCGCAACTAGAGAATGCCCACACGTAGCAACGAAGACTCAATGCAGCCAAAGATAAATAAATTAAATAAATAAATAAACTTTTTAAAAAAAGAGTAAGGATGGCTGGGGAATTTCCTGGTGGTCCAGTAGTTAGGACTCAGCGCTTTCACTGCCAGGGCCTGGGTTCGATACCTGGTCGGGGAACTAAGATCATGAAAGCCACGTGGAGTGGCCAAAACAAAGCACACAAAGGGAAAAAAAGAGGGTAAAGATTGCTGTTTTGTTGGTCCACAGCTGCTTGTCTCAGCTCTATGTTTTCAAGGACTGAGCTGGTGATTGTTCTTTCCACAAACATACCACCACCACCAACTGCTAACATTTTAACTGATTATTGGTTAGAGGTCAGGCCCTAGGCCAAGGGCTCCATTACAGCTACCCCCAGAAGTCACAAGTGTTACCCTTCACAGATGTGGACACCAAATTAAAGGACTTGGCTACAGTCATACAATCCTGGTTCCTTTCCTCTTCAACTTAAAAGTAGTCAGGGACTTCCCTGGTGGCACAGTGATTAAGAATCCGCCTGCCAATGCAGGGGACACGGGTTTGATCCCTGGTCTGGGAAGATCCCACATGCCGTGGAGCAACTAAGCCCGTGAGCCTCAACTACTGAGCCTGCGCTCTAGAGCCTGTGAGCCACAACTACTGATCCCGCATGCCACAACTACTGAAACCCGTGTGCCTAGAGCCCGTGCTCTGCAACAAGAGAAGCCACCACAATGAGAAGTCCGCATGTGCAATGAAGAGTAGTTCCCACTCGCCACAATTAGAGAAAGCCTACGCGCAACAACAAAGACCCAATGCAGCCCAAAATAAATATAAATAAAATAAATAAATTTATTTTTTTTAAAAAAGTAGTCAGAAGTGGGGGGTGGGATAAATTTGGAGTTTGGGATTAACATATATACACTACTACATATAAAATGGACAAATGACAAGGATTTACTGTATAGCACAAGCAAGTATATATATTCAATATCTTGTAATACCTATAATGGAAAAGAATCTGAAAAATAGATAAAGATATATGTATAACTGAATCACTTTGCTGCACACCTGGAACTAACACGACACTGTAAGTCAACTATGCTTCAAAAGGAAAAACAAAAAAAACAAAAAGGTAGTCAGAAGTTCCAAGCAGAAGAAACCCTTTTATCACTCAGGAGATAAACACCACTGCATGAACAAGCAAAGAAACACTTGCCTCTAGGTTAATTTTGATTTTTCCAGTATTTTCTTCTTTCTGGAACTTGTTAAAAATGGGCCCAAAATATCTGGATAACTGTCAAATCGGGGTGACAGACACTTGGGAAGGGGTTCATTGCCTCTACTGGTGCTTAGGTTCGAATCTTCACACAATCAGGAGGAAGAAGTCCTACAGAGGATGTCTGCAATGAGTGAATGTGTTTTTCCTTACTGAAGGCCCTTCTTTTATGTCTCCTTCACTTTAATTTCCCTTTTCTCTAACCCTACCCTTTTCAAAAGGATGAAATGGAGCTGCAAGGTGTCTTGTTCCCTCAAGAAAGGAAGTAAGTCACTAATAACTAGGGTTTGAGAAGAAGGCAGGCAATCATGAGCTTGTAGAATGCTAAAAATGGGAGAGAGCGCAACTGCTGTGGTGAGCTAAGACTTATTAAATAATTATAGTCACAAAACCACCAGTACCATATGATACCACTCAGGAGGTATGTAGAGTAGTCAAACTCATAGAAACAGAAGGTAGAATGGAGGTTGCCAGAGGCTGGGGGAGGCAGGTTAGTGGGGAGCCGTGTAACGGATATAGTTTCAGTGTTACATGATGAAAAAGTTCTGGAGATTGTGTGTCCAACAATGTGAATATACTTAATACTATAGAAACGTACACTTAAACATGGTTTAAGATGGTAAATTTTGTTATGTATATCTTACCACAATTAAAAATAATAATTATTATTATAAGAAGAGTCCACATTTAAGGGGCAGTTTCTTGCTATGTGCTGATACTGGGCTCAACATTTTTAAATCATCCCATTTACTTATTACAACCTTGTGTACTGGTCATTATTATTATACCCTCTCTACTTACAGTGAAGCTTGAGGTGAAGTGACTTGCCCAAGTCAAGTGGCAGTGGAGCCAGGATTCCAACGCAAGGAGTCCAACCCCAGGGCCCACCCTCCTTGCAGCTGCACCTCCCAGGCAAATTGGTACCACCTGTGGGGCTGGAGGTAAACTCAGTTTTGCATGGTATCTCCACATGATGTAGCATGATGTATCCAGAATGTCTTCTGTCCCTGCCACTTCTACTACACTATATTTTTTTTTTTTTTTTTTTTTTTTTGGTATGCGGGCCTCTCACTGTTGTGGCCTCTCCCGTTGCGGAGCACAGGCTCCGGACGCGCAGGCTCAGCGGCCATGGCTCACGGGCCCAGCCGCTCCGCGGCATGTGGGATCTTCCCGGACCGGGGCACGAACCCGTATCCCCTGCATCGGCAGGCGGACTCTCAACCACTGCGCCACCAGGGAAGCCCTACTACACTATTTTAAAAGAAGAGGGTGTGGGGGACAGGACAGCGACAAGCCAGCTAGGGTTGGTGTCTGAATACAAAGTTAAGATCAATGAGGTTAGCTTTAGAAAAGGAAAAAAAGAAATCATATGGAAGACTCAGGGAAGGTGATTTACAATTTCTTCACTCCTGTGCCATTTTGAAGATATTATCTCAATTATTTTACAACAAGATACTATTTTGTCTTTTTATTTTCTTAATGAGAAAACTGAAGCTTAGAGATTTCAACCCAGCTAAATGACTTGCTCAAGGTCATGGAGCCAATCTCAAGCCACAGATCTTCTAACTGCAAAGGCACAATTCTTTTCACTATTCCAAACTGAAGCAGCTTTGGCATCAGCCCCAATACTCTCTATAAATTTATTCCACTTTCAGAGAGCAGGGAGGGAACTGGTTAGAAACATAATACTGTTTTGTCCCACTGTATCATTAAAGTCAACTTTCATAGAATTTCATGTGACTCAAGTCAGGCAAGTGATTTGTATATCAAAAAGAAGCTAAAAGTACACCACACACACACACACACACACACACACACACACACACACACTCAGGGTATTTGGAACCTAAATTTGGATTATGTTCAACGAATCCAGCTGTTAGGAGCCACAAATTTGGAGGGCCCAGAAAATTCTCTGAAGAAAAATCTGTAGGACTAAATCTCACAAATAACTATAGTGATGGAGAACAACTCACAATGACTTTAAGATTCCTTCCCACATTGTAATTCCGAGAACATGCCAACACTGGACTTCATCATTAGGCCAGTCCACCAGATGTGCTAACCAATATGGCGGACTCCCTTCTCGGGGACACTTCCCATTCATTCGGGAAGACCCAGGAGCAGTCAGTCAACAGCCAATCAACAGGCCCTTCAAGCTAGCGGTTTCCAACAGGGCAGCTGTTGAGTCTGCACAGGTTCCCATATTGCTTTAGGAAGTACAGCAATTCTCTAAATTGATTCTCATATAGGAGGTGGCTCAGACAGCCTAGACACCATCTTAGTGTGCCATTTCTAGTGTGTGTGTGTCTTCCAAGATCTTCCTTAATATCCTCTTGTCCAATCCCAATACTGCCAAATGAGGAATACAAACGAAACAGAGCAAACGAGCGCTGGTGGCCTCTTTGCTGGGTGAACCACCAACCACCCCAACACATAACCTGGATGGAGCCCAAGCTGGTCATCTCAGAGCAACATAGCTCGGCCCTACAGAGGGCTTCAGGTTGGGTGTGTCCCCAGGGGACGGGGTTGGTATTTCTCATGCGCAACCTTACAGAAGAGTACAGGCTGAGGACTATGCTGCCCAACATGCAAGAATCGCATCAAGCCGTCTGTCCCGATCAGAGTGAGCTGCTTCATTATGAGAGGGAGCGCTGCTGAGATGGAGGAAAACCTAGCAACCACACAGCCTGCAGCTTAAAATAGTCAGCCAGCTCCAGGTGAGGTACCTGACTCATCACTCCCTCCCCACCCTTCAGAATGGGTTGTGGGCATCAGTTAACACCTGCCCTGAAGGCACCACCCAGCAGCTAAGAGTGCAAGAAGGCCAGATGCTTAGCCTCCTCAGGCAGGAAGACCCCATCTAACTCCCTCACTCTGGGACTGTGTACAATTCACCTCGATAACTCTTAAAAGCAGCTTTCCCTGTCACTATTATCAAGTAAGAAACACACCACTGGAACTTCCCTAGTGGCGCAGTGGTTCAGAATCCGCCTGCCAATGCAGGGGACGTGGGTTCAAGCCCTGGTCCGGGAAGATGCCACATGCCACAGAGCAACTAAGCCCGTGCACCATAACTACTGAGCCTGTGCTCTAGAGCCCACAAGCCACAACTACTGAAGCCCGCGTGCCTAGAGCCCGTGCTCTGTAACAAGAGAAGCCACCGCAATGAGAAGTCTGCACGCTGCAACGAAGACCCAACACAGCCAAAAATAAATTTTTAAAAAAAGAAAAAAGAAACACACCACTAACTTATATGGTGCTCAGCACGGCCCCCAGACATTACATCACACCTTTGGGGGCTGGGGTTGCTCCCCATGCAGCTCAGAAGCTCTAATTTACAAGTATGAGAAAACCAAAGCCCCAGGAATTTGCCCTGAGACAGAAGAGAGCTCAAATCTGCTGACTCAATTCCTGGTCAAGCCAACTATATGGAAGCAATAGGGAGGTGTCACTCAATGCTTCCCCGGGAATATCTGTAAGGCCAACCAGCCTTGGGTCCATAGGTGACACCAGAATCCATGCACTGCTAAACGGGTTCTCCTAGCTACAACTACAATACCACCACCACATACACATACACACACAAATAAATAAGATCTAAATCAGAAACTCACTAAGTTGTTACGTGATAAAAAGGGTCTTAGACATCAAGAGGTAGCCACAGATCAATCCAATCACTAAGAGGCGTTGGTGAGCGTAGCTGCCTTACAATAACTAAGAGCTCCTGGAACACAGGAACCAGTTATGACTCAGCTTTTATTCCCAGGGCCTGGCAGGCCTTGGCACCTGGGAGGCTCACTCAAATATGGTTAAATGGATGACCACCGGAAATGTCTGAATTGATGGCCCAACAGTTTTCTTTTTTCTTCAGACCTGGAATTTCAAAAATATAGTTTGCCCTGCTCATTCTTAGCATCAGCCTTGATTCCATCCTAAAGCATATCACATACTCAGGTAGAGACACTAGCTGTGTACCCAAATCTCAGCCCCCAAGTTTTAACTGGGCACATGACTACATTTCCCAGCCTCCCTTACAACTTGTGATTGTACTAAGTTCTGACCAATTAGACCAATTGTGAAATGGAAGCTTCTAGAATCTCCTAAAAGGATAAGGGTCCCCTTTTGACTCTCTCCTTTCTGTTGGCTGGAATGAAAACTTGATGGCTGGAGCTCAAGCAGCCACACTGTAGGATTGATATGCTAACTAAGGGTAGTGAAGCAGCTAAATAAAGGGAGCCACAGACTCAAAGGATCATAGAACTAAGATAGGAATGAGGTAAATTATCTTGTTTAAACCCTGTTGTTTGGGGCTTCCCTGGTGGCACAGTGGTTGGGTGTCTGCCTGCCAATGCAGGGGACGTGGGTTCATGCCCCAGTCCAGGACGATCCTGCATGCTGCAGAACAGCTGGGCCCGTGGGCCAGGGCCGCTGAGCCTGCACGTCCGGAGCCTTGCTCGGCAACAGGAGAGGCCCGTGTACCACAAAAAAAAAAAAAAAAAACAAACCCTGTTGTTTGAAGTTTTCTGTCTCTTTCAACTTAAATAATCCTAACGTCAACACCCACATACCCAGTATACTGTAGTGTAAAAGTGTAAATGTCCTCTTGAAAGCTGCAGTAATTCTCCTGTCCTGGGCCAAGAGGCTGCCTTATTCATCACAGGCGCCACAAGCATCCCCTCAGCCAAGTAATTTCTTTGTGAGTTTTAAAAGGTGAGGTGAGGAGCATTTTGCCTGGACCAATGTCCCCAGACCACTGGGTACCTCTCTGCCACCTGCCAGCCTCTCTCTCTGTATTTACCCTGATGTGTCAGAGTGGAGTTAAATATCCTCCCCCCATCTTTCAGCACATTACTTGCGCTGCAGGCCAAGCACTCCATAGAGGAAGCTGCAGTTGGGACGGGGGAAACCAGATTACAAACCATACTAGATGAAAATGCCCCACAATGGAAGCTCTCAGTTGTGTGTGTGTGTGTGTGCGTGTGTGCGTGCGTGTGTGTGTGTGTGTGTGTGTTTAAATTGGAGTTTAATTGCTTTATGATGTTGTATTAGTTTCTGCTGTACAACGAAATGAATCAGCTATCTGTATACATATGTCCTCTCCCTCTTGGACCTCCCTCCTCTGCCACATCCCACCCATCACAGAGCACAGTTTTAATTCCTGATCCGTGCTGGTACTGCAAAGGTAGTCCAGCCTAGAAAGTCCCAGATATTAGCCTGCAGCTGAGAAAAATTCTAGTTGGCCAACAGTCACCAATATAATCATATTCCCAGGACTTTTCAGTGAATTGTCCATCTAAGCTTTATTCCTAGCAAAGACATTTAAAATAATTCACTTCTGGGTCTGTAAAATTACCTATTGGCTCTGTTCTCTTTGGAGTCATGAGCCCCTGCAGAGAAACCCCCTCAAAGAACACTCACTCATGAAATTAAACTTGTTTAGAATCAACTGAGGGATGATGAACAATAGCTAACACACAGACGCCAGGAACTGTTCTAAGGACTTCACATTTACTATGTTATTTAATCCTCAAAACAACTCTATGAGGTGCGTGGTCTTACTGTGCCCATCTTCTATACAGGAAATGGAGGTACAGAGGTAGATTAAGTGACTTGGCCCAAGATCACACAGCGAGAGAGCAGCTGCTCCGGTCTTCACATTCAGGCAGGCTGGCTTCAGGACGCCGGCTCTTAACAACCACACCCACTGCCTGCCTTGCCACTGCATCAGAAGGGGACAGAAACCTCTTCTCTTCCCGAGAGCCACAGTGACCCTACAACACAGTGCAGTGTCCACAACAAATAATACAGGAGCTGCCAGGAACAGAAACTCTCAACACAGCTCTGTAATTTCCTTCCCTCGGGCTCCAAAGCACAGGCTTGCTGGACTTCCTTAGAAGTTAGTTTTCCTGAGAAATATTTTACTAGGAAAAGAGTAAGACAAGTCACTTCTGATCCCCTACTTTGCTGTATACTTGAAACTAACACAACACTGTAAAATAACTATACTTCAGTTAAAAAAAAGGGGGGGACCCATGCTCCTTATGTGAAGCCAAATTCCAGTCTCAGCCACAGCCTGGATAACACCTGCCACCAAACTCGGTCAAAACATCAGGCAAGACAGGACTGTGCTTATGCTCAAGTGGCGATGCAGGCCTCACCACCGGGTTACAATTATTCAGTATAAAATAATGATTGATTTCAGCCACCTCTTGCTGATTCTGAGCCTGCATATGGAATCTGTGGACACTTCTTTGTACTCCCCACAGGACAAACACGAAAGGCACCACCACCACTCTCCCCACTCCTAAAAAAATGGAATGCATCTAGGCTTATTGCTAGCTTTGATGAATTTGCTCCTTATGAAGCTCTCTGCAAAAGGTAGAAGCAAGAGGAGGCATGCTGGAGGGTCAATTCTCACTGCCTCATTGGGTGCAAGTGAGGCTGGATCTCTTTTCTTCCCCTTTTACTTAAGGGGCAGGAGGCAAGCTGAGATGGTAAAAACTCAGCCAACCGAGCCCCCTGTCTGAGGAAAAGATGAGCACGTCTTTGGACAAGGGGTGCCAAAACCCACTCACTTCATACAGTTTGGCTTACGAAGCAAGAATAATATGCCTATTAGAGAAATTATGGCCCAGAACTTGAAGTCCTTCTGGAGAGAGGCACAAAAAAGAAAGTTGACTCCCCACTGTTTTTAAAAAATGAATGGATAAAAAGGCAAGCACAATGTGCCAGTTGGATCCTTGGCTGAATCTTTGCAAATTGAAGGCCACACATGGGTAAATGTTTAACATGGACTTAACAGCACAAGACTGCTTTGTTGTACAAAGCATATTTGAGTTAACTCTTCCTTTCCAGTAATCCTTATCCAAATTGTGGAAAATCAGAAGTTAGACTATCTGGTGGTCAAAAGATTTTTTTTTTTTTTTCTCTTTAGGGTTCCTCTAGCACCTGCGTCTAACTGCAGCACAGCAGGGACAGGAAACCGAAAGTGTGTGCCACGAACCCACTTCCCCGTCCTTTTGGAAAGTCTCTTTCACTGTCCTTGAAAACCCAACTTCCCATTTATTTATTCTTCATAGCATCTGAAGAAAGGGGTTCAAATCCTCTATTAAGAGATTCAATTGCCTCAAGTTATCCCTTCCAGATTTTGATGGATTCATCATTCATCAACTACCTCCTTGGCCCCCAAACTCCTCTGGAATCCAAAAATAAATAAATAAAAGAATTCCCAAAGCTACACACCATGTTACTCTATAAAGTATGGTGAGTTTACTACAATGTAAATCATCATAAATCATCAGGGCTAATCTACTGTTGGCAGATAAGAGGCATTAAAGCACATATCCTTTGCAGACAATGATTTTCTTTTATTAATTTGTGAAACTGAAGCAACTATCAGTAGACACAGGCCAAACTTCTGTTTTAGACTCACAAAAATAAGTCCACCTGCTTGACAGAAGAAGGACAGTCTTTTCCAGAAATGGTGCTGGACCAACTGGAAATTCATTGGCAAAAAAAAAAAAAAAAAATGAACCTTGACCTAAACCTCATACCTTATATACAAATTAACTCAAAATGGATAACGGGCTTATGTAAAACAGAAAACTTATTAGGGGGAATTCCCTGAGGGTCCACTGGTTAAGACTTGGCGCTTTCACTGCCAGGGCCCCGGTTCAATCCCTGGTGGGGGAACTAAGATTCTGCAAGCCACGTGGCATGGCAAAAAAAAAAAAAAGAAAGTCTTCAGGATCTAGTACTTGGCAAATATTTCTTAGACTTGACACCATAAGCATGACCCATAAAAGAGAAAGCTGATAAACGGAATTTTGTCAAAAGTAAACCTTGCTGGGCTTCCCTGGTGGCACAGTGGTTGAGAGTCTGCCTGCTGATGCAGGGGACACGGGTTCGTGCCCCGGTCCGGGAAGATCCCACATGCTGCGGAGTGGCTGGGCCCGTGAGCCATGGCCGCTGAGCCTGCGTGTCTGGACCCCCCTGTGCTCCGCAATGAGAGAGGCCACAACAGTGAGAGGCCCGCGTAACACACACACACACACACACACACACACACACACACACACACACACACACACACACACACACACACAAAGTAAACCTTGCTCTGTGAAACCTCTCTCTTAAGAGGATGAAAAGACAAGCTACAGACTGGGAGAAAATACTCACAAAGCACATATCAAACGAAGGACTAGTATCTTATATTCAAAATTCAACAGTAAAATACAAACACTCCTACGAGAACATAGGCAAAAGACATGAAGAAGCATTTCACCCAAGAGGGTATAGAGATGGCAAATACGCACATGAAAAGATGCTCAATATCATTTAGCCATTAGGGAAATGTATATTTAAACTAGGATGACATTTCACTACATACCTATCAGCACAGCTAAAATAAAAAATAGCGACCCCAATCAAATGTTGGTGACGGGAAGGGAAGTGATCACTCATACACTGCTGGGAGACATGTAAATGGCTCACATCCTCAGGAAAACAATTCGGCACTTTAAAAACTAAACATGCAACTACGATATGATCCTGCAATTGTACTCTTTTCTGGGCATTTATATAGCCCAGAGAAATGAAAACATGTTCACACAGAGGCTTGTACACATATGTTCACAGAAGCTTTAGTCATAATAGGCAAAAACTGGAAATCACCCAGAAGTTCTCCAGTGGGTGAATGCTTAAACAAACTGGTGACACACACCATGGAGCACCAGTGAGCAATGAAAACGAATGAACTCCTAACCTACCTGTAGGAATCTCCAGAGAATTATGCTAAAGGTGCGGGGGAGGGGGGGTAATGTATGATTCCATTTATGTAACATTCTAGCAATGACAAAATGATGGAAATGCAGAAGAGGTTACTGGTTGACAGAGATGAGGGACGATGGGGGATCGCAGTAGTGGAGGAAGGCAGGGGTGGCTAATAAAGGGCAATAGGAAGGAGGGATCCTGTGGTGATGAAATGTTCTATGTCTTCACTTAATTGAGGTCAGTGCCCTGTAAGATATTACCATTGGGGAAACTGAGTAAAGGGTACATGGGATCTCTCTGCTTTATTTCTTACAACTGTATGTGAATCTACAATTATCTCCCAAAAAAGTTTATCTGAAAAAAAGATCAATGACCATTCATCTTTTGTGATTCAACTTCTGTCGTGGGTTGAATTGTGGCCCCCCAAAAAGATATGACCATGTCCTAAACCCTGGAACCTCAGAAAGTGAACTTATTTGGCATAAAGGTCTTTGAAAATGTAACTAAGGTTGAGAATCTCCAGATGAGACCATCCTTGTGATGGATGGGCCCTAAACCCAATGACAAGTGTCCTTGTAGGAAACAGAAAAGGAGGAAACACCGAGACATGAGGGAACACCACGTGAAGATGAAGGCAGAGATTGGAGTGATGTATCTATAAGCCAAGGAACTCCACCAGAAGCTAGGAGAGGAGCACAGAACACATTCTCCTTCAGAGCCTTCGGAAGAAACCAATGCTGCCGAACATCTACATTTTGGACTTCTGGCCTCCAGAAATGTAAGATAATAAATTTCTGTTGTTTTAAGCCACCAAGTTTGTGATAATTTGTTACTGCAGCCCTAGAAAGCTAATACACCTGTCATTTTTCAATGGGTGGGTTCAATTTCTCTTTTTTTTTTTTTAAATCAAAGAGAATATGAGCACATTCTTCAACTTCTATTAATGTATATTCTTGGACACAATTTTTTTTCTTCTTCCAAAGGATATATGCCATAAGGATATGTATCATTTCATTCTATAATCTTTTCCTGCAGAATTTTTCCTGATGTTTTCTGTTTGCTCTAAGTGTAAACTATTACTAGCTGGCATATAGGAGTGTCTACTTCATCAAATATCCTGGTTAATAATTATCATACATGCTAAACAGACTCAACCAATTTTTAAAGATTTCAACTACACTTAAAAGAAACTAGACTGAGCACTAGGCTAAATCTAGTGTTTCCTTGGTAACTAAGAAGTTGCTTTTAGATCCAGCAATGTGCTTCAGGGTCTTCAAAATGAGTACCAATTATTAGGCTGCAGATGTGTAAAAAGTGCCATTTTGTATCGTGATAGAAATGCCCTAAGCTTCTGAGCAAGATAGATTAAAAAAAAAAAAAAAAGAGGCCGAGGGCTTCCCTGGTGGCGCAGTGGTTGAGAGTCCACCTGCCAATGCAGGGGACGCGGGTTCGTGCCCCAGTCCGGGAACATCTCACATGCCGTGGAGCGGCTGGGCCCGTGAGCCATGGCCACTGAGCCTGCGCGTCCGGAGCCTGTGCTCCGCAACAGGAGAGGCCACAACAGTGAGAGGCCCGCGTACCGCAAAAAAAAAAAAAAAAAAAAAAAAAAAAGAGGCCGAGATGGACAAAAACTACCCACTTACCACAAAGTTCTAAAAGGTAAAAAATGGGTCCTTTTGAATCAGGCTGGGCACACGGGACCTGGCTTGATTCCTGACTTTACCAAACCCACACCAGTTATGTGTCAGACAACTCAACCTCTCAGACCATTAACTGTCCTTGTTGCTAATGGTAGGAATGACAGCCATTCCACAAATGGGCTCTAAGTGTTAACAGGTCAATATATATAAGACAGTGGCTAACACAAAATACATGCTCAATAAAAATTATTCTTGTCTCTAAAACCCCTTAAATTTTCATTTACAAAAAATATTTCCTGGAAACAGTCTATTAGGAAACTTTTTATTTTGTAACTCAGTTGAAGACTTCATCCTGATTCATGCCCATTTGTTTTATTTTCTTCACATCTATGAAACTGTACAGGACTATGTTCTCTCTCTAGCTCAGAATTCTGTCATTTGTCCCTGCTTCACTGTTAAACCTTGGTGATCTAAAACCTGAGCTGAAATTCTAGATTGTTGTTGGGTTTTTTTGTTTTGTTTTTGGGGTTTTTTTTTAGTTTTTATCTTGGTGTTTCTACTTACTTATCTCTATTACCCTTTTCAAGGCAGTTAGCTTTTTAAGAGGCAATATCTGAAACATGGCGCAAAATCTAAAAGGTATGAAACAGCACAAAGTGTGAAGTCTGCCTTCTTCCCACCCCACATCCCAACCACCTTTCTGACTTTCTTGCAGGTGCTGTTTTCGGTTTTCATGTACATTCTTTGAGAGGCAGTCACTGCATATAAAAAACAGAAGCGTGTACAAACTTTTCAAACAAACACTAACACAATGCTGTACCTTCATTCACTCATATATTTTGAGATTTTCTCATCAGCACATTTAAGACTTCTTCCTTTACAAGTAAGTGCATACAGTCCATTGTATGAATGGAACCACAGTTAGTCTTCCACTGATAAACATTTTAATCGTGCCCAACTTTTTCTAAAACAAGCATCATGTATGGGCAAATGTATACACCTGTCAGATAAATTTCTAGTAGCAGATCTGCTAGGGCAAAGAATCTGTATTTTTAAAAATTCCCATATAAGCCCAGATATCCCCCAGCATCAGTGATTTACATACATCTATTTCCGCATACTCTTAGTATCTAACTTAATGTTATCTACCTATTTAATTTACGTTTCCATTTTAAGTGAGGCTAAACATCTTTTATATGCCTAAAAGCCTTTGTTTTTCTGAAACCAATCTGCTGATATCCTATCCTCACTTCTCTGTTGAGTTCCTGATCTTTTCTTTATTGAAAAGCTCTTGATATCCATTAAGAAAACTGAGCATTTTTCATTTGTATTACAAATATCCTTTCCAGTGAACTGTCTTTTACTCTTAAAAAAGGGATGTTTCGAGCTTTCCTGGTGGCGCAGTGGTTGAGAGTCCGCCTGCCGATGCAGGGGACGCTGGTCCGGGAACATCCCACATGCCGTGGAGTGGCTGGGCCCGTGAGCCATGGCCACTGAGCCTGCGCGTCCGGAGCCTGTGCTCCGCAACGGGAGAGGCCACAACGGTGAGAGGCCCGCGTATCGCAAAAAAAAAAAAAAGGGATGTTTCCTGAAGAAAATTTTTATTTGTGTAGTTAAAATTGATTAACTTCGTAATGCTTTTATCATGTTATATTTTTAAAAGACTTCCTCATGCAGACGTTTATAATGAATTCCCCCAAGTCTTCTTCTTCTTAGGGACCCTTTCTTGGCCTTCAACTCCCAAGATCCCAACCAGATCAAAGGAGGACCACAGGAGGGCACCAATCCAGAAACTCTCTGAACCCTGAACCTACAGGCCATACACCCAGGGAGCACCGAGGGCAAAAAACTGAAAGGAAATGAGATCGAACGGAGTAGGTTGTAAGGAACTTCCTGTGCAGATGCAAAGAGTTACAGAAAAACCTGCAGCTGTGTCCCTCTGGAATTCATCCGGAAAGAGACACAGGATCTGCTTTCAACCCTCTGGTCCACAGCTGCACACATGTTGAGATCAGACTTGTGTTGTGGCACCACTTTTAGGGGAGAAATCTGCAGCAGGTTTAGAGTCCATCACAGATGAAGGCCATGTGCAAAGTTACCTTTCTTTCAAACAAGGTAATATCTTCCCACCAACATGAAACCCTGTTTCTTCTCTACTGTGACAAATAACTAAAGTAAGCACACACATCCCCACTGACACCCCCCCCCCCACCGCCAACAAACTAAAGACTAACGGGGAATTCCAGTCCAAACAAGCCTCCTATAAAGAATACATATATAACTAAAGATAACAGACTAAGAAGCACATTATATACCATGTGTTTCTCATCTAACCTTGATAATGTCCTTCTCTTTCCCCCCTTCACACTTGAAATGGCTCCTGCAGATTCCCAGACTTGTGTTGTGGGAATTCCCAGATTTGTGTTGCACAGGAAGTACCCACAGGGAAGCATCCTGCAGTGTGCTCTCTCTCCATAATGCAGTGAGAGGCTTGAATCTCTTTCTCCTATATCATTCAAACTGAACCCTCTTGCCAGAGACTGTGGCTCAATAACTCCTATGAGTTGCAGCTAAGCATCTTCTTTCATATGTTAAAGTTATCTTTTAAGATATTGTATTAGGAAAACTGAATATCCACAGGAGGGAGGGAGGAAGGAAGGAAGGAAAGGAGGGAGGGAGGGAGGAAAGGAAGGAAGGAAGGAAGGAAGAGTGAGGGAAGGGAAAAAAGAACTGGAACCATACCCTATACAATATACAAAAATTAACTCTAAATGGACCAAAGGCCTAAACGCAAGATTAGAAACCACAAAACTCTTAGAAGAAAACACAGGAGGAAAGCATCATGACATTGAATTTGGCAATGATTTTTTGTTTGGATATGAAACCAAAGGCACAGGCAACAAGAGAAAAAAATAAGATGGACACTATCAACAGAGTAAAAAAGCAACCTAAGGAATGGGAGAAAATATTTGCAAATCACATATCTGATAAGGGATTGGTATCCAGAATACACAAAGAACTCTTACAACAACAACAACCAAAAGCGGATTAAAAAATTATCAAGACTTGAACAGACACTTCTCCTAAGAATATATGAGTGGCCAATAAGTACATGAAAAGATGTTCAACATCACTAATCATTAGGGAAATGAAAACCAATACCACAGTGAGATACCTCTTCACATCCATTAGGATGGCTATTAGCAGAAGAAAATAACAAGTGATGGCAAGGATGTAGAGAAACTAGAACCCTGTGCACTGCTGGTGGGACTGTAAAATGGTGCAACCACTGTGGAAGACAGTACAGTGATTCCTCAAAACACTAAACATAGAATTACCATAAGCTCCAACAATTCCAGTTCTAGATACATACCCAAAAGAACTAAAAGCAAGGAACAGATATTTGTACACCCATGTTCAAAGCAGCATTATTCACAATAGCCAAAAGATGGAAGCAACCCAAGTGTCTATTGATAGATGAATGGATAAACAAAATGTGGTATATAACCATACAATGGAATATCTATTCACCCTTAAAAAGGAAGCAAATTCTGACACACGCTACAACATGGATGAAACATAATTCCTGGAGGAATTAAGCCAAATGAAATAAGCCAATCACAAAAGGATAAATACTGTATGATTTGCTTATGAGGTACCTAGAATAATCAAATTCACAGAGACAGAAAGTAGAATGGTGGTTTCCAGGGGCTGGGGGGAGAGGGAAATGAGGAGTCATCGTTTAACAAGTACAGAGTTTTAAGTTGGAGAAGATGGAAAGTTCTGGAAATGAATGATGGTAAATACATTCACAACAGTTTAATGCCATGTATATTTTGCCACAATAAAAACTTATCTATTATTTATATTACTAACCTTGTATCACCAAACAACAGGTAAGGGTCTGATCTCATTCATCTTTGTACACCTATCCCAGTGCCAAGCCCTCAATAAAAGTATACTGAGCCAAAGTCACATTTCTCATGTCGAGTCTAAAACCAAGATGTCTTCCAGCTTCAGGTTCAGAGTACTGAAAAGCAGCCCCTGAAGTCATGATTTGTGGGGAGGGGCGAGACACACACCATGTCTTATAACCCTTTTCTCAGTTATAGAAATCAATTCTCTCATTAACAAATACTTAACAAAAAAAATTTAAAAATCAATAGTTTGCATTACTAGTTACCAACTTCAAGCCAAGCTCTTAAAAGGTGCTTGCTTCCTGGTATATGCCAAAAACACAGCATATACTCTAATCTCCCAGAGTTAACCTCCTCTTCCAAGAAGACTTAAAAGATTGCTCCTTGAAAGTATCTTTGCTCCCCCTCCTCCTCTTTTTCTTCCTCTCCCTACTCCTCACACTGGCCAACCACTCAGTTTTCTACAGCCCTTCTTCCGTTTCCAGCCACACACCAACTAACTGCCAAGAAGAAAGCCCAGGTTTGTGAAAAGAGAATTAGATCAAGCTTCGTCTCACACCTACACGGAAGCAAGAATCCTGACGTGAGTCCTGCCATCACTGGTGGAAGTCAAGTCTGATGACACACGTGTTCGGTGATTAGTTATCACGGCTGTGGTCACCCTAGTTAACCACCCCCTGGCTTTTCCAAGCTCTCTCATAGGCTCCTCGGCTATGATGGGAGGTCTGCTCCTTTCAGATCACCTCTACTGTCTTCTCATGGTGGACACTCTGAAATGGAATGAACAGTCAGTGGCTCGCTTTTTTATGTACGAGAGAGGGTTTTTTTGTTTTTTTTTAAAGACAATCTAGTGTATACATGTCAATCCCAAACTCCCAATCTATCCCTCCCCCACCCATAACCTTAAGTTCTTTCTCTAAGTCTGTGAGTCTGTTTCTGTTTTGTAAATAAGTTCATTTTTATCATTTTTTTTAGATTCCACATAGAGCCATATCATATATTTGTCTTTTGTCTGTCTGACTTGACTTCACTTAGTATGATAATCCTGCTGTATTTAAAATAGGTAACCAACAAGGACCTACAGTATATAGCACAAGGAGCTCTGCTCAATATTCTCTAACAACCTAAATGGGAAAAGAATTCGAGAAAGAATAGACACATGTATATTAAATAAGTAAATAGATAGATAAAGGCAATATAATATAGGTCTCTCTTTTTACATGAAAAAATAAGGAATACATAAATAGGGCTGAGTTTTCAAGAAGGAACTCACCCCGCCCCACCCACAAAAGTAGCAAGAGCAAAAAATGCTAGGCACAACCGGTTTTCTCATTTTTTCCTTCTACGGCCGGCTCGCACTGCTGCCCTCACCACGCCTGCGGCAGGGGGTGGAGGAGACCCTTACTGCACTGCCGCCCTGGCGGTGACACACTGGATCTGGGGCCCAGCTGTCCTGGGAAACTACTCACAATGCTGCCAATGGCATGCACCGAGGATTTTGTTCCTGGCTTGGCAAGAGCATGAAAAACGTTCATCCTTTTAACCTATAATTAGACTTCTAGGAATTTATTCTAAGGAAATAATTAAAAGGAACAAAAAATTTATGAAGATGTTCATCAATGCAAAAAAGTTAATGACAACCTACTTAGTCAACAATGAGGGGAGTGGTTTTGTTAAATAAATTCTTGTACATTGCACATAAAATATAACACAGGTACCAGACCATGTTTGCAAAACAATTTGGGTAATATGGGAAAATGCTCAGGATATATTAAGTTTTAAAAAGCTATGTTTTTCTCACTTTTGTCCGAAAACAAAATAAGGTCCGTGGATGTATATATATTACAGTTCAGAAAGAAATTTAATAGTTTTAACAATGGTTAGGTCTGGGTGAGGCAAGTATAAATCATTTTTCTTCCTCCTTATACTATTTTACTAATTTTTTACATACCAAATGACAGTTCAAACAGAAAGCGGTCCAATCCAAAACCCCATACACAAGATGCTGATAATAATAATAAAAATGAAAAATAATAAAAATGACATTTGTTTCTGAAATGTTAGTTTTAAAAATCAGTCTATTTATTTTAAAAAGACTGCTAAGAGGAAAAGCTGTGCACTCTGGTAAGGTTTACAACCCATTATCATTAGGACAGGTAGAGATGGAAAAAATTCTGTGGTTTCCTCTTCTCATTTGGCAGCCTGAGTCTGACCATTACAAAAGAACAAAGAATGCACAAAAACAGGTGGCAGATCCAGGACCCTGATATGAAGGGTCACTTACCTAGTTGTTGGAAAAATAAGGGGGGAACTATTAAAAAATAAATGACATGACTTTTTATAATACATGTAAGGTGATTGCCATATTTCACAAATACATAATGTAATTGATATATACCATATGTGCTTTCTATAGACATTGCAGACAACTTAATTCTTTATTACAGACAAACCAGTTTGCAAACCAGCAATTAGAAAGCAATAGATCATCTCTATGACTCCACTACTACTAATATTCTGAATTTCTAAACACCCTGTTGGAAGTTATTCAGGCTCAACCATACTACAGTCAAGTCCAAAACTAATTTCGAGCATGCTTTTTTAGCATCTTGTTCCAGTGACTCCCTTTTAACCCACAGAAGGTCCTGACTTGAAAAGAATGTTTCCTTCTTTACAAAATACCCTACAAGCAGTCCCCAACTTACAAACACACTGCCACCCAAAAGTTCACTGGCTCTGCAAAAATGGAACACATTTTTCCACATAAATGAGTGAGGATTAGGTTCCCAGCATAGCTTCTAATGTCATTTAACGCATACTGACGATCAGTCTACAAAACAAGAGAAAGCAATGATGCATTTCTAAAATTTAAGTAGAGAAGAACACCAGTACAACTGAGTAAATGCTGGTGCTTGAGGACATAGACCTATGCTTCTAAAGCTTCTTTCTTCATGCTACTCACAGAAAATGGCCAGCGTGGCTGGTTCTTCAACACATAACCTGTCCACCATCTCTCCGGAGGTCTCTACTCCAAACCTCTTGGCCTCACTAGTTTTCTGTGTGTCTCCAGAGACGAGCCCTTAAGTGCATAAATCCCCCTTAGGGTCAACCTGCAAAGCACATCTTTAGCATAGCTGGGAACCAGGCAGAGGAGAAGGTAGCAGCCTCTGAATGGAGGTCCCAATAGCTGTGCATGTGTTGTCTTGGGGCACAAAGGCTCACACATAATTACATGTTTCCTAAGTTCCAGATCTGGCTGGGGGCAGTTGAGAACCAGACAGTAAAATTATCACTAAGTAGCCAAATGCCTAGCAAGGTCCCTGATTTAGATAAAGCTCTACTTTTTCTACACAGGGAGATCCTCAATTATAGGTTACTCTTTATTTTTGCCCACAAATCTAAGAAGCTTCCCTTCCAGATTTCAAGTCAAAGGGACAGTAACTAACAGTTACTGTTAACAGTAATCAACAGTAATTGTTGAGTGCCTCTGTGTGGCACTATTTTATTCTCATTTAAGGGTCTAAGTGTCTTGTCAAGGCCACTCAGCAATGACATCGGACCCGTGACCTGAAACTAGACCCCACCTGGTGGATCTGAAGTCCCTGGAAGCAGTCAATGCCAGGAGTCAGCAGCCAGCAACAGGCTGAGTGCACTATTATGGTAAGGAAAAAAAAAAAAAGGCTGACACAAGTCTCAGACTGCAGCAGCTCCATTCACTAACTGCTCCCTGTGGAAACAAAGGGGCGCTTGGGATGTTTTTCGATCACTTCTCCCTAAAATTAAGTTTTCCCAAGTGTTGGTACTTAAATGAGGCTCTCTGAAATGTGCCACCCTCAAGGTTCCGGGGGCGGGTTGGGGTTTTTACTCCCCAGCACCTCACGCTTCTCATTCCCTGAGCAGCAGAAATGTGGCCAGACTACAACCCTACAGATGCATTCTGATGCGGATGCGGCCCCGTCCTGGCCCTGGCTGCCTTAGCAAGGGCAACCTCATGCTTCCCTGAGTGTTTCTGAAGCAGCAGGAAGAGACACTTCAGAGCACAGGTGACAGGATTAGCGTCTGAGAGTAGTACCATCTGAGACCACTCAAAAGGAAGGGAAAATCGAAAATGAGACTATGCATAGGAATAAAGAGACCGATGAGAGCACATACCCAGGGACTTGAATGTTTTGTCAAGTATTTAGTAAGGATTTCTACCAAGGCTCATAAGAGGACTGATGGCTTTCTTTTCAATAAGCAAGGACTTCCAAGTGGGAATCATTAAAGAATAAAAAAAAAAAAATGATGAGGGTCCCCTATCAGAACACCTCTCTCCCGAGGGTCACCCAATAATTATCAATCAGTTTACTGAAAATGATAATATAATTTACTGAAATTTAAAAGTGGCTTCATGAAATTGGCATGTATTCCCCTGGAGGCAGAAGAGCATGGTGAAGACAAAATAGGCTTGCGTTACACACATCTGTGCTCTAATCCGGATGCAGATGGGTGACCTTGAGCAAAGTGATTCATCTCCTTTAGCCTCAGTTCCTTCATCCACAAGATGGCCAGGTAGGGGACAGCAATCTTACAGGAATGTACAAACATTCAATAAACCAGAGATAATTCGTTTTACTGGTGCTAAGACACAAATTATATTTGACAAGGTGCTTTCTTTTTCTTTTTCAAAACAAAAAGTAGTTTCAAGCACTTAATTATGCCTGGTAAAGTATGGGGCATTTATGGAAAATCATATAGACTTAATCCCTACTTTCTTGGAGTTTATCATCACAATCCCAAGGATTCTAACCAACAAGGGATATTAGATTAGATATTAGATAAAATGAAGAATTTACTCTGTATAAACGTCACGCATAATAGCAGGGAGGTGAGCTAGAGTCCCGCGGTCATAGTACTCTCTGTTTTTAACAATAGTGAAAAGACTTCAACAGAGAAAAAGGCAGCTCAATGGTGGTGGTGTTGCAGCCTTAGCAACTACTTCAAGGAAGGAGGGGGACAAAGGTGGGAGAAAAGAACAACTAAGAAGTGGATCCTGGACTTCCTTGGTGGCACAGTGGTTAAGAATCCACTTGCCAATGCAGGGGACACGGGTTCGAGCCCTGGTCCGGGAAGATCTCACATGCCACAAACCAACCAAGCCGATGCATCACAACTACTGAGCCTGTGCTCTAGAGCCTGAGCCACAACTACTGAGTCCATGTGCCACAACTACTGAGCCCACGTGCCACAACTACTGAAGCCCACGTGCCTACAGCCCATGCACCGCAACAAAGAGTAGCCCCCTCTAGCCACAACTACAGAAAGCCCACACACAGCAACAAAGATCAACACAGCCAAAAATTAATTAATTAATTTTAAAAAAAAAACAGTTAAAAAAAAAAAGAAGTGGATCCTGAAAGGCAGGTGGTTAACACTGAAAACAGGGCAAACATCTCAAATCTGCCCTGCAGCGCACCAGGCATGCTTGGAGTTAAGGTACAGATGGGCTTCAGATGAAAGGTACAGATGAAAGTCCAGAGCTCCCATAGGACGGGAGGGGTCTGTCCTACTGCAAATGCTATGGTGATGTGAGCTGATTCAAAGCTGGGAGCGATGAATACAGACAGCCCCGGCACACAGAAACCTACAAGAGGCTGGGGAAAGGGGAAGGGCACTGCAGTGGGATGGGAGGGCTACTGTCAAGGGGAGGCAAGGTGGGCAGGGAGGGCAGAGTGTTCACCAGAGAGGGTGAGGGACCCTCCCCCGGGATTCGAGTTTGGGAAGGGACTTTCTCTTCACTCCAGTTGAGCCTGCTAACAGGGTGCTGTTTGGGTCTGAAATGCAGGGGAAGGTTTGTATACATAAATTTATATAGATTTTATTAGTCTTCCATTCCCTGTGTCATAAATGTCACCACCCAGTGAACTGTCTTATCTTTCTCAGTCTTCAAATCAAACGGCAGGGAGTCAGCATCCAGCATCACCTGTAAATCTGTAGAATGGGATTTGAAAGGGGACAACTGCTAGTTCAGTAGATTCTGTGACATGTCCAGACACTTCTGCTGCAAGGCCTGGTATAACCTTCCTGGACTCAGCCTTTCCCTCCAGGGACAAGTTCCCAGGCCTATCAGAGCAGCCGCTGCTGGCTTGCTCATCTGTCAGCAAAAATCGAGCTAACGTAGGCAAGGCTGCCAAGGGGGCAGACAGGGAACCACAGCCACTTTCTGCATGGTATCCAGGGCAGCACCACCAGACCCACTGACACCTGCAGCAGGCATAGGGCAAGCAGGAAGAGCTGGACAGACACACGTGTGAATCCCCGGGTCCATCCCTTATTGGCTGAGCAATCTTGGGCAGGCTACTTAACCTCTCTGAGTCTCCACTCCCTCCCCTGAAACAGAGGACCAGAACCTCACCTCAGGATAGAAGTAAATGGGCAGCTTTCTATCTTTAGGTGCACCCTGCACAGTGGCTAGAACATTCAATAATGCTTGTGGTCTCACAAACCAACCTCATGCACATACCTCACGTACCCTAACTTGAGATTTTTTGTAATGGTCTGGAAAACAAACCTTTCTCTAGTCCTCCTACCATTCACCTCCCTCACTTTCTCAGAGTGCTGATTCTAGAGGCCAAGATCCAAGATCCTCAGAACTCCTCCTGTACTGCTCTCTCCATCCCTCCAGCAGACACAGACATGGGGAAACAACATTAGGGAAATCACTCCGAGAGGACACAGATGGCCTGGTGAGAGCCTGTAACCCTTTAATGTGTGAGGCTGACACTGACAGCCTAAGGAAAGAGCTGGGAGGGGTAAAAAAAAAAAAAAAAAAGGAGAAAGGACGGGCAGGGAGGGTGCCCAGAATGACAATCATATGACAGCCAGAGCAGCACGTAAAGGACATGTGGGGTACAGTGGCAATGGGACATCATTCAAATGCCTCCGCTTGGCACACAGAGCTGCCAAGCTGGCCTCTACTGGCTGCTCCTGCCATGTACCCAGTGTGAGCACACACTGCTGTTCCCAGCCCTCCAGTTCTGTCTGGAATGCCACCCTGCAAGTGTCCCCACCCACCTTTCCAATCTGGCAAACTCCTGCTTATCTTTCCTACTGCAGCTCAGTCACCGTCTCTCCCTTCTCCAACTCCCCACCCCTGCGATGACATCTCCCTCTGGGTGTTCCCACATCATGTCACTTACCCAACTGCACGGCCATCGCTTGTATCAGTTATCCGTATTCTCCTATTGCCTTACTCGTCTTTGTATGCCAGGTACTAGGGACTCAACAGGCATTCAAGGTTGGCTGAATAAATTGATGACTCAGGTGGTATTCAGTACCATAGCTTGCCTCCTGCTCTGATGGAGCCTCATCAGCTTAGTGGAAACCAGGATTCAGCAAGATGAGGGTTCAAGTACCAGCTCTACCATCTGCTAGCTGTATGTGACTGGGGAAGACAATTGGGGAGACACTCATTTCTGAACCTCAGTTTTTCATGTATTAAAAGGAGGGATGAATAATACCATCCACCTTACATGACTGTGATTGACCTCAGGATCTCGAGAAAGCAGGTAGAAGAGAACTCTGGGAACTGTTCAGGCAAATGCTTTCCCAAGCCCCTAAAATAAATGTTCTCTCCACAGAGAATGAAGCCACATCACCTGTATGAGGCCTTCTCAGTCTCATCTCTGTAGACAGGTTGCCCAATGTTAAAAAGAAAGCCCCGGAGCCCATGAAGGTTGCGTTTAACACATGTTCTTCATTCTCAGGCTCTAAATGCCAGTCCCGGTGACATCTGAAACTGCCAAAGAACTGACATTTGACTCTGGAAGTGTTTTCCAATTAATTTATCTACCAAAGCTTTCCAGCTCCCCCTAGGTGAGCCCAAAGCTGAAGAGTTAGGAAGGTTAACAGTTAAATCACCACCTGGCCAACTAAACACAAGCAAAGCTGACACAATCACATGTCACAACTCCTAGTTCACTTACTGAAGTCATTCCAAGTTTCTCTTCCTAGGAGACACGCCTCTGGCCAGTTGCAGGGTATATACACACAGGAATGTCAACTAAGAAATTAAGACTGAGAACCAAGGTTGGAGTAGTCAAAAAGAGGAAAAAATTTTTAAGCCCAATGCTTTTAAAGATCATTACAAGTTACTTAGAAGAAAAAACTGAAATGACAACAAACAAAACTCGCTTAACACCTAAAATGCCAGGTATTAGGCCTACAGCAGTCACTTAATGTTTGCTGAAGAAATTAATCCATCAGATGGTACCTAGTACTATAAGTTGCCTAGTGCTTTGATGGACCTTGATTAGCTTAGTAAAAACCAGGTTTCAAAAAGAAGATTCAAGTGCTGGCTGTGCCATTCACTAGTTGTATGAGGTTGGGGATGACACTTTTTTTTTTTTTTTTTTTTTTTGCGTTATGCGGGCCTCTCACTGTTGTGGCCTCTCCCGTTGCAGAGCATAGGCTCTGGACGCGCAGGCTCAGTGGCCATGGCTCACGGGCCCAGCCGCTCCACGTTATGTGGGATCTTCCCGGACCGGGGCACGAACCCATGTCCCCTGCATCGGCAGGCGGGCTCTCAACCACTGCGCCACCAGGGAAGCCCGACACTTATTTCTGAGCCTTAGTTTTGTCATATATAGTAAGTGGGATGGCGTATCTATTTTATATAAAATGTAACATACTGCTTAGAACACATAATACATAATACCTTCTACCCTGGAAAATGCACATTGCCTTATCATGGAGAGTTCTTTAGGGTTTAAAAACATTTTCATACCTATTTTCACCTTTTATTCTCGTAACACCTGAGTGCCACAGATAGGGCAGATTCCTTTCTACTTTACAGAGATGATCAAACATCTTGGAAGTTAGTCGACCTGCACAAGGACACACTCAGATGCCAAGCAGAGAACAGATTCAGAGTATTTTGACTTCCCTACTCTGCAGCTCTTCCCGGGGGCCATGCTGACCAGGGCAGGGAAACAGAGCTCCAAGTCTCCCAGGGCCACGCTGGCCCCTCTCTTCACCTCTGCCCCGACGTTCTACATCACAGGTAGCCCTGCCTCCACATGCCACAGCCTTAGAGACGGCGACTCCAGCTCATCACTCAAAGCAAGGTTCAAACAGCACGTGTTCCACCATCCCACCTGTGTTCAGCCATCTACGAAAACCTTGGGATGCGCAGGCGGACAGAGGTCACGTGGGTCCCAGTTAGACAAGACAGAAGGAGCTTGTAACAGAAAATGCAAAAACTGGGAAGTGACTGAACCCACATGTGAAAACAGTTTTACTTCCTACCGTGGCGGACTGTGTGCCAGCTGAAATGTGTTCAACTGTGAGCTGTTCTGAAACAAGATGCAAGGAAGTAGGATCTGTTGCTATATATAAGTGACTTATTGGGGGACATCTTTACTGCAAAATACATGGAGATTCAGATAGACCAGGAACAGGCATTTATGGAATGAATTCAGAAAGCGTGACTCCTTGGAACTAACCTTCACACGCTAAGGCCTACAACATGGGGAAAGAGGTCCTGAAGAGAGCTAACTGGACCCTGCCGATTACAATCTATATCATTCCAGAGATGAAGAATGTCCTTTTCCTTTGTTTTACAAGTGTCCAACTACCCAAGGTAAAACAGTGCAGAACAGGCAGGAAAAAAATACAGGTTGGCAAGCATTTCGCACAGGGTGAAAAAGTGGCAATCATCATTTTCTCCAGCAAGATACTTTATTCTGTCCCTTCTCTTTTCATTGTCCCTGTGTGCAAGGTACCTAGAAAACTATTAATTACACCTTCAGAAGGGACTTACATAACTTTTCAAAACCAGTTAAAATCTTTTCAACCATGTCCTTCTAAAGTAGGGTCCAATAAGTGTTGGGGATCTGTAGGAAAAACAAGTATAAAGGAAAAAAGGAAAGAGTTCGGGGACTGAAATAAAGAAAGTAAGGTATTATTTATGGACTCAAAAAGATATGGTGGGGCTTCCCTGGTGGTGCAGTGGTTGAGAGTCCACCTGCCGATGCAGGGGACACGGGTTCATGCCGCGGTCTGGGAAGATCCCACATGCCGCGGAGCGGCTGGGCCCGTGAGCCATGGCCGCTGAGCCTGCGCGTCCAGAGCCTGTGCTCCGCAACGGGAGAGGCCACAAACAGTGAGAGGCCCGTGTACCGCAAAAAAAAAAAAAAAAGATACGGTGTGGCCAAATAAAAGAAAGAAAAGAAAAGATATGGTCGGGACTTCCCTGGTGGTCCAGTGGTTAAGACTCCACACTCCCAATGCAGCAAGCCTGGGTTCCATCCCTGGTCAGGGAACTAAGATCCCACATACCACAACAAAGCCTGCGTGCCACAACTGCTAAGCCCACGTGCCACACACAGCTAGAGAAGCCCCCGCACCGCAACGAAGACCCGGCACAGCCAAAAATGAATAAATAAATGATTTTTTTTTAAATTAACTTAAAAAAAAAGGTATGGTGAAGTAAGAGCTCTGGTGTGGGGGGCTGCTTTAGAGTGAAGAGCTGAACAAAAATCAGGACATCAAGAGAGGAAAATACAAATTTCTTTTTTTAATCTATAAAGATTCAAAAGATACATTTTTTTTTTTTTTTAAAGGAGGCTGAGTTAGCAATGTACAGTCTAACTCTAAGAGGTGGGTCTGGGGGAGGGGACACAGGTCACTGAAAAGGCCACTGGCATGCAGCTACACAGCTACACTGGTCGGGTTGGTCATGGGCCTTACACTACCTATCAGTTCTCTGCATTATCCGAGTGACCAAGTCATGGAGGGAAACCACAGAAACCAAAGTTTACTTTCCCATGGGATGCGTGGGAATCACCTGAATGAAGTTATTAACTAATATCCTAGGACCAGAGCCCCCTGCTCCCCATCCCTCCCTGTGGCATGGGTGGTTTCAGAAGCTAAGTCCCTTCTTTTTCTGTGGGATGGTGTACGCATTCTCTGGCCTGCCACCACACTCCATGGTGCCTTGGGGGAAAGCCATTCCAGAATCCACCGCTTGACTGCTTCTTACCTCTCCCTCAGGAAATCTCAGCAGGCATTCTGCCTCACCACCGGAACCCCCAAATGAAGGGAGATATGAATGGGACCCCACCTCCCCCAATCTTCAAACTTCCCTGAGAGCAGGGGATTCTGACAGCTCAGCTCTAGTTGAGAAGGCTGGTGAAAGAGCGGTACCCAAGATTCTATCTAAAACTGCTAAGGAACAAAGTTTGAAAGATAAGATCTTTACATTCGAATAACTACGTACAAGTACTCCCACAAACGGACATTCCAAGAGCTCTGATGGCTTTTCCAGAGCCTTGTGTTTGTGCAAGTTAAGAACTCCCAAGGAGATAACTCACTTGTCCCCAGTTGCGAAATACTCATGAAGGGAGACACAACTAGGGCATGGAGATGGAAATGAAAAGTTCCAGAATATCACTAGTACCTTAACCTTTTGTCACCAGGGGCCCAAAATAAATACTTTCCATTATCTTCACAGGTTATAAGCACCAAACAGAGGAGGGAGTAGAGAAGAAAAGCTCTCTGTGAAATGCATTCTGACGGAGGATGACATTCAGGGAGGGAGGTGATTCCTTTTTGGATAAAAGACCCTTTCTGCAAATGCCCAGCTGGGGAGGGGAGAGACAGAAAGAGAACCCACTGGATTTAGCAGGCAGACATGGTACTTAGCATGCTTTAAAAGACATAACTATTTGGTATACTGGCATGCTTGGTTTATTTTTTCATGGAGACAAAAAAAATCTCATAAATATGCCTGACAAGTTCAGTGTTGGAGATGCAATAAGGGAATATCCTTCTCCTTTGACTTTGCAAAAACAGATGGGCATTAAAATCACTGAGATGGTCTGCTCTACACTGAGTTGCTGGGGAGCACCCCAGCACCCAAATTTTCCCATCCCGCCCTCCCATCTCTGACCAGATCCAGGAGAGAAAAACTGTCAGTAGGTTGGGCTCTTCCTGGTGCCTCCAGGTGCTAATCCGAAAGCCTGATGGCAATCCATAACTTTAAAGTCTGTTCTCTATGATTCATGTGGTTCTGCAAAACTCTGTGGGAAGGTGGCCCCTCAGAGCTCACAGATGCCAGGCTGGAACCCTGATATTCACATGACACGTAACTCACAACGAAAGGGACAACTTAGAAGAAAAGAAACCAGAGCCAGGGCCCTGAGAGGGGCACAGTCTGGGGAACAAGAGCCCTGACGAGGGAGACCTTGCTTTGATACTTGAGAGATGTTTGACTCAAAGCCACAGCAAGAGCTGTACCAGCTTGAGTTTGATTCTCATCACTCTATAAGAGGACTTTTCAGAATGTCCCAGTTAAGCCAGACGGTACCAGGTATCCAGGCTGGGCACTGAGGTCACCCCAAAGAACCTCACCCAGACCCAGTTAAAAAAAAAAAAAACTGGGGCACAAAATGAAAGATTCCTTCCAAACATTCAAAAGGAAACTAAGACAAAGGAAAGAGCCTGAGAATCTGTGTGCTTATGGATGAAGCCAGAAGACAAAAGACTAAACCTGAGAGAAGAACCATCATCACAATGCACCTTTCACAATGTTTCCCCTGGGGGTTGACGTCCACTACCGGATCTCAGAGATACCCACAAGCTCTGGGTCAGCTCCAAAGATGAGACACAGGTCACAGAGGGAAAAGAATCTTGTGTTTACTTTCCCCAAGATTCAGACTATGTGACCTGGAAGGGAATTTCAAGGCTGTCTAATCCAGTTCCCCTCAACGTGGACCTAAAGGTGCCCGTTCTGGCATATGGAGCAATCTTGGGTTCTTTTCCTGGCTATTCCTTACCACTTCTGGGTCACCCCAGTCAAACCTCTTACCTGTTAATCCAGTCCATCTCTCTGAGTAATGAGTGTTAGTAATTATACCTTCTTGATAAAGAAAATGACCAAGTTACAGAGGCTTATGACTTACTATTAACTATTCATCAAAACCTGGTAAAGGCTGAATGAAAAATGTGGAGGAAGGCACCACACCAAGAACAGAAAGGGAATGGGGCTTCCCTGGTGGCGCAGTGGTTGAGAGTCCGCCTGCTGATGCAGGGACACAGGTTTGTGCCCTGGTCTGGGAAGATCCCACATGCCGCAGAGAGGCTGGGCCCGTGAGCCATGTTTGCTGAGCCTGTGCATCCGGAGCCTGTGCTCCGCAACGGGAGAGGCCGGGAGAGGCCACAACAGTGAAAGGCCCGTGTACCGCAAAAAAAAAAAAAAAAAAACAGAAAGGGAAGAACTACTGTAAGCAAGAACACCCTCTGCTACTCATTCCAAGAGACATGCTTTCCCAGCTAAAACCAGCTTTTCCAGTGTGTATAAACCCTCACTACAATTACCCTACAAAGCTGGTTACTAACCCCCAACACAAAGAGCCAAAAGGGAGGCGATATATGTATACATATAGCTGATTCACTGTGTCGTACAGCAGAAACTAACACAACATTGTAAAGCAATTATACTGCACAAGAAAAAAAAGGTTAGAGCCAAAGATGAGAAAAGGAACTTTGTCTTAAGCAGGAATTAATCTTGTGCTTCTCTCTCAATGCTGCATCTGATCATTTCTGTATAAAACAATCATTAGTAACTGAGCACTGGCTTCCTCCTCTCTCTCCACCTTCCCACCCTCCCCCGACTCCAGCCCTGCCCAGCCCCTTTCCCGCTACATCTCTGTAGCAAGTCCCAGACTTCAGGACTCCTTCATTAACTGCAGCTCCAGAGAGAAATTCTGCTTTGGGTCTGGTTTTCCCCAACCGCTGTCCCAAATCCAGAAGCCACACTTTCACCATGAACTACACAAAGACAATGTTTTGTCTCCAGTTAGGATTCTCAGAGCAGAGGCACCGCACCACCTGACCTCCTGTCTGGTTCGTTGGTAAACACTTGAGACCCACAAAACCACAACTCCTCCTTTGTCCTTATTTCCGCCCCTCCCCCCATGCTGGGTAAACTGTACCAAGTATTATAGAAGGAAATCAACATTGACATTCCATCTGTGAGAATCTGCCTAGTCCTTCTGTTGAGTATACTTTGAAGACTCTGCTCTTCCCTATTGTCATTCGTATTTCCGTTTCATAATCATATTAGCTGTTTGCCTTTTCCCACATGGGGCTCATTTCGTTCCACACCCACTTAGGCAGTCCCATCTTGTGCTTCCCTGAAACCTGGCATATTTTCTGAAGCCTAAGGATAAGGACCTGAAGGGCAGCTAGTACCAAAAGCTAACAGACTCACAGACATCCATGTCTGCTCCAAACTCCCAGTCTATCTAAAGCCCAATGTTTCTTCTAGAAATTCAACCTCTACCAATTCTAAGATTCCTGTATGGTTATACGAACGAATGAGGTAAAACTGAACAGCCGAGGAGAAGAATAAGCAAGTCACAAAATACATCTAAGCAGTTAGCAACCGCATGACAATCTTTAACTTCATAACTGAGAGCAAATCAACAATACCCACTTCATTTTTTTTCAATTCAAAATAGCAGTTGAAATATTCAGTAACACCCAACACTATCCCACAACTCAGCTATGAACAAAGTTTATATGATCATAATAATGTAAAACACTAAATGTCGCTCTGCATATATACACTACCAAATGAAAAATAGATAGCTAGTGTGAAGCAGCTGCATATAGCATAGGGAATCAGCTCGGTGCTTTGTGACCACCTAGAGGGGTGGGATAGGGAGGGTGGGAGCGAGGCTCAAGAGGGAGGGGATATGGGGATATATGTATACATAGAGCTGATTCACTGATACAGCAGAAACTAACACAACATTGTAAAGCAATTATACTCCAATAAAGATGTAAAAAAAAAACCCAAAACTGATTCACTTTGCTGTACAGCAGAAACTAACAAAACATTGTAAATCAACTATACCCCAATAAAAATTAATTAATAAAAAAGAAAATTTATGGGACTTCCCTGGTGGCCCAGTGGTTAAGAATCCACCTGCCAATGAAGGGGACATGGGTTCGATCCCTGGTCCTGGAAGATCCCACATGCTGCGGAGCAGCTACGCCTGCGTGCCACAAATACCGAGCCTGTGCTCTAGAGCCTGTGAGCCACAACTACTGAGCCCACATGCTGCAACTATTGAAGCCTGCGCGCCTAGAACCCGTGCCCCACAACAAGAGAAACCACAGCAATAAGAAGCCCACGCACCGCAACAAAGCGTAGCCCCCACTTGCTGCAACTAGAGAAAGCCAGCGCACAGCAACGAAGACCCAATACAGCCAAAAATCAATCAATCAATAAAATTTTTTTTAAAAAGAAAATTTATTTTTTTAACAATAAATAAATAAATGTCGCTCTAACCGAAACTTGATATAATTATATTAGAAGAAGAGACGTAAGGAAGAGGTGTTAGTTAAAACCGCATCATCTACAACAGGGAGTCAATAAAGAATGTTTAATATTGGGAGAGGAAAAATCAGAAAATAGCAGTGAAAATGTGAAATTTTGAAATTCAGAAAGTGAAATAATCAAAAGAATTGAAAGTGTCTCTGGGAAATGGGATGGAGTGAAGGACAAAGGACTCCTTATTTAGGGTTATAAGCCTATCGCTTCTCGGCCTTTTGGCTAAGATCAAGTGTAGGGTTATAAGCCTTTCTGCAGAGGTAGTTATCCTTATTATCATCATCATCTTCCTAAAAGCTAACGCCTATTGGCTGTTTACCATATGCCAAGTAACATTTAAACTACCATCTCTGTATTATTTCACCTCTTTCGAGAGGTACATTTTGGTACCCATTTTACAGATGAGGAAAATGAGGCACAGCAAGCAACTTTCCTCAAGCCCACTGCACTAGGCAGTAGCAGAGCAAAGGCAGAACTATTTGTCTTTTTATACCAAATACATTTTTTTTAACTTTACCAAGCAATAGCATACAGGTTAAATTTTTAATCAGGTACCTGCACAAAAGCAGCAGCATTTGGAAATAAAAACAGCCAGTTAAATATGAGGGTGTGAGCTATTTCCAAACTACATGATAAAAGGCTCAGATGGGGACGAAAGTGGGCATGACAGTGGTGTCACACCAAAATGTTTATTTAATCTGAACACGTGCCCCCTGTATACATGCTGAGCCCACACATTCTCCTCAATTAGTGAGAACCTCTGTGCCCTAATGAGGAAACGTCCAAACTGCCCTCTCAAGAGTTTTACTCACACCCACCTCATTTCCTCGGACTAGAAAAAAGTATTTCCAATCTCTAAATCAAGTCAGCCTCCAGGACCGCTGTAGCCTGAGAATGAGAGTGTGTTAATACCCGTATCAAAAAGAGCTCTTTGTGGGCTTCCCTGGTGGCGCAGTGGTTGAGAGTCCGCCTGCCGATGCAGGGGACGCGGGTTTGTGCCTCGGTCCAGGAAGATCCCACATGCTGCGGGGCAGCTGGGCCCGTGAGCCATGGCCGCTGAGCCTGGGCGTCCGGAGCCTGTGCTCCGCAACAGGAGAGGCCACAGCAGTGAGAGGCCCGCGTACCGAAAAAAAAAAAAAAAAAAGATTAAAAAAAGGGCTCTTTGTGTCCTCATGCTCCATTCTGGGATGGAAAGCTCCTCCACAAAATGTGCACACTTAACAAGATTCTACATAGTTTAAGAAATTGATGGCCCTACTGAACACCATCCTAGGGCCCCAGGCTAACCTAAGAGCCCCTGTCCTTCAGGGAAAGCCTCTGCTCCCACTGGAGGGGAAGGGAAGGAAAGACATGACTTAACCACTTCCCAAATGTTATTATAAAAGGTTGTTATTACACAAAGAAAATTTTAAGCAGTCTTTTTTTTCTCATCAGCACAATTATAGGAACTAGGAAAAGACCACACTCAGTAATCAGGATGCTCAAACCTCCAAGGTATATCCCTAGAATTTAGCAACATTAACTTTCTTTACAGGGATAACATCTTCTAGTAAGAATGAACAGAAAAATAGATGGCAGCAGCCATCTGGAGGAGCACCCCTCTCCCCAGGATATTGCTGATGAAGCTAAAATGTTCCCCAAATCTCAAGACTGACATTTAGGTAACATAAAACAATTTCAGTGCCGTTCACTGTTGCACAGCTAAGATAATGTCATAGCTCAAGGGACATGTCCCCAAGGAGTCAGGGAGGAAAAGAAATGTTTCCCAAGAGGGGTAACATTTATGTAAAAGGACTCTATCTGTGAATAAGTGTATGCTTGTAATTGAAATCGAGGAAACCAACCAAATTGTACTGCAGAAGGGTGCTGAAGGAGGACTTCACTTCCACTTTTTCCTTGGTATATTTCATGTTCATTCAACACACCCAGTGCAGAGCACCACACTGGGAGCTGCAGGAAGCAAGCCACCTGTCCTATCCAGCTTACACTGAGACTCAGCAGAACAGAGTGGGGTTTTGGACTCTAGAGTCAAGCTGCTTGGATTTAAATTCCATTACTACCACATAGTGCTTACGGACTTGAGACAGTTACTTAACTTCTCTGTACTACAATCTCCTCATCTGGAAATCGGGGATAATTACAGTAATGTACCTCTTGGGGTTCTTAGAAGGATTTAAGGAGTTAATAAATATGTAACACTTGGAACAGTACACAGTCAGTGCTCAGAAAAATATTAGCTATTATCTGTAAAAGTATTTTGAAAAGAAATAGAAAATCAACATATGTACAAATAATTTCAGAAAGTGATGCAAGGAAAATAAAATAAGGCGGCAGAATAGAGTGACTGCAGGCACTCCAACATGACATGCTGATGTTTTATAAGAACATGTGTTACTTCTGATTAAAAAAAAAAAGAAATGGCAAAAGATGATAAAAGTTGTACTTTCTCATAAATTAAAAGACTGTGCCTGAGAATTCCCCGGTGGTCCAGTGGTTAGGACTCCATGCTTTCATTGCAGGGGGCATGGGTTTGATCCCTGGTCGGGGAACTAAGATCCTGAAAGCCGTGGGGCATGGCTGGAAAAAAAATAAAATAAAATAATTTAAGAAAAGACTGTGCCACCCCTCAAAACACCAGTGACCCAACAACTTCTTGAAATTGAAATACCTACCTAGGAACTCAATAGAAAAGCAATGGTTTTTCCTATAAATACAGGGTTCATTTAAAGCTGACTTTTTTTTTTTTTTTCTGTAGTACGCGGGCCTCTCACTGTTGTGGCCTCTCCCGTTGCGGAGCAAAGGCTCCGGACGCGCAGGCTCAGCAGCCATGGCTCACGGGCCTAGCCGCTCAGCGGCATGTGGGATCTTCCCGGACCGGGGCACGAACCCGTGTCCCCTGCATCAGCAGGAGGATTCTCAACCACTGCGCCACCAGGGAAGCCCTAAAGCTGACTTTTTTTTCACACTCATGTATAATAACTTTTGACATGAACTAGCAGTTTATAAATTCATGAGATCAAAATTTTCTGCACTAGTCCCATGTTCTAAAACATCAGTGTCCAGTCCATCTGCCATCCCCATGCCTGCTCCTCTCCTTTCACACACTCACATGACAGGCACAGCAGAGGGTAAACCAGATGCAACATCAACAAGTGTGGGACTTCCCAGGTGGTGCAGTGGTTAAGAATCCGCCTGGCAATACAGGGGACATGGGTTCGATAAGTGGTCTGGGAAGATCCCACATGCTGCAGAGTGACTAAGCCCATGCGCCACAATTACTGAGCCTGTGCTCTAGAGCCTGCAAGCCACGACTACTGAGCCCACGTGCCACAACTACTGAAGCCCGCACGCCTAGAGCCCGTGCTCCGCAAGAAGACAAGCCACCTCAATCAATGATAAGCCTGAGCACTGCAACCAAGAGCAGTCCCCACTCGCGGCAACTAGAGAAAGCCCGCGTGCAGCAACAAAGACCCAACACAGCCAAAAGTAAAAAAATAAATTAATTTTAAAAAAGAAACTTTCGGGCTTCCCTGGTGGCGCAGTGGTTGAGAGTCCGCCTGCCGATGCAGGGGATGCGGGTTCGTGCCCCGGTCTGGGAAGATCCCACATGCCGCGGAGCGGCTGGGCCCGTGAGCCATGGCCGCTGAGCCTGCGCGTCCGGAGCCTGTGCTCCGCAACGGGAGAGGCCACAACAGTGAGAGGCCCGCGTATCTCAAAAAAAAAAAAAAAAAGAAACTTTCTTCAGAGGAATTGGTCATCGTCAATTGTTACAGAAAAGTAAACTAAGGAATCAACAGCTTTAACGGGCCTTAGGGACTAGGTGATTATTGGTGGCTTTAGCAAGAAACCATGCCATTAACATTCTCCAACTCCTCTTAACTTCTGACAACACTTGCCAACTGTACCATTTCCTTAGCACTTGTCACACCTTCAATAATCAGACCGGAGTCCTTTCTATGCAAGAGACTAGGAATACAAAGATGGACAACCTGCATTCCAGGATCCTGGAATCTGGAAGTCAGAGGTCTTGGGTGGACCTGGAGGGTATCATGCTTAGTGAAATAAGTCAGAGAAGGACAAATACTGTATGTTATCACTTATATGTCGAATCTAAAAAATAAAACAAACTAGTGAATATAACAACAATGACAAAAACCCAACTCACAGATATAGAGAACAAACTAGTGGTTACCAGTGGGGAGAAGGAAGCTGGGAGGGATAAGATAGGAATAGAGGATTAAGAGGTACCAACTGCTATGAACAGAATAAATAAGCTTCAAGGATATGTTGTACAGCACAGGGATTATAACCAATATTTTACAGTTACTATAAATGGAGTATGATCTACAAAAATTTTGAATTGCTATATTGTACACCTGAACTAATATAATACTGTAAGTCAACTATATCTCAAAAATGAATAAATAAAAATGTTTTAAAATACGGGGGAAAAAAAGTCAGAGGTCTAACAGCTGAGCACAGTACTACAAAAGGGTAAATGCCATAGGAGAAGAGTAAAGGGATTATATTTAGTTGGGTTTGGAAGACATTTATTAAACACCTACCACGTGGTTGGGTAGTAGGTTAGCACCCATGAGTCAGACCTAGACATGTGAGCCCCATGAGGTTAAGGGCTTTATCTAATCACTGTTGTAGTCCCAGTACTTAACAGCGTGCCTGGCACTTTGTCAGAAATCAATAAATATTTACAGAATGAACCAATGAATGGAAGACATGACCTTTTCTCTCAGAGGCAGACAAGGGTGAAAGCTTCAGTGGCTTTATTTTCATATGTATGTATCTCCTATACAAGACCAAGTTCCTAGAGTCCCACAAGTCATACATGGTAACTCTACAGCTATGAAACACTGCCTCACATCTAGCAGACAATCAAGAGACAATTGAGAGGAGGGTAGTGATGGCACGGAACTTGCAGTGATGCTGGTCACAATATATTTCTTAACTTGGGCGAGTACCTATACAGGTGCAGTCACTTTGTGATTAATTCACTGAACCACACACTTGTAATTTACACCCATTCCTGTATGTTCTATTTTTAATTAAAAGGGTTTTTTGTTTTGTTTTGTTTTTAAGAAAGTAATGTTAGGGAATTCCCTGGCAGTCCAGCAGTTAGGACTCCATGCTTCTACTTCAGGGGGCGCAGGTTTGATCCCTGGTCAGGGAACTAAGTTCTCACAAGCCACCTGGCACAGCCAAAAAAAAAAAAAAAAAAAAAGGAATGTTAATTAATTGTTTTTTTTCCCCATAACTACCCTTTATAAAACAAGTCCATCTTAACAGCTACAGAACAGGATCGCTAAGGCCTCCAGCAAGTTGGGGATGAGAAAAAGAACACTGAGAAGTCAACATCTGACTAGTCATGGCCTTATCAGCAAAGAGGACAGGCCATGGCCTCAAGGAGACAGCATCACAGTTAGCAAGTGGGAATCACAATGCCGTAATGGGTCCTCACATCACTATCAACACCACAACACCTGGACAGCGCCAGGCTCATGTGCTCAGGGAGCCGTGCTGGTCAGAAGTGTCAGCAGGATGGCCAAAGAGCCTGCAGTGACAGCACAGCTGCTGAAGAGCAGGAACCACGGTGCAGGCGAACAGGTCCCCTGTAGACTCCGTGTGATGTATGTACTTCTGTTCCTTCTCATGGAATCCTAGCAACTCTCCAAGCGAGACATGGCCTCCTTTTCACAGATAGAGAAAGGGGTTCAGAAGAAACAGATGAAGAGTGGTGGAACTGGGACGTTAACACAAGCACACTGACTCCAAAGCCCATCGAGCTGTCTGGACCTACTGGAGATCTACTGCAATCCCTGTTGCAAGGAGAGACATCATAAAGCTTTGATTCTATCACACCAAGACCTTGAACCCCACAAAGACCTGCAAAAGGAGCCTCATGGCAGGCTGGGGATTACCTCTTCTCAGATGTACAACACACAAGCTTTTCCACTTCCAGCATGACGTCCTGTGATCGTGTCCCTCCAGAACCCAAATGCTCAATCCAGCACAGCCTCTAGCTTGTGTCCTCCAGAGTCATACAAGGAGGGCTCTGCCTACAATGCCTTCAGAAGAGTACTCACTGCCCCTTATTCAATTGCTATGTGTCACTCAGTGGTCTGCTCCTTATGCTTTCAGAGTTTTACTTTCTCAGGACTTCCCTGGTGGTGCAGTGGTTAAGACTCCATGCTCCCAATGCAGGGGGCCCGGTCCTGGTCAGGGAACTAGATCTCACATGCATGCCACAGCTAAGGAGTCCATGTGTGGCAACTAAGGAGCCTGCCTACCGCAACTAAGACCCAGCACAACCAAAATAAATTAATTAATAAGTAAATATTTTTTTAAAAAATTTGACTTTCTCTACAAGGGGTGTAGAGGAAAATGAAGCCACTGACTAATTAAAATAGCATGTTTTACAACCTAAATGTCTATTGACATATGAAGGGATAAAGAAGATGTGGTACGAATATACAATGGAATACTACTCATCCATAAAAAAGAATGAAATAATGCCATTTGCAGCAACATGGATGGACCTAGAGATTATCATGCTAAGTGAAATCAGACAGAGAAAGACAAATACCATATGATATCACTTACATGTGGAATCTAAAATATGACACAAATGAACTTATCTATGAAACAGAAACAAAGACACAGAGAATAGACCTGTGGTTGCCAAGGAGGGAAGGATAGATTGGGAATTTGAGATCAGCAGATGCAAACTATATATATATATATATATATATATATATATATATATATATATATATATATATATATATATATATATAATGAATAAACAAGGTCTGACTGTATAGGACAGGGAACTCTATTCAATATCCTGTGATAAACCATAATGGAAAACAATATGAAAAAGAATGTATATATATGTATAACTGAATCACTTTACTGTACAGCAGAAATTAGCACAACATTGTGAATCAACTGTACTTCAATAAAATAAAATAAAATAAATTTTTAATGCATGTTGTTCCTCATTAGAAAAACCAACAGGTCCCCAGTAAATGCAGCCCACCTGAAACAGGAGGGTTCTTAACCAATCTCCTCACCAAACTCAACTACTGGAGAAATTCTGGAGAAAGTTTGAGCAGACAACCAATACACCATACAACAGAAACATGTCTTCAGAAACCCTCCACTGGGACTTCCCTGCTGGTACAGTGGTTAAGAATCTGCCTGCCAATGCAGGGGACACGGGTTTGATCCCTGGTCCGGGAAGATTCCACGTGCCGTGGAACAACTAAGCCCGTGCGCCGCAACTACTGAGCCTGCGCTCGCTCTACAGTGTGCGAGCCACAACCACGGAGCCCACATGTCACAACTAGTGAAGCCCGTGTGCTCTAGGGCACAGATGCTGCAACTACTGAGCCTGTGTGCTGCAACTACTGAAGCCTGTGCGCCTAGAGCCCGTGCTCTGCAACACAAGAAGCCACCACAATGAGAAGCCCGCGCAGTATAACGAAGAGTAGCCCCCACCTGCTGCAACTAGAGAAAGACCCCACGCAGCAACAAAGACCCAACACAGCCAAAAAAATTTAAATTTAAAAAAAAGAAAAGAAAAGAAACCTTCCACTGAGACAAAGGGCAGTCATAACACAGCTGCTTTGATAAATGCCAGGCTGATTCCAATGCACCTGTTGGCAGAGGTGCTAACCCATGAGCTGCACAGATGGGGCAGGCTACCCGTGGCTCCTGGGTATTTGCCCTGGATTCCAAGTTCTATTCCTGTGCAGAACTACTTATTATCAGTCCTATCATAAATTTACTAGAACAGTGAAGACCATAACTGTTTCAGTTTACAAAGTCTCTGCATTTCTTTTGTCAAAAAAAAAAAGAAAACATTTTAAATAGTAGCATCTCAGATCTTAACACTGCTGTTTTACAGCAGAAACTAAAGTTTGTAATACATATAATTATGTCTCATCTGTGTTGATGAAAGGAAGAACACTAATAACCCCAATGGGACGATACAAAATTACACACATAGCTTCGGACACTGTCTGTCATGTCGAATCTCTCTAATTCAGTAAGGACATACTCTGTTGTCTACAAGCCACACTAAACTCAAAAGAACCTAAAAAGCTACCATGTTTTCCCACCCTATGGCTCTGCTCAGCACTTCTGTAACTCCAATCCATGCTATGAAAGGCCTGTATTCAGAGGAATGCAAGCTGCCCAAAGCAGAGATAGTTTTTCTCAAAAGATGATGCATCTACCTTCCTCTAAGATAGAGAAGATAATCGTTTTGGTTTAAAAGATCTACTCTTCTAGCATTTCTTGAGTTAAAGTAAAAATCTAGTTCATATCAACAAGCATTTCATTAAATGAAATTAGGTGGCATCCCTAATATGAATTTGACAGCAAGATATTAAGGTTCATTTTATATTTTTTAAATGCGCCATTAAACAGGCACCTAAGCCATCTAGCATGTACACTGACGCCGAGCTCTGTGGTTGGCAATGTGCCCACAATCCTATCCTGGTGAAGGGATGTCCAAGAGCAAGTACAAATGTGACCAGCAAAGGGACAGTGATCTCCCAGCAACAGCCAAAGCACCTGGGTTTAAGTGCTGAAAACTAGTATTAGAAGGGATAACTGAGGGCTCCCCTGGTGGCGCAGTGGTTGAGAGTCCGCCTGCTGATGCAGGGGACACGGGTTCGTGCCCCGGTCTGGGAGGATCCCACATGCTGCGGAGCGGCTGGGCCCGTGGGCCATGGCCACAGGGCCTGTGTGTCCGGAGCCTGTGCTCAGCATCGGGAGAGGCCACAGCAGTGAGAGGCCCACGTACCACAAAAAAAAAGAAGGGATAACTGAGCAAGGAAATAATGCACTCTTCATCCATTGATTCAACAAATATTTGAGTGCCTACTGGGTGCAATTCTAAATAAGGTGACCAAGGAGGTGAGAGAGTTAACTATTCAGATGTCTGAAGGAAGTGCTGTCCCCGCAGAATGAACAGCCAATGCAAAGGCCCATTTGTAGGACCCTGTGGATCTTTGTAAGGACTTTGGCTTTTATTGAGAGTAAAATGGGAAGCTACTCTGTGAGCAGAAGCAGGGAAACTGCTATCCAACCTTCCTTCATTTTAACAGAAACACTCTGGCTGCTATGATGAGAACAGAGTATAGAAGGAAGACAAGAGTAGATCAGGGAGATGAGTCAGGATTCTACTGCAATGACCCAGCTGAGAGATGCCGGTGGCTTGGACCAAAGTGGAAGCAATGGAGATGAAAAGTGGTCAGATTGTGGACATGTAGGTAGGGAGGTAGGGTCAACAAGATTCCTTAATGGATTGGATACAAGTGAATACAAGAGGAGTCAAGAATGGCTCCCAAGTCTTAGGCCTGAGCAACTAGAAGGCTGAAAATGTCAACTGAGATGGGGAAGGCTGCAGGTTGAGCACATCTGAGGGAAGAGCAGGAGTTAAATATTGGACGTATTGAGACTCCTGTTATACATCTAAGTGAAAATGTCAGGGAGTTAGAGAAGAGTCCTTAATGTTTGGTTATTTAACAAACACTTATTGAGAACTCACATAGACTGTTTTTAGCCCATGTGTGAGCCTCACTCAGGCAACAGTGAGGTAAACATAGTCCCTGATGCTGAGAGCTGCGTCTAGAGAGGAAGACAGACTAAAGAAGCAAGGACCGCCCTGGGTGGGGGAGAATTCTACAACGGAGGTCTGGTAGGACACTTTAGCAGCATAGCAGAGGGACACTCAATCATGCCAGCCTAGGAGGCAGAGACACCAACGGAAAGATGAGCAGGGGCTATCTGGGTAAGGAAAAGGAAGGAGGATGGAGGGAGGAAGGGACTCTAGGGAAAAGGAGCAACATCTATCTGTGAGAGAAAGCACACAGGGCCCCAGGACCTATGAGAAATCCAGTTCAGGTGGATGTTGGCAAGGGCCAAGAGATGACAGTCCCTCAGAACTCCACCAAAAGATTACAAATGCCAACCACGTCATAGAGGTTCGGAGTTGAAGATTTGAAAAGTACTTGATCTGTGTGACCAGTAGTGAGAAAACAATTATAGGATACTCAAGGCAAGCTGTGGAATTGTGAAACGCTAAGAGCTGAAAGGAGCCTCTTCTATAGATGAATATACCTAATAAGTAACTGGCAAAGTTGGATTGGAACCCAAGTTTCCTAAATCAGTGGCCATACACTGATTTGAAATACCAGGGCCGATACTAAAAAGTGAATGACCTAATGAGTGGGTAACAAATGCTTTTACAATTCTGGAGGTTTCCAGTTTTCTGTTTTCAACAAAATTAAAGGGAGGTGAGTGGCAAGCTGGCTGATTCATAAATACACATCAGGTTCTGACATATAAATAGAAAGATGAAAACTGGGTGACCTTGATATAACAAAAGTTCTTCCATTCCCATCTACTTATGTCAACAAGGTTTCTCAAAGCTTACCTCTAAACAAGCAAAAAATCTTACTCTAGCATTGAGTAGGAATCATCCCCCAATACATGAAGTAATTGGGTGAGGGAGCTCCACCTGTTATCTACTTGATCTGATTAATTTATGCTAATAACTGTACTGATGCAATCCAAAGGAAATTAACACTGAAGAGACTTATGAGAACAGGAAATAAAGATCATTCCAATGTACATACTTTTTTTTTTTTTTTTTTTTGCGGTACGCGGGCCTCTCCCGTTGCGGAGCACAGGGCTCCGGACGCGCAGGCTCAGCGGCCATGGCTCACGGGTCCAGCCGCTCCGCGGCATGTGGGATCTTCCCGGACCGGGGCACGAACCCGTGTCCCCTGCATCGGCAGGCGTACTCTCAACCACTGCGCCACCAGAGAAGCCCTGTACGTACATATTTTTGTTGCAGAAGGATGACAGAGTGATCCATAAAAAATTTTCAAACATAAAAATAAATTAACATTTTGTGGAGGAAGTGGAATTGAAATAAGATTTCAAGGAGAAAAAAATGAAAAATTAACATTTCTGATTCAATGAAGAGCTTATTCATGTATTTCTTAAATGGATGGTAATAGCTCAAATTATTACAGTATTTAGAGCACATTTAAGAGAATGAAACAATTATTTTAAAACATCCGCATTTACAATATATCAGAAATTACATACTTTGCTACTCTTTACTCATGCGATGAAAAAAACTGATGTCAAAACCATGTGACAGGGATAAAGAATTCTCCAAAATTCTCTTAGCAGAAATGGATGCAAACATGTTGAAAGACCATAGTCCAAAATCACAGGTCAGCACCCTTAGCATCCCATTCTACTACAAGCTCTGTGTAGAGCCTGAGAGAGACTACCAACCTGCACAGAGACAGAGCTCACCCTCCACCATGCGGGAGGAGGCAATCCTACAGACAACTGGAGAACTCTGGACTTCCTACAGGACAGGCAAACAAACAGAGGATGTTTGCTGAGATATGACAAAACAACTCTTCAGCTGAGGGGAAGGGAGGTATGGATATCAGACCAGACAGCATACTTCCAGCCTGATTAAAGCAATGAAGAAGGACAACTCAACTTCAACAACACACACACACAAAATTCTTATGCTTCTCCTATGTATGTACCAGGCAAAATTCTTACCTTACCAAAGCTCTACAATAATGTGCCACAAGTCATACAAAAAGCAAGTGGTAGAATCTTCTGTCACTATTATGTTGAAAATGAATGCTCCACCAAAATGAAATGTGGGATCACATGGGATGGTGGTGGTGTGATTAATTGGGAGACTGGGATTGACATATATACACTAATATGTATAAAATGGATTACTAATAAGAACCTGCTGTATAAAAAAAAACAACAAAAACGAAAACATTAAATGGAGCACCTTGGTTTGTAAAAACAGCTGATGGACAACAACGAAGATGAAAATTTTCTAGCTGCATAATTGGGGGATGGGACTCTCATGATTTTATAAATACTGCAAATGATGAGTTTCTTGTACTTGGATCATTTTGGGGAATAACTTTTTTAAATACAGTCATGAAATCAAGATTCATGATGCTTAACTTAGAACCAAACTTCCAGCCTTATATTATCACTAAGAGTAATATCACCAAGATCATCCAAGATTCATGAATCACCACATTTGAAAAAAGATTTTTAAAAATAAAACATTCAGTAAGAACCAAAAGTCTTTATACTGCTAAAGAAATCACAATTTTTAAGTGTTTATCTCATTTTTATTATCCTTTCATAATCCCTATTTTTGTTTTTAATTATATTGATTATACTTACATAATTTGCACATTCAGATACATGATACATTACAATAACAAGATGATCGAATGCTTTAATGAAAAACTGGTTTAATGATAAAAAGTTTAATGGACAAGAAAGCACATAAACACACACACACACACACACACACACACACACACAGAATATACCCTCAAACGTTTTTATTGATTTAAAAAATTGAGACACATGTCTAAAAGACCTTAGAGATCTTAAGCAATTCCAACAGCACCATCTCAGATCCCACTAGCAAAAAAGGTCAGGTCTTCAGCCATGAAATTCCCAAACACAACCTGTCTCCATCACAGGACCTCATGAGAGCAAGACTCAACAAAGAAATAATATCAACGAAAAGGAAACATACAGGACTTCCCTGGTGGTGCAGTGGATAAGAATCTGCCTGCCAATGCAGAGGGCATGGGTTCCAGCCCTGGTCCAGGAAGATCCCACATGGTGCGGAGCAACTAAGCCCGTGGGCCACAACTGCTGAGCCTGCACCCTAAAGCCCGCGAACCACAACTACTGAAGCCCGCATGCCATAACTACTGAAGCCCGGGTACCTAGAGCCTGTGCTCCGCAACAAGAGAAGCCACCACAATGAGAAGCCTGAGCACCGCAACCAAGAGTAGCCCCCGCTCACTACACCTAGAGAAAGCCCGCGTGCAGCAATGAAGACCCAACGCAGTCAAAAATAAATAAAATTAAATCTTAAAATAAATAAATAAATATATATAAAGCAACGTAACTCAAAAGATAATTTAAAAAAAAAGAAAAAAGAAAAGACAACCTACAGAATGGGAGAAAATATTTGCAAATGATGCAGCTGACAAGGGATTAATTTCTAAAATGATATAAACAGCTCAATATAAAAAAAAAAAATCAAAAAATGGGCAGAAAACCTAAATAGACATTTCTCCAAAGAAGACAGATAGCCAACAGGCAGCCAACAGATGCTCAACATCACTAATTATTAGAGAAATGTACATCAAAACTACAATGAAGTATCACACCTCACATTGGTCAGAATGGCCATCATCAAAAAGTCTACAAACAAATGCTAGAGAAAAGGGAACTCTCCTACACTGTTGGTGGGAATGTTTAAAAAAAATAAATAATATCAGGCAGAAGATGTAAGCAAATGCTATAGGTACAGTGAGCTGGAGTTAGGTGACCACAGACAGTGTGCATCAGAAACACTTCAAAGACTTTCCAACAAGAAATGAGGCAGCAGCTGAGGAAAGGCAGCAGCAGCAAGACCTGCTGCTTGGGCTTCATTCTAGCAGGCATGTGCTAGGCACTGGCACAATGAACAAGAGGGGAATTTTCAGGTAGAGCAAACAGCAAGTGTGAAGAGCCCTGGGCAAGGGGGAAGCATGATGGGCCAAGCTGGGGATGTGGCTGGAATCGAGAGCAAAGGGGAGAGTGGCAGGAGGTCAGCAGGGCCAGATCACGTCAGACTTCCCAGGCAGCAGCTTGAGGCGGTACAAAGCAGACAATGCCAGCTCTGAGAAAAACAGCAAAAGAACCAAAGCAGTCCCATGGTTCTGGGAGCACCTGATGGAGGGAGGGTGCAGAATGGGTGATCTGGCCTGATGGGGTTCCAGGAACCCCGCAATGGGAGCCGGAGCCGGAGGTCCAGGGAGCGTTCCAGAGCGCTCCAAAAGCAGATGCTGACTCATGGTCAGGCCGAGCTGAGGTGACAGCCCCCACCTCTGAGGAGACTGCAATGTCCTCTCTTGGTCTGTATTATTCATACACTGTCTGACTGACCTCCCTCAAAATACATCCAAGGGCTGGTCCCTGCTTGTGGAGAAAGTTCAAAACAGGCATAGATTTAGTAAAGGAAAAACCTGGATTCCAATCCAAGTTCTATCACTTACTAGCTACATGAAAAATTCTCCTAACACCTTCCAGTGTTATCCATCAATGGGGAAGACACCTGCCCCACTTCAAAAGGAAGAGATAAGGAAATGCTTTAATGATAAACTGGCTTGATGAGCTGTTTAAGCCGCTTGTAACTATAAAATACTGACAAAGACTTTCATATTTCCTTATAACCAGACTTCCTCTTAATACAGTATTCTTCACAATGACATTCAACAAATATTCATTTAGTACATACTAATTAAATGCTAGGCTCTGAACCCTGAATATTAGGGTTCAGAGGTTTTTTTTACTGTCTAGTCACTGCAACACAAATAGCACAGTTAAATACGGTTTCAACTGTGGCTTCAAAGCCTAATTCAAATAGTCTTATGAATTAAAAGAATAAAAGGATAATTACAAATGATGGTCTGCCTAATCAGTTCAACAAACGCTGTATCAAACACTGTAATGGGCATTAAGGCAGAAATAAATGAGATGCTCTTATAGATCTTTTACTATAGCGGGGGAAGCAGTCAACAAATAACCCCAGCACTAGGCAAAATGTGGTGAAACTATGGAAGCATTAGAGACAAAAATAATTCTGATTAAGAAAATGGATAACAAAGTTCCCTGGAAGAAGTATTAACAAAACTGAAACCTTGAAAGGATTAGAGGACATTCCAGAGAGAAGACCAGGAGCAAAAGTATAAATGAAAGCAGTTCCACAGATATGTGTGCGTGCATTTAGGTGTGGGGAAGGGGGACAAGAGTGGAAAAATAGTCTGGTGGGACTTCCCTGGTGGCACAGTGGTTAGAAATCTGCCTGCCAGTGCAGGAGACACGGGATTTGAGCCCTGGTCCGGGAAGATCCCACATGCCGCGGAGCAACTAAACCCACGCGCCACAACTACTAAGCCTGTGCTCTATCAGCCTGTGAGCCACAACTACTGAAGCCTGCGCTCCGCAACAAGAGAAGCCACCGCCATGAGAAGCCGACACACTGCAACGAAGAGTAGCCCCCACTCGCCGCAACTAGAGAAAGCCTGCACGCACAGCGAGGAAGACCCAACACAGCCATGGATAAATAAATAAATTTATTTTTAAAATTTAAATAAATAAATAGGGACCACATTTGGGGGCCAGGGGGATGTGCACTGTGCTGAAATATCTGACCTATAGCCTGGGCAATGGAGAGGCACCCAAGGTTTCCAAAAAGGAGAGTGACACAGTCAGACCTACACTAAGGAAGACCACTCTGATGGCAGTGCAGACTGAGAAGCTATTTTAATTGGCCAAGAGGGCAGTAAACAGCAAAAATAAAGAGGAGAGGGAATGGCACCTAAAGTCATAGATATATATATTCAGGTAAAGAAGTTTAAACTGGTTTTTTCCCCAACCAGTGTTACTTCTTGCTCTTTCTAGACCTGTCCTTTAGGTAGAAATACGAGAATGTGATTTTTAACATAGATCAGAATTACTTTCTCAACCCACCACAATTTTAAGATGAGTTTTTAACAATGATTTGCCATGTCAGCCTAGCAAAGCTTACTCTAGAGTTCTAATTAATCTTCATGTATAAAACAAACTTTAAAAATGTGATGTATGGGACTTCCCTGGAGGTCCAGTTGTTAAGACTGTATGCTTCCAATGCAGGTGGTGCACGTTCGATCCCTGGTGGGGGAACTAAGATCTCACATGCTGTGTGGCACGGCCAAAACAACAAAAAAATGTAATATATGGACCACAATCGCTATTTTTGCCTTATACAACCGAAATACTTTAGGCTAAGATAAAATACTTGTTAACTCAGGGCAGCAACAACATTGAGACAAATTAGAGCTCTCAAGAGAAGCTGAACAGGGAGTTGTTTTCTCTTATAAAGGAGGGAAGAAAGCAATCAAGATCTATATTGCCAGGCCACTGACTACAAAGCAATCTGCATTTCTTGGGTCAAGTACCTCTGAAACCATTCTGTAGCCATTTCCAGTAGCCCCTTTCCAGGTTGAAGGTGTAAACTTGTGTTCTCCGGGCATGCCTTATTCAATTCTTCTTAAACAAGGCCAATAGCTGGGACGAATATATGATCTGAATTCATTATTTTTCTCATCCGTAAGTGATGAGATGAAGTGTTGGACTCCAGGGCCTCTGAGGTTCCTTCTATCTCTAAAACTGTCCTTTTTTGTTAATGTCCTTGGGCCCTCTGCCTTCTCCCAAATTCCTTTAACAGGCACAGAGCAAATATACAGGGGGTAGAGTATTGGCTTTGCTTCCAGGCCCTCCTGTACCACAATGTTCAGACTTGAGGCTTCCAAAGGAGGTCCAGTTTGTTAATGCTGACCATCCTTTAAAACAAAAACAAAAACTTCAAATTCCTTGGAGAAAAGGCACTAAGGACTGGACTAAAGAATCAAGATATAATTGCAGCAAACTGACTGCAGTAAAGAATTTTTTTTTTTTTTTGGAGGGGGCGCTACGCGGGCCTCTCTCTGTTGTGGCCTCTCCCGTTGCAGAGCACAGGCTCCGGACGCGCAGGCTCAGCGGCCATGGCTCACGGGCCTAGCCGCTCCGCGGCATGTGGGATCTTCCCAGACTAGGGCACGAACCCGTGTCCCCTGCACCGGCAGGCGGACTCTCAACCACTGCGCCACCAGGGAAGCCCGCAATAAAGAATTTTTGAAGTCCAATGCTCCTTTGGACTTTTTTTAGTAACAAAAAAATTATAAAATCTTACAATGACAAAGTATTTGTTAATGCCCAAAAGATACAACATGCTTTAAAAACTGCATGAAAATAGACACTTTCTTGGGAGTATCTTCCTCCTTGATGAGAAATAGGGACAGCAGAGTTGAGTTCCCTTAATGGCTCATTCCTAGCTCCTACATGACACGTTACCGAAATAACACATTTATACTGATTATCCACTGAGAAAAGGTGATGACTGAGGAACACACAAGAATAAGAAGTTAGTTCACCTTTTAGGATCTTAGTTTCCACCTCTGTAGTGACTAAATTATTTAGATGATTACCAAGGTCATTTTGTTTCTAAATGCTACACTCATCTGCCAGTTTTGGTCTCTTTCCCCCTAGAAGGGCTGGATCTCAGGTTAATATTTGGGTCCAACTATGTGCCAGGCATCGTGCTAGGAAAGCTGGGAATACGGCCATCAACAACAAAAAAGGTCCCACATAACACGAATATACTATGGAAAGGGCGGGGGGGTGCGGAAGGGGACTGAGAAAATTCTAATATAACAGGTACATTTCCTAAAAGAGCTGGCATCCTGGTTTGGCTTTGACTTACTAGTAATAGTTCCAATAAAAAACATGCAAAAATTTTAAAAATTAAAAAAGGCATTCAACCAGGGGCAAATTCAACATAAACTTCTGGGACATAAAGCAGGCAAATCCCAAGCCCTGGGAGCTACAGTCGAGATTAACTAATCAATAAAGAAGTTCCATAGCGCCAGCTGCCTTGCCTGGGCCCCGCGCGCCAAAGTAGTCCAGACCTGGAGGGAAAAATGTAAAACCAAAATGGAGGAGGGGCTACGGCAGAGTCTGCTCCGGAGCAAAACCTCGTGGCTCGCTTCTCATGGCGCCAACCAGCCTTCCTGACCCTAGGAGGCATCATCCCACCTCGCCAAACCCAGAGCGCAGCACATCTCTCGCAGGCTCCCCTTGAGGAGCGCCCGGGCACCAAATAAACTTGTTAAACAGTAGGGAAAACAAGTAGCCACATCTTAAAGGCAGGGGAGCAAAGAAAAACATCTGAGAGGACTCCACCCTTCTCCACCTGCAGAAAAAGCCGCGGGCAAAGCTAGGAAAGCATATCGCTAGTCTCTCCTTGCCTTGCTGAAAAAACAAAGAAAGCAGGAGCCTAGAGGAGTCAGACACCCAGAGGACGACCCCCTTCCGCGGATGCAAGACGCGTACGGCCCCAGACATCTAAAAGCATGGGGCCAGCACAACTTTCTCATTGAAGCCGACCGCGTTTCCTCTTAAGACCCCCCAAAAAGAGAAGCCCCGACTATGATCATTTCACTGATGTCACCTCGCCTATTTGGCTCTCAGGATTTTACCCGAAAACCCCTGCAATCCCCGGCACCGGCGTCCAGCCCAAGTGGGGCTCCCCTTCCCCGGGACGCCGCCTCGCACGTTCTCGCAGCCCTCCCGGTCGGGCTACCCGGCTCGCTCCGCCCCTGGCACCGGGGTTGCGTCGCCGGGAGAGCACATCAACGCCAGGCCGACGGAAGACGGGTGTACCGGGGGTTCGTAGAAGACCCCGCTTAAAGCCCTCTCCCCCATGATGGACTTGCAAAACAATAAGCATCCGCTTTCTCTGCCCCTCCCCCATAGGACCCCGGCCACGAATTACCGCCGCCGGGGAGCGTGCCAGCCCTGTGATCCGTGGCCAGAGTACCCCCTGGAACCTCAGATGGCCCGAGTTCCCGGCCGCCCATCCCCTGCCGCGGCGCCCGGAGTCTGCGCGGGGAAGACTGCACTGGAGCGCGGCCAGCAGCGGAGGCGCGCGGGCCACGCGGTGGCTGCAGGAACTGACATGGCCCGCGGCCGCCGGCCACATGCGGCGCCGCCGGGCCGGGGCCGGGGTGGGGAGAGGTGGGGAGGAGAAGAGAGCGCGGCCCCGGGGCCCCGCCGTACCTTGCCGCTGGCCGTGCCCCCGCTAACGCCGATCAGGAAGGGCTCGCCGCCGTTAGGCTGCTGGTGGTTCTGCAACGTCTGCTCGCTGTCCCCGGCCATGGCTCGCGCCGCCCCTCCTCCCGCTGCCTGTGCGAACGGACGCACGCTCCCCGCCCGCGCCGGGCTCCCTCCGCTTCCCGCAGCCTTCGCTGGGCGCTGCCCAGATCGAGGCTGACGCGGCTCCCTGCGCACCGCTCGGATCCCGGTGCTGGAGCTGGCTTTCCCGGAGGAGCCGAGAGCCTTCCTCTGCCCGCTGCGGCCGCCCGGGTTTACATCCCAGGCAGAGGTCAGCGTGATGCTGCTGCTCCAATCCGGGCGGACAGCGCACTGCTATTCGCCGAGGCAGCGGCGGCGAGGCGTCTGCCCCAGCCTCCGCCCCTCCCGGGCCCCGCCGCCGCCTGGGGTCTATGGGAAAGGTGTGAGCCCGACCCTTCTCCCAACCCTCCTGGTTAACCCTTTCCGCGACGACGACCTGCGGCGGTACCAAAGGAAAAGAAAGGAGACTTCTGCGTTTTAATTGGGTATGCTCCCACCTATTTCAAAAGGGACAAAAAGCTAAAAGGACAGATCAGATAATGGAGGAGATGCCTCAGGTTTGAGAAGGAATATTAGAACAAGCTTGGAAGGTTAAGATGAAACAAAGAGTTAATGTCATTTACCCATTATCCAGACTAAAAACTTGTGTTCCGAAAATGAGATTTTTTCCCCCTCCCGTTTGCCTAAATAATATGTCAGCCGCTGGCTTTAAATATTTCCTCTCTTGGAAACCCCCAAACACCATCCTCCTTAAACGGCGAGTCTCTGGAGTCCTTCCTAGAGAAAGGTAATTTGAGGAGCTCATCTGAGGGAAGCCCTCCCTCCTAACATCAACGCCCTTTCTAACCATAGTTTGAAATCCCAAACACTGAGGTTCCTGTGGAGTTAGGGCTGTGGAAACGTTAAAATAATACTTAATGTCGCGTTGACTTATTAATACCTTTAAGTGAACTGTTTTTTCAGAAATGGGGAATTAGGCACTTGGTTACAAAGGCAGTAGCTGCTGATGACTCAGAGCAGCGCCACCTCTGGAGCCAGATTTCTGCATTGACGTGCAGTTCCCTGAGCAAATTGCTTAATCTCCCTTGCTCAATGCTGTCATCTGTTAAGTGGGAATAATAATGGCAGTTACATGCTAGGATTATTATATTAAATGAACTATTATATTTAAAGTACTTAACGTAAAGTACTTGCACAGGTACAAGACCCTATATAAATGATCTATGAGGAAAAGCCCCTAAAGGGCTGAAACTGGAAAGGGAACCTTCGTTGGGGCACAGGGGAGAGAGGGAGGACTAGACTAGTCACTTACAGCCGCTACCCCTGTGAACCTGGGACTGGCATAAATGAGCCGATGGGGGTCCTACAGTCAAAAGGAGAAGTTAAGTCTATAGCATTCTCTTTCAAAACTTAGTAAGTTACCTAAAATTCAGAATTATTTTGAAAAAAAATTACTAAAGAAAATTAAGTATTAGAAAAAACAAATGTTCGTTTCACTTTTTAAATATTTCAGGTAACCATCCAAAACCAAACTCCACAGAAGCTCAGACAGGAAACTAAGCTGGGGAGAGCAGCTACCTGGTACCCAGAGGCAGGCATTTGGGAGAGGTTAGCTAGAAGGGTGCCTTATCAAATGCCTGTGGGGTGGGTGAGTTTTAGCTGATTCATGTGTCTGCTTCTCCTCCAAGTTTTTCTCCACTAAAAAGATAAGATCTTCAAGGACTTTTGCAGAGCTCTTCACAGCCCAAGATACTGGCCTATTGGAATTTGGAACTTGATGGATTCATAGCTAAGGGGATATTAGGTAGCTGAAAGGAAGAAGAGGATAAAACAATGCCATGTCCTCCATGAACTTTCCCCAAATCTCTGCCTTTTTTTATCATTCCTATAACTTTTTTCTACAATATTTTATCATAAAAACTTTCAGACATACAGTTGAAAGATTTTACAGTAAACACTGATATAGCCACCACCTAGATTCTGCTGTTAACATAGTACTATACTTGTTTTATCACACTAGTTGTCTACCCATCCTCTATCACATTTTTAATATTTTTATTATAGTTTGTTTCCCTTTGTTACTCCAAACTGGTTTATACATTTCTTGCTTTGTCTGTCTAGTTTTTTTTTTAATCTTTTTTTTAAAAAATTATTTATTTAATTTATTTATTTTTGGCTGTGTTGGGCCTTTGTTGCTGAGCGGGGGCCACTCTTCACTTCGGTGTGCGGGCTTCTCGTTTTGGTGTCTTCTCTTGCTGCAGAGCACAGGCTCAGTAGTTGTGACACATAGGCTTAGTTGCTCCATGGCATGTGGGATCTTCCCGGACCAGGGCTCAAACCCATGTCCCCTGCATTGGCAGGTGGATTCTTAACCACTAGTGCCACCAGGGAAGCCCCTGCTTGTCTGTTTTTAACTACTATATCCCTAGCACCTAAAACAGTTTCTGAGACATAGTAGGACCTTCATAAATATTTGTTGAATGAATGGATACCATATCTTATTTCTACATTCCCAAGGCCCACAGAGCAGAATAATTGGAAATAGGAAGCACTCAATACATGTTTGTTGAATGAATGGATGAATGAATGAATGAACAAATATGAAAGAGGTAAGAAAGTACCAACAAGTAAACTTTACTTCTACCACTTTGGAAGGAAATGTGGTTTTCCCTAGATTGCATTTATGTGGTTACTATTATTTCTGAATGTTTTGTTTTCCTGGCATTCCAAGTAACTGTCTACCTCTAATCCTAGTGCATGCATCTATTAACTAGTTAAACTAACTCATTAACTGAGCTAACTCATTACACTTATCTGCACCCTGTTTAATAATAATAATAATATTTGACATGAGTTAATATACATAAAAGTGCTCTGGGGACTTCCCTGGTGGCACAGTGGTTAAAAATCTGCCTGCCAATGCAGGGGACATGGGTTCCATCACCGGTCCAAGAAGATCCCACATGCCTCAGAGCAACTAAGCCTGTGTGCCACAGCTACAGAGCCTGAGCTCTAGAGCCCGCGAGCCACAACTACTTAAGCCCACGTGCCTAGAGCCCGTGCTCCGCAACAAGAGAAGCCACTGCAATGAGAAGCCCGCACACCACAACGAAGAGTAGCCCCCGCTAACCACTAGAGAAAGCCTGCGCGCAGCAGCAAAGACCCAACGCAGCCAAAAATAAATAAATAAATAACTTTTTTAAAAAAGAAACAAAAGCTATCTATATAAAGGTCTAATCCAGCTGCACTCTGCACTCCCTGTTTTCACTTTGCTGTTTTTTCTCTATTCTGTCTCTAGGGCAGGCTCACCTACACATAAGGAAGTTCCCCTCATCCATTTAAATTATTAAGAGTATTCTCAGCACTGGTGACCTGAACAAGGTCGTTTGCATCTTTGCTCTCTAAAAAGCAAGGCAGGCTGTCTGTGCTATTCCCTGTGCTGTGTCATCCTCTCTTGGGAGTCTGGTCACCAAATCCCACAGCTAGGGATGTTCAAACCATGTTTGAGCCTCCTCTAGCAATTACACTGCAGATTCTGGATTAAGTGATTTCCAGATGCCCTCCTTCCCCTCCCACTAAGAAAAAGAATCGAACATTTTCAATAAAATCCAGAGCTAGAACAGATTCAAGGGAACACATTCTCTCAGTATCTGTGAGAATTTTTTTAATACAAATTCAGATTTCAGTCTGATCAAGCTCTGGCCTAGTTAACATTTGGGAGTCAAGTCAGCATGAGTGTGCAACTACAGCTGTAGCCAAAGGAGAAAAGACCTTGCTGTTGACAGTCCTCTATCTGCCTGCCTTCTCTCCTTAAAGCAGCTATAGTTCTGAACTAGACAAGCAACCTTACATTTTGCCTCCAACTGACAAATGCTACCTCTAGGTGCTTCATGCACCATAGCTAACTCTCTAATTGCTTATCACATTTCCCAACCAGAAAAAAATGTTCTCACACTGCAGTATGTCTTCTGCAGCATGTTAGTTCCCTGTTTTGCCTTTCCAACTACCTCCTGCCTTTTATCAATCAGCAATTGCTTTGACAGGTCATAAGTACTGTTCTGAAAAGATGACCAGATGATATGAAAGCTACTTCAACATCTGGCTCTGTGATCTTAATTAATCCCGTTCTTGGATACTGTTAAGCAGCAGGATATAGCACAGTCTCAGAAAGAGCAGCATCAGCAACCTCTGAAGGCAAATCCATGGGCCCCACCCCAGAGGTAGTAAACCTGAAACTCTGTGGGAGGGGCCAATCAATTTGTCTTTCATAAGCCCTCCACTTGACTCTAGTGCCCACCAAAGTTTGAGAACTACTGATTTAGTGGAACAAAGACAGCGTGAGTTCTAGTCAGAAAAGCAAGCTTTACATCCTTGCTTTGTTACTAACTTTGTAACCTTTGGCAAGTTACTTACTTTCTATAATCCTCGGTTTCTTCAACAGTTAAATGGTACCTGGCTCATAGGATGGTTGTGAAAATAATGAATCTATATTGGTATACATATAGTGGTTGTTAAATATCATTTCTCTTTCCCTCCTATTTCTGTCACAGGTCGCTGATTATTGCAAGAGTCATACCATTTAGAGATTAGGAATTCCAAAGGTAAGGACTCCTAATCCCCAAGCACACTTTAAACTAAAAATGAAAAGATAATGTCCAGAATAGGTAACTGCAAGTAGAGCTTGCCTACAGCTAGAGAAGTTGGGGGATAAATAGGGAGTGGCAACTAATGTGTCCAGGACATCTTTCTTAGGGTAATGGAAATGTTCTAAAATTAATTGTCATGATGGTTGCACAACTTTTGCCTAAGAACCATTGAATCATTAAGTTGGTGAATTGTATGGTATGTAAATTATATCTCAAAGCAGTTTCAAAAAATAGGTCTCAACCTGCAGTCTAGGAGGGGGAAGAGATTTTTCAGAATTGGTTACAGAAATGGCGAAGGCACAGATAAAAGACTGAGAACCAAAAAGACAATGGTCAGAGGACTTTATAACCTATAAAACAGTACCCAAATGCAAGTCGTTAATTTTGTTAAATTCAATATATTGATTTTTGCACATATGCTCTTCCCCTTCTTCAGAAAGATAATAGTCATACAAGGGCCCTTAAATTTTAGCTGGCCCAACTTCAGAAATCCCACATGCCCGCAGAAGTCTTCCCAGACTTTGAAAACATTAACATATAGATTTTAGTTCTATAGGGATTTTCTGATTTTCTCTCCGTACCTTATAACAGGATTTTCTAGTGTGATTCTATGAAAATAAGACTTTAAATAAAGTAAGGAGTTCAGTTGTCTTGCCCAGCCAGCTCCCAGCATGACTATTTTGTTCACTCTCCATGTTCTAAGCCATTTACCTTCATTTTGTTCCCAGGTCTTATCCCAGACCTGCATCTGACCCTTTACTTCTTTTCCTATCACCATATTACCACCCTGACATCCCACTTTTCTACAATGACTTCCTCAATTAGCTATAAGGTCACTTTCTCTGTAATTAATCTACTTCTACCCCTCCCACTCCACCCTGGGGCTGATGCTCTGTCCATTACACCAGAATGGATGCATTGTGTTTGGTGATGTACAGTGCTGGGGACTAGGGTGACACAAGGGAGACCCCTAGGGTGCAAAATGTAAGGAGGCTCTGACTCTTGGATGGAGGAAGTGCTAGCTTAGGGTGGGCCTTAAAAAGAAGTCTTCTTCACGTGTTTGCTCTAGACGCCTTCCTTGCCTCACCCCAGTCCCAGCCCTGGTAATTGTCAACAGGAGAAGCAGAGGACCGTACAGCTAATGGCATCAACCTCAGAGCAGTAGCTACATTTAGTCTGGTAGCTTGGCTTGTATTTAGACTGTTGGCCAAGGATGGCAGATTTGACTGTCCTCAGGGTGATGGACTGAGGTGCTAATTGGTGTTGGAGGCTAAATGAGATTGTAGATTTAGCAGGTTAGTTTTTGTTCAGAGTTCAAATGGTATGTTGCTGAAAAGTTACTTTGGTATCTCGAAGCAACCTCTCCCCAGATCATTAGGAGAGAAAATTAGTTCAAATCTGCTTCATAATGAAATTACAGCTGTTTCTGTTGGCAAAGAGGCCTAAGGCTTTGAGTGATGGAACCTAGTGTTTCAGAAATATTTTTAGTCAGAGACTGAGAAAACTAAAAAAAGCAGCCGATTCCCCAGGAACACACACACATACACACACAAGTAGAATTTTGAGTATAATTTACTTAGGCCTGACATAGCCCCAGTTTTCATCCTGGTGGCTAGGGGAGATGGTGGGGGTGAGGACAACTTCTGAGGAAAGCACCTATTGCCAGCACAATGGAAGTGTTAATCTCTTTTTAAGGAATATGGGCCACCTCTGCAGAGCACAGAGGGCCCAGGGGCATGGTGGTTGCCGAGGCAATATCCTCAAAGGCACCCATCCAGATGTCCCCACCCATATATTTTAGGATCCTAGGTTTTTATCACCAAGGCCCTGACATTTTCCTACCAGTCCTGCCTTGGCTGACCAGTGTAAACAACTATTGAGTTCTGAGCCTCTAACAATTAGGTCTTCAGCCTGCTGCTCAAATGTGCCTGCACTTCTACTGCAAAAGATCAGGACCTCTTTGTAAGCTACCAGAGGTTCTCTGACTCTCACACTTAACCATTAACTGCTTGCTAACAATAGCATGTCACAACTTAGCAGCAACCAGCCAACTCTGGTCTTTGTAGGCATTGGTCCCCCATATTTTTTGAAAGGCCTGAAACATTGCTCCTTCCACGGCTTTCTCCACCACCAGGACATTTTCACAGGCCACCACCAGTGAAACCTTTAGCAACTGAGGCACCATCTTGTGCCACGTCCCACTCCCCAACCAGGACAGCATCTTCTTCCTCTGCTGGGCAGTAGGTGAGCCAGTCCAAATCTCTGTCTGACCACCTATTTTCTTGGACCACTCTTGGTACCAGTGGTGTTAATCTAGGTCCTCTAAAAAGCAGATGCCAAGATGGGATTAAACACATGAAGACTAGGGGAAATGACTATGAGAGGAAAGAGGGAGCTGGAAAAACTTGGAAGAGACCTCAGACTGCAATGCAGACCTGGCTGTGAGTGAAGGAGAGAGGTAAGGAAGATTGGGCAGAAGCATGCTAGACTACTGTGCAGACTAAGGAAGGTTCAGCCAAGCTGTTGGGAGTCCTCAAGTTAAAGTTAACAATCAGAAGAGCCTCATCTCTCTTAGGAATGGACCTGCCTTAGTATTCCAGTGACATGGAGTATTCCAACTGGCTGGCAGTAGCCTATGGGAAGCACAATCAGGGAGCAAATGCAGCACACTAGCTGAGGCTCTTGGTCAGTTCTGTTCCTTGTGGGTGGAGTTCTTGGAGGCATTTCTCCTGGCTACCACATATGGAGAGTGAAGTGTTGAAATCTCTAACTAAAATTGTTGAATTATCTATTTTTCCTTTCAGTTATGTCACTTTTTGCTACATGTATGTTGGGGCTCTTTTGTTAAGTACATGTAAATTTATGAGTGGTCATATATATATAGATATATATAAAGGATATCCATATCCTTTTCCATTATGAAATATCCCTTTTTATCTCTAATAATATTCTATACCCTAAAGCCCATTTTCTCTGACATTAATAAGCCACTCCAGCTCTCTTATGATTACTGTTTGCATGGTATATCATTTTCCATCTTTTAGTTTTAACTTCTTTGTGTCTGTGAATCTAAAGTGTGTGTCTTGTGAACAGTATATAGTTGGATCTTGCTTCTTTATATAGCCTGACAATCTGTAGATCTAACAATATAATATAATAAGTCTGCTAGTAACATCTTCTCTCAGTTTTTGCTTGTCTGGTAATATCTTTATTTCATTTTCTTTTTCGAAGAATGGTTTTACTGGATATAGAATTCTTGGTTAAAGGATGGTATTTTTTCCCCAGCCCCCTTTTTTTTTAACATCTTTATTAGAGTATAATTGCTTTATAATGGTGTGTTAGTTTCTGCTGTATAACAAAGTGAATCAGCTATACATATACATATACCCCCATATCTCCTCCCTCTTGCATCTCCCTCCCACCCTTCCTATCCCATCTCTCTAGGTGGTCACAAAGCACCGAGCTGATCTCCCTGTGCTCTGTAGCTGCTTCCCACTAGCTATCTATTTTACATTTGGTAGTGTATATATGTCCATGCCACTCTCTCACTTCGTCCCAGTTTACCCTTCCCCCTCCGCGTGTCCTCAAGTCCATTCTCTACGTCTTCCCCAGCCCTTTTAATAAGTCATTCCACTATCTTTCTGGCCTTCATTATTTCTAGTGAGAAGTTAGAAGTTAGTTAGCTAATTGTTTTCCCCCTATATATGATGAGTCATTTTCTCTTGCTGCTTTCAAGATTTTTCTCTTTGTCCCTGGCTTTCAGAAATTTGCCTCATATATCTAGGTGTGGTTTTCTTTTAGTTTATCCTTTTCAAATTTCAGTGAGCTTTTGGATATGTAAGTTAAAGTTTTTCATTAAATTTGGGAAGTTTTCAGCCATTATTTCTTGGAATACTTTTTCTACTCCTTTCTCTCTCCCCATTTTGGGACTCCCATTACATTTAAGTTGGAATGCTTGACTCCAGGGTTTCTAAGACACTTTATTTTTCTTCAATCCTCTTTTTTCTCTGTTCTTTGGAGTGGATAATTTCTATTAGCCTATCTTCAGATTCACTGATTATTTCTTCTGTCATCTCAAATCTGCTGCTGGGACCATCTAGTGAATTTTTCATATGAGTTATTATACTTTTCAAATCTAGAATTTCCATTTGGTTCTTTTTTATACTGTTTACTTTCTTTTTTTTTTTTTTTTTTTTGTGGTATGCGGGCCTCTCACTGTTGTGGCCTCTCCCGTTGCGGAGCACAGGCGCCGGACGCACCGGCTCAGCGGCCATGGCTCACGGGCCCAGCCGCTCCGCGTCATGTGGGATCTTCCCGGACCGGGGCACGAACCCGTGTCCCCTGCATCGGCAGGCGGATTCTCAACCACTGCGCCACCAGGGAAGCCCTATACTGTTTCCTTATTGAGATTTGCTTTGTGTTGATTCATTGTTAGCATTTCTAAAATTATTTGAGCTATTTATAATAGCTGCTTTGGAGTGTTTCCCTGCTAAAGCTAAAAGCTGGGCCCACTCATAGTTTCTTCTAACTGCTTTTTTCTCGGTACATGGGTAGAACTTTTCTGGGGTTTTTTTGCATATCTAGTAGTTTTTGATTTAAAAAAATGGACATTTTAGATAATATATTGTAGCTACTCTGAGTTCCATTTTATATTTTTGAGGGTCGTTGGATTTTTTGGTTTTTTGTTTAATAACATGCCTAGATTTAAACTGCAGAATCTATCTCCCTGATGTGCAGCCACTGATGTCTCTGCTGCTTTATTTTTGTTTGTTAGTTTGTTATGTTTGCTTAAACTGGATCCCTAGTGATTTCCTCTGTGACTGCATAGCTTACTGGTCAGTCAATGCTTTGGGCAGAGGTTGTACTCAAACATCTTGAGCCAATTAGGCTCCTACCCTCTGCTGGCTGATATGTGTGTAGACTGGGGAATGCATTCAAAGTTTCAGCCTGTGCTCAAGTCTCCCTCATCTTTTACTTTTTGCTGGGCTCTCCGAGGTCTCTTGGATCGTCTCTAACCATGTGTAGTGTCTCAGTCAGCCAAGGATGTATAAGGAGCTTAATTCAGCTATTCTATGCCTGTCTCATTTCCAGAATTACCCTGTTAAATTTCTGGCTGCTTCACCACTTCCTCTGAACCTGAACCTCATCTTCAAGCTGGCAGAGCAGCTTGAAGCATTTCCTTTGTGCCCAGCTAAGTCCACTGCTTATTGCTGGCAAGGCTGTGGGACTGTGGCCACTACACTGAATGGGGTCTGACTCCTCTTTCAGAAGTGAGATTCTCTTGCAAAACTGAAAACTATCGAGTGAAATAAAACACAGCAAGATAAAATTCCAGGCTCTGATACTTTCGTTAGTGAATTATACCAAACATTCAAAGGAGAGTTAATACCAAGATTTCACAAGCTCTACCAGAGAGAAGAAAAAAGATGGAACACTAAACAACTTACTTTATGAGACCAGCAGAACTTTAACACCAAAGCCTGACAACGTGTTACAAGAATGGAAAATTAGGGCTTCCCTGGTGGCGCAGTGCTTGAGGGCCCGCCTGCCGATGCGGGGGACGCGGGTTCGTGCCCCGGTCCGGGAGGATCCCACGTGCCGTGGAGTGGCTGGGCCAGTGAGCTATGGCCGCTGGGCCTGCGCGTCCGGAGCCTGTGCTCCGCGGCGGGAGAGGCCACAACGGTGAGAGGCCCACATACCGCAAAAAAGAAAAAAAAAAAAAAAAAAATGGAAAATTAAAGGTTAGTCTCTTTTATAAGCGTAATATGTAAAAATCCTGAACATAAACCACAATTTTAAATCCATCAATACATAAAAAGGACAATCCATCACAAACAAGTTTTGTTTATTTAAAAAAAGTATTAGTTTAATATTGGAAAAATCTATACCTTCAATATTCTAGATCTGGCTCAAAAATGACATGTAACAAACAGGGTAACTTTATTTTTTTAATTAATTTTTATTGGAGTATAGTTAATTTACAACATTGTGTTAGTTTCTGCTGTACAGCCAAGTGTATCAGTTATACATATCCCTATGTCTACTCTTTTTTTTTTTTTTTTTTTTTTTTTTTGCGGTATGCGGGCCTCTCACTGTTGTGGCCTCTCCCGTTGCGGAGCACAGGCTCCGGACACGCAGGCCCAGCGGCCATGGCTCACGGGCTTAGTTGCTCCGCGGCATGTGGGATCTTCCCGGACCAGGGCACGAACCCGTGTCTCCTGCATCGGCAGGCGGATTCTCAACCACTGCGCCACCAGGGAAGCCCTACTCTTTTTTAGATTCATTTCTCATATAGGTCATTACAGAGTATTGAGTAGAGTTCCCTGTGCAATACAGTAGGTTCTTATTAGTTGTTTATTTTATATATATTAGTTTGTATATGTCAGTCCCAATCTCCCGATTTATCCCTCCCACCCCCTTTCTCCCTTGATAACCATAAGTTAGTTTTCTACATCTGTGACTCTATTTCTGTTTTGTAAATAAGTTCACTTGTACCATTTCTTTAGATTCTACATGTAAGCGATATCATATAATATTTGTCTTTCTCTGTCTGACTTACTTCATTCAGTAAGGGTATCTTTATATATGGATAAATCCTGTGATAAATAAGAAGGGGTAGGGTCCTTCATTACCTATCACTATGAAATGAACTCTTTCTTGAACACCCTACAGCAGTGTTTCCCAAAATATGTGCCTTGGAACAGTAGTTCTGGGAGGAACAAAGGTACTGGGAACAAATAAGTTTGGAAAAACCTGTGTAATACCCTCTGTTCCCACTTGTGCATTAGCATATTAAACATCCTGAGAAATACTGCAGTGAAGAAACTTATTTATGTTTGTTTAAATCAGTGTTTCCCAAAGTTACCAAAGCACAAAATCCTTTTTTTTCTGTATGCCTTTTACTAAGGGGCAGAGCTAATATTTTGTGGAGCTCACCCTAAAAAATGCTTGTCTATAGTAACCAAGGATCCATACAGCAAATTATCTCCTACCAGGAACTAAACAGTATTTTGCTAGCTTGGAAGAGGTCCTAAGAGACCTATTTACATTGAGAAAGATATTTATTGACTTCAGCTTTCTATTAGCTCAATATCTCATGTTTAATATTCAGTTATTAATAATTTATTATAATTGTTTTCTCACTTAAGTTATAGATGTTTAGTGTATAAAAATCAAGCAATGCAGAAAAGTTTTATATAGAATGTTAAAGTTCTCCTTAATCCCCTCCTTTAGAGATCATGATTATTAGCAGATTAGTGTTATTATTCAGTTTTTTAAATTCATATTCTTTGCAAAATTTTTTTACAATAGTTGCTCACTTAGCAGAAGATTTGGTCAGTTTTTGCTATCTAATGAAAATGCACACATTAATACCATTAAAACCTCTAAGTTTTCAAATAAATATGAAAATATCAGAGTTTAAAAAAATATGTACAAAAGATGAACATTAAGAGTTAAATACAGGGCTGCCCTGGTGGCGCAGTGGTTGAGTCCGCCTGCCGATGCAGGGGACACGGGCTCGTGCCTCGGTCCGGGAAGATCCCACGTGCCGCGGAGCAGCTGGCCCCGTGAGCCATGGCCGCTGAGCCTGTGCGTCCGGGGCCTGTGCTCCGCAACGGGAGAGGCCACAACGGTGAGAAAAAAAAAGTTAAATACAAAAGGGAAGATAAAAGAAGGAAAAAACCCTAGGAAAAGAAAGATGATGACTGTGACATCTGATTAACTTGGAGCAAGAAATGGAATACACCAAAGATGGGAAACAAAGGGATAATTTATTTATTTCTGGATACACAAAACACTTATCTTTTGAATGCTCTGACAGTTTCTTAAAAAACAGTTTTTACTATGGCTATTACAAATCAAGGCATACTTACACAGGAAAATATTCACAGGCATGAAATTACTGTTTATGCCAACAAGAGAAAATGGATAAAAGACATCAGTAGTTGACAGTTATGATTGATGGGGAAGAGGTGTCTCTCATTCACAATAATCCAGGATTTGGAATGAAATGAAGGTCAGCAGAGGAGGGACTCCAAGTAAGTATCATCCTGTTGACACCTGAAGCACCACTGTCACCAAGGTAAACAACTAGGCATTCATTGTCCCCTTTCCATTGGTGGCGTTTCTAGGGATCAGTGGGAATTGAAATGACAAGAAAAAGCGTTTTGTAAATAAGGCCATAGTAATTATCATACTGGATCAGTCTAATGGGTCATTTAATTCATGACAACATCTGACAATGGTATCCAGGGCTATTTTGTGGAAGGGTTTCATTTTCCTCTATGCTGACAACTTCAAACGTTTCAGGTCCAGTTCCAACAATTATTTTCTTTTAACGGCTCAGGCTGAAATGTCAGAGTGTTTATATCCTATTCTTCCAACTCTCAGATCAGTTTCATTTCCTCCTGTGGTTCTTTCTCTAGCTTTAATGTATCTTTCCTCCAGTGTGGACACAGAACTACATACTGTATTGTGAATGTGAACTCTTCTGTCTCCTTTACGATGCCATTCCTAATGACCCCAACATTTTTGTTGCTCTTTGTGGCTGAAGAACCAGGCTGGACCAGCATGTTCAATGAACAAGATGATTGTCTCTGACCACCCCCCTTTCCTTGGTTTAGATGACAGTCAATCCTTCTTTAGGTTTGGTGGAAACAGCAAGTCAGTCCTTGCCCATAGTCTGGTATTATAATAATGAGCTATGTGACCTTGTAAGTTATTTAATTTATTCATATATTAAATGAAATAATTGACTTTTAGGTGCTTTAAGTTCCCTCCCAGCTCTGAATTTATATAATTATGATATTGTAACTTATCTACCATTTTTCTCTACATTCTTACACCTCATAGGAACTTTTAGCAGTGTATTTCTATCTCGGCATTTCATTTACTACAGTTGGTTAGTATCAACTACAGATGTAAATATTTTACCTTAAAATCTCAAATCTTAATGTAACGTACACTTCTCCATCAGTGTGTAAGTAACCATCTCCATTGTGCTTTTTAAAACCCCAACTCTTTATTTCCTAGCTGTAAATCACAACCCTAATGTCCATCATCAAAAAAATCTACAAACAATAAAGCTGGAGAGGGTGGGAGAAAATAGAACCCTGCTACACTGTTGGTGGGAATGTAAATTGGTACAGCCACTATGGAGAACAGAATGGAGGTTCCTTAAAAAACTAAAAATAGAGTTATCATATGATCCAGCAATCACACTCCTGGACATATATCTGGAGAAAAACATAATTCAAAAAGATACGTGCACCCCAATGTTCATTGCAGCACTATTTACAATAGCCAGAACATGGAAGCAATCTAAATGTCCATCAACAGAGGAATGGATAAAGAAGATGTGGTACATATATACAATGGAATATTACTCAGCCATAAAAAAGAATGAAATAATGCCATCTGCAGCGACATGGATGGACCTAGAGATTGTCATACTGAGTAAAGTAAGTCAGACAGAGAAAGGCAAATATCATCTGATATCACTTATATGTGGAATCTAGAAAAATGGTACAAATGAACTTATTTACAAAACAGAAATAGAGTCACAGATGTAAAAAACAAACTTATGGGGCTTCCCTGTTGGCGCAGTGGTTGAGAATCTGCCTGCCGATGCAGGGGACACGGGTTCGTGCCCCGGTCCGGGAAGATCCCACATGCTGCGGAGTGGCTGGGCCCGTGAGCCATGGCCGCTGAGCCTGCGCGTCCGGAGCCTGTGCTCCGCAATGGGAGAGGCCACAACAGTGAGAGGCCCGCATACCACAAAAAAAACAAAAACGAAAACAAAAACAAAAACCAACTTATGGTTACCAAGGTGGAAAGGGGGGGAAATAAACTGAGAGATTGGGATTGACATATACACATTACTATATATAAAACAGATAACTAATAAGGACCTACTGTATAGCACAGGGAACTCTACTCAATACTCTGTAATGACCTATATGGGAAAAGAATCTAAAAAAGAGTGGATGTAATGTATAACTGTATATGTAATGTATAACTGATTCACTTTGCTGTACAGCAGAAACTAACACAACAGTGTAAATCAACTGTACTCCAAAAAAATTTTTTTTTAAATCACAACTCTATCCACTCATTCACTTATACATTCGTTCATTTTTTAAAAAATATTAAGTTCCTATTAATGTGCTAGTTAAGACAGATATCATTCCTATTCTTATTGCACTTACAATATAGAAAGACAGGTACTTGAACACTCCACGACAATAAAATGTAATCCTAGGGAAAGTACTAGGGAATATTTAGCAGAGATGTATAACCAAGTCCCAAAGCAACCTCAATTTTTTAAAATGACTTCATTATTTGAAATTATGAATGTTTAAATAAATTACATCTGCAGTTCTCTTAAGATAAGGTAATTTAAGTAGTAACATTTAGAAATTCTCCTTTCCCTAAAAAAGCAGCTACATTCAGGCACCTCCATATCAATAACACCTTACAACCCAGGCTAGTGTTTTCCAAATGGCTTTATATTTCTGAGTAGCTTCTTTTCTTTTATGTGTTAGTTGATAAACAACCCGGCATTTTCTCCAAGTATTGTGGAAAAGTGGCCTGACATAGGTGAAATGAATCAAATCCAATGTACTTTATCCATAGTTTACAGAAATGTTTTGGCTGTATTCTACATGGGATGCCCCACAAATCAGTGTTATGCATTTGCTACAAAGGAACATAATTGGCCAACACACACAATAGTCTTTTGTGTATTTAAGAGAGTAAAGCTTCACTGTTGTTATTGCTGAATATTTTAAATCTTAAATTTAATGGTTTTGACTTTTATCATTTCTCCATTATATACAAGAATTATAGTTATATTAGAAACTCTTAAATGAGTAAAAAAGAAAACAATCACCCATAAAGTTCTAGTCAGATATAACTCCCATTAACAGTTTAGAGTATAACCTCCTAGATGTTTTTTCCCCTTTCCTTTCTTTCCTTTCTTTAATGGACTTCAACTGTACAAATTTGAAATAATCATAACCCTTACTTTGTAACACATTCTCATCATTGACCCTCTTTATTATTTATTTATAAGCTAATAAACATTTACCACCCTATGCAAGATCTAGAATACTGACAATAAATTACAAGTTATTGTCAATATTCTAGATTTTTTTCCTATGTGGTATGTGTGTGTGCATATATATATGTAACTTTTTAAAAAGTGGTCCTTTTTAGCCAAGATCTCATTAGCCAAGTACCCACAGTTAAGAGATTGCACTAAAAAGCAGATTGTCCTAACATATATTTACCAATGAAGCATATAGTCACATGATATATTATGAACTTTCAATGCCATCAATATACATTTATAACATTTTAAGTACTCAACAGTATTCCATTGCATAAATTTGTTATAATTTGTTTAACAGTCCTCTTTTTTAACATTTAGATATTCTGCTTTTTAAATTAGGTAAGAATGTGAAAACAACCTTAAATATGCTTCTTGACCCATCTATCTGATAATTTCCTCTTGTTGGATCAAAGGGTCTGCACGTTTTTAAGGCCTTTGATGCATCCTGCTAAATTGCTTTTAAAATTTAAACTAATTTAGGTTCCAATGACCTCACTAGAGAAGCAGAAGCTCCTGATGCCAGAAGACCTCAGGCAGCTGGACGTTGGTGGAGTAAATACAACAGTCAGACCTGAGGTTAGGTAGGGCACTGACAAAGTCTGTTATGCTTTAGGAAGGAATCATATACAGAGCATTTAATCTGTGATATTTTAGCATATTTCTAGGTTATGTGTGCAACAGCACAGTAAAACCCATGATGGAAAAAAAGCCACAGAAACAAAATTTAGTGTGGCCAGAGGTACAAGTTTCTATCAGAAAAGACAAATTATATGATGAAGAATGTGGAAACCATTTTAAAAAATAAAAAGTATAACTGTTGAATCCTATCCAATTTTTATGTATCTGTAACCCTTAGGACAACTTGAAATGCACAATATGTAAACCTTCAGGTAGATGAAGACCTAGAAAAAATCTTTTTAAACTGTTACATGCTTCTATGTATACATGTAACAAACACATATTTAAATACTTTTGTAACCTGAATTTGGTAATTTAGGAATATTCCCACCTCATTCCAGTCCTCCTGCTTACCATTTATTTTAGGTTTTAGAAATGGTAAAAAATTTGTAAAATAGTATATATATATACTATTGTATTCAGGAAAAACGCATATGCCCTTTTCAGCCAACTGCATCATTGGTGAAGTTCTGCCGCTTTTCATATTCTTTAAAGGCGAGTCCAATGTACCTCTTGAAATCTGTTTCCTGCAGTTCTGCCTTGCTTTCAAATCCTCTTCGTTGCCTTACCTCAATATATTTTTGGACGATAGTTATCATTTATAACCCTGCAGGTTTGTGAATTGCAGTGGCCCTGAGCTCCATTTTTCAACTCGCTTTTTTGGGAGCTGGCCGCAAAACTGCAGGATTGCTTCAGGCCCTATTCTGATTCCTGGGGCGGCAGGCTGAGCCTTTGGTTAATTCTTCTTCCTAATGGGAAATTAGAGTGACATATGCCTGTCCAAACACCTACAGCTAGTCTCTCTTTGCTTCCCCCTCTTCCCGTTCATCCTTGGAAAAATTGCAAACTGTACGAAACAGGAAGTTAAAGGTGCTGATTCTCCAAGAGGGGAGATTGTTAGTAAAGCAGCTGGAATGACGAACCCCAGCACGAGGAGGTGAAAAATGAGGTGCGTTTTAGAAACCTTTCCAAATCACACGGTGTACCATCCTCTGGGTTTCCCATGCATCTTTTAGCTGTAGGAAGATTCCCTTGAACCTGGAGAGTTGGGACCCATGGAATGGGTAGCACGCAGTATTACTTGAAAGGGTCGGCACTGGCTCACCCAACCTCACCAATCCTCTCAGCCCCAAGAGTGTCCAGCCTTATGTCTCATCCAGCTGTGGGTCTAGATGTGGTCAATCCAGGTTGCATCATAGCCCCTGAACAAATTTTGTAAGAATTTCTCTCTCACTGTCATTGGGGTTTTTTTTTGTAATTTATTTTTACAATGTTGTTTAGCTGATTTTCAATGCTGTGTTTATGCCACTTTACACCCACTTGAATCACTTACAGAGAGATATCAATAAACACTTTTTAAGATTCTTAGTTGTCAGATATATTTTTCTGTGGTGAATAGGTTGTGTTGAGTCCAGTTCATTGAGCAATGAGTAGGTCGTGTCTATTACATATTTGGTTTATGGAACGGTATCTGTGGCAATTTTAAACTCTTGTTTTATGCATCACCCCACCTCACCTTTCCCCTTAAGCAGCCATAAGTGTGTATTCTAAATGTGTGACTCTGTTCTGTTTTGTAAATCAGTTCATGTGTAGCGATCTTTAGATTCCCCCTATAAGTGATATCTTATGATAAGTTTCTTTTTCTGTCTGACATATTTCACTTAGTATTATTGTACCTAAATCCACTCATTATGCTGCTACTAGCCTTATGATATTGATTTCATGGCTGAGTGATATTCCACTGTATATAATTACCAAAACTTCTTCATCCATTTTTCTCTTTCCTGGGATATTTAAGGTGTACCGAAGTCGAGGTTCTTGTAAACAGAGCAGCACTAAACTTTGGGGTGCCTATGTCCTGTCGATTTTTGGTTTTCCCAAGATATACGCCCATGAGTGTAAGTGCTGTATGCTCTGTAGCTCTGTTTTTTAGATGATTTAGGAAACACCATACACTTCTCCTGAGTGGCCGTTGGCAATTTACATCCCGCCCATCAGCGTAACAAGGCTCCCTTTTCTCCATGGCCTGTCCTGCATTTCTAGTTTTTACACTTTTCCAGGATGGCCCTTTCGATGGATGCGAAGTGCGACTTCTTTGTAGTGCTGATTTGCATTGCCAGCTTGTTTGGTTGGCCGAAAAGGACGTATGCGTTTTTCCTGAATACGCCCTTTTCGGCCAACTGCATCATTGGTGAAGTTCTGCCGCTTTTCATATTCTTTAAAGGCGAGTCCAATGTACCTCTTGAAATCTGTTTCCTTCAATTCTGCCTTGCTTTCAAATCCTCTTCATTGCCTTACCTCAATGTATTTTTGGATGGTAGTTGTCATTTATAACTCGGCAGGTTTGTGAGTTGCAGTGCCCTGAGCTCCGTTTTTCAACTCGCTTTTTTGGGAGCTGGCCGCAAAGCCGCAGGATTGCTTCAGGCCCTATTCTGGTTCCGCGGGGCAGGCTGAGCCTTTGGTTAATTCTTCTTCCTGATTGGAAATTAGAGTGACATGTGCCTGTCCACACACCTAGAGCTTGTCTCTCATTGGTTCCCCCTCTTTACGTTTATCCTCTGGAGAAATTGCAAACTGTACGAAACAGGAGGTTACAAGTGCTGATTCTCCAAGTGGGGAGATTGTTAGGAAAGAGGCTGGAGGGGTGAACCCGACTACCAGGAGATAAGGAGATGATGTGTCTTTTCCAAACTCTTCCCAATCAAACGGTGTACCATCGTCTGGGTGTCACAGGCACGTTTTAGCTGTAGGAAGAGTTCCCTGCATGTACGGAGAACACCAGGGATTTTTCCAAATCAGTGTCTCCCCGAAACCCACACTGGGACATTTTTAAGCTACGGGTACATGTATGTTCATTAAGGGCCTTGGGCAGTAGGCAGAGTCCGAGCTTTAGATGATTCAAGTCTTCAGGGTCAGAAGCGCTCACCATCGGCCTCCTTTAGGTTACATTTTATCTGTCGTTGATAGATGATGTCGATATAGATATCTATTATTTTTCAGATTATTTCCCCTGATAGGTTATTACAAAATACTGAGTGTAATTCCCCGTGCTATACAGTAGTTCCTTGTTGATGATGTATTTTATACATAGCAGTGTGTATGTGTTTATCCCAAACTCTTAATTTTATCCCTCCTCCCACATTTCCCCTTTGGTAATAATAAGTTATACGATTTTATATTTCCCAGAAATGGGGGAGATGAAAGAGAGGTATCATTTTCAATGGAAAAGCATTCAAAACAAGATTGAAGCTTCAGCCAAGATTATTAGATGTACATATTTGGAAGGAAATTAGTTCATTTCTCTAATGTTGACCTGACAAATAAGACAAACCCCTCCACTGAACTTGCTTGTAATAAAGTGATGGAAATATCAAATGGAAGTGTTAGAAACATCTTATTTTACACGAGCTTTATACACTGCTCTATGTTAATTACAGTTTGGCTCACACGTCTGTTCATTGAAGTTACAGTGTTCTCAAATTCTGTTACTGATCCTGCAGAGTGGGCCCCAACATGTGCCCCCTGCCCAGTGTCATTCGAGCCAACAGAACGAGACTGAGCTTGGTTCAGAAGCAAAGGGTAACTTTACATTTTGATCAGAGAATGGAGAGGTGAGAGCGTGCGCTCCCCCGCGGGCTGTGGGCCAGGCTGCTGTATAGGGATCCCGTCAGCTTCAGCGGGATGGAAGGGGCGGAGCTCTCGAGGGTCGCGTTGGCTGGAGCTCAGGCTCCATGTCCTGGAGTCTGCACAGGGTCCCGCGAGCTGAGATGTTGGCCTAGCCATTTTGCACTAGGAATCGGGTCTGAAGTGTCGGGTGTGAGGCCTCTGCCTGCGGAACTCTAGGAGCAAGTGAAATTAGACAAAGAACATCGGAAAAAAAGGTTAGCCTTTATTTTATTGCCCAGATTCTATTTTTTCTCCCAGGAATTTTTAATGGGCTTTACCGGTGACAAAGCCCTCCCCTGACTTTTTTTCGTTCCTCGTTCTTGGGGTGCTGAGGGTGCAGACCCCTCTTCTGTAACTGCTTTGTGCTGAGATGGGAGTCCTCATACCCGGGGGAAGGGGCAGAACTTCTCCCCAGCAGCCTCCAGGTGAGTTTGATTGTCCCCAGGGCTCCTCCCTCACTGCTCGTCTGCCTGAGCACCAACATTTGAAGTTAAATAGATTCTAATGACCTTTAAGTGACCAGGAAAGAGATGCTCAGAGACGCTGGGGGGTCCGGTTTTACCCCGCCCCACATTTGTTGGGCCACCTTAGGCTGACGGTTTCTGCCAGCCTAGATGCTCTGACCAGTAGTCTGCGCTTTCTTCAATTAGGCCACTGAATTAACGTACAAACAGCACCAGATGTCAGAGCCCTGCCTGGTCAACTCCCAGACAGTCCAGGGCTGGTGGTGATCCAGGACCATGACGGCCACTGAGTCAACGGCCTTTTGAAGTAGCAGGAGTCCAGCCAGTCTCATTGACCGCCGTTACCGTGGTGGCTGTTGACTTCTCTATGATGACAGTGTTATATATGGTTGACTCGGCAAGCTTATTAGCTCTCCTCTGGGTGCAGTAATTCCTGCAACAAGTAGTCTGCTCTTTTGGGGCACACTCTTGTTGTTTTCTGGAAGAGAAGCTCCAGGTCAAGTGATGGTCACACGAGTTGTCATGGGGACCCGTTGCCCCAGGTTGTCTCACAGGAGGTTGGAGCTGGAGGGCCTCCTCACTCGAGGTCAGTGTGCCCACAGAGCGATCCCTGCAACTTCAGGGCAAGGTGGGTGATTAGGATTACCAAGTGGGGGTCCTTTTCCCTTAGGAGGGAGCTGGCCTTGCAGGCTGCTGATTTCCAGGTTTTTAGACACCCTCAATATCCTGGCCAGATGGGGCGGCAGGCCCAGGCCTTTGTTTCTATAGTTTCTCCAAGCTGGAGGGCATTCTTGAGTTGTTCCATTTCAAGTGGTCCCAGTATTTGCACTAATACTCCAAGGGCGATTCACCTTATACCGTGAATGTAAAGGTCAAAGGGTTTAGCTAAATTTGGGAGGGCCAGGGCCAGGGCCTGAATTAACTGCTCTTTCAATTCTTGAAAGACCACTTCTGGAGTCTATTCAAAAGGATCATCATCTTTTCCTTTCAATGTTTCATATAGAGACCCAGCTATTAGACTGTAGTTAGGGATCCAGATGCAGCAAACCCCGGCCTCCCCAGGAACCCTTAAGCTGTCTTCTAGTTTTAGGAGGTGTAAGGCTGCAAATGACTTCTTCCCTTTCCTGGGATGGGCTTCTCTGACCTTCTGTGAGAATGAAGCCCAGGCAAGTCACCTTAGTCTGTGATATCTGAGCCTTTTTCTTGGACACTTTCTATCCTTTATTGGCTGGGTAGTTCAGAAACCTCCTTAGTAGAGCTGGCAATCAGAATGTCGTCTGCATATTGAAGGAGGGTTCACTTCTCCAGAGGTAGATCTTTTAGGTCTTTAGATAAAGTTTCCCCAAAGATGGTGGGGGAATTTTTGAACCCTTGTGGTAGGACGGCCCAGCAGTATTCTTTTTGTTCTATGTTGAGTCCTGCCAGTCAAAAGCTGAAGTTTCTTGTGACTCTGGGACTAATGGAATACAGAAGAATGCATCTTTTAAGTCTAATACAGAATACCAGGTGCTGGTGGATAGTAGAATGACGAGCTGTGTGTAGGAATTAGGAACTACTGGATGTATATCCTCGGTGGCTTCACTGACTGTCCTGAAGTTCTTTACCAGGTACCCAGCAGCCCACGGGGCTCTCGTGGTCAGGCCCCCACCAGGATATGGAGCTCACCTGGGCTGGCACCCAGCAGCACATGGGGCTCTCATGCGTAGGCCCCTCCCAGGATACGGAGCTCACCTGGGCAGGTACCCCGGCACGGCTGGGCACACAGGAACCGTGCACATAGTCCCATTGCAGAGCACCCCCAGCTCACCTGTTGGTCAGAGCTGACCCAGAGCACCTCAGAGCAGGACTTGAACTAACAAACAGCAGCTCCGACAGGTCTGTGACCCTGGGCTTCACTCTGAGCAGCCTCACTCCACCTGGTCTTCCAGAGGCTTCCACTGCAGCCGGGGCACCAGACCTCTGTCTCCACCCACCACTCCTCCTCTCCCTGACTCCTGGCTTCTTCTCATTAGGAGAGGGTCTTCTTGAAGTTGTCTCCCACTCATGGACGAGATAAAATGATTAGAAAACAAGCCAGAGCTGCAGCCCCTTGTCTATCCTGACTCCCAGAACCCTGCACTTGTTCCTTGGACCTGGTTGGTGCATCAAGGCCCATTTTCTGCAACTATGAGCCCCTGATGGGTGAGGATTGGCTGACGTGGGCAGCCTGACCCTGCCGGCCAGCCCTCCCCAGGTGTGCCTGGGTTGAGGTCAATATAAACACCCCTCCAGGCAGCAAGAACCCCTGCAGCTGTGCCTGATGCCATATTCTCTGCCCCATCAGCAGTCTCAGGGCTGGGGAGCTGGGCCCACAGCTCTGTGCGTGGCCCGGTGTGAGTGAGGCTCTGCTGGACTTTCTGCAGGAGTTGCCAGTCAGCTACCTGCTAAAGACAATGTGTCACCAATACCTGCCGTTGGAATTTCTCCCCAGGCAGAGGTGAGGAAGGAAAAAAGCAGTGGGGACCAGGACAGGAGGGGTTCCTCAGGCAGGGAAATGGAAAGCTTCCAGAAGAGCGCCCGGGGCCAGGACCATCCTGGATGGTCTACAGGCACCAACTCGGACCCGCGTGCTGTCTCTGGTGTGACTCCAAGTCCCTTCCTCTAGGCTTTAAAGTCTTTGCACACATTCAGGTGTTTTACCTGGGAAGCGTGGGAAAAGTTCAGCAGCAGCTGGCCTGGGGCTCAGCTCACGTTTTACTCAGAGATGCTTCTGCACTGTCCACCAGATTTGCAATGAGGACGCTCCTTGCGGGGGAGGGGGGCTGCTGGCTGCATGGGAGATGATTCCTCACCTCTGACCAACTTCAGAATTGTTTACCACTGGAGCTAGTGCCCTGATAGGGTTTTCCTCTTTATAACTGATGGGTTCTGTTTTTTTTTCTTTTTTTGTTTCAAGGTAGGTTTTATTCCTTTTTTTTTGTATTTATAGATATAAGCATAGAAATAATTCATTCATATAAATATGTCTATGGGAAGGGAAGAACTTTTTCTGTTTTTTTTTTAAATTTTTAAATTAAATTTAATTTTTTTATATAGCAGGTTCTTATTAGTTATCTATTTAATACATATTTATGTATATATGTTAATCCCAGTCTCCCAGTTCATCCCACCCACCCCCAGCCACTTTCCCCCCATGGTGTCTATACGTTTGTTCTCTACATCTGTATCTCTATTTCTGCCCTGCAAGCCGGTTCATGTATACCATTTTTCTAGGTTCCACATATATGCGTTAACATACGATATCTGTTTTTCTCTTTCTGAATTACTTCACTCTGTATGACAGTCTCTAGATCCATACACGTCTCTACAAATGACCCAATTTTGCTCCTTTTTGTGGCTGTGTAATATTCCATTGTATATATGTACCACAACTTCTTCTTTTTTTTTTTTTTTTTTTTGCAGTATGTGGGCCTCTCACTGTTGTGGCCTCTCCCGTTGCGGAGCACAGGCTCCGGACACGCAGGCTCAGTGGCCATGGCTCATGGGCCCAGCCGCTCCACGGCATGTGGGATCTTCCCAGACCAGGGCTCAAACCCGTGTCCCCTGCATTGGCAGGCGGACTCTCAACCACTGCACCACCAGGGAAGCCCTACCACAACTTCTTTATCCATTCATCTGTCAATGGGCATTTAGGTTGCTTCCATGACCTGGCTATTGTGAATAGTGCTGCAATGAACATTGCAAAGACACATTGAATGTGTCTTTTTTTTTTTTGCGGTACTCAGGCCTCTCACTGTTGTGGCCTCTCCTGATGCTGAGCACAGGCTCTGGACGCACAGGCTCAGCAGCCATGGCTCACAGGCCTAGATGCTCTGCGGCATGTGGGATCTTCCCAGACTGGGGCACGAACCCATGTCCCCTGCATCAGCAGACGGACTCTCAACCACTGCCCCACCAGGGAAGCCCTGAATGTGTCTTTTTGAATTATGGTGTTCTCTGGGTATATGTGGGATTGCTGGGTCATATGGTAACTCTATTTTTAGTTTTTCAAGGAACCTCCATATTGTTCTCCATAGTGACTGTATCACTTTACATTCCCAACAACAGTGCAGGAGGGTTCCGTTTTCTCCACACCCTCTCCAGCATTTGTTGTTTGTAGATTTTCTTATGATGCCCATCCTGACTGTTGTGAGGTGATACCTCATTGTAGTTTTGATTTGCATTTCTCTAATAATTACTGATGTTGAGCAGCTTTTCATGTGCTTCTTGGCCATCTCTATGTCTTCTTTGGAGAAATGTCTATTAAGGTCTTCTGCCCATTTTTGCATGGGGTTTTTGTTTTTTTAATATTGAGCTGCATGAGCTGTTTATATATTTGTGAGATTAATCCTTTGTCCATTGATTCGTTTGCAAATATTTTCTCCCATTCTGAGGGTTGCCTTTTCATCTTGTTTATCTTTTCCTCTGTGCAAAAGCTTTGAAGTTTCATTACGTCCCATTTGTTTATTTTTGTTTTTATTTCCATTACTCTAGGAGGTGGATCAAAAAATATCTTGCTGTGATTTATGTCAAAGAGTGTTCTACCTATATTTTCCTCTAAGAGTTTTATAGTGCCCCATCTTACATTTAGGTCTCTAATCCATTTTGAGTTTATTATTGTGTACGGTGTTAGGAAGTGTTCTAATTTCATTCTTTTACATGTAGCTGTCCAGTTTTCCCAGCACCATTTATGGAAGAGACTATCTTCTCTTCATTGTATATCCTTGCCTCTTTTGTCATAGATTAGTTGACCATAGGTGGATGGGTTTATCTCTGGGCTTTCTATCTTGTTCCATTGATTTATATTTCTGTTTTTGTGCCAGTACCATATTGTCTTGATTACTGTAGCTTTGTAGTATACTCTGAAGTCAGGGAGTCTTGTTCCTCTAGTCTGCTTTTTCGCCCCAAGACTGCTTTGGTTATTCGGGGTCTTTTGTGTCTCCATACAAATTTTAAGATTTTTTGTTGTAGTTCTGTAAAAATAAATGCCATTGTTAATTTGATAGGGATTACACTGAATCTGTAGATTGCTTTGGGTAGTACAGTCATTTTCACAATATTTATTCTTCCAATCAAAGAACATGGTATATCTTTCCATCTGTTGGTATCATTTTTCATTTCTTTCATCAGTATCTTATAGTTTTCTGCTTACAGGTCTTTTGTCTCCCTATGTAGGTTTATTCCAAGGTATTTTATTATTTTTGTTGCACTGGTAAATGGGAGTGTTTCCTGAATTTCTCTTTCAGATTTTTCATCATTAGTATATAGGAATACAATAGATTTCTGTGCAATAATTTTGTATCCTGCAACTTTACCAAATTCATTGATTAGCTCTAGTAGTTTTCTGGTAGCATCTTTAGGATTCTCTATGTATAGTATCATGTCATCTGCAAACAGTGACAGTTTTACTTCTTCTTTTCCAATTTGTATTCCTTTTATTTCTTTTTCTTCTCTGATTGCCATGGCTAGAACTTCCAAAACTATCTTGAATAACAGAGGTGAGAGTGGACATTCTTGTCTTGTTCCTGATCTTAGAGGAAATACTTTCAACTTGTCACCATTGAGAATGATGTTTGCTGTGGGTTTGTCATATATGGCCTTTATTATGTTGAGGTAGGTTCCCCCTATGCCCACTTTCTGGAGAGTTTATATCATAAATGGGTGGTGAATTTTTGTTGTTTCTTGAGGTAGGCTTGTAGAGCTATAAACTTCCCTCTTAGAACTGCTTTTGCTACATCCCATAGCTTATGGATCATCGTGTTTTCATTGTCATTTGTCTCCAGGTATTTTTTTTTTCCAGGTATTTTTTTATTTCCTCTTTGATTTCTTCAGTGATCTCTTGGTTATTTAGAAATATATTGTTTAGCCTCCATGTGTTTGTGTTTTTTACGTTATTTCCCTGTAATTAATTTCTAATCTCATAGCGTTGTGGTCAGAAAAGATGCTTGATATGATTTCAATTTTCTTAAATTTACTGAGGCTTGATTTGTGAGCCAAGATGTGATCTATACTGGAGAATATTCCATGCTCACGTGAGAAGAAATGTAATCTGCTCTTTTTGGATGGAATGTCCTATAAATATCAATTAACTCTATCTGTTCTGTGGTGTCTTTTAAAGCTTCTGTTTCCTTATTTATTTTCATTTTGGATGATCCGTCCATTGGTGTAAGTGAGTTGTTAAATTCCCCTTCTATTATTGTGTTACTGTCTATTTCTTCTTTTATAGCTGTTAGCAGTTGCCTTATGTATTAAGGTGCTCCTATGTTGGGTGCATATATATTTATAATTGTTATATATTCTTGGATTGATCCCTTGACCATTATGTAATGTCCTTCCTTGTGTATTGTAACATTCTTTGTTTTAAAGTATTTTATCTGATATGAGTATTGCTACACCAGCTTTCTTTTGATTTCCGTTTGCATGGACTATCTTTTTCCATCCCCTCACTTTCAGTCTGTATGTGTCCCTACGTCTGAAGTGGGTCTCTTTTAGACAGCATATATATGGGTCTTGTTTGTGTATCCATTCAGCAAGGCTGTGTCTTTTGTTTGGAGCATGTAATCCATTCACGTTTAAGGTAATATCGATATGTATGTTCTTATTACCATTTTCTTAATTGTTATGGGTTTGTTTTTTGTAGGTCCTTTTCCACTCATGTGTTTTCCACTTAGAGAAGTTCTTTTAGCATTTGTTGTAGAGCTGGTTTGGTGGTGCTGAACTCTCTTAACTTTTGCTTGTCTGTAAAGCTTTTGATTTTTCCATTGAATATGAATGAGATCCTTGCCGGGTAGAGTGCTCTTGGTGTAGGTTCTTCCCTTTCATCACTTTAAATATATCGTGCCACTCCCTTCTGGCTTGTAGAGTTTCTGCTGAGAAATCAGCTGTTCCCTTGTCTTTTATTTGTCATTTTTCCCTTGTTGCTTTCAGTAATTTTTCGTTGTGTTTAATTTTTATCAATTTGATTATTATGTGTCTCAGCATGTTTCTCCTTGGGCTTATCATACCCGGGACTCTCTGCACTTCCTGGACTCTGGTGGCTATTTTCTTTCCCATGTTACAGAAGTTTTCATCTCTTCAAATATTTCCTCTGTTCCTTTCTCTCTCTCTTCTCTTTCTGGGACCCCTATAATGAGAATGTTGTTGCATTTAATGTAGTCCCAGAGGTCTCTTAGGCTGTCTTCATTTCTTTTAATTCTATTTTCTTTTTTCTGTTCTATGGCAGTGAATTCCACCATCTGTCTCCAGGTCACTTATCCATTCTTCTGCCTCAGTTATTCTGCTATTGATTCCTTCTAGTGTATTTTTCATTTAAGTTATTGTATTGCTCATCTCTGTTTGCTTGTTCTTTAATTCTTTTAGGTGTTTCCTTTTTAATTCTTCTAGAGGTTTGTTAAACATTTCTTGCATCATCTCAATCTTTGCCCTCATTCTTTTTCCAAGGCCCTGGATCAATATCACTATCATTGTTTTGAATTCTGAAAGGTTTCCCTCTTTTGAATTTTTTGGTCGATTTTCGACCCCAGGATTTTTTTGAGGGCAGGTGTCATTTACAGGCCTGAAAATATTGTTAATATTAAGTGACCATTAGACTGGGTTAAAGCTACTGTTGTGGGAAACGGCCACAAAGTGGCAGCGTTTCTCCATTTCCAAATCTGGTTACTAGGGCAGTAGACCTTTCCTGGAACTCGTGTTTCTAGGTTTAGAATGGAATGTGCCAGGAACACCCCACCCTAAGTTTATGTCTCAGTACTTCTTGTACGTTGTTTGAATTCATCTTTTCTAATCAGGGTAATGATTAGAATATAATTTGTTCTAAGTGTACAAAATCTGCTTCATTTGTACATTATATATATCTATTCATGCACAGATCCTCTTCCCATGTAAATTAATACAGCGTGTTCAGTAGACCTCCCTTTGTATATGTTCGGTCTTTTATATATATATGTATTTAATATGTATTAGTATACGTATAGCAACCCTAATCTTAATTTGTCCATTGCTCCCATCTTTCCTTTTAGATAACCATAGTTGTTTTCTCAGTCTGTGAGTGTCTTTCTCTGTGGAAATATGTTCATTTGTGTCAGTTGTTAGATAATGCCTAGAAGTGATATCATAAGATATTTGTCTTTTGCTTTCCAACTTACCTCATGTCCTGTGATTATCTCTACGATCATCTATGGTGCTGCAAAGAGCAGTGTTTCATTGTTTTCCATGGCTAATATTTCATTGTGTACAGGGACCACTTCTTCTTTGTGCATTCATCTGTTGATGGACATTTTGGTTACTTCCATGTCTTGGCCTTTGTGAATATTGCTGCAGTGCACCTTTGCCAGCCTGTGTCTTCTGACTCCGGTCTTGTCAGGTGAAGGGCCCAGCGGTGGGACTGCTGGATTGAATGGTACCTCAATTTTTACTTTGAAACGCAGTTCCTTTCTGTTCTCATTATTGGCTCTTACCATTTTACATCTCACCAGCAGCTAGAGGGTACACAGTTCTCGAAATCCTCTTCAGCACTTATTGTTTGTAGATATTTTGCTGATGGTTATTTGACTGGTGTATGTTGAAACCTTTTCGCAGGTTAGATTTGCATGAGTCTAATAATTCCTGATGTTGACCTCTTATCCATTTTACTAATTTTTTTTAAAAGAGTGTGTAAAACTTACCTCTTATACGATCTTCTTGAAAAATTTGCTCTGTTTTGAGTTTTTTGGCCACTCCCTACCTCAGAACATTTTTTGAGGGCAGCTGTCCTTTACAACCCTGAGTCCTTGTGAATATTAAATGACCATTAGCCGTGGTTTAAAGCCACTCTTGTGGGAAATGGCCTCAAGGCTGCAAATTTTCTCCATTTACAACTCAGGTTACTTGGGCAACAGAGCCTTCCTGGAAATCATGTTAGTAGGCTGTAAATTAGAGTGGAATGTGCCAAGGCAAATCCCTAACAGCTTATATCTCCTTACTTCTTTTTTGTTTTTTAAATTAAATTTTTATTTTTTCTCAGAGCAAATTAGATTAAAATGTTGTGTATGTTCTAGGGGTACAGAATCTGCTTCATTATATCTATGTATCTATCTATTCATCTTTGCATCCTTTCCCATGGATGCTATTACAGAGTGTTGAGTGGACTGCTCTTGGTATTGCATAGGTCTTTGGTGACTATATATTTCATATGTATTAGTATAGGTCTGTCACCCCCATATCCTAATTTATCCATTCCTCCCACCTTTCCATTTGGTTAAACATAATTTTGATTTCTTAATCCATGAGTGTTCTTTTCTTCGAAATAAGTTCATGGGTATCATTTTTTAGGTAACACCTATAAGTGATAGCATAGGACACCTTTCTTTTGGTTTCTTTCTTACTTAAAGGTGTGTGATTATCTCTAGGTCCTTCTATGGTGGTGCAAACAGCACTGTTTCCTGCTTTTCCATGGCTAATATTCCATTGAGTACATGGACCAGTTCTTGGTGCGTTCATCTGTTGATGGATATTTTGGTTGCTTCCAAGTCTTGGCTGTGGTAAATATGACTGAAGTGTAGGATTGCCCACCTCTGTCTTTTGGATTCTTTTCTTCCAGGTGATCGGCACAGCAGTGGGTCTACCAGATCATATGGAAGCTCAGTTTTTCTCTTGAAACGCACGGTCATTCTGTTCTAACTACTGGCTGTTACCATTTTACATCCCACCAGCAGCTACCGGGTCCAGAGTTGTCTAAAACCCCTTCAGCATGTGTCGTTTGTGGACTGTTTTGCTGATGATCATTTTGAGTGTTGTGAGGTGAACATTTTTTTACATTGGATTTGCATGTCTTTATTAATTTCTGATGTTGAGCATTTTTCCATACCTTTTTTGGTTAAAGAAAAAGAAAAAGAGGGAAGAAAAGACAAAATGTTTGTAAAACATCCCTCTTGAAATTGTCTTCTTGAAAGGTTGCCTCTTTTGAATTTTTGGGTCGATTTTTGACCCCAGAATTATTTTTTGAGGGCAGATGTCATTTACAGGCCTGCAATTAAGGTGAATTTTAACAGACCATTAGCACTGGGTTTAAAACTGCTGTTGCAGGATGACCAAAATGCTGCAGGATTTCTCCATTCTCAAATCTGGTTACTCGGTCAACAGAGCCTTCATGGAAGCTGTGTTCCAAGGTTGTAAGTCAGAATGGAATGATCCAGGAAGAATCCCTATAATTTTATGTCTCATACTTCTTGTTCGTTTTTTAAATATAATTTTTATTTTTTATCACAGCAAATTAGATTATAATGTTTTGTTTGTTCTAGGTGTGCAAGATGTGTTTGTTTTACACCTATACATATATGTATTCATCTTGGGATCCATTTGGCATGTAGGTTATGACACAGTGTTGAGTAGTCTTCTCTTGGAATTCCTTAGGTCTTTGGTGATTATATATTTCACATGTGTTTGTACATGTCTGTTAACCCCAATATCCTAATGTATCCAATCTTCACAACTTTCCAGTTAGTTAACCATAAGTTTGTTTAATACATCTGTGATCACCTTTCTCTGTGGAAAAATCTTCACTGGTATCTGTTTTTAGGTAACACCTATAATTTATATCATAGTATATGTGTCTTTCGCTTTCTGACATACTTCAAGTTGTGTGATTACCTCCAGTGTCATCCATGGTTCTGCAAACTGCATTGTTTCATGTTTTTTCTGTGGCTAATATTCCATCTGTACACGTACCAGTTCTTTGTCCGTTCGTCTCTTGATGGACTTTTTGGTTGTTTCCGTGTCTTGACTATTGTAATACTGCTGCAGTGCAGTTTTGCTTGCCTGTGTCTTTCTAATTCTGTCTTCTTAGGTCATAGGCCCAGGAGTGTGCCTGCTGAATCCTATGGTACCTCAATGTGTTCCCATTCAAGGCACCTCCATTCTTTTTTCGTTAGTGGCTTTTACCAGTTTAGTCCCACTTAGTCAGGAGGGCACGCATTTTTCAACAGCCCCTTCAGCATTTATTCTTTGCATAATTTAAAAAATTTATTTATTTATTTTTTGCTGCGTTGGGTCTTCGTTTCTGTGCGAGGGGTTTCTCTAGTTGTGGCAAGTGGGGGCCACTCTTCATCACGGTGCATGGGCCTCTCACAGTCGCGGCTTCTTGTGGCGGAGCACAGGCTCCAGACGCGCAGGCTCAGTAGTTGTGGCTCACGTGCCCAGTTGCTCCGCGGCATGTGGGATCCTCCCAGACCAGGGCTCGAACCCGTGTCCCCTGCATCAGCAGGCAGACTCTCAACCACTGCACCACAAGGGAAGCCCTGAGGAATTTTTGCTGATGGTCATTCTGACCGGTGTGAGCTGATACATTTTTGAAGATTGGATTTGCATGTCTTTAATAATTCTTAATCATGAGCATTTTTTCACACCTTTTTTTTTGTTTTTGTTAAAAAAAATAAGTATGTGTAAAATATACCTCTTGATATTGTCCTCTTGAAACCTATTTTGAATTTTTGGGTCGATTTTCAACCCCAGGTTTTTTTCTTTTTTTTTTTTTTTTTGTTGTTGTTGTTTTTTGCGGTATGCGGGCCTCTCACTGTTGTGGCCTCTCCCGTTGCGGAGCACAGGCTCCGGACGCGCAGGCCCAGCGGCCATGGCTCACGGGCTTAGTTGCTCCGCGGCATGTGGGATCTTCCCGAACCGGGGCACGAACCCGTGTCTCCCGCATCGGCAGGCGGATTCTCAACCACTGCGCCACCAGGGAAGCCCCCCAGGTTTTTTTCTTGATGGCGTGTGTCACCTGCAGGATTCCAATTGTTCTTAATATTTAGAGAACATTAGCACTGGGTTGCAAGCTGCTGTTGTGGGAAACGGCCACACGGCGGCAGCGTTTCTCCATTCCCAAATATGGTTACTAGGGCAGCAGAGCTTTCCTGGAAGTCGTGTTCCTAGGTTGTAAATTAGAATGGAATGTGCCAGGAAAAAACCCCATAAGTTTATTTCTTGTACTTGTTCGTTTTTAAAATTTCATTGTTATTTTTTATCACAGCAAATTTGATTACAATGTTTTGTTTGTTCTAGGTGTGCAAGATGTGGTTTTTTACACATATACATATATCTATTCTTCTTCGGATCCATTTCCCATGTAGGTGATGACACAATTTTGAGTAGTTTTCTCTTGGTAATCCGTAAGTCTTTGGTGATTATATATTTCACATGTGTTTGTATAATCTCTACTAACCACAATATCCTAACTTATCCAATCCGCACACCTTTTAATTTGGTTAACCGTAAGTTTGTTTAATGAATCTGTGATTGCCTTTCTCTCTGGAAATATCTTCATTGGTATCAATTTTTAGGTAACACCTATAAGTGATATCATAGGATATGTGTCTTCCGCTTTCTGACTTCAAGTTTTGTGATTATCTCTAAACTCATCTATGGTGCTGCAAATGGCATTGTTTCATATTTTTCCTTGGCTAATATTCCATCTGTACATGTACCAGTTCTTCTTTCTCCATTCATCTGTTGATGGACTTTTTGGTTGCTTCCATGTCTTGGCTGTTGTAAAACTGCTGCAGTGCAGTTGTGCCTGCCTGTGTCTTTCTAATTCTATCTTCTTAGGTCACAGGCCCAGGAGTGGGCCTGTGGGATCATATGGTAGGTCAATGTTTACCTTTTAAAGGCACCTCCATTCTGTTTTCATTAGTGGCTCTTACCACTTTACCTCCCAGTTTAGGTTAAGGGTATGCATTTTACCACAACCCTTTCGGCATTAATTGTTTACAGGTTTTTTTTGCTGATGCTCATTCTGACTGGTGTGAACTGATAGCTTTTTGTGGTTGGATTTGCATGCATGTAATAATTTCTTATATTGAGGTATTAGCCATGTCCTATTTTAAAAAAGAGTACAACTTACCTATTCAAAGAGTTTTCTGGAATTATGTGTCATATTTTGAATATTTTAGACCATTACCTCCCTCAAGACATTTTGAGGGCAGGTGTCATTTGCAGCCCTGCATTCCTTGTGAATATCAAGTGATCATTAGCACAGGTTTTAAAACTGCTGTTGCGGGTAATGGCCACAGGACAGCAGCATTTCTACATTCCCCACTGTGGTTACTAGGGATACAGAACTCTCCTGGAAGTCGAGTTCCTCGGTTGTAAATTAGAGTGCAATGTCCCCGGACAAACCCCCAAAGATTATGTATCCTTACTTATGTTTGTTTTTAAAATTTAATTTATATTTTTTATCAGAGTATATTTAATTAGAGTGTTATGATTATTTGGGTGTATAGAATCTGGTCAATTATTCATATATATATATGTGTTCATTTTCGGAACCTGTTCCTATGTAGGTCATTACAGGGTGTTGAGTAGACCTCCCTTGGTAACTGGTAGGTGTTTAGTGATTTTGTATTTTATATGTATAATACATATTATATGTATAATATGTATAATCATACATATTGAATGTATAATCATACATATTAAATGTATAATATGTATGATTATATATTTTATAAGTATGTATTTTATATGTATCAGTGATTATATAATTTATATATTTTATATGTTATATGTTTATATACATATATGAGTATATGAATGTTAACTCATGGTAACATTCAGATACTCAAAAATATACTCACACAAATACATTTACTCATGTTATACATGAGTACAGATACTCATGTATAACATCCATGAGTATATGTATTTTAAGCTCATAATCTTAATTAATCCATTCCTCCCACCTTTCATTTTGGTTAACCATTAGTTTGTTTTATAAGTCTCTGAGTGTCTTTTTCTGTGGAAGTATGTTCATTGGTAATAATATTAGGATAACTTGTGTAAATGATATAATACGATATTTATCTTTCCCTTTTGACTTATTTCACATAACATGATTATTTCTAGGCTCATGTGTGGCCATGAAAATGGCACTGTTTCATTTTTTTCCAGGGTTAATATTCATTAGGTACATGTACCACTTCTGCTTTGTCCATTTATCTGTTGATGGACATTTTGTTTGCTTCCATGTCTTGGCTATTGTAAATATTGCTGCAGTGCAGGATTACCATCCTTTGTCTTTTGGATTCTGGTCTTCTCTGGTGATAGGCCAAGCCGTGGGCATACCAGATCATACAGTAACTGAGTTTTTACCTTTAAACACACCTCCATTCTGCTTTCACCTTCGGCTGTTACCAGTTTACATTGCCCCAGCCGCTAGAGGGTACACAGTTCTCTAAAATCCCTTCAGCATTTGTTGTTTGTAGAATTTGTTGCTGATGATCATTCTGATAAAAGCTCACATCAGGAATTATTAGACTCATGAAAATCTAATATATGAAAGGTTTCAACACACACCAGTCGAATGACCACCAGCAAAAAGTCTAAAAACAATAAGTATTGAAGAGATTTTAGAGAACTGTGCACTCTCTAGCTGCTGGTGAGATGTAAAGTGGTAAGAGCCAATAATGAGTAGAGAAAGGAACTGTGTTTCAAAGTTAAAATTGAGGTACCGGGCTTCCCTGGTGGCGCAGTGGTTGAGAGTCCGCCTGCCGATGCAGGGGACACGGGCTCGTGCCCCGGTCCGGGAGGATCCCATGTGCCGCGGAGCGGCTGGGCCCGTGAGCCATGGCCGCTGAGCCTGCGCGTCTGGAGCCTGTGCTCCGCAGCGGGAGAGGCCACAACAGTGAGAGACCCACGTACCACAAAAAAAAAAAAAAAAAAAAAAAAAAAAAAAATTGAGGTACCATTCAATCCAGCAGGCCCAATGCTGGTGGGCCCTTCACCTCAGAAGACCAGAGTCGAGAAAACACAGGCTGGCAAACGTTCACAGCAGCAATATTCAGAAAAGCCAAGACATGGAAGCAACCAAAATGTCCATCAACAGATGAATGCACAAAGAATAAGTGGTCCCTGTACATAATGGAATATTAGCCTTCAAAAACAATGAAACACTGCTCTTTGCAGCTCCATAGATGATCTTAGAGATAACCATAAGTCGGAAAGCAAAAGACAAATATGATATCACTTCTAGGTGTTATCTAACAATTGACACAAATGAACTTATTTCCACAGAGAAAGACACTCACAGGCTTAGAAAACAATGTATGGTTATCTAAAAGGAAAGGTGGGAGCAGTGGACAAATTAAGATTAGGGTTACCATATATATACCAATATCTATTAAATACATATATCAAAAAGACCGACCATATACCATGGAGGTCTACTGAATATTCTTCATTAATTTACATGGGAAGGCGATCTGTACATGAATATATATATATATATATATATATATATATATATATATATATATATATATATATATAATGTACAAATGAACCAGATTGTATACGCCAGAACAAATAATATTCTAATCATTACCCTGATTAAAAAAAATTAAATTATAACAATGAAGAAGATATACTGAGACCTAAACTTATGGGTTTTTTTCCTAGCACATTCCATTCTAATTTACAGCCTAGTAACACAACTTCCAGGAAAGCTGTGCTGCCCTAGTAACCAGATTTGGGAATGGAGAAACGCTGCCGCTGTGTGGCCGTTTCCCACAACAATAGCTTTCAACCCAGTGCTAATGGTCACTAAATATTAACAAAAATTGCAAGCCTGTAAGTGACACATGCCCACAAAAAAAATGCTGGGGACGAAAATCGACCAAAACATTCATAAGAGGACAAGGTTTCAAGAAGACAATTTCAAGAGATATATTTTACTTGCACTTTTTTTTAATTGTAAAAAAAAAGAGGCATGGAAAAATGCTCATCATTTGGAATTATTAACGACATGCAAATCCAATCCAAAAAACCGTATCAGCTCACACCGGTCAGAATGACCAACAGCAAAAATTCTGCAAACTATAAATTCTGAAGCGGCTGTGAAGAAATGCATACCCTCATCTCTAAGTGGGACTAAACTGGTAAGAGCCACTAATGAAAACAGAATGGAGGTGCCTTTAACAAGTACACATCGAGGTACCATAGGATTCAGCAGGTACACTCGTGGGCCTATGATCTAAGAAGGCAGAATTAGAAAGACACAGGCAGGCAAAACTGCACTGCAGCCAAGACAGGGAAGCTACTAAAAAGCTACCAAAAAGTCCATCAAAAGATGAATGGAAAAGAAAAACTGGTACATGTACAGATGGAATATTAGCCAAGGGAAAAAAATGCCGTTTGCAGCACCATAAATGAGTCTAGTGGTAATCACAACTTGAAGTAAGTCAGAAAATGAAGGACACATATCCTATGATATCACTTAATGGTGTTACCTAAAAATTGATACCAATGAAGAGTTTTCAGAGATAGGAAATCAAAGATTCGATCAACAAACGTTTGGTTAACCCAATGGAAAGGTGTGAGGATTAGATAAATTAGGATATTGAGGTAAACACAGATAGAGCAACATATGTGAAATATAGAAGCACCAAAGAGCTACGGAATACCAAGAGAAGACTACTCAACATTGTGTCGTAACCCACATGGGAAATGGATCCGAGGATGAATAGATATGTGTATATCTTGTACACCTAGAACAAACAAAACATTGTAATCAAATTTTCTGTGATAACAAATAAAAATTAAATTAAGAAAACCAACAAGAAATAATGAGACATAAACTTATGGGGGGTTTTCCTGGAATAATCCATTCTAATTTACAAGTTAAAAAGTTACACACAGGAAGGCTCTCTTGCCCTTGTAACCAGATTTGGGAATGGAGAAATGCCGCAGCCATGTGTCCGTATCCTGCAACAGCAGCTTTAAACACAGTGCTAAGGGTCACTTAATATTCACAAGAATTGCAGCTCTGTAAATGACACCTGCTCTTAAAACAAATCCTGGGTTCGAATATCAATGAAAAAATTCAAAAGAGGGCAACCTATCAAGAGGACAGTTTCAAGAGTATATTTAAATTTTTTCTTTTTTTTTTTTTTTTGTTTAACAAAAAAGGAAAAAGCTCAATATCAGGAATTAATAAAGACATGCATATCCAATCTACAAAAACGTTTACCTGACAACTGTCAGAATGATCTTCAACAAAAAACTCTAAACAATAATGCTCAAGGGGTTTTAGAGAACTGTGTACCCTGTAGCTGCTGGTGAGGTGTAAACTGGTAACAGCTAGTAGTTAGAACTGAATGAACATGCGTTTCAAGGTAAAAATTGAGCTACCATATGATCTGATAGGCCCACTACTGAGCCTATCACCTGAGAAGACCAGAATCCAAAAGACACAGGCTAGCCATCCTACACTGCAGTCATATTTACCACAGCCAAGACTTGGAAGCAACCAAAATATCCATCAACAGATGAATGCACTAATAAGAACTGGTCCATGTACACAATGGAATATTAGCCCTGGAAAAGCATGAGAAACAGTGCTGTTTGCACCACCATAGAAGGACCTAGATATAATCTCACAACTTGAAGAAAGAAGCCAAAAGAAAAATATCTGATGATATCACTTATAGGTGTTACCTAAAAAATGATACCCATGAACTTATTTCTGAGAAAAGGATACTCATGGATTAAAAAATCAAAATTATGTTTAAGCAAATAGAAAGGTGTGAAGAATGGATAAATTAGGATATGGGGGTGACAGACCTATACTAAAACATATGAAACATATAATCACAAAAGGCCTATTAAATAACAAGAGAGGTCCATTCAACACTCAATAATAACGTACGTGGGAAAGGATACAAAGATGATTAGATATATACATAGATATAATGAACCAGATTCTGTACACCTAGAACATACACAACATTTTTATCAAATTTGCTCTGATAAAAAATAAAAATTAAATTTCAATAACAAAGAAGAAATAAGGAGATATAAGCTGTTGGAGGTTTGCCTTGGCACATTCCACTCCAATTTACAGCCTACTAACACATTTTCCAGGAAGGCTCTGTTGCGCAACTACCCTGAGTTGTAAATGGAGAAATTTTGCCGCCTTGTGGCCGTTTCGGGCAAGAGCGGCTTTAAACCACAGCTAATTGTCACTTAATATTCCCAAGAACTAAGGAATGTAAAGGACACCTGCCCTTAAAAAAGATGTTCTGAGGTAGGGAGTGTCCAAAAAAACTCAAAAGAGAGCAAATTTTTCAAGAAGATCGTATGAGAGGTAAGTTTTACACATTGGTTTAAAGAAGAAAACAGGAAAATGGATAAAAGGTCAACATCAGGAATTATTAGACTCATGCAAATCTAATCTATGAAAAGGTTTCAACACACACCAATCGAATGACCATCAGCAAAAGTATACACACAATAAATGCTGAACAGGTTTTAGAGAACTGTGTACCCTCTAGCTGCTGGTGAGATGTAAAGTAGTAAGAGCCAATAATGAGAAGAGAAAGGAACTGCATTTCAAAGGAAAAATTGAGGCACCATTCAATCCAGCAGGCCCACCACTGGGCCTTTCACCTGACAACACTAGAGTCGAGAAGACACAGGCTGGCAAAGGTGCACTGCAGCTATATTCACAAAAGCCAAGACATGGAAGCAACCAAAATGTCCATCAACAGATGAATGCACAAAGAAGAAGTGGTCCCTGTACATAATGGAATATTAGCCATGGAAAACAATGAAACACTGCTCTTTGCAGTACCATAGATGATCTTAGAGATAATCACAGAACATGAGGTAAGTCGGAAAGGAAAAGACAAATATGATATCACTTCTAGGTGTTATCTAACAACTGAAACAAATGAACTTCTTTCCACAGAGAAGGACACTCATAGACATAGAAAACAAACTACGGTTATCTAAAATGAAAGGAGGGAGCAATGGACAAATTAAGATTACGGTTGCCATATGTATACCAATACATATTAAATACATATATCAAAAAGGCTGATCATATACCAAGGGAGGTCTACTGATCACTCAGTATTAATTTACACGGGAAGGGGATCTGTACATGAATATATGTAATGTACAGATGAACCAGATTTTGTACACTTAGAACAAATAATATTCTAATCATTACCCTGATTAAAAATATTAAATTATAACAATGAAGAAGATGTACTCAGACCTGAACTTATGGGGATTTTTCCTGGCACATTCCATTCTAATTTACAACCTAGGAACATGACTTCCAGGAAAGCTGTGCTGCCCTAGTAACCAGATTTGGGAATGGAGAAACGCTGCCGCCTTATGGCCGTTTCCCCCAACAGCAGCTTTCAAGCCAGTGCTAATGGTCCCTAAATATTGACAACTATTGCAAGCCTGTAAGTGAGACATGCCCTCAAACAAAATCCTGGGGTCGAAAAATGACCAAAAAATTCAGAGCAGGGCAAGGTTTCAAAAAGACAATTCAAGAGGTATATTTTACACGCACTATTTTTTTTCTTTCTAAAAACAAAAGAAAAAGGTGAGGAAAAATGCTCATCATCAGGAATTACTAACGACATGAAAATCCAATCTACAAAAATGTATCAGCTCACACCGGTCAGAATGACCGACAGCAAAAATTCTACAAACAATAAATGCTGAAGCGGCTGTGGAGAAATGCATACCCTCATCTCTAAGTGGGACTAAACTGGTAAGAGCCACTAATGAAAACAGAATGGAGGTGCCTTTAACAAGTACACATCGAGGTACCATAGGATTCAGCAGGTACACTCGTGGGCCTATGACCTAAGAAGGCAGAATTAGAAAGACACAGGCAGGCAAAATTGCACTGTAGCACTACTACAATAGCCAAGACAGGGAAGCTATCAAAAAGTCCTTCAAAAGATGAATGGAAAAGAAAAACTGGTACATGTACAGATGGAATATTAGCCAAGGAAAAAAAATGAAACAATGCCATTTGCAGCACCATAGGTGAGTCTAGTGGTAATCACAACTTGAAGTAAGTCAGAAAACGAAGGACACATATCCTATGATATCACTTAATGGTGTTACCTAAAAATTGATACCAATGAAGAGTTTTCAGAGATAGGAAATCAAAGATTCGATCAACAAACGTTTGGTTAACCCAATGGAAAGGTGTGAGGATTAGATAAATTAGGATATTGAGATAAACACAGATAGAGCAACATATGTGAAATATAGAAGCACCAAAGAGCTACGGAATACCAAGAGAAGACTACTCAACATTGTGTCGTAACCCACATGGGAAATGGATCCGAGGATGAATAGATATGTGTATATCTTGTACACCTAGAACAAACAAAACATTGTAATCAAATTTTCTGTGATAACAAATAAAAATTAAATTAAGAAAACCAACAAGAAATAATGAGACATAAACTTATGGGGGGTTTTCCTGGAATAATCCATTCTAATTTACAAGTTAAAAAGTTACACACAGGAAGGCTCTCTTGCCCTTGTAACCAGATTTGGGAATGGAGAAATGCCGCAGCCATGTGTCCGTATCCTGCAAAAGCAGCTTTAAACACAGTGCTAAGGGTCACTTAATATTCACAAGAATTGCAGCTCTGTAAATGACACCTGCTCTCAAAACAAATCCTGGGTTCGAATATCAATGAAAAAATTCAAAAGAGGGCAACCTATCAGGAGGACAATTTCAAGAGTATATTTTACTTTTTTTTCTTTCTTTCTTCTTTTTATTGTTTAACAAAATAAGGAAAAAGCTCAATATCAGGAATTAATAAAGACATGCATATCCAATCTATAAAAACGTTTACCTGACAACTGTCAGAATGATCTTCAACAAAAAACTCTAAACAATAAATTCTCAACGGGTTTTAGAGAACTGTGTACCCTGTAGCTGCTGGTGAGGGGTACACTGGTAATAGCCAGTAGTTAGAACTGAATGAACGTGCGTTTCAAGGTAAAAATTGAGCTAACATATGATATGATAGGCCCGCTGCTGAGCCTATCACATGAGAAGACCAGAATCCAAAAGACACAGGCTAGCCATCCTACACTGCAGTCATATTTACCACAGCCAAGACTTGGAAGCAACCAAAATATCCATCAACAGATGAATGCACCAATAAGAACTGGTCCATGTACACAATGGAATATTAGCCCTGGAAAAGCATGAAACAGTGCTGTTTGCACCACGATGGAAGGACTTACATATAATCACACAACCTGACATAAGAAAAACCGAAAGAAAAATATCTGATGATATCACTTATAGGTGTTACCTAAAAAAATGATACCTGTGAACTTATTTCCAAGAAAATCCCACTTATGGATTAAGAAATCAAAATTATGTTTAAGCAAATAGAAAGGTGTGAAGAATGGATAAATTAGGATATGGGGGTTACAGATCTCTACTAATACATATGATATAAATAATTTCCAAAGACCTATGGAATAACAAGGGAGGTCCAATCAACACTCTGTAAAAACGTCCATGGAAAGGATCCAAAGATGAATAGATAGATACATACATATAATGAACCAGATTCTGTACACCCAGAACATACACAACATTTTAATCAAATTTGCTCTGATAAAAAATAAAAATTAAATTTCAATAACAAAGAAGAAATAAGGAGATATAAGCTGTTGGAGGTTTGCCTTGGTACATTCCACTCTAATTTACAGCCTGCTAACACGATTTCCAGGAAGGCTCTGTTGCCCAGGTACCCTGAGTTGTAAATGTAGAAAATTTTCTGCCTTGTGGCCGTTTCCCTCAAGAGCAGCTTTTAACCACAGTTAATGGTCACTTAATACTCATAAGGACTCAGGGCTGTAAAGGACACCTGCTCTCAAAAAAATGTTCTGAGGTAAGATATGGCCAAAAAACCTCAAAAGATAGCAAAGTTTTCAAGAAGATTGTATGAGATGTAAGTTTTACACACTTTTTTTTTAAAAAGGAAAATGGCTAAAAAGTCAACATCAGGAATTATTAGAGTCATGCCAATCTAATCTATGAAATGGTTTGAACACACACCAGTTGAATGACCATCAGCAAAAAGTCTACAAACAACAAGTGCTGAAGATGTTTTAGAGAACTGTGTACCCTCTAGCTGCTGGTAAGATGTAAAGTGGTAAGAGCCAATAATGAGAGCAGAAAGGAACTGCGTTTCAAAGTAAAAACTGATGTACCATTCAATCCAGCAGGCCCGCCACTTGGCCTTTCACCTTAGAAGACCAGAGTCGAGAAGACAGAGGCTGGCAAAAGTGCACTGCAGCTATATTCACAAAAGCCAAGACATGGAAGCACCCGAAATGTCCATCAACAGATGAATGGACAAAGAAAAAGTGGCCCATGTACACAATGGAATATTAGCCATGGAAAACAATGAAAGACTGCTCTTTGCAGCACCATAGATTATCCTAGAGATAATCACAGAACATGAGATAACTCGGAAAGCAAAAGTCAAATATGATATCACTTCTAGGTGTTATCTAACAACTGATACAAATGAACTTATTTCTACAGAGAAACACACTCACAGACTTAGAAAACAACTATGGTTATCTAAAAGGAGAGGTGGGAGCAATGGACAAATTAAGATTAGGGTTGCCATAAGTATACAATACATATTAAATAAATACATATATCAAAAAGACCAATCATATACCAAGGGAGGGCTACTGAACTCTCTGTATTAATTTACATGAGAGGAGGGACTGTACATGAATAGTTATATATAATGTAGAAATGAAGCAGATTGTGTACACTTAGAACAAATAATATTCTAATCATTACCCTGATTAGAAAAAATAAATTAAAACAACGAACAAGAAGTACTGAGAAATATTGGGTTTTTTCCGGGCTCATTCCATTCTAATATACAACCTAGAAACACGACTTCCAGGAAAGGTCTGCTGCCCCAGTAACCAGATTTGGGAAATGAGAATCACTGCCACCTTTTGGCCATTTCCCACAACAGCAGTTTTAACACAGTGCTAATGGTCACTTAATATTAACAATATTTGCAGGCCTGTGTATGAGACCTGCCCTTAAAAAAAAAATCCTTGGATCAGAAATCGACCAAAAAATTCAAATGAGGGAATCCTTTCAGAATTCAGAACAATGATAGTGACAATGATCCAGGGTCTTAAAAAAAAATGAGGGCAAAGATTGAGAAGATGCAAGAAATGTTTAACAAACACCTAGAAGAACTAAAGAACAAACAGAGATGAACAATACAATAACTGAAATGAAAAATACACTAGACAGAATCAATAGCAGAATAACTGAGGCAGAAGAACAGATAAAAGTGACCTGGAGGCAGAATGGTGGAATTCACTCCCCTGGAACAGAAAAAAGAAAATGGAATGAAAAGAAATGAAGACAGCCTAAAAGACCTCTGGGACTACATTAAACACAAAAACATTTGCATTAAAGGGGTCCCAGAAAGAGAAGAGAGAAAGAAAGGACCTGAGAAAATATTTGAAGAGATCATTTTTGAAAACTTCCCTAACATGGGAAAGGAAATAGCCACCGAAGTCCTGGAAGTGCAGAGAGTCCCAGGCAGGCTAAGCCCAAGGGGAAACATGCCGAGACACATAATAATCAAACTGACAAAAATTAAAAACAACAAAATATTATTGACAGCAGCAAGGGGAAAATGACAAATAAAAGACAAGGGAACAGCTGATTTCTCAGCAGAAACTCTACAAGCCAGAGGGGAGTGGCTCAATATATTTAAAGTGATGAAAGGGAAGAACCTACACCAAGAGAACTCTACCTGGCAAGGATCTCATTCAGATTCTATGGAGAAATGAAAAGCTTTACAGACAAGCAAAAGCTAAGAGAGTTCAGCACCACCAAACCAGCTCTACAACAAATGCGAAAAGAACTTCTCTAAGTGGGAAACACAATAGAGGGAAAGGACCTAGAAAAACAAACCCATAACAATTAAGAAAATGGTAATAGGAACATACATATCAATATTACCTTAAACACGAATGGATTACATGCTCCAAACAAAAGACACAGGCTTGCTGAATGGATACACAAACAAGACCCATATATATGCTTCTACAAGAGATCCACTTCAGACATAGGGACACATACAGACTGAAAGTGAGGGGATGGAAAAAGATAGTCCATGCAAATGGAAACCAAAAGAAAGCTGGTGTGGCAATACTCTTATCAGATAAAATAGACTTTAAAATAAAGAATGTTACAAGAGACAAGGGAGGACACTTCATAATGGTCAAGGGATCAATCCAAGAAGATATAACAATTATAAATATATATGCACCCAACATAGGAGCACCTCAATACACAAGGCAACCTCTAACAGCTATAAAAGAAGAAATCGACAGTAACACAATAATAGAGAGGGAATTTAACACCTCACTTACACCAATGGATCATCCAAAATGAAAATAAGGAAACAGATGCTTTAAAAGACACAACAGGGGGCTTCCCTGGTGGCGCAGTGCTTGAGAATCCTCCTGCCGATGCAGGGGACATGGGTTCGTGCCCCAGTCTGGGAAGATCCCACATGCCATGGAGCGGCTGGGCCTATGAGCCATGGCTACTGAGCCTGTGTGTCTGGAGTCTGTGCTCTGCAACGGGAGAGGCCACAACAGTGAGAGGTCCATGTACCACACACACACACACAAAAAGACACAACAGACCAGATACAGTTAATTGATATTTATAGAACATTCCATCCAAAAACAGCAGATTACATTTCTTCTCAAGTGTGCACTGAACATTCTCCAGTATACATCACATCTTGGTTCACAAATCAAGCCTCAGTAAATTTAAGAAAATTGAAATCATATCAAGCATCTTTTCTGACCACAACGCTATGAGATCAGAAATCTGGGGATTTCTGATATTAATACTTAATACTTAATATTAATACTTATTAATACTTAATACTACTTAATAACGAAGTGATCACTGAAGAAATCAAAGAGGAAATCAAAAAATACTTAGAAACAAATGACAATGGAGACACGACGACCCAAAACCTATGGGATACAGCAAAAGCAGTTCTAAGAGGCAAGTTTATAGCAATACAATCATACCTTAAGAAACAGGAAACATCTCGAATAAACAACCTAACTTTGCACGTAAAGCAATTAGAGAAGGAAGGGGAAAAAAAACCCAAACTTAGCAGAAGGAAAGAAATCATAAAGATCAGATCAGAAATAAATGAAAAAGAAATGAAGGAAACAATAGCAAAGATCAATAAAAGTAAAAGCTGGTTCTTTGAGAAGATAAATAAAATTGATAAACCATTAGCCAGGCTCATCAAGAAAAAAAAGGAGAAGGCTCACATCAATAGAATTAGAAATGAAAAAGGAGATGTAACAACGGACGCTGCAGAAATACAAAATGTTATTAGAGATTACTACAAGCAACTCTATGCCAATAAAATAGACAACCTGGAAGAAATGGACAAATTCTTAGAAATGCACAACCTGCCGAGACTGAACCAGGAAAAAATAGAAAATATGAAAAGACCAATAACAAGCACTGAAATTGAAATTGTGATTAAAATTTTTCCAATAAACAAAAACTCAGGACCAGATGGCTTCACAGGCGAATTCTATCAAACATTTAGAGAAGAGTTAACATCTATCCTTCTCAAACTCTTCCAAAAGATAGCAGAGGGAAGAACACTCTCAAACTCATTCTATGAGGCCACCATCACCCTGATACCAAAATCAGACAAAGACGTCACAAAGAAAGAAAACTACAGGCCAATATCACCGATGAACATAGATGCAAAAATCCTCAACAAAATACTAGCAAACAGAATCCAGCAGCACATTAAAAGGATCATACACCATGATCAAGTGGGGTTTATTCCAGGAATGCAAGGATTCTTCAATATACGCAAATCAATCAACGTGATACACCATATCAACAAACTGAAGGAGAAAAACCATATGATCATCTCAATAGATGCAGAGAAAGCTTTTGACAAAACTCAACACCCATTTATGATAATAACCCTGCAGAAAGTAGGCATAGAGGGAACTTTCCTCAACATAATAAAGGCCATATATGACAAACCCACAGCCAGCATCGTTCTCAATGGTGAAAAACTGAAACCATTTCCACTAAGATCAGGAACAAGACAAGGTTGCCCACTCTCACCACTCTTATTCAACCTAGTTTTGGAAGTTCTAGCCACAGCAATCAGAGAAAAAAAAGAAATAAAAGGAATCCAAATCGGAAAAGAAGAAGTAAATCTGTCACTATTTGCAGATGACATGATACTATACATAGAGAATACTAAGGATGCTACCAGAAAACTACTATAACTAATCAATGAATTTGGCAAAGTAGCAGGATACAAAATTAATGCAGAAAAATCTCTTGCATTCTTATACACTAATGATGAAAAATCTGAGAGGGAAATTAAGAAAACACTCCCATTTACCACTGCAACAAAAAGAATAAAATATCTAGGAATAAACCTACCTAAGGAGACAAAAGACTTGTATGCAGAAAAATATAAGACACTGATGAAAGAAATTAAAGATGATATAAATAGGTGGAGAAATATACCATGTTTTTGGATTGGAAGAATCAACATTGTGAAAATGGCTCTATTACCCAAAGCAATCTACAGATTCAATGCAATCCCTATCAAATTACCACTGGCATTTTTTACAGAACTAGAACAAAAAATTTCACAATTTGTATGGAAACACAAAAGACCCAGAATAACCAAAGCAATCTTGAGAACAAAAAATGGAGCTGGTGGAATCAGGCTCCCTGACTTCAGACTATACTACAAGGCCACAGTAATCAGGACAGTATGGTACTGGCACAAAAATAGAAATATAGATCAATGGAACAGGATAGAAAGCCCAGAGATAAACCCACACACATATGGTCACCTTATCTTTGATAAAGGAGGGAAGGATATACAGTGGAGAAAAGACAGCCTCTTCAATAAGTGGTGCTGGGAAAACTGGACAGCTACCTGTAAAAGTATGAAATGAGAACACTCCCTAACACCACACACAAAAATAAACTCAAAATGGGTTAAAGACCTAAATGTAAGGCCAGACACTATCAAACTCTTAGAGGAAAACATAGGCAGAACACTCTATGATATAAATCACAGCAAGATCCTTTTTGACCCATCTCCTAGAGAAATGGAAATAAAAGCAAAAATAAACAAATGGAATCTAATGAAACTTAAAAGCTTTTGCACAGCAAAGGATACCATAAACAAGACCAAAAGACAACCCTCAGAATGGGAGAAAATATTTGCAAATGAAGCAACTGACAAAGGATTAATCTCCAAAATTTTTAAGCAACTCAGGCAGCTCAATAACAAAAAAACAAACAACCCAATCCAAAAATGGGCAGAAGAACTAAATAGACATTTCTCCAAAGAAGATATACAGATTGCTAACAAACACATGAAAGAATGCTCAACCTCATTAATCATTAGAGAAATGCAAATCAAAACTACAATGAGATATCATCTCACACCAGTCAGATTGGCCATCATCAAAAACTCTAGAAACAATAAATGCTGGAGAGGGTGTGGAGAAAAGGGAACCCTCTTGCACTGCTGGTGGGAATGTAAATTGATACAGCCGCTATGGAGAACAGTATGGAGGTTCCTTAAAAAACTACAAATAGACCTACCATACGACCCAGCAATCCCAGTACTGGGCATATACCCTGAGAAAACCATAATTCAGAAAGACTCATGTACCAAAATGTTCATTGCAGCTCTATTTACAATAGCCAGGACATGGAAGCAACCTAAGTGTCCATCAACAGATGAATGGATAAAGAAGATGTGGCACATATATACAATGGAATATTACTCAGCCATAAAAAGAAATGAAACTGAGTTATTTATAATGAGGTGGATGGACTTGGAGTCTGTCATACAGAGTGAAGTAAGTCAGAAGGAGAAAAACAAATACTGTATGCTAACACATATACATGGACTCTAACGGAAAAAAATGTCATGAAGAGATTAGTGGTAGGACGGGAATAAAACACAGACTTACTCGAGCATGGACTTGAGGATATGGGGAGGGGGAAGGGTGGGCTGTGACGAAGTGAGAGAGTGGCAGGGACATATATACACTATCAAATGTAAATTAGATAGCTAGTGGGAAGCTGCTGCATAGCACAGGGAGATCACCTCTGTGCTTTGTGACCACCTAGAGGGGTGGGATAGGGAGGGTGGGAGAGAGGGTGATGCAAGAGGGAAGAGATATGGGAACATATGTATATGTATAACTGATTCAGTTTGTTGTAAAGGAAAAACTAACACACTATTGTAAAACAATTATACTCCAATAAAGATGTTAAAAAAAAAAAAAACTACAATGAGATATCATCTCACACCGGTCAGATTGGCCATCATCAAAAACTCTAGAAACAATAAATGCTGGAGAGGGTGTGGAGAAAAGGGAACACTCTTGCACTGCTGGTGAGAATGTAAATTGATACAGCCACTATGGAGAACAGTATGGAGGTTCCTTAAAAAACTACAAATAGAACTACCATATGACCCCACAACCCCACTACTAGGCATATACCCTGAGAAAACCATAATTCAAAAAGAGTCATGTACCAAAATGTTTATTGCAGCTCTATTTATGATAGCCAGGACATGGAAGTAACCTAAGTGTCCATCAGCAGATGAATGGATAAAGAAGATGTGGCACATATATACAATGGAATATTACTCAGCCATAAAAAGAAATGAAACTGAGTTATTTGTAATGTGGTGGATAGACCTGGAGTCTGTCATACAGAGTGAAGTAAGTCAGAAGGAGAACAACAAATACTGTATGCTAACACATATATATGGAATCTAAGAAAAAAAAAATGTCATGAAGAGATTAGTGGTAGGACGGGAATAAAACACAGACCTACTAGAGCATGGACTTGAGGATATGGGGAGGGGGAAGGGTAAGCGGTGACAATGTGAGAGAGTGGCAGGGACATATACACACTACCAAATGTTAATTAGCTAGTGGGAAGCTGCCGCATAGCACAGGGAGTTCACCTCTGTGCTTTGTGACCACCTAGTGGGTGAGATAGGGAGGGTGGGACGGAGGGTGACGCAAGAGGGAAGAGTTATGGGAACATATGTATATGTATAACTGATTCACTTTGTTGTAAAGGAGAAACTAACACACTATTGTAAAACAGTTATACTCAAATAAAGATGTTAAAAAAAAAGGAAAAAAAATCAACAAAAACAGAATTTTGTGTTCTCTTTCATTTATTCTGGTTCTCAGTGGTCATTTCTAAAGGAAAGTATTTAAGTATGTTAATGTCACCTTATAACATCATATTTCAAATGACTACCGTCTCTCCAAAGATGAAATATGAGGAACTCATAATTAGGCTCTCCAAAGTTTTACTCTCTGAATCTCTATTACCCTTCTGCTGAACTCCACACTGTTCATTATTCTCTGAGAATATTCTTTTTCTTGTATGGCTCACATGCTCTTTCATTTCATGAAGTTTTTTCCTACAATTTTATGCCTAGTTTATTTCTGAGAAAATTCATTTTTTCAGATTGATATTTATAGACACAAAGATTCTCTATAATTCCCTGAGAGTTTCAAGAACTCCTTCTTCTTTTTTTTTTTAATGCCAAATTCTGAAGCTCTCCACAAAGCATTACTAAAATTGCCTTTACATAAGTATCTACATATTAATCACACATTAATGCATTTACAATTGTATTATGATTTATTGCTAATTTTGGAGCATAAACGTAGCTGTCTTATTTACCACCCTCTTTGAAATCATTTTAATGTTTGCACTTAGGACTTGGAAGAGAATGGATAGATAAAAACCTGAAGAATATGCAAATACAATTTATATATTTCTCATAAAATTAGGTGATTATCTAACCTTTATCCAGAAAAAAGAAGAGCCCAGATACTCTGCAGGCATGATACTCAAGAATGTGTGGTCTTCCAGCTGGAAAACATGCAATAATCCATGTGGCAGAGTTTACCTGTGACCAGCTGGGGTTAGTGACCTATGCATTCCTTACATGCAACATATCACGAGTGGAAAAAGGGAATTGTTCAGTTGTGGCAATAAGTATAACGAAGTTTTGTAGCAGGTCATGCTCATATATTCAACGCAAGTACAATAAAAATTTTGCTCAATTCTGGCAAATCTAAGTCTGTATCTGTTACCTTGTCTTTAAGGAGGAAATGTCAGAACTGACTTACCAAAAAAAAGTGTTCTGTTTGTTTTTTTAAATTACAGTCACGGTGAGTAAGACATAGCTCAGAACAGCTAATGTGACTTACTGATTCTCTCATCAGGAAATACAGTTTCTACTTCCTTGTTTATTCTCCACATCCTGTAGTAAGTGAAGTTTCAAGGAAAGATAAATCTACAGGGCGAAAAGAAAAGAAAACTTACATGTGTTGAAAAGATCATTCTGACAGGTTTTACCACGTATGTCAGTGTTTCTGGCGATGGACACAAGCCAGAGCTCCCTACTCTGACATTTTCACTGATGTCACTCCCCTTGATCCTCAATTTGAAAGTGAATAAAAATGTTTTCTATGTTTTCTTCTTAAATGAAATAAAGAATGCTTTCTAGACATGCTCCTCTAATGATTTTCAGTCAATGGTCATCAAGAGAAGAAAAGCACAGAATCTCATCCCCACAGAGGGATGACATTCAGTCAGGTAAGAAAATTCTCCCTGAAATCAGAGCTTCATCTTTAACATGCAATCAAAGGCTTTCACAGGTTCTTCATCACTCTGCACTCAGCCCTACCATATGAGATTGGCTCTGAGAATCTCACATCAGATGATTGACAAACACATCATAGTACACTGATCTGGTACCAGATCCTGTCTCTCTTAATGATCTCCTGAAGGGACATTAGAATAGTCTAGGATATTTCCTGGAGCCCTCTACTCTATACAGGTGCACTTCCAAGTGGAAAAAGAAGCTTTGATTCTCACTGGGACCCCTGCTCTGTCCAACCAACCTCTCTAGAAATATGATGTTCTAATCTCTCCTGATTACATTTCAAGGTCTCTCCCTCTGCTAATTTGTAAAGGTAAAAGAGAAACAAGAAAGAGCAAACTATGCATGGAGCAATATATAAGATTCCTTTACTTAATGTATTTATCTGATATACCCAAATATTGAGAAATATGGATTGTTTCATAATGGTCAAGAAGAGAGAAGGAGGGACCTCCATTCCAACAGTATTTTTTTTTTTTTTTTCGGTATGCGGGCCTCTCACTGTTGTGGCCTCTCCCGTTGCGGAGCACAGGCTCCGGACACACAGGCTCAGCGGCCATGGCTCACGGGCTTAGTTGCTCCGCGGCATGTGGGATCTTCCCGGACCAGGGCACGAACCCGTGTCTCCTGCATCGGCAGGCGGATTCTCAACCACTGCGCCACCAGGGAAGCCCCAACAGTATGTATTAAATGAAATCAATATTGCATAAGCTCCAGCTTAAGCTTAGCTATGAGGTATTAACTCATCTCCTAGAGAAGCAATAGTTCTCCATCATTTGAAGCACACTGAGGACTCAGACAGCTAGACACTGAGGGTGTAGTCCCCTCACTCGAATTCTGTACCTGCATCACAGAGCAATGAAATATTCCCAAAGAATTATTAAGGATGAGGTGGGAAACCGAAATAAGAAAGATGAATCCATAGTCTGCCTTACCATATGTTCTGCTGGATATTACCACCATCTTAGCCCAATATAACCTTCCCACTTTTCTCTGGGCCTCCCTACTTTCCACCTCCATCCTCTCATTATATCTTACCAACACTTGGAAACGACTCTAGTTTTTCCACTGATCTTTATCAACAAGTAATCCAAATAGCAACTGTGTATATAACTCCTTAGAAACCTCAGGTCTGACTCAGTAATACATGACCTTCGAAGTCCAAAGTTTTCTTAATTCCCTTTATTTTTTTTCTAATTTTCATGTACTTACACTCTCAGGACCTCCACTGTTCTCAAGTTCATCTTCCCTGCAAAATCTGTCAACCTAGACATAGACTTAAGTACCACCCTCTAATTATCTCCTAGGGAATCCAGTTTTTAAAAAATCCTCAGCAAGTCTTATGGACTTTATTAAGGATTCCTTAAGATAACCCATGGGAGATAGCAGTACACCCATAGATATCTATTTAATACACCCTCAGAGTAATTTTTTTAAAGGGTCTTCTGGCCAATGAAGACTCTCAGCTTTTCTTCTTCAACTTATGCAGTGTCTCACCCTTCTGATTACTCTGCTCTATCCCAGGTCCAATCCCTTTCGTCATATTACATTCTATCCCAATTTTGTATGTTGTTAAAATCAAATAACATAAAATATAACATGTTAATTATTATAAAGTGCACCATTCAGTAACATTAAATACATTCATATTATTGGCCAATCAATATCACCATTTATCTTTCTAATTATATTCTACATTTAAAAACTGTAACTCTATATCTTTTAAACATAACTTTCCTTTTTGTTCCATAAACACCTGAAAAGCATCATTACCCTCCCAATTTCTATGGTTTTGACTACACTACGTCCCCCATGTAATTGAAATAAGTACTTGTATTGGTATTACTCACTAAAAGTCACAAAAATGGCATTTTTGGCAGCTAAATTAACTCAAGATTCATCCATGTTGTAGCATATTCCTAGATCTTTTCCTTCTTAACACTGAATAATATTGTATTATGTGGGTACACCACACTTTCCTTATCCAGGAACTAGTGGATGAACACTTAGGTTGCTTTCATATTTTAGCTACTGTGATTATTACTGCTTTAAAAACTGGAGTACAAATATTTCTTTAAGACCCTGATTTCAATTCCTTTGGGTATACCTCAGAGAAAAATTCCTGGATCATGCAGCAATTCTATTTTTCAATATCTGAAAACTGCCATACTCTTTTGCAAAGCAGCTGTATCATTCTACATTCCCACTGACATATCACAATGCTTCCAACTCCCTCACATCCTCACCAATACTTGTTTTCTGCTTGTGTATGTATGCATGCACACAAATATATAAACATGCTTTAGTGATATGGAGCATCAATTCAAGTGCTTAGTCATTTTACATCTTTTTGAAGAACCATCTATTCAAGACTTTCATCCATTTTTGAATCAGTGTGTTTGCTTTTTGTTGAGTTGTAGGAGTTCTCAGTATATTCTGAATAGAAATCTTTTGTCAGATAGATGGCTTTCAAATATTTTCTCTCATCTTGTGGGTTGCCATTTTATTCTGTTTACATTTCTTTGATACACATTTGTTTTTTAATTATGTACTTCAAATTGTTTATTTTTTTGTTAGCTGTACCTTTGTTTTGTTCCTTCGTTTCATACTGAGGAAAACACTGCCAAATCCAATGTCATGAAGCTCTTCTCTTGTGTCTTCTTCTAAGACTTTTTATTTTATTAAGCCATATATTTAGTTTCTTGATACGTTTTCATTAATTTTTGCATATGATGTTAGGTAAGGGTACATCTTCCTTCTTTTGCACGTTGACAACAAGACTTCTCAACACCATTTGTTGAAAATACTATCCTTTCTACTTGGAAAAGTCTTGGCAACTTGTAAAAATTCATTTGGCCATATATCAGGGTTTATTTCTAGGTGTTCTATTGTATTCTATTGGCCTTGAATAAGGGAGAAAATAGTATAATCTATCTAAGTTGATGAAGAACATAAAGAAAGACCAGGACTGAGAATTAGGAGGGCAATGTAAAACAGCAGAGAGTAAAAGACAGTGTGAGAGAAGATCTTGTATTTGTGAGATCATGGAAATATGATCATGTTAAAACCACTAAACACCTGACTATGAACAATTCGGTAAAAATTCTAGCAAGAAACATAACACTTGCCCATCTCTGTGAAATATAGTATGGACATAAAGATAAACTACACACAAATATATTAAAAAGGGAAGGGTTTTCATGGTGTGAGAATATTGTGGGATTTGAAATACAATTTACTTCTGTTCTAATATTGTCTCTAAAATTTATCAGAGTGTATATATAAGCAATTCCAATGCTGGTAATGTGCTTGACAGGTTTATATATGAACTTCAGCAGACCAGTAAATGTACATTCATAGTAGGACTGTTCCCTAAACCAAAACACAAAAACTGAAAAGACTAGAGTTCACTTTGTCAACACACATACAGATGCAGTGATGGTTTACGGTCCAAAAACAGAAGGTGAGCATGGGTGCAAGAGTTTAATCCCCAGGCTGGGGTGGGGTACAGAGTTTGAGGGTAACAGAGGTAGAAAACGCTTTTATCCTACCCTTGATTTTTGAGGTATGGAAATTCACAGGTCACTACCTTCATTTCAAAATGAATGAATGCACTATTCAATTTTATAAAACAGGCGAAGTAAACATGAGTGATAATAAATTTCAAACTGTCGCTAATCAAATAAGATACTAAGAAAAATTAATATGATTTAAGAATGAAGTGGAGAGATGGTCCAAGATGGTAACATTAAAAGACCCAGAGCTTGATGCATCTCATGGGCACACCAAAGTCACAACTGTTTACAGAACAGTAATTGATGAAAAAGGCCAAGACCTACCATAAAATACCTTTTACAGCTAAAGACATAAGGAAGGCACCACGACAAGACAGGCAGGAAGAGTAAAATCTCAATAGTGTCAAGACCCATACCACCAGGAGGGGGGCCCACAAATGGGAGAAAAATTACAATTTCAGAGGTGCTCCCAGGTAGAAAGGGGTATGAAGCCAACATCAGGCTCCCAAGACCAGGGATCCTGTGCTGGAAAGAAGAGTTCCTAGAAAGTTGGGCTTTGAAGACCAGTAAAGCTTAATTTCCAGAGAGCCAGAGGATTGTGGGAAATAGAGATTCCACTCCTAAAAGATGCTCACAAAATCTCACATGATCCAAGAATTAGAACAGAAGCAGTCATTTGAAAGGATCCTGGGTCACACCTACCTCCTGATCTTGGAGAGTCTCCCAGAGAGGCAAGAGACAACTACAGCACACCCTCAGGGACATAGACACTGGCAGCAGCCATTTGTGGGGGCTCCTTCTACCCCGTGGCCACTGTTAACAGCAAGCATAATTTCAGAATCCTCCCTCTATCTTTTTAGCCTCAGGATCTAACCCTACCCATTTCCACCAGACTATAGACACAAGTACTAGGATGCTGCAGCTCCAGCTACTAACTGAGCAGGGGCATAGCCCCATCCACCAGCAAAAAGGCTGCCTTCAGACCCTCTCAATTCCCAGCTGTCCCTGGACATGGGCCCAGCCACCAAAAGCCCCAGGACCAGCCTCCACACCTCAGTGGACAGGCACCAGTCCCAGAGTCCCTGGCCCCTCTGACAAGTGAGCCTGCTCTGGCCTTGGAGTCAGCCTCACCATCGGCAGCTGATTATTGCACAGGGACTGAATGGACCTTGGATCTACCCAATAGCAAACCTGCTCTAGCAGTGGGATCAGTCTCATACACCAACAGGCACACACCAGCTCCAGGAATACCAGAGCCCAGCAGCCTGGGTGACAAGAACACTCCCTTGCAGGCCAGAAGCAGCCATGGACTCACCTGGGTCCTGACCCTGCCCATCAGAATGCCAACACAAGATTAGGGATACCCCAGACCCTGCAGAGAGCTGTGTCAGGAACAGTGATCCAGCACCAACTCTACGACTCCTGGGCCCTGAAGCCAGAACTCAGGACCTGTGTCTTCCTCCCAGTAGCCAGCATATTCCCAGGACCAGTGACTGGGCACTAGCCCTGGTATCACCTGGACTGCAATTCTACCCATAAGTGGACCAGCACTAGATTTGGTGTCCCCCAGAGTTGTGCAGCCAGATGTCTTATGATATAGTCTCACCAAGCAGCACAGACAGCCTCCATCCAAGGAAGAGCCTGGGAAACAAGCAGTCTGGGGGCAGCCAAGCTTACCAGCCCACCCACAGTAGTCAGCCCACCACAACAGAAGAGCCCAAGCAGCCCACATAGGGGGTACACCTAGAATATATAGTTCTAGTGACCAGGGGAGAATGGGCTGCTGGGACACATAGGACGTCTCCTAGAAAAGGCCACTTCTCCAAGGTCAGGAAATATAACTAGCTTACTACATACACAGCAATAAAAACAGCAAGTTAAGAAAAATGAGGTGACACAGAAACATGACCCAAATGAAGGCATAAGATAAGAACTCAGAAGATCTAAGTGAAATGGAGACAGCCAATCTACTGAAGAAAGAGTTCAAGGTAATGACTGTAAAGATGATCAAAGAACTCAGGAGAAGAATGGATGACCAAAGCAAGAAGCTAGAATTTTTAAAAAAGAGTTAGACCATTAAAGAACAACAAAACAGAGACGAGGAATACAATAACTGAAATGAAAAAACACACCGAAAGGAAACTACTGTAGAGTAAATGATACAGAGGAATGAATCAGAAAACTGAAGGACAGAGTACTGGCAATCACTGAAGATGAACAGTAAAATAATAGAATAAAATGAAATGAAGAAATTTCAAAAGACATGTGAAACAACATCAAGTTTACTAATATTTGCATTATACTGGTCCCAGAAGCAAAAAGGAAAGAGAAAGCAGTGTAGAACATACCTGAAGTCATAAGAGCTGAAAACATCCCTAACATGGGAATGAAAACAGACATCCAAGTCCAGTAAACACAGTAAGGCCAAAACAGGATCAACCCAAAGAGGACCACACCAAAACTCATTATAATTAAAATGGCAAAAAAAATAAAGATAAAAAGACACTATTAAAAGGAGCAAAGGAAAAGCAACAAGTTACAAACATGGGAACTTGCATAAAGTTATCAGCTGACTTTTCAGCATAACCTCTGCACACCAGAAGGGAGTGGCATGGTATATTTAAAGTCATGAAAGGGAAAAGCCTATAACCAAAAATGCTCTACCCAACAAGGCTCTCCTTCAGCATTGATGGAGAGATCTAAAGTTTAACAGAGAAGCAAAACTAAAAGAGTTCAGCATCGCCTAACCAGCTTTATGAGAAATCTTAAAGGGGTTTTTCTAAGTGAAAAAGAAAAGGCCATGACTGAAACATAAAAAATTATGAAAGGAATCTTACTAAAGGAAAAACCTCATTGGTTAAGGAAATATTCAACAAAGGTAGTAAATCAACCATGTATACAGCTAGTAGGAAGGATGAAAGAAAACAGTAATAAAATCATCAATATTCACAATAAGAAATTAAGGGACACACAAAAACAAGTAGATGTAAAATATAATGTCAAATTCAGTAATTGTGAGGGAGGAGAGTAAAAATGCAGGGTTGTTAATGTCCATTTGAAATGACGAGATCAGCAACTTAAAATAATCACACACACACACAAAACTGAAAGAAATCCAAACATAATATTAAAGATAATCCTCACGTCACAGATGAAGGGAATAAAAGGGGAAGAAAGGAACACTGAAGAAATTAAAGAGGGATTCTAAAAATACCCAGACACAAATGAAAAAGAACACACAATGATGCAAAATCTAAGGAACACAGCCAACGCAGTTCACACAGGGAAGTTATAGTGATACAAGCTTATTCTTAGGAAACAAGAAAGATATCAAATAAACAACCTAATATTACACCTGAAGAAATTAGAAAAAGAAGAAAAAACCAAACAAAAAGCTGTCAGAAAGAAAAATTAAGAAAACTATACCATATGCAATCACATCAAAAAGAATAGGGTACCTAGGAATAAACACACCTAAGCAAGTAAAAGACATGTGCTCAGAAATCTATCAGCCATTGGTGAAAGAAGTTGAAGGCAACACAAAAAGATGGAAAAATATAGCATGTGCAGACTGGAAGAATTAATACTGTGAAAACAACCATACTACCAAAGACAATCTACAGTTTAATGCAATCCCTATCAGAATACCAAAGCATTTTCACAGAACTTGAAAAAGTAATTTTAAAATTTGTATAGAAACACAAAGACCCCAAATAACCAAAACAATATTGAGAAAGAACAGAGCTGGAGGCATCATGCACCTTGACTTCAGACTATACTTCAAAGTGACAGTAATCAAAGAGAATCATACCAGAGCAAAAACAGACACAAAGATCACTGGAATAGAAATAAACCCACACACTTATATTTAATTGATTTATGACAAAGCAGGAAATATGGAGAAAAAATTGTCTCTTCAATAGGTGGTACTGGGAAAACTGGTCAGCTACATGGAAAAGAAGAAAATTACAGTATTTTAGCACACCATATATAAAATAAACTCAAAACTAAATAAAGGACATGGAAGCAACCTAAATGTCCATCAACAGATGAATGGATAAAGAAGATGTGGCACATATATACAATGGAATATTACTCAGCCATAAAAAGAAATGAAACTGAGTTATTTGTAATGAGGTGGATAGACCTGGAGTCTGTCATACAGAGTGAAGTAAGTCAGAAGGAGAAAAACAAATACCGTATGCTAACACACATATATGGACTCTAAGAAAAAAAAATGTCATGAAGAGATTAGTGGTAGGACGGGAATAAAACACAGACCTACTAGAGCATGGACTTGAGGATATGGGGAGGGGGAAGGGTAAGCTGTGACGATGTGAGAGAGTGGCAGGGACATATACACACTACCAAATGTAAATTAGATAGCTAGTGGGAAGCTGCCGCATAGCACAGGGAGTTCACCTCTGTGCTTTGTGACCACCTAGAGGGGTGGGATAGGGAGGATGGGAGGGAGGCTGATGCAAGAGGGAAGAGATATGGGAACATATGTATATGTATAACTGATTCACTTTGTTGTAAAGGAGAAACTAACACACTATTGTAAAACAGTTATACTCAAATAAAGATGTTTAAAAAATAAACATAAAAAAAAACTAAATAAAGATCTAAATGTAGGACCATAAACCATAAAACCTATAGAGGAAAATATAGAACATTCTTCAACATAAATGATAGCATCAGTTTTAGTTTCAGTCTACTAAGGCAAATGAAACAAAAGCAAAAATAAACAAATGGGACTTCACTAAACTTAAAAGATTCTGCACAGCAAAGGAAACCAAAGACAAAATGAAAAGACAACCTGCTAAAGGAGAGAAAATGTTTGCACATGATAATAGGTTAACACAAAAAAGATGACCAAGCAAGGGTTCATATCTAAAACACAGAAACAACACATACAACTCAATGTCAAAAAAACACACAAAATCTTTTTTTAAAAAATGAGAAGACCTAAATAGAAACTTTTCCAAGGAAAAAATACAGATAGACAGCCAGAATTCACAAAGATGCTAAACATAGCTAATTGGCAGTAAAATGCAAATCAAAACTATGAGATATATCACTTGAGTCTTGTCAGAATGGCTGTCATCAAAAAGATCACAAATAACAAATGTTAGTGAGGATGTGGAGAAAGGGAAACTCTTTTACACTCTTGATGCGAATGTGAATTAGTGCAGCTACTGTGGAAAGCAGAATGGAGGTTCCACAAAAAACTAAAAATAGAACTACCATAATATCCAACAATTTCACTCTTGAGTATATATCAGGAGAAAACAAAAACACTATTTCAAAAAAATTACTGCACCCCAATGTTCATAACAGTGTTATTTGCCATAGCCAAGATATTGAGTCAAACTAAGTGTTCATCAATAGGTTACTGGAGGGGCTTCCCTGGTGGCGCAGTGGTTGAGAATCCGCCTGCCGATGCAGGAGACACGGGTTCGTGCCCTGGTCCGGGAAGATCCCACATGCCGCGGAGCAACTAAGCCCGTGAGCCATGGCCGCTGGGCCTGCGCGTCGGGAGCCTGTGCTCCGCAACGGGAGAGGCCACAACAGTGAGAGGCCCGCATACAGCAAAAAAAAAAAAACAAAAAAAAAACAAATAGGTTACTGGATAAAAAAGAGTTTTTAGGATGACTTCAACAAAAACTGAATTTTGCCATTTGCAAGAACATGGATGGACTTGGAGGGTATTATGCTTAGTAAAATAAGCCACAGAGAAAACAAGCATGGTAGGTTATCACTTACATGTGGCATCTAAAATATTGAATACAACAACAACAAAAAAACAGACTCATAGATTAAAGAACAGACTAGTGGTTACCAGCAGGGAGAGATAGGGTGGAGGAGCAAAATAGTGGTAGGAGATTTTGAGGTATAATCCAGTATGTATAAAATCAATAATCTACAATGATGTACTGTATAGCATGGGGAATATAGGCACTCTTTTATTATAACTATAAATGGAGAAGTACTTAAACATTTATGAATCACTATGTTGTACCTCTGAAACTGATATAATAATGTAAATTAACTCTAGATCAATAAAATATAAAGTAAGAAACAATAAAGGGGAGACAGATTATTAGATAGAAATCGATTAAATCAACACAAGTTTTGGAAATCAAGGAATTAAAAAACAACATGTAAGACACAACATTGGCATTTAAAGTGTACAATCTATTCATTTAAAAGAAATCATTTAGGTGGTAAAAAATGGTACCCATTCTCACAATTTTGTATATCTAGGATAAATTATCTACAAAAAAAGTTACAAATATTCACTCAAAAAGAAAGAGAAAATTTGGATTAACCCATTTTAGTATACAAATTTAATATCAAAGTCTCCATGTAAAATTGATTTGAATAAGTTCTGTTAGTCACTTCTAGTTTCTTTGTGATGTAAAATCTTTCAAATCATAAAAATCAGCCTTTCTACCTTATTCCATTAGACATACATAGAAGTTAAAAGAAATGAGAAGACAGAAGATTCAACCGGTAAGGTGAATTTACTGAGAAACATTCTTTCTCCCTGCTCCTTTTCTTTTCCTCCTTTTCCAAGTCTCTTTCGGTTCCCATCAAGAGAAGTCTTGAGAGTTCTGAGAATATTTCTTTGAGGGCTTCAAATCACCACACCTACATCCTCTGCCACAACTACACACACAGGAACAAAAATAAACCTCTGCTATCTACTCATGTAGGAGGGATTCATGCAAAATAAACTTCTACATGCAGACCAACAGGTGAGTTTTCTGCCTGTTCTTTATAATGACCTTCCATTATAGTAAATCGCACACATTATGAGGTAGAAGGTGTTATGTGAGCTTTTCCTTGAAGTCAAAAAACTTGCATTCATTTCAAGTACCTGGTGATCATAGGGTACAACCAGGAAATGTGCCATGCGCCTGGCGGGGGGGAGCTGGCGGTAAATGGGCTCCCGCAACCATGCACCTCCTGATGTACACATTCTGGAGGAACAAAGGGCGGTCACACCGCAGTCAGCCTGTCAGGCTGTCGGGTCACTGGGCACCCCGCCCAGCCTGGAATTGCCCAATCAGTTGCTGAAAACAAAACTCTGTCCTCCCTGTGAAGCCAGGCAATTTGGGCCAGAGGGTCAGAGGAGACCGGTAATCAACTCCTCCGCTCCTCACCTCCTTGGGGTTACAGCAACCCCATCTCCAAACCCAAATCTGACCCTGGAGTGCCAAACTGGGAGTGGCAGGTAGGCTCTGCCGGTGCTTCAGCGCCCTCTGGACGTTGTCTGTTCTAATGGCAACGACCAGCCCTTCCTCCTCCTCCTTCCCTAGTCTTGGGAGCTGCCTTGGCCTCCTGCAGCTTCTGGCCTGATTTCTTTTTTCTTTTTTCTCCTATTACAATGAAGTGTCTTACAGAGGTTTGGAATCTCTTAAAGAAGGAGGATCTTTTAGTCAATACACCTTAACCGTGAGAAGTTGGTTTCAAGAATGAACCTGAAATACTGTATTTTTCTCCTGATGATTCCAAGGAGAGACAGCTCAAGTTTTCTAAATCATAAGAAAAACCAAGGTAAATATGATATTATGAGCCGGAGATGAAAAAGCAGTTTTTAGCACCCCCTCCTCATGTCATAAGACCGGGATTTAAATCAATCAGCTGCTTCCCTGTAACTCACGTGACTTAGCTTTGAATAGTAAGAAATGCAGAGGTATAAAAATGATGTTCTGAACACTAAATGGAAAAACAAAGTTTCAGAAAGTTTTTTTCTTTTAGAATGGACCATTCATTGCATACAGAATAAAGGATTCTCTTGGGGATTTCTTTAACTGTAAACACATACAATGTCTCCATTGGCTTGATTGACTGGATTTTGGTGGGTCTTTTTGTTGTTGTTAACATCTTTATTGGAGTATAACTGCTTTACCATACTGTGTTAGCTTCTGCTGTATAACAAAGTGAATCAGTTATTCGTATACATACATCCCCATATCCCCTCCCTCTTGCGTCTCCTTCCCACCCTCTCAATCCCACACCTGTAGGTGGTCACAAAGCACTGAGCGAATCTCCCTGTGCTATATGCAGCTGCTTCCCACTAGCTATTTATTTCACCTTTGCTAGTGTATATATGTCCATGCCACTCTCTCACTTCATCCCAGCTTGCCCTTTCCCCTCCCTGTGTCCTCAAGTCCGTTCTCTACATCTGCATCTTTATTCCTCTTCAGCGACTCCTGCTAGGGATGGATACTTCCTTTTATGCTCAGGGGAAATCCCCTAGTTTGAATAAGATTTGAGTTTGATCCTGTGAAACCATCAGAACTTACCACCAGAGATAAATGAGGAGATTCTGGCCTTTCTTAGTATGCACGATGAACACGGGTGTCCTGGTACTTGCCAACCCTCCTATTTTACCCACCTATTTTTATCCACCTTCCTCCCTGTGAGTAACTTTGACCAACCCTGAGCTCAGACTCCTGACCTATTACAGTGACTTTGTCAGTCTTTCTTTAAAAATGGACATGTAATAAAATGAATTTAACCTAGAAGCAGCAGCTCAATAAGGGAAATAAAATCAGCAGAAGTTATCTAATCACAGCCACAGCCATCCAGGGCTCTGTCTTATCTGCTGCGGCATAAGAATGGGACCTTCCTAAACTTGAAGGGCATCCAATCCAATAAGTAAAGGTGTTGCTCACCTCTGGCTCTGGGAGGGATTGCTAGGCAGTCTACCCAGTGTATACTGACTGCAAAACACTGTCATGGTTTTGAAACACCTATGATCCAGGAAAGCATTTTGGGGTGCAAGGAGAAGGTTTCTTTTTCACATCAAGCAAAAGATAAATCACCAAGCTCTTTGAGCACAGGGGTTCTTAAGAGGGCAGTAGAAGGAAGGAATGCGCAGAAAAGACGATCTCCTCTGAATTGAAGGTCGTTTTTCCAAAAGAGTAGGATTTAGTCTCAGTTTAAGGAGAACACATTTAAATAGCTGGGACTGCTCCAAACTGCAGTTTAGGGAATGAGTGCTTCAATAGAACAGTGCTTTAAAAGTCCTGGCAAGACAGCAAGAGGATGAAGAGTTGATTTTGCATAGTTTTGAACACAGGAGTAAAGAAGCAGAGGCATCTCTGACTAAAAGGCCCTGAGATCCTATGGCATCAATGGGTCAGTTGCAGGGGGCTGGGGTTGTGGGGGGCGATATTTCTCTCTCAAAGTCTCCCAGTGCAGCCACCCCTCCCTACCCCCTCTGACTCCCTTCACCCATCCTGCCTCCACTGTTGGGTCCCCAGGGACAGCACTTCTTAAGCTGGAGTGCTCAGGTACCATCTCTGCAGTCTGAATTCTTCCTGGATCCTGGCAAGTTCTGCGACAGGAAGGCAAGTCTGCAAGGCCGCTGGGGTACAGTCGGACCTGGAGGCCTGGAGGGGAACTGGAGCCCTGAAGCCCAACCACGTCCTTGAAGCCGAGGGAGGAACACATCTTCCTAACAGTACTTCTTAGGGCTCAGCGTGCTCTCCACCCGACGGTGATCCATACTCACTTGAGGCAGCAAGGACTGCCTCTAACTGGCCCCCTCGATTCCGCATTAAGTGTCCTCACACATGTGTGAGAGCGCAGGCCCTGGATCTATTTGGTCAGCTGAGGCCAGTGCTGCCGGGGTCCCTCCAGTTCCATCCCCCAGCCTCTCCCTCTGGGACTGTATCTAATAGAAGAAAACACAGAGGAATTGGTTGAATCAAGGGACCTGGGAGCCTGGGTATGAGTTTGAAGACCGAGAACCTAAGGCGCAATTACATATTATTAAAAACTCTTGTGGAATGTGTGGGGGGAGGTTAGGAGCCTGAGAGGCTGAGTCCCACCTGGTGAGTACAACCCCAGTACACCACACAGCCCCACCCCCTTCCCTGCCATAAGACAAGGGGTGCCACAACTCCAGCCGGGACTCTGCACTTCCCCTTCCCTGATTTTCCTCCAGAAGAGCAGGTGGCCCCCTTCTGAGGGCAGGGACAAGACAACGGACCAAGTCCCCATGGACTAAGGCGCTGCTGGAAGCTCTTCCTGAACAGCAGTGCTGGCTTGAAGTGAATCCGTACACCACCAAAGTTGGTCTCGTCCTGCAGCTGAGGGACAGGCTTTAAATCAATCATTCCCCCTTTAAGTCAGGTGACCCGACTTTAAATCACTGTTTGCCCTTCAAAAGTTGGGAAATTCACTTTGATTCCAGCACCTAACATAGCTGAATGCACACTGTAGTCACCCCCAAGCCTGGCTTAGAGACAGGATATAAGATAAGGGTATGGGTGTGCACACATGGTGATGAGGGTGTACTTCATGTACCAGAAGGGTCTAGGTACTCTGGGGTGACAGCAAGAAGTGCACGATACAGCTGCTCCCTGGCAAACCTGGTGATGCACAGGGAGAGCAGGCACACCCAGGCATGCAGAGGTTCCAGGGTGGGAGCTGGGGCACAGCCAGCCGGGAGGCTGTGAAAGCGGAGGATCTGAGCCTTCTTGAGAAAGGCAGACACAGAGGATGGATAAGAAACAAAGAGCAGATGAAATATGGATTTGAGAAACACACCCTGCTCTTGAAATTGGGGTGGGGGCACCCCTGATTTGAGTCTTCTTACTCCCCAGTACGTAGTGCTTTGTCATTTGCCCAATTACTTATAAAACGTGACGGATAATATCTAACCCATAGAATACTGCATTTGTGGTGGTTTTGCATGTTTATGTTTCTATAGTGGAATAATCTTTTCTACAAGAAAAATGTACACTATCTGAAATAAGTTAAAACCCCACTTTAAAAAGTACTATATCAGACTTCCTTGGTGGCGCAGTGGTTAAGAGTCTACCTGCCGAGGCAGGGGACATGGGTTCAGGAACTGGTCAGGGAAGATCCCACATGCCGCAAAGCAGCTAAGCCCATGTGCCACAACTACTGAGCCTGCAGGGCACAACTACTGAAGCTGGCGCGCCTAGAGCCGGTGCTCCACAACAAGTGCAACAAGAGATCCACCGCAATGAGAAGCCCACACACCACAACAAGGAATAGCCCTCACTCACTGCAACTAGAGAAAGCTCGCACGTAGCAACGAAGACCCAATGCAGACAAAAATAAATAAATAAATAAATAAATTATTTTTTAAAAGTACTATATCCTTCTGTACAACTTCTCTGGGAAGAACAGAGAGATGGCGTGGGAGAGTGAGAAAGACCAATATTTAGTGCACATCTCTCATGCAGGGGCTCTGCTGGCTCAGATAGATTATTCCCCACTTTACAAAGGAGGAAATAAGCTCAGAGAGGTTTAGTAATTTTCCCAAAGCCAAACAGCTCTTCAGTGGCAGAACCAAGATCTGAACCAAGTCTGTTACCTTCAAAGCCTAAGTCCTCATCACAACAAAACTCAATTAATATCTACATTTATCGAATTACATTGCAACCTGGGGAGTTCTTGGCACAATCCTGAAAAAGAGTGAGAAAGAATGAAACAGCATTGTTCCTACAGTCAACCAAAATTTTTGGAGCAGCTGCTAGATGCCTGGCCCATTTGGGGGTTCAGCAGTGATCAAGACAGGAAGAGTCCTGCTTTCATGAACCAGGTAGTGGGGAGGAGAGACGGGTGAAACTTGGGTGAGGGATTTCACATTGCTAGGCCTCTGTTTGCCCATCTGGAAAATGGGATGGGTGTTCCTCATTTTCTGGGATTGTCCAGCCCTCACATTCTCTGATTCCATAAGAAGCATTTCTTTTCCTGTTTCTGTAAAATTCATTCAGGCCATGAGCTGTGATGAATGTGGTTAGCTGCTCCCCAAATCACTCTATTCCCACCCTTTTCCTGTGATCAGGTATTTCCCAAAACATGACTCACAATCAAGTCACAGAACCTAAGGGGCACCCAGCAGAAAAATTCCAACCTTTGCTACTCAGGAGCTCTGCGGTCTACCTGCCAGGTAAACTTAATTCACCTGGCACAAGGTGGCCATCCCTGGTTTCGCATCTACATGATCTCAGGCACAAACCTCCTTGTTTTTCCATTTTGTCTTTAAGTTACTTGTTGAAACAACTGCACAAATATGACTAAGATATAAAATCAGGCATCTTCTGCCCCCAGTGCCTACTAAAAAATGATTTTCTGCCACTTTAAAGATAAAGATAGACCATTTCAACATTATGCTGTCCTTATTATTTGTCATTTTTGTTGATATGTCTATTGAATATATCTTTCAATATTTTAACAATGGAACATTTATTTAGGTTGTTCCAGACCCAGCCTTTAGTGGTAAGGGTTTTGCTGTTATATTTCTATTATGTTTCCTTCAAAAATTATTATCCTATTTAACTGGATTAAGTCAATTCTATAGGCATTTATCTTAGGATATTGATGAAATTAATACCTAGAGGGCAGGCGTACAAGTTGAGTGGACTTGAGAACCTCCATTAGCACAATTAAGTATAAATATTATCTATATGTAAACCAAAGTACATGTTGAGTGAGATTCTCCACCTCTTTTTCACTGTCTGCCCCTCAAGCCTGTGAGAAATTGAATATTTCTTGCCATCTCAGTAGACAAAGGATGTCACAGTCATCAGCACTTGCAGCCCTCCAATGTGAGCAGGCAGGCCCTGAGGAATGCAGGATGTGCAAATACAGAATGCTGGCCCCAGGGAGCTGAGGTGCATATCAAAGGAAGGAATTCAGTGAGCCCAGATTCTGGCATCTTCCCATGCAAAGAAAAGCACTGCATTCCTCACCTTGGGAGAGCTGGTTTCCCTTAGCTAACAATCACCTTTGGATGTTCCCCATCACCTGCACCAGTCCCCCGCCTGTCCCCTCCCCCCCGGTACTTTAGCTCAGGGAGGAAGGGGCGCAGAGGGGCTCGGCTGAATAAGGGGCCTGCGAGCCTGAGCCTCGGGAGGAGCTTTGCCGCTTTCCCCGCAGTCAGGAGGAGGGGCGCTGACGCTGCAGCTGGACCCTGCGCCTCCCTTGCCCCATTTCCCCTCAGGACGCTCAGGCCGATGCCCTCCCCACGTTCCCCCGACCCCGCGAGCCAGGCCGAGGGCAGGGGTGAGAGAAGGGACAGAAGTTCCCCGAGATCAGACCATGGGGGCCGCTCGTTCTGCACTGCAGCGGCGGGTGGCAGCGAAACCCTGCCCCTCAGAAACTGGTCTTGCGCTGCCGCCCGGGCACCGGACCAGGCGGAGCGTCGGCGCCCACTTACCAGGCCCGCGGTCCCCACAACTGTCGCGGCTTCGGCCGCCGGGCCCCTCCAGAGCCGGCAGCCTCAGTGAGGCCGCCCTCTCCTCGGGCCCCGGGGCAGTTCCATGACGGCAGAGGGAAGAGACCCAGAGCTGGGAGTTCCAGCTCTGCGGAAACGCGGGCTCCGTTCTGGGCGCAGGGAGTGGGACAACTCTGCCCCGAGGTCTTCCGGGAGGGAGGGGGGCGCCGGGGGAGGGAGCCGCCAGGAGCGCCGGGCCCCGTCGGGGGTCATGGAGGGGCGGCCCGACCTGGGGGCCCCGCCCACTGTGACCGCAGCCCAGGCCTTTTCCCTGGAATCCTACACAAAAAAGTTAGAAAGATACACAGTCTTTAGTATATATTCACAAATGATTGTTGCTGCTGTGCTTACTATCCTACTAAAGGTGTAAAATCCATAAAACACTTTAAGTTCAAAGTTAAATATGAATTTTTACCTTTCTAATTATGTCTTTGATATTCACAATTGTCGTTAATGAATCAGAGACTGTGACTCACTAGTTTAAAATGAGCTTGTTAAAAAAATAAAACTCAGGCCCACCGGACCTACTGAATCACAATCTGCACTTTTACAATCTCTCCAGTGTACTTGTATACCCATGAATAGTTGAAAGGTACATTTCCACCTCGACATGTCTTTTCTGTCTGAGAAATACACACATTTTATCCAGTTTGATATAAATAAAACACTCAAAAATGCATATGCCTGTTTTGAAACCATCATTTTATCATTTCTTTTCCAGATATGTATAGTCTCTATAATGATTTTGTGAATCACATGACATAGTCTTTTCTTGTAGTTAGCAATAAGGTAGAGAAAGTTACTTTGTAAAAAAAAAAAAAAATATATATATATATATATATGTATATTAGTGGATAACTGAAGACACTCTTCTAAATTAAAACCAGTTGGAGGTTCCTTAAAAAACTACAAATAGAACTACCATATGACCCAGCAATCCCACTACTGGGCATATACCCTGAGAAAACCATAATTCAAAAAGAGTCATGTACCAAAATGTTTATTGCAGCTCTATTTACGATAGCCAGGACATGGAAGTAACCTAAGTGTCCATCAACAGATGAATGGATAAGGAAGATGTGGCACATATATACAATGGAATGTTACTCAGCCATAAAAAGAAATGAAACTGAGTTATTTGTAATGAGGTGGATAGACCTGGAGTCTGTCATACAGAGTGAAGTAAGTCAGAAGGATAAAAACAAATACTGTATGCTAACACATATATATGGAATCTAAAAAAAAAAAAAAATGTCATGAAGAGATTAGTGGTAGGATGGGAATAAAACAGACCTACTAGAGCATGGACTTGAGGATATGGAGAGGGGGAAGGGTAAGCTGTGACGATGTGAGAGAGTGGCAGAGACATATACACACTACCAAATGTAAATGAGACAGCTAGTGGGAAGCTGCCGCATAGCACAGGGAGTTCACCTCTGTGCTTTGTGACCACCTAGAGGGGTGGGATAAGGAGGGTGGGAGGGAGGGTGACACAAGAGGGAAGAGATATGGGAACATATGTATATGTATAACTGATTCACTTTGTTGTAAAGGAGAAACTAACACACTATTGTAACAGTTATACTCAAATAAAGATGTTAAAAAAAAAACCCAGGTGAGTGCTGATAATTTAAAAATAAATGATGTATTTCACTGCAAAGTAAAGAAGCTGTTACAGTGGAGGATTACTGTACTGAATGTCAATATTATGACATAGTATGAGTTTGTTTCGTGTTTGGTAATTGTAATCATTGTTGTTTTGTTGTGGTCATCCATTTACAATGCTTGGTGTCAGTTGATTTTTCTGTTGTAAAAATAAAATACAGTCTGTATGTGTGAAAAAAACATACATGATGTCTTGATAAAGTTGTATGGAATTTGAGAGCTGGAAAAAAGCATTTATTTTCTGTAATGCTAGGATGCTAATTGGACGTTTTTGCAAGAAAGGGATTTCAGGATGCAAATCTCGTGTCTCTAAGGTGGGAAGTCAGTTCATGGTGGAACATTCTATTAAACTTGTGTGAGTGGAGAAATATTTCTTTGCAAGAAAGAGGTCACGAATCCCCTTTTTAAAAAAATAAATTTATTTATTTATTCTTGGCTGTGTTGGGTCTTCGTTTCTGTGCGAGGGCTTTCTCCAGTTGTGGCAAGCGGGGGCCACTCTTCATTGTGGTGCTCAGGCCTCTCACTGTCACAGCCCCTCTCGTTCCGGAGCACAGGATACAGATGCGTAGGCTCAGTAGTTGTGGCTTACGGGCCCAGTTGCTCCGCGGCACGTGGGATCCTCCCAGACCAGGGCTTGAACCCGTGTCCCCTGCATTAGCAGGCAGATTCTCAACCACTGTGCCACCAGGGAAGCCCATGAATCCCTTTTTAATAGTTAGTGGTTTATAGTATACCAAATGAGGAAAATGGTTATTTCTGAACTTTAGAAAAAAATAATATAGTTTTTCTGCATTTATATTAAGAAGCTGATGTAGAATATCAAAAATTCTTTATTTTGAAAAACAATGGAAGTAATATGACATAATTCATATATATTGAACCTGTAGTACACACACACAATAAAACTTACATTAAAAAATTTTTTTGCACTTAAGAAATATTTTCTAGTGTAGTCGATTTACAATGCTGTGGGTTTTTTAAATACATGTTTATTGGAGTATAATTGCTTTCTAACACTGTATTAGTTTCTGCTTTACAACAAAATGAATCAGCTCTATGTATACATGTATTCCCCATATCCTGCCCTCTTGAGCCTCCCTCCCACCCTCCCTATCCCACCCCTCTGGAGTCATAAAGCATCGAGCTGATCTCCCTGTGCTATGCAGCTGCTTACCACTAGCTTTTTTACATTTGGTAGTGTATGTATGTCAGTACTATTCTCTCACTACATCCCTGTTTCCCCTTCCGCCCTGTGTCTTTAAGTCCGTTCTCTACATCTGTGTCTTTAGTCCTGTCCTGTCAGTAGGTTCGTCAGTACCATTTTTCTAGATTCCATATATATGTGTTCACGTATGGTACTTGTTTTTCTCTTCTGACATACTTCACTCTGTATGACAGACTCTAGGTCCAACCACCTCACTACAAATAACTTAATTTTGTTCCTTTTTATGGCTGAGTAATACTCCATTATATATATGGGCCACATCTTCTTTATACATTCATCTGTCAAAGGACATTTAGGTTGCTTCTATGTCCTGGCCATTGTAAATAGTGCTACAGTGAACATTGTGGTACATGTATCTTTTTGAATTATGGTTTTCTCCGGGTATATGCCCAGTAGTGGGATTGCTGGGTCATATGGTAGCTCTATTTTTAGCTTTTAAGGAACCTTCATACTGTTCTCCATAGTGGCTGTATCAGTTTACATTCTCACCAACAGTGCAGGAGGGTTCCCTTTTCTCCACACCCTCTGCAGCCTTTATACATTGTTGTATTAATTTCTGCTGTGCAGCAAAGTGATTCAGTTATATATATATGTATATATATATATATATACATATATATATATACATATATATATATACTTTTCCATTATGGTTTATCACAGGATATTGAATATAGTTTCCTCTGCTATACAGCAGGTCTTTGTGGTTTGTCCATCCTATGTAGAATAGTTTGCTTCTGCTATTCCAAATCTCCCAGTGTTTCCTTCACTCTCTCCTTGGCAACCAAACGCTGTTTTCTGTATCTGTGTGTTTGTTTCTGCTTTGCTGACATGTTCATTTGTGTCCAGTTTTCGATTCCACATATAAGTGATATTATATGGTATTTGTCTTTCTCTTTCTGACTTACTTCACTTAGTATCATCATCTCTAGGTCCATCCATGTTGCTGCAAATGCCATTATTTCATTCTTTTTTATGTCTGAGTAGTATCTATTGTATACGTATACCACACCTTCTTTATACATTCATTTTTCTTTTTTTGTGTTTTTTTTTTTTTTTTTTTTTGCAGTACGCGAGCCCTCTCACTGTTGTGGCCTCTCCCGTTGCGGAGCACAGGCTCCGGACGCACAGGCTCAGCGGCCTTGGCTCACGGGCCCAGCCGCTCCGGAGCATGTGGGATCTTCCCGGACCGGGGCACGAACCCGCGTCCCCTGCATCGGCAGGCGGACTCTCAACCACTGCGCCACCAGGGAAGCCCTATACATTCATTTTTCAATGAACATTTATGTTGTTTCCATGTCTTGGCTATTATAAATAGTGCTGCTATGAACATAGGGTTTCATGTATCTTTTTGAATTATAGTTTTGTCTGGATATATGTCCACAAGTGGGATTGCTAGATCATATGGAAACTCTCTTTATAGTATTTTTGAGGAAGCTCCATACTGTTTTCCATAGTGGCTGCACCTACTCACATGGCCACCAACAGTGTAGAAGGGTTCCTTTTTCTCCATACCCCCTCCAGCATTTGTTAATTGTAGATTTTTTTAATGATGGCCATTCTGATCAGTGTGAAGTGATACCTCATTGTAATTTGGATTTGCATTTCTCTAATAATTAGTGATGATGAGCATCTTTTCATGTGCCTTTTGGGTATCTGTATGTCTTCTTTGGAGAAATGTTTATTTAGGTCTTCTACCCATTTTTCCATTGAGTTATTTGTTATTTTGTTATTGAGTTTTATGAGCTGTTTGCATAATTTGGAAAATAAGCCCTTTTCAGTCTCATCATTTGGTAATATTTTCTTCCAGTCCATAGCTTGTGTTTTCATTTGATTATGGTTTCCTTTGCTGTGCAACAGCTTATAAGTTTGATTAGTTCTTGTTTCTTTTTTGCTTTTACAGTAAGTCCCCTACATATGAACAAGTTCTGTTCCAAGAGTCCGTTTGTAAGTCCAATTTGTTTGTAAGTCCAACAAAGTTAGCCTAGGTACCCAACTTACACAGTTGGCTATATGGTATTGTACCATAATAGGTTTATAATACTTTCCATGCAAACAATACATAAAAAACAAAAACAAAGAAAACATTTTCAATCTTACCATCAGTAACTTAAAAAGTACAGTAATACAGTACAACAGCTGGGATACTCAGACTGCCATGGAGGGAAGAGGCGAGAAGAGTTACTGACTGGCGGAGGCCGAGGAGGTGGAAGAAGGTAGAGGTGAGGATTATCAGCAGTAGGAGACAGAGGGCAAGCTGCCATTTCACTCATGCCTGACGTTGATGGCACAGGTTCTGGTTCCTTGCTGGATTTAATTCTATCTACCCTCTTGAAAAAATGATCCATTGATGTCTGGGTAGTAGCTCTTTTATTCTCATCATAGATGACAAAGTAGCACTGGATTGCATTCTGAATGGCTGCTGCCACCTTTGGGTACCATTCTAGGTTCGGGTCCTATGCCCCAAAACTAGCAGTGCTTCCTCAAATAAAGAAGATTCCATTGCCATTTTCTGTGTTGTGAATCTGTTCAGTTCTTCAGTTACTTCTTCCTCCTGTCCCTCTTCATCCTTCCTCTGGGCCTGCAATTCCATCAATAAGCTCCTCAGGTTGCACAGCAAGGAGTTCAATGAAATCGTCCTCTTGCAAATCTAGCTGCAGCTTCTCGCTGTGGGTCATTACATTGCTGAAGATCTCTTCGGACTTCTCATCTACCTTCTCAAATCCACAAAAATCATGAACAAACTGTGGGCAAAGGTTCATCCAAACTCCATCCATGGTGACCCCCATACCCTCATACCATGAAAAGTCAATGTTTTTTATGGTCTTGTAGATGTTATAGGCCTTCCAAATTTGTCCCTAGGTTGTTCCTGATTTGTCACTTACCTTTACTGCCTGACAAAAAGTGTGACATAAATAATATTTTTTGAAAGTCGCTCTAAATCCCTGCTCCATAGGTTGGATGAGCAATGTAGTATTCGGTGACAGATGCACTACTTTGACGTTGGGATGAAAGTCATCCATGGATGGGGGATGGCCCATAGCATTGTCGATCAGCAAAAGAATGTTTAGCTGGAACATCCTTCTCCAAGCAATATTCCTCTACATCTGGGATAAAATGGTGGTAAAAAACAGTCCTGGAACGTGGCCTGTGTAATCCAGGATTTGTGGTTACACTTCCACACAACCAGGAAGAGAGCCCTTGGCTATGTTTTTAAGGGTTCTTGGGTTCTCTGAATGATAAACTAAGAGAGTCTTCAGCTTCAATTCACCGGAAGCATTGCCACCAAACAACAGTTAGCCTATCCTTTGCTGCTTTATAGTCCGGCATCAACTTTTCCTTCTTACTGATGTAACTTCGGTCTGGCATCTTCTTCCAGTACAGTTGTGTCTCATCCACATGCAAAACCTGGTTGGGTAAATACACACCATCATCAGTAATTTCTTAAAGTGTTTCCGGAAGTTCCTGGACAGCTACCCTATCTGCACTTGCTGCCTCTCCACTTACTTTTACATTGTGAAGTTTGCCTCTAGCCTTGAACCGATGAAACCAGCCATGGCTGGCATTAAAAGATGTCCCCTCTGATTCTTTGCCGTGTTTCTTCTTCAAGTCTTCATAAAGGCCTTTAGCTTTCTCTTGAATCAGCATTAAGCTGAGCAGGACTTAGCACTGATGTTGATCCTGCATCTGCACACTGAGAATTTTCTCCATCTCCTCCATCACTTTTCCATGCTTCTTCGATGTTTTGTCAAAATCGTCAGCATAGCAGACTTCAGACGTTCCATGATCTTGTCCTTGTTCTTTAGATTCATGCCAATGATTGAATGATTCATGTTATAAGAATGAGCGATGTCGAACATCTTTTTGCCTTGTTCCACTCTCTCAATTACTTTCACTTTTGTTTCCATCATTATCGCTTGGCGATTCTTTTTTTTTTAATTAGTTGCTTTATAAAACATTGCAGATGTCATAATTGTTAACATAACAATTTGCCAAGTTGTCGTTAAGTGGCGCAGTTTGCTGAACACGTTTTATAAAGGAAAGGAAATGCCAAAACCCTGTTAAAGCTGATCCACTGCAGCCTCAGAGAACAAAGGATATTTGTTTCTCAGACACTTAAATCAGACAAATAAAATAGGTAAGGAGTTTTCCTCCCCCATCTGAAGCACTCCATCAGTAGAATAGTCTGATAAATAGAAACTAGACAGTCTATGCATTCAAGAGATTCCACAGCTTGGTAATGCAATAATGGAGAGGTTTACCTTCTTCAGCTTCAAAGTTGGAGGGTTTTGGTCATTTAATTTTTAAGTATCAAACTAGTGCTTTTCAGCCACCGTATCTTCACTCTGAGATAAGCAGTCTTCTTCACAATGTATTTTTAATATCCTCATGCTCAATTTTAAGACAAAGCAACTTTAATAGTAGGTGCACACCACATGCCCTTGCAGCAGACTGCTTTTCTTGACAAGTTATGAAGTAGTTCAAGGAGGTATGGTTAAGGCTGTATTACTGAATGGTGCTGGTAAATACTACACAATTTTTTGCCATGTTGCAACCATTGTTTCCAATTTAGTGACTGCTGCTATGGAATCAGATAGCAACAACAACAACATTAGGTCTGTTTTTTTAAACTATGACTTAGTAGCAATGGAGATTCCCAATTTTAACCCCTTGGCAGCAAGATCCAAGTTCCCTCATTTGCACATTAGCACCTAAGTGTCAAGGGGTTAATAACCAGCACAAAAGATACTGTACTTCTGATTGTAGCATTTGGCAGAACTGAAAGGAAAGGAAGTTGTGCTACATGTTGAAGGGATTGTGGGCAACAGAAAGAAGACACCAGGAGAAGATAAAACGTCACATGAAGTCTTCATAATCTTGTACATATCCTCCATCATAAACACCATAATCTTTGGTGATTCTTAACAGTACCAGCTACATCACCGCTGCTTTTATGCTTGCCTCCAGACATCTTGGGCTTGAAATAAAGGTACTGTACTACTGTACTCTATACAGTACTGTAAAGTACACAAAAGCAAAACCACTTATAGAGGATGCACACACATGACAATGTATGCCAGACACATGAACTAACTTACATGATTGGACATGTGAATGGACGTTTGCATCTTTGAAAGTTTGCAACTTGAAGGTTCGTATGTAGGTGACTTACTGTATTTGTACTGCCTAGGGAGAACTACCTAGGAAAACTTTGGTATGATTTATGTCAGAGAATGTTTTGCTTATGTTCTCTTCTAGGAGGTTTAAGGTGTCCTATCTTATATTTAAGCATATAAGCCGTTTTGAGTTTATTTTTGTGTATGGTGTGAGGGTATGTTCTGACTTCACTGATTTGCATATGGCTGTCTAACTTTCAAAACACCACTTGCTGAAGAGACTATCTTTTCCCCATTGTATATTCTTGCCTCCTTTGTCGAAGGTTAATTGACCAATTAACCTTCCAATTTGGTTAGATTTTATTTCTTTTTCTTGTCTGATTGTTGTGGCTAGGACTTCCAATACTATGTTGAAGAGAAGAGGTAAGAATGGGAATCCTTGTTTTGTTCCAGATTTTAGCGGGAAGGTTTACAGCTTATGAACATAGAGTATTATATTGCCTGTGGGTTTTTCATAAATAGCTTTTATTATGTTGAGATATGATTCCTCTATACCCACTTTGTATGTGTTTTTATCATGAATGGATATTGAACTTTTTCAAATGCTTTTTCAGCATCTATTGAGAAGATCATTTGTTTTGTGTTTTTTCTTTGTTGATGGGGTGTATCATGTTGATTGATTTGCATATGTTGAAACAACTTTGTGACACTGGGGTGAATCAAATTTGGTCTTGGTGCATGATCCTCTTATGTGTTGTCATATTCGGTTTTCTAATATTCAGTTGAGAATTTTTGCATCTATATTTATCAAAGATATTGCCCTGCAATTTTCTTTTTTAGTAGTGTCTTTCTCTGTGCTTTTTAAAAAGTCTTTATTGAATTTGTTCCAATATTGCTTCTCTTTTATGTTCTGGTTTCTTGTTTTTGAGGCATGTGGGATCTTAGCTCCACCACCAGGGATCGAACCCACAGCCCCTGCACTGGAAGGCGAAATCTTAACTGCTGGACCACCAGAAAAGTCCCCATCTGTTTTTGTTTTGTTTGTTTAGTTGGTATTTTTAGTAAATTTCTTTCTTTATTTTTGAATGAATTGGGTGTTCGTTGCTGTGCACAGCCTCTCTGTAGTTGCGGCAAGCGGGAGCTACTCTTCATTGTGGTGTGCAGGCTGTTCATTGCGGTGGCTTCTTTCATTGCAGAGCATGGGCTCTAGGTGCGCAGGCTTCAGCAGTTGTGGCTATCAGGCTCAGTAGTTGTGGCTCGTGGGCTGTAGAGTGCAGGCTCAGTAGTTGTGACACACAGGCTTAGTTGCCCCACGGCATGTGGGATCTTCCCAGACCAGGGCTCAAACCTATGTCCCCTGCATTGGCAGATGGATTCTTAACCACTGTGCCAGCAGAGACGTCCCCTCCATCTGTTTTTTTTTTTTGTGTGTGTGTGTGTGGTATGCGGGCATCTCATTGTTGTGGCCTCTCCTGTTGTGGAGCACAGGCTCCAGATGCACAGGCTCAGCAGCCATGGCTCACGGGCCTAGCCACTCCATGGCATGTGGGATCTTCCCGGACCGGGACATGAATCCGTGTCCCTTGCATCGGCAGGCGGACTCTCAACCACTATGCCACCAGGGAAGCCCCCCCATTCTGTTTTTGATATCAAGGCGATGGTGGCTTCATAGAATGTCTTTGGAAGTATTCCTTACTCTTCAATCTTTTCGAAGAGTTTGAGAAGAATTAGTGATCCTGGACTTTTGATGGTAGGGAGTTTTTTTTTGTTACAAATTCTATTTTGCTTTTAGTGATCAGTTTGTTCAAGTTATCTATTTCTTCTTGATTCAGTTTTGTTTGGCTGTAAAAAACCAACATATATTTTTACATTATGTTAGCACCTAAATACTTACCATATATTAGACCACAAAAGAGCAAAGAAAAAAATATTAAAACAGTTTTTCAAATAGAAAAAGTATTGAAATATTTTTAAGAAATTGGTATAATAATGCTAATTACAATAATTGCAAATTGTTCTGAACTTAAAGACTACTTTATCTAAGATGCTTATTATATGCTTATTATAAGCATGATATTATATGCTTAAATATGCTTATATATCGCGGCCTCTCTTGTTACGGAGCAGAAGCTCCAGATGCGCAGGCTCAGTAATTGTGGCTCACGGGCCTAGTTGCTACGCAGCATGTGGGTTCTTCCCAGACCAGGGGTCGAACCCTTGTCCCCTGCATTAGCAGGCAGATTCTCAACCACTGCGCCACCAGGGAAGCCCCATTGTAATTTTGATTTGCATTTCTCTGGTTATCAGTGATGTTGAGCATTCTTTCATGTGTTTGTTGGCAATCTATATGTCTTCTTTGGAGAAATGTCTATTTAGGTCTTCTGCCCACTTATGGATTGGGTTGTTTGTTTTTTTCATATTGATCTGCACGGGCTGCTTGTAAATTTGGAGATTTGTCCTTTGTCAGTTGCTTCATTGGTAAATATTTTCTCCCATTCTGAGGGTTGTCTTTTCATCTTGTTTACATTTTCCTTTGCTGTGCAAAAGCTTTTAAGTCTCATTAGGTCTCATTTGTTTCTTTTTGCTTTTATTTCCATTTCTCTAGGAGGTGGGTCAAAAAGGATCTTGTTGTGATTTATGTCATAGAGTGTTCTGCCTATGTTTTCCCCTAAGAGTTTTATAGTGTCTGGGCTTACATTTAGGTCTTTAATCCATTTTGAGTTTATTTTTGTGTATTGTGTTAGGGAGTCTTCTAATTTCATTCTTTTACCTGTAGCTGTCCAGTTTTCAAAGCACCACTTATTGAAGAGGCTGTGATTTTTCCATTGTATTTTCTTGCCTCCTTTATCAAAAATAAGGTGACCACATGTGCATGGATTTATCTCTGGGCTTTCTCTCCTGTTCCATTTATCTATATTTCTGTTTTTGTGCCGGTACCATAGTGTCTTGACTACTGTAGCTTTGTAGTATTGTCTGATGACAGGGAGCCTGATTCTTCCAGCTCTGTTTTCCTTCTCAAGATTACTTTGGCTGTTCGGGGTCTTTTGTGTTTTCATACAAATTGTGAAATATTTTGTTCCAGTTCTCTGAAAAATTCCATTGGTGGTTTGATATGGATTGCATTGAATCTGTAGATTGCTTTGGGTAGTATAGTCCTTTTCATAATGTTGATTCTTCCAATCCAAAAACATGGTATATCTCTATCTTTGTGTGTTCTTTGATTTCTTTCCTCAGTGTCTTATAGTCTGTTGAGTAAACTTCTTTTGTCTCCTTAGGTAGGTTTATTCCTAGTTATTTTATTCTTTTTGTTGCAGTGGTAAATGGGAGTGTTTCCTTAATTTCTCTTTCAGATTTTTCATCTTTAGTGTATAGGAATGAAAGAGATATCTGTACATTAATTTTGTATGCTGCACCCTTACCAGATTCATTGATTAATTCTAGTAAATTTCTGGTAACATCTTTAGGATTCTCTATGTATAGTATCATGTCATCTGCAAACAGTGAGAGCTTAACTTCTTTTCCGATTTGGATTCCTTTTATTTCTTTTTCTTCTCTGGTTGCTGTAGCTAAAAATTCCAAAAGTGTGTTGAATAATAGTGGTGAGAGTGGGCAACCTTATCTTTTTCCTGATCTTGGTGGAAATGGTTTCACTTTTTCACCATTGAGAATGATGTTGGCTGTTGGTTTGTCATATATGGCCTTTATTATGTTGAGGAAAGTTCCCTCTATGCCTACTTTCTGGAGGGTTATTTTTTTTTATCATAAATGGTTGTTTAATATTGTTGAAAGCATTTTCTATATCTATTTAGATGACCATATGGTTTTTATCCTTCAGTTTTTTTGTATGGTGTATCACATTGATTTGCATGTATTGAAGAATCCTTGCATCACTGGGATAAACCCCACTTGATCTTGGTGTATGGTCCTTTTAATGCGCTGTTGGATTCTGTTTGCTAGCATTTTGCTGTGGATATTTGCATCTATATTCATCAGTGATATTGGCCTGTAGTTTTCTTTCTTTGTGACATCTTTGTCTGGTTTTGGTATCAGGGAGATGGTGGTCTCATAGAATAAGTTTGGGAGAGTTCCTCACTCTGCTCTATTTTGCAAGAATTTGAGAAGGATAGATGTTAACTCTTCTCTAAATGTTTGATAGAATTTGCCTGTTAAGCCATCTGGTCGTGGCCTTTTGTTTCTTGGAAGATTTTTGTGTGTGTGTGGTACACGGGCCTCTCACTATTGTGGCCTCTCCCTTCGCAGGCTCAGCGGCCATGGCTTACGGGCCCAGCTGCTCCGCGGCATGTGGGATCCACCCAGACCGGGGCACGAAGCTGTGTCCCCTGCATCGGCAGGCGGACTCTCAACCACTGCGCCACCAGGAAGCCCACTTGGAAGATTTTTAATCACAGTCTCAATTTCAGTACTTGGTGTTGGTCTGTTTATAGTTTCTATTTCTTTTGTGTTCAGTCTTGGAAGGTTGTGCTTTTCTAAGAATTTGTCAATTTCTTCCAGGTTGTCCATTTTATTGGCATATATTGCTTGCAATAATCCCTCATGATCCGTTGTATTTCTGCAGTGTCAGTTGTTACTTCTCCTTTTTCATTTCTAATTCTATTGATTTGAGTCTTCTCCCTTTTTTCTTGATGAGTCTGGCTAACGACTTATCAATTTTGTTTATCTTCTCAAAGAACCAGCTTTTAGATTTTTTGATCTTTGCTGTTCTTTCCTTCACTTCTTTTTCATTTATTTCTGATCTGATCTTTATGATTTCTTTCCTCTGCTGACTTTGGGTGTTTTTTTCTTTCCGTCTCTAATTGCTTTAGGTGTAAGGTTAGCTTGTTTATTTGAGACGTTTCTTGTTTCTTGAGGTAGGATTGTATTGCTATAAACTTCCCTCTTAGAACTGCTTTTGCTGCATCCCATAGGTTTTGGGTCTTCATGTTTTCATTGTCATTTTGTTTCTAGGTATTTTTTAATTTCCTCTTTGATTTCATCAGTGATGTCTTGGTTATTAAGTAGAGTATTGTTTAGTGTCCATGTGTTTGTATTTTTTTTACAGATTTTTTCCTGTAATTGATATCTAGTCTGATAGCATTGTGGTTGGAAAAGATACTTGATAATGATTTCAATTTTCTTAAATTTACCAAGGCTTGATTTGTAATCCAAGATATGATCTATCCTGGAGAATGTTCCACGAGCACTTGAGAAAAAGTGTATTCTGTTGTTTTTGGATGGAATGTCCTGTGAATGTCAATTAAGTCCATCTTTTTTAATGTATCATTTAAAGTTTATGTTTCCTTATTTATTTTCATTTTGGGTGATCTGTTCATTGGTGAAAGAGGGGTGTTAAAGTCCCCTACTATGATTGTGTTACTGTTGATTTCCCCTTTTATGGCTGTTAGCATTTGCCTTATGTATTGAGTTGCTCCTATATTGGGTGCATAAGTATATACAATTGTTATATCTTCTTCTTGGATTGATCCCTTGATCATTATGTAGTTTCCTTCTTTGTCTCCTGTAATAGTCTTTATTTTAAAGTCTTTTTTGTCTGATATGAGAATTGCTACTCTAGCTTTCTTCTGATTTCCATTTGCATGGATTATCTTATTCCATCCCCTAACTTTCAGTTTGCATGTGTCCCTAGGTCTAAAGTGGGTCTCTTGTAGACTGCATACATACCAGTCATGTTTTCGGATCCATTCAGCCAGTCTATGTCTTTTGGTGGGAGCATTTAATCCATTTACATTTAAGGTAATTATTGATATGTATGTTCTTATTACCATTTTCTTAATTGTTTTGTGTTTGTTATTGTAGGTCTTTTCCTTCTCTTGTGTTTCTTGCCTAGAGAAGTTCCTTTAGCATTTGTTGAAAAGCTGGTTTGGTGGTGTGCTCAATTCTCTTAGCTTTTTCTTGTCTGTAAAGGTTTTAATTTCTCTGTCATATCTGAATGAGATCTTTGCTGGGTCGAGTAATCTTGGTTGTAGCTTTTCCCCTTTCATCACTTTAAATATGTCCTGCCACTCCCTTCTGCCTTGCAGAGTTTATGCTGAAAGATCCTCTGTTAACCTTATGGGGATTCCCTTTTACGTTATTGGTTGTTTTTCCCTTGCTGATTTTAATATTTTTTATTTGTATTTAATTTTTGATAGTTTGATTATATGTTTTGGCATGTTTCTACTTGGGTGTATCTTGTATGGGACTCTCTGCACTTCCTGGACTTGATTAATGATTTCCTTTCCCCAATTAAGGAAGTTTTCAACTATAATCTCATCAAATATTTTCTCAGTCTCTTTCTTTTTCTCTTCTACTTCTGGGACCCTGATATTCAAATGTTGGTATGTTTAATGTTGTCCCAGAATTGTCTCAGATTGTCCTCAATTCTTTTCATTCTTTTTTCTTTATTCTGCTCTGCAGTAGTTCTTTCCACTATTTTATCTTCCAGGTCATTTATCCATTCTTCTGCCTCAGTTATTCTGCTATTGTTTCCTTTTAGAGAATTTTTAATTCCATTTATTGTATTCTTCATAATTGTTTGTTTGCTCTTTAGTTCTTCTAGGTCCTTGTTAAACGTTCCTTGTATATTCTCCATTCCAGTTCCAAGATTTGGGATTATCTTTACTATCATTACTCTGAATTCTTTTCCAGGTAGACTGCCTGTTTTCTCTACATTTGTTTGGTCTGGTGGGTTTTTACCTTCCTCCTTCATCTGCTGTGTGTTTCTCTGTCTTCTCATTTGGCTTTGGGGACTGTGTTTGGGGTATCCTTTTTGTAGGCTGCAGATTCGTAATTCCCATAGTTTTTGGTGTCTGCCCCCAGTGCTAAGGTTAGTTCAGTGAGTTGTGTAGGCTTTCTGGTGGAGGGGACTGGTACCTGTGTTCTGCTGGGTGTGTCTGGATTTTGTCTTTCTGGTGGACAGTTCTATATCTGGTGGTGTGTTTTAGGGTGTCTGTGGCCTACTATGATTTTAGGCAGCCCCTCTGCTAATGGGTAGGCCTACATTCCTGTCTTGCTAGTTGTTTGGCATGGGATGTCCTGCACTGTATCTTGCTGGTCTCTGACTGGAGCTGAGTCTTAGCATTGAGACGGATATTTCTGGGAGAATTTTCGTCGTTTGATATTATAAGGTGCCAGAGGTCTCTGGTAGACAGATGTCCTGAACTTGGCACTCCCACCTCAGAGGCATAGGCCTGACACCCGGCCGGAGCAGCAAGACCCTGTCAGCCACATGGCTGGGTGTGAGAGCAACAGGTAGCTTTGCCACATCTCAAGACCAACAATGGGATTCAGTGACCCTTTTCTCTCCAGAAGGGAAGAAAACAAAATTCAGTCTTTGGCTAGTCAGCCACTACCCCATCTTGGTAGCCAGGCTCCAAGATGGCCCTAATTATCCTCTAATTATCTCCCAGTCTTCATGTACCTGTGTGGCTCCTCGCACTTGAAAAGGGCTCACTGTTTAACTAATGAGAAATTGCAGAAATGGCAAAGTGCAGCTTCCAAAGTTATAAAAGACATTGCAGCTTCTGCTTTGGTTTCTGCTAGATCACTCATCCTGGGGTAAGCCAGTTGTCATGTCATGAGGACACTCAAGTAGCCCTAAGGAGAGATCCATGTGTCGAGAAACTGATGCCTCTTACCTACAACCATGTGAGTGAGTCATCTCAGAAGTCAAAAGATTTAATTTTATTTATTTTTTGTTGCGTTGGGTCTTCATTGCTGCACAGGGTTTCTCTAGTTGTGTCAAGCAGGGGTTACTCATTGTTGTGGTGCATGGGCTTCTCCCTGCAGTGTTTTCTCTTGTTGTGGAGTATGGGCTTTAGGTGCATGGGCTTCAGTAGTTGTGTCATGCAGGCTCAATAGTTATTGCTTACAGGCTCTAGAGTGCAGGCTCAGTAATTGTGGCACACGGGCTTTGTTGCTCTGTGGCATGTGGGATCTTCCCAGACCAGGGATTGAACCCCTGTCCCCTGCATTGGCAGGCAAATTCTTACCCACTGTGCCACCAGGGAAGTCCAGTGTGCTCTTTTTTAAACTAGTCTGTTTTCATTATTTATCTATCTTAATGATTCTGTATTAAATTAAAAAATACTCCTTTCTACCCCTCCTCTTTGAGGATTATATATGAAGAAGTATGTCTTATTTATTAATTTAAGAAGTAATCACAATGTCAAGTATTTAATACCTTTCACTTCCACCTTGAAAAGCATGGATATTAAAGTGCTAATATAATTACCTTCCCTAGTCTATCTTTTTTACTTTTTGTTATGTATAAAAAACAACTAAAAACATGCATGGTTAGTAAGGAAATGACAAATTTCAGAAAATTCAGAATCTGAATACACTCTATACATAGCTTCTAGATAAAGACACAGAAAATTGCCAGATACTCAGAGGCCCCCTGGTCCCATTCTAGTGACTCCCCTTAAGGTTTAATATTGTTCTTGTATCTAACAAAAAGATCACTTTACCTGTATTTTGTATTTTATATAAATGTTATGGCACAGTAAAATCACTTTTGGATTGGGCTTTTTTATTTTATGTTGCTTGTGAATATGCCTATATGGTTGCCTGTTGTTGTGATCATGCATTGCCACTGTTGCATAGGATACCATAGTGTAAATATTTAACTATTAATTAATTTATTCCAACGTGTATTACAATATGAATGATTTTCAGTTTGTGTCTATTGAGAATAGCACTGGTATATAAATTCTAGAACTTGAGCTTTGGTGGTGTGTGTATCAATTATTGTTCAGTATACCTGCAGTAGTAAAATTTTCGAGTCATAGCTTTCATGTGTTTATCTTTTTAGGTATTTCTAAATATTTTCAAAACACCTGTATGATTTTTCATCCTCAGAAACAGTGAATGAAATTCAAGGATTATACACATTTTTGTCAAACTTGATAATACTTGTCACTTTCATTTGGACTTTTTGGTTGGTGAGTGATAATATCAGGTATCAGTTTTTTGCATTTAATTGACTACTAAGAAGCCAAGCATCTTTTGATATGTTTACTTAACATTCTGTACTCTCTTTTTTGAAATACCTTTTGGTATATTTTCCCCATTTTTGCTATTACATTGTCTTCTTACTGAAGGCTTTTTTTTTTTTAACATCTCAAGACTTCTTATTTAGGAGTTTTTAATATATGCTTGCTATGAGTTCTTCTCTCTTTCTGTTTCTCCTTCTCTTTCTTTAGATGAGTGTCAGTTTTTAATGTTAATAACATCTAATTTTTTATTTTTCTCTTTATTTATTTAGTCTTATTTCTATTGATTTATGTAGCCTTCTTATCTGTAGCAGAGCACATTATTTATCCTAAATCACAAAGATGTTTTCATTTCTTCAATAAATCTAACTATTAAGCTTTAAATTTAAGTTAACTTTCTAAACTAAATATGTTGTATCATAGTATTAATTTTTCTGTGACAGCTGAAACGTCACATTTATTCAGAAAATGTATTCAGCTTTCTTTTCATTTGCTCCTACTTCTCATTGATTCGCAGAGGTAAATATCACTTCATCCATGGATCTGACTTTTCTCTGATTTCTCATGGCCATTCTCACTAATTCGTCTTGCCTCCTGAAATCTTTATCAATCCCATTATTCCACAGAAGCAAAAACCTTCCTTGGGCCTTTTTCCTCAGAAGATTGATTATTCCCACATTTTAAATGGGAGCTTGCAATAAGTTAGGAGAAAATGCCACAAGCGTCTCTCTCTCTTTTTTTTTTTTTCACATCTTGTATCACCCTCTGCTTGCACTCTGTGTTCAAAGATTTTTGTACAACACATTGATGAAAAATGCCAGTTGTTTCTCTCCTTGGGGCAAAAGACAGATTAATTACCTGACAAATAAAATAAAGATAGTGTCTTGCTCTGTTCAAATATTGGACAGGATTGCTTGCATCCTAATTTAAAAGTTTCAGGTGACTGAAGCTTAAGATTCCTAAGCTTTAATCCATACTTGCACCATGCACAGCACCCAACAGGACTGCTTTACATAACCCCATGAGACTTGTGTATGAAAGTGGAACAGATAAAAATATAAAATTATTGCTGTCTTTTTGTGTCATAAAAATGATTTTTTTGTCTCATTTAAAATACTTTTTCTAAAATCCAAAAATGTGTCAGGCTAAAATATTGGAATTTCAAATATGGTAAAATCTAAGACCTTTCAAATTTCTTTCCAGTTTTGGTGATGAGAGGATGCCATCAGAGATATGACTTCATTAAACACAATAGGTAAGTTTCCTTCATAGGTCTGATTGGGGAATATGAAAATAGTCCCTGGAAAAATCTGGACATTTTCTAGTTCTCAAGTATGGTTAAGATGGTAGAAATTGCCCTTCATTGTCCTATATGTGAATGCAGATCTTTTGTGAGAGGTGGGGATAAAACAAACAGCCTATGTTTGTTGTACTACTAGTAGAAAGAGGAAGGGTCAACATGTCACCATGGTTGATATAGCAAACAAGCTGCTTGAAACTATACAGAAATGTACCTGCTTGTATTTTCTGTGCAGTTACCCTCTCTTTTGGTGTTCCCTGATACCTCCCACAACTTATGTACCAACTCCAACTCCAGCAGCATTAAGCAGAAATCCAAAGAAATCTTTTGTTTGGAATTATGAGGAAGGGAAGAGTCGAAAATTTTATAACATGCTCTATACAAGTATACACGTCACCATCCTTATCTATGTGATGCCGTGCATGGAGGGTCAGTAGGTTCAGGGGAATCTGGAAGCACCAAGGTCTGTGGGGTTAATCATAGCTGCATTCATGGGCAGTAAAAGAGAAGGGCCTTATCTTGGTCACTTTCTCAATGCTAGTAGCTACAAAGAGAAGAGGACAGCAGACATTTTAGGGAGAAGAGCCCACATTCAATGAAATGTCCTAATTACTCTAGGCGACCTCTATGATAGCCTCCCATAGCTCCTCAAACCCATACATACTTGCACAAAGGATAGTGTAATATTACTGGAGCGTGTGACTGCAGATTAACATTATTTTTGTTGAAAAAAATAAAAGTAGGTTCAAGTGATAGGGTTTGAAAAGTGTTCACAGTGCGAGGGAAACTACTGTAACAATGTGGACAGAACCCTTTGGATGGATTCAGCATATTTTTGGTTTTTTTTTTTGCTCCTTCAGAATCTGTAGTAGAGATTGGTGTGTTCCATGATGCATTCCCCCTTCTTATAAGTTCTAGATGGAATACCCCATTAGGAAGAAGTGCACGTAAGGAAGATTAGTGAGTCAATCTCCTCTACCTTCTGTCAGCAGTGGGTGCAAAGGGATTTAGACCAAGTACTTTCATCCTTTGATGTGCAGTTTTCACTCTATGAATGATGTTTTGTTTGTTTGCAGTCCAGAAGGCTTGGTTTCAATATCCCTGTTTAAAAAGTGTTATCACATGTCTGCCAGAAAGAATTGCTGATGATACTGGAAAAAACTGAGAGTTATCCTTAACAATTAAGGGTTTTGTAGCAACATGGATAGACCTAGAGATTGTTATACTGAGTGAAGCAAGTCAGACACAGAAAGACAGATATCATATGATATTGCTTATATGAGGAATCTAAAAAAGAAAAAAAGATAAAAATGAACTTATTTACACAACAGAAATAGAGTCATGGATATAGAAAACAAACTTATGGTTACCAGGGGATAAGTGGGGAAGGGATAAATTGGGAGATTGGGACTGACATATACACACAAGTATATACAAAATACATAAGTATTGATAAGGACCTGCTTTATAGCACAGGGAACTTTACTCAATGGTGTGTACTGGCATAAACAGGAAAACAATCTTAAAAAAAACCCAAAGGTTTGGGGATTATATAATAAATATAAATGTGCAAACCTTTAACATGAAAGGAAAAATCAGTTAACTCTGTGGTCCCTGTTATGGTGTAAACATTTTGTACCTCTAATTTTAAAATTTTGAATCCCAGCTCCCATTTTGATGGTATTAGGAGGTGGGGCTTTGGGGACATGATTAGGTCATGAGGCCAGAGACCTCAAACATGGGATTAGTGACCTAATAAATGTAGCACACAGAAGATCTCATGCCCATTACATGATTTCATTGCTGAACGAGAAGACCCACATTATGAACCCGAAATTGGTCCCTCACCAGACACTAAGTCAGCTGGCAACTTGTTCTTTTTAAAAATTAATTAATTAATTAATTTTTTGGCTGTGTCGGGTCTTTGTTGCAGTGTGCAGGCTTCTCTTTGGGTGGCTTCTCTTGTTGTGGAGCACGGGCTCTAGCCGTGCGTGTTTCAGTAGTTGTGGCACACGGGCTAGTAGTTGTGGCCTGTGGGCTCAAGGGCACAGGCTCAGTATTTGTGGTGCATGGGCTTAGTTGTTCCATGGCATGTGGGATCTTCCCGGACCAAGGCTCGAACCCATGTCCCCTTTATTGGTAGGCAGATTCTTATCCACTGTGCCACCAGGGAAGCACCTGGTAACTTGTTCTTGAACTTTTCAGCCTCATCAATTATGAGAAAACAAAAATATTCAGTTGTTTATAAAATACCAAGTCTCTCTTATTTTGTTTTAGCAGTCAAAGAGCTGGCTGAGGAGAAATATCTGTGAGCTTGAAGACATATCAAGAGAAACCTTTAAATCTCAAAAGAAAAGAGAAAATGGGCAGGAAAGAAATCAACAGAACAGAGTAATCAATAATTGTGCAACAATGAAAATTCTGTGACCTATACATAATGGGTAAAGCAGGAGGAGAATAAAGATAACAAAGAACAGAAAATATTTTTTAAAAATGACTGAGAATCTCCCCAAATAAATGTCTGACACTAAATCCAAAACATCCAAACTTAGAGGAACATATGAATAGTAAAAGAAACTGGCCAATATCTCTCAGGAACATCAATGCCAAAGTCCTCAACAAAATATTAACAAATAAAATCCAACAATATTTTGAGAGAATTTTGTATCATGAATGAGAGGGAATAATCCCAGGTATGCAAGGCTTGTTCAACATTCTAAAATCAAATAATTATATCCATCATATCAACACCCTAAAGACGATCATTAGCATATCAGTAGATTCAGAAGACCTTTGAAAAAATCTAAAACCCATTCTTCATAAAAACTCTCAGTTAAAGAAATAGGCTGGAGCATTCTCATGTTGATAACAAAGATCTAGAGGAAAATTTTATCTTACATCATGATGAATGGTCAAAAGATGAAGCTTTTCCACTAAGTTCAGGTAAAAGCAAGCATGTGCCCTTTCATGATTCCTTTTCCATATTTTACTCCAATCCTTGCTAATGCAATAAGGCACAAAAATAAATAAAACAAATACAGATTGGGTAGAAAAAAAATGAAAGCAGCCTAAATAAAATGTGGACTTTATGGACACCTCACCAAAGAAAATAGACACTATGCATATAAGTATACAGAAGGATAATCCAGATTACATGTTGCCATGAAAAAGCAAATTAAAAATACAATTACATATCACTATGTAACACTTAGAATGGCTAAAATGTGAACAATGACAAGAACAAATTCTGTAGGGGATGTGGAACAATAGGAAATGTCATTTGTTATTGGTGGAAATGAAAAATAATACAGCTACTTTGGTAGTCTGATTGACACTTGCTATAATATTGAATATTCCCTTACTGTACAATCCAGCAAGTGTTCTCATGGATATTTACTGAAAGTAGTTGAAAACATACTTCCCAACGAAAACCTGCATATGGATATTGAGAGCACCTAATTCAATATCGCCAAAATGTGAATGAAACTAAGGTGTCCTCCAATAGGTGAATGAAATGATACAGTATTAATATATTCTGGGAATGAGATAATATTGAGCACTAAGAAAGTAAGCTATCAAGCCATAAAAATATATGGGAATTCTTTTTTTCTTTTGAAATATAGGTGATTTTCCTTATTTTGTAATTTAAATTTTATTGGAGTATAGTTGATTTACAATGTTGTGTTCATTTCAGCTGCACAGCAAGTGATTCAGTTACACATATGCATATATTCATTCTTTTTCAGATTCTTTTCTGATAAAGGTATTCCCAGAATACTGAGTAAAGTTCCCTGTGCTATACAGTAGGTCCTTGTTGCTTATCTATGATATATATAGTAGTATTCGTATGTTTACCCCAAGTTCCTGATTTTTCCCTACCCCCCACCTTTCCCTTTTAGTAACCATAAGTTTATTTTCCACGTCTGTGAGTCTGCCTCTCTTTTGTAAGTTAGTTCATTTGTATCAATTTTAGTTTCCACCTAGAAGTGATATCATACAATATTTGTTTTACTCTGTCTGATTTGCTTCACTTAGAACAATCATCCCTAGGTCCATCCATGTTACTGAAATTGGCATTTCTTTCTTCTTTTTGGGGGGAGTGGTACACAGGCCTCTCACTGTTGTGGCCTCTCCCGTTGCAGAGCACATGCTCTGGAAGCGCAGGCTTTGCAAGTGCAGGATCAGCGGCCATGGCTCACGGGCCTAGCTGCTCTGCGGCAAGTGGGATCTTCCCAGACCGGGGCATGAACCTGTGTCCCCTGCATCAGCAGGCGGACTCTCAACCACTGTGCCACCAGGGAAATCCCTATTTTCTTCTATTTTATGACTGAGTCATATTCCATTTTATATATGTATCACATATTCTTTACATATATTCATATGTTGATGGACATTTTGGTTACTTCCATGTCTTTGCTATTGTAAAGAGTGTTGCAGTGAACATTGGGGAAGATGTGTCTTTTCGATTTATGCTTTCCTCCAGATATGCGCACAGGAGTCAACTTGCTGGATTGTCTGGTAGGTCTCTTTTATTTTATTTTATTTCATTTCATTTCAATTTCAATTTTTTTGGAGTATAGTTGATTTACAATGTTGTGTTACTTTCTGCTGCACAGCAGAGTGAAGCAGTTATACATATATCCAATCCTTTTTGGATTCCTTTCCCATATAGGTCATTACAGAGTATTGAGTAGAGTTCCTCAAGTGCTATACAGTAGGCCTTTATTTGTTATCTCTTTTATATATAGTGGTGTGTATATGTCAATCCCTAGTTCCAAGTTATCCCTCCCACCTCCCCTTACTCTGGTAACCTCTATTCTGTGCTCCATAGTGGCTGTTACCAATTGGCATTGCCACCAATAGTGTAGTATAGGTGGCACAGTGGTTAAGAATCTGCCTGACAGTGTAGGGGACACAGTTTCAAGCCCTGGCCCAGGAAGATCCCACACTTCGCAGAGCAACTAAGCCCGTGAGCCACAACTACTGAGTCTGTGCTCTAGAGCCCAAGAGCCACAACTACTGAGCTCACATGCCACAACTGCTGAAGCCTGTGATCCTAGAGCCTGTGCTCCACAACAAGAGAAGCCACCACAAAGAGAAGGCTGAATACCACAACAATGAGTAGCCTCCACTTGCTGCAACTATAGAAAAGCCACGCACAACAACGAAGACCCAAAGCATATTTAAAAAAAATAATAATTAGTAGTAGGTTTCTCTTTTTTCCACACCCTCTGAAGCATTTCTTGTTTCTAGACATTGTGAGGATGGCTATTCTGAGTGGTTCCAGGTGATACTTCTTTGTACATCTGATTTGCATTTGTCTAACATAAAGCAATGGTGAGCATCTTAATATGTGCTTTTTTTTTGAACAGTGTGAGTAAAATTTACCCCTTGAAAAAGGGTTATTGAAAGGTTGCCTTGCTTTGAAGTCTATTTCGATTACCTACCCCAAGACATTTTTTGAGAGCTGTTGTCACTTACAGCTCCCCAGGCATTGTGAATATGAAGTGTCCATAAGGTCCAGTTTTAGAATTGTTGTTATGGGAAAGAGAAGGTGGCAGGATATCTCCTGTCCCTCTCTGGTTACTGACACAACCTTAGATGTAGGGAAAGTCCTGTTCTTGGGTTTTAACTTAGAGAGGGATGTGCCTGACCAAACACGTAAGGGCTTCCATCCCATTCCTCCTTCCCCCTTACCCTTCAGCTCCTGAACAAGAATAAACTCCTGCACAATCATCTGGGGAGGGTGCTGTCTTGTAGAGTGCAATGACACTAATGAAGGAGTCGGGAGGTTGGAACCCAAACACCAGGATATGTTAAGACCAGGTGATTTTCCAAGTGTCATCCAGCCCAGAGAGTCCACCATTCTTTGGGTGTCAGAGGGTTGGTTTAGTAGTATGAGGGCACACTTAGATCTAGGAGATTGTGATCCCATGCAGAGGGGACCAGGTACTACATGTTCAAGGGGGACGAATTAGCTGGCATATCCTCCCGAGGTCCTGAGGCCCACAGCAGTCCAGCCTTGGGACCAAATTGGGTCTGTGTCCAGGGATGTGACAGTAGCACGTTCACCGCGACTAAACGAATTTAGTGATCATTTTTCTTTTCTATAATTTAATTTTAAATTTATAATGGAGTATAGTTGATTTACCCAGTTGTGTTCATTTTTGATAGATATACACCAACATGATTCATTTATACAGAGATGACTATATATTCTTTTTGGAATTATTTTGCCATTGAAGTTAGTGCAGGGTGTTGAGAAGAGTTCCAAGTGCTCTGCAGCAGGTCCAGGTTGATTACAAGTTTTCTCTGTAAATATGTATATACTAACTCCATCCTCATGATTTATGCCTCCAACACACCTTTCCAGTTTGGTAACCATAAGTTTGTGTTCTGTCTTGGACTCTGTTTCTTTGTTGTAAGATAACACCTTTGTATCAATTTTTAGATTCCACCAATAAGTAGTATCATATGGTATTTATCATTGTCTGATTTATGACACTTAGTATGAATGTATCTAGGTCCTTCCAAGTGTCTGTAAATGGCCTTATTTCATTCATTTCATGGCTGAATAATATTCCATTGTACATATCTACCATAATTTCTTTATCCAGTCTTCCTTCCAAGGACGTTTAGGTAGCTTCCAGGTAGAGCCTCTTGTAAACAGGGCTGCATAAATTTTGGAGTTCCTGAGTCCTGTCAATTTATGTTTTTTTTCCAAGATACAGGCCCAGGAGTGGAAGCGCCATATGCTCCGACGCTCTGTTTTTTTAGATTTTTAAGGAATCACCACCCACTTCTCCAGAGTGGCTGTTAGCAATTTACATTCCCACCATCAGCTTGCCAGGGTTCACTTTTCTCCACACCCTGTCCTGCATTTCAGGTTTTACACTTTGTGAGGTTGACCATTCTGACTGGTACGAAGTGATAGCTCTTCCAAACTCTTCCCGAACAGACGGTGTACCATCCTCTGGGTGTCCCGTTCATGTTTTAGCTGTAGGAAGGGTCCTCTGCACCTGGAGATATGGGACCCATGGAATGGGGGCCAAGAAGTTTTACTCTAAAAGTGCTTCATTTGCTGTCCCATTCTCAGCAAGCCTCTCAGACCCACGAGTGTAGCGCCTTAGGTCCCATCCAGCTGTGTGTCTAGATGGTGGTCAGTCCAGGTTTCATCACAGCCCTTGAACACATTTTGTAAGAATTTCTCTCTCTTTCACTGTCTTTTTTTTTGTTCTTGTTATTTAATTTTATAATGGGGTATAGCTGATTTTCAATACTGTGGTTCTTCCTGCACTATATCTATCCACTTGATTCACTTAAAGAGAGACATCAATAAATTCCTTTACAGATTCTTACAGTCTTATATACCCTTTTCCAGTGAAAACAGTGTGCTGAGTCCAGCTATTTGAGCTATACAGCAGGTCCTTTTGATTACCTATTTTGTTTATGGAACCATATCTATGCTAATTCCAACCTCCTGGTTTATGCATCACCCTACCCCACCTTTCTCCTTTAGCAGTCATAAGTGTGTTTTCTAAATGTGTGACTCTGTTTCTGTTTTGTAATTGAGTTCATGTGTAGCCATTTTAAAATACCATCTATACATGATACCTTATGATAAGTCTCTATTAATGTCTGATTTATGTCACTTACAATGATCGTACCTCAGTCTCCATAAGTTGCTGCAACTGCCCTTATTTCATTGATTTAATTGCTCAGGAATATTCCATTGTACATAAGTATCACATCTTCTTAATCCATTTCTTCCTTCCAAGGACATGTATGTTGTACCCAAGTCGAGGCATTTCTAAGCAGAGCAGCACTAAACGTAGGGGTGCCTATGTCCTGTCGATTTTTGGTTTTACCAAGATATACACCCAAGATTGGAAGTGCCCTATGGTCTGTAGCTCTATTTTTTAGATGTTTTAGGAAACACCATACATTTCTCCAGAGTGGCCGTTGGCTATTTACATCCCCCCCATCAGGGTAACAAGGCTTCCTTTTCTCCATGGCCTGAGGTGCATTTCTGGTTTTACAGTTTTCCAAGATGGCTCTTTTGATGAATGCGAAGTCAGAATTCTTTGTAGTGCTGATTTGCATTTTGCGGTTGTTTGGTTCGCCATAAAGGGCGTATGCGTTTTACCTGAAAATATTTATTTTTATAATGGGGTTTAGCTGATTTTCACTGCCGTGTTTATGTCACTTTACACTCACGTGATTCACTTACACAGGTATATCAATAAATACTTTTTAATATTCGTACAACTCAGATATATTCATCTGGGGTGAATAGGGTGGGTTGAGTCCAGATCATGAGCAATGAGTAGGTCTTGATTATTACATATTTGGTTTATGGAATGGTATCTGTGCTAATTTCAAACTCTTGTTTTATGCATCACCCCACCTTACCTTTCCCCTTAAGCAGGCAACAGTGTGTTTTCTAAATGCTTGACTCTGTTCTGTTTTGTAATTAAGTTGATCTGTAGCGATTTTTACAGCAATATTTCCTGCAATTCTGCGATGCTTTCAAATCCTCTTCATTGCCTTACCTCAATATATTTTTGGACGATAGTTATCATTTAGAACTCTGCAGGTTTGTGAAGTGCAGTGCCCCTGAGCTCCATTTTGCAACTCGCTTTTGGTGAGCTGGCCGCAAAACCGCAGGATTACTTCAGGCCCTGTTGTGGTTCGGGGGGGCGGGTAGGCTGAGCCTTTGGTTAATTCTTCTTCGTGATGGGAAACTAGAGTGACATGTGCCTATCCAAACCCCTACAGCTAGTCTCTCATTGGTTTCCCCTCTTCCAGTTCATCCTCCGGACAAATTGCAGACTGTACGAAACAGGAGTTAAAAGGCCCTGATTCTACAAGTGGGGAGATTGTTAGTAAAGCGGCTGGAATGGTGAACCCAAGCACCAGGAGATGAAAAATGAGGTGCGTCTTAGAAAGCTTTTGTGATCACATGGTGTACCATTCGCTGGGTTTCCCATGAGTGTTTTTGCTGTAGGAAGATTCCCTTGAACCTGGAGAGTTGGGACCCATGGAATGGGTAGCACGCAGTATTACTTGAAAGGGTCGGCACTGGCTCACCCAACCTCACCAGTCCTCTCAGCCCCAAGAGAATCCAGCCTTATGTCTCATCTGTCTGTGGGTGTAGATGTGGTCAATCCTGGTTGCATCACATTCCTTGAACGCATTTTGGAAGAATTTCTCTCCCTTTCACAGTGCTTGTTTTTTTTTGTTTTTGACATGTATTTTTATAATGGGGTTTAGCTGATTTTCACTGCTGTGTTTATGCCGCTTTACACACACTTGATTCACTTACAGAGAGGTACCAATACTTAGGTTTTAATATGCTTCCAAGTCTGATATGTTCTTCTGCGGTGAATAGGGGGTGTGGAGTCCAGTTCATTGAAGAAGGAGTAGGTCGTGTCTACTACATATTTGGTTTATGGAACGGTATCTGTGCTAATTTCAAACTCTTGTTTTATGCATCACCCCACCTCACATTTCCCCTTAAGCAGGCATAAGTGTGTTTTCTAAAAGCGTGACTCTGTTCTGTTTTGTAAATCAGTTCATGTGTAGCGATTTTTATATTCCCTGTATAAGTGATATCTTATCATAAGTTTCTTTTACTGTGTGACTTATTTCACTTAGGATCATCATAGCTAAATCCACTCATTATGCTGCTACTAACCTTATGACATTGATTTCATGGCTGAGTAATATTCCATTGTACCTAAGTAGCACGATTTCTTTGTCCATTTTTCACTTCCCTGGGATATGTAAGGTGTACCGAAGTCGAGGTTCTTTTCAAGAGAGCAGGCGTAAACTTTGGTGTTCCTGTGTCTGGTTGATTTTTAGTTTTCCCAAGATATACGGCCATGTGTGGAAGTGCCCTATGCTCTGTGGCTCTGTATTTTCGATGTTTTAGGAAACACCATACACTTTTCCAGATTGGTTGTTGGCAATTGACATCCTGCCCATCAACTTAACAAGGCTCCCTTGTCTCCATTGCCTGTCCTGCCTTTCTGGTTTTTACACTTTTTTCGGATGGCCCTTTTGACTGGGGAGAAGTGAGACTACTTTGTAGTGCTGATTTGCTTTCCCTGCTTGCTTGGTTGGCCAAAAAGGGCGTATGCGTTTTTCCTGAATATATTAAGGAAAAAACGCATACACCCTTTTTGACCAACTGCATCATTGTCGAAGTTCTGCTGCTTTTCATGAGCTGTAAAGCCCAGACGGATCTATCCCTGCAAATCTGTTTCCTGCAATTCTGCCTTGCTTTCAAATCCTCATGGTTGCCTTACCTCAATATATTTTTGGACGCTAGTTATCATTTTTAACTCTGCAGGTTTGTGACGTGCAGTGCCCCTGAGCTCCATTTTCCAACTCGCTTTTTTGTCAGCTGGCTGCAAAACTGCAGGATGGCTTCAGGCCCTACTTTGGTTGGGGGAGGCAGAGCAGGCTGAACCTTTGTTTAATTCTTCTTCTTGATGGGAAATTAGAGTGACATATGCCTGTCCAAACACTTATAGCTAGTCTCTCATTGGTTCCCCCTCTTCCAGTTCATCCTACGGACAAACTGCAGACTGTACGAGACAGGAGTTAAAAGGCCCTGATTCTACAAGTGGGGAGATTGTTAGTAAAGCAGCTGGAATGGAGAACCCGAGCACCAGGAAATGAAAAATGAGGTGCATCTTAGAACGCTTTCCCGATCACACGGTGTAACATCCGATGGGTTTCCCATGAGTGTTTTTGCTGTAGGAAGATTCCCTTCAGCCTTGATAGTTGGGACTCATGCAAATGTGTAGCACGCAGTATTATTTTAAAGGGTCTGTATTGGCTCACCCAACCTCACTATTCCTCTCAGCCCCAAGAGTATCCAGCCTTATGTCTCATCAAGCTGTGGGTATAGATGTGGTCAATTCTGGTGTCATCACAGTCCCTGAACGCATTTTGGCAGAATTTCTCTCCCTTTCACCGTGCTTGTTTTTTTTTTTTTTTTAAATGTATTTTTATAATGGGGTTTAGCTGATTTTCACTGCTGTGTTTATGCCGCTTTACAAACACTTGATTCACTTACAGAGAGATATCAATACTTAGGTTTTAAGATGCTTACTAGTCTGACATGTTCTTCTGTGGTGAATGGGGGGGTGGAGTCCATTCACTGAGCAAGGAGTAGGTCGTGTCTATTACATATTTGCTTTATGGGACGGTATGTGTGCTAATTTCAAACTCTTGTTTTATGCATCACCCCACTTCAACTTTCCCCTTAAGCAGGCATAAGTGTGTTTTCTAAAAGCGTGACTCTGTTCTGTTTTGTAATTCACTTCATGTGTAGCGATTTTTATATTACCTCTACAAGTGATATCATAAGTTTCTTTTTTCTGTGTGACTTATTTCACTTAGGACCATCATACCTAAATCTACTCATTATGCTGCTACTAGCATTATGACATTCATTTCAAGGCTGAGTGATATTCCATTGTATCTAAATAGCACAACTTCGTTGTCCATTTTTCTGTTCCCTGGGATATGTAAGCTGTACTGAAGTCGAGGTTCTTTTCAAGAGAGCAGCCGTAAACTTTGGGGTGCCTGTGTCTGGTTGAATTTTAGTTTTCCCAAGATATACGCCCATGTGTGGAAGTGCCCTATGCTCTGTGGCTCTGTGTTTTAGATATTTTAGGAAACACCATACACTTCTTCAGAGTAGCTGTTGGCAATTTACATCTGGCCCATCAGCTTAACAAGGCTCCCTTGTCTCCATGGCCTGTCCTGCCTTTTGGTTTTTATACTTTTTACGGTTGGCCCTTTTGACCGGGGGGAAGTGAAACTTCTTTGTAGCGCCAATTTGCTCTCACTGCTTGCTTGGTTGGCCAAAAAGGGCGTATGCGTTTTTTCCTGAATATATTCAGGAAAAAACGCATACACCCTTTTAGCCAACTGCATCATTGTGGAAGTTCTGCTGCTTTTCATGTGCTGTAGAGGCTAGTCTGATCGACCTCTGGAAATCTGTTTCCTGCAATTCTACCTTGCATTTAAATCCTTTTCGTTGCCTTACCTCAATATGTTTTTGGACGATAGTTATCAGTTTGAACTCTGCAGGATTGTGAAGTGCAGTGCCCCTGAGCTCCATTATCCAACAGGCTTTATTGTTAGCTGTCCGCAAAACTGCAGGATTGCTTCAGGCCCTATTGTGGTTCGGGGGGGGGGGGGGGCGCTGGCCAAGCCTTTGGTTAATTCTTCTTCGAGTTGGGAAATTAGAGTGACATGTGCCTGTCCAAACACCCACAGCTAGTCTCACATTTGTTCCCCCTCTTCCTGTTCATCCTCTGGACAAATTGCAGACTGTACGAAAGAGGATTTTAAAGGCGCTGATTCTCCAAGTGGGGAGATTGTTAGTAAGGAGGCTGGAATGGTGAACCCGAGTACCAGGAGATGAAAAATGAGGTGCCTCTTCGAACGCTTTCCCGATCACACGGTGTACCAACCGATGCGTTTCCCATGAGTGTTTTTGCTGTAGCAAGATTCCCTTGAGCCTGGAGAGTTGGGACCCATGGAATGGGTAGCACGCAATATTACTTGAAAGGGTCTGCACTGGCTCACCAACCTCACCAATCCTCTCAGCCTCAAGAGTATCCAGCCTTATGTCTCATCCAGCTGTGGGTGTAGATGTGGTCAATCCTGGTGTCATCACAGCCCCTGAATGCATTTTGTAAGAATTTCTCTCCCTTTCACCATGCTTGTCTTTTTCTTTTTTGAAATTTTTTTTTTTTTTTTTTTTTTTTTTTTTTTTTTTTGCGGTATGTGGGCCTCTCACTGTTGTGGCCTCTCCCGTTGCGGAGCACAGGCTCCGGACGCACAGGCCCAGCAGCCATGGCTCACGGGCTTAGTTGCTCCGCAGCATGTGGGATCTTCCCGGACCAGGGCACGAACCCATGTCTCCTGCATCGGCAGGCGGATTCTCAACCACTGTGCCACCAGGGAAGCCCTTGAAATGTATTTTTATAATGGGGTTTAGCTGATTTTCACTGCTGTGTTTATGCCACTTTACACACACTTGATTCACTTACGGAGAGATATCAATACTTATGTATTAAGATGCTTACTAGTCTGATATATTCTTTTACGTTGAATAGTGGGTGTGGAGTCCAGTTCATTGAGCAAGGAGTAGGTTGTCTCTATTACATGTTTGGTTTATGGAATGGAACCTGTGCTAATTTCAAGCTCTTCTTTTATGCATCACCCCACCTCACCTTTCCCCTTAAGCAGGCATAAGTGTGTTTTCTAAAAGTGTGACTCTGTTCTGTTTTATAATTCAGTTCATGTGTAGAGATTTTTACATTCCCTCTATAAGTTATATCTTATCATAAGTTTCTTTTTCTGTGTGACTTATTTCACTTAGGATCATCGTAGCTAAATCCACTCATTATGCTGCTACTAGCCTTATGACATTGATTTCATGACTGAGTGATATTCAATTGTACCTAAGTAGCGCAACTTCTTTGCTCATTTTTCTGTTCCCTGGGATATGTAAGGTGTACCGAAGTCGAGGTTCTTGTCAAGAGAGCACATCTAAACTTTGGCGTGCCTGGGTCTGGTTGATTGTTAGTTTTCCCAAGATATATGGCCCTGTGTGGAAGTGCTCTATGCTCTATGGCTTTGTGTTTTAGATGTTTTAGGAAACACCATACACTTCTCCAGACTGGCTTTTGGTAATTGACATCAGACCCATCAGCTTAACAATGCTCCCTTGTCTCCATGGCCTGTCCTACCTTTCTGGTTTTTACACTTTTTTTGGATGGCCCTTTTAACTGGGGGAAGTGAGACTTCTTTGAAGTGCTGATTTGCTCTCCCAGCTTGTTGCTTGGCCAAAATGGACATAAGCGTTTTTTTCTGAATAAAAAACGCATACGCCCTTTTTGGCCAACATTATCATTGTCGAAATTCTGCCACTTTTCATGTACTGTAAAGGCCAGTCCTATCTACCTCTGGTAATCTGTATCCTGCAATTCTGCCTTGCCTTCAAATCCTCGTCATTGCCTTACCTCAATATATTTTTGGACGATAGTTATCAATTAGAACTCTGCAGGTTTGTGCAGTGCAGTGTCCCTGAGCTCCATTTTCCAATTGGCTTTTTTGTGAGCCGGCTGCAAAACTGCAGGATTGCCTCAGGCCTTATTGTGTTTCCCTGATGGCAGGGCAGGCTGAGCCTTTGTTTAATTCTTCGTGATGGGCAATTAGAGAGACATGTGCCTGTCTAAACACCTACAGGTAGTCTCTCATTGGTTCCCCCACTTCCAGTTCATCCTCCGGACAAATTGTAGACTGTACGAAAGAGGAGTTTAAAGGAGCTGATTCTCCAAGTGGGGAGATTGGTAGCAAAGCGGCTGGAATGGCGAACCCGAGCATCAGGAGATGAAGAATGAGGTGTGTCTTAGAAAGCTTTCTAGAACACACGGTTCCAGAAAGCAGTTGGGACCCATGGAATAGATAGCACGCAGTATTACTTTAAAGGATCTGCATGGGCTCACCCAACCTCACCAATCCTCTCAGCCCCAGGAGTAGCCAGCCTTATGTCTCATCCAGCTGTGGGTGTAGATGAGGTCAGTCTTGGTTGCATAACAGCCCCTGAATGCATTTTGGAAGAATTTCTCTTTCACCGTGGTTGGGTTTTTTTTGAAAGATATTTTTATAATGGAGTTTAGCTGATTTTCGCTGCTGTGTTTATGCTGCTTTACACACACTGGATTCATTTACAGAGAGATATCTATACTTAGGTTTTAAGATGCTTACTAGTCTGATATATTCTTTTGTGGTGAATAGGGGGTGTGGAGTCCAGTTCATTGGGCATGGTGTAGGCTGTGCCTATTACATATTTGGTTTATGGAACTCTATCTGTGCTAATTTTAAACTCTTGTTTCATGCATCACCCCACCTCACCTTTCCCCTTAAGCAGCCATAAGTGTGTTTTCTAAAAGCGTGACTGTTCTGTTTTGTAATTCAGTTCATGGGTAGTGATTTTTCATTCCCTCTATAAGTGATATCTTATCATATGTTTCTTTCTCTGTGTGATTTCTTTCACTTCGGATCATCGTACCTAAATCACTAATTATGCTGCTACTAGCCTTATGACATTGATTTCATGGCTGAGTGATATTCCATTGTACCTAAGTAGCAAAACTTTGTCCATTTTTCTCTTACCTGGGATATGTAAGGTGTATTGAACTCGAGGTTCTTTTCAAGAGAACAGGCCTAAACTTTGGTGTTCCTGTGTCTGGTTGATTTTTAGTTTTCCCAAGATATTTGGCCATGTGTGGAAGTGCCCTATGCTCTGTGGCTCTGTTTTTTAGATGTCTTAGGAAACACCATACACTTCTCCAGAGTGGCTGTTGGCAATTGATATTCAGCCCATCAGCTTAACAATGCTCCCTTGTCTCCATGGCCCGTCCTGCCTTTTTGGTTTTTACACTTTTTTTGGATGGTACTTTTGACCGGGGGAAGTGGGACTTCTTTGAAGTCCTGATTTGCTCTCCCTGCTTGTTTGGTTGGCCAAAAAGGGCATATGCTTTTTTTCCTGAATAAAAAACGCATATGCCCTTTTTGGCCAACTGCATCATTGTCGAAATTCTTCTGCTTTTCATGTGCTATAAAGAAAGGCCAGTTCGATCGACCTCTGGAAATCTGTTTCCTGCAATTCTGCCTTGCTTTCAAATCCTCCTTGTTGACTTACCTCAATATATTTTTGGACGATAGTTATCATTTGGAACTCTGCAGGTCTGTGAAATGCAGTGCCTCTGAGCTCCATTTTCAACTCTCTTTTTTGTGAGCTGGCCGCAAAACCGCAGGATTGCTTCTGGCCCTATTCGCGTACCAGGGCAACAGGCTGGGCCTTTGGTTAATTCTTCTTCCTGATGTGAAATTAGAGTGATATGTGCCTGTCCACACACCTAAAGCTAGTATCTCATTGTTTCCCCGTCTTCCCGTTCATCCTCCGGACAAATTGCAAACTGTGTAAAACAGGAGTTTAAAGGTGCTAATTCTCCAAGTGGGGAGATTGTAAGTAAAGCGACTGAAATGGCGAACCCCAGCACCAGGAGGTGAAAAATGAGGTGCGTTTTAGAAACCTTTCCCTATCAAACTGTATACGCTCTTCTGCGTTTCCCATGCATGTTTTAGCTATAGGAAGATTCCCTTGAACCTGGAGAGTTGGGACTCATGGAATGGGTAGCATGCAGTATTACTTTAAATGGTCTGCATTTGCTCATCCAACCTCGCCCATCTTCTAAGCCCCAAGAGTGTCCAGCCTTTTGTCTCATCCATTGGTGTGTGTAGAAGTGGTCAGTCCAGATTGCATCACCACCCCTGAGCAAATTTTGTAAGAATTTCTCTCTCTTTCACTGTCTTTGTGTTTGAAATTTAGTTTTATAATGGGGATTAGCTCATTTTCACTGCTGCGTTCATGCCGTGTTACACATACTTGATTCACATAAATAGAGAAATCAATACATACATTTTTAGATCCTTACTACTCAAATATACTCTTCTGCAGTGAATAGGGGCTTCTGAGCCCTGTTCATTCAGAAAAGAGTAGGTCTTGTTTATTACATATTTGATGTATGGAACGGTATCTGTGCTAATTACAAACAATTATTTTATGCAGCACCCCACCTCACCTTTCCCCTGAAGCAGGCATATGTGTGTTTTCTAAATGTGTGAGTCTGTTCCGTTTTGTTATTCAGTTCATGTATATCCATGTTTACATTCCCTCTATGGATGATATCTTATGATAAGTTTCTTTTTCTGTGGACTTATTTGACTTACAATCATCGTACCTAAATCCACTCATTATGCTGCTACTAGCCATGTCACATTGATTTCATGGCTTAGTGATATTCCATTGTACATAAGTACAACAACTTCTGTATCCATTTTTCTCTTTCCTGGGATATTTAAGGTGTACTGAAGTCGAGGTTCATGAAACAAAGCAGCCCTAAGCTTTGGGGTGCCTGTGTGTTGTTAATTTTTAGTCTTCCCAAGATATACACCCATGAGTGGAAGTGCGCTATGCTCTGTAGCTCTGTTTTTACATGTTTTAGGAAACACCATACACTTCTCCAGAGTGACTGTCAGCAGTTTACATCCCACCCATCAGCGTAACAAGGCTCTGTTCTCCACGGCCTGTCCTGCATTTCTGGTTTGTACACTTTTTTTGTATAGCCCTTTTGACCGGTGGGAAGTGAGACTTCTTTGTAGTGCTGATTTGCATTTCCTGCTTGCTTGGTTGGCCAAAAAGGTCGTATGCATTTTTTCCTTAATATATTCAGGAAAATATGCATATGCCCTTTTTGGCCAACTGCATCATTTTCGAACTTCTGCCGCTTTTCATGTGCTTTCAAGGTGACTCCAATCTACCTCTTGAAATCTGTTTCCTGCAATTCTGCTTTGCTTTCAAATCCTCTTCGTTGCCTTACCTCAGTGTAATTTTGGATGGTAGTTGTCATTTATAACTCTGCAGATTTTTGAGTTGCAGTGCAGCTGAGCTTCATTTTTCAGCTTGCTTTTTTATGAGCTGGCCACAAAAGCGCAGGATCCCTTCTGGCCTTATTCTGGTTCCGGGGCGGCAGGCTGACCATTTAGTTAATTCTTTTTCCTGATGAGAAATTAGAGTGACGTGTGCCTGTGCACACACCTACAGCTAGTCTCTCATTGGTTCCCCCTCTTCCCGTTCATACTCTGGACTAATTGCAAACTGTGCGAAACAGGAGGTTAAAGGTGCTGATTCTTCAAGTGGGGAGATTGTATATAAAGTGGCTGGAATGGCAAACCCCAGCACTAGGAGATGAAAAATGAGGTGTGTTTTAGAAACCTTTCCCGATCACATGTTGTACCATGCTCTGGCTTTCCCATGCATCTTTTAGCTGTAGGAATGTTCCCTTGAACCTGGAAAGTTGAGACCCATGGAATGGGTAGCACGCAGGATTACTTTAAATGGTCTGCATTTGCTCACCCAACCTCACCAATCATCTCATCCCCAAGAGTGTCCAGCCTTATGTCTCATCCTTCTGTGTCTAGATGTGTTCAATCCATGCTGCATCACATCCCCTGAGCAAAAGTTATAAGAATTTTTATATCTCTCACTGTCCTTTTTAAAAATTTATTATTATATTAGTTACAGCTGATTTTCAATGCTGTTTCTCGCTGTTGTACATCCACTTGTTTCACGTACAGAGAGACATCAATGAATTCTTTTTCAGGTTCCTACCAGTCGTATATAAGTTTTTCCAGTGACTTGAGTGTGTTGAGTGCATGTCTTTGAGGTACCAGGTATGCCTTGTCGATTATTAATTTGGTATTTTGAACGGTATATTTGCTAATTTCCACCTCCTGGATAATGCCTCACCCCTCCCCACCTTTCCCCTTTAGCAGCCTTATATGTGTTTTCTACATATTTGACTATGTTTCTGTTTTGTAATTTATTTCATGTGTAGCCGTTTTTGATTCCACTTTTAGTGATATCTTATGATTTGTGTCTTTTTCTTTCTGACTAATTTCACTTAGAATGTTCGTTTGTAACTCCTCCTGAGTTGATGCATCTGGCCTTATTTCATTGATTTCCTGGCTGAGTTATATTCCACTCTACATACGTACCACATCTCTTTTATCCATTTTTTCCTCCCAGGGATATTTAGGTTGTATCCAAGTCGAGGCTCTTTTAAACAGAGGGGCCGTAAACGTTGGGGTGCCTGTGTCCTGTCGATTTTTGTTTTTCCCAAGATATATGTCCATGAGTGCAAGTGCCCTATGCTCTGTAGTTCATTTGTTTAGATGTTTTAGTAAACAGAACACACTTCTTCAGAGTGCCCGTTGACAATTTACATGTCCACTATCAGGCTCACAGGGCTCCCTTTTCTCCTCGCCCTGTCCTGAATCTGGTGTTTACACTTTATGAGGATGGCTCTTCTGACTGATGCAAAGTGATACTTTTTGTAGTATTGATTTGCAATGCCTGCCTGTTTGGTTGGCTAAACAGGGTGTATGCCCTTTTCTTTAATATATTCAGGAAAAAAAGCATACGCCTTTTTTGGCCAACTGTACCGTTGGCGATGTTCAGCCCCTTTTCTTGTGCTTTAATGGCGAGTCCTTTCTACCTCTTCAAATCCCTTTCCTGCTATTCTCCCTTTCTTACAAGTCCTTTTCGGTGACTTACCTCAAGACATTTTTCGATGATAGATATTTTCAACTCTGCAGTTTCGTGAATTTTAGTGTCCCTAAGTTCCATTTTTCAACTTGTGTTTTTGGGAATTGGCCCCAAAATAGCGGGATTTCCTCAAGCCCTATTCTGTTTCCATGGGCAATCTTAGCCTTTGGTCAATTCGTCTTCCTGATTGGAAATTAGAGTGATGTGCCTGTTCGAACACCTAGGACTTGTCTCTCATTGTTTCTCATCTTTCTGCCTCATCCTCTGGACAAATTCCAAACTCTGCGCAACAGGATGTTGAAGGTGCTGACATCCCCAAGTGGGGAGAGTGTTAGGAAAGACGCTGGAAGGGTGAACCCGACTACCAGGAGATTAGGAGATGAGATGTGTTTTCCAAACTCTTCCCGATCAAACGGTGTACCTTCTTCTGGGAGTCACAGTCATGTTTTAGCTGTAGGAAGGGTCCCGTGCATGTAAAGAGAACACGAGGGATTTTTCCAAAGCAGTGTCTCCCCGAACCCCAAACTGAGAAATTTTTAAGTTACGGCTACACATATGTTCATTAAGGGCCTTGGGCAGTAGGCAGAGTCCGAACTTTAGATGATTGAAGTCTTCAGGGTCAGAAGCATTCACCATCAGCCAGGTTGGCTGGAGCTCAGGCTCTATGTCGTGGAGTCTGCATGGCGTCCCGCAAGCTGAGGTGTCAGCCCAGGCATTTTGCACTAGGAAATCGGTCTGAAGTGCCAGGTGTGGGACCTCTGCATGTGGAAACCTAGGAGGATGTGAAATTAGACAAACAACAAAGGGAAAAAGGTTAGACTTTATTTTATTGCCCAGATTCTATTTTTATCTCCCAGGAATTTTTAATGGGCTTTGCCGGTGACAAACCCCTTCTCTGCCTTTTGTCCCATTCCTCATTGTTGGGGTGCTGAGGGTGCAGACCCCTCTTCTGTAACTGCTTCGTGCTGAGTTGGGAGTCCTCATACCCGGTGGGAGGGGCAGAACTTCTCCCCAGCAGCCTCCAGGTGAGTTTGATTGTCCCCAGGGATCTTCCCTCACTGCTCATCCTCCTGAGTCCCAGCATTTGAAGTTTTATAGATTCTAATGACCTTTAACGTTCCAGGAAAGAGATGTGCAGAGACACTGGGGGGGGGGAGCGGTTTTACCCCGCCCCACATTTGTTCGGCCACCTTAGGCTGACGGTTTCTGCCAGCCTAGATGCTCTGACCAGTAGTCTGCGCTTTCTTCAGTTAGGCTCCTAAATTAACATACAAACAGCACCAGGTGTCAGAGCCCTGCCTGCTCAACTCCCAGACAGTCCAGGGCCGGTGGTGATCCAGGACTATGACGGCCCCTGAGTCAACGGCCTTTTCAAGTAACCAGGAGTCCAGCCGGTCTCATTGGCCGCCGTCACCGCGGTGTCTGTAGGCTTTTCTATGGTGACAGCGTTATTTACGGTTCCCCCGCCAAGCTTACTAGCTTCGTTCTGGGTGCAGTAAGTCCTGCAAGCAGTAGTCTGCTCTTTTGGGGCACGCTCTTGTTGTTTTCTGAGAGAAGCTCCAGGTCAAGTGATGGTCACACGAGTCATCATGGGGGCCCGTTGCCCCCTGTTGTGTCTCTGGAGGTTGGAGTTGGAGGGCATCCTCACTCGAGGTCAGTGTGCCCACGGAGCGACCCCTGCAACTTCAGGGCAAGGTGGGCGGTTCAGATCACCACGTGGGGTCCTTTTCCCTTAGGAGGCAGTTGGCCTTGCGGGCTGCTGATTTCCAGGTTTTTAGATACCCCCAGTATCCTGGCTGGATGGGGTGGCTGGCCAAGCCCTTGGTGACTGTAGTTTCTCCTCCCTGGAGGGCATTCTTGCGTTGTTCCATTTCAAGTGGTCCCAGTTTTTGCACTAATACTCCAAGGGCAATTCACCTTTGACCAGGAATGTAAAGGTCAAAGGGTTTAGCTAAATTAGGGAGTTCCAGGACAAGGGTCTGAATTGATTGCTCTTTCCATTCTTGAAAGGCCACTTCTGGATTCTATTCAAAAGGATCACCATCTTTTCCTTTCAGTGTTTCATATAGAGGCCCAGCTATTAGACTGTAGTTAGGGATCCAGATGCAGCAAACCCTGGCCTCCCCAGGAATCCCTAAGCTCTCTTCTAGTTTTAGAAGGGGTAAGGCTGCAAATGGCTTCTTCCCTTTCCTGGGATGGGCTTCTCTGACCTTCTGTGAGACCAGGCAGGTCACCTTAGTCCGTGATATTTGAGCCTTTTTCTTGGACACTTTCTATCCCTTATTGGATAGGTAGTTCAGAGGCCTCTTTAGTAGGGCTGGCAATCAGAATGTCGTCTGCATATTGAAGGAGGATTCCCTTCTCCAGAGGTAGATCTTTTAGGTTTTAGTTAAGTTTCCCCAAAGGTGGTGTGGGAATTTTTGAACCCTTGGGGCAGGACGGCCCAGCAGTATTGTTTTTGTTGTATGTTGAGTCCTGCCACTCACAAGCCAAAATTTCTTGTGACTCTGGTACTAATGAATACAGAAGGCACCATTAAAGTCTCATACAGAATACCATGTCCCGATGGATGGTAGAATGACCAGCATGGTGTAGGAATTAGGAACTACTGGATGTATATCCTTGGTGGCTTCACTGACTGTCCTGACATCCCTTACCAGGTCCCCAGCAGCCCACGGGGTTCTCGTGGTCAGGCCAATCCCAGGATATGGAGCTCACTTGGGCAGGTCTCCCACAGCCCAAGGGGCTCTCTTGGTCTTTCCCTTCACAGGATATGGGGCTCACCTGGGCAGGTCCCCAGCAGCCCACAGGGCTCTCGTGGTCAGGCCCTTCCCAGGATATGGAGCTCACCTGGGCAGATCCCCAGCAGCCCATGGGGCTCTCGTGGTCAGGCCCCTCCTTGGATATGGAACCCCCTTGGGCAGGTACCCCGGCAGGGCTGGGCACACAGGAACCGTGCACATAGCCCTCATTGCAGAGCACCTCCAGGCCACCTGTCGGTCAGCGCTGCCCCAGAGCACCTCAGAGCAGGACTTGTACTAACAAACAGTAGCTCCTACAGATCTGCGACCCTGGGCTGCACTCTGGGCGGCCTCCCTCCGCCTGGTTTTCCAGAGGCTTCCACTGCAGGGTTGGCACCAGGATTCTGTCTCCACCCACCACCCCTCCTCTCCCTGACTCTTGGATTCCTCTCATTAGGAGAGGGTCTTCTTGAAATTGTCTCCCACTCATGGGCCAGATACAATGATTAGAAAACAAGCCAGGGATGCAACTCCTTGTCTATCCTGACCCTTAGGACCTTACACCTGTTCCTTGGAAATTGCCAGTGCAGCAAGGCCCATTTTCTGCAACTGTGAACCCCTGAGGGGCGACGATTGGCTGACCTGGGCAGCCTGACACGGCCGGCCAGCCCTCCCCAGATATTCCTGGGCTAAGGTCATTATAAACACTGCTCCAGGCATCAAGAGCCCCTGCAGCTGTGCCTGACACCATATTCTCTTCCCCATCAGCAGTCTTGGGACTGGGCTGTTGGGATGGAGTAGGGCCCACGGCTCTGTGGGTGGCCCGGTGTGAGTGGGGCTCTGCTGGACTTTCTGCAGGAGTTGCCGGTCTGCCACCTGCTAAAGAAGAGGATGTGTCACCCATACCTGCCATTGGAATTTCTCCCGGGCAGAGGTGAGGAAGGAAAGAAGCAGTGGGCACCGGGACAGGAGGGGTACCTCAGACAGGGAAATGGAAAGCTTCCAGAAGAGCTCCTGGGGTCAGGACCATCCTGGCTGGCCTGCAGGCACCAAGTCGGCCTGCGTGCTGTAGCTGGTGTGGCTCCACGACCCTTCCTCTAGGCTTTCAAGTCCTTGCACACATTCAGGTGTTTTACCTGGGAAGGGTGGGAACAGTTCAGCAGCGGCTGGTCTGCGGCTCAGCTCACGTTTACTCAGGGACGCCTCGGCATGGTCCCCCAGCTTTGCAATAAGGACGCTCCTTGCAGGGGTCTGCTGGCTGCATGAGAGATGATTCCCCACCTCTGACCAACTTCAGAATTGTTTACCACTGGAGCAAGTGCCCTGATAGAGTTTTCCTCTGTATGACCAATGGGTTCTGTTTTTTCTCTTTTTTCTTTTTTGGCTCAAGGTAGGTTTTATTCCTCTTCTTGTATTTATAGATATAAGCATGGAAGTAATTCATTCATATAAATATGTCTATGGGAAGGAAAGAACTTTTTTTTTCTAAAAAAATATTATTTATTTTTAAAATATTTTAATTTTATTTATTATTTCATACAGCAGGTTCTTATTGGTTATCTATTTTATACATATAAGTTTATATATGTCAATCTCAGTCTCCCAATTCATCCCACCACCACCACCTGGCCACTTTCCCCCCTAGGTGTCCATACATTTGTTCTCTACATTTGTGTCTCTATTTCTGCGTTGAAAACCAGTTCATCTGTACCGTTTTTCTAGGTTCCACATGTATGCGTTAATATACGATATTTGTTTTTCTCCTTCTGACTTACTTCACTCTGTATGACAGTCTCTAGATCTATCCACGTCTCTAAAAATGACCCAATTTCATTCCTTTTTATGGCTGAGTAATATTCCATTTTATATATGTACCACATCTTTTCCATTCGTCTCTCTATGGGCATTTATGTTGCCTCCATGACCTGGCTATTGTAAATAGGGCTGCAATGAACATTGTGGTGAATGTGTATTTTTGAATTATGGTTTTCTCTGGGTATATGCCCAGTAGTGGGATTGCTGGATCATATGGTAATTCTATTTTTAGTTTTTTAAGGAACATCCATACTGTTCTCCATAGTGACTGTATCAATTTACATTCCTACAAATAGTGCAAGAGGGTTCCCTTTTCTCCACACCCTGTCCAGCATTTGTTGTTTGTAGATTTTTCTGATGATGCCCATTCTAACTGGTGTGAGGTGATACCTCATTGTAGTTCTGGTTTATATTTCTCTAAGAATTAGTGATGTAGAGCAGCTTTTCATGTGCTTCTTGGCCATCTGTATGTCTTCTTGGGACAAATGTCTATTTAGGTCATCTGCCCATTTTGGGGTTGCGTTGTTTGTTTTTTTTACTGTTGTGCTCCATGAACTGTTTATATATATTGGAGATTAATCCTTTGTCCATTGATTCGTTTGTAAATATTTTCTCCCATTCTGAGGGCTGTCTTTTCGTCTTGTTTGTAGTTTCCTTTGCTTTGCAAAAGCTTTTAAGTTTCATTTGGTCCCATTTGTTTATTTTTGGTTTTTATTCCATCACTCTAGGAGGTGGATGAAAAAAGATCTTGCTGTGATTATGTCAAAGAGTATTCTTTCTATGTTTTCCTCTAAGAGATTTATAACGGCCGGTCTTACATTTAAGTCTCTAATCCGTGTTGAGTTTATTTTTGTGTATGGTGTTAGGGAGTGTTCTAATTTCTTTCTTTTACATGTAGCTGTCCATTTTTCCCAGCACCACTTATTGAAGAGACTGTCTTTTCTCCATTGTATATCCTTGCCTCCTTTGTCATAGATTAGTGGACCATAGGTGTGTAGGTTTATCTCTGGGCTTTCTTTTTTTTTTTTCTTTTTCATCTTTATTGGAGTATAATTGCTTTACAATTGTGTGTTAGTTTCTGCTGTATAAAAAGTGAATCAGCTATACGTATACATATAACACCATATCCCCTCCCTCTTGCACCTCCCTCTCATCCCCTTATCCCACTCCTTTAGGTGGTCAAAAAGCACTGAGCTGATCTCCCTGTGCTATGTGGCTGCTTCCCAGTAGCTATCAATTTTACATTTGGTAGTGTATATATGTCCATGCCACTCTCTCACTTTGTCCCAGCTTACCCTTCCCCCTCTCCGTATCCTCAAGTCCTTTCTCTAAGTCTGTGTCCTTAATCCTTTCCTGTCCCTAGGTTCTTTATAAACTTTTTTTTTTATTCCATATATATGTGTTAGCATACGGTATTTGTTTTTCTCTTTCTGATTTACTTCACTCTGTATGACAGACTCCAGGTCCACCCACCTCACTATAAAAACTCAATTTTGTTTCCTTTTATGGCAGAGTAATATTCCATTGTATATATTTGCCCCATATTCTTTATCCATTTATCTGTCAACGGACACTTAGGTTGCTTCTGTGTCCTGGCTATTGTACATAGAGCTACAAGGAACATTGTGGTACATTACTCTTTTTGAATTATGGTTTTCTCAGGGTAAATGTCCAGTAGTGGGATTGTTGGGTCGTATGGTAGTTCTATTTTTAGTTTTTAAGGAACCTCAATACCATTCTCCCTAGTGACTATACCAATTTACATTCCCACAAGTAGTGCAAGAGGGTTCCCTTTTCTCCAATAAATATCTCTCCATCATTTATTGTTTGTAGATTTTTTGATGATGGCCATTCTGACTGGTGTGAGGTGATACCTCACTGTAGTTTTCTTTTGTTTTGTTTTGTTTGCAGTACTCGGGCCTCTCACTGTTGTGGCCTCTCCCTTTGTGGAGCACAGGCTCTGGATGTGCAGGCTCAGCAGCCATGGCTCACAGGCCCAGCTGCTCCACAGCATGCGGGATCTTCTCGGACTGGGGCACGAACCTGTATCCCCTGCATCGGCAGGCAGACTCTCAACCATTGCACCACCAGCGAAGCCCTTCACTGTAGTTTTGATTTGCATTTCTCTAATGTTTAATGATGTTCAGCATCCTTTCATGTGTTTGTTGGCAACGTGTATATTTTCTTTAGAGAAATGTCTATTTAGATCTTCTGCCTATTTTTGTATTGGGTTGTTTGTTTTTGTGATATTGAGCTACATGAGCTGCTTTTTGGAGATTAATCCTTTGTCAGTTTCTTCATTTGAAAATATTTTCTCCCATTATGATGGCTGTCTTTTCATCTTACGTTTTCCTTTGCTGTGCAAAAGATTTAAAGTTTCATTAGGTCCCATTTTAAAATTTTTTTAAAATTTCCATTTCTCTAGGAGGTGGGTCTAGGTGGGTGTTGTGATTTATGTCATAGTGTGTTCTGCTTATGTTTTCCTCTAAGAGTTTTATAGTGTCTGGTCTTACATTTAGGTCTCTAATACATTTTGAGTTTATTTTTGTGTATGGTGTTAGGCAGTGTTCTAATTTCATTCTTTTACATGTAGCTGTCCAGTTTTCCCAACACCACTTACTGAAGACACTGTCTTTTCCCCACTGTATACCCTTGCCTCCTTTGTCATAGATTAGTTAACCATAGGTACTTGGGTTTATCTCTGTGCTTTCTATCCTGTTCTATTGATCCTGTTTTTGTGTCAGTACCATATTGTCTTGATTACTGTAGCATTGTAGTATAGTCTGAGGTCTCATTTCTCCAGCTCTTTTTTTTCTCTCTCAAGACTGCTTTGGCTATCCAGGGTCTTTTGTGTCTCCCTACAAATTTTAAGATTTTTTGTTCTAGTTCTGTAGAAGATGCCACTGGTAATTTGATAGAGATTGTATTGAATCTGTAGATTGCTTTGTGTAGTATAGTTATTTTCACAATATTGATTCTTTTAATTCAAGAACATGGTATATGTCTCCATCTGTTTATATCATCTTTGATTTCTTTCATCAGTGTCTTATAGTTTTCTGAGTACAGATCTTTTACTTCCTTTGGTAGGTTTATTCCTAAGTATTTTATTCTTTTTGTTGCAGTGGTAATGGGATTGTTTCCTTAATTTCTCTTTCTGATCTTTCATTGTTAGTGTATAGGAATGCAAGAGATTTCTGTGCATTCATTTTGTATCCTGCAACTTTACCAAGTTCATTGATTAGCTCTAGTAGTTTTCTGGTGGCATCTTTAGGATTCTCCATATATGGTATCATGTCATCTGCAAACAGTGACAATTTTACTTCTTCTTTTCCAATTTGTATTCCTTTTATTTCTTTTTCTTCTCTGATTGCTGTGGATAGGACTTCCAAAACTATGTTGAATAATAGTGGTGAGAGTGGTTATCCTCATCTTTTTCCTGATCTTAGAGGAAATGCTTTCAGTTTTTCACCATTAAGAATGATGTTTGCTGTGGGTTTGTCAAATATGGCTTTATTATGTTGAGGTAGTTTCCCTCTATGCCCACACTCTGCAGAGTTTTTATCATAAATGGTGTTGAATTTTCTCAAAATCTTTTCCTGCATCTATTGAGATGATCATATGGTTTTTTATTCTACAATTTGTTGATATGGTGTATGACATTGATGGATTTGGGTGTATTGAAGAATCCTAGCATCCCTGGGATAAACCCCACTTGATCATGGTGTATGATCCTTTTAATGTTGTTCGATTCTGTTTGCTAGTATTTTGTTGAGGATTTTAAAATCTATATTCATCAGTGATATTGGTCTCTAATTTTCTTTCCTTGTAGTATCCTTGTCTGGTTTTGGTGTCAGGGTGATGGTGATCTCATAGAATGAGTTTGGGAGTGTTCCTTTCCCTGCAATTTTTTTGAAGAGTTTGAGAAGGTTGGGTGTTAGCTGTTCTCTAAATGTTTGATAGAAGTCACCTGTGATGCCCTCTGGTTCTGAGCTTTTGTTTGTTAGAAGATTTTTAATCACAGTTTCAATTTCAGTGCTTGTGATAGGTTTGTTCTTATTTTCTATTTCTTCCTGGTTCAGTCTTGGCAGGTTGTGCATTTCTAAGAATTTGTCCATTTCTTCCGGGTTGTCCATTTTATTGGCATAGAATTGCTTGTAGTAGTCTCTTATGATATGTTTTATTTCTGTGGTATCTGTTGTAACTTCTCCTTTTTCATTTCTGATTTTATTGATTTGAGTCCTCTCCCTCTTTTTCTTGAGTCTGGCTAAAGGTTTATCATTTTTGTTTATCTTCTCAAAGAACCAGCTTTTACTTTTATTGATCTTTGCTATTGTTTTCTTTGTTTTTATTTCATTTATTTCTGCTCTGAACTTTGATTTCTTTCCTTCTACTAACTTTGGGTTTTGTTCTTCTTTCTCTAGTTCCTCTAGGTGTAAGGTTAAATTGTTTATTTGGGATTTTTCTTGTTTCTTGAGGTAGGCTTGTATTGCTATAAACTTCCCTCTTAGAACCGCTTTTGCTGCATCCCAAAAGTTTTGGATCATCATGTTTTTGTTGTCATTTGTCTCTAGGTAGTTTTTGATTTCCTCTTTTATTTCTTCAGTGATTTCTTGGTTATTTAGTAACGTATTGTTTAGCCTCCATGTGTTTGTGTTTTTTACTTTTTTTTTCCCTGTAATTGATTTCTAATCTCATAGCATTGTGGTCGGAACAGCTGCTTGATATGATTTCAGTTTTCTTAAATTTACTGAGGCTTTATTTGTGACCCAAGATGTGATCTATCCTAGAGAATGTTCCATGTGCAGTTGAGAAGAACATGTAATCTGCTGTTTTTGGATGGAATGTCCTATAAATATCAATTAAATCTATCTGGTCTATTGTGTCATTCAAAGCTTGTGTTTCCTTATTAATTTTCTCTCTGGATGATCTCCATTGGTGTAAGTGAGATGTTAAAGTCCCCTGCTATTATTGTTTTACTGTTGATTTCCTGTTTTACAGCAGTTAGCAGTTGCCTTATATATTGAGTTGCTCCTATGTTGGGTACATATATATTTATAATTGCTATATCTTCTTCTTGGATTGATCCCTTGATCATTATGTAGTGTCCTTCCTTGTCTCTTGTAACATTCTTTATTTAAAAATCTATCTTATCTGATATGAGTATTGCTACTCCATAGCAATTGATTTTCGTTTGCATGGAATATATTTTTCCATCCCCTCACTTTCAGTCTGTATGTTTCCTTAGGTCTGAAATGGGTCTCTTGTAGACAGCATATATATGGGTCTTGTTTTTGTATCCATTCAGTGAGCCTGTGTCTTTTGGTTGGAGCATTTAATCCATTTGTGTTTAAGGTAATTATCAATATGTATGTTCCTATTACTATTTTCTTAATTGTTATGGGTTTGTCTTGGTGGGTCCTTTTCTTCTCTTGTGTTTCCCATTTAGAGAAGTTCCTTTAGCATTTGTTGTAGAGCTGGTTTCATGGTGCTGAATTCTCTTAGCTTTTGCTTGTCTGTAAAGCTTTTGATTTCTCCATCAAATCTGAATGAGATCCTTGCTGGGTGGAGTACTCTTGGTTGTAGGTTCTTCCCTTTCATCACTTTAAATTTATCATGCCACTCCTTTCTGGCTTGTAGATTTTCTGCTGAGAAATCAGCTGTTAACCTTATGGGAGTTCCGTTGTATGTTATTTGTCATTTTTCCCTTGTTGCTTTCAATAATTTTTCTTTGTGTTTAATTTTTGTCAATTTGATTACTATGTGTCTCGGCATTTTTCTCCTTTGGTTTATGCTGCCTGGGACTTTCTGTGCTTCGTGAACTTTGGTGGCTATTTCTTTTCCCATGCTAGGGAAGTTTTCGACTATAATCTCTTCAAATATTTTCTCGGGTCTTTCTCTCTTTTCCATCTTGGACCCCTATAATGTGAATGTTGTTGCATTTAATGTTGTCCCAGTGGTCTCTTAGGATGTCTTCATTTATTTTCATTCTTTTTCTTTATTCTGTTCCACAGTAGTGATTTCCACCTTTCTGTCTTCCAGGTCACTTATCCATTCTGCCTCAGTTATTCTGCTACTGATTCCTTCTAGTGTGTTTTTCATTTCAGTTATTGTATTGTTCATCTCTGTTTTGTTTGTTCTTTAATTCTTCTAGGTCTTTGTTAAACATTCTTGCATCTTCTCAATCTTTGCCTCCATTCTTTTTCCAAGATATTAGATTATCTTCACTATCATTATTCCGAATTCTTTTTCCAGAATGTTGCCTATTATCCCCACCTCATTTCATTTTTTCTGGGGTTTTATCTTGTTCTTTGATCTGGTATAAAATCCTCTGCTTTTTCATTTTCTCTTTCTGTGAATGTGATTTTCCTTTCACAGGCTGCAGAATTGTAGTTCTTCTTGCTTCTGTTGTCTGCTCTCCGATGGATGAGTCTATCTTAGAGGCTTGTGTAAGATTCCTGATGGGAGGGAACGGTGGTGGGTAGAGTTGGGTGTTGCTCTGGTGGGCAGAGCTTTAATCTGCTTGTTTGTGGATTAAATAAAACTTTAATAAAAAGTTTAATTTGCTTGTCTGCTGATGCATGGGGCTGGGTTCCCTCCCTGTTGGTTGTTTGGCCTGAGGCAGCCCAGCACTGGAGACTACCTTGCTCTTAGTGGGGCTAATGGCAGACTCTGGGAGGACTCATGCCAAGGAGCATTTCCCAGAACTTCTGCTGCCAGTGTCGTTGTCCCCATGGTGAGCCACAGCCACTCCCTGCCTCTGCAGGAGACCCTCTAAAACTAGCATGTATGTCTGGTCATTCACCTATGGGGTCACTGCTCCTTCCCCTGGGTCCTGATGTGCACACTACTTTGTGTGTTCCCTCCAAGAGTGGAGTCTCTGAGTGCAGTTGAGACTCTGAGACTCTGAGTGGAGTCACACAGACACTGGGTCCTGTGAAGCTTTGATGCTTTGTGGTTCTAGAAATCCTATAGGAGACGGTCCACAGCAGGTGAAGCTAATGCTGTCAGTAGAGGTGGTGAAGCCAAAGATCTGCAGTTTTTTTTTTTTTTTGATATGTGGACCTCTCACTGCTGTGGCCTCTCCCGTTGCGGAGCACAGGCTCCGGACGCGCAGGCTCAGCGGCCATGGCTCACGGGCCCAGCCGCTCCGCGGCATGTGGGATCTTCCCGGACCAGGGCACGAACCCGTGTCCCCTGCATCGGCAGGCGGATTCTCAACCACTGCGCCACCAGGGAAGCCCAGATCTGCAGTTTTGACTAGAGGTGCCGATGTACATACAGGACAAAATCATCTCGTGTGAATGTAGTTCAGGCACGTTTAAGAGCAATGCAGTCATGTTAATGCCCAACATATTCTATCTTGTGCGTCTACTCAGGAACCCCCTCCTCAGTTCCTGAAGCTCCTGTAAGTCATACACAGGGGAATGGAGAGTGGGCCCTGTCCAGTCTGAGCCCTGAGTTACCCTGTGTGTATCTTAGGATACTTTGTATTTCTGTGGTGGCTGTTGTAACATCATCTCTTTCATTTCTGATTTATTTGGGCCCTCTCTTTTTAAAAAACATACTACTGTTGTCTTTTATTCTTTACAGAAGTTTAATAAGTGTTTGATCTACTACCTTTACTCGATGTATACTTTTTGCAATGAGATTTTTACTTTTGTTTGTTTTCTTGTTACTATCAATAATTAGTGAGACTTCTTTTAAGCTATCTTCAACATCGCTTATAAAGCTGCTTTATTAGTGATTACAGAGATTTAATGGAAGTCATGTTCTGCTTGTAAATTAGAATGCAATGTGCCAGCAAAAAGCCCCTTAAGTTTATGTCTCACTACTCCTTGTTCTTTTTTTAATTTAATTTTTACTTTTTATCACAGCAAATTTGATTACAATGTTTTGTTTATTCTAGGTGTGCAAGATGTGGTTCTTTTACACATATACATGTATCTATACTTCTTCAGATCGTTTTCTCATGTAGGTTATGACACAATGTTGAATAGTCTTCTCTTGGTATTCCATAGGTCTTTGGTGATTATATATTTCACATGTATTTCTATATCTATATTAATCCCAATATCCTAATGTATCCAATCCTCACACCTTTCCATTTGGTGAACCATAAGTTTGTTTAATGAATCTGTGATTGCATTTCTCTGTGGAAATATCTTCATTGGTATCAATTTTTAGGTAACACCTATAAATGATATGATAGGATATGTGTCTTTTGCTGTCTGACTTAGTACAATTTGCCTGATAACCTCTAGAATCATCTGTGGTGCTGCAAATAGCAGTGTTTCATATTTTTTTGCCTAGCTAGTATTACATCTGTACACGTACCAGTTTTTCTTTGTCCACTCACCTCTTGATGGACTTTTTGGTTGCCTCCATGTCTTGGCTATTGTAATACTGCTGCAATGCACATTTGCCTGCCTGTGTCTTTTCAATTCTGTCTTCTTATGTTATAGGCCCAGGAGTGGGCATCCTGTATCATATGGTAGCTCAGGGTTTACCTTTTAAAGGCACCACCATTCTATTCTCATTCGTGGCTCTTTCCAGGTTACATCCCACTTAAAGTTGAGGGTATGCATTTCTCCACAACACCTTCAGCATTGTTTGTCGTTTTATTGCTGATGGATATTCTGACTGGTGTGAGCTGATACTTCTTTTTGGTTGAATTTGCATTTGACTCATAATATGTTGAAATTGAGCTTTAAGGCATGTCTTTTTTATTTTTCAAACTGTGATTACAGCTTAGTTCTTCAAAGTGTTTTCTTAAAGTATGTGTCACATTTTAAAATTTTTTGGCCATTACCTCCCTCAAGACATTTTGAGGTCAGGTTTCGTTTAAGGCCCTGCAGTATTGTTCACATGAAGTGACCATTAGCACAGGCTTTAAAGCTTCTTTTGCAGGTAATGGCCAGAGTGTGGCAGCCTTTCTTTGTTCCCCACGCTGGTACTAGGGAAACAGACCTTCCAGCCAGTGGTCTTCTTCGGTTATAAATTAGAGTGGAATGTGCCCAGATAAAACCACAAAAGCTGATATCTCCTTCATTTTGTTTATTTTTTAAATTTAATTTATACTTTTATTGGAGTAATATTCCATGTGTATATGGACCACTTCTTCTTGGTGCATTCCTCTGTTGATTGACATTTTCGTTGCTTCCAAGTGTTGGCTATGTTAAATATTGCTGCAGTGCAAGATTGCCAGCCTGTGACTTTTTTTTTTTAACATCATTATTTGAGTATAACTGTTTTACAATAGTGTGTTAGTTTCTCTGTTACAACAAAGTGAATCAGTTATACATATACATATGTTCCCATATGTCTTCCCTCTTGCATCACCCTCCCTCCCACCCTCCTTATCCCACCCCCTAGGTGGTCACAAAGCACAGAGGTGAACTCCCTGTGCTATGCGGCAGCTTCCCACTAGCTATCTAATTTACATTTGATAGTGTGTATATGTCCCTGCCACTCTCTCACATCGTCACAGCTTACCCTTCCCCCTCCCCATATCCTCAAGTCCATGCTCTAGTAGGTCTGTGTTTTATTCCCGTCCTACCACTAATCTCTTTATGACATTTTTTTTCCTTAGATTCCATATATATGTGTTAGCATACGGTATTTGTTGCTCTCCTTCTGACTTACTTCACTCTGTATGACAGACTCCAGGTCTATCCACCACATTACAAATAACTCAGTTTCATTTCTTTTTATGGCTGAGTAATATTCCATTGTATATATGTACCACATCTTCTTTATCCATTCATCTGTTGATGGACACTTAGGTTGTTTCCATGTCCTGACTATCGTAAATAGAGCTGCAATAAACATTTTGGTACATGATTCTTTTTGAATTATGGTTTTCTCAGGGTTTATGCCTAGTAGTGGGATTGTGGAGTCATATGGTAGTTCTATTTGTAGTTTTTTAAGGAACCTCCATACTGTTCTCCATAGTGGCTGTATCAATTTACATTCCCACCAGCAGTGCAAGAGGGTTCCCTTTTCTCCACACCCTCTCCAGCATTTATTGTTTCTAGAGTTTTTGATGATGGCCAATCTGACCGGTGTGAGATGATATCTCATTGTAGTTTTGATTTGCATTTCTCTAATGATTAATGATGTTGAGCATTCTTTCATGTGTTTGTTGGCAATCTGTATATCTTCTTTGGAGAAATGTCTATTTAGTTCTTCTGCTCATTTTGGGATTGGGTTGTCTGTTTTTTTGTTATTGAGCTGCATGAGTTGCTTATAAATTTTGGATATGAATCCTTTGTCAGTTGCCCCATTTGCAAATATTTTCTCCCATTCTGAGGGTTGTCTTTTGGTCTTGTTTATGGTATCCTTTGCTGTGCAAAAGCTTTTAAGTTTCATTAGATCCCATTTGTTTATTTTTGTTTTTATTTCCATTTCTCTAGGAGATGGGTCAAAAAGGATCTTGCTGTGATTTATGTCATAGAGTGTTCTGCCTATGTTTTCCTCCAAGAGTTTGATAGTGTCTGGCCTTACATTTAGGTCTTTAACCCATTTTGAGTTTATTTTTGTGTGTGGTGTTAGGGAGTGTTCTCATTTCATACTTTTACAGGTAGCTGTCCAGTTTTCCCAGCACCACTTATTGAAGAGGCTGTCTTTTCTCCACTGTATATCCTTCCCTCCTTTATCAAAGATAAGGTGACCATATGTGTGTGGGTTTATCTCTGGGCTTTCTATCCTGTTCCATTGATCTATATTTCTGTTTTTGTGCCAGTACCATACTATCTTGATTACTGTGGCCTTGTAGTATAGTCTGAAGTCAGGGAGCCTGATTCCACCAGCTCCATTTTTCGTTCTCAAGATTGCTTTGGCTATTTGGGGTCTTTTGTGTTTCCATACAAATTGTGAAATTTTTTGTTCTACTTCTGTAAAAAATGCCAGTGGTAATTTGATAGGGATTGCATTGAATCTGTAGATTGCTTTGGGTAATACAGTCATTTTCACTATGTTGATTCTTCCAATCCAAGAACATGGTATATCTCTCCACCTATTTGTATCATCTTTAATTTCTTTCATCAGTGTCTTATAGTTTTCTGCATACAAGTCTTTTGTCTCCTTAGGTAGGTTTATTCCTAGATATTTTATTCTTTTTGTTGCAATGGTAAATGGGAGTGTTTTCTTAATTTCCCTCTCAGATTATTCATCATTAGTGTATAAGAATGCCAGAGATTTCTGTGCATTAATTTTGTATCCTGCTACTTTACCAAATTCATTGATTAGTTCTAGTAGTTTTCTGGTAGCATCCTTAGTATTCTCTATGTATAGTATCATGTCATCTGTAAACAGTGACAGCTTTACTTCTTCTTTTCCTATTTGGATTCCTTTTATTTCTTTATTTTCTCTGATTGCTGTGGCTAGAACTTCCAAAACTAGGTTGAATAAGAGTGGTGAGAGTGGGCAACCTTGTCTTGTTCCTAATCTTAGTGGAAATGGTTTCAGTTTTTCACCATTGAGAACAATGCTGGCTGTGGGTTTGTCATATATGGCCTTTATTATGTTGAGGAAAGTTCCCTCTATGCCTACTTTCTGCAGGGTTTTTATCATAAATGGGTGTTGAATTTTGTCAAAAGCTTTCTCTGCATCTGTTGAGATGATTATATGGTTTTTCTTTTTCAGTTTGTTGATATGGTGTATCACGTTGATTGATTTGCGTATACTGAAGAATCCTTGCATTCCTGGAATAAACCCCACTTGATCATGATGTATGATCCTTTTAATGTGCTGTTGGATTTTGTTTGCTAGTATTTTGTTGAGGATTTTTGCATCTATGTTCATCAGTGATATTGGCCTGTAGTTTTCTTTCTTTGTGACGTCTTTGTCTGGTTTTGGTATCAGGGTGATGGTGGCCTCATAGAATGAGTTTGGGAATGTTCCTCCCTCTGCTATCTTTTGGAAGACTTTGAGAAGGATAGGTGTTAGCTCTTCTCTAAATGTTTGATAGAATTCACCTGTGAAGCCATCTGGTCCTGGGCTTTTGTTTGTTGGAAGATTTTTAATCACAGTTGCAATTTCAGTGCTTGTGATTGGTCTGTTCATATTTTCTATTTCTTCCTGGTTCAGTCTCGGCAGCTTGTGCATTTCTAAGAATTTGTCCATTTCTTCCAGGTTGTCCATGTTATTGGCATACAGTTGCTTGTAGTAATCTCTAATAATCTTTTGTATTTTTGCAGTGTCAGTTGTTACATCTCCTTTTTCATTTCTAATTCTATTGATTTGAGCCTTCTCCCTTTTTTTCTTGATGAGTCTGGCTAATGGTTTATCAATTTTATTTATCTTCTCAAAGAACCAGCTTTTACTTTTATTGATCTTTGCTATTGTTTCCTTCATTTCTTTTTCATTTATTTCTGATCTGATCTTTATGATTTCTTTCCTTCTGCTAAATTTGGGGTTTCTTTGTTCTTCCTTCTCTAGTTGATTTAGGTGCAAAGTCAGGTTGTTTATTCGAGATGTTTCCTGTTTCTTAAGGTATCATTGTATTGCTATAAACTTCCCTCTTAGAACTGCTTTTGCTGTATCCCATAGGTTTTGGGTCATCGTGTCTCCATTGTCATTTGTTTCTAAGTACTTTTTGATTTCTTCTTTGAATTCTTCAGTGATCACGTCATTATTAAGTAGCGTATTGTTTAGCCTTCATGGGTTTGTATTTTTTACAGATCTTTTCCTGTAATTGATATCTAGTCTCATAGCATTGTGGTCAGAAAAGATACTTGATACGATTTCAATTTTCTTAAATTTGCCAAGGCTAGATTTGTGACCCAAGATATGATCTATGCTGGAGAATGTTCCATGAGCACTTGAGAAAAATGTGGATTCTGTTGTTTTGGGGTAGAATGTCCTATAAATATCAAGTAAATCCATCTTTTGCAATGTATCATTTAAAGCTTGTGTTTCCTTATTTATTTTCATTTTGGATGATCTGTCCATTGGTGACAGTGGGGTGTTAAAGTCCCCTACTATGATTGTGTTACTGTCGATTTCCCCTTTTATGGCTGTTAGTATTTGCCTTATGTACTGAGGTGCTCCTACGTTGGGTGCATAAATATTTACAATTGTTATAGCTTCTTCATGGATCGATCCCTTGATCATTATGTAGTGTCCTTCTTTGTCTCTTGTAATAGTTTTTATTTTAAAGTCTATTTTGTCTGATATGAGAATTGCTACTCCAGCTTTCTTCTGATTTCCATTTGCATGGAATATCTTTTTCCATCCCCTTACTTTCAGTCTGTAAGTGTCCCTAGGTCTGAAGTGGGTCTCTTGTAGACAGCATATATATGGGTCCTGTTTTTGTATCCATTCAGCCAGTCTGTGTCTTTTGGTGGGAGCGTTTAATCCATTTACATTTAAGGAAATTATTGATATGTATGTTCCTATTACCATTTACTTAATTGTTTCAGGTTGTTCTTGTAGGTCTTTTCCTTCTCTTGTGTTTCTTGCTTAGAGAAGTTCCTTTAGCATTTGTTGTAAAGCTGGTTTGGTGGTGCTGAACTCTCTCAGCTTTTGCTTGTCTGTAAAGGTTTTAATTTCTCCATCAAATCTGAATGAGATCCTTGCTGGTAGAGTAATCTTGGTTGTAGTTTTTTCCTTCATCACTTTAAATATGTCCTGCCACTCCCTTCTGTCTTGTAGAGTTTCTGCTGAAAGATCAGATGTTAACCTTATGGGGATTCCCATGTGTGTTATTTGTTGTTTTTCCCTTGCTGCTTTTAATATGTTTTCTTTGTATTTAATTTTTGACAGTTTGATTATTATGTGTCTTGGCGTGTTTATCCTTGGGTTTATCCTGTATGGGACTCTCTGTGCTTCCTGGACTTGATTGACTATTTCCTTTCCTATATTAGGGAAGTTTTCAACTATAATCTCTTCCAATATTTTCTCAGTCCCTTTCTTTTTCTCTTCTTCTTCTGGGACCCCTATAATTCGAATGTTGGTGCATTTAATGTTGTCCCAGAGCTCTCTGAGACTGTCCTCAGTTCTTTTCATTCTTTTTTCTTTCTTCTGCTCTGCAGTAGTTATTTCCACTATTTTATCTTCCAGGTCACTTATCCGTCCTTCTGCCTCAGTTATTCTGCTATTGATCCCATCTAGAGTATTTTTCATTTCATATATTGTGTTGCTCATCGTTGCTTGCTTCCTCTTTATTTCTTCTAGGTCCTTGTTAACTGTTTCTTGCAATTTATCTATTGTATTTCCAAGATTTTGAATCATCTTTACTATCATTATTCTGAATTCTTTTTCAGGTAGACTGGCTATTACCTCTTCATTTGTTAGGTCTGGTGTGTTTTTATCTTGCTCCTTCATCTGCTGTGTGTTTTTCTGTCTTCTCATTTTGCTTATATTACTGTGTTTCGGATCTCCTTTTTGCAGGCTGCAGGTTCGTAGTTTCCTCTGTTTTTGGTGGCTGTCCCCAGTGGCTGTGTTTGGTTCAGTGGTTTGAGCAGGTTTCCTGGTTGGGGGGACTAGTGCCTCTGTTCTGGTGGATGAGGCTGGATCTTGTCTTTCTGGTGGCCAGGTCCACGTCTGGTGGTGTGTATCGGGATGTTGGTAGCCTTATTATGATTTTAGGCAGCCTCTCTGCTAATGGATGGGACTGTAGACCTGTCTTGCTCTTTGTTGGGCATCGGGTGTCCAGCACTGTTCATTGATGGTCTTTGAGTGAAGCTGGGTCTTGGTGTTGAGATGGAGGTCTCTGGGAGATTTTCGCCATTTGATATTACGTGGAGATGGGAGGTCTCTTGTGGACCAGTGTCCTGAGGTTGGTTCTCCCACCTCAGAGACACAGCTTGACACCTGGCTGGAGTGCCAAGACCCTTTAATCCACACGGCTCAAAATAAAAGGGAGAAAAAAATAGAAAGGAAAGGAAGGAAGGAAGGAGGAAGGGAGGGAAGGAAGGAAGGAAGAAAGGAAGGGAGGGAGGAAGAAAGGAAGGAAGGAAGGAAGAAAGGAAGGAAGGAAGAAAGGAAGGAAGGGAGGAAGGAAGGAAGGAGGGAAGTAGGAAAGAAAGGAGGGAAGAAAGGAAGAAAGAAAGGGAGAAGACAAAATAAAGTAGGATAAAATATAGTTATTAAAATAAAAAATAATTATTAAGAAGAAAAATTTATATTAAAGAAACCCCCCCCCCAAAAAAAAACGGGTCAGTCTAACCCTAGGACAAATGTTGAAAACAAAGCTATACAGACAAAATCTCACACAGCAGCACACACATACACACTCACAAAAAGAAAAAAAGGGAAAATAATAGTATATCTTGCTCCCAAAGTCCATCTCCTCAAGTTGGGATATTTCGCTGTCTCTTCAGATTTTGCACACATGCAGGGCACTTCAAGTTGACTGTGAAGCTTTAATCCGCTGCTTCTGAGGCTGCTGGGAGATACCTCCCCCTCTCTTTGTTCGCACAGCTCCTGGGGTTCAGCTTTGGACTTGGCCCCGCCTCTGCGCGTAGGTCTTCCGAGGATGTCTGCCCTTCGCTCAGACAGGACGGGGTTATAGGAGCCGCTGATTCGGGGTCTCTGGCTCACTCAGGCCAGGGGGAGGGAGGGGCATGGATGCAGGGCGAGCCTGCGACGTCAGAGGCTGGCGTGACGCTGCACCGGCCCGAGGCGCACCGTGCCTCGGGCAGCTTCCCAGGGAAGCTGTCCCTGGATGCCGGGACCCCGGCAGTGGCGGGCTGCACAGGCTCCCGGGAGGGGCCGTGTGGAGAGTGACCTGTGCTCCAACACAGGCCTCTTGGTGGCGGCAGTAGCAACCCTAGCGTCCCACACCTGTCTCTGTTGTCCGTGCCGACCGCCGCGGCTCGCGCCCGTTTCTGGAGCTCCTTTACGCGGTGCCCTTAATCCCCTCTCCTCGCGCACCAGGAGGCAAAGAGGGAAGAAAAGATCTCTTGCCTCTTCTGCAACTCCAGACTTCAACTGGACTCCCTCCCGGCTAGCTGTGGTGCACTAACCCCTTCAGGCTGTTTTCACTCTGCCAACTCCAGACCTTTCCCTGGGATCCGCCCGAGGCTCAGTTCCCAGCCCCGCTTGCCCCTGCGGGTGAGCAGACAAGCCTCTCGGGCTGATTGAATGCTGGTCGGCAGCGATCCTCTGCGGAATCTCTCCGCTTTGCCCTCCGCACCCTGTTGCTGTGCTCTCCTCCGCGGCTCTGAAGCTTCCCCCTTCCTCCACCTGCAGTCTCCGCCCGCGAAGGGGCTCCTAGTGTGTGGGAACCTTTCCTCCTTCACGGCTCCCTCTCACTGGTGCAGGTCCCGTCCCTATTCTTTTGTCTCTGTTTATTCTTTTTTCTTTTGCCCTGCCCAGGTACGTGGGGGAGTTTCTTGCCTTTTGGGAGTTCTGAGGTCTTCTGCCAGCGTTCTGTGGGTGTTCTATAGGAGAAGTTCCACGTGTAGATGTATTTCTGATGTCTCTGTGAGGAGGAAGGTGATCCCCGCGTCTTACTCTTCCGCCATCTTCTCAGCCTGTGACTTTTTGATTCTCATTTTCTCAGGTGATAGGCCCAGCAGTGTGTGTGACTGATTGGCTAGTAGCTCAATGTTTACCTTTTCAAAGCACCTCCATTGTGTTTTCATTAGTGGCTCTTACCACATCCCCCTTAGAACCGAGGGTACGCATTTCTCCACAATCCCTTCATCATTTATTGTTTGCAGCATTTTTGCTAATGGCCATTCTCACTGCTGTGACCTGATAGGTTTCTGTAATTTAGGTTTGCATATCTTTAAAAATTTCTAAAATTCATCATTTTTCCACACCTTTTTCTTTTCTTGTACAAAAAAAAGAAAAAAGTGTGAGTACAATATATCTCTTGAAATTGTCTTCTTGGAAGTTTACCCTCTTTTGAATTTTTGGTCAATATTAGACCCCAGGATTTTTTTGGAGGGCAAGTGTCATTACAGAACTGCAAGTTTGGTGAATATTTAGTGACCATTAGCACTGGGATTAAAGCTGCTGTTGTGGGAAACGGCCTCAAGGAGGCAACATTTCTCCATTCCCAAATCTGGATACTAGGGCAGCAGAGCATTTCTGGAAGTTGTGTTCCTAGGTTGTAAGTTAGGATGGAATGTGGCAGGAAAAACGCCCATAAGTTTATGTCTCATTACTTCTTGGTTTTTAAAATTTTTTTAATCGGTGTAATTATTAGAATATTGTTTGCCCAGGTGTACACAATCTGGTTCATTTGTACAATATATATGTCTATTCATGTACAGATCCTCTTCCCATGTAAAATGTTACAGAGTGTTCCATAGACCTCCCTTGCTATATGGTCAGTCTTTTTGATATATGTATATAATATGTATTTGTATATGTATGGTAATGTTAATCTTAATTTATCCATTCCGGCCACCTTTCCTTTTAGAAAAGCATAGTTTATTTTTGTCTTTCTCTGTAGAAATATGTTTATTTGTGTTAGTTATTAGATAATGCCTATAAGTGGTATAGGATATAGTTCTTTGGCTTTCTGACTTACCTCAAGTTCTGTGATTATCTCCAAGCTCATCTATGGTGCCTCAAGTAACAATGTTTCATTGTTTTCCATGGCTAATATTCCACTGTGTACATGGACCAGTTCTTCTTATCCATTCATCTGTTGATGGACATTTTGGTAGCTTCCGTGTCTTGGCTATTGTGAAAATTCCTGTAGTGCAGCTGTTGCAGCCTGTGTCTTCTCAGCTGTGATCTTCTCAGGTGAGAGGCTCAGCGGCAGCCCTGCTGGATGGAATGGTGGCTCAAATTTTACTTTTAAACACACCTCCATTCTGTTCTCATTATTGGCTGTTACCACTTTACATCTCACCAGCAGCTAGAGGGTACAGAGTTCTCTAAAACCCCTTCAGCCTTTATTGTTTGTAGACTTTTTGCTGATGGTCAGGCGACTGGTGTGAGTTGAAACCTTTTTGTAGATTAGATTTGCATGAGTCTAATAATTCCTGAGGTTGAGCTTTTACCCATTTTCCTTTTTTTAAAAAAGAGAGTGAGTCAAACTTACCTCCTCATACTATCTTCTTGAAAAATTTGCCAGTTTTGAATTTTTTTGTCCATTCCTTACCTCAGCACAATTTTTCAGGGCAGGTGTCCTTTACAGCCCTGAGTCCTTGTGAATGTTAAGTGACCATTCGCTGTGGGTTTAAACCTGCTCTTGTGGGAAACGGCCACAAGGCGGCAGAATTTCTACATTTCCAACTCTGGTTTTGGGCAGCAGAGCCTTCCTGGAAATTGTTAGTAGGCTGCAAATTAGAGTGGAATGTGCCAGGGCCCAACCCAAAGAGTTTATATCTCCTTACTTCTTGTTTGTTTTGTAAATTTAATTTTTATTAATTATCAGAGCAAATTTGATTAAAAAATATTTTGTTTCTCCTAGGTGTACAGAATCTAGCTCATTATATCAATGTATCTGTCTATTCATCTTTCAATCCTTTACCGTGTAGGTTATTACATAGTGTTGAGTAGACCTCTCGGTATTCCATAGGTATTTTGTGATTATATATTTCATATGTGTTAGTACATGTCTATTAACCTCCATATCCTAATTCATCCATTCCTTACACCTTTACATTTGGTTAAACACAATTTTGTTTTCTTAGTCCATGCTTTTCTTTCTCTTGGAAATAAGTTCATGGGTATCCATTTTTAGGTAACACCTATAAGTGATGTCATAGGATACCTGTCTTTCAGTTTCTTTCTTACTTCAAGTTGGGTGATTATCTCTAGGTCCTTATATGGTGGTGCAAAAGGCACTGTGTCATTGTTTTCCATGGCTAATATTCCATTGTGTACATGGACCACTTCTTCTTTGTGCATTTTTCTGTTGATGGACATTTTGGTTTCTTCCAAGTCTTGGCTATGTTAAATGTTGCTGCAGTGCAGGATTGCCAGCCTGTGTCTTTTTGATTCTGGTCTGCTCAGGTGATACGCGCATCAAAGGACCTACCAGATCAAATGGTAGCTCAATTTTAACTTTAAACACGCGACCATTCACTTCTCACTACTGGCTGTTACCAGTTTATCTCCCGCCAGCAGCTAGAGGGTACACAGTTCTCTAAAACCCTTTCAGCATTCATTCTTTGTAGACTATTCTCCTGATGATCATTCTGACGGCTGTGAGGTGAACATTTCTGTAGATTGGATTTGCATGGCTTTATTAATTGCTGATGTCGAGCATTTTTCCATTCCTTTTTTCTTTTTAAAGAAAAAAAAAGCAAGACAAAATGTGCATAAACTATGCCTATTGAAATTGTATTCTTGAAATGTTGACCTCTTTTGAATTTTCTGGTCGCTTTATGACCCCAGGATTTTTTTTTGATGGCAGGTGTCATTTACAGGCCTGCAATTATTTTGAATATTAAGTAACCATTAGCGCTGGGTTTAAAGCTGCTGTTGTGTGAAATGGCCAGAACGCGGCAGCATTTCTCCTTAACAAATCTGGTTACTAGGGCAACAGAGCCATAATGGAAGTTGTGTTGTAGGTTGTAAATTAGAACGGAATGTGCCAGGAAAAGCCCCTTAAGATTATGTCTCGTTACTTCTTGTTCGTTTTTTAAATTTATTTTTTATTTTTTATCACAGCAAATTAGAATACAATGTTTTGTTTGTTCTAGGTGTGCAAGATGTGGTTCTTTTACCCATATACATATATCTATTCTTCAGATCCTTTTCCCATGTAGGTTATGACACAATGTTGAGTAGTCTTCTCTTGGTATGACATAGGTCTTTGGTTATTATATACTTCACATGTGTTTGTATATCTCTGTTAACCCCAATATAATGTATCCAATCCTCACACCTTTCCGTTTGGTGAACAATAAGCTTGTTTAATGAATCTGTGATTGCATTTCTCTGTGGAAATATCTTCATTGGTATCAATTTTTAGGTAACACCTATAAGTGATATGATAGGATATGTGTCTTTCGCTTTCTAACTTACTACAAGTTGCATGATTACCTATAGATTCCTCTATGGTCCTGAAAATGGCATTGTTTCATTTTTTTCCTTGGCTAATATTCCATCTGTAAATGTACCAGTTCTTCTTTGTCCACTCATCTCTTGATGAACGTTTTGGTTGCTTCCATATCTTGGCTGTTGTAATACTGCAACAATGAAGGTTTCCCTGGCTGTGTCTTTCCAATTCTGTCTTCTTAGGATATAGGCCGAGGAGTGGGCCTGCTGGATCATATAGTAGCTCAAGGTTTACCTTTTAAAGGCACCTCCATTCTGTTTCCATTAGTGGCTCTTACCAGGTTATGTCCCACTTCAAATTAAGGGTATTCACTTCTCCACAACCCCTTCAGCATTGATCGTTTGTCCTTTTTTTTGCTGATGGTTATTCAGAGTGGTGTGAGCTGATACCTCTGTTTGGATTTGCATGTGTCTCATAATCCCTGGAAATTGAGCTTTCAGGCATGTACTTTTATTTTTCAAACTGTTATTACAGCTTACTTCTTCAAATTGTTTTCTTGAAGTATGTGCCACATTGTGAACATTTTTGGCCTTTACATTCATCAAGACATTTTAAGGGCAGGTTTCATTTGCAGCCCTGCAGTACTTGTGCATATGAAGTGACCATTAGCACAGATTTCAAAGCTGCTGTTGCAGGTATCGACCAGAGGGCGGCAGCATTTCAACGTTCCCCACTCTGGTACCTAAGGAAACAGACCTTCCTGCCAGTGGTGTTCCTCAGTTATAAATTAGAGTGCAGTGTGCCCTGATAAACCTCCAAAAGCTTATGTCTCCTTACTTATGTTTGGTTTTTAAATTTAATTTATATTTTTTAGTGGAGTAATATTCCATTGTGTACATGGACCACTTCTTTGTGTATTGCTCTGTTGATGGACATTTTCTTCGCTTCCAAGTGTTGGCTATGGTAAATATTGCTGGAATGCAGTATTGTTAGCCTGTGACTTTTGATTCTTATTTTCTCAGGGGATAGACCCAGCAGTGGGTATGCTTCATCGACTGGTAGCTAAATGTTTACTTTTTCAAAGCACCTCCATTGTGTTTTCATTAGTGGTTCTTACCACATTCCAGTTAGCACTGAGGGAACGCATTTCTCCACAACCCCTTCAGCATTTATTGTTTGCAGAATTTTTGCTGATGGCCATTCTGACTGGTGTGAGCTGATAGGTTTTTGTAATTTGTATTTGCATGTCTTTAATAATTCCTAATGTTCAGCATTTTTCCACACCTTTCTCTTTTCTTTAGAAAAAAAAAGTGTGAGTACAATATTCCTCTTGAAATTGTCTTCTTGGAAGGATGCCCTCTTTTGAATTTTGTGGTCGATTTTCCACCACAGAATGTTTTTAGAGAGCAGGTGTCATTTACATGTCTGCAATGATTGTGAATATTTCGTGACCATTAGCACTGGGTTTAAAGCTGGTGTTGTGGGAAACGGCCACAAGGCGGCAGCATTTCTCCATTCCCAAATCTGGTTACTAGGGCAGCAGGGCCTTTCTGGAAGTCGTGTTACTAAGTTGTAAATTAGAATGGAATGTGCCAGGAAAAAGCCCCTGTAGTTTATGTCTCATTACTTCTTGTTGGTTGTTTTAATTTTTTAATCAGGGTAATGATTAGAATATTGTTTGTCTTAGGTATAAAAAATCTGGTTCATTTCTACATCATATATATCTATTCATGTACAGATCCTTTTCCCATCTAAAGGATTACAGAGTGTTCTGTAGACCCCCCTTGTTACGTGCTCGGGCTTTTTGATATATGTACTTAATCTTATTTGTATAGGTATGGTAAACCTAATCTTAATTTATCCATTGCCACAACCTTTCCTTTTAGATATGCATAGTTTGTTTTTAAGTCTGTATGTGTCTTTCTCTGTGGAAATATGTCCATTTTTGTCCGTTGTTAGGTAACACCTATAAGTGATATCATAAGATATATGTCTTTTGCTTTCCAACTTACCTTATGTTGTATGATTTTCTCTAGGCTCATCTATGGTACCTCAAAAAGCAGTGTTTCATTGTTTTCTATGGCTAATGTTCCATTGTGTAGATGGGCCACTTATTCTTAATCTGTTCACCTGTTGATGGACATTTTGGTTGCTTCACTGTCTTGGCTATTGTGAATAAGGCTGCAGTGCAGCTTTTGCAGCCTGTGTCTTCTGGATTCTGGTCTTCTCAGGTGAGAGGCTCAGCGGAGGGTCTGCTGGATGGAATGGTACCTCATTTTTCACTTTTAAACGCAGCTTCTTTCTGTTCACATTATTGGCTGTCACCACTTTACATCTCACCAGCAGCTAAAGGCTACACAGTTCTCTAAAACCCCTTCAGCATTTATTGTTTGTAGACTTTTTGCTGATGGTCAGTCGACTGGTGTGAGTTGAAACCTTTGTGTTGATTAGATTTGCATGAGTATAACAATTCCCAAGTTTAAGCTTTTATCCATTTTCCTTTATTTTAACAGAATGAGTTAAACTTACCTCTTCATACTATCTTCTTGAAATATTTGCCTGTTTTGAAATTTTTTGTCCATTCCCTGTCTCAGCACAATTTATTAGGGCAGGTGTCCTTTACAGCCCTGAGTCCTTGTGAATGTGAAGTGACCATTAGCTGTGGGCTTAAAGCCGCTCTTGCGAGAAACGGCCACAAGGCGGCAGCATTTCTACATTTCCAACTCTGGATTCTTGGGCAACAGAGCTTTCCTGGAAATCCTGTTAGTAGGCTGCAAATAAGAGTGGAATGTGCCAGGGCAAACCCTCAAGAGCTTATATCTCCTACTTCTTGTTTGTTTTGTAAATTTAATTTTTATTAATTGTCAGAGCAATTTGATAAAAAATGTAATTTCCCCTAGGTGTATAGAATCTGGTTCATCATATCAATGTATCTGTCTATTCATCTTTCGATCCTTTCCCGTGTAGGTTATTATAGAGTGTTGAGTAGACTTCTCTTGGTATTCCATAGGTATTTTGTGATTATATATTTCATATGTATTAGTACATGTCTGTTAACCCCCATATCCTAATTCATCCATTCCTTACACCTTTCCATTTGGTTAAACATAATTTTGTTTTCTTAATCCATGCTTTTCCTTCTCTTGGAAATAAGTTCATGAGTATCAATTTTTAGGTAACACCTATAAGTGATGTCATAGGATACCTGTCTTTCAGTTTCTTTCTTACTTCAAGTTGGGTGATTATCTCTAGGTCCTTATATGGTGGTGCAAACAGCACTGTTTCATTGTTTTCCATGGATAATATTCCATTGTATACATGGACCACTTCCTCTTTGTGCATGTTTCTGTTGATGGACATTTTGGTTTCTTCCAAGTCTTGGCTATGTTAAATGTTCCTGAAGTGCAGAATTGGCAGCCTGTGTCTTTTCCATTCTGCTCTGCTCAGGTAATAGGTGCATCAAAGGACCTACTGGATCACATGATAGCTCAATTTTTACCCTTAAACACACCTCCATAATGTTCTCACTACTGGCTGTTACCAGTTTACATTCCCCCAGCAGCTAGAGGTTACATAGTTCTCTGAAACCCCTTCAGCATTTAGTCTTTGTAGTCTTTTGGCTGAATAACATTCTGCCGTCTGTGAGGTGAACATTTCTGTAATTGGATTTGCATGGCTTATTAATTGCTGATGTTGATAATTTTTCAATTCCCTTTTATTTTAAAGAAAAAAAAGACAAAATGTGCATAAAATATGCCTCTTGAAATTGCCTTCTTGAAATGTTGACGTCTTTTGAATTTTCTTGTCGATTTATGACCCCAGGATTTTTTTTAATGGCAGGAGTCATTTACAGGCCTGCAATTATTTTGAATATTAAGTTACCATTAGTGCTGTTGTGTGAAACGGCCAGAAGGCAGCAGCATTTCTCCTTACCAAATGTGATTACTAGGGCAACAGACACATAATGGAAGTTGTCTTGTGGGTTGTAAATTAGAATGGAATGTGCCAGGAAAAAGCTCCTTAAGTTTGTCTCATTACTTGCTGTTCGTTTTTTTAATTTAATTTTTATTTTTTATCACAGCAAATTTGATTACAATGTTTTGTTTGTTCTAGGTGTGCCAGATGCGATTCTTTTACACATATACATATATCCATTCTTCTTCAGATCCTTTTCCCATGTAGGTTATGACACAATGTTGAGTAGTCTTCTCTTGGTATGACATAGGTCTTTGGTGATTACATATTTCACATGTGTTTGTATATCTCTGTTAACCCCAATATCATAATGTATCCAATCCTCACACCTTTCCATTTGGTGAACCATAAGTTTGCTTAATGAATCTGTGATTGCATTTCTCTGTGGAAATACCTTCATTGGTGTCAATTTTTAGGTAACACCTATAAGTCATATCATAGCATATGTGTCTTTTGCTATCTCACTTAGTACCAGTTGCACGATTACCTCTAGACTCATCTATGGATCTGTAAATGTCATATTTTCATTTTTCTCCTTGGCTAATATTCGATCTGCACATGTACCAGTTCTTCTTTGTCCACTCATCTCTTGATGAACTTTTTGGTTGCTTCCATGCCTTGGCTATTGTAACATTGCTGCAGTGCAGATTTGCCTGCCTGTGTCTTTCCAATTCTGTCTTCTTAGGATATAGGCCGAGGAGTGGGCCTGCTGGATCGTATAGTAGCTCAAGGTTTACCTTTTAAAGGCACCTCCATTCTGTTTCCATTAGTGGCTCTTACCAGGTTATGTCCCATTTCAAATTAAGGGTATTCACTTCTCCACAACCCCTTCAGCATTGATCGTTTGTACTTTTTTTGCTGATGGTTATTCAGAGTGGTGTGAGCTGATACCTCTGTTTGGATTTGCATGTGTCTCATAATCCCTGGAAATTGAGCTTTCAGGCATGTACTTTTATTTTTCAAACTGCTATTACAGTTTACTTCTTCAAACTGTTTTCTTGAAATATGTGCCACATTTTGAAATTGTTTGTCCTTTACCTCCGTCAAAATATTATGAGGTCAAGTTTCATTTACAGTCCTGCAGTACTTGTTCATAAGAAGTGACCATTAGCACAGATTTTAAAGCTGCTTTTGCAAGTAACACCCAGAGGGCAGCAGCATTTCATAATTCTATATAATGTAATTTAAAAATCAATATATATTTTTCTTTTAAATTTCCATTACTTCTGTAAAGTACAATAATAATTCAAGTTCTTTGTAATAAGTGAAAGTTAAAAAAATAAAAGGAAAATATAATATTTTACCACTTGCCATCATTTCCCATTCCCTGAAACGACCAACATACTATGTAGATTTCTTGTTTTATCCAGGTGTTCTATACATCTGGGACATCATGTTTCTCACTGTAGAAAGACAGATTTAGCTCTCACACTTTCTAAAGGCTACAAAAGAGTCCATAGAACAGAAGTACCAAGTATTTCAGAGTTAGATTTTTGAGGGAAACTCAGGTTACTTTCTCTTTTATTTTGTTGTTCTGCTAATTTGTTTTAACCCCAGAAAAATATATTTTAAAATCCAAAGAAAAACTTAATTTAGTTGTAAGGATTAGGGTTTAGGGTACGGGTTAGGATACGGGTTAGAGTTAGGGTATGGGTTAGGATTAGGGTATGGGTTAGTGTACAGGATAGGGTTAGAGTTAGATTAGTGTACAGGTACAGTTTAGGGTAGAGGTTTGGGTATGGTTATGGGTTAGGGTTATGGTACATGTTAGGGTACGGTTTAGTGTTAGGGTATGTGTTAGGATTAGTGTATTGGGTAGGGTACGGGTTAGGGTTAGAGTTAGGGTTAGGGTATGGTTTAGTGTACAGTTTAGGATATGGCTACGGGTTATGATTAGTGTATGGGTTAGGGTATGGGTTAGTGTTAGGATACGGCTTAGGATTAGGGTATGGGTTAGTGTTAGGGTATGGGTTAGAATTAGGGTACAGGTTAGGGTACCAGTTAGTGTTAGGATTAGGGCATCATTTAGGGTATGGCTACGGGTTAGGGTTAGTGTAAAGGTAGGGAATGGGTTAGTGTTAGGGTATGGGTTAGGATTAGGGTACGGGTTAGGGTATGGTTTAGGCTTAGGGTAAGGGATAGGGTTATGGTTAGGGTATGGTTTAGAGTACAAGTTAGGGTATGGCTATGGTTTAGGGGTAGGTTACGGGTTAGGGTATGGGTTAGGTTAGGGTACGGTTTAGGTTTGGAGTATGGGTTAGGGTTAAGGTACGGGTTAGGGTTAGATTAGGGTTAGGGTTAGAGTACAGGTTAGGATTAGGGCATGGTTTAGGGTTAGGGTACAGTTTAGTGTATGGCTACAGGTTAGGCTTAGGGTACGTATTAGGGTATGGGTTAGTGTTAGAGTACGGGCTAGTGTATGGTATAGGGTTAGGGTTAGAATTAGTGTACTGGTATGGTTTAGGGTATAGGTTAGGTTATGGCTATGGGTTAGGATTAGGGTACATGTTACAGTATGGGTTAGTGTTAGGGTACGGGTTAGGATTAGGCTATGGGTTACGGTACAGGTTAGGGTTAGGTTTAGCATTTGGGCATGGATTAGGTTTAGGGTATAGTTTAGATATGGCTACAGGTTAGGGTTTGTGTACAGGTTAGGGAATGGGTTAGTGTTAGAGTACAGGTTAGGATTAGGGTACGGGTTAGGGTATGGGTTAGGTTTAAGTTTAGGGTACGGATTAGGGTATGCATTAATGTTACGGTATGTGTTAGGATTAGGGTATGGGATAGGGCAAGGGTTCTATAGGGTTAGGGTTAGGGTTAAGGCACGGGTTACGGTTAGGGTGTAGTTTAGGGTATGGCTACGGTTTGGGTTTATGGTAAGTGTAAGGGTTAGGGAAAGGGTTAGTGTTAGGGTACAGGTTATGGTTAAGGTTAGGGTTAGGGTACAGTTCAGGGTACAGGTTGGGGGTACAGCTATGGGTTAGGGTATGGGTTACTTTACTGGTTAGTGTATGGGTTAAAATTAGGATATGTGTTAGGGTACAGGTTAGGGTATGGGTTAGGGTACAGGTTAGGATTAAGGTAAAGGTTAGGGTTTGGGCTAGGGTTAGGGTTAGGGTACTGGCTAGGGTACAGGTTAGGATACTGCTACGGGTTAGGGTATGGGTTAGGGTATGGGTTAGGGGTTGGGTTAGGGGTTGGGTTAGGGATAGGGTTAGCATACCCTTTAGGGTTAGGGTATTTATTAAACCTCTCCCACTCTCCAGATATCACTTAGCACGTAAAGGAATATTATTTGTGGTCCAGCCATGGAGAAGACTTTAGACACTAGGATAAGAAAAAGAACACACACAATATAAACAAATCACATTAGGATTTTGTTTTTAACCTGTACACTAAAACACTAGTGCTTAGGAAATCTAATGGAGGCAGAAGCAGTAAAGGGTAGTTTTCTGGGAATAACATCACAGATTTTCTGTAGAACACAGATTTTGACTGGTTAGAAAGTCAATGAGGCATGCTTTTGTTCTGAAGATATAAACCGTCTTCTAAATTGAGCTGTTATTGGAAGTTGGAAATTTTCTCTTGCTGTTGTATTGCTTTGTGTTTTCATGATTATTCTGCTTGCATCTCCCTTGTTAAACCTTTGATTTGGGGAAGAGTGCCATTACTGGAAATGAGTTTACAGAATTTTTCTCAAAAACAGAAGGAAGTGGTTCTCACCTAAATATTAAGAAATAATCTCTATACTGGTGCACTAACAGAATTATGATTCCGGGATAATAATTCTATGAAATGTAATTAAACACACACAATATATTTTTTTCCTTTAAATTTCCATTGTTACTTTTAAAAAGTACAATTATAATTCAAGTTCTTTGTAACAAGTGAAATTTTAAAGATTAAAAGAAGAGATTAAAGATTAAAGGAAGAGATAATCTTTTACCACTTGCCATCCTTTCCCACTCCCTGAAACGACCAGCATAATGTGTAGCTTTCTCATTTTATCCAGGTATTCCTTACATCTGGAAAATCATGTTTCTCACTGGAGAAAAACAGATGTAGCTCTCACACTTCTTATAGGCTACATAACAGTGCATAGAACAGAAGTACCAAGTATTTCAGACTTAGCTTTAGAGGGACACCCTGGTTACTTTCTGTTTTATTTTGTTGTTATGCTAATTTGTTTTAACCACAGAAAAATATTTTTTAAAATAATAAAAAAAATAAATTAGGGGTAAGGATTAAGATTTAGGGTATGGCTTAGCATATGGTTTAGGGTTAGGGTACAGGTTAGGATTAGGGTACATGTAAGAGGTTTGGGTTAGGGTTAGGGTTAGGGTATGTGTTAGGGTTAGGGTACAGTTTAGTGTATGGCTAAAGGTTAGGCTTAGGGTACGTGTTAGGGTACAGGTTAGTGTTAGGTTACGTGTTAGGATTAGGGTATGGATTATTGTATGGGATTGGATAAGAGTTAGGATTAGTGTATGGGTATGGTTTAGGGTACAGGTTAGGGTACAGCTATGGGTTAGGGTTAGGGTATGGCTTAGTGTTAGGGTATGGTTTAGTATTAGGGTACGGGTAAGTGTTAGGGTTAAGGTTAGGGTTAGGGTTACAGTTAGACCACGGGTATGGTTTAGGGTCTGGGTTATGATTAGGGTATGGGTTACGGTACCATTTAGGGTACGGGTTAGGGTTAGGGTATGGTTTAGGTTTAGGGTACAGGTTAGGGTAGAGATTAGGGTTAGGGTTAGCGTATGGGTTTGGGTTAGGGTATAGTTTAGGGTACGGCTATGGGTTAGGGTTAGTGTATGGGTTAGGAAATGGGTTAGTTTTAGGGTACGGGTTAGTATTAGGGTATGGGTTAGGGTACAGGTTAAGGTTAGGGACTGGTTAGGTTATGGGTTAGAGTTACATTACAGTTTAGGGTATGGCTATGGTTTAGGTTTAGGGTATGGTTAAGGTATGGTTTAGTGTTAGGGTACGGGGTAGGATTAGGATATGGGTTTGTGTTAGGGTTAAGGTTAAGTTTAGGATTAGGATTAGGGTTAGAGCATGGGTTAGGGTTATGGTACTGGTTATGATTAGGGTATGGTTTAGTGTTAGGTTTAGGGTTAAGATTAGGGTTAGGGTTAGGGCATGGGTTACGGTTAGGGTATTGTTTAGGGTACAGCTATGGGTTAGGGTTAGTGTATGGGTTAGAAAAGGGTTAGTGTTAGGGTATGGGTTGGATTAAGGTACGGGTTAGGGTTAGGGCATGGGTTAGGGTTATGGTATAGTTTATGGTATGGCTACAGATTAGGGTTAGCATACATGTTAGGGAATGGGTTACTGTTAGGGAACGGGTTACGATTAGTGTACAGGTAAGGGTATGGGTTAGGGTACAGGTTAGGTTATGGGTTAGGGTTACAGTACAGTTTAGGGTACAGGTTATGGTACGGCTGTAGGTTAGGGTTAGGGTACGATTTAGGGTATGGGTTAGGGTTAAATTTAGGTTTAGGGTTAGGTTTAGGGCATGGGTTAGGGTTAGGGTATAATTTAGGGTATGGCTATGGGTTAAGGTTAGTGTACGTGTTAGGGAATGGGTTAGTGTTAGGGTATGGGTTAGTATTAGGGTACGGGTTAGGGTATGGTTTAGGCTTAGGGTAAGAGTACTGGATAGGTTATGGGTTAGTGTTATGGTACGGTTTAGGGTACAGGTTAGGGTTCGGCTATGGGTTAGGTTTAGGATATAGTTTAGCGTACAACTATGGGTTAGGGTTAGTGTACAGGTTAGGTACCAGGTTAGTGTTAGGGTATGGGTTAGGATTAGGGTACGGCTTAGGGTACGGGTTAGAATTAGGGCATGGGTTAGGGTTAGGGTATAGTTTAGGGAATGGCTACGGATTAGGGTTAGTGTACGGGTTAGGGAATGGGTTAGTGTTAGGGTACGGGTTACAATTAGGTTACGGGTTAGGGTACTGGTTAGGTTACAGGTTAGGGTTACGGTACAGTTTAGGGTACAGGTTATGGTACAGCTGTAGGTTTGGGCTAGGGTACGTGTTAGGGTATGGGTTAGTTTTAGGCTTAGAGTTAAGTTTAGGGTTAGGGTTAGAGCACAGTTTAGGGTTAGGGTATGGGTTACGATTAGGTTGCACATTATGGTACCGTTTAGGGTACGGGTTAGGGTTAGTGTACAGTTTAGGGTGCAGGTTAGGGTATGGCTACGGATTAGGGTTAGGGTATGGGTTAGGGTTAGCGTACGGGTAAGGGTTAGGGTATGAGTTAGGCTTAGGTTTAGTGTACGCTTTAGGGATGGGTATTTATTAAACCTCTCCCACTCTCCAGATATCACTTAGCACGTAAAGGAATATTATTTGGTATCCAGACATTTAGAAGATTTTAGGCACTAGGATAAGACCAAGAACACACACATTATAAATAAATCACATTAGGATTTTGTATTTAACCTGTACATTAAAACACTAGTGTTAGGAAATCTACTGGAGGTAGAAGCAGTAAAGGGTAGTTTTCTGGCAATAACATCACAGATTTTCTGTAGAATACACAGATTTTGACTGCTTAGAAAGTCAAGGAATCATACTTTTGTTCTGAAGATATAAACCCTCTTCCTAATTGAGATGTTACTGGAAGTTAAAAATTTTTGTTGCTGTTGTATTGCTTTGTGTTTTCATGATTATTCTGCTTGCATCTCCCTTATTAAACCTTAGATTTGGGGAAGAGTGCCATTACTGGAAATGAGTTTACAGAATTTTTCTCAAAAACAGAAGGAAATGGTTCTTACCTAAATATTAATAAATAATCTCTATACTGGTGTACTAACAGAATTATGATTCAGGGATAATAATTCTATGAAATGTAATTAACCATACAATATATATTTTTTTCTTTTAAATTTCCATTGTTACTTTTTTAAAGTACAATTATAATCAAGTTCTTTGTAACAAGTGAAATTTTAAAAGATTAAGGAAAAGATAATATTTTACCACTTGCCATCCTTTCCCACTCCCTGAAACGACCAGCATAATGTGTAGCTTTCTCATCTCATCCATGTGCTCCTTACATCTGGAACATCATGTTTCTCACTATAGAAAAACAGATTTAGCTCTCACACTTTTTGTAGGCCACATAACAGTCCATAGAACAGAAGTACCAAGTATTTCAACTTAGCTTTTGAGGGACACTCTGGTTACTTTCTGTTTTATTTTGTTGTTCTGCTAACTAGTTTTAACCACAGAAAAATATTTAAAAAAAAAAATTTAGGGATAAAGATTAGTATTTAGGGAATGGGTTAGAGTGTGGGTTAGTGTTACGGTACAGGTTAAGATTAGGGTACATATTAGGGTTTGGGTTAGGGTTAGGGTACAGGTTAGGGTTAGGGTACAGTTTAGTGTATGGCTACGGGTTAGGCTTAGGGTACGTGTTAGGGTATGGGTTAGTGTTAGCTTACGTGTTAGGATTAGGGTACGGGTTAGTGTATGGGATAGGGTAAGGGTTAGGATTATGGGTATGGGTATGGTTTAGCATATAGTTTAGGGTATGGCTATGGGTTAGCGTTAGGATAAGGGTTAGAGTACGGGTTAGTGTTAGGTTATGGTTAAGATTAGTGTACAGGTTATGGTACGGGTTAGGGTTAAGGTTAAGTTTAGAGTTAGGTTTAGGGCATGGGTTAGGTTTAGGGTATAGTTTAGGATATGGCTACAGGTTAGAGTTAGTGTACGGGTTAGGGAGGGGTTTGTGTTAGGGTACAGGTTAGGGTTTGAGTATAGTTTAGGGTATGGCTATGGATTACGGTTAGTGTACATGTTAGGGAACAGGTCAGTGTTAGGGTATGGGTTATGATTAGGGTAAGGGTTAGGCTTAGGTTTAGGGTTAAGATTAGGGATAGGGTTAGGGTTAGGGCATGGGTTAGTGTTAGGGTACGGGTTAGGATTAGGGTATAGGTGAAGGTACAGATTAGGGTACTGTTTAGGTTATGGGTTAGGGTTATGGTATGGTTTAGGGTGCTGGTTAGGGTACGGCTATTGATTAGGGTTAGAGTATGGGTTAGGGTATGGGTTAGTGTTAGGGTATAGGTTAGGATTAGGGTACGGGTTAGTGTTAGGTTTAGGGTTAAGGTTATGGTTAGGGTTAGGTTTAGAGCATGGGTTAGAGTTAGGGTACGGGTTATGATTAGGGTACGGGTTAGGGTACAGTTTAGGATACAGCTACAGATGAGGGGTAGGGTATGGGTTAGGATTAGCATACGGGTAAAGTTAGGGTACGGGTTAGGTTTAGGTTTAGGGTACGCTTTAGGGTTAGGGTATTTGTTAAACCTCTCTGTCTCCCCAGATATCACTTAGCACCTAAATGAATATTATTTGGGTTTCAGCCATGGAGAAGACTTTAGACACTAGGATAAGACAAAGAACACACACATTATAAATAAGTCACATTAGGATTTTGTTTTTAACCTGTACACTAAAACACTAGTGCTTAGGAAATCTAATGGAGGCAGAAGCAGTAAAGGGTAGTTTTCTGAGAATAACATCACAGATTTTCTGTAGAATACACAGATTTTGACTGCTTAGAAATTCAAGGAGTCATGCTTTTGTTCTGAAGATATAAACCCTCTTCTAAATTGAGCTGTTACTGGAAGTTAGAAATTTTCTCTTGCTCTTGTATTGCTTTGTGTTTCATGATTATTCTGCTTCCATCTCCCTTGTTAAACCTGTGATTTGGGGAAGAGTGCCATTACTGGAAATGAGTTTACAGAATTTTTCTCAAAAACAGAAGGAAGTGGTTCTCACCTAAATATTAAGAAATAATCTCTATACTGGTGTACTAACAGAATTATTATTCAGGGATAATAATTCTATGAAATGTAATTAAACACACTATATATTTTTTTCTTTTAAATTTCCATTGTTACTTTTTAAAGAACAATTATAATTCAAGTTCTTTGTAACAAGTGAAATTTTAAAAGATTAAAGGAAGAGATAATCTTTTACCACTTGCCATCCTTTCCCACTCCCTGAAATGACCAGCATAATGTGTAGCTTTCTCATTTTATCCATGTGTTCCTTACATCTGGAACATCATGTTTCTCACTATAGAAAAACAGATTTAGCTCTCACACTCTTTATAGGCTACATAACAGTGCATAGAACAGAAGTACCAAGTATTTCAGACTTAGCTTATTGAAAGACACTCTGGTTATTTTCTGTTTTATTTTGTTGTTCTACTAATTTATTTTAACCTCAGACAAATTTTTTTTTAATAATTTTAAAAATTAATTTAGGTGTAAGGATTAGGGTTTAGGGTATGGGTCAGGGTACGGGATAGGGTTAGAGTACATGTTAGGATTAGGGTACATGTTAGGGTTTGGGTTAGGGTTACAGTTAGGGCACGGGTTAGGGTTAGACTATAGTTTAGGGTATGGCTACGGATTAAGGTTAGTGTACGGGTTGGCAAACGGGTAAGTGTTAGCGTACGGTTTATGATTAGGGTACGGTTTAGGGATAAGGTTAATGTTAAGGTTAGGGTTAGGGTTGCATCACCGCCCCTGAACGAATTTTCTAATAATTTCTCTCTCTTTCACTGTCTTTCTGTTTGAAATTTATTTTTGTAATGGGGTTTAGCTAATTTTCACTGCTGTGTTTATGCTGCTTTACACACACTTGATTCACTCTGAATGAAATATGAATACATAGGTTTTAAGCTTATTACTAGTCAGATATACTCTTCGGCGGTGAATAGGGCATGTGGAGTCCAGTTCACTGAGCAAGGAGTAGGTCTTATCTATTACATATTTGGTGTATGGAATGGTATGTGTGCTAATTTCACACTCTTGTTTCATGCATCAGCCCACCTCATCTTTCCCCTGAAGCAGGCATAAGTGTTTTCTAAATGTGTGACTCTATTCTGTTTTGTAATTCAGTTCATGTGTACCCGTGTTTACATTCCATCCATAAGTGATATCTTATGATGTTTCCTTTTCTGTGTGACTTATTTCACTTAGAATCATCGTACCTAATTCCACTCATTATGCTGCTACTAGCCTTATGACATTGATTTCATGGCTGAGTGATATTCCATTGTACATAAGTACCACAACTTCTGTATCCATTTTTCTCTTTCCTGGAATATTTATGGTGTACCGAAGTTGAGGTTCTTCTGAACAGAGCAGCCCTAATCTTCAGGGTGCTTGTGTCTTGTTGATTTTTAGTCTTCCCCAGATACACGCCCATGAGTGGAAGTGCCCTATACCCTGTACCTCTGTTTTATAGATGATTTAGGGAACACCATACACTTCTCCAGAGTGGCTGTCAGCAATTTACATCCCGCCCATCAGCTTTACAAGGTTCCCTTGTCTCCGTGGTCTGTCCTGCCTTTCTGGTTTTTACACTTTTACGGACGGCCCTTTTCACTAGGGGGATTTGAGAATTCTTTGTAGTGTTGATTTGCTCTACACACTTGCTTGGTTGGCCAAAGAGGGCGTATGCATTTTTTCCTCAATATATTCAGGAAAAAACGCATACGCCCTTTTTGGCCAACTGCATCATTGTGGAAGTTCTGTCGCTTTTCATGTGCTTTCAAGGCGACTGCAATTTACCTCTTGAAATCTGTTTCCTGCAATTCTAGCTTGCTTTCATATCCTCTTTGTTGCCTTGCGTCAATGTATTTTTGGACAGTAGTTGTCATTTATAATTCTGCAGGTTTGTGAGTTGCAGTGCCCCTGAGCTCCATTTGTCAACTCGCTTTTTTGTGAGCTGGCTGCAAAACTGCAGGATCGCTTCAGGCCCTATTCTGGTTCCGGGGTGGCAGGCTGATCCTTTGGTTAAGTGAGAGAGTGGCAGGGACATATACACACTACCAAAGGTCAATTAGATAGCTAGTGGGAAGCTGCCGCATAGCACAGGGAGATCACCCCTGTGCTTTGTGACCACCTAGAGGGGTGGGATAGGGAGGGTGGGAGGGAGGGTGATGCAAGAGGGAAGAGATATGGAAACATATGTATAACTGATTCACTTTGTTGTAAAGGAGAAACTAACACACTATTGTAAAACAGTTATACTCAAATAAAGATGTTTTTTAAAAAAAGAAAAAAAAATTCTTCTTCCTGATGGGAAATTAGAGAGACTTGTGCCTGTCCACACACCTACAGCTAGTCTTTCATTGGCTCCTCCTCTTCCCGTTCATCCTCCGGACAAATTGCAAACTGTGCGAAACAGGTTAAAGGTGCTGATTCTCCAAGTAGGGAGACTGTTAGCCAAGCGGCTGGAATGGCAAACCCCAGCACCAGGAGATGAAAAATAAGGTGCGTTTCAGAAACATTCCTGAGCACACGGTGTACCATCCTCTGGGTTTCCCATGCATGTTTTAGCTGTAGGAAGATTCCCTTGAACCTGGAGAGTTGGGACCCATGGAATGGGTAACATGCAGTATTACTTTAAAGGGGTCTGCATTTGCTCACCCAACCTCACCAATTGTGTCAACGCCAAGAGTGTCCAGCCTTATGTCTCATTCAGTTGTGGCTGTAGATGTGGTCAGTCCAGGTTGCATCACCATTCCTGAATGAATTTTGTAAGAATTTCTCTCTCTTTCACTGTCTTTGTGTTTGAAATTTATTTTTGTAATGGGGTTTAGCTGATTTTCACTGCTGTGTTTATGCTGCTTTACACAGACTTGATTCACTCTGAATGAAATATGAATACATAGGTTTTAAGATTCTTACTAGTCAGATACACTCTTCTACGGTGAATAGGGGGTTCTGAGTCCAGTTCATTGAGCAAAGTGTAGGTCTTGTCTATTACATATTTGGTGTATGGAACAGTATCTGTGCTAATTTCAGACTCTTTTTTTATGCATCACCCCACCTCACCTTTCCCCTTAAACAGGCATAAGTGTGTTTTCTAAATGGGTGACTCTGTTCAGTTATGTAAATCAGTTCATGTGTAGCCATGTTTACATTCCCTATATAAGTGATATCTTCTGATAAGTTTCTTTTTCTGTATGACTTATTTCACTTAGAATCATCGTACCTAAATCCACTCATTATGCTGCTACTAGCCTTATGACATTGATTTCATGGCTGAGTGATAATCCATTGTACATAAGTACCACGACTTCTGTATCTATTTTTGTCTTTCCTGGGAGATTTAAGATGTTCTGAAGTCGAGGTTCTTGTAAACAGAGCAGCCCTAATCTTTGGGGTGCCTGTGTCTTGTTGATTTTTAGTCTTCCCAAAATATAGACCCATGAGTGGAAGTGCTCTATGCTGTGTAGCTGTGTTTTTTTTTTTTTTTTTTTTTTTTTTGCGGTACGCGGGCCTCTCACTGTTGTGGCCTCTCCCGTTGCGGAGCACAGGCTCCGGACGCACAGGCTCAGCGGCCGTGGCTCACGGGCCCAGCCGCTCCACGGCATGTGGGATCTTCCCGGACCGGGGCACGAACCCGTGTCTCCTGCATTGGCAGGCAGATTCTCAACCACTGCGCCACCAGGGAAGCCCTGTAGCTGTGTTTTTTAGATGTTTTAGGAATAACCATACACTTCTCCAAAGTGACTGCCGGCAATTTACATCCCGTCCATCAGCATAACAAGGCTCCCTGTTCTCCATGGTCTGTCCTGCATTTCTGGTTTTTACGCTTTTTTCGGATGGCCCTTTTGACGGGGGGGGGGGGGGGGGGGGGGGCGGTGTGAGACTTCTTTGTAGTAGTGATTTGAATTGCCGATGGCTTGGTTGGCCAAAAAGGACCTATGCGTTTTTTCCTGAATATATTCAGGAAAATACGCATACGCTCTTCTGGCCAACTGCATCATTGTGGAAGTTCTGCCGCTTTTTATGTGATTTCACGGTGACTCCAATCTACCTCTTGAAACCTGTTTCCTACAATTCTGCATTGCTTTCAAATTCTCTTCGTTGCCTTACCTCAACGTATTTTTGGACAATAGTTGTCATTTATAACTCTGCAAAACCACAGGATTGCTTCAGGCCATATTCGGTTTCGGGGGCAGCAGGCTGAGCCTTTGGTTAATTCTTCTTCCTGATGGGAAATTGGAGTGACATGTGCCTGTCCATACACCTACAGCTAATCTCTCATTGGTTCCCCCTCTTCCCGTTCATTCTCCAGACAAATTGCAAATTGTGCAAAACATGAGGTTAAATGTGCAGATTCTCCAAGTGGGGAGATTGTTAGTAAAGTGGCTGAAATGGCGAGACCCAGCACCAGGAAATGAAAAATTAGGTGCATTTTAGAAACCTTTCCCGATCACACGGTGTACCATCCTCTGGGTTTCCCATGCATGTTTTACCTATAGGAAGATTCCCTTGAACCTGGAGAGTTGGGACCCCAGGAATGGGTAGCATGCAGTATTACTTTAAAGAGCCTGCATTTGTGCACCCAACCTCACAAATCATCTCAGCTTCACGAGTGTCCAGGCTTCTGTCTCATCGAGCTGTGGTTGTAGATGTGGTCAGTCCACGTTGCATCACCGCACCTGAACGAATTCTGTAAGATTTTATCCCTCTTTCACTGTCTTTGTTTGAAATTTATTTTTGTAATGAGGTTTAGCTGATTTTCACTGCTGCGTTTATGCCGCCTTACCAACACTTGATTCACTTTCAGAGAAATATGAATACATATGTTTTAAGGATCTTACTAGTCAGATATACTCTTCTGTGGTGAATTGGGGGTGCTGAATCCAGTTCATTGAGCAAGGAGTAGGTCTTATCTATTACATATTTGGTGTATGGAAAGGTATCTGTGCTAATTTCAAACTATTGTTTTATGCATCACTCCACCTCACCTTTCCCCTGAAACAGGCATAAGTGTGTTTTTTCTAAATGTGTGACTCTGTTCTGTTGTGTAGTTCAGTTCATGTGTAGCCATGTTTACATTCCATCCATAAGTGATATCTTATGATGTTTCCTTTTCTGTGTGACTTATTTCACTTAGAATCATTGTACCTAAATCCTCTCATTATGCTGCTACTAGCCTTATGACATTGATTTCATGGCTGAGTGATATTCCATTTTACATAAGTACCACAACTTCTGTATCAATTTTTCTCCTTCCTGGGATATGTAAGGCGTACCAAAGCCAAGGTTCCTGTAAGCAGAGCTGCCCTAAGCTTTTGGGTGTGTCTGTCTTGTTGATTTTCAGTATTCCCAACATATACGCCCATGAGTGGAAGTGCCCTATGCTCTGTAGCTCTGTTTTATATATGTTTTAGGAAACACTATACACTTCTCCAACATGGTTATCAGCAATTTACATCCTGCCCATCAGCAAAACAGGCTCCCTGTTCTCCATGGCCTGTCCTGCATTTCTGGTTTTTACACTTTTGTCGGATGTCCCTTTTGACCAATGCAAACTGAGACTGCGTTGTAGTGCTGATTTGCATTGCCCGCTTGCTTGGTTGGCCAAAAAGGGTGTATGTGTTTTTTCCTCAATATATTCAGGAAAAAACGCATACACCCTTTTTGGCCAACTACATCATTGTGGATGTTCTGCCATTTTTCATGTGCTTTCAAGGCGACTGCAATTTACCTCTTGAAATCTGTTTCCTGCAATTCTGCCTTGCTTTCAAATCCTCATCGTTACCGTACCTCAATGTATTTTTGGACGGTAGTTGTCATTTATAACTCTGCAGGTTTTTTAATTGCAGTGCCCCTGAGCTCCTTTATTCAACTTGCTTCTTTGTGAGCTGGCCACAAAACCGCAGGATCTATTCAGGCCCTATTCTTTTTCCAGGGCGGCAAGCTGAGGCTCTGCTTAATTCTTCTTCCTGATGGGAAATTAGAGTGACTTGTGCCTGTGCACAAAACTACACCTAGTCTCTCATTGTTTCCCCCTCTTCCCGTTCTACCTCCGAACAAATTGCAAATTCTGTGAAACAGGAGGTTAAATGTGCTGATTCTCGAAGTGGGGAGATTGTTAGTAAAGTGGCTGAAATGGCGAACCCCAGCACCAGGGAATGAAAAATTAGGTGCATTTTAGAAACTTTTCCCGATCACATGGTGTATCATCCTCTGGGATGCCCATGCATGTTTTAGCTGTAGGAAGATTCTACTGAACCTGGAGAGTTGGGACCCATGGAATGGGTAGCACGCAGTATTATTTTAAAGGGTCTGCATTTGCTCACACAACCTCAGCAATCATCTCAGCACCAAGAGTGTCCAGCCTTCTATTGCATCCAGCTGTGGCTGTAGATGCCGTCAGTCCAGGTTGCATCACCACCCCTGAATTAATTCTGTAAGAATTTCTCTCTTGGGCTTCCCTGGTGGCACAGTGGTTGAGAGTCCGCCTGCCGCGGGTTCGTGCCCTGGTCCGGGAGGATCCCACATGCCACAGAACGTCTAGGCCCGTGAGCCATGGCCACTGAGCCTGCACGTCCGGAGCCTGTGCTCTGCAACGGGAGAGGCCACAACAGTGAGAGGCCCGTGTACAGCAAAAAAAAAAAAAAAAAAAAAAAGAATTTCTCTCTCTTTCACTGTCTTTGTGTTGCAATTTTATTTTTCCAGGGAACTCCTATGATAAATACAAGACAGGCGAGAAAACTGTTTTTCAGGGAGCTCTGAGGATGCAGCTCTCCGGGTTACCAACAGGGCAAATTTTGCTGTTCTCGTCTGGCGCCATTTTCAAAGTAGACACACCGTTCATGTAGCTGAAGTTCCAGAGAAGCCAAAAGAGACACGTCACACAGTGGACCCCTTCCCTAAAAGCACTTTGGAAAGCAAGTGTTCCTCCTCAATTGCGCGATTCAGTGAACGCCTTCATTTGGCCTAGGTCACAGTCTATCTTGCAGAGTCCTACCTAGCAATCTTTCGAGGTCGACTGCCGGTTTCTCCTGCTGGGTCTGATGTCGAGGTGCTGCTTGAGGGAGCAAGAGGTCAGGTGTGAATTCTGAGAACCCATGCAAGCAATGTGTTTTCCTCAAAGCAACTCAGGTGTACAAAATGAAGCCCCCTTGCATTGAACAGAAGCCCGGTTAGAAACGTGTTCTTCAGGCTTCTTCCAAGCTCTGGAAATGTAGATCTCCGATGGAGGAAATACTTGGTGCCCAGCTTTCTGCATACAAAACACTAGAGCCAAGAGACACGTGGCTGGATGTTGCTCAGCAGGCACAGACGTCTCTTTGGGCGCACAGTGACCTTCCTGGGAATACGGTGCAGACACTCGCATCCTCAGAGTCTTGAAAGGCACAGCAGCATTTTCATCACTTGTTGCATAGGACTCTTTGAAACGGCTGACCACCAACTTTGCTGGTGGGACACTGCACCTTACTTTGGGTCTGGCGCTCAGCTGACATTGGCCCTAGGTAAAGTCAACTGCTGGATGTGCTCCTAGCAAGAAATTATAAGCACGCTGTTTCTTTGGGAAAAGTCTCCATTCCTCACTGTGTATTCCTGCAGGGTGTAGAAGGTTGGCGAGCACAGTGCTTTTCATTCAGTTTTCTGGCCTCAAGCATCCTAGTTTTCAATGGGGTAAAAATTATTTCCCATCAGGCCCCATTGTCAACGTGGATACGCAGCCTGTGTTAGCAGCACCTTCTGCCAGGGCGAAAAGGAACAAATACGACAAAGGAGGCGCTTCCGTGAGGACACTTTGGTAAATGGCGTTGCTGCGTGAGGTGACGTGCTTATATGACACAATGCCTCAGTCAGGCCTCGGTGATGGTGCCCCTTTTCAGAGGCCTAGCAATGGCATACCATCCTATAGGGAATGTATCCTTCATTAGGCGGTGGAGGGATTTAAAGTCATGTTTCTGAGTAAGGTTAAGCATCGACAGCTTTGCGTTCCTGGATTCAATTGCCAGAACATGGTAGATCTCAGGGCAGCTGAGAGCTTCGCCTGAAGGCTGCCATGAATTGTACACGAGACCATCCAACCACCAATGTTCCTGAGGCTGGTTTCCAGCAATACAGATCTAGCTCCTCGCCGGAGCTGGCTGTTTGTTCCATTGCCCTCTGCAGGCATAGAGTTTAGCCCAATGACCCATGTGGCTGGAAGTTGCTCAGAAGCCACTGATGAAACTGGGGTCCACCATGTACTTCCGTGACCAGGGCCCAGCCATGAGAGTCCTCCAACCCTGAGAGGCACACTGGCATTAAACCACTACATTCACTAAGGCTTCTTGGAAACAGCTGCACTCCAGCACTGATCACAGCACACGTGGATCCTCCTTGCCGCACATGGGCAAGTTTCATTACCATTAGTCAACAAGGCTGTGGGATGAGAAACTAGCAAGGAACTACATGCATTCTCGTGCTTTCAAGAAGATTGTCTCTGCCTCAGGTTGCTTCTCAGGGTAATCCTGGGGTGAATGCAAGGTGGGCAACCGTACTGTTTCTCAGGCAACTCTGAGGACACAGCTCTCCGGTTTGTCAGTGGGGCAAATTTTGCTGTTCCAGTTGGCCTTCATTTTCACAGTTGACACCCAGCTCATGTATCTGAAGTTCACAAGCAGGCAAAAGAGATACATGGCACACATATTGGGCCCTTCCATGAGAGCACTTGGCAAGCAGGAGTTTCTCCTGAGGTGAATGTCGCAAGCCACTGAATGCCTTAGTTTCGCCTACATCAACGTGGAACTTGCAAATGCCTAAGAATCTTCAGAGGATGAGAGAACATTTGTCCAGCTGGACCATAAGTCGACGTGCTGCTTGTGGGAGCAAGACATCAGCTCTGAATTCTGAGAAGCCTTTTAATAGCAGGTTGTTTCCAGTGCAGCTCAGGTTTACAACCGAGGTCCTCTTGCATTGCCCAGAAGACCAGGGAGAAAAGTGTTCCTGAGGATTCTTGTAAGCTCTGGGTAGCTAGCTCTCCAACAGAAGAAACAATTTGTTGCCTGGCTTTCCACATACCAGAAACCCAAAGGCCATGGGGCTGGAGGTTGCTCAGAAGGCACAAATGACACTTTCAGTACACAGTGAACTTCCTCGCAAAACGGTGAAGACGGGAGGGTCGTCAGAGTTGTGAAAGGCACACCTGTATTACAGCACTTCAGGGGCAAAAGCCTCAGGTCAACTTGTGACCATCAACTTTGCTGATGGAAACACTGCCCCTTATTGTGGAGTATGCCACTCAGCTGACATTCGCCTTAGCTGAGTTATTCTGCTGGATGAGCTCCTGGCAAGGAATTGCAGGAGCACTCTTTCTTTTGAGAAAACTCACTTTTCCTCCCGTGGAATTCCTTCATGGTTTCCAAAATGGGCAACCCCTGTGCTTTTCTTTCAGTTTTCTGGTCCCAATAATCCTGTGTTCCAAAGGGGCAAAGAATGCTTTACCCCTCAGGCTCCAGCTTCTCTGTGGACCCACAGCCTGTGGAACAGCACCTTCTGCCCAGGGACAAGAGAGCCATGCAACACACTAGGCACTCCCGTCAGGACACTTTTGTAAGCAGAGGTTCTGCGTGAGGTGACCTGCCTAGGCAAGACGTGCTTCAGTCAGGCGTTGGCGACGTTGGAACGATCAATGGCCTAGCAGTGCTTTGGAAAAGTTATCCATCATTTTGGGCTGGTTCTAAAGCCACATTTCTGCTTGAGGGAAAGGGTCGACACCTTTGAGTTCGTAGAATCAATGCTAATCACCGTGTATGATTCAGTGCATTGCAGATCTTCGAGGGGAATCTACATTCATTGCACATGACACCGTCCCCCACCCTGTTCCTGAGACTGGTTTCCAGAGGTGGAGATCTGGCTCTCCGCCAGAGCAAGCCGTGTGTTGCCGTGTCCTCTGCATGCATAGAGTGGAGCCCAGTGACCCATGTGGCTGGAGCTTGCTCAGCAGCCACAGATGACACTTTGGGGACCCTGTGTTCTTCCGTGACCGAGAGGCCTACCAGCGTTAAAGCAGTACATTCACTAAGGCTTCTTGGGAACAGTTGCACTCCAACACTTTTCATGGCACACGCAGACCTTCCTTTGGTAGCATATGGACAGGTTTGCTAACCACTAGCCAGAAGGCTTTGGGATGAGCTTCTGGAAAGAAATCATATGCACCCTTCTTCTTTTGAGAAATCCCACTGTGCCTCACTTTGCCTTCCAGGGAACTCCTATGATGAATACAAGACCGGTGAAACAGGACTGTTTTTTAGGGAGCTCTGAGGACGCAGCTCTCCGTGTTGCCAACAGGGCAAACTTCACTGTTCTCGTCTGGCACCATTTTCACAGTTGACACACAGCTCATGTAGCTGAAGTTCCCAAGCAGCCAAAAGAGACACATGTCACACACTGGACCCCTTCTCTGAAAGCACTTTGGAAAGCAAGTGTTCCTCCTGAATTGCATGAGTCAGTGAACGCTTTCATTTGGCCTAGGTCACGGTATATCTTGCAGAGGCCTACCTAGCAATCTTGCGAAGATGACTGCCCATTTCTCCCGCTGGGTCTGATGTCGAGGTGCTGCTTGAGGGAGCAAGAGGATAGATGTGAATTCCAAGAACCCATGCAAGCACAGTGTTTTCCTCAAAGCAACTCAGGTTTACAAAATGAGGCCCCCTTGCATTGCCCAGAAGGCCACTTAGAAACGTGTTCTTCAGGCTTCTTCCAAGCTCTGGAAATCTAGCTCTCCGATGGAGGAAAGACTTTGGTGTTTGGCCTTGTGGGTACAAACCACTAGAGCCAAGAGACGCATGTGGCTGCAGGTTGCTCAACAGGCACAGACACCACGTTGGGTGCACAGTGACCTTCCCGGGAATACGGTGCAGACGTTCACATCCTCAGAGTTTTGAAAGGCACAGTAACATTTACAGCACTTGTCACGAAGGCCTCTTTGAAACAGCTGAACGCCAAATTGGTGGTGGCACACTGCACCTTACTTTGAGTCTGGCGCTCAGCTGACATTTGCCCCAGATAAAATCATCTGCTGGATATGCTCCTAGCAAGAAATTGCAAGCAGGCTGTTCCTTTGGGAAAAGTCTCCGTTCCTCCCTGTGTATTCCTGCAGGGTGTTGATGGTTGGTGAGCACAGTACTTTTCATTCAGTTTTCTGGCCTCAAGCATCCTAGTTTTCAAAGGGGTAAATAATTATTTCCCATCAGGCCCCATTGTCAACGTGGACACGCAGCCTGTGTTAGCAGCACCTTCTGCCGGGGCGCAACGAAACACATGCGACAAACTAGGCGTTTCCATGAGGACACTTTGGTAAATGGCGTTGTTGCATGAGGTGATGTGCTTATACAAGACAATGCCTCAGTCAGGCCTCGGTGATGGTGCCCCTTTTCAGAGGCCTAGCAATGGTATACCATCCTATAGGAAATGTGTCCTTCATTATGGGAGTGGAGGGATTTAAAGTCACATTTCTGAGAAAGGTTAAGTGTTGACAGCTTTGCGTTCCTAGATTCAATTGCTAGCTTCGGGTAGGTCTCAGGGCAGCTGAGAGCTTCGCCTGAAGGCTGACATGAGTTGTACACGAGACCATCCAACCACCAATGTTCCTGAGGCTGGTTTCCAGCAGTGCAGATCTAGCTCCTCGCTGGAGCTGGCTGTGTTTTCCCCTGCCTTCTGCAGGCATAGAGTTCAGCCCAATGACCCATGTGGCTCAAAGTTGCTCCGAAGCCACTGATGACACTTCGGGGTCCACTGTGTTCTTCCATGACCAGGGCCAGCCGTGAGAGTCCTCACCACCCTGAGAGGCATTTGGGCATTAAACTACTCCATTCACTAAGGCTTCTTGGAAACAGCTGCACTCCAGCACTGATCACAGCACACACCAATCTTCCTTGCCTCACATGGGCAAATTTCATTACCATTAGCCAACAAGGCTGTGGGATGAGAAACTAGCAAGGAACTGCACACACTCTGGTGCTTTCTAGAAAATTCTCTCTGCCTCACGTTGCTTCTCAAGGCAATTCTGGGGTGAATGCAAGTTGGGCAACAGGACTGTTTCTCAGGCAGCTCTGAGGATGCAGCTCTCCAGTTTGTCAGTGGGGCAAATGTTGCTGTTCCAGTTGGCCTTCATTTTCACGTTGACACCCAGCTCAAGTATCTGAACTTCACAAGCAGGCAAGAGACACATGCCACACACATGGGCCCTTCCATGAAAGCACTTGGCAAGCAGGAGTTTCTCTTGAGGTGAATGTTGTGAGCTAGTGAAGGCCTTAGTTTCACCTATGTCACTGTGGATGTTGCAAAGGCCTAACAATCTTCAGAGGATGAGAGCACATTTGTGCAGCTGGACCAGAAGTCGACGTGCTGCTTGCGAAAGCAAGACATCAGCTGTGAATTCTGAGAAGCCTTTTAATCGCAGGTTGATTCCACCTCAGCTCAGGTTTACAAGCCGAAGTCCCCTTGTATTGCAGAGAAGACCAGGGAGAAAAGTGTTCCTGAGGATTCTTGTAAGCTCTGGGTATCTATCTCTCTGATAGAGGAAACACTTTGTTGCCTGGCCTTCCACATACCAAGAGCCCAAAGACCATGGGGTTGGAGGTCACTCAGATGGCACTGATGACACTTTCAGTACACAGTGACTTCCTCGCAAAACGGTGAAGATGGGAGGGTCTTCAGAGTTCTGAAAGGCACACCTGCATTACAGCACTTCAGTGGCGAAAGCCTCGGGTCAACTTGTGACCATCAACTTTGCTGATGAAAGCACTGCCCCTTACTTTGGAGTATGCCGCTCAGCCGACATTCGCCTTAGCTGAAGTATTTTGCTGGATGAGCTCCTGGTAAGGAATTTCAGGAGCACTCTTCTTTCGTAAAAGCTTACTTTTCCCCCTGGGGAATTACTTCAGTGTTTCCAAAATGGGTGACCCCTGTGCTTTTCCTTCAGTTTTCTGGCCCCAAGACTCCTTCTCTCCAAAGGTGCAAAGAATGCTTTACCCCTCAGTCTCCAGCTTCTACGTGGACCCACAGCCTGTAGAGCAGCACCTTCTGCCCAGGGACAAGAGAGCCATGCAACACACTAGGCACTCCCATGAGGACACTTTTGTAAGCAGAGGTTCTGCGTGAGGAGACCTGCCTAGGCAATATAGTGCTTCAGTCAGGCTTGGCGCCGTTGGAACGTTTAATGGCCTAGCAGTGCTTCGGGAAAAGTGTCCATCATTTCGGTCTGGTTCTAAAGCCACATTTCTGCTTGGGGGAAAGGGTCGACACCTTTGAGTTCGTAGAATCAATGCTAATCACCGTGTATGATTCAGTGCATTGCAGATCTTCGAGGGGAATCTACATTCATTGCACATGACACCGTCCCCCACCCTGTTCCTGAGACTGGTTTCCAGAGGTGGAGATCTGGCTCTCCGCCAGAGCAAGCCGTGTGTTGCCGTGTCCTCTGCATGCATAGAGTGGAGCCCTTGCTCAGCAGCCACAGATGACACTTTGGGGACCCCGTGTTCTTCCGTGACCCGGGTCCAGGCACAAGAGAACTCTCAGTCCTGAGAGGCCTACCAGCGTTAAAGCAGTACATTCACTAAGGCTTCTTGGGAACAGTTGCACTCCAACACTTTTCATGGCACATGCAGACGTTCCTTTAGCAGTATGTGGACAGGTTTGCTAACCACTAACCAGAAGGCTTTGGGAAGAGCTCCTGGCAACGAACTATACGCACCCTCCTTCTTTCAAGAAATCCTACTCTCTCTTTGCCTCCCAGGGAACACCTACAATGAATACAAGACAGGCGAGACATGACTGTTTTTCATGGAGCTTTGAGGACACAGTTCTCCGGGTTGCCAACAGTGCAAATTCGCTTTTCTCATCTGGTGCCATTTTCACACTTGATACACAGCTCATGTAGCTGAAGTTCCCAAGCAGCCAAAAGAGACACGTCACTCACGGGACCCCTTCCCTGAAAGCACTTTGGAAAGCAAGTGTTCCTCCTGAATTGCGCAAGTTAGCGAACACCTTCGTTTGGCCTAGGTCACGGTATATCTTGCAGAGGCCTACCTAGCAATCTTGCGAAGACGACTGCCCATTTCTCCCGCTGGGTCTGATGTCGAGGTGCTGCTTGAGGGAGCAAGAGGTCAGGTGTGAATTCCGAGAACCCATGAAAGCACGGTGTTTTCCTCAAGGCAACTTTGGTTTAGAAAATTAGTCCCCCTTGCATCGCCCAGAAGCCCTGTTAGAAACGTGTTCTTCAGGCTTCTTCCAAGCTCTGGAAATGTAGATCTCCGATGGAGGAAATACTTTGGTGCCCGGACTTGTGCATAGAAAACACTGGAGCCAAGAGACACATGTGCCTGGATGTTGCTCAGCAGGCACAGACGTCTCTTTGGGCGCACAGTAACATTCCCGGGAATATGGTGCAGACGCTCGCATCCTCAGAGTCTTGAAATGCACAGCAGCATTTACAGCACTTGTCGTGAAAGCCTCTTTGAAACGGCTCACCACCCACTTGGCCGGTGGGACACTGCACCTTACTTTGAGTCTGGTGCTCAGCTGACATTGTCCCTAGATAAAGTCATCTCCTGGATTTGCTCCTTGCAAGAAATTGCAAGCACGCTGTTTCTTTGGGAAAAGTCTCTGTTCCTCCCTGTGTATTCCTGCAAGGTGTAGAAGGTTGGCGAGCACAGTGCTTTTCATTCAGTTTTCTCGCCTCAAGCATCCTAGTTTTCAAAGGGGTAAACACTTCTTTCCCATCAGGCCCCACTGTCAACATAGGCATGCAGCTTGTGTTAGCAGCACCTTCTGCCGGGGTGAAAAGAAACACATGTGAGAAACTAGACGCTTCCTTGAGGACACTTTGGTAGGCAGCGTTGTTGCGTGAGGTGACATGCTTATATGAGAGAATCCCTCAGTCAGATCTCGGTGATGGTGCCCTTTTCAGAGGCCTAGGAATGATATACCAAAGGGAAAATCTGGGCTGCAAGTCTCAATTAGAAATATGGGATTCTGCTATAGTGACAACGGGTGGTCCCTGACCTGTATTTTCTGAGACTAGAACCTATGTGTTGGATGACCAATTCATGAGTTGAACAAAAGAAGACCTCCTACAAGGCAGTGTATATGTTCATTACACATATGGCACTTAGGGCTAAGTACCTTAAGGACTACAAGAAAAAAAAAAGGAACACATGAAGCATATATGATAAGGAGGCACCACAGTCCAGAGCACGAGCTCTGGAATCACACAGGCTTGCTTCAAATCCTAGCTAAGCCACTACCATCTGTATACCTTGAAGAACAGTCAAAGGTTTAAATGTTGTTTTACCACATTTTGAAAAAGTGAAGAAAGAACCTATCTGCCAAGAAGGGACATCGTGTGGTGCAGCATCCAGTCAGGTCAGGGCTCTGCATCCCCTGCTCAGAAACCTTCACCACCTGCCTCATGGTGATGCTGGCAGCTGAGCAGCCCTGGAGGAGGTGCTCCTGTCTCCAGGTCTCGCAGAGAAGCTGTGGAGGTCGCTGGAGAAGGCTGGCCACAACCTTTCAAGCTCTGGGTGCCTCCTGCACTCAGCTCTGAGCAGGCTCTGGCCTCTGGGCCCTTTGCGGGGGAAGGGCCGGCAGATACATACGCAGGGCTGAGGGGCCTGCAGATCCTGTGCCCAGGCAAGAGGATCTCTGGAGAAGGCGGCTTCCACACTCCCCAACAGTCTCCACATGGTGGCCCATCCGGTGCCAAACACCTGCCACCCACAGCGAGAAATCCCAGCCACTAGAAAGTCCAGAAGGGGTTGGGCTCTGGGGCCCCACCATTTGCCCTTGGGCTGGCGTTTCTCTACGGGCTGGGCTTGCATACGCCCCCCCGCCCCACCCCCTGCCCCTCCCGCCCTTTCTCTGTGACAGGTGCAATGGACATGTCACAAGCACCAGGCTGAGCCATCCAGTGTCCAGTGCGTGCTAGACCTTGAGAGGAGATGAAGCTAAGGAGAAGCTCTCCCAGTTTCACACTCTATTCTTGGATCGCTTGGCACACAACCGGTCCTACATGGGCAATTTACCATGCAAATTTCATACCTGGCTCCGCCTCTGCCCCGCTGTGGGGCCCCAGTGGGCTGTCACCCGCTGGTTTTGCCCTGCTCGGAGGCTGCCACATCTGACCGGGACCACCCTGCTGCTCCAGTGCCTGCCTTCTGCCCTGAGCAGGGAGTCAGTGTCAGGAAGCTGGTACCATCCAATCACCTCCCACTGAGGAGAGGGGGGCTGGGGAAAATGGGCAGAATGGAAAATGACAGCCTGGGAAGGAGGTGAGGAGAGGGAGGTGAAGGTCCCATCCCATGTCATGGTGTCCTCTGCCCCAACCGCATGCTGCTCCCTGCTGCTGGAAAGGCCAACAGAAAAAGGGCTGGGTGAAGACCACCGGCCCAAAGCACCAGGCTCACTGATGTCTGGGAAGGAGCTGCAGCGTGAAGAGTCTTCAGGCGTCCCATCAGGAAGCTCCTCTTGGGGCTTCCCTGGTGGCGCAGTGTTTGAGAATCCGCCTGCCGATGCAGGGGACACGGGTTCATTCCTCCATCTGGGAAGATCCCACATGCCGCGGAGCGGCTGGTCCCGTGAGCCATGGCCGCTGAGCCTGCGCGTCCAGAGTCTGTGCTCTGCAACTGGAGAGGCCACAACAGTGAGAAGCCCGTGTACCACAAAAAACAAAAACAAAAACAAAAACAAAAACAAAAAAAAGAAGAAGCTCCTCTTCCCTGCTATCTACCAGCAGTAGGCCCTGCAAGCAGAAGATTCCCCTGCCACTTTTTCTGCCGCTGCCAGGGCTGAGGTCGCCCCTGTCGGGGAAGGAGGCACTGACATGGGATCCAGGTGAGCTGCCCCCTCCTCCTAAGCTTCCGTGTTAGCTGCTGACAAAAACCCAGGCACCTTGGAGAACACTCAGTGTCAGGGGAAAAATATCCCCAAGAATATAAGGAAGGTTCAGCCACTGTCCCATGAAAAAGAACCTACAATACCCACCTGCATAGATTCTACCCCTCCTTTATACTTACCTACCCCTCTTCCAGTCCCTACCATCAATCCCCCTATTTTAACTGGGCCCACCCCAATTTTTAACCAACGCTTTGACCCCCAAACCAACCCTCAGCCCATATTTGTGACCTCTCATGGGCAGCAGAGGACCTCTCTCCCTAGTGCTTCTGTTTTCTACAGCTACCCATTTATGGCTTCAGCTCCTGTTTTCCCCAGACCCCCATTTATGGCTTCAGGTCCTGTTTTCCCCAGACCCCCATTTACAGCTTCAGCTCCTGTTTTCCCCAGACCCCCATTTATGGTTGCAGTTCCTGTTTTCCCCAGGCCCCCATTTATGGCTTTGGCCATCATCGGTGCTTCAGCAGGCGGCAGCTCTGACACTGTACCCATGGATACCACACCTCTTTCCCAGGCTGTCATAGTCCATTCGGCTCCCGTTCTCCCCAGCCCCCCATTTACGGCTTTGGTCGTCATCGGTGCTTCACCAGGCAGCAGCTCTGACACTGTACCTATGGACACCACAACTCCTTCCCAGGCTGTCATTTTCCAGTCTGCCCCTGTCTCCAGGCAGAACCAATAGGCATTTCACAGGGCTGTTCCTAGTTCTGGGAACACACCACCCAGTGGTAGCAATACCTCAGCCCATGCCTCAACTCATTTACATACAACACCGGCCAACAGATAGACCAACACTTCAAGCTTCCTTAGACCCAGGTCTCCCGTCTCAAGCCACATTGGGGGCCAATGATGGGCAGAGGCCTAACGAGTATTTTCTACTGGTAAACCCAGCAGCCTCAGCATAAGATAAAGTTCTAGTCGCTCCTGCAGCCTAGCCACTGTGAGTCAGCATCACGCAGTCAGCTTTGCCAGCTTCCCTATTCGCCACCACCAGCAACATGCAGCCGGCCTTTGGCAACAACCCAGGCATTCTCCCCAGGGCTGTGTCCGTTGCTACTGGCTTTGAAGTTGCCACCAGGATGCCCAGTACTGGGGACAGTAGCTCACTCTTTGCCGATACCACAGCGGGCCCACCGTTCATTGGACCTGCAGCCCCTATTGACAGTGGGAGCCTTGGAGTCGGTGTGTCAGCCCCAGGTCTCACTCATTCAGAGGCATCCAGACCACTTAACTTTGGGGCAGTACTACGTGGGGCACCCAGCACCACTTCTGTCCCTACTTTGGCCAGACAACCTGCCATCTGCCTGACCACAGCAAGGCTGCTGCAGTAGGAGGGGCAGGCACCGTCCCAGCATTTGGGAACATACCTGATTCCACCTTAAATCCAAATACCTGGGGCCTACCTGCGCTGAATACAGGTGGTACGGGGATGGCAGCGGACAACACCATCCCCACGATGGGAGGCCCTAGTGTTTCCACTTTCCGTCACTGCACACAGGGCCCATCTGGATGTAGAAAATCTACATTTAAAAGTTCCATCACCAAGGAGAAGAAATCTGTGTCAAGGGACATGTCAGTTTCCACCTTCCAACAGATCACACCACATCTGTTGGAGTTGCAAGTGTGGTTACCACCCGCGGGTTTCAACACACTTCTAGTTCTACCTTATTTCCAAGCACAAGAGGCCCACCTGCCCACAGGTGGCCATCTAGGAGGGAACAACATCATGCCCACGACTGGAGGACCTGGTATTCCCGCTTACAACTGGGACCCACCTGGCCGATACACAGGTGGTGCGGATGGAGGGTACAACATCTCACCGGTGCTGGGAGACCCTGTGTCAATAACTGCCATCAGACTTGGAACCCATCTGTGCAGAGAATGCGGGGGGGCATGGGGGAACAGCACCACACCTGCTGTGACTGGATACACTTCTGGTGCCACATTCATACAAAGCACCTGCCCCCCCCCCCCCACCCGTCAAAACCCAGGTGGTGCCATGGGGGATAGCACCATCCATATTTAGAGAGGAACTTCTTCTCTCAGGAATAACACTGGGGTCCCCAAGTCAGGACACCCCTCTGACTTAGACGAGCCAGCATTGTGTTTGGAGGCCCCTGGTCAGGGCAGCTGTGCCTGTGCTCATAGGAGTCTGGCAGCCTCATAACCTGCCCAGGTCTTCATAGGAGCCATCAGCTAATTCCTTTCTTCTATGAAGAAACTCAACAAATGAAGAGCAGATCTTATTCTGCAAACTGTGTGTAACCATGAGTGGACTTTGCCTCACTGGAAAGCGGCTCAGCCCCTCTAAGTGAAACTTAACCTCCTCTCTTCCTACAGCAAGCCGGAGGACCATATCTCAGGGCTGTGCAAGTGTGTGTGTGTTGGACAGTGAGGAGCATATGAGCCCACTTCAGAACTACACCAGACTTGAGAAGTTCCAGTTAGGAGAATGGAAGAGAGCTGGCTGTATCATCCACTGTGCCATCCCTGGTTTGACAGTTAACTTGGCGGACCCAAGGTCCCGGCCAGTGACTGGGATGTGGAATTAGGCACACATTACGGCTGCATGCACTGAGTCCTGAAATCTGTTTCAGTGTAACGAGTGACAATCAGGAAGAACTAAGGTCCAGAGGAGGAAGAGATGGGGTGACTCACCCTGGCTTCTCCATATGTCTCTCAACAACAAATGTGAAAATGATACCTGTCATTGGACAGGGAGGAAAAATTAGACACTATGTGTTCATTACCAGAGTGTGCAATGGCAACAAAAAGGATGAGAAAATAGCTGAATGTGTTCAGTCTGACACTCATACAGATAACCAGTCAGGCAAACATAACGACAGGAGAAAAAGCTCACTAGATGTCAGAACTGCTGCCTCTCGAACAAGCAAAGTTTCCAGCCAGAGACGACGCTCCTCCATGGCCCGGATACATTCCATGTAGATCGAGGTGCCCATCACCAAGGCAGCAATCGAAATCATCAGTGCTGCCCAGAAAAGCAGTCCCATGCCTGTGATAGAAGCCTTAGATAGTGTGCTGGAAATTCTAAGAACCACTGAATTATATTCACCACAATTCGATGCTAAGGACGATGATCCTCATGCTATTGACCTTGTTGGGGGCTTAATGTCTGATGTTTTGCGAAGACCATCCAGGAATGAGTATGTTCTTTCAACAAAAAACCTTCAACTCGGGCCATGGAAAATGAGGAATCCTGGGACTTTGATATTTTTGAACTGGAGGCTGCCACTGATAAAAGGCCTTTGATTTATCTTGGTCTCAAAATACTTGCTCGCTTTGGAGTCTGTGAAGTCTTAAAATGCTCTGAGACAATGCTGAGATCGTGGCTGCAAATTATCGAAGTCAATTATCATGCTTCTAACCCCTACCACAATTCTACACATTCTGCCGATGTGCTTCTTCACACCACTGCCTATTTTCTCTGCAAAGAGAGGATAAAGCAAACTTTGGATCCACTTGATGAGGTCGCTGCCCTCATTGCAGCCACTGTCCATGACCTGGACCACCCCAGGAGAACCATCTCCTTCCCGTGCAATGCTGGGAGTGAACTGGCCATTCTGTATGATGACACTGCTGTGCTCGAGAGCCACCACTCAGCCTTGGCCTTCCAGCTGACCACTCCTGATGATAAATGCAACGTCTTTAAAAACATGGAGAGGGATGACTACTGGACACTGCACCAAAGTATTATCGACATGGTCTTAGCCACAGAAATGACAAAGCACTTTGAGCACGTCAACAAATTTGTCAATAGCATCAACAAGCCCTTGGCAGCATTAGAGGAAGATGGGGAAACTGATAAAAATCAAGAAGCCATAATCACTATGCTCAGAACTCCAGACAACCGCAGTCTGATCAAATGAATGCTAAGTGTGCTGATGTGTCCAATCCCTGCCGACCCCTGGAGCAGTGCACTGAGTGGGCTGCACGTATCTCAGAAGAATGTTTTTCTCAGACTGATGAAGAGAAGTGACAGGACTTGCCTGTGGTGATGCCAGTTTTTGACAGAAATACCTGCAGCATCCCCAAATCTCTTTCACTGACTATTTCATCACAGACATGTTTGCTGCTTGGGAAGCCTTTGTAGACCTGCCTGAGTTAATGCAGCATCTTGACAACAATTTTAAATACTGGAAGGGACTGGACGAAATGAAGCTGCGGCGCCTCCGCCCACCTCCTGAATAGTGGGCGACACTGACTGGGGCCCTGAGGCTGTGTCCCTCCAGTCACTTGGGATTCCTAAGGGCAGTCAGAGTTCCTTGCTCCTTTCATCCCCTGGTCTGCAGAGCCTGTAAGAGCACACACGGACGTCGGCAACCTTCTGTAGCCACCATCTGATGCCACTGCCATAAAGTGAGACTTGGTCCACTAAAGGTACCTGGGCCTGCTGCGGGGGCTCTTCAGAAAGTCACGTGAGGACCACGGTTTGCATTCGCATCCATTAAAACATGAGCTCGGGACTGCCCCCGCAAAGGATGGAGATGGATTTCCTGCCAGTGACAGAAAGTGTCTTGTTACAATTTCTCTCAGTTATGTTCAGCACTTAAGAACAGCTAATGGCAATCTGATCTTTTTTCACATCATAGAAGGTGCAATCACTCACTTTGGAACACTCCGGAAAGTGACTTCTCTTTTAAAATTGAACAGAAAATGAAGACAAAGAAATTTTGAAGTTGATTATTAATATCAATTATTAAAATGTTTTATTTTATTAGAAGTTCAATATTTTCTATGAATTTAAAAATACTTCAAAGCCAAAGCCAACTTTAAGTGCCATGACCACATTTACATGATTCATATTCATTAAATATGCATTACTTCGTGTACAGACCTATTTTCATAATGCAAATTTAAAATATAAAATGACACATTTTTACTGCAAAAAACAAAAAAACAGAAAACCACACTGAAGGCTAGATAATCCCTGACACATGATAAGGAACCACACTTTATGACTGTACTTTTCGAAAATGTTGAAATGTCTTTTGGGGCATCTTTTTATTCAATTGAGAGTTAGGCCAGTCATCTTCATACATTCCCACTACACCCAGAGATGATGGATTTGGCATCCAGGTTCATGTGTCTGGAGAAACAAAGGAAGAGTTCATACCTGCTCTGTAATAATTGAAAACTTAAGTTGACCTCAAATGTACCATGCTACTTAAAATAGCAGAAAAGATCCTCTTTAATAACTGGCTTGGCTCTGAGCTAACCCACTAAAATATCACATCACAAGAGTTATAATTGTGCCCAGTTCTGGCTGACCCTAGAGTTCTGCTGGGCCTCCACTAGATTTCATAATGGCAAAATTCCTGAGTCTGTGCAGCCTCTCTTCCAGTTGGAAGGGAGAACAGAAACCCATGTACATTATCTGGTAGGTTGCCAGTAATAAATGCTATGGAGATTAAGCAGTATATGGTGAGGTAAGATTGTGGGCAGAGAGAAGCAAGGCTTTCATCTTAAACGGTAGACAGGATAAGTCTTACTGGGAAGGTGAAATTTGAACAGCCTAGAGGGCGGCAGATGAGTCAGACATCTGAGGGAAAAGCATTCCAGATCATGGGAATAACCTGTGCAAGGACCAGAGGAAGGATGCCAGTGTCCTCAGGGAAGAATCAGTAAATAATGTGGCTGGAATAGAGTCAGCAAGTAGGAGGGAGGGAAGGAGGAAAGGAGGACAGAGAAGATGTGTGTGGAATTCCCTGCATCACCATTTATTGATTGACTGATCACAGTTAATTCAACCTTCAAGTGTTTCAGTGAACTCTGTGCTTTTCCTGTGGCCTATTGACCTCTCAAGTGTTTTGGAAGGATAAAATAATGTAGGGAAGTGACTTAAAAGCCATTGTTACTGTTCGATACATAAGGATAGATGGATAGACAGGTAGATATAGATAGATACATAGATAGATAGATAGAGACATGATAGAGAGATAGAAAGAGAGCGAGATAGATAGGCAGATAGAGCGATAGACAGAGACAGAGAGATAGATAGATATAGACAGACAGACAGATAGATAGATCAATAGATAGATAGATAGATAGATAGATAGATAGATAAATAGAGTTAAGGACTGAATTTCTGTGCCCAGCCACCCACCAAATTCATATGTTGAAACCCTATCCCCTTATGTATGATGGAATTAGAAGGTGGGGCGTTTAGGAGGTAATTAGGTTTAGAAGAGGTCATGAGGGTGAAGCTGCCATGATGCAATTAGCTCTTATAAGAAGAGGAAGACACACTAGAGTTTTCCCTCTCCACCATGTGAAGAGACAGCAAGAATGTGGCCCTCTACAAGCCAAAAAAAGAGGACTCACCAGGAACTGGATTTGCCTTGATCTTGGACTTCCCAGACTCTAGAACTGTGTGAAACGTCTGTTGTTTAAGCCACTCAGTCTATGATATTTTGTTATAGCAGCCTAAGCAGACTGACACAGATAGGTAACCAGGGAGATAATGATAGATAGATAGATTTACATACATACATTCATACTTACTTCAATGACAGATGGAGATACTGCACATATATGTATACTTAATGAATTCCTTAGAAAGCTTTCACTTGGCAATTCAAATGGGAGATCCCCTTTTTAAAGGGAGCACAGAAGTGGTTACTTTTATGAGGTACACACGTGGAAAAATACAACTCAGACTAAAAATGCATAGCACTGAGCCTAGTGCAACATTTATGAGATTAGACCTGTAAAAACAAAGAACACCATCACAGAGAGGCTTCCAGACTCCTCCAGGCACCCAGGCGCCTGATTCATTTACTCTAAGTTGTTTGTTACGGTTCCAGAGGATCAAAACTCCTGCTCCCAAACCTTTTCTGTTTTTTTTTTTTTTAGATTCCATATATGTGTGTAAGCATATGGTATTTGTTTTTCTCTTTCTGACTTACTTCACTCTGTATGACAGACTCTCTAGGTCCATCCACCTCACTACAAATAACTCAATTTCATTTCTTTTTATGGCTGAGTAATATTCCATTGTATGTATGTGCCACATCTTCTTTATCCATTCATCTGTTGATGGACACTTAGATTGCTTCTATGTCCTGGCTATTATAAATAGAGCTGCAATGAACACTGTGGTACATGACTCTTTTTGAATTATGGTTTTCTCAGGGTATACGCTCAGTAGTGGGATTGCTGGGGCAGGACAGGAATAAAGATGCAGATGTAGAGAATGGACTTGAGGATATGGGGAGGGGGAAGGGGAAGCTGGGACAAAGTGAGAGAGTGGCATGGACATATATACACTACCAAATGTAAAACAGATAGCTAGTGGGAAGCAGCCACATAGCATAGGGAGATCAGCTCGGGGCTTTGTCACCACCTAGAGGGGTGGAATAGGGAGGGTGGGAGGGAGGGAGATGCAAGAGGGAGAGGATATGGGGATATATGTATACGTACAGCTGATTCACTTTGTTATAAAGCAGAAACTAACACACCATTGTAAAGCAACTACACTCCAATAAAGATGTTAAAACAAAACCCAAAAAACTCCTGCTACCTTGCTTCAGAGAATCTCCTGCCCTTGTAGTCAGAACTGCCTCCCAGAAGCAGGGTTGATATCCAGGTTGCTTCTAATAGTTCTACACCTTCTGTCTCTGGTGCCTGGCAATATTACCAGGGACAATTTTTAATGTTATAAATTCATACTTCTTGGCTTTTTATTTTTAAAAAATGGCCTTCAAATCTGAAAACAACAATCCTAAGGCAAGCATTTAACAAATGTATGAGAGATTTAAAGATAATTTTGAATTTCATGTTTTGATGCATTTATACAGTTGAAGCTATTTCTAAATAAATAAAAGTATTTTTTAATGAAAATAATACATGAACATGATAGCAACTCAAATAATACTGAAATTCAACCCGTCTAACCCCAGTTCCCCTCTCCAGAAACAGTTTTCGCTACTTCAATGTCACCCCCATAATTCTAAACATGTTTATCCTGCTAGATCCATTTTAGATCCATGTTAACACTCTAACATGAAGGAGGAAGATAAACTCCTACCCCCACCACTACTCATCACTCTTCTTTTCCAATACATCATATTCATGTTATTACTCATGCTGCTTCTCTTTTGTAACTTCATGGAGTTTTGCTAGCTTTACTGATGGGAGAAGTGGTAGCATAGTAGCTAAAAGCACTGGATCTGGACATGGACCACATGGCTCGGAAGCTTTCTTCCTCGGTTAATTAGCTCTGCAATCCTGAGTAATTCATAGAACCTTCCTGGGCTTCTGTTTCCTCACCTGTAAACTGAGGAAATGGATGATACCCATTGCATGGAGTTGCTCATGACGATGCAAATAATAATAAGGCATTTGCAGCCTTTAGTATCCAACACGCAGAAGCTCTCAAGAAATATTAGCTGTAGTATATAGCTATATTATCAACTTTCTTATGGTATCAACTTTCCCCCTAATCTCATCATTTTCTTTCTGCATGAGACTATTTGTGTGCCCACAGTTCTCTGTCTTTCCTCTCCCCTTGTACAACACCTTCTGTCAATACCATGTTTGTTTCGTTTGTCTGTGCTGATCACATTTACATTTTCTTATGCAATCACAGCAAAGGGTCCTGTGTTTTATCTAAAGGTTGACACTAAGAGTTGAAAACCAAGAAATTATATTAACTATTTAAGTTTTGCTCAGTCCTGGGGACAAGAGTATGGTAGGACTGTATTTTCTTCTCTCTAGGTATGATGCCCCTACTTCTGTCATTACTATCAATTATTTAAACTCATGCTATATTTTAGTTTGCTTTTTACTTCAACTATTTTCTTCTCAACAAGATTTCATTACTTTTCCTAAAATTTGACCCACCTTCTTTTTTTCTCCCTGCACTATTTGCCCATAATAAATTATTTTAAAATTTTCAAATTCAATACTTTCCTTGGCTGGGTCCCATCCTTTTCCAGAACGCTTGTCCCTCCCCTACTCAGTTTGGAAGCTGTAAGACCAAAGTAAGGATAAGATCTTAAAAGAAAGGGGACCAACGTGCTTTTAGGCTAGGCCGGAAATAATGACTAATTACTAATTATGGAAAATGCATAATTCTGGCCCCATCATCCTAATTTCCTTGCTTTGTGGGAGAGCTAACAATCTCGATTTCAACCGGCACTCCAGGTTATTATGAGGCAGGTAGTCCTTATTCGATACTGAGCCAAATACTGCTCTAGGCCATCAGTGAGATCTCACCAAGGGGGGCCTCATGTATCTTGTAAGATTAAAGATTTTGTAAGGCATTTCAGGCTAAAACTCTGATTAGTAATAAGCAGGGTATTTTCCCTGCATATGTCTCTCAAGAATTAGAAAGTGGCTTGGGGAAGATTTGAGAATTTCAGACTCACAGATGCATGCCTTTCTTGTCCTAAATATTTTCTTTTTAGAGATCTAGAAACAGCCCTTGACTGTTATGAGACTGTCCAGGCCCTCCCTGAACCAGTCACTGCCATGAACCCAGGTTGATGTGATGTAATGAGGCTGCCTGACTAGCAGTTCATACTTTACCTGAGACAGACCTGGGCGTGGTCCTCTCAGCAGTCCCAGGACAGGAACTTTCTCTAATTACTGAGAGACACATGCAGGGAAAATACCCTGATTATTACTAATCAGAGTCTTAGCCTGAAGTAGTGCCATACAAAATGTTTAATCTAACAAGATACATGAGGCCCTTGGTCAGATCTCACTGACGGCCTAGACCAGTATTTGGCTCAATATGGAATAAGGACTACCTGCCTCAGAATTACCTGGAGTACTGGTTGAAATCCAGATGGTTTTCAGATGCCCCTCCCAGGTAGGAAAACCGAGCCTCGGAGAATGCCACAGGTGGTAAGTGGGAGAGCCATAATACACATCTCTTGGATTTGTCCAAGGCTGAGGGGCTGGGAGAGACAGAAAAACCAAACCAAACAAAACCACTCTTGAAAAGTTGTCTCTCTGAAGTAAATAGTACTTTTGTCTTAAATTCACACTAACTTGGAGATCAGAGACTTTCTTAGAAGTAGGTTTTCACAAGACAGAGGACAAATGAAAGTTTATGTCTAAAGATATGGGGATTTGTTGGGGTTGGGGGGGGACATTGAGACAAAGAGTTCAAAACACAAGCTCCATCAATGTCTAGTTTGCTACAGGACTAGACCAGGCTGTTGTATAGACACTTGGAAACACTGACTGTGGTGAAATATCTAAGCTAGCCACGTGGACAATCACTCAAAAATACTTTCCTGGTTCCCTTGAAACACGATTTTATTGATTTCACCAAATAAATATCTCAAAGTTATGACAGAAAGTTGAGTAAGTTATATGCTTGGAATTGCATTTATTATTAACGAGCACAACTGTAGTACTTAGACTATAACAAGTACTATTCTAAGTGCTTAGCAAATATTAACTCACTTAATCCTCATAATGGCAACCCTGTAGGTAGGTATTATTGGTAATATTCACCTTTTTTGGAGGAAACTGAGGCCCAGAGAGGTTGAAAACTTGTCTAATGTCACACAGTAAGCAGGTGGCAAAAACCCAGGATTAAAACCAGACCGTCTAGACTTTCATCACTTTGCTGTGTCACATTATTTAGGGAAGGGACTAAATTGACAAGACTCTGAACTAAAAGGAGAAGGGAGAAATGAGAAAATGAGTGATCCTAGAAACTAGAGAGGATTTAGGCTCAGAAATTTCTGGTGATGAGACCCGGAAGAACAAGAACTTGGTTGAAATATTAACTTGGGGTAGTATCTGAATCCATTGAGAAATGGTTTTGTTTTCTTTAAAATTCAGAAAGGCCAGTTGGATGAAGATTAATGAAAAAAAAAGTAGAAAGGAAAAGAAGGTGCCTTAAGTGAGACATAACCGCTTCCCTCTAAGTACTAGGGGTGGGTGTCCTGTGGGAAAGGATGGAGCTCTCTCTACAGGTTTGTCACCAGGATGAACAAGGAGAAACATGGCAACCATTGTACTGGTTTTGATGATTCCTCAAAACCAAGGCTTCAGTTTCCAAGAACGACCTGTGGTAGCATACCTACCGTGTGTCAGACATGCTACCAAGTGTGTTTCCAGTCACACATTTTTATTGGAGAAATAGTTCCTATGAGGTACGTGTTCGTTCCCTATGGCTGATGTAACAAATTACTACAAATGTGCTTGCTTCAAACAAAACACACTTATTTTCTTATGGTTCTGCAAGACAGAGGTCCAAAACCAGTTTCCCTGGGCTGAAACCAGGAGTTGATAGGGCCATCCATCCTCTGTCTAGAGGCTCTAAGGGAGACTCTGTTTCCTTGCCAGCATCCCTTGACTTCTAGCCCCATCACTCCAACCCCCACTTCACCATCACATTCTCTTTGGAGTAACAGCTCCCTCTGCCTCTCTCTCACGAGAACACCAGGGGTTACAGCTGGGCCTGTCCAGGTCATCCAGGAGAATCCCCCCATCCCAAGACACAGACTTTCGTCCCTTTGGCAAAGTCCCTTCTGCAGTTTAAGGTGACATTCACAGGTTTCGGGGATTAGAATGTGGACATTTGGGGGCAACGGTATTATTCAGTCTACTACGAGGTAGATAGTATTATCTTCCTTAGATGCAGGAAATGAAGTTTACAGAAGAATTTGTCTCAGGTCTACAATTTCCAGAGCAGAGATTTCAATTCTGCCAGTGAGACTTTAGGAAACACTCTAAACAACTTTAATCTGTATCCTTAACTATTGCATAATCCTGGGTTAAGAGTCACACTTAGGTATTGAGACCCAATTGAATACAACACTATGTACTGTCTCCTCTTTCACTATGTTTGCCTGGTGTATTCATGAATCTTGCCCGGAGCAGAAGAGTTCAGAAAGTTGTTATGCAGGTTTACTAAGAGAAAGCATTTACTGTTTGATGTGCATGGAGTAATGGAAAGTTTTTTAAAATAGAATATGCCACCAAGTAACGTTATTACCATTTTACGTATTTAAACAACCAGACAACAACGAAAAGCTACAGATGCAAAGGTGTCAGGGACATGTCTAAAGGCAACCTGCCAGAAAAAGGGCTGGTGCCAGATGCCAGATGCCCAGGCCTGAATTCACCCTATCCACTCCTGATTAAGCACCTGTTCAGAGGGCTTGTGGCTCATCAACCAACACCTGAGTCTTTCTAGCCCAGCTTCAAGATGGAAATTAGCCGAGGGATCACATATATTGTACTAATCACTAATTTGTAATCTGCTACCCCCATCCTTTGTGGGACAGAACTGGGCACTTCTAAAATCCTTTTCTGCTTGAGAAAGAGCAGAGCAGCCTTTGCTCCTCTGGCTGTGACCTACCGTGCTTTGCAAAGGTGATTTGGCAAGTGCAGCTGCAAACCTATCTCCAATATCACACATCTACAGAAAATTCCAGTCAGGTTTTAGCCCCAGTCACAGTACAGTTTCCTGAGGATCAGTAATGCTCTCCGTATGCTGGCTGACAAGGGCATGATCTCTGCACTTACTATACTCCATCTGTCAGCTCCACTCTGACACAGTTGTCCGCGGGAGTCCTTAGGGGATATTGGAGGTAAAATTTAGGCACAATTTCAGGGGCTTCTCTTACCTGTATCCTCTCATTTCTCAATCAACATTTCCCAGTTGAGACTAAATAATTCAACTTGGGTGGGTTATCAGAGGCATTCTTCCCTACTCTACTCCATTTGAATCTCTGTGCCCTTTAAGTTTCACATACGTGGCATCACATATTTCCCATCATCGCTATTTTCAACAGTCAGGGCTACAAAGGTAATTGGCACGTTCGTTCATTAGTTCATTTCCATTTCTTTCCCTCTTGATTGTTTAAGAGTGATTTGCTAAAGACTGCCCGTTTCCATGTTTTGCAAAGCTCAGTGGTACAGAGACAATATTGGATCTCTGCCCTGGAGAAATACAACATTCTGTTCATTGTTCTCCTTCTCTTATAGAACAGAAAAGAGATTCATCTATCACACAGTTACTCAAGGTTTCTCTACTTGCATTGCCAAGGATCTGGATAAGACTGGTAATACTCCACATTTTCTGTGGTAAGGTACTTTGCATTCCATAAAATTAAATCCACACCATATGAGAACTTTAGTCTAACCTCTCATCTATTCATTCATGAGGTTTGGCTCACTAAGAGTTCCCCTCCCATACTATTGTGAAGAAAAGGAATTGTTGGCCAAAACCGTGGTCAAATATTTGTATTACATTTCCCAGTTTGTCAGTTATTTTTATGTTTGGGTTGCCTTTTGCCGTGAAGAATTCCTTAATTTTTATGAAGTCAAATCAACTCTCCTTTTTCTTTAGGATATCTCAGTTTCATGTTCTGCTTAGGGACAGACTTCCTCATGACAAGAGTATGATTTCTCATCCTATTTTACATTCTTCTAGGTATTTATTTCTTGCAATGGAATATTACCAATGTATGCTACACATGCAGTCCTCACTCTGAACAGTTTGTCCACGCATGAATTTCAGTTACCATGATTTACTTAAACAATCCCAGGACCACAACAAAACAATCAAACTTCAGTTACTGCCATATTAACTGTGAGGAAGGGCATAAAATACAAACTTCACAGCTAGTTCTTAACTCCACAAATCACCCGGGATATAACAGATGTGTATCATGATCAGTGAACAATAAGGTCCCTTCCTTCAAAGTCTGTAATCCATGTATTGCTTAGAATAGAACCATTTAATCTTCAAGTATTTTGGAATTTTCCAGCTTTGTTTTTGTTACTGATTTCCAGTTTGACCTCACTGCAGTCTGAGAACAGACTTTATATGATTTCTGATGTTTCAAATTTATTAGAATGTGTTTTATGGCCCAGAATGTGTTCTGTCTTAGTGTATACTTCATGTGAGCTTGAGACAATGTGTATTCTGCTGTTGTTGGATGAAGTAGTCTGCAGATGTTTATTCTATGCGTTTGGTCCACGGTGTTGTTGAATTCAGCTTTGTCTGTACTGATTTTCTGCCTGATGGATTTGTCCATTTATGATAGAGGGCTGTAGAAATCTCCAACTATGATAGTGGATTTATCTCTTTCTCCTTGCGGTTCTATCAGTTGTTGTGTCATGAATTTTGATGCTTCGGTGTTAGGCACATAAACATTAAGAATTGTTATGTCTTCGTGGAGAATTGACCCCTTTATCATGACGGAATGATAATGCCCTTCTCTTTGTGCCTGATAATTGTCTCTGCTCTTAACTCTGCTTGGCCTAAAACTGATACAGCTTCTCAAACTTTCTTTTAATTAGTGTTAGCATGATGTAGTTTTCCCCAACACTTTACTTCTAAGCTATATGTGCTTTCATATTTAAAGTAGATTTCTTATATTTGGATCTTATTTATCGATCCTCTGTGACAATCTGTCTTTTAATTGGTATATTTATCCCATTGGTACTTAAAATGATTCCTGACATCACTGACTTAATATCTACCATATCTGTTATTGTTTCATATTTATTGCCAGTGTTCTTTGTTCCTTTTTTATATTTCACTCTTTTTCTGCCATTTCTGGAGTTTGTATTTTTTTTGCGGTACGCGGGTCTCTCACTGTTGTGGCCTCTCCCGTTGCGGAGCACAGGCTCCGGACACACAGGCTCAGCGGCCATGGCTCACGGGCCTAGCCACTCCACGGCATGTGGGATCTTCCCGGACGGAGTCACGAACCCGTGCCCCCTGCATCGGCAGGCGGATTCTCAACCACTGCGCCACCAGGGAAGCCCCATTTCTGGTTTTAATCAAGCATTTTATATGATTCACTTTTCTCTTCCTTGAAAATCCAGACACCATGTCAAGGTGAAATTCACTGCAGTACATAGTCCTGTAGAGATGTGGCGTTATAGAAGCGCTGCACAGTCTTATGATGAGGTCTCAGTCTGCTAAGGAGCATGTTCTCCTCAGCTATGAATGTCACAAGTGCCTCTCAGTATTTTCCCTCACCTTAGGTGAAACACAATGGCTGGCAGGGGTCAGGGTAGGATATTTCCCTTCCCCCAGGTCAGTTAGGCTCTGACAAAACCCCATAGGTTAGACCTCTGGTAAAACAGTTTCTCCTGAGGGCAGGCCTTATAAAGCATAGCAGAATGCTCTGGTGTATTTCAAAATGGCTCCTTTCAACCTCCCCCTGCCAGAATCCCAAGGGGATTTTCCTTTGACCTTCACCTGGTAGTCACAGCCCAGTAGAGCTCAAGAGACAAAACTCACAAAAGGATAGGGGCTTCCCTGGAGTTTTTACCTCACAGACTTTTCCACACAAGCCTCCAGCAATCCGTCAAATACACTTCAGGTTTTCCTACCTCACTATTGCTTTCCACAGAGATTTCTGCTCTTGGGTTTCTGTCCCAGTAAGTTGTTATTCTCTGTATCTGCCATCTGCCTCTCCAATTTGGGGCACGGTGATTTTTCCTGTCACCTCACTTCTCTAATGAATCTAAGAAGAATTGCTGATTTTTCAGTGTGTTCAGATATTTAAATTTTAGGCCAGAGTAGCAACTTCCAAGCTCCCTCCATGCTGGACTCAAAACTAGAAGTCTCATAAGTTTTTTACAATGGAATAAAACATGTTAATTCTCAATATTTCTAATGTTTTAGGTTGCACTGTATTAACTATAGCGAAGGTTTACTAATTTTTTAAGTCTATCTATAACTTTACAACCAACAAGAAAGTTTCTAGTGTTTTTGTCAGAAAAATTTTAAGGTCATATACCAACACATTTCCCCATCGGTCATTAAGACCAACTTTGCACAGTTCATCATGGATGATCATTTTTGTAGTTCCACAGTGAAGACTGCCTGTACTTTACTTACCCTATATTTTATTTCTCATATATACATGGGTTTGTATTCTGCTTTAATAATATGCTGGTGTACTGTTATAGCTTACTAGATATTTTGAAACTACTGAAATTTGGAATTTTTTTTTTTTTTTTTTTTTTTTTTTTTGCGATACGTGGGCCTCTCACCATTGTGGCCTCTCCCATTGCGGAGCACAAGCTCCGGATGCACAGGCTCAGCAGCCATGGCTCACGGGCCTAACCACTCCTCAGCATGTGGGATCTTCCCGGACCGGGGCACGAACCCGTGTCCCCTGCATCGGCAGGTGGACTCTCGACCACTGCACTACCAGGGAAGCCCTGGAGTGTGGTTTGATATTCGATACGGACATTTCTTTCCTCGTTCCAACTTTCCCCTACTTTAAAAAATCTGCTTTATGGTGAATAAAACCCTCTTGATCATAATGACTTTTTAAAAATATGTTGCTGGAATCTTTTTGCTAATATGGGGCAGAACTTAAGATCTTAAAAGAAATGTACTTCTAGTTACTTTTTGGGTAAATTTTCCATATCTGCTTTTTGTATTGCTTTTTTAATACACTGGAAAATGACTGATGTCTTCCTAAGGTGTATATCTTTGATTATATTTTCTATTTTCATAAAGCTACTTGTATTCTCTACTCAAAATAGGAGTAAATATTGGCTGCATATAACTTATCAATAATCAGCCATTTTGTCCAGATTTTCAAATGTGTTGGTATAAAGCTAGCATAGTATTCTTTTGTAATTAAAAATAAAATTGTTTTATAGCTAGTCCCATCTCTAACATACTTCCCAAATATTGCTTATTTTACTGGTGTTTCTAAAGGACAACGTTTTGGTTTTGTCAAGTTTACTGCTTTTCTTCTCTATTTTTGACTTTTCTCTTGATTAATTTTGTCCTTCCACTCTTTTGGATTTACCTTATTCTTTTTCTATGTCTACTGTCCATTTCCTGTAGCTTCAAGAGCCATTTTCAACAACTCAACCAGCTCTGCCGGCTGTGTCATGGCCACTTCCATCATATGCCATTAAAACTTAATCTCAAAGAAAACAATAAAAGATAAAAATAAAACTTCATCTCCTACACTGGGTGAAGACTCAGCAGCCTTACTTTGCTTCCAAAATTGTTCTATGGCCTTGGTTCCATCTTCTTCTCCTAAATTACCACTATCATCAGGGAAAATCCTACTGGGCCTCATGCTGCTTATAAGGCTTGCCTTTCCTGCAGTTTCATAATAAAAGAAAAAACATTTCCACCCTGTTTCTTGATGTTGTTCGAAAATTTAGCAACACTTCTTTGCACTGTATTCAAATCCCGAAATATAAGCAAGCTTTCATGCCTACGGGCCCACGGAAATGTCATAATTTTAAACTATGTACGACCTTGAACAACGTCCTTTCCAAATACTCCATGCTCCCCCTTTCTTCCTAGGTGTTCAGACTTTTTCATTCCTACAACATCTTTTACACATGGTCAGTTTGTGTCATAAGCTCTTCCTCCCTCCCACTTCTGAGTATATATCCAAAGGAAACATCATCATTATTTGAAGAGATATCTGTACTCCCATGTTCATTGTAGCATTATTCACAAGAGCCAAGGTATGGAAACAATCTAAGTGTCCACAGTAGATTATTAGATAAGAGAAATATGGTATATATATGCAATGGAATATTATTCAACTTTGAAAAAGAAGAAAATCCTATCATTTAAGACAACATGGATAAAACTGGAGGACACTATGCTAAGTGAAATAAGACAAAGACAAATAGTGCATGATGTCACTTATGTGTGGACTCCAAAAAATAACTAAATAAATCAACTCTTCTTCCCTGGACATTTTCCCCAGCAGAAGCTAGCAGCCTCTACTATGAGTCTCATCTTTTTTTTTTATTGTTTGTACCACATCACAATCCCAGGGAACCTATGTATTTACGGATGTATATCTAGATTATAGTGTACCGTTGTTTGTTTTCTTTGCAATTCATTCCTTCCACTTCTGGCATCAGAACCTCATTTTTCCTTTGGAGAAGTCCTTGTGATTCAGGTAGGTGGTGTGTCTCCTCCCTAGGCTGTGAGACTTGGGCCTGGCTAGACACAGTGTTTTACATATACGCCATATGTCTTATGTACTTATTTCTCTGTTTTCCAAGCTTTTCCCTCGACATTTTAGTGTAGTTATTTTTTAATTGACATTTGTAATACTTTCTTTTGTTTGACTAAGGTACTGTTAAACTGATCTTCTGAGTGCTTAATTTCAGCTTTTTTAAATTTAGAATTTTCCTTTGGTAGCATTTCACAGATAATTTTTGCTTAAATTGTATATGTTGTCCTTTTTGAAGACATTAATCATGATTTTAAATAATAGTTTCATTGAGATATAATTTACTTTCCATATTATTTAAAGTGTACAATTTAATGTGTTATGCATCTACCACCACAATTGTAAAACTTTCATCCACCACACCCCCAAAGAAAAAGAATCTATATAAGTCACCCACTCCTCCACTTCTCCAAACCCTACGCAGCCACTAATATACTTTATCTCTACAGATTTGCCTAGTCTGGTCATTGCATACAAATAGAATCATACAAGTACTTAGCATGTTTCTAAGGTTCATCCATGTTCTAGCATGTATCAGTACTTGATTTCCTTTTATGGTTGAATAATATTCCATGGTGTGGATATTACTGTGTTTCATTTATCCATTCACAGTAAATGGTCATTTGGGTTAGTTCCACTTTGGGGCTCTTAAGAATAATGCTGCTGTGGTTGGATTTACGTGCAAGTTTTATATGCAGGTCTACATTTGTTTTTTAAATTTGTAGACTATTTTGGAGCAGTTTCTGGTTTACAGAAAAATTAAGCAGAAAGGAGAGAGTTCTCATACCTCCTTACCTCTCTACCCACTTTCCCCTATTACTAACATCTTACATTGACGTAATATATTTGTTATAGTTAATGAACCAATATTGATACATTATTACTAACTAATGTCCATGCTTCACTTTAGACTTCACTCTTTGTTTTGTACATTATATAAGTTTTGACACATGTGCAATAACCTGTATCCACCATTACAGAACCATACACAGGAATTTCTCTGCCATTAAAATTCCGGGCTTCACCCATCCTTTTCTCCCTTCCCACAACCTCTAGCAACCAGTGATCTTTTGATTGTCTCCACACTTTGCCTTTTCCTAAATTTCAAATAGCTGATATCACATAATATGCATGTAGCCTTTGCAGATTGGCTTTTTTTCACTTAGCAATATGCATTTAAGCTTCTTCCATGTCTTTTCACGGCTTCACACCCTTTTCTTTTTATTGCTGAATGCTGTTCCTTTGTACGGATATACCATAGTTTGTTTATCCATTCACCTATTGAAAAACATCTTGCTTGATTTCAAGTTTGGGCAATTATGCAAGAAACTGTTATAAACATCCATGTGCAGGTTTTTATGCGGACATAACTTTTCAGTTCCTATGGGTAAATAACAACGAGCATGATTATTAGATCACTGTATGGTAAAAGTACATTTCGTTTTGTAAGAAAGTGCCAAGTATCCCGCTAGCTTCAAATGAGAATTCCAATTGTTCTGCATCATCACCAACTTCGGTATCTCAGTTTTGGGGTATCAGCCATTTGAATAGGTGAGTAGTGGTATCTCATTATTGTTCTAATTTAAAATTCACTGATGACATGGAATGTGTAAAATCTTTTCATACGCTTATCTGCCATGTGTATATTTTCTTTGTTTAATCATAGTATTTTTTAACATCTTTGACTATAACTGTTTTACAATAGTGTGTTAGTTTCTCCTTTACAACAAAGTGAATCAGTTATACATATACATATGTTCCCATATCTCTTCCCTCTTGCATCACCCTCCCTCCCACCCTCCCTATCCCACCCCTCTAGGTGGTCACAAAGCACAGAGGTGAACTCCCTGTGCTATGCGGCAACTTCCCACTAGCTATCTAATTTACATTTGGTAGTGTGTATATGTCCCTGCCACTCTCTCACATCGTCACTGCTTACCCTTTCCCCTCCCCATATCCTCAAGTCCATGCTCTAGTAGGTCTGTGTTTTATTCCCATCCTACCACTAATCTCTTCATGACACTTTTTTTCTTAGATTCCATATATATGTGTTAGCATACGGTATTTGTTTTTGTCCTTCTGATTTACTTCACTCTGTATGACAGATTCCAGGTCTATCCACCTCATTACAAATAACTCAGTTTCGTTTCTTTTTACGGTGGAGTAATATTCCATTGTATATATGTGCCACATCTTCTTTATCCATTCATCTGTTGATGGACACTTAGGTTGTTTCCATGTCCTGGCTATCGTAAATAGAGCTGCAATAAACATTTTGGTACATGACTCTTTTTGAATTATGGTTTTCTCAGGGTATATGCCTAGTAGTGGGATTGTGGGGTCATATGGTAGTTCTATTTGTAGTTTTTTAAGGAACCTCCATACTGTTCTCCATAGTGGCTGTATCAATTTACATTCCCACCAGCAGTGCAAGAGGGTTCCCTTTTCTCCACACCCTCTCCAGCATTTATTGTTTCTAGAGTTTTTGATGATGGCCAATCTGACCAGTGTGAGATGATATCTCATTGTAGTTTTGATTTGCATTTCTCTAATGATTAATGATGTTGAGCATTCTTTCATGTGTTTGTTGGCAATCTGTATATCTTCTTTGGAGAAATGTCTATTTAGTTCTTCTGCCCATTTTAGAATTGGGTTGTCTGTTTTTTTGTTATTGAGCTGCATGAGTTGCTTATAAATTTTGGATATGAATCCTTTGTCAGTTGCTTCATTTGCAAATATTTTCTCCCATTCTGAGGGTTGCCTTTTGGTCTTGTTTATGGTATCCTTTGCTGTGCAAAAGCTTTTAAGTTTCATTAGATCCCATTTGTTTATTTTTGTTTTTATTTCCATTTCTCTAGGAGATGGGTCAAAAAGGATCTTGCTGTGATTTATGTCGTATAGTGTTCTGCCTATGTTTTCCTCTAAGAGTTTGATAGTGTCTGGCCTTACATTTAGGTCTTTAACCCATTTTGAGTTTATTTTTGTGTGTGGTGTTAGGGAGTGTTCTCATTTCATACTTTTACAGGTAGCTGTCCAGTTTTCCCAGCACCACTTATTGAAGAAGCTGTCTTTTCTCCACTGTATATCCTTCCCTCCTTTATCAAAGATAAGGTGACCATATGTGTGTGGGTTTATCTCTGGGCTTTCTATCCTGTTCCATTGATCTACATTTCTGTTTTTGTGCCAGTACCATACTATCTTGATTACTGTAGCCTTGTAGTATAGTCTGAAGTCAGGGAGCCTGATTCCTCCAGCTCCATTTTTCGTTCTCAAGATTGCTTTGGATATTCGGGGTCTTTTGTGTTTCCATACAAATTGTGAAAGTTTTTGTTCTAGTTCTGTAAAAAATGCCAGTGGTAATCTGATAGGGATTGCATTGAACCTGTAGATTGCTTTGGGTAATAGAGTCATTTTCACAATGTTGATTTTTCCAATCCAAGAACATGGTATATTTCTCCACCTATTTGTATCATCTTTAATTTCTTTCATCAGTGTCTTATAGTTTTCTGCATACAAGTCTTTTGTCTCCTTAGGTAGGTTTATTCCTAGATATTTTATTCTTTTTGTTGCAGTGGTAAATGGGAGTGTTTTCTTAATTTCCCTCTCAGATTTTTCATCATTAGTGTATAAGCATGCCAGAGATTTCTGTGCATTAATTTTGTATCCTGCTACTTTACCAAATTCATTGATTAGTTCTAGTAGTTTTCTGGTAGCATCCTTAGTATTCTCTATGTATAGTATCATGTCATCTGCAAATAGTGACAGCTTTACTTCTTCTTTTTCTATTTGGATTCCTTTTATTTCTGTTTTTCTCTGATTTCTGTGGCTAGAACTTCCAAAACTAGGTTGAATAAGAGTGGTGAGAGTGGGCAACCTTGTCTTGTTCCTGATCTTAGTGGAAATGGTTTCAGTTTTTCACCATTGAGAACAATGCTGGCTGTGGGTTTGTCATATATGGCCTTTATTATGTTGAGGAAAGTTCCCTCTACGCCTACTTTCTGCAGGGTTTTTATCATAAATGGGTGTTGAATTTTGTCAAAAGCTTTCTCTGCATCTATTGAGATGATCATATGGTTTTTCTCCTTCAGTTTGTTGATATGGTGTATCACGTTGATTGATTTGCGTATATTGAAGAATCCTTGCATTCCTGGAATAAACCCCACTTGATCATGGTGTATGATCCTTTTAATGTGCTGTTGGATTCTGTTTGCTAGTATTTTGTTGAGGATTTTTGCATCTATGTTCATCAGTGATATTGGCCTGTAGTTTTCTTTCTTTCCCTTGCTGCTTTTAATATGTTTTCTTTGTATTTAATTTTTGACAGTTTGATTATTATGTGTCTTGGCGTGTTTATCCTTGGGTTTATCCTGTATGGGACTCTCTGTGCTTCCTGGACTTGATTGACTATTTCCTTTCCTATATTAGGGAAGTTTTCAACTATAATCTCTTCCAATATTTTCTCAGTCCCTTTCTTTTTCTCTTCTTCTTCTGGGACCACTATAATTCGAATGTTGGTGCGTTTAATGTTGTCCCAGAGGTCTCTGAGACTGTCCTCCGTCCTTTTCATTCTTTTTTTTTTCTTCTGCTCTGCCGTAGTTATTTCCACTATTTTATCTTCCAGGTCACTTATCCATCCTTCTGCCTCAGTTATTCTGCTATTGATCCCATCTAGAGTATTTTTCATTTCATTTATTGTGTTGCTCATCGTTACTTGCTTCCTCTTTATTTCTTCTAGGTCTTTGTTAAACTGTTTCTTGCAATTTGTCTATTCTATTTCCAAGATTTTGAATCATCTTTACTATCATTATTCTGAATTCTTTTTCAGGTAGACTGGCTATTACCTCTTCATTTGTTAGGTCTGGTGTGTTTTTATCTTGCTCCTTCATCTGCTGTGTGTTTTTCTGTCTTATCATTTTGCTTATCTTACTGTGTTTGGGATCTCCTTTTTGCAGGCTGCAGGTTCGTAGTTTCCTCTGTTTTTGGTGGCTGTCCCCAGTGGCTGTGTTTGGTTCAGTGGTTTGAGCAGGTTTCCTGGTTGGGGGGACTAGTGCCTCTGTTCTGGTGGATGAGGCTGGATCTTGTCTTTCTGGTGGCCAGGTCCACGTCTGGTGGTGTGTATCGGGATGTTGGTAGCCTTATTATGGTTTTAGGCAGCCTCTCTGCTAATGGATGGGGCTGTAGACCTGTCTTGCTCTTTGTTGGGCATCGGGTGTCCAGCACTGTTCCTTGATGGTCCTTGAGTGAAGCTGGGTCTTGGTGTTGAGATGGAGATCTCTGGGAGATTTTCACCGTTTCATATTACATGGAGCTGGGAGGTCTCTTGTGGACCAGTGTCCTCAGGTTGGTTCTCCCACCTGAGAGACACAGCCTTGACACCTGGCTGGAGTGCCAAGAGCCTTTAATCCACACGGCTCAAAATAAAAGGGAGAAAAGAATAGAAAGGAAAGAAAGGAAGGAAGGAAGGAAGGAGGAAGGGAGGGAAGGAAGGAAGGAAGAAAGGAAGGGAGAGAGGGAGAAGACAAAATAAAGTAGGATAAATTATAGTTATTAAAATAAAAAATAATTATTAAGAAGAAAAATTTCTATTAAAGAAAAAAAAAACAAAAAAAAAACCCGGGTCGGTCTAACCCTAGGACAAATGGTGAAAACAAAGCTATACAGACAAAATCTCACACAGCCACACCCACATACACACTCACAAAAAGAAAAAGGCGAAAAATAATAGTATATCTTGCTCCCAAAGTCCACCTCCTCAACTTGGGATATTTCGCTGTCTATTCAGGTTTTCCACAGCTGCAGGGCACTTCAAGTTGACTGTGGAGCTTTAATCCGCTGCTTCTGAGGCTGCTGGGAGATACCTCCCCCTCTCTTTGTTCGCACAGCTCCTGGGGTTCAGCTTTGGACTTGGCCCCGCCTCTGCGCGTAGGTCGTCCGAGGATGTCTGCCCTTCGCTCAGACAGGACGGGGTTATAGGAGCAGCTGATTCGGGGGCTCTGGCTCACTCAGGCCAGGGAGAGGGGGGGCACGGATGCAGGGCGAGCCTGCGACGTCAGAGGCTGGCGTGACGCTGCACCAGCCGGAGGCGCACTGTGCATTTTCCCGGGGAAGCTGTCCCTGGATGCCGGGACCCCGGCAGTGGCGGGCTGCACAGGCTCCCGGGAGGGGCCGTGTGGAGAGTGACCTGTGCTCCAACACAGGCCTCTTGGTGGCGGCAGTAGCAACCCTAGCGTCCCACACCCGTTTCTGGTGTCCGTGCTGACCGCCGCGGCTCGCGCCCGTTTCTGGAGCTCCTTTACGCGGTGCCCTTAATCCTCTCTCCTCACGCCCCAGGAAGCGAAGAGGCAAGAAAAAGTCTCTTGTCTCTTCTGTAGCTCCGCGCCCGTTTCTGGAGCTCCTTTAAGCGGCGCGCTTAAACCCCTCTCCTCGCGCACCAGGAGGCAAAGAGGGAAGAAAAGATCTCTTGCCTCTTAGGCAGCTCCAGACTTCAACCGGACTCCCTCCTGGCTAGTGGACTCCCTCCCGGATAGCTGTGGTGCACTAACCCCTTCAGGCTGTTTTCACTCTGCCAACTCCAGACCTTTCCCTGGGATCCGACTGAAGCTGGAGGCTCAGCTCTCAGCCCCGCCCGCCCCGGCTGGTGAGCAGACAATCCTCTCCGGCTGGTGAGTGCTGGTTGGCATGGATCCTCTGCGGGAATCTCTCCGCTTTGCCCTCTGTACCGCTCTCCTCCACGGCTCCGAAGCTTCCCCCCTCCGCCACCTGCAGTCTCCGCCCGCGAAGGGGCTCCTAGTGTGTGGGAACCTTTCCTCCTTCACGGCTCCCTCCCACTGGTGCAGGTCCCATCCCTATTCTTTTGTCTCTGTTTATTCTTTTTTCTTTTGCCCTACACAGGTACGTGGGGAGTTTCTTGCCTTTTGGGAGGTCTGAGGTCTTCTGCCAGTGTTCGGTGGGTGTTCTATAGGAGAAGTTCCAAGTGTAGATGTATTTCTGATGCATCTGTGAGGAGGAAGGTGATCCCCGCGTCTTACTCTTTCGCCATCTTCTCGCTCCCCCCCATCATAGTTGTTTTGTTGTTTTTTTTAACCAAGGCCTGCTAACTCTTGTCCCCCTGTGTCTATTTAAATTGTCTTTTTTCTTTCTTTCTTTTTTTAAATTTTTTTCTTTGAGCTTTTGATCCTTTCATCTTTTTCCTGGTATGTCAAATTATTTTTTATATTAAAATTGGATTTAATTTATTTTAGGAAACTATAGATACCTCCACATTCTGGATGTTATCTTTCTCTTGAAAAGATTTCCTTTTGCCCATGGCAGACAGTTACTATAGGGTCTGGTAACCTTAGTCCATTCTCAGTTTGAGCTCTTTCAAAGCTGTTTTTCAGTCTGTGTGAAGGTTGGTCTATTTCTGTCTTGTCCTTCCTCTATGGGTGTTGCGCTTTGGGATTACCATGTGAACGTTGGGATTCTCCCTATTCCCAACTACCCTTGTATTTGTTAGGCTTTAAATGTCATGGTTCCCGCAGCCCTGTGAGACTGAAGATACACTTAGCTTGTCATTCCATTAGTCGTTGCCTTAACTTGAGCTCTTGCCATCTGGTTTCTGTGGTTCGAGTCTTTTGATCTCCTTGGCTTTTCAGCTCCTAGGCTGTAAGATTTGAATCAGCAAATGCCCCAAGGAGAAAAGCTGCACCAAATGTCTACATTGTATTTGTGTTTCCCTTCTCTGCAGAACTTGGCCCACATGTCTTGGTGTCTCTCTAACACTCTGATGCCAGCAAACAGATGTTTTCTTACTTTATCCAGGTTTTCTAAAATTTCTTTAGACGTCAGTTGATCTTATGTTATTAGTGAACTATCATCTCAATTACCCCTAGGAAGAAAATTTACAATTTTATGTTTTATTCTTTTAATTTCTATAGTACCTCAGTTTCTGTAGAGACCTTTTACCTGATTGTTCAGTCCAGTTCCTGTGGTACCAGTAAGATGGAGATAAGGTGGAGGCTAAGAATATTGGGGGGAAATCATTGATGAATGGTATGTCTCGTTCTTTTTGTCTTGCCTCTCCTTATTTACTCTGTACATTTGCCTTTCTTCATTTGACCCAGTTGCCCAAATAAGGAACCCACTCTGGCAAAGACCTGACTTTACTCTCCTAAATGCCTGCACGTTAGGATTAGCTAGATGATGAACACCATGCTAAAGTTGTTTGTGTGAGACTTTTGCAGACTTTCGTGAGCCCTTTAGTTTGCCTCTTGCCAACACTGCTCAGATTGCTGAGGCTTTCTAAGTTTCTGTAGGTCAAACCTCTCTACCTGCACACCACATGAGCCCTTCTCTTTCCTGAGCTCATTTGTGGGAGGTTAGCCCTCAGTTTTTCTTTTTCCCCAGCCAATCATAATTTTTCATGAATTCCAAAAAGCCCTCAAAGTACCTGTCATCCCTTTCTCTCTTCTCTTTTTTATCAACACTGTTAAATATTAACCATATATTTTCAGACCTCTTTCTTACTTAAAATGGAATATTGGAAGGCTCAATCATTAAGTGTGAACCCCCCCAAACTAGGACTCATAACACTCTCCTCTGGGCCTAAACTTGTGATATCCACTGTTTTTTTTTAATAATATCTTATATGTATCTAAATTTGTAATGATTTAGTTAATTCCTGAGTTATGTGACAATAAGGAATCAGTCAAATTAGCACGACAGACGTGCAGCTTAGCTCTAGGGCCCAGAATCAAGGACCACAAAAACCTGTTAACCAATAAGTTTCACTTGTACTTTATGTTTAACAAGTGCTGAGGGTGGATGGGAAGTGAGGGAAAAGGAGTTTAACTCCATATCACAGAAACTTGCACTAGCATGAAGAGGAAAATGACCGAGTTCCTGGTTCAAGTCACTATAATCAGCTGAAATAAACAATAACAGCACATAAGAAAAACAAACACTCTATGATAGGAACAATGGATAATTAATGACCAGATCAGGGAGGACAGATTACACTTGCTATGGGATTTCATTAAAGAAGAATTCCAAAAAGCACTGGCTTCTTCTGAGAAGACTTCTTAGAACAGGTAGCATTTAAATTGAGTCTTGAACAAATATATAGGAAGGAGAGCAGAGGTTAGGTAGGGAACAGGCCTTCCGGGCAGGGAACAGGCACAGTGTCAGGAATGGCACGGAGGGCTTATGGAATAGGGAACAAAACTGGCTGAACATAAGAGTGCTACATGTTGGGGAATATGGGGGAAAGGCTGGCTGAGGTGGGTTAAATGAAACATAATTAGACAGAAGAGAAAGTAGGTGGAAAGACACATGGAAGAATGTGGAAAGCCCCTGAAGATGGAGGTCAGCATAATAATGTTAAGAAATCAGTGGTTCTTTGACACTATATGAATGTCTAGGTTTAAAAAATCAGGGAAACACAATAAAAGAATAAACTACTGATATAATGATATGTGCCCAGATGCCAGATACCAAAGAATACACACTGTGTCTTTCCATGTATGTCATATATGGTGATAGAGGTCAGTTTAGGTGTTGCCCTGGGGGAGTATGGAACAGAAAAAAGTAACAGAGAACATTGTAGGGTGTTAGAAATATTTTATAATATCTTAATCTGGTGTTGGATACATGGGTGCATAGAGATGTAAAAATTCAGTTATTAGCAATGCAACTGGTATTTATTCTTTGTATGCATACATTAAAAAAAAACTCCAGTAGGTTACTTAGGCTGTCAGTTGTATGAAGTAAATTTTGGTCAAGGAATAGCCAAGGTAGTAATGCAGTAATAAGTTAAAAATGTGCTCACTGTGCTTTAGAATGTCACGATTGTAATACAAGAAATATGTGTAAGAAAAAAGACAAATATTCAATATTGATGGTTGAATAAGCTGAATAAATTAGATGACTCTCCTTTCAATTTAAGAAGTTTGCCAGTGTTTGGATACCTTTGAACAAAGGAAAAATGGAAATAAAATTTTTATTAAGCATATGTTATGTATCAATTCCTGACTTATATTTTGACACATATTAACATGGGAAATATTGCACCTTGTAACTGAGATAATGAAGATGAGCGAGGTACCTGGTTTTGACACTAGGGGCTGAGAAAACTAGGGGCTCATAATCGTAGGAAGTTTGAAGTCGGAGAAAAAGAATCAAGAGGAAACAGTGGTAAGTGCCAGGAGCTCCTGGCAACTACTCTAAGAGATGAAGACCCCAGAATTGTTGAGCTTTCTAAGAGGCCCAATGCCTCAAGTACAAACAGAAGGCTTAAAACTGAAACCTGGGGATATATGTATACACGTAGCTGATTCACTTTGTTATATAGCAGAAACTAACACAACACTGTAAAGCAATTATACTCCAATAAAGATGTAAAAAGAAAAACAAAAACTGAATCCTGCAAAGTAACAATTGTTAGAACAAACAGTAAAGAATTTTAAGAAAAATAATCACATGCCTGTCCCAACACAGAAATATCCTAAGCTCCATCTCAGCATTTCTCCAATTGGCCTTTCACAAAATACAATCCCATCAGCTGAATATAGGGTTGTCAAGTAGGTGTGAGTAAGACTGAATTTTAAAAATAAAACCAATTCCTTCCTCCAAAACTTTTCAGAGTATATAATGTAACAAAGTGAAACTTGAATTTCATGTCAGGATGTAGAGTACGGTTCTTCCCAAATGCTTCTGTCATGTAACTACATTAACATCATGTACAACCAGTGGCTCAGGACAGAGACTGTGAAATGCTGCTCTCCTCATGTAAGACAACAAGTCCTCAAAATCCATGCTTCCTTCTGCCCTTTCTCATGTGGTCCCTGCCACCTGGAAGGTCTCTCCTAAGCTCCACCTGCCAAAACCCTACCCATTTTTAGGATCCAAGAGATCATAAAAGGCTTACATATTACTGAAAGGCAGAGAAAGAAATCCCTTCCTAGGGATCTACATTGCCTTGCTAGGGAAAAGAAAAATTGTAAAGTATACCACAGTGACCTTAAGTCTATGAATGTAACTGTGTTGTGTTATTTTGAGTTCAGTAAAAGTCAATGTGCTACAATATATATGGATATGAATGTTTGATCTCTTACAAGTAGAACTTGCTGATAATTTTCATCATGAGCGAGGTTAATGATTACGGGAGCCACTGTATTTGGCTCAGACCTTATAACCAGGGAATATTACAACTGGAAAGGTCCCTAGATAATTAGTAAATCTATCCACCTCATATTCTAAGTAAGGAAACTGAGACCTTCATAGACTAGATATTTATATTAACAAAGGATAAGGATATAAGATATTGGAAGAGATATCTTTTAGATTAAGAATTTTGAGATTTTTTTAGAATACTAGGACATTATGTCCACTGATATTGAGACAATGTGTTTCTTAGTCATCATTTTCTATGGCAGTGACCAAGCGAGGTGGCAGTCAGTAGTTGTACAAAGGGAAAAAGTTAACTTTAGAAACTCCCGATTTATATACACAGGGAAATTCATCATTCATGTGATTTAACCTAACTGGATGCAGTTTATCAGCTACACTGAGGAATGGTGAAGTGAAGTGTCTGTACAATTAACATGTTAGTTTCTGTCATGAGCTCCCTGTTGTTCAACTGAGTTAATGGTTAGCACTCAACTAGGCACTTAAGAGTCCATTATAAATATGGACTAAACGTTTATCTGTGGCATCTTTATTCTTCTCTGGTGCCCTTAGGCAGAATTAGCTCTCATATGTTTTGATAAATTCAAGTATTAAACGGGCTAAGGTTTCACAAGTCCTTTGGCCTAAACATGGGGGTAAGGAAGACCAATGAGCTGGAGTACTTCTAGATTTAAGAATGGTCAGATTGAGGAAGAAGAGTCTTATGCCAGAGGTGACAGAAGACTGATTATAATTACCTATTTGTAAAAATTCCAAACCTTTTCAATGTTCTAAAGTGATCATGAAGTACATGGGTATGCTAGGAAGTGAGGGAGCCAACCAAGAATATTCTGTAAGAGTTTGTGGATGGCAATGAAGAGGCAAGGAAGAGAGAGAACATACTAGAAAAGGTTTCGGTTGGCCATAATAATGAAGTCAGAAGGAGAAGAAGAAGAATGACACATGCAATGGGAAAGAGAAAGCAAGACTAGAGAAGCAAAAGGGAAAGTAGAAAAATGAGACAAATTTGGAGAAGGAAATGAGGAAGGAAACCGGGTGAAAGAGGGAAGCCCTGATGGTAGACCACATGACACTCAAAAATTAACGCCATGCACGGTTAAGATGTGCCACCAATGGCCATGGTCATTACCCTCAAATAGTTCACAGTATGTGTTTCAAAGACATTTATAAATTGAAAATGCCATGAAAATAAGTGCCAGGGTAAAAGTATTGATGGAATTGTATGGGAGAATAAAAAGTCCCCCGTCAAAAGAGCCTTCTGAGATAAAGGAAAAAAAAGAAAGACCTAAAAACCATAAGACTCCTCCTATTTTCATTTCCAATGATACATCCCAATCTTGATGATCAATCAGCGATAAACCCAGTATTTTATTAGCTGCTATGCAGCATACTAGAGCCATAGAAGAGAGGACCTCAAACCCTCTGCTCCCTCAAATTGAATGGCAGGGTTCCTGACCCCTCCAGACCACTACTGGACACAGGGAACACACACTAATGTTTCAGGACCCCAACCAACAGTCACCTGCTTTGTGATTACTTCCATGACACACCCCCACTAACACCACTGAATCTGCTGCTCCTACGGGACATTACATATATTTCCTATTTTAACACATACCACAGTGCATTGTAATTATGAATGCAGATAGATGTTCTAAGAATTTAAAGAGAATGATGACTTTTTTGCTCTTTACACCTTGCTATTTCCCTTCTCATAATATTTCTTGAAGAGAAACCATAAAAATATAAACAAACACAAAAAACAGAAAATATACAAAATGTGTGCTTTGCAGCTTAACACAAACTTAAGTAAAATTAGTTCTGACAGTATCCGGCATGACAAACTTCCATGGTACAAATGAGAATGGACCAAGGTTTGAGCAGGTACAGGAGACGATCCAGGCGTGAACAACTCCAAGAAAAGGCAGACAGGAAGTAACATGGTGTGTAGGAAATCACGAGACAAGTCTAATGGGAAGAGACTTAAACAAGACTGAAACTCACTTTCTAAACTTCCATCTCTAACTCGAGAATTCACAAGACACAGGTGCCTCAAAGTGGCCAATTTATTCGATCCCTTTAATGTGGAGGAACAGTTTAAAATTTTACCCGTTTAGTTTGCCCCAAAAGCCACTATCAAATGTTGGCAGGACACAATGAAGGCTTACCTTTGTTAACGTAGTTAAGTCTCTCTCTCTCAGAACTAGCCCATTTAGCTCCAGGTTCCTTAGCGCAGCTGACGCACTCACACAGCATTGAAGAGCTTTACGCAACTGGAAGGTCACATCTTTCTTACTGCAGGAACCCAACTTCTGCAAACTTTATTTCTGTCAGAACCTAAAGCAAAATAATTGTAAAATGAGTGATTTAAAACATACATTTGATCACCGTTAAAAAGCATCTAAAAGGAAAAAAAAGCATCTGCTCTGTGCTAAGGATTAGAAACGACTCCTTAAAGCCTCATTAAGGAGGGACATGTATAAACTCAAAATTTCAATCACATGAGACAAAGAACCATAACCTTTACGCACAGAGGTTCCCATGGAGGCAAAAAGTTGTCTAAGTGACGGCTTCATGATAACCCTGAAGTACAATGGAGAAACATGAGGCTATGCAGAGTTGGAGGAGGAGGTGCATTAACTGCAGAGGGAGCATCTGTGCAAAGACACTCAAGCCTGACACCTGCCACGCACTGTAAATACAGCAGGTGGGGATGACTACAGGCCAAGGGTCCAAGTATGAGAAGGGACAGAAAACAGAGATGTTGGTCGAATCATGCCTGGGAGAGAGCATGGCTTGTATCCCACAGGTGATGAGGCCTGGGGCTATCACTGGCTCAGTAAGGGTGCCTCCGCTGATTACAAAATGGCACCCCGCTGCTGAAGGACCGATTAGATAAAGGGAGTGATCCCAAAAAGCTCCCCTTCCCCAGGGCCAAAGAGCCCCAGGAGGCTTAGCAGAGCACAGTTCAGACTACACGCATCTGGGCAGAGCACACGTTGGGCAGCTAGTATGCACTAACCCTGTGTGGGCAAGCCATTTTCAGCAGTAGTTTAGGCGTATCTTTACATCTTAGAAGATCACTCAACCTGAGTAGGCAGATGAACTTAGAGGAACTGAGTCCAGGGGCCACGAAACCACCCAGGAGCTTCTGCCATAGTCTGGGCAAAATGTAATGTGGATGAAGAAGCACATTTAGGAGGAGGCCAAAATCTACAAGCTAGACCCACTGGATGCAAGACATAAAGAAAAGTTCAGTGGAGGAACTCTGAAGAGAATGGGCTGTGCAATAAATTTTTCTTACAATCAGTGTAAAATATTAGGCAAAATTAAGTACCGTGGCCTTTAAGGTTCCTTCCAGCTCTAATTTCTTTTGATTTCTAACTTATTACTCTGGTTAAGTAAAGTCCCTTCAGAGGTACACAACAGTTCCTACACCTGAATGGGATGCAAAGAATAATCTGACTTCTCTTCACCAGGGGATGAGTGGAACTGTCCTTGCAGAAGAGATAAAAGATGGTGTGAACCCCAGATCCCAGAAAAGGGCCAGGCACACAATAAGTATCCAGCTTTTTGAAAACAAATGAACAATCATTTCCTCTCCTAGATCTTCACACCCTTTCTCTGCTGGCTACTTTCTTTCAGCTTATAAACATCCTCCATATACCCACTTAAAAAGCCCTCAGACCTATGATTCTTTGGATCTTCTTGGGGGTAATCTAAGTCTCTCCCATGCCTTCAAACACCTGTCCTCCCCAAAAGCCCAGATCTGTAACTTGGGCCCAGACCTGTCTACCAGGCCCCTCTAAAGCACTAAAGATGAAGTGAGATCCTCTCCCCACCCCCAATCCCTTCCTACTGTGCTCTGTATCCCACAGAAAGATGCAGCTGTAAACTGTCACCCACGTTTTCTGCCCTCCCTTTTCTAACTGGTCACCAGGCCTCACTTGTTCTCTCTCGGATCTCCAAAATCCAGTCCAACCTTTTATAACTTAAGCGGGACCCTTAGATTACAATTCACTCTGCACCCAATCAACTGCCTTCCACATAGAGGTCTGAGTAAGCTCTAAACCAGAAGTCCATCTCACTGCTCTAGTGTTTCCCACAGCCTTCAGCATAAACATCCAAACTTCTGACAGGACAAACAAGACCCTTTCTGTTGGGCCCCACTAGGTTTCCAGTATCAACTCTCATTTCTTTCCCAAACCCTGAGTTCCAGTCCTATATCTTAGTTTTGCCATATTTTCTTATATTTCTCAAACTTTGACACACACTGCTCCCTCCTGCCACCCCAGGAGCTTCTACATATCCTTAGAAAGGATGGAACCTCCTCCAAGAAGCCTACCCTGAACTTTCCCTTCCAAGATTCTGTGGTCTGCAAAGGGGAAAGGTCGGGGGGAGGGATACATTAGGAGCTTGGGATTAAAATATACACACTACTATATATAAAACAGATAATCAACAAGGACCTACTGCATAGCACAAGGAACTCTACTCCATATCCTGTAACAACCTGTATGGGTAAAGAATCTGAAAAAGAATGGATATATGTATAATGGAATCACTTTGCTGTACACCTGAAACTAACACAATATTGTAAATCAACTACCCTCCAATATAAAATAAAAACTAAATTAAAAAAAAAAGATTCTGTGATCTGTAGCACTAGAACTCACTTCTTCCAGAGCACTGACTACTGTGCTTGTGTTTACTTGCTGCCCAGTAGAAGGCCAGATTACCTAGGGCAGAAGCATTGTCTCCAGCAGCCCTTGGTTCTGACAACTCATTCAAGTGCCAGGATACTTTACAAACATAACCTGCTTAATTAATTCTAAGAACCCACAGAAAGGGTGGTTTTTAATGTCATTTTACAAGTGTAGGGATTGTAGTGCAAAAGAAACCTGCCCAGACCACAGAGAGCATAAGCCCTGGAATTGAAACCCTAAGCTGCCTTCACACCGGTGCTCTTTCCACTATATGATACCACTATTGAAAAAAATTTTTTTTTTCCTGAGCCCTGTTTTAATGGAAAGGAAATGAAGCTGGGATATATCCATTTCCTAATCGCTTTGGCGTGTACCAGGCCAAGTCGTTCAACAGATCAGGTAACATCTGTGGAACAATTAACGATGCTCCAAACTGTGCTAAGTGTTCTACTTGTACAGTCTACAAGCATTAACAGAGTGTGACCTTGTAACCTCCACAGAGAGTGAGTCCTGTTCAGCCCATGCTACAGATGAGAACACTGAGACCTAGAAGCCTTAAGGCACTCGACCGGCAGGGGTCACCGAGCCGGCAGGTGTCCTAGACCGCACACTCCATCTAGTGCACGCACATCCGGGCACTGGTCACCGCTTCTAATGCCCACCTTCCACCTGGCACCATCTAAAAGCCCCGCTTCGCAGCGCTGACACGAGAGCCCCTGGAAGCGGGAAGTACAAACCTGTCTTGCCAAGCCATGGCTGGAAGAAGCTCTGGATACAGATCGTGGGCAGAGGATGCTCAGGGGCGGCAACCCAGTCCTCCCCGCCGAGGCAGTGGGCGTTGGAAGTCCAGCAGGCCCTCCCACAGGGAAGTGCACATGGTGGGCAGAGGCACCCAATCCTGAGATGCGCACAGGTCCTACAGCGCCAGAAAAAGTCAGCTGCACTGTTGCGGCACATCTTCACTGAGTGATTATGTGCCGAGCGTGGCCTCAGGGACGCTGGCTGCAGACAGGATGCCCACACAGGCCTGGAGGCCCCGGGTGGCCTCCTGGCCCCTCCGGCGGCCACCGCAGTCCACGGAGTGGTAGTAAGTATCAAAGTGGTCAAGGGCCTGCATTCTTCTTCTTCTTGCATTATTTCAAAACCGGCATCGCTGGCGTCAGGCAGTCGGGTAACTGGGTCTGGCGCACGCGTAATTGGGTTCATTGCCTCTGTGTTATCTGACTGCCATCTGCTTCCTGAAATGCAAACAGCTACACAGGGTGATTTGCTACAAGAGAGTGCAGGGGAGCTTAAGCACCAGATGCAGGATGTAATTGACATAGACACCTAGGGAGTGATAGGAACAGAATGTAATTTAGCTTTGTGAAAGATAAATCTAGTGATAGACACTACAGATTAGTAACAGTTTAAATAAAACTAGGTTCGATTAACCCCTTCAGGCCAGTTTAGGTGTCTTGTCTAACCTTTTCACTGTCCCCTTTACTTTCCTTCTGTTCAGGAGAGGAAAAATTTCTTTTCTATTTTTGCTGCAACACTATTATGCTTAGTGGAATAAGTCAAACAGAGAAAGACAAATACGGTATGTTATCACTGGTATGTGGAATCTAAAAAATAAAGAATAAATGTAACAGAAAGGAAATGAACACAGATATAGACATCAAAGCAGTGGTTACCAGTGGGTAGAGGGAAGGGGGGAGGGGCACGGTAGGGGAGGGGATGAAGAGGAACAAACTACTATGCATAAAATAAATAAGCTATAAGGATAGCCAATGTTTGTGGGGTCTTTTTGCGGTACACGGGCCTCTCACTGTTGTGGCCTCTCCCGTTGCGGAGCACAGGCTCTGGTCGCGCAGGCTCAGCGGCCATGGCTCAGGGGCCCATCCGCTCCGCGGCATGTGGGATCTTCCCGGACCGGGGCACAAACCTGTGTCCCCTGCATCGGCAGGTGGACTCTCAACCACTGCGCCACCAGGGAAGCCCGAGAGCTTCTCTTGAGGATGTTAAGGGCTGCTACAAAAATCAACGGTACATGTGTTTCCAGAGAGAACTACAATATAGAAGAAGTTCTATAAGGTGTTCACAGAATAGGTTCATCTTCCTTCCCTAGAACAGTCCTTGGTATCCAGGGACCCATCCCTGGAAATTCACTCTTGCTCAAGGAAATCCATCTACTCATTAAAAAAATATCTTATGAAGCTGCATGAATGACACAAAGGATTTTTCCCAGCTCTAAGATTCTGTGTGTAAAACCTGTTAGTCTAAATTTATTTCCAAAAGACCCTCTGCGAGGTCTGCTCCTGCGGGGAAGGTGGGACCCGCACTTGTGCCCCGGCCCCTAGGTGTGGCTTCCTCAGGTTTGGGGTGAAGCCCCCAGCCCCCTTGGGCTCTGCAGCGCTGTGGTGGGCTCGGGGGAAGGAGCACAGTCTCCGGGGTTTCTCAGCAAGAGATGTCGGGGCTGCTGTGCAGGAACCCAGCAGCCCTGGGTGGGGCGCCGACTCGCCAGGCCTGGGTGTCCCTGCTGAGCACAGCTGCTGAGAACAGGGTCCGTGATGAAGTTCTGCCTGGCAAAGGGGACTGTGGGCGGCTCCATCCTCCCCTTCCATCGGCACAGCCCCATCGCAGCCCTCCCTTCCAACAGGCAATGCCTGTGACCTGTGGCCACATGGCTTCACACCCTCACACCCTGGTGCTCGCCCCACGCCGGGAACAGGCACAACCCCTGGGCCGGCCTCTCAGGAGGGCTCGAGCGGGATGGCTTCTTCGGTGTGCCCATCAGCCACCCAGAGCCCTGGGGCCGGCAGGGAGGTCTGAGGGCCCCTCGGGCCCGGGCGGGGCGGTGGCACGTACTTTGGAGCTGGGCCGGCCCTCTTCACCGCCTCCGTCTCCATCTCCTTCCCACCACCGTAGCGCCTCTTGACCCCCGGGCCACGGGCTCCACGCGCATTGTGAAGGTGCAGGAGGGCGCTACCCTCGGGCTTCCCTGACACCTACCAGCTGTTTGGCCACATCCTAGAAAGGCAGTGGCAGGTCAGTGGAGCAGAGTCGGCCCGGGTCTCCTCCCCGCTGAGGAGGGGCGACCGGCAGCAGCCCTGGTGGGAGGGAGACCAGGGGGGAGGGGGTCGGTGGGGAGAGCTTGACTCGCAGTTTCTTCTGCGGGGACGCAGAGGCCCCAGGACTGAGGGCTGACTGGTCCCAGCACCCCCACGAGGGGGTGGGTCAGTTAGGAGGGATCCTGTCCCTGGCGCCCAGGGTGCTTCCGGGTCAGGCGGAGTCACAGTGTGTCGGGTGCCCTGGACAGCTGAGCCACATTTAGCCCAAAGCAATGTTCCAGTGCGTAGCAGAGAGCAGATGAAATACAGGGTGGTGAAAAGTCCCTGTTGCTAAGGGTTGAGAGGGACCAGTAATTCCTCCCGTTTCTCAGGATGTTCCGTTTGGCTGTGAATGAAATATATTTCCAAGGAATGCAGGCATGTGGCTGAAAAGGCCAGCAGTGCCCGGGGTTCACAGCGAGACCCTCCCATCTCGCTCCCCTCGGCCATCCTGTGCTCCGTCAGAAGTGAAACATAGTAGCTTCCATATCCGGATTCTAAGATTTTTCTAAAGCCCTTTAAAGGCCCCCTTCTCTGAGTGCTCCTTGACCTGCTGGTGTTTGGGGCGGGAGGATGGGCTGGGTTGAGGGTCTGAGCACCATCCTGAGGCAAGGGCTTTGGAGACCTGTGTGAGCCTGAGACCAGGAGGCCTAGTGCCCGTGTCTGAGGGGAGGCCAGAGCTGACTGTAGCCGTGCCTAGCCAGACATCGCCCTCCTTCCCGACAACCCAGCAAAGCCTGACGCTCACATTCCTGGCTGTGCTGCTTACACTTGCCCTCTGGGAAGGCCAGCCTGGCAGAGCTCTGTTCCTGCCCTCTGGGCTGCTGGGAACTGAGTACCTAGCCTGGGTGCTGGAGGGGAGGAGGCATAGATGGTGGAGGCCCAGTCCCCACTCAGAGTGCTGCTCCTCTGCTGAGCTGAAACTTCTAATCAACGTCTTATTCAAACCAAAATGGACGTGATATTGTTCTACCACCTGTGCCCGACCAATGTCAGCCCTTTGTCATATGGGGCAGTGCTGTCTAATGGTAAAGCTTCCAGTATCAGATCCCCAATCCCTTCTCCTACCCCCTCCCATGGGGGTTCAGTGGGTACATCTGTATTTCATAGAACCTGAAACTCTGATTTTACAAAGAAGCTGGAGGTCTGGGGAAAGAACTGGTTTGATCTCAGTTAAGAATGCAACTTTATACATGGACGATACTAGAGCACTTGTGCACCTCATGTGTTTGAAATGAGATCTTCACAAAGACCTCATGGACAGGAGAGGCAGGCAGGAGAGGGGACAGACTGAAGCTCTGTGACTGACTGATCAAGTAGCAGAGGTCCAGCTGACTTCCAGGCCTACCGCTGATTTACTATCGCCAGAGCCAAACCTTCCACACAGAGAACCAGCAGAAAAATGAGTTTGAAGAGCATTTTAGCTAAATCCAAGGTCCTTTTGATCATTAGTGAAAGTCATTCTGTTCTTACACGCTCCCCATACCCTGACCCACCTTCCTAAATCCAAATGGGTTCTGAGATTAAGGTGGAAGTGACAAACCTGGAGGTGACCAGGCTTTACTTTATCATCTCTTTCTTCTTCTTCTATGTGTGTTCCTGGTCTTACTCTTCCCAGTTCTTCTGCAGTGAGCAGTCCAGCAACTCAGTCAAGCAAAATCACACACCCTAAGGATGACTTTCACAGACTCCTCCCATGGAGGCAGTTTTCAAAAGGTCTTCCTTCCTACCCCCACCTCCCCAAATCAATCTTCATCTCAGGAGCCTTGAAAGGCACATATTGCTTCAACATTTAATATTTAATACAACCTTTAGATCTAGTTCTGATAACTGCCATTTGCCCCCAATTCACTCTTTGTGAGACAATTCTACCTGAATCACAAGGTTAATAACCTGACTGCAAACCCAGCATCCTTAAGCTATCTATGGTCACCTTGGCAACTCACTATAAAGGTCTTCTTTTTAAAAGATTTCAGAAAAGTAGTTTCAGTCATCAAGATGACATATTGCACAGAACAAAAAGGTTTATTATTCTTACCATTCTCTGGATGTAACTCTATGTCTCTTTTCCTCCTATGTGGAGAGAAGGGAAAAAGAGAAAAACAATCTTTCAAAAGAAGATCAAAATCAAAAGCATGAGTCAAAGTATTAAATAAATACATTTGACGTGGTTAAAAACAGGGGTTGGGGGGTAATCTCGGTTTGGGGGAGATCTGGGCAACCTTCAGTCTGGTGTTGATGTCCCACCACCCTCAAAACAAAGAGAGGCCCAGGAGCTGGCCCAGTACATGTCTGTGCACTAGAGGTCATCTAGTGATGCTATGTAAGTCAAAGATCCACCTCATGTCAGGAATTTGTTAACACTAGAAAAAAACCAAAGTAGTGATTTGGGATTCACATCAGGAAGTGATGATGACAACCTCAACTGGACACCAGCTCTTCTCTGATAAATACCTTAGGACACTACTTCCCTAGGTTCACAGCATTTGCCATCTCCAGGATATCTGTGTTTATGTATTTAAGAGGGATAAAAGTACTGTGGTGATGAAACCAATCTGTGTCATGTTTGAGGTGGAGCTTAGAAGAATGCATGTGTGCATACACGTTAGCACACATGCACAGTGAATAAAGTCTGTAGATTATGCCGATGTCCATTTTCTGGTTTTGCTATTACAGTTATGTGAGACGTCATCATTGGAGGAAGTTGGGTAAACGACACAGAACCCCTTTGCACTATATTATATGGAATTAATCTGTATGTGTATATATAAAATTCTGCCTCCAGACTGCCTTTAGACTTGAGCTACAACATCAACTCTTCCCTGGGTCTGCCTCTCTTGGCCTGTCCTGCATATTTCAGACTCACCAGCCTGAAGTCGTGTGACTCAGTTGCTTAAATTAATCTCATATACACAGACATCACTGGGTCTGTTTCTCTGCAGAACCCTAAGATAGATTTTATACTAATATACTACAGTAATATATACATACATATAATCTGAAACAAGACAGAAAAAACTTATGAATACTCGCCTCTCGAAGGAAGGACAGGGAGGAGTGTGGGGAGCACCACCTCTATGCACCAAACAGCCTTTTGTGCTGTTGCCAGCCCGGCCGCCCCAGGTTCAAGCAGATATAACGGCATGTGGCCCAGGCAGTGGCTACACAGCTAAGGATTTTAAGGCACAATGCAGCGAGATGCCAGGGCCAGTCACACATGTGGAACATTCTAAAGCCAAGAGCGGTCGCAGTATTCCGCGCATGGGCCCCCGAGGGCACTCTGGAGGTCGGTGCAGACCCTCAGGTTACACGTGAGGAGCCAGCCCACTAGAACACAGCAGGTGGCCCTCCTCCCAGATCTAGCCCAGGTCAGCCTCCCGGGCAACCGGCCTCATCTGCACAGCACGGGGCAGGCTCACAGAGGCAAGAGAGGCCCAAAGGTCACACCAAACCCCATGGGAGAAAAGTAAAGCAAGGTGATGAGGGGAGGGGGGAGGGGTCCCTCGGGAAGCTGGCCACTCAGGATTTCCAGCCTCTTCCACAGGAAGCCAGCTCACGAAGCACCAAGACCTGTCCTGGGTCACACTCAGAGGACTTGACCCCCTGACCCCACAGCCCCACTTCCCAAGCCTCCTTAATGCTGACAATGCTGACGCAGATCAGCACGGAGGAATAGGGGAGCGCACGGCTGGGGGGCTGCTGGGAACTCAGGACTGGCCCACCCTGAGGCCCCGCCCCAGTAGGCACCACACTCACTGGATGGTCTCGATGATTTCAGGAGCAGATTGTGGGGTTTGTCCTGAAAGACAACGGGACAGGGTTCAGAGCCGTCCCTCCCTGCTCTGGTGATGGGGGCGACCAGAGGAGGCAGGTGCTGCAGCCCCCAGGACTCCCCGCCTCATTTCCGGACCCGCGGGACCTACCAGAGAGCTCCACCCACAGCGCTGGGACCATGTCCTACCACATGGGACACGCTGGCTCCGGGAGTGCCTTTTCCTGCAGCGCCCTGCCACCCAGTGGGCTGTGGGGAAGGGAGCGGGACGGACTCGAAGCCCCTGACCCTCCTTCCCCAGGACTTCCCCTGGGTGCTCCTGCAGCCTGGAAGCCACAGGCCTGCCTCTGAGTCCCTGAACCCCCGCAGGCCTCAGTTTCCACCTGTAAAATGGGAAACACCACTCGTGCCACCACCAGAAGTGGGCAAACAGTGGTCCTCCCTCCCAGCCACAGTGGCGCTCTCCTAGCCTCACTGCGCCGAGCGGACTGGCCTCGCCGCTATCCCCGAGGAGCACATCGGGGGTCGCTCTGGCGTTTCGCTGGGGTCTTGGCGGCCAGCTAACCCAAGACCCCACAGAAACCAAGTGAGCACGACACATCGTGTGGACGGTCTGTAACTCTAGACTGCACCTCGGCCCCGCCAGTGAAGATTCCTATCGCGGTGAGGAGGGGCCTCGAAGAGGATGCACAGCGAGAGGAAGGGCCGCGAAGAACACGGGCTGAAGCCGGAGGTGAGATGGTCAGGCCCAGAGCTGCCAGCCCTGCCCCAGGACAGCAACTGCCCCTCTCAGCCCAGGCCACCATTTCCACGCTTCACAGTGGAGGATGGCAACGCAGGCAGAGCCCCTGTGGGCCAGGGCACGGATGCTCGGAAGGTCCCAGGACAGGGCCCCCCACGGCGCAGTGGTCCTAATAGGTCGCACAACTCCAGAAACACCTTTTGGGTCCTAAGCCTCATCTTTGCAACAGCAGCCCTACTGAGATATAATTCACACAGAATGGGCCCCTGCTTCACATATACAGTTCAGTGGGTTTTAATACATTCAGAGCTGGACAACCATCACCTCTATCTAGTTCCAGAACATCCCATCACCCCATTAGCAGACGTGCCCCAATCCCATCCCCAGCCCCTGACAACGCTAATCCACTCTCTGTTTCTGTGGATTGGCCGGTTCTGGATGTTTGTAAATAGAATTACGATATGTGACCTTTTGCCCAGAGTCTTATTTTTTAAGGCAAAGAAAACAACAATCTTCTATCGTCCTTAATAATATCCTCCAACTTACAAGGACGGAACAGTAAATATCCATTGAACTCATATTACTTAGAGAAGCCAGTGGCGGGAGATGGAGCACGTGCAGTCCAGCACAGGGCAGCCCTGCAGACCAGAGGTTCCCGACATGGGGGAACCGACCCACAGCATCAGCGCCACTGCTGACCCAGAAACCCTGGGGAAGAACCACTGAGGGGAACAATTGGCCCCAAGGCTTCCTGGAAAATGGCAGAAAACAGTGAGGACAGCTGGGTTTGGAAAACAGTCTGGCAGCTCCTCAAAGGTTAAACAGTTAGCAAATGACCCAGCAATTCCTCTCCTGTGTGTCTGCCCAAGAGAAATGAGAATATTCGTCCACACAAAACCCTGAACATTGGGCTTCACTGGTGGCACAGTGGTTAAGAATCCGCCTGCCAATGCAGGGGACACAGGTTTGAGCCCTGGTCCAGGAAGATCCCACATGCCATGGAGCAATGAAGCCCGTGAGCCACAACTACAGAGCCCGCGTGCTGCAACTACTGAAGCCTGCGTGCCTAGAGCCTGTAACTCTGCAACAAGAGAAGCCACCGCAATGAGAAGCCCGCGCATTGCAACAAAGACTAGACCCCACTCACCACAACTTGAGAAAGCCCACGCATAGCAACAAAAACCCAATGCAGCCAAAAATAAAAACCACACCAAAAACCCGAACATTAATGTTCACAGAGGCGTGATTCACAACTGCCAAAAGGTGGAAACCACCCAAATGTCCATCAACAGATGAACGAATAAACAAATGTGTCCCTCCACACGCTGAAATATTATCCATCCACGAAAAGGAGTGAAGCACTGACACTCGATACAATGTGGACGGACCCTGAGAAAACGATGCTCAGTGAGAGAAGCTAGACGGAGGAGGACACACACGGTGTGATTCCATGATGGGAAATGTCCAGAACAGGCAAGTGCATAGAAACAGAGAGTGGGTTCCTGGTTGCCAGGGGCTGGGGAGGGGGATGGGAAGGATGCTAATGGGGAAGGGGCTTCCTCTCGGGGTGATGGAATGTTCTAAAATTGGTAGTAGTGACGACTGCACTCAATGAGTACACTACAAAGCAGGGAATGGCATGCTTTAGGTGGATGAGGTGAAGAGTATGGGAATTACAGTACCTCAAAACAGCTATCAACGACAATAACAAGAAGCACAGGGACTTCCCTGGCAGTCCAGTGGTTAGGACTCTGTGCTTTCACTGCCGAGGGCCCAGGTTCAATCCCTGGTTGGGGAACTATGATCCCACGAGCTGCACGGCACAGCGAAAAGAAACAAACAAAAAACCACAACAAAATCTACAGGAGGAAATGCGAGTTATCGTTAAAAGCACCTCCACCTCAGTAGGAAAATACCGAGCAACTAAGACACTCACGTGGCCGACGGACTCTGTTCCTGGTCCACAACATTCAGTGAGTCCAGACAGACAGTCCAGGCAGCGCTGAATTCCCTGGGCTCCTGTACCCACTGAAAGCAGAGAAGACGCCATGCTGTCCCACAGGGTCTGCTCACAGAGCACAGTGTACAAGGCGCTGAGCTAGTCACAGGATGAGGAGGGTCTAGTTTCCACCAACGTTCTCCCGCGTCACACTCCTCCTGAGGGGAGCCAGCCCCCGTGCACTGAGGAGCCTCAGCAGCCCTGTGGGGCCCACGTGCAGAGGAGCCACGGGAGGGGCCTCCTGGAAGCCAGGCATCCCGCCTGGTCTGGCTTTCGGATGCGGAAGCCCCAGCTGAAGCTCCTACTGCAGCCTCCTGAGGGACCCTCGGCTGGAATCCCCTGGCCCGCCCGCTCTGAATCCCTGCCCTCAGAAACCACGGGAGGTCATCAGTGGGCTTCGTCTCAAGCTGCTAAATTCATCTCTGTGTTTAGACTGATACACTACCCTGTGAGCACGGCCCGTAAGAACAGGTCTTAGAGCCACGGGAGGATGTGACAGTACCCAGGAGAGTCTCATTCCGGTCACCACTGTGGAGTTAAAAAACAGCGTGTGCGCTCTGAAAGGACCCCGTGAGCACACACATGTGCCTGAGCGTGCGCCGCGTGGCAGCCCTATGCTGGCTCGGACTGCGCTCCCTCCCTTGGCCCTCACAAGAGGCTGGACGCGCACCAGAGACGCTCCTCCTGCAAGGGTGGCAGGGGCCCTCACGGCGCACGTGGGCCGCAGCCCTGGCTGAGCCACCGCGTCTCAGGCCGAATCACACAGACCTGGGAAGACAAGGGCCTGGAATGTGGTCTCATCTGTGATGAGATGAACTCAAGCTTTCCCAAGCTTTAAAACCAGAACGAAAGGAAGGAAACAGTTTACTACATGCCTCCTACGATCTAAGGATGCTGCTTTAGGGACTGGCCACCTTCCAGTGACCATCCTGAGTCATATGATTTAAGATGCCCTGATCACCATCGAGGATTCAGAAGCTCTCACAGCTTCTCGGCTGTGGCCTCTCCTTCTGCTTCACAGGCCTTCAGAACAGAGCAATTCCAGAAGCCGACCCACAAAGGTCCGACAGAGAACAGCCCTGAGGAACCCCACGCTTAGGAGCACCCACATCTCCTCCCCTGGGGGAACCCTGGAACTCCGGGGTTGGAGGCCAGCCCTGGTCTCGCTGCATGGGACGCCTGGCCTCCCCGTCCCAGCCACAGTCCCAGCCCGCTGCTGGCTGCTCGCTGAGTCAGTGACTAACCCAGGCTCTTCTCACTGACAGTGTCAGAGCCTCCGCAGGAAGCCAAACAGAGGCTTACTGGAATGCTGATCACCACAGAGGCAGCGGCCTCACTCTGGGGTCCTGGGAAAACAGCCGCAATAAGCACAACCATTCCCACCTGAAAAAGCACCCTGTGCGGAAGCTGCAGGTTGTCATCAGGCCTGAGCTGCCACCAAGCCCATCCTGTCCACTCCCCTCACCTGCCCAGCTCAGGTGAGGGCAGGGGCCACCCACGGGGCTGGGGTGCCTGGTTGTCCCACTCGGCAGGCCCCTGCCTCCTCCTTGACTGTGAGGACAGGTGTGGGAACAGGAACTCCACCCGGACGCCCACAGGTTTGGCTCTGCCCCCGCTCGTCCCCACAGGCCCTGCGCCCGGTGTGAGGACCCTGGACAGGAGGCCTCCTGGGTGTTCGCTGCAGGGCACGGCCCACCCCTGAGCACGCAGGCTGGTTCACGGTGACGGGGCACGACATCTGGAGACGTCGTCCCTGGAGGACCTGGCGAGAGGCAGGGGGCAGAGAATGGGGAGGAGACAAGACGCGGACTGTGTCCTCCTCTTCCCACTCGTAGCAGGAAGACGCCAGGATCCAGGGGGCCTCCGAGCCAGGGGCATCACACCGGGATGAGCATCAGAATCCCTGGTCAGAGTAGACTCCTGGGGCCCACGTGCAAAGTTTCAGAGTCAGCAGGTCTGGACCCCAGGAACCCGCATTCCTAACCAGTTACCACTGGTGGGGAAGCTGCTGACCCAGGGGCCCCACTCAGAGAACCACCAGCCTGAAGCAAGCAGGGACCACACTCTGGATCACCGTCTGCTGAGGGCACAAGTGCCCAGGAGGTGCTGAGGGTGAGCACCCTGGGTCTCTGCCCGCGGTCCCCACTCCCCAGCAGGATGCAGGGGGCACTGCCTGAGGGCTGGGGTTCGCTGCCTTCTTCCCCAAGGCTCTGCACACCTCTGGAGCCCTGGTGTGGGGGCCAAGGCAAGTGGGACAGAGTGGCCAGGGTGGGATGTACACAATGTTTCCCAAAGTGGAGAAGCACAGCGGGAAGAGTCAAAGGCAGGGAAGATGGAACACGGCAGGAGGTCTGCCGGCTGTCTCTCTGCCAGCTGTCTCTCTGCCTCTCCCAGTGATAAGGCTTTGAGAGCAGAGATCTGGCTGGAGGAGTGGAAAATCCACAGGAGGCTCTCCAGCTGGGAGGAAAGCCAGGTGGGTGAGCAGAGGGCCCCGAGGCCCAGCAAAGGCACTCAGCCTCACCTCTCAGCCTGCGGCCCCGCTGGGGAGCACCTCTCAGCCTACGGCCCCACTCTGGAGCACCCACTTGTCAGGGAGAGGGAGCAGGGGGTGAAGGGGGAGGGGCAGGGCCAGTGCCTGCGGTGGGCCTGAGTATTCAAGAAGCGAGCAGGTTTTCACTTGAAAATGAGTGCATTTCACACAGGGGCAGGGGTGGCAGAGAGACTGGCTGTGGAGCATCACACGGGTCTCATCCACGGTCAGCCCCGGACGTCCACAGGCCCCCAGCAAGAGGGTGCTGCCTGGTCCCAGGACCATACCTGAGGACAAGCCAGGCAAATGATGGGAACCACCTGGTAAAGCAATGCAAAGGAGAGAGCAAGGAAGGAGACTCTCCTCCCACCGCCGACCCGGCCCTCTCCCCGCAGGGCCAGGCGACAAACCAGGCTGGTCTTGGGACCCAGCCGCATCACAAAACCCTGCCCATGAGACTGGCACTGCAAGGAACAGTCAACATGGGAAAACTGGAAGGGGCTGCCAGGATCCCATGAGGACAAAGTCCACCTGGAGGAGGAAGAGAGAAGAGGGAGCGGGCCCGTGGCTCCCGGGCCACGGACACCTTGCAGGACACGGACACGGTGCAGGACATGGACACAGGGGCCCTGATGACCAGGGTCCAGGGAAGGAGCTGCCACGAGGGAGAGGGGTCTAGAGCCTCACTGTGCCCACAGTGGCCCCTGGCCACCTGGACGAGGGGCAATGGTGTGTGCTGGCCCACTCCAGTGGCGTGTGCTGTGAGCACGAGATACACGCGGATTTCTAAGACAGAGTGCATGTGCAACACACAAAGTAAAACTGCCCTTCAGTAATTCTTTAAACGGCACATTGAAAATGTCGTGCCTGGACTATACTTGGTGACATACAATGCTATGAAAACGTACCTCGCCTCCTTCTTCTGACTCGTCACGTGGCTCACAGGAGGGCACGCGCGTGGCTCGTGTGCCCCCGCACCTACCGCCGCACCTGTGGGAGCGTTTCCAGACCTGACCCTGAGCCTGAGCTCCACGCCTGGGTCTGCGGCTCATGGAAGCAGAGCCAGTCTGTGCAGAGCCAGGACCGGCCGGGACGTACTGCTGTCCGGGCAGCCATCCTTCTGCAGGATGGGCATGGGTGTGTCCACAGGACGATGGGGCGCCATGGGGGCTCCAGTGGTGACAAGACCATTTCAGTTGCTTCAATCCAAACTAGCCCACCTGTAAAAGCCCAGGCTGCCCAGCCACCCAAGGAGCCGCTGCAAGTGCTGAGTGCCTGACGCCGGGGTTCCACGTGGAGGGGGCGTTGTGGAGTGACCCCGGTGGGACGGGGGAACACGATGACCAAAAGTTCACCACCAGAACTTTTCTCGCCCTCACCAAAGAAAATGCTTTACTGCCACAGAGCAGTGCGGCCTGAGGCTGAGGCCAAGGCCGTGACGGGAAGGGAGGGAAAGCCCAGGGAGGAGGAGGCCCTTCTGATGGGGCACAGCTGGAGGAGGACTCGCCTGCGCTCCCCGAGCCACAAGCGGCAGCACAGCCTCCACCCTGCAGTCTCAAAGGCCAAGGTGAGCCTTGGCCAGGCCCCCAGCCTTCCAGGTGTCTCCCACTCCAGCAAGCGGTCCTGTTAGCACCGTATCAGTGCAACTGGAGTCACTCCACCCCAGGACCAAGTGAAACGAACGCCTCTCCAGGGGCCTCGAGACCCCATGACCTGGGCCACACACACGGGAGCATCACTCAGCCACACAAAGGGGTGAAGCCCTGACACTCACAACAATGTGGACAGACCCTGAGAACATGACGTTCAGTGAGAGAGGCCAGACACAGAAGGACACACCGTGTGTGATTCCATTGATGGGAAACATCCAGAACAGGGAGATCCACAGACACAGAGAGCGGGTTCCTAGGGTCAGGGGCTGGGGCAGGGGACTGCGGGCCCTTTGCACTGATGGAATGTTCTGGAATTAGACAGAGGTGATGGCTGCACATGTGGCTCTGTGAATACAGTAAAAGCCATTAAATTGTACACTTCATATGGGTGAGGTTCTGTGGTGTGTGAATGCTATCTCGACAAAGCTGTTATTTAAAAAGACACAAAACCCACAAGACCCAGCACGGCTCCTCCTCCTCTTGTCCCGCCCCTTCACCTGGTGTCTGTCCCAGACTAGGTGTGGGCCCAGCGTGTCCTGCGGCCCCAGAACCTGCTCCCCAGTGGGAGCCTCACTCAGCCCGCAGGGTGAGCACAGAGCAGATGCCAGGGAGCCACCTGCACACCAGAGGAAACATGAGCCACCACCACCACGCGATGTGCAAATACTTCCGGAGAGCTCCCCGCCCCGAGCCCCACGACTCCTGCCGTCCCCGTGGGCACCATACTGTAGTGGTCCCCCGCCCCCCAGCACACAGCCCGCAAAAACCCCTTCCCCAACTGGGAAAAGATGCATCAGGGTTTTAAAGGACCAGCGTTCTCAGAGGTAACCTCTCTCACGTACTGGCTGCCCTGGTGTGAGTCTGACGCACTTTCCAGGCATCGGCTGTGCACACCATGACTAGCTGAGGGGATTCAAATGGAAGCCCCTCAGAGATGAGGAGGCATCATCATCCAAGGTCAATACTCAGTGAAGCACACAGCCTCCAACCTCCCAACTGCAGCTCAAGGGAACCTGTGACTCGGCAGCCCTGCCACGCGCCGTGGACAGAAGAGAGCCCGGTCCAACACAGGGGCGCTGAGGAACAGAGCCCCAGGCTAGGCACCACGACAGCGGCCGTGGGTCAGGAGAGAGAGTCTGGGAAGGAACGAGAAAGGCGAGCGGTGAGGGAGGCACTACAGAGCCACGCGTGAGCTTTGGAGGACCGCGGACAGACACCCGGCACCGTCCTCGTGAACACCCTTAGGACTGCTCAATGCCATGGGCACGGCAGGAGACCCGGCTGGTGGGAATAGCAGGGACAGCTTGAAGGACAGAGAAGATGCCAAAGAGGCCTCCAGGCAGCACCCTGAGTGGGAGGAAGGAAACAGGACTGTCATCCCACAGACAGGGAGAGAAGGTGCATGCACTGGGGAAGAGTGCCAGGACCACGAGAGGAGGACACGGCAGAAAGAAAGAGGGAGGAGAGGGGTTTCCTGGGAGACGTGCGCTGGGCCCGGGACCCAGGGATGTGCAGACACAGCCAGTCGCACCCTACACGTCCCCGAATTCAAAAGGGACACCAAACACTCTGTATCTTGATTGTACCAATGCCAATGAAATCATTACATCGGTGCGTAGCTTTGTAAGATGCCACCATCGGGAGAAACTGAGTAAAGAGAACGTGGGATGTGTCCGACTTATTTCTGACAGCTGTGCAAGAATCTACGATCACCTCAAAATTAAAAGTTTAATTTAATTAAGGAAAAACGGATGCAGCTCCCATAGGTAGACTGGGGGTGGGTCCCCCGCAACTCTGCTGCCTCCTGCCTAGTGAATATCCAACGGGCCGGTTGCCTCTGGCTCCTTCCACCAGGAACAGAGTATACAGGTGGCACTTGGAGGTTAGGGACCAAAGTACGAAAGCTAACAGCCACATACGTATGGAATACCAGGCTTTTCCCGGTGATCCCTTCCTCTTTAAAGAGGCTACTTCACCCATGGAAAGTCGTCAACGGGTTAACGTGCCTTCCACCTGAGCTCAGATTAGGCAGGACTCACACCAGCAGAGGTCAGGTCAGAAAATATTTTGTCAGTCACAGGGAGGGATGGCTCCCTCGGCCGCCCACTTCAGCTATTACTCACTGTGGAGTGAAGGGCGTGACTGGTCAGCGGGCATTCATCAGACACTCGTGGGCTCTCAGAAGGAAGCCAGAAGCAGGCGGGGACAGTCACGCTGGGGCCGCTGCACGCCCACAGCCTCAGTGAGACACGGAGGGGAAGGACCACTGCAAGCCCTTGCTGGCTCTGCCCTGCCATCAGGCAGCCGAAGATACCACCTGCTTCCTCCTGAGCTGAGACCCGGTTTTCCCACCAAAACAAGGGCCATCCTGCTTTAGAAATGCCACGGTGAGCTGTAAGTGCATATCTGGGAACTCTCAGTCACAGAAGGAACAAAGCTAGCCCTGCACCCTGCCCTCCTATTTGTCAATTGCACAAAAGCTCATTTTGGAGGCTGGACATTTCCGCGAGTACAGGCGGCTGCGGCTGTTTGCACTTCCTCCTGCAGGTGCCACCTCCTCAGAGAAGCCACCCACACCTCCCCCAGGGCAAATCTGGCAGCCCCACCCTCTGGGACCTCCGCTGATCCCATATACGGGCCACTACACCTCAGCTGAACTTCTGTGTTTAGAGATCACCTACCGTCTTTAGTTCATAAGTTTCTTGAGAATAAGAATACTATCACCCTCAGGATGGGAGAAAATATTTGCAAACGAATCAACGGACGAAGGACTGATCTCCAAAATATATAAACAGCTCATGCAGCTCAAGATTAAAGTAACAAACAACCCAATCCAAAAATGGGCGGAAGACCTAAATAGACGTTTCTCCAAAGAAGACATACAGATGGCCAAGAAGCATGTGAAAAGCTGCTCAACATCACTAATTATTAGAGAAATGCATATCAAGACTACAATGAGGTATCACCTCACACCAGTTAGAATGGGCATCATCAGAAAATCTACAAACAACAAATGCTGGAGAGGGTGTGGAGGAAAGGGAACACTCCTGCACTGTTGGTGGGAATGTAAATTGACACAGCCACTATGGAGAACGGTATGGGGGTTCCTTAAAAAACCAAAAATAGAAGTACCATATGATCCAGCTATCCAACTACTGGGCATATACCCAGAGAAAACCATAATTCAAAAAGACACATGCACCCCAATGTTCACTACAGCACTATTTACAATAGCCAGGTCATGGAAGCAACTGAAATGCCAATCGACAGATGAATGGATAAAGAAGTTGTGGTACATATATACAATGGAATATTTCTCAGCCATAAAAAGGAACGAAATTGAGTCATTTGTTGAGACGTGGATGGATCTAGAGACTGTCATACAGGGTGAAGTAAGTCAGAGAAAGTAAAACAAATATCGTATATTAACGCATGTATGTGGAACCCCAAAAATGGTACAGATGAACCGGTTTGCCGGGCAGAAGTTGAGACACAGATGTAGAGAACAAACGTATGGACACCAAGGGAGGAAAGCCGTGGGGGAGTGGGGAGGGTGGTGTGCTGAATAGGGTGATTCGGATTGACATGTATACACTGTTGTATATAAAACTGAAGACTAATAAGAACGTGCTGTATAAAAAAATAAATTAAATTAAATTCAAAAACAAAAGAATACTGTCTACTATCCTCCTAGCCCCCTGGAACACTCACTGTAAATATCCAGGAGGTGCTTGCAGAATGAATGAATCAATGAACAAACAAGTTCACTCATTTCCAACGTGAGGTCACATGAGTAATCTGACCTTCTCAGAAGTTAAGCTTCTGGAAGGAGCCCATTTTCTTAATGTATTCAGCATCCATAGAGTCATCACAAAATAGGAACTCTTATAAAGTACTGCCCCCTCATTTCCCATGAGAAAGCAAAGTTCTTCAGCAGGGAAATGGGAGGGTAGCAGACATTACCCGCAAAGCTTTAGGAAGGCTGAGGCTCAGTGGGCAATTCACTAGGGCCCGTGACCGCTTGCCTGGTAGTAGGACAGACACACCAGGAACGGATGCTGACCGGCAGAACGAGCGTCCAGCCAGGCAGGCAGCACACCCCGCACCCTGCCAAGCGAGGTCCGGCCAGCAAGGGAAAGACACTCTCTTCAGAACCGCCCACCACTAGAAAGCGAGGTCCTGCCAGGGCCTGGACACAAGAGGCCTTCCTTACAAGGGTTACAAATCGGTGGCCTTGCTCTGCCTTGAATAAAAGACAGTGATGGGAGGGCTTACCTGATGGTGCACTGCTTGAGAGTCCGCCTGCCAGTGATGGGGACAATGTGACCATTTCCAGATCAACTTTCAACTTCGTTTCAAGTGCCTGGGTGCTGGGTCACAATGGATTTCTAAGCTCTTCCAATACTCAAAAATAACCAATTTCTAAGATGCAGAAGGGTTGTTAAACATACACGTAGCACAGACCCCAGTCCCACTCCTGAGTATTTTCTCAACTGAGGTAAAACCCAAGTTCACATGGAAACCTGCACTGGGATGTTTACAGCAGCTTGATTCCTGATCCCCTCAAAACTGGAAACATCCCACAAGTCCTGCCACCCACAGGCAAATGGACAAACAGAAAATGGAATACAACACAGCCAGAAAAATGAGTGGCATCTCATACCTGCAACAACAGGAATGACAGACTTCCCTGGTGGTCCAGTGGCTAAGACTCCGCACTCCCAATGGAGGGGGCCCGGGGTCCATCCCTGCTCAGGGAACTAGATCCCTCACGCCACAATTAAAAGATAATGCACACGGCAATGAAGATCCCATGTGCCGCAACTAAGACCCAGCACAGCCAAGTAAATAACTAACTAAATAAATATTTAAAACAACAACAAACAAACCAGGGATGAATCTCGCATAGGTTTTGCTGAGCCAAAGCAGCCAGAATCAAAAAGCTACATGCTGTTGTTCCCTTTACCTGACTTTCTGGAAAAGCCAAAACCTTAGGAACAGGCAGGAGATTAGCGGCCAAGAGGCTAGAGAGGCAAGCTGGCGCCAAAGGGCAGCAAATGGGATGACAGGATTGCTCTGCCACCTGAAGGCGATCATGTGTCAAAACTCCTACAACTGTGCACTACAAGTGAACTATGCTTCACAGCTACTAAAGATTAACAAATTATTACATTTTGAAAAACGCGCCGGCTAGCCAACCCATACAAGACAAGTGCAGTAAGAGGGGCGGGGAGGCGAGGCGAGTGGATCAGCTGGAGTTCTGAAGGTTCTCCCCACTTTCAGTTTCCCTCCCCTGGGATGTCTCTGCGCCCTGCCCACTGCTCAGGCCGCCCACCCGGGCCACCTCGAGTTGCCCAACAGCAAAAGCCAGAGCCCAGGCTTAGCCGCGCTTCCCGGCACAGAAGAGCAAAACAGAAAGCGCCAGGGCGCAGTGGCGGGCTGGAAACCCTCTGACCTCAGATAACTGCGGAGAACCGGGGCCCGGAGTCAACAGCGGCTCCCAGGTGGTCCCAGCGTCCCGCCCCCGCCCCCGGCCACGACACAGTTTCCACAAACTGACACATACGGAGACCGCGCGAGGGGCGGGTCGCGCGTGCTTCCCTGCCAGGTCCCCTGGAGGCCGAGTCCCCGCAAGCCCAGCGCCCCAAAGGGCGCCCGAAAGGCGCCAGCCCAAGGCGCCCGCTGCGCTTTCCCTCCGGAAGGTGGGCTGCGAGGCCCAAGCATAAACCCTGAGACAAGAACACGTGCACCACGCCGCCAAGGTGGACGAGAGGCCGGGCACCCACCTAGCCAGACACCCTGCATTTCTGGAATCACCGGACGCCTGCGTAAACTTCCGTTGGGCGTGTCATTTTCCAAAGGCCACTCAAGATCAGAGGGACAAAATGCCTAACTAAAACAAAAACACAAAAAACTGGAGAGAGGGAGGAAAGGGTGTCCTCAAAAATAAAAAAAACTAAACACGTTGACAGCGCTAAGAATAAACTACCAGGAAACAGAAACCCTACAAGTCAGATCATAAAGTACAGAAGGGCAAGTTCGCTGGCAGGCCAGGCCCGAGGGTACCAGGATCCCCAGCCCTGCAGAGCAAACCGCAGCCCAGCTCGGGCGCCCCTCATAAGCGCGGGGTCCCCGCGGCCGAGTGCGCGCCCCCGGCCGGCACCGGCTACCCTCTGCCCACCATGCGCGCGGGGGCTGGAAACTGCCGCGGAGAACCACGGCGGGGCGGGAAGGGGGGCTCCAAAGTGGGGCTGGCGACTCGAGTCGCTCCGTTTCTCGTTGTGCTCAGCGCGCGCCGTGGGGGAAGAGGGGCGGGGTTCCGGGAGGAGGGAACGGGCGGCACTTACATACACCGGCAGCGGCCACAAGTAGAAGGCAGGCTCGGCCCCAACGGACGACTCCAACCTCAGCTCAGCTTCTCCCTCATGTCTTCGCGAGCGGCCCCCCGCACCGTGCTAGTCCGGCGGTTGGGGGAGGGGCGCAGCGCCGCGGGCGGGGGCGCGGCAGACGGGCGGGCGGGCGGGCGGGAGGCTGAGGAGATGGGGCCTGGCCTGGGCCTCAGCCGCCGCCGCCGCCTCGCTCCCGTCAGGGCCCCGGCTCCCTCTTTGCGGTCACAGGCCTGGGGCCTCCAACGGTGCCATGAACTCGGGCCGGCGTGACCGGAGCACAATGAGCCGGGGGCTTGGCTGAACCACTCGCGGCGCGCGCGTCCCACCCCGTGGACTCGCCCGCTCTCACGCACGCACGCACGTCTTCCGCTGCCCCCGGCCAGCCCCACCGGCCCGAAGTGGGGACCCAGATTGCAATGCTTGAATTCATATGTACTCCAAAATTCTATCGGACCTGGCAGAGCTCAGCACAGCTACTGTTCTTCTTTCCTAAAATCAAGGCATAAAGAAATTGAATAAAACTTGCCAAAATGTCACCCGCTGCCTCCGAAAGCAGATAAAAGAAGGGAGTGTCCAGAAATCAGGATGAAGAAAACGACTTAGAGAAGCCCCTTCTCCTATCAGTGGACCACCAGTGTTTATCTGGGTAAAAAAGGATAAAGGGCCTTTTTTGTCATCTTTTCATAATTTATACATTTAAATTTCAGTTCACATTTTAAAAATATCCAATCAGAATGAAAGGCATTTCCAAAAGTATCAGTTTTTTTAATCCTCACCCTTTTACAAATGTGAAAACTGAGGCTCAGTATAGCTGTCAAGGAATTTTCCTAAATCACTGAAGCTGTAAATCTCGTACTAAACTCTAAATCAGTTTCTCATTTTATCTTGGCTATCTTCTTAAAATTCTGTTTAGGGACATGGGGAGGGGGAAGGGTAATCTGGGACGAAGTGAGAGAGTGGCATGGACATATATACACTACCAAATGTAAAATAGATAGCTAGTGGGAAGAAACCAAATAGCACAGGGAGATCAGCTCAGGGCTTTCTGACCACCTAGAGGGGTGGGACAGGGAGGGTAGGAGGGTGACGCAAAAAGGAGGGGATATGGGATATATATATATACGTATAGCTGATGCACTGTTATACAGCAGAGTCTAACACAACGTTGTAAAGCAATTACACTCCAATAAAGATGTTAAAAAAAATATAAGAAACCTATACAATAAAATAGATACAGTGATAACATATCTGACAGGTAGAATTATGGCTGCTTTTTAATCTATTTTTGGATTTTTTTTTTTTTTTTTTTTTTTTTTTGCTGTACACTGGCCTCTCACCTTTGAGGCCTCTACACGCAGGCTCAGTGGCCATAGCTCAAGGGCTCAGCCGCTCCGCGGCATGTGGGATCTTCCCTGACCCTGGCACGAACCCGTGTCCCCTGCATTGGCAGGTGGACACTCAACCACTGTGCCACCAGGGAAGCACTGGTTTATTTGATTACATGATTTCCCTATAAAGGATAGGAATCTATTCTTTATAATAATATAATAATATTCTTTATAATAAAACTTATTCAAAAAAAACAAAAGAATTCTGTTTAGGAAGAGAGGATTGAATGAAGGTTTGAGCATAGAAATCATCTAGAAATCACTGAAGATACTGGGCCTGTAGTGCAGTTTCATTTGTAGTGGGTTTGGCTTAAATTCTTATATTTAGTTTTATTTCTATACAACTATCAAAGAAGGAGAAAGAAGTTGGGTAATATTTGCATTTGCAACTAATCAAAGCAGAATTTCTTTTAGCTTTAAAGAAAGGATCGTTTTGTGATCTCAGATTGACATCTTTATTCTTAAATGGAGCATAAAAAACATTTATTGTCTAAGATTATTTGCAATAAAAAAGACTGTTTACTGTTTACCACCTAGCAGATGACTATTTGTAAATCTCACTGAGTATGCTAAAAGCTTATACTGAGCTCTCATTTTAACAGAGTGAATTTAAATTAAATTCAGCAGCCAGAATTCATGAAACCGGGTAAATGATGCAAAGATATTTAACAGGGTATTCTGTTTTAATTAGAGATAGAAAATGTGAGTCATTAGAGGTTTTCAAAACTGTTGCATTCTATTACTTTCTCATATTTTAAATCTAGGAATATAGATGAAAACTAAAAGGTGTTAGCCACGTTAGTTGAGTTTTTAATGTATATCAGCTCGGAATTTATACTGAGAGGATAGTAAAGAGTCTGAATGAAGAACATAGTCTGGAGGCATTCAGGTGCAAGTCATAAATTTTATTAGAAGTTAAGTATCTGTTAATTAGCAGGCAGCTATATAACTTAACTATAAAGCCACTACAATTCAAACATTGTGGCATTACTACATGAATGAACACATATACAAATTAAACAGAAAAGAATATCCACAGATAGTTCTAAGTATATCTGGGAACTTTCATTGTGATAAAGTCAAGTTATAATCTTTAAAATTGATGCCTAGAAAACTAGACACCCATTGAAAACTAAAGTCTGTACCTCACACTACATACCAAAATAAATTACACCACTTGCACATTGTAAGAAGCTTGCAAGTTGCCACTTTACCCTAACGAGATGCGTCTTTTACAAATGTTTTCTCCCACTCTGTGGCTTGTCTTTTCATTATCTTGATAGTGATCATCACAGAGCATTGGTTTTCTATTTTAATGAAGTCTAGGTAATCAAACTTTATTTCATGGAATGTGGCTTTGGTGTTATATTTTAAAAGTCATTGCCAAACCCAAGATCATCTAGGTTTTCTCCTATGTTATCTTCTGGGATTTTCACAGTTTTGTGTCTTACATTTAGGTCCGTGGTTCATTTTGAGTTAATTTTTATGAAGGATATAAAGTCTGTGTGTAGATTTTTATTTTTACTGTGGACATCCAGTTGTTTCAGCACTATTTGATGAAAAGACTATCTTTGCTCCATTGTATTGCCTTTGATCTTTTGCCCAAGATCAGTTGATTGTATTGATGTGGGTCTATTTTGGGGCTCTTTTTTCTGTTACATTGATCTATTTGTTCTTTCACCAATACCACCCTGTCTTGATTACTGCACCTTCATAATAAGTCTTCAAGCTGGGTAGTGTCATTCCTTCAAGTCTGTCCTTCTTCAATGAGGTGACAGCTATTCTGGGTTTCTTGCCACTTCATATGGACTTCAGAATCAGTTTGCCAATATCCATAAAATAACTTGCTGGAATTTTCATTGGGATCGCACTGAATTTCTATAGATTAAGTCAGAAAGAACTGACATGTTGATAATACCAAGTCTTCCTATTCATGAACATGCAATATCTCTCCATTTATTTAGTTATTCTTTGACTTCATTCATCACAGTTTTGTAGCTTTCCTCCTATAGAGATTGTACTTATTTTATTAGATTTATACTGAAGCACTACATGTTTGGCAATGCTAATGTAAATAGTGTGGGTTGTTTTTAACCTATTCCACTTGTTCATTATTGGTATATAGGAAAGCAATTGCCTTTTGTTTAGTAACCTTGGATCCTGCAACCTTGCTATAATCACTTATTAGTTACAGGAGTTTTGGGTCAACTCTTTAAGATTTTCTACATAGATGATCATGTCACCTGTGAACAAAGACAGTTTTATGTCTTCCTTCTCAATCTGTACACCTTTTATTTCCTTTTCTTGCCTTATTGCATTAGGAAGGACTTGCAGCACGTTACTGAAAAGTTATAATAAAGGAGGACATCCTTGCCTTCTGCTTATTCTTAGTGGGAAAGCATTGAGTTTCACTCCAGTAAGTATGATGTTAGCTATTGGTTTTTTTGTACATCGTATTTATCAAATTAAGAAAATTCCTCTCTATTCCTAGTTTATGGAGGGTTTTTCTCATGAGTGCATGCTGGATTTTGTCAAATGCTTCTTCCACATGTATTTATATGTTTTTTTTCCCTTTTTTTCTCTTGGTTGGATTATATTAATTAATTTTCAAATGTTGAACCAGACTTACATACCTCACAAAAATCCTGTTTGGTCATGGTATATAATTGTTTGTATACTTTTTTGGCTTCAATTTGCTAACATGTTGTTGAGAATCTCTGACACAATTTTTATCACGTTTCTACTATAAAAGGTTTGGGATTCTAACGAATTTAAGCTATTAATTAGTCTTATCAAATTGTTCTTTTTATTCAAAGATATACCATAGCAGAACCCTGAGGAAATGGATGGTGAATGGTAAGGTCTGAATTTACACTTCTTTCATTCTTTATGCCCTGAACCCGTCTCTCAACAAGTGTTTACGGTTGATGTTTACTTTTTGGAAATTTAGACATAGTTAACCCCATTCATTCATTCAACAGATTCTACAGCAGAAGGGAGGCTTCTAAGGAGGTAGGGTGTATTAGTGGGGCTGCAGGTTATTACAGGGAATCCAAGCAAGGACTCATAATGGAGACGGTGATGTTTGAGAAAAGACCTAAAAAAGTGAATGGATGAGTACTGTAGATAGTCAAGAGAACAGCAATTCAGGTAAAGGGAAAAGGAAGTGGAAATGTCTGCCTACTATACTTGTTGAACATCAAGGACTAAAGAGTATAAGGTGTTTGGAAAAGACTGAGCAAGGAGTCGAGGTGGAGGAGATGAGATCAAATATATAATGTGGAGGGTAATCATGTAGCAACTTTGCAGCATTTTAAGAACTTCAGCTTCAACTATGATGAAGGGGAAGACACTGAAGTCACATAATTCTTCTGACGTAGATTCTCAAAGGGTTGTCCAGCCACTGTGTTAAGGACACATTTCAGAGGGATAATAATTAAGATGACAGACAACAAAATTTTAATCCTGAGAGGTAACAGTGGAAACATCGAGAAACTGTCAAATTCTGGTTCTATCTCAAAGATAGGGCTGACACATTTTCCTTCTGTATTGGATGTGAAAGGAGAGGGAAAGAAAAACTTCAAACATGAATCACATTTTGTAACTGAGCATCAGGAAGAATGGAACTTCCCTCTTCTGTTTTGGAAAGTCTACAGGAAGAGCATTGAGTGACTATGTGTGTATTTGACTGCAAGGTATATTAAGTTTGGGATGTCTATTAAATGACAAAACAGAGATATACTGTTAGTAACCAGTCTTGTTAGGTGGACCCACTCCATAAAGGACAACCATCAACCTACCTAATCTGCTCAATTTGAAGACCCATAAAGGACTTTGGGGCATTAGTGTGAAGAGGGCTTCCTTCTGCATTTGTGTGTATGTGTGTTATTTGCGTTGACACTGTGGTTAGGCTAAAGTAGCACTATTCTGGGCTTTCATCCTTGGCAACGTTTTTCTCACCAAGAAGCTTTTTTATTGGGTTGATGGCAAATGAGTATTTGCCTGATTCTTCCTGTCCTGATTCTTTAACTAGTTTCCTAGTTTGGACAGCCACAAATTTGGTTAGTATTTGTTAATTTCACCCTTGAACCTGGACACACTTGAAGCGAAGTAAACTCCCACCACACTGATGGTAGACTCCATCTGAGCACGCTCAAAAGAGCACAGAAGGTTGTTCATGGGGAGGGTACCATCAGAGGCTGATTGACAGTCTGTGTTGTAGACCAACTTAAGGGCAAACACATAGGGTTCTTATGCTTTCCTGCTCCTGATAATAGGCAATGGCAGGCTCTGGATCACAATGTTTGAACCCAGGAGGAATAGTGTTGCACTCTATGTGGCGTGACTATGATAAGGTGTATGTATCTTATCTAGCATGTATCTTCTTTTTTATTCTACACAAATACAAGGCTGTCACTTTCTGAGACAATAAACGTTCTCTGGCTGTGACAGATTCAAAGCAGATGCCAAGTTAGAAACATTTCTGAATTAGGTGACTTGGGTTCCTTGACCAGGTTAAAAAAAACAAAATACAACTGTTTTTCTTCTTGGTTTCACATTTAAACAATAGGAGTTAGTCCAAACCATATGACCAAAAAATAGAACTACTAAAATGACAGGCTCTTATCATTACTATTTTGATATAATAAATAATAGAGGGACATTGTTTTACTCAAAGTTACCAGCATTTAGTAATAATTAGCCAAACATTAAGCCTTTAGGAAATTTGTGAATTCCTTCATTTCTTACAATAACTCTGTCAGATGGGTACCAGTATTTATCACCATTGATGAAGAAACTCAGTTTCAGAGGAAGACACTGAGGCACAGAGAGGTTAAATGTAACTTGTCCACAACTGCCCTCGCTGCTATGTTAGTCTGCTTCACCATCTACTATTACTACTATCACATTTCTTTAATTGGACTTCAGATTCAGATAAAGAATTTTTCCTGGTTGCAAGGAAATCATTTAACAAGCCCAGATTGCAATGCTTGAAATGCAAGTCTGAGTCCAAATCTGAAAACCCTAAACCATGTGATCACTAAAAATACTGAGTATCAATTCTGAGCCTTCTGAGTTTGCATTTAAAATAACAGTTCCGGGCTTCCCTGGTGGCGCAGTGGTTGAGAATCCGCCTGCTGATGCAGGGGACACGGGTTCGTGCCCTGGCCCGGGAAGATCCCACATGCCGCGGAGCCGCTGGGCCCGTGAGCCATGGCCGCTGAGCCTGAGCGTCCGGAGCCTGTGCTCCACAACGGGAGAGGCCACAACAGTGAGGCCCGCATACCACATAAAAAAAATAAAATAAAATAAAATAAAATAAAATAAAATAAAATAACAGTTCCTATGAGGAATAAGTGTACAAATGGCATTCTAGGAGGGAGTATATCCAAGAGGTGTTTTAAATTCTTTTAGTGGCAACGGAAGAGTATGACGGCATTTCCTGAAATACTAAATGAGCTGATTTGCTTTTGGTGGGTAAACACTGAACTTTGTTTACAAAACTTAATGTGAAAGTATTTTCTAAGTATCCTGCTATTACTCTAAGTTAGCCTTGTTATCACCTTTAACAAACAAGAATGGTAAGACACAGTCTCAGTTAGTATAGTATAAATAAATCATTTGCAGTCTTGGGGAAACCTGTACCTTAACGAGTGTCTTCAATTTGGGGAAGACATGAATTCACAATTGCCATTCTCTATGCATATTATTGCCATCTAAACTAATTCCAGCAAAAGAAAGCTATAGTCAGGTAGATCCTTTCATAAAGTGATGCAGTCACTCAGGAATACTTTATAACCTTAACTGACTGGACAGTCAGTAACCAATGAATTATCCTAATGCTGATTCATCTAAGAGGTCCTTTATTCAATGAGTTTCGATGCTATCCTTCTCTTTTCCTTTTGGGATTAAGAACCATGCATAAAGTCTTACTTACTCTAAGGTTCACCTTGTACCTCTCCTGTCATACAACTCATCACTTTCCCCATCATATGCCACCAAATGCCAAAAAGAAATCTGAGTACTCTGAGGTCATGGCACAGCTATTTCTAAAGAGATGAATACCTGTTCAAAAATCACTAATTCGAGAATAAATATACGGCGAAATGGACTGGGGACATGACTGGAATCAACTGAATCTGTGAGAGGCCAGCAGGGCATATATGTGTGTCTGTATGTGCCTTAAAGAATAATGTTCTGTATGAGAAAAAATGCTTTATTGCCCCAAATTTTAATCCAATTGATATCTGGGAATATATTTCAAGACCACTTGTATATATGTGTATGTACATGTTAGCATTGTATATTATTTGTGTTATGTGCTCCCTTCTATTCATGGAAATATGTTGGCCTTTAAAGTTTAACCGTTCTTGTTGATTTTGTACATGGATGAAGGTTCACACAGTAAGTTCAAGGATTTCTTTCTCCAATACCACTGATATGAATTCCTATTACTTAATTTCTTTTTTTTTTTTTTTTTTTTGGTACGCGGGCCTCTCACTGTTGTGGCTTCTCACGTTGTGGAGCACAGGCTCTGGACACGCAGGCTCAGTGGTCATGTCTCACGAGCCTAGCCACTCTGCGGCATGTGGGATCTTCACGGACCAGGGCATGAACTTGTGTCCCCTGCATCGGTAGACGATTCTCAACCACTGCGCCACCAGGGAAGCCCCTTAATTTCTTTCTGATAGACTTTCAGATGACAGTCCAAGATAGTTCTGCCAATGGAAATCACAGGACTACCAAATATGGAAAAGACTTTGCAACACTTACAGTGTGTTTTCATGGTCTGCATCAGAATTCTACAGAAGGCTTTTGGCTGAATTGGCAGTGAAAGGAGAATGGAAAGTTAGGGTATCAGTTACTTTTCAGTGTGGTATGTTTTCTTTTCTACTATTCTAGTATGTATTAGAAATTATGTAAAAATCAGGAGGAGAGAAATGGTTAAGAAAAAATATAATCTGTCATGTTAAAGACATTCGGCACTTACCTAGACTCACAGATAACATGACAGAACATGAGAGCTGGCTTGTGAGACCTGACCTTGTTCCATTTTCCTCACTGTATTGATGAAAAGCTTTGAGGTTCAAAGAAGGAAGTGACCCTGCCAGAAGCATACCAGGAATCAGTGATGAAAGGGAGACTCCTTGGCTTCTGTAGAGCCATGCCTCTGTGCACAGGTATTAAAGAAGCATTAATTAAATGCCCCTTTACCTAACAATGTGGAGCTTAATCATAGGGTTTGGGCTTCTCGTCTCTTTTCTTTTGCTTTTTCTCTTTTACATCCTTGGGGGCCTTAGTTTTTTAGTTGCTCTCTTGCACTGGATTTACAAGGCATTTATGTTCATTAGCCCTTATTTTCTTGGACTGTAAGCTGCATTTTTAAGAAGTTGGCGAAGGGGCTTCCCTGGTGGCACAGTGGTTGAGAGTCCGCCTGCCGATGCAGGGGACACGGGTTCATGCCCCGGTCCGGGAAGATCCCACATGCCGGGAGTGGCTGGGCCCGTGAGCCTGCACATCTGGAGCCTGTGCTCCGCAATGGGAGAGGCCACAACAGTGAGAGGCCTGAGTACAACAACAACAACAACAAAAGAAGCTGGGGAAGGATACTGACCTGCCAAAAGTTAACAGATTATTGGCAAGGATATAAAAATAATGATAATGCCAATTTCCCTGTGTATTCCCTGTGTACTTTAGGGGTAAAAACAGTATTTGTAAAGTGATTTCAAAATGTGCAAATATTACCTGTGGGACATAACCTACTGGGTTAAGAGCACTAACTCTGAAATTAATTTGCCAGGATCTTTTTTCCCCAGCTCCACCACTTATTAGTGGTGCAACTTCAGGAGTGGTACTTCTTTGTGTTTCACTTCCTCTTTGAAAAATAAGGGCTTAATAAGCTCACCCACTTTACAGAGCTGTGGCGTGGAGTTAATACATGTAGAGTGGTTAGGAATCCATGCCACTCTTAAGTCTTTTAAAATCAATCTTACTATTGTTGTTACTACTATTATTATTTTGTTAGCTGTCCTTGAAAATGCTTTCCAGCAGTACTCACTTGCTTTTCTTTTTGTTGTATATTCACTACATCCCACTTAAGCATTCTACCAAACCCTAAGAGGCTCTTTTCAGATATTTTACACCTCTTTACTTGTTTGTCACAGCAGAAGTAAAAGGAGCGTGGCTCCCCTTGATCGAACAAACCAGAAATTTGGTTTTCTGCCATTCACATACATTGGTGAACAGATGTGAAAAAATGACTCCATGGGGCTTTCTGTCCAGAGCCATACATCCAGGCTCTGTGTAACTCGACACTAGTATGCACACATGTTGGTCCCTTAGGACCCCAAAGAATCTCAACTAAGTCCATCATTATTTCAGGAATATGAAGAATGCTTTTTATGAAATAGTTGAACATAACAGAAATACAAGAAAAGGCAGAGGTGTTTCATATCACAACTTTTTGAGACATGCTCAGAGCTCTAACATGTAGCTGACAATTCCCCCATCAGCTAATGCTTTCAAAGTGACCATAAATTTCATCATAAATACATGTTTTCAGCAATGGCAATAACGCGGTGACTATACTGCTCAATTCCTCACAGTGCCAGCATTAAATACATTAAAAGGGTAAGTTAAAATATCTGTCTGATTGCTTCTGATGTAACCCCGAGATCTCTTTTGTTTCTGTACTGCATCAATTATAATGTGGAACATTAAGACACATTATTTCTAAACACTAACAAGGAATGGAGCAACAAGTGGCAGACAATCAAGGGGAATTTTTCCATAGCATGGTGCTTATTTTGTTACAAGGAGGAATGCAAACGCAAAGGATGTAATTTAGAGGAAACTCTGTCCTCTCTATTCTCTAGGAACTAGAACAAGGACACTGAGAGTAGATGATTCTGGGTGAATCAAACCATTTTCTCCTAATTACAGCTGAATAATAGGGAGCAAACTCCCATGGAAGGTTGTGATCTGCTTGAAGAAAGCTAGGAGGTTGCCCTGGTTACAGTCTTCCATGTACAGTTATTCAAGCTCAGACTTGATCATCTGTCAGGGATGCGTTTTGCCATAGCTGTGAGACTCAGCAAGATCACTTCCAACTCTAAAACCTACAATTTTAATTTAATCACCAACACCAGCCATCATTAAGAGCGACCTCAAATAACTCCAAATCTCTTCATCTACTCACATAGTCTTTACACAGTCAACAGACCTCGAGTGATTACTACATGCCAGACGTGGTTCTAAGACACAGAATAAGGGATAAGAAATGTAACAACCTCTGTCACTGTGGGGCTTGAGTTCTCTGGAAGGAAGTTCCTCTAAATACAAAGAGACACCAAAGATAATATTTGTTTTTCTTATTATTCTGTGAAAGAAGTAAGGTAATCTGATAAATTGGGACTAAGTTAGGCTAGTAGGACAGTCAAGGAAAATATCTTTAAGAGATGAGTGCCAAAGAATAGAAAGGAATCATTTATGCAAAATTTTTCTGGAAATAATAATTCTAAAACATGGGAACTGCAAATACAAAGGCTCTGAGGCAAGATGAAGCTTAACTACAATCAAGGAACAGAAAGAAGCTAAAAGGTTAGGTCAGGAGATAACTACACAAATTTACACCAGCTGGTCCCTAACTTCAAGTCTACATGGATATATTCTTGAGGTGAGTTAGACATATATATCATCCAAAAAACAAACAAAAAAATTGACTCCAAAATTACCCTGGAAATTCTGAGTGAGACTCTTTACAAAGGCACAACCATATCACAGCCATCATTCTCCCAAATCCACTCTGGCCATCACTTGCAGGCATTTAACGGGGGTGTTTCATATCCTCTCTAAAATATTGGGCAGGAAGAACAAACATCCTAGCATGTCTGCACTGTGCACCTAGTGTCTCACAATTGAAAAGTAGCTGGAGCTCACCCTGCTCATGGCTTTGCCGGGTTTTTTTTTACCTTTTATTAAGAGTCCCATCTCTTTTAAGAACTGGGATATATTTTTTGAGGGAAATAGACTATAGGAAAATTCAACTGACAGAGATCATACTGTACTTGACTTTTCTGTTTGCTACATTTATTTGTTGAGACAAATGTCTCTTCTTAGACTTTTTTAAATGGCTCTGTTAAATATAACGGACACACAGTACACTGCACATACTTAAAGAACACAATTTAAATTCTGAAATGTGCATATACCCATGGACCTGCCAACACAATCAAGAAAAGGAACATATCCATCACTTGCAAGTGTTTTTATGCCTCATTCATAAAGCCCCTTTTTTTCCCTCACATTGCACTCCTCCACATCCCCAAGTGACCACTGACTGATATGCTTTCTATCGTTAGAGATGTGTTTGCATTTTTCTAGAAATTTGTATAAATGGATTCACACAGTGAGGACTCTTACCTAGCTTCTTTCACCAATGTAATTATTTTGAGAGTAATTCATATTTTTGTGGCTATCTATAGTTTATCTCTTTGCTTTGCTGAGTAGTATTTCACTGTATGAGTATACCACAGTACGTTTATTCATTAGCCTGTTGATGGGTGCTCGAGGTTGTTACAATTCTATTAAAAAAGAAGATGCTATGATGATCCATGTACAAAACTTTGTATGAACATATGCTTTCATTTTTCTTGCATAAATATCTAAGTACAGAAAGCCTGGATCATACAGTAGGTGTATGTTCAACTTATAAAGAAACAGCCAAACCATTGACTGAAGTGACTGTAGCATTTTCCTTCCCACTAGCAGTGTAAAAGACTACACTGCCTCACCAAGACTTGGTGTGGTTGGACTTTTCTAATTTGAGCCATACAATAGTTGTGTAGTGGTATCTCCTAGGGCTTTCATTTTCATTTAGCTAATAATTGATTACATTGAGAAACTTCATGTGCTTATTTGCATCTGTACACCTCCTTGGCAGAATCTCTTTTTAAATATTTTTACCCATATTGTTAATTTTAAAAAAATTTTTAACTACTGAGTTTTGAGAGTTATATATGTGTTAGAGACACAAGTCTTCTCAGGTATATAATTTGTAAATATTTTCTTCCATCCTGTGGCTTTTCTTTTATTAATAATGGCTTCCAAAGATGAAACCCAATTTATCACTTTTTTTTCTTTTATGGATCTTGTTTTTGATGTCATCTCTAGGAAATCTTTGCTTAACCCAAGGTCAAAAAGATTTTGTCCAAGTTTTTTCTTTTTTTTGGCGGTACGCAGGCCTCTCACTGTTGTGGCCTCTCCCATTGCAGAGTACAGGCTCTGGACGTGCAGGCTCAGCGGTCATGCCTCATAGGCCCAGCTGCTCCATTGCATGTGGGATCCTCCCAGACCAGGGCACGATCCCATGTCCCCTGCATCAGCAGGCGGACTCTCAACCACTGCGCCACCAGGGAATCCCTGTTCAAGTTTTAGAGATTTATGTTTTGATCTACATTTAGTTAATTCTTTATATGGTGTGAAGTAGGGATCAAAGGTCATACTTTTGCATATGGCTATCTAGGCACAATATCCGTGTGCTATATGCTTCCAGCACCATTTGTCAAGAAGACTATCCTCTCTCCTCAAAATTGGCTTTGCAGCTCTGTCGAAAAATCAATTGTTCTAATATGTGTGGATATGTTTCTGGGATCTACATTCTATTTGATTGACTTACTATATCTGACTCTTGGTTATCATATATTCTTTCATTGATGTCTTTTCACTTGCTCATGTACATACTCTCCCAGTAATATAGCCTTACCATGTTACTGGACATACTTAGGTATAACTGAAATGCATTTGATAAATCGATGGAACCTGCACTCAAACTAGGTTTACTTCCCAAAAACACTGAAAATGTTGAGCCGTGAAAACTATGTACTCTACTACTGTATGTACTTTCCTGCCTCAACCAAGTGTATGTTAACACATCCCCACAAGCTATTTTGCATGTGTATGGGGCTGTAGAGTCTGGGGAGTATGAGAATGGTATGTGCTGCCTATCCCAAAAGATCATCATAGGACACAAAGGAAACATGAAGGAAATAGATAGGAATAGTCAAATGCCAAACGTTAAAATATTTCTCATGTGTTTTTAATATTTACACTGAGATAAATAAGTCTAATTATTATAAAATAAAATACAAAAATTTAGAGAATATTTGAAAATGCTCTTTTTTGCCAGATGCAACAAGATACTAGGAATAAATAGAGGAATTTTCTGGAACCAGCTTGTCTTTCCTTTTTTTATCACCATTGAGTGATGGGGTTGTATTTTATTCAGTCTATTGTACATGTGGGTGTGAATAAGACAGAACGCCTCTCAAAAAGAGAAACGAGCAAAGAATATATGTTGTCAACTTGTCTAAAACATTTTTTTATGTTCTGACTCATTTTTCTTTGTATTGGCATTTCGAGGGACTTTTCTTTCTTTTTTTTTGCAGTATGCGGGCTTCTCCCTTTGTGGAGCACAGGCTCTGGATGCGCAGGCTCAGCGGCCATGGCTCACGGGCCCAGCCGCTCCGCGGCATTTGGGATCCTCCCAGCCCAGGGCACGAACCCACGTCCCCTGCATCGGCAGGTGGACTCTCAACCACTGTGCACCAGGGAAGCCCGGGATTTTGTTTTTTAATTTGACTATTAAGAAACCTTGATAACTGCAGTGAAATCCCATGAAGATAATATAAACATCTGTAATGGAAAATGAAAAGATGATCATAGCAACCAGCACTGTGATATTTCTTGTCAGTGTTCTTTACTATTTAGAATAGTAACAAATCCCATATTAATTTGACTTTTTGAACTTTGGCCTTTACTTTGGTGGAAGAAGTTTCTTTCACTTTGCTTATTATCTGTTTGCAATTAAAACAATTAATGACCATATTTTGATATGATCATCTTAGTGTTGTATAGAGGGAGGATAGTTATGCAACTACTTATATATCTATGGGTTCAAGGAAGTTTAAAGGCTTGATATTTGAATCCTGTAGAATGTAGCCTCCTTTCCCAGAGGGAAATGAACATATACATGTACTTAATGTACTTTAAAATAAAGCAACACCTGTTCGTAGAGGCATCTTCTATTCTAGGCGTGTTTAGGTATAGGGAAGGGGAACAAGAGCTATAAATCATAATTCTTGTCTGTAAGGAATTTACAGTTTAGGGGGGTTGAGGGCACTCAACGACTCAACGAGGATGAGCATGATGCAGGTGGCTACAAGGTCACCCTTGGATAAACTCAGCTTTAGGAAAGACCAGCCTACCCTTATTCTGTTACTCTTTAATGTGGTGTCCAATAAACCTGAATAACGAGCTTAAACGCCACTTTAGAAATGTTTCCAGGGGGGCTAACAGCCAACAAGTTAATATGATTCCTACCCACTTGACACAACTCACCAGAGGTCTTGAATTCGGTGAGCATATTGACCTCCTTTAAGAAAGATCACCAGTTAAACTTCGAATGCTAAGTTCTAAGAGAATGAAGTAAGTAATAAGTGATATTCAGGCTCAGAGGTGGAAGAGAAAAGAGGTCTCACCTTGAGTAGAACATTTTGTTGGATTCTCCAAAGTGGCAAACAATAAGGAGAACACTAACTAACTAAGACTCTGAATAAGTTGAGAAATAAGATGAAAGCCTAAGATGGAGGTCAAAATGTCCCCTAGATTTAAGGATACCCTTAGGCTGAAAGGGAAACTATTGAAAAAGATGGAGAAAATGCTAAATATTTCACCAAAAATTTATTAGAACAAAAAATCTATTAGAATAAACCAACTTAGCAAAGTTGGCTTACAGAATATGAAATCAACATACACGCATCACTTGCATTTCTGTACATTAACAATGAACAATCCGAAAAAGAAATTAGGAGAACAATTGCTTTACAATACCATCAGAAAGAATAAAATACTTAGGAATAAGCTTAACCAAATACATGAAAGACTTGTACACTGAAAACTACAGCATTATTGACAGAAATTAAGGAAGACATAAATGAATGGAAAGACATCCATGTTCATGAACTATTGTTAAAATGTTCATGTTACACAAAGCTATCTACAGATTTAATGCAATTCCTATCAAAATCCCCTAGTTTTGCAGAAATAGAAGAAACTACTCCAAAACTGGTATGTAACCACGAAGGACCCTCAATAACCAAAGCAAACTTGAAGACCTCACACTTTCTTTTGAAATGAAGTTTTCTTGTTATTGTGGGTTAAAAGTCCAAAGTCCTAAGTGTCCATAAATTAGCCTCCTAAATTTATATTTTGGTTCATTCTCAGTGACAGGGCTTTCAGGGCCTGAGTGGCATTGAGGGCTCCTTCAATATCTGTAGCATGGACTCCTGTCACTGACATGCTGTGGATATCTCACAGCCTTGGCTGTTTTACCAGTTTACCAAGTCCGGGATGAACCACGCTCAGAAGGGCCTCATGCTTGCTTGGATGCTCTGCTATTGCTGTCTTGACATTCTTAATGATTTTATCTTTGAACTTACGTTTTGTAAGTAAAGTTTACGGGACAATAAAATATACCCATAAGCAGAGGAGACGTGTGCAATATATGTGTGTCTACCACAATTCCTGCTGCCCTATACACATCTAGTTTTCACCCTGCTTACGGAGTGCTTTCCACGACATGCTTATCTGGTACCCATTTGGAGTCTTACGAGTTCCACCAGAATTCTGTGCTACTGGTCACATCCAAGACTAAGTCAAGGTGTTAACAGCTCTGGAGGCCATGCTTTCCATTTGAATCTGAACTTACTTCTAACACAGAAAGAAAGCAGTTGTTTTTTAAGAAACAAGAATGTCCAAGGAATCTGATCATATCCTTGCTTACTCATTTTACTTCCCAATATTAACACTTCTGCTGAAAAAGATAACATATATGAAAAAGAGAAGACACAACAACCCACAGAACCCATTTAGGGCTCACCCTAATCTAGTATGATGTCATCTTATCTCGATTGTATCTGAAAAAGAATTTACTTGGGCACATTCACAGGTTCCAGGTGAACATGAATGTGGGGAGGACACTATGCACCCCAGTGCAAATACTTTCAACAACACTTTTTCTTTGCAGTTTCAACAAGAGGCACTATATTTTCATTTTGCACTGGAGCCCATGCATTATGTCACTTTTGACTGTTAGAGCCCATGTTGGAAAATGGGGCTTCATGACATAGCCAAGTGAGTCTGTCAACTGAATTCTAGAATTATCCAGACTTACCCACTTTGTTGCAGCACGTTGGTTCCAGGCAAACCCATGTGAGAGGGGCGTGTCCACAGTGGAGCAGAGAGAACTTTTCTCTATCACCAGACTCACTCCCAAGATGAAGGAAAGAAGAGCTCAGCAAAGCATGGCCAGTTATTCTTCCCAACTTTGCCCATCAAGTAGGTCACCTCACCTAGCCAGTGTCAGTGAATATAAGAGCAGGGAGGTTAAAAGTTATACTAATCAAATTCCCTTCACATGGTGGTACCAATAGGAACAAGAAGGGAAATTGTCACTAATGGCCCCCTGTTTTTTTCAATCTCTTAACCCACTCAACTATGCCTTTAAGCCTGTAATTAACAGAATATGGCTCTCCCTTCAGGAAAAACAGACCTTTACCAGGACAGTCTTGCTCACACTTTTATGGGGCTACTTACTTGAGTGGCCTCCTGGCACTGCTGGTGGACGACTTCGAGCTTCATCCCAGAAGTCTCTGATATGGGTGAGAAATTGCATTAATTTAAATTAACTCCAAGGCTACTCATATCCAATGACCAGAAACAACTTTTTGTTCTACCAGCCATCATCACACCTAACCAGAGACATTTGATGAGGTTAAATGACAAACTAAGATTAAATACATAAAGGCATCCAGTAATACAATTCAGAAATCATAGAAATGTTGCAAATTTGAAAGTATACCTTTGCCAGTATCAAATTCTTCACAGAGAAATTAAAAGGGCACACATTAAACGCTCTTATGAATTAAGGTCCCAAAGTATTAAAGCCCAAGTTTGAAATCAAGTGTCCTTGTTACTGTGGGTTAAAAATCCAAAGTCCTAAATGTCCATAAGCCATGCTCCCAAATGTACATTTGGTTCATGCTCAGTGACAGGGCTTTCATTGCCTGAATGGGACTGAGGGCTCCTTCAGTATCTGTAGCTTGCAATTCCGTCACTGACACAGGTGTGGGTCTCGCAGGGCCTTGGCTGTTTTATCAGTTTATCAAGTCTCTCATGAACCATGCTTTTAAAGAGTCTAAAGAGTTACTAAGATACAATTTGATTTTACAGCACTATCCCCCAAATTTAAAAACAATATCAAAAGAAAGCCAATCCCCCACTCCTAGAAGAGTGAAACTAGGCACATTTTTGTTCCCAGAATCCAGTACAGAATTTGACCAAAGAACATAGCAGAAACTCAATGGCATTGGAGACAAAGAGAAAGTCTCTTTGGTTTTAGCCTCACTAGGATGCCCATTAGTCTATGACATTTAACTGAAATTTCTGACCTGTAAACTTCGAACCAGGAGGAATCTTTTAGCCTGATGTTGATTTGTCACTATGAATTTGCCATGTGCAGTGCACAGCCCTGAGCATCTGTCACACATGGACTCTTGAGTTATCCTTCCTCTTTGATGACCCTGTGGTTCACACTGCAGTACTGAACTGATTATGGGTTCTGTCGAGTGACATTACACCTCCAGTGCTGATGCGTAGATTTGACAGTCCTATGCCACCATGGCCATTTTCACTGCCTCCTGCTACAGACCTGCATAGACCAAAGGCAGCTGCCTTTAAGAGAACATTGCTTTCTCCAACATAATTGACAAATCCAGTGTCAGCTTGGGTCCACATGTAAAGGGGGTCACTTGACCCTACGGTATACCGTATGTGTCAATGCCGACAAGTTCTAGAAAACATGTTTTCCTTACAATTGAGTCTTTGTCTCAGTCAAGCCTGCTTGGGAAAAACTGTACCTGAAGAGTAAGGCAAGGTGGATGGCTGCCTGAGACTTTCCTACCCTGTGAACTGCACACTCTCAAGTCAAGTGACAGGTAAAGGCTCTGTATACTAAAGACCCTCCAGGTGCCTTATTCATTCTGCTCCACATATTGTTTGGTCACCTGCAACTGCCTAACGCCCTTTTATGTCAGACCTTTACTTAAGTAAAGGTCTCGAAAGAAACAACCACTCTCCCACACCATAAGCTGCAGCCATCAGCCAAAATCAAAGTATCGTATGGCTGGTGTAGTGGGTTGGATGGTGGCCCCCCAAAGGATATATCCATGTCCTAATCCTTGACTGTTACCTCATTTGAAAATAAAGGTAGGACCTTGAGATGGGATTTCCATCCTATATTATCTGGATGGGTCCTAAACAGACTGACAATTGTCCTCATACAAGCAGGGCAGAGGGACACGTGACACAGACAGAAGAGAAGATACAGACACAGAACGGGGGATGTGAGGACAAACACTGAGTGAGGTGGCCTCAAGCCGAGGAAGCTGGCAACCACCAGAAGCTGAGAGAGGCACGTGACAGAATCTCCCCTAGAGCATCTGTAGGGAGAGCAGCCTTGCTGACACCTTGATATCACACTTCTGGACTCTACACCTGTGAGGTAACAAATTTCTATTGTGTTAAGCCTCCAAGTTTATTAGTCTCCCAGCAAGCACGGGACACTTATACAGCATGCATTAAACCTTTTCTAGGCTTCAGAAGCTTACTGCACAAACCGAAATATTTTCAAACAGTCAAACGTCTCAACACCCCACCATATATTAAAGACCAGGGCACTAGACTACCTTCTCCTTGGAAGTCTCCAAAATATTTTCCACATGGACACTTTCCTCTCCAAAATGTCTGCTCCTTTCTTTTTATTTCTCAGTGTTCCCAGCTAATGCACCAAATGTTAGGGTCTTCTAATGACCTTCCAGCAAGTACAATGCCTTAATTCCATTTGCTTTGGAATAAATTAGGAAATAAGAGAAAAGAGAAAAGATGGAGGGCCGAATATTCCTGTTACTGCTGATAACCCTGGCTTGAGAATCCAGTTTGAATGAAATGATCACATAACTGAACCCCAGAATTGGGCAGACTTACTAACTAGTAACACACAGAATGAGAGAAACAGAAGACATTCACTCACACTCTCAAGGGAGAGAACAGAATTAGTCAAGGCAAGCATGCTCACTTAATTCTTTTCAAGCTTTCTATATAAGTCACTTGATCACCCTGGGGCAGAGTCAGTAAAGAAGCAGGGCTGAAATGACCCTAAGAGCTCTCTTGACAGGACTGAAACATCAGGAGCAGGAAAGGAACAGTCCCTCACTTCCCACCACCACCACCCCCAGCAGTAAAAAATGATCATCCACATGGACAATGTAAAAGAAATCAGAAACTACGCTAACTCTGATTCACTCTTGGTATACCAACAGCTAATCAGGAGCCTTGTGCAAAAGCATCTTGAGTAGTTGCTAATAAAACTATTTAGAAGCAGACCCCTCCGCATGCCTCAAAGGGAAGATGCAGACCTGTATGCTTCAGGATTTTCTCACCAAAACCCCACACAATTTCTTTACTACTCCAGCCACGTATGGCCTAGCCCTACCCTCACACCTGTTTTTCTTGGTTTAGTAATAAAGAAACATAGATGGAAATAAAGAAGAGATGTCAGGTAGAAAGCTATAAAATAGTGGGGAAAAAATATAAGTGAAGTCAAGTACCACCACCATTGACTAGTGGTGAACTTTCAGCACCAACATTAATATTTTTTCCTGTTCTATCTGTAAATGATAATAACTAATATGTATATAACAATTTTCAATTTAATCAAATCTCATTTTTATAACTAATTACTTCACAACAAGTAACATGCTAAGGCAACATCAATAGATGAAAAAAGGTAGTCCCTGGCCCCAAGGAAGGTGGTCCAGGAGAAGACAGAGTTATGTAAAAAATACAATTACAATACAGTGTAGCGAATGCAACAATCAGGCATGCAGAAGTGCAAGCGTAGCAAAAAGGAGCGTGTGATCACAACACTAAAAAGAAGACTGCACAGAAGACATAATACGTAAATTGAGTTTTGAAAAATGAAGTGGGTTTCCCAGGTGCCCCATAGGGAGAAAGGAATTCTTGGAGGAGTGAAAAGGATCAATGAAGGCAGTGAATTGTTCATATAATCCAGAAGTGAAGTAGGCAATGGCAGGAGAAATGATTGGACACAGGCGTCATGAATACTTGTGTGTCTGCATTTTAGCAAGTCCATTCCAAAGGAAACTTTGAGGATCAACTCAGGGGTGGGGGGCCGCGGGGGGACAGAACTAGTCATTCCTGCCAGAAACACTGGAACCAGTTTCTACCAACCCACCAAATAAAACGACTTCAAAGGCAACATGGTATCACAGGAAGGGCTTGATTTTTTGTCTGTTTGGTTTTAGTTCATTAGGCCTCACTTAAAATTCTGATTCCACAATGTACTTGCTTTGGGATATTGAACAACACTCATAACCTCTGCAAGTTTCAGTACAGTGAGTTTATGTGATTACCTTCATCTGTAATATCCCTGCGTTGCAATCTTAATGGAAATTCAAGTTCAGGTCAAAGACAAGTTTCTCTGTGACTTCTCCTCTGAATTGATTCAAAAGCCGTTCTCTCCCATCCTCGTTTGGCTTCTCTAATGGAATCTCATAAGAACTTCTATGACCTCTTTGGTTTTTTGTTGTTGTGGTTGTCTGTTTGTTGTTTTTTAATTGAAGTATAGTTGATTTACAATGTTGTGTTACTTTCAGGTGTACAGCACAGTGATTCCCTTTTCACATTCTTTTCCCTTCTAAGTTATTACCAAATATTGAGTAGAGTTTGCTGTGCCATAAGGAGATCCTTGCTGTATCTATTCTATGCCTTCTTTGAATGATGTAGCACTTGTTGTCTGTATCATTTTTATGTCTGTGGTTGCTTTGTGACTGAAAATGAAATTTTTCGATTTGTTCATGTCCTGGCCCTTCCTTAAAAATATGTTCATTTATCTATTTCATATTTACTGACTACATCTTAGACACGGTGTTAACTTCTGCTTCTAGATGTTAGTAAAATATAGACCTTCCTGCTCAAAAGGTCACAGTATTTGTGGGAAAACAAAAAATGCACAACCTATGTCTCAAAGAGCTTTGTACTTCCCAAAGACAACACACCTAGTAGGTACAATAAATACATGTATCATACGTAAATGTATAAATAGTTAATGGGATTAAAAACTAGAGATAACTGCTTTTCGATTCTGAGGGAATGATGATTATATTGCACCAGGAGCTCAATACCACTCTTGAGAATGAGGGCTTAACCCCCTCCTGACTCAATGCATTGCTTTCCTATATAAAAATACACAGGTCTGTACATACGCTCTAGAAAAAGGCTTATCTGGCATGAATTTCAGATAGCAAGAAGAAAAATTCAAGAGGTTCAGAGAAGCATCCAGAAGCTCACATGATTATCTGGCACTAATGCAACTTGCTTGACAGGAAAATAGAGCTGGAAATCTCACAAAATTAGATGATCTTTGAAGAATTTCAAAACCTCTTGCTATTCATTGGAAATCCTAGAAGAACAGCTTCTTTTAAAATGTACTGATAATATGCTTTACAGCTTAATATTCAGCAGCCTATGTTTTGGCTAAGTGAGCTTCAGGAAAGATGGAAACTTGTCGTTTAGCTTCATTTACTTTGGAACCTCTGGTTCCAAACATCTACTTTTGTGCTCAGTCATCATCTGTAAAATGGAAGCAACTCTAAAAAAACATAGTTATAGAGATGTTGCACAGTTTCATGTGTCATTGTCTTCATTTGTTTCACAATACCAATAACATCTAAGCTACTACTGAAAGATTGCTATGTTATTTGGGGTCATCTAGTGCAGCTCTGTCAAAGTAAAGAAAAGGAAAGGGGCCTAGAATAACCATAATTTTCCCAAGGGAACACAATTATTTTATGGTAAATCTGGGACAAGGACACTGATCTCCTTGATCCCATTCCATTGTTCTTTCATTGGGTTCTGAACAACCCAGAGAAATAAAGAGAAATAAAACTCCTATGTGCTATGTCACTGGTACAGGACTTGGCAAGATTGGAATTGGAGCACTACATATTATATTAAGAGGTATCTGGGAAATTCTTCAAACTAATTGAGATATACACCAGGTACATAGAAAACAGTATGTTTTCTGAAGATGATTCTGTGGCATGAACAGAACTGGTAACTGAAGGGGCGTGTGTGCTGGAGTTCCAAACAGGATGGGTGAATTCTTGTTTTCTGGCACCTTGAAGACTCCACCCCAATATACACATTAAAATAAAATTAACATTTGAACTAGGTCATATTTAGTTCTGCATGCTCGTGAAAGTCAGCAAAATATTCCATATAGAATTTAAGTTGTAACTTACTTTTTAACTTGATTTTTAATTTCTAAAAGTCTTTCCAAACACAAAACAGAGGTTGCAAAATCGTATATGGGAAGCTGCAGAGATGAAATAAGCGTATTTCATTCATCATAAAGATGAATATCCAAACAACTTCTTTAGCGCAGAAAGTGTCCAAATCCACTGTCTTCATTTTGCAGTCAAAGCTTCTGAAAAAATATGCTAATCGATTCCTAATTACCCAAATGCCCCATACCTGTTTCAGTAAGTATCATTATATATTATGGAAAGTTTCCTCAGTGACAGAGAAAGACATCCTGGCTAAACATCCCCCTGTCCGTGACTCAGAGATGATGGTCTCAAGCTACCTGGAAGGCGTTGGAGCCCACTTTATCCGTTAGTAATAGTAATGGAGGAAAACACTTAATATTCTGTTTGCTCTGTAGTTGTTCAATCAATTCTTCCCTTCATTAAAATGGATGGCCCATAATTGAGTCCGTTTCCATAATTGGAAACTGAACAAATTTTGTTGGTTTTATTAATGTCATAGGTTTCTAGGGAGGGTCTACTCAATAACTAAGTCTAGTTTCACAGTTACAAATAAATTATAATGTAACTTTGAATAAATTAAGCTCATCATAAAGGAGGGATACTGATAGTTGCTACTACCCCTTCACTGAGAGGCTCTTGTAAAACACTAAATAAAGTAACAGAGGTGTATATGCGTGCATATATTGTCAATGATATTTGTACACACTTAAAAAGAACTCTACAGAATGCATTCTAAAACTCTTGATGCTGTGTGTCCCTAGTTCCCAGGTCTCTCATTAAAACTACTTAAATGAACAAAATCGTATCTATTAGGAGAGCTATCAGAGTACTCCAAATACTACTTCTTGCAGTACCCTGTCCCAAACCTTTGCCTTCCTCTTCCCATTAGTCCTCAATTCAGAAGCCCCGGAAATGTGTTCATTAATTTAGGAACATATTTCTTCATTCAGCCAAGAAAACTGATTGATCCCTTACCAAATTGCAGGCACCATTCTTCAGTATGTTTCTTAGGCATGTTCAGGAAACACGGCAGTGATGAACACAGATGAATTAACCCTCTCGAGCTGAGGGGGGTGACAAAAGTAAAGAAGCCAATATAAAATCATAAGTATAAATATGTAAATAGAAATTAAATAAATGGATAGAATAACTAGGGTATCAGGGAAGTGCTGGAGAAAAACAGCAAGCAGGGAAGGGAGATGGAGATTGTTAGCTGGTAGGAGGAGGCTGTGATCTGAAACGAAGTGATCGATGAGGGCTTTCTGGGGAAGATAAAATGTAAGAGGGAACTTCAAGTTGTGAGAGGGAGCAAGGAGCGCATGCATCTGGGAAGTGAAGAGTCCAAGCAGACGGAACAGGCAGATGGAAAGGCAATGAGGCAAGGGTGGGCTTGGAGGATCCAAGGACCAGAAAGGATGTCAGAGTGTGGAAAACAGAGTGAGCAAAGTGGAGAGGAGAAGGAAACAGTCAGAGAGGAAACAGAGGCCCAGATTTCTAGGGCTGTGGAGGCACTTGGAGGACTTTGCTTTTTCTGTGAAGAAGCCATTGAAGAGATGTGAGTGACATGATCTGACTTATGTTTTAACAGGATCTCTCTGCATGCCATGTTGATTAGAGACTGTAGGAGAATAAGGACAAGCCCCAGAAGACCAATAGTTGATTCAAAGAAGTGATTACTCAAAAATGCGCTTCCTCCTCAGTGAGGACGCAGAGCAGGGATCCGCAAATAATGGCCACAAATCAAATCAGGGGCTCAGCCTGGATCTGTGGGACTGTGAGCTAATAATGGCACTCACGCTCAGAAAGGTTGTTGAAGAAGAAAGAGGAGGAAAAGTTACAGAAACTGTATATGGCCCACAGAGCTTAAGATACTTAAAATCCAGAAAATGCTTTCCAACACCTGATGCAAAGCATGTGGCTGGTAGGAGGTGCTCAACAAAATTTGGAAGAGGAATACATGAGTCAATTAGTGCCTGAAAACATTGTAAAGTGATAGGTGTCAAGAAACATTTATGCCTTCACCCTTAACCTTCACAAATGATACCATTTCCATTGAGCTATTGAAAAATATATTCTGGCTTTCAAAACAATAAACCAGAAGGCATTTTCTCACATAAGCAAGGTCATAAACAACTGTCACGTAAAGTTGAAATAACAACAAATCAAATAACAAAAACAGTTTTTATAGATTTTTAAACCTTACAAAGCATTTTCATGTTCCTTATCTAATTTAATCCTCAAATCAACGCCATGAGATAGTTATTACTTTCCCATTAGAAACAACCACATATTCAATCCTTAGTGATTGCTCAAGAAAAGCTGAAATCTTGAGTGTTACATCTATTAATGCCAAGGTTGGTTTTTTTCCCATGGGAACATTGGATGCTAAAATCAACAGGGATTTTCCGCTCCAGATGGCAGGCTAGGAAACATATTTATTTCTGTTCCTCCTGAAACCATATTGAAATAAAACTGTAGAAATACCAAAATTAATCAACCAATAAAAGCCAAGACATTTTGGAAGTCATCAACCACAGAAAGATTTCAACACATTTCAAGAAGGCAAACAATGAAATGGAGGAGCCATGAATAAAATAATTAAGAAAAGACTACCCTAAGTAAGGTCTGCACAAAGCCAGTTAGATTTGGCTGAGCTCCGGTTATAGTAAAGGGCAGAGGAAAGATGAGGGGCTGAAAACAAGGAGACAAAACTCATTTTAGGAAAAAAAGTTCATTTAATGAGCTCCAGGCAACACTCAGCCTGCTGCCATACTAACTCATGAATTACAATGGATTGTTGGTAACCAAGACAAGAAAACAGGGAACAAACAAAAATCAAGGCATTGTTTCTTACTGAACTCTTCTCAAATGAGATCAAGGAATTACGGTTCAATGCCACAGCTGTAAATCATTTCTGCTCTTGGAGAGCTTAGAAAGGGCTTATAATATTTACCCTTTCTTTTCAGACAGAATTTAGGTCTGAGCAAAAGCTTCTGTGGCCTCCAACCCCAAAGTTTATTGGGGATGGAAGTCCAAATTTGCTGTGACATACCATAAAAAGAATCTCATGAACAGAGGGTCACACTAATTTTGGAATATATGAATTATGCCCAGTGTTATTTTAAATAGATTTTAAACAAAAATATATATAAATACATTTTTACTGATCTATATGATGCTGGGTTCTGAAACTTCTACATGTCACATGTTTGATACATAACACACAATGTCAGCCCCAGGAGAGAGAAAACACTCCAATGAAGCAAGCCAAAGAAACAAGTTTTAAACAAGGTAAAGTGATGTGTAGACAAGGATTGTTCAATTCTTTCCTGTCATGCTGAAGCTTCCAGCTCCTGAATAACAACACATGTTTCCCTTGTCCTAGACACCCAAGAGTACGTCTCCTCTCTTGGGCATAAGAATCTCTAGACTTACGTATGTGTAGTCAAGAGTGGACCCACCTGGCATACTCACAATGACCAAATTGTGTTGATCGTACTTTAAACTTTCATCGCTCCACGCTCAAGTTGCAATAAATGATATATTTGCTTTCAAGACATGAATGAGATGCCTTACTGGATATACTCCAGGAAGGCCAGAGAAACTGGTTTCTAATCCAAATGGAAAAATTCACTGGTGAATTTCTTTCAGGATAGCCCATGATTTATCTAGAATATAATCTTTACATATCTGGGTCCTTCAAACTAGACAAAGGGAAAATCCGAGATTCAATCCTCAATTAGAAATGTGGAATGGTGCTATGCTCACAACTGGTGGTCTCTGACCTGTATCTTCTGAGATTAGAACACAGTGTGGTGGATAACCAATTCATGCGTTGAACAAAAGAAGACCTCCTACAGGGCAGTGTATCTGTTCCTTACAGGTATGGCACTTAGGGCTAAGTACCATAGGGACTACAAGAAAAAAAGAAAAAACAAAGGAACACATGAAGCATATATGATAAGGAGGCACAAGAGTCCAGAGCAAGAGCTCTGGATTCACACAGGTTTGGTTTGAATCCCGGCTAAGCCACTACCATCGGTATACCCTGAAGAACAGTTGAAGGTTTAAATGTTGTTTTACCAAATTTCAAAAAAGAAGTGAAGAAAGAACCTATCTGCTAGGAAGGGACATCATGGGGTGCAGCATCCAGTCAGGTCAGGGCTCTGCATCCCCTGCTCAGAAACCTTCACCACCTGGCTCATGGTGATGCTGGCAGCTGAGCAGCCCTGGAGGAGGTGCTCCAGTCTCCAGGCCTCGCAGAGAAGATGGGGAGGTCCCCGGAGGAGGCTGGCCACACCCTGGCAACTCTGGGTGCCTCCTGCACTCAGCTCTGAGCAGGCTCTAGTCTCTGGCCCCGTGGTGGGGAAGGGCTGGCCGATACATATGCAGGGCCGAGGGGCCTGCAGATCTGGTGCCCAGGCAGGGTGAGCTCTGGACGAGAAGGCTTCCACACTCCCCAACAGTCTCCGCATGGTGGCCCATCTGGTTCTAAACACCTGCCACCCACAGCGAGAAGTCCCAGCCACTAGAAAGTCCAGAAGGGCCCCGCCCTTTGCCCTTGGGCCGGGGTTTCTCCAGGGGCTGGGTTTGCATGTGCTCCCCCACCCCCGCCTCACCCACTGCCCTGCCCACCCTTTCTCTGTCATGTATACAATGGACATGTCACAGAGCCACGCTGAGCCATCCAGTGTCCAGTGCATGCTACAACTTGAGAAGAGTTAGAAGCTAGGGAGAATCTCTCCCACGTGTACTCTCTGCTCTCAGATCAGGCAGGCAGCGGCTCTGATATGGAAGTGATGGACACCACACCTCCTTCCCTGGCTCTTATTTTCCTTTCTGCTCCTGTTTTCCCCAGCACCCCATTTACGGCTTTGGCGGGCACCGATGCCTCAGCCGGCGCACCTCTGACCCCGAACCTATGGACACCACATCTCCTTCCCAGGCTCTCCTTTTCCTTTCTGCTCCTGTTTTCCCCAGCACCCCATTTACGGCTTTGGCGGGCACCGATGCCTCACCAGGCAGCACCTCTGACAGCAAAGCTATGGGCACCACACCTCCTTCCCAGGCTGTCATTTTCCAGTCTGCCCCGTCTCCAAGGAGAACCACTACCCATTTCACACCGCTGTTCCAAGATATGAGAACACACCACCCAGTGGTAGCAATGCCTCAGCCCATGCCTCGACTCATTTACCTGCAACACTGGCCAACAGATAGACCAACACTTCAAAGTTATGACAGAAAGTTGAGTAAGTTATATGCTTGCAACTTCACTGATTATTATTAACAAGCACAACTGTAGTGCTTAGACTATAACAAGTACTATTCTAATTGCTTAGTAAATATTAACTCACTTAATCCTCATAATGGCAACCCTATAGGTAGGTAATATTCATAATATTCACCTTTTTGGTGGGAAACTGAGGCCCAGAGAGGTTGAATAGCTTGCCTAATGCCACACAGTAAGTAGGTGGCAAAAGTCTGGACTTTCATCACTTTGTGGTGTCCCCTTATTATAAGTTGTGGTTAGGGAAGGGACTAAACTGACAAGACTTTGAACTAAAAGGAGAAGGGAGAAATGAGAAAGTGAGTGATCCTAGAAACTAGAGAAGATTTAGCCTCAGAAATTTCTGGTGATGAGACCCAGAAGAACAAGAACTTGGTTGGAATATTAACTCGGGGTAGTATCTGAATCCATTGAGAAATAGTTTTGTTTTCTGTAAAATTTTGAAAGGCCAGTTGGATGAAGATTAATGAACAAAAAAAGTAGAAAGGATAAGAATAAGGTGCCTTCAGTGAGACATCACCACTCCCTCTAAGTACTAGGGGTGGGCTCCTGTCGGAAAGGATGGAGCTCTCTCTACCAGGTTTGTCACCAGGATGAACAAGGAGAAACATGGCAACCATTGTACTGGTTTTGATGATCCCTCAAAACCAAGGCTTCAGTTTCCAATAACGACCTACGGTAGCATACCTACCGTGTGTCAGACATGCCACTAAGTGTGTTTCCAGTCACACATTTTTTTTTTTTTTTTGCAGTATGCAGTCCTCTCACTGTTGTGGTCTCTCCCGTTGCGGAGCATAGGCTCCGGACACGCAGGCTCAGCGGCCATGGCTCACGGGCCTAGCCGCTCTGCAGCATGTTGGATCTTCCCAGACCAGGGCATGAACCCGTATCCCCTGCATCGGCAGGCGGACTCTCAACCACTGCACCACCAAGGAAGCCCAGTCACACATTTTAATTGGAGAAATCGTTCCTATGAGGTACGCATTAGTTCCCTATGGCTGCTGTAACAAATTACTACAAATGTGCTTCCTTCAAACAAAACACACTTATTTTCTTATGGTTCTGCAAGACAGAGGTCCAAAACCAGTTTCCCTGGGCTGAAACCAGGAGTTGACAGGGCCGTTCATCCTCCGTCTAGAGGCACTAAGGGAGACTCTGTTTCCTTGCCAGCATCCCTTGACTTCTGGCCCCATCACTCCAACCCCCACTTTACCGTCACATTCTCTCTGGAGTAACAGCTCCCTCTGCCTCTCTCTCATGAGAACATCATGGGTTACAGCTGGGCCTGTCCAGGTCGTCCAGGAGAATCCCCCCCATCCCAAGACCCTTACTTTCATCCCATTGGCAAAGTCCCTTCTGCCGTTTAAGGTGACAGTCACAGGTTCTGGGGATTAGAATGTGGCTATTTGGGGGCAATGGTATTATTCAGTCTACTACAAGGGAGATACTATTATCTTTCTCAGATGCAGGAAATGAAGTTTAAGGAAGAATTTGTCTTAGGTCTACAATTTCCAGTGTAGAGATTTAAATTCTGCCAGTGAGACTTTAGGACACACTCTAAACAACTTGCATCTGTGTCCTTAACTACTGCATAATCCTTGGTTAAGAGGCACACTTAGGTATCAAGACCCAATTGAATACAACACTATGTACTGTCTCCTCTTTCACTTTATTTGCCTGGTGTATTCATGAATCTTGCCCGGAGCAGAAGAGTTCAGAAAATTGTTATGCAGGTCTGCTAAGAGAAAGCATTTACTGTTTGATGTGCACGGAGTAACGGAAGGCTTTTTAAAATAAAATATGCCACGAAGTAGTCAAGTGTCACGACAGAGCTAACCCCGTGGGAGTCATGAGGAGACTAAAATTATCTCCAGTTGTGCAGGTGAGAAAAGTTTCATTAAAGGCAGGTGTAGTTGAGCCAAGCACAGAAGTAGGAATTTGGATATGTACGAATGGGACAAAAGACATTTTAGGCATGGGAAACAGTTTAATGCAGAATGGATGAGAAATATGCATTAGACCTATTCTAAATCAACTGGCTTATTAACTCAGTAAATCAGATTTAGTCAGTCAAAGTAGCTTGAGCTGATTACTTATCCAGGGGATAGCTGTTCAGAGTAATTTTTGTCATAGAACAGTAAATAAAATTGTTGAACCATAGCTTTAGGCTTGCTAAGTGAAATAGATTGCTCTAGATGATTTTCAAGTGACTTACTTGGTACTATTCACAAATTTGGGTGTTAACAATTGCTTAAGAAAACAAAGAAAATTGATTTGAAATAGTACTTGAAGGAGTTACTGTGTAAAGTATCTGTTCAGTAGCTCATGATAAATGGATGTTTATAATCCCCGTTGGACAACCAACTACTTTTTTGCAAGTGGTAATGTGAATTGCTGTTGCATACACTATAGTAATGACCACCTATCTAATTTGTTGTCCAAACCAGAAATCTTCCAACAATACTGGTCTGCTAATAAAAATAAGCACGGAGGTAACACACACTGGGTGTCTCCCATGTGCCTGTGCATGCATCTATATCTCACTGAACCCCCAGAACAGCTCCCAAGAGAGGGACTCCGAGTGTCCCCATGCTGCTGGTGGAGAAACAGGCACAGGAAGGTTCAATAGTCTATCTACCTGAGATCACACAGAGGGTGGGAGAGCCCGTTTTTAAACCATCTGCTTCCAATTCGAGGTGCCAGGAGCCAGACTCAGCCTACAGGTCACTTCTGCTCATCTGGAGGTGAAACCATGTGTCATGACTAGTCAAATCCTGTCTTCACTCATCAAGGTAGCTTGAACACTTGCATGTCCTCCAAGTAGCATGTAGCATAAGCAATAAGATGTTTGCCCCAGTATTGTCCAGGACCTTGGAATCAGCTCCGCCTAGTTAGGCTGAGCTTGTTAAGACTGGAGAGAACCACCAATCTTCCCCCTGGGCTAGTGCCTTTTGACCTCCTGCCATCAGAGGGCCGAAAACTCCAGCCTGACAACGTGCTGAGCCCTGTTGCCTAGTTACGCCAGCTCAGAACAATGATGAGCACACCTTTTTCCAATCACCTTTCCTCATGCTCCCCATGCCTCATACTGCCCTGCCTCTTTATTCTTTATCCCATAGATACCCCAAGCCCCTCACCTTTGGGGAGGCGGATTTGAGACCTATTCTCACGTCACTTCCTCGCTTGGCTGCCTCGTGAATAAAGCTCCTCTTTGCTGCAAACCTCAGCATCTCAGTATTTTGGCTTGCTGCACCTCAGACAAAATGGTTGGGAGCAGTGGTAAAGGTCTCTTGCCTGTGAAGGAAACTAGTTACTAGTGGTCACGTTGCGGATGTTTTCTCCTCCCGGGGGGGCAGACGTCCTGCTCTTCCGGAAAGGGAGGAAGGCAGGAGCTGGACCCTTGCTCTCAGTGTCACCGTCACCTAGGAGCTTGTTAGAAGCACACAATCCAGGCCCCACCCAGAACTACTGAATAACAGCCTGCATTTAACAAAATCCACAAGAGAGGCATACCCATATTAAAGTTGGAGAGGCTCCAAGCTGGAGTCCAAGGAGCTCATCCCTAGGGGCATCCTCTCCTCCGCAGCCAGTGAAAACGAAGCAAAGATTCATCCCAAGCCTACTCTGCCTCAGTCACTTGGATATCACGTGAGCTCATTTAATCCTCCCCAGAACCTGCAAATGAGACTGAGGGTCAGAGTGGTCAAGCACCCAAGGTTCCATAAAAGAACATGACCAAGGCTCACTGGAGCCCAGACCTCCAAAGAAGAAGGCCCCTGAGCACAGCATGGCACCACAGCAGCCCAAACCATGGGCCTGGAGGATAGGCCACGGTCCCTACGCACAGTTCACACCATTCGACAGATGCCCACAGCAGACCACAAGGCAATATGAGAAGTAAGTTCTGATTGTGGAATCTCTGAATTTTGAGATTTAAAGAAAAAACTCTGTTTTTTTTGGGGGGTGCTGGTTAAAACAGTTCTACAAAGGAATAAAGAGAGGGCATCTCAAGGCCCCTTCTGGACTTAGAATTTAATGCCTATTTATTGAGAACCTCTCTGTGCATTTGCTCAGTCCTACGTCAAGATGAAGGTCTCTGAGCCCTAGAAGCTTAGGTTCTAAAAAGGCCACAGAAATGGGTGAGACCTAAAAAAAATGCGAGAACAATGCAACGGCCTTAATCAGACTGTCTTTGCTTTGCTTTACTTATAAGTCACTGACTTTAAACTGAATATGGTGTCATGTCTTTATTTTTCTTGAAGTTTCTTTTTTTTTAAAGATCATATAAAGATTTTCTTCCATGGTAAGACTTTTATATTGTATTTTTCTTAAAATGGAGTGTGGTACATTTACCCTCCATCAGATGATTGCTTATAACTCACCTTGCTTTATTAAGTATACCGCTAGAGGCTTCTATGCCCCTACTAAGAAAAATGCATTTTCAGGCCCATTCGAACCAATGAAAATCCAAGTTTGCAGAGCACAAGGTAATGAAAATTCTCTCAATCGGCATCTTTTACTACTTTTAATCTGTTAACAGACCCTAAGTGTCTCAGAGGAAAGGTACTGTAGCGGGAATTGTCATCGTTAACAGCATTCCATACAGATAACTCTTGATTGTTCCAATTTCTCAAAAATCTGGACACATTTACTCCCTCTATAACATCTCCAGGGCGTGCGAAAGAAAAAAAAAAGGGGGCCTGTACAATTTACGTCTCAAAATATACACAGAAATATTTTGCACATACAAACAGGGAAACCTTATAAATAATGTATGGGGAGCAATGTAATGTCGATAACGGAACTACTCATTTCGAAAGACAACACTGTCACCAAGTGTCCCCTCACCAAAAGTGACTGGGAATTTTTCGGGGCCGCCAAAGCAGAGGTGGAGATTTATAGGAACCTGGGATGTTTGAAAAATGGTTTTGGACAATCACCTTGAGGAAGGCACCAAGCGCCATCCAAAATTGCAAAAATGGCTCCAGGTTGATTCCTTGTGTCCTCACTCTTTGCAATGTGACATTCCAACTTCTCCCATCAAGAGGCAGAGTTGATTTCCCCACCCTTGAAGTTAGGTGATGTGCCATGGCCAATAGAAGGCAGCAGAAACGATGGTTGGCCAGTTCAGAGCCAGGTCCCTCTGGGCTTCTACCCTCCCTCTCGGAGCCCTGCTGCCCCCGTGAGCACAAGCCCCAGTTACTAGCTGGGGCATAAGAGGCATGTGGCCCAGTCAGGCCCCCGGCCCAGCTACAGCCAGCCCCCAGCTGCCCCCACAGGTGTAGAAGCAATTCCAGCCATGATAAGCAGGGTTGTGAGGAAGAATTAAGAGCATAAGCGTATGCTATCATTTATAAACCACTCTATCAACCTACGACATTATTTTTCAAAAGCATTTTTGTTATTTTGAATCCCTGCCTGGACATATTGAAAACAGCACTCCAATGACTGTTGGAGAGCAAAGGATGCAACCTGAAATTGAGACAAAGATATTAGTTTATCCAGATTCACATATTTGTATAAATTACTAGAAAATCATCTGAAGAAAAACAGACACGAATGAAAAACACAGTCCAAAGAAACATGTCCATTTAACCCCAACTAGTACATCAAAGATGTAATGGAAAGTATATGTTTGGTTCTCTGTATAATGCTGTATAATTTTCATCACAAAAGCATTATTTGATTTGTACATACTTGGAGGAAAACAAAGCATTAAGATTATCTGCTGGTGTGCAAACTGGCCCCTATACATAGAGGACAAGGAGAGACTGAAGAAAGAGGCAGCCCGCTCCAGACTAGTCAGTGGCAGTTACAACAAGCAAGGCAACCTGCGTACAAAGCTTGCCTTTATCAGCCGAAAGACGAACAGATCTCAGTACCCACATGCCAGAATCTTGAGTTTACACAGAGACCTTAACAGGGTTCAGTCACATATACTGTCCACATGGTCTCAAGAACACATTACTCTCTCAAGGCTGAGTTTTTGAAAATGGTTCCCACTGTGGGAATGGTGGGCAGAATGTATATTCCAAGGTCAGGGGAGGGGGTGAGGAGTCTCTGATTGCCCGGGTCCAGCTCTAGAGTCAACCAGCAGTTATGCCCTCTCAATGGCGTCCTCTGACATTTCAGCAAGGAAGGATGCCAGAAAAGAGAGCCTAGGGCAGAAACCACTCAACTTGTTATCACGAATGCCAGGGCAACCCAAGCCAAGTGGATATACAAGCCTACGTAGGGCCTGGAAGTAGGAAGCATTTGGGGACTACACCTGGGCCGGTACTGACCTCCCTCCCCAAAGGGACGAGGAGAGCAGAAATGCTCTCTCTGGATGGAGTCAAGAGAGAGAACCAAGAAAGGCAAGGCTGGATATGCAGCAACATGTGGATTCAGGAGCATGTGTCTCAGAACTACCGGGGCTCTGCAGACCAGCTGCATCCCCATTCTCCTTGAACCTCATTGGTATAATTAACTCAGGGTGGGATCATTCCGGCTGCCAAGTCACTTCCACCTGTCCATGGAGTTGACAGTTACTTGCTCACAGTGAACCAACCTCCCTGAACCTAACAGCTACCGCAGGAGGTGGTAGTGGAGAGCAAGGTGACAACAACGACCAGATGCGAAGGAGGAAGAGACGCTCAGTGGACCGACTGGGGGGGTTGATGGTGTGGGGTTAAGTCTGCAGAGCTGAAGGGGCCAGATGTAGAAAAGGGAAGGGGAATTGTGAGGATATAGTCAAGCCCCATCGTATGGATATTTCATCCATATGTTGTACACAAATTCCATTAAATTTGCTCTGAATGAAAAAGAGAGAACAAAATTATAATTTAAACCGTGTCAGTGACTTTATTTACCTTCTCATTTGATGAGCTCATAGCCCAGGGTCAGAGGGAAATGGGAGCTGTGAGTCTGCCATCTCTCAGGAAGTCTCAGGCCTCAGAGGCCCCTCAGAGCCAAACTACCTCACCTTTTGCACTTTGCAAGCAACGTTATTCCTAAGTGCGAGTCACCCTCTTCATCGGGTTCTCCAAGAAACAGCAATCTCTCCCAGGGAGAGAGGAAAAATGGGCTACTTTGGCTTTTTGAGGCACAATATGTAGTTCTCCAAAATGGTACCTGCCTGGGGGATTTTTCAAGAAAATTAACCGTCAGTAGTGATTTGTTTGTCTTCACATAACGTATGACCCAGATGTGCTGAGAAATAAGAAAAGGACGAACGAATCAAGGGCAGCTGATCCAAGGAGGCAAGGGCCAACTTCCACAGCCTACGTGGAAAGCTAGAGAAAGGGAACATCCAGCTGGTGGGAGCTGAAGACAGAGGCCAGTCCTCCTTGGGCTCGGGATGCCACCCTCTCTTCCTACATCTTCACGCTCTCCTTTTCTGTTGGCCCCTCCCAGCCAGAGTTAAAGAGCCACAAGGAAATGCCCTCCTCCACTCTATTCTCCTGTCCTTCTATCCACCCCTCCCTTTTTTCCCTTTGCCATCAATTTCTTGACTTGCCCCCCATTGCTCCCCTCCCATCTACACTGCAATCTGGTTTCTGCCCCACTACCCTCATGAAACGGATCTCCTTGAAGCCCCCAATGATTTCTCCGTTGACAAGTCCAGGGGACTACTTCTCAATCCTTATCTACGTGACCGCCAAGCTGAGTTATAGCTTTATTTTATTTTATTCTATTTTATTTATTTATCTTGCGTGGGCCTCTCACTGTTGTGGCATCTCCTGTTGTGGAGCACAGGCTCCAGACGTGCAGGCTCAGCGGCCATGGCTCACGGGCCCAGTCACTCCGCGGCACGTGGGATCTTCCCAGACCAGGGCACGAACCCGTGTCCCCTGCATCGGCAGGCGGGCTCTCAGCCACTGCGCCACCAGGGAAGCCCCCGACTTATACCTTAAACGTCTCTGTCTTGAAAATCTCTTCCCTTGGCTTCTGCGCCACCCAACCCTCCTGACAGCTTTCTCTCTCTCGGCACCCTCCCAGTCTCTTGCTGAGCTGATCTTCCTTGGGGGTATTTCTCAGGGCTCTGTATTAGGCTCTCAGCTCTTCATCCTCTATGCCAATCTCCCTCAAGGACCACATCCTCTCCCCTAGTTTCCATCACCAGCTAAGTCTGTCTCCATCTAAGACCACTTTCTGCACCTTTCAATCTATAGATGACTTCCTGTTAAACGTCCTCCCATTGCTGGGCTGGGGGGCAAAGAAGGAAGTGGTGTTGCCACAGCTGCCAGGCAGGAGCTGGCAGCCCAGAGGGAGGGGCTGCCTGGTGGGGCAGCCACTCAGAGCACAGCGGCCACCAGCCCTGCTGCAGCTGCCAGAACAGAGAGCAGAGGGCGGAGGGTGGAGGGCGAGGGAAAATACGTTGGCTTCTCCCATCGCCCTGCCCTCCAACCTCCGGCCAATGCTTTCCATTGGTTGAACCTACCTGGAAAAGAGTTGACTAGGAAATCTGGGCGATGGGGTTTGCAGGATCAGCCCTGTGACACGGAGCAGAGCAGTGGACAGGCAGGGAGCCGGCCTGAGGCAAACAGGCAAAGGCCAGCACAGTGCCCACTTCTCCTACCTCTCCTGTCCCACTGAGGGGAACCATCTTCATACGTGACCTTTCTCTTCCCTCATCTCCCGCATCTCCCCATCCTTCTTCTAAGTAGCTCATCCATTCCTCTCTCTCCCTCACAGCCACCACCATCACTCACTATCGTTACTGCAGCAAGCACCGCTCTGCCTTCTCCTGTCTCCAGACCCCCTCTTCGAATCAGTCACTACACTCCAGCCACAAGGATTTTTCTCCAATGTGTATCTGACATCACTCTGCCGCTTCAAGTCCTACAATGGCTGGCCCGTTGTGCTTAGGATCCAGTCCACATTCCATGGCAGGACTTCATTGCGTCTCCAGTCTCCCCTCCTCTGGCATACTCCTCCACCCTCCACATTCCCACATCCTGAACCTCAGGTCCCTGAATTTCCTGGGGCGCCTATTGAGTCAGGGCCTTCACACGTGCCATTCGCTGTCTTCACAGAGTCCTCCCCTATCCTCCACCTCTTCTGGCTTAACCCCATCTCATGTTGGCCTCAATGGTAGTGCTTCCAGGAGGACTTCCCTGGTCCTCCTCACCTGTGTTCCCTTGCACCCAACACTTTCCCCAGTGCTAGGGTTATCAGATTTAACAAATAAACCGTGCAAGTTTAACCGGGTGTCCTATATTTTATCTGCAACCCTACCTGATAGGCACTTGTCCCAGAGTATGACAATTGCATGTTGGCATTTTAATTTCCCTACTAGGCTCCAAATCGCTTAAGGATAATGATCTTGCCAATACGATTCCCCATTGCGCTAACTAACTAGGTAAGGTTGGATGAATGGATCAGTGACTTGCGGATGGGAGTTTTTACTTGAAATCTTACACAACTAGACTTCAGCCCTAAACAGGCGAGATGCTTAAGAGACTAAAAGGAGGCTAATGACAATTACTCACCCAAGTGGAGGCTCCTCGGTTAGTTCTGTGCCAGCCTCTCAGGGTGTAAGAGAAGAACTTGGAGGTAGAAACGGTACACTAAAGGGAAATGACCAGAAGGTATGACTGGAAACGCTTATTTAAAGCTTTCAGCCCGCACAAAGCTAACAGATTAACTTCAGCTGGTTTGCGGATTGCTCTGGCTCAGTTGAGTCCTTCACACAGCTGGAAAGTTTATGCTCCTGCTGCTGGGGTTAAAACAGTGGAAAAGGCCAGAACGTGATGCCAAGGATCATTGTACTCGTTTTACCTTGCAATGGTTTTCTAATAGAAAGCTCAAATCTTGCTATTTTCATACCTGGTACCCAAGGGCAAGTAAGTAACAAATATGAAAACAGTGAGAAAGGTGGAAGAAAGGCAAAGTAGAGCACACCATCTAAAGAGGCAGCCTCTACTGGCTGCAGACAAACCTCCATGCTGAAATGTAGGCCCACATTTTCTCCCCTTTCAAGAAAAGACAGGAATCAAGAGGTTAATGCTTCACCTCATGATTTTTGTTTTAACGTGCCCATTAAGTCAATAAGTATTACATGGTTCAAAAAGAACACAACTATATGTTTATTACTGCGTGCAGGCTTCCAACACTGTACCGTGGAATCAACATGTGTCTCCAGGCTGAGATTCCCCTCAACTTGCAAACCTCAGGCAGATGCTGATTCAACTCCCAGAAGCCTCGAGTTGAAAATCACCGTCTTGAGATGCTCTGTGGAACCTAGGGAAGCATTTGCTAATTTGCTCTGGGGAGAAATCTTCTATCAATATCAATCAGGCATGAATGTAGATAATTTTCCCATGCTATCAATATAGTCACCTATATGTTTAGTCAACATTTATTGAATATCGCATAGGGAAGGTTTGCTGGTCAGTAAGTAGTGGAAAGAGGCCCGGAAAAAAGGGGGTACACTCAGGCTTGAAATCCAGCAGGTACACACCTCTGCTGCCATACCAGTTATTTATATACTTATCTACTACTTCCATCCTAGTTGGTTAACAGTCTCTGCCCCAGCCCTAACCCTGTGGGCCTCAGACCCCAGCAGTGGGCCACTCATCTGTGGCCACCTACGGCAAGGTGGTGCTTTCCTGTAGTCATCCTCCTTTGGCCACTTGTAATGTTGCCCTCTTTAGGGTACCATACTAGTTGTTCAATATTTTGAGCATCGCACACCAACTCTCCTAAGAGAGAGTAAAGCGATAAAGGTTCCCCCAAATGCTCACGTGGCCTTTGTCTCTCCCTAACCTCTTTTCTTGATTAACTCCTGCTCAACCATTCAGATCTCAACTCAAATGTCACTTCCCATTCTGCTGTCTGGATTGTGTCTCCCTGACATTTACTCTCACAGCTCTGTTCTTTCACTTCATATCTTATATCCATTTGCTTATTTGTTTGTTTGCCTCCCTGATGAAGCAGTAAGCTCCATAAGGGCAACAAAAAGCAGAACTTATTTGGCAAGCTGCACAGGCTTCTAAATGGATTAGGTGGGACTGGCCACCTACCCAGCTCCAAGGATGGGTCCTGTTGTATTCCAGCCAGTTAGCATGTCCCTTCCTCCAGGTCCTACTCATTGGCACAGTAATGAGAACCTGACCGAAGGCAGCCCAAGCAGAGTGAGGCTGGACACTGTGGCGAGGAAAGCAGAGCTACAGACCTCTTCTGAAGAGGCAATGTCACCAATGTGGTTATCCTGAAGCATGACACGAAGGAGGACAAAGATGCAGAGTCCTAGGAAGGTGGCTCCAAACAATACACACCATGGGCCTCTGGACTAAACCAGGTCTGGGCTGGCCCTTGTCTTGGGACTGTTCAGTTACATCAACCAATAATTTTTGTTTGTTTGTTTGTTTGCTTTAGCCAGTTGGGACCAAGGTTTCTATCTATTGTGACCAACAAAATCCTAACTGATATGTCTTGCCCCTGTATCCACAAGAACCTTGCTCATGGAAGACACCATATCTTGAACAATATGACATTGGGAGAACTGGAGGTGGCTTAATGGGGGAGGCGACTGGGTAACATCAGCTGGAGCCTTAATTTGAACATAGTTCTTTAGAAAATATGTTAGACTGCCTAGATTTAAATTCATCAGAAATTCAGAAGTATTTTCCCCAGTGTGTTTTACAGCAGAATTGCTCCTACCTGAGGTTATTAACCTGCTCACCTGTCATATCCTAAGAACTCCTAAAGATTTCTACTTCAACCCCCTGGACTTTCAACCTAAAGAACTTATGGTTGTAAACTGGGGAAAGGGAACAGGAAAGAATGATTCAGCCTCTAGCCACTTTTTACTCTGCTGGATAAGATCATTATTTTTTCCCCCAGAATGACTTGTAACTTCCTACATTTCTTATGTTTCAACTTCAAGTTTCATTTCTCGGGATGCCTACAGCTTTTCACCTGGCTAGATGGAAGCCAAGATTTTACTTTTCTCTTGGGGCCTATTCTGCAGGGCTGGAGTCATTAGAAGCAGCTTTAACTTTAGGTTGTTTTATATATGTATATATATATATATATATATATATATATATATATATATATATATATATATATATATCACATCTTTTAAAGCATCATCAGGCTATGTGGTTCATGATCTGGTTATTAGATTAAAGGTCTGTGTGGCCAAAGGGCTGTACTTCTACAACTATTGAGGAATCAACAACCTTGACTACACAGGGAAGGAAAAGTCTGCAAGTTGGTCCCTATATCCCGATCAGGGGATTCTTTTCCTCCTTCCCTGATTCACCAAAAAGCACACTTGCCCATACTGTTCACATTCTCAAAATACGTTTGTTACTCTCAGAGCTCCTGGAATGTAGATCCTCCAACGGTTGCCTTTTGTCAATGAACTGTTTTGCACACCTCTGCTGCTTATATTTTAGGATTTTTTTTCCTTTGGGAGAGAGAAGAGTGGCTTGTAAAACTACTAGTGGGAAGTAAGCATTAAGAATCACTTCACCTTCTTCATCAAATAAATCCACCTGAATTACTGGTTCTCTGAACCAGATATGTAATTCAAAAGTTTGTTGAAGAACAAAATACTTTGAGTCTCAAACTATCTCTCCATAAATTACTTATTAACTACAAAGGGACAAATAATAACTTGACAGTGGAGAAAGTTCGTAGGCACCGCCTTAACCAAGATGCTAATGAGACAGATGACCATCAGGTGGCTCCTGTAAGGATGCACAGAGAGACACACTGTCACCTCTGTGGAAACCCATCCAAAGCACATCACATGAAACAACCATGAGGAATCAGTGGACAAACCCAGACCGAGGATCATTCTACACAACAACCAGCCTATACTCATCACAAACTCTCGATAATAGGAAGAACAAAGAGGCTGAAGAATTACTTCATACTTAGACCAAAGTGACATGAGAACTAAGTGCAACGCATGATTGTAGATGGGTTCCTGGCTTGAAAAAATTAGGATGTTACTGGAATAAGTGGCAAAATTTGAACATGGACCGTAGATCAGTCAACAGTATCAATGTTAAATTTCTGACTTAGACCACTGTGCTGTGGTTTGGTAAGAAATGTTGTTTCACTTAGGAAGTAATCACTATTTCCAGGGAAAAGGGCACAATGTCTCCTTACCCTTAAGGGGTACCGGAGAAAGAAAAACATGCATATATGGAGAGACAGCGAATGCCAAAGCAAATAAAGCTAAATAGTAACAATTGGTGAATCTAGGTAAAGCACATACAAGAGTTCTTTGTACTAATCTTGCAACTTTTCTTTAAGTTTGAAAATATAACTATATATCTACATCTATATAGATACATAAAATCAATACACAACATTCAAAATAAAATGCGTCAACCTAAAATCCAGCCTATTCCTCAGGTATTGTTGGCAATCGGAAGAGAAACCAAGGCTAGGATACCAAAAGGGATTGGGTCAGTAGATTCATTCATTAGGTGGACCCTGAGTACATTTCTACTAACTTAAATTATGCTTTCATTTGAATAAAACATTTTGGACTGGCTTCAACTTAGTGCCAATTACTCACACATTTAAACACTCAAATTATGAATTCCATACTTTTCCCCAAGTGAGGCGCAAGGCTGTCAGTATTCTCGTGTTCTAACAAGTAAGCAAGGCCAATTTCTATAACCTAACTATAGGACTTCTGGGTACGTAAACTTTTTCTCACATGCCCAGTTCCCTATTTTCTTAGAAAATCCAATTTACTCTGGGATTTCAAACACCACAGGCTCTTGTTTTTGTCACAACAAATGAACTATTTTATTCTTTAGATTCTTAAAAAGAAATGCAATGAATCTTTGCTCACTGCTAGCTTTTCTAGCTCTCTCCCAATATCTCTTTGATCAAGCTTTTCCACCCACTCTGGAATAATCCAGAGGTAATTAGAACTTCTTATCTTCTTTATCCCCAAAGGAGCCAATTAATCACAAACTGTCATGGATTCTGATTCTGAATTACCAAGAGCCCAATTTCTAACAGAGTCAGGGAATCTTCTTTGCAATTAAAGTGATTGATTTCTTTGCAGACGCAGTAGCATTTCACTTTTTAGTTCTGTTCATTCGGATCAAATGTGAGAAAATTCTTCCTCATTTTATTTTCCTTCCAAAGAACACGATACAACAAACATTAATCCCAGAGTGATACAAGCCCAGACCTGCAAGGGCCTTAGGCAGAGCTGGACATCTATCAATGGGTCTTGTCCATTTTACAGGGTCTCAGTGGCTCCTTAAGCTCTAAAGGGGAAAAAAGGGACTAATTATTTGTTACATCACACAGTTCACCTAAGGGCTTGCCAAACCTACCAGCATCTGCTAAGTTGTGACGAGACAGCATTGGATGTTTAGATAAACATAGACTAGCACGGAACAGAACAATTTTGTTTCTTGTGCAGGCAAAGAACAGAGCCACAGTGCTGGGGATGAAGCAGTGTGTGGAGGTAAACATAAGCAACGTGGGAACAAATCTGTTTTTTCTCACTTAGGTGGTATGAACATGATTATGTGTTGTCACATTGTGAAAGACAAAAACAGTCAAAAACAGTTTGGGACAAGAAGGAGGACACTTCGGAGGATCTAAAGGAACGTGAGGCCACCAAGGCTTACACAGATCTCCCAAAGCCTGAAGGACACCTGTCTGTCCACTTTGCTTTTAATCTTAAAGACTGGCCAGTTGTGGCTCCCGCAGACTGTTGACCTGGGGCCTGCATCCTTATTTCCCCTTCCCCTCTCTCCATGTGGTCAGCAGACTGGCGTCCGTTCACTCACTTGAGACATACAAAGGTCAAGGTTTTCGCTCCATGTGTATCTTCCAGCGATCTGTGCTCCAGACAACAGTGACTATCCTTTGTCTTGGTGTGAATGCAGTTGCTCACCATTTTCCAAACAGTTTTGCACATATGTAAAGAAGAGTCTGAGAGCCCTCCAAGATTTTAAATTTTAGTAAAAAATGAAATTACATAGTAAGCTTTTGAAAAATGAAAACATCCACGTATGTGAGGTTGTACCTCTGCCTTTACTGCAGGCTGTTTGCAAAATTCAGGAAGCTCTGCCTTTCCATTCATTAAACAGACAGTAGTTGAGCACCTTCTAAGGGCAAGGCAGGGTGCCAGGTGATGGAGGTGGAGAAACAGGGCTTAGTCCTTGCTCTGATGGGGAAGGCACGTAAGCAGACACCCTCGGCACAGGAAAACACAGAATGAAGGTGCTGTGATGTGACGAGATAAACGGGTCACGCTTATAAGAACAAAGGAAAAGAGCATCCTTCCAATGCAGGAGACACAAACAAGGTCAGGAGGTTGGCAGGTGTCTTGAAGGAATGTCAGTCTTGCTGAGCCGGGGCAGGAACTCCAGGCTCACCCGACGTAGCATGGGCATATATGCACGCCACATTCCAAGAACCAGAAACACGAGAAGTCAGACCAGACACCACAAAGCTGTGACTGTTAGGCTCAGAAGTCTGGGCTTTTTTATGCACCAAGGAGGAGCATGAAGGGGAAGTGATCGTCCAACTGGCTGTGCTGGTAGGGGCAGGTAGGGGCAGATGAGGCTGCTGAAATGATCCGCGGAGGGCTGACAGAGCAGGCTGTGGCAACAGGAATGGAAATAAGTGGAGATTCAAGAGATTTGGGGCCGCTACAAACCACAGGGACTTGTAACCATCAGATGAATGGATGAGGAAGGAGGCAAAATAGACTCTGAGCACTATTATATGTGAACACTTGGATGGCGTCCATGGACTGGCCAGCTTTTGCTGTTGAAACATTTACTGTGTTTAAACAGTCACAATCTGCACTGAGCCCTTGTTTTAAGCTTTCAAACATCCCCGAGATAAGTCAGGGAGTTATTTCAATCCTCCTTTTTAGAGATGAGAGAACCAAGACTGGCAAGGTTTAGCCCTAAGCAGGAAACCCAACTAACCCAACCAATTGGTGCAGAGCTGGGATGAAAGATCAGTATAGTCCTCATTACACAATACAACGAAACACGAAGATAGCTCAAAACTGTCCTAGCGGCATGTTTCCAGCCTAAGTGGGACAAAGTTCATACAACTTTATACCGTGAGCTGTGTTGTGAGGTGGTTTGTTGACAATGTCCATCCCAAAAGCCAACGGAAAGCTATCAGTATGTGGAATCATTAAAAACATGGATGTACAGGATTCAAGTCTTATACCTTTCTGAACAAAATACCCTTCACAGATGCTATTTTTAGACTCAAGTTTTCTCAACATGAAGTTCGTAAGAGAACAAGCTCTCTAAGAAGCATGTAAAGACATTCATTGACAAAGGTTTAGATGTTTTGGGACTTTAATGTCCTTCACATGGTCAACATAAAACACTGACAATGGATAACAATAGGGGAAAAGACTCCTCAGCAAAGATCTTCCCGAACTCACGGCATCACTGGTCAAACACCAGAAAGAGAACAGTCACGTGAACAAACAGTAAGGGAGTTTAACAGAGATTTTTAGTTTAACAGCATAGCTGAAAAACGAAGAACCAACCAACCAACCAACCGTTCTTCTACCCACTGAAAGGAAAGCAAAGGCGAATCAGGGAGCTTCCAAATCTGGTGAAGCAGCTTATAAAGTGAGAGGGGAGGGGCAAGGGAAGGCACACAACTGTTGAGAACGTAACATTCTAATGCACAAGGTCAAGGTTCCTAACAAATTCTCAAAGTCTCAACATATACCAACAAGAACCGTATTATTAGAAATATAAAGGCACGGAGATATAAATGCATAGAGATATAAACTATATGGTATTAAAAACAAGCCTTGCTATATAAACATACAGTAAGCCACTTTTATCGCTTTACGAGAATAACCGTATAAGGAAAGAAACCAGAAGAACCCACTGCTGTCATCTTACAAAGGATCAGAATTCAGCACCTAGAGGGCCCCACCCACCCTGCATGCTGTGTGTCTGTGTGTCTCTAAAAACAATAACCTGCAATTTGCATATAATTAAACCCACAGGCAGCTCTGAATATGAGATCTAGGCAGAAAAAGTAGAAGCAAAGACAACAGCAGCTAGAATTTGGTAGAAAAGCAAGAGAAGATTTTTTTTTTTTTTTTTGAGGTACGTGGTCCTCTCATTGTTGCAGTCTCTCCCGCTGCGGATCACAGGCCCCGACGTGCAGGCTCAGCGGCCATGGCCCACAGGCCTAGCCGCTCCGTGGCATATGGGATCCCCGGACCAGGGCACGAGCCCGTGTCCCCTGCATCGGCAGGCGGACTCCCAACCGCTGCGCCACCAGGGAAGCCCCAAGAGAAGATTTTTTAAAAGCTTCCAGTTCAAGTCAGAATTAAGGTTAAGTTTCAACAGCTTGGCATAGCTGTGGATGTTTTGCTGTTCTCTGAAAAAAGAAGAAAATCTATCATAAGCATGTTCATGCGAGAAAAATACCGTGTGTGTTTAGGTTTTTTAGCCATGCCCAAGTGACTTTCAATTTTGTACACTGTTCAAGGGCAGAGTGTATATTGGTTAGGATGTGCTCATAGCTAGTGCATTGCCAAAAAATGCTTCACGAACGCTGCCAGCTTCTGGACATCTTCGATGGTGACAGCATTACGCAGAGAGGCCTGAGTGCCTCCCACGGACCCAGAAGAACCACCGATGCAGCCGTTAAGAACAGGAGCACCGAGATGAGCATCAGGACAACCCTCCTTCCTGTCAACAGCTCCTGCTAGAGTCGCAGCACCTGACACCATCGTGTCCAACCTCCCACCTGAAAGCCAACGCAGGTGGCCAGGAGCATCACACATCTCAGTCATTAGAAAATTCCTTTCTAACGCAGTGAAAATTCCTTTCTAATGCTCACAGGTAACCTAGGTTAGCTCAAGTCTTCGATGAGCCTGCCGTGCAGGGGGCAGGAAGTGGGCAGCTATTCTCATGCCTGAGAACATACATCTTTCATGGAGCTTACAGAATTAACTACTCTCTCTGATGTTCAGGGGAGCAACAGTGTCTGTTCTTACACTGAACAGGCTTGTGCCAGCTGCACCAGAGATGGGATGGCACCCTTTGTGCTGTCAGAGCAGAGATTTTCAAAGGTAATTCTGACCAAAGCTCCTAGAAGGTGTGGCCCCCCATGCTCTCGGCCGTGGAACCGTGCTAAGGGGTCTGTAAGCAGCAGCAGGAGAACCCCCGTAACAAATGGTCTTTCCCAACGAGTTACAGTACCTGCTACTCCAGGATGGGCAGCCTCCTAGATGTGTTTCCTTCAGTGTCTTAAAACTAAACCAGTTCTCTGACGAGCTTCTGGATGGGACATGTACTCACCACCTATGCCCTTTCAGGGAGATCATATTGAGTTCAAGAGCTTTGTCGAGAAATCTTTTTTCTAAAGAATCATCTCCTTTGGTGTTGCCAATGCGGAATGGAATATTCATCTTACTTCTATTCTGGGGCGCCACTGGACATCTGAAAAACATGTTTTTTGTTCCAGCTTTTTTTTCTGTAATGTGCAATTGCCATTAACAAAGCAACAGAAAACTTTTAAAAACCATTTTCCAGATGCAAACAAGAGATTAAAAAACAGATCTGTGCCAGGACATTTATAATTTACATAGGGAGACCACTCTTGCATATGGAACAGTGAGCTAACATTCTCTTTCCAAGAGCCTCAGTTTCCTCATCTGAATATTGGGAATAATAATAATATCTCCATTTCATACTAGTTATGACAGTTCATTGCTATAACATATATGAAGCTTCCAACCCATGGCAGTCACACAGCAATGTGAATGACCCTTTCTCTACAAGACTGCAGAGAAAAACAATAAGTTGGTCCAAATAGTGGCTGTAAGATTTTAAAATAATGAGCAGCAGCTTTCAAAGCACTTAAAACACTGTATTGTCCCAAGCTGTGTGACCTTGAACAGGTTACTCAATCTCTCTGTTGTGCCTCTCTGATGTGAGGACTAAACGGCCACAAATTCTCTGCAGCCCTCCCAGCCAGAGGTGGGGTCTAGTGCTCCACACCTTTTGAATCTGGGCTGGCCCTGCAGACTTGCCTTGACCAAGAGACTGCAACAGGAGTGATGCTGTGCAACTTCCAAGCTGAGGCCTCAAGGGGCATGCAGCTTCTCTACCTGCCCTCTGAAAATATCACTGCCATGTAAGCAAGCCCGAGCTAGCCTGCTGGAAATAACAGGCCCAGCCCACAGCCAGCACCAGCTGCCAGACAGATGAGGGGGGCCATTTAGACTCTAGGTGGATCACCAGATGATTTTGGTTGAGTAAGTGATCTCAGATGAGACCAGCAGCAGAAACCACCCCACTAAGCCCAGCCCCACCTGCTGACTGAAGAGAATCCTGAGCACAAGAAATGGCTGTGGTTTTCAGTCACTGTCTTGAAGTGTTCTATGATGCAAAAGTAGATAACTGATAGACTTTAGAACAGTGTCTGGAACACATTCAATGCTATGTAAATATCTACTGAAGTCAACAAATCTGTCTTTTTATTCTCCGCACCTTGCACAGGGCTCATACAGACTCTCAAAAATGAATGGGTCAAGTTTCACCTAGGATACGTTTGTATTGGACTTCAGTTTCTCATTTGGAAAGTAAGCAAGCCAAAATTATCTTCCACTACAACCAAAGGAGACAAACAGAAGAAGAGCTAGCATGCTATTCTGGATTACAGGGAAAATATGTAATAACTCTCTCCATTTTCTCAAACACATCCTGTCATTCTTCCACTTCTACAGGGTGGAATTCATTAAAAGTAAACAAGAAAGAAAAGCAGTGTGAGGAAGCCTCCATTCAAAGATATGCTCGCCCCTCAGGGCACACACATAATTCCTGTTTAAGTTAGGAGTCAAGTGCACGTCGACAGACAGAAGAGACACAAGCAGGGAAACCAACTATCTGGTAATAGGCTTTGAGCCTGAATTCTGGGCCCCCCTTTGCACAGCTAGTAGGTATCCTGGTTGACATTTACATTAAAAATTTAGTGTCTACCCTCTTTGATATTCTGCTGTCTCGGGCTCCCCAGGTGACAGTCCAATTATAGAGCTGGAGCAGCTAAAAGGACACATGATTTAAGGGGAAAACATATTACAAGGGGGAAGAATTAGGAACCTGGATTTACAAAGAATCTGTATTTATAGTCATGCCCCACACATTTACCCATCCTACTGTGAACGTAGGTGGTATAATGACAACAACGTCATAACAACTAGACATTGAAGATTAAATTTGCACGGTGCCCGAGAGTGTCCCTGGTGTGGGGCTGAGGGAAGGAAGAAAAAGATGAAGGGGAATCAGCTGCTCACAACCTGGCAAAACGGCTGTGGAGGGAATTCAAATTCCACAGGACAAGCGCTGTGGAAGCACAGAGCTGAGCAAGTAACTCTGCCAGACAGAAGCCTGAAGGTTTCAGAGGAAGGGAGGTGGGAGGGGTCAGGACAGGGGGAGACGAAGGAAGGGCATCTGGCAGAGAGCTGTCTCTGCCAAGGCACAGGGGACCCCAGCAAGTTCTCTGCAGCACCTGGGGTGCTGGGTGCCTGGCTGGGGGCAGGACTGCAGACCGCAGAGGGTCCTGCAGACACGATCTCCTGGGAACTGGATCGATTGGATCAACGAGGAGCATTCAGGTCTGCACAACAAGGAGCTCTGTGTTTTCGAAAAAGCACTACGACCGACATAGGGGCTGGAGGTGGGGACACTGGGAGAGAGGCCTGTTAGAAAGCTCCCACAAAGAACTTCTAGGTCAACAGAAGAATTAGGGCTCATGACCAAGACAGGGACACTGGGGAGTTTCAAGCATGGGCAGTAAATGCAAATGTCAATAGGGACCCAAGGGTCATATAAATGAGTATTAACAGGCCCAACATGACACACTCAGCACAAACTCCCTATGTTACCTGTTAACTGTGAGGGCCCATTCTTTACTCCCACAGAGAAACAGAGTCTCCCTTTTACTTAAAACATATGGCCCTCCCAGTGTGTTTCTCCCACTTTCAGAGACATGGGGATTATGAAATAAGACACCTGCATTTAAATCATCTTCCCATGTTCCACTAAGGGCTCAAATTGTGTGTATTAAACCCTGTGAGCCACACAGAGCACTGCCGTGGGCTGTGCTGGGCCACTGCTCCCAGGCATTATCACTAAATCCCAGAGCGGGGGCAAGGCCTGTGGCCTGAATGAGTTGGGGGCAGGGAGAAGGTGCCAGGCTGACAGAGCGCCAGCACGGGGCCGGGTGGGTGTGGAAGCAGCGGGTAATCCTGGGACTATAAAGCTTCCAGGACAGAGTCTGAGCAGCGCTCCCCAGGGAGTCTATGACAGAAGCTGATGAGGATGCTTGTGACTGAAAAAGCGGTACCACAGTCGGTCATAGAAATTTAGGAAATCCTGAATTAACAGGGCTACAAGGGTTTCTTGACTCAACTTCCTAGAGCGTCTCAAGAGCTCCGGTGAATCGTGAACTCCCAAGAGGATAATTTATATAGGAAAACAGTTTTCCCCAAATGCATGTGGCTGAAAAACCCACTGCATCTCTGGGATGAGTATTCTAGAATGCCCACTGAGAAACCCCAGGACTTCCCAAGGTACCAGAGGGGTGTGTTGTGAGGGGAAAGGCACCACCTCAGCAGAAGCATCTCACAAAGGTGGCAAGGGTTAAGAGGGCACAAGAAAACCGCAGGCGGTTGGCAAGGGATGACAAGACGCTCCTTTCAGTGGTGTCTACTGCAAAAAACAAACCAGAAACAAGAAAGGGCGCGAAGAGTGCATCCTGAGGTGAGAGAAGCCCACAAAAGAGTCACTAGGCCTCTCCTGACTGCCTAATTTTTTAAATAAAAAATTAACTCTAAATTGGCACACGATTAGGAAAACTAGAGTAAAAATATAAAGATCTATTCCCTTCCATAGAGGTGGTTGCCATTCACAGTCTTTTGTCCATTTTCAGGATCGGATACACAAATGCGTATACATGTATATATGCGTGTTTCAATATGTACATATATACATATATAGTATTTACAAATACAAACGCTGTGGGTTTCTAAGTGGAATAATAGACATGTCCTTTTCTACACCTGCTCTTTTTCCTTTTGACCTGATGACGTATCAGGTCATCTTCCCAGTTTGCTCACAGACCTTCCCCATGCTCCACACACACATTACTCCCTACCACGGATGGATCCTAATTTCCTTCATCAGACCCCTCCTGAAGGACATCCAGGTTGTCTCTAGAGTTTCCCGATTACATAAGTCTCCCTCATTGGACTTGCGGGTGCCTGATTTGATGCACACTTCTGTGCAAGGCAGAGTACTGGCAGAGGGCAGGTGCCTAGAAGTAAAAGTCTTTGGTCAAAGAGCAAGAGAGTTTTGAACTTTGATGGATGCTGCAAACCTCGCTCCAAAATTGAACACTTTTATTATAGTTAACATACGCAAAGTGTGTTTGTTCCCTTGTCTACACCAGATATTATCAGTCTTTAGAATTTCTGCCCATCAGAGGGGAAGAAAATCTCATGGTTTTAACCTGCATTTCCTAAAGAAGTTGGCCCCTCTTCATTTGTCTAGTAGCCAGCTGTGGTTCTTCTGAGTTGTTTGCTCATACAGTTAGAAACCACCCACTGCCTTTATAAAATTTGGTTATCCTTTTTCATTTATTGGTGGGTTCTTCTCTATATCAACAGTCACCTTTATATGTTAATACACTACCAAAATTTTGTGGCTGTCATTTTGTTTTATTTATGTCTTGAACTGTAGAAAAGTTTTAAATTTTCATGTAATTAAACACCTTTTAGTTTATGGCCTCCGAGTTTTATGGCTTACTTATGAAGGCTTCTGTACTCCCTACACTTACACAGAAATTCTCTCCTGTATTTTGTATTTGCTTCTTGCATTTAGTTGCATTTGCATCTTTTCCACTGACTAGAATTTGTGTATGCTGTGATGCAAATATCTAATTTCTGTTTAAATGAATTAGCAATGCGTCAATCAGTCAATTAGACAAAAAGTCAAGTTAGACTTTAAAATTGTCTAAGTTAAAATAACAATTCTCAAGTAAACAGGGACCAGTTTCTGGACTTTTCCACCAATCTGTCTTTCCTTCTGCCAGTGCCAGTGGCTTTATATATTGATGGATCATATGTTAACATTATATTTTATTAATGTTAACATGTATGTTTAAAATATTTCATCTATCCTTTTGCACTAACTTTTTCAGGTGAACACTGAACTGACTTCTAGATATTTACTAATTTTTGTGACTATTACGAATGGGATCTTTCCTTGTTTTTTATTGTGATTTCTGGCTTATGGGAAAGTAATTGACTTTTACATATTTAGACACAACTGATCACAATTCTGAACATGATCATTTCTAGTTTTTCCACTGATTCCTGCATTTGGAAAAAAACAGTCATTAACATCTGTGATTTTTGTTGGTTCCTCTGGAACCAGCCCCCACCGACTCTCCGCATGTTCTTATCCTGCCTGATCCACTTCCCCGCTGTACCTGACCCAAACCTGTCTGCGCTGCTGTAAAACACTGTCTGTTCACAGGCTTCTGATGACAATAAAAGCTATTCATATCTGTAAAGGGCCAAGGGCTCTGCCTACTTTATTTTATTTTGGGGTTGTCACTGGACACATCACATGCTTCCCTCTCTTTCCCAAGGCCTGCACCCCACATGAAAGGGAGAAAAGGTGACCTCGTATCTGGATATGAATTTTTTCACTTCAAGAGCTTTATCATATTAAAATTAATATCTAATACATATTAAACACTATGTGTCAGAAACATCCTAGGTGCGTTCTATAAGAACCACAAATAATACTGACAGCTAACCATTAAGGAAATAATTAAACTTTAAGGCATAACCTTTTTTTTTTTTTTTTGCGGTATGAGGGCCTCTCACTGTTGTGGCCTCTCCCATTGCGGAGCACAGGCTCCGGACGCGCAGGCCTAGCGGCCATGGCTCACGGGCTTAGTTGCTCCGCGGCATGTGGGATCTTCCCGGACCAGGGCACGAACCCGTGTCTCCTGCATCGGCAGGCGGATTCTCAACCGCTGCGCCACCAGGGAAGCCCAAGGCATAACCTTTAAGGCTGTTTTAATTTTAGCCTACCGGACATATAAGGGGTATCAGTTCTAGTAGCATTAAAAAAAAGAAAGAGTTACCAATTAATTCTAAGAGTAGCTTTTCCTTTTTGACCAGTTCCAAAAATTACAGTTCTCTTTTTCTGTCTAGCAGCTTTGGATGGTTCCTTCACCGACAAAGAACTTATCCACTGGTACTGAGAGAGAAATGATAAATAATGCCATTTAGGGCTTCCCTGGTGGCTCAGTGGTTGAGAATCCGCCTGCCAATGCAGGGGACACGGGTTCGTGCCCTGGTCCGGGAAGATCCTACATGCCGCGGAGCGGCTGGGCCCGTGAGCCATGGCCGCTGAGGCTGCGTGTACGGAGCCTGTGCCTCACAACAGGAGAGGCCCGCGTACCGCAAAAAAAAATAATAATAATAATAATGCCATTTAAGTTATAGGTAATTGAGGAGGGTTTGATCTTCACTGCAAATTAAGATAATTTAAGTTAATAAAAGGTCTTCAATCTGCATTTCTGGGAAACTAAATTAAAGCATCACACACCATTTTCAAAAACAGAAAAGCCATTTCATTTGAATAAAAACTTAGTTTTAAGATGGCAGAAAGTACCTTGATAATTTTCTCTTAAGAAGGAAAGAAAAACAAGCCATTAAAGAGAAAATCTTCCGAGAGAATTAAAACATGTTATATACCTCTGAGTTGGCACTCCTTCCATTCTGCAGACCTTTTTTCATAACTGCTTTCATCACAGAATGATTTAAAGTAAAATAAATTGAAATTAGGGTAATTATTTCCCAATGAGTGGCTATTTCCATTTAAAACCAAAAGCCAACTAATTATTGCTTTTCCCATAAAATTAAATATGAAATCTACATTATGCAATTGTACACTTATTTCCCCCTTTGTGTATTCTAGTTTCTTCCTCAGAAACCTAAGATGCCATACTGCAGACTGGCCACAGTGGCTACGATTTTGGCAGCAGCAAAGGTCAACTTGAAACATTTTGCATCTAAAGTGGCTTTGGATACCTTTGGATAGAAAGTACAGTCTGAGCACTGGGCATCAGAGATAGCAAACCAAAGTCCTGATATTCCCTCAAAAGCTGCTCCTCCCATCAGCCCCCTGCTTCTAAGTGATACCACCCAGCTGCACACATAATCATCAATGACTTATCTCCGTGTTACTATTTCCTTCATACCCCACATCTAATCTATTGGCAAGCCTTGTTAGCTATACCCTCAAAACAACCTGAATTCAACCGCTTTTCACTTGCTCCAAACTTCCAACCTAAGCTAAGCCATAAACATCTCTTATTTGGACCACTGTGATAGTCTCCCAACTAGTCTCCCTGTTTCTCTTCTTTATCCCCCCAAGTCCATTCTCTGTACCAGGTCACCTTATTCAGATACTATTTGGATCATGCCTTTTTCCAGTTCAATACCCACTACTCATTTAGAATAATCCAAATCTTTACTCTGGCCTTCAAGACATTATAATATCAGACCCCTGGCTAGCACCCTGACCTCATGTCATACCACACTCTTCTTCACTCAGTACTCTGGCCATGTTGGCCTCCTTGCTTTTCCTTAAATACTCCACCCACCTACATGCCTGCATACTCACTGCCTCCTTGTCCTGCAATGTGCTTACCCCAGATCTTCCATGGCTTGCTCCTCTCTTTATTCAGGTCTCCGTGCAAATGCCACTTCTCCAGTGAAGCTGTCCCCTAACAAACCTATCCAATGGAGTCCTACCTGCCCCCCCTCACTCTCCTTACATTAAGATACTTCTGCACTTCCTACTATCTAAAATTATATTACTTATCTGTTTATTCATTTCTATCTGAACTCCTTCACTAGAATGTAAGCTCCATGAGGGCAAGACTTTTGTCTGTCTGGTTCACTGCTTTAGCCCTAGTGCCTAAACCTGTATCTGGCACACAGAAGATATTTTTTAAAATTACCTGTGAATCTGACAAATGAATAAAGTACTCCTTGCAAGAATTCAGAGGTTGCACAGGAAAGAATTAATGCTCTTGGTGGAAGCAGGTTTAGTATCTAGGGTCACCTCTATTCAGAGTAGAGATAAGAAGAATTTACAAGTATAATTCACTTTAATTAGTACATCATCTGCTAAAAACATAAGGGAAGTGCAACACTAGAAAAGTACAGTTGAAGCTTGAACAACATGGGTTTGTACCTCGCGGGTCCATTGACACACGTATGTTTTTTCAATAAATATGTACTATCGTCCTACACGATCCAAGGTTGGTTGAATCCACAGATGCGGAACCACTGACTATAAACTTATACCCAGATTTTCAACTGCGTAGGGGTCGGCACCCCAACCCCATGTTGTTCAAGGGACAACTAACTGTATATGATGAGGAAAGTTGAACACATTAAGTTTTAAAAACTGTGAATATGTGAACAAATTCTTTTTGTTTTGCTATGTGTTAATCAATTTTTAAAAAGTGACCACATGCCAACAGGTAGATTTTTTCTTATTACCAGAACGAGCAGAGTTCTGTTGGTTTCAAGGGCCTTTAGTAAAGCCTTTGCTCCTTCACTGGTGAGGCCACAGTGCTGCAGGTCAAGTGCTTTTGATGAAAGACAAAAGGTCACTTGCTAACTCTACAGATTTAACATATAGCCAACTCTCATTTTCTCATGTGTGGAAGAGTCCTGCACAAGACAAGTCACGGCAGGTTTGTAATCTAGGGTATGGAAAAACAACAGAAACGTATATGTACACACATCATGCATAATCCAATTTAAAAACCTCTTCTTGGACGTGCAATGATAACCCTGGCTTTAGTACCAATAAATCACCCAACATATTTTACAATTACAGAACTGTATAACTGTATACAGAAGAATAACTGTATATAACCTATGAGCAAAAAGCATCACAAAATGAATCTCAGTTCATAATTAGCAAGGGCGGCAGTGGCATGTAAACCTCACAAGCAAAAACTGGTGGAGCTCAGAGATGCACTGCATTCTTTGGATCATCATCTTCAGCTCTAAATCACACTTGAAACTACTTAAAAGGGGAAAACAAAATAGAAGAAATGTAATAACTGTTAGTTTTAGAGCAAAAAAGACAAGTCTAAGAGGATACAAATAATAACAAATTCAAACGATGTGTGAATAGACAATACATACTAAAAACCTATCATGAAAGCATGATGGTCAAGAACTCTCTCCATAAAAAGTCAGACAAAAACCAGAAAAACTGATCATGAGTTCTAGTAGTTCTGGGGCTGAACAACCTACTCATTTAAACCAAAGGGATCATCACCAAAGCACAGGTATTTAAAAATATTACATGAAAGGAAACTATGGTGAGTCTTTTTTTTTAAGTGTTGTGTGGACCATCACATTAAAGTAACTGGAGTCTTTCAACACCCCCATGACACACAGAAATAGCAAGTCAGACATACGGATCTGACAGGATATGATACAAGCCTTACAAGCTCTCACTACAGAAGAATGGACACACGGTATAATTAACCAAATAGCCAAATGAATACAAACAGCCAGTAAACCTCACCAGTAAATCAAATGAATACAAAATAAAACAAAATGTGGTTATTCTCCTATCAAATTAAGCCAAGATTCTGTAAGAAGAGCCTTTAAATAATGTCTACACCCTTTTGATCCAACAACACTCTTTCTAAGAATTTAACCAAAAGACATAGAGATATAGGTAAGGATATATATCAGAGTACTATTTGTAAGTGAAAAACTCGACAAAGCTTATGTACAAGAATGGATAAGCTATGTGCACTGTGGCATACTCATATAATGGAATACTGAACAATCACAGAAAATGACGCAGGAGATGCAAATTTACTGACTTGCTAAAATGTGCATACTAAATTAACTGAAAAAAGTTATAAAATTTGGAGTAATCCTACTTGCACAGAAAATGGAGAGGTACTCACTTTTGTAGTTTTACATTTTTTTACAAGTGCTACAAGCCAGTGTTTGTGAAAGGCAGGCTTCACATGCACTGTTGGGGTGGACTACAAACTGGCATAGCGTTTCTGGATGGTAATTTGGCAATGTGTATCAAAAGTCTTACAAGTATGTCACACTCAGGTCATTCCACTTCTAGTTCCTTATTCTACAGAAGTAATCCCGATGGACACAGAGATGTATATACAACGTATTCACAATGTTTCTGACAGGAAAAAACAAACTGTCTAAATCTAATGGCAAAGAATTGATTAAACAATGGGACATCAATATGATGGAATACTACATGATACATCATTAAATGAAAAAAGCAGGAATATGAAATAGCAAGTATACTACAATTTTATTTTTGTTATCCCTAAGTGGACAAAATATATTCATAGAAAAAAAAAAGACTGCAAGTATACACACCAAGATGAACAGTGATTATGTCTGGGTATTAAGATTCTAGGTAATTGTTCTCTCGTAACTCTGCATTTTCTATAAAGAATATATGCAACTCATAGAGAAAGTTTACAAGCAAAATAAAACCTATCAGAAGAATGAGGCTTTAAAAAAATCCTATCACAACAGTATCATGCCAAAAGCTAAGGATATAGCATATTAAAAATTCCATATTTTCAATTTTAGAATTGACCTCCAAGCCACAAATCCTCACTAAGAGATTCTGCAAAAGCACTTGCACCCAGGTCACCAACGAGCGTGTTGTAGTTCAGAGTGATGAGCCTCAAACCAGCCATACAGTCAAGATCAGATCTCCTGGAAGGAAGACTCTCAGCCCAGGTTTCTTCATGCCTTCTGGTAGTCTGATACTTCAAAGATTTCACGGGATGAAATTAAGATGCTTGAATAAGGAAACAGGGTGTGCCTACTGAGTATGGCTTATTATGTCAGAGGTTTACACACACACATATCAAGCATATATGGCAGGGGAATCAAGCTGAGAAACTAAGCAGTCAGTTCTGGTTTACGAGTCCAGCGACCCAGATTCTAGTCTGTCAGTGATTAGATTCCAGCCACTGGATGACCTGTTTCTGAATAGTTATGTAAAGTTGGACAACTCAATTACAGTCTATGAATTATTTTCCTTAACTTCTAAGTCAGGGAATTGGTCCTAAATTCTATGATTGCTGAGGCTCTAAATGTCATCATTCTGTCCTCCAATGGTCTCCAAACACCTGACTGGGTAACCCATAAGAAAAATTTTTAATATGCGTCTTATTTATTAACTAATTATATACACGAAGTTCTATACATATAATGTATGTACATTATAAACCACACAGATAGTTTTAAAATGATACAAAAGCAAATAGGTTCTAATATTTTCTTTTCCTAAATCTAAGCCATTATTTTAAAAGATTTATTTATTTATTTGGCTGTGCCGGATCTTCAGTTGCAGCATGCCAGATCCTTTAGTTGTGGTATGCGGGCTCTTAGTTACAGCATGCGTGTGGGATCTAGTTCCTTGAGCAGGGATCGAACCTGGGCCCCCTGCACTGGGAGCGCAGAGTCTTAACTGTTGGACCGCCAGGGAAGTCCAAGGCATTATTTTAAAAACTGTATTACAAAATGGATCTCACATGCTACCTAGGGTATGCACACAAACTTTAGAGGCCTGGACTATGCACAGCAAGTTTGATGTGCCTTGGGAAAAATAATGGTTTGACATTTCACCACAAGTCTTGTCTTAAAGACATTCAATTCTTTATATTCATAAAATAAACTTTATTTCTGTCACAACCTAAACCAAAATTATTGTAAAAGGAGTGGTTTAAACCATATATTTTGTCATCATTAAAAAGCATCTAAATAAAACAAAAGCATCTGCTCTGTGCCAAGGATTAGAAATGACTCCTGCCCTTAAAGCCTTCATTAAGGAGGAAGATGTATAAACTCAAAATTTCAATCACATGAGATAAAGAAACATAACCTGCATGCACAGAGGTTCCTATGGAGGCAAAAAGTTATATCTAAGTGATGGCTTCATGATAACTCTGAAGTACAATGTAGAGAGATGAGACCATGCAGAGTTGGAGTAAGAGGTGCATTAACTGCACAAGGGAGCATCTGTGAAAAGACACTCAAGGCTGACACCTGCTGGGCACAGTAAATACTGCAGGTGGCGATGACTCAAAAGGCCAGGGGTCCAACTGTGAGGACAGAAAGGAAAATAGAGAGGATGGCCTAAGCAAGCCTGGGAGAGAGCATGGACTGTATCCCACAGGTGATGAGGCCTGGGGCTACCACTGGCTGAGTAAGGGTGCCCCCACTGTTGAGAAAAAGGCACCCCGCTGCTGAAGGACTGATTAGATAAAGGGAGTGATCACAAGAAGCTCCCCTTCCTCAGGGTCAAAGAGCCCCAGGAGGCTTAGCAGAGCACAGTTCAGACTACAGGTCTCTGTGCAGAGCACACACTGGGCGGCTAGTATGCACTAACTCTGTGTGGGCAAGCCATTAGCAGCATTATTTTAAGCGTATCTTTTTACGTTAGAAGATCACTTAACCTGAGTAGGCAGATGAACTTAGAGGAACTGAGCCCAGGGGCCGCAAAACCACCCAGGAGCTTCTGCCATAGTCCGGGCAAAATGTTATATGGATGAAGAAGCAAATTTAGGAGGAGGCCAAAATCCACAAGCTAGACCCACTGGATGAAAAACATAAAGTTCAGTGAAGGAACTCAAAAGAGAATGGGCTCTGAAATAAGCTTTTCTTACATTCAATGTAAACTATTGGGCAAAAGTAAGTACCGTGGCCTTTCAGGTCCCTTCCAGCAATAATTTCTTTTGATTTCTAACTTATTACTCTGCTTGAGTAAAGTCCCTTCAGAGGTACAGAAAAGTTCCTACACCTGAATGGGATGCAAAGAATAATCTGACTTCTCTTCACCAGGGGATGAGTTGAACTGTCCTTGCAGAAGAGATAACAGATGGTATCTGTTATCTGGGTGTGAACCCCAGATCCTAGAAAAGGGCCAGGCACAGGACAAGTATTCAGCTTTTTGAAAACAAATGAATCATCATTTCCTCTCCTAAATCTTCACACCCTTCCTCTGCTGGCTACTTTCTCTCAGCTTATAAACATCTTCAAATATACTCACTTTAAAAACTCTCAGACCGGGGGAGCGAGAAGATGGCGGAAGAGGAAGACGCGGGGATCACCTTCCTCCTCACAGAGACATCAGAAATACATCTACATGTGGAAATTCTCCTATAGAACACCCACCGAACACTGGCAGAAGACCTCAGAACTCCCAAAAGGCAAGAAACTCCCCACATACCTGGGTAGGGCAAAAGAAAAAAGAATAAACAGAGACAAAAGAATAGGGACGGGACCTGCACCAGTGGGAGGGAGCCGTGAAGGAGGAAAGTTTCCCACACACTAAGAGCCCCTTCGTGGGCGGAGACTGCAGGTGGCGGAGGGGAAAGCTTCGGAGCCGCGGAGGAGAGCACAGCAACAGGGTGCGGAGGGCAAAGCAGAGAGATTCCGCAGAGGATTCGTGCCGACCAGCACTCACCAGCCCAAGAGGCTTGTCTGCTCACCGGCCGGAGCGGGCAGGGCTGGGAACTGAGCCTGGGGCGGATCCCAGGGAAAGGTCTGGAGTTGGCAGAGTGAAAACAGCCTGAAGGGGTTAGTGCACCACGGCTAGCCATGAGGGAGTCCAGTTGAAGTCTGGAGCTGCCGAAGAGGCAAGAGACCTTTTCTTCCCTCTTTGCCTCCTGGTGCGCGAGGAGAGGGGTTTAAGCGCGCTTAAAGGAGCTCCAGAAACGGGCGCGGAGCTACAGAAGAGACAAGAGACTTTTTCTTGCCTCTTCGCTTCCTACTGCGCAAGGAGAGGGGATTAAGAGCACCGCATACAGGAGCTCCAGAAACGGGCTCGAGCCGAGGTCAGCATGGACAACAGAGACGGGTGTGGGACGCTAGGGTTGCTACTGCTGCCACCAAGAGGCCTGTGTTGGAGCACAGGTCACTCTCCACACGGCCCCTCCCGGGAGCCTGTGCAGCCCGCCACTGCCAGGGTCCCGGGATCCAGGGACAGCTTCCCCGGGAAAACGCACAGTGTGCCACGGGCCGGTGCAGCGTCACGCCGGTCTCTGACGTTGCAGGCTCGCCCCGCATCCATGCCCCTCCCTCCCCCTGGCCTGAGTGAGCCAGAGCCCCCGAATCAGCTGCTCCTTTAACCCCGTCCTGTCTGAGCGAAGGGCAGACATCCTCGGAAGACCTACGCGCAGAGGCCTGGCCAAGTCCAAAGCTGAACAAAGAGAGGGGGAGGTCTCTCCCAGCAGCCTCAGAAGCAGCAGATTAAAGCTCCACAGTCAACTTGAAGTGCCCTGCAGCTGGGGAAAACCTGAATAGACAGCGAAATATCCCAAGTTGAGGAGCTGGACTTTGGGAGCAAGATATACTATTATTTTCCCTTTTTCTTTTTGTGAGTGTGTATGTGGGTGTGGCTGTGTGAGATTTTTGTCTGTATAGCTTTGTTTTCACCATTTGTCCTAGGGTTAGACCGACCCGTTTTTTGTTTGTTTCTTTTTTTCTTTATTAGAAATTTTTCTTCTTAATAATTATTTTTTATTTTAATAACTATATTTTATCCTACTTTATTTTGTCTTCTCCCTTTCTTTCTTCCCTCCTTTCTTTCCTACTTCCCTCCTTCCTTCCTTCCTCCCTTCATTCCTTTCTTTCTTCCTTCCTCCCTTCCTTTCTTCCTCCCTCCTTTCCTTTCTTCCTTCCTTCCCTCCCTTCCTCCTGCCTTCCATCCTTCCTTTCTTTCCTTTCTATTTTTTTCTCCCTTTTATTTTGAGGCGGGTGGATTAAAGGCTCTTGGCACTCCAGCCAGGTGTCAAGGCTGTGTCTCTGAGGTGGGAGAACCAACCTCAGGACACTGGTCCACAAGAGACCTCCCAGCTCCACATAATATCAAACAGTGAAAATCTCCCAGAGACCTCCATCGCAACACCAAGACCCAGCTTCACTCAAGGACCAGCAACAAACAGTGCTGGACACCCGATGCCCAACAAAGAGCAAGACAGGTCTACAGCCCCATCCATTAGCAGAGAGGCTGCCTAAAATCATAATAAGGCTACCAACATCCCGATACACACCACCAGACGTGGACCTGGCCACCAGAAAGACAAGATCCAGCCTCATCCACCAGAACAGAGCCACTAGTCCCCCCAACCAGGAAACCTGCTCAAACCACTGAACCAACTTCAGCCACTGGGGACAGCCACCAAAAACATCGGGAACTACGAACCTGCAGCCTGCAAAAAGGAGACCCCAAACACAGTAAGATAAGCAAAATGATAAGACAGAAAAACACACAGCAGATGAAGGAGCAAGATAAAAACACACCAGACCTAACAAATGAAGAGGTAATAGCCAGTCTACCTGAAAAAGAATTCAGAATAATGATAGTAAAGATGATTCAAAATCTTGGAAATAGAATAGACAAATTGCAAGAAACAGTTAACAAGGACCTAGAAGAAATAAAGAGGAAGCAAGTAACGATGAGCAACACAATAAATGAAATGAAAAATACTCTAGATGGGATCAATAGCAGAATAACTGAGGCAGAAGGATGGATAAGTGACCTGGAAGATAAAATAGTGGAAATAACTACTGCAGAGCAGAAGAAAGAAAAAAGAATGAAAAGGACGGAGGACAGTCTCAGAGACCTCTGGGACAACATTAAACACACCAACATTCGAATTATAGGGGTCCCAGAAGAAGAAGAGAAAAAGAAAGGGGCTGAGAAAATATTGGAAGAGATTATAGTTGAAAACTGCCCTAATATAGGAAAGGAAATAGTCAATCAAGTCCAGGAAGCACAGAGAGTCCCATACAGAATAAACCCAAGGATAAACACGCCAAGACACATAATAATCAAACTGTCAAAAATTAAATACAAAGAAAACATATTAAAAGCAGCAAGGGAAAAACAACAAATAACACACAAGGGAATCCCCATAAGGTTAACATCTGATCTTTCAGCAGAAACTCTACAAGACAGAAGGGAGTGGCAGGACATATTTAAAGTGATGAAGGAAAAAAACCTACAACCAAGATTACTCTACCCAGCAAGGATCTCCTTCAGATTTGATGGAGAAATTAAAACTTTAACAGACAAGCAAAAGCTGAGAGAGTTCAGCACCACCAAACCAGCTTTACAACAAATGCTAAAGGAACTTCTCTAAGCAAGAAACATAAGAGAAGGAAAAGACCTACAAGAGCAACCCGAAACAATTAAGTAAATAGTAATAGGAACATACATATCAATAATTTCCTTAAAAGTAAATGGATTAAATGCTCCCACCAAAAGACACAGACTGGCTGAATGGATACAAAAACAGGACCCATATATATGCTGTCTACAAGAGACCCACTTCAGACCTAGAGACACTTACAGGCTGAAAGTGAGGGGATGGAAAAAGATATTCCATGCAAATGGAAATCAGAAGAAAGCTGGAATAGCATTCTCATATCAGACAAAATAGACTTTAAAATAAAAACTATTACAAGAGACAAAGAAGGACACTACATAATGATCAAGGGATCGATCCATGAAGAAGCTATAACAATTGTAAATATTTATGCACCCAACGTAGGAGCACCTCAATACATAAGGCAAATACTAACAGCCATAAAAGGGGAAATCGACAGTAACACAATTATAGTAGGGGACTTTAACACCCCACTGTCACCAATGGACAGATCATCCAAAATGAAAATAAATAAGGAAACACAAGCTTTAAATGATACATTGCAAAAGATGGATTTACTTGATATTTATAGGACATTCCATCCAAAAACAACAGAATACACATTTTTCTCAAGTGCTCATGGAACATTCTCCAGCATAGATCATATCTTGGGTCACAAATCTAGCCTTGGCAAATTTAAGAAAATTGAAATCGTATCAAGTATCTTTTCTGACCACAACGCTATGAGACTAGATATCAATTACAGGAAAAGATCTGTAAAAACTACAAACACATGGAGGCGAAACAATACACTACTTAATAATGAAGTGATCACTGAAGAAATCAAAGAGGAAATCAAAAAGTACTTAGAAACAAATGACAATGGAGACACGATGACCCAAAACCTATGAGATACAGCAAAAGCAGTTCTAAGACAATCATACCTTAAGAAACAGGAAACATCTCGAATAAACAACCTAACTTTGCACCTAAAGCAATTAGAGAAGGAAGAACAAAAAAAACCCCAAATTTAGCAGAAGGAAAGAAATCATAAAGATCAGATCAGAAATAAATGAAAAAGAAATGAAGGAAACAATAGCAAAGATCAATAAAAGTAAACGCTGGTTCCTTGAGAAGATAAATAAAATTGATAAACCATTAGCCAGACTCATCAAGAAAAAAAGGGAGAAGGCTCAAATCAATAGAATTAGAAATGAAAAAGGAGATGTAACAACTGACACTGCAAAAATACAAAAGATTATTAGAGATTACTACAAGCAACTCTATGCCAATAACATGGACAACCTGGAAGAAATGGACAAATTCTTACAAATGCACAAGCTGCAGAGACTGAACCAGGAAGAAATAGAAAATATGAACAGACCAATCACAAGCACTGAAATTGCAACTGTGATTAAAAATCTTCCAACAAACAAAAGCCCAGGACCAGATGGCTTCACAGGTGAATTCTATCAAACATTTAGAGAAGAGGTAACACCTATCCTTCTCAAACTCTTCCAAAAGATAGCAGAGGGAGGAACACTCCCAAACTCATTCTATGAGGCCACCATCACCCTGATACCAAAACCAGACAAAGACATCACAAAGAAAAAAAACTACAGGCCAATATCACTGATGAACATAGATGCAAAAATCCTCAACAAAATACTAGCAAACAGAATCCAACAGCACATTAAAAGGATCATACACCATGATCAAGTGGGGTTTATTCCAGGAATGCAAGGATTCTTCAGTATACGCAAATCAATCAACGTGATATACCATATCAACAAACTGAAGGAGAAAAACCATATGATCATCTCAATAGATGCAGAGAAAGCTTTTGACAAAATTCAACACCCATTTATGATAAAAACCCTGCAGAAAGTAGGCATAGAGGGAACTTTCCTCAACATAATAAAGGCCATATATGACAAACCCACAGCCAGCATTGTTCTCAATGGTGAAAAACTGAAACCATTTCCACTAAGATTAGGAACAAGACAAGGTTGCCCACTCTCACCACTCTTATTCAACCTAGTTTTGGAAGTTCTAGCCACAGCAATCAGAGAAAATAAAGAAATAAAAGGAATCCAAATAGGAAAAGAAGAAGTAAAGCTGTCACTGTTTGCAGATGACATGATACTATACATAGAGAATACTAAGGATGCTACCAGAAAACTACTAGAACTAATCAATGAATTTGGTAAAGTAGCAGGATACAAAATTAATGCACAGAAATCTCTGGCATGCTTATACACTAATGATGAAAAATCTGAGAGTGAAATTAAGAAAACACTCCCATTTACCATTGCAACAAAAAGAATAAAATATCTATGAATAAACCTACCTAAGGAGACAAAAGACTTGTATGCAGAAAACTATAAGATACTGATGAAAGAAATTAAAGATGATACAAATAGGTGGAGAGATATACCATGTTCTTGGATTGGAAGAATCAACATAGTGAAAATGACTGTATTACCCAAAGCAATCTACAGATTCAATGCAATCCCTATCAAATTACCACTGGCATTTTTCCACAGAACTAGAACAAAAAATTTCACAATTTGTATGGAAACACAAAAGACCCCGAATAGCCAAAGCAATCTTGAGAATGAAAAACAGAGCTGGAAGAATCAGGCTCCCTGACTTCAGACTATACTACAAGGCCACAGTAATCAAGACAGTATGGTACTGGCACAAAAACAGAAATATAGATCAATGGAACAGGATAGAAAGCCCAGAGATAAACCCACACACATATGGTCACCTTATCTTTGATAAAGGAGGGAAGGATATACAGTGGAGAAAAGACAGCTTCTTCAATAAGTGGTGCTGGGAAAACTGGACAGCTACCTGTAAACATATGAAATTAGAACACTCCCTAACACCACACACAAAAATAAACTCAAAATGGGTTAAAGACCTAAATGTAAGACCAGACACTATCAAACTCTTAGAGGAAAACATAGGCAGAACACTCTACGACATAAATCACAGCAAGATACTTTTTGACCCATCTCCTAGAGAAATGGAAATAAAAACAAAAATAAACAAATGGGACCTAATGAAACTTAAAAGCTTTTGCACAGCAAAGGATACCATAAACAAGGCCAAAAAAAAGACAACCCTCAGAATGGCAGAAAATATTTGCAAATGAAGCAACTGACAAAGGATTAATATTCAAAATTTATAAGCAACTCAGGCAGCTCAATAACAAAAAAACAAACAACCCAATCCAAAAATGGGCAGAAGAACTAAACAGACATTTCTCCAAAGAAGATATACAGATTGCCAACAAACACATGAAAGAATGCTCAACATCATTAATCATTAGAGAAATGCAAATCAAAACTACAATGAGATATCATCTCACACCGGTCAGATTGGCCATCATCAAAAACTCTAGAAACAATAAATGCTGGAGAGGGTGTGGAGAAAAGGGAACACTCCTGCACTGCTGGTGAGAATGTATATTGATACAGCCACTATGGAGAACAGTATGGAGGTTCCTTAAAAAACTACAAATAGAACTACCATATGACCCCACAATCCCACTACTAGGCATATACCCTGAGAAAACCATAATTCAAAAAGACTCATGTTGGGGCTTCCCTGGTGGCGTAGTGGTTGAGAGTCCGCCTGCCGATGCAGGGGACGCGGGTTCGTGCCCCGGTCCAGGAGGATCCCACATGCCGTTCTGCGGCTGGGCCCATGAGCCATGGCCGCTGAGCCTGCGCGTCCGGAGCCTGTGCTCCGCAACGGGAGAGGCCACATACCGCAAAAAAAAAAAAAAAAAAAAAAAAAAAAGACTCATGTACCAAAATGTTTATTGCAGCTCTATTTACAATAGCCAGGACATGGAAGCAACCTAAATGTCCATCAACAGATGAATGGATAAAGAAGATGTGGCACATATGTATATATGGAATATATATATATATATACACACAAATATATATATATGTATATATGGAATATTACTCAGCCATAAAAAGAAATGAAACTGTGTTATTTGTAATGAGGTGGATAGACCTGGAGTCTGTCATACAGAGTGAAGTAAGTCAGAAGGAGAAAAACAAATACCGTATGCTAACACATATATATGGAATCTAAGAAAAAAAATGTCATGAAGAAATTAGTGGTAGGACGGGAATAAAACACAGACCTACTAGAGCATGGACTTGAGGATATGGGGAGGGGGAAGGGTAAGCGGTGACGATGTGAGAGAGTGGCAGGGACATATACACACTACTAAATGTAAATTAGATAGCTAGTGGGAATGCCGCATAGCACAGGGAGTTCACCTCTGTGCTTTGTGACCACCTAGAGGGGTGGGATAGGGAGGGTGGGAGGGAGGGTGATGCAAGAGGGAAGAGATATGGGAACATATGTATATGTATAACTGATTCACTTTGTTGTAAAGTAGAAACTAACACACTGTTGTAAAACAGTTATACTCAAATAAAGATGTTAAAAAAAAACCCTCTCAGACCTATGATTCTTTGTATCATCTTGTGGGTAACCTAAGTATCTCCCACGCCTTCAAACACCTGTCCTCAGAAAAAGCCTAGATCTGAACCTGGGGCCCAGACCCATCTACGAGGGCTCTCTAAAGCTTGGAAGATGGAGTAAGATCCTCTCCCCACCCCCAATCCCTTCCTACTGAGCTCTGTATCTCACAGATGCAGCTGTAAAGTGTCACCCACGTTTGCTGCCCTTCCTTTTCCAACTGGTCACCAGGCCCCACCCATTCTCTCTGGGATCTCCAAAATCCAGTCCAACCTTTTATAACTTAAGTGGGACCCTTAGATTACAATTCATCCTGCACCCAATCAACTGCCTTCCACATGGAGGTCTGAGTGAGTTCTAAACCAGAAGACCATCTCATTGTTCTTTAGGGTTTCCCACAGCCTTCAGGATAAACATCCAAACTTCTGACAGGACAAACAAGGCCCATTTCTGTTTGTCCCCACTAGGTTTCCAGTATCAACTCTCATTTCATTCCCAAGCCCTGAGTTCCAGTCCTGTACATTACTTTTGCCATATTTTCTTATATTTCTCAACCTTTGACACACTGCTCCCTCCTGCCACCCCAGGAGGTTCTACTCTCCTTAGAAAGGATGGCACCTCCTCCAAGAAGCTTAACCTGAACTTTCCCTTTTAGGATTCTGTGCTCTGCAAAGGGGAAAGGTGGGGGGGGAGGGATAAATTAGGAGTTTGGGATTAACATATACACACAGCTAAATATAAAATAGGTAATCAACAAGGGCCTACTGCATAGTACTGGGAACACTACTCCATATCCTGTAATAACCTGCATGGGAAAAGAATCTGAAAAAGAATGGATATCTGTATAACTGAGTTACTTGACAGTACACCTAAAACTAACACAATATTGTAAATCAACTACACTCCAATGTAAAATAAAAATTAAATTAAAAAACAAAATGATTCTGTGCTCTGCAACACCAGAACTCACTTCTTCCAGAGCACTGACTACTATGCTTGTGTCTACCTGCTGCCCAGTAGAAGGGGAGATTACCTAGGGCAGAAGCATCATCTAAAGCAGCCCTTGGTTCTGACAACTCATTCAAGTGTCAGGATACTTTACACACATAACATGCTTAATTAATTTTAAGAACCCACAGAAAAAGTGGCTTTTAATGTCATTTTACAAGTGTGGGGATTGCAGTTCAAAAGTAACCTGCCCAGGCCACAGAGAGCATAAGCCCTGGAATTCAAACCCTAAGCTGCCTTCACACTGGTGCTCTTTCCACTATATGATACGACTATTGAAAAAAAAGATTTTTTTTCCTGAGCCCTGTTTTAATGGAAAGGGAATGAAGCTGGGATATATCCATTTCCTAATCGCTTTGGTCTGTACCAGGCAAAGTTATTCAACAGACCAGGTAACATCTGTGGAACAATTAACGATGCTCCAAACTGTGCTAAGTGTTCTACATTGTAGAGCCTACAAGCATGAACACAGTGAATCCTTGTAACTGCCACAGAGACTGGGTCCTGTTAAGCCCATGCTACAGATGAGAACACTGAGACCTAGAAGCCTTAAGGGAGACCTAGAAGCCTTAAGGGACTCAGCCGGGGTCACCGAGCTGGCAGGAGTCCTAGGCCGCACGCCCCGTCTAGTGCACACACACCCGGGCACTGGGCACCGGTTCGAGTGCCCACCCTCCACCTTGCACCATCTAAAACCCCGCTTCACAGCGCCCACACGAGAGACCCTGGAAGCGGCAACTACAAACCTGTCTCGCCAAGCCGTGGCTGGAAGAAGCTCTGGATACAGATCAGGGGCAGAGGGTGCTCAGGAGCGGCGCCCAGTCCACCCCGCGGAGGCAGTCGGCTTTAAGTCCAGCAGGCCCTCCTGCAGGGAAGCGCGCACGGCGGGCAGAGGCAGCGAGTCCTGCAGCGCGCACAGGTCCTCAGAGAGCGAGAAGAGGTCGGCCGCGCAGTTCCGGCGCAGCTTCAACGAGTGATCCTGGCCCGAGCGAGGCCTCGGGGATGCTGGCTGCGGACACGATGCCCACACCCGCCTGGGGGCCCCGGCTCGCCTCCCGGCCCCTCGGGCGCCCACTGCCTGGCGGCTGCGGCCCCACAGCGTGCGCAGGACCCGCGTCGCAGCCAAACGACGCAGGGCCACGGGCCGCAGCTACGCCAGCCCCTCCATGCCGCGGCGCGGCGCAGCGCCGGCCCTTGGCGCCAGCCTCATTGCCCTCTGCGCGCGCGCGCGCGCGGTTGCGTTCAAACCGGCAGGCGGCAGGCGGCCCCGTGGGGGCGGGTCTCGAGGACGTCTGAGCGCTCGCCTGCGTCCGGCCTGAGGAGCAGGGGCGTGAGCTTCGAGACTAGGGCGGCCCGAGAGGTAGGAGATGTGGAGAATTTGGGGTTTCTAAAAAGCGTTTGCTGACTGATCCAAACAAAAGTGAGACATGGTTGTATCAACGCATTTTAAAATTAGTAAAACTTCCCATAAGTGTCTGTGCTCGCCCCGCCCAGGAGAGAGCGTGCACTCCGTGAGGGACACAGGAAAGTCCTGAGTGAACGTCTGCCTGTGGTCCCTTACCTGATGCACGAGTGTGTGAATTTCTGCGGAGAGCTCTTAATTTATGTAGTTTTTGCTGACTTGACACGGTGGTTGGCAAATGGTGACGTATTCCATGCATTCAGGACATGATCATGGTTACTAATAATCACTTTGTTCTCTCTGTGCATGTCTGTGACCTAATATTTTCCTTTTGTAAAGACACCAGTCGTATTGGACTACAGCCCACACATTTGACCTCATTTGACCTCAATTACATATTTAAGGGCCTTATCTCCAAATACAGTCATATTAGGAGGTATTGGGGGCTAAGACTTCCACATATTAACTTGAGCAGGACACAATTCAGCTGATACTAGAAGGTGAGAGTACTTTAAGCAAGTAAGTAACTATTTTTTAAAGTGAGTTGCTTAAAGATATGAAGTTACTCAAGAAGGACAAGAAGAAATTACATAACACTGTACGTTATACAAAGATATTAAATCAATCATCATAACATCCCGTGAGATCCGCATTAAATTAGACTAAACAAGATGAAGCAACTTATCCAGAATTGTAGTTAGTACTTTCCAGAATTTAAACCAGGTATTTTCCCAGTTCCATTCTACATTTATTTTCATTTCATTATTTGAAATGAATCTTGAGTCTTCATTTTGCTTAGTTTCTGAAGTTATATGGGGACAGAATGGAGTTGGATATTTTCAGTGACATTCACACATGGGGAAGGAAATTGAGTCCAGAAGCTTCCGCGATGTTTCCATGGAGAATGCTAACAACAGAACCAGAAACACCGTTATCCTTTTGGTTCAGTCATCTTTCATAACACACTACAAGAATTAATTTTAAGAAGCCCAATGTTTTCCAAACTTTCACCAAAGGGCTCTGTGGGGTCCTCTAGTAATATCTAAGAGACTTCTTACTTTCACATTCCAAGCCACTTAAGACCACGAGTTCTGATTGTTCTTTGTGAGAAAATCAAGTGACAATCATAGCTCGTACTTTAGGATGGTTTCTTCAGGACCCAGGCAAAACCTAATACACAGTAATAATCATTGTTAATTGCATCTTTGACAATGATTAGTCGGGTATCAAAGAGGTGTATAAATTGGGAGAAATTATGAATCAAAGAGAAACATAGGCCACAGATATTTAATTAATCCTCAATTATTTATGAGTTTAACTTTGGTTAAGCTAATTTTCCTTCCTCTAGACAATTTCCAATTCATCTCCACAAAGAGAGCAGAATAATCACCTTCCAATACAAGATTTATTCTGTTCCTTTAATTAAGAGCCTACAGTGACTTCTACACTCACTCCACGAAGTTTTGCTATGAGAGAAAAGGAGCCATTATATTTTGTCTTGAATTAGATATGCCACCATACTTGACTTAGCTCATCTTACTGGAAGCACTTTGAGGGCAGATGCTACAGTCCTGGTCTTACATCCTCTACAGAAGCAAGCCAAGGGAATCACACATAGTTGCAGCTGGAAGAACACTTGTTCTGGTTTGATATTTTTAGCCTTTACCACCAAGACTTTATCACCAAGACCTATCTTTACAGTCTCTAAACAGAAGACCTTCTTGCCTTCCGTTTTTCATATTGACTAGCAATGTAAAGGGAAGAACTGAGAAGTAGCCTTAGTCTGCTAGCAGCCAGCCCAGATAAATCATCTGTGGAGATACTGTTTCTTTCAAAAGATATAAACATAAGAGGAAGTCCTAGAGTTTTTAACAACTGTGCAAAATAAAATTCCATGAAAACCTAGAAATCCAGATGCGGATCAGTAATATATTGGTTAAATAAGCTGTTATGTTCATGCAATGGACAAGTGTACAGACATTAAGAAGAACGATCTTTTCTATGAGATTCTCTTTTCACTGAACTCATCAGTGCTGCAAAGACAGTGTTACATAATAGTTTTTCTTTAACATTATATCAGGCATCTTCATCTTGTCCTGCATTTATTGCCAGTGTTACTAAAGTTTATCATTTACCTCTTTCTCTTTTAGATATATAATTTCTTCTTACTGTGGAAGCATTCATCAATCCCTACTTTACTATTTCTTTTAAATTAGAAATGAATATTGAATTTTATAAAATATCTTTGGGGGATGGATATTTCAAGTGATTGTATAGTTTTGTTCTCTTTTGACCTTGCTATATGGTAAATTATAATTTGTTATTTTATATTATGCTATTTATTATATATGGTATTATGTTTACTAATTACATTTATATTGTAATTCCATTATAATTAAGGTAGCATTTTGTTTCAGATAGACAAAACAAACAACCAGTGGAATAGGAAGCATCTTAAAATTTGATGCAAGAGCATAAGGGATTTGAGATTAAAGTAAAATTGACATTTTGGATCAGTAGCAAAACTTATTCAACAAAAGTGGGAAAACATGGCTATCATTAACAAATTCTAGATATAGCAACTAGTTAAAAGTAAAAAAATAATGAAACTAAAAGTATCAGAAACCTGGGAGACTTGACATGAATTATTCATGAGGAACACCTTTCTAAGATACAAAGAAAAAAGGATACATTTAATTATATAAAGAATTAAAATTTTCCTCATGGCACAATGCACTACAAAGGTCAGAAAACAAGCAACAGAAATTGGGAAATATATTTAGAAATGGATATGCTTTCTTTACAACTTTTGGGAGAAGCACATGTTTCTTTGTCCTTTAACCTGTTATGTGGGTATTAATCTATAACGTAAGTGCATGGTTCCTTTCCTTTAACCTGTCATGTGAGATTTAATCTGTATTGTAAGTGCATGGTTCCTTTTCCTTTCATCTGTAATGTGAGTGTCAGTGTGCGGCACTGTTTCCAAGCACAGACTTTGGATGTTCCTGTACTGGTCCCATCGCTGACCATCCACAAAAACTTACAAATGTTGCTTTACTTTCCTGGGGGTTAGAGTCTTAGCTAAGAAATGGAAGCAAAATAGAACTTTCCCCCAGGGATGATAGAAGGTTTAAAGGAGTAAATATGTAAGTGACTTAGCACAGTGCCTAGTACAAGAGAGATCAATATAAGTACTTATCAATGTTTTAAACAGACAGATGAAAGAAATAAAATGTGGTGATTTCAATCTATTGATATATATTCTTGACATTAAACTGCGTTTTCATTCATTGGATGACCTAACTTGCTCATGCTTTTTCTTACTCTAGTGAACTTGGGTAGCTAAAATCATCGTTTAAAATTTTTGCTTTTATATTCACAAGTAAATTTGACCTGTAAATTTCTTTTTCCTCACAATCCTACTCTATGTTCAGTATTAGGATTATATAGACTTCATAAGATGAATAAAGGAGCATTCTTCCTTTGCTACTCTCTAGAAGTTTTTCTTTTTTAATACTGATGTTATCTGTTTAATAGTAGTTTGATAGAATTCCCCATCCAAACGATCTGGGTGGGTCTGGTATTTTCTTGGTGAAAAATTGTAAACTACTGACTTTATTTCTTTACTGGTAAAAGAACTCCAGCTATGTATTTCCTCTTGTGGCAGTTTTGGTAAACTTTAGGAGCTAGGAAATTGTCCACTGGCATTTCATATATTCTCTGTTTGTACTCTCTGCTATAACATCGTCCTGATTCTTTCTGTGTATTATTTACTTTTGTTTTTGTTTTGCTTAATCAAAGTGTGTTTTTAAAATCTTTTCAAAGAATATTCTTTTGACTTACTAAATCACCTCAATTTTATACTTTTTTCTGTTTTATTAAGTTCTGCTCATATCTTTACTATCTATTTTATCTATGTTCTCAGGGTTTATTGTTTTGCTCTTCTGATGTCAATTAAAACACTTGGTTATTAATTTTAAGAAATCTTTTTAGTTATAAATAGTTGAACTTTTTGAAGATTCCAGCTAGTTGTAAGTATCTAAGGGTCAGCACCTCCACATTGTTGCTGGCCTAAGCCTTAGTGCACCCTATAGCAATGTATATATTGACATTTTTCCCCCTCGACTTCCTGTGTTTTGCTACTTGTCACTTTTCTTTGGAGAGAAGCCCTGTGAAATAGCCTTCAGTTATTTTACAGCCAGTACGTCTTTAAAATATGTGTATTTTTTAAAGATAAATCGACTTACATAATTAGGCAGAAAATCTGATTTGCCATATTTTTTAAAACAGCATAATTTCACTCTTCTCCATGATTAATATGCTGTTTTACACAGCCTTTGAGTTTTTAGCTTTATCAATGACATGTACTTTACAAATGTTTTAAAGAGCCTACCCACTCTTTTAAAACATCCTGTTCCTTGTTTCAGTTCTATTATTATGTATATTTTCTGCCTTGCACCTGATAATTCCAACACTGAATGGATGGCCTTGGGAATCTAATTCTGGTATTGATTGTCTTTGCTGATTCTCTCCCATTGTATCTGATTTCTTCATTATTGTGTAAATTTAGATCATGACCTCACCTTGAGCTAAACTTTATCTGTGGGAACGCTATAGGCCTGGGTTGAATGTCTCCCTCTGCAGAGAGTGTTTAGTTCTGTATTTGGGATACCACCCATCTGGGAGCATTTTAAGGTAATTTCTTACCTCCTGTTTGCAAGACCACAAATTAATTTTCAACCCAAACACTGTGAACACAGATCTGGGGTTCAGAATTCTCAAGAGTTCCTACCAGTTTCCTACCCAGAGCAGAGGCCAAGAGAATTTGGTCTTAGTCTCCCTTTGCCAGCAGATATTTTTTTTTTTTTTACTGGCACACCCTTTCATTAAAGGTGAAGCTAGGCTTAGTTCTAACTTCCCGTCTAGTAGGGATGGAGTCTTATCTCCTGCCTCCCATGTGGTCATGGACACTTTAACAAGAAGTCTTTATGTCAGGGCAGGGGTGTCATTAAACTATGGCCTGTATTCCAAATCCAGACAGCCGCCTATTTTTTTATGGCCTATGAGCTATGAATAATGTTCACATTTTAACTGGTAATATTTTAAATGGTTACTTAAGTACCTAAACAATATCCTCAATTTTGCCTCTTTGGTCCACAAAGCCTAAAATATTTGCTATTTTGCTCCATAAAAACAGGATTTCCAGCTTCTGTTCTAAGCTATCAAGATCTCCAATCCACTCTTAATATAGCTAGAACTCTCACACATGTACTCCCCTTCTTTCAGGGGTCCTGGAAATTTCTACTGCACACTTCAAGAATCAGACATGCACTTAAACATAAGTTGTGTACATTTAACCTAGCATACCTAACCCTTTTCTTTTAGGAGAGCTTTTCAAGTAATCTTGCCCACCATATTCTTCAGAGCTTGATTAATAATGGCAAAAAATGAAAACAACTAAACATTCAACAAATGGGAATTGTTCATAACAATTATAGAAGCACATACAGGGCTTCCCTGGTGGTGCAGTGGTTGCGAGTCCGCCTGCTGATGCAGGGGACATGGGTTCGTGCCCTGATCTGGGAAGATCCCGCATGCCGCGGAGTGGCTGGGACCGTGAGCCATGGCTGCTGAGCCTGCACGTCCGGAGCCTGTGCTCCGCAGCGGGAGAGGCCACAACAGTGAGAGGCCCGTGTACCACTAAAAAAAAGAAAAAAAAAAAAAAAGCACATACACTGGAACACTATAAACTGTTATTGAAACAGTGAGACATAACTAGTTTTATTCCTCGAGAACTATGTTTATTTAGGTCTCTTTTGTTTAAATAATTATATTTCTGTGTATGTATGTATATGATCATGTATTTATATACACATACATTATTTACCTGATATATTCATATAAATATGTGAAATACATACCTATACACATGCCTTTTATTTATATTTGTATACATACACAGGAATATAATTATATATATCATATATTTATATACATTGAACTGAAAACTGGTAGTATACATATATATTGCGTATAAATGTATGTATATGTGCATGTGTAGAAAAGCAGGTTGAGAGATATGTAAGCATGATTTAGACAGGGTTCAAGATTTTTAAAGTCGTTATGTGTAGGTAGTGAGATTATGGCCCATTTGATTTAAAATACTGCATATTTTACATCAACTGTTATGAACAGATTCCTACGTAAATAAAATTATAAATAGTTATACATACTTGTATGTGTAATGTATAATTAAAATATATATACTTTTATGTAAGTATATTTATATTATTAATATACTTGTCTTATAATACATTATACATTGGGTTATACAGAATACATTAAATGTAACGTATATCAGATAATTATATATTTTTATGTTATGATAGAATTGTTTTATCATCTATTACATGATATATCATATTAATATTGTGAACATATTAAACATATAAATACATTGCATTAGTCATATATTTTCTGTACAATATATGCTATGCAAAAATACATGTTAATATAATACATAATGGTTATACATTAATTTAAACAGTAATATATTACATGTATACACTAACATAATATTTAATATTGGTATATGTATATTATAGTTAATATATACATAGCTAATGCTCTTTAAAGCCATGTGCTACAAGAAGTAGGATGGGACCAGGAGTATGGCCAAAGCAAATTCTAAAAATATTAGATTATTTATATTCATTTATATGTCATTTTCCTGGAACTTGCATCTGGCTATTAGAGAGCACACACAGCAAAATCACGATAAAGTGCCCGGGAGGACATGGGATCCTTTATTCACTGGGACCTCAAAGGAAACATAGTGCTATTCAGTCCCCCATCAAAGAGGTAAGAGCAAATCTTGAAGCACCCACTAAAAGCCAATTCAAACAAAAAGGCTTTTCCACTAAAACCTGAAAAAGGTAAGTTCCCAAGAGACCCCCTACATCAACCACCAAAGCTCATTTGGCAGTAAATCAATAACATTCAGGGAACAACAAGAAATCTAAAACAATAGTTGTTTTAACAACAACAACAACAACAAATCCAGCAGCTAATTAGTGTCTTTCCTGTTTGAAAGAAGGCGGTGGGAAGTGGACAGAAGACCTGATAGGAAAGAGAAAAAGAAGAGGAAAAGGAAAATAAAAGTTTCCAGTTTGACAATCAAGCTGTCTTCTGCGTCCATTTCATCCCAAGACCACCAAGTCAACTTGGAGGCTTTTTCCTCCTTCCCTTTCTATGAGACTGATCACAACCAGCACTGCAGAGTCCATTAAATAAAGAAACGCTGTTGCCTACATGTGTGAATGAGCTGTGAGTAAACTACTGGAGTAGAGGACACGTAACTGGAAACGTCCTCATGAATGTCCATGTGGCTGAGCAGGAAGGTAATCTGTCATAGATGTGCTAAATAAGAATAGCTGGGTTTTAGTTTATTTACTTTTCCCTGGACTCTGTTGAATGACTGTCATCTACAAGTTCAGGCTACTTTTTGCTGAGGATTAATGCACTGGGAGAGCTGAGAGAAAACTGAATAGTAGAGCTGTCTTTTTCTGGGCCAGTTGGCCTTACTTTCCCAAACCCGAAGTCTTTCCCTATTTCTTTCTCCTTTTTATTGTAGTAAAATGAACATAACATAAAATTCACCATTTTGATCAGTTTACAATTCACTGTACAATTCAGTGGAATTTAGTACTGTCACAATGCTGTGAAACTGTCACCACTGCCTAGTTGCAACACATTTTCATCACCCCAAAAGAAAACCTACACCCATTTTAAGCAGTCATTCCCTATTTCCCTCTCTTCCAAACCCCTGGCAACCACTAATGTATAATATTTTCCGTGTGTATGGATTTGCCACTGCTGGACATTTTCGTATAAATGGAACCATACAGTATGTGGCCTTTCATGTCTGATTTCTTTCACTTAGTTGCATCCATGATGTAGCGTGTATCAGTAATCCATTCCCTTTTATGGCTGAATTCCCTGATCCTGTTTTCTTCATACTGTTTGAATACAAACTTTAAAATATGTTGAGGCTGAAGCTCTGTTTTAATGGCACATCTATGAGGCCAATTCATTTAAAGAAGGTGAAAATGGAGACACTGTTGTGAAATGATAATCGTTGAGAAGCCTCAGCTAATTTGATAATGAAAATTTGGGAAATGTTGCAAAAAATTATTGCTTTATATTAAAAACCTTTTAAACAAGGATTCAGGAGATTGTCTTTTTCTTGCAGGTAACTTAAATGAGGCAGAAGAAAATAACTGCCCTTTAAAACAGATTATGAAAGGATTTTATTTATTCTTAATAGACAAATGGGAGTACAGGTAGTTCATATCCAATATGGACTCCCTGTCCAAACACTGTTTATCATTCTAGCCACCACTATCGAATTATATTTCTTGAAACTAATGCAGCTTAACTCCTGCATATTACTTTTTAAAATTCATCTATCAAATCCATTAATACAGTATAAACAAGAGATGTTCAGGTTTCAGTGCAGTTCAAATATCAGGTATAAAGAACCCCCCAGTAAGGAAAAGAATCCTCTATCTCTTGCCAGAATGTGGTCAGCTCTGGGGTGCTTTGCTAGCTGAAAGACACTTTTATTGTTAAGAGAATAGAGGTTGTTTAAGAGGGATGAGAGGCAAAATCTTTTAAGTACTTGTTTGTGTTAAAAACAGTGCTATGCTCTCTCATACTCTATAAAAGTGAAGGCTCACCATTTTACATATGTGAAAAGCGAAGTTAAAAGCGTTTTAGTAACTTACTAAAAGGCACGCAACCACTAAATTCAAGCAAGAATTCAATCCCAAATCTGTCACACTGAAGTTTGAGCTAATAGTGAGATTAATAGAAATAGCTCTAAATTAAAAGTTCAGAGATATTTTTTTATTTCGTACTCTTTCACTAACCCTCTTTGGAGATAAATCATTTCATTTATATGGGCATTAATTTTCACAACTATAATAGTTGGAAGTGTGACTAGGTGACCTCTATGTAGTCTTCCAATTCTAAAATGTTCCATTAATTTGGATTCCTACAATAATTGTCACTGCAATATATGCATGCTGCCACCAAGTAGAAGTAGAGAGTACTAGTTCCTTTTTTAACCCTAGTGGGGAGTGCATTTTGACCTCAGACTTATCTGTGAATAGTACAACCTGTTAATATAACTATAAAATAACAAAATAATATGGTAGTATTCCCTGTAAAGCAGAAGCTTTACACTGTGTCTATGAATCGTATCAGAATCACCTGTAGGTTTTTTTTGTTTGTTTGTTTGTTTGTTTGTGGTACACGGGCCTCTCACTGTTGTGGCCTCTCCCATTGCGGAGCGCAGGCTCCGGACGCACAGGCTCAGCGGCCATGGCTCACGGGCCCAGCCGCTCTGCAGCATGTGGGATCTTCCCGGATCGGGGCACGAACCCGTGTCCCCTGCATCGGCAGGCGGATTCTCAACCACTGCGCCACCAGGGAAGCCCCACCTGTAGGTTTTTTAAACATAGAGGAAATCCAGATCCCACTGAATGAGGATTTTCAGAGATGGGACTTGGGTTTCTGGATTTTTGGGCTCCCATCATTTGTATATTTTATTTTATTTTATTTTTTGCCTATGTACAACATTTGTCACATCCTCTTTTTTTAAATTGATTTGTGTGTGTGTGTGTGTGTGTGTGTGTGTGTGTGTGTCACATCCTCTTGAATCTTTAGCTATTCCTGTTTGTTTTAAAAGTTTCAAATATTCCATAATCTTCACCTACTTTTCATAAGGCGTTATCTGTTATGTTTATTCACTCTTGTGCTTCTCCTAGTTAAAACTTCTTTTTTTCTTTTTCTCTGGGGGCCCTGCCTCATGGCTTCCAGGATCTTAGTTCCCTGACCAGGGATTGAACCCCAGGCCCCCAGCAGTGAAAGCACCAAGTCCTAACCACTGGACCACCAGGGAATTCCCAAGACTTCTTTTTTAAATGACTTTTTTCCCCACTCTAATTCATTCCTGGGATCAGTTTCATGTGGGAACATTAAACCAACCTTGCATTACTAGAATAAAGCCACTTTGATTGCCATATATTACTGTTTTACATACCATGGATACAGTTTGTGCTTTTGTTTACAAATTTTGCATGCATGTTCAAAAGAGAAACTGGCCTATGATTCTCTTCTTGTGATATTCTTTTTACTTCTGATCTGAAGCTTATGTTGGCCTTATAAAAATTTTGAGCAATATATTATTTTCTGTTTCCTGGAAGGGTTTTATGTAAGATTACCAACATTTCTTCCCTAAATATTTGGAAGAATTTACTTGGAAAGCCATTTATCCCTTGAAATCATTTTCTGTAAAGGTACTTAATTATACAAACAACTTTTGGAGTAGATATAGAAGTTTTTAGATATTTCTTTTCTTGGGTTAGTCTTGTTAGGTTGCCTGTTTTAAGAATTTGTAATTTTGGATGAATTTTCAAATTTATAAATATAAAAGTATTATTTTAACAGCTTTATTGGGATGTAATTTACATACCATAATTTAACCCTTTAATGTATACAAGTCAGTGGTTCTTAGTGTTAAGCACTAAAAGACGTGTGTAACCATCACAACAATCCAACTTTAGATTTCTGTCCCCCCACAAAGAAACCCATTACACATTAACAATGTTTTTTCATTCTCTCAACCGTCTCAGCTCTAGGCAACCACTAATCTCCTTTCTGTCTCTACAGATTTGCTAGTATGGGCATTTCATATAAATGGGACCATACAATATGTGATCTTTTGAGAGTGGCTGCTTTTCTTTACATAATGCTTTCATGGTTCATCCATGTTGTAACATGGATCAATATTTCATTCCCTTTTATAGCTGAATGCTATTCTATTGGATGGATATTCCACATTTTGTTTATTCATTTGTCAGATTGACATTTGAATTTTTTCCAACTTTTGTTTTTAGAAATATGATTCTACGAACATTCACGTACAAGCTTTTGTGCAGACATAAGTCTTTATTTCTCTTAGGTATATATTTAGTAGTGGAACTGCTGAGTCATAGGGTAGCTCTATGTTTAACACATGTAGGAACTGTCAAGCTGTTTTGTAAAATGGCCGCACATTATGTAAAATGGCTCAGACTGTATTTTCTATCCAAAGGTATCCAAAGCTACTTTAGATGCAAAATGTTTCAAGTTGACCTTTGCTGCTGCCAAAATCGTAGCCACTGTGGGCAGTCTGCAAGATGGCATCTTAGGTTTCTGAGGAAGAAACTAGAATACACAAAGGGGGAAATAAGTGTACAATTGCATAATGTAGATTTCATATTTAATTTTATGGGAAAAGTAATTACTTGGCTTTTGGTTTTAAATGGAAATAGCCACTCATTGGGAAATAATTACTCTAATTTCAATTTATTTTACTTTAAATCATTCTGTGATGAAGGCAGTTATGAAAAAAGGTCTCCAGAATGGAAGGAGTGCCAAGTCAGAGGTATATAACATGTTTTAATTCTCTAAGAAGAATTTCTCTTTAATGGCTTGTTTTTCTTTCTTTCTTAAAAGAAAATTATCAAGGTACTAAAATTAAGTTTTTATTCAAATGAAATAGCTTTTCTGTTTCTGAAAATGTTGTGTGATGCTTTAATGTAGCCTTCCCAGAAATGCAGATTGAAGACCTTTTTTAAACTTAAAATATCTTAATTTCCAATGACGATCAAACCCTCCTAAATTACCTGTAACTAAAATGGGATATTTATCATTTCTCTCCCAGTACCAGTGGATAACTTCTCCATTGGTGAAGGAACCATCCAAAGCTGCTAGACAAAAAAAGAACCATAATTTTGGAAAGTGGTCGCAAAGGAAAAGCTACTATTAGAATTGGTAACTCTTTCTTTTTCTTAATGCTACTACAACTTATACCCCTTATATTTTCCGGTGTGCTAAAATTAAAACATCCTTAATGGTTATTCCTTAACGGTTAGCTGTCAATATTATTTGTGGTTCTTATGGAACGCACCTAGGAAGTTCCTGACACATAGTGTTTAATATGTATTAGATATTAATTTTAATATGATAAAGCTCTTGAAGTGAAAAAATTCATATCCAGATACGAGGTCACCTTTTCTCCCTTTCATGTGGGGTGCAGGCCTTGGGAAAGAGAGGGAAGCATGTGATGTGTCCAGTGACAACCCCAAAATAAAATAAAGTAGGCAGAGCCCTTGGCCCTTTACAGATATGAATAGCTTTTATTGTCATCAGAAGCCTGTGAACAGACAGTGTTTTACAGCAGCGCAGACAGGTTTGGGTCAGGTACAGCGGGGAAGTGGATCAGGCAGGATAAGAACATGCGGAGAGTCGGTGGGGGCTGGTTCCAGAGGAACCAACAAAAATCACAGATGTTAATGACTGTTTTTTTCCAAATGCAGGAATCAGTGGAAAAACTAGAAATGATCATGTTCAGAATTGTGATCAGTTGTGTCTAAATATGTAAAAGTCAATTACTTTCCCATAAGCCAGAAATCACAATAAAAAACAAGGAAAGATCCCATTTGCAATAGTCACAAAAATTAGTAAATATCTAGAAGTCAGTTCAGTGTTCACCTGAAAAAGTCAGTGCAAAAGGATAGATGAAATATTTTAAACATATATGTTAACATTAATAAAATATAATGTTAACATATGATCCATCAACATATAAAGCCACTGGCAGCGGGAAAGACAGATCGGTGGAAAAGTTCAGAAACTGGTCCCTGTTTACTTGAGAACTGTATTTTAACTTAGACAGTTTTAAAGTCTAACTTGACTTTTTGTCTAATTGACTGATTGATGCATTGCTAATTCATTTAAACAGAAATTAGATATTTGCATCACAGCATACACAAATTCTAGTCAGTGGAAAAGATGCAAATGCAACTAAATGCAAGAAGCAAATACAAAATACAGGAGAGAATTTCTGTGTTAAGTGTAGGGAGTACAGAAGCCTTCCTAAGTAAGCCATAAAACTCGGAGGCCATAAACTAAAAGGTATTTAATTACATGAAAATTTAAAACTTTTCTACAGTTCAAGACATAAACAAAACAAAATGACAGACACAAAAGTTTGGTAGTGTATTAACATATAAAGGTGACTGCTGATATAGAGAAGAAGCCACAAATAAATGAAAAAGGATAACCAAATTTTAAAAAGGCAGGGGGTGGTTTTTAACTGTATGAGCAAACAACTCAGAAGAACCACAGCTGGCTACTAGACAAATGAAGAGGGGCCAACTTCTTTAGGAAATGCAGGTTAAAACCATGGGATTTTCTTCCCCTCTGATGGGCAGAAATTCTAAAGACTGATAACATCTGGTGTAGACGAGGGAACAAACACACTTTGTGTATGTTAACTATAATAAATGTGTTCAATTTTGGAGTGAGGTTTGCAGCATCCATCAAAGTTCAAAACTCTCTTGCTCTTTGACCAAAGACTTTTACTTCTAGGCACCTGCCCTCTGCCAGTACTCTGCCTTGCACAGAAGTGTGCATCAAATCAGGCACCTGCAAGTCCAATGAGGGATACTTACGTAATGGGGAAACTCTAGAGACAAACCGGATGTCTTTCAGGAGGGGTGTGATGAAGGAAATTAGGATCCATCCGTGGTAGGGAGTAACGTGTGTGTGCTAAACTCGTCAAAGGGTTAACCTGCCTTCCACCTGAGCTCAGATTAGGCAGGACACACACGAGCAGAGGTCAGGTCAGAAAATATTTTGTCATTCACAGGGAGGGATGGCTCCCTCGGCCGCCCACTTCAGCTATTACTCACTGTGGAGTGAAGGGCGTGACTGGTCAGCGGGCATTCATCAGACACTCGTGGGCTCTCAGAAGGAAGCCAGAAGCAGGCGGGGACAGTCACGCTGGGGCCGCTGCACGCCCACAGCCTCAGTGAGACACGGAGGGGAAGGACCACTGCAAGCCCTTGCTGGCTCCGCCCTGCCATCAGGCAGCCGAAGATACCACCTGCTTCCTCCTGAGCTGAGACCCGGTTTTCCCACCAAAACAAGGGCCATCCTGCTTTAGAAATGCCACGGTGAGCTGTAAGTGCATATCTGGGAACTCTCAGTCACAGAAGGAACAAAGCTAGCCCTGCACCCTGCCCTCCTATTTGTCAATTGCACAAAAGCCCATTTTGGAGGCTGGACATTTCCGCGAGTACAGGCGGCTGCGGCTGTTTGCACTTCCTCCTGCAGGTGCCACCTCCTCAGAGAAGCCACCCACACCTCCCCCAGGGCAAATCTGGCAGCCCCACCCTCTGGGACCTCCGCTGATCCCATATACGGGCCACTACACCTCAGCTGAACTTCTGTGTTTAGAGATCACCTACCGTCTTTAGTTCATAAGTTTCTTGAGAATAAGAATACTATCACCCTCAGGATGGGAGAAAATATTTGCAAACGAATCAACGGACGAAGGACTGATCTCCAAAATATATAAACAGCTCATGCAGCTCAAGATTAAAGTAACAAACAACCCAATCCAAAAATGGGTGGAAGACCTAAATAGACGTTTCTCCAAAGATGACATACAGATGGCCAAGAAGCACGTGAAACGCTGCTCAACATCACTAATTATTAGAGAAATGCATATCAAGACTACAATGAGGTATCACCTCACACCAGTTAGAATGGGCATCATCAGAAAATCTACACACAACAAATGCTGGAGAGGGTGTGGAGGAAAGGGAACACTCCTGCACTGTTGGTGGGAATGTAAATTGACACAGCCACTATGGAGAATGGTATGGGGGTTCCTTAAAAAACTAAAAGTAGAATTACCATATGATCCAGCTATCCCACTACTGGGCATATACCCAGAGAAAAGCATAATTCAAAAAGACACATGCACCCCAATGTTCACTGCAGCACTATTTACAATAGCCAGGTCATGGAAGCAACCGAAATAGCCATCGACAGATGAATGGATAAAGAAGTTGTGGTATATATATACAATGGAATCTTTCTCAGCCATAAAAAGGAATTGAATTGAGTCATTTGTTAAGACGTGGATGGATCTAGAGACTGTCATACAGGGTGAAGTAAGTCAGAAAAAGAAAAACAAATATCATATATTAACGCATGTATGTGGAACCTAGAAAAATGGTACAGATAAACAGGTTTGCCAGGCAGAAGTTGAGACACAGATGTAGAGAACAAACGTATGGACACCAAGGGAGGAAAGCCGTGGGGGAGTGGGGAGGGTGGTGTGCTGAATAGGGTGATTCGGATTGACATGTATACACTGATGTATATAAAACTGATGACTAATAAGAATGTGCTGTATAAAAAAAATAAATTAAATTAAATTCAATAAAAAGAATAAAAGAATACTATCTACTGTCCTCCACGCCCCCCTGGAACACTCACTAAATATCCAGGAAGTGCCTGCATTATGAACGAATCAATGAACAAACAAGCTCACTAATTTCCAACGTGCGGTCACATGAATAATCTGACCTTCTCAGAAGTTAAGCTTCTGTGTGGGGCGCGGCAAAGCGTTGCCGCAAAGTAGGATAGAAAAAGCTGAGTCATCCATCCTGTAGCCAGTGCGCATGCGTTGGAATATGTTAACAAGGTTTTGGAGCAGTAACCAGTCCGAAGGTGACGCGTGGTCATGACTCCGATATGAACCAGTCAGAGACTTGCACAGTACCCCGAATCTTATATAGGCAGCTGCCGTTAAGGCTGCGGCGTCTTCCTTCCATCTTTCCATAACCAAGCTGTACTCCAATAAAGTGTGATACGAGAAGAATCTAGCGTGTGGTGACTGTTATTCTGCTGGTCAGACGCAGCTCGCCATAAGTGGTGCCGAAACCCGGGAACGTTGCACCCCGCATGGAGGACCGATTCAGAACTCGACACACGGAGTGAACCGTCGGTAAGTAGTCCAGTCAGGTATATTTTCGCTTTCACTTTTGTCCCTTTTGTTGTCCTCGCGTTCTTCCTTTGTGTGTTGTCGGCGTGGCCGAGTGCGCACCCCTGGTCGGTAAACAGTTCGAGTATTCTCCAGCTGCTTTCAGTAGGAAACGGCAGTATGGGGAATAGCTCATCTGCCGAAACTGCCATTGGGTTTCATGAACCCATTCAAGCCTTATTGAGAGATCGGGGACTTAAGCTGTCACAGAAAACCATAAGCAAGTTATTACAAGATATTGATGGCGCTGCACCCTGGTTTGCAGTATCTGGCAGCTTGACTGTTCCATCATGGGAAAAACTCGGAAGAGATCTAACTGAACACAGTAAGCTGGGAGAGCTTTCTCGGGGCACCCTCCCGTTGTGGAGGTTGATACACTCGTGTCTCACGGAGGGAAGATGTGAGGATATAATTCAATGGGGACGCAAGGCTCTTAGTATGTGTCAAGATAGTGCGTCAGAAGGCGAAAATGTAGGGGCTACTGTAAATAGGCCTAAAAATCCAAGAAGAAGAAAAGAAAAACAAGCAGAAAAACAAGAGTCGGCGCCAGGATTGTATCCGCTCTTAGATGAGTTTAAAGCTTTACATTTATCTCAGGAAAAATTGAGTCCCAAAGAAGAGGCAGCTTTAGAAGAGGCAGCTGCAGAGTATGAACGGGGACAGTATGGGAGTTCCCCGTGTGCTCGTCCGCCATTATATGCCCCCGCTGCAACAAGAGCTTCCGCGCTTGTACAGACCCCTGCTTCAGCCGCTAATGCCCCCTGTGTACCTCAAGGACCATTAAAATGTACTTTTATCCCTCGGGAGGCATGGTCTCAGGTGCCCATGGCCTTTCCCGCATTTGAGGATCCAGCCACTCGTCAGAGATATTATGAGATGATAGATCATAGAATAATCAAGGATCTTGCAGAGGCTGCCAGAGGATATGGAGTCACTGCTAATTATACTCTGATGTTATTGCAACGCCTTACCCAAAATGCATTGACGCCCACAGATTGGCAGGACATTGCGCGTGCTTGCTTATCAATGGGGCAGTATCTGGACTGGAAATCCATTTTAACTGACTTGGCATATGGTCAGGCGCGGGAGAATGCCGCTCATGGGCAGCCTGCCTGGAATGTTGATATGTTATTAGGGCAAGGTCAATGGTTGAATAACCAAACAGCGTTTCCTGTGGAGGTCTATGGCCAAATAAACCAAATTAATATGCAGGCCTGGCGTGCCCTCCCAAATAAAGGAGAAGTTTCAGGAAACCTGACTAAGATCATACAGGGCAGTACAGAAGCATTTTCTGACTTTGTAGCCAAAATGATGGAAGCTGCTGGTAGGATTTTTGGTAGTGTAGAAGATGCTATGCCATTAGTGAAGCAATTGATTTATGAACAGGTTCAACATGTTATTACCCATTGCCTTGAGGCCTGGGCAGCCTGGGGTAACCCCACCAAGATAAAGACGGATAATGGCCCAGCCTATAGTTCTAAAAGTTTTGCTCTTTTTTGTCAACGGATACAGGTGCTGCATGTTACTGGCTTGCCCTATAACCCACAAGGCCAAGGGATTATAGAGCGTGCCAATCGGACACTCAAAGAACTATTATTTAAACAAAAAGGGGGAATAGCAGAGAACTGCACCCCCAAACAGAGATTATCACTTGCCTTATTTACTATAAATTTTTTGAATGTGCATGATGATGATAAAACTGCTGCAGAGCGTCATGTGGCATTGACTCATAAAGAATATAGTACAGTGATGTGGAAAGATGTATTATCCAACCAATGGAAAGGCCCGGATCGCGTTATTGCTCGATCCAGGGGATCTCTTTGTGTCTCTCCACAGGATCAGGACCCGATTTGGGTGCCGTCAAGATTGACACGGAGCGTGGAAGAGAAACTCGAAAGGGATGCCGAGTGTCGTACGGATGATGCAACAATGGATAATCGTAATATTTCTTCCCTTGCTCAGGGCAGAGAACCTGACCTTTTGGGGAATCAGCTGGACCTGGCCAGTTCCCATGCCGGTGCATTCCCAGAGTAGAGTGCTCCCTATGCTGTATTCCACTAGCTGTGATATGAATGCGGCATGCACCACGCCATTGAAGCTTGATTGGGTGCCTTATAATGCTAGTAATATAGTTTTGAACAGAAGTCTTTGTTTCAGTTTCGATACTGACAAGGATTGTATTATTTTGAAAAAAGGAATATTACAGGCGTGGGAAAGCCCACTAAGGCATAGTATAGTTCCATTAAAGGTTTTGACGGAAGCGTTACAGCAGATTGCCTCTGGAGCCCGACAAGGTCAGGGTACGGGAATCAATGGCACTGATGAGGCAAATGTCACTACCTTTGCCTTGGAGCATACAGACATAGTTCCAGTAAGGAAAAACTCTTCTTGTGTACTGGCTAATAGGACCATTGTTGCTCCCTACTGTGAGCCAGACACGACATCACCCCCGATTTTCACCCAATGTCAAGATAGAACCCTAGCGAAATATGAAATTAGCTCAGGTTTTCGATTTTCCCCTGATTTGAAGTCTTATATGGGTAGAAAGAATAAAACCACTAATGAGAATTGGGCTTTTGAAGGGTGGCCATTTTACTCCTGACTGTTGATTAATGAAGTGGGGGCCAGCATGGATATCTCCGCTTTGGCCACGTTGCAGCAAAGTAATGGTACCTATTATAATGTTTCCGGGACGGTGCGACATTCCAATGGGACCAGATATAAACTTAAGATCATGAAAAAATATGAATCAGTGTATAATTACACCAGATCAGCAGCAGCGGTTTGTGTGAAGTCGCCCTTTGTGCTGCTGCTTACTAATGACAGTGCAAATTGCACGAGGTCTGGCCACTGCTGGCTGTCTGAGTGTTGGAATGGGACTCAGGTTACCACTGCCATCGTGGTGAGGGTGCCTACTTTCGTACCTATTCCGATTCAAGCAGATCCAAATAATTTCCCCATTTTAAATTTGCTTCGTATTAAAAGATTTTGGCATCACTGCCGCCATTGTCACAGCAATAGCCATTTCTGCCACCACAGCGGTTACCGCAGGTGTAGCAATGGCGAGCCAAGTTAAGGCCGCAGAAAAAATCAATGAAATTGTGATGAAAACTTCACAGATTTTGGAAGAACAGACTCGATTTGATGCTCATATTTTGAGTGGCATTTTAGCTACCAATGAAAAAATCAATCTATTGGAAGAGGCCATGGATGATTTATATGGCCTCATACAAGTGGGCTACGTGCAGAATATAGGCCATGTGTGTGTCACACCTTTTCTCGTTTCAGATGCACTCAATAAAAGCAGATTGATCGGAGGATTCCTAGCGGGAAATTGGTCCCGAGAGGCGGAACGGATGATATTGAAACAGAAGATTCAAATATTGCGGCTTAATGCTACCAAACTGGAGCCAATTACTTTCGGGGACTTTACCTCTTGGCTCTCCTCTGCTTTCTCCTTTTTCAAAGAGTGGGTGGGAGTAACTATGTTTGCAGCCTGCTGCCTGTTTGGGATTGTGCTATGTCTCTGGTTGGTCTGTCGAATTCGTATCCGAGCGCGCCGAGATAAGGTTCTGCTCACTCAGGCGCTTTTGGCTATCAGTGAAGGTGATTCCCCTGCAGCCTGGCTCTCTGCCCTGAATAATCCCAGATGATTGCCCTTGCACGGAGAGGCTTTGCTGCCATTACACCTCCATAGGGAGCTCTTTTTACGTCTAGACAGCCCTAGCACCCTGCAGCCCGATGCTGGCCTTGCACGCAGGAGGGTATCGTAGATGTCCCGGTGAAAAACTGCTGTTGAACCGTGAGCACACCATGGTGTGAACATGCGTACCGACAAAACTTCACTGAGCGCTATAGTAAATAAATAAGGGGGAGATGTGGGGCGCGGCAAAGCGTTGCCGCAAAGCAGGATAGAAAAAGCTGAGTCATCCATCCTGTAGCCAGTGCGCATGCGTTGGAATATGCTAACAAGGTTTTGGAGCAGTAACCAGTCCGAAGGTGACGCGTGGTCATGACTCCGATATGAACCAGTCAGAGACTTGCACAGTACCCCGAATCTTATATAGGCAGCTGCCGTTAAGGCTGCGGCGTCTTCCTTCCATCTTTCCATAACCAAGCTGTACTCCAATAAAGTGTGATACGAGAAGAATCTAGCGTGTGGTGACTGTTATTCTGCTGGTCAGACGCAGCTCGCCATACTTCTGGAAGGAGCCCATTTTCTTAATGTATTCAGCATCCATAGAGTCATCACAAAATAGGAACTCTTATAAAGTACTGCCCCCTCACTTCCCATGAGAAAGCAATATTCCTCACCAGGGAAATGGGAGGGTAGCACACATTACCCGCAAAGCTTTAGAAAGGCTGCAGCTCACTGAGCACTTCACTAGGGCCCCTGACCGCCTGCCTGGTAGTAGGACAGACACACCAGGAACGGCTGCTGACCGGCAGAACGAGCGTCCAGGCAGGCAGGCAGCACACCCCGCACCCTGCCAAGCAAGGTCCAGCCAGCAAGGGAAAGACACTCTCCACTTCAGAGCCGCCAACCACTAGAAAGAAGCCAGGTCCTGCCAGGGTCTGGACACACGAGGCCTTCCTTACAAGGTTACAAATCGGTGGCCTTGCTCTGCCTCGAATAAAAGACAGTGATGGGAGGGCTTCCCTGGTGGCGCAGTGCTTGAGAGTCCGCCTGCCAGTGATGGGGACAACGTGACCATATCCAGATGAACTTTCAACTTCGTTTCAAGTGCCTGGGTGCTGGGTCACAGTGGATTTCTAAGCTCTTCCAATACTCAAAAATAACCAATTTCTAAGATGCAGAAGGGTTGTTAAACATACACGTAGCACAGACCCCAGTCCCACTCCTGAGTATTTTCTCAACTGAGGTAAAACCCAAGTTCACATGGAAACCTGCACTGGGATGTTTACAGCAGCTTGATTCCTGATCCCCTCAAAACTGGAAACATACCGCCTGCCACCCGCAGGCGAATGGACAAACAAAATGGAATACAACACAGCCAGAAAAATGAGTGGCATCTCATACCTGCAACAACAGGGATGACAGACTTCCCTGGTGGTCCAGTGGCTAAGACTCCGCACTCCCAATGGAGGGGGCCCGGGGTCCATCCCTGCTCAGGGAACTAGATCCCTCACGCCACAATTAAAAGATAATGCACACGGCAATGAAGATCCCATGTGCCGCAACTAAGACCCAGCACAGCCAAGTAAATAACTAAATAAATAAATATTTAAAACAACAACAAATAAACCAGGGATGAATCTCGCATAGGTTTTGCTGAGCCAAAGCAGCCAGAATCAAAAAGCTACATGCTGTTGTTCCCTTTACCTGACTTTCTGGAAAAGCCAAAACCTTAGGAACAGGTAGGAGATTAGCGGCCAAGAGGCTAGAGAGGCAAGCTGGCGCCAAAGGGCAGCAAATGGGATGACAGGATTGCTCTGCCACCTGAAGGCGATCATGTGTCAAAACTCCTACAACTGTGCACTACAAGTAAACTATGCTTCACGGCTACTAGGGATAAACAAATTATTACATGTTGAAAAATGCGCCGGCCAGCCAACCCGTACAAGACAAGTGCAGTAAGAGGGGCGGGGAGGCGAGGCGAGTGGATCAGCTGGAGTTCTGAAGGTTCTCCCCACTTTCAGCTTCCCTCCCCTGGGATGTCTCTGCGCCCTGCCCACTGCTCAGTCCGCCCACCCAGGCCACCCGGAGTTTCCCAAGCGGAAAAGCCAGAGCCCAGGCTCAGCCGCGCCTTTGGGCACAGGAAGAGCAAAACAGAAAGCGCCAGTGCGCAACGGCGGGCTGGAAATCCTCGGACCTCAGATAACTGCGGAGAACCGGGGCCCGGAGTCAACATCGGTTCCCAGGCGGTCCCAGCGTCCCGACCCCGGCCCTGGCCGCGACAGTTTCCACAAACTGACGCACACGGAGCCCGCGCGAGGGGCGGGTCGCGCGGGCTTCCCCACCGGGTCCCCTGGAGGCCGGTCCCCCGCGATCCGAGCACACCAAAGGGAGCCCCAAAGGCGCCCGCTGCGCTTTCCCTCCCGAAGGTGGGCTGCGGGACCCAAACGTAAACCCTAAGACAAGAACACGTGCACCACGACGCCATGGTGGACGAGAGGCCGGGCGCCCACCTGGCCGGACACCCTCCATTTCTGGAATCACCGGACGCCTGTGTAAATTTCCGTTGGGCGTGTCATTTTCCAAAGGCCACTCAAGATCAGAGGGACAAAATGCCTAACTAAAACAAAACAAAAACACAAACAGCTGGAGAGAAGGAGGAAAGGGTTTCCTCAAAAAAAAAAAAAAAACTAAGCACGTTGACAGCGCTAAGAATAAACTACCAGGACAAAAAAAACCCTACATGTCATATCATAAAGTACAGAAGGGCAAGCGCGCCGGCAGTCCAGGCCAGGCGGGACCGGGGTCCCCAGCCCTGCAGAGCCAACCTCAGCCCGGCTCGGGCGCCCCTCGGAAGCGCGGGGTCCCCGCGGCCAAGTCCGCGTCCCCGGCCGGCGCCAGCTCCCCTCTGCCCACCCTGCGGGCGAGGGCTGGAAACGGCCGCGGAGAACCACGGTGGGGCGGGAAGGGGGGCTCCAAAGAGGGTCTGGCGACTCGAGTCGCTCCGTTTCTCGGTGGGCTCAGCGCGCGCCGTGGGGGAAAAGGGGCGGGGGTCCAGGAGGAGGGGACGGGCGCCACTTACGTACACCGTCAGCGGCCACGGGTAAACGGCGGGCTCGGCTACCACAGGCGACTCCAGCCTCAGCTCCAGCTTCTCCCCCATGCCTTCGCTCGCAGACCCCGCACCGTGCTAGTCTGGCGGTTGGGGGAGGGGCGCGGCGCCGCGGGCGGGGGCGCTGCAGACAGGCCGGCGGGCGGGCGGGAGGCTGAGGGGAGGGGGCCTGGCCTGGGCCTCAGCCGCCGCCGCCACCGCCGCCGCCGCGCTCCCGTCCGGCCCCCGGCTCCCTCTTTGTGGTCACAGGCCTGGGGCCTCCAGCCCTGCCCTGAACTCGGGCCAGCGTGAGGCGGCGAGCACAATGAGTCGAGGGCAGCGCTGAACCACTCGAAGCGCGCGCGTCCCGCCCGGTGGACTCGCCGGCTCTCACGCATGCACGCACGTCTATCGCTGCCCCTGGCCACGCCCACCGGCCCGAAGTGGAGACCCAGATTGAAATGCTTGAATTCATACGTACTCCAAAATTCTATCTGACCTGGCAGAGCTCAGCACAGCTACTATTCTTCTTTCCTAAAATCAAGGCATAAAGAAATTGAATAAAACTTGCCAAAATGTCACCCGCTGCTTCCAAAAGCAGATTAAAGAAGGGAGTGTCCAGAAATCAGGATGAAGAAAACGACTTAGAGAAGCCCCTTCTCCTATCAGTGTACCACCAGGGTTTATCTGGGTAATAAAAGGATAATGGGCCTTTTTGTCATCTTCTTTTCATAATTTATACATTTAAATTTCAGTTCACATTTTAAAAATATCCAATCAGAATGAAAGGCATTTCCAAAAGTATCAGTTTTTTTAATCCTCACCCTTTTACAAATGTGAAAACTGAGGCTCAGTATAGCTGTCAAGGAATTTTCCTAAATCACTGAAGCTGTAAATTTGGGACCTAAGTCTAAATCAGTTTCTCACTTTATCTTGGCTCTCTTCTTAAAATTCTGTTTAGGGACATGGGGAGGGGGAAGGGTAATCTGGGACGAAGTGAGAGAGTGGCATGGACATATATACACTACCAAATGTAAAATAGCTAGCTAGTGGGAAGAAGCCAAATAGCACAAGGAGATCAGCTCAGGGCTTTCTGACCACCTAGAGGGGTGGGAGGGAGACGCAAAAAGGAGGGGATATGGGGATATATATATACGCATAGCTGATGCACTGTTATACAGCAGAGTCTAACACAACGTTGTAAAGCAATTACACTCCAATAAAGATGTTAAAAAATATATAAGAAACCTATACTATAAAATAGATACAGTGATAATATATCAGAGAGGTGGAATTATGGCTGCTTTTTAATCTATTTTTGGATTTTTTTTTTTTTTTTTTTTTTTTTTTTTTTTTTTTTGTGGAACGTGGGCCTCTCACTGTTGAGGCGTCTACGTGCAGGCTCAGCAGCCATGGCTCAAGGCCTCAGCCACTCCGCGGCACGTGGGGTCTTCCTGGAACGGGGCATGAACCCGTGTCCCCTGCATCGGCAGGCAGACGCTCAACCACTGCGCCACCAGGGAAGCCCTGGATTTTTTGATTACATGATTTCTATATAAAGAATAGGAATCTCTTGTGTAATAAAACTTACTCAAAAACAAACAAAAAAAACAAAACAATTCTGTTTAGGAAGAGAGGATTGAATGAAGGTTTGAGCATAGAAATCATCTAGAAATCACTGAAGATACTGGGCCTGTAGTGCAGTTTCATTTGTAGTGGGTTTGGCTTACATTCTTACATTTAGTTTTATTTCTATACAACTATCAAAGAAGGAGAAAGAAGTTGGCTAATATTTGCCTTTGCAACTAATCAAAGCAGAATTGCTTTTAGCTTTAACAAAAGGATCGTTTTCTGATCTCAGATTGACATCTTTATTCTTAAATGGAGCATAAATAACATTTATTGCCTAAGATTATTTACAGTAAAAAAGACTGTTTACTGTTTACCACCTAGCAGATGACTATTTGTAAGTCTCACTGAGTATGCTAAAAGCTTATACTGAGCTCTCATGTTAACACAGTAAATTTAAATTAACTTCAGCAGCCAGAATTCATGAAACCGGGTAAATGATGCAAAGATATTTAACAGGGTATTCTGTTTTAATTAGAGATAGAAAATGTGAGTCAATAGAGGTTTTTAAAAATGTTGCATTCTATTACTTTCTCATATTTTAAATCTAGGAATATAGATGAAAACTAAAAGGTGTTTGCCACTTTAGTTCAGTTTTCAATGTATATCAGCTCCGAATTTATACTGAGTGAATAGTAAAGAGTCTGAATGAAGAACATAATCTGGAGGCATTCAGGTACAAGTCATAAATTTTATTAGAAGGTGAGTATCTGTTCATTAGCAGGCAGCTATATCACTTAACTATAAAGCCACTACAATTCAAACATTGTAGCATTACTACATGAAGGAACACATATACAAATTAAACAGAAAAGAATATCCACAGATAGTTCTAAGTATATCTGGGAACTTTCATTGTGATAAAGTCAAGCTATAATCTTTAAAATTGATGCCTAGAAAACTAGACACCCATTGAAAACTAAAGTCTGTACCTCACACTACATACCAAAATAAATTACACCACTTGCACATGTAAGAAGCTTGCAAGTGGCCACTTTACCCTAATGAGATGCATCTTTTACAAATGTTTTCTCCCACTCTGTGGCTTGTCTTTTCATTATCTTGATAGTGATTTTCACAGAGCAGCAATTTATTGTTTTAATGAAGTCAGGCTTATCAAACTTTATTTCATGGAGTGTGCCTTTCGTGTTATATTTTTAAAGTCATTGCCATAGCCAAGGTCATCTAGGTTTTCTCCTATGTTATCTTCTGGGATTTTCAGTTTTGTGTCTTACATTTAGGTCTGTGGTTCATTTTGAGTTAATTTTTATGAAGGATATAAAGTCTGGGTCTAGAATTTTCTTTTTTTTTTTACTGTGGACATCCAGTTGTTTCAGCACTATTTGATGAAAAGACTGTCTTTGCTCCATTGTATTGCCTTTGATCTTTTGCCCAAGATCAGTTGATTGTATTGATGTGGGTCTATTTTGGGGCTCTTTATTCTGTTACATTGATCTATTTGTTCTTTCACCAATACCACCCTGTCTTGATTACTGCACCTTCATAATAAGTCTTCAAGCTGGGTAGTGCCATTCTTTCAAGTTTGTCCTTCTTCAATGAGGTGATAGCTATTCTGGGTCTCTTGCCTCTTCATATGGACTTTAGAAATCATTGTGCCAATATCCATAAAATAACTTGCTGGAATTTTCATTGGGATCGCACTGAATTTCTATAGATTAAGTCAGAAAGAACTGACATGTTGATAATACCAAGTCTTCCTATTCATGAACATGCAATATCTCTCCATTTATTTAGTTATTCTTTGACTTCATTCATCAGTTTTGTAGCTTTCCTCCTATAGAGGTTGTACTTATTTTATTAGATTTATACTGAAGCATTACATGTTTGGCAACGCTAATGTAAATAGTGTGGGTTGTTTTTAACCTATTCCACTTGTTCATTATCGGTATATTGGAAAGCAATTGCCTTTTGTATACTAACCTTGGATCCTGCAACCTTGCTATAATCACTTATTAGTTATAGGAATTTTGTGTCAACTATAAGATTTTCTACATAGATGATCATGTCACCTGTGAACAAAGACAGCTTTCTGTCTTCCGTCTCAATCTGTACACCTATTATTTCCTTTTCTTGCCTTATTGCATTAGCAAGGACTTGCAGCACAATACTGAAAAGTTACAATAAAGGAGGACATCCTTGCCTTCTGCTTATTCTTAGTGGGAAAGCATTGAGATTCTCTCCAATAAGTATGATGTTCGCTATTGTGGGTTTTTTTGTAGATCGTATTTATCAAATTAAGAAAGTCCCTTGGGGCTTCCCTGGTGGCGCAGGGGTTGAGAGTCCGCCTGCCGATGCAAGGGACGCGGGTTCATGCCCCGGTCCGGGAAGATTCCACATGCTGCGGAGCGGCGGGGCCCGTGAGCCATGGCTGCTGGGCCTGCGCGTCTGGAGCCTGTGCTCCACAATGGGAGAGGCCACAACAGTGAGAGGCCTGCGTACAGCAAAACAAAACAAAACAAAATAAAAAAGAAAGTCCCTCTCTATCCCTAGTTTATGGAGAGTTTTTCTCATGAGTGCACGCTGCATTTTGTCAAATGCTTCTTCTGCATGTATTTATATATGTTTTTTTTTTTTTACTTTTTTGTCTTCGTTTAATTACATTAATTAATTTTCAAATGTTGAACCAGCCTTACATACCTCACAAAAATCCTGTTTGGTCATGGTATATAATTGTTTGTATACTTTTTTGGCTTCAATTTGCTAACATGTTGTTGAGAATCTCTGACACAATTTTTATCACGTTTCTACTATAAAAGGTTTGGGATTCTAACGAATTTAAGCTATTAATCAGTCTTATCAAATTGTGCTTTTTATTCAAAGATACACCATAGCAGAACCCTGAGGAAATGGATGGTGAATGTTAAGGCCTGAATTTACACTCCTTTTGTACTTTACACCCTGAACCCGTCTCTCAACAAGTGTTTACGGTTGATGTTTATTTTTTTGGAAATTAGACATAAGTCACTCCATTCATTCATTCGACAGATTCTACAGCAGAAGGGAGGCTTCTAAGGAGGTAGAGTGTATTAGTGGGGCTGCAGGTTATTACAGGGAATCCAAGCAAGGCCTCATAATGGAGGCAGTGATGTTTGAGAAAAGACCTAAAAAAGTGAGTGGATGAGTACTGTAGATAGTCAAGAAAACAGCAATTCAGGTAAAGGGAACAGGAAGTGGAAATGTCTGCCTACTATACTTGTTGAACATCAAGGACTAAAGAGTATAAGATGTTTGGAAAAGACTGAGCAAGGAGTAGAGGTGGAGGAGATGAGATCAAATATATAATGTGGAGGGTAATCATGTAGCAACTTTGCAGCATTTTAAGAACTTCAGCTTCAACTATGAGGAAGGGGAAGACACTGAAGTCACATAATTCTTCTGATGTAGATTCTCAAAGGGTTGTCCAGCCACTGTGTTAAAGACACATTTCAGAGGGATAATAATTAAGATGACAGACAACAAAATTTTAATCCTGAGAGGTAACAGTGGAAACATCGAGAAACTGTCAAATTCTGGTTCTATCTCAAAGATAGGGCTGACACATTTTCCTTCTGTATTGGATGTGAAAGGAGAGGGAAGGAAAAATTTCAAACATGAATCACATTTTGCAACTGACCACCAGGAAGAATGGAGCTGCCCTTTTCTGTTTTGGAAAGTCTACAGGAAGAGCATTGAGTGACAATGTGTGTATTTGACTGCAAGGAATATTAAGTTTGGGATGTCTATTAAATGACAAAACAGAGATATACTGTTAGTAACCAGTCTTGTTAGGTGGACCCACTCCATAAAGGACAACCATCAACCTACCTAATCTGCTCAATTTGAAGACCCATAAAGGACTTTGGGGCATTAGTGTGAAGAGGGCTTCCTTCTGCGTTTGTGTGTATGTGTGTTATTTGCGTTGACACTGTGGTTAGGCTAAAGTAGCACTATTCTGGGCTTTCATCTTTGGCAACGTTTTTCTCACCAAGAAGCTTTTTTATTGGGTTGATGGCAAATGAGTATTTGCCTGATTCTTCCTGTCCTGATTCTTTAACTAGTTTCCTAGTTTGGACAGCCATGAATTTGGTTAGTATTTGTTAATTTCACCCTTGAACCTGGACACACTTGAAGTGAAGTGATGTCCCACCACACTGATGGTAGACTCCATCTGAGCACGCTCAAAAGAGCACAGAAGGTTGTCCACGGGGAGGGTACTATCAGAGGCTGATTGACAGTATCTGTGTTGTAGACCAACTTAAGGGCAAACACATAGGGTTCTTATGCTTTCCTGCTCCTGATAATAGGCAATGGCAGGCTCTGGATCACAATGTTTGAACCCAGGAGGAATAGTGTTGCACTCTATGTGGCGTGACTATGATAAGGGGTATATATCTTATCTAGCATGTATCTTCTTTTTCATGCTACACAAATACAAGGCTGTCACTTTCTGAGACAATAAACTTTCTCTGGCTGTGACAGATTCAACGCAGATGTCAAGTCAGAAACATTTCTGAATTAGGTAATTTGGGTTCCTTGACCAGGTTAAAAAAACAAAACAAAACTGTTTTTCTTCTTGGTTTCACATTTAAACAATAGGAGTTAGTCTAAACTGTATGACCAAAAAATAAAACTACTAAAATAACAGGCCCTTATCATTATTATTTTGATATAATAAATAATAGAGGGGTATTGTTTTACTAATAATTACCAGCATTTAGTAACAACAAGCCAAACATTAAGCCTTTAGGAACTTTGTGAGCTCCTTCATTTCTTACAATAACTCTGTCAGATTGATACCAGTATTTATCACCTTTGATGCAGAAACTCAGTTTCAGAGGAAGACACTGAGGCACAGAGAGGTTAAATGTAACTTGTCCACAATTGCCCTCGCTGCTATGTTAGTCTGCTGCATCATCTCCTATCACCACTATCACATTTCTTTAATTTGACTTTAGATTCAGATAAACAGTTTTCCTGGTTGCAAGGAAATCATTTAACAAGCCCAGATTGCAATGCTTGAAATGCAAGTCTGAGCCCAAACCTGAGAACCCTAAACCATGTGATCACTAAAAATACTGAGTATCAATTCTCAGCCTTCTAATATGAGTTTGCATTTAAAATAACAGGTCCTATTAGGAATAAGTGTACAAATGGCATTCTAGGAGGGAATATATCCACCAGGTGTTTTAAATTCCTTTAGTGACAGTGCAAATGTATGAGAGCATTTCCTGCCATACTAAATAAACTGATTTGCTCTTGGTGGGGAAACACTGAACTTAGTATACAAAACTTAACCTGAAAGCATTTTCTAAATATCCTGCTATTACTCTACTCAAAGTTAGCCTTGTTATCTCCTTTAACAAACAAGAATGGTAAGACACAGTCTCAGTTAGTATAGTATGGATAAATCATTTGCAGTCTTGGGTAAACTTGTACCTTAACGAGTGTCTTCAATTTGGGGAAGACATGAAATCACAATTGCCATTCTCTATGCATATTATTGCCATGTAAACTAATTCCCACAAAATAAAGCTATAGTTAGGTAGATCCTTTCATAAAGTGATGCAGTCACTCAGAAAGTCTTTATAACCTAAACCGACTGGACAGTCAGTAACCAATGAATTATCCTGATGCTGATTCATCTGCGAGGTCCTTTATTCCAATGACTTTCACTGCTATTCTTCTCTTTTCCTTTTGGGATTAAAGACTATGCATAGTCTTTCTTACTCTAAGGTTCACCTTGTACCTCTTCTGTCATACAACTCGTCACTTTCCCCATTGTATGCCACCAAATGCCCAAAAGAAATCTGAGTACTCTGCGGTCATGGCACAGGTCTTTCTAAAGAGATGAACACCTGTTCAAAAACAACTAATCCGAGAATAAATATATGGGGAAATGAACTGGGGACATGACTGGAATCAACTGAAACTGTGAGAGGCCAGCAGGGCAGATATGTGTGTCTGTATGTGCCTTAAAGAATAATGTTCTCTATGAGAAAAAATGCTTCATTGCCCCAAACTTTAATCCAATTAATATCTGGGAATATATTTCAAGACCACTTGTATATATGTGTAGGTACATAATGTTAGCATTGTATATTATTTGTGTTATGTGCTCCCTTCTATTCACGGGAATATGTTGCCTTTAAAGTTTAACCTTTCTTGTTGATTTTGTACATGGATGAAGGTTCACACAGTAAGATACATTCAAGAATTTCTTTCTCCAATACCATTGATATGAATTCCTATTACTTAATTCCTTTTTGATAGATTTTCAGATGACAGTCCAAGTTAGTTCTGCCAATGGAAATCACAGGACTCCCAAATCTGGAAAAGACTTTGCAACATTTGCAGTGTGTGTTCATGGTCTGCAGCAGAATACTACAGAAGGCTTTTGGCTGAATTGGCAGTGAAAGGAGAATGGAAAGTTAGGGTATCAGTTACTTTTCAGTGTGGTATGTTTTCTTTTCTACTATTCTAGTATATATTAGAAATTATGTAAAAATCAGGAGGAGAGAAATGGTTAAGAAAAAATATAATCTGTCATGTTAAAGTCATTCGGCACTTACCTGGACTCACAGGTAACGTGAGAGAACGTGAGAGCTGGCTTGTGAGAGCTGACCTTGTTCCATTTCCCTCACTGTATTGATGAAAAGCTTTGAGGCTCAAAGAAGGAAGTGACCCTGCCAGAAGCATACCAGGCAATAGTGATGAAAGGGAGACTCCTTGGCTTCTGTAGAGCCATGTCTCTGTGCACAGGTATTAAAGAAGCATTAATTAAATGCCCCTTTACCTAATAACGTGGAGCTTAATCATAGGGTTTGGGCTTCTTGTCTCTTTTCTTTTGCTTTTTCTCTATTACATCCTTGGGGGCCTTAGTGTTTTAGTTGCTCTCTTGAACTGGATTTACAAGACATTTATGTTCAGTAGCCCTAATTTTTTTGGATTGTAGGCTTAATTTTTAAGAAGTTGGGGAAGGGGCTTCCCTGGTGGCGCAGTGGTTGAGAGTTCGCCTGCCGATGCAGGGGACACGGGTTCGTGCCGCGATCCGGGAAGATCCCACATGCCGCAGAGCGGCTGGGCCCGTGAGCCTGAGCATCTGGAACCTGTGCTCCACAATGAGAGACGCCACAACAGTGAGAATCCTGCATACCGCAAAAAAAAGAAAGAAGTTGGAGAAGGATACTGACCTGCCAAAAGTTAACAGATTATTGGCAAGGATATAAAAATAATGATAATGCCAATTTCCCTGTGTATTCCCTGTGTACTTTAGGGGTAAAAACAGTATTTGTAAAGTGATTTCAAAATGTGCAAATATTACCTGTGGGACATAACCTACTGGGTTAAGAGCACTAACTCTGAAATTAATTTGCCAGGATCTTTTTTCCCCAGCTCCACCACTTATTAGTGGTGCAACTTCAGGAGTGGTACTTCTTTGTGTTTCATTTCCTCTTTGAGAAACAAGGGCTTAATAACCTCACCCATTTTACAGAGCTGTGGCGTGGAATTCATACGTGTTAGGAATCCATGCCACTCTTAAGTCTTTTAAAATCAATCTTACTATTGTTGTTACTACTATTATTATTTTGTTAGCTGTCCTTGAAAATGCTTGCCAGCAGTACTGACTTGCTTTTCTTTTTGTTGTATATTGTCTACATCCCACTTAAGCGTTCTCCCAAACCCTAAGAGGCTTTTTCAGATATTTTACAGCTCTTTACTTGTTTGTCACAGCAAAAGTAAAAGAAGTGTGGCTCCCCTTGATCGAACAAACCACAACTTCCGTTTTCTCCCATTCATACACATAGGTGAACAGATGTGAAAAAACGACTCCATGGGGCCTTCCGTCTGGAGCCAAACATCCAGGCTCTGTGTAACTCGACATTAATATGCACACATGTTGGTCCCTTAGGACCCAAAAGAATCTCAACTAAGCCCATCATTATTTCAGGAATATGAAGAATGCTTTTTTTGTGAAATCGTTGAACATAACAGAAATACAAGAAAAGGCAGAGGTGTTTCGTATCACAACTTTTTGAGACATGCTCAGAGCTCTAAGATATAGCTGACACTTCCCCTATCAGCTAATGCTTTCAAAGTGACCATAAATTTCACCATAAACACATTTTTTCAGCAATGGCAATAACGTGGTGACTATACTGCTCAATTCCTCACAGTGTCAGCATTAAATACATTAAAAGGGTAAGTTAAAATATCTGCCTGATTGCTTCTGACATAACCCCGAGATCTCTTTTGTTTCTGTACTGCATCAATTATAATGTGGAACATTAAGACACATTATTTCTAAACACTAACAAGGAATGGAGCAACAAGTGGCAGACAATCAAGGGGAATTTTTCCATAGCATGGTGCTTATTTTGTTACAAGGAGGAATGCAAACCCAAAGGATGTAATTTAGAGGAAACTCTGTCCTCTCTATTCTCTAGGAACTAGAACAAGGACACTGAGAGAAGATGATTCTGCGTAAATGAAACCGTTTTCTCCTAATTACAGCTGAATAATAGGGAGCAAACTTCCATGGAAGGTTGTGATCTGCTTGAAGAAAGCTAGGAGGTTGCCCTGGTTACAGCCTTCCACATACAGTTATTCAAGCTCAGAAATGATCATCTGTCAGGGGTGCTACAGTAGGGAGCGTTTTGCCATAGCTGTGAGACTCAGCAAGATCACTTCCAACTCTAAAACCTACAGTTTTAATTTAAACACCAACACCAGCCATCATTAAGAGTGACTTCAAATAACTCCAAATCTGTTCATCTACTCACATAGTCTTTACACAGTCAACAGACCTTGAGTGATTACTACATGCCAGACGTGGTTCTAAGACACAGAATAAGGGATAAGAAATGTAACAACCTCTGTCACTGTGGGGCTTGAGTTCTCTGGAAAGAAGTTCATCTAAATACAAAGAGACACCAAAGATAATATTTGTTTTGATTATTATTCTGTGAAAGAAGTAAGGTAATCTGATAAATTGGGACTGAGTTAGGCTAGTAGGACAATCAAGGAAAAAATATCTTTAAGAGATGAGTACCAAAGAATAGAAAGGAATCATTTATGGAAATATTTTCTGGAAATAATATTTCTAAAACATGGGAACAGCAAATACAAAGGCCCTGGAGCAAGATGAAGCTTAACTACAATCAAGGAACAAACTGGAGCTAAAAGGTTAGGTCAGGAGATAACAAAACAAATTTACACCAGCTGGTCCCTAACTTCAAGTCTACGTGGATATATTCTTGAGGTGAGTTAGACATATATATCATCCAAAAAACAAAAAATAGTTGACTCCAAAATTACCCTGGAAATTCTGAGTGAGACTCTTTACAAAGGCACAACCATATTAAAGATCACAGCCATCATTCTGCAAACTCCACTGTGGCCATCACTTGCAGGCATTTACTGGGGGTGTTTCATATCCTCTCTAAAAAATTGGGCAGGAAGAACAAACAACCTAGCATGTCTGCACCGTGCACCTAGTGTCTCACAATTGAAAAGTAGCTGAAGCTTACCCTGCTGATGGCTTTGCCGGGTTTTTTTTTTTTTTTTTTTTTTTTTTTACCTTTTATTAAGTGTCCCATCTCTTTTAAGAACTGGGATATATTTTTTGAGGGAAATAGACTATAGGACAATTCAACTGACAGAGATCATACTGTACTTGACTTTTCTGTTCTTTGCTACATTTATTTGTTGAGACAAATATCTCTTCTTAGCCCTTTTTAAATGGCTCTGTTAAATATAACGGACACACGGTACACTGCACATATTTAAAGAACACAATTTAAGTTCTGAAATATGCATATACCCATGGACCTGCCAACACAATCACTGCTGTGAACTCGGGCTGGCGTGAGACGAGCACAATGAGCCGGTGGCAGAGCTGAACCACTCGTGGCGCGCACAGCGCGCCCCGTGGACTCGCCCACTCTCACGCACGCCCACACGCATGTGTTCGGCTGCTCCCGCCCACCCCCACCGGCCTGAAGTGGGGACCCGTGGAGAACCCTCGGGGTCTGGGGTGGTGGGTTCGACTCCCACCCTTGACGTACCGTGACACCCCCCCCAATAATAAGACCATAATTCCTCATTAACTATGACAGCCAGAATTCCGGCGTCTGTTCACAAAAATGCTGTGTATTTAGCCTATGCTAGGCACCAGACCCTGGACGCTCAGTACTGGCAAAAAAGGAAATGCCCTGCCCTCATGGCACTGCCATTTTAATTGGAATAGTAGTGACAATGGTCAAGGGAGAAAATAAAGTGTCATCATCGCCACGGGGATGGTTAACCTCATGTGCACACTGTGTGGGGCCCCGGCAACCACAAACATTATTCCAGATGTGGCCAGGAAGGTATTTTTCAGAAGAGACTAACACTGAAATTGTTCCACTTTGTGTATAGGAGATTGTCAATGCCTCGGTGTGGGTGGGCCTCGTCCATCAGTTGAAGGACGGGAGAGAAAAATGAGGTTCCCTAGAAAGAGGGAACTGTTCCTCCAATGGCCTTGGCACATCAGCTCTTCCCTGTGTCTCCAGCCCAAAGTCCTGCACTGACTTGCCTGCCTCACGTTCACATGAGTCAACTCCTTAAAACAAAACTATGTATGTAAAAATACTGAATATATACAAGCCTATTCACTTGTACGTGTGTGTATACATGTTACATATATGTATACACATGTTTATATGTGCGTGCATTTGTAGTATATGTGTAAGTACTATATACAGTATACATACAAGCCTATATTGCATCCATGTATGTATGTGTATATATATATATAGTATGCATATTATAAATATGAGCATGTTGTATATATACACACACCCATATATTGATATATGGGTATGTATATATACAGTATATGTACACTGTATATATGTATGTATAGTGTATATTTATATATAGGTGTGTATATATGTTGTATACCTGTATGTGTATGTGTTATATAGATATTATATTTATATATGTATATACTATATATGTATGCACTTGCGTATGTATTTATATGTGTATGTGCATGCGCATATTTCCATAGAGGTGTGTGTGTGTATACATTGTATATATGTATGTGTATCTATCATATATATGTATATATATGATGAATTTATATATACAGAACCTATATATTTTTATGCTATATGCTTTTATATGTAGATGTGTGTGTCTATATGTATGTACGTGTATGTATTGCATATATTATATGTGTATATATGTATCATGTATTTATACACACCTAAATATCTTTGTATGTGTATATACGTACGATTATATATGTACCTAGGGGTGTATATTGCATATATGTATATATACAAAGTATGCATTTTATGTGTATGTATAGTGTAATGTATGTGTGTATTGTATATATGTGTATATGTGTGTATACATACTGTATATTGTCGCTGCCAGCACGACCGAGGGCTCGAATTCAGGCGGCAAGGGGATGAGGAAAAAGTTTAAGAGGAAAGAGTGAGGACGGGAGGGACACCAGGAGCCATTGCAAACAAGTGTCAATTTTATTGTTTATAGGCACAGCTTTTATAAAATGCAGTTACAGGGAGTTCAGGGAGTTAAAGCATACTAGGTTCTGTTTAAGATTAGGTTAGTTTCTTTCTCGTGGGAACAGTTTGTCCTTCATCCTGCTAGCTTCTTGAGAACAATATTTCTACCGTCTGTGTTTGCACCCAAAGTTTCTGCTATGACTGGGCATATTGTTCTTGACCTTGTGATAAACATTAGCAAAAAGGGGGGTTTTCATCTGTCCATAATGAGCTTCACTTGCACCTGTCATGCACTGATCACCTCGGGGGGAAACGTGGGTTGGAGAAGTCCCAAGAGCATTGGCTCAACCTTACTGAGGCATGCATGAATGCCTGCCTCTATTTTGGGAGCCTGTGCTCAATTGGTCATTTTCCTCCAGGCCAAATACCCCTAACGGGCATGGCGCGCTCCACAGTATATATACCAACTGTGCATTATATATATATGTGTCTGTATATATGTATGTGTCTTGTATATACTATATGTGTATATGTGTGTATGCATACTGCATATATACACAGCTTTATAGTTTTGTATGCGTGTACATATGTACTTGGGTGTGTATATACACACACACCCTTTGGATTCTGTTTGTCTGGAGAACCCTCACTGATACGGACACTTATGACAATTGAGCTCCTGCTCTTTGCCAGCCAGGGAGCCAAAAGCTTGTCCTTTCGGTGTCTCCTTTAAGTGTCACAAGTCCAGGGAGGGAAGGTGATGCCGCTCCTACCAGTTGAGGTGCCTCAGGGTCAGAGAGGTGCACAGGGTGGGGGGCTGGAGCCTGGTGGAGCCCAGGTGGAGTTCTAGCAGCAGTAGAGCCTAGCAGTCCCACTTCCCCGGGTGCTTCTCGCAAAGATGCCGAGGGAGAGATGGGGCCTGAAGGAGGGGATGAGGAAGCTTCCGTGGGTCTGCAAGTCCAGACCAAGGCTGACTCATCAAGGGTGCTAGAGGTCAGGACTGGTTACCCTGGTGGGGCTGGGGTTACACACAGCCATTCACATTCTGAAAAAGTATCCATTCTGCTCTTGTTTGTATGTTTACCCCCCTCCCCCAAATCTTTTACAAACAGATTCTCTTGGTTGCTGGGAGCACACAGGAGGAAGTTGTGTGTGAGGGGGTATGATCCAGGGGACAGGGAGGATAAGCCCCCCACTCGTAGGGCCAGGGGTGGCTCAGCTTTGTGAGCTAAGGATGGCCCGTGAGGTCCCAGAGAGAAGGGTCCTTGCTTCGTCCCTGCTCCCTGCACCCCATTCCCAGCCTGAGAAGCCCAGAGCCCCCCCCCCACACACACACACACACCAGGGAGGAGAGCCAGTCACCCTGGCTCCCTGGCTCCCAGGCTGCCGCTGCAAGACTACCGCCACTAGGGGCTATTTTCAGTGTTCATGCCCTACGACAAGGCCAGAGTTACTGTCTCCGGAAACTGTCTGTCTCGCACCCGCCCTCCCTCTCTCCCTCCTCCGCCTCTTCCCCTCCCGCTCCAGCTGTCCTCTCCTCCACCCTGCATTTCTACACAGAATGGCTCACAGACAGCTGCTCCCACCCGCCACCATTCGATGGATGTCACAGCAAGCCCTGGGGACTTCCGTGGAGATCCAGTGATTAAGACTCCGAGCTTCCACTGCAGGAGGTGCGGGTTCGATCCCTGGTCAGGGAGATAAGACCCCACATGCCGCACATGCCGTACCTGAAAAATGAGTGGCACAAGTCAACGGATGAAATATGTCACAGTAGACATCCAAGGAGCTCTGCGGCTCACAAACGAGGAGTTCCGAGTCCTGGGAAAGAATCGTAAAAGTAGTGTAGAATCACAATATCTTAGAGCATCCTTTATATCAGCCCCCCCTCTATCATATCACCAATCAGTGGGCATCAGCCTATACAGGAACTCTTGAACTCTGCAGTGACAGACAACCCAGCACTCTCTAGACAGATCAACGCATTGCTCGTTGCTACAGCAGTCTATATCAAATTCACAATCTTGACTCCCTGGCACGCATCAGTCCCCGTCTGCCTTCTGGAATGGTACACCCCAGGGTACACCTCATCTCTTTTCCATCTGGCACATTTCCCAAACACATGAGGACAATTTTGTTCTTCCTAAAGTTCTCTGCTCCCACGTCACCCTCCTAAATCACTCCTTACTGTGTTTATGACCTTCAGGAGCCCCCAAGGTTTTCGCGCCCCAAGGACATGACAAGCATTGGCATCAACGTGCCTGCTACAGATTCTGGGAAAGGGGCAGGGCCACACAACAGTCTGGCAAATGTGTACTCTCACCTGAAGTGAGAGTACATCGGACAACCTCAGCCTCTCTTCAGTCCTCAGCCTCTATCCAAGGTTTCTCCATAGCACACTATTGACATTTGGGGCCAGATTATTCTTTTGGGGTGGTGGGGAAAGTCTGTCCTGTGCCTTGTACGATATGTGGTAGAATCCTGGCCTCTACCCACTAGATGCCTGCAGCACCGCCCCGACCAGATGTGACAAAGAAAAATGTCTCCAGCCATTGTCAAACGTCCTGGGGGAAGGGTGAGGGCAAAATCACCCTCACTCAAGAGCCACTGCTCTATACAATGACTCTGTTCACCCATGAGTACTCAAAACGCTCTCCTCTGCTGGCTTAACAGGTAACCCTCCAGAAAGTCTATCGTGTATCAAAATACTATATGAAATTTAATAGTATTTATCTCTATAACGGTATCTCCAGACATGAAAGGAAAACTCTTTCTCCAGATGTTAAGAACCTCCCAGGTGGTTAATCCGCATTTACCTTATCTCCTACCCCAGGCACTGGAAATGACAGAAATGATCTGACACCCATTTTCGGGATCCGTTCAAGAAGTACCAGTAGTGTAAGGCTTTTTGGCAACCTGAACAACCGAACTCACGTAGAATATCCTGCCTGACCATGGCTTTGTGAGACAAGCCACAAACCTGTAGCAGGACCCTCCTCGCTGCTATTTACAGAATCGAGGTAGCTGACTGGAAAGCCGGGGGAGGTGAACAAGCCAAGAAAGCAGTGGGCTCAGCATGAGAAGCTGGAAAGGGTGACAAGGGAGGGGAGAATGAGCCTCAGCTGAAAAGAAAGGCGAAAAGTACCAAGCGATGAGTTCTCTTGACTGAAGAGAAGATTCGCTGAAGCCCATCAGCTTGCCCTCGGGGCCGCCCTCAGCTCTCCAGGGAGGTCTAAGGGAAGGGTGAGCCTGGATCTACGACTCCGGACTCCTGGTCTCGGCCCCCAGGCCTGACCATTCACTCAGACTCTCAATAAATAACTTGTATTCAAAGACCTTGCATGGGGACCACATCTGGGAAAACATCGCTGCACCCTCATACGTTACAGGGGGAGACCCGAACTGGCCAAGCCATGACACGAGCTGTGAGGGTGACAAAAGAGCATTGCAGGGATCGGACGTCGGATCACCACAAGCCCTCCGCCTTCCTGGCTCCTAATGCCAGGGCCCCATCGCCGCGTGTCGCCGGACCCCCATCCTGCCTCCATCGCGCACCCTTCCCCAAGGTTGGCCGGGGCCTGGAGTCACCAGCCCCTGTTCGGACCTACTGACCTCGCCGCTGCTGAGCTCTACACATCCCGCTCCTTCCACACACTTCGCCAATTCCACGGGCCTGTCTGAGCCGCGCCAGCCACCGACCACGAGAACGTGGCGCGCCCGTGACGTCACTGTCGTGCGCCTCTCCCGCAGCAAGGGGAATAGGGCTCTGGCACCCCGGCTGCGGCTCTTGTCGCTCGTGGCTCGGTTGCTTCTGGCGCTTCGTCGGGACCTCACGATCCGTGATCCCAACGAACCCCTGCCTATGGTGCGCATCCCGCGGGCTCTGCAGCGGCGGCAGGAAGAGCGGCAGAGCGGGCAGCGGAGCCCCCCGCGGCCGGTGCTGGTGCGACCTAGGCCACTGCTGATCTCCACGCGACAGCCGGAGTTGAACCAGCCGTCACGCCTCACGCTGGGCCCTTGTCAGCCCGCGCCACTCGTTTCGCGCGGCTGGACGAGTCGCCGCGCCCACGAGGACCAATTCTCAACATGTAGAAAACAAAAACAAAGCCTTGATCTTCCCTCCTAAGCCTTGTCCTCTGTCTCCAATTATGGATTCAACAGGCACTTACTGAGCCCCTAAGATATGCCAAGCACTGGTAGGCACTAGAGATAAAATGATGAGGCAGGAGGGAAAGGTTCAGTAGAACGGAGGGTTATAAAAAGGGAACTTACAAATGTGTGTGAAATTAAAACTGTGTATGGTGCTATGAAGGAGCAGTTACGTACGGCTGGGCAGTCTGTGTCAGCAGGGAAGAGACTGACTGGTGGGGCTTGAGGAGGGACTCCCTTAAGAAATAATCTCTGGGGACTTCCCTGGTGGGGCAGTGGTTCAAAATCCGCCTGCCAGCACTATTTACAGTAGCCAGGACAGGGAAGCAACCGAAGTGTCCGTCGACAGACGACAGACGAATAGATAAATAAGATGTGGCACATACATACAATAGAATGTTACTCAGCCATAAAAGAAATGAAACTGAGCTATTTGTAGTGAGGTGGATAGAGCTAGAGTCTGTCATACAGAGTGAAGTAAGTCAGGAAGAGAAAAACAAATACCGTATGCTACCACATATATATGGAATCTATCTATCTATCTATCTATCTATCTATCTATCTATCTATCTATCTATCTATCTATCTATCTATATAAAGGTTCTCATGAACCTAGGGGCAGGGCAGGAATAAAGACACAGATAGAGAATGAAGTTGAGGACATGGGGAGGGGGAAGGGTAAGCTGGGACAAAATAAGAGTAGCATTGACATATATACAGTACCAAATGTAAAATACCTAGCTAGTGGGAAGCAGCTGCACAGCACAGGGAGTTCAGCTCAGTGCCTTGCGACCACCTAGAGGGGTGGGATCAGGAGGGTGGGAGGGAGACGCAGGAGGGAGGGGATGTGGGGATATAGGTATGCATATAGCTGATTCACTTTGTTACACAGCAGAAACAGACATACCAGTGTAAAGCAATTATACTGCAACAAAGATGTTTAAAAACAAAAACGACAAGACAATCTGCCTGCCAAGGCAGGGGACACGGGTTTGCACCCTGGTCCTGGAAGGTCCCACATGCCGCGGAGCAAGTAAGCCCGCGTGCCACCACTACCGAGCCCACGCGCCACAACTACTGAGGACCACGTGCATGGAGCCCATGATCTGCCACATGAGAAGCCACTACACTGAGAAGCCCGTGCACCGCAATGAAGAGTAGCCCCTGCTCGCCGCAACTACAGAGAGCCCACGCGCGGCAACGAAGACCCAACGCAACCAAAAATTCATTCATTCATTCATTCATTCAGAATTAATCAAAACTTATATTAAAAAAAGAAAGAAACTAAAAGCAAAAATCTCTGCTGGGAATTCCCCGGTGGTCCGGTGATTAGGACCCCGTGCCTCCACTTCAGGGGGCCCGGGTTCAATCCCTGGTTCGGGAACTGAGATCCTGCAAGCTGGCATCGCAGCCCAAATAAAAGTGCAATAAAATAAAAGACAGTAAAATAAAACAAGAAAGAATCTCTGATTCAAGGTCTAAAGGGTGAGAAGGTGTTTATCAGGCCAATATGTGGGCAGAAAACGTTTCCCATTTCAGTAAGTAGCACCTCCATTTACCCAATGACACATCCTTAACCCACATTCCCCACATCCAATTCATCACTAACTCCTATTCACCTCCAAGCCATCACTAACCTTCCAAATACGACTCTAACCTGCCTGCTTTACTCCACCTCCAAGGCCACCACTGTGCACAAAGCCAGTCTCCTAATGAGTCTCCCCAAATCTAGTCCTGCCCTCTCCTAGCCATTCCCTTACAGTAGCCAGTACGGTGTCTGAAAAAGGCATCTCTGCCAACACCACTTCTCTCTTTATACCTACTGCAATGGCTTCCCACCAAGTTTAGGATTAATCCCAAACTGATGATGGACTGGAGGCTGAAAGACAAGAAGGAGGTAGGGAGGGTGTCCGGTTAGAAAGAGGGATGAAAGGTCTAGGCAAACAGTGAAAAGGGATGAAAAGAAAATGATCAGCACTTGCACAACAGTCCTGATGCAGGCAGGAAAATGCAGGAATAGTGAAGGAATACGAATAGCCACTTTTTATTTCTGCAATGCCTTTGCAATTCCCAAAGTGCTTCATTTATAACTGTGATTCTCAAACCTCGCTGTACATGAGAATCATCTGGAGAGACTTTGAAAGCTACCAATGGCCAGGCCTCACCCCAAGCCAATTAAATCAGCATAGACACTTCACTGTATTACATTTTATTTCCTGCCCCCAAACATCCATTAAGCCCCAGCAGAAGGAAAAGGGGATGTGACTAGCAATAGAGAGAAATTTTCTGCACAACAACAGCCATGGCAAGCTTAGGCGCTTTTGCTGAAATCTCTCTGGGAAGTACTGGCAGAGGAAGAAAAAGGCAAACTGACACAGAAGTATTGCCTGGTGTGCATTTCCAGGCTCTGCCTTCTTTCTCATCTCTTGGTGGCAGGTGGAGGAAGCGGAGAAAAGGTTAAACTTCTTTATAAGCCGGCAGAAGAAGCTTATAGCATCCTCTCCCTATCTCTGCATAGGTTCTAGTCTCTGCAGCACTACAGAAGCTTTGCCCAAAGTAATGAACAGTTGAAAGTCAAATGTAATACTTCATCAAACGACTTAAAAATGCTTGCACACTGGAAAGGATTAAGTTGTAGAGAACACAAATGGACCCAGAGCAACTTTGCCAAAAGAGAATATTGTACTCAATGTACAGCCATAGCTCTTTTCCATATGAGCAAACAGTCAGGAGGATAAAAGAACTTGGTCAAACTCACACAAGTAAGTAGGACAGAATCTGGTCTGTCTGCCCTAAGCGTTGTGTTCTTTAACAACCAGGCTAGTTTTTCTCAGATCTGATTCATGCATACAGTAACTATACACCTCTGTTTGCCTTGAATCTTCCCTGTTTATACGTATGCCTGCTGCAGTTTTAAATACTGCCCACTTTGACTCCCCAAAGCAACCGAGAAGACGCAATAATTTGGTCACTCTATACATGGACCACTGTGGTGGGACTGCCCAGGAGGCTTATTTTAAAAGTGCAGCTTAGGGCTTCCCTGGTGGCGAAGTGGTTGAGACTCTGCCTGCCGATGCAGGGGACACGGGTACATGCCCCGGTCCAGGAAGAACCCACATGCCGCGGAGCGGCTGGGTCCGCGAGCCATTGTTGCTGAGCCTGCGCGTCAGGAGCCTGTACTCCGCAACGGGAGAGGCCACAACAGTGAGAGGCCCACGTACCACAAGAAAAAAAGAGTTGCAGCTTCCTGAGCCCTACTCCACAGCTAGATAAGTTTTCTGAGGGTTGGCTCAAGAATCCAGGTACAAGTCTTTTTAAGTGCTTTTGTGGAACTCCCCAGGTGAGTCTCTCACTCTCCTAAGTTAAGAAACCGTTTATTCGGCCTCCCCCAGATGCCCAGCCAGGTCCTGTTAAGGTTGGAGTCCCCGCACCACATCAGAGGGATGCTCCCAGCCAAGTAATCTCTGGAGCCTTGGACAATCTGAATGGTCTCATGCTGGCCCACCTGCCACGACAAACCTCCTCCAGAGCACTCCCCTTCACACTTCACCTTCTACCACTCCCAAAGGCAGTCTGCTCCAATGAGGCCTGACTTCATCTGTCCTAACGGGCACCCGCTGATTCAGGCACTTTAGGAGTACAAGCTGCTGTGCTTCTCAACCAGGGTGGCCCAACCTATAAATTCGTAGTCCAAGGAGTCTCTACCTCCTGGGCACATCCCCTCTGCAACAGCCCCAGTACACGAATGTCCCATCTTTGCTTTTTCAAGGTCGGCAACAGGGAGTCCCCTCCTAAAGAAGGTTCTCTCTCATTGCCACACTATCCAAGGCTGCCCCAAATGTGCTTCCTTCCTGTGGGCCTGCTCAGGCTAAGGGCAGAGTTGTCTCTTTCCTTCTCTGAGTCGGACCAAATCGGCTTAGTAACACCTCTTCACGGTGTTGACCATGTCTTTCACGGGGGCTGCTGCTGAGCCTTTCTCTCATCCTTTCATGATGGAGAGAGAGAGAGAGAGGATTCTAATGATTTTGACCTCTAGGGGAGAGGGCGAGTGTAATGATTATGTGATCATTCTGTATGATGTCCTTTCGACAGGAATTTGTTTTGACTTTCACGTTAAAGTGGGCCCACCATTCCCACTTTGTGAGGTCATTCAGCACCCTCATTTTGCACCTTTAACATCTCTCTCAGTATCACCTTGGAAATGTTTGAAACGGCATGAGTTTGTCCTCATGTTCCTATCAGCTGGGAATCCGGGGCCCCAACATGAACCTAACCATTGAGCGCAACACCTCTCCACGACCTGTGTAACACTGGGTAGGTCCCTACACCTCTCGGGTTTTTTAAGCCCTCAGGTGTAAAAATGTGAGGGTTCTATGAATCTATATTTGGGGCAAGACAAGGTCGAGAAGAGTGTGTCTCTGCTATTCTTCTTCCAAAATGGAATGTCTGCCCTCTCTTCCCCATGGGTCCACATGTCACGTGTCCTTCAAGCCCTCTGCCAAGGAGCCTTCCCTGATTCCCCAGTCCACACAAATCTCTGCCTCTTAGGGTCAGGGCCGTACAACCTAGCTGCCTCCTAACGTTCATCTTGCCTCTCAAGCCGATCTCAGGATGTGGGTCTCTCTTGCCCTCCTGTGGCCCCTGGGGCTGTGCCAGCCCACCGGCACACCACACGTGGGGTGTCTACTAGACTAGGGCATGGGTGGGGAGGCCCCGGTGTGAGGGCCCAGGCAGAGTACATCTGCCTCCACCCTGCTCTCCTCCACAGAACTGCCCCTCCTCCTGAAGCCTGACCCCCAAGTCACAGATTCCATACGATGACCTCACTGGCTAGTGAGGACCTCACCGGCATCCCACAGTTTCCATGGCAGGGTAACTGTGCAAACAAAGTTTGCTGCTCTCAGAGAAACTTCCCTACCAGTTCTCCACCAGAGACCAACCTCTTTGGTTGTCTAAGAGAGAATGTGTGACCGGATCCTCTACACGTATTCAAACCAGTGCTCTGTTCCCTGGCTGGGCGGTGCAGGAGGAACAGCGAGACCGGGAATCTGCGGAAGAGGCGTGGGGTACACACAACCTCACTTGGCTGCCACGTGTTTCTTTGGCTCTTGCCCACTACGTACACCTGAGTGCTTTCCCAGATGTAAGTAATACCAGTGACCTGGGACATCTTCAGGGTCCCACAGTGCTCACTGCTGAGGACAAGTGAAAGGTCAGCCCCGGACTAGTGTGCAGGAAGCTTCTGATCTTTATAAATATAGCCTTCTGCTTTGGGCTACAGGATGCTTCCATTCAGACCCTTTCCTGATGGGCCTCTTAGCAAAAGACAAGTGCATTGTCATGGGCAAGTGGTAAATGGAGCAGTTTGAGGAAGAGGGCCACTCTTGAACCGCATCTTCAAACCCAGGCACCTCTGTGCTGGCACGGAGATATCGAGATCGGTCCCCTCAGACACATCCCATACTGAGCTGCTGAGTACTAGGGGAGAGGGTGGTGCCATAGTCATGGGAAGGAAGGAAGAACCAAGGGGCGGGGGGTGGTGAAGTGCTAGTGAGACCGGAGGGCTGAGGAGATGGTGCCCCAGGAGGCTGGGTTGATGTGAGCCTAGATTTGGCACCCAGAAGCCGGGTTGTGAGTCTCCTGTTCACTCTGCCTCAGTATTGGACCTCGTGCTAATCTTGATACAAGGATCCGAGAGCTAGAGTTCAGTGTGTTTGAAACAGGCAGTATACATGGGGCCCAAGAGGGGTGGCCAAGGTGGGAGAGGTCCTTCACCAACTTAGATTAGATTATTGTTTTCGAAATCTGCCTCTCTCAAATACTTACTTACCTGTGACAGCTTGTCTTTCCTTTTGAGAAACCTAGAGCCCTTTTTCGTGAAGGGAAAAGGTCCGTTTTCTCTTCCTCTTTTGCACACAGGGAAATGCCTTCACGGCTGGTGTTGGGCCTTTACCCACTCGAGGGAGGGCAGCTTCCCATTCACTTTGGAGATGGCACTCCTGCAAGCGCTGTGGGCCATGTCTGTGCTTCGAATACAGTAAAGTACCCTTTCCATTCGAAGAGGGCACGCACGGAATGTGAATTCTCTGTTCTCTGGGAGAAGTGTGTGGTACTACTGCGCCGGTGTATTCGGTGGCTCACTGCCCACTAACAATATTTCTGCTCGCCACTGTGGGGAGAAACGTTGTGCAGCTAAGCTCACTTAGGAAGTACAATTGCCAGAATTCCTTTCCAGGGCACCATCCAGGTATCACATATGTAGCATGCGGGTACTGCTTTCCTCCTAAGCTCTGCATTCGCAGCCAGCTTCAAGGTGTTCCTGTTGTGGAGAGACTCTCGGGGAGATGCCGCTGGAGACGGCCTCTGCTTCTATGCTCTTTGAGAAGGCTGCTTTGAGGAACCTCTTACCGTAGCCTCTGCCAAGTACAGTCTTCTGCCTCTCTCCAATACTCACTTACCTGTGAGAGCTTGTCTTTCCTTTGGAGAAACAGAGAGCCCTTTTCCTGAAGGGAAAATGCCCGTTCTCTCTTCTCCTTTTGCACCCAGGGAAATGCCTTCACGGCTGGTGTTGGGCCTTTACCCACTCGAGGGAGGGCAGCTTCCCATTCACTTTGGAGATGGCACTCCTGCAGCGCTGTGGGCCATGACTGTGCTTCGAAGACAGTAAACTACGTTTTCCATTCGAAGAGGGCACGCACGGAAGGGGAAGTCTCTGTTCCCTTGGAGAAGTGAGTGGTGCTACTGCGCCGGTGTATTGGGTGGCTCACTGCCCACTAGCAATGTTTCTGCTCGCCACTGTGGGGAGAAACGTTGTGCAGCTAAGCTCACTTAGGATGTACAAGTGCCAGAATTCCTTTCCGGGCCACCATCCAGATATCACATTCGTAGCATGCGGGTACTGCTTTCCTCCTAAGCTCTGCATTCGCAGCCAGCTTCAAGGTGTTCCTGTTGTGGAGAGACTCTCGGGGAGATGCCGCTGAAGACTGCCTCTGCTTCTATGCTCCTTGAGAAGGCTGCTTTGAGGAACCTGTTACCGTAGCCTCTGCCAAGTCCAGCCTTCTGCCTCTCTCAAATACTTACTTACCTCTGACAGATTGTCTTTCCTTTTGAGCAACGTAGCACCCTTTTTCCTGAATGGAAAACGTCCGTTTTCTCTTCCTATTTTTCACACAGGCAAATGCCTTCACGGCTGGTGTTCGGCCTTTAGCCACTTGAGGGAAGGCTGCTCCCCATTCACTTTTTATGTTGTCTTTTTTTTTTTAATTTGAAAAGTGAAATTTTTTTATTAAAAATGAAAATTCAAGGTTTTTTTTAATTGTTAGATTTAACAGATATAAAATTACAGTGGCAAATTGCTATCAAAGTTTCTAAATGCTTATTCTTTTTTTTTAACATCTTTATTTGAGTATAACTGTTTTACAATAGTGTGTTAGTTTCTCCTTTACAACGAAGTGAATCAGTTATACATATACATATATTCCTCTAACTCTTCCCTCTTGTGTCACCCTCCCTCCCACCCTCCCTATCCCACCCCTCTAGGTAGTCACAAAGCACAGAGGTGAACTCCCTGTGCTATGCTGCAGCTTCCCACTAGCTATCTAATTTACATTTGGTAGTGTGTATATGTCCCCGCCACGCTCTCACATCGTCACCGCTTACCCTTCCCCCTCCCCATATCCTCAAGTCCATGCTCTAGTAGGTCTGTGTTTTATTCCCGTCCTACCACTAATCTCTTCATGACATTTTTTTTTTTTTTTAGATTCCATATATATGTGTTAGCATACGGTATTTGTTTTTATCCTTCTGACTTACTTCACTCTGTATGACAGATTCCAGGTCTATCCACCACATTACAAATAACTCAGTTTCATTTCTTTTTATGGCTGAGTAATATTCCATTGTATATATGTGCCACATCTTCCTTATCCATTCATCTGTTGATGGACACTTAGGTTGCTTCCATGTCCTGGCTATCGTAAATAGAGCTGCAATAAACATTTTGGTACATGACTCTTTTTGAATTATGGTTTTCTCAGGGTATATGCCCAGTAGTGGGATTGCTGGGTCATATGGTAGTTCTATTTGTAGTTTTTTAAGGAACCTCCATACTGTTCTCCATAGTGGCTGTATCATTTTACATTCCCACCAGCAGTGCAAGAGTGTTCCCTTTTCTCCACACCCTCTCCAGCATTTATTGTTTCTAGAGTTTTTGATGATGGCCAATCTGGCTGGTGTGAGATGATATCTCATTGTAGTTTTGATTTGCATTTCTCTAATGATTAATGATGTTGAGCATTCTTTCATGTGTTTGTTGGCTATCTGTATATCTTCTTTGGAGAAATGTCTATTTAGTTCTTCTGCCCATTTTTGGATTGGGCTGTTTGATTTTTGTTATTGAGCTGCATGAGTTGCTTATAAATTTTGGATATTAATCCTTTGTCAGTTGCTTCATTTGCAAATATTTTCTCCCATTCTGAGGGTTGTCTTTTGGTCTTGTTTATGGTATCGTTTGCTGTGCAAAAGCTTTTAAGTTTCATTAGATCCCATTTGTTTATTTTTGTTTTTATTTCCATTTCTCTAGGAGATGGGTCAAAAAGGATCTTGCTGTGATTTATGTCGTATAGTGTTCTGCCTATGTTTTCCTCTAAGAGTTTGATAGTGTCTGGCCTTACATTTAGATCTTTAACCCATTTTGAGTTTATTTTTGTGTGTGGTGTTAGGGAGTGTTCTAATTTCATACTTCTACAGGTAGCTGTCCAGTTTTCCCAGCACCACTTATTGAAGAGGCTGTCTTTTCTCCAGTGTATATTCTTGCCTCCTTTATCAAAGATAAGGTGACCATATGTGTGTGGGTTTATCTCTGGGCTTTCTATCCTGTTCCATTGATCTATATTTCTGTTTTTGTGCCAGTACCATACTGTCTTGATTATTGTGGCCTTGTAGTATAGTCTGAAGTCAGGAAGCCTGATTCCTCCAGCTCCATTTTTCGTTCTCAAGATTGCTTTGGCTATTTGGGGTCTTTTGTGTTTCCATACAAATTGTGAAATTCTTTTTTCTAGTTCTGTAAAAAAATGCCAGTGGTAATTTGATAGGGATTGCATTGAATCTGTAGGTTGCTTTGGGTAATACAGTCATTTTCACTATGTTGATTCTTCCAATCCAAGAACATGGTATATTTCTCCACCTATTTGTATCATCTTTAATTTCTTTCATCAGTGTCTTATAGCTTTCTGCATACAAGTCTTTTGTCTCCTTAGGTAGGTTTATTCCTAGATATTTTATTCTTTTTGTTGCAATGGTAAATGGGAGTGTTTTCTTAATTTCACTCTCAGATTTTTCATCATTAGTGTATAAGAATGCCAGAGATTTCTGTGCATTAATTTTGTATCCTGCAACTTCACCTAATTCATTGATTAGCTCTAGTAGTTTTCTGGTAGCATCCTTAGTATTCTCTATGTATAGTATCATGTCATCTGCAAACAGTGACAGCTTTACTTCTTCTTTTCCTATTTGGATTCCTTTTATTTCTTTTTCTTCTCTGATTGCTGTGGCTAGAACTTCCAAAACTAGGTTGAATAAGAGTGGTGAGAGTGGGCAACCTTGTCTTGTTCCTGATCTTAGTGGAAATGGTTTCAGTTTTTCACCATTGAGAACGATGCTAGCTGTGGGTTTGTCATATATGGCCTTTATTATGTTGAGGAAAGTTCCCTGTATGCCTACTTTCTGCAGGGTTTTTATCATAAATGAGTGTTGAATTTTGTCAAAAGCTTTCTCTGCATCTATTGAGAGGATCATATGGTTTTTCTCCTTCAGTTTGTTGATATGGTGTATCACGTTGATTGATTTGCGTATATTGAAGAATCCTTGCATTCCTGGGATAAACCCCACTTGATCATGGTGTATGATCCTTTTAATGTGCTGTTGGATTCTGTTTGCTAATATTTTGTTGAGGATTTTTGCATCTATGTTCATCAGTGATACTGGCCTGTAGTTTTCTTTCTTTGTGGCGTCTTTGTCTGGTTTTGGTATCAGGGTGATGTTGGCCTCATAGAATGAGTTTGGGAGTGTTCCTCCCTCTGCTATCTGTTGGAAGAGTTTGAGAAGGATAGGTGTTAGCTCTTCTCTAAATGTTTGATAGAATTCGCCTGTGAAGCCATCTGGTCCTGGGCTTTTGTTTGTTGGAAGATTTTTAATCACAGTTTCAATTTCAGTGTTTGTGATTGGTCTGTTCAAATTTTCTATTTCTTCCTGGTTCAGTCTCGGCAGGTTGTGCATTTCTAAGAATTTGTCCATTTCTTCCAGGTTGTCCATGTTATTGGCATACAGTTGCTTGTAGTAATCTCTAATAATCTTTTGTATTTCTGCAGTGTCAGTTGTTACATCTCCTTTTTCATTTCTAATTCTATTGATTTGAGTCTTCTCCCTTTTATTCTTGATGAGTCTGGCTAATGGTTTATCAATTTTATTTATCTTCTCAAAGAACCAGCTTTTAGTTTTATTGATCTTTGCTATTGTTTCCTTCACTTCTTTTTCATTTATTTCTGATCTGATCTTTATGATTTCTTTCCTTCTGCTAAATTTGGGGTTTTTTTGTGCTTCTTTCTCTAATTGCTTTAAGTGCAAAGTTAGGTTGTTTATTCGAGATGTTTCCTGTTTCTTAAGGTATGATTGTATTCCTATAAACTTGCCTCTTAGAACTGCTTTTGCTGTATCCCATAGGTTTTGGGTCGTTGTGTCTCCATTGTCATTTGTTTCTAAGTATTTTTTGATTTCCTCTTTGATTTCTTCAGTGATCACTTCGTTATTAAGTAGTGTATTGTTTAGCCTCCATGTGTTTGTATTTTTTACAGATCTTTTCCTATAATTGATATCTAGTCTCATAACGTTGTGGTCGGAAAAAATACTTGATACGATTTCAATTTTCTTAAATTTGCCAAGGCTAGATTTGTGACCCAAGATATGATCAATCCTGGAGAATGTTCCATGAGCACTTGAGAAAAATGTGTATTCTGTTGTTTTTGGATGGAATGTCCTATAAATATCAATTAAGTCCATCTTGTGTAATGTATCATTTAAAGCTTGTGTTTCCTTATTTATTTTCATTTTTGATGATCTGTCCATTGGTGAAAGTGGGGTGTTTAAGTCCCCCATTATAATTGTGTTACTGTCGATTTCCCCTTTTAAGGCTGTTAGTATTTGCCTTATGTATTGAGGTGCTCCTATGTTGGGTGCATAAATATTTACAATTGTTATATCTTCTTCATGGATCGATCCCTTGATCATTATGTAGTGTCCTTCTTTGTCTCTTGTAATAGTCTTTATTTTAAAGTCTATTTTGTCTGATATGAGAATTGCTACTCCAGCTTTCTTCTGATTTCCATTTGCATGGAATATCTTTTTCCATCCCCTCACTTTCAGCCTGTAAGTGTCTCTAGGTCTGAAGTGGGTCTCTTGTAGACAGCATATATATGGGTCCTGTTTTTGTATCCATTCAGCCAGTCTGTGTCTTTTGGTGGGAGCATTTAATCCATTTACATTTAAGGTAATTATTGATATGTGCATTCCTATTACCATTTACTTAATTGTTTCGGGTTGTTCTTGTAGGTCTTTTCCTTCTCTTGTGTTTCTTGCTTAGATTTGCTGTAAAGCTGGTTTGGTGGTGCTGTACTCTCTCAGCTTTTGCTTGTCTGTAAAGGTTTTAATTTCTCCATCAAATCTGAATGAGATCCTTGCTGGTTAGAGTAATCTTGGTTGTAGGTTTTTTTCCTTCATCACTTTAAATATGTCCTGCCACTCCCTTCTGGCTTGTAGAGTTTCTGCTGAAAGATCAGATGTTATCCTTATGGGGATTCCCTTGTGTGTTATTTGTTGTTTTTCCCTTGCTGCTTTTAATATGTTTTCTTTGTATTTAATTTTTGACAGTTTGATTATTATGTGTCTTGGCGTGTTTATCCTTGGGTTTATCCTGTATGGGACTCTCTGTGCTTCCTGGACTTGATTGACTATTTCCTTTCCTATATTAGGGAAGTTTTCAACTATAATCTCTTCCAATATTTTCTCAGTCCCTTTCTTTTTCTCTTCTTCTTCTGGGACCCCTATGATTCGAATGTTGGTGCGTTTAATGTTGTCCCAGAGATCTCTGAGACTGTCCTCAGTTCTTTTCATTCTTTTTTCTTTCTTCTGCTCTGCAGTAGTTATTTCCACTATTTTATCTTCCAGGTCACTTATCCGTCCTTCTGCCTCAGTTATTCTGCTACTGATCCCGTCTAGAGTATTTTTCATTTCATTTATTGTATTGCTCATCGTTACTTGCTTCCTCTTTATTTCTTCTAGTTCCTTGTTAACTGTTTCTTGCAATTTGTCTATTCTATTTCCAAGATTTTGAATCATCTTCACCATCATTATTCTAAATTCTCTTTCAGGTAGATTGGCTATTAGCTCTTCATTTGTTAGGTCTGGTGTGTTTCTATCTTGTTCCTTCATCTGCTGTGTGTTTTTCTGTCTTCTCATTTTGCTTATCTTACTGTGTTTGGGGTCTCCCTTTTGCAGGCTGCAGGTTCGTATTTCTATCTATTTTTGGTGGCTGTCCCCAGTGGCTGAGGTTGGTTCAGTGGGTTGAACAGGTTTCCTTTTTGGGGGGACCAGTGCCCCTGTTCTGGTGGATGTGGCTGGATCCCGTCTCCCTGGTGGGCAGGTCCACGTCTGGGGGCGTGTATGGGGATGTCGGTAGCCTTACTGTGATTCTAGGCAGCCTCTCTGCTAATGGATGGGGCTGTAGACCTGTCTCGCTCTTTGTTGGGTATAGGGTGTCCAGCACTGTTCGTTGCTGGTCCTTGAGTGAATCTGGGTCTTGGTGTTGAGATGGAGATCTCTGGGAGATTTTCGCCGTTTGATATTACGTGGAGCTGAGAGGTTTCTTGTGGACCAGTGTCCTGAGGTTAGTTCTCCCACCTCAGAGACACAGCCTTGACACCTGGCTGGAGTGCCAAGAGCCTTTACTCCACACGGCCAGGTACGAGGGGAGTTTCTTGCCTTTTGGGAGGTCTGAGGTCTTCTGCCAGCGTTCGGTGGGTGTTCTATAGGAGAAGTTCCACGTGTAGATCCCCATTCACTTTTGAGATGGCACTCATGCAAGCGCTGTGGGCCATGACTGTGATTCCAAGATAGTAAACTACCCTTTCCATTCGAAGAGGGCACGCACGGAAGGGGAAGTCTCTGTTCGCTGGGAGAAGTGGGTGGTAGCACTGCGCCGGTGTACTGGGTGGCTCACTGCCCACTAGCAACGTTTCTGCTCGCCACTGTGGGGAGAAAGGTTGTGCAGCTTAGCTCACTTAGGAAGTACAAGTGCCACAATTCCTTTCCGGGTCACCATCCAGATATCACATTCGTAGCCTGCGGGTAGTGCTTTCCTCCTAAGCTCTGCATTCGCAGCCAGCTTCAAGGTGTTCCTGTTGTGGAGAGACTCTCGTGGAGATGCCGCTGGAGACGGACTCTACTTCTATGCTCTTTGAGAAGGCTGCTTTGAGGAACCTCTTACCCTAGCCTCTGCTAAATACAGCCTTCTGCCTCTCTCCAATACTCTTACCTGTGAGAGCTTGTCTTTCTTTAGGAGAAACAAAGAGCCCTTTTCCTGAAGGGAATATGCCCGTTCTCTGTTCTTCTTTGGCACCCAGGGAAATGGCTTCACGGCTGGTGTTGGGCCGTTACCCATTCGAGGGAGGGCAGCTTCTGATACACCTTGGAGATGGCACTCCTGCAGTGCTGTGGCCCATGACTGTGCTTCGAAGATAGTAAACTACCGTTTCCATTCGAAGAGGGCACGCACGGAAGGGGAAGTCTCTGTTCTCTGGGAGAAGTGGGTGGTGCTACTGCGCCTGTGAATTGGGTGGCTCACTGCCCACTGGCAATGTTTCTGCTCGCCACTGTGGGGAGAAACGTTGTGCAGCTATGCTCACTTAGGAAGTACAAGTGCCAGAATTCCTTTCTGGGGCACCATCCATATATCACATTTGTACCATGCGGGTACTGCTTTCCTCCTAAGGTCTGCATTCGCAGCCAGGTTCAAGGTGTTCCTGTTGTGGAGAGACTCTCGTGGAGATGCTGCTGGAGACGGCCTCTGCTTCTATGCTCTTTGAGAAGGCTGCTTTGAGGAACCTTTCACCCTAGCCTCTGCCAAGTACAGCCTTCAGCCTCTCTCCAATAATCACTTACCTGAGAGAGCTTGTCTTTCCTTTGGAGAAACAGAGAGCCCTTTTCCTGAAGGGAAAATGGCCGTTCTCTGTTCTTCTTTTGCACACAGGGAAATGCCTTCACGGCTGGTGTTGGGCCTTTACCCACTCGAGGCAGGGCAGCTTCCCATTCACTTTGGAGATGGCACTCCTGCAGCGCTGTGGGCCATGACTGTGCTTCGAAGACAGTAAACTACCTTTCCCTATCGAAGAGGGCACGCATGGAAGGGGAAGTCTCTGTTCCCTTGGAGAAGTGGGTGGTAGCACTGCGCCGGTGTATTGGGTGGCTCACTGCCCACCAGCAATGTTTCTGCTCGCGACTGTGGGGAGAAACGTTGTATAGCTAAGCTCACTTAGGAAGTACAAGTGCCAGAATTCCTTTCCGAGGCACCATCTAGATATCACATTCGTAGCATGCAGGTACTGCTTTCCTCCTAAGCTCTGCATTCGCAGCCCGCTTCAAGGTGTTCCTGTTGTGGAGAGACTCTCGTGGAGATGCCGCTGGAGACGGCCTCTGCTTCTATGCTCTTTGAGAAGGCGGCTTTGAGGAACCAATTACGTAGCCCCTGCCTAATACACACTTCTGCCCCTCTCCAATACTCACTTACCTGTGAGAGCTTGTCTTTCCTTTGGAGAAGCAGAGAGCCCTTTTTCTGAAGGGAAAATGCCCGTTCTCTCTTCTCCTTTTGCACCCAGGGAAGTGCCTTCACGGCTGGTGTTGGGCCTTTACCCACTCGAGGGAGGGCAGCTTCCCATTCACTTTGGAGATGGCACTCCTGCAGCGCTTTGGGCCATGTCTGTGCTTGAAAGACAGTAAACTACCCTTTCCGTTCGAAGAGGGCACGCACGGAATGGGAAGTCTCTGTTCTCTGGGAGAAGTGTTTGGTGCTACTGCGCCTCTGTGTTTGGGGGCTCACTGCCCACTAGCAATGTTTCTGCTCACCACTGTGGGGCAAGCGTTGTGCAGCTAAGCTCACTTTGGAAGTACAAGTGCCAGAATTCCTTTCCCGGGCAACATCCAGATATCACATTCGTAGCATGCGGGTACTGCTTTCCTCCTAAGCTCTACATTCGCAGCCAGCTTCAAGGTGTTCCTGTTGTGGAGAGACTCTGGTGGAGATAACGCTGGAGGCTGCCTCTGCTTCTATGCTCTTTGAGAACGCTGCTTTGTGGTACCTCTCACCCTAGCCTCTGCCAAGTACAGCCTTCTGCCTCTCCCCAATACTCACTTACCTGTGAGAGCTTGTCTTTCCTTTGGAGAAACAGGGAGCCCTTTTCCTAAAGGGAATATGCCCATTCTCTGTTCTTCTTTTGCACACAGGGAAATGCCTTATCGTCTGGTGTTGGGCATTTACCCACTCGAGGGAGGGCAGCTACCCAATCACTTTGGAGATGGCAATCTTGCAGCGCTGTGTGCCATGCCTTTGTTTCGAAGACAGTAAACGACCCTTTCCATTCGAAGAGGGCACGCACGGAATGGGAAGTCTCTGTTCTCTGGGAGAAGTGGGTGGTGCTACGGCCCCGGTGTATTGGATGGCTCACTGCCCACTAGCAATGTTTCTGCTCTCCACTGTGGGAAGAAACGTTGTGCAGCTCAGCTCACTTAGGAAGTACAAGTGCCACAATTCCTTTCCGGGTCACCATCCAGATATCACATTCGTAGCATGCGGATAGTGGTTTCCTCCTAAGCTCTGCATTAGCAGCCAGCTTCAAGGTGTTCCTGTTGTGGAGAGACTCTCGTTGAGATGCCCCTGGAGACGGCCTCTGCATCTACGCTCTTTGAGAAGGCTGCTTTGAGGTACCTCTCACCCTAGCCTCTGCCATGTACAGCCTTCTGCCTCTCTCCAAAACTCACTAACCTGTGAGAGCTTGTCTTTCCTTATGAGAAACAGAGAGCCCTTTTCCTGAAGGGAAAAGGCCCGTTCTCTGTTCTTCTTCTGCACACAGGGATATGCCTTCACGGATGGTGTTGGGCCTTTACCCACTCGAGGGAGGGCAGCTTCCCATTCACTTTGGAGATGGAACTCCTGCAACGCTGTGGGCCATGACTGTGCTTGGAAGACAGTAAACTAGCTTTTCCATTCGAAGAGGGCACGCACGGAAGAGGAAGTCTCTGTTCTCTGGGAGCAGTGGACGGTAGCACTACACCGGTGTAATGGATGGCTCAATTCCCACTAGCAATGTTTCTGCTTGGGGGAGAAACGTTGTGCAGCTAAGCTCACTTAGGAAGTACAAGTGCCACAATACCTTTCCGAGGCACCATCCAGATATCACATTCGTAGCATGCGGGTACTGCTTTCCTCCTAAGCTCTGCATTCGCAGCCAGCTTCAAGGTGTTCATGTTGTGGAGAGACTCTCGTGGAGATGCCGCCGGAGACTGCCTCTGCTTCTATGCTCTTTGAGAACGCTGCTTTGAGGTACGTCTCACCCTAGCCTCTGCCAAGTACAGCCTTCTGCCTCTCTCCAATACTCACTTACCTCTGAGAGCTTGTCTTTCCTTTGGAGAAACAGGGAGCACTATTCCTAAAGGGAATATGCCCGTTCTCTGTTCTTCTTTTGCACACAGGGAAATACCTTATCGTCTGGTGTTGGGCATTTACCCACTCGAGCGAGGGCAGCTACCCAATCACTTTGGAGATGGCAGTCTTGCAGCCCTGTGGGCCATGACTGTGCTTGGAAGACAGTAAACTCCCCTTTCCATTTGAAGAGGGCACGCACGGAATGGGAAGTCTCTGTTCTCTGGGAGAAGTGGGTGGTAGCACTGCGCCTCTGTATTGGGTGGCTCACTGCCCACTAGCAGTGTTTCTGCTCGCCACTGTGGGGAGAAACGTTGTGCCGCTTAACTCACTTAGGAAGTACAAGTGCCAGAATTTATTTCCGGGGCACCATCCAGATATCACATTCGGTGCATGTGGTTACTGCTTTCCTCTTAAGCTCTACATATGCAGCCAGCTTCAAGGTGTTCCTGTTGTGGAGATACTCTCGTGTTGATGCCGCTGGAGACGGCCTCTGCTTCTATGCACTTTGAGAAGGCTGTTATGAGGAACCTCTTACCGTTGCCTCTGCCAAGTACAGCCTTCTGCCTCTCCCAATACTCACTCACCTGTGAGAGCTTGTCTTTCCTTTGGAGAAACAGAGAGCCCTTATCCTGAAGGGAAAATGCCCGTTCTCTGTTCTTCGTTTGAACCCAGGGAAATGCCTTCACGGCTGGTGTTGGGCCTATCCCACTCGAGGGATAGCGGCTTCCCATTCACTTTGGAGATGGCACTCCTGCAGCGCTGTTGGCCATGACTGTGCTTCGAAGAGAGTAAACTACCTTTTCCATTCGCAGAGGGCACGCACGGAAAGGGAAGTCTCTGTTCTCTGGGAGGAGTGGGTGGTAGCACTGCGCCGGTGTATTGGTTGGCTCACTGCCCACTAGCAATGTTTTTGCTCGCCACTGTGGGGAGAAACGTTGTGCAGCTAAGCTCACTTAGGAAGTACAAGTGCCAGAATTTCTTTCCAGGGCACCATCCATATATCACATTCGTAGCATGCGGGTACTGCTTTCCTCCTAAGCTCTGCATTCGAGGCCAGCTTTAAGGTGTTCCTGTTGTGGAGAGACTCTCGTGGTGATGCCGCTGGAGACGGCCTCTGCTTCTATGCTCTTTGAGAAGGCTGCTATGAGGAACCTCTTACCCTTGCCTCTGCCAAATACAGCCTTCTGCCTCTCTCGAATACGCACTTTCCTGTGAGAGCTTGTGTTTCCTTTCGAGAAACAGAGAGCCCTTTTCCTGAAGGGAAAATGCCCGTTCTCTGTTCTTCTTTTGAACCCAGGGAAATGCCTTCACGGCTGGTGTTGGGCCTTTACCCACTCGAGCGATGGCAGCTTCCCATTCACTTTGGAGATGGCACTCCTGTAGCGCTGTGGGCCATGACTGTGCTCCGAAGACAGTAAACTACCTTTCCCATTCGAAGAGGGCACGCACGGAAGGGGAAGTCTCTGTTCCCTTGGAGAAGTGGGTGGTAGCACTGCGCCGGTGTATTGGGTGGCTCACTGCCCACTAGCAATGTTTCTGCTCCGAATGGGGAGAAAAACGTTGTCCAGCTAAGATCACTTAGGATGTACAAGTGCCAGAATTCCTTTCCGGGCCACCATCCAGATATCACATTCGTAGCATGAGGGTACTGCTTTCCTCCTAAGCTCTGCATTGGCAGCCAGCTTCAAGGTGTTCCTGTTGTGGAGAGCCTCTGGTGGAGATGCCACTGGAGACGGCCTCTGCTTCTTTGCTCTTTGAGAGGCTGCTTTAAGGAACCTCTTACCCTAGCCTCTGCCAATTACAGCCTTCTGCCTCTATCCAATACTCACTTAACTGTGAGAGCTTGTGTTTCCTTTGGAGAAACAGAGAGCCCTTTTCCTGAAGGGAAAATGCCCATTCTCTGTTCTTCTTTTGAACACAGGGAAATGCCTTCACGGCTGGTGTTGGGCCTTTACCCACTCGAGGGAGGGCAGCTTCCCATTCACTTTGGAGAAGGCACTCCTGCAGCGCTGTGGACCATGTCTGTGCTTGAAAGACAGTAAACTACCCTTTCCATTCAAAGAGTGCAAGCACGGAATGGGAAGTCTCTGTTCTCTGGGAGAAGTGGGAGGTAGCACTGCGGAGGTGTATTGGGTGGCTCACTGCCCACTAGCAATGTTTCTGCTCACCACTGTGGGGCAAGCGTTGTGCAGCTAAGCTCACTTAGGAAGTACAGTTCCCAGAATTCCTTTCCGGGGCACCATCCAGATATCACATTCGTAGCATGCGGGTACTGCTTTCCTCCTAAGCTCTGCATTCGCAGCCAGCTTCAAGGTGTTCTTCTTGTGGAGAGACTTTGGTGCAGATGCCGCTGGAGACGGCCTCTGCTTCTGTGCTCTTTGAGAAGGCTGCTTTGAGGAACCTCTTACCCTAGCCTCTGCCAAGCACAGCCTTCTGCCTCTCTCCAATACTCACTTAACTGTGAGAGCTTGTCTTTCCTTTGGAGAAACAGAGAGCCCTTTTCCTAAAGGGAAAATGCCCGTTCTCTGTTCTTTTGCACACAGGGAAATGCCTTCACGGCTGGTGTTGGGCCTTTACCCACTAGAGGGAGGGCAGCTTCCCATTCACTTTGGAGATGGCAATCTTGTAGCGCTATGGGCCATGCCTGTGTTTCTAAGACAGTAAACTACCCTTACCAGTCGAAGAGGGCACGCACGAAATGGGAAGTCTCTGTTCTCTGGGAGAAGTGTTTGGTGCTACGGCGCCTCTGTGTTTGGTGGCTCACTGCCCACTAGCAATGTTTCTGTTCACCACTGTGGGGCAAGCTTTGTGCAGCTAAGCTCCCTTAGGAAGTACAAGTGCCAGAATTCCTACCCGGGGCACCATCCAGATATCACATTCGTAGCATGCGGGTACTGCTTTCCTCCTAAGCTCTGCATTCGCAGCCAGCTTCAAGGTGTTCTTCTTGTGGAGAGACTTTGGTGCAGATGCCGCTGGAGACGGCCTCTGCTTCTGTGCTCTTTGAGAAGGCTGCTTTGAGGAACCTCTTACCCTAGCCTCTGCCAAGCACAGCCTTCTGCCTCTCTCCAATACTCACTTAACTGTGAGAGCTTGTGTTTCCTTTGGAGAAACAGAGAGCCCTTTTCCTGAAGGGAAAATGCCCGTTCTCTGTGCTTTTGCAGACAGGGAAATGCCTTCACGGCTGGTGTTGGGCCTTTACCCACTCGAGGGAGGGCAGCTTCCCATTCACTTTGGAGATGGCACTCTTGTAGCGCTGTGGGCCATGCCTGTGTTTCTAAGACAGTAAACTACCCTTACCATTCGAAGAGGGCACGAACGAAATGGGAAGTCTCTGTTCTCTGGGAGAAGTGTTTGGTGCTACTGCGCCTCTGTGTTTGGTGGCTCACTGCCCACTAGCAATGTTTCTGCTCACCACTGTGGGGCAAGCTTTGTGCAGCTCAGCTCACTTAGGAAGTACAAGTGCCAGAATTCCTTTCCGGGTCACCATCCAGATATCACATTCGTAGCATGCGGGTACTGCTTTCCTCCTAAGCTCTGCATTCGCAGCCAGCTTCAAGGTGTTCCTGTTGTGGATTGACTCTGGTGCAGATGCCACTGGAGACGGCCTCTGCTTCTATGCTCTTTGAGAAGGCTGCTTTGAGGAACCTCTTACCCTAGCCTCTGCCAAGCACAGCCTTCTGCCTCTCTCCAGTACTCACATAACTGTGAGAGCTTGTCTTTCCTTTGGAGAAAGAGAGAGCCCTTTTCCTGAAGGGAAAATGCCCGTTCTCTGTTCTTTTGCACACAGGGAAATGCCTTCACGGCTGGTGTTGGGCCTTTACCCACTCGAGGGAGGGCAGCTTCCCATTCACTTTGGAGATGGCACTCCTGCAGCGCTGTGGGCCATGCCTGTGTATCGAACACAGTAAACTACCCTTTCCATTCGAAGACGGCACACACGGAATGGGAAGTCTCTGTTCTCTGGGAGAAGTGTTTGGTGCTACTGCGCCTCTGTGTTTGGTGGCTCACTGCCCACTAGCAATGTTTCTGCTCACCACTGTTTGGCAAGCGTTGTGCAGCTAAGCACACTTAGGAAGTACAAGAGCCAGAATAACTTTCCGGGGCACCATCCAGATATCACATTCGTAGCATGCGGGTACTGCTTTCCTCCTAAGCTCTGCATTCGCAGCCAGCTTCAAGGTGTTCCTGTTGTGGAGAGACTCTGGTGCAGATCCCGCTGGAGACGGCCTCTGCTTCTATGCACGTTGAGAAGGCTGCTTTGAGGAACCTCTTACCCTAACCTCAGCCAAGTACAGCCTTCTGGCTCTTTCCAATACTCACTTACCTGTGAGAGCTTGTGTTTCCTTTGGAGAAACAGAGAGCCCATTTCCTAAAGGGAAAATTCCCGTTCTCTGTTCTTTTGCACACAGGGAAATGCCTTCACGACTGGTGTTGGGCCTCTACCCACTGGAGGGAGGGCAGCTTCCCATTCACTTTGCAGATGGCACTCTTGTAGGGCTGTGGGCCATGCCTGTGTTTCTAAAACAGTAAACGACCCTTTCCAGTCGAAGAGGGCACGCACGGAATGGGAAGTCTCTGTTCTCTGGGAGAAGTGTTTGGTGCTACTGCGCCTCTGTGTTTGGTGCCTCACTGCCCACTAGCAATGTTTGTGCTCACCACTGTGGGGCAAGCGTTGTGCAGCTAAGCTCACTTAGGAAGTACAAGTGCCAGAATTCCTTTCCGGGGCACCATCCAGATATCACATTCGTAGCATGCGGGTACTGCTTTCCTCCTAAGCTCTGCATTCGCGGCCAGCTTCAAGGTGTTCCTGTTGTGGATTGACTCTGGTGCAGATGCCGCTGGAGACGGCCTCTGCTTCTATGCGCTTTGAGAAGGCTGCTTGGAGGAACCTCTTACCCTACGCTCAGCCAAGTACAGCCTTCTGCCTCTCTCCAATACTCAGTTACCTGTGAGAGCTTGTGTTTCCTTTGGAGAAACAGAGAGCCCTTTTCCTAAAGGGAAAATGCCCGATGTCTGTTCTCTTGCACACAGGGAAATGCCATCACGGCTGGTGTTGGGCCTTTGCCCTCTCGAGGGAGGGCAGCTTCCCATTCAATTTGGAGATGGCACTCTTGTAGCGCGGTGGTCCATGCCTGTGTTTCTAAGACAGTAAACTACCCTTACCAGTCGAAGGGGGCACGCACGAAATGGGAAGCCTGTGTTCTCTGGGAGAAGTGTTTGGTGCTACTGCGCCTCTGCGTTTGGTGGCTCACTGCCCACTAGCAATGTTTCTGCTCACGACTGTGGGGCAAGCGTTGTGCAGCTAAGCTCACTTTGGAAGTACATGTGCCAGAATTCCTTTCCGGGGCATCGTCCAGATATCACATTCGTAGCATGCGGGTACTGCTTTCCTCCTAAGCTCTGCATTCGCAGCCAGCTTCAATGTGTTCCTGTTGTGGAGAGACTCTGGTGCAGATGCCGCTGGAGACGGCCTCTGGTTCTATGCTCTTTGAGAAGGCTGCTTTGAGGAACCTCTTACCCTAGCCTCAGCCAAGTACAGCCTTCTGCCTCTCTCCAATACTCACTTACCTGTGAGAGCTTGTGTTTCCTTTGGAGAAACAGAGAGCCCATTTCCTAAAGGGAAAATGCCCGTTCTCTGTTCTTTTGCACACAGGGAAATGACTTCACGGCTGTTGTTGGGCCTTTACCCACTCGAGGGAGGGCAGCTTCCCATTCACTTTGGTGATGGCACTCTTGTAGCGCTGTGGGCCCTGCCTGTGTTTTTAAGACAGTAAACTACCCTTACCAGTCGAAGAGGGCACGCACGAAATGGGAAGTCTCTCTTCTATGGGAGAAGTGTTTGGTGCTACTGCGCCTCTGTGTTTGGTGGATCACTGCCCACTAGCAATGTTTCTGCTCACCACTGTGGGGCAAGCTTTGTGCACCTAAGCTCACTTAGGAAGTACAAGTGCCAGAATTCCTTTCCGGGGCACCATCCAGATATCACATTCGTAGCATGCGGGTACTGCTTTCCTTCTAACCTCTGCATTCCCAGCCAGCTTCAAGGTGTTTCTGTTGTGGAGAGACTCTGGTGCAGATGCCGCTGGAGACGGCCTCTGCTTCTATGCTCTTTGAGAAGGCTGCTTTGAGGAACCTCTTACCCTAGCCTCTGCCAAGCACAGCCTTCTGCCTCTCTCCAGTACTCACTTAACTGTGAGAGCTTGTCTTTCCTTTGGAGAAAGAGAGAGCCCTTTTCCTGAAGGGAAAATGCCCGTTCTCTGTTCTTCTGCAAACAGGGAAATGCCTTCACGGCTGGTGTTGGGCCTTTACCCACTCGAGGGAGTGCAGCTTCCCATTCACTTTGGAGATGGCACTCCTGCAGCGCTGTGGGCCATGCCTGTGTTTCTAAGATAGTAAACTACCCTTACCTGTCGAAGAGGGCACGCACGAAATGGGAAGTCTCTGTTCTCTGGGAGAAGTGTTTGGTGCTACTGCGCCTCTGTGTATGTTGGCTCACTGCTCCCTAGCAATGTTTCTGCTCACCACTGTGGGGCAAGCGTTGTGCAGCTAAGCTCACTTAGGAAGTACAAGTGCCAGAATTCCATTCCGGGGCACCATCCAGATATCACATTCGTAGCATGCGGGTACTGCTTTCCTCCTAAGCTCTGCATTGGCAGCCAGCTTCAAGGTGTTCCTGTTGTGGAGAGACTCTGGTGCAGATGCCGCTGGAGACGGCCTCTGCTTCTATGCACGTTGAGAAGGCTGCTTTGAGGAACCTCTTACCCTAGCCTCTGCCAAGCACAGCCTTCTGCCTCTCTCCAATACTCACTTAACTGTGAGAGCTTGTCTTTCCTTTGTAGAAAGAGAGAGACCTTCTCCTGAAGGGAAAATGCCCGTTCTCTGTTCTTTTGCTCACAGGGAAATTCCTTAACGGCTGGTGTTGAGCCTTTACCCACTCGAGGGAGGGCAGCTTCCCATTCACTTTCGAGATGGCACTCCTGCAGCGCTGTGGGCCATGCCTGTGTTTCGAACACAGTAAACTACCCTTTCCATTCGAAGAGGGCACGCACGGAATGGGAAGACTGTTCTCTGAGAGAAGTGTTTGGTGCTACTGCGCCTCTGTGTTTGGTGGCTCACTGCCCACTAGCAATGTTTCTGCTCACCACTGTGGGGCTAGCGTTGTGTAGCTAAGCTCACTTAGGAAGTACGAGTGCCAGAATTCCTTTCCGGGGCACCATGCAGATATCACATTCGTAGCATGGGGTTACTGCTTTCCTCCCAAGGTCTGCATTGGCAGCCAGCTTCAAGGTGTTCCTGTTGTGGAGAGACTCTGGTGCAGTTGCCGCAGGAGACGGCCTCTGCTTCTATGCTCTTTGAGAAGGCTGCTTTGAGGAACCTCTTACCCTAGCCTCTGCCAAGCACAGCCTTCTGCCTCTCTCCAATACTCACTTAATTGTGAGAGCTTGTCTTTCCTTTGGAGAAAGACAGAGCCCTTTTCCTATAGGGAAAATGCCTGTTCTCTGTTCTTTTGCACACAGGGAAATGCCTTCACGGCTGGTGTTGGGCCTTTACCCACTCGAGGGAGGGCAGCTTCCCATTCACTTTGGAGATGGCACTCCTGCAGCGCTGTGGGCCATGCCTGTGTTTCGAACACAGTAAACTACCCTTTCCATTCGTAGAGGTCACGCACGGAATGGGAAGTCTCTGTTCTCTGGGAGAAGTGTTTGGTGCTACTGCGCCTCTGTGTTTGGTGGCTCACTGCCCACTAGCAATGTTTCTGCTCACCACTGTGGGGCAAGCATTGTGCAGCTAAGCTCACTTCGGAAGTACAAATGCCAGAATTCCTTTCCGGGGCACCATCCAGATATCACATTCGTAGCATGCGGGTACTGCTTTCCTCCCAAGGTCTGCATTGGCAGCCAGCTTCAAGGTGTTCCTGTTGTGGAGAGACTCTGGTGCAGATGCCGCTGGAGACGGCCTCTGCTTCCATGCTCTTTGAGAAGGCTGTTTTGACAAACCTCTTACCCTACCCTCAGCCAAATATAGCCTTCTGCCTCTCTCCAATACTCAATTACCTGTGAGAGCTTGTGTTTCCTTTGGAGAAACAGAGAGCCCTTTTCCTGAAGGGAAAATGCCCGTTCTCTGTACTTTTGCACACAGGGAAATGCCTTCACGGCTGGTGCTGGGCCTTTACCCACTCGAGGGAGGGCAGCTTCCCATTCCCTTTGGAGATGGCACTCCTGCAGCGCTGTGGGCCATGCCTGTGTTTCGAACACTGTAAACTACCTTTTCTATTCGAAGAGGGCATGCACGGAATGGGAAGTCTCTGTTCTCTGGGAGAAGTGTTTGGTGCTACTGCGCCTCTGTGTTTGGTGGCTCACTGCCCACTAGCAATGTTTCTGCTCACCACTGTGGGGCAAGCATTGTGCAGCTAAGCTCACTTAGGAAGTACAAGTGCCAGAATTCCTTTCCGGGGCACCATCCAGATATCACATTCGTAGCATGCGGGTACTGCTTTCCTCCTAAGCTCTGCATTCGCAGCCAGCTTCAAGGTGTTCCTGTTGTGGAGAGGCTCTGGTGCAGATGCCGCTGGAGACGGCCTCTGCTTCTATGCTCTTTGAGAAGGCTGCTTTGAGGAACCTCTTACACTAACCTCTGCCAAGCACAGCCTTCTCCCTCTCTCCAGTACTCATTTAACTGTGAGAGCTTGTCTTTCCTTTGGAGAAAGAGAGAGCCGTTTTCCTGAAGGGAAAATGCCCGTTCTCTGTTCTTTTGCACACAGGGAAATGCCTTCACGGCTGGTGTTGGGCCTTTACCCACTCGAGGGAGGGCAGCTTCCCATTCACTTGGAGATGGCACTCTTGTAGCGCGGTGGGCCATGCCTGTGTTTCTAAGCTGATACTCTCCAAGGGGAATTTCTTACCTCACATGAGAGGTGTTGGAAGGAAATAGAAACAGAGTGCTTGGGTCTCTTGAACTTACCTAGGGCAAGGGCGACCAAGTCCTTGGCGAGTTAGGGATTCTTGAACTGTGTTCCCGAAGCTGTTTAGAGGTCAGAAAATCAAACCGTCCCAAGGAAACGTGCAGTGTGCTGCACCTTACTCTACAAACAGAGAGCGACTCTGAAAGGCCTACGACGCTGTATTGTGCCTAGAAGGCCCAGAGCACCGTGGGGGTACAGAGTGTTCTGAAACCGAAACGGTTGCTGACACGAGGTGGCAAGGAGAACGGTAAAGCCTCTTCCCCGTAAACTGACACAGAACAGCAATTTAGGGCTCACGGAGCTGTTGCACTCTTTCACTTACGCAAGGTAAGTCAAGCTCTTCCTTCGAGGCTAGTGCTCACATTGAGCTTCTCATTTGCTATAGAGCAGAGCAGGATGAGCTTGCAACTAGGAAGCGCAAGCACAATGCTTCTTTCCACACAACTAACTCATGGTGTACGCTGAGTCATGCTGGCATGTACTGAAAGGCCTGCCGTTACAAATGCTTTTCAGGTTGCTTTGATGCCTTATGAACGGAGCTTTCAAAACTGGAAAAAAAGCCTTTGGGATCACACTCCTGTTTCCCGGTTGACTTCCAGCCTTAGTACAGGCTGAGTCTAGCATGGCAAAAGAGATACAATTAACCCACTGGGCCCTTCGCTGATTCACGTTTTTCTATACCCGCTATTCTTGGTATATCGAACTGCCTAAAGGACGGACGCTGGTGGATGCCCAAGAGGTCTCTGCATCTTCCGTACGCCTGTCGTTTTACACCACGAACTGTGCTTCTCTGGAATTTGGAACGCACGCTGACCCTCTCCTTGAGGAATTGCTTACCTCACATAAGACGTGTTGGAAGGAAATAGAAACAGAGTGCTTTGTTCTGTTGAGCTTACCTAGGGCAAGGGCGACCAAGTCCTTGGCGAGTTAGGGATTCTTGAACTGTGTTCCCGAAGCTGTTTGGAGGTCGGAAAATCAAACCATCCCAAGGAAAAGTGCAGTGTGCTGCACCTTACTCTGCAAACACAGAGCGACTCTGTAAGGCCTGCGATGCTGGATTTTGCATACAGCGCCCAGAACATCGTGGGGGTACAGAGTGTGCTGAAGCTGAAACGGTTGCTGACACGAGGGGGCAAGGAGAACGATATGGCCTCTTCCCCGTAAACTGACACAGAACAGCAATTTAGGGCTCACGGAACTGTTGCACTCCTTCACTTAGGCAAGGCAAGTCAAGCTCTTCCTTCGAGGCTAGTGCTCACATTGAGCTTCACATTTGCTATAGAGCAGAGCAGGATGAGCTTGCAACTAGGAAGTGCAAGCACAATGCTTCCTTCCACACAACTAACTCATGGTCTACGCTGAGTCTTGCTGGCATATACTGAAAGTGCTGCCCTTACAATGCTTTTCAGGTTGCTTTCACGACTTATGAACGGAGCTTTCAAAATTGGCAAAAAAGCCTTTGGGGTCAAACTCCCGTTTCGCTGTTGACTTCCAGCCTTAGTACAGGCTGAGTCTAGCAAGTCCAAAGAGACACAATTAACCAATGGGCCCTTCGCTGATTCACGTTTTTCTATACCCGCTATTCTGCGTATAGCAAACTGCCTAAAGGAAGGACGCTGGAGGATGTCGAAGAGGACTCTGCATCTTCCGTACGCCTGTCGTTTTTCACCATGAACTGTGCTTCTGTGGAATTTGGAACGCACACTGATACTCTCCTAGGGGAATTTCTTACCTCACATGAGAGGTGTTGGAAGGAAATAGAAACAGAGTGCTTTGGTCTGTTGAGCTTACCTAGGGCAAGGGCGACCACGTCCTTGGCGAGTTAGGGATTCTTGAACTGTGTTCCCGAAGCTGTTTAGAGGTCGGAAAATCAAACCGTCCCAAGGAAAATTGCAGTGGGCTGCACCTTACTCTACAAAAACGGAGCGACTCTGAAAGGCCTACGACGCTGGATTTTGCCTAGAAGGCCCAGAGCACCGTGGGGGTACAGAGTGTTCTGAAACTGAAACGGTTGCTGACACGAGGTGGCAAGGAGAACAGTAAAGCCTCTTCCCCGTAAACTGACACAGAACAGCAATTTAGGGCTCACGGAGCTGTTGTACTCTTTCACTTAGGCAAGGCAAGTCAAGCTCTTCCTTCGAGGCTAGTGCTCACTTTGAGCTTCACATTTGCTATAGAGCAGAGCGGGATGAGCTTGCAACTAGGAAGCGCAAGCACAATGCCTCACACCAGCCGTGAAGTCATTTCCCTCTGTGCAAAAGAACAGAGAACGGGCATTTTCCCTCCAGGAAAAGGGCTCTCTCTTTCTCCAAAGGAAAGACAAGCTCTCACAGTTAAGTGAGAATTGGAGAGAGGCAGAAGGCTGTCCTTGGCAGAGGCTAGGGTAAGAGGTTCCTCAAAGCAGCCTTCTCAAAGAGCACAGAAGCAGAGGCATCTGCACCAGAGTCTCTCCACAACAGGAACACCTTGAAGCTGGCTGCGAATGCAGAGCTTAGGAGGAAAGCAGTACCCGCATGCTACGAATGTGATATGTGGATGGTGCCCCGGAAAGGAATTCTGGCACTTGTACTTCCAAAGTGAGCTTAGCTGCACAACGCTTGCCCCACAGTGGTGAGCCGAAACATTGCTAGTGGGCAGTGAGCCACCAAACACAGAGGCGCAGTAGCACCAAACACTTCTCCCAGAGAACAGAGACTTCCCATTCCGTGCGTGCCCTCTTCGAATGGAAAGGGTAGTCTACTGTGTTTGAAACACCGGCATGGCCCAAAGCGCTCTAGGGGTGCCATCTCCAAAGTGAATGGGAAGCTGCCCTCCCTCGAGTGGGTAAAGGCCCAACACCAGCCGTGAAGGCATTTCCCTGTGTGCAAAAGAACAGAGAACGGGCATTTTCCCTTTAGGAAACAGCTCTCTGTTTCTCCAAAGGAAACACAAGCTCTCACAGGTAAGTGAGTATTGTAGAGAGGCAGAAGGCTGTACTTGGCAGAAGCTAGGGTAAGAGGTTCATCAAAGCAGCCTTCTAAATAGCGGGTATAGAAAAACGTGAATCAGCGAAGGGCCCAGTGGGTTAATTGAGTCTCTTTTGCCATGCTAGACTCAGCCTGTCCTAAGGCTGGAAGTCAACCGGGAAACAGGAGTGTGATCCCAAAGGCTTTTTTTCCAGTTTTGAAAGCTCCGTTCATAAGGCATCAAAGCAACCTGAAAAGCATTTGTAACGGCAGGCCTTTCAGTACATGCCAGCATGACTCAGCGTACACCATGAGTTAGTTGTGTGGAAAGAAGCATTGTGCTTGCGCTTCCTAGTTGCAAGCTCATCCTGCTCTGCTCTATAGCAAATGAGAAGCTCAATGTGAGCACTAACCTCAAAGGAAGAGGTTGACTTGCCTTGCTTAAGTGAAAGAGTGCAACAGCTCCATGAGCCCTAAATTGCTGTTCTGTGTCAGTTTACGGGGAAGAGGCTTTACCCTTCTCCTTGCCACCTCGTGTCAGCAACCGTTTCGGTTTCAGAACACTCTGTACCCCCACGGTGCTCTGGGCCTTCTAGGCAAAATCCAGCGTCGTAGGACTTTCAGAGTCGCTCTGTGTTTGTAGAGTAAGGGGCAGCACACTGCACTTTTCCTTGGGACGGTTTGATTTTCCGACCTCTAAACAGCTTCAGGAACACAGTTCAAGAATCCCTAACTCGCCAAGGACTTGGTCGCCCTTGCCCTAGGTAAGTTCAAGAGACCCAAGCACTCTGTTTCTATTTCCTTCCAACACCTCTCATGTGAGGGAAGAAATTCCCCTAGGAGAGTATCAGCGTGCGTTCCAAATTCCACAGAAGCACAGTTCGTGGTGTAAAGCGACAGGCGTACGGAAGATGCAGAGGCCTCTTGGACATCCTCCAGCGTCCTTCCATTAGGCAGTTCGCTATACCCAGAATAGCGGGTATAGAAAAACGTGAATCAGCGAAGGGCCCAGTGGGTTAATTGTGTCTCTTTGGACTTGCTAGACTCAGCCTGTACTAAGTCTGGAAGTCAACAGCGAAACGGGAGTGTGATCCCAAAGGCTTTTTTGCCAATTTTGAAAGCTCCGTTCATAAGGCGTGAATGCAACCTGAAAAGCATTGTAAGGGCAGCTCTTTCAGTATATGCCAGCATGACTCAGCGTAGACCATGAGTTAGTGGTGTGGAAAGAAGCATTGTGCTTGCACTTCCTAGTTGCAAGCTCATCCTGCTCTGCTCTATAGCAAATGTGAAGCTCAATGTGAGCACTAGCCTCGAAGGAAGAGCTTGACTTGCCTTGCCTAAGTGAAGGAGTGCATCAGCTCCGTGAGCCCCAAATTGCTGTTCTGTGTCAGTTTACGGGGAAGAGGCTTTATCGTTCTCCTTGCCACCTCGTGTCAGCAACCGTTTCGGCTTCAGCACACTCTGTACCCGCACGATGCTCTGGGCCCTGTATGCAAAATCCAGCATCGCAGGCCTTTCAGAGTCGCTCTGTGTTTGCAGAGTAAGGTGCAGCACACTGCACTTTTCCTTGGGACGGTTTGATTTTCCGACCTCTAAACAGCTTCGGGAACACAGTTCAAGAATCCCTAACTCGCCAAGGACGTGGTTGCCCTTGCCCTAGGTAAGCTCAACAGACCCAAGCCCTTTGTTTCTATTTCCTTGCAACACCTCTCATGTGAGGTAAGAAATTCCCCTAGGAGAGTATCAGCGTGCTTTCCAAATTCCACAGAATCACAGTTCATAGTGTAAAACGACAGGTGTACGGAAGATGCAGAGGCCTCTTGGACATCCTCCAGCGTCCTTCCTTTAGGCAGTTCGCTATACCCAGAATAGCGGGTATAGAAAAACGTGAATCAGCGAAGGTCCCAGTGGGTTAATTGTGTCTCTTTGGACTTGCTAGACTCAGCCTGTACTAAGGCTGGAAGTCAACCGGGAACAGGAGTGTGATCCCAAAGGCTTTTTTGCCAATTTTGAAAGCTCCGTTCATAAGGCGTGAAAGCAACCTGAAAAGCATTTGTAACGGTAGGTCTTTCAGTACATGCCAGCATGACTCAGCGTAGACCATGAGTTAGTTTTGTGGAAAGAAGCATTGTGCTTGCACTTCCTAGTTGCAAGCTCATCCTGCTCTGCTCTATAGCAAATGTGAAGCTCAATGTGAGCACTAGCCTCGAAGGAAGAGCTTGCCTTGCCATGCCCAAGGCAAGGAGTGCAACAGCTCCGAGAGCCCTAAATTGCTGTTCTGTGTCAGTTTACGGGGAAGAGGCTTTACCGTTCTCCTTGCCACCTCGTGTCAGCAACCGTTTCGGTTTCAGAACACTCTGTACCCCCACGGTGCTCTCGGCCTTCTAGGCACAATCCAGCGTCGTAGGCCTTTCAGAGTCGGTCTGTGTTTGTAGAGTAAGGTGCAGCACACTGCACTTTCCTTGGGACGGTTTGATTTTCCGACCTCTAAACAGCTTCGGGAACACAGTTCAAGAATCCCTAACTCGCCAAGGACGTGGTTGCCCTTGCCCTAGGTAAGCTCAACAGACCCAAGCCCTTTGTTTCTATTTCCTTGCAACACCTCTCATGTGAGGTAAGAAATTCCCCTAGGAGAGTATCAGCGTGCTTTCCAAATTCCACAGAATCACAGTTCATAGTGTAAAACGACAGGTGTACGGAAGATGCAGAGGCCTCTTGGACATCCTCCAGCGTCCTTCCTTTAGGCAGTTCGCTATACCCAGAATAGCGGGTATAGAAAAACGTGAATCAGCGAAGGGCCCAGTGGGTTAATTGTGTCTCTTTGGACTTGCTAGACTCAGCCTGTACTAAGGCTGGAAGTCAACCGGGAACAGGAGTGTGATCCCAAAGGCTTTTTTGCCAATTTTGAAAGCTCCGTTCATAAGGCGTGAAAGCAACCTGAAAAGCATTTGTAACGGTAGGTCTTTCAGTACATGCCAGCATGACTCAGCGTAGACCATGAGTTAGTTTTGTGGAAAGAAGCATTGTGCTTGCACTTCCTAGTTGCAAGCTCATCCTGCTCTGCTCTATAGCAAATGTGAAGCTCAATGTGAGCACTAGCCTCGAAGGAAGAGCTTGACTTGCCTTGCCTAAGTGAAGGAGTGCAACAGCTCCGTGAGCCCTAAATTGCTGTTCTGTGTCAGTTTACGGGTAAGAGCCTTTATCGTTCTCCTTGCCACCTCGTGTCAGCAACCGTTTCGGCTTCAGCACACTCTGTACCCCCACGATGCTCTGGGCCCTGTATGCAAAATCCAGCATCGCAGGCTTTTCAGAGTCGCTCTGTGTTTTCAGAGTAAGGTGCAGCACACTGCACTTTTCCTTGGGATGGTTTGATTTTCCGACCTCCAAACAGCTTCGGGAACACAGTTCAAAAATCCCTAACTCGGGCTTCCCTGGTGGCGCAGTGGTTGAGAATCCGCCTGCCGATGCAGGGGTCACGGGTTCGAGCCCTGGTCCGGGAAGATCCCACATGCCGCGGAGCAACTAAGCCCGTGAGCCAAGGCCGCTAGGCCTGCGCGTCCGGAGCCTGTGCTCCGCAACGGGAGAGGCCACAGCAGTGAGAGGCCCGCATACCACAAAAAAAAAAAAAAAAAAAAAAAAAAAAAAAAAAAAAAAAAAATCCCTAAATCGCCAAGGACGTGGTCGCCCTTGCCCTAGGTAAGCTCAACAGCACAAAGCACTCTGATTGTATTTCCTTCCAACACGTCTTATGTGAGGTAAGCAATTCCTCAAGGAGAGGGTCAGCGTGCCTGCAAAATTCCACAGAAGCACAGTTCGTGCTGTAAAACGACAGGCGTTCGGAAGATGCAGAGACCTCTTGGGCATCCACCAGCGTCCGTCCTTTAGGCCGTTCGCTATACCCAGAATAGCGGGTATAGAGAAACGTGAATCAGCGAAGGGCCCAGTGGGTTAATTGTGTCTCTTTTGCCATGCTAGACCCAGCCTGTCCTAAGGCTGGAAGTAAACCGGGAAACAGGAGTGTGATCCCAAAGGCTTTTTTTCCAGTTTTGAAAGCTCCGTTCATAAGGTGTCAAAGCAACCTGAATAGCATTTGTAACGGCAGGCCTTTCAGTACATGTCAGCATGACTCAGCGTAGACCATAAGTTAGTTGTGTGGAAAGAAGCATTGTGCTTGCGCTTCCTAGTTGCAAGCTCATCCTGCTCTGCTCTATAGCAAATGTGAAGCTCAATGTGAGCACTAGCCTCGAAGGAAGAGCTTGACTTGCCTTGCATAAGTGAAAGAGTGCAACAGCTCCGTGAGCCCTAATTGCTGTTCTGTGTCAGTTTACGGGGAAGAGGCTTTACCGTTCTTCTTGCCACCTAGTGTCAGCAACCGTTTCGGTTTCAGAACACTCTGTACCCCCACGGTGCTCTCGGCCTTCTAGGCACAATGCAGCGTCGTAGGGCTTTCAGAGTCGCTCTGTGTTTGTAGAGTAAGGTGCAGCACACTGCACGTTTCCTTGGGACGGTTTGATTTTCTGACCTCTAAACAGCTTCGGGAACACAGTTCAAGAATCCCTAACTCGCCAAGGACTTGGTCGCCCTTGCGCTAGGTAAGTTCAAGAGACCCAAGCACTCTGTTTCTATTTCCTTCCAACACCTCTCATGTGAGGGAAGAAATTCCCCTAGGAGAGTATCAGCGTGCGTTCCAAATTCCACAGAAGCACAGTTCGTGGTGTAAAGCGACAGGCGTACGGAAGATGCAGAGGCCTCTTGGACATCCTCCAGCGTCCTTCCTTTAGGCAGTTCGCTATACCCAGAATAGCGGGTATAGAAAAACGTGAATCAGCGAAGGGCCCAGTGGGTTAATTGTGTCTCTTTGGACTTGCTAGACTCAGCCTGTACTAAGGCTGGAAGTCAACAGCGAAACGGGAGTGTGATCCCAAAGGCTTTTTTGCCAATTTTGAAAGCTCCGTTCATAAGGCGTGAAAGCAACCTGAAAAGCATTTGTAACGGCAGGCCTTTCAGTACATGCCAGCATGATTCAGCGTAGACCATGAGTTTGTTTTGTGGAAAGAAGCATTGTGCTTGCGCTTCCCAGTTGCAAGCTCATCCTGCTGCGCTCTATAGCAAATGTGAAGCTCAATGTGAGCACTAGCCTCGAAGGAAGAGCTTGACTTGCCTTGCCTAAGTGAAAGAGTGCAACAGCTCCGTGAGCCCTAAATTGCTGTTCTGTGTCAGTTTACGGGGAAGAGGCTTTACCGTTCTCCTTGCCACCTCGTGTCAGCAACCGTTTCGGTTTCAGAACACTCTTTCCCCTACGGTGCTCTGGGCCTTCTAGGCAAAATCCAGCGTCGCAGGCCTTTCAGAGTCGTTCTGTGTTTGCAGAATAAGGTGCAGCACATTGCACTTTTCCTTGGGACGGTTTGATTTTCTGACCTCTAAACAGCTTCGGGAACACCGTTCAAGAATCCCTAACTCGCCAAGGACGTGGTCGCCCTTGCCCTAGGTAAGCTCAACAGACACAAGCACTCTGTTTCTATTTCCTTCCAACACCTCTCATGTGAGGGAAGAAATTCCCCTAGGAGAGTATCAGCGTGCGTTCCAAATTCCACAGAAGCACAGTTCATCGTGTAAAACGACAGGCGTACGGAAGATGCAGAGGCCTCTTGGACATCCTCCAGCGTCCTTCCTTTAGGCAGTTCGCTATACCCAGAGTAGCGGGTATAGAAAAACGTGAATCAGCGAAGGGCCCAGTGGGTTAATTGTGTCTCTTTGGACTTGCTAGACTCAGCCTGTACTAAGGCTGGAAGTCAACAGCGAAACGGGAGTGTGATCCCAAAGGCTTTTTTGCCAATTTTGAAAGCTCCGTTCCTAAGGCGTGAAAGCAACCTGAAAAGCATTGTAAGGGCAGCTCTTTCAGTATATGCCAGCATGACTCAGCGTAGACCATGAGTTAGTTTTGTGGAAAAAAGCATTGTGCTTGCGCTTCCTAGTTGCAAACTCATCCCGCTCTGCTCTATAGCAAATGTGAAGCTCAATGTGAGCACTAGCCTCGAAGGAAGAGCTTGACTTGCCTTGCCTAAGTGAAGGAGTGCAACAGCTCCGTGAGCCCCAAATCGCTGTACTGTGTCAGTTTACGGGGAAGAGGCTTTACCGTTCTCCTTGCCACCTCGTGTCAGCAACCGTTTCGGCTTCAGCACACTCTGTACCCGCACGATGCTCTGGGCCCTGTATGCAAAATCCAGCATCGCAGGCCTTTCAGAGTCGCTCTGTGTTTGCAGAGTAAGGTGCAGCACACTGCACTTTTCCTTGGGACGGTTTGAGTTTCCGACCTCTAAACAGCTTGGGGAACACAGTTCAAGAATCCCTAACTCGCCAAGGACGTGGTCGCCCTTGCCCTAGGTAAGCTCAGCAGACACAAGCACTCTGTTTCTATTTCCTTCCAACACATCTCATGTGAGGTAAGAAATTCCCCTAGGAGAGTATCAGCGTGTGTTCCAAATTCCACAGAAGCACAGTCCGTGGTGTAAAACGACAGGAGTACGGAAGATGCAGAGGCCTCTTGGACATCCTCCAGCGTCCTTCCTTTAGGCAGTTCGCTATACCAAGAATAGCGGGTATAGAAAAACGTGAATCAGCGAAGGGCCCAATGTGTTAATTGTGTCTCTTTGGACTTGCTAGACTCAGCCTGTACTAAGGCTGGATGTCAACAGCGAAACGGGAGTGTGATCCCAAAGGCTTTTTTGCCAATTTTGAAAGCTCCGTTCCTAAGGCGTGAAAGCTACCTGAAAAGCATTGTAAGGGCAGCTCTTTCAGTTTATGCCAGCATGACTCAGCGTAGACCATGAGTTAGTTTTGTGGAAAGAAGCATTGTGCTTGCACTTCCTAGATGCAAGCTCATCCTGCTCTGCTCTATAGCAAATGTGAAGCTCAATGTGAGCACTAGCCTCGAAGGAAGAGCTTGCCTTGCCTTTTTCAAGGGAAGGAGTGCATCAGCTCCGTGAGCCCTAAATTGCTGTTCTGTGTCAGTTTACGGGGAAGAGGCTTTATCGTTCTCCTTGCCACCTCGTGTCAGCAACCGGTTCGGCTTCAGCACACTCTGTACCCCCACTATGCTCTGGGCCCTGTATGCAAAATCCAGCATCGCAGTCCTTTCAAAGTCGCTCTGTGTTTGTAGAGTAAGGTGCAGCACACTGCACTTTTCCTTGGGACGCGTTGATTTTCCGACCTCCAAACAGCTTCGGGAACACAGTTCAAGAATCCCTAACTCGCCAAGGACCTGGTCGCCCTTGCCCTAGGTAAGCTCAACAGCACAAAGCACTCTGTTTCTATTTCCTTCCAACACGTCTTATGTGAGGTAAGCAATTCCTCAAGGAGAGGGTGAGCGTGCGTGCCAAATTCCACAGAAGCACAGTTCGTGGTGTAAAACGACAGGCGTACGGAAGATGCAGAGACCTCTTTGGCATCCACCAGCGTCCGTCCTTTAGGCAGTTCGCTATACCAAGAAGAGCGGGTATAGAAAAACGTAAATCAGCGAAGGGCCCAGTGGGTTAATTGTGTCTCTTTGGACTTGCTAGCCTCAGCCTGTACTAAGGCTGGAAGTCAACAGCGAAACGGGAGTGTGATCCCAAAGGCTTTTTTGCCAATTTTGAAAGCTCCGTTCATAAGGCGTGAAAGCAACCTGAAAACATTGTAAGGGCAGCTCTTTCAGTACATGCCAGCATGACTCAGCGTAGACCATGAGTTAGTTGTGTGGAAAGAAGCATTGTGCTTGCGCTTCCTAGTTGCAAGCTCATCCTGCTCTGCTCTTTAGCAAATGTGAAGCTCAATGTGAGCACTACCCTCGAAGGAAGAGCTTGACTTGACTTGCCTAAGTGAAGGAGTGCAACAGCTCCGTGAGCCCTAAATTGCTGTTCTGTTTCAGTTTACGGGGAAGAGCCTTTATAGTTCTCCTTGCCACCTCGTGTCAGCAACCGTTTCGGCTTGAGCTCACTCTGTATCCCCACGATGCTCTGGGTCCTGTATGCAAAGTACAGCATCGCAGGCCTTTCAGAGTCGCTCTGTGTTTGCAGAGTAAGGTGCAGCACACTGCACTTTTCCTTGGGACGGTTTGATTTTCCGACCTCCAAACAGCTTCGGGAACACAGTTCAAGAATCCCTAACTCGCCAAGGACCTGGTTGCCCTTGCCCTAGGTAAGCTCAAGAGCACAAAGCATTCTGTTTCTATTTCCTTCCAACACGTCTTATGTGAGGTAAGCAATTCCTCAAGGAGAGGGTCAGCGTGCGTGTCAAATTCCACAGAAGCACAGTTCGTGGTGTAAAACGACAGACGTACGGAAGATGCAGAGACGTCTTGGGCATCCACCAGCGTCCGTCCTTTAGGCAGTTCGCTGTACCCAGAATAGCGGGTATAGAAAAACGTGAATCAGCGAAGGGCCCAGTGGGTTAATTGTGTCTCTTTGGACTTGCTAGACTCAGCCTGTACTAAGGCTGGGAGTCAACAGCGAAACGGGAGTGTGATCCCAAAGGCTTTTTTGCCAATTTTGAAAGCTCCGTACCTAAGGCGTGAAAGCTACCTGAAAAGCATTGTAACGGCAGGCCTTTCAGTACATGCCAGCATGACTCAGCGTAGACCATGAGTTAGTTGTGTGGAAAGAAGCATTGTGCTTGCGCTTCCTAGTTGCAAGCTCATCCTGCTCTGCTCTATAGCAAATGTGAAGCTCAATGTGAGCACTAGCCTCGAAGGAAGAGCTTGACTTGCCTTGCCTAAGTGAAAGAGTGCAACAGCTCCGTGAGCCCTAAATTGCTGTTCTGTGTCAGTTTACGGGGAAGAGGCTTTACCGTTCTCCTTGCCACCTCGTGTCAGCAACCGTTTCGGTTTCAGAATACTCTGTACCCCCACGGTGCTCTGGGCCTTCTAGGCAAAATCCAGCGTCGTAGGCCTTACAGAGTCGCTCTGTGTTTGCAGAGTAAGGTGCAGCACACTGCCCTTTTCCTTGGGACGGTTTGATTTTCCGACCTCTAAACAGCTTCGGGAACACAGTTCAAGAATCCCTAACTCGCCAAGGACGTGGTCGCCCTTGCCCTAGGTAAGCTCAACAGACCCAAGCACTCTGTTCCTATTTCCTTCCAACACCTCTCATGTGAGGTAAGATATTCCCCTAGGAGAGTATCAGCGTGCGTTCCAAATTCCACAGAAGCACAGTCCGTGGTGTAAAACGACAGGCGTACGGAATATGCAGAGGCCTCTTGGACATTCTCCAGCGTCCTTCCTTTAGGCAGTTCGCTATACCCAGAATAGCGGGTATAGAAAAACGTGAATCAGCGAAGGGCCCAGTGGGTTAATTGTGTCTCTTTGGACTTGCTAGACTCAGCCTGTACTAAGGCTGGAAGTCAACAGCAAAACGGGAGTGTGATCCCAAAGGCTTTTTTGCCAATTTTGAAAGCTCCGTTCCTAAGGCGTGAAAGCAACCTGAAAAGCATTGTAAGGGCAGCTCTTTCAGTATATGCCAGCATGACTCAGCGTAGACCATGAGTTAGTTTTGTGGAAAGAAGCATCGTGCTTGCACTTCCTAGTTGCAAGCTCATCCTGCTCTGCTCTATAGCAAATGTGAAGCTCAATGTGAGCACTAGCCTCGAAGGAAGAGCTTGCCTTGCCTTGCCCCGGGAAGGAGTGCAACAGCTCCGTGAGCCCTAAATTGCTGTTCTGTGTCAGTTTACGGGGAAGAGGCTTTTTCCTTCTCCTTGCCACCTCGTGTCAGCAACCGTTTCGGCTTCAGCACACTCTGTACCCCCACGATGCTCTGGGCCCTGTATGCAAAATCCAGCCTCGCAGGCCTTTCAGAGTCGTTCTGTGTTTGCAGAGTAAGGTGCAGCACACTGCACTTTTCCTTGGGATGGTTTGATTTTCCGACCTCCAAACAGCTTCGGGAACCCAGTTCAAGAATCCCTAACTCGCCAAGGACCTGGTCGCCCTTGCCCTAGGTAAGCTCAACAGCACAAAGCACTCTGTTTCTATTTCCTTCCAACACGTCTTATGTGAGGTAAGCAATTCCTCAAGGAGAGGGTGAGCGTGCGTGCCAAATTCCACAGAAGCACAGTTCGTGGTGTAAAACGACAGGCGTACGGAAGATGCAGAGACCTCTTTGGCATCCACCAGCGTCCGTCCTTTAGGCAGTTCGCTATACCAAGAAGAGCGGGTATAGAAAAACGTGAATCAGCGAAGGGCCCAGTGGGTTAATTGTGTCCCTTTGGACTTGCTAGCCTCAGCCTGTACTAAGGCTGGAAGTCAACAGCGAAACGGGAGTGTGATCCCAAAGGCTTTTTTGCCAATTTTGAAAGCTCCGTTCATAAGGCGTGAAAGCAACCTGAAAACATTGTAAGGGCAGCTCTTTCAGTACATGCCAGCATGACTCAGCGTAGACCATGAGTTAGTTGTGTGGAAAGAAGCATTGTGCTTGCGCTTCCTAGTTGCAAGCTCATCCTGCTCTGCTCTTTAGCAAATGTGAAGCTCAATGTGAGCACTACCCTCGAAGGAAGAGCTTGACTTGACTTGCCTAAGTGAAGGAGTGCAACAGCTCCGTGAGCCCTAAATTGCTGTTCTGTTTCAGTTTACGGGGAAGAGCCTTTATAGTTCTCCTTGCCACCTCGTGTCAGCAACCGTTTCGGCTTGAGCTCACTCTGTATCCCCACGATGCTCTGGGTCCTGTATGCAAAGTACAGCATCGCAGGCCTTTCAGAGTCGCTCTGTGTTTGCAGAGTAAGGTGCAGCACACTGCACTTTTCCTTGGGACGGTTTGATTTTCCGACCTCTAAACAGCTTCGGGAACACAGTTCAAGAATCCCTAACTCGCCAAGGACGTGGTCGCCATTGCCCTAGGTAAGCACAATAGACCCAAGCACTCTGTTTCTATTCCCTTCCAACACCTCTCATGTGAGGTAAGAAATTCCCCTAGGAGAGTATCAGCGTGCGTGTCAAATTCCACAGAAGCACAGTTCATGGTGTAAAACGACAGGCGTACGGAAGATGCAGAGACGTCTTGGGCATCCACCAGCGTCCGTCCTTTAGGCAGTTCGCTATACCCAGAATAGCGGGTATAGAAAAACGTGAATCAGCGAAGGGCCCAGTGGGTTAATTGTGTCTCTTTTGCCTTGGTAGACTCAGCCTGTACTAAGGCTGGAAGTCAACCGGGAAACAGGAGTGTGATACCAAAGGCTTTTTTTCAAATTTTGAAAGCTCTGTTCATAAAGCGTCAAAGTAACCTGAAAAGCATTTGTAACGGCAGGCCTTTCAGTACATGGCAGCATGACTCAGCGTAGACCATGAGTTAGTTTTTTGGAAAGAAGCATTGTGCTTGCGATTCCTAGTTGCAAGCTCATCCTGCTCTGCTCTATAGCAAATGTGAAGCTCAATGTGAGCACTAGCCTCGAAGGAAGAGCTTGACTTGCCTTGCCTAAGTGAAAGAGTGCAACAGCTCCGTGAGCCCTAAATTGCTGTTCTGTGTCAGTTTACGGGGAAGAGGCTTTACTGTTCTCCTTGCCACCTCGTGTCAGCAACCGTTTCGGCTTCAGCACAGTCTGTACCCCCACGATGCTCTGGGCCCTGTATGCAAAATCCAGCGTCGTAGGCCTTTCAGAGTCGCTCTGTGTTTGTAGAGTAAGGTGCAGCACAGTGCACTTTTCCTTGGGACGGTTTGAGTTTCCAACCTCTAAACAGCTTTGGGAACACAGTTCAAGAATCCCTAACTCGCCAAGGACGTGGTCGCCCTTGCCCTAGGTAAGCTCAACAGAACAAAGCACTCTGTTTCTATTTCCTTCCAACACCTCTCATGTGAGGTAAGAAATTCCCCTAGGAGAGTATCAGCGTGCGTTCCAAATTCCACAGAAGCACAGTCCGTGGTGTAAAACGACAGGCGTACGGATGATGCAGAGGCCTCTTGGACATCCTCCAGCGTCCTTCCTTTAGGCAGTTCGCTATACCCAAAATAGCGGGTATAAAAAAACGTGAATCAGCGAAGGGCCCAGTGGGTTAATTGTGTCTCTTTGGACTTGCTAGACTCAGCCTATACTAAGGCTGGAAGTCAACAGCGAAACGGGAGTGTGATCCCAAAGGCTTTTTTGCCAATTGTGAAAGCTCCATTCCCAAGGCGTGAAAGCAACCTGAAAAGCATTGTAAGGGCAGCTATTTCAGTATATGCCAGCATGACTCAGCGTAGACCATGAGTTAGTTTTGTGGAAAGAAGCATTGTGCTTGCACTTCCTAGTTTCAAGCTCATCCTGCTCTGCTCTATAGCAAATGTGAAGCTCAATGTGAGCAGTAGCCTCGAAGGAATTGCTTGCCTTGCCTTGCCCAAGTGAAGGAGTGCAACAGCTCCGTGAGCCCTAAATTGCTGTTCTGTGTCAGTATACGGGGAAGAGGCTTTATCGTTCTGCTTGCCACCTCGTGTCAGCAACCGTTTCGGTTTCAGAACACTCTGTATCCCCACGGTGCTCTGGGCCTTCTAGGCACAATCCAGCGTCGTAGGCCTTTCCGAGTCGCTCTGTGTTTGTAGAGTAAGGTGCAGCACACTGAACTTTTCCTTGGGACGGTTTGATTTTCCGACCTCTAAACAGCTTCGGGAACACAGTGCAAGAATCCCTAACTCTCCAAGGACGTGGCCGCCCTTGCCCTAGGTAAGCTCAACAGAACAAAGCTCTCTGTTTATATTTCCTTCCAACACGTCTTATGTGAGGTAAGCAATTCCTCAGGGAGAGGGTCAGCGTGCGTGTCAAATTCCACAGAAGCACAGTTCGTGGTGTAAAACGACAGGCGTACGGAAGATGCAGAGACCTCTTGGGCATCCACCAGCGTCCGTCCTTTAGGCAGTTCGCTATACCCAGAATAGCGGGTATAGAAAAACGTGAATCAGCGAAGGGCCAAGTGGGTTAATTGTGTCTCTTTTGCCATGCTAGACTCAGCCTGTACTAAGGCTGGAAGTCAACCGGGAAACAGGAGTGTGATCCCAAAGGCTTTTTTTCAAATTTTGAAAGATCCGTTCATAAAGCGACAAAGCAACCTGAAAAGCATTTGTAACGGCAGGCCTTTCAGTACATGCCAGCATGACACAGCGTAGACCATGAGTTAGTTTTGTGGAAAGAAGCATTGTGCTTGCGCTTCCTAGTTGCAAGCTCATCCTGCTCTGCTCTATAGCAAATGTGAAGCTCAATGTGAGCACTAGCCTCGAAGGAAGAGCTTGACTTGCCTTGCCTAAGTGAAAGAGTGCAACAGCTCCGTGAGCCCTAAATGGCTGTTCTGTGTCAGTTTACGGGGAAGAGGCTTTACCGTTCTCCTTGCCACCTCGTGTCAGCAACCGTTTCGGTTTCAGAACACTCTGTACCCCCACGGTGCTCTGGGCCCTGTATGCAAAATCCAGCATCACAGGCCTTTCAGAGTCGCTCTGTGTTTGCAGAGTAAGGTGCAGCACACTGCACTTTTCCTTGGGACGGTTTGATTTTCCGACCTCTAAACAGCTTCGGGAACACAGTTCAAGAATCCCTAACTCATGCTCAGCCTAAGAGTTGGAGGGGCCGTGAGGAGTGTGGGCCCGAGGGTCCGTAGATGACTTATCAGTCGATAGGCATTTATTCTACTGTTCGAGGAAAACAAATAAGGGTGCAGCTTAGGCGAAAAGAAAAGCATCTTATTGCCAGAGTCTAAACTCCGGAATGTGTCTGAGACCGTGTGTGTGGATACACGTGTACTTGAAACAGGCCCGCCTGTGTGTACAGCTCTTGCTGTAAGTCAACGCTTTACCGGAGCTATCGCGCTTAAGCCTCAGAACAACTTCATGAGATGATTTCTCAGAAGTGGGAATACCAGTTCCCAAAAGGTCTGTGAAGTGTCAGACCTCAAGACAGACAACAACTGTTTCATTAGGTTCACAGTTTCTAGTGCACTAATCATAAACCTGTACAACATTCACTGAAATCTGTTGGTAATGTGGTCTACTTCTAACAGGCTTGTGTATATGCATTCTTATTCTATCCTGGATTGGAATCAGAAAATTGGACAGTGTTGCAGGTTCTGACTGACGCAGGCACACCGACAGTGACGAAAGTGAGAACTGCCGTGTGGATTAAAGGTTCTTGGCGCCCCAGCCAGGCACCAGGGCGGTGTCCCTGAGGTGGGAGAACCAACCTCAAGACACTAGTCCACAAGAGACCTCCGAGCTCCACGTAATATCAGACGGCGAAAATCTCCCAGAGACCTCCATCTCAACACCAAGACCCAGCTTCACTCAAGGACCAGCAAAGAACAGTGCTGGACACCCTATCCCCAACAAAGAGCAAGACAGGTCTACAGCCCCATCCATTAGCAGAGAGACTGACTAAAATCATAATAAGGTTACCAACATCCCCAAACACACCACCAGACAAGGACCTGCCCACCAGAAGGACAACATCCAGCCTCATCCACCAGAACAGAGGCACTAGTCCCCCCAACCAGGGAATCTACTCAACCCACTGAACCAACCTTAGCCACTGGGGACAGCCACCAAAAACAACAGGAACTACGAACCTGCAGCGTGCAAAAAGGAGACCTCAAACACAGTAAGATAAGCGAAATGAGAAGACAGAAAAACACACAACAGATGAAGGAGCAAGATAAAAACACACCAGACCTAACAGATGAAGAGGTAATAGCCAATCTACCTGAAAGAGAATTTAGAATAATGATGGTGAAGATGATGCAAAATCTTGGAAATAGAATAGACAATTTGCAAGAAACAGTTAACAGGGACCTAGAAGAAATAAAGAGGAAGCAAGCAACGATGAGCAACACAATAAATGAAATTAAAAATACTCTAGATGGGATCAATAGCAGAATAACTGAGGCAGAAGGACGGATAAGTGACCTGGAAGATAAAATAGTGGAAATAACTACTGCAGAGCAGAAGAAAGAAAAAAGAATGAAAAGAACTGAGGACAGTCTCAGAGACCTCTGGGACAACATTAAACGCACCAACATTCGAATCATAGGGGTCCCAGAAGAAGAAGAGAAAAAGAAAGGGACTGAGAAAATATTGGAAGAGATTATAGTTGAAAACTTCCCTAATATAGGAAAGGAAATAGTCAATCAAGTCCAGGAAGCACAGAGAGTCCCATACAGGATAAACCCAAGGATAAACACGCCAAGACACATAATAATCAAACTGTCAAAAATTAAATACAAAGAAAACATATTAAAAGCAGCAAGGGAAAAACAACAAATAACACACAAGGGAATCCCCATAAGGATAACATCTGATCTTTCAGCAGAAACTCTACAAGCCAGAAGGGAGTGGCAGGACATATTTAAAGTGATGAAGGAAAAAAACCTACAACCAAGATTACTCTACCCAGCAAGGATCTCATTCAGATTTGATGGAGAAATTAAAACCTTTACAGACAAGCAAAAACTGAGAGAGTTCAGCACCACCAAACCAGCTCTACAACAAATCCTAAAGGAACTTCTCTAGGCAAGAAACACAAGAGAAGGAAAAGACCTACAAGAACAACCCGAAACAAGTAAATGGTAATAGGAACATACATATCGATAATTACCTTAAATGTAAATGGATTAAATGCTCCCACCAAAAGACACAGACTGGCTGAATGGATACAAAAACAAGACCCATATATATGCTGTCTACAAGAGACCCACTTCAGACCTAGGGACACATACAGACTGAAAGTAAGGGGATGGAAAAAGATATTCCATGCAAATGGAAATCAGAAGAAAGCTGGAGTAGCAATTCTCATATCAGACAAAATAGACTTTAAAATAAAGACTATTACAAGAGACTAAGAAGGACACTACATAATGATCAAGGGATCGATCCATGAAGAAGATATAACAATTGTAAATATTTATGCACCCAACATAGGAGCACCTCAATACATAAGGCAAATACTAACAGCCTTAAAAGGGGAAATCGACAGCAACACAATTATAATGGGGGACTTTAACACCCCACTTTCACCAATGGACAGATCATCCAAAATGAAAATAAATAAGGAAACACAAGCTTTAAATGATACATTACAGAAGATGGACTTAATTGATATTTATAGGACATTCCATCCAAAAACAACAGAATACACATTTTTCTCAAGTGCTCATGGAACATTCTCCAGGATTGATCATATATTGGGTCACAAATCTAGCCTTGGCAAATTTAAGAAAATTGAAATCGTATCAAGTATCTTTTCCAACCACAACGCTATGAGACTAAATATCAATTATAGGAAAAGATCTGTAAAAAATACAAACACATGGAGGCTAAACAATACACTACTTAATAACGAAGTGATCACTGAAGAAATCAAAGAGGAAATCAAAAAATACTTAGAAACAAATGACAATGGAGACACAACGACCCAAAACCTATGGGATACAGCAAAAGCAGTTCTAAGAGGCAAGTTTATAGCAATACAATCATACCTTAAGAAACAGGAAACATCTCGAATAAACAACCTAACTTTGCACTTAAAGCAATTAGAGAAAGAAGAACAAAAAACCCCCAAATTTAGCAGAAGGAAAGAAATCATAAAGATCAGATCAGAAATAAATGAAAAAGAAGTGAAGGAAACAATAGCAAAGATCAATAAAACTAAAAGCTGGTTCTTTGAGAAGATAAATAAAATTGATAAACCATTAGCCAGACTCATCAAGAATAAAAGGGAGAAGACTCAAATCAATAGAATTAGAAATGAAAAAGGAGATATAACAACTGACACTGCAGAAATACAAAAGATTATTAGAGATTACTACAAGCAACTGTATGCCAATAAAATGGACAACCTGGAAGAAATGGACAAATTCTTAGAAATGCACAACCTGCCGAGACTGAACCAGGAAGAAATAGAAAATATGAACAGACCAATCACAAGCACTGAAATTGAAACTGTGATTAAAAATCTTCCAGCAAACAAAAGTCCTGGACCAGATGGCTTCACAGGCGAATTCTATCAAACATTTAGAGAAGAGCTAACACCTATCCTTCTCAAACTCTTCCAACAGATAGCAGAGGGAGGAACACTCCCAAACTCATTCTATGAGGCCAACATCACCCTGATACCAAAACCAGACAAAGACGTCACAAAGAAAGAAAACTACAGGCCAATATCACTGATGAACATAGATGCAAAAATCCTCAACAAAATATTAGCAAACAGAATCCAACAGCACATTAAAAGGATCATACACCATGATCAAGTGGGGTTTATCCCAGGAATGCAAGGATTCTTCAATATACGCAAATCAATCAATGTGATACACCATATCAACAAACTGAAGGAGAAAAACCATATGATCATCTCAAGAGATGCAGAGAAAGCTTTTGACAAAATTCAACACTCATTTATGATAAAAACCTTGCAGAAAGTGGGCATAGAGGGAACTTTCCTCAACATAATAAAGGCCATATATGACAAACCCACAGCTAGCATCGTTCTCAATGGTGAAAAACTGAAACCATTTCCACTAAGATCAGGAACAAGACAAGGTTGCCCACTCTCACCACTCTTATTCAACATAGTTTTGGAAGTTCTAGCCACAGCAATCAGAGAAGAAAAAGAAATAAAAGGAATCCAAATAGGAAAAGAAGAAGTAAAGCTGTCACTGTTTGCAGATGACATGATACTATACATAGAGAATCCTAAGGATGCTACCAGAAAACTACTAGAGCTAATCAATGAATTTGGTAAAGTTGCAGGATACAAAATTAATGCACAGAAATCTCTGGCATTCTTATACACTAATGATGAAAAATCTGAGAGTGAAATTAAGAAAACGCTCCCATTTACCATTGCAACAAAAAGAATAAAATATCTAGGAATAAACCTACCTAAGGAGACAAAAGACTTGTATGCAGAAAACTATAAGACACTGATGAAAGAAATTAAAGATGATACAAATAGGTGGAGAGATATACCATGTTCTTGGATTGGAGGAATCAACATTGTGAAAATGACTATACTACCCAAAGCAATCTACCGATTCAATGCAATCCCTATCAAATTACCACTGGCATTTTTTACAGAACTAGAACAAAACATTTCACAATTTGTATGGAAACACAAAAGACCCCGAATAGCCAAAGCAATCTTGAGAACGAGAAATGGAGCTGGAGGAATTAGGCTCCCTGACTTCAGACTCTACTACAAGGCTACAGTAATCAAGACAATATGGTACTGGCACAAAAACAGAAATATAGATCAATGGAACAGGATAGAGAGCCCAGAGATAAACCCACACACATATGGTCACCTTATCTTTGATAAAGGAGGGAAGGATATACAGTGGAGAAAAGACAGCCTCTTCAATAAGTGGTGCTGGAAAACTGGACAGCTACATGTAAAAGTATGAAATTAGAACAATCCCTAACACCACACACAAAAATAAACTCAAAATGGGTTAAAGACCTAAATGTAAGGCCAGACACTATCAAACTCTTAGAGGAAAACATAGGCAGAACACTATACGACATAAATCACAGCAAGATCCTTTTTGACCCATCTCCTAGAGAAATGGAAATAAAAACACAAATAAACAAATGGGACCTAATGAAACTTAAAAGCTTTTGCACAGCAAAGGATACCGTAAACAAGACCAAAAGACAACCCTCAGAATGGGAGAAAATATTTGCAAATGAAGCAACTGACAAAGGATTAATTTCCAAAATTTATAAGCAACTCATGCAGCTCAATAACAAAAAAACAAACAACCCAATCCAAAAATGGGCAGAAGAACTAAATAGACATTTCTCCAAAGAAGATATACAGATTGCTAACAAACACATGAAAGAATGCTCAACCTCATTAATCATTAGAGAAATGCAAATCAAAACTACAATGAGATATCATCTCACACCGGTCAGATTGGCCATCATCAAAAACTCTAGAAACAATAAATGCTGGAGAGGGTGTGGAGAAAAGGGAACCCTCTTGCACTGCTGGTGGGAATGTAAATTGATACAGCCGCTATGGAGAACAGTATGGAGGTTCCTTAAAAAACTACAAATAGAACTACCATACGACCCAGCAATCCCACTACTGGGAATATACCCTGAGAAAACTATAATTCAGAAAGACTCATGTACCAAAATGTTCATTGCAGCTCTATTTACAATAGCCAGGACATGGAAGCAACCTAAGTGTCCATCAACAGATGAATGGATAAAGAAGATGTGGCACATATATACAATGGAATATTACTCAGCCATAAAAAGAAATGAAACTGAGTTATTTATAATGAGGTGGATGGACCTGGAGTCTGTCATACAGAGTGAAGTAAGTCAGAAGGAGAAAAACAAATACCGTATGCTAACACATATATATGGACTCTAAGGGAAAAAAAAATGTCATGAAGAGGTTAGTGGTAGGACGGGAATAAAACACAGACTTACTCGAGCATGGACTTGAGGATATGGGGAGGGGGAGGGGTGGGCTGTGACGAAGTGGGGGAGTGGCAGGGACATATATACACTATCAAATGTAAATTAGATAGCTGGTGGGAAGCTGCTGCATAGCACAGGGAGATCACCTCTGTGCTTTGTGACCGCCTGGGGGGGGTGGGATAGGGAGGGTGGGAGAGAGGGTGATGCAAGAGGAAGGAGATGTGGGAGCATGTATGTATGTATAACTGATTTAGTTTGTTGTAGAGGGAAAACTAACACACTATTGTAAAACAATTATACTCCATTAAAGATGTTAAAAAAAATAAAATAAAATAAAATAAATATTAAAAAAAAATAAAATAAAATAAAATAAATTTTAATAAAGTAAAATTTATTTTAAAATAAAAAAAAAAAAAAGAAACCCTAAGTCGCCAAGGACCTGGTCGCCCTTGCCCTAGGTAAGCTCAACAGCACAAAGCACTCTGTTTCTATTTCCTTCCAACACGTCTTATGTGAGGTAAGCAATTCCTCAAGGAGAGGGTCAGCGTGCGTGCCAAATTCCACAGAAGCACAGTTCGTGGTGTAAAACGACAGGCGTACGGAAGATCCAGAGACCTCTTGGGCATCCACCAGCGTCCGTCCTTTAGGAAGTTCGCTATACCCAGAATAGCGGGTATAGAAAAACGTGAATCAGCCAAGGGCCCAGTGGGTTAATTGTGTCTCTTTTGCCATGCTAGACTCAGCCTGTACTAAGGCTGGAAGTCAACCGGGAAACAGGAGTGTGATCCCAGAGGCTATTTTTCCAGTTTTGAAAGCTCCGTTCATAAGGCGTCAAAGCAACCTGAAAAGCATTTGTAACGGCAGGCCTTTCAGTACATGCCAGCATGACTCAGCGTAGACCATGAGTTAGTTTTGTGGAAAGAAGCATTGTGCTTGCGATTCCTAGTTGCAAGCTCATCCTGCTCTGCTCTATAGCAAATGTGAAGCTCAATGTGAGCACTAGCCTCGAAGGAAGAGCTTGACTTGCCTTGCCTAAGTGAAAGAGTGCAACAGCTCCGTGAGCCCTAAATTGCTGTTCTGTGTCAGTTTACGGGGAAGAGGCTTTACCGTTCTCCTTGCCACCTCGTGTCAGCAACCGTTTCGGTTTCAGAACACTCTGTACCCCCACGGTGCTCTGGGCTTTCTAGGCAAAATCCAGCGGCGTAGGCCTTTCAGAGTCGCTCTGTGTTTGCAGAGAAGGTGCAGCACACTGCACTTTTCCTTGGGACGGTTTGATTTTCCGACCTCTAAACAGCTTCGGGAACACAGTTCAAGAATCCCTAACTCGCCAAGGACGTGGTCGCCCTTGCCCTAGGTAAGCTCAACAGAACAAAGCACTCTGTTTCTATTTCCGTCTAACACCTCTCATGTGAGGTAAGAAATTCCCCTAGGAGAGTATCAGCGTGCGTTCCAAATTCCACAGAAGCACAGTCCGTGGTGTAAAACGACAGGCGTACGGAACATGCAGAGACCTCTTGGGCATCCACCAGCGTCCTTCCTTTAGGCATTTCGCTATACCCAGAATAGCGGGTATAGAAAAACGTGAATCAGCGAAGGGCCCAGTGGGTTAATTGTGTCTCTTTGGACTTGCTAGACTCAGCCTGTACTAAGGCTGGAAGTCAACAGCGAAACGGGAGTGTTATCCCAAAGGCTTTTGTGCCAATTTTGAAAGCTCTGTTCCTAAGGCGTGAAAGCAACCTGAAAAGCATTGTAAGGGCAGCTCTTTCAGTATATGCCAGCATGACTCAGCGTAGACCATGAGTTAGTTTTGTGGAAAGAAGCATTGTGCTTGCACTTCCTAGTTGCAAGCTGATCCTGCTCTGCTCTATATCAAATGTGAAGCTCATTGTGACCATTAGCCTCGAAGGAAGAGCTTGCCTTGCCTTGCCCAGGGAAGGAGTGCAACAGCTCCGTGAGCCCTAAATTGCTGTTCTGTGTCAGTTTACGGGGAAGAGGTTTTATCGTTCTCCTTGCCACCTCGTGTCAGCAACCGTTTCGGCTTCAGCACACTCTGTACCCCCACGATGCTCTGGGCCCTGTATGCAAAATCCAGCATCGCAGGCCTTTCTGAGTCGCTCTGTGTTTGCAGAGTAAGGTGCAGCACACTGCACTTTTCCTTGGGACGATTTGATTTTCCGACCTCCAAACAGCTTCGGGAACACAGTTCAAGAATCCCTAAGTCGCCAAGGACCTGGTCGCCCTTGCCCTAGGTAAGCTCAACAGCACAAAGCACTCTGTTTCTATTTCCTTCCAACACGTCTTATGTGAGGTAAGCAATTCCTCAAGGAGCGGTCAGCGTGCGTGCCAAATTCCACAGAAGCACAGTTCGTGCTGTAAAACGACAGGCGTACGGAAGATGCAGAGACCTCTTGGGCATCCACCAGCGTCCTTCCTTTAGGAAGTTCGCTATACCCAGAATAGCGGGTATAGAAAAACGTGAATCAGCCAAGGGCCCAGTGGGTTAATTGTGTCTCTTTTGCTATGCTAGACTCAGCCTGTACTAAGGCTGGAAGTCAACCGAGAAACAGGAGTGTGATCCCAAAGGCTTTTTTTCCAGTTTTGAAAGCTCCGTTCATAAGGCGTCAAAGCAACCTGAAAAGCATTTGTAACGGCAGGCCTTTCAGTACATGCCAGCATGACTCAGCGTAGACCATGAGTTAGTTGTGTGGAAAGAAGCATTGTGCTTGCGCTTCCTAGTTGCAAGCTCATCCTGCTCTGCTCTATAGCAAATGTGAAGCTCAATGTGAGCACTAGCCTCGAAGGAAGAGCTTGACTAGCCTTGCCTAAGTGAAAGAGTGCAACAGCTCCGTGAGCTCTAAATTGCTGTTCTGTATCAGTTTACGGGGAAGAGCCTTTACCGTTCTCCTTGCCACCTCGTGTAAGCAACCGTTTCGGTTTCAGAACACTCTGTTCCCCCACGGTGCTCTGGGCCCTGTATGCAAAATCCAGCATCACAGGCCTTTCAGAGTCGCTCTGTGTTTGTAGAGTAAGGTGCAGCACAATGCACTTTTCCTTGGGATGGTTTGATTTTCCGACCTCTAAACAGCTTCGGGAACACAGTTCAAGAATCCCTAACTCGCCAAGGACGTGGTCGCCCTTGCCCTAGGTAAGCTCAACAGAACAAAGCACTCTGTTTCTATTTCCTTCCAACACCTCTTATGTGAGGTAAGAAATTCCCCTAGGAGAGTATCAGCGTGCGTTCCAAATTCCACAGAAGCACAGTCCGTGGTGTAAAACGACAGGCGTACGGAACATGCAGAGACCTCTTGGGCATCCACCAGCGTCCTTCCTTTAGGCATTTCGCTATACCCAGAATAGCGGGTATAGAAAAACGTGAATCAGCGAAGGGCCCAGTGGGTTAATTGTGTCTCTTTGGACTTGCTAGACTCAGCCTGTACTAAGGCTGGAAGTCAACAGCGAAACGGGAGTGTTATCCCAAAGGCTTTTGTGCCAATTTTGAAAGCTCTGTTCCTAAGGCGTGAAAGCAACCTGAAAAGCATTGTAAGGGCAGCTCTTTCAGTATATGCCAGCATGACTCAGCGTAGACCATGAGTTAGTTTTGTGGAAAGAAGCATTGTGCTTGCACTTCCTAGTTGCAAGCTGATCCTGCTCTGCTCTATATCAAATGTGAAGCTCATTGTGACCATTAGCCTCGAAGGAAGAGCTTGCCTTGCCTTGCCCAGGGAAGGAGTGCAACAGCTCCGTGAGCCCTAAATTGCTGTTCTGTGTCAGTTTACGGGGAAGAGGTTTTATCGTTCTCCTTGCCACCTCGTGTCAGCAACCGTTTCGGCTTCAGCACACTCTGTACCCCCACGATGCTCTGGGCCCTGTATGCAAAATCCAGCATCGCAGGCCTTTCTGAGTCGCTCTGTGTTTGCAGAGTAAGGTGCAGCACACTGCACTTTTCCTTGGGACGATTTGATTTTCCGACCTCCAAACAGCTTCGGGAACACAGTTCAAGAATCCCTAAGTCGCCAAGGACCTGGTCGCCCTTGCCCTAGGTAAGCTCAACAGCACAAAGCACTCTGTTTCTATTTCCTTCCAACACGTCTTATGTGAGGTAAGCAATTCCTCAAGGAGCGGTCAGCGTGCGTGCCAAATTCCACAGAAGCACAGTTCGTGCTGTAAAACGACAGGCGTACGGAAGATGCAGAGACCTCTTGGGCATCCACCAGCGTCCTTCCTTTAGGAAGTTCGCTATACCCAGAATAGCGGGTATAGAAAAACGTGAATCAGCCAAGGGCCCAGTGGGTTAATTGTGTCTCTTTTGCTATGCTAGACTCAGCCTGTACTAAGGCTGGAAGTCAACCGAGAAACAGGAGTGTGATCCCAAAGGCTTTTTTTCCAGTTTTGAAAGCTCCGTTCATAAGGCGTCAAAGCAACCTGAAAAGCATTTGTAACGGCAGGCCTTTCAGTACATGCCAGCATGACTCAGCGTAGACCATGAGTTAGTTGTGTGGAAAGAAGCATTGTGCTTGCGCTTCCTAGTTGCAAGCTCATCCTGCTCTGCTCTATAGCAAATGTGAAGCTCAATGTGAGCACTAGCCTCGAAGGAAGAGCTTGACTAGCCTTGCCTAAGTGAAAGAGTGCAACAGCTCCGTGAGCTCTAAATTGCTGTTCTGTATCAGTTTACGGGGAAGAGCCTTTACCGTTCTCCTTGCCACCTCGTGTAAGCAACCGTTTCGGTTTCAGAACACTCTGTTCCCCCACGGTGCTCTGGGCCCTGTATGCAAAATCCAGCATCACAGGCCTTTCAGAGTCGCTCTGTGTTTGTAGAGTAAGGTGCAGCACAATGCACTTTTCCTTGGGATGGTTTGATTTTCCGACCTCTAAACAGCTTCGGGAACACAGTTCAAGAATCCCTAACTCGCCAAGGACGTGGTCGCCCTTGCCCTAGGTAAGCTCAACAGAACAAAGCACTCTGTTTCTATTTCCTTCCAACAACTCTCATGAGAGGTAAGAAATTCCCCTAGGAGACTATCAGCGTGCGTTCCAAATTCCACAGAAGCACAGTCCGTGGTGTAAAACGACAGGTGTACGGAAGATGCAGAGGCCTCTTGGACATCCTCCAGCGTCCTTCCTTTAGGCAGTTCGCTATACCCAGAATAGCGGGTATAGAAAAACGTGAATCAGCCAAGGGCCCAGTGGGTTAATTGTGTCTCTTTTGCCATGCTAGACTCAGCCTGTACTAAGGCTGGAAGTCAACCGGGAAACAGGAGTGTGATCCCAAAGGCCTTTTTTCCAGTTTTGAAAGCTCCGTTCATAAGGCGTCAAAGCAACCTGAAAAGCATTTGTAACGGCAGGCCTTTCAGTACATGCCAGCATGACTCAGCGTAGACCATGAGTTAGTTTTGTGGAAAGAAGCATTGTGCTTGCGATTCCTAGTTGCAAGCTGATCCTGCTCTGCTCTATAGCAAATGTGAAGCTCAATGTGAGCACTAGCCTCGAAGGAAGAGTTGCCTTGCCTTGCCCATGGGAAGGAGTGCAACAGCTCCGTGAGCCCTAAATTGCTGTTCTGTGTCAGTTTACGGGGAAGAGGCTTTATCGTTCTCCTTGCCACCTCGTGTCAGCAACCGTTTTGGCTTCAGCAGAGTCTGTACCCCCACGATGCTCTGGGCCCTGTATGCAAAATCCAGCATCGCAGGCCTTTCAGAGTCGCTCTGTGTTTGCAGAGTAAGGTGCAGCACACTGCACTTTTCCTTGGGACGGTTTGATTTTCCGACCTCCAAACAGCTTCGGGAACACAGTTCAAGAATCCCTAAGTCGCCAAGGACCTGGTCGCCCTTGCCCTAGGTAAGCTCAACAGCACAAAGCACTCTGTTTCTATTTCCTTCCAACACGTCTTATGTGAGGTAAGCAATTCCTCAAGGAGCGGTCAGCGTGCGTGCCAAATTCCACAGAAGCACAGTTCGTGCTGTAAAACGACAGGCGTACGGAAGATGCAGAGACCTCTTGGGCATCCACCAGCGTCCGTCCTTTAGGAAGTTCGCTATACCCAGAATAGCGGGTATAGAAAAACGTGAATCAGCCAAGGGCCCAGTGGGTTAATTGTGTCTCTTTTGCCATGCTAGACTCAGCCTGTACTAAGGCTGGAAGTCAACCGGGAAACAGGAGTGTGATCCCAAAGGCTTTTTTTCCAGTTTTGAAAGCTCCGTTCATAAGGCGTCAAAGCAACCTGAAAAGCATTTGTAACGGCAGGCCTTTCAGTACATGCCAGCATGACTCAGCGTAGACCATGAGTTAGTTGTGTGGAAAGAAGCATTGTGCTTGCGCTTCCTAGTTGCAAGCTCATCCTGCTCTGCTCTATAGCAAATGTGAAGCTCAATGTGAGCACTAGCCTCGAAGGAAGAGCTTGACTTGCCTTGCCTAAGTGAAAGAGTGCAACAGCTCCGTGAGCTCTAAATTGCTGTTCTGTGTCAGTTTACGGGGAAGAGCCTTTACCGTTCTCCTTGCCACCTTGTGTAAGCAACCGTTTCGGTTTCAGAACACTCTGTACCCCCACGGTGCTCTGGGCCCTGTATGCAAAATCCAGCATCACAGGCCTTTGAGAGTCGCTCTGTGTTTGCAGAGTAAGGTGCAGCACACTGCACTTTTCCTTGGGACGGTTTGATTTTCCGACCTCTATACAGCTTCGGGAACACAGTTGAAGAATCCCTAAGTCGCCAAGGACGTGGTCGCCCTTGCCCTAGGTAAGCTCAACAGAACAAAGCACTCTGTTTCTATTTCCTTCCAACACCTCTCATTTGAGGTAAGAAATTCCCCTAGGAGAGTATCAGCGTGCGTTCCAAATTCCACAGAAGCACAGTCCGTGGTGTAAAACGACAGGCGTACGGAAGATGCAGAGGCCTCTTGGACATCCTCCAGCGTCCTTCCTTTAGGCAGTTCGCTATACCCAGAATAGCGGGTATAGAAAAACGTGAATCAGCGAAGGGCCCAGTGGGTTAATTGTGTCTCTTTGGACTTGCTAGACTCAGCCTGTACTAAGGCTGGAAGTCAACAGCGAAACGGGAGTGTGATCCCAAAGGCTTTTTTGCCAATTTTGAAAGCTCCGTTCCTAAGGCGTGAAAGCTACCTGAAAAGCATTGTAAGGGCAGCTCTTTCAGTATATGCCAGCATGACTCAGCGTAGACCATGAGTTAGTTGTGTGGAAAGAAGCATTGTGCTTGCACTTCCTAGTTGCAAGCTCATCCTGCTCTGCTCTATAGCAAATGTGAAGCTCAATGTGAGCACTAGCCTCGAAGGAAGAGCTTGCCTTGCCTTGCCCAGGGAAGGAGTGCAAAAGCTCCGTGAGCCCTAAATTGCTGTTCTGTGTCAGTTTACGGGGAAGAGGCTTTATCGTTCTCCTTGCCACCTCGTGTAAGCAACCGTTTCGGCTTCAGCACAGTCTGTACGCCCACGATGCTCTGGGCCCTGTATGCAAAATCCAGCATCGCAGGATTTTCAGAGTCGCTCTGTGTTTGCAGAGTAAGGTGCAGCACACTGCACTTTTCCTTGGGACGGTTTAATTTTCCGACCTCCAAACAGCTTCGGAAACACAGTTCAAGAATCCCTAACTCGCCAAGGACCTGGTCGCCCTTGCCCTAGGTAAGCTCAACAGCACAAAGCACTCTGTTTCTATTTCCTTCCAACACGTCTTATGTGAGGTAAGCAATTCCTCAAGGAGAGGGTCAGCGTGCGTGCCAAATTCCACAGAAGCATAGTTCGTGCTGTAAAACGACAGGCGTACGGAAGATGCAGAGACCTCTTGGGCATCCACCAGCGTCCGACCTTTAGGCAGTTCGCTATACCCAGAAAGCGGGTATAGAAAAACGTGAATCAGCGAAGGGCCCAGTAGGTTAATTGTGTCTCTTTTGCCATGCTAGACTCAGCCTGTACTAAGGCTGGAAGTGAACCGGGAAACAGGAGTGTGATCCCAAAGGCTTTTTTTCCAGTTTTGAAAGCTCCGTTCCTAAGGCGTCAAAGCAACCTGAAAAGCATTTGTAACGGCAGGCCTTTCAGTACATGCCAGCATGACTCAGCGTAGACCATGAGTTAGTTGTGTGGAAAGAAGCATTGTGCTTGCGCTTCCTAGTTGCAAGCTCATCCTGCTCTGCTCTATAGCAAATGTGAACCTCAATGTGAGCACTAGCCTCGAAGGAAGAGCTTGCCTTGCCTTGCCTAACTGAAAGAGTGCAACAGCTCCGTGAGCCCTAAATTGCTGTTCTGTGTCAGTTTACGGGGAAGAGGCTTTACCGGTTTCCCTGCCACCTCGTGTCAGCAACCGTTTCGGTTTCAGAACACTCTGTACCCCCACGGTGCTCTGGGCCCTGTATGCAAAATCCAGCATCACAGGCCTTTCAGAGTCGCTCTGTGTTTGCAGAGTAAGGTGCAGCACACTGCACTTTTCCTTGGGACGGTTTGATTTTCCGACCTCCAAACAGCTTCGGGAACACAGTTCAAGAATCCCTAAGTCGCCAAGGACCTGGTCGCCCTTGCCCTAGGTAAGCTCAACAGCACAAAGCACTCTGTTTCTATTTCCTTCCAACACGTCTTATGTGAGGTAAGCAATTCCTCAAGGAGAGGGTCAGCGTGCGTGCCAAATTCCACAGAAGCACAGTTCGTGGTGTAAAACGACAGGCGTACGGAAGATCCAGAGACCTCTTGGGCATCCACCAGCGTCCGTCCTTTAGGAAGTTCGCTATACCCAGAATAGCGGGTATAGAAAAACGTGAATCAGCCAAGGGCCCAGTGGCTTAATTGTGTCTCTTTTGCCATGCTAGACTCAGCCTGTACTAAGGCTGGAAGTCAACCGGGAAACAGGAGTGTGATCCCAAAGGCTTTTTTTCCAGTTTTGAAAGCTCCGTTCATAAGGCGTCAAAGCTACCTGAAAAGCATTGTAAGGGCAGCTCTTTCAGTATATGCCAGCATGACTCAGCGTAGACCATGAGTTAGTTTTGTGGAAAGAAGCATTGTGCTTGCGATTCCTAGTTGCAAGCTCATCCTGCTCTGCTCTATAGCAAATGTGAAGCTCAATGTGAGCACTAGCCTCGAAGGAAGAGCTTGACTTGCCTTGCCTAAATGAAAGAGTGCAACAGCTCCGTGAGCCCTAAATTGCTGTTCTGTGTCAGTTTACGGGGAAGAGGCTTTACCGTTCTCCTTGCCACCTCGTGTCAGCAACCGTTTCGGTTTCAGAACACTCTGTACCCCCACGGTGCTCTGGGCCCTGTATGCAAAATCCAGCATCACAGGCCTTTCAGAGTCGCTCTGTGTTTGTAGAGTAAGGTGCAGCACAGTGCACTTTTCCTTGGGACGGTTTGATTTTCCGAACTCTAAACAGCTTCGGGAACACAGTTCAAGAATCCCTAACTCGCCAAGGACGTGGTCGCCTTTGCCCTAGGTAAGCTCAACAGACACAAGCACTCTGTTTCTATTTCCTTCCAACACCTCTCATGTGATGTAAGAAATTCCCCTAGGAGAGTATGAGCGTGCGTTCCAAATTCCACAGAAGCACAGTCCGTGGTGTAAAACGACAGGTGTACGGAAGATGCAGAGGCCTCTTGGACATCCTCCAGCGTCCTTCCTTTAGGCAGTTCGCTATACCCAGAATAGCGGGTATAGAAAAACGTGAATCAGCGAAGGGCCCAGTGGGTTAATTGTGTCTCTTTGGACTTGCTAGACTCAGCCTGTACTAAGGCTGGAAGTCAACAGCGAAACGGGAGTGTGATCCCAAAGGCTTTTTTGCCAATTTTTAAAGCTCCGTTCCTAAGGCGTGAAAGCTACCTGAAAAGCATTGTAAGGGCAGCTCTTTCAGTATATGCCAGCATGACTCATCGTAGACCATGAGTTAGTTGTGTGGAAAGAAGCATTGTGCTTGCGATTCCTAGTTGCAAGCTCATCCTGCTCTGCTCTATAGCAAATGCGAAGCTCAATGTGAGCACTAGCCTCGAAGGAAGAGCTTGACTTGCCTTGCCTAAGTGAAAGAGTGCAACAGCTCCGTGAGCCCTAAATTGCTGTTCTGTGTCAGTTTACGGGGAAGAGGCTTTACCGTTCTCCTTGCCACCTCGTGTCAGCAACCGTTTCGGTTTCAGAACACTCTGTACCCCCACGGTGCTCTGGGCCCTGTATGCAAAATCCAGCATCACAGGCCTTTCAGAGTCGCTCTGTGTTTGTAGAGTAAGGTGCAGCACAGTGCACTTTTCCTTGGGACGGTTTGATTTTCCGAACTCTAAACAGCTTCGGGACCACAGTTCAAGAATCCCTAACTCGCCAAGGACGTGGTCGCCCTTGCCCTAGGTAAGCTCAACAGAACAAAGCACTCTGTTTCTACTTCCTTCCAACAACTCTCATGAGAGGTAAGAAATTCCCCTAGGAGACTATCAGCGTGCGTTCCAAATTCCACAGAAGCACAGTCCGTGGTGTAAAACGACAGGTGTACGGAAGATGCAGAGGCCTCTTGGACATCCTCCAGCGTCCTTCCTTTAGGCAGTTCGCTATACCCAGAATAGCGGGTATAGAAAAACGTGAATCAGCCAAGGGCCCAGTGGCTTAATTGTGTCTCTTTTGCCATGCTAGACTCAGCCTGTACTAAGGCTGGAAGTCAACCGGGAAACAGGAGTGTGATCCCAAAGGCTTTTTTTCCAGTTTTGAAAGCTCCGTTCCTAAGGCGACAAAGCTACCTGAAAAGCACTTGTAACGGCAGGCCTTTCAGTACATGCCAGCATGACTCAGCGTAGACCATGAGTTAGTTGTGTGGAAAGAAGCATTGTGCTTGCACTTCCTAGTTGCAAGCTCATCCTGCTCTGCTCTATAGCAAATGTGAAGCTCAATGTGAGCACTAGCCTCGAAGGAAGAGTTGCCTTGCCTTGCCCAAGGGAAGGAGTGCAACAGCTCCGTGAGCCCTAAATTGCTGTTCTGTGTCAGTTTACGGGGAAGAGGCTTTATCGTTCTCCTTGCCACCTCGTGTCAGCAACCGTTTTGGCTTCAGCAGAGTCTGTACCCCCACGATGCTCTGGGCCCTGTATGCAAAATCCAGCATCGCAGGCCTTTCAGAGTCGCTCTGTGTTTGCAGAGTAAGGTGCAGCACACTGCACTTTTCCTTGGGTCGGTTTGATTTTCCGACCTCCAAACAGCTTCGGGAACACAGTTCAAGAATCCCTAAGTCGCCAAGGACCTGGTCGCCCTTGCCCTAGGTAAGCTCAACAGCACCAAGCACTCTGTTTCTATTTCCTTCCAACACGTCTTATGTGAGGTAAGCAATTCCTCAAGGAGCGGTCAGCGTGCGTGCCAAATTCCACAGAAGCACAGTTCGTGCTGTAAAACGACAGGCGTACGGAAGATGCAGAGACCTCTTGGGCATCCACCAGCGTCCGTCCTTTAGGAAGTTCGCTATACCCAGAATAGCGGGTATAGAAAAACGTGAATCAGCCAAGGGCCCAGTGGGTTAATTGTGTCTCTTTTGCCATGCTAGACTCAGCCTGTACTAAGGCTGGAAGTCAACCGGGAAACAGGAGTGTGATCCCAAAGGCTTTTTTTCCAGTTTTGATAGCTCCGTTCATAAGGCGTCAAAGCAACCTGAAAAGCATTTGTAACGGCAGGCCTTTCAGTACATGCCAGCATGACTCAGCGTAGACCATGAGTTAGTTGTGTGGAAAGAAGCATTGTGCTTGCGCTTCCTAGTTGCAAGCTCATCCTGCTCTGCTCTATAGCAAATGTGAAGCTCAATGTGAGCACTAGCCTCGAAGGAAGAGCTTGACTTGCCTTGCCTAAGTGAAAGAGTGCAACAGCTCCGTGAGCTCTAAATTGCTGTTCTGTGTCAGTTTACGGGGAAGAGCCTTTACCGTTCTCCTTGCCACCTCGTGTAAGCAACCGTTTCGGTTTCAGAACACTCTGTACCCCCACGGTGCTCTGGGCCCTGTATGCAAAATCCAGCATCACAGGCCTTTGAGAGTCGCTCTGTGTTTGCAGAGTAAGGTGCAGCACACTGCACTTTTCCTTCGGACGGTTTGATTTTCCGACCTCTATACAGCTTCGGGAACACAGTTCAAGAATCCCTAACTCGCCAAGGACGTGGTCGCCCTTGCCCTAGGTAAGCTCAACAGACCCAAGCACTCTGTTTCAATTTCCTTCCAACACCTCTCATTTGAGGTAAGAAATTCCCCTAGGAGAGTATCAGCGTGCGTTCCAAATTCCAAAGAAGCACAGTCCGTGGTGTAAAACGACAGGCGTACGGAAGATGCAGAGGCCTCTTGGACATCCTCCAGCGTCCTTCCTTTAGGCAGTTCGCTATACCCAGAATAGCGGGTATAGAAAAACGTGAATCAGCGAAGGGCCCAGTGGGTTAATTGTGTCTCTTTGGACTTGCTAGACTCAGCCTGTACTAAGGCTGGAAGTCAACAGTGAAACGGGAGTGTGATCCCAAAGGCTTTTTTGCCAATTTTGAAAGCTCCGTTCCTAAGGCGTGAAAGCAACCTGAAAAGCATTGTAAGGGCAGCTCTTTCAGTATATGCCAGCATGACTCAGCGTAGACCATGAGTTAGTTTTGTAGAAAGAAGCATTGTGCTTGCACTTCCTAGTTGCAAGCTGATCCTGCTCTGCTCTATAGCAAATGTGAAACTCAATGTGAGCACTAGCCTCGAAGGAAGAGCTTGCCTTGCCTTGCCCAGGGAAGGAGTGCAACAGCTCCGTGAGCCCTAAATTGCTGTTCTGTGTCAGTATACGGGGAAGAGGCTTTATCGTTCTCCTTGCCACCTCGTGTCAGCAACAGCAACTAAATTGCTGTTCTGTGTCAGTTTACGGGGAAGAGGCTTTACCGTTCTCCTTGCCACCTCGTGTCAGCAACTGTTTCGGCTTCAACACACTCTGTACCCCCACGATGCTCTGGGCCCTGTATGCAAAATCCAGCATCGCAGGCCTTTCAGAGTCGCTCTGTGTTTGCAGAGTAAGGTGCAGCACACAGCACTTTTCCTTGGGACGGTTTGATTTTCCGACCTCCAAACAGCTTCGGGAACACAGTTCAAGAATCCCTAAGTCGCCACGGCCATGGTCGCCCTTGCCCTAGGTAAGCTCAACAGGACAAAGCACTCTGTTTCTATTTCCTTCCAACAAGTCTTATGTGAGGTTAGCAATTCCTCAAGGAGAGGGTCAGCGTGCATGCCAAATTCCACAGAAGCACAGTTCGTGGTGTAAAACGACAGGCGTACGGAAGATGCAGAGACCTCTTGGGCATCCACCAGCGTCCGTCCTTTAGGCAGTTCGCTATACCCAGAATAGCGGGTATAGAAAAACGTGAATCAGCGAAGGGCCCAGTGGCTTAATTGTGTCTCTTTTGCCATGCTAGACTTAGCCTGTACTAAGGCTGGAAGTCAACCGGGAAACAGGAGTGTGATCCCAAAGGCTTTTTTTCCAGTTTTGAAAGCTCCGTTCATAAGGCGTCAAAGCAACCTGAAAAGCATGTGTAACGGCAGGCCTTTCAGTACATGCCAGCATGACTCAGCGTAGACCATGAGTTAGTTGTGTGGAAAGAAGCATTGTGCTTGCGCTTCCTAGTTGCAAGCTCATCCTGCTCTGCTCTATAGCAAATGTGAACTCAATGTGAGCACTAGCCTCGAAGGAAGAGCTTGACTTGCCTTGCCTAAGTGAAAGAGTGCAACAGCTCCGTGAGCCCTAAATTGCTGTTCTGTGTCAGTTTACGGGGAAGAGGCTTTACCGTTCTCCTTGCCACCTCGTGTCAGCAACCGTTTCGGTTTCAGAACACTCTGTACCCCCACGGTGCTCTGGGCCTTCTAGGCAAAATCCAGCGTCGTAGGCCTTTCAGAGTCGCTCTGTGTTTGTAGAGTAAGGTGCAGCACACTGCACTTTTCCTTGGGACGGTTTGATTTTCCGACCTCTAAACAGCTTCGGGAACACAGTTCAAGAATCCCTAACTCGCCAAGGACGTGGTCGCCCTTGCCCTAGGTAAGCTCAACAGACCCAAGCACTCTGTTTCAATTTCCTTCCAACACCTCTCATGTGAGGTAAGAAATTCCCCTAGGAGAGTATAAGCGTGCGTTCCAAATTCCACAGAAGCACAGTCCGTGGTGTAAAACGACAGGCGTACTGAAGATGCAGAGGCCTCTTGGACATCCTCCAGCGTCCTTCCTTTAGGCAGTTCGCTATACCCAGAATAGCGGGTATAGAAAAACGTGAATCAGCGAAGGGCCCAGTGGGTTAATTGTGTCTCTTTGGACTTGCTAGACTCAGCCTGTACTAAGGCTGGAAGTCAACAGCGAAACGGGAGTGTGATCCCAAAGGCTTTTGTGCCAATTTTGAAAGCTCCGTTCCTAAGGCGTGAAAGCAACCTGAAAAGCATTGTTAGGGCAGCTCTTTCAGTATATGCCAGCATGACTCAGCGTAGACCATGAGTTAGTTTTGTGGAAAGAAGCATTGTGCTTGCACTTCCTAGTTGCAAGCTCATCCTGCTCTGCTCTACAGCAAATGTGAAGCTCAATGTGAGCACTAGCCTCGAAGGAAGAGCTTGCCTTGCCTTGCCCAAGGGAAGGAGTGCAACAGCTCCGTGAGCCCTAAATTGCTGTTCTGTGTCAGTTTACGGGGAAGAGGCTTTATCGTTCTCCTTGCCACCTCGTGTCAGCAACCGTTTCGGCTTCAGCACACTCTGTACCCCCACGATGCTCTGGGCCCTGTATGCAAAATCCAGCATCGCAGGCCTTTCAGAGTCGCTCTGTGTTTGCAGAGTAAGGTGCAGCACACTGCACTTTTCCTTGGGACGGTTTGATTTTCCGACCTCCAAACAGCTTCGGGAACACAGTTCAAGAATCCCTAAGTCGCCAAGGACCTGGTCGCCCTTGCCCTAGGTAAGCTGAACAGCACAAAGCACTCTGTTTCTATTACCTTCCAACACGTCTTATGTAAGGTAAGCAATTCCTCAAGGAGAGGGTCAGCGTGCGTGCCAAATTCCACAGAAGCACATTTCGTGGTTTAAAACGACAGGCGTACGGAAGATCCAGAGACCTCTAGGTCATCCACCAGCGTCCGTCCTTTAGGAAGTTCGCTATACCCAGAATAGCGGGTATAGAAAAACGTGAATCAGCGAAGGGCCCAGTGGCTTAATTGTGTCTCTTTTGCCATGCTAGACTCAGCCTGTACTAAGGCTGGAAGTCAACCGGGAAACAGGAGTGTGATCCCAAAGGCTTTTTTTCCAGTTTTGAAAGCTCCGTTCATAAGGCGTCAAAGCAACTTGAAAAGCATTTGTAACGGCAGGCCTTTCAGCACATGCCAGCATGACTCAGCGTAGACCATGAGTTAGTTGTGTGGAAAGAAGCATTGTGCTGGCGCTTCCCAGTTGCAAGCTCATCCTGCTCCGCTCCATAGCAAATGTGAAGCTCAATGTGAGCACTAGCCTCGAAGGAAGAGCTTGACTTGCCTTGCCTAAGGGAAGGAGTGCAACAGCTCCGTGAGCCCTAAATTGCTGTTCTGTGTCAGTTTACGGGGAAGAGGCTTTACCGTTCTCCTTGCCACCTCGTGTCAGCAACCGTTTCGGTTTCAGAACACTCTGTACCCCCACGGTGCTCTGGGCCCTGTATGCAAAATCCAGCATCACAGGCCTTTCAGAGTCGCTCTGTGTTTGTAGAGTAAGGTGCAGCACAGTGCACTTTTCCTTGGGACGGTTTGATTTTCCGACCTCTAAACAGCTTCGGGACCACAGTTCAAGAATCCCTAACTCGCCAATGACGTGGTCGCCCTTGCCCTAGGTAAGCTCAACAGAACAAAGCACTCTGTTTCTATTTCCTTCCAACAACTCTCATGAGAGGTAAGAAATTCCCCTAGGAGACTATCAGCGTGCGTTCCAAATTCCACAGAAGCACAGTCCGTGGTGTAAAACGACAGGTGTACGGAAGATGCAGAGGCCTCTTGGACATCCACCAGCGTCCTTCCTTTAGGCAGTTCGCTATACCCAGAATAGCGGGTATAGAAAAACGTGAATCAGCGAAGGGCCCAGTGGGTTAATTGTGTCTCTTTTGCCATGCTAGACTCAGCCTGTACTAAGGCTGGAAGTCAACCGGGAAACAGGAGTGTGATCCCAAAGGCTTTTTTTCCATTTTTGAAAGCTCCGTTCCTAAGGCGACAAAGCTACCTGAAAAGCACTTGTAACGGCAGGCCTTTCAGTACATGCCAGCATGACTCAGCGTAGACCATGAGTTAGTTGTGTGGAAAGAAGCATTGTGCTTGCACTTCCTAGTTGCAAGCTGATCCTGCTCTGCTCTATAGCAAATGTGAAGCTCAATGTGAGCACTAGCCTCGAAGGAAGAGTTGCCTTGCCTTGCCCAAGGGAAGGAGTGCAACAGCTCCGTGAGCCCTAAATTGCTGTTCTGTGTCAGTTTACGGGGAAGAGGCTTTATCGTTCTCCTTGCCACCTCGTGTCAGCAACCGTTTTGGCTTCAGCAGAGTCTGTACCCCCACGATGCTCTGGGCCCTGTATGCAAAATCCAGCATCGCAGGCCTTTCAGAGTCGCTCTGTGTTTGCTGAGTAAGGTGCAGCACACTGCACTTTTCCTTGGGACGTTTTGATTTTCCGACCTCCAAACAGCTTCGGGAACACAGTTCAAGAATCCCTAAGTCGCCAAGGACCTGGTCGCCCTTGCCCTAGGTAAGCTCAACAGCACAAAGCACTCTGTTTCTATTTCCTTCCAACACGTCTTATGTGAGGTAAGCAATTCCTCAAGGAGAGGGTCAGCGTGCGTGCCAAATTCCACAGAAGCACAGTTCGTGCTGTAAAACGACAGGCGTACGGAAGATGCAGAGACCTCTTGGGCATCCACCAGCGTCCGTCCTTTAGGAAGTTCGCTATACCCAGAATAGCGTGTATAGAAAAACGTGAATCAGCGAAGGGCCCAGTGGCTTAATTGTGTCTCTTTTGCCATGCTAGACTCAGCCTGTACTAAGGCTGGAAGTCAACCGGGAAACAGGAGTGTGATCCCAAAGGCTTTTTTTCCAGTTTTGAAAGCTCCGTTCATAAGGCGTCAAAGCAACCTGAAAAGCATTTGTAACGGCAGGCCTTTCAGTACATGCCAGCATGACTCAGCGTAGACCATGAGTTAGTTGTGTGGAAAGAAGCATTGTGCTTGCGCTTCCTAGTTGCAAGCTCATCCTGCTCTGCTCTATAGCAAATGTGAAGCTCAATGTGAGCACTAGCCTCGAAGGAAGAGCTTGACTTGCCTTGCCTAAGTGAAAGAGTGCAACAGCTCCGTGAGCTCTAAATTGCTGTTCTGTGTCAGTTTACGGGGAAGAGCCTTTACCGTTCTCCTTGCCACCTCGTGTAAGCAACCGTTTCGGTTTCAGAACACTCTGTACCCCCACGGTGCTCTGGGCCCTGTATGCAAAATCCAGCATCACAGGCCTTTGAGAGTCGCTCTGTGTTTGCAGAGTAAGGTGCAGCACACTGCACTTTTCCTTGGGACGGTTTGATTTTCCGACCTCTATACAGCTTCGGGAACACAGTTCAAGAATCCCTAACTCGCCAAGGACGTGGTCGCCCTTGCCCTAGGTAAGCTCAACAGAACAAAGCACTCTGTTTCTATTTCCTTCCAACACCTCTCATTTGAGGTAAGAAATTCCCCTAGGAGAGTATCAGCGTGCGTTCCAAATTCCACAGAAGCACAGTCCGTGGTGTAAAACGACAGGCGTACGGAAGATGCAGAGGCCTCTTGGACATCCTCCAGCGTCCTTCCTTTAGGCAGTTCGCTATACCCAGAATAGCGGGTATAGAAAAACGTGAATCAGCGAAGGGCCCAGTGGGTTAATTGTGTCTCTTTGGACTTGCTAGACTCAGCCTGTACTAAGGCTGGAAGTCAACAGTGAAACGGGAGTGTGATCCCAAAGGCTTTTTTGCCAATTTTGAAAGCTCCGTTCCTAAGGCATGAAAGCAACCTGAAAAGCATTGTAAGGGCAGCTCTTTCAGTATATGCCAGCATGACTCAGCGTAGACCATGAGTTAGTTTTGTAGAAAGAAGCATTGTGCTTGCACTTCCTAGTTGCAAGCTGATCCTGCTCTGCTCTATAGCAAATGTGAAACTCAATGTGAGCACTAGCCTCGAAGGAAGAGCTTGCCTTGCCTTGCCCAGGGAAGGAGTGCAACAGCTCCGTGAGCCCTAAATTGCTGTTCTGTGTCAGTATACGGGGAAGAGGCTTTATCGTTCTCCTTGCCACCTCGTGTCAGCAACAGCAACTAAATTGCTGTTCTGTGTCAGTTTACGGGGAAGAGGCTTTACCGTTCTCCTTGCCACCTCGTGTCAGCAACTGTTTCGGCTTCAACACACTCTGTACCCCCACGATGCTCTGGGCCCTGTATGCAAAATCCAGCATCGCAGGCCTTTCAGAGTCGCTCTGTGTTTGCAGAGTAAGGTGCAGCACACTGCACTTTTCCTTGGGACGGTTTGATTTTCCGACCTCCAAACAGCTTCGGGAACACAGTTCAAGAATCCCTAAGTCGCCACGGCCCTGGTCGCCCTTGCCCTAGGTAAGCTCAACAGCACAAAGCACTCTGTTTCTATTTCCTTCCAACAAGTCTTATGTGAGGTTAGCAATTCCTCAAGGAGAGGGTCAGCGTGCATGCCAAATTCCACAGAAGCACAGTTCGTGGTGTAAAACGACAGGCGTACGGAAGATGCAGAGACCTCTTGGGCATCCACCAGCATCCGTCCTTTAGGCAGTTCGCTATACCCAGAATAGCGGGTATAGAAAAACGTGAATCAGCGAAGGGCCCAGTGGCTTAATTGTGTCTCTTTTGCCATGCTAGACTCAGCCTGTACTAAGGCTGGAAGTCAACCGGGAAACAGGAGTGTGATCCCAAAGGCTTTTTTTCCAGTTTTGAAAGCTCCGTTCATAAGGCGTCAAAGCAACCTGAAAAGCATGTGTAACGGCAGGCCTTTCAGTACATGCCAGCATGACTCAGCGTAGACCATGAGTTAGTTGTGTGGAAAGAAGCATTGTGCTTGCGCTTCCTAGTTGCAAGCTCATCCTGCTCTGCTCTATAGCAAATGTGAAGCTCAATGTGAGCACTAGCCTCGAAGGAAGAGCTTGACTTGCCTTGCCTAAGTGAAAGAGTGCAACAGCTCCGTGAGCCCTAAATTGCTGTTCTGTGTCAGTTTACGGGGAAGAGGCTTTACCGTTCTCCTTGCCACCTCGTGTCAGCAACCGTTTCGGTTTCAGAACACTCTGTACCCCCACGGTGCTCTGGGCCTTCTAGGCAAAATCCAGCGTCGTAGGCCTTTCAGAGTCGCTCTGTGTTTGCAGAGTAAGGTGCAGCACACTGACCTTTTCCTTGGGACGGTTTGATTTTCCGACCTCTAAACAGCTTCGGGAACACAGTTCAAGAATCCCTAACTCGCCAAGGACGTGGTCGCCCTTGCCCTAGGTAAGCTCAACAGACCCAAGCACTCTGTTTCAATTTCCTTCCAACACCTCTCATGTGAGGTAAGAAATTCCCCTAGGAGAGTATCAGCGTGCGTTCCAAATTCCACAGAAGCACAGTCCGTGGTGTAAAACGACAGGCGTACTGAAGATGCAGAGGCCTCTTGGACATCCTCCAGCGTCCTTCCTTTAGGCAGTTCGCTATACCCAGAATAGCGGGTATAGAAAAACGTGAATCAGCGAAGGGCCCAGTGGGTTAATTGTGTCTCTTTGGACTTGCTAGACTCAGCCTGTACTAAGGCTGGAAGTCAACAGCGAAACGGGAGTGTGATCCCAAAGGCTTTTGTGCCAATTTTGAAAGCTCCGTTCCTAAGGCGTGAAAGCAACCTGAAAAGCATTGTTAGGGCAGCTCTTTCAGTATATGCCAGCATGACTCAGCGTAGACCATGAGTTAGTTTTGTGGAAAGAAGCATTGTGCTTGCACTTCCTAGTTGCAAGCTCATCCTGCTCTGCTCTATAGCAAATGTGAAGCTCAATGTGAGCACTAGCCTCGAAGGAAGAGCTTGCCTTGCCTTGCCCAAGGGAAGGAGTGCAACAGCTCCGTGAGCCCTAAATTGCTGTTCTGTGTCAGTTTACGGGGAAGAGGCTTTATCGTTCTCCTTGCCACCTCGTGTCAGCAACCGTTTCGGCTTTAGCACACTCTGTACCCCCACGATGCTCTGGGCCCTGTATGCAAAATCCAGCATCGCAGGCCTTTCAGAGTCGCTCTGTGTTTGCAGAGTAAGGTGCAGCACACTGCACTTTTCCTTGGGACGGTTTGAATTTCCGACCTCCAAACAGCTTCGGGAACACAGTTCAAGAATCCCTAAGTCGCCAAGGACCTGGTCGCCCTTGCCCTAGGTAAGCTGAACAGCACAAAGCACTCTGTTTCTATTACCTTCCAACACGTCTTATGTGAGGTAAGCAATTCCTCAAGGAGAGGGTCAGCGTGCGTGCCAAATTCCACAGAAGCACAGTTCGTGCTGTAAAACGACAGGCGTACGGAATATCCAGAGACCTCTAGGTCATCCACCAGCGTCCGTCCTTTAGGAAGTTCGCTATACCCAGAATAGCGGGTATAGAAAAACGTGAATCAGCGAAGGGCCCAGTGGCTTAATTGTGTCTCTTTTGCCATGCTAGACTCAGCCTGTACTAAGGCTGGAAGTCAACCGGGAAACAGGAGTGTGATCCCAAAGGCTTTTTTTCCAGTTTTGAAAGCTCCGTTCATAAGGCGTCAAAGCAACCTGAAAAGCATTTGTAACGGCAGGCCTTTCAGTACCTGCCAGCATGACTCAGCGTAGACCATGTGTTAGTTGTGTGGAAAGAAGCATTGTGCTTGCGCTTCCTAGTTGCAAGCTCATCCTGCTCTGCTCTATAGCAAATGTGAAGCTCAATGTGAGCACTAGCCTCGAAGGAAGAGCTTGACTTGCCTTGCCTAAGTGAAAGAATGCAACAGCTCCGTGAGCCCTAAATTGCTGTTCTGTGTCAGTTTACGGGGAAGAGGCTTTACCGTTCTCCTTGCCACCTCGTGTCAGCAACTGTTTCGGCTTCAACACACTCTGTACCCCCACGATGCTCTGGGCCCTGTATGCAAAATCCAGCATCGCAGGCCTTTCAGAGTCGCTCTGTGTTTGCAGAGTAAGGTGCAGCACACTGCACTTTTCCTTGGGACGGTTTGATTTTCCGACCTCTAAACAGCTTCGGAAACACAGTTCAAGAATCCCTAAGTCGCCAAGGACGTGGTCGCCCTTGCCCTAGGTAAGCTCAACAGAACAAAGCACTCTGTTTGTATTTCCTTCCAACACCTCTCATTTGAGGTAAGAAAATCCCCTAGGAGAGTATCAGCGTGCGTTCCAAATTCCATAGAAGCACAGTCCGTGGTGTAAAACGACAGGCGTACGGAAGATGCAGAGGCCTCTTGGACATCCTCCAGCGTCCTTCCTTTAGGCAGTTCGCTATACCCAGAATAGCGGGTATAGAAAAACGTGAATCAGCGAAGGGCCCAGTGGGTTAATTGTGTCTCTTTGGACTTGCTAGACTCAGCCTGTACTAAGGCTGGAAGTCAACAGCGAAACGGGAGTGTTATCCCAAAGGCTTTTGTGCCAATTTTGAAAGCTCCGTTTCTAAGGCGTGAAAGCAACCTGAAAAGCATTGTAAGGGCAGCTCTTTCAGTATATGCCAGCATGACTCAGCGTAGACCATGAGTTAGTTTTGTGGAAAGAAGCATTGTGCTTGCACTTTCTAGTTGCAAGCTCATCCTGCTCTGCTCTATAGGAAATGTGAAGCTCAATGTGAGCACTAGCCTCGAAGGAAGAGCTTGCCTTGCCTTGCCCAGGGAAGGAGTGCAACAGCTCCGTGAGCCCTAAATTGCTGTTCTGTGTCAGTTTACGGGGAAGAGGCTTTATCGTTCTCCTTGCCACCTCGTGTCAGCAACCGTTTCGGCTTCAGCACACTCTGTACCCCCACGATGCTCTGGGCCCTGTATGCAAAATCCAGCATCGCAGGCCTTTCTGAGTCGCTCTGTGTTTGCAGAGTAAGGTGCAGCACACTGCACTTTTCCTTGGGACGGTTTGATTTTCCGACCTCCAAACAGCTTCGGGAACACAGTTCAAATATCCCTAAGTCGCCAAGGACCTGGTCGCCCTTGCCCTAGGTAAGCTCAACAGCACAAAGCACTCTGTTTCTATTTCCTTCCAACACGTCTTATGTGAGGTAAGCAATTCCTCAAGGAGAGGGTCAGCGTGCGTGCCAAATTCCACAGAAGCACAGTTCGTGCTGTAAAACGACAGGCGTACGGAAGATGCAGAGACCTCTTGGGCATCCACCAGCGTCCGTCCTTTAGGAAGTTCGCTATACCCAGAATAGCGGGTATAGAAAAACGTGAATCAGCCAAGGGCCCAGTGGGTTAATTGTGTCTCTTTTGCCATGCTAGACTCAGCCTGTACTAAGGCTGGAAGTCAACCGGGAAACAGGAGTGTGATCCCAAAGGCTTTTTTTCCAGTTTTGAAAGCTCCGTTCCTAAGGCGTCAAAGCAACCTGAAAAGCATGTGTAATGGCAGGCCTTTCAGTACATGCCAGCATGACTCAGCGTAGACCATGAGTTAGTTGTGTGGAAAGAAGCATTGTGCTTGCGCTTCCTAGTTGCAAGCTCATCCTGCTCTGCTCTATAGCAAATGTGAAGCTCAATGTGAGCACTAGCCTCGAAGGAAGAGCTTGACTTGCCTTGCCTAAGTGAAAGAGTGCAACAGCTCCGTGAGCCCTAAATTGCTGTTCTTTGTCAGTTTACAGGGAAGAGGCTTTACCGTTTTCCTTGCCACCTCGTGTCAGCAACCTTTTCGGTTTCAGAACACTCTGTACCCCCACGGTGCTCTGGGCCCTGTATGCAAAATCCAGCATCACAGGCCTTTGAGAGTCGCTCTGTGTTTGCAGAGTAAGGTGCAGCACACTGCACTTTTCCTTGGGACGGTTTGATTTTCCGACCTCTAAACAGCTTCGGGAACACAGTTCAAGAATCCCTAACTCGCCAAGGACGTGGTCGCCCTTGCCCTAGGTAAGCTCAACAGAACAAAGCACTCTGTTTCTATTTCCTTCCAACACCTCTCATGTGAGGTAAGAAATTCCCCTAGGAGAGTATCAGCGTGCGTTCCAAATTCCACAGAAGCACAGTCCGTGGTGTAAAACGACAGGCGTACGGAAGATGCAGAGGCCTCTTGGACCTCCTCCAGCGTCCTTCCTTTAGGCAGTTCGCTATACCCAGAATAGCGGGTATAGAAAAACGTGAATCAGCCAAGGGCCCAGTGGGTTAATTGTGTCTCTTTGGACTTGCTAGACTCAGCCTATACTAAGGCTGGAAGTCAACAGCGAAACGGGAGTGTGATCCCAAAGGCTTTTTTGCCAATTTTGAAAGCTCCGTTCCTAAGGCGTGAAAGCAACCTGAAAAGCATTGTTAGGGCAGCTCTTTCAGTATATGCCAGCATGACTCAGCGTAGACCATGAGTTAGTTTTGTGGAAAGAAGCATTGTGCTTGCACTTCCTAGTTGCAAGCTCATCCTGCTCTGCTCTATAGCAAACGTGAAGCTCAATGTGAGCACTAGCCTCGAAGGAAGAGCTTGCCTTGCCTTGCCCAGGGAAGGAGTGCAACAGCTCCGTGAGACCTAAATTGCTGTTCTGTGTCAGTTTACGGGGAAGAGGCTTTATCGTTCTCCTTGCCACCTCGTGTCAGCAACCGTTTCGGCTTCAGGACACTCTGTACCCCCACGATGCTCTGGGCCCTGTATGCAAAATCCAGCATCGCAGGCCTTTCTGAGTCGCTCTGTGTTTGCAGAGTAAGGTGCAGCACACTGCACTTTTCCTTGGGACGGTTTGATTTTCCGACCTCCAAACAGCTTCGGGAACACAGTTCAAGAATCCCTAAGTCGCCAAGGACCTGATCGCCCTTGCCCTAGGTAAGCTCAACAGCACAAAGCACTCTGTTTCTATTTCCTTCCAACACGTCTTATGTGAGGTAAGCAATTCCTCAAGGAGAGGGTCAGCGTGAGTGCGAAATTCCACAGAAGCACAGTTCGTGGTGTAAAACGACAGGCGTACGGAAGATGCAGAGGCCTCTTGGACATCCTACAGCGTCCTTCCTTTAGGCAGTTCGCTATACCCAGAATAGCGGGTATAGAAAAACGTGAATCAGTGAAGGGCCCAGTGGGTTAATTGTGTCTCTTTGGACTTGCTAGACTCAGCCTGTACTAAGGCTGGAAGTCAACCGGGAAACAGGAGTGTGATCCCAAAGGCTTTTTTTCCAGTTTTGAAAGCTCCGTTCATAAGGCGTCAAAGCAACCTGAAAAGCATGTGTAACGGCAGGCCTTTCAGTACATGCCAGCATGACTCAGCGTAGACCATGAGTTAGTTGTGTGGAAAGAAGCATTGTGCTTGCGCTTCCTAGTTGCAAGCTCATCCTGCTCTGCTCTATAGCAAATGTGAAGCTCAATGTGAGCACTAGCCTCGAAGGAAGAACTTGACTTGCCTTGCCTAAGTGAAAGAGTGCAACACCTCCGTGAGCCCTAAATTGCTGTTCTGTGTCAGTTTACGGGGAAGAGGCTATACCGTTCTCCTTGCCACCTCGTGTCAGCAACCGTTTCGGTTTCAGAACACTCTGTACCCCTCGGGGCTCTGGGCCTTCTAGGCAAAATCCAGCGTCGTAGGCCTTTCAGAGTCGCTCTGTATTTGCAGAGTAAGGTGTAGCACACTGCACTTTTCCTTGGGACGGTTTGATTTTCCGACCTCTAAACAGCTTCGGGAACACAGTTCAAGAATCCCTAACTCGCCAAGGACGTGGTCGCCCTTGCCCTAGGTAAGCTCAACAGACACAAGCACTCTGTTTCTATTTCCTTCCAACACCTCTCATGTGAGCTAAGAAATTCCACTAGGAGAGTATCAGCGTTCGTTCCAAATTCCACAGAAGCACAGTCCGTGGTGTAAAACGACAGGCGTACGGAAGATGCAGAGGCCTCTTGGACATCCTACAGCGTCCTTCCTTTAGGCAGTTCGCTATACCCAGAATAGCGGGTATAGAAAAACGTGAATCAGTGAAGGGCCCAGTGGGTTAATTGTGTCTCTTTGGACTTGCTAGACTCAGCCTGTACTAAGGCTGGAAGTCAACAGCGAAACGGGAGTGTGATCCCAAAGGCTTTTTTGCCAATTTTGAAAGCTCCGTTCCTAAGGCGTGAAAGCTACCTGAAAAGCATTGTAAGGGCAGCTCTTTCAGTATATGCCAGCATGACTCAGCGTAGACCATGAGATAGTTGTGTGGAAAGAAGCATTGTGCTTGCACTTCCTAGTTGCAAGCTGATCCTGCTCTGCTCTATAGCAAATGTGAGGCTCAATGTGAGCACTAGCCTCGAAGGAAGCACTTGCCTTGCCTTGCCAAGGGAAGGAGTGCAACAGCTCCGTGAGCCCTAAATTGCTGTTCTGTGTCAGTTTACGGGGAAGAGGCTTTATCGTTCTCCTTGCCACCTCGTGTCAGCAACCGTTTCGGCTTCAGCACAGTCTGTACCCCCACGATGCTCTGGGCCCTGTATGCAAAATTCAGCATCGCAGGCCTTTCAGAGTCGCTCTGTGTTTGCAGAGTAAGGTGCAGCACACTGCACTTTTACTTGGGACAGTTTGATTTTCCGAACTCCAAACAGCTTCGGGAACACAGTTCAAGAATCCCTAAGTCGCCAAGGACCTGGTCGCCCTTGCCCGAGGTAAGCTCAACAGCACAAAGCACTCTGTTTCTATTTCCTTCCAACACGTCTTATGTGAGGTAAGCAATTCCTCAAGGAGAGGTTCAGCGTGCGTGCCAAATTCCACAGAAGCACAGTTCGTGCTGTAAAACGACAGGCGTACGGAAGATGCAGAGACCTCTTGGGCATCCACCAGCGTCCGTCCTTTAGGCAGTTCGCTATACCCAGAATTGCGGGTATAGAAAAACGTGAATCAGCCAAGGCCCCAGTGGTTAATTGTGTCTCTTTTGCCATGCTAGACTCAGCCTGTACTAAGGCTGGAAGTCAACCGGGAAACAGGAGTGTGATCCCAAAGGCTTTTTTTCCAGTTTTGAAAGCTCCGTTCATAAGGCGTCAAAGCAACCTGAAAAGCATTTGTAACGGCAGGCCTTTCAGTACATGCCAGCATGACTCAGCGTAGACCATGAGTTAGTTGTGTGGAAAGAAGCATTGTGCTTGCGCTTCCTAGTTGCAAGCTCATCCTGCTCTGCTCTATAGCAAATGTGAAGCTCAATGTGAGCACTAGCCTCGAAGGAAGAGCTTGACTCGCCTTGCCTAAGTGAAAGAGTGCAACAGCTCCGTGAGCCCTAAATTGCTGTTCTGTGTCAGTTTACGGTGAAGAGGCTTTACCGTTTTCCTTGCCACCTCGTGTCAGCAACCGTTTCGGTTTCAGAACACTCTGTACCCCCACGGTGCTCTGGGCCCTGTATGCAAAATCCAGCATCACAGGCCTTTGAGAGTCGCTCTGTGTTTGCAGAGTAATGTGCAGCACACTGCACTTTTCCTTGGGACGGTTTGATTTTCCGACCTCCAAACAGCTTCGGGAACACAGTTCAAGAATCCCTAAGTCGCCAAGGACGTGGTCGCCCTTGCCCTAGGTAAGCTCAACAGACCCAAGCATTCTGTTTCTATTTCCTTCCAACACGTCTTATGTGAGGTAAGCAATTCCCCTAGGAGAGTATCTGCGTGCGTTCCAAATTCCACAGAAGCACAGTCCGTGGTGTAAAACGACAGGCGTACGGAAGATGCAGAGGCCTCTTGGACATCCTACAGCGTCCTTCCTTTAGGCAGTTCGCTATACCCAGAATAGCGGGTATAGAAAAACGTGAATCAGCCAAGGGCCCAGTGGGTTAATTGTGTCTCTTTGGACTTGCTAGACTCAGCCTATACTAAGGCTGGAAGTCAACAGCGAAACGGGAGTGTGATCCCAAAGGCTTTTTTGCCAATTTTGAAAGCTCCGTTCCTAAGGCGTGAAAGCAACCTGAAAAGCATTGTAAGGGCAGCTCTTTCAGTATATGCCAGCATGACTCAGCGTAGACCATGAGTTAGTTTTGTGGAAAGAAGCATTGTGCTTGCACTTCCTAGTTGCAAGCTGATTCTCCTCTGCTCTATAGCAAATGTGAAGCTCAATGTGAGCACTAGCCTCGAAGGAAGCACTTGCCTTGCCTTGCCTAAGTGAAAGAGTGCAACAGCTCCGTGAGCCCTAAATTGCTGTTCTGTGTCAGTTTACGGGGAAGAGGCTTTATCGTTCTCCTTGCCACCTCGTGTCAGCAACCGTTTCGGCTTCAGCACACTCTGTACCCCCACGATGCTCTGGGCCCTGTATGCAAAATCCAGCATCGCAGGCCTTTCAGAGTCGCTCTGTGTTTGCAGAGTAAGGTGCAGCACACTGCACTTTTCCTTGGGACGGTTTGATTTTCCGACCTCCAAACAGCTTCTGGAACACAGTTCAAGAATCCCTAAGTCGCCAAGGACCTGGTCGCCCTTGCCCTAGGTAAGCTCAACAGCACAAAGCACTCTGTTTCTATTTCCTTCCAACACGTCTTATGTGAGGTAAGCAATTCCTCAAGGAGAGGGTCAGCGTGCGTGCCAAATTCCACAGAAGCACAGTTCGTGGTGTAAAACGACAGGCGTACGGAAGATCCAGAGACCTCTTGGGCATCCACCAGCGTCCGTCCTTTAGGCAGTTCGCTATACCCAGAATAGCGGGTATAGAAAAACGTGAATCAGCCAAGGGCCCAGTGGCTTAATTGTGTCTCTTTTGCCATGCTAGACTCAGCCTGTACTAAGGCTAGAAGTCAACCGGGAAACAGGAGTGTGATCCCAAAGGCTTTTTTTCCAGTTTTGAAAGCTCCGTTCATAAGGCGTCAAAGCAACCTGAAAAGCATTTGTAACGGCAGGCCTTTCAGTACATGCCAGCATGACTCAGCGTAGACCATGAGTTAGTTGTGTGGAAAGAAGCATTGTGCATGCGCCTCCTAGTTGCAAGCTCATCCTGCTCTGCTCTATAGCAAATGTGAAGCTCAATGTGAGCACTAGCCTCGAAGGAAGAGCTTGACTTGCCTTGCCTAAGTGAAAGAGTGCAACAGCTCCGTGAGCCCTAAATTGCTGTTCTGTGTCAGTTTACGGGGAAGAGGCTTTACCGTTCTCCTTGCCACCTCGTGTCAGCAACCGTTTCGGTTTCAGAACACTCTGTACCCCCACGGTGCTCTGGGCCCTGTATGCAAAATCCAGCATCACAGGCCTTTCAGAGTCGCTCTGTGTTTGCAGAGTAAGGTGCAGCACACTGCACTTTTCCTTGGGACGGTTTGATTTTCCGACCTCTAAACAGCTTCGGGAACACAGTTCAAGAATCCCTAACTCGCCAAGGACGTGGTCGCCCTTGCCCTAGGTAAGCTCAAAAGACCCAAGCACTCTGTTTCAATTTCCTTCCAACACCTCTCATGTGAGGTAAGAAATTCCCCTAGGAGAGTGTCAGCGTGCGTTCCAAATTCCACAGAAGCACAGTCCGTGGTGTAAAACGACAGGCGTACGGAAGATGCAGAGGCCTCTTGGACATCCTCCAGCGTCCTTCCTTTAGGCAGTTCGCTATACCCAGAATAGCGGGTATAGAAAAACGTGAATCAGCCAAGGGCCCAGTGGGTTAATTGTGTCTCTTTGGACTTGCTAGACTCAGCCTATACTAAGGCTGGAAGTCAACAGCGAAACGGGAGTGTGATCCCAAAGGCTTTTTTGCCAATTTTGAAAGCCCCGTTCCTAAGGCGTGAAAGCTACCTGAAAAGCATTGTAAGGGCAGCTCTTTCAGTATATGCCAGCATGACTCAGCATAGACCATGAGTTAGTTTTGTGGAAAGAAGCATTGTGCTTGCGCTTCCTAGTTGCAAGCTCATCCTGCTCTGCTCTATAGGAAATGTGAAGCTCAATGTGAGCACTAGCCTCGAAGGAAGAGCTTGCCTTGCCTTGCCCAAGGGAAGGAGTGCAACAGCTCCGTGAGCCCTAAATTGCTGTTCTGTGTCAGTTTACGGGGAAGAGGCTTTATCGTTCTCCTTGCCACCTCGTGTCAGCAACCGTTTCGGCTTTAGCACACTCTGTACCCCACGATGCTCTGGGCCCTGTATGAAAAACCCAGCATCGCAGGCCTTTCAGAGTCGCTCTGTGTTTGCAGAGTAAGGTGCAGCACACTGCACTTTTCCTTGGGACGGTTTGATTTTCCGACCTCCAAACAGCTTCTGGAACACAGTTCAAGAATCCCTAAGTCGCCAAGGACCTGGTCGCCCTTGCCCTAGGTAAGCTCAACAGTACAAAGCACTCTGTTTCTATTTTCTTCCAACACGTCTTATGTGAGGTAAGCAATTCCTCAAGGAGAGGGTCAGGGTGCGTGCCAAATTCCACAGAAGCACAGTTCGTGGTGTAAAACCACAGGCGTACGGAAGATCCAGAGACCTCTTGGGCATCCACCAGCGTCCGTCCTTTAGGAAGTTCGCTATACCCAGAATAGCGGGTATAGAAAAACGTGAATCAGCGAAGGGCCCAGTGGCTTAATTGTGTCTCTTTTGCCATGCTAGACTCAACCTGTACTAAGGCTGGAAGTCAATCTGGAAACAGGAGTGTGATCCCAAAGGCTTTTTTTCCAGTTTTGAAAGCTCCGTTCATAAGGCGTCAAAGCAACCTGAAAAGCATTTGTAACGGCAGGCCTTTCAGTACATGCCAGCATGACTCAGCGTAGACCATGAGTTAGTTTTTTGGAAAGAAGCATTGTGCTTGCGCTTCCTAGTTGCAAGCTCATCCTGCTCTGCTCTATAGCAAATGTGAAGCTCAATGTGAGCACTAGCCTCGAAGGAAGAGCTTGACTTGCCTTGCCTAAGTGAAAGAGTGCAACAGCTCCGTGAGCCCTAAATTGCTGTTCTGTGTCAGTTTACGGGGAAGAGGCTTTACCGTTCTCCTTGCCACCTCGTGTCAGCAACAGCAACTAAATTGCTGTTCTGTGTCAGTTTACGGGGAAGAGGCTTTACCGTTCTCCTTGCCACCTCGTGTCAGCAACTGTTTCGGCTTCAACACACTCTGTACCCCCACGATGCTCTGGGCCCTGTATGCAAAATCCAGCATCGCAGGCCTTTCAGAGTTGCTCTGTGTTTGCAGAGTAAGGTGCAGCACACAGCACTTTTCCTTGGGACGGTTTGATTTTCTGACCTCCAAACAGCTTCGGGAACACAGTTCAAGAAACCCTAAGTCGCCACGGCCCTGGTCGCCCTTGCCCTAGGTAAGCTCAACAGCACAAAGCACTCTGTTTCTATTTCCTTCCAACACGTCTTATGTGAGGTAAGCAATTCCTCAAGGAGAGGGTCAGCGTGCATGCCAAATTCCACAGAAGCACAGTTCGTGGTGTAAAACGACAGGCGTACGGAAGATGCAGAGACCTCTTGGGCATCCACCAGCGTCCGTCCTTTAGGCAGTTCGCTATACCCAGAATAGCGGGTATAGAAAAACGTGAATCAGCGAAGGGCCCAGTGGCTTAATTGTGTCTCTTTTGCCATGCTAGACTCAGCCTGTACTAAGGCTGGAAGTCAACCGGGAAACAGGAGTGTGATCCCAAAGGCTTTTTTTCCAGTTTTGAAAGCTCCGTTCATAAGGCGTCAAAGCAACCTGAAAAGCATTTGTAACGGCAGGCCTTTCAGTACATGCCAGCATGACTCAGCGTAGACCATGAGTTAGTTGTGTGGAAAGAAGCATTGTGCTTGCGCTTCCTAGTTGCAAGCTCATCCTGCTCTGCTCTATAGCAAATGTGAAGCTCAATGTGAGCACTAGCCTCGAAGGAAGAGCTTGACTTGCCTTGCCTAAGTGAAAGAGTGCAACAGCTCCGTGAGCCCTAAATTGCTGTTCTGTGTCAGTTTACGGGGAAGAGGCTTTACCGTTCTCCTTGCCACCTCGTGTCAGCAACCGTTTCAGTTTCAGAACACTCTGTACCCCCACGGTGCTCTGGGCCTTCTAGGCAAAATCCAGCGTCGTAGGCCTTTCAGAGTCGCTCTGTGTTTGCAGAGTAAGGTGCAGCACACTGCACTTTTCCTTGGGACGGTTTGATTTTCCGACCTCTAAACAGCTTCGGGAACACAGTTCAAGAATCCCTAACTCGCCAAGGACGTGGTCGCCCTTGCCCTAGGTAAGCTCAACAGACCCAAGCACTCTGTTTCAATTTCCTTCCAACACCTCTCATGTGAGGTAAGAAATTCCCCTAGGAGAGTATCAGCGTGCGTTCCAAATTCCACAGAAGCACAGTCCGTGGTGTAAAACGACAGGCGTACTGAAGATGCAGAGGCCTCTTGGACATCCTCCAGCGTCCTTCCTTTAGGCAGTTCGCTATACCCAGAATAGCGGGTATAGAAAAACGTGAATCAGCCAAGGGCCCAGTGGGTTAATTGTGTCTCTTTGGACTTGCTAGACTCAGCCTGTACTAAGGCTGGAAGTCAACAGAGAAACGGGAGTGTGATCCCAAAGGCTTTTGTGCCAATTTTGAAAGCTCCGTTCCTAAGGCGTGAAAGCAACCTGAAAAGCATTGTAAGGGCAGCTCTTTCAGTATATGCCAGCATGACTCAGCGTAGACCATGAGTTAGTTTTGTGGAAAGAAGCATTGTGCTTGCACTTCCTAGTTGCAAGCTCATCCTGCTCTGCTCTATAGCAAATGTGAAGCTCAATGTGAGCACTAGCCTCGAAGGAAGAGCTTGCCTTGCCTTGCCCAAGGGAAGGAGTGCAACAGCTCCGTGAGCCCTAAATTGCTGTTCTGTGTCAGTTTACGGGGAAGAGGCTTTATCGTTCTCCTTGCCACCTCGTGTCAGCAACCGTTTCGGCTTCAGCACACTCTTTACCCCCACGATGCTCTGGGCCCTGTATGCAAAATCCAGCATCGCAGGCCTTTCAGAGTCGCTCTGTGTTTGCAGAGTAAGGTGCAGCACACTGCACTTTTCCTTGGGACGGTTTGATTTTCCGACCTCCAAACAGCTTCGGGAACACAGTTCAAGAATCCCTAAGTCGCCAAGGACGTGGTCGCCCTTGCCCTAGGTAAGCTCAACAGCCCAAAGCACTCTGTTTCTATTTCCTTCCAACACGTCTTATGTGAGGTAAGCAATTCCTCAAGGAGAGGGTCAGCGTGCGTGCCAAATTCCACAGAAGCACAGTTCGTGGTGTAAAACGACAGGCGTACGGAAGATCCAGAGACCTCTTGGGCATCCACCAGCGTCCGTCCTTTAGGAAGTTCGCTATACCCAGAATAGCGGGTATAGAAAAACGTGAATCAGCGAAGGGCCCAGTGGCTTAATTGTGTCTCTTTTGCCATGCTAGACTCAGCCTGTACTAAGGCTGGAAGTCAACCGGGAAACAGGAGTGTGATCCCAAAGGCTTTTTTTCCAGTTTTGAAAGCTCCGTTCATAAGGCGTCAAAGCAACCTGAAAAGCATTTGTAACGGCAGGCCTTTCAGTACATGCCAGCATGACTCAGCGTAGACCATGAGTTAGTTGTGTGGAAAGAAGCATTGTGCTTGCGCTTCCTAGTTGCAAGCTCATCCTGCTCTGCTCTATAGCAAATGTGAAGCTCAATGTGAGCACTAGCCTCGAAGGAAGAGCTTGACTTGCCTTGCCTAAGTGAAAGAGTGCAACAGCTCCGTGAGCCCTAAATTGCTGTTCTGTGTCAGTTTACGGGGAAGAGGCTTTACCGTTCTCCTTGCCACCTCGTGTCAGCAACAGCAACTAAATTGCTGTTCTGTGTCAGTTTACGGGGAAGAGGCTTTACCGTTCTCCTTGCCACCTCGTGTCAGCAACTGTTTCGGCTTCAACACACTCTGTACCCCCACGATGCTCTGGGCCCTGTATGCAAAATCCAGCATCGCAGGCCTTTCAGAGTTGCTCTGTGTTTGCAGAGTAAGGTGCAGCACACAGCACTTTTCCTTGGGACGGTTTGATTTTCTGACCTCCAAACAGCTTCGGGAACACAGTTCAAGAAACCCTAAGTCGCCACGGCCCTGGTCGCCCTTGCCCTAGGTAAGCTCAACAGCACAAAGCACTCTGTTTCTATTTCCTTCCAACACGTCTTATGTGAGGTAAGCAATTCCTCAAGGAGAGGGTCAGCGTGCATGCCAAATTCCACAGAAGCACAGTTCGTGGTGTAAAACGACAGGCGTACGGAAGATGCAGAGACCTCTTGGGCATCCACCAGCGTCCGTCCTTTAGGCAGTTCGCTATACCCAGAATAGCGGGTATAGAAAAACGTGAATCAGCGAAGGGCCCAGTGGCTTAATTGTGTCTCTTTTGCCATGCTAGACTCAGCCTGTACTAAGGCTGGAAGTCAACCGGGAAACAGGAGTGTGATCCCAAAGGCTTTTTTTCCAGTTTTGAAAGCTCCGTTCATAAGGCGTCAAAGCAACCTGAAAAGCATTTGTAACGGCAGGCCTTTCAGTACATGCCAGCATGACTCAGCGTAGACCATGAGTTAGTTGTGTGGAAAGAAGCATTGTGCTTGCGCTTCCTAGTTGCAAGCTCATCCTGCTCTGCTCTATAGCAAATGTGAAGCTCAATGTGAGCACTAGCCTCGAAGGAAGAGCTTGACTTGCCTTGCCTAAGTGAAAGAGTGCAACAGCTCCGTGAGCCCTAAATTGCTGTTCTGTGTCAGTTTACGGGGAAGAGGCTTTACCGTTCTCCTTGCCACCTCGTGTCAGCAACCGTTTCAGTTTCAGAACACTCTGTACCCCCACGGTGCTCTGGGCCTTCTAGGCAAAATCCAGCGTCGTAGGCCTTTCAGAGTCGCTCTGTGTTTGCAGAGTAAGGTGCAGCACACTGCACTTTTCCTTGGGACGGTTTGATTTTCCGACCTCTAAACAGCTTCGGGAACACAGTTCAAGAATCCCTAACTCGCCAAGGACGTGGTCGCCCTTGCCCTAGGTAAGCTCAACAGACCCAAGCACTCTGTTTCAATTTCCTTCCAACACCTCTCATGTGAGGTAAGAAATTCCCCTAGGAGAGTATCAGCGTGCGTTCCAAATTCCACAGAAGCACAGTCCGTGGTGTAAAACGACAGGCGTACTGAAGATGCAGAGGCCTCTTGGACATCCTCCAGCGTCCTTCCTTTAGGCAGTTCGCTATACCCAGAATAGCGGGTATAGAAAAACGTGAATCAGCCAAGGGCCCAGTGGGTTAATTGTGTCTCTTTGGACTTGCTAGACTCAGCCTGTACTAAGGCTGGAAGTCAACAGCGAAACGGGAGTGTGATCCCAAAGGCTTTTGTGCCAATTTTGAAAGCTCCGTTCCTAAGGCGTGAAAGCAACCTAAAAAGCATTGTAAGGGCCGCTCTTTCAGTATATGCCAGCATGACTCAGCGTAGACCATGAGTTAGTTGTGTGGAAAGAAGCATTGTGCTTGCACTTCCTAGTTGCAAGCTGATCCTGCTCTGCTCTATAGCAAATGTGAAGCTCAATGTGAGCACTAGCCTCGAAGGAAGAGCTTGCCTTGCCTTGCCCAGGGAAGGAGTGCAACAGCTCCGTGAGCCCTAAATTGCTGTTCTGTGTCAGTTTACGGGAAAGGGCTTTACCGTTCTCCTTGCCACCTCGTGTCAGCAACCGTTTCGGCTTCAGCACACTCTGTACCCCCACGATGCTCTGGGCCCTGTATGCAAAATCCAGCATCGCAGGCCTTTCAGAGTCGCTCTGTGTTTGCAGAGTAATGTGCAGCACACTGCACTTTTCCTTGGGACGGTTTGATTTTCCGACCTCCAAACAGCTTCGGGAACACAGTTCAAGAATCCCTAAGTCGCCAAGGACCTGGTCGCCCTTGCCCTAGGTAAGCTCAACAGCACAAAGCACTCTGTTTCTATTTCCTTCCAACACGTCTTATGTGAGGTAAGCAATTCCTCAAGGAGAGGGTCAGCGTGCGTGCCAAATTCCACAGAAGCACAGTTCGTGCTGTAAAACGACAGGCGTACGGAAGATGCAGAGACCTCTTGGACATCCACCAGCGTCCGTCCTTTAGGAAGTTCGCTATACCCAGAATAGCGGGTATAGAAAAACGTGAATCAGCCAAGGGCCCAGTGGGTTAATTGTGTCTCTTTTGCCATGCTAGACTCAGCCTGTACAAAGGCTGGAAGTCAACCGGGAAACAGGAGTGTGATCCCAAAGGCTTTTTTTCCAGTTTTGAAAGCTCCGTTCATAAGGCGTCAAAGCAACCTGAAAAGCATTTGTAACGGCAGGCCTTTCAGTACATGCCAGCATGACTCAGCGTGGACCATGAGTTAGTTGTGTGGAAAGAAGCATTGTGCTTGCGCTTCCTAGTTGCAAGCTCATCCTGCTCTGCTCTATAGCAAATGTGAAGCTCAATGTGAGCACTAGCCTCGAAGGAAGAGCTTGACTTGCCTTGCCTAAGTGAAAGAGTGCAACAGCTCCGTGAGCCCTAAATTGCTGTTCTGTGTCAGTTTACGGGGAAGAGGCTATACCGTTCTCCTTGCCACCTCGTGTCAGCAACCGTTTCGGTTTCAGAACACTCTGTACCCCTCGGGGCTCTGGGCCTTCTAGGCAAAATCCAGCGTCGTAGGCCTTTCAGAGTCGCTCTGTGTTTGCAGAGTAAGGTGCAGCACACTGCACTTTTCCTTGGGACGGTTTGATTTTCCGACCTCTAAACAGCTTCGGGAACACAGTTCAAGAATCACTAACTCGCCAAGGACGTGGTCGCCCTTGCCCTAGGTAAGCTCAACAGACACAAGCACTCTCTTTCTATTTCCTTCCAACACCTCTCATGTGAGGTAAGAAATTCCACTAGGAGAGTATCAGCGTGCGTTCCAAATTCCACAGAAGCACAGTCCGTGGTGTAAAACGACAGGCGTACGGAAGATGCAGAGGCCTCTTGGACATCCTCCAGCGTCCTTCCTTTAGGCAGTTCGCTATACCCAGAATAGCGGGTATAGAAAAACGTGAATCAGCGAAGGGCCCAGTGGGTTAATTGTGTCTCTTTGGACTTGCTAGACTCAGCCTGTACTAAGGCTGGAAGTCAACAGCGAAACGGGAGTGTGATCCCAAAGGCTTTTTTGCCAATTTTGAAAGCTCCGTTCCTAAGGCGTCAAAGCTACCTGAAAAGCATTGTAAGGGCAGCTCTTTCAGTATATGCCAGCATGACTCAGCGTAGACCATGAGTTAGTTTTGTGGAAAGAAGCATTGTGCTTGCACTTCCTAGTTGCAAGCTCATCCTGCTCTGCTCTATAGCAAATGTGAAGCTCAATGTGAGCACTAACCTCGAAGGAAGAGCTTGCCTTGCCTTGCCCAGGGAAGGAGTGCAACAGCTCCGTGAGACCTAAATTGCTGTTCTGTGTCAGTTTACGGGGAAGAGGCTTTATCGTTCTCCTTGCCACCTCGTGTCAGCAACCGTTTCGGCTTCAGGACACTCTGTACCCCCACGATGCTCTGGGCCCTGTATGCAAAATCCAGCATCGCAGGCCTTTCAGAGTCGCTCTGTGTTTGCAGAGTAAGGTGCAGCACACTGCACTTTTCCTTGGGACGGTTTGATTTTCCGACCTCCAAACAGCTTCGGGAACACAGTTCAAGAATCCCTAAGTCGCCAAGGACCTGGTCGCCCTTGCCCTAGGTAAGCTCAACAGCACAAAGCACTCTGTTTCTATTTCCTTCCAACACGTCTTATGTGAGGTAAGCAATTCCTCAAGGAGAGGGTCAGCGTGAGTGCGAAATTCCACAGAAACACAGTTCGTGCTGTAAAACGACAGGCGTACGGAAGATGCAGAGACCTCTTGGGCATCCACCAGCGTCCGTCCTTTAGGAAGTTCGCTATACCCAGAATAGCGGGTATAGAAAAACGTGAATCAGCCAAGGGCCCAGTGGCTTAATTGTGTCTCTTTTGCCATGCTAGACTCAGCCTGTACTAAGGCTGGAAGTCAACCGGGAAACAGGAGTGTGATCCCAAAGGCTTTTTTTCCAGTTTTGAAAGCTCCGTTCATAAGGCGTCAAAGCAACCTGAAAAGCATGTGTAACGGCAGGCCTTTCAGTACATGCCAGCATGACTCAGCGTAGACCATGAGTTAGTTGTGTGGAAAGAAGCATTGTGCTTGCGCTTCCTAGTTGCAAGCTCATCCTGCTCTGCTCTATAGCAAATGTGAAGCTCAATGTGAGCACTAGCCTCGAAGGAAGAGCTTGACTTGCCTTGCCTAAGTGAAAGAGTGCAACAGCTCCGTGAGCCCTAAATTGCTGTTCTGTGTCAGTTTACGGGGAAGAGGCTATACCGTTCTCCTTGCCACCTCGTGTCAGCAACCGTTTCGGTTTCAGAACACTCTGTACCCCTCGGGGCTCTGGGCCTTCTAGGCAAAATCCAGCGTCGTAGGCCTTTCAGAGTCGCTCTGTGTTTGCAGAGTAAGGTGTAGCACACTGCACTTTTCCTTGGGACGGTTTGATTTTCCGACCTCTAAACAGCTTCGGGAACACAGTTCAAGAATCCCTAACTCGCCAAGGACGTGGTCGCCCTTGCCCTAGGTAAGCTCAACAGACACAAGCACTCTGTTTCTATTTCCTTCCAACACCTCTCATGTGAGGTAAGAAATTCCACTAGGAGAGTATCAGCGTGCGTTCCAAATTCCACAGAAGCACAGTCCGTGGTGTAAAACGACAGGCGTACGGAAGATGCAGAGGCCTCTTGGACATCCTCCAGCGTCCTTCCTTTAGGCAGTTCGCTATACCCAGAATAGCGGGTATAGAGAAACGTGAATCAGTGAAGGGACAAGTGGGTTAATTGTGTCTCTTTGGACTTGCTAGACTCAGCCTGTACTAAGGCTGGAAGTCAACAGCGAAACGGGAGTGTGATCCCAAAGGCTTTTTTGCCAATTTTGAAAGCTCCGTTCCTAAGGCGTGAAAGCTACCTGAAAAGCATTGTAAGGGCAGCTCTTTCAGTATATGCCAGCATGACTCAGCGTAGACCATGAGTTAGTTGTGTGGAAAGAAGCATTGTGCTTGCACTTCCTAGTTGCAAGCTGATCCTGCTCTGCTCTATAGCTAATGTGAAGCTCAATGTGAGCACTAGCCTCGAAGGAAGCACTTGCCTTGCCTTGCCCAGGGAAGGAGTGCAACAGCTCCGTGAGCCCTAAATTGCTGTTCTGTGTCAGTTTACGGGGAAGAGGCTTTATCGTTCTCCTTGCCACCTCGTGTCAGCAACCGTTTAGGTTTCAGGACAGTCTGTATCCCCACGATGCTCTGGGCCCTGTATGCAAAATCCAGCATCGCAGGCCTTTCAGAGTCGCTCTGTGTTTGCAGAGTAATGTGCAGCACACTGCACTTTTCCTTGGGACGGTTTGATTTTCCGAACTCCAAACAGCTTCGGGAACACAGTTCAAGAATCCCTAAGTCGCCAAGGACCTGGTCGCCCTTGCCCGAGGTAAGCTCAACAGTCCAAAGCACTCTGTTTCTATTTCCTTCCAACACGTCTTATGTGAGGTAAGCAATTCCTCAAGGAGAGGGTCAGCGTGAGTGCCAAATTCCACAGAAGCACAGTTCGTGGTGTAAAACGACAGGCGTACGGAAGATCCAGAGACCTCTTGGGCATCCACCAGCGTCCATCCTTTAGGCAGTTCGCTATACCCAGAATAGCGGGTATAGAAAAACGTGAATCAGCGAATGGCCCAGTGGGTTAATTGTGTCTCTTTTGCCATGCTAGACTCAGCCTGTACTAAGGCTGGAAGTCAACCGGGAAACAGGAGTGTGATCCCAAAGGCTTTTTTTCCAGTTTTGAAAGCTCCGTTCATAAGGCGTCAAAGCAACCTGAAAAGCATGTGTAACGGCAGGCATTTCAGTACATGCCAGCATGACTCAGCGTAGACCATGAGTTAGTTGTGTGGAAAGAAGCATTGTGCTTGTGCTACCTAGTTGCAAGCTCATCCTGCTCTGCTCTATAGCAAATGTGAAGCTCAATGTGAGCACTAGCCTCGAAGGAAGAGCTTGACTTGCCTTGCCTAAATGAAAGAGTGCAACAGCTCCGTGAGCCCTAAATTGCTGTTCTTTGTCAGTTTACAGGGAAGAGGCTTTACCGTTTTCCTTGCCACCTCGTGTCAGCAACCGTTTCAGTTTCAGAACACTCTGTACCCCCACGGTGCTCTGGGCCCTGTATGCAAAATCCAGCAACACAGGCCTTTGACAGTCGCTCTGTGTTTGCAGAGTAAGGTGCAGCACACTGCACTTTTCCTTGGGACGGTTTGATTTTCTGACCTCTAAACAGCTTCGGGAACACAGTTCAAGAATCCCTAACTCGCCAAGGACGTGGTCGCCCTTGCCCTAGGTAAGCTCAACAGACCCAAGCATTCTGTTTCTATTTCCTTCCAACACCTCTCATGTGAGGTAAGAAATTCCACTAGGAGAGTATCAGCGTGCGTTCCAAATTCCACAGAAGCACAGTCCGTGGTGTAAAACGACAGGCGTACGGAAGATGCAGAGGCCTCTTGGACATCCTCCAGCGTCCTTCCTTTAGGCAGTTCGCTATACCCAGAATAGCGGGTATAGAAAAACGTGAATCAGCCAAGGGCCCAGTGGGTTAATTGTGTCTCTTTGGACTTGCTAGACTCAGCCTATACTAAGGCTGGAAGTCAACAGCGAAACGGGAGTGTGATCCCAAAGGCTTTTTTGCCAATTTTGAAAGCTCCGTTCCTAAGGCGTGAAAGCAACCTGAAAAGCATTGTAAGGGCAGCTCTTTCAGTATATGCCAGCATGACTCAGCGTAGACCATGAGTTAGTTGTGTGGAAAGAAGCATTGTGCTTGCACTTCCTAGTTGCAAGCTGATCCTGCTCTGCTCTATAGCAAATGTGAAGCTCAATGTGAGCACTAGCCTCGAAGGAAGAGCTTGCCTTGCCTTGCCCAGGGAAGGAGTGCAACAGCTCCGTGAGACCTAAATTGCTGTTCTGTGTCAGTTTACGGGGAAGAGGCTTTATCTTTCTCCTTGCCACCTCGTGTCAGCAACCGTTTCGGCTTCAGGACACTCTGTACCCCCACGATGCTCTGGGCCCTGTATGCAAAATCCAGCATCGCAGGCCTTTCTGAGTCGCTCTGTGTTTGCAGAGTAAGGTGCAGCACACTGCACTTTTCCTTGGGATGGTTTGATTTTCCGACCTCCAAACAGCTTCGGGAACACAGTTCAGGAATCCCTATGTCGCCAAGGACCTGGTCGCCCTTGCCCTAGGTAAGCTCAACAGCACAAAGCACTCTGTTTCTATTTCCTTCCAACACGTCTTATGTGAGGTAAGCAATTCCTCAAGGAGAGGGTCAGCGTGAGTGCGAAATTCCACAGAAGCACAGTTCGTGCTGTAAAACGACAGGCGTACGGAAGATGCAGAGACCTCTTGGGCATCCACCAGCGTCCGTCCTTTAGGAAGTTCGCTATACCCAGAATAGCGGGTATAGAAAAACGTGAATCAGCCAAGGGCCCAGTGGCTTAATTGTGTCTCTTTTGCCATGCTAGACTCAGCCTGTACTAAGGCTGGAAGTCAACCGGGAAACAGGAGTGTGATCCCAAAGGCTTTTTTTCCAGTTTTGAAAGCTCCGTTCATAAGGCGTCAAAGCAACCTGAAAAGCATGTGTAACGGCAGGCCTTTCAGTACATGCCAGCATGACTCAGCGTAGACCATGAGTTAGTTGTGTGGAAAGAAGCATTGTGCTTGCACTTCCTAGTTGCAAGCTCATCCTGCTCTGCTCTATAGCAAATGTGAAGCTCAATGTGAGCACTAGCCTCGAAGGAAGAGCTTGACTTGCCTTGCCTAAGTGAAAGAGTGCAACAGCTCCGTGAGCCCTAAATTGCTGTTCTGTGTCAGTTTACGGGGAAGAGGCTATACCGTTCTCCTTGCCACCTCGTGTCAGCAACCGTTTCGGTTTCAGAACACTCTGTACCCCTCGGGGCTCTGGGCCTTCTAGGCAAAATCCAGCGTCGTAGGCCTTTCAGAGTCGCTCTGTGTTTGCAGAGTAAGGTGTAGCACACTGCACTTTTCCTTGGGACGGTTTGATTTTCCGACCTCTAAACAGCTTCGGGAACACAGTTCAAGAATCCCTAACTCGCCAAGGACGTGGTCGCCCTTGCCCTAGGTAAGCTCAACAGACACAAGCACTCTGTTTCTATTTCCTTCCAACACCTCTCATGTGAGGTAAGAAATTCCACTAGGAGAGTATCAGCGTGCGTTCCAAATTCCACAGAAGCACAGTCCGTGGTGTAAAACGACAGGCGTACGGAAGATGCAGAGGCCTCTTGGACATCCTCCAGCGTCCTTCCTTTAGGCAGTTCGCTATACCCAGAATAGCGGGTATAGAGAAACGTGAATCAGTGAAGGGACAAGTGGGTTAATTGTGTCTCTTTGGACTTGCTAGACTCAGCCTGTACTAAGGCTGGAAGTCAACAGCGAAACGGGAGTGTGATCCCAAAGGCTTTTTTGCCAATTTTGAAAGCTCCGTTCCTAAGGCGTGAAAGCTACCTGAAAAGCATTGTAAGGGCAGCTCTTTCAGTATATGCCAGCATGACTCAGCGTAGACCATGAGTTAGTTGTGTGGAAAGAAGCATTGTGCTTGCACTTCCTAGTTGCAAGCTGATCCTGCTCTGCTCTATAGCTAATGTGAAGCTCAATGTGAGCACTAGCCTCGAAGGAAGCACTTGCCTTGCCTTGCCCAGGGAAGGAGTGCAACAGCTCCGTGAGCCCTAAATTGCTGTTCTGTGTCAGTTTACGGGGAAGAGGCTTTATCGTTCTCCTTGCCACCTCGTGTCAGCAACCGTTTAGGTTTCAGGACAGTCTGTATCCCCACGATGCTCTGGGCCCTGTATGCAAAATCCAGCATCGCAGGCCTTTCAGAGTCGCTCTGTGTTTGCAGAGTAATGTGCAGCACACTGCACTTTTCCTTGGGACGGTTTGATTTTCCGAACTCCAAACAGCTTCGGGAACACAGTTCAAGAATCCCTAAGTCGCCAAGGACCTGGTCGCCCTTGCCCGAGGTAAGCTCAACAGTCCAAAGCACTCTGTTTCTATTTCCTTCCAACACGTCTTATGTGAGGTAAGCAATTCCTCAAGGAGAGGGTCAGCGTGAGTGCCAAATTCCACAGAAGCACAGTTCGTGGTGTAAAACGACAGGCGTACGGAAGATCCAGAGACCTCTTGGGCATCCACCAGCGTCCATCCTTTAGGCAGTTCGCTATACCCAGAATAGCGGGTATAGAAAAACGTGAATCAGCGAATGGCCCAGTGGGTTAATTGTGTCTCTTTTGCCATGCTAGACTCAGCCTGTACTAAGGCTGGAAGTCAACCGGGAAACAGGAGTGTGATCCCAAAGGCTTTTTTTCCAGTTTTGAAAGCTCCGTTCATAAGGCGTCAAAGCAACCTGAAAAGCATGTGTAACGGCAGGCATTTCAGTACATGCCAGCATGACTCAGCGTAGACCATGAGTTAGTTGTGTGGAAAGAAGCATTGTGCTTGTGCTACCTAGTTGCAAGCTCATCCTGCTCTGCTCTATAGCAAATGTGAAGCTCAATGTGAGCACTAGCCTCGAAGGAAGAGCTTGACTTGCCTTGCCTAAATGAAAGAGTGCAACAGCTCCGTGAGCCCTAAATTGCTGTTCTTTGTCAGTTTACAGGGAAGAGGCTTTACCGTTTTCCTTGCCACCTCGTGTCAGCAACCGTTTCAGTTTCAGAACACTCTGTACCCCCACGGTGCTCTGGGCCCTGTATGCAAAATCCAGCAACACAGGCCTTTGACAGTCGCTCTGTGTTTGCAGAGTAAGGTGCAGCACACTGCACTTTTCCTTGGGACGGTTTGATTTTCTGACCTCTAAACAGCTTCGGGAACACAGTTCAAGAATCCCTAACTCGCCAAGGACGTGGTCGCCCTTGCCCTAGGTAAGCTCAACAGACCCAAGCATTCTGTTTCTATTTCCTTCCAACACCTCTCATGTGACGTAAGAAATTCCACTAGGAGAGTATCAGCGTGCGTTCCAAATTCCACAGAAGCACAGTCCGTGGTGTAAAACGACAGGCGTACGGAAGATGCAGAGGCCTCTTGGACATCCTCCAGCGTCCTTCCTTTAGGCAGTTCGCTATACCCAGAATAGCGGGTATAGAAAAACGTGAATCAGCCAAGGGCCCAGTGGGTTAATTGTGTCTCTTTGGACTTGCTAGACTCAGCCTATACTAAGGCTGGAAGTCAACAGCGAAACGGGAGTGTGATCCCAAAGGCTTTTTTGCCAATTTTGAAAGCTCCGTTCCTAAGGCGTGAAAGCAACCTGAAAAGCATTGTAAGGGCAGCTCTTTCAGTATATGCCAGCATGACTCAGCGTAGACCATGAGTTAGTTGTGTGGAAAGAAGCATTGTGCTTGCACTTCCTAGTTGCAAGCTGATCCTGCTCTGCTCTATAGCAAATGTGAAGCTCAATGTGAGCACTAGCCTCGAAGGAAGAGCTTGCCTTGCCTTGCCCAGGGAAGGAGTGCAACAGCTCCGTGAGACCTAAATTGCTGTTCTGTGTCAGTTTACGGGGAAGAGGCTTTATCTTTCTCCTTGCCACCTCGTGTCAGCAACCGTTTCGGCTTCAGGACACTCTGTACCCCCACGATGCTCTGGGCCCTGTATGCAAAATCCAGCATCGCAGGCCTTTCTGAGTCGCTCTGTGTTTGCAGAGTAAGGTGCAGCACACTGCACTTTTCCTTGGGATGGTTTGATTTTCCGACCTCCAAACAGCTTCGGGAACACAGTTCAGGAATCCCTATGTCGCCAAGGACCTGGTCGCCCTTGCCCTAGGTAAGCTCAACAGCACAAAGCACTCTGTTTCTATTTCCTTCCAACACGTCTTATGTGAGGTAAGCAATTCCTCAAGGAGAGGGTCAGCGTGAGTGCGAAATTCCACAGAAGCACAGTTCGTGCTGTAAAACGACAGGCGTACGGAAGATGCAGAGACCTCTTGGGCATCCACCAGCGTCCGTCCTTTAGGAAGTTCGCTATACCCAGAATAGCGGGTATAGAAAAACGTGAATCAGCCAAGGGCCCAGTGGCTTAATTGTGTCTCTTTTGCCATGCTAGACTCAGCCTGTACTAAGGCTGGAAGTCAACCGGGAAACAGGAGTGTGATCCCAAAGGCTTTTTTTCCAGTTTTGAAAGCTCCGTTCATAAGGCGTCAAAGCAACCTGAAAAGCATGTGTAACGGCAGGCCTTTCAGTACATGCCAGCATGACTCAGCGTAGACCATGAGTTAGTTGTGTGGAAAGAAGCATTGTGCTTGCACTTCCTAGTTGCAAGCTCATCCTGCTCTGCTCTATAGCAAATGTGAAGCTCAATGTGAGCACTAGCCTCGAAGGAAGAGCTTGACTTGCCTTGCCTAAGTGAAAGAGTGCAACAGCTCCGTGAGCCCTAAATTGCTGTTCTGTGTCAGTTTACGGGGAAGAGGCTATACCGTTCTCCTTGCCACCTCGTGTCAGCAACCGTTTCGGTTTCAGAACACTCTGTACCCCTCGGGGCTCTGGGCCTTCTAGGCAAAATCCAGCGTCGTAGGCCTTTCAGAGTCGCTCTGTGTTTGCAGAGTAAGGTGTAGCACACTGCACTTTTCCTTGGGACGGTTTGATTTTCCGACCTCTAAACAGCTTCGGGAACACAGTTCAAGAATCCCTAACTCGCCAAGGACGTGGTCGCCCTTGCCCTAGGTAAGCTCAACAGACACAAGCACTCTGTTTCTATTTCCTTCCAACACCTCTCATGTGAGGTAAGAAATTCCACTAGGAGAGTATCAGCGTGCGTTCCAAATTCCACAGAAGCACAGTCCGTGGTGTAAAACGACAGGCGTACGGAAGATGCAGAGGCCTCTTGGACATCCTCCAGCGTCCTTCCTTTAGGCAGTTCGCTATACCCAGAATAGCGGGTATAGAAAAACGTGAATCAGTGAAGGGCCCAGTGGGTTAATTGTGTCTCTTTGGACTTGCTAGACTCAGCCTGTACTAAGGCTGGAAGTCAACAGCGAAACGGGAGTGTGATCCCAAAGGCTTTTTTGCCAATTTTGAAAGCTCCGTTCCTAAGGCGTGAAAGCTACCTGAAAAGCATTGTAAGGGCAGCTCTTTCAGTATATGCCAGCATGACTCAGCGTAGACCATGAGTTAGTTGTGTGGAAAGAAGCATTGTGCTTGCACTTCCTAGTTGCAAGCTGATCCTGCTCTGCTCTATAGCAAATGTGAAGCTCAATGTGAGCACTAGCCTCGAAGGAAGCACTTGCCTTGCCTTGCCCAGGGAAGGAGTGCAACAGCTCCGTGAGCCCTAAATTGCTGTTCTGTGTCAGTTTACGGGGAAGAGGCTTTATCGTTCTCCTTTCCACCTCGTGTCAGCAACCGTTTCGGCTTCAGGACAGTCTGTATCCCCACGATGCTCTGGGCCCTGTATGCAAAATCCAGCATCGCAGGCCTTTCAGAGTCGCTCTGTGTTTGCAGAGTAATGTGCAGCACACTGCACTTTTCCTTGGGACGGTTTGATTTTCCGAACTCCAAACAGCTTCGGGAACACAGTTCAAGAATCCCTAAGTCGCCAAGGACCTGGTCGCCCTTGCCCGAGGTAAGCTCAACAGCACAAAGCACTCTGTTTCTATTTCCTTCCAACACGTCTTATGTGAGGTAAGCAATTCCTCAAGGAGAGGGTCAGCGTGCGTGCCAAATTCCACAGAAGCACAGTTCGTGGTGTAAAACGACAGGCGTACGGAAGATCCAGAGACCTCTTGGGCATCCACCAGCGTCCGTCCTTTAGGCAGTTCGCTATACCCAGAATAGCGGGTATAGAAAAACGTGAATCAGCGAAGGGCCCAGTGGGTTAATTTGTCTCTTTTGCCATGCTAGACTCAGCCTGTACTAAGGCTGGAAGTCAACCGGGAAACAGGAGTGTGATCCCAAAGGCTTTTTTTCCAGTTTTGAAAGCTCCGTTCATAAGGTGTCAAAGCAACCTGAAAAGCATTTGTAACGGCAGGCCTTTCAGTACATGCCAGCATGACTCAGCGTAGACCATGAGTTAGTTGTGTGGAAAGAAGCATTGTGCTTGCGCTTCCTAGTTGCAAGCTCATCCTGCTCTGCTCTATAGCAAATGTGAAGCTCAATGTGAGCACTAGCCTCGAAGGAAGAGCTTGACTTGCCTTGCCTAAGTGAAAGAGTGCAACAGCTCCGTGAGCCCTAAATTGCTGTTCTTTGTCAGTTTACAGGGAAGAGGCTTTACCGTTTTCCTTGCCACCTCGTGTCAGCAACCGTTTCGGTTTCAGAACACTCTGTACCCCCACGGTGCTCTGGGCCCTGTATGCAAAATCCAGCAACACAGGCCTTTGAGAGTCGCTCTGTGTTTGCAGAGTAAGGTGCAGCACACTGCACTTTTCCTTTGGACGGTTTGATTTTCCGACCTCCAAACAGCTTCGGGAACACAGTTCAAGAATCCCTAAGTCGCCAAGGACCTGATCGCCCTTGCCCTAGGTAAGCTCAACAGCACAAAGCACTCTGTTTCTATTTCCTTCCAACACGTCTTATGTGAGGTAAGCAATTCCTCAAGGAGAGGGTCAGCGTGAGTGCGAAATTCCACAGAAGCACAGTTCGTGGTGTAAAACGACAGGCGTACGGAAGATGCAGAGGCCTCTTGGACATCCTACAGCGTCCTTCCTTTAGGCAGTTCGCTATACCCAGAATAGCGGGTATAGAAAAACGTGAATCAGTGAAGGGCCCAGTGGGTTAATTGTGTCTCTTTGGACTTGCTAGACTCAGCCTGTACTAAGGCTGGAAGTCAACCGGGAAACAGGAGTGTGATCCCAAAGGCTTTTTTTCCAGTTTTGAAAGCTCCGTTCATAAGGCGTCAAAGCAACCTGAAAAGCATGTGTAACGGCAGGCCTTTCAGTACATGCCAGCATGACTCAGCGTAGACCATGAGTTAGTTGTGTGGAAAGAAGCATTGTGCTTGCGCTTCCTAGTTGCAAGCTCATCCTGCTCTGCTCTATAGCAAATGTGAAGCTCAATGTGAGCACTAGCCTCGAAGGAAGAACTTGACTTGCCTTGCCTAAGTGAAAGAGTGCAACACCTCCGTGAGCCCTAAATTGCTGTTCTGTGTCAGTTTACGGGGAAGAGGCTATACCGTTCTCCTTGCCACCTCGTGTCAGCAACCGTTTCGGTTTCAGAACACTCTGTACCCCTCGGGGCTCTGGGCCTTCTAGGCAAAATCCAGCGTCGTAGGCCTTTCAGAGTCGCTCTGTATTTGCAGAGTAAGGTGTAGCACACTGCACTTTTCCTTGGGACGGTTTGATTTTCCGACCTCTAAACAGCTTCGGGAACACAGTTCAAGAATCCCTAACTCGCCAAGGACGTGGTCGCCCTTGCCCTAGGTAAGCTCAACAGACACAAGCACTCTGTTTCTATTTCCTTCCAACACCTCTCATGTGAGCTAAGAAATTCCACTAGGAGAGTATCAGCGTTCGTTCCAAATTCCACAGAAGCACAGTCCGTGGTGTAAAACGACAGGCGTACGGAAGATGCAGAGGCCTCTTGGACATCCTACAGCGTCCTTCCTTTAGGCAGTTCGCTATACCCAGAATAGCGGGTATAGAAAAACGTGAATCAGTGAAGGGCCCAGTGGGTTAATTGTGTCTCTTTGGACTTGCTAGACTCAGCCTGTACTAAGGCTGGAAGTCAACAGCGAAACGGGAGTGTGATCCCAAAGGCTTTTTTGCCAATTTTGAAAGCTCCGTTCCTAAGGCGTGAAAGCTACCTGAAAAGCATTGTAAGGGCAGCTCTTTCAGTATATGCCAGCATGACTCAGCGTAGACCATGAGATAGTTGTGTGGAAAGAAGCATTGTGCTTGCACTTCCTAGTTGCAAGCTGATCCTGCTCTGCTCTATAGCAAATGTGAGGCTCAATGTGAGCACTAGCCTCGAAGGAAGCACTTGCCTTGCCTTGCCAAGGGAAGGAGTGCAACAGCTCCGTGAGCCCTAAATTGCTGTTCTGTGTCAGTTTACGGGGAAGAGGCTTTATCGTTCTCCTTGCCACCTCGTGTCAGCAACCGTTTCGGCTTCAGCACAGTCTGTACCCCCACGATGCTCTGGGCCCTGTATGCAAAATTCAGCATCGCAGGCCTTTCAGAGTCGCTCTGTGTTTGCAGAGTAAGGTGCAGCACACTGCACTTTTACTTGGGACAGTTTGATTTTCCGAACTCCAAACAGCTTCGGGAACACAGTTCAAGAATCCCTAAGTCGCCAAGGACCTGGTCGCCCTTGCCCGAGGTAAGCTCAACAGCACAAAGCACTCTGTTTCTATTTCCTTCCAACACGTCTTATGTGAGGTAAGCAATTCCTCAAGGAGAGGTTCAGCGTGCGTGCCAAATTCCACAGAAGCACAGTTCGTGCTGTAAAACGACAGGCGTACGGAAGATGCAGAGACCTCTTGGGCATCCACCAGCGTCCGTCCTTTAGGCAGTTCGCTATACCCAGAATTGCGGGTATAGAAAAACGTGAATCAGCCAAGGCCCCAGTGGTTAATTGTGTCTCTTTTGCCATGCTAGACTCAGCCTGTACTAAGGCTGGAAGTCAACCGGGAAACAGGAGTGTGATCCCAAAGGCTTTTTTTCCAGTTTTGAAAGCTCCGTTCATAAGGCGTCAAAGCAACCTGAAAAGCATTTGTAACGGCAGGCCTTTCAGTACATGCCAGCATGACTCAGCGTAGACCATGAGTTAGTTGTGTGGAAAGAAGCATTGTGCTTGCGCTTCCTAGTTGCAAGCTCATCCTGCTCTGCTCTATAGCAAATGTGAAGCTCAATGTGAGCACTAGCCTCGAAGGAAGAGCTTGACTCGCCTTGCCTAAGTGAAAGAGTGCAACAGCTCCGTGAGCCCTAAATTGCTGTTCTGTGTCAGTTTACGGTGAAGAGGCTTTACCGTTTTCCTTGCCACCTCGTGTCAGCAACCGTTTCGGTTTCAGAACACTCTGTACCCCCACGGTGCTCTGGGCCCTGTATGCAAAATCCAGCATCACAGGCCTTTGAGAGTCGCTCTGTGTTTGCAGAGTAATGTGCAGCACACTGCACTTTTCCTTGGGACGGTTTGATTTTCCGACCTCCAAACAGCTTCGGGAACACAGTTCAAGAATCCCTAAGTCGCCAAGGACGTGGTCGCCCTTGCCCTAGGTAAGCTCAACAGACCCAAGCATTCTGTTTCTATTTCCTTCCAACACGTCTTATGTGAGGTAAGCAATTCCCCTAGGAGAGTATCTGCGTGCGTTCCAAATTCCACAGAAGCACAGTCCGTGGTGTAAAACGACAGGCGTACGGAAGATGCAGAGGCCTCTTGGACATCCTACAGCGTCCTTCCTTTAGGCAGTTCGCTATACCCAGAATAGCGGGTATAGAAAAACGTGAATCAGCCAAGGGCCCAGTGGGTTAATTGTGTCTCTTTGGACTTGCTAGACTCAGCCTATACTAAGGCTGGAAGTCAACAGCGAAACGGGAGTGTGATCCCAAAGGCTTTTTTGCCAATTTTGAAAGCTCCGTTCCTAAGGCGTGAAAGCAACCTGAAAAGCATTGTAAGGGCAGCTCTTTCAGTATATGCCAGCATGACTCAGCGTAGACCATGAGTTAGTTTTGTGGAAAGAAGCATTGTGCTTGCACTTCCTAGTTGCAAGCTGATTCTCCTCTGCTCTATAGCAAATGTGAAGCTCAATGTGAGCACTAGCCTCGAAGGAAGCACTTGCCTTGCCTTGCCTAAGTGAAAGAGTGCAACAGCTCCGTGAGCCCTAAATTGCTGTTCTGTGTCAGTTTACGGGGAAGAGGCTTTATCGTTCTCCTTGCCACCTCGTGTCAGCAACCGTTTCGGCTTCAGCACACTCTGTACCCCCACGATGCTCTGGGCCCTGTATGCAAAATCCAGCATCGCAGGCCTTTCAGAGTCGCTCTGTGTTTGCAGAGTAAGGTGCAGCACACTGCACTTTTCCTTGGGACGGTTTGATTTTCCGACCTCCAAACAGCTTCTGGAACACAGTTCAAGAATCCCTAAGTCGCCAAGGACCTGGTCGCCCTTGCCCTAGGTAAGCTCAACAGCACAAAGCACTCTGTTTCTATTTCCTTCCAACACGTCTTATGTGAGGTAAGCAATTCCTCAAGGAGAGGGTCAGCGTGCGTGCCAAATTCCACAGAAGCACAGTTCGTGGTGTAAAACGACAGGCGTACGGAAGATCCAGAGACCTCTTGGGCATCCACCAGCGTCCGTCCTTTAGGCAGTTCGCTATACCCAGAATAGCGGGTATAGAAAAACGTGAATCAGCCAAGGGCCCAGTGGCTTAATTGTGTCTCTTTTGCCATGCTAGACTCAGCCTGTACTAAGGCTAGAAGTCAACCGGGAAATAGGAGTGTGATCCCAAAGGCTTTTTTTCCAGTTTTGAAAGCTCCGTTCATAAGGCGTCAAAGCAACCTGAAAAGCATTTGTAACGGCAGGCCTTTCAGTACATGCCAGCATGACTCAGCGTAGACCATGAGTTAGTTGTGTGGAAAGAAGCATTGTGCATGCGCCTCCTAGTTGCAAGCTCATCCTGCTCTGCTCTATAGCAAATGTGAAGCTCAATGTGAGCACTAGCCTCGAAGGAAGAGCTTGACTTGCCTTGCCTAAGTGAAAGAGTGCAACAGCTCCGTCAGCCCTAAATTGCTGTTCTGTGTCAGTTTACGGGGAAGAGGCTTTACCGTTCTCCTTGCCACCTCGTGTCAGCAACCGTTTCGGTTTCAGAACACTCTGTACCCCCACGGTGCTCTGGGCCCTGTATGCAAAATCCAGCATCACAGGCCTTTCAGAGTCGCTCTGTGTTTGCAGAGTAAGGTGCAGCACACTGCACTTTTCCTTGGGACGGTTTGATTTTCCGACCTCTAAACAGCTTCGGGAACACAGTTCAAGAATCCCTAACTCGCCAAGGACGTGGTCGCCCTTGCCCTAGGTAAGCTCAAAAGACCCAAGCACTCTGTTTCAATTTCCTTCCAACACCTCTCATGTGAGGTAAGAAATTCCCCTAGGAGAGTGTCAGCGTGCGTTCCAAATTCCACAGAAGCACAGTCCGTGGTGTAAAACGACAGGCGTACGGAAGATGCAGAGGCCTCTTGGACATCCTCCAGCGTCCTTCCTTTAGGCAGTTCGCTATACCCAGAATAGCGGGTATAGAAAAACGTGAATCAGCCAAGGGCCCAGTGGGTTAATTGTGTCTCTTTGGACTTGCTAGACTCAGCCTATACTAAGGCTGGAAGTCAACAGCGAAACGGGAGTGTGATCCCAAAGGCTTTTTTGCCAATTTTGAAAGCTCCGTTCCTAAGGCGTGAAAGCTACCTGAAAAGCATTGTAAGGGCAGCTCTTTCAGTATATGCCAGCATGACTCAGCATAGACCATGAGTTAGTTTTGTGGAAAGAAGCATTGTGCTTGCGCTTCCTAGTTGCAAGCTCATCCTGCTCTGCTCTATAGGAAATGTGAAGCTCAATGTGAGCACTAGCCTCGAAGGAAGAGCTTGCCTTGCCTTGCCCAAGGGAAGGAGTGCAACAGCTCCGTGAGCCCTAAATTGCTGTTCTGTGTCAGTTTACGGGGAAGAGGCTTTATCGTTCTCCTTGCCACCTCGTGTCAGCAACCGTTTCGGCTTTAGCACACTCTGTACCCCACGATGCTCTGGGCCCTGTATGAAAAACCCAGCATCGCAGGCCTTTCAGAGTCGCTCTGTGTTTGCAGAGTAAGGTGCAGCACACTGCACTTTTCCTTGGGACGGTTTGATTTTCCGACCTCCAAACAGCTTCTGGAACACAGTTCAAGAATCCCTAAGTCGCCAAGGACCTGGTCGCCCTTGCCCTAGGTAAGCTCAACAGTACAAAGCACTCTGTTTCTATTTTCTTCCAACACGTCTTATGTGAGGTAAGCAATTCCTCAAGGAGAGGGTCAGGGTGCGTGCCAAATTCCACAGAAGCACAGTTCGTGGTGTAAAACCACAGGCGTACGGAAGATCCAGAGACCTCTTGGGCATCCACCAGCGTCCGTCCTTTAGGAAGTTCGCTATACCCAGAATAGCGGGTATAGAAAAACGTGAATCAGCGAAGGGCCCAGTGGCTTAATTGTGTCTCTTTTGCCATGCTAGACTCAACCTGTACTAAGGCTGGAAGTCAATCTGGAAACAGGAGTGTGATCCCAAAGGCTTTTTTTCCAGTTTTGAAAGCTCCGTTCATAAGGCGTCAAAGCAACCTGAAAAGCATTTGTAACGGCAGGCCTTTCAGTACATGCCAGCATGACTCAGCGTAGACCATGAGTTAGTTTTTTGGAAAGAAGCATTGTGCTTGCGCTTCCTAGTTGCAAGCTCATCCTGCTCTGCTCTATAGCAAATGTGAAGCTCAATGTGAGCACTAGCCTCGAAGGAAGAGCTTGACTTGCCTTGCCTAAGTGAAAGAGTGCAACAGCTCCGTGAGCCCTAAATTGCTGTTCTGTGTCAGTTTACGGGGAAGAGGCTTTACCGTTCTCCTTGCCACCTCGTGTCAGCAACAGCAACTAAATTGCTGTTCTGTGTCAGTTTACGGGGAAGAGGCTTTACCGTTCTCCTTGCCACCTCGTGTCAGCAACTGTTTCGGCTTCAACACACTCTGTACCCCCACGATGCTCTGGGCCCTGTATGCAAAATCCAGCATCGCAGGCCTTTCAGAGTTGCTCTGTGTTTGCAGAGTAAGGTGCAGCACACAGCACTTTTCCTTGGGACGGTTTGATTTTCTGACCTCCAAACAGCTTCGGGAACACAGTTCAAGAAACCCTAAGTCGCCACGGCCCTGGTCGCCCTTGCCCTAGGTAAGCTCAACAGCACAAAGCACTCTGTTTCTATTTCCTTCCAACACGTCTTATGTGAGGTAAGCAATTCCTCAAGGAGAGGGTCAGCGTGCATGCCAAATTCCACAGAAGCACAGTTCGTGGTGTAAAACGACAGGCGTACGGAAGATGCAGAGACCTCTTGGGCATCCACCAGCGTCCGTCCTTTAGGCAGTTCGCTATACCCAGAATAGCGGGTATAGAAAAACGTGAATCAGCGAAGGGCCCAGTGGCTTAATTGTGTCTCTTTTGCCATGCTAGACTCAGCCTGTACTAAGGCTGGAAGTCAACCGGGAAACAGGAGTGTGATCCCAAAGGCTTTTTTTCCAGTTTTGAAAGCTCCGTTCATAAGGCGTCAAAGCAACCTGAAAAGCATTTGTAACGGCAGGCCTTTCAGTACATGCCAGCATGACTCAGCGTAGACCATGAGTTAGTTGTGTGGAAAGAAGCATTGTGCTTGCGCTTCCTAGTTGCAAGCTCATCCTGCTCTGCTCTATAGCAAATGTGAAGCTCAATGTGAGCACTAGCCTCGAAGGAAGAGCTTGACTTGCCTTGCCTAAGTGAAAGAGTGCAACAGCTCCGTGAGCCCTAAATTGCTGTTCTGTGTCAGTTTACGGGGAAGAGGCTTTACCGTTCTCCTTGCCACCTCGTGTCAGCAACCGTTTCAGTTTCAGAACACTCTGTACCCCCACGGTGCTCTGGGCCTTCTAGGCAAAATCCAGCGTCGTAGGCCTTTCAGAGTCGCTCTGTGTTTGCAGAGTAAGGTGCAGCACACTGCACTTTTCCTTGGGACGGTTTGATTTTCCGACCTCTAAACAGCTTCGGGAACACAGTTCAAGAATCCCTAACTCGCCAAGGACGTGGTCGCCCTTGCCCTAGGTAAGCTCAACAGACCCAAGCACTCTGTTTCAATTTCCTTCCAACACCTCTCATGTGAGGTAAGAAATTCCCCTAGGAGAGTATCAGCGTGCGTTCCAAATTCCACAGAAGCACAGTCCGTGGTGTAAAACGACAGGCGTACTGAAGATGCAGAGGCCTCTTGGACATCCTCCAGCGTCCTTCCTTTAGGCAGTTCGCTATACCCAGAATAGCGGGTATAGAAAAACGTGAATCAGCCAAGGGCCCAGTGGGTTAATTGTGTCTCTTTGGACTTGCTAGACTCAGCCTGTACTAAGGCTGGAAGTCAACAGAGAAACGGGAGTGTGATCCCAAAGGCTTTTGTGCCAATTTTGAAAGCTCCGTTCCTAAGGCGTGAAAGCAACCTGAAAAGCATTGTAAGGGCAGCTCTTTCAGTATATGCCAGCATGACTCAGCGTAGACCATGAGTTAGTTTTGTGGAAAGAAGCATTGTGCTTGCACTTCCTAGTTGCAAGCTCATCCTGCTCTGCTCTATAGCAAATGTGAAGCTCAATGTGAGCACTAGCCTCGAAGGAAGAGCTTGCCTTGCCTTGCCCAAGGGAAGGAGTGCAACAGCTCCGTGAGCCCTAAATTGCTGTTCTGTGTCAGTTTACGGGGAAGAGGCTTTATCGTTCTCCTTGCCACCTCGTGTCAGCAACCGTTTCGGCTTCAGCACACTCTTTACCCCCACGATGCTCTGGGCCCTGTATGCAAAATCCAGCATCGCAGGCCTTTCAGAGTCGCTCTGTGTTTGCAGAGTAAGGTGCAGCACACTGCACTTTTCCTTGGGACGGTTTGATTTTCCGACCTCCAAACAGCTTCGGGAACACAGTTCAAGAATCCCTAAGTCGCCAAGGACGTGGTCGCCCTTGCCCTAGGTAAGCTCAACAGCCCAAAGCACTCTGTTTCTATTTCCTTCCAACACGTCTTATGTGAGGTAAGCAATTCCTCAAGGAGAGGGTCAGCGTGCGTGCCAAATTCCACAGAAGCACAGTTCGTGGTGTAAAACGACAGGCGTACGGAAGATCCAGAGACCTCTTGGGCATCCACCAGCGTCCGTCCTTTAGGAAGTTCGCTATACCCAGAATAGCGGGTATAGAAAAACGTGAATCAGCGAAGGGCCCAGTGGCTTAATTGTGTCTCTTTTGCCATGCTAGACTCAGCCTGTACTAAGGCTGGAAGTCAACCGTGAAACAGGAGTGTGATCCCAAAGGCTTTTTTTCCAGTTTTGAAAGCTCCGTTCATAAGGCGTCAAAGCAACCTGAAAAGCATTTGTAACGGCAGGCCTTTCAGTACATGCCAGCATGACTCAGCGTAGACCATGAGTTAGTTTTTTGGAAAGAAGCATTGTGCTTGCGCTTCCTAGTTGCAAGCTCATCCTGCTCTGCTCTATAGCAAATGTGAAGCTCAATGTGAGCACTAGCCTCGAAGGAAGAGCTTGACTTGCCTTGCCTAAGTGAAAGAGTGCAACAGCTCCGTGAGCCCTAAATTGCTGTTCTGTGTCAGTTTACGGGGAAGAGGCTTTACCGTTCTCCTTGCCACCTCGTGTCAGCAACCGTTTCAGTTTCAGAACACTCTGTACCCCCACGGTGCTCTGGGCCTTCTAGGCAAAATCCAGCGTCGTAGGCCTTTCAGAGTCGCTCTGTGTTTGCAGAGTAAGGTGCAGCACACTGCACTTTTCCTTGGGACGGTTTGATTTTCCGACCTCTAAACAGCTTCGGGAACACAGTTCAAGAATCCCTAACTCGCCAAGGACGTGGTCGCCCTTGCCCTAGGTAAGCTCAACAGACCCAAGCACTCTGTTTCAATTTCCTTCCAACACCTCTCATGTGAGGTAAGAAATTCCCCTAGGAGAGTATCAGCGTGCGTTCCAAATTCCACAGAAGCACAGTCCGTGGTGTAAAACGACAGGCGTACTGAAGATGCAGAGGCCTCTTGGACATCCTCCAGCGTCCTTCCTTTAGGCAGTTCGCTATACCCAGAATAGCGGGTATAGAAAAACGTGAATCAGCCAAGGGCCCAGTGGGTTAATTGTGTCTCTTTGGACTTGCTAGACTCAGCCTGTACTAAGGCTGGAAGTCAACAGCGAAACGGGAGTGTGATCCCAAAGGCTTTTGTGCCAATTTTGAAAGCTCCGTTCCTAAGGCGTGAAAGCAACCTAAAAAGCATTGTAAGGGCCGCTCTTTCAGTATATGCCAGCATGACTCAGCGTAGACCATGAGTTAGTTGTGTGGAAAGAAGCATTGTGCTTGCACTTCCTAGTTGCAAGCTGATCCTGCTCTGCTCTATAGCAAATGTGAAGCTCAATGTGAGCACTAGCCTCGAAGGAAGAGCTTGCCTTGCCTTGCCCAGGGAAGGAGTGCAACAGCTCCGTGAGCCCTAAATTGCTGTTCTGTGTCAGTTTACGGGAAAGGGCTTTACCGTTCTCCTTGCCACCTCGTGTCAGCAACCGTTTCGGCTTCAGCACACTCTGTACCCCCACGATGCTCTGGGCCCTGTATGCAAAATCCAGCATCGCAGGCCTTTCAGAGTCGCTCTGTGTTTGCAGAGTAATGTGCAGCACACTGCACTTTTCCTTGGGACGGTTTGATTTTCCGACCTCCAAACAGCTTCGGGAACACAGTTCAAGAATCCCTAAGTCGCCAAGGACCTGGTCGCCCTTGCCCGAGGTAAGCTCAACAGCACAAAGCACTCTGTTTCTATTTCCTTCCAACACGTCTTATGTGAGGTAAGCAATTCCTCAAGGAGAGGGTCAGCGTGCGTGCCAAATTCCACAGAAGCACAGTTCGTGCTGTAAAACGACAGGCGTACGGAAGATGCAGAGACCTCTTGGACATCCACCAGCGTCCGTCCTTTAGGAAGTTCGCTATACCCAGAATAGCGGGTATAGAAAAACGTGAATCAGCCAAGGGCCCAGTGGGTTAATTGTGTCTCTTTTGCCATGCTAGACTCAGCCTGTACAAAGGCTGGAAGTCAACCGGGAAACAGGAGTGTGATCCCAAAGGCTTTTTTTCCAGTTTTGAAAGCTCCGTTCATAAGGCGTCAAAGCAACCTGAAAAGCATTTGTAACGGCAGGCCTTTCAGTACATGCCAGCATGACTCAGCGTGGACCATGAGTTAGTTGTGTGGAAAGAAGCATTGTGCTTGCGCTTCCTAGTTGCAAGCTCATCCTGCTCTGCTCTATAGCAAATGTGAAGCTCAATGTGAGCACTAGCCTCGAAAGAAGAGCTTGACTTGCCTTGCCTAAGTGAAAGAGTGCAACAGCTCCGTGAGCCCTAAATTGCTGTTCTGTGTCAGTTTACGGGGAAGAGGCTATACCGTTCTCCTTGCCACCTCGTGTCAGCAACCGTTTCGGTTTCAGAACACTCTGTACCCCTCGGGGCTCTGGGCCTTCTAGGCAAAATCCAGCGTCGTAGGCCTTTCAGAGTCGCTCTGTGTTTGCAGAGTAAGGTGCAGCACACTGCACTTTTCCTTGGGACGGTTTGATTTTCCGACCTCTAAACAGCTTCGGGAACACAGTTCAAGAATCACTAACTCGCCAAGGACGTGGTCGCCCTTGCCCTAGGTAAGCTCAACAGACACAAGCACTCTCTTTCTATTTCCTTCCAACACCTCTCATGTGAGGTAAGAAATTCCACTAGGAGAGTATCAGCGTGCGTTCCAAATTCCACAGAAGCACAGTCCGTGGTGTAAAACGACAGGCGTACGGAAGATGCAGAGGCCTCTTGGACATCCTCCAGCGTCCTTCCTTTAGGCAGTTCGCTATACCCAGAATAGCGGGTATAGAAAAACGTGAATCAGCGAAGGGCCCAGTGGGTTAATTGTGTCTCTTTGGACTTGCTAGACTCAGCCTGTACTAAGGCTGGAAGTCAACAGCGAAACGGGAGTGTGATCCCAAAGGCTTTTTTGCCAATTTTGAAAGCTCCGTTCCTAAGGCGTCAAAGCTACCTGAAAAGCATTGTAAGGGCAGCTCTTTCAGTATATGCCAGCATGACTCAGCGTAGACCATGAGTTAGTTTTGTGGAAAGAAGCATTGTGCTTGCACTTCCTAGTTGCAAGCTCATCCTGCTCTGCTCTATAGCAAATGTGAAGCTCAATGTGAGCACTAACCTCGAAGGAAGAGCTTGCCTTGCCTTGCCCAGGGAAGGAGTGCAACAGCTCCGTGAGACCTAAATTGCTGTTCTGTGTCAGTTTACGGGGAAGAGGCTTTATCGTTCTCCTTGCCACCTCGTGTCAGCAACCGTTTCGGCTTCAGGACACTCTGTACCCCCACGATGCTCTGGGCCCTGTATGCAAAATCCAGCATCGCAGGCCTTTCAGAGTCGCTCTGTGTTTGCAGAGCAAGGTGCAGCACACTGCACTTTTCCTTGGGACGGTTTGATTTTCCGACCTCCAAACAGCTTCGGGAACACAGTTCAAGAATCCCTAAGTCGCCAAGGACCTGGTCGCCCTTGCCCTAGGTAAGCTCAACAGCACAAAGCACTCTGTTTCTATTTCCTTCCAACACGTCTTATGTGAGGTAAGCAATTCCTCAAGGAGAGGGTCAGCGTGAGTGCCAAATTCCACAGAAGCACAGTTCGTGGTGTAAAACGACAGGCGTACGGAAGATCCAGAGACCTCTTGGGCATCCACCAGCGTCCATCCTTTAGGCAGTTCGCTATACCCAGAATAGCGGGTATAGAAAAACGTGAATCAGCGAATGGCCCAGTGGGTTAATTGTGTCTCTTTTGCCATGCTAGACTCAGCCTGTACTAAGGCTGGAAGTCAACCGGGAAACAGGAGTGTGATCCCAAAGGCTTTTTTTCCAGTTTTGAAAGCTCCGTTCATAAGGCGTCAAAGCAACCTGAAAAGCATGTGTAACGGCAGGCATTTCAGTACATGCCAGCATGACTCAGCGTAGACCATGAGTTAGTTGTGTGGAAAGAAGCATTGTGCTTGTGCTTCCTAGTTGCAAGCTCATCCTGCTCTGCTCTATAGCAAATGTGAAGCTCAATGTGAGCACTAGCCTCGAAGGAAGAGCTTGACTTGCCTTGCCTAAATGAAAGAGTGCAACAGCTCCGTGAGCCCTAAATTGCTGTTCTTTGTCAGTTTACAGGGAAGAGGCTTTACCGTTTTCCTTGCCACCTCGTGTCAGCAACCGTTTCAGTTTCAGAACACTCTGTACCCCCACGGTGCTCTGGGCCCTGTATGCAAAATCCAGCAACACAGGCCTTTGACAGTCGCTCTGTGTTTGCAGAGTAAGGTGCAGCACACTGCACTTTTCCTTGGGACGGTTTGATTTTCTGACCTCTAAACAGCTTCGGGAACACAGTTCAAGAATCCCTAACTCGCCAAGGACGTGGTCGCCCTTGCCCTAGGTAAGCTCAACAGACCCAAGCATTCTGTTTCTATTTCCTTCCAACACCTCTCATGTGAGGTAAGAAATTCCACTAGGAGAGTATCAGCGTGCGTTCCAAATTCCACAGAAGCACAGTCCGTGGTGTAAAACGACAGGCGTACGGAAGATGCAGAGGCCTCTTGGACATCCTCCAGCGTCCTTCCTTTAGGCAGTTCGCTATACCCAGAATAGCGGGTATAGAAAAACGTGAATCAGCCAAGGGCCCAGTGGGTTAATTGTGTCTCTTTGGACTTGCTAGACTCAGCCTATACTAAGGCTGGAAGTCAACAGCGAAACGGGAGTGTGATCCCAAAGGCTTTTTTGCCAATTTTGAAAGCTCCGTTCCTAAGGCGTGAAAGCAACCTGAAAAGCATTGTAAGGGCAGCTCTTTCAGTATATGCCAGCATGACTCAGCGTAGACCATGAGTTAGTTGTGTGGAAAGAAGCATTGTGCTTGCACTTCCTAGTTGCAAGCTGATCCTGCTCTGCTCTATAGCAAATGTGAAGCTCAATGTGAGCACTAGCCTCGAAGGAAGAGCTTGCCTTGCCTTGCCCAGGGAAGGAGTGCAACAGCTCCGTGAGACCTAAATTGCTGTTCTGTGTCAGTTTACGGGGAAGAGGCTTTATCTTTCTCCTTGCCACCTCGTGTCAGCAACCGTTTCGGCTTCAGGACACTCTGTACCCCCACGATGCTCTGGGCCCTGTATGCAAAATCCAGCATCGCAGGCCTTTCTGAGTCGCTCTGTGTTTGCAGAGTAAGGTGCAGCACACTGCACTTTTCCTTGGGATGGTTTGATTTTCCGACCTCCAAACAGCTTCGGGAACACAGTTCAGGAATCCCTATGTCGCCAAGGACCTGGTCGCCCTTGCCCTAGGTAAGCTCAACAGCACAAAGCACTCTGTTTCTATTTCCTTCCAACACGTCTTATGTGAGGTAAGCAATTCCTCAAGGAGAGGGTCAGCGTGAGTGCGAAATTCCACAGAAGCACAGTTCGTGCTGTAAAACGACAGGCGTACGGAAGATGCAGAGACCTCTTGGGCATCCACCAGCGTCCGTCCTTTAGGAAGTTCGCTATACCCAGAATAGCGGGTATAGAAAAACGTGAATCAGCCAAGGGCCCAGTGGCTTAATTGTGTCTCTTTTGCCATGCTAGACTCAGCCTGTACTAAGGCTGGAAGTCAACCGGGAAACAGGAGTGTGATCCCAAAAGCTTTTTTTCCAGTTTTGAAAGCTCCGTTCATAAGGCGTCAAAGCAACCTGAAAAGCATGTGTAACGGCAGGCCTTTCAGTACATGCCAGCATGACTCAGCGTAGACCATGAGTTAGTTGTGTGGAAAGAAGCATTGTGCTTGCACTTCCTAGTTGCAAGCTCATCCTGCTCTGCTCTATAGCAAATGTGAAGCTCAATGTGAGCACTAGCCTCGAAGGAAGAGCTTGACTTGCCTTGCCTAAGTGAAAGAGTGCAACAGCTCCGTGAGCCCTAAATTGCTGTTCTGTGTCAGTTTACGGGGAAGAGGCTATACCGTTCTCCTTGCCACCTCGTGTCAGCAACCGTTTCGGTTTCAGAACACTCTGTACCCCTCGGGGCTCTGGGCCTTCTAGGCAAAATCCAGCGTCGTAGGCCTTTCAGAGTCGCTCTGTGTTTGCAGAGTAAGGTGTAGCACACTGCACTTTTCCTTGGGACGGTTTGATTTTCCGACCTCTAAACAGCTTCGGGAACACAGTTCAAGAATCCCTAACTCGCCAAGGACGTGGTCGCCCTTGCCCTAGGTAAGCTCAACAGACACAAGCACTCTGTTTCTATTTCCTTCCAACACCTCTCATGTGAGGTAAGAAATTCCACTAGGAGAGTATCAGCGTGCGTTCCAAATTCCACAGAAGCACAGTCCGTGGTGTAAAACGACAGGCGTACGGAAGATGCAGAGGCCTCTTGGACATCCTCCAGCGTCCTTCCTTTAGGCAGTTCGCTATACCCAGAATAGCGGGTATAGAAAAACGTGAATCAGTGAAGGGCCCAGTGGGTTAATTGTGTCTCTTTGGACTTGCTAGACTCAGCCTGTACTAAGGCTGGAAGTCAACAGCGAAACGGGAGTGTGATCCCAAAGGCTTTTGTGCCAATTTTGAAAGCTCCGTTCCTAAGGCGTGAAAGCTACCTGAAAAGCATTGTAAGGGCAGCTCTTTCAGTATATGCCAGCATGACTCAGCGTAGACCATGAGTTAGTTGTGTGGAAAGAAGCATTGTGCTTGCACTTCCTAGTTGCAAGCTGATCCTGCTCTGCTCTATAGCAAATGTGAAGCTCAATGTGAGCACTAGCCTCGAAGGAAGCACTTGCCTTGCCTTGCCCAGGGAAGGAGTGCAACAGCTCCGTGAGCCCTAAATTGCTGTTCTGTGTCAGTTTACGGGGAAGAGGCTTTATCGTTCTCCTTTCCACCTCGTGTCAGCAACCGTTTCGGCTTCAGGACAGTCTGTATCCCCACGATGCTCTGGGCCCTGTATGCAAAATCCAGCATCGCAGGCCTTTCAGAGTCGCTCTGTGTTTGCAGAGTAAGGTGCAGCACACTGCACTTTTCCTTGGGACGGTTTGATTTTCCGAACTCCAAACAGCTTCGGGAACACAGTTCAAGAATCCCTAAGTCGCCAAGGACCTGGTCGCCCTTGCCCGAGGTAAGCTCAACAGCACAAAGCACTCTGTTTCTATTTCCTTCCAACACGTCTTATGTGAGGTAAGCAATTCCTCAAGGAGAGGGTCAGCGTGCGTGCCAAATTCCACAGAAGCACAGTTCGTGGTGTAAAACGACAGGCGTACGGAAGATCCAGAGACCTCTTGGGCATCCACCAGCGTCCGTCCTTTAGGCAGTTCGCTATACCCAGAATAGCGGGTATAGAAAAACGTGAATCAGCGAAGGGCCCAGTGGGTTAATTTGTCTCTTTTGCCATGCTAGACTCAGCCTGTACTAAGGCTGGAAGTCAACCGGGAAACAGGAGTGTGATCCCAAAGGCTTTTTTTCCAGTTTTGAAAGCTCCGTTCATAAGGTGTCAAAGCAACCTGAAAAGCATTTGTAACGGCAGGCCTTTCAGTACATGCCAGCATGACTCAGCGTAGACCATGAGTTAGTTGTGTGGAAAGAAGCATTGTGCTTGCGCTTCCTAGTTGCAAGCTCATCCTGCTCTGCTCTATAGCAAATGTGAAGCTCAATGTGAGCACTAGCCTCGAAGGAAGAGCTTGACTTGCCTTGCCTAAGTGAAAGAGTGCAACAGCTCCGTGAGCCCTAAATTGCTGTTCTTTGTCAGTTTACAGGGAAGAGGCTTTACCGTTTTCCTTGCCACCTCGTGTCAGCAACCGTTTCGGTTTCAGAACACTCTGTACCCCCACGGTGCTCTGGGCCCTGTATGCAAAATCCAGCAACACAGGCCTTTGAGAGTCGCTCTGTGTTTGCAGAGTAAGGTGCAGCACACTGCACTTTTCCTTGGGACGGTTTGATTTTCCGACCTCTAAACAGCTTCGGGAACACAGTTCAATAATCCCTAACTCGCCAAGGACGTGCTCGCCCTTGCCCTAGGTAAGCTCAACAGACACAAGCACTCTGTTTCTATTTCCTTCCAACACCTCTCATGTGAGGTAAGAAATTCCACTAGGAGAGTATCAGCGTGCGTTCCAAATTCCACAGAAGCACAGTCCGTGGTGTAAAACGACAGGCGTACGGAAGATGCAGAGGCCTCTTGGACATCCTCCAGCGTCCTTCCTTTAGGCAGTTCGCTATACCCAGAATAGCGGGTATAGAAAAACGTGAATCAGTGAAGGGCCCAGTGGGTTAATTGTGTCTCTTTGGACTTGCTAGACTCAGCCTGTACTAAGGCTGGAAGTCAACAGCGAAACGGGAGTGTGATCCCAAAGGCTTTTTTGCCAATTTTGAAAGCTCCGTTCCTAAGGCGTGAAAGCTACCTGAAAAGCATTGTAAGGGCAGCTCTTTCAGTATATGCCAGCATGACTCAGCGTAGACCATGAGTTAGTTGTGTGGAAAGAAGCATTGTGCTTGCACTTCCTAGTTGCAAGCTGATCCTGCTCTGCTCTATAGCAAATGTGAAGCTCAATGTGAGCACTAGCCTCGAAGGAAGCACTTGCCTTGCCTTGCCCAGGGAAGGAGTGCAACAGCTCCGTGAGCCCTAAATTGCTGTTCTGTGTCAGTTTACGGGGAAGAGGCTTTATCGTTCTCCTTGCCACCTCGTGTCAGCAACCGTTTCGGCTTCAGGACAGTCTGTATCCCCACGATGCTCTGGGCCCTGTATGCAAAATCCAGCATCGCAGGCCTTTCAGAGTCGCTCTGTGTTTGCAGAGTAAGGTGCAGCACACTGCACTTTTCCTTGGGATGGTTTGATTTTCCGAACTCCAAACAGCTTCGGGAACACAGTTCAAGAATCCCTAAGTCGCCAAGGACCTGGTCGCCCTTGCCCGAGGTAAGCTCAACAGCACAAAGCACTCTGTTTCTATTTCCTTCCAACACGTCTTATGTGAGGTAAGCAATTTCTCAAGGAGAGGGTCAGCGTGCGTGCCAAATTCCACAGAAGCACAGTCCGTGGTGTAAAACGACAGGCGTACGGAAGATGCAGAGACCTCTTGGGCATCCACCAGCGTCCGTCCTTTAGGCAGTTCGCTATACCCAGAATAGCGGGTATAGAAAAACGTGAATCAGCGAAGGTCCCAGTGGGTTAATTGTGTCTCTTTTGCCATGCTAGACTCAGCCTGTACTAAGGCTGGAAGTCAACCGGGAAACAGGAGTGTGATCCCAAAGGCTTTTTTTCCAGTTTTGAAAGCTCCGTTCATAAGGCGTCAAAGCAACCTGAAAAGCATGTGTAACGGCAGGCCTTTCAGTACATGCCAGCATGACTCAGCGTAGACCATGAGTTAGTTGTGTGGAAAGAAGCATTGTGCTTGCACTTCCTAGTTGCAAGCTCATCCTGCTCTGCTCTATAGCAAATGTGAAGCTCAATGTGAGCACTAGCCTCGAAGGAAGAGCTTGACTTGCCTTGCCTAAGTGAAAGAGTGCAACAGCTCCGTGAGCCCTAAATTGCTGTTCTGTGTCAGTTTACGGGGAAGAGGCTATACCGTTCTCCTTGCCACCTCGTGTCAGCAACCGTTTCGGTTTCAGAACACTCTGTACCCCTCGGGGCTCTGGGCCTTCTAGGCAAAATCCAGCGTCGTAGGCCTTTCAGAGTCGCTCTGTGTTTGCAGAGTAAGGTGTAGCACACTGCACTTTTCCTTGGGACGGTTTGATTTTCCGACCTCTAAACAGCTTCGGGAACACAGTTCAAGAATCCCTAACTCGCCAAGGACGTGGTCGCCCTTGCCCTAGGTAAGCTCAACAGACACAAGCACTCTGTTTCTATTTCCTTCCAACACCTCTCATGTGAGGTAAGAAATTCCACTAGGAGAGTATCAGCGTGCGTTCCAAATTCCACAGAAGCACAGTCCGTGGTGTAAAACGACAGGCGTACGGAAGATGCAGAGGCCTCTTGGACATCCTCCAGCGTCCTTCCTTTAGGCAGTTCGCTATACCCAGAATAGCGGGTATAGAAAAACGTGAATCAGTGAAGGGCCCAGTGGGTTAATTGTGTCTCTTTGGACTTGCTAGACTCAGCCTGTACTAAGGCTGGAAGTCAACAGCGAATCGGGAGTGTGATCCCAAAGGCTTTTTTGCCAATTTTGAAAGCTCCGTTCCTAAGGCGTGAAAGCTACCTGAAAAGCATTGTAAGGGCAGCTCTTTCAGTATATGCCAGCATGACTCAGCGTAGACCATGAGTTAGTTGTGTGGAAAGAAGCATTGTGCTTGCACTTCCTAGTTGCAAGCTGATCCTGCTCTGCTCTATAGCAAATGTGAAGCTCAATGTGAGCACTAGCCTCGAAGGAAGCACTTGCCTTGCCTTGCCCAGGGAAGGAGTGCAACAGCTCCGTGAGCCCTAAATTGCTGTTCTGTGTCAGTTTACGGGGAAGAGGCTTTATCGTTCTCCTTTCCACCTCGTGTCAGCAACCGTTTCGGCTTCAGGACAGTCTGTATCCCCACGATGCTCTGGGCCCTGTATGCAAAATCCAGCATCGCAGGCCTTTCAGAGTCGCTCTGTGTTTGCAGAGTAAGGTGCAGCACACTGCACTTTTCCTTGGGACGGTTTGATTTTCCGAACTCCAAACAGCTTCGGGAACACAGTTCAAGAATCCCTAAGTCGCCAAGGACCTGGTCGCCCTTGCCCGAGGTAAGCTCAACAGCACAAAGCACTCTGTTTCTATTTCCTTCCAACACGTCTTATGTGAGGTAAGCAATTCCTCAAGGAGAGGGTCAGCGTGCGTGCCAAATTCCACAGAAGCACAGTTCGTGGTGTAAAACGACAGGCGTACGGAAGATCCAGAGACCTCTTGGGCATCCACCAGCGTCCGTCCTTTAGGCAGTTCGCTATACCCAGAATAGCGGGTATAGAAAAACGTGAATCAGCGAAGGGCCCAGTGGGTTAATTTGTCTCTTTTGCCATGCTAGACTCAGCCTGTACTAAGGCTGGAAGTCAACCGGGAAACAGGAGTGTGATCCCAAAGGCTTTTTTTCCAGTTTTGAAAGCTCCGTTCATAAGGTGTCAAAGCAACCTGAAAAGCATTTGTAACGGCAGGCCTTTCAGTACATGCCAGCATGACTCAGCGTAGACCATGAGTTAGTTGTGTGGAAAGAAGCATTGTGCTTGCGCTTCCTAGTTGCAAGCTCATCCTGCTCTGCTCTATAGCAAATGTGAAGCTCAATGTGAGCACTAGCCTCGAAGGAAGAGCTTGACTTGCCTTGCCTAAGTGAAAGAGTGCAACAGCTCCGTGAGCCCTAAATTGCTGTTCTTTGTCAGTTTACAGGGAAGAGGCTTTACCGTTTTCCTTGCCACCTCGTGTCAGCAACCGTTTCGGTTTCAGAACACTCTGTACCCCCACGGTGCTCTGGGCCCTGTATGCAAAATCCAGCAACACAGGCCTTTGAGAGTCGCTCTGTGTTTGCAGAGTAAGGTGCAGCACACTGCACTTTTCCTTGGGACGGTTTGATTTTCCGACCTCTAAACAGCTTCGGGAACACAGTTCAAGAATCCCTAACTCGCCAAGGACGTGGTCGCCCTTGCCCTAGGTAAGCTCAACAGACACAAGCACTCTGTTTCTATTTCCTTCCAACACCTCTCATGTGAGGTAAGAAATTCCACTAGGAGAGTATCAGCGTGCGTTCCAAATTCCACAGAAGCACAGTCCGTGGTGTAAAACGACAGGCGTACGGAAGATGCAGAGGCCTCTTGGACATCCTCCAGCGTCCTTCCTTTAGGCAGTTCGCTATACCCAGAATAGCGGGTATAGAAAAACGTGAATCAGTGAAGGGCCCAGTGGGTTAATTGTGTCTCTTTGGACTTGCTAGACTCAGCCTGTACTAAGGCTGGAAGTCAACAGCGAAACGGGAGTGTGATCCCAAAGGCTTTTTTGCCAATTTTGAAAGCTCCGTTCCTAAGGCGTGAAAGCTACCTGAAAAGCATTGTAAGGGCAGCTCTTTCAGTATATGCCAGCATGACTCAGCGTAGACCATGAGTTAGTTGTGTGGAAAGAAGCATTGTGCTTGCACTTCCTAGTTGCAAGCTGATCCTGCTCTGCTCTATAGCAAATGTGAAGCTCAATGTGAGCACTAGCCTCGAAGGAAGCACTTGCCTTGCCTTGCCCAGGGAAGGAGTGCAACAGCTCCGTGAGCCCTAAATTGCTGTTCTGTGTCAGTTTACGGGGAAGAGGCTTTATCGTTCTCCTTGCCACCTCGTGTCAGCAACCGTTTCGGCTTCAGGACAGTCTGTATCCCCACGATGCTCTGGGCCCTGTATGCAAAATCCAGCATCGCAGGCCTTTCAGAGTCGCTCTGTGTTTGCAGAGTAAGGTGCAGCACACTGCACTTTTCCTTGGGATGGTTTGATTTTCCGAACTCCAAACAGCTTCGGGAACACAGTTCAAGAATCCCTAAGTCGCCAAGGACCTGGTCGCCCTTGCCCGAGGTAAGCTCAACAGCACAAAGCACTCTGTTTCTATTTCCTTCCAACACGTCTTATGTGAGGTAAGCAATTTCTCAAGGAGAGGGTCAGCGTGCGTGCCAAATTCCACAGAAGCACAGTCCGTGGTGTAAAACGACAGGCGTACGGAAGATGCAGAGACCTCTTGGGCATCCACCAGCGTCCGTCCTTTAGGCAGTTCGCTATACCCAGAATAGCGGGTATAGAAAAACGTGAATCAGCGAAGGTCCCAGTGGGTTAATTGTGTCTCTTTTGCCATGCTAGACTCAGCCTGTACTAAGGCTGGAAGTCAACAGCGAAACGGGAGTGTGATCCCAAAGGCTTTTTTTCCAGTTTTGAAAGCTCCGTTCATAAGGCGTCAAAGCAACCTGAAAAGCATGTGTAATGGCAGGCCTTTCAGTACATGCCAGCATGACTCAGCGTAGACCATGAGTTAGTTGTGTGGAAAGAAGCATTGTGCTTGCACTTCCTAGTTGCAAGCTGATCCTGCTCTGCTCTATAGCAAATGTGAAGCTCAATGTGAGCACTAGCCTCGAAGGAAGAGCTTGCCTTGCCTTGCCCAGGGAAGGAGTGCAACAGCTCCGTGAGCCCTAAATTGCTGTTCTGTGTCAGTTTACGGGGAAGAGGCTTTACTCTTCTCCTTGCCACCTCGTGTCAGCAACCGTTTCGGCTTCAGCACAATCTGTACCCCCACGATGCTCTGGGCCCTGTATGCAAAATCCAGCATCGGAGGCCTTTCTGAGTCGCTCTGTGTTTGCAGAGTAAGGTGCAGCACACTGCACTTTTCCTTGGGACGGTTTGATTTTCCGACCTCCAAACAGCTTCGGGAACACAGTTCAAGAATCCCTAAGTCGCCAAGGACCTGGTCGCCCCTGCCCTAGGTAAGCTCAACAGCACAAAGCACTCTGTTTCTATTTCCTTCCAACACGTCTTATGTGAGGTAAGCAATTCCTCAAGGAGAGGGTCAGCGTGAGTGCGAAATTCCACAGAAGCACAGTTCGTGCTGTAAAACGACAGGCGTACGGAAGATGCAGAGACCTCTTGGGCATCCACCAGCGTCCGTCCTTTAGGAAGTTCGCTATACCCAGAATAGCGGGTATAGAAAAACGTGAATCAGCGAAGGGCCCAGTGGGTTAATTGTGTCTCTTTTGCCATGCTAGACTCAGCCTGTACTAAGGCTGGAAGTCAACCGGGAAACAGGAGTGTGATCCCAAAGGCTTTTTTTCCAGTTTTGAAAGCTCCGTTCATAAGGCGTCAAAGCAACCTGAAAAGCATGTGTAACGGCAGGCCTTTCAGTACATGCCAGCATGACTCAGCGTAGACCATGAGTTAGTTGTGTGGAAAGAAGCATTGTGCTTGCGCTTCCTAGTTGCAAGCTCATCCTGCTCTGCTCTATAGCAAATGTGAAGCTCAATGTGAGCACTAGCCTCGAAGGAAGAGCTTGACTTGCCTTGCCTAAGTGAAAGAGTGCAACAGCTCCGTGAGCCCTAAATTGCTGTTCTGTGTCAGTTTACGGGGAAGAGGCTATACCGTTCTCCTTGCCACCTCGTGTCAGCAACCGTTTCGGTTTCAGAACACTCTGTACCCCTCGGGGCTCTGGGCCTTCTAGGCAAAATCCAGCGTCGTAGGCCTTTCAGAGTCGCTCTGTGTTTGCAGAGTAAGGTGTAGCACACTGCACTTTTCCTTGGGACGGTTTGATTTTCCGACCTCTAAACAGCTTCGGGAACACAGTTCAAGAATCCCTAACTCGCCAAGGACGTGGTCGCCCTTGCCCTAGGTAAGCTCAACAGACACAAGCACTCTGTTTCTATTTCCTTCCAACACCTCTCATGTGAGGTAAGAAATTCCACTAGGAGAGTATCAGCGTGCGTTCCAAATTCCACAGAAGCACAGTCCGTGGTGTAAAACGACAGGCGTACGGAAGATGCAGAGGCCTCTTGGACATCCTCCAGCGTCCTTCCTTTAGGCAGTTCGCTATACCCAGAATAGCGGGTATAGAAAAACGTGAATCAGTGAAGGGCCCAGTGGGTTAATTGTGTCTCTTTGGACTTGCTAGACTCAGCCTGTACTAAGGCTGGAAGTCAACAGCGAAACGGGAGTGTGATCCCAAAGGCTTTTTTGCCAATTTTGAAAGCTCCGTTCCTAAGGCGTGAAAGCTACCTGAAAAGCATTGTAAGGGCAGCTCTTTCAGTATATGCCAGCATGACTCAGCGTAGACCATGAGTTAGTTGTGTGGAAAGAAGCATTGTGCTTGCACTTCCTATTTGCAAGCTGATCCTGCTCTGCTCTATAGCAAATGTGAAGCTCAATGTGAGCACTAGCCTCGAAGGAAGCACTTGCCTTGCCTTGCCCAGGGAAGGAGTGCAACAGCTCCGTGAGCCCTAAATTGCTGTTCTGTGTCAGTTTACGGGGAAGAGGCTTTATCGTTCTCCTTGCCACCTCGTGTCAGCAACCGTTTCGGCTTCAGGACAGTCTGTATCCCCACGATGCTCTGGGCCCTGTATGCAAAATGCAGCATCACAGGCCTTTCAGAGTCGCTCTGTGTTTGCAGAGTAAGGTGCAGCACACTGCACTTTTCCTTGGGACGGTTTGATTTTCCGAACTCCAAACAGCTTCGGGAACACAGTTCAAGAATCCCTAAGTCGCCAAGGACCTGGTCGCCCTTGCCCGAGGTAAGCTCAACAGCACAAAGCACTCTGTTTCTATTTCCTTCCAACACGTCTTATGTGAGGTAAGCAATTCCTCAAGGAGAGGGTCAGCGTGCGTGCCAAATTCCACAGAAGCACAGTTCGTGGTGTAAAACGACAGGCGTACGGAAGATCCAGAGACCTCTTGGGCATCCACCAGCGTCCGTCCTTTAGGCAGTTCGCTATACCCAGAATAGCGGGTATAGAAAAACGTGAATCAGCGAAGGGCCCAGTGGGTTAATTGTGTCTCTTTTGCCATGCTAGACTCAGCCTGTACTAAGGCTGGAAGTCAACCGGGAAACAGGAGTGTGATCCCAAAGGCTTTTTTTCCAGTTTTGAAAGCTCCGTTCATAAGGCGTCAAAGCAACCTGAAAAGCATGTGTAACGGCAGGCCTTTCAGTACATGCCAGCATGACTCAGCGTAGACCATGAGTTAGTTGTGTGGAAAGAAGCATTGTGCTTGCGCTTCCTAGTTGCAAGCTCATCCTGCTCTGCTCTATAGCAAATGTGAAGCTCAATGTGAGCACTAGCCTCGAAGGAAGAGCTTGACTTGCCTTGCCTAAGTGAAAGAGTGCAACAGCTCCGTGAGCCCTAAATTGCTGTTCTTTGTCAGTTTACAGGGAAGAGGCTTTACCGTTCTCCTTGCCACCTCGTGTCAGCAACCGTTTCGGTTTCAGAACATTCTGTACCCCGACGGTGCTCTGGGCCCTGTATGCAAAATCCAGCAACACAGGCCTTTGAGAGTCGCTCTGTGTTTGCAGAGTAAGGTGCAGCACACTGCACTTTTCCTTGGGACGGTTTGATTTTCCGACCTCTAAACAGCTTCGGGAACACAGTTCAATAATCCCTAACTCGCCAAGGACGTGCTCGCCCTTGCCCTAGGTAAGCTCAACAGACACAAGCACTCTGTTTCTATTTCCTTCCAACACCTCTCATGTGAGGTAAGAAATTCCACTAGGAGAGTATCAGCGTGCGTTCCAAATTCCACAGAAGCACAGTCCGTGGTGTAAAACGACAGGCGTACGGAAGATGCAGAGGCCTCTTGGACATCCTCCAGCGTCCTTCCTTTAGGCAGTTCGCTATACCCAGAATAGCGGGTATAGAAAAACGTGAATCAGTGAAGGGCCCAGTGGGTTAATTGTGTCTCTTTGGACTTGCTAGACTCAGCCTGTACTAAGGCTGGAAGTCAACAGCGAAACGGGAGTGTGATCCCAAAGGCTTTTGTGCCAATTTTGAAAGCTCCGTTCCTAAGGCGTGAAAGCTACCTGAAAAGCATTGTAAGGGCAGCTCTTTCAGTATATGCCAGCATGACTCAGCGTAGACCATGAGTTAGTTGTGTGGAAAGAAGCATTGTGTTTGCACTTTCTAGTTGCAAGCTGATCCTGCTCTGCTCTATAGCAAATGTGAAGCTCAATGTGAGCACTAGCCTCGAAGGAAGCACTTGCCTTGCCTTGCCCAGGGAAGGAGTGCAACAGGTCCGTGAGCCCTAAATTGCTGTTCTGTGTCAGTTTACGGGGAAGAGGCTTTATCGTTCTCCTTGCCACCTCGTGTCAGCAACCGTTTCGGCTTCAGGACAGTCTGTATCCCCACGATGCTCTGGGCCCTGTATGCAAAATCCAGCATCGCAGGCCTTTCAGACTCGCTCTGTGTTTGCAGAGTAAGGTGCAGCACACTGCACTTTTCCTTGGGACGGTTTGATTTTCCGAACTCCAAACAGCTTCGGGAACACAGTTCAAGAATCCGTAAGTCGCCAAGGACCTGGTCGCCCTTGCCCTAGGTAAGCTCAACAGCACAAAGCACTCTGTTTCTATTTCCTTCCAACACGTCTTATGTGAGGTAAGCAATTCCTCAAGGAGAGGGTCAGCGTGCGTGCCAAATTCCACAGAAGCACAGTCCGTGGTGTAAAACGACAGGTGTACGGAAGATGCAGAGACCTCTTGGGCATCCACCAGCGTCCGTCCTTTAGGCAGTTCGCTATACCCAGAATAGCGGGTATAGAAAAACGTGAATCAGCGAAGGGCCCAGTGGGTTAATTGTGTCTCTTTTGCCATGCTAGACTCAGCCTGTACTAAGGCTGGAAGTCAACCGGGAAACAGGAGTGTGATCCCAAAGGCTTTTTTTCCAGTTTTGAAAGCTCCGTTCATAAGGCGTCAAAGCAACCTGAAAAGCATGTGTAATGGCAGGCCTTTCAGTACATGCCAGCATGACTCAGCGTAGACCATGAGTTAGTTGTGTGGAAAGAAGCATTGTGCTTGCGCACAATGCTGAAGATGCAGCAGAGTGTGCTGAAGCCGAAACGGTTGCTGACACGAGGTGGCAGGGAGAACGATAAAGCCTCTTCCCCGTAAACTGACACAGAACAGCAATTTAGGGCTCACGGAGCTGTTGCACTCCTTCCCTGGGCAAGGCAAGGCAAGCTCTTCCTTCGAGGCTAGTGCTCACATTGAGCTTCACATTTGCTATAGAGCAGAGCAGGATGAGCTTGCAACTAGGAAGAGCAAGCACAATGCTTCTTTCCACAAAACTAACTCATGGTCTACGCTGAGTCATGCTGGCATATACTGAAAGAGCTGCCCTTACAATCCTTTTCAGGTAGCTTTCAAGCCTTAGGAACGGAGCTTTCAAAATTGGCAAAAAAGCCTTTGGGATCACTCTCCCGTTTCGCTGTTGACTTCCAGCCTTAGTACAGGCTGAGCCTAGCAAGTCCAAAGAGACACAATTAACCCATTAGGCCCTTCGCTGATTCACGTTTTTCTATACCCGCTATTCTGGGTATAGCGAACTGCCTAAAGGAAGGACGCTGGAGGATGTCCAAGAGGACTCTGCATCTTCCGTACGCCTGTCGTTTTACACCACGGATTGTGCTTCTGTGGAATTTGGAACGCACGCTGATACTCTCCTAGGGGAATTTCTTACCTCACATGAGAGGTGTTAGAGGGAAATAGAAACAGATTGCTTGTGTCTGTTGAGCTTACCTAGGGCAAGGGCGACCACGTCCTTGGCGAGTTAGGGATTCTTGAACTGTGTTCCCGAAGCTGTTTAGAGGTCGGAAAATCAAACCGTCCCAAGGAAAAGTGCAGTGTGCTGCACCTTACTCTGCAAACACAGAGCGACTCTGAAAGGCCTACGACGCTGGATTTTGCCTAGAAGGCCCACAGCACCGTGGGGGTACAGAGTGTTCTGAAACCTAAACGGTTGCTGACACGAGGTGGCAAGGAGAACGGTAAAGCCTCTTCCCCGTAAACTGACACAGAACAGCAATTTAGGGCTCACGGAGCTGTTGCACTCCTTCCCTGGGCAGGGCAAGGCAAGCTCTTCCTTCGAGGCTAGTGCTCACATTGAGCTTCACATTTGCTATAGAGCAGAGCAGGATGAGCTTGCAACTAGGAAGTGCAAGCACAATGCTTCTTTCCACAAAACTAACTCATGGTCTACGCTGAGTCATGCTGGCATATACTGAAAGAGCTGCCCTTACAATGTTTTTCAGGTAGCTTTCACGCCTTAGGAACGGAGCTTTCAAAATTGGCAAAAAAGCCTTTGGGATCACACTCCCGTTTCGCTGTTGATTTCCAGCCTTAGTACAGGCTGAGTCTAGCATGGCAAAAGAGACACAATTAACCCACTGGGCCCTTCGCTGATTCACGTTTTTCTATACCCGCTATTCTGGGTATAGCGAACTGCCTAAAGGAAGGACGCTGGAGGATGTCCAAGAGGCCTCTGCATCTTCCGTACGCCTGTCGTTTTACAGCACGAACTGTGCTTCTGTGGAATTTGGCACGCACGCTGACCCTCTCCTTGAGGAATTGCTTACCTCACATAAGACGTGTTGGAAGGACATAGAAACACAGTGCTTTGTGCTGTTGACCTTACCTAAGGCAAGGGCGACCAGGTCCTTGGCGACCTAGGGATTCTTGAACTGTGTTCCCGAAGCTGTTTGGAGGTCGGAAAATCAAACCGTCCCAAGGAAAAGTGCAGTGTGCTGCACCTTACTCTGCAAACACAGAGTGACTCTGAAAGGCCTGCGATGCTGGATTTTGCATACAGGGCCCAGAGCATCGTGGGGGTACAGAGTGTCCTGAAGCCGAAACGGTTGCTGACACGAGGTGGCAAGGAGAACGATAAAGCCTCTTCCCCGTAAACTGACACAGAACAGCAATTTAGGGCTCACGGAGCTGTTGCGCTCCTTCCGTGGGCAAGGCAAGGCACGCTCCTCCTTCGAGGCTAGTGCTCACATTGAGCTTCACATTTGCTATAGAGCAGAGCAGGATCAGCTTGCAACTAGGAAATGCAAGCACAATGCTTCTTTCCACACAACTAACTCATGGTCTACGCTGAGTCATGCTGGCATATACTGAAAGAGCTGCCCTAAAAATCTTTTCAGGTAGCTTTCACGCCTTAGGAACGGAGCCTTCAAAATTGGCAAAAAAGCCTTTGGGATCAATCTCCCGTTTCGCTGTTGACTTCCAGCCTTAGTACAGCCTGAGTCTAGCAAGTCCAAAGAGACACAATTAACCCACTGGGCCCTTCGCTGATTCCCGTTTTTCTATACCCGCTATTCTGGGTATAGCGAACTGCCTAAAGGAAGGACGCTGGAGGATGTCCAAGAGGCCTCTGCATCTTCCGTACGCCTGTCGTTTTACACCACGGACTGTGCTTCTGTGGAATTTGGAACGCACGCTGATACTCTCCTAGGGGATTTTCTTACCTCACATGAGAGGTGTTGGAAGGAAATAGAAACAGAGTGCTTGTGTCTGTTGAGCTTACCTAGGGCAAGGGCGACCACGTCCTTGGCGAGTTAGGGATTCTTGAACTGTGTTCCCGAAGCTGTTTAGAGGTCGGAAAATCAAACCGTCCCAAGGAAAAGTGCAGTGTGCTGCACCTTACTCTGCAAACACAGAGCGACTCTGAAAGGCCTACGACGCTGGATTTTGCCTAGAAGGCCCAGAGCCCCGAGGGGTACAGAGTGTTCTGAAACCGAAACGGTTGCTGACACGAGGTGGCAAGGAGAACGGTATAGCCTCTTCCCCGTAAACTGACACAGAACAGCAATTTAGGCCTCACGGAGCTGTTACACTCTTTCACATAGGCAAGGCAAGTCAAGCTCTTCCTTCGAGGCTAGTGCTTACATTGAGCTTCACATTTGCTAAAGAGCAGAGCAGGATGAGCTTGCAACTAGGAAGTGCAAGCACAATGCTTCTTTCCACAAAACTAACTCATGGTCTACGCTGAGTCATGCTGGCATGTACTGAAAGGCCTGCCGTTACAAATGCTTTTCAGGTTGCTTTGACGCCTTAGGAACGGAGCTTTCAAAACTGGAAAAAAAGCCTTTGGGATCACACTCCTGTTTCCCGGTTGACTTCCAGCCTTAGTACAGGCTGAGTCTAGCATGGCAAAAGAGACACAATTAACCCACTGGGCCCTTCGCTGATTCACGTTTTTCTATACGCGCTATTCTGGGTATAGCGAACTGCCTAAAGCACGGACGCTGGTGGATGCCCAAGAGGTCTCTGCATCTTCCGAACGCCTGTCGTTTTACAGCACGAACTGTGCTTCTGTCGAAATTGGCACACACGCTGACCCTCTCCTTGAGGAATTGCTTACCTCACATAAGACCTGTTGGAAGGAAATAGAAACAGAGTGCTTTGTGCTGTTGAGCTTACCTAGGGCAAGGGCGACCAGGTCCTTGGCGACTTACGGATTCTTGAACTGTGTTCCCGAAGCTGTCTGGAGGTCGGAAACTCAAACCGTCCCAAGGAAAAGTGCAGTGTGCTGCACCTTACTCTGCAAACACAGAGCGACTCTGAAAGGCCTGCGATGCTGGATTTTGCATACAGGGCCCAGAGCATCGTGGGGGTACAGACTGTGCTGAAGCCGAAACGGTTGCTGACACGAGGTGGCAAGGAGAACGATAAAGCCTCTTCCCCGTAAACTGACACAGAACAGCAATTTAGGGCTCACGGAGCTGTTGCACTCCTTCCCTGGGCAAGGCAAGGCAAGCTCTTCCTTCGAGGCTAGTGCTCACATTGAGCTTCACATTTGCTATAGAGCAGAGCAGGATGAGCTTGCAACTAGGAAGTGCAAGCACAATGCTTCTTTCCACAAAACTAACTCATGGTCTACGCTGCGTCATGTTGGCATATACTGAAAGAGCTGCCCTTACAATGCTTTTCAGGTAGCTTTCACGCCTTAGGAACGGAGCTTTCAAAATTGGCAAAAAAGCCTTTGGGATCAGACTCCCGTTTCGCTGTTGACTTCCAGCCTTAGTTCAGGCTGAGTCTAGCAAGTCCAAAGAGACACAATTAACCCACTGGGCCCTTTGCTGATTCACGTTTTTCTATACCCGCTATTCTGGGTATAGCGAACTGCCTAAAGGAAGGACGCTGGAGGATGTCCAAGAGGCCTCTGCATCTTCCGTACGCCTGTCGTTTTACACCACGGACTGTGCTTCTGTGGAATTTGGCACGCACGATGATACACTCCTAGGGGAATTTCTTACCTCTCATGAGAGTTGTTGGAAGGAAATAGAAACAGAGTGCTTTGTTCTGTTGAGCTTACCTAGGGCAAGGGCGACCACGTCCTTGGCGAGTTAGGGATTCTTGAACTGTGTTCCCGAAGCTGTTTAGAGGTCGGAAAATCAAACCGTCCCAAGGAAAAGTGCAGTGTGCTGCACCTTACTCTACAAACACAGAGCGACTCTGAAAGGCCTGTGATGCTGGATTTTGCATACAGGACCCAGAGCACCGTGGGGGTACAGAGTGTTCTGAAACCGAAACGGTTGCTTACACGAGGTGGCAAGGTGAACGGTAAAGCCTCTTTCCCGTAAACTGACACAGAACAGCAATTTAGGGCTCACGGAGCTGTTGCACTCTTTCACTTAGGCAAGGCAAGTCAAGCTCTTCCTTCGAGGCTAGTGCTCACATTGAGCTTCACATTTGCTATAGAGCAGAGCAGGATGAGCTTGCAACTTGGAATCACAAGCACAATGCTTTTTTCCAAAAAACTAACTCATGGTCTACGCTGAGTCATGCTGGCATGTACTGAAAGGCCTGCCGTTACACATGCTTTTCAGGTTCCTTTGACACCTTAGGAACGGAGCTTTCAAAACTGGAAAAAAAGCCTTTGGGATCACACTCCTGTTTCCCGGTTGACTTCCAGCCTTAGTACAGGCTCAGTCTAGCATGGCAAAAGAGACACAATTAACCCACTGGGCCCTTCGCTGATTCACGTTTTTCTATACCCGCTATTCTGGGTATAGCGAACTGCCTAAAGGACGGACGCTGGTGGATGCCCAAGAGCTCTCTGCATCTTCCGTACGCCTGTCGTTTTACAGCACGAACTGTGCTTCTGTGGAATTTGGCACGCACGCTGACCCTCTCCTTGAGGAATTGCTTACCTCACATAAGACGTGTTGGAAGGAAATAGAAACAGAGTGCTTTGTGCGGTTGAGCTTACTTAAGGCAAGGGCGACCAGGTCCTTGGCGACTTAGGGATTCTTGAACTGTGTTCCCGAAGCTGTTTGGAGGTCGGAAATTCAAACCGTCACAAGGAAAAGTGCAGTGTGCTGCACCTTACTCTGCAAACACAGAGCGACTCTGAAAGCCCTGCGATGCTGGATTTTGCATACAGGGCCCAGAGTATCGTAGGGGTACAGACTGTGCTGAAGCCGAAACGGTTGCTGACAAGAGGAGGCAAGGAGAACGATAAAGCCTCATCCCCGTAAACTGACACAGAACAGCAATTTAGGGCTCACGGAGCTGTTGCACTCCTTCCCTGGGCAAGGCAAGGCAAGCTCTTCCTTCGAGGCTAGTGCTCACATTGAGCTTCACATTTGCTATAGAGCAGAGCAGGATGAGCTTGCAACTAGGAAGTGCAAGCACAATGCTTCTTTCCACAAAACTAACTCATGGTCTACGCTGAGTCATGGTGGCATATACTGAAAGAGCTGCCCTTACAATGCTTTTCAGGTAGCTTTCACGCCTTAGGAACGGAGCTTTCAAAATTGGCAAAAAAGCCTTGGGATCACACTCCCGTTTCGCTGTTGACTTCCAGCCTTAGTACAGGCTGAGTCTAGCAAGTCCAAAGAGACACAATTAACCCACTGGGCCCTTCGCTGATTCCCGTTTTTCTATACCCGCTATTCTGGGTATAGCGAACTGCCTAAAGGAAGGACGCTGGAGGATGTCCAAGAGGCCTCTGCATCTTCCGTACGCCTGTCGTTTTACACCACGGACTGTGCTTCTGTGGAATTTGGAACGCACGCTGATACTCTCCTAGGGGAATTTCTTACCTCACATGAGAGGTGTTGGAAGGAAATAGAAACAGAGTGCTTGTGTCTGTTGAGCTTACCTAGGGCAAGGGCGACCACGTCCTTGGCGAGTTAGGGATTCTTGAACTGTGTTCCCGAAGCTGTTTAGAGGTCGGAAAATCAAACCGTCCCAAGGAAAAGTGCAGTGTGCTGCACCTTACTCTGCAAACACAGAGCGACTGTGAAAGGCCTACGACGCTGGATTTTGCCTAGAAGGCCCAGAGCCCCGAGGGGTACAGAGTGTTCTGAAACCGAAACGGTTGCTGACACGAGGTGGCAAGGTGAACGGTAAAGCCTCTTCCCCGTAAACTGACACAGAACAGCAATTTAGGCCTCACGGAGCTCTTACACTCTTTCACATAGGCAAGGCAAGTCAAGCTCTGCCTTCGAGGCTAGTGCTCACATTGAGCTTCACATTTGCTATAGAGCAGAGCAGGATGAGCTTGCAACTAGGAAGCGCAAGCACAATGCTTCTTTCCACACAACTAACTCATGGTCTACGCTGAGTCATGCTGGCATGTACTGAAAGGCCTGCCGTTACAAATGCTTTTCAGGTTGCTTTGACTCCTTAAGAACGGAGCTTTCAAAACTGGAAAAAAAGCCTTTGGGATCACACTCCCGTTTCGCTGTTGACTTCCAGCCTTAGTACAGGCTGAGTCTAGCATGGCAAAAGAGACACAATTAACCCACTGGGCCCTTGGCTGATTCACGTTTTTCTATACCCGCTATTCTGGGTATAGCGAACTGCCTAAAGGACGGACGCTGGTGGATGCCCAAGAGGTCTCTGCATCTTCCGTACGCCTGTCGTTTTACAGCACGAACTGTGCTTCTGTGGAATTTGGCACACACGCTGACCCTCTCCTGAGGAAATGCTTACCTCACATAAGACATGGTGGAAGGAAATAGAAACAGAGTGCTTTGTGCTGTTGAGCTTACCTAGGGCAAGGGCGACCAGGTCCTTGGCGACTTAGGGATACTTGAACTGTGTTTCCGAAGGTGTTTGGAGGTCGGAAAATCAAAGCGTCCCAAGGAAAAGTGCAGTGTGCTGCACCTTACTCTGCAAACACAGAGCGACTCTGAAAGGCCTGCGATGCTGGATTTTGCATACAGGTCCCAGAGCATCGTGGGGGTACAGAGTGTGCTGAAGCCGAAACGGTTGCTGACACGAGGTGGCAGGGAGAACGATAAAGCCTCTTCCCCGTCAACTGACACAGAACAGCAATATAGGGCTCACGGAGCTGTTGCACTCCTTCCCTGGGCAAGGCAAGGCAAGCTCTTCCTTCGAGGCTAGTGCTCACATTGAGCTTCACATTTGCTATAGAGCAGAGCAGGATGAGCTTGCAACTAGGAAGTGCAAGCAGAATGCTTCTTTCCACAAAACTAACTCATGGTCTACGCTGAGTCATGCTGGCATATACTGAAAGAGCTGCCGTTACAATGCTTTTCAGGTAGCTTTCACGCCTTAGGAACGGACCTTTCAAAATTGGCAAAAAAGCCTTTGGGATCACTCTCCCGTTTCGCTGTTGACTTCCAGCCTTAGTACAGGCTGAGTCTAGCAAGTCCAAAGAGACACAATTAACCCACTGGGCCCTTCGCTGATTCACGTTTTTCTATACCCGCTATTCTGGGTATAGCGAACTGCCTAAAGGAAGGACGCTGGAGGATGTCCAAGAGGACTCTGCATCTTCCGTACGGCTGTCGTTTTACACCACGGATTGTGCTTCTGTGGAATTTGGAACGCACGCTGATACTCTCCTAGGGGAATTTCTTACCTCACATGAGAGGTGTTAGAGGGAAATAGAAACAGAGTGCTTGTGTCTGTTGAGCTTACCTAGGGCAAGGGCGACCACGTCCTTGGCGAGTTAGGGATTCTTGAACTGTGTTCCCGAAGCTGTTTAGAGGTCGGAAAATCAAACCGTCCCAAGGAAAAGTGCAGTGTGCTGCACCTTACTCTGCAAACACAGAGCGACTCTGAAAGGCCTACGACGCTGGATTTTGCCTAGAAGGCCCACAGCACCGTGGGGGTACAGAGTGTTCTGAAACCTAAACGGTTGCTGACACGAGGTGGCAAGGAGAACGGTAAAGCCTCTTCCCCGTAAACTGACACAGAACAGCAATTTAGGGCTCACGGAGCTGTTGCACTCCTTCCCTGGGCAGGGCAAGGCAAGCTCTTCCTTCGAGGCTAGTGCTCACATTGAGCTTCACATTTGCTATAGAGCAGAGCAGGATGAGCTTGCAACTAGGAAGTGCAAGCACAATGCTTCTTTCCACAAAACTAACTCATGGTCTACGCTGAGTCATGCTGGCATATACTGAAAGAGCTGCCCTTACAATGTTTTTCAGGTAGCTTTCACGCCTTAGGAACGGAGCTTTCAAAATTGGCAAAAAAGCCTTTGGGATCACACTCCCGTTTCGCTGTTGATTTCCAGCCTTAGTACAGGCTGAGTCTAGCATGGCAAAAGAGACACAATTAACCCACTGGGCCCTTCGCTGATTCACGTTTTTCTATACCCGCTATTCTGGGTATAGCGAACTGCCTAAAGGAAGGACGCTGGAGGATGTCCAAGAGGTCTCTGGATCTTCCGTACGCCTGTCGTTTTACACCACGAACTGTGCTTCTGTGGAATTTGGCACGCACGCTGACCCTCTCCTTGAGGAATTGCTTACCTCACATAAGACGTGTTGGAAGGACATAGAAACACAGTGCTTTGTGCTGTTGACCTTACCTAAGGCAAGGGCGACCAGGTCCTTGGCGACCTAGGGATTCTTGAACTGTGTTCCCGAAGCTGTTTGGAGGTCGGAAAATCAAACCGTCCCAAGGAAAAGTGCAGTGTGCTGCACCTTACTCTGCAAACACAGAGTGACTCTGAAAGGCCTGCGATGCTGGATTTTGCATACAGGGCCCAGAGCATCGTGGGGGTACAGAGTGTCCTGAAGCCGAAACGGTTGCTGACACGAGGTGGCAAGGAGAACGATAAAGCCTCTTCCCCGTAAACTGACACAGAACAGCAATTTAGGGCTCACGGAGCTGTTGCGCTCCTTCCGTGGGCAAGGCAAGGCACGCTCCTCCTTCGAGGCTAGTGCTCACATTGAGCTTCACATTTGCTATAGAGCAGAGCAGGATCAGCTTGCAACTAGGAAATGCAAGCACAATGCTTCTTTCCACACAACTAACTCATGGTCTACGCTGAGTCATGCTGGCATATACTGAAAGAGCTGCCCTAAAAATCTTTTCAGGTAGCTTTCACGCCTTAGGAACGGAGCCTTCAAAATTGGCAAAAAAGCCTTTGGGATCAATCTCCCGTTTCGCTGTTGACTTCCAGCCTTAGTACAGCCTGAGTCTAGCAAGTCCAAAGAGACACAATTAACCCACTGGGCCCTTCGCTGATTCCCGTTTTTCTATACCCGCTATTCTGGGTATAGCGAACTGCCTAAAGGAAGGACGCTGGAGGATGTCCAAGAGGCCTCTGCATCTTCCGTACGCCTGTCGTTTTACACCACGGACTGTGCTTCTGTGGAATTTGGAACGCACGCTGATACTCTCCTAGGGGATTTTCTTACCTCACATGAGAGGTGTTGGAAGGAAATAGAAACAGAGTGCTTGTGTCTGTTGAGCTTACCTAGGGCAAGGGCGACCACGTCCTTGGCGAGTTAGGGATTCTTGAACTGTGTTCCCGAAGCTGTTTAGAGGTCGGAAAATCAAACCGTCCCAAGGAAAAGTGCAGTGTGCTGCACCTTACTCTGCAAACACAGAGCGACTCTGAAAGGCCTACGACGCTGGATTTTGCCTAGAAGGCCCAGAGCCCCGAGGGGTACAGAGTGTTCTGAAACCGAAACGGTTGCTGACACGAGGTGGCAAGGAGAACGGTATAGCCTCTTCCCCGTAAACTGACACAGAACAGCAATTTAGGCCTCACGGAGCTGTTACACTCTTTCACATAGGCAAGGCAAGTCAAGCTCTTCCTTCGAGGCTAGTGCTTACATTGAGCTTCACATTTGCTAAAGAGCAGAGCAGGATGAGCTTGCAACTAGGAAGTGCAAGCACAATGCTTCTTTCCACAAAACTAACTCATGGTCTACGCTGAGTCATGCTGGCATGTACTGAAAGGCCTGCCGTTACAAATGCTTTTCAGGTTGCTTTGACGCCTTAGGAACGGAGCTTTCAAAACTGGAAAAAAAGCCTTTGGGATCACACTCCTGTTTCCCGGTTGACTTCCAGCCTTAGTACAGGCTGAGTCTAGCATGGCAAAAGAGACACAATTAACCCACTGGGCCCTTCGCTGATTCACGTTTTTCTATACGCGCTATTCTGGGTATAGCGAACTGCCTAAAGCACGGACGCTGGTGGATGCCCAAGAGGTCTCTGCATCTTCCGAACGCCTGTCGTTTTACAGCACGAACTGTGCTTCTGTCGAAATTGGCACACACGCTGACCCTCTCCTTGAGGAATTGCTTACCTCACATAAGACCTGTTGGAAGGAAATAGAAACAGAGTGCTTTGTGCTGTTGAGCTTACCTAGGGCAAGGGCGACCAGGTCCTTGGCGACTTACGGATTCTTGAACTGTGTTCCCGAAGCTGTCTGGAGGTCGGAAACTCAAACCGTCCCAAGGAAAAGTGCAGTGTGCTGCACCTTACTCTGCAAACACAGAGCGACTCTGAAAGGCCTGCGATGCTGGATTTTGCATACAGGGCCCAGAGCATCGTGGGGGTACAGACTGTGCTGAAGCCGAAACGGTTGCTGACACGAGGTGGCAAGGAGAACGATAAAGCCTCTTCCCCGTAAACTGACACAGAACAGCAATTTAGGGCTCACGGAGCTGTTGCACTCCTTCCCTGGGCAAGGCAAGGCAAGCTCTTCCTTCGAGGCTAGTGCTCACATTGAGCTTCACATTTGCTATAGAGCAGAGCAGGATGAGCTTGCAACTAGGAAGTGCAAGCACAATGCTTCTTTCCACAAAACTAACTCATGGTCTACGCTGCGTCATGTTGGCATATACTGAAAGAGCTGCCCTTACAATGCTTTTCAGGTAGCTTTCACGCCTTAGGAACGGAGCTTTCAAAATTGGCAAAAAAGCCTTTGGGATCAGACTCCCGTTTCGCTGTTGACTTCCAGCCTTAGTTCAGGCTGAGTCTAGCAAGTCCAAAGAGACACAATTAACCCACTGGGCCCTTTGCTGATTCACGTTTTTCTATACCCGCTATTCTGGGTATAGCGAACTGCCTAAAGGAAGGACGCTGGAGGATGTCCAAGAGGCCTCTGCATCTTCCGTACGCCTGTCGTTTTACACCACGGACTGTGCTTCTGTGGAATTTGGCACGCACGATGATACTCTCCTAGGGGAATTTCTTACCTCTCATGAGAGTTGTTGGAAGGAAATAGAAACAGAGTGCTTGTGTCTGTTGAGCTTACCTAGGGCAAGGGCGACCACGTCCTTGGCGAGTTAGGGATTCTTGAACTGTGTTCCCGAAGCTGTTTAGAGGTCGGAAAATCAAACCGTCCCAAGGAAAAGTGCAGTGTGCTGCACCTTACTCTACAAACACAGAGCGACTCTGAAAGGCCTGTGATGCTGGATTTTGCATACAGGACCCAGAGCACCGTGGGGGTACAGAGTGTTCTGAAACCGAAACGGTTGCTTACACGAGGTGGCAAAGTGAACGGTAAAGCCTCTTTCCCGTAAACTGACACAGAACAGCAATTTAGAGCTCACGGAGCTGTTGCACTCTTTCACTTAGGCAAGGCAAGTCAAGCTCTTCCTTCGAGGCTAGTGCTCACATTGAGCTTCACATTTGCTATAGAGCAGAGCAGGATGAGCTTGCAACTTGGAATCACAAGCACAATGCTTTTTTCCAAAAAACTAACTCATGGTCTACGCTGAGTCATGCTGGCATGTACTGAAAGGCCTGCCGTTACAAATGCTTTTCAGGTTCCTTTGACACCTTAGGAACGGAGCTTTCAAAACTGGAAAAAAAGCCTTTGGGATCACACTCCTGTTTCCCGGTTGACTTCCAGCCTTAGTACAGGCTGAGTCTAGCATGGCAAAAGAGACACAATTAACCCACTGGGCCCTTCGCTGATTCACGTTTTTCTATACCCGCTATTCTGGGTATAGCGAACTGCCTAAAGGACGGACGCTGGTGGATGCCCAAGAGGTCTCTGCATCTTCCGTACGCCTGTCGTTTTACAGCACGAACTGTGCTTCTGTGGAATTTGGCACGCACGCTGACCCTCTCCTTGAGGAATTGCTTACCTCACATAAGACGTGTTGGAAGGAAATAGAAACAGAGTGCTTTGTGCGGTTGAGCTTACTTAAGGCAAGGGCGACCAGGTCCTTGGCGACTTAGGGATTCTTGAACTGTGTTCCCGAAGCTGTTTGGAGGTCGGAAATTCAAACCGTCACAAGGAAAAGTGCAGTGTGCTGCACCTTACTCTGCAAACACAGAGCGACTCTGAAAGCCCTGCGATGCTGGATTTTGCATACAGGGCCCAGAGTATCGTAGGGGTACAGACTGTGCTGAAGCCGAAACGGTTGCTGACAAGAGGAGGCAAGGAGAACGATAAAGCCTCATCCCCGTAAACTGACACAGAACAGCAATTTAGGGCTCACGGAGCTGTTGCACTCCTTCCCTGGGCAAGGCAAGGCAAGCTCTTCCTTCGAGGCTAGTGCTCACATTGAGCTTCACATTTGCTATAGAGCAGAGCAGGATGAGCTTGCAACTAGGAAGTGCAAGCACAATGCTTCTTTCCACACAACTAACTCATGGTCTACGCTGAGTCATGGTGGCATATACTGAAAGAGCTGCCCTTACAATGCTTTTCAGGTAGCTTTCACGCCTTAGGAACGGAGCTTTCAAAATTGGCAAAAAAGCCTTGGGATCACACTCCCGTTTCGCTGTTGACTTCCAGCCTTAGTACAGGCTGAGTCTAGCAAGTCCAAAGAGACACAATTAACCCACTGGGCCCTTCGCTGATTCCCGTTTTTCTATACCCGCTATTCTGGGTATAGCGAACTGCCTAAAGGAAGGACGCTGGAGGATGTCCAAGAGGCCTCTGCATCTTCCGTACGCCTGTCGTTTTACACCACGGACTGTGATTCTGTGGAATTTGGAACGCACGCTGATACTCTCCTAGGGGAATTTCTTACCTCACATGAGAGGTGTTGGAAGGAAATAGAAACAGAGTGCTTGTGTCTGTTGAGCTTACCTAGGGCAAGGGCGACCACGTCCTTGGCGAGTTAGGGATTCTTGAACTGTGTTCCCGAAGCTGTTTAGAGGTCGGAAAATCAAACCGTCCCAAGGAAAAGTGCAGTGTGCTGCACCTTACTCTGCAAACACAGAGCGACTCTGAAAGGCCTACGACGCTGGATTTTGCCTAGAAGGCCCAGAGCCCCGAGGGGTACAGAGTGTTCTGAAACCGAAACGGTTGCTGACACGAGGTGGCAAGGAGAACGGTATAGCCTCTTCCCCGTAAACTGACACAGAACAGCAATTTAGGCCTCACGGAGCTGTTACACTCTTTCACATAGGCAAGGCAAGTCAAGCTCTTCCTTCGAGGCTAGTGCTTACATTGAGCTTCACATTTGCTAAAGAGCAGAGCAGGATGAGCTTGCAACTAGGATGTGCAAGCACAATGCTTCTTTCCACAAAACTAACTCATGGTCTACGCTGAGTCATGCTGGCATGTACTGAAAGGCCTGCCGTTACAAATGCTTTTCAGGTTGCTTTGACGCCTTAGGAACGGAGCTTTCAAAACTGGAAAAAATGCCTTTGGGATCACACTCCTGTTTCCCGGTTGACTTCCAGCCTTAGTACAGGCTGAGTCTAGCATGGCAAAAGAGACACAATTAACCCACTGGGCCCTTCGCTGATTCACGTTTTTCTATACGCGCTATTCTGGGTATAGCGAACTGCCTAAAGCACGGACGCTGGTGGATGCCCAAGAGGTCTCTGCATCTTCCGAACGCCTGTCGTTTTACAGCACGAACTGTGCTTCTGTCGAAATTGGCACACACGCTGACCCTCTCCTTGAGGAATTGCTTACCTCACATAAGACCTGTTGGAAGGAAATAGAAACAGAGTGCTTTGTGCTGTTGAGCTTACCTAGGGCAAGAGCGACCAGGTCCTTGGCGACTTACGGATTCTTGAACTGTGTTCCCGAAGCTGTCTGGAGGTCGGAAACTCAAACCGTCCCAAGGAAAAGTGCAGTGTGCTGCACCTTACTCTGCAAACACAGAGCGACTCTGAAAGGCCTGCGATGCTGGATTTTGCATACAGGGCCCAGAGCATCGTGGGGGTACAGACTGTGCTGAAGCCGAAACGGTTGCTGACACGAGGTGGCAAGGAGAACGATAAAGCCTCTTCCCCGTAAACTGACACAGAACAGCAATTTAGGGCTCACGGAGCTGTTGCACTCCTTCCCTGGGCAAGGCAAGGCAAGCTCTTCCTTCGAGGCTAGTGCTCACATTGAGCTTCACATTTGCTATAGAGCAGAGCAGGATGAGCTTGCAACTAGGAAGTGCAAGCACAATGCTTCTTTCCACAAAACTAACTCATGGTCTACGCTGCGTCATGTTGGCATATACTGAAAGAGCTGCCCTTACAATGCTTTTCAGGTAGCTTTCACGCCTTAGGAACGGAGCTTTCAAAATTGGCAAAAAAGCCTTTGGGATCAGACTCCCGTTTCGCTGTTGACTTCCAGCCTTAGTTCAGGCTGAGTCTAGCAAGTCCAAAGAGACACAATTAACCCACTGGGCCCTTTGCTGATTCACGTTTTTCTATACCCGCTATTCTGGGTATAGCGAACTGCCTAAAGGAAGGACGCTGGAGGATGTCCAAGAGGCCTCTGCATCTTCCGTACGCCTGTCGTTTTACACCACGGACTGTGCTTCTGTGGAATTTGGCACGCACGATGATACTCTCTTAGGGGAATTTCTTACCTCTCATGAGAGTTGTTGGAAGGAAATAGAAACAGAGTGCTTGTGTCTGTTGAGCTTACCTAGGGCAAGGGCGACCACGTCCTTGGCGAGTTAGGGATTCTTGAACTGTGTTCCCGAAGCTGTTTAGAGGTCGGAAAATCAAACCGTCCCAAGGAAAAGTGCAGTGTGCTGCACCTTACTCTACAAACACAGAGCGACTCTGAAAGGCCTGTGATGCTGGATTTTGCATACAGGACCCAGAGCACAGTGGGGGTACAGAGTGTTCTGAAACCGAAACGGTTGCTTACACGAGGTGGCAAGGTGAACGGTAAAGCCTCTTTCCCGTAAACTGACACAGAACAGCAATTTAGAGCTCACGGAGCTGTTGCACTCTTTCACTTAGGCAAGGCAAGTCAAGCTCTTCCTTCGAGGCTAGTGCTCACATTGAGCTTCACATTTGCTATAGAGCAGAGCAGGATGAGCTTGCAACTTGGAATCACAAGCACAATGCTTTTTTCCAAAAAACTAACTCATGGTCTACGCTGAGTCATGCTGGCATGTACTGAAAGGCCTGCCGTTACAAATGCTTTTCAGGTTCCTTTGACACCTTAGGAACGGAGCTTTCAAAACTGGAAAAAAAGCCTTTGGGATCACACTCCTGTTTCCCGGTTGACTTCCAGCCTTAGTACAGGCTGAGTCTAGCATGGCAAAAGAGACACAATTAACCCACTGGGCCCTTCGCTGATTCACGTTTTTCTATACCCGCTATTCTGGGTATAGCGAACTGCCTAAAGGACGGACGCTGGTGGATGCCCAAGAGGTCTCTGCATCTTCCGTACGCCTGTCGTTTTACAGCACGAACTGTGCTTCTGTGGAATTTGGCACGCACGCTGACCCTCTCCTTGAGGAATTGCTTACCTCACATAAGACGTGTTGGAAGGAAATAGAAACAGAGTGCTTTGTGCGGTTGAGCTTACTTAAGGCAAGGGCGACCAGGTCCTTGGCGACTTAGGGATTCTTGAACTGTGTTCCCGAAGCTGTTTGGAGGTCGGAAATTCAAACCGTCACAAGGAAAAGTGCAGTGTGCTGCACCTTACTCTGCAAACACAGAGCGACTCTGAAAGGCCTGCGATGCTGGATTTTGCATACAGGGCCCAGAGTATCGTAGGGGTACAGACTGTGCTGAAGCCGAAACGGTTGCTGACAAGAGGAGGCAAGGAGAACGATAAAGCCTCATCCCCGTAAACTGACACAGAACAGCAATTTAGGGCTCACGGAGCTGTTGCACTCCTTCCCTGGGCAAGGCAAGGCAAGCTCTTCCTTCGAGGCTAGTGCTCACATTGAGCTTCACATTTGCTATAGAGCAGAGCAGGATGAGCTTGCAACTAGGAAGTGCAAGCACAATGCTTCTTTCCACACAACTAACTCATGGTCTACGCTGAGTCATGGTGGCATATACTGAAAGAGCTGCCCTTACAATGCTTTTCAGGTAGCTTTCACGCCTTAGGAACGGAGCTTTCAAAATTGGCAAAAAAGCCTTGGGATCACACTCCCGTTTCGCTGTTGACTTCCAGCCTTAGTACAGGCTGAGTCTAGCAAGTCCAAAGAGACACAATTAACCCACTGGGCCCTTCGCTGATTCCCGTTTTTCTATACCCGCTATTCTGGGTATAGCGAACTGCCTAAAGGAAGGACGCTGGAGGATGTCCAAGAGGCCTCTGCATCTTCCGTACGCCTGTCGTTTTACACCACGGACTGTGCTTCTGTGGAATTTGGAACGCACGCTGATACTCTCCTAGGGGAATTTCTTACCTCACATGAGAGGTGTTGGAGGGAAATAGAAACAGAGTGCTTGGGTCTGTTGAGCTTACCTAGGGCAAGGGCGACCACGTCCTTGGCGAGTTAGGGATTCTTGAACTGTCTTCCCGAAGCTGTTTAGAGGTCGGAAAATCAAACCGTCCCAAGGAAAAGTGCAGTGTGCTGCACCTTACTCTGCAAACACAGAGCGACTCTGAAAGGCCTACGACGCTGGATTTTGCCTAGAAGGCCCAGAACACCGTGGGGGTACAGAGTGTTCTGAAACCGAAACGGTTGCTGACACGAGGTGGCAAGGAGAACGGTAAAGCCTCTTCCCCGTAAACTGACACAGAAGAGCAATTTAGGGCTCTCGGAGCTGTTGCACTCCTTCCCTTGGGCAAGGCAAGGCAAGCTCTTCCTTCGAGGCTAGTGCTCACATTGAGCTTCACATTTGCTAAAGAGCAGAGCAGGATGAGCTTGCAACTAGGAAGTGCAAGCACAATGCTTCTTTCCACACAACTAACTCATGGTCTACGCTGAGTCATGCTGGCATGTACTGAAAGGCCTGCCGTTACAAATGCTTTTCAGGTTGCTTGGATGCCTTATGAACGGAGCTTTCGAAACTGGAAAAAAAGCTTTTGGGATCACACTCCTGTTTCCCGGTTGACTTCCAGCCTTAGTACAGGCTGAGTCTAGCATGGCAAAAGAGACACAATTAACCCACTGGGCCCTTCGCTGATTCACGTTTTTCTATACCCGCTATTCTGGGTATAGCGAACTGCCTAAAGGACGGACGCTGGTGGATGCCCAAGAGGTCTCTGCATCTTCCGAACGCCTGTTGTTTTACAGCACGAACTGTGCTTCTGTGGAATTTGGCACACACGCTGACCCTCTCCTTGAGGAATTGCTTACCTCACATAAGACCTGTTGGAAGGAAATAGAAACAGAGTGCTTTGTGCTGTTGAGCTTACCTAGGGCAAGGGCGACCAGATCCTTGGCGACTTACGGATTCTTGAACTGTGTTCCCGAAGCTTTCTGGAGGTCGGAAACTCAAACCGTCCCAAGGAGAAGTGCAGTGTGCTGCAGCTTACACTGCAAACACAGAGCGACTCTGAAAGGCCTGCGATGCCGGATTTTGCATACAGCGCCCAGAGCATCGTGGGGGTACAGAGTGTGCTGAAGCCGAAACGATTGCTGACACAAGGTGCTAAGGAGAACGATAAAGCCTCTTCCCCGTAAACTGACACAGAACAGCAATTTAGGGCTCACGGAGCTGTTTCACTCCTTCCCTTGGGCAAGGCAAGGCAAGCTCTTCCTTCGAGGCTAGTGCTCACATTGAGCTTCACATTTGCTATAGAGCAGAGCAGGATGAGCTTGCAACTAGGAAGGGCAAACACAATGCTTCTTTCCACACAACTAACTCATGGTCTACGCTGAGTCATGCTGGCATATACTGAAAGAGCTGCCCTTACAATGCTTTTCAGGTAGCTTTCACGCCTTAGGAACGGAGCTTTCAAAATTGGCAAAAAAGCCTTTGGGATCACACTCCCGTTTCGCTGTTGACTTCCAGCCTTAGTACAGGCTGAGTCTAGCAAGTCCAAAGAGACGCAATTAACCCACTGGGCCCTTCGCTGATTCACGTTTTTCTATACCCGCTATTCTGGGTATAGCGAACTGCCTAAAGGAAGGACGCTGGAGGATGTCCAAGAGGCCTCTGCATCTTCCGTACGCCTCTCGTTTTACACCACGAACTATGCTTCTGTGGAATTTGGAACGCACGCTGATACTCTCCTAGGGGAATTTCTTACCTCACATGAGAGATGTTAGAAGGAAATAGAAACAGAGTGCTTGGGTCTGTTGAGCTTACCTAGGGCAAGGGCGACCACGTCCTTGGCGAGTTAGGGATTCTTGAACTGTGTTCCCGACGCTGTTTAGAGGTCGGAAAATCAAACCGTCCCAAGGAAAAGTTCAGTCTGCAGCACCTTACTCTGCAAACACAGAGCGACTCTGAAAGGCCTACGTCGCTGGATTTTGCCTAGAAGGCCCAGAGCACCGTTGGGGTACAGAGTGTTTTGAAACAGAAACGGTTGCTGACACGAGGTGGCAAGGAGAACGGTAAAGCCTCTTCCCCGTAAACTGACACAGAACAGCAATTTAGGGCTCACGGAGCTGTTGCACTGTTCCACTTAGGCAAGGCAAGTCAAGCTCTTCCTTCGAGGCTAGTGCTCACATTGAGCTTCACATTTGCTATAGAGCAGAGCAGGATGTGCTTGCAACTAGGAAGCGCAAGCACAATGCTTCTTTCCACACAACTAACTCATGGTCTACGCTGAGTCATGCTGGCATGTACTGAAAGGCCTGCCGTTACACATGCTTTTCAGGTTGCTTTGACGCCTTATGAACGGAGCTTTCAAAACTGGAAAAAAAGCCTTTGGGATCACACTCCTGTTTCCCGGTTGACTTCCAGCCTTAGTACAGGCTGAGTCTAGCATGGCAAAAGAGACACAATTAAGCCACTGGGCCCTTGGCTGATTCACGTTTTTCTATACCCGCTATTCTGGGTATAGCGAACTTCCTAAAGGACGGACGCTGGTGGATGCCCAAGAGGTCTCTGCATCTTCCGTACGCCTGTCGTTTTACACCACGAACTGTGCTTCTGTGGAATTTGGCACGCACGCTGACCCTCTCCTTGAGGAATTGCTTACCTTATATAAGACGTGTTGGAAGGAAATAGAAAAAGAGTGCTTTGTGCTGTTGAGCTTACCTAGGGCAAGGGCGACCAGGTCCTTGGCGACTTAGGGATTCTTGAACTGTGCTCCCGAAGCTGTTTGGAGGTCGGAAAATAAAACCGTCCCAAGGAAAAGTGCAGTGTGCTGCACCTTACTCTGCAAACACAGAGCGACTCTGAAAGGCCTACGACGCTGGATTTTGCCTAGAAGGCCCAGAGCACCGTGGGGGAACAGAGTGTTCTGAAACCGAAACGGTTGCTGACACGAGGTGGCAAGGAGAACGGTAAAGCCTCTTCCCCGTAATCTGACACAGAACAGCAATTTAGGGCTCACGGAGCTGTTGCACTCTTTCACTTAAGCAAGGCAAGTCAAGCTCTTCCTTCGAGGCTAGTGCTCACATTGAGCTTCACATTTGCTATAGAGCAGAGCAGGATGTGCTTGCAACTAGGAAGTGCAAGCACAATGCTTCTTTCCACCAAACTAACCCATGGTCTACGCTGAGTCATGCTGGCATGTACTGAAAGGCCTGCCGTTACAAATGCTTTTCAGGTTGCTTTGACGCCTTATGAACGGAGCTTTCAAAACTGGAAAAAAAGCCTTTGGGATCACACTCCTGTTTCCCGGTTGACTTCTAGCCTTAGTACAGGCTGAGTCTAGCATGGCAAAAGAGACACAATTAAGCCACTGGGCCCTTGGCTGATTCACGTTTTTCTATACCCGCTATTCTGGGTATAGCGAACTTCCTAAAGGACGGACGCTGGTGGATGCCCAAGAGGTCTCTGCATCTTCCGTACGCCTGTCGTTTTACACCACGAACTGTGCTTCTGTGGAATTTGGCACGCACGCTGACCCTCTCCTTGAGGAATTGCTTACCTTATATAAGACGTGTTGGAAGGAAATAGAAAAAGAGTGCTTTGTGCTGTTGAGCTTACCTAGGGCAAGGGCGACCAGGTCCTTGGCGACTTAGGGATTCTTGAACTGTGCTCCCGAAGCTGTTTGGAGGTCGGAAAATAAAACCGTCCCAAGGAAAAGTGCAGTGTGCTGCACCTTACTCTGCAAACACAGAGCGACTCTGAAAGGCCTACGACGCTGGATTTTGCCTAGAAGGCCCAGAGCACCGTGGGGGAACAGAGTGTTCTGAAACCGAAACGGTTGCTGACACGAGGTGGCAAGGAGAACGGTAAAGCCTCTTCCCCGTAATCTGACACAGAACAGCAATTTAGGGCTCACGGAGCTGTTGCACTGTTCCACTTAGGCAAGGCAAGTCAAGCTCTTCCTTCGAGGCTAGTGCTCACATTGAGCTTCACATTTGCTATAGAGCAGAGCAGGATGTGCTTGCAACTAGGAAGTGCAAGCACAATGCTTCTTTCCACCAAACTAACCCATGGTCTACGCTGAGTCATGCTGGCATGTACTGAAAGGCCTGCCGTTACAAATGCTTTTCAGGTTGCTTTGACGCCTTATGAACGGAGCTTTCAAAACTGGAAAAAAAGCCTTTGGGATCACACTCCTGTTTCCCGGTTGACTTCTAGCCTTAGTACAGGCTGAGTCTAGCATGGCAAAAGAGACACAATTAACCCACTGGTCCCTTCGCTGATTCACGTTTTTCTATACCCGCTATTCTGGGTATAGCGAACTGCCTAAAGGACGGACGCTGGAGGATGCCCAAGAGGCCTCTGCATCTTCCGTACGCCTGTCGTTTTACACCACGAACTGTGCTTCTGTGGAATTTGGCACGCACGCTGACCCTCTCCTTGAGGAATTGCTTACCTCACATAAGACGTGTTGGAAGGAAATAGAAACAGAGTGCTTTGTGCTGTTGAGCTTACCTAGGGCAAGGGCGACCAGGTCCTTGGCGAGTTAGGGATTCTTGAACTGTGTTCCCGAAGCTGTTTGGAGGTCGGAAAATCAAACCGTCCCAAGGAAAAGTGCAGTGTGCTGCACCTTACTCTGCAAACACAGAGCGACTCAGAAAGGCCTGCGATGCTGGATTTTGCATAGAGGTCCCAGAGCATCGTGGGGGTACAGAGTGTGCCGAAGCCGAAACGGTTGCTGACACGAGGTGGCAGGGAGAACGATAATGCCTCTTCCCCGTAAACTGACACAGAACAGCAATTTAGGGCTCACGGAGCTGTTGCACTCCTTCCCTGGGCAAGGCAAGGCAAGCTCTTCCTTCGAGGCTAGTGCTCACATTGAGCTTCACATTTGTTATAGAGCAGAGCAGGATGAGCTTGCAACTGGAAGTTCAAGCACAATGCTTCTTTCAACCAAACTAACTCATGGTCTATGCTGAGTCATGCTGGCATATACTGAAAGAGCAGCCCTTACAATGCTTTTCAGGTAGCTTTCACGCCTTAGGAACGGAGCTTTCAAAATTAGCAAAAAAGCCTTTGGGATCACACTCCCGTTTCGCTGTTGACTTCCAGCCTTAGTACAGGCTGAGTCTACCAAGTCCAAAGAGACACAATTAACCCACTAGGCCCTTCGCTGATTCACGTTTTTCTATACCCGCTATTCTGGGTATAGCGAACTGCCTAAAGGAAGGACGCTGGAGGATGTCCAAGAGGCCTCTGCATCTTCCGTACGCCTGTCGTTTTACACCACGGACTGTGCTCCTGTGGAATTTGGAACGCACGCTGATACTCTCCTAGGGGAATTTCTTACCTCACATGAGAGGTGTTAGAAGGAAATAGAAACAGAGTGCTTTGTTCTGTTGAGCTTACCTAGGGCAAGGGCGACCACGTCCTTGGCGAGTTAGGGATTCTTGAACTGTGTTCCCGAAGCTGTTTAGAGGTCGGAAAATCAAACCGTCCCAAGGAAAAGTGCAGTGTGCTGCACCTTACTCTGCAAACACAGAGCGACTCTGAAAGGCCTACGACGCTGGATTTTGCCTAGAAGGCCCAGAGCACCGTGGGGGTACAGAGTATTCTGAAACCGAAACGGTTGCTGACACGAGGTGGCAAGGAGAACGGTAAAGCCTCTTCCCCGTAAACTGACACAGAACAGCAATTTAGGGCTCACGGAGCTGTTGCACTCTTTCACTTAGGCAAGGCACGTCAAGCTCTTCCTTCGAGGCTAGTGCTCACATTGAGCTTCACATTTGCTATAGAGCAGAGCAGGATGAGCTTATAACTAGGAAGCGCAAGCACAATTCTTCTTTCCACAAAACTAACTCATGGTCTACGCTGAGTCATGCTGGCATGTACTGAAAGGCCTGCCGTTACAAATGCTTTTCAGGTTGCTTTGACGCCTTATGAACGGAGCTTTCAAAACTGGAAAAAAAGCCTTTGGGATCACACTCCTGTTTCCCGGTTGACTTCCAGCCTTAGTACAGGCTGAGGCTAGCATGGCAAAAGAGACACAATTAACCCACTGGGCCCTTCGCTGATTCACGTTTTTCTATACCCGCTATTCTGGGTATAGCGAACTGCCTAAAGGACGGACGCTGGTGGATGCCCAAGAGGTCTCTGCATCTTCCGTACGCCTGTCGTTTTACACTACGGACTGTGCTTCTGTGGAATTTGGCACGCACGCTGACCCTCTCCTTGAGGAATTGCTTACCTCACATAAGACGTGTTGGAAGGAAATAGAAACAGAGTGCTTTGTGCTGTTGAGCTTACATAGGGCAAGGGCGACCTGGTCCTTGGCGACTTAGGGATTCTTGAACTGTGTTCCCGAAGCTTTTTGAAGGTTGGAAAATCAAACCGTCCCAAGGAAAAGTGCAGTGTGCTGCACCTTACTCTGCAAACACAGAGCGACTCTGAAAGGCCTGCGATGCTGGATTTTGCATACAGGGCCCAGAGCACCGTGGGGGTACAGAGTGTTCTGAAACCGAAACGGTTGCTGACACGAGGTGGCAAGGAGAACGGTAAAGCCTCTTCCCCGTAAACTGACACAGAACAGCAATTTAGGGCTCACGGAGCTGTTGCACTCTTTCACTTAGGCAAGGCAAGTCAAGCTCTTCCTTCGAGGCTAGTGCTCACATTGAGCTTCACATTTGCTATAGAGCAGAGCAGGATGAGCTTATAACTAGGAAGCGCAAGCACAATGCTTCTTTCCACAAAACTAACTCATGGTCTACGCTGAGACATGCTGGCATGTACTGAAAGGCCTGCCGTTACACATGCTTTTCAGGTTGCTTTGACGCCTTATGAACGGAGCTTTCAAAACTGGAAAAAAAGCCTTTGGGATCACACTCCTGTTTTGCCGGAAGCCGTCCAGCATTGCCAACTATTGCCTGAGCAAAGCTCGGCAAGAAGTTATGGCATGAGGAAGCAAAGCTCCTCTCCTGGTGGGCGGCGGAAAGCATCTCTTCTGATTCTAGGAAAATTCTTGCTAAAAACTGAGGGGGTTTCTGGAGGGTTTAGGCCAAGAAGATGGAAGTATTACAAAGCAAATCCACCTCGGGACGAGACCTATAGTGCCAAGCAAAGCTGGTACTGTCAGGTACAAATATGGAGAAGCAAAGCTCTCCTCTGTGTGGTTCCCCCTGTTTTCCCCTGCTTTTGCCTAGGGATTAAGGAAAGACCCCGATTTAGGGTAAAGCCAAAAATGATTGTAACTACTCCGGCTTCTTTTTTAATGATTATATTTGAAATTTTTATTTTAGGCCAGGGCATTGGACTTGGGGAAATACAATGGTGGGAACATTTGTGTGGCAAGAACTTATTGTAAAAGAAAAACTGAAAGAGTTATGGCTCCCCAGGAGAGTTGTAAATATCTTGGGAAATACCTGGCTATGGTGACGAGGAAGTTTTATGCAACAGTGGGTATATTCAATAAGTTTATGGTACAATGTCCGCCCCCATGGCCTCCTAGAAGTATAAAAAATGATGTACATTGTTTTGATTATAATGATAGGGTTAGAAAATCTGTGGATGAAATGTTGTATTATTGTTTTTAACATGTTTAAGTTTATGGCTTGATTGAGCAGAATGTGCAGGTACAAGAACACCTTAATCTTCTGAGAAGAATGAGGAAACCGCAGACAGAGTTCCTGACCTAGATGTGAATGTACACAAGAGACGAAAGAGAATGGAGGCAACAAGAAAATTACTTAACTTGTTTAACCTGCTGATGTAAACTACTTTTGTTTTTTGGTTTATGTAAGGGACATTTTGGCATGGGAATGAAGCTGTTAAGATTGAAAATGAGATTATTTTACAGTATAAATGCTTTGGAATCATGATATTAAATTTGTCAGATCCTTGCATCCTCTGAGGTGTCTTGTGATCTGTCCACGCCGACTCCGTCTCCCCTTTGGGTGAAACCTGTTCAGCTGGGGCTGGTCCTCGGCACTGTTTCCCGGTTGACTTCCAGCCTTAGTACAGGCTGAGTCTAGCATGGCAAAAGAGACACAATTAACCCACTGCTCCCTTGGCTGATTCACGTTTTTCTATACCCGCTATTCTGGGTATAGCGAACTGCCTAAAGGACGGACGCTGGTGGATGCCCAAGCGGTCTCTGCATCTTCCGTACGCCTGTCGTTTTACACCACGGACTGTGCTTCTGTGGAATTTGGAACGCACGCTGATACACTCCTAGGGGAATTTCTTACCTCACATGAGAGGAGTTGGAAGGAAATAGAAACAGAGTGCTTGGGTCTGTTGTGCTTACCTAGGGTAAGGGCGACCAGGTCAATGGCGAGTTAGGGATTCTTGAACTGTGTTCCCGAAGCTGTTTAGAGGTCGGAAAATCAAACCGTCCCAAGGAAAAGTGCAGTGTGCTGCACCTTACTCTACAAACACAGAGCGACTCTGAAAGGCCTACGACGCTGGATTTTGCCTAGAAGGCCCAGAGCACCGTGGGGGTACAGAGTGTTCTGAAACCGAAACGGTTGCTGACACGAGGTGGCAAGGAGAACGGCAAAGCCTCTTCCCCGTAAACTGACACAGAACAGCAATTTAGGGCTCACGGAGCTGTTGCACTCCTTCCCTTGGGCAAGGCAAGTCAAGCTCTTTCTTCGAGGCTAGTGCTCACATTGAGCTTCACATTTGCTATAGAGCAGAGCAGGATGAGCTTGCAACTAGGTAGCGCAAGCACAATGCTTCTTTCCACACAACTAACTCATGGTCTACGCTGAGTCATGCTGGCATGTACTGAAAGGCCTGCCATTACAAATGCTTTTCAGGTTGCTTTGACGCCTTATGAACGGAGCTTTCAAAACTGGAAAAAAAGCCTTTGGGATCACACTCCTGTTTCCCGGTTGACTTCCAGCCTTAGTACAGGCTGAGTCTAGCATGGCAAAAGAGACACAATTAACCCACTGGTCCCTTCGCTGATTCACGTTTTTCTATACCCGCTATTCTGGGTATAGCGAACAGCCTAAAGGACGGACGCTGGTGGATGCCCAAGAGGTCTCTGCATCTTCCGTACGCCTGTCGTTTTACAGCACGAACCGTGCTTCTGTTGAATTCGGCACGCACGCTGACCCTCTCCTTGAGGAATTGCTTACCTCACATAAGACGTGTTTGAAGGAAATAGAAACAGAGTGCTTTGTGCTGTTGAGCTTACCTAGGGCAAGGGCGACCAGGTCCTTGGCGAGTTAGGGATTCTTGAACTGCGTACCGAAGCTGTTTGGAGGTCGGAAAATCAAACCGTCCGAAGGAAAAGTGCAGTGTGCTGCACTTTACTGTTCAAACACAGAGCGACTCTGAAAGGCCTGCGATGCTGGATTTTGCATACAGGGCCCAGAGAATCGTGGGGGTACAGAGTGTGCTGAAGCCGAAACGGTTGCTGACACGAGGTGGCAGGAAGAACGATAAAGCCTCTTCCCCGTAAACTGACACAGAACAGCAATTTAGGGCTCACGGAGCTGTTGCACTCCTTCCCTGGGCAAGGCAAGGCAAGTTCTTCCTTCGAGGCTAGTGCTCACATTGAGCTTCACATTTGCTATAGAGCAGAGCAGGATGAGCTTGCAACTAGGAAGCGCAAGCACAATGCTTCTTTCCACACAACTAACTCATGGTCTACGCTGAGTCATGCTGGCATATACTGAAAGAGCTGCCCTTACAATGCTTTTCAGGTAGCTTTCACGCCTTAGGAATGGAGCTTTCAAAATGGGCAAAAAAGCCTTTGGGATCACACTCCCGTTTCGCTGTTGACTTCCAGCCTTAGTACAGGCTGAGTCTAGCAAGTCCAAAGAGACACAATTAACCCACTGGGCCCTTCGCTGATTACCGTTTTTCTATACCCGCTATTCTGGGTATAGCGAACTGCCTAAAGGAAGGACGCTGGAGGATGTCCAAGAGGCCTCTGCATCTTCCGTACCCCTGTCGTTTTACACCACGGACTGTGCTTCTGTGGAATTTGGAACGCACGCTGATACTCTCCTAGAGGAATTTCTTACCTCACATGAGAGGTGTTGGGAGGAAATAGAAACAGAGTGCTTTGTTCTGTTGAGCTTACCTAGGGCAAGGGCGACCACGTCCTTGGCGAGTTAGGGATTCTTGAACTGTGTTCCCGAAGCTGTTTAGAGGTCGGAAAATAAAACCGTCCCAAGGAAAAGTGCAGTGTGCTGCACCTTACTCTACAAACACAGAGCGACTCTGAAAGGCCTACGACGCTGGATTTTGCCTAGAAGGCCTAGAGCACCGTGGGGGTACAGAGTGTTCTGAAACCGAAACGGTTGCTGACACGAGGTGGCAAGGAGAACGGTAAAGCCTCTTCCCCGTAAACTGACACAGAACAGCAATTTAGGGCTCATGGAGCTGTTGCACTCCTTCCCTTGGGCAAGGCAAGTCAAGCTCTTCCTTGGAGGCTACTGCTCACATTGAGCTTCACATTTGCTATAGAGCAGAGCAGGATGAGCTTGCAACTAGGTAGCGCAAGCACAATGCTTCTTTCCACACAACTAACTCATGGTCTACGCTGAGTCATGCTGGCATGTACTGAAAGGCCTGCCGTTACAAATTCTTTTCAGGTTGCTTTGACGCCTTATGAACGGAGCTTTCAAAACTGGAAAAAAAACCTTTGGGATCACACTCCTGTTTCCCGGTTGACTTCCAGCCTTAGTACAGGCTGAGTCTAGCATGGCAAAAGAGACACAATTAACCCACTGGGCCCTTCGCTGATTCACGTTTTTCTATACCCGCTATTCTTGGTATAGCGAACTGCCTAAAGGACGGACGCTGGTGGATGCCCAAGAGGTCTCTGCATCTCCCGTACGCCTGTCGTTTTACACCACGAACTGTGCTTCTGTGGAATTTGGCACGCACGCTGACCCTCTCCTTGAGGAATTGCTTACCTCACATAAGACGTGTTGGAAGGAAATAGAAACAGAGTGCTTTGTGCTGTTGAGCTTACCTAGGGCATGGGCGACCAGATCCTTGGCGAGTTAGGGATTCTTGAACTGTGTTCCCGAAGCTGTTTGGAGGTCGGAAAATCAAACCGTCCCAAGGAAAAGTGCAGTGTGCTGCACCTTACTCTGCAAACACAGAGCGACTCAGAAAGGCCTGCGATGCTGGATTTTGCATACAGCGCCCAGAGCATCGTGGGGGTACAGAGTGTGCTGAAGCCGAAACGATTGCTGACACAAGGTGCTAAGGAGAACGATAAAGCCTCATCCCCGTAAACTGACACAGAACAGCAATTTAGGGCTCACGGAGCTGTTTCACTCCTTCCCTTGGGCAAGGCAAGGCAAGCTCTTCCTTCGAGGCTAGTGCTCACATTGAGCTTCACATTTGCTATAGAGCAGAGCAGGATGAGCTTGCAACTAGGAACGGCAAGCACAATGCTTCTTTCCACACAACTAACTCATGGTCTACGCTGAGTCATGCTGGCATATACTGAAAGAGCTGCCCTTACAATGCTTTTCAGGTAGCTTTCACGCCTTAGGAACGGAGCTTTCAAAATTGGCAAAAAAGCCTTTGGGATCACACTCCCGTTTCGCTGTTGACTTCCAGCCTTAGTACAGGCTGAGTCTAGCAAGTCCAAAGAGACGCAATTAACCCACTGGGCCCTTCGCTGATTCACGTTTTTCTATACCCGCTATTCTGGGTATAGCGAATTGCCTAAAGGACGGACGCTGGTGGATGCCCAAGAGGTCTCTGCATCTTCCGTACGCCTGTCGTTTTACACCACGAACTGTGCTTCTGTGGAATTTGGCACGCACGCTGACCCTCTCCTTGAGGAATTGCTTACCTTACATAAGACGTGTTGGAAGGAAATAGAAAAAGAGTGCTTTGTGCTGTTGAGCTTACCTAGGGCAAGGGCGACCAGGTCCTTGGCGACTTAGGGATTCTTGAACTGTGCTCCCGAAGCTGTTTGGAGGTCGGAAAATAAAACCGTCCCAAGGAAAAGTGCAGTGTGCTGCACCTTACTCTGCAAACACAGAGCGACTCTGAAAGGCCTACGACGCTGGATTTTGCCTAGAAGGCCCAGAGCACCGTGGGGGAACAGAGTGTTCTGAAACCGAAACGGTTGCTGACACGAGGTGGCAAGGAGAACGGTAAAGCCTCTTCCCCGTAAACTGACACAGAACAGCAATTTAGGGCTCACGGAGCTGTTGCACTCTTTCACTTAAGCAAGGCAAGTCAAGCTCTTCCTTCGAGGCTAGTGCTCACATTGAGCTTCACATTTGCTATAGAGCAGAGCAGGATGAGCTCGCAATTAGGAAGTGCAAGCACAATGCTTCTTTCCACCAAACTAACCCATGGTCTACGCTGAGTCATGCTGGCATGTACTGAAAGGCCTGCCGTTACAAATGCTTTTCAGGTAGCTTTCACGCCTTAGGAACGGAGCTTTCAAAATTGGCAAAAAAGCCTTGGGATCACACTCCCGTTTCGCTGTTGACTTCCAGCCTTAGTACAGGCTGAGTCTAGCAAGTCCAAAGAGACACAATTAACCCACTGGGCCCTTCGCTGATTCCCGTTTTTCTATACCCGCTATTCTGGGTATAGCGAACTGCCTAAAGGAAGGACGCTGGAGGATGTCCAAGAGGCCTCTGCATCTTCCGTACGCCTGTCGTTTTACACCATGGACTGTGCTTCTGTGGAATTTGGAACGCACGCTGATACTCTCCTAGGGGAATTTCTTACCTCACATGAGAGGTGTTGGAAGGAAATAGAAACAGAGTGCTTGTGTCTGTTGAGCTTACCTAGGGCAAGGGCGACCACGTCCTTGGCGAGTTAGGGATTCTTGAACTGTGTTCCCGAAGCTGTTTAGAGGTCGGAAAATCAAACCGTCCCAAGGAAAAGTGCAGTGTGCTGCACCTTACTCTGCAAACACAGAGCGACTCTGAAAGGCCTACGACGCTGGATTTTGCCTAGAAGGCCCAGAGCCCCGAGGGGTACAGAGTGTTCTGAAACCGAAACGGTTGCTGACACGAGGTGGCAAGGAGAACGGTATAGCCTCTTCCCCGTAAACTGACACAGAACAGCAATTTAGGCCTCACGGAGCTCTTAAACTCTTTCACATAGGCAAGGCAAGTCAAGCTCTGCCTTCGAGGCTAGTGCTCACATTGAGCTTCACATTTGCTATAGAGCAGAGCAGGATGAGCTTGCAACTAGGAAGCGCAAGCACAATGCTTCTTTCCACACAACTAACTCATGGTCTACGCTGAGTCATGCTGGCATGTACTGAAAGGCCTGCCGTTACAAATGCTTTTCAGGTTGCTTTGACTCCTTAAGAACGGAGCTTTCAAAACTGGAAAAAAAGCCTTTGGGATCACACTCCCGTTTCGCTGTTGACTTCCAGCCTTAGTACAGGCTGAGTCTAGCATGGCAAAAGAGACACAATTAACCCACTGGGCCCTTGGCTGATTCACGTTTTTCTATACCCGCTATTCTGGGTATAGCGAACTGCCTAAAGGACGGACGCTGGTGGATGCCCAAGAGGTCTCTGCATCTTCCGTACGCCTGTCGTTTTACAGCACGAACTGTGCTTCTGTGGCATTTGGCACACACGCTGACCCTCTCCTGAGGAAATGCTTACCTCACATAAGACATGTTGGAAGGAAATAGAAACAGAGTGCTTTGTGCTGTTGAGCTTACCTAGGGCAAGGGCGACCAGGTCCTTGGCGACTTAGGGATACTTGAACTGTGTTTCCGAAGGTGTTTGGAGGTCGGAAAATCAAAGCGTCCCAAGGAAAAGTGCAGTGTGCTGCACCTTACTCTACAAACACAGAGCGACTCTGAAAGGCCTGCGATGCTGGATTTTGCATACAGGTCCCAGAGCATCGTGGGGGTACAGAGTGTGCTGAAGCCGAAACGGTTGCTGACACGAGGTGGCAGGGAGAACGATAAAGCCTCTTCCCCGTAAACTGACACAGAACAGCAATTTAGGGCTCACGGAGCTGTTGCACTCCTTCCCTGGGCAAGGCAAGGCAAGCTCTTCCTTCGAGGCTAGTGCTCACATTGAGCTTCACATTTGCTATAGAGCAGAGCAGGATGAGCTTGCAACTAGGAAGTGCAAGCAGAATGCTTCTTTCCACAAAACTAACTCATGGTCTACGCTGAGTCATGCTGGCATATACTGAAAGAGCTGCCGTTACAATGCTTTTCAGGTAGCTTTCACGCCTTAGGAACGGACCTTTCAAAATTGGCAAAAAAGCCTTTGGGATCACTCTCCCGTTTCGCTGTTGACTTCCAGCCTTAGTACAGGCTGAGCCTAGGAAGTCCAAAGAGACACAATTAACCCATTAGGCCCTTCGCTGATTCACGTTTTTCTATACCCGCTATTCTGGGTATAGCGAACTGCCTAAAGGAAGGACGCTGGAGGATGTCCAAGAGGCCTCTGCATCATCCATACGCCTGTCGTTTTACACCACGGACTGTGCTTCTGTGGAATTTGGAACGCACGCTGATACTCTCCTAGGGGAATATCTTACCTCACATGAGAGGTGTTGGAGGGAAATAGAAACAGAGTGCTTGGGTCTGTTGAGCTTACCTAGGGCAAGGGCGACCAGGTCCTTGGCGAGTTAGGGATTCTTGAACTGTGTTCCCGAAGCTGTTTAGAGGTCGGAAAATCAAACCGTCCCAAGGAAAAGTGCAGTGTGCTGCACCTTACTCTGCAAACACAGAGCGACTCTGAAAGGCCTACGACGCTGGATTTTGCCTAGAAGGCCCAGAACACCATGGGGGTACAGAGTGTTCTGAAACCGAAACGGTTGCTGACACGAGGTGGCAAGGAGAACGGTAAAGCCTCTTCCCCGTAAACTGACACAGAAGAGCAATTTAGGGCTCTCGGAGCTGTTGCACTCCTTCCCTTGGGCAAGGCAAGGCAAGCTCTTCCTTCGAGGCTAGTGCTCACATTGAGCTTCACATTTGCTAAAGAGCAGAGCAGGATGAGCTTGCAACTAGGAAGTGCAAGCACAATGCTTCTTTCCACACAACTAACTCATGGTCTACGCTGAGTCATGCTGGCATGTACTGAAAGGCCTGCCGTTACAAATGCTTTTCAGGTTGCTTGGATGCCTTATGAACGGAGCTTTCGAAACTGGAAAAAAAGCTTTTGGGATCACACTCCTGTTTCCCGGTTGACTTCCAGCCTTAGTACAGGCTGAGTCTAGCATGGCAAAAGAGACACAATTAACCCACTGGGCCCTTCGCTGATTCACGTTTTTCTATACCCGCTATTCTGGGTATAGCGAACTGCCTAAAGGACGGACGCTGGTGGATGCCCAAGAGGTCTCTGCATCTTCCGAACGCCTGTTGTTTTACAGCACGAACTGTGCTTCTGTGGAATTTGGCACACACGCTGACCCTCTCCTTGAGGAATTGCTTACCTCACATAAGACCTGTTGGAAGGAAATAGAAACAGAGTGCTTTGTGCTGTTGAGCTTACCTAGGGCAAGGGCGACCAGATCCTTGGCGACTTACGGATTCTTGAACTGTGTTCCCGAAGCTTTCTGGAGGTCGGAAACTCAAACCGTCCCAAGGAGAAGTGCAGTGTGCTGCAGCTTACACTGCAAACACAGAGCGACTCTGAAAGGCCTGCGATGCCGGATTTTGCATACAGCGCCCAGAGCATCGTGGGGGTACAGAGTGTGCTGAAGCCGAAACGATTGCTGACACAAGGTGCTAAGGAGAACGATAAAGCCTCTTCCCCGTAAACTGACACAGAACAGCAATTTAGGGCTCACGGAGCTGTTTCACTCCTTCCCTTGGGCAAGGCAAGGCAAGCTCTTCCTTCGAGGCTAGTGCTCACATTGAGCTTCACATTTGCTATAGAGCAGAGCAGGATGAGCTTGCAACTAGGAAGGGCAAACACAATGCTTCTTTCCACACAACTAACTCATGGTCTACGCTGAGTCATGCTGGCATATACTGAAAGAGCTGCCCTTACAATGCTTTTCAGGTAGCTTTCACGCCTTAGGAACGGAGCTTTCAAAATTGGCAAAAAAGCCTTTGGGATCACACTCCCGTTTCGCTGTTGACTTCCAGCCTTAGTACAGGCTGAGTCTAGCAAGTCCAAAGAGACGCAATTAACCCACTGGGCCCTTCGCTGATTCACGTTTTTCTATACCCGCTATTCTGGGTATAGCGAACTGCCTAAAGGAAGGACGCTGGAGGATGTCCAAGAGGCCTCTGCATCTTCCGTACGCCTCTCGTTTTACACCACGAACTATGCTTCTGTGGAATTTGGAACGCACGCTGATACTCTCCTAGGGGAATTTCTTACCTCACATGAGAGATGTTAGAAGGAAATAGAAACAGAGTGCTTGGGTCTGTTGAGCTTACCTAGGGCAAGGGCGACCACGTCCTTGGCGAGTTAGGGATTCTTGAACTGTGTTCCCGACGCTGTTTAGAGGTCGGAAAATCAAACCGTCCCAAGGAAAAGTTCAGTCTGCAGCACCTTACTCTGCAAACACAGAGCGACTCTGAAAGGCCTACGTCGCTGGATTTTGCCTAGAAGGCCCAGAGCACCGTTGGGGTACAGAGTGTTTTGAAACAGAAACGGTTGCTGACACGAGGTGGCAAGGAGAACGGTAAAGCCTCTTCCCCGTAAACTGACACAGAACAGCAATTTAGGGCTCACGGAGCTGTTGCACTGTTCCACTTAGGCAAGGCAAGTCAAGCTCTTCCTTCGAGGCTAGTGCTCACATTGAGCTTCACATTTGCTATAGAGCAGAGCAGGATGTGCTTGCAACTAGGAAGCGCAAGCACAATGCTTCTTTCCACACAACTAACTCATGGTCTACGCTGAGTCATGCTGGCATGTACTGAAAGGCCTGCCGTTACACATGCTTTTCAGGTTGCTTTGACGCCTTATGAACGGAGCTTTCAAAACTGGAAAAAAAGCCTTTGGGATCACACTCCTGTTTCCCGGTTGACTTCCAGCCTTAGTACAGGCTGAGTCTAGCATGGCAAAAGAGACACAATTAAGCCACTGGGCCCTTGGCTGATTCACGTTTTTCTATACCCGCTATTCTGGGTATAGCGAACTTCCTAAAGGACGGACGCTGGTGGATGCCCAAGAGGTCTCTGCATCTTCCGTACGCCTGTCGTTTTACACCACGAACTGTGCTTCTGTGGAATTTGGCACGCACGCTGACCCTCTCCTTGAGGAATTGCTTACCTTATATAAGACGTGTTGGAAGGAAATAGAAAAAGAGTGCTTTGTGCTGTTGAGCTTACCTAGGGCAAGGGCGACCAGGTCCTTGGCGACTTAGGGATTCTTGAACTGTGCTCCCGAAGCTGTTTGGAGGTCGGAAAATAAAACCGTCCCAAGGAAAAGTGCAGTGTGCTGCACCTTACTCTGCAAACACAGAGCGACTCTGAAAGGCCTACGACGCTGGATTTTGCCTAGAAGGCCCAGAGCACCGTGGGGGAACAGAGTGTTCTGAAACCGAAACGGTTGCTGACACGAGGTGGCAAGGAGAACGGTAAAGCCTCTTCCCCGTAATCTGACACAGAACAGCAATTTAGGGCTCACGGAGCTGTTGCACTCTTTCACTTAAGCAAGGCAAGTCAAGCTCTTCCTTCGAGGCTAGTGATCACATTGAGCTTCACATTTGCTATAGAGCAGAGCAGGATGAGCTCGCAATTAGGAAGTGCAAGCACAATGCTTCTTTCCACCAAACTAACCCATGGTCTACGCTGAGTCATGCTGGCATGTACTGAAAGGCCTGCCGTTACAAATGCTTTTCAGGTTGCTTTGACGCCTTATGAACGGAGCTTTCAAAACTGGAAAAAAAGCCTTTGGGATCACACTCCTGTTTCCCGGTTGACTTCCAGCCTTAGTACAGGCTGAGTCTAGCATGGCAAAAGAGACACAATTAACCCACTGGTCCCTTCGCTGATTCACGTTTTTCTATACCCGCTATTCTGGGTATAGCGAACTGCCTAAAGGACGAACGCTGGAGGATGCCCAAGAGGCCTCTGCATCTTCCGTACGCCTGTCGTTTTACACCACGAACTGTGCTTCTGTGGAATTTGGCACGCACGCTGACCCTCTCCTTGAGGAATTGCTTACCTCACATAAGACGTGTTGGAAGGAAATAGAAACAGAGTGCTTTGTGCTGTTGAGCTTACCTAGGGCAAGGGCGACCAGGTCCTTGGCGAGTTAGGGATTCTTGAACTGTGTTCCCGAAGCTGTTTGGAGGTCGGAAAATCAAACCGTCCCAAGGAAAAGTGCAGTGTGCTGCACCTTACTCTGCAAACACAGAGCGACTCAGAAAGGCCTGCGATGCTGGATTTTGCATAGAGGTCCCAGAGCATCGTGGGGGTACAGAGTGTGCCGAAGCCGAAACGGTTGCTGACACGAGGTGGCAGGGAGAACGATAATGCCTCTTCCCCGTAAACTGACACAGAACAGCAATTTAGGGCTCACGGAGCTGTTGCACTCCTTCCCTGGGCAAGGCAAGGCAAGCTCTTCCTTCGAGGCTAGTGCTCACATTGAGCTTCACATTTGTTATAGAGCAGAGCAGGATGAGCTTGCAACTGGAAGTTCAAGCACAATGCTTCTTTCAACCAAACTAACTCATGGTCTATGCTGAGTCATGCTGGCATATACTGAAAGAGCAGCCCTTACAATGCTTTTCAGGTAGCTTTCACGCCTTAGGAACGGAGCTTTCAAAATTAGCAAAAAAGCCTTTGGGATCACACTCCCGTTTCGCTGTTGACTTCCAGCCTTAGTACAGGCTGAGTCTACCAAGTCCAAAGAGACACAATTAACCCACTAGGCCCTTCGCTGATTCACGTTTTTCTATACCCGCTATTCTGGGTATAGCGAACTGCCTAAAGGAAGGACGCTGGAGGATGTCCAAGAGGCCTCTGCATCTTCCGTACGCCTGTCGTTTTACACCACGGACTGTGCTCCTGTGGAATTTGGAACGCACGCTGATACTCTCCTAGGGGAATTTCTTACCTCACATGAGAGGTGTTAGAAGGAAATAGAAACAGAGTGCTTTGTTCTGTTGAGCTTACCTAGGGCAAGGGCGACCACGTCCTTGGCGAGTTAGGGATTCTTGAACTGTGTTCCCGAAGCTGTTTAGAGGTCGGAAAATCAAACCGTCCCAAGGAAAAGTGCAGTGTGCTGCACCTTACTCTGCAAACACAGAGCGACTCTGAAAGGCCTACGACGCTGGATTTTGCCTAGAAGGCCCAGAGCACCGTGGGGGTACAGAGTATTCTGAAACCGAAACGGTTGCTGACACGAGGTGGCAAGGAGAACGGTAAAGCCTCTTCCCCGTAAACTGACACAGAACAGCAATTTAGGGCTCACGGAGCTGTTGCACTCTTTCACTTAGGCAAGGCACGTCAAGCTCTTCCTTCGAGGCTAGTGCTCACATTGAGCTTCACATTTGCTATAGAGCAGAGCAGGATGAGCTTATAACTAGGAAGCGCAAGCACAATTCTTCTTTCCACAAAACTAACTCATGGTCTACGCTGAGTCATGCTGGCATGTACTGAAAGGCCTGCCGTTACAAATGCTTTTCAGGTTGCTTTGACGCCTTATGAACGGAGCTTTCAAAACTGGAAAAAAAGCCTTTGGGATCACACTCCTGTTTCCCGGTTGACTTCCAGCCTTAGTACAGGCTGAGGCTAGCATGGCAAAAGAGACACAATTAACCCACTGGGCCCTTCGCTGATTCACGTTTTTCTATACCCGCTATTCTGGGTATAGCGAACTGCCTAAAGGACGGACGCTGGTGGATGCCCAAGAGGTCTCTGCATCTTCCGTACGCCTGTCGTTTTACACTACGGACTGTGCTTCTGTGGAATTTGGCACGCACGCTGACCCTCTCCTTGAGGAATTGCTTACCTCACATAAGACGTGTTGGAAGGAAATAGAAACAGAGTGCTTTGTGCTGTTGAGCTTACATAGGGCAAGGGCGACCTGGTCCTTGGCGACTTAGGGATTCTTGAACTGTGTTCCCGAAGCTTTTTGAAGGTTGGAAAATCAAACCGTCCCAAGGAAAAGTGCAGTGTGCTGCACCTTACTCTGCAAACACAGAGCGACTCTGAAAGGCCTGCGATGCTGGATTTTGCATACAGGGCCCAGAGCACCGTGGGGGTACAGAGTGTTCTGAAGCCGAAACGGTTGCTGACACGAGGTGGCAAGGAGAACGGTAAAGCCTCTTCCCCGTAAACTGACACAGAACAGCAATTTAGGGCTCACGGAGCTGTTGCACTCTTTCACTTAGGCAAGGCAAGTCAAGCTCTTCCTTCGAGGCTAGTGCTCACATTGAGCTTCACATTTGCTATAGAGCAGAGCAGGATGAGCTTATAACTAGGAAGCGCAAGCACAATGCTTCTTTCCACAAAACTAACTCATGGTCTACGCTGAGACATGCTGGCATGTACTGAAAGGCCTGCCGTTACACATGCTTTTCAGGTTGCTTTGACGCCTTATGAACGGAGCTTTCAAAACTGGAAAAAAAGCCTTTGGGATCACACTCCTGTTTTGCCGGAAGCCGTCCAGCATTGCCAACTATTGCCTGAGCAAAGCTCGGCAAGAAGTTATGGCATGAGGAAGCAAAGCTCCTCTCCTGGTGGGCGGCGGAAAGCATCTCTTCTGATTCTAGGAAAATTCTTGCTAAAAACTGAGGGGGTTTCTGGAGGGTTTAGGCCAAGAAGATGGAAGTATTACAAAGCAAATCCACCTCGGGACGAGACCTATAGTGCCAAGCAAAGCTGGTACTGTCAGGTACAAATATGGAGAAGCAAAGCTCTCCTCTGTGTGGTTCCCCCTGTTTTCCCCTGCTTTTGCCTAGGGATTAAGGAAAGACCCCGATTTAGGGTAAAGCCAAAAATGATTGTAACTACTCCGGCTTCTTTTTTAATGATTATATTTGAAATTTTTATTTTAGGCCAGGGCATTGGACTTGGGGAAATACAATGGTGGGAACATTTGTGTGGCAAGAACTTATTGTAAAAGAAAAACTGAAAGAGTTATGGCTCCCCAGGAGAGTTGTAAATATCTTGGGAAATACCTGGCTATGGTGACGAGGAAGTTTTATGCAACAGTGGGTATATTCAATAAGTTTATGGTACAATGTCCGCCCCCATGGCCTCCTAGAAGTATAAAAAATGATGTACATTGTTTTGATTATAATGATAGGGTTAGAAAATCTGTGGATGAAATGTTGTATTATTGTTTTTAACATGTTTAAGTTTATGGCTTGATTGAGCAGAATGTGCAGGTACAAGAACACCTTAATCTTCTGAGAAGAATGAGGAAACCGCAGACAGAGTTCCTGACCTAGATGTGAATGTACACAAGAGACGAAAGAGAATGGAGGCAACAAGAAAATTACTTAACTTGTTTAACCTGCTGATGTAAACTACTTTTGTTTTTTGGTTTATGTAAGGGACATTTTGGCATGGGAATGAAGCTGTTAAGATTGAAAATGAGATTATTTTACAGTATAAATGCTTTGGAATCATGATATTAAATTTGTCAGATCCTTGCATCCTCTGAGGTGTCTTGTGATCTGTCCACGCCGACTCCGTCTCCCCTTTGGGTGAAACCTGTTCAGCTGGGGCTGGTCCTCGGCACTGTTTCCCGGTTGACTTCCAGCCTTAGTACAGGCTGAGTCTAGCATGGCAAAAGAGACACAATTAACCCACTGCTCCCTTGGCTGATTCACGTTTTTCTATACCCGCTATTCTGGGTATAGCGAACTGCCTAAAGGACGGACGCTGGTGGATGCCCAAGCGGTCTCTGCATCTTCCGTACGCCTGTCGTTTTACACCACGGACTGTGCTTCTGTGGAATTTGGAATGCACGCTGATACACTCCTAGGGGAATTTCTTACCTCACATGAGAGGAGTTGGAAGGAAATAGAAACAGAGTGCTTGGGTCTGTTGTGCTTACCTAGGGTAAGGGCGACCAGGTCAATGGCGAGTTAGGGATTCTTGAACTGTGTTCCCGAAGCTGTTTAGAGGTCGGAAAATCAAACCGTCCCAAGGAAAAGTGCAGTGTGCTGCACCTTACTCTACAAACACAGAGCGACTCTGAAAGGCCTACGACGCTGGATTTTGCCTAGAAGGCCCAGAGCACCGTGGGGGTACAGAGTGTTCTGAAACCGAAACGGTTGCTGACACGAGGTGGCAAGGAGAACGGCAAAGCCTCTTCCCCGTAAACTGACACAGAACAGCAATTTAGGGCTCACGGAGCTGTTGCACTCCTTCCCTTGGGCAAGGCAAGTCAAGCTCTTTCTTCGAGGCTAGTGCTCACATTGAGCTTCACATTTGCTATAGAGCAGAGCAGGATGAGCTTGCAACTAGGTAGCGCAAGCACAATGCTTCTTTCCACACAACTAACTCATGGTCTACGCTGAGTCATGCTGGCATGTACTGAAAGGCCTGCCATTACAAATGCTTTTCAGGTTGCTTTGACGCCTTATGAACGGAGCTTTCAAAACTGGAAAAAAAGCCTTTGGGATCACACTCCTGTTTCCCGGTTGACTTCCAGCCTTAGTACAGGCTGAGTCTAGCATGGCAAAAGAGACACAATTAACCCACTGGTCCCTTCGCTGATTCACGTTTTTCTATACCCGCTATTCTGGGTATAGCGAACAGCCTAAAGGACGGACGCTGGTGGATGCCCAAGAGGTCTCTGCATCTTCCGTACGCCTGTCGTTTTACAGCACGAACCGTGCTTCTGTTGAATTCGGCACGCACGCTGACCCTCTCCTTGAGGAATTGCTTACCTCACATAAGACGTGTTGGAAGGAAATAGAAACAGAGTGCTTTGTGCTGTTGAGCTTACATAGGGCAAGGGCGACCTGGTCCTTGGCGACTTAGGGATTCTTGAACTGTGTTCCCGAAGCTTTTTGAAGGTTGGAAAATCAAACCGTCCCAAGGAAAAGTGCAGTGTGCTGCACCTTACTCTGCAAACACAGAGCGACTCTGAAAGGCCTGCGATGCTGGATTTTGCATACAGGGCCCAGAGCACCGTGGGGGTACAGAGTGTTCTGAAGCCGAAACGGTTGCTGACACGAGGTGGCAAGGAGAACGGTAAAGCCTCTTCCCCGTAAACTGACACAGAACAGCAATTTAGGGCTCACGGAGCTGTTGCACTCTTTCACTTAGGCAAGGCAAGTCAAGCTCTTCCTTCGAGGCTAGTGCTCACATTGAGCTTCACATTTGCTATAGAGCAGAGCAGGATGAGCTTATAACTAGGAAGCGCAAGCACAATGCTTCTTTCCACAAAACTAACTCATGGTCTACGCTGAGACATGCTGGCATGTACTGAAAGGCCTGCCGTTACACATGCTTTTCAGGTTGCTTTGACGCCTTATGAACGGAGCTTTCAAAACTGGAAAAAAAGCCTTTGGGATCACACTCCTGTTTTGCCGGAAGCCGTCCAGCATTGCCAACTATTGCCTGAGCAAAGCTCGGCAAGAAGTTATGGCATGAGGAAGCAAAGCTCCTCTCCTGGTGGGCGGCGGAAAGCATCTCTTCTGATTCTAGGAAAATTCTTGCTAAAAACTGAGGGGGTTTCTGGAGGGTTTAGGCCAAGAAGATGGAAGTATTACAAAGCAAATCCACCTCGGGACGAGACCTATAGTGCCAAGCAAAGCTGGTACTGTCAGGTACAAATATGGAGAAGCAAAGCTCTCCTCTGTGTGGTTCCCCCTGTTTTCCCCTGCTTTTGCCTAGGGATTAAGGAAAGACCCCGATTTAGGGTAAAGCCAAAAATGATTGTAACTACTCCGGCTTCTTTTTTAATGATTATATTTGAAATTTTTATTTTAGGCCAGGGCATTGGACTTGGGGAAATACAATGGTGGGAACATTTGTGTGGCAAGAACTTATTGTAAAAGAAAAACTGAAAGAGTTATGGCTCCCCAGGAGAGTTGTAAATATCTTGGGAAATACCTGGCTATGGTGACGAGGAAGTTTTATGCAACAGTGGGTATATTCAATAAGTTTATGGTACAATGTCCGCCCCCATGGCCTCCTAGAAGTATAAAAAATGATGTACATTGTTTTGATTATAATGATAGGGTTAGAAAATCTGTGGATGAAATGTTGTATTATTGTTTTTAACATGTTTAAGTTTATGGCTTGATTGAGCAGAATGTGCAGGTACAAGAACACCTTAATCTTCTGAGAAGAATGAGGAAACCGCAGACAGAGTTCCTGACCTAGATGTGAATGTACACAAGAGACGAAAGAGAATGGAGGCAACAAGAAAATTACTTAACTTGTTTAACCTGCTGATGTAAACTACTTTTGTTTTTTGGTTTATGTAAGGGACATTTTGGCATGGGAATGAAGCTGTTAAGATTGAAAATGAGATTATTTTACAGTATAAATGCTTTGGAATCATGATATTAAATTTGTCAGATCCTTGCATCCTCTGAGGTGTCTTGTGATCTGTCCACGCCGACTCCGTCTCCCCTTTGGGTGAAACCTGTTCAGCTGGGGCTGGTCCTCGGCACTGTTTCCCGGTTGACTTCCAGCCTTAGTACAGGCTGAGTCTAGCATGGCAAAAGAGACACAATTAACCCACTGCTCCCTTGGCTGATTCACGTTTTTCTATACCCGCTATTCTGGGTATAGCGAACTGCCTAAAGGACGGACGCTGGTGGATGCCCAAGCGGTCTCTGCATCTTCCGTACGCCTGTCGTTTTACACCACGGACTGTGCTTCTGTGGAATTTGGAATGCACGCTGATACACTCCTAGGGGAATTTCTTACCTCACATGAGAGGAGTTGGAAGGAAATAGAAACAGAGTGCTTGGGTCTGTTGTGCTTACCTAGGGTAAGGGCGACCAGGTCAATGGCGAGTTAGGGATTCTTGAACTGTGTTCCCGAAGCTGTTTAGAGGTCGGAAAATCAAACCGTCCCAAGGAAAAGTGCAGTGTGCTGCACCTTACTCTACAAACACAGAGCGACTCTGAAAGGCCTACGACGCTGGATTTTGCCTAGAAGGCCCAGAGCACCGTGGGGGTACAGAGTGTTCTGAAACCGAAACGGTTGCTGACACGAGGTGGCAAGGAGAACGGCAAAGCGTCTTCCCCGTAAACTGACACAGAACAGCAATTTAGGGCTCACGGAGCTGTTGCACTCCTTCCCTTGGGCAAGGCAAGTCAAGCTCTTTCTTCGAGGCTAGTGCTCACATTGAGCTTCACATTTGCTATAGAGCAGAGCAGGATGAGCTTGCAACTAGGTAGCGCAAGCACAATGCTTCTTTCCACACAACTAACTCATGGTCTACGCTGAGTCATGCTGGCATGTACTGAAAGGCCTGCCATTACATATGCTTTTCAGGTTGCTTTGACGCCTTATGAACGGAGCTTTCAAAACTGGAAAAAAAGCCTTTGGGATCACACTCCTGTTTCCCGGTTGACTTCCAGCCTTAGTACAGGCTGAGTCTAGCATGGCAAAAGAGACACAATTAACCCACTGGTCCCTTCGCTGATTCACGTTTTTCTATACCCGCTATTCTGGGTATAGCGAACAGCCTAAAGGACGGACGCTGGTGGATGCCCAAGAGGTCTCTGCATCTTCCGTACGCCTGTCGTTTTACAGCACGAACCGTGCTTCTGTTGAATTCGGCACGCACGCTGACCCTCTCCTTGAGGAATTGCTTACCTCACATAAGACGTGTTTGAAGGAAATAGAAACAGAGTGCTTTGTGCTGTTGAGCTTACCTAGGGCAAGGGCGACCAGGTCCTTGGCGAGTTAGGGATTCTTGAACTGCGTACCGAAGCTGTTTGGAGGTCGGAAAATCAAACCGTCCGAAGGAAAAGTGCAGTGTGCTGCACTTTACTGTTCAAACACAGAGCGACTCTGAAAGGCCTGCGATGCTGGATTTTGCATACAGGGCCCAGAGAATCGTGGGGGTACAGAGTGTGCTGAAGCCGAAACGGTTGCTGACACGAGGTGGCAGGAAGAACGATAAAGCCTCTTCCCCGTAAACTGACACAGAACAGCAATTTAGGGCTCACGGAGCTGTTGCACTCCTTCCCTGGGCAAGGCAAGGCAAGTTCTTCCTTCGAGGCTAGTGCTCACATTGAGCTTCACATTTGCTATAGAGCAGAGCAGGATGAGCTTGCAACTAGGAAGCGCAAGCACAATGCTTCTTTCCACACAACTAACTCATGGTCTACGCTGAGTCATGCTGGCATATACTGAAAGAGCTGCCCTTACAATGCTTTTCAGGTAGCTTTCACGCCTTAGGAATGGAGCTTTCAAAATGGGCAAAAAAGCCTTTGGGATCACACTCCCGTTTCGCTGTTGACTTCCAGCCTTAGTACAGGCTGAGTCTAGCAAGTCCAAAGAGACACAATTAACCCACTGGGCCCTTCGCTGATTCACGTATTTCTATACTCGCTATTCTGGGTATAGCGAACTGCCTAAAGGACGGACGCTGGAGGATGTCCAAGAGGCCTCTGCATCTTCCGTACGTGTGTCCTTTTACCCCACGGACTGTGCTTCTCTGGAATTTGGAACGCACGCTGATACTCTCCTAGGGGAATTTCTTACCTCACATCAGACGTGTTGGAAGGAAATAGAAACAGAGTGCTTTGTGCTGTTTACCTTACCTAGGGCAAGGGCGACCAGGTCCTTGGCGACTTAGGGATTCTTGAACTGTGTTCCCGAAGCTGTTTGGAGGTCGGAAAATCAAACCGTCCCAAGGAAAAGTGCAGTGTGCTGCACCTTACTCTACAAACACAGAGCGACTCTGAAAGGCCTGCGATGCTGGATTTTGCATACAGGGCGCAGAGCAGCGTGAGGGTACAGACTGTGCTGAAGCCGAAACGGTTGCTGACACGAGGTGGCAAGGAGAACGATAAAGCCTCTTCCCCGTAAATTGACACAGAACAGCAATTTAGGGCTCACGGAGCTGTTGCACTCCTTCCCTGGGCAAGGCAAGGCAAGCTCTTCCTTCGAGGCTAGTGCTCACATTGAGCTTCACATTTGCTATAGAGCAGAGCAGGATCAGCTTGCAACTAGGAAGTGCAAGCACAATGCTTCTTTCCACAAAACTAACTCATGGTCTACGCTGAGTCATGCTGGCATATACTGAAAGAGCTGCCCTTACAATGCTTTTCAGGTTGCTTTCACGCCTTATGAACGGAGGATTCAAAATTGGCAAAAAAGCCTTTGGGATCACACTCCCGTTTCGCTGTTGACTTCCAGCCTTAGTACAGGCTGAGTCTAGCAAGTCCAAAGAGACACAATTAACCCACTGGGCCCTTCGCTGATTACCGTTTTTCTATACCCGCTATTCTGGGTATAGCGAACTGCCTAAAGGAAGGACGCTGGAGGATGTCCAAGAGGCCTCTGCATCTTCCGTACCCCTGTCGTTTTACACCACGGACTGTGCTTCTGTGGAATTTGGAACGCACGCTGATACTCTCCTAGAGGAATTTCTTACCTCACATGAGAGGTGTTGGGAGGAAATAGAAACAGAGTGCTTTGTTCTGTTGAGCTTACCTAGGGCAAGGGCGACCACGTCCTTGGCGAGTTAGGGATTCTTGAACTGTGTTCCCGAAGCTGTTTAGAGGTCGGAAAATAAAACCGTCCCAAGGAAAAGTGCAGTGTGCTGCACCTTACTCTACAAACACAGAGCGACTCTGAAAGGCCTACGACGCTGGATTTTGCCTAGAAGGCCTAGAGCACCGTGGGGGTACAGAGTGTTCTGAAACCGAAACGGTTGCTGACACGAGGTGGCAAGGAGAACGGTAAAGCCTCTTCCCCGTAAACTGACACAGAACAGCAATTTAGGGCTCATGGAGCTGTTGCACTCCTTCCCTTGGGCAAGGCAAGTCAAGCTCTTCCTTGGAGGCTACTGCTCACATTGAGCTTCACATTTGCTATAGAGCAGAGCAGGATGAGCTTGCAACTAGGTAGCGCAAGCACAATGCTTCTTTCCACACAACTAACTCATGGTCTACGCTGAGTCATGCTGGCATGTACTGAAAGGCCTGCCGTTACAAATTCTTTTCAGGTTGCTTTGACGCCTTATGAACGGAGCTTTCAAAACTGGAAAAAAAACCTTTGGGATCACACTCCTGTTTCCCGGTTGACTTCCAGCCTTAGTACAGGCTGAGTCTAGCATGGCAAAAGAGACACAATTAACCCACTGGGCCCTTCGCTGATTCACGTTTTTCTATACCCGCTATTCTTGGTATAGCGAACTGCCTAAAGGACGGACGCTGGTGGATGCCCAAGAGGTCTCTGCATCTCCCGTACGCCTGTCGTTTTACACCACGAACTGTGCTTCTGTGGAATTTGGCACGCACGCTGACCCTCTCCTTGAGGAATTGCTTACCTCACATAAGACGTGTTGGAAGGAAATAGAAACAGAGTGCTTTGTGCTGTTGAGCTTACCTAGGGCATGGGCGACCAGATCCTTGGCGAGTTAGGGATTCTTGAACTGTGTTCCCGAAGCTGTTTGGAGGTCGGAAAATCAAACCGTCCCAAGGAAAAGTGCAGTGTGCTGCACCTTACTCTGCAAACACAGAGCGACTCAGAAAGGCCTGCGATGCTGGATTTTGCATACAGCGCCCAGAGCATCGTGGGGGTACAGAGTGTGCTGAAGCCGAAACGATTGCTGACACAAGGTGCTAAGGAGAACGATAAAGCCTCATCCCCGTAAACTGACACAGAACAGCAATTTAGGGCTCACGGAGCTGTTTCACTCCTTCCCTTGGGCAAGGCAAGGCAAGCTCTTCCTTCGAGGCTAGTGCTCACATTGAGCTTCACATTTGCTATAGAGCAGAGCAGGATGAGCTTGCAACTAGGAAGGGCAAGCACAATGCTTCTTTCCACACAACTAACTCATGGTCTACGCTGAGTCATGCTGGCATATACTGAAAGAGCTGCCCTTACAATGCTTTTCAGGTAGCTTTCACGCCTTAGGAACGGAGCTTTCAAAATTGGCAAAAAAGCCTTTGGGATCACACTCCCGTTTCGCTGTTGACTTCCAGCCTTAGTACAGGCTGAGTCTAGCAAGTCCAAAGAGACGCAATTAACCCACTGGGCCCTTCGCTGATTCACGTTTTTCTATACCCGCTATTCTGGGTATAGCGAACTGCCTAAAGGACGGACGCTGGTGGATGCCCAAGAGGTCTCTGCATCTTCCGTACGCCTGTCGTTTTACACCACGAACTGTGCTTCTGTGGAATTTGGCACGCACGCTGACCCTCTCCTTGAGGAATTGCTTACCTTACATAAGACGTGTTGGAAGGAAATAGAAAAAGAGTGCTTTGTGCTGTTGAGCTTACCTAGGGCAAGGGCGACCAGGTCCTTGGCGACTTAGGGATTCTTGAACTGTGCTCCCGAAGCTGTTTGGAGGTCGGAAAATAAAACCGTCCCAAGGAAAAGTGCAGTGTGCTGCACCTTACTCTGCAAACACAGAGCGACTCTGAAAGGCCTACGACGCTGGATTTTGCCTAGAAGGCCCAGAGCACCGTGGGGGAACAGAGTGTTCTGAAACCGAAACGGTTGCTGACACGAGGTGGCAAGGAGAACGGTAAAGCCTCTTCCCCGTAAACTGACACAGAACAGCAATTTAGGGCTCACGGAGCTGTTGCACTCTTTCACTTAAGCAAGGCAAGTCAAGCTCTTCCTTCGAGGCTAGTGCTCACATTGAGCTTCACATTTGCTATAGAGCAGAGCAGGATGAGCTCGCAATTAGGAAGTGCAAGCACAATGCTTCTTTCCACCAAACTAACCCATGGTCTACGCTGAGTCATGCTGGCATGTACTGAAAGGCCTGCCGTTACAAATGCTTTTCAGGTTGCTTTGACGCCTTATGAACGGAGCTTTCAAAACTGGAAAATAAGCCTTTGGGATCACACTCCTGTTTCCCGGTTGACTTCCAGCCTTAGTACAGGCTGAGTCTAGCATGGCAAAAGAGACACAATTAACCCACTGGTCCCTTCGCTGATTCCCGTTTTTCTATACCCGCTATTCTGGGTATAGCGAACTGCCTAAAGGACGGACGCTGGAGGATGCCCAAGAGGCCTCTGCATCTTCCGTACGCCTGTCGTTTTACACCACGAACTGTGCTTCTGTGGAATTTGGCACGCACGCTGACCCTCTCCTTGAGGAATTGCTTACCTCACATAAGACGTGTTGGAAGGAAATAGAAACAGAGTGCTTTGTGCTGTTGAGCTTACCTAGGGCAAGGGCGACCAGGTCCTTGGCGAGTTAGGGATTCTTGAACTGTGTTCCCGAAGCTGTTTGGAGGTCGGAAAATCAAACCGTCCCAAGGAAAAGTGCAGTGTGCTGCACCTTACTCTGCAAACACAGAGCGACTCTGAAAGGCCTGCGATGCTGGATTTTGCATAGAGGTCCCAGAGCATCGTGGGGGTACAGAGTGTGCCGAAGCCGAAACGGTTGCTGACACGAGGTGGCAGGGAGAACGATAATGCCTCTTCCCCGTAAACTGACACAGAACAGCAATTTAGGGCTCACGGAGCTGTTGCACTCCTTCCCTGGGCAAGGCAAGGCAAGCTCTTCCTTCGAGGCTAGTGCTCACATTGAGCTTCACATTTGTTATAGAGCAGAGCAGGATGAGCTTGCAACTGGAAGTGCAAGCACAATACTTCTTTCAACCAAACTAACTCATGGTCTATGCTGAGTCATGCTGGCATATACTGAAAGAGCAGCCCTTACAATGCTTTTCAGGTAGCTTTCACGCCTTAGGAACGGAGCTTTCAAAATTAGCAAAAAAGCCTTTGGGATCACACTCCCGTTTCGCTGTTGACTTCCAGCCTTAGTACAGGCTGAGTCTAGCAAGTCCAAAGAGACACAATTAACCCACTGGGCCCTTCGCTGATTCACGTATTTCTATACTCGCTATTCTGGGTATAGCGAACTGCCTAAAGGACGGACGCTGGAGGATGTCCAAGAGGCCTCTGCATCTTCCGTACGCGTGTCCTTTTACCCCACGGACTGTGCTTCTCTGGAATTTGGAACGCACGCTGATACTCTCCTAGGGGAATTTCTTACCTCACATCAGACGTGTTGGAAGGAAATAGAAACAGAGTGCTTTGTGCTGTTTACCTTACCTAGGGCAAGGGCGACCAGGTCCTTGGCGACTTAGGGATTCTTGAACTGTGTTCCCGAAGCTGTTTGGAGGTCGGAAAATCAAACCGTCCCAAGGAAAAGTGCAGTGTGCTGCACCTTACTCTACAAACACAGAGCGACTCTGAAAGGCCTGCGATGCTGGATTTTGCATACAGGGCGCAGAGCAGCGTGGGGGTACAGACTGTGCTGACGCCGAAACGGTTGCTGACACGAGGTGGCAAGGAGAACGATAAAGCCTCTTCCCCGTAAACTGACACAGAACAGCAATTTAGGGCTCACGGAGCTGTTGCACTCCTTCCCTGGGCAAGGCAAGGCAAGCTCTTCCTTCGAGGCTAGTGCTCACATTGAGCTTCACATTTGCTATAGAGCAGAGCAGGATGAGCTTGCAACTAGGAAGTGCAAGCACAATGCTTCTTTCCACACAACTAACTCATGGTCTACGCTGAGTCATGCTGGCATATACTGAAAGAGCTGCCCTTACAATGCTTTTCAGGTAGCTCTCAGGCCTTAGGAACGGAGCTTTCAAAATTGGCAAAAAAGCCTTTGGGATCACACTCCCGTTTCGCTGTTGACTTCCAGCCTTAGTACAGGCTGAGTCTAGCAAGTCCAAAGAGACACAATTAACCCACTGGGCCCTTCGCTGATTACCGTTTTTCTATACCCGCTATTCTGGGTATAGCGAACTGCCTAAAGGAAGGACGCTGGAGGATGTCCAAGAGGCCTCTGCATCCTCCGTACCCCTGTCGTTTTACACCACGGACTGTGCTTCTGTGGAATTTGGAACGCACGCTGATACTCTCCTAGAGGAATTTCTTACCTCACATGAGAGGTGTTGGGAGGAAATAGAAACAGAGTGCTTTGTTCTGTTGAGCTTACCTAGGGCAAGGGCGACCACGTCCTTGGCGAGTTAGGGATTCTTGAACTGTGTTCCCGAAGCTGTTTAGAGGTCGGAAAATAAAACCGTCCCAAGGAAAAGTGCAGTGTGCTGCACCTTACTCTACAAACACAGAGCGACTCTGAAAGGCCTACGACGCTGGATTTTGCCTAGAAGGCCCAGAGCACCGTGGGGGTACAGAGTGTTCTGAAACCGAAACGGTTGCTGACACGAGGTGGCAAGGAGAACGGTAAAGCCTCTTCCCCGTAAACTGACACAGAACAGCAATTTAGGGCTCACGGAGCTGTTGCACTCCTTCCCTGGGCAAGGCAAGTCAAGCTCTTCCTTCGAGGCTAGTGCTCACATTGAGCTTCACATTTGCTATAGAGCAGAGCAGGATGAGCTTGCAACTAGGACGTGCAAGCACAATGCTTCTTTCCACAAAACTAACTCATGGTCTACGCTGAGTCATACTGGCATATACTGAAAGAGCTGCCCTTACAATGCTTTTCAGGTAGTTTTCACGCCTTAGGATCGGAGCTTTCAAAATTGGCATAAAAGCCTTTGGGATCACACTCCCGTTTCGCTGTTGACTTCCAGCCTTAGTACAGGATGAGTCTAGCAAGTCCAAAGAGACACAATTAACACACTGGGCCCTTCGCTGATTCACGTTTTTCTAAACCCGCTATTCTGGGTATAGCGAACTGCCTAAAGGAAGGATGCTGCAGGATGTCCAAGACGCCTCTGCATCTTCCGTAGGCCTGTCGTTTTACACCACGGACTGTGCTTCTGTGGAATTTGGAACGCACGCTGACACTCTCCTAGGGGAATTTCTTACCTCACATGAGACGTGTTGGAAGGAAATAGAAACAGAGTGCTTTGTTCTGTTGAGCTTACCTAGGGCAAAGGCGACCACATCCTTGGCGAGTTAGGGATTCTTGAACTGTGTTCCCGAAGCTGTTTAGAGGTCGGAATATCAAACCGTCCAAAGGAAAAGTGCCGTGTGCTGCACCTTACCCTACAAACACAGAGCGACTCTGAAAGGCCTACGACGCTGTATTTTGCCTAGAAGGTCCAGAGCACCGTGGGTGTGCAGAGTGTTCTGAAACCGAAACGGTTGCTGACACGAGGTGGCAAGGAGAACGGTAAAGCCTCTTCCCCGTAAACTGACACAGAACAGCAATTTAGGGCTCACGGAGCTCTTGCACTCCTTCCCTTGGGCAAGGCAAGGCAAGCTCTTCCTTCGAGGCTAGTGCTCACATTGAGCTTCACATTTGCTATAGAGCAGAGCAGGATGAGCTTGCAACTAGGAAGCGCAAGCACAATGCTTCTTTCCACACAACTAACTCATGGTCTACGCTGAGTCATGCTGGCATATACTGAAAGAGCTGCCCTTACAATGCTTTTCAGGTAGTTTTCACGCCTTAGGAACGGAGCTTTCAAAACTGGAAAAAAAGCCTTTGGGATCACACTCCCGTTTCTCTGGTGACTTCCAGCCTTAGTACAGGCTGAGTCTAGCAAGTCCAAAGAGACACAATTAAAACACTGGGCCCTTCGCTGATTCACGTTTTTCTATACCCGCTATTCTGGGTATAGCGAACTGCCTAAAGGAAGGACGCTGGAGGATGTCCAAGAGGCCTCTGCATCTTCCGTACGCCTGTCGTTTTACACCACGAACTGCGCTTCTGTGGAATTTGGCACGCACGCTGACCCTCTCCTTGAGGAATTGCTTACCTCACATAAGACGTGTTGGAAGGAAATAGAAACAGAGTGCTTTTTTCTGTTGACCTTACCTAGGGCAAGGGCGACCAGGTCCTTGGCGACTTAGGGATTCTTGAACTGTGTTCCCGAAGCTGTTTGGAGGTCGGAAAATCAAACCGTCCCAAGGAAAAGTGCAGTGTGCTGCACCTTTCTCTGCAAACACAGAGCGACTCAGAAAGGCCTGCGATGCTGGATTTTGCATACAGGGCCCAGAGCATCGTGGGGGTACAGAGTGTGCTGAAGCCGAAACGGTTGCTGACACGAGGTGGCAGGGAGAACGATAAAGCCTCTTCCCCGTCAACTGACACAGAACAGCAATTTAGGGCTCACGGAGCTGTTGCAATCCTTCCCTTGGGCAAGGCAAGGCAAGCTCTTCCTTCGAGGCTAGTGCTCACATTGAGCTTCACATTTGCTATAGAGCAGAGCAGGATGAGCTTGCAACTAGGAAGTGCAAGCACAATGCTTCTTTCCACAAAACTAACTCATGGTCTACGCTGAGTCATGCTGGCATATACTGAAAGAGCGGCCCTTACAATGCTTTTCAGGTAGCTTTCACGCCTTAGGAACGGAGCTTTCAAAATTGGCAAAAAAGCCTTTGGGATCACACTCCCGTTTCGCTGTTGACTTCCAGCCTTAGTACAGGCTGAGTCTAGCAAGTCCAAAGAGACACAATTAACCCACTGGGCCCTTCGCTGATTCACGTTTTTCTATACCCGCTATTCTGGGTACAGCGAACTGCCTAAAGGAAGGAAGCTGGAGGATGTCCAAGAGGCCTCTGCATCTTCCGTACGCCTGTCGTTTTACACCACGGACTGTGCTTCTGTGGAATTTGGAACGCACGCTGATACTCTCCTAGGGGAATTTCTTACCTCACATGAGAGGTGTTAGAAGGAAATAGAAACAGAGTGCTTTGTTCTGTTGAGCTTACCTAGGGCAAGGGCGACCACGTCCTTGGCGAGTTAGGGATTCTTGAACTGTGTTCCCGAAGCTGTTTAGAGGTCGGAAAATCAAACCGTCCCAAGGAAAAGTGCAGTGTGCTGCACCTTTCTCTGCAAACACAGAGCGACTCTGAAAGGCCTACGACGCTGGATTTTGCCTAGAATGCCCAGAGCACCGTTGGGGAACAGAGTGTTCTGAAACCGAAACGGTTGCTGAAACGAGGTGGCAAGGAGAACGGTAAAGCCTCTTCCCTGTAAACTGACACAGAACAGCAATTTAGGGCTCACGGAGCTGTTGCACTCTTTCACTTAGGAAAGGCAAGTCAAGCTCTTCCTTCGAGGCTAGTGCTCACATTGAGCTTCACATTTGCTATAGAGCAGAGCAGGATGAGCTTGCAACTAGGAAGCGCAAGCACAATGCTTCTTTCCACACAACTAACTCATGGTCTACGCTGAGTCATGCTGGCATATACTGAAAGAGCTGCCCTTACAATGCTTTTCAGGTTGCATTCACGCCTTAGGAACGGAGCTTTCAAAATGGGCAAAAAAGCCTTTGGGATCACACTCCCGTTTCGCTGTTGACTTCCAGCCTTAGTACAGGTTGAGTGTCGCAAGTCCAAAGAGACACAATTAACCCACTGGGACCTTCGCTGATTCCCGTTTTTCTATACCCGCTATTCTGGGTATAGCGAACTGCCTAAAGGAAGGACGCTGGAGGATGTCCAAGAGGCCTCTGCATCTTCCGTACGCCTGTCGTTTTACACCACGGACTGTGCTTCTGTGGAATTTGGAACGCACGCTGATACTCTCCTAGGGGAATTGCTTACCTCACATGAGAGGTGTTGGAAGGAAATAGAAACAGAGTGCTTGGGTCTGTTGAGCTTACCTAGCGCAAGGGCGACCAGGTCCTTGGCGACTTAGGGATTCTTGAACTGTGTTCCCGAAGCTGTTTGGAGGTCGGAAAATCAAACCGTCCCAAGAAAAGTGCAGTGTGCTGCACCTTACTCTGCAAACACAGAGCGACTCTGAAAGGCCTGCGATGCTTGATTTTGCATACAGGGCCCAGAGCATCGTGGGGGTACAGAGTGTGCTGAAGCCGAAACGGTTGCTGACACGAGGTGGCAGGGAGAACGATAAAGCCTCTTCCCAGTAAACTGACACAGAACAGCAATTTAGGGCTCACGGAGCTGTTGCACTCCTTCCCTGGGCAAGGCAAGGCAAGCTCTTCCTTCGAGGCTAGTGCTCACATTGAGCTTCACATTTGCTATAGAGCAGAGCAGGATGAGCTTGCAACTAGGAAGTGCAAGCAGAATGCTTCTTTCCACAAAACTAACTCATGGTCTACGCTGAGTCATGCTGGCATATACTGAAAGAGCTGCCGTTACAATGCTTTTCAGGTAGCTTTCACGCCTTAGGAACGGAGCTTTCAAAATTGCCAAAAATCCTTTGGGATCACACTCCCGTTTCGCTGTTGATTTCCAGCCTTAGTACAGGCTGAGTCTAGCATGGCAAAAGAGACACAATTAACCCACTGGGCCCTTCGGTGATTCCCGTTTTTCTATACCCCCTATTCTGGATATAGCGAACTGCCTAAAGGAAGGACGCTGGAGGATGTCCAAGAGGCCTCTGCATCTTCCGTACGCCTGTCGTTTTACACCACGGACTGTGCTTCTGTGGAATTTGGAACGCACGCTAATACTCTCCTAGGGGAATTTCTTACCTCACATGAGAGGTGTTAGAGGGAAATAGAAACAGAGTGCTTTGTTCTGTTGAGCTTACCTAGGGCAAGGGCGACCACGTCTTTGGCGAGTTAGGGATTCTTGAACTGTGTTCCCGAAGCTGTTTAGAGGTCGGAAAATCAAACCGTCCCAAGGAAAAGTGCAGTGTGCTGCACCTTACTCTGCAAACACAGAGCGACTCTGAAAGGCCTACGACGCTGGATTTTGCCTAGAATGCCCAGAGCACCGTTGGGGAACAGAGTGTTCTGAAACCGAAACGGTTGCTGAAACGAGGTGGCAAGGAGAACGGTAAAGCCTCTTCCCCGTAAACTGACACAGAACAGCAATTTAGGGCTCACGGAGCTGTTGCACTCTTTCACTTAGGCAAGGCAAGTCAAGCTCTTCCTTCGAGGCTAGTGCTCACATTGAGCTTCACATTTGCTATAGAGCAGAGCAGGATGAGCTTGCAACTAGGAAGCGCAAGCACAATGCTTCTTTCCACACAACTAACTCATGGTCTACGCTGAGTCATGCTGGCATATACTGAAAGAGCTGCCCTTACAATGCTTTTCAGGTTGCATTCACGCCTTAGGAACGGAGCTTTCAAAATGGGCAAAAAAGCCTTTGGGATCACACTCCCGTTTCGCTGTTGACTTCGAGCCTTAGTACAGGCTGAGTGTCGCAAGTCCAAAGAGACACAATTAACCCAATGGGCCCTTCGCTGATTCCCGTTTTTCTATACCCGCTATTCTGGGTATAGCGAACTGCCTAAAGGAAGGACGCTGGAGGATGTCCAAGAGGCCTCTGCATCTTCCGTACGCCTGTCGTTTTACACCACGGACTGTGCTTCTGTGGAATTTGGAATGCACGCTGATACTCTCCTAGGGGAATTGCTTACCTCACATGAGAGGTGTTGGAAGGAAATAGAAACAGAGTGCTTGGGTCTGTTGAGCTTACCTAGCGAAAGGGCGACCGCGTCCTTGGCGACTTAGGGATTCTTGAACTGTGTTCCCGAAGCTGTTTGGAGGTCGGAAAATCAAACCGTCCCAAGGAAAAGTGCAGTGTGCTGCACCTTACTCTACAAACACAGAGCGACTCTGAAAGGCCTGCGATGCTGGATTTTGCATACAGGGCCCAGAGCATCGTGGGGGTACAGAGTGTGCTGAAGCCGAAACGGTTGCTGACACGAGGTGGCAGGGAGAACGATAAAGCCTCTTCCCCGTAAACTGACACAGAACAGCAATTTAGGGCTCACGGAGCTGTTGCACTCCTTCCCTGGGCAAGGCAAGGCAAGCTCTTCCTTCGAGGCTAGTGCTCACATTGAGCTTCACATTTGCTATAGAGCAGAGCAGGATGAGCTTGCAACTAGGAAGTGCAAGCACAATGCTTCTATCCACAAAACTAACTCATGGTCTACGCTGAGTCATGCTGGCATATACTGAAAGAGCTGCCCTTACAATGCTTTTCAGGTAGCTTTCAAGCCTTAGGAACGGAGCTTTCAAAATTGGCAAAAAAGCCTTTGGGATCACTCTCCCGTTTCGCTGTTGACTTCCAGCCTTAGTACAGGCTGAGCCTAGCAAGTCCAAAGAGACACAATTAACCCATTAGGCCCTTCGCTGATTCACGTTTTTCTATACCCGCTATTCTGGGTATAGCGAACTGCCTAATGGAAGGACGCTGGAGGATGTCCAAGAGGACTCTGCATCTTCCGTACGCCTGTCGTTTTACACCACGGATTGTGCTTCTGTGGAATTTGGAACGCACGCTGATACTCTCCTAGGGGAATTTCTTACCTCACATGAGAGGTGTTAGAAGGAAATAGAAACAGAGTGCTTTGTTCTGTTGAGCTTACCTAGGGCAAGGGCGACCACGTCTTTGGCGAGTTAGGGATTCTTGAACTGTGTTCCCGAAGCTGTTTAGAGGTCGGAAAATCAAACCGTCCCAAGGAAAAGTGCAGTGTGCTGCACCTTACTCTGCAAACACAGAGCGACTCTGAAAGGCCTATGACGCTGGATTTTGCCTAGAAGGCCCAGAGCACCGTTGGGGAACAGAGTGTTCTGAAACCGAAACGTTTGCTGAAACGAGGTGGCAAGGAGAACGGTAAAGCCTCTTCCCTGTAAACTGACACAGAACAGCAATTTAGGGCTCACGGAGCTGTTGCACTCTTTCAGTTATGCAAGGCAAGTCAAGCTCTTCCTTCGAGGCTAGTGCTCACATTGAGCTTTACATTTGCTATAGAGCAGAGCAGGATGAGCTTGCAACTAGGAAGTGCAAGCACAATGCTTCTTTCCACAAAACTAACTCATGGTCTACGCTGAGTCATGCTGGCATATACTGAAAGAGCTGCCCTTACAATGCTTTTCAGGTAGCTTTCAAGCCTTAGGAACGGAGCTTTCAAAATTGGCAAAAAAGCCTTTGGGATCACTCTCCCGTTTCGCTGTTGACTTCCAGCCTTAGTACAGGCTGAGCCTAGCAAGTCCAAAGAGACACAATTAACCCATTAGGCCCTTCGCTGATTCACGTTTTTCTATACCCGCTATTCTGGGTATAGCGAACTGCCTAAAGGAAGGACGCTGGAGGATGTCCAAGAGGACTCTGCATCTTCCGTACGCCTGTCGTTTTACACCACGGATTGTGCTTCTGTGGAATTTGGAACGCACGCTGATACTCTCCTAGGGGAATTTCTTACCTCACATGAGAGGTGTTAGAGGGAAATAGAAACAGAGTGCTTGTGTCTGTTGAGCTTACCTAGGGCAAGGGCGACCACGTCCTTGGCGAGTTAGGGATTCTTGAACTGTGTTCCCGAAGCTGTTTAGAGGTCGGAAAATCAAACCGTCCCAAGGAAAAGTGCAGTGTGCTGCACCTTACTCTGCAAACACAGAGCGACTCTGAAAGGCCTACGACGCTGGATTTTGCCTAGAAGGCCCACAGCACCGTGGGGGTACAGAGTGTTCTGAATCCTAAACGGTTGCTGACACGAGGTGGCAAGTAGAACGGTAAAGCCTCTTCCCCGTCAACTGACACAGAACAGCAATTTAGGGCTCACGGAGCTGTTGCACTCCTTCCCTGGGCAAGGCAAGGCAAGCTCTTCCTTCGAGGCTAGTGCTCACATTGAGCTTCACATTTGCTATAGAGCAGAGCAGGATGAGCTTGCAACTAGGAAGTGCAAGCACAATGCTTCTTTCCACAAAACTAACTCATGGTCTACGCTGAGTCATGCTGGCATATACTGAAAGAGCTGCCCTTACAATGTTTTTCAGGTAGCTTTCACGCCTTAGGAACGGAGCTTTCAAAATTGGCAAAAAAGCCTTTGGGATCACACTCCCGTTTCGCTGTTGATTTCCAGCCTTAGTACAGGCTGAGTCTAGCATGGCAAAAGAGACACAATTAACCCACTGGGCCCTTCGCTGATTCACGTTTTTCTATACCCGCTATTCTGGGTATAGCGAACTGCCTAAAGGAAGGACGCTGGAGGATGTCCAAGAGGCCTCTGCATCTTCCGTACGCCTGTCGTTTTACAGCACGAACTGTGCTTCTGTGGAATTTGGCACGCACGCCGACCCTCTCCTTGAGGAATTGCTTACCTCACATAAGACGTGTTGGAAGGACATAGAAACACAGTGCTTTGTGCTGTTGACCTTACCTAAGGCAAGGGCGACCAGGTCCTTGGCGACCTAGGGATTCTTGAACTGTGTTCCCGAAGCTGTTTGGAGGTCGGAAAATCAAACCGTCCCAAGGAAAAGTGCAGTGTGCTGCACCTTACTCTGCAAACACAGAGTGACTCTGAAAGGCCTGCGATGCTGGATTTTGCATACAGGGTCCAGAGCATCGTGGGGGTACAGAGTGTCCTGAAGCCGAAACGGTTGCTGACACGAGGTGGCAAGGAGAACGATAAAGCCTCTTCCCCGTAAACTGACACAGAACAGCAATTTAGGGCTCACGGAGCTGTTGCGCTCCTTCCGTGGGCAAGGCAAGGCACGCTCCTCCTTCGAGGCTAGTGCTCACATTGAGCTTCACATTTGCTATAGAGCAGAGCAGGATCAGCTTGCAACTAGGAAATGCAAGCACAATGCTTCTTTCCACACAACTAACTCATGGTCTACGCTGAGTCATGCTGGCATATACTGAAAGAGCTGCCCTAAAAATCTTTTCAGGTAGCTTTCACGCCTTAGGAACGGAGCCTTCAAAATTGGCAAAAAAGCCTTTGGGATCACTCTCCCGTTTCGCTGTTGACTTCCAGCCTTAGTACAGCCTGAGTCTAGCAAGTCCAAAGAGACACAATTAACCCACTGGGCCCTTCGCTGATTCCCGTTTTTCTATACCCGCTATTCTGGGTATAGCGAACTGCCTAAAGGAAGGACGCTGGAGGATGTCCAAGAGGCCTCTGCATCTTCCGTACGCCTGTCGTTTTACACCACGGACTGTGCTTCTGTGGAATTTGGAACGCACGCTGATACTCTCCTAGTGGAATTTCTTACCTCACATGAGAGGTGTTGGAAGGAAATAGAAACAGAGTGCTTGTGTCTGTTGAGCTTACCTAGGGCAAGGGCGACCACGTCCTTGGCGAGTTAGGGATTCTTGAACTGTGTTCCCGAAGCTGTTTAGAGGTCGGAAAATCAAACCGTCCCAAGGAAAAGTGCAGTGTGCTGCACCTTACTCTGCAAACACAGAGCGACTCTGAAAGGCCTACGACGCTGGATTTTGCCTAGAAGGCCCAGAGCCCCGAGGGGTACAGAGTGTTCTGAAACCGAAACGGTTGCTGACACGAGGTGGCAAGGAGAATGGTATAGCCTCTTCCCCGTAAACTGACACAGAACAGCAATTTAGGCCTCACGGAGCTGTTACACTCTTTCACATAGGCAAGGCAAGTCAAGCTCTTCCTTCGAGGCTAGTGCTTACATTGAGCTTCACATTTGCTAAAGAGCAGAGCAGGATGAGCTTGCAACTAGGAAGTGCAAGCACAATGCTTCTTTCCACAAAACTAACTCATGGTCTACGCTGAGTCATGCTGGCATGTACTGAAAGGCCTGCCGTTACAAATGCTTTTCAGGTTGCTTTGACGCCTTAGGAACGGAGCTTTCAAAACTGGAAAAAAAGCCTTTGGGATCACACTCCTGTTTCCCGGTTGACTTCCAGCCTTAGTACAGGCTGAGTCTAGCATGGCAAAAGAGACACAATTAACCCACTGGGACCTTCGCTGATTCACGTTTTTCTATACGCGCTATTCTGGGTATAGCGAACTGCCTAAAGCACAGACGCTGGTGGATGCCCAAGAGGTCTCTGCATCTTCCGTACGCCTGTCGTTTTACACCACGGACTGTGCTTCTGTGGAATTTGGAACGCACGCTAATACTCTCCTAGGGGAATTTCTTACCTCACATGAGAGGTGTTAGAGGGAAATAGAAACAGAGTGCTTTGTTCTGTTGAGCTTACCTAGGGCAAGGGCGACCACGTCTTTGGCGAGTTAGGGATTCTTGAACTGTGTTCCCGAAGCTGTTTAGAGGTCGGAAAATCAAACCGTCCCAAGGAAAAGTGCAGTGTGCTGCACCTTACTCTGCAAACACAGAGCGACTCTGAAAGGCCTACGACGCTGGCTTTTGCCTAGAATGCCCAGAGCACCGTTGGGGAACAGAGTGTTCTGAAACCGAAACGGTTGCTGAAACGAGGTGGCAAGGAGAACGGTAAAGCCTCTTCCCCGTAAACTGACACAGAACAGCAATTTAGGGCTCACGGAGCTGTTGCACTCTTTCACTTAGGCAAGGCAAGTCAAGCTCTTCCTTCGAGGCTAGTGCTCACATTGAGCTTCACATTTGCTATAGAGCAGAGCAGGATGAGCTTGCAACTAGGAAGCGCAAGCACAATGCTTCTTTCCACACAACTAACTCATGGTCTACGCTGAGTCATGCTGGCATATACTGAAAGAGCTGCCCTTACAATGCTTTTCAGGTTGCATTCACGCCTTAGGAACGGAGCTTTCAAAATGGGCAAAAAAGCCTTTGGGATCACACTCCCGTTTCGCTGTTGACTTCGAGCCTTAGTACAGGCTGAGTGTCGCAAGTCCAAAGAGACACAATTAACCCAATGGGCCCTTCCCTGATTCCCGTTTTTCTATACCCGCTATTCTGGGTATAGCGAACTGCCTAAAGGAAGGACGCTGGAGGATGTCCAAGAGGCCTCTGCATCTTCCGTACGCCTGTCGTTTTACACCACGGACTGTGCTTCTGTGGAATTTGGAACGCACGCTGATACTCTCCTAGGGGAATTGCTTACCTCACATGAGAGGTGTTGGAAGGAAATAGAAACAGAGTGCTTGGGTCTGTTGAGCTTAACTAGCGAAAGGGCGACCGCGTCCTTGGCGACTTAGGGATTCTTGAACTGTGTTCCCGAAGCTGTTTAGAGGTCGGAAAATCAAACCGTCCCAAGGAAAAGTGCCGTGTGCTGCACCTTACTCTACAAACACAGAGCGACTCTGAAAGGCCTGTGATGCTGGATTTTGCATACAGGACCCAGAGCACCGTGGGGGTACAGAGTGTTCCGAAACCGAAACGGTTGCTTACACGAGGTGGCAAGGAGAACGGTAAAGCCTCTTCCCCGTAAACTGACACAGAACAGCAATTTAGGGCTCACGGAGCTGTTGCACTCTTTCACTTAGGCAAGGCAAGTCAAGCTCTTCCTTCGAGGCTAGTGCTCACATTGAGCTTCACATTTGCTATAGAGCAGAGCAGGATGAGCTTGCAACTTGGAATCACAAGCACAATGCTTTTTTCCAAAAAACTAACTCATGGTCTACGCTGAGTCATGCTGGCATGTACTGAAAGGCCTGCCGTTACAAATGCTTTTCAGGTTCCTTTGACACCTTAGGAACGGAGCTTTCAAAACTGGAAAAAAAGCCTTTGGGATCACACTCCTGTTTCCCGGTTGACTTCCAGCCTTAGTACAGGCTGAGTCTAGCATGGCAAAAGAGACACAATTAACCCACTGGGCCCTTCGCTGATTCACGTTTTTCTATACCCGCTATTCTGGGTATAGCGAACTGCCTAAAGGACGGACGCTGGTGGATGCCCAAGAGTTCTCTGCATCTTCCGTACGCCTGTCGTTTTACAGCACGAACTGTGCTTCTGTGGAATTTGGCACGCACGCTGACCCTCTCCTTGAGGAATTGCTTACCTCACATAAGACGTGTTGGAAGGAAATAGAAACAGAGTGCTTTGTGCTGTTGAGCTTACCTAGGGCAAGGGCGACCACGTCCTTGGCGAGTTAGGGATTCTTGAACTGTGTTCCCGAAGCTGTTTAGAGGTCGGAAAATCAAACCGTCCCAAGGAAAAGTGCAGTGTGCTGCACCTTACTCTGCAAACACAGAGCGACTCTGAAAGGCCTGCGATGCTGGATTTTGCATAGAGGGCCCAGAGCTCCGGGGGGTATAGAGTGTTCTGAAACCGAAACGGTTGCTGACACGAGGTGGCAAGGAGAACGGTAAAGCCTCTTCCCCGTAAACTGACACAGAACAGCAATTTAGGGCTCACGGAGCTGTTGCATTCCTTCCCTTCGGCAAGGCAAGTCAAGCTCTTCCTTCGAGGCTAGTGCTTACTTTGAGCTTCACATTTGCTAAAGAGCAGAGCAGGATGAGCTTGCAACTAGGAAGTGCAAGCACAATGCTTCTTTCCACAAAACTAACTCATGATCTACGCTGAGTCATGCTGGCATATACTGAAAGAGCTGCCCTTACAATGCTTTTCAGGTAGCTTTCACGCCTTAGGAACGGAGATTTCAAATTTGGCAAAAAAGCCTTTGGGATCACACTCCCGTTTCGCTGTTGAGTTCCAGCCTTAGTACAGTCTGAGTCCAGCAAGTCCAAAGAGACACAATTAACCCACTGTGCCCTTCGCTGATTCACGTTTTTCTATACCCGCTATTCTGGGTATAGCGAACTGCCTAAAGGAAGGACGCTGGAGGATGTCCAAGAGGCCTCTGCATCTTCCGTACGCCTGTCGTTTTACACCACGGACTGTGCTTCTGTGGAATTTGGAACGCACGCTGATACTCTCCTAGGGGAATTTCTTACCTCACATGAGAGGTGTTAGAAGGAAATAGAAACAGAGTGCTTTGTTCTGTTGAGCTTACCTAGGGCAAGGGCGACCACGTCCTTGGCGAGTTAGGGATTCTTGAACTGTGTTCCCGAAGCTGTTTGGAGGTCGGAAATTCAAACCGTCTCAAGGAAAAGTGCAGTGTGCTGCACCTTACTCTGCAAACACAGAGCGACTCTGAAAGCCCTGCGATGCTGGATTTTGCATACAGGGCCCAGAGTATCGTAGGGGTACAGACTGTGCTGAAGCCGAAACGGTTGCTGACAAGAGGAGGCAAGGAGAACGATAAAGCCTCATCCCCGTAAACTGACACAGAACAGCAATTTAGGGCTCACGGAGCTGTTGCACTCCTTCCCTGGGCAAGGCAAGGCAAGCTCTTCCTTCGAGGCTAGTGCTCACATTGAGCTTCACATTTGCTATAGAGCAGAGCAGGATGAGCTTGCAACTAGGAAGTGCAAGCACAATGCTTCTTTCCACACAACTAACTCATGGTCTACGCTGAGTCATGCTGGCATATACTGAAAGAGCTGCCCTTACAATGCTTTTCAGGTAGCTTTCACGCCTTATGAACGGAGCTTTCAAAATTGGCAAAAAAGCCTTGGGATCACACTCCCGTTTCGCTGTTGACTTCCAGCCTTAGTACAGGCTGAGTCTAGCAAGTCCAAAGAGACACAATTAACCCACTGGGCCCTTCGCTGATTCACGTTTTTCTATACCCGCTATTCTGGGTATAGCGAACTGCCTAAAGGAAGGACGCTGGAGGATGTCCAAGAGGCCTCTGCATCTTCCGTACGCCTGTCGTTTTACACCACGGACTGTGCTTCTGTGGAATTTGGAACGCACGCTGATACTCTCCTAGGGGAATTTCTTACCTCACATGAGAGGTGTTGGAAGGAAATAGAAACAGAGTGCTTGTGTCTGTTGAGCTTACCTAGGGCAAGGGCGACCACGTCCTTGGCGAGTTAGGGATTCTTGACCTGTGTTCCCGAAGCTGTTTAGAGGTCGGAAAATCAAACCGTCCCAAGGAAAAGTGCAGTGTGCTGCACCTTACTCTGCAAACACAGAGCGACTCTGAAAGGCCTACGACGCTGGATTTTGCCTAGAAGGCCCAGAGCCCCGAGGGGTACAGAGTGTTCTGAAACCGAAACGGTTGCTGACACGAGGTGGCAAGGAGAACGGTATAGCCTCTTCCCCGTAAACTGACACAGAACAGCAATTTAGGCCTCACGGAGCTGTTACACTCTTTCACATAGGCAAGGCAAGTCAAGCTCTGCCTTCGAGGCTAGTGCTCACATTGAGCTTCACATTTGCTATAGAGCAGAGCAGGATGAGCTTGCAACTAGGAAGTGCAAGCACAATGCTTCTTTCCACACAACTAAGTCATGGTCTACGCTGAGTCATGCTGGCATGTACTGAAAGGCCTGCCGTTACAAATGCTTTTCAGGTTGCTTTGACTCCTTAAGAACGGAGCTTTCAAAACTGGAAAAAAAGCCTTTGGGATCACACTCCCGTTTCGCTGTTGACTTCCAGCCTTAGTACAGGCTGAGTCTAGCATGGCAAAAGAGACACAATTAACCCACTGGGCCCTTGGCTGATTCACGTTTTTCTATACCCGCTATTCTGGGTATAGCGAACTGCCTAAAGGACGGACGCTGGTGGATGCCCAAGAGGTCTCTGCATCTTCCGTACGCCTGTCGTTTTACAGCACGAACTGTGCTTCTGTGGAATTTGGCACACACGCTGACCCTCTCCTTGAGGAAATGCTTACCTCACATAAGACATGTTGGAAGGAAATAGAAACAGAGTGCTTTGTGCTGTTGAGCTTACCTAGGGCAAGGGCGACCAGGTCCTTGGCGACTTAGGGATACTTGAACTGTGTTTCCGAAGGTGTTTGGAGGTCGGAAAATCAAAGCGTCCCAAGGAAAAGTGCAGTGTGCTGCACCTTACTCTGCAAACACAGAGCGACTCTGAAAGGCCTGCGATGCTGGATTTTGCATACAGGTCCCAGAGCATCGTGGGGGTACAGAGTGTGCTGAAGCCGAAACGGTTGCTGACACGAGGTGGCAGGGAGAACGATAAAGCCTCTTCCCCGTAAACTGACACAGAACAGCAATTTAGGGCTCACGGAGCTGTTGCACTCCTTCCCTGGGCAAGGCAAGGCAAGCTCTTCCTTCGAGGCTAGTGCTCACATTGAGCTTCACATTTGCTATAGAGCAGAGCAGGATGAGCTTGCAACTAGGAAGTGCAAGCAGAATGCTTCTTTCCACAAAACTAACTCATGGTCTACGCTGAGTCATGCTGGCATATACTGAAAGAGCTGCCGTTACAATGCTTTTCAGGTAGCTTTCACGCCTTAGGAACGGACCTTTCAAAATTGGCAAAAAAGCCTTTGGGATCACTCTCCCGTTTCGCTGTTGACTTCAAGCCTTAGTACAGGCTGAGCCTAGGAAGTCCAAAGAGACACAATTAACCCATTAGGCCCTTCGCTGATTCACGTTTTTCTATACCCGCTATTCTGGGTATAGCGAACTGCCTAAAGGAAGGACGCTGGAGGATGTCCAAGAGGCCTCTGCATCATCCATACGCCTGTCGTTTTACACCACGGACTGTGCTTCTGTGGAATTTGGAACGCACGCTGATACTCTCCTAGGGGAATATCTTACCTCACATGAGAGGTGTTGGAGGGAAATAGAAACAGAGTGCTTGTGTCTGTTGAGCTTACCTAGGGCAAGGGCGACCAGGTCCTTGGCGAGTTAGGGATTCTTGAACTGTGTTCCCGAAGCTGTTTAGAGGTCGGAAAATCAAACCGTCCCAAGGAAAAGTGCAGTGTGCTGCACCTTACTCTGCAAACACAGAGCGACTCTGAAAGGCCTATGACGCTGGATTTTGCCTAGAAGGCCCAGAACACCGTGGGGGTACAGAGTGTTCTGAAACCGAAACAGTTGCTGACACGAGGTGGCAAGGAGAACGGTAAAGCCTCTTCCCCGTAAACTGACACAGAACAGCAATTTAGGGCTCTCGGAGCTGTTGCACTCCTTCCCTTGGGCAAGGCAAGGCAAGCTCTTCCTTCGAGGCTAGTGCTCACATTGAGCTTCACATTTGCTAAAGAGCAGAGCAGGATGAGCTTGCAACTAGGAAGTGCAAGCACAATGCTTCTTTCCACACAACTAACTCATGGTCTACGCTGAGTCATGCTGGCATGTACTGAAAGGCCTGCCGTTACAAATGCTTTTCAGGTTGCTTGGATGCCTTATGAACGGAGCTTTCGAAACTGGAAAAAAAGCTTTTGGGATCACACTCCTGTTTCCCGGTTGACTTCCAGCCTTAGTACAGGCTGAGTCTAGCATGGCAAAAGAGACACAATTAACCCACTGGGTCCTTCGCTGATTCACGTTTTTCTATACCCGCTATTCTGGGTATAGCGAACTGCCTAAAGGACGGACGCTGGTGGATGCCCAAGAGGTCTCTGCATCTTCCGAACGCCTGTCGTTTTACAGCACGAACTGTGCTTCTGTGGAATTTGGCACACACGCTGACCCTCTCCTTGAGGAATTGCTTACCTCACATAAGACCTGTTGGAAGGAAATAGAAACAGAGTGCTTTGTGCTGTTGAGCTTACCTAGGGCAAGGGCGACCAGATCCTTGGCGACTTACGGATTCTTGAACTGTGTTCCCGAAGCTGTCTGGAGGTCGGAAACTCAAACCGTCCCAAGGAGAAGTGCAGTGTGCTGCAGCTTACACTGCAAACACAGAGCGACTCTGAAAGGCCTGCGATGCCGGATTTTGCATACAGGGCCCAGAGCATCGTGGGGGTACAGATTGTGCTGAAGCCGAAACGGTTGCTGACACGAGGTGGCAAGGAGAACGAGAAAGCCTCTTCCCTGTAAACTGACACAGAACAGCAATTTAGGGCTCACGGAGCTGTTGCACTCCTTCCCTGGGCAAGGCAAGGCAAGCTCTTCCTTCGAGGCTAGTGCTCACATTGAGCTTCACATTTGCTATAGAGCAGAGCAGGATGAGCTTGCAACTAGGAAGTGCAAGCACAATGCTTCTTTCCACAAAACTAACTCATGGTCTACGCTGAGTCATGCTGGCATATACTGAAAGAGCTGCCCTTACAATGCTTTTCAGGTAGCTTTCACGCCTTAGGAACGGAGCTTTCAAAATTGGCAAAAAAGCCTTTGGGATCACACTCCCGTTTCGCTGTTGACTTCCAGCCTTAGTACAGGCTGAGTCTAGCAAGTCCAAAGAGACACAATTAACCCACTGGGCCCTTCGCTGATTCACGTTTTTCTATACCCGCTATTCTGGGTATAGCGAACTGCCTAAAGGAAGGACGCTGGAGGATGTCCAAGAGGCCTCTGCATCTTCCGTACGCCTGTCGTTTTACACCACGGACTGTGCTTCTGTGGAATTTGGAACGCACGCTGATACTCTCCTAGGGGAATTTCTTACCTCTCATGAGAGTTGTTGGAAGGAAATAGAAACAGAGTGCTTTGTTCTGTTGAGCTTACCTAGGGCAAGGGCGACCACGTCCTTGGCGAGTTAGGGATTCTTGAACTGTGTTCCCGAAGCTGTTTAGAGGTCGGAAAATCAAACCGTCCCAAGGAAAAGTGCAGTGTGCTGCACCTTTCTCTGCAAACACAGAGCGACTCTGAAAGGCCTACGACGCTGGATTTAGCCTAGAAGACCCAGAGCACCGTTGGGGAACAGAGTGTTCTGAAACCGAAACGGTTGCTGACACGAGGTGGCAAGGAGAACGGTATAGCCTCTTCCCCCTAAACTGACACAGAACAGCAATTTAGGCCTCACGGAGCTGTTGCACTCTTTCATTTAGGCAAGGCAAGTCAAGCTCTTCCTTCGAGGCTAGTGCTCACATTGAGCTTCACATTTGCTATAGAGCAGAGCAGGATGAGCTTGCAACTAGGAAGCGCAAGCACAATGCTTCTTTCCACACAACTAACTCATGGTCTACGCTGAGTCATGCTGGCATGTACTGAAAGGCCTGCCGTTACAAATGATTTTCAGGTTGTTTGACGCCTTATGAACGGAGCTTTCACAACTGGAATAAAAGCCTTTGGGATCACACTTCTGTTTCCCGGTTGACTTCCAGCCTTAGTAACAGGCTGAGTCTAGCATGGCAAAAGAGACACAATTAACCCTCTGGGCCCTTCGCTGATTCACGTTTTTCTATACCCGCTATTCTGGGTATAGCGAACTGCCTAAAGGACGGACCCTGGTGGATGCCCAAGAGGTCTCTGCATCTTCCGTACGCCTGTCGTTTTACAGCACGAACTGTGCTTCTCTGGAATTTGGCACGCACGCTGACCCTCTCCTTGAGGAATTGCTTAACTCACATAAGACGTGTTGGAAGGAAATAGAAACATAGTGCTTTGTGCTGTTGAGCTTACCTAGGGCTAGGGCGAACAGGTCCTTGGCGACTTACGGATTCTTGAACTGTGTTCGCGAAGATGTCTGTTGGTCGGAAACTCAAACCGTCCCAAGGAAAAGTGCAGTGTGCTGCACCTTACTCTGCAAACACAGAGCGACTCTGAAAGGCCTGCGATGCTGGATTTTGCATACAGGGCCCAGAGCATCGTGGGGGTACAGAGTGTGCTGAAGCCGAAGCGGTTGCTGACACGAGGTGCCAAGGAGAACGATAAAGCCTCTTCCCCGTAAACTGACACAGAACAGCAATTTAGGGCTCACGGAGCTGTTGCACTCCTTCCCTGGGCAAGGTAAGGCAAGCTCTTCCTTCGAGGCTAGTGCTCACATTGAGCTTCACATTTGCTATAGAGCAGAGCAGGATGAGCTTGCAACTAGGAAGTGCAAGCACAATGCTTCTTTCCACAAAACTAACTCATGGTCTACGCTGAGTCATGCTGGCATATACTGAAAGAGCTGCCCTTACAATGCTTTTCAGGTAGCTTTCACGCCTTAGGAACGGAGCTTTCAAAATTGGCAAAAAAGCCTTTGGGATCACACTCCCGTTTCGCTGTTGACTTCCAGCCTTAGTACAGGCTGAGTCTAGCAAGTCCAAAGAGACACAATTAACCCACTGGGCCCTTCGCTGATTCACGTTTTTCTATACCCGCTATTCTGGGTACAGCGAACTGCCTATAGGAAGGACGCTGGAGGATGTCCAAGAGGCCTCTGCATCTTCCGTACGCCTGTCGTTTTACACCACGGACTGTGCTTCTGTGGAATTTGGAACGCACGCTGATACTCTCCTAGGGGAATTTCTTACCTCTCATGAGAGTTGTTGGAAGGAAATAGAAACAGAGTGCTTTGTTCTGTTGAGCTTACCTAGGGCAAGGGCGACCACGTCCTTGGCGAGTTAGGGATTCTTGAACTGTGTTCCCGAAGCTGTTTAGAGGTCGGAAAATCAAACCGTCCCAAGGAAAAGTGCAGTGTGCTGCACCTTACTCTGCAAACACAGAGCGACTCTGAAAGGCCTACGACGCTGGATTTTGCCTAGAAGGTCCAGAGCACCGTTGGGGAACAGAGTGTTCTGAAACCGAAACGGTTGCTGACACGAGGTGGCAAGGAGAACGGTAAAGCCTCTTCCCCGTAAACTGACACTGAACAGCAATTTCGGGCTCAACGAGCTGTTGCATTCTTTCACTTAGGCAAGGCAAGTCAAGCTCTTCCTTCGAGGCTAGTGCTCACATTGAGCTTCACATTTGATATAGAGCAGAGCAGGATGAGCTTGCAACTAGGAAGTGCAAGCACAATGCTTCTTTCCACAAAACTAACTCATGGTCTACGCTGAGTCATGCTGGCATATACTGAAAGAGCTGCCCTTACAATGCTTTTCAGGTTGCTTTCACGCCTTAGGAACGGAGCTTTCAAAATTGGCAAAAAAGCCTTTGGGATCACACTCCCGTTTCGCTGTTGACTTCCAGCCTTAGTACAGGCTGAGTCTAGCATGGCAAAAGAGACACAATTAACCCACTGGGCCCTTCGCTGATTCACGTTTTTCTATACCCGCTATTCTGGGTATAGCGAACTGCCTAAAGGAAGGATGCTGGATGATGTCCAAGAGGCCTCTGCATCTTCCGTACGCCTGTCGTTTTACACCATGGACTGTGCTTCTGTGGAATTTGGAACGCACGCTAATACTCTCCTAGGGGAATTTCTTACCTCACATGAGAGGTGTTGGAAGGAAATAGAAACAGAGTGCTTTGTTCTGTTGAGCTTACTTAGGGCAAGGGCGACCACGTCCTTGGCGAGTTAGGGATTCTTGAACTGTGTTCCCGAAGCTGTTTAGAGGTCGGAAAATCAAACCGTCCCAAGGAAAAGTGCAGTGTGCTGCACCTTACTCTGCAAACACAGAGCGACTCTGAAAGGCCTACGACGCTGGATTTTGCCTAGAAGGCCCAGAGCACCGTGGGGGTACAGAGTGTGCTGAAGCTGAAACGGTTGCTGACACGAGGTGGCAAGGAGAATGATAAAGCCTCTTCCCCGTAAACTGACACAGAACAGCAATTTAGGGCTCACGGAGCTGTTGCACTCCTTCCTTTGGGCAAGGCAAGTCAAGCTCTTCCTTCGAGGCTAGTGCTCACATTGAGCTTCACATTTGCTATAGAGCAGAGCAGGATGAGCTTGCAACTAGGAAGTGCAAGCACAATGCTTCTTTCCACACAACTAACTCATGGTCTATGCTGAGTCATGCTGGCATATACTGAAAGAGCTGCCCTTACAATGCTTTTCAGGTAGCTTTCACGCCTTAGGAACGGAGCTTTCAAAATTGGCAAAAAAGCCTTTGGGATCACATTCCCGTTTCGCTGTTGACTTCCAGGCTTAGTACAGGCTGAGTCTAGCAAGTCCAAAGAGACACAATTAACCCACTGGGCCCTTCGCTGATTCACGTTTTTCTATACCCGCTATTCTGGGTATAGCGAACTGCCTAAAGGAAGGACGCTGGAGGATGTCCAAGAGGACTCTGCATCTTCCGTACGCCTGTCGCTTTACACCACGGACTGTGCTTCTGTGGAATTTGGAACGCACGCTGATATTCTCCTAGGGGAATTTCTTACCTCACATGAGAGGTGTTGGAAGGAAACAGAAACAGAGTGCTTGGGTCTGTTGAGCTTACCTAGGGCAAGGGCGACCATGTCCTTGGCGAGTTAGGGATTCTTGAACTGTGTTCCCGAAGCTGTTTAGAGGTCGGAAAATCAAACCGTCCCAAGGAAAAGTGCAGTGTGCTGCACCTTACTCTGCAAACACAGAGCGACTCTGAAAGGCCTACGACGCTGGATTTTGCCTAGAAGGCCCAGAGCACCGTGGGGGTACAGAGTGTTCTGAAACCGAAACGGTTGCTGACACGAGGTGGCAAGGAGAACGGTAAAGCCTCTTCCCCGTAAACTGACACAGAACAGCAATTTAGGGCTCACGGAGCTGTTGCACTCCTTCCCTTGGGCAAGGCAAGGCAAGCTCTTCCTTCGAGGCTAGTGCTCACATTGAGCTTCACATTTGCTATAGAGCAGAGCACGATGAGCTTGCAACTAGGAAGTGAAAGCACAATGCTTCTTTCCACAAAACTAACTCATGGTCTACGCTGAGTCATGCTGGCATATACTGAAAGAGCTGCCCTTACAATGCTTTTCAGGTTGCTTTCACGCCTTAGGAACGGAGCTTTCAAAATTGGCAAAAAAGCCTTTGGGATCACACTCCCGTTTCGCTGTTGACTTCCAGCCTTAGTACAGGCAGAGTCTAGCATGGCAAAAGAGACACAATTAACCCACTGGGCCCTTCGCTGATTCACGTTTTTCTATACCCGCTATTGTGGGTATAGCGAACTGCCTAAAGGAAGGATGCTGGAGGATGTCCAAGAGGCCTCTGCATCTTCCGTACGCCTGTCGTTTTACACCACGGACTGTGCTTCTGTGGAATTTGGAAGGCACGCTGATACTCTCCTAGGGGAATTTCTTACCTCACATGAGAGGTGTTGGAAGGAAATAGAAACAGAGTGCTTTGTTCTGTTGAGCTTACCTAGGGCAAGGGCGACCACGTCCTTGGCGAGTTAGGGATTCTTGAACTGTGTTCCCGAAGCTGTTTAGAGGTCGGAAAATCAAACCGTCCCAAGGAAAAGTGCAGTGTGCTGCACCTTACTCTGCAAACACAGAGCGACCCTGAAAGGCCTACGACGCTGGATTTTGCCTAGAAGGCCCAGAGCACCGTGGGGGTACAGAGTGTTCTGAAACAGAAACGGTTGCTGACACGAGGTGGCAAGGAGAACGGTAAAGCCTCTTCCCCATAAACTGACACAGAACAGCAATTTAGGGCTCACGGAGCTGTTGCACTCTTTCACTTAGGCAAGGCAAGTCAAGCTCTTCCTTCGAGGCTAGTGCTCACATTGAGCTTCACATTTGCTATAGAGCAGAGCAGGATGAGCTTGCAAGTAGGAAGCGGAAGCACAATGCTTCTTTCCACAAAACTAACTCATGGTCTACGCTGAGTCATGCTGGCATGTACTGAAAGGCCTGCCGTTACAAATGCTTTTCAGGTTGCTTTGACGCCTTATGAACGGAGCTTTCAAAACTGGAAAAAAAGCCTTTGGGATCACACTCCTGTTTCCCGGTTGACTTCCAGCCTTGGTACAGGCTGAGTCTAGCATGGCAAAAGAGACACAGTTAACCCACTGGGCCCTTCGCTGATTCACGTTTTTCTATACCCGCTATTCTGGGTATAGCGAACTGCCTAAAGGATGGACGCTTGGTGGATGCCCAAGAGGTCTCTGCATCTTCCGTACGCCTGCCGTTTTACACCACGAACAGTGCTTCTGTGGAATTTAGCACTCACGCTGACCCTCTCCTTGAGGAATTGCTTACCTCCCATAAGACGTGTTGGAAGGAAATAGAAACAGAGTGCTTTGTGCTGTTGAGCTTACCTAGGGCAAGGGCGACCAGGTCCTTGGCGACTTAGGGATTCTTGAACTGTATTCCCGAAGCTGTTTGGAGGTCGGAAAATCAAACCGTCCCAAGGAAAAGTGCAGTGTGCTGCACCTTACTCTGCAAACACAGAATGACTCTGAAAGGTCTGCGATGCTGGATTTTGCATACAGCGCCCAGAGCATCGTGGGGGTACAGATTGTGCTGAAGCCGAAACGGTTGCTGACACGAGGTGGCAAGGAGAACGATAAAGCCTCTTCCCCGTAAACTGACACAGAACAGCAATTTAGGGCTCACGGAGCTGTTGCACTCCTTCCCTTGGGCAAGGCAAGGCAAGATCTTCCTTCGAGGCTAGTGCTCACTTTGAGCTTCACATTTGCTATAGAGCAGAGCAGGATGAGCTTGCAACTAGGAAGTGCAAGCACAATGCTTCTTTCCACAAAACTAACTCATGGTCTACGCTGAGTCATGCTGGCATATACTGAAAGAGCTGCCCTTACAATGCTTTTCAGGTTGCTTTCACGCCTTAGGAACAGACCTTTCAAAATTGGCAAAAAAGCCTTTGGGATCACACTCCCGTTTCGCTGTTGACTTCCAGCCTTAGTACAGGCTGAGTCTAGCAAGTCCAAAGAGACACAATTAACCCACTGGGCCCTTGGCTGATTCACGTTTTTCTGTACCCGCTATTCTGGGTATAGCGAACTGCCTAAAGGACGGACGCTGGTGGATGCCCAAGAGGTCTCTGCATCTTCCGTACGCCTGTCGTTTTACAGCACAAACTGTGCTTCTGTGGAATTTGGCACGCACGCTGACCCTCTCCTTGAGGAATTGCTTACCTCACATAAGACGTGTTGGAAGGAAATAGAAACAGAGTGCTTTGTGCTGTTGAGCTTACCTAGGGCAAGGCCGACCAGGTCCTTGGCGACTTAGGTATTCTTGAACTGTGCTTCCGAAGCTGTTTGGAGGTCGGAAAATCAAACCGTCCCAAGGAAAAGTGCAGTGTGCTGCACCTTACTCTGCAAACACAGAGCGACTCTGAAAGGCCTGCGATGCTGGATTTTGCATACAGGGCCCAGAGCATCGTGGGGGTACAGACTGTGCTGAAGCCGAAACGGTTGCTGACACGAGGTGGCAAGGAGAACGATAAAGCCTCTTCCCCGTCAACTGACACAGAACAGCAATTTAGGGCTCACGGAGCTGTTGCACTCCTTCCCTGGGCAAGGCAAGGCTAGCTCTTCCTTCGAGGCTAGTGCTCACATTGAGCTTCACATTTGCTATAGAGCAGAGCAGGATGAGCTTGCAACTAGGAAGTGCAAGCACAATGCTTCTTTCCACACAACTAACTCATGGTCTACGCTGAGTCATGCTGGCATATACTGAAAGAGCTGCCCTTACAATGCTTTTCAGGTAGCTTTCACACCTTAGGAACGGAGCTTTCAAAATTGGCAAAAAAGCCTTTGAGATCACACTCCCGTTTCGCTGTTGACTTCCAGCCTTAGTACAGGCTGAGTCTAGCAAGTCCAAAGAGACACAGTTAACCCACTGGGCCCTTCGCTGATTCACGTTTTTCTATACCCGCTATTCTGGGTATAGCGAACTGCCTAAAGGAAGGATGCTGGAGGATGTCCAAGAGGCCTCTGCATCTTCCGTACGCCTGTCGTTTTACACCACGGACTGTGCTTCTGTGGAATTTGGAACGCACGCGGATACTCTCCAAGGGGAATTTCTTACCTCTCATGAGAGGTGTTGGAATGAAATAGAAACAGAGTGCTTTGTTCTGTTGAGCTTACCTAGGGCAAGGGCGACCACGTCCTTGGCGAGTTAGGGATTCTTGAACTGTGTTCCCGAAGCTGTTTAGAGGTCGGAAAATCAAACCGTCCCAAGGAAAAGTGCCGTGTGCTGCACCTTTCTCTGCAAACACAGAGCGACTCTGAAAGGCCTGCGATGCTGGATTTTGCATAGAGGGCCCAGAGCTCCGGGGGGTACAGAGTGTTCTGAAACGGAAACGGTTGCTTACACGAGGTGGCAAGGAGAACGGTAAAGCCTCTTCCCCGTAAACTGACACAGAACAGCAATTTAGGGCTCACGGAGCTGTTGCACTCCTTCCCTTGGGCAAGGCAAGGCAAGCTCTTCCTTCGAGGCTAGTGCTCACATTGAGCTTCACATTTGCTATAGAGCAGAGCAGGATGAGCTTGCAACTAGGAAGCGCAAGCACAATGCTTCTTTCCACACAACTAACTCATGGTCTACGCTGAGTCATGCTGGCATGTACTGAAAGGCCTGCCGTTACAAATGCTTTTCAGGTTGCTTTGACGCCTTTGGAACGGAGCTTTCAAAACTGGAAAAAAAGCCTTTGGGATCATACTCCTGTTTCCCGGTTGACTTCCAGCCTTAGTACAGGCTGAGTCTAGCATGGCAAAAGAGACACAATTAACCCACTGGGCCCTTCGCTGATTCACGTTTTTCTATACCCGCTATTCTGGGTATAGCGAACTGCCTAAAGGACGGACGCTGGTGGATGCCCAAGAGGTCTCTGCATCTTCCGTACGCCTGTCGTTTTACAGCACGAACTGTGCTTCTGTGGAATTTGGCACACACGCTGACCCACTCCTTGAGGAATTGCTTACCTCACATAAGACGTGTTGGAAGGAAATAGAAACAGAGTGCTTTGTGCTGTTGAACTTACCTAGGGCAAGGGCGACCAGGTCCTTGGCGACTTAGGGTTTCTTTTTTTTTTTTTTTATTTTAAAGTAAATTTTACTTCATTAAAATTTATTTTATTTTTTTTTAATATTTATTTTATTTTATTTTTTTTAACATCTTTAATGGAGTATAATTGTTTTACAATAGTGTGTTAGTTTTCCCTCTACAACAAACTAAATCAGTTATACATACACACATGCTCCCACATCTCCTCCCTCTTGCATCACCCTCTCTCCCACCCTCCCTATCCCACCCCCCCCAGGCGGTCACAAAGCACAGAGGTGATCTCCCTGTGCTATGCAGCAGCTTCCCACCAGCTATCTAATTTACATTTGATAGTGTATATATGTCCCTGCCACTCCCCCACTTCGTCACAGCCCACCCCTCCCCCTCCCCATATCCTCAAGTCCATGCTCGAGTAAGTCTGTGTTTTATTCCCGTCCTACCACTAACCTCTTCATGACATTTTTTTTTCCCTTAGAGTCCATATATATGTGTTAGCATACGGTATTTGTTTTTCTCCTTCTGACTTACTTCACTCTGTATGACAGACTCCAGGTCCATCCACCTCATTATAAATAACTCAGTTTCATTTCTTTTTATGGCTGAGTAATATTCCATTGTATATATGTGCCACATCTTCTTTATCCATTCATCTGTTGATGGACACTTAGGTTGCTTCCATGTCCTGGCTATTGTAAATAGAGCTGCAATGAACATTTTGGTACATGAGTCTTTCTGAATTATAGTTTTCTCAGGGTATATTCCCAGTAGTGGGATTGCTGGGTCGTATGGTAGTTCTATTTGTAGTTTTTTAAGGAACCTCCATACTGTTCTCCATAGCGGCTGTATCAATTTACATTCCCACCAGCAGTGCAAGAGTGTTCCCTTTTCTCCACACCCTCTCCAGCATTTATTGTTTCTAGAGTTTTTGATGATGGCCAATCTGACCGGTGTGAGATGATATCTCATTGTAGTTTTGATTTGCATTTCTCTAATGATTAATGAGGTTGAGCATTCTTTCATGTGTTTGTTAGCAATCTGTATATCTTCTTTGGAGAAATGTCTATTTAGTTCTTCTGCCCATTTTTGGATTGGGTTGTTTGTTTTTTTGTTATTGAGCTGCATGAGTTGCTTATAAATTTTGGAAATTAATCCTTTGTCAGTTGCTTCATTTGCAAATATTTTCTCCCATTCTGAGGGTTGTCTTTTGGTCTTGTTTATGGTATCCTTTGCTGTGCAAAAGCTTTTAAGTTTCATTAGGTCCCATTTGTTTATTTGTGTTTTTATTTCCATTTCTCTAGGAGATGGGTCAAAAAGGATCTTGCTGTGATTTATGTCGTATAGTGTTCTGCCTATGTTTTCCTCTAAGAGTTTGATAGTGTCTGGCCTTACATTTAGGTCTTTAACCCATTTTGAGTTTATTTTTGTGTGTGGTGTTAGGGATTGTTCTAATTTCATACTTTTACATGTAGCTGTCCAGTTTTCCCAGCACCACTTATTGAAGAGGCTGTCTTTTCTCCACTGTATATCCTTCCCTCCTTTATCAAAGATAAGGTGACCATATGTGTGTGGGTTTATCTCTGGGCTCTCTATCCTGTTCCATTGATCTATATTTCTGTTTTTGTGCCAGTACCATATTGTCTTGATTACTGTAGCCTTGTAGTAGAGTCTGAAGTCAGGGAGCCTAATTCCTCCAGCTCCATTTCTCGTTCTCAAGATTGCTTTGGCTATTCGGGGTCTTTTGTGTTTCCATATAAATTGTGAAATGTTTTGTTCTAGTTCTGTAAAAAATGCCAGTGGTAATTTGATAGGGATTGCATTGAATCGGTAGATTGCTTTGGGTAGTATAGTCATTTTCACAATGTTGATTCTTCCAATCCAAGAACATGGTATATTTCTCCACCTATTTGTATCATCTTTAATTTCTTTCATCAGTGTCTTATAGTTTTCTGCATACAAGTCTTTTGTCTCCTTAGGTAGGTTTATTCCTAGATATTTTATTCTTTTTGTTGCAATGGTAAATGGGAGCGTTTTCTTAATTTCACTCTCAGATTTTTCATCATTAGTGTATAAGAATGCCAGAGATTTCTGTGCATTAATTTTGTATCCTGCAACTTTACCAAATTCATTGATTAGCTCTAGTAGTTTTCTGGTAGCATCCTTAGGATTCTCTATGTATAGTATCATGTCATCTGCAAACAGTGACAGCTTTACTTCTTCTTTTCCTATTTGGATTCCTTTTATTTCTTTTTCTTCTCTGATTGCTGTGGCTAGAACTTCCAAAACTATGTTGAATAATAGTGGTGAGAGTGGGCAACCTTGTCTTGTTCCTGATCTTAGTGGAAATGGTTTCAGTTTTTCACCATTGAGAACGATGCTAGCTGTGGGTTTGTCATATATGGCCTTTATTATGTCGAGGAAAGTTCCCTCTATGCCCACTTTCTGCAAGGTTTTTATCATAAATGAGTGTTGAATTTTGTCAAAAGCTTTCTCTGCATCTATTGAGATGATCATATGGTTTTTCTCCTTCAGTTTGTTGATATGGTGTATCACATTGATTGATTTGCGTATATTGAAGAATCCTTGCATTCCTGGGATAAACCCCACTTGATCATGGTGTATGATCCTTTTAATGTGCTGTTGGATTCTGTTTGCTAATATTTTGTTGAGGATTTTTGCATCTATGTTCATCAGTAATACTGGCCTGTAGTTTTCTTTCTTTGTGGCGTCTTTGTCTGGTTTTGGTATCAGGGTGATGTTGGCCTCATAGAATGAGTTTGGGAGTGTTCCTCCCTCTGCTATCTGTTGGAAGAGTTTGAGAAGGATAGGTGTTAGCTCTTCTCTAAATGTTTGATAGAATTCGCCTGTGAAGCCATCTGGTCCTGGGCTTTTGTTTGTTGGAAGATTTTTAATCACAGTTTCAATTTCAGTGCTTGTGATTGGCCTGTTCATATTTTCTATTTCTTCCTGGTTCAGTCTCGGCAGGTTGTGCATTTCTAAGAATTTGTCCATTTCTTCCAGGTTGTCCATTTTATTGGCATACAGTTGCTTGTAGTAATCTCTAATAATCTTTTGTATTTCTGAAGTGTCAGTTGTTATATCTCCTTTTTCATTTCTAATTCTATTGATTTGAGTCTTCTCCCTTTTATTCTTGATGAGTCTGGCTAACGGTTTATCAATTTTATTTATCTTCTCAAAGAACCAGCTTTTAGTTTTATTGATCTTTGCTATTGTTTCCTTCACTTCTTTTTCATTTATTTCTGATCTGATCTTTATGATTTCTTTCCTTCTGCTAAATTTGGGGGTTTTTTGTTCTTCTTTCTCTAATTGCTTTAAGTGCAAAGTTAGGTTGTTTATTCGAGATGTTTCCTGTTTCTTAAGGTATGATTGTATTGCTATAAACTTGCCTCTTAGAACTGCTTTTGCTGTATCCCATAGGTTTTGGGTCGTTGTGTCTCCATTGTCATTTGTTTCTAAGTATTTTTTGATTTCCTCTTTGATTTCTTCAGTGATCACTTCGTTATTAAGTAGTGTATTGTTTAGCCTCCATGTGTTTGTATTTTTTACAGATCTTTTCCTATAATTGATATTTAGTCTCATAGCGTTGTGGTCGGAAAAGATACTTGATACGATTTCAATTTTCTTAAATTTGCCAAGGCTAGATTTGTGACCCAATATATGATCAATCCTGGAGAATGTTCCATGAGCACTTGAGAAAAATGTGTATTCTGTTGTTTTTGGATGGAATGTCCTATAAATATCAATTAAGTCCATCTTGTGTAATGTATCATTTAAAGCTTGTGTTTCCTTATTTATTTTCATTTTGGATGATCTGTCCATTGGTGAAAGTGGGGTGTTAAAGTCCCCCATTATAATTGTGTTGCTGTCGATTTCCCCTTTTAAGGCTGTTAGTATTTGCCTTATGTATTGAGGTGCTCCTATGTTGGGTGCATAAATATTTACAATTGTTATATCTTCTTCATGGATCGATCCCTTGATCATTATGTAGTGTCCTTCTTTGTCTCTTGTAATAGTCTTTATTTTAAAGTCTATTTTGTCTGATATGAGAATTGCTACTCCAGCTTTCTTCTGATTTCCATTTGCATGGAATATCTTTTTCCATCCCCTTACTTTCAGTCTGTATGTGTCCCTAGGTCTGAAGTGGGTCTCTTGTAGACAGCATATATATGGGTCTTGTTTTTGTATCCATTCAGCCAGTCTGTGTCTTTTGGTGGGAGCATTTAATCCATTTACATTTAAGGTAATTATCGATATGTATGTTCCTATTACCATTTACTTGTTTCGGGTTGTTCTTGTAGGTCTTTTCCTTCTCTTGTGTTTCTTGCCTAGAGAAGTTCCTTTAGGATTTGTTGTAGAGCTGGTTTGGTGGTGCTGAATTCTCTCAGTTTTTGCTTGTCTGTAAAGGTTTTAATTTCTCCATCAAATCTGAATGAGATCCTTGCTGGGTAGAGTAATCTTGGTTGTAGGTTTTTTTCCTTCATCACTTTAAATATGTCCTGCCACTCCCTTCTGGCTTGTAGAGTTTCTGCTGAAAGATCAGATGTTAATCTTATGGGGATTCCCTTGTGTGTTATTTGTTGTTTTTCCCTTGCTGCTTTTAATATGTTTTCTTTGTATTTAATTTTTGACAGTTTGATTATTATGTGTCTTGGCGTGTTTCTCTTTGGGTTTATCCTGTATGGAACTCTCTGTGCTTCCTGGACTTGATTGACTATTTCCTTTCCTATATTAGGGAAGTTTTCAACTATAATCTCTTCAAATATTTTCTCAGTCCCTTTCTTTTTCTCTTCTTCTTCTGGGACCCCTATAATTCGAATGTTGGTGCGTTTAATGTTGTCCCAGAGGTCTCTGAGACTGTCCTCAGTTCTTTTCATTCTTTTTTCTTTCTTCTGCTCTGCAGTAGTTATTTCCACTATTTTATCTTCCAGGTCACTTATCCGTCCTTCTGCCTCAGTTATTCTGCTATTGATCCCATCTAGAGTATTTTTAATTTCATTTATTGTGTTGCTCATCGTTGCTTGCTTCCTCTTTATTTCTTCTAGGTCCCTGTTAACTGTTTCTTGCAAATTGTCTATTCTATTTCCAAGATTTTGCATCATCTTCACCATCATTATTCTAAATTCTCTTTCAGGTAGATTGGCTATTACCTCTTCATCTGTTAGGTCTGGTGTGTTTTTATCTTGCTCCTTCATCTGTTGTGTGTTTTTCTGTCTTCTCATTTCGCTTATCTTACTGTGTTTGAGGTCTCCTTTTTGCACGCTGCAGGTTCGTAGTTCCTGTTGTTTTTGGTGGCTGTCCCCAGTGGCTAAGGTTGGTTCAGTGGGTTGAGTAGATTCCCTGGTTGGGGGGACTAGTGCCTCTGTTCTGGTGGATGAGGCTGGATCTTGTCCTACTGGTGGGCAGGTCCTCATCTGGTGGTGTGTTTGGGGATGTTGGTAACCTTATTATGATTTTAGGCAGTCTCTCTGCTAATGGATGGGGCTGTAGACCTGTCTTGCTCTTTGTTGGGGATAGGGTGTCCAGCACTGTTCTTTGCTGGTCCTTGAGTGAAGCTGAGTCTTGGTGTTGAGATGGAGGTCTCTGGGAGATTTTCGCCGTCTGATATTACGTGGAGCTCGGAGGTCTCTTGTGGACTAGTGTCTTGAGGTTGGTTCTCCCACCTCAGGGACACCGCCCTGGTGCCTGGCTGGGGCGCCAAGAACCTTTAATCCACACGGCTCAAAATAAAAGGTAGAATAAATAGAGAGGAAAGAAAAGGAAGGAAGGAGGGAGGGAGGGAAGGAAGGAAGAAAGGAAGGAAGAAATGAAGGAAGGAAGCAAGAAAGCAAGGATGGAAGGTGCAGAGGAAGAAAGGGAGGAAGGAAGAGAGGAAGGGAGGAAAGAAGGGGGAAGGAAGGAAGAAAGGAGGGAAGGAGGGAAGAAAGGAAGAAAGAAAGGGAGAAGACAGAGTAGTATAAAGTATAGTTATTAAAATAAAAAATAATTATTAAGAAGAAAAATTTCCTTTTAAAAAACAAACAAACAAAACAAAACAAAACAAAACAAACAAACAAACAAAAAAAAAACAGAAAAATGGGTCGGTCTAACCCTAGGACAAATGGTGCAAGCAAAGCTATACAGACAAAATCTCACACAGCAGCACACACATACACACCCACAAAAAGAAAAAAAAGGGGAAAATAATAGTATATCTTGCTCCCAAAGTCCACCTCCTCAACTTGGGATGATTCGTTGTCTATTCAGGTTTTCAACAGATGCAGGGCACTTCAAGTTGATTGTGGAGCTTTAATCCACCGCTTCTGAGGCTGTTGGGAGAGATCTCCCCCTCTCCTCTCTGTTCGCACATCTCCTGGGGTTCAGCTTTGGACTTGGTCCCGCCTCTGCGTGTAGGTTGTCCGAGGGCGACTGCCCTTCGCTCAGACAGGACGATGTTAAAGGAGCAGTTGATTCGGGGGCTCCAGCTCACTCAGGCTGGGGGGAGGGAGTGGCACGGGGGCGGGGCGAGTCCGCGACGTCAGAGGCCGATGTGACGCTGCACAGGCCCAAGGCGCGCCGTGCGTTCTCCCGGGGAAGCTGTCCCTGGATCCCGGGACCCCGGCAGTGGCGGACTGCACGGGCTCCCGGGAGGGCCGGTGTGGAGAGTGACCTGTGCTCACACACAGGCCTCTTGGTGGTGGCAGCAGCAACCTTAGCGTCCGACACCCGTCTCTACTGTCCGTGCCGACAGCCGCGGCTCGCGCCCGTTTCTGGAGCTCCTCTACGCGGTGCTCTTAATCCCCTCACCTCACACCCGAGGAAGCAAAGAGGCAAGAAAAAGTCTCTTGTCTCTTCGGCAGCTCCGCGCCCGGTTCTAGGGCTCCTTTAAGCGGCGCACTTAATCCCCTCTCCTCGCGCCCAGGCAGCAAAGAGGGAGGAAAAGGTCTCTTGCCTCTTCGGCAACTCCAGACTTCTCCCGAACTCCCTCCCGGCCAGCCGTGGCGCACTAGCCCCCTTCAAGCTGTCTTCACTCTGCCAACTCCAGCCCTTTCCCCGGGATCCGACTGAAGCCCGAGCCTCCATTCCCGGCCCCGCCCGCCCCGGCGGGCGAGCAGACAAGCCTCTCGGGCTGGTGAGCGCCGGTCGGCACCGATCCTCTGCGGGAATCTCTCCGCTTTGCCCTCCGCACCCCTGTGGCTGAGCTGTCCTCCGCGGCTCCGGAGCTTCCCCCTCTGGCGCCCGCAGTCTCCGCCCGCGAAGGGGCCTCTAGTGTGTGGGAGTCTTTCCTCCTTCTCGGCTCCCTCCCACTGGCGTAGGTCCCGTCCCTATTCTTTTGTCCCTGTTTATTCCTTTTTCTTTTGCCCTACCCAGATATGTGGGGAGTTTCTTGCCTTTTTGGAGGTCCGAGGTCCTCTGCCAGCGTTCGGTGGGTGCTCTACAGGAGAAGCTCCACGTGTAGATGTATTTCTGATGTCTCTGTGAGGAGGAAGGAGATCTCCGCGTCTTACTCTTCCGCCATCTTTAAGCCGTCTCCTAGAACAGCAATTTAGGGCTCACGGAGCTGTTGCACTCCTTCCCTGGGCAAGGCAAGGCAAGCTCTTCCTTCGAGGCTAGTGCTCACATTGAGCTTCACATTTGCTATAGAGCAGAGCAGGATGAGCTTGCAACTAGGAAGTGCAAGCACAATGCTTCTTTCCACACAACTAACTCATGGTCTACGCTGAGTCATGCTGACATATACTGAAAGAGCTGCCCTTACAATGCTTTTCAGGCTTTTTTTCCAGTTTTGAAACCTCCGTTAATAAGGTGTCAAAGCAACCTGAAAAGCATTTGTAACGGCAGGCCTTTCAGTACATGCCAGCATGACTCAGCGTAGACCATGAGTTAGTTGTGTGGAAAGAAGCATTGTGCTTGCGCTTCCTAGTTGCAAGCTCATCCTGCTCTGCTCTATAGCAAATGTGAAGCACAATGTGAGCACTAGCTTCGAAAGAAGAGCTTGACTTGCCTTGCCTAAGTGAAAGAGTGCAACAACTCCGTGAGCCCTAAATTGCTGTTCTGTGTCAGTTTACGGGGAAGAGGCTTTACCGTTCTCCTTGCCACCTCGTGTCAGCAACCGTTTAGGTTTCAGAACACTCTGTACCCCTCGGTGCTATGGGCCTTCTAGGCAAAATCCAGCGTCATAGGCCTTTCAGAGTCGCTCTGTGTTTGTAGAGTAAGGTGAAGCACACTGCACTTTTCCTTGGGAAGGTTTGATTTTCCGACCTCCAAACAGCTTCGGGAACACAGTTCAAGAATCCCTAACTCGCCAAGGACGTGGTCGCCCTTGCCCTAGGTAAGCTCAACAGACCCAAGCACTCTGTTTCTATTTCCTTCCAACACCTGTCATGTGAGGTAAGAAATTCCCCTGGGAGAGTATCAGCGTGCGTTCCAAATTCCACAGAAGCACAGTCCGAGGTGTAAAACGACAGGCGTACGGAAGATGCAGAGGCCTCTTGGACATCCTCCAGCGTCCTTCCTTTAGGCAGTTCGGTATACCCAGAATAGCGGGTATAGAAAAACGTGAATCAGCGAAGGGCCCAGTGGGTTAATTGTGTCTCTTTGGACTTGCTAGACTCAGCCTGTACTAAGGCTGGAAGTCAACAGCGAAACGGGAGTGTGATCCCAAAGGCTTTTTTGCCAATTTTGAAAGCTCCGTTCCTAAGGCGTGAAAGCTACCTGAAAAGCATTGTAAGGGCAGCTCTTTCAGTATATGCCAGCATGACTCAGCGTAGACCATGAGTTAGTTGTGTGGAAAGAAGCATTGTGCTTGCACTTCCTAGTTGCAAGCTCACCCTGCTCTGCTCTATTAGCAAATGTGAAGCTCAATGTGAGCACTAGCCTCGAAGGAAGAGCTTGCCTTGCCTTGCCCAAGGGAAGGAGTGCAACAGCTCCGTGAGCCCTAAATTGCTTTTCTGTGTCAGTTTATGGGGAAGAGGCTTTACCGTTCTCCTTGCCACCTCGTGTCAGCAACCTTTTCGGCTTCAGCACAATCTGTACCCCCACGATGCTCTGGGCCCTGTATGCAAAATCCAGCATCGCAGGCCTTTCAGAGTCGCTCTGTGTTTGCAGAGTAAGGTGCAGCACACTGCACTTTTCTTTGGGACGGTTTGATTTTCCGACCTCCAAACAGCTTCGGGAACACAGTTCAAGAATCCCTAACTCTCCAAGGACCTGGTCGCCATTGCCCTAGGTAAGCTCAACAGAACAAAGCACTCTGTTTCTATTTCCTTCCAACAGGTCTTATGTGAGGTAAGCAATTCCTCAAGGAGAGGGTCAGCGTGTGTGCGAAATTCCACAGAAGCACAGTTCGTGCTGTAAAACGACAGGCGTACGGAAGATGCAGAGGCCTCTTGGACATCCTCCAGCGTCCTTCCTTTAGGCAGTTCGCTATACCCAGAATAGCGGGTATAGAAAAACGTGAATCAGCGAAGGGCCCAGTGGGTTAATTGTGTCTCTTTTGCCATGCTAGACTCAGCCTGTACTAAGGCTGGAAATCAACCGGGAAATAGGAGTGTGATCCCAAAGGCATTTTTTCCAGTTTTGAAAGCTCCGTTCATAAGGCGTCAAAGCAACCTGAAAAGCATTTGTAACGGCAGGCCTTTCAGTACATGCCAGCATGACTCAGCGTAGACCATGATTTAGTTGTGTGGAAAGAAGCATTGTGCTTGTGCTTCCTAGTTGCAAGCTCATCCTGCTCTGCTCTATAGCAAATGTGAAGCTCAATGTGAGCACTAGCCTCGAAGGAAGAGCTTGACTTGCCTTGCCTAAGTGAAAGAGTGCAAAAGCTCCGTGAGCCCTAAATTGCTGTTCTGTGTCAGTTTACGGGGAAGAGGCTATACCGTTCTCCTTGCCACCTCGTGTCAGCAACCGTTTCGGTTTCAGAACACTCTGTACCCCTCGGGATTCTGGGCTTTCTAGGCAAAATCCAGCGTCGTAGGCCTTTCAGAGTCGCTCTGTGTTTGCAGAGTAAGGTGCAGCACACTGCACTTTTCCTTGGGACGGTTTGATTTTCCGACCTCCAAACAGCTTCGGAAACACAGTTCAAGAATACCTAACACGCCAAGGACCTGGTCGCCCTTGCCCTAGGTAAGCTCAGCAGCACAAAGCACTCTGTTTCTATTTCCTTCCAACACGTCTCATGAGAGGTAAGAGGTTCCCCTAGGAGAGTATCAGCGTGCGTTCCAAATTCCACAGAAGCACAGTCCGTGGTGTAAAACGACAGGCGTACGGAAGATGCAGAGGCCTCTTGGACATCCTCCAGCGTCCTTCCTTTAGGCAGTTCGCTATACCCAGAATAGCGGGTATAGAAAAACGTGAATCAGCGAAGGGCCCAGTGGGTTAATTGTGTCTCTTTGGACTTGCTAGACTCAGCCTGTACTAAGGCTGGAAGTCAACAGTGAAACGGGAGTGTGATCCCAAAGGCTTTTTTGCCAATTTTGAAAGCTCCGTTCCTAAGGCGTGAAAGCTACCTGAAAAGCATTGTAAGGGCAGCTCTTTCAGTATATGCCAGCATGACTCATCGTAGACCATGAGTTAGTTTTGTGGAAAGAAGCATTGTGCTTGCACTTCCTAGTTGCAAGCTGATCCTGCTCTGCTCTATAGCAAATGTGAAGCTCAATGTGAGCACTAGCCTCGAAGGAAGAGCTTGCCTTGCCTTGCCCAGGGAAAGAGTGCAACAGCTCCGTGAGCCCTAAATTGCTGTTCTGTGTCAGTTTACGGGGAAGAGGCTTTATCGTTCTCCTTGCCACCTCGTGTCAGCAACCGTTTCGGTTTCAGAACACTCTGTACCCCCACGGTGCTCTGGGCCTTCTAGGCAAAATCCAGCGTCGTAGGCCTTTCAGAGTCGCTCTGTGTTTGTAGAGTAAGGTGCAGCACACTGCACTTTTCCTTGGGACGGTTTGATATTCCGACCTCTAAACAGCTTCGGGAACACAGTTCAAGAATCCCTAACTCGCCAAGGACGTGGTCGCCCTTGCCCTAGGTAAGCTCAACAGACCCAAGCACTCTGTTTCTATTTCCTTCCAACACCTCTCATGTGATGTAAGAAATTCCCCTAGGAGAGTATCAGCGTGCGTTCCAAATTCCACAGAAACACAGTCGGTGGTGTAAAACGACAGGCGTACGGAAGATGCAGAGGCCTCTTGGACATCCTCCAGCGTCCTTCCTTTAGGCAGTTCGCTATACCCAGAATAGCGGGTATAGAAAAACGTGAATCAGCGAAGGGCCCAGTGGGTTAATTGTGACTCTTTGTACTTGCTAGACTCAGCCTGTACTAAGGCTGGAAGTCAACAGCGAAACGGGAGTGTGATCCCAAAGGCTTGTTTGCCAATTTTGAAAGCTCCGTTCCTAAGGCGTGAAAGCTACCTGAAAAGCATTGTAAGGGCAGCTCTTTCAGTATATGCCAGCATGACTCAGCGTAGACCATGAGTTAGTTGTGTGGAAAGAAGCATTGTGCTTGCACTTCCTAGTTGCAAGCTCATCCTGCTCTGCTCTTTAGCAAATGTGAAGCTCAATGTGAGCACTAGCCTCGAAGGAAGAGCTTGCCTTGCCTTTCCCAGGGAAGGAGTGCAACAGCTCCGTGAGCCCTAAATTGCTGTTCTGTGTCAGTTTATGGGGAAGAGGCTTTATCGTTCTGCTTGCCACATCGTGTCAGGAACCGTTTCGGCTTCAGCACAATCTGTACCCCCACGATGCTCTGGGCCCTGTATGCAAAATCCAGCATCGCAGGCCTTTCAGAGTCGCTCTGTGTTTGCAGAGTAAGGTGCAGCACACTGCACTTTTCCTTGGGACGGTTTGATTTTCCGCCCTCCAAACAGCTTCGGGAACACAGTTCAAGAATCCCTAACTTGCCAAGGACCTGGTAGCCCTTGCCCTAGGTAAGCTCAACAGCACAAAGCACTCTGTTTCTATTTCCTTCCAACACGTCTTATGTGAGGTAAGCAATTCCTCAAGGAGAGGGTCAGCGTGTGTGCCAAATTCCACAGAAGCACAGTTCGTGCTGTAAAACGACAGGCGTACGGAAGATGCAGAGACTACTTGGGCATCCACCAGCGTCCGTCCTTTAGGTCAACAGCGAAACGGGAGTGTGATCCCAAAGGCTTTTTTGCCAATTTTGAAAGCTCCGTTCCTAAGGCTTGAAAGCAACCTGAAAAGCATTGTAAGGCAGCTCTTTCAGTATATGCCAGCATGACTCAGCGTAGACCATGAGTTAGTTTTGTGGAGAGAAGCATTGTGCTTGCACTTCCTAGTTGCAAGCTCATCCTGCTCTGCTCTATAGCAAATGTGAAGCCCAATGTGAGCACTAGCCTCGAAGGAAGAGCTTGCCTTGCCTTGCCCAGGGGAAGGAGTGCAACAGCTCCGTGAGCCCTAAATTGCTGTTCTGTGTCAGTTTACGGGGAAGAGCCTTTACCGTTCTCCTTGCCACCTCGTGTCAGCAACCGTTTCGGTTTCAGAACACTCTGTACCCCTACGATGCTCTGGGCTCTGTATGCAAACTCCAGCATCGCAGGCCTTTCAGAGTCGCTCTGTGTTTGCAGAGTAAGGTGCAGCACACTGCACATTTCCTTGGGACGCTTTCAATTTCCGACCTCCAAACAGCTTCGCTAACACAGTTCAAGAATCCCTAACTCGCCAGGAACCTCGTCGCCCTTGCCATAGGTAAGCACAACAGCACAAAGCACTCTGTTTCTATTTCCTTCCAACACGTCTTATGTGAGGTAAGCAATTCCTCAAGAGGGTCAGCGTGCATTCCAAATTCCACAGAAGCACAGTTCGTGCTGTAAAATGACAGGCGTACGGAAGATCCAGAGACCTCTTGGGCATCCACCAGCGTCCGTCCTTTAGGCAGTTCGCTATACCCAGAATAGCGGGTATAGAAAAACATGAATCAGCCAAGGGCCCAGTGGGTTAATTGTGTCTCTTTTGCCATGCTAGACTCAGCCTGTACCAAGACTGGAAGTCAACCGGGAAACAGGAGTGTGATCCCAAAGGCTTTTTTTCCAGTTTTGAAAGCTCCGTTCGTAAGGCGTCAAAGCAACCTGAAAAGCATTTGTAACGGCAGGCCTTTCAGTACATGCCAGCATGACTCAGCGTAGACCATGATTTAGTTTTGTGGAAAGAAGCATTGTGCTTGCGCTTCCTCGTTGCAAGCTCATCCTGCTCTGCTCTATAGCAAATGTGAAGCTCAATGTGAGCACTAGCCTCGAAGGAAGAGGTTGACTTGCCTTGCCTAAGTGAAAGAGTGCAACAGTTCCGTGAGCCCTAAATTGCTGTTCTGTGTCAGTTTACGGGGAAGAGGCTTTACCGTTCTCCTTGCCACCTCGTGTCAGCAACCGTTTCGGTTTCAGAACACTCTGTACCCCCACGGTGCTGTGGGTCTTCTAGGCAAAATCCAGCGTCGTAGGTCTTTCAGAGTCGCTCTGTGTTTGTAGAGTAAGGTGCATCACACTGCACTTTTCCTTGGGACGGTTTGATTTTCCGACCTCTAAACAGCTTCGGGAACACAGTTCAAGAATCCCTAACTCGCCAAGGATGTGGTCGCCCTTGCCCTAGGTAAGCTCAACAGAACAAAGCACTCTGTTTCTATTTCCTTCCAACACCTCTCATGTGATGTAAGAAATTCCCCTAGGAGAGTATCAGCGTGCGTTCCAAATTCCACAGAAACACAGTCGGTGGTGTAAAACGACAGGCGTACGGAAGATGCAGAGGCCTCTTGGACCTCCTCCAGCGTCCTTCCTTTAGGCAGTTCGCTATACCCAGAATAGCGGGTATAGAAAAACGTGAATCAGCGAAGGGCCCAGTGGGTTAATTGTGACTCTTTGTACTTGCTAGACTCAGCCTGTACTAAGGCTGGAAGTCAACAGCGAAACGGGAGTGTGATCCCAAAGGCTTGTTTGCCAATTTTGAAAGCTCCGTTCCTAAGGCGTGAAAGCTACCTGAAAAGCATTGTAAGGGCAGCTCTTTCAGTATATGCCAGCATGACTCAGCGTAGACCATGAGTTAGTTTTGTGGAAAGAAGCATTGTGCTTGCACTTCCTAGTTGCAAGCTCATCCTGCTCTGCTCTTTAGCAAATGTGAAGCTCAATGTGAGCACTAGCCTCGAAGGAAGAGCTTGCCTTGCCTTGCCCAGGGAAGGAGTGCAACAGCTCCGTGAGCCCTAAATTGCTGTTCTGTGTCAGTTTATGGGGAAGAGGCTTTATCGTTCTGCTTGCCACATCGTGTCAGGAACCGTTTCGGCTTCAGCACAATCTGTACCCCCACGATGCTCTGGGCCCTGTATGCAAAATCCAGCATCGCAGGCCTTTCAGAGTCGCTCTGTGTTTGCAGAGTAAGGTGCAGCACACTGCACTTTTCCTTGGGACGGTTTGATTTTCCGCCCTCCAAACAGCTTCGGGAACACAGTTCAAGAATCCCTAACTTGCCAAGGACCTGGTCGCCCTTGCCCTAGGTAAGCTCAACAGCACAAAGCACTCTGTTTCTATTTCCTTCCAACACGTCTTATGTGAGGTAAGCAATTCCTCAAGGACAGGGTCAGCGTGTGTGCCAAATTCCACAGAAGCACAGTTCGTGCTGTAAAACGACAGGCGTACGGAAGATCCAGAGACCTCTTGGGCATCCACCAGCGTCCGTCCTTTAGGCAGTTCGCTATACCCAGAATAGCGGGTATAGAAAAACATGAATCAGCCAAGGGCCCAGTGGGTTAATTGTGTCTCTTTTGCCATTCTAGACTCAGCCTGTACCAAGACTGGAAGTCAACCGGGAAACAGGAGTGTGATCCCAAAGGCTTTTTTTCCAGTTTTGAAAGCTCCGTTCATAAGGCGTCAAAGCAACCTGAAAAGCATTTGTAACGGCAGGCCTTCCAGTACATGCCAGCATGACTCAGCGTAGACCATGATTTAGTTTTGTGGAAAGAAGCATTGTGCTTGCGCTTCCTCGTTGCAAGCTCATCCTGCTCTGCTCTATAGCAAATGTGAAGCTCAATGTGAGCACTAGCCTCGAAGGAAGAGGTTGACTTGCCTTGCCTAAGTGAAAGAGTGCAACAGTTCCGTGAGCCCTAAATTGCTGTTCTGTGTCAGTTTACGGGGAAGAGGCTTTACCGTTCTCCTTGCCACCTCGTGTCAGCAACCGTTTCGGTTTCAGAACACTCTGTACCCCCACGGTGCTGTGGGTCTTCTAGGCAAAATCCAGCGTCGTAGGTCTTTCAGAGTCGCTCTGTGTTTGTAGAGTAAGGTGCATCACACTGCACTTTTCCTTGGGACGGTTTGATTTTCCGACCTCTAAACAGCTTCGGGAACACAGTTCAAGAATCCCTAACTCGCCAAGGACGTGGTCGCCCTTGCCCTAGGTAAGCTCAACAGAACAAAGCACTCTGTTTCTATTTCCTTCCAACACCTCTCATGAGAGGTAAGAGGTTCCCCTAGGAGAGTATCAGCGTGCGTTCCAAATTCCACAGAAGCACAGTCCGTGGTGTAAAACGACAGGCGTAGGGAAGATGCAGAGGCCTCTTGGACATCCTCCAGCGTCCTTCCTTTAGGCAGTTCGCTATACCCAGAATAGCGGGTATAGAAAAATGTGAATCAGCGAAGGGCCCAGTGGGTTAATTGTGTCTCTTCGGACTTGCTAGACTCAGCCTGTACTAAGGCTGGAAATCAACAGCGAAACGGGAGTGTGATCCCAAAGCCTTTTTTGCCAATTTTGAAAGCTCCGTTCCTAAGGCGTGAAAGCTACCTGAAAAGCATTGTAAGGGCAGCTCTTTCAGTATATGCCAGCATGACTCATCGTAGACAATGAGTTAGTTTTGTGGAAAGAAGCATTGTGCTTGTCCTTCCTAGTTGCAAGCTCATCCTGCTCTGCTCTATAGCAAATGTGAAGCTCAATGTGAGCACTAGCCTCGAAGGAAGAGCTTGCCTTGCCTTGCCCAGGGAAGGAGTGCAACAGCTCCGTGAGCCCTAAATTGCTGTTCTGTGTCAGTTTACGGGGAAGAGGCTTTATCGTTCTCCTTGCCACCTCGTGTCAGCAACCGTTTCGGTTTCAGAACACTCTGTACCCCCACGGTGCTCTGGGCCTTCTAGGCAAAATCCAGCGTCGTAGGCCTTTCAGAGTCGCTCTGTGTTTGTAGAGTAAGGTGCAGCACACTGCACTTTTCCTTGGGACGGTTTGATTTTCCGACCTCTAAACAGCTTCGGGAACACAGTTCAAGAATCCCTAACTCGCCAAGGACGTGGTCGCCCTTGCCCTAGGTAAGCTCAACAGACCCAAGCACTCTGTTTCTATTTCCTTCCAACACCTCTCATGTGATGTAAGAAATTCCCATAGGAGAGTATGAGCGTGCGTTCCAAATTCCACAGAAACACAGTCCGTGGTGTAAAACGACAGGCGTACGGAAGATGCAGAGGCCTCTTGGACCTCCTCCAGCGTCCTTCCTTTAGGCAGTTCGCTATACCCAGAATAGCGGGTATAGAAAAACGTGAATCAGCGAAGGGCCCAGTGGGTTAATTGTGACTCTTTGTACTTGCTAGACTCAGCCTGTACTAAGGCTGGAAGTCAACAGCGAAACGGGAGTGTGATCCCAAAGGCTTGTTTGCCAATTTTGAAAGCTCCGTTCCTAAGGCGTGAAAGCTACCTGAAAAGCATTGTAAGGGCAGCTCTTTCAGTATATGCCAGCATGACTCAGCGTAGACCATGAGTTAGTTTTGTGGAAAGAAGCATTGTGCTTGCACTTCCTAGTTGCAAGCTCATCCTGCTCTGCTCTTTAGCAAATGTGAAGCTCAATGTGAGCACTAGCCTCGAAGGAAGAGCTTGCCTTGCCTTGCCCTGGGAAAAAGTGCAACAGCTCCGTGAGCCCTAAATTGCTGTTCTGTGTCAGTTTACGGGGAAGAGGCTTTATCGTTCTCCTTGCCACCTCGTGTCAGCAACCGTTTCGGCTTCAGCACAATCTGAACCCCCACGCTGCTCTGTGCCCTGTATGCAAAATCCAGCATCGCAGGCCTTTCAGAGGCGCTCTGTGTTTGCAGAGTAAGGTGCAGCACACAGCACTTTTCCTTGGGACGGTTTGATTTTGCGACCTCCAGACAGCTTCGGGAACACAGTTCAAGAATCCCTAAGTCGCCACGGACCTGGTCGCCCTTGCCCTAGGTAAGCTCAACAGCACAAAGCACTCTGTTTCTATTTCCTTCCAACACGTCTTATGTGAGGTAAGCAATTCCTCAAGGAGAGGGTCAGCGTGCGTGCCAAATTCCACAGAAGCACAGTTCGTGCTGTAAAACGACAGGCGTACGGAAGATGCAGAGACCTCTTGGGCATCCACCAGCGTCCGTCCTTTAGGCAGTTCGCTATACCCAGAATAGCGGGTATAGAAAAACGTGAATCAGCCAAGGGCCCAGTGGGTTAATTGTGTCTCTTTTGCCATGCTAGACTCAGCCTGTACTAAGGCTGGAAGTCAACCGGGAAACAGGAGTGTGATCGCAAAGGCTTTTTTTCCAGTTTTGAAAGCTCCGTTCATAAGGCGTGAAAGCTACCTGAAAAGCATTTGTAACGGCAGGCCTTTCAGTACATGCCAGCATGACTCAGCGTAGATCATGAGTTAGTTGTGTGGAAAGAAGCATTGTGCTTGCGCTTCCTAGTTGCAAGCTCATCCTGCTCTGCTCTATAGCAAATGTGAAGCTCAATGTGAGCACTAGCCTCGAAGGAAGAGCTTGCCTTGCCTTGCCCAAGGAAGGACTGCAACAGCTCCGTGAGCCCTAAATTGCTGTTCTGTGTCAGTTTACGGGGAAGTGGCTTTACCGTTCTCCTTGCCACCTCGTGTCAGCAACAGTTTCGGTTTCAGAACACTCTGTACCCCCACGGTGCTCTGGGCCTTCTAGGCAAAATCCAGCATCGCAGGCCTTTCAGAGTCGCTCTGTGTTTGCAGAGTAAGGTGCAGCACACTGCACTTTTCCTTGGGACCGTTTGATTTTCCGACCTCTAAACAGCTTCGGGAACACAGTTCAAGAATCCCTAACTCGCCAAGGACGTGGTCTCCCTTGCCCTAGCTAAGCTCAACAGACCCAAGCACTCTGTTTCTATTTCCCTCCAACACTTCTCATGTGAGGTAAGAAATTCCCCTAGGAGAGTATCAGCGTGCGTTCCAAATTCCACAGAAGCACAATCCGTGGTGTAAAACGACAGGCGTACGGAAGATGCAGAGGCCTCTTGGACATCCTCCAGCGTCCTTCCTTTAGGCAGTTCGCTATACCCAGAATAGCGGGTATAGAAAAACGGGAATCAGCGAAGGGCCCAGTGGGTTAATTGTGTCTCTTTGGACTAGCTAGACTCAGCCTGTACTAAGGCTGGAAGTCAACAGCGAAACGGGAGTGTGATCCCAAAGGCTTTTTTGCCAATTTTGTAAGCTCCGTTCCTAAGGCGTGAATGCAACCTGAAAAGCATTGTAAGGGCAGCTCTTTCAGTATATGCCAGCATGACTCAGCGTAGACCATGAGTTAGTTTTGTGGAAAGAAGCATTGTGCTTGCACTTCCTAGTTGCAAGCTCATCCTGCTCTGCTCTTTAGCAAATGTGAAGCTCAAAGTAAGCACTAGCCTCGAAGGAAGAGCTTGCCTTGCCTTGCCGAAGGGAAGGAATGCAACAGCTCCGTGAGCCCTAAATTGCTGTTCTGTGTCAGTTGACGGGGAAGAGGCTTTATCGTTCTCCTTGCCACCTCGTGTCAGCAACCGTTTCGGCTTCAGCACACTCTGTACCCTCACGATGCTCTGGGCCATGTATGCAAAATCCAGCATCGCAGGCCTTTCAGAGTCGCTCTGTGTTTGCAGAGTAAGGTGCAGCACACTGCACTTTTCCTTGGGACGGTTTGATTTTTGCGACCTCTAAACAGCTTAGGGAACACAGTTCAAGAATCCCTAACTCGCCAAGGACGTGGTCGCCCTTGCCCTAGGTAAGCTCAACAGAACAAAGCACTCTGTTTCTATTTCCTTCTAACACCTCTCATGTGAGGTAAGAAATTCCCCTAGGAGAGTATCAGCGTGCGTTCCAAATTCCACAGAAGCACAGTCCGTGGTGTAAAACGACAGGCGTACGGAAGATGCAGAGGCCTCTTGGACATCCTCCAGCGTCCTTCCTTTAGGCAGTTCGCTATACCCAGAATAGCGGGTATAGAAAAACGTGAATCAGCGAAGGGCGCAGTGGGTTAATTGTGTCTCTTTGGACTTGCTGGACTCAGACTGTACTAAGGCTGGAACTCAACAGCGAAACGGGAGTGTGATCCCAAAGGCTTTTTTGCCAAATTTGAAATCTCCGTTCCTAAGGCGTGAAAGCTACCTGAAAAGCATTGTAAGGGCAGCTCTTTCAGTATATGCCAGCATGACTCAGCGTAGATCATGAGTTAGTTTTGTGGAAAGAAGCATTGTGCTTGCACTTCCTAGTTGCAAGCTCATCCTGCTCTGCTCTTTAGCAAATGTGAAGCTCAAAGTAAGCACTAGCCTCGAAGGAAGAGCTTGACTTGCCTTGCCGAAGGGAAGGAATGCAACAGCTCCGTGAGCCCTAAATTGCTGTTCTGTGTCAGTTTACGGGGAAGAGGCTTTACCGTTCTCCTTGCCACCTCGTGTCAGCAACCGTTTCGGTTTCAGAACACTCTATACCCCCCGGAGCTCTGGGCCCTCTATGCAAAATCCAGCATCGCAGGCCTTTCAGAGTCGCTCTGTGTTTGCAGAGTAAGGTGCAGCACACTGCACTTTTCCTTGGGACGGTTTGATTTTCCGACCTCTAAACAGCTTCGGGAACACAGTTCAAGAATCCCTAACTCGCCAAGGACGTGGTCGCCCTTGCCCTAGGTAAGCTCAACAGCACAAAGCACTCTGTTTCTATTTCCTTCCAACACGTCTTATGTGAGGTAAGCAATTCCTCAAGGAGAGGGTCAGCGTGCGTGCCAAATTCCACAGAAGCACAGTTCGTGCTGTAAAACGACAGGCGTACGGTAGATGCAGAGACCTCTTGGGCATCCACCAGCGTCCGTCCTTTAGGCAGTTCGCTATACCCAGAATAGCGGGTATAGAAAAACGTGAATCAGCGAAGGGACCAGTGGGTTAATTGTGTTTCTGTTGCCATGCTAGACTCAGCCTGTACTAAGGCTAGAAGTCAACCGGGAAACAGGAGTGTGATCCCAAAGGCTTTTTTTCCAGTTTTGAAAGCTCCGTTCATAAGGCGTGAAAGCTACCTGAAAAGCATTTGTAACGGCATGCCTTTCAGTACATGCCAGCATGACTCAGCGTAGACCATGAGTTAGTTTTGTGGAAAGAAGCATTGTGCTTGCACTTCCTAGTTGCAAGCTCATCCTGCTCTGCTCTATATCAAATGTGAAGCTCAATGTGAGCACTAGCCTCGAAGGAAGAGCTTGACTTGCCTTGCGTAAGTGAAAGAGTGCAACAGCTCCGTGAGCCCTAAATTGCTGTTCTGTGTCAGTTGACGGGGAAGAGGCTTTACCTTTCTCCTTGCCACCTCGTGTCAGCAACCGTTTCGGTTTCAGAACACTCTGTACCCCCCGGAGCTCTGGGCCCTGTATGCAAAATCCAGCATCGCAGGCCTTTCAGAGTCGCTCTGTGTTTGCAGAGAAAGGTGCAGCACACGGCACTTTTCCTTGGGACGGTTTGATTTTCCGACCTCTAAACAGCTTCAGGAACACAGTTCAAGAATCCCTAACTCGCCAAGGACGTGGTCGCCCTTGCCCTAGGTAAGCTCAACAGAACAAAGCACTCTGTTTCTATTTCCTTCCAACACCTCTTAGGTGAGGTAAGAAATTCCCCTAGGAGATTATCAGCGTGCGTTCCAAATTCCACAGAAGCACAGTTCCTGGTGTAAAACGACAGGCATACGGAAGATGCAGAGACCGCTTGGGCATCCTCCAGCGTCCGTCCTTTAGGCAGTTCGCTATACCCAGAATAGCGGGTATAGAAAAACGAGAATCATCGAAGGCACCAGTGGGTTAATTGTGTCTCTGTTGCCATGCTAGACTCAGCCTGTACTAAGGCTAGAAGTCAACCGGGAAACAGGAGTGTGATCCCAAAGGCTTTTTTTCCAGTTTTGAAAGCTCCGTTCATAAGGCGTGAAAGCTACCTGAAAAGCATTTGTAACGGCATGCTTTTCAGTACATGCCAGCATGACTCAGCGTAGACCATCAGTTAGTTGTGTGGAAAGAAGCATTGTGCTTGCGCTTCCTAGTTGCAAGCTCATCCTGCTCTGCTCTATAGCAAATGTGAAGCTCAATGTGAGCACTAGCCTCGAAGGAAGAGCTTGACTTGCCTTGCCTAAGTGAAAGAGTGCAACAGCTCCGTGAGCCCTAAATTGCTGTTCTGTGTAAGTTGACGGGGAAGAGGTTTTATCGTTCTCCGTGCCACCTCGTGTCAGCAACCGTTTCGGCTTCAGCACACTCTGTACCCTCACGATGCTCTGGGCCCTGTATGCAAAATCCAGCATCGCAAGCCTTTCAGAGTCGCTCTTTGTTTGCAGAGTAAGGTGCAGCACACTGCACTTTTCCTTCGGACAGTTTATTTTTCCGACCTCTAAACAGCGTCGGAAACACAGTTCAAGAATCCCTAACTCGCCAAGGACGTGGTCGCCCTTGCCCTAGGTAAGCTCAACAGAACAAAGCACTCTGTTTCTATTTCCTTCTAACACCTCTCGTGTGAGGTAAGAAATTCCCCTAGGAGATATTCAGCGTGCGTTCCAAATTCCACAGAAGCACAGTCCATGGTGTAAAACGACAGGCGTACGGAAGATGCAGAGGCCTCTTGGACATCCTCCAGCGTCCTTCCTTTAGGCAGTTCGCTATACCCAGTATAGCGGGTATAGAAAAACGGGAACCAGCGAAGGGCCCAGTGGGTTTATTGTGTCTCTTTGGACTTGCTAGACTCAGCCTGTACTAAGGCTGGAAGTCAACAGCGAAACGGGAGTGTGATCCCAAAGGCTTTTGTGCCAATTTTGAAAGCTCCGTTCCTAAGGCGTGAAAGCAACCTGAAAAGCATTGTTAGGGCAGCTCTTTCAGTATATGCCAGCATGACTCAGCGTAGACCATGAGTTAGTTTTGTGGAAAGAAGCATTGTGCTTGCACTTCCTAGTTGCAAGCTCATCCTGCTCTGCTCTATAGCAAATGTGAAGCTCAATGTGAGCACTAGCCTCGAAGGAAGAGCTTGACTTGCCTTGCCTAAGTGAAAGAGTGCAACAGCTCCGTGAGCCCTAAATTGCTGTTCTGTGTCAGTTGACGGGGAAGAGGCTTTACCGTTCTCCGTGCCACCTCGTGTCAGCAACCGTTTCGGTTTCAGAACACTCTGTACCTCCCGGAGCTCTGGGCCCTGTATGCAAAATCCAGCATCGCAGGCCTTTCAGAGTCGCTCTGTGTTTGCAGAGAAAGGTGCAGCACACGGCACTTTTCCTTGGGACGGTTTGATTTTCCGACCTCTAAACAGCTTCGGGAACACAGTTCAAGAATCCCTAACTCGCCAAGGACGTGGTCACCCTTGCCCTAGGTAAGCTCAACAGAACAAAGCACTGTGTTTGTATTTCCTTCCAACACTTCTTAGGTGAGGTTAGAAATTCCCCTAGGAGATTATCAGCGTGCGTTCCAAATTCCACAGAAGCACAGTTCCTGGTGTAAAACGACAGGCCTAAGGAAGATGCAGAGGCCTCTTGGACATCCTCCAGCGTCCTTCCTTTAGGCAGTTCGCTATACCCAGAATAGCGGGTATAGAAAAACGGGAATCAGCGAAGGGCCCAGTGGGTTAATTGTGTCTCTTTGGACTAGCTAGACTCAGCCTGTACTAAGGCTGGAAGTCAACAGCGAAACGGGAGTGTGATCCCAAAGGCTTTTTTGCCAATTTTGAAAGCTCCGTTCCTAAGGCATGAAAGCTACCTGAAAAGCATTGTAAGGGCAGCTCTTTCAGTGTATGCCAGCATGACTCAGCGTAGACCATGAGTTAGTTTTGTGGAAAGAAGCATTGTGCTTGCACTTCCTAGTTGCAAGCTCATCCTGCTCTGCTCTATAGCAAATGTGAAGCTCAATGTGAGCACTAGCCTCGAAGGAAGAGCTTGACTTGCCTTGCCTAAGTGAAAGAGTACAACAGCTCCGTGAGCCCTAAATTGCTGTTCTGTGTCAGTTGACGGGGAAGAGGCTTTACCGTTCTCCTTGCCACCTCGTGTCAGCAACCGTTTCGGTTTCAGAACACTCTGTACCCCCACGGTGCTCTGGGCCCTGTATGCAAAATCCAGCATCGCAGGCCTTTCAGAGTCGCTCTGTGTTTGCAGAGAAAGGTGCAGCACACGGCACTTTTCCTTGGGACGGTTTGATTTTCCGACCTCTAAACAGCTTCGGGAACACAGTTCAAGAATCCCTAACTCGCCAAGGACGTGGTCCCCCTTTCCCTAGGTAAGCTCAACAGAACAAAGCACTCTGTTTCTATTTCCTTCCAACACCTCTTATATGAGGTAAGAAATTCCACTAGGAGATTATCAGCGTGCGTCCCAAATTCCACAGAAGCACAGTTCATGGTGTAAAACGACAGGCCTAAGGAAGATGCAGAGGCCTCTTGGACATCCTCCAACGTCCTTCCTATAGGCAGTTCGCTATACCCAGAATAGCGGGTATAGAAAAACGTGAATCAGCCAAGGGCCCAGTGGGTTAATTGTGTCTCTTTGGACTAGATAGACTCAGCCTGTACTAAGGCTGGAAGTCAACAGCGAAACGGGAGTGTGATCCCAAAGGCTTTTTTGCCAATTTTGAAAGCTCCGTTCATAAGGCGTGAAAGCTACCTGAAAAGCATTGTAAGGGCAGCTCTTTCAGTATATGCCAGGATGACTCAGCGTAGACCATGAGTTAGTTTTGTGGAAAGAAGCATTGTGCTTGCACTTCCTAGTTGCAAGCTCATCCTGCTCTGCTCTATAGCAAATGTGAAGCTCAATGTGAGCACTAGCCTCGAAGGAAGAGCTTGACTTGCCTTGCCTAAGTGAAAGAGTGCAACAGCTCCGTGAGCCCTAAATTGCTGTTCTGTGTCAGTTGACGGGGAAGAGGCTTTACCGTTCTCCTTGCCACCTCGTGTCAGCAACCGTTTCGGTTTCAGAACACTCTGTACCCCCCGGAGCTCTGGGCCCTCAATGCAAAATCCAGCATCGCAGGCCTTTCAGAGTCGCTCTGTGTTTGCAGAGAAAGGTGCAGCACACGGCACTTTTCCTTGGGACGGTTTGATTTTCCGACCTCTAAACAGCTTCGGGAACACAGTTCAAGAATCCCTAACTCGCCAAGGACGTGGTCGCCCTTGCCCTAGGTAAGCTCAACAGAACAAAGCACTCTGTTTCTATTTCCTTCCAACACCTCTCATGAGAGGTAAGAGGTTCCCCTAGGAGAGTATCAGCGTGCGTTCCAAATTCCACAGAAGCACAGTTCCTGGTGTAAAACGACAGGCCTAAGGAAGATGCAGAGGCCTCTTGGACATCCTCCAGCGTCCTTCCTTTAGGCAGTTCGCTATACCCAGAATAGCGGGTATAGAAAAACGGGAATCAGCGACGGGCCCAGTGGGTTAATTGTGTCTCTTTGGACTAGCTAGACTTAGCCTGTACTAAGGCTGGAAGTCAACAGCGAAACGGGAGTGTGATCCCAAAGGCTTTTTTGCCAATTTTGAAAGCTCCGTTCATAAGGCGTGAAAGCTACCTGAAAAGCATTGTAAGGGCAGCTCTTTCAGTATATGCCAGCATGACTCAGCGTAGACCATGAGTTAGTTTTGTGGAAAGAAGCATTGTGCTTGCACTTCCTAGTTGCAAGCTCATCCTGCTCTGCTCTATAGCAAATGTGAAGCTCAATGTGAGCACTAGCCTCGAAGGAAGAGCTTGACTTGCCTTGCCTAAGTGAAAGAGTGCAACAGCTCCGTGAGCCCTAAATTGCTGTTCTGTGTCAGTTGACGGGGAAGAGGCTTTACCGTTCTCCGTGCCACCTCGTGTCAGCAACCGTTTCGGTTTCAGAACACTCTGTACCTCCCGGAGCTCTGGGCCCTGTATGCAAAATCCAGCATCGCAGGCCTTTCAGAGTCGCTCTGTGTTTGCAGAGAAAGGTGCAGCACACGGCACTTTTCCTTGGGACGGTTTGATTTTCCGACCTCTAAACAGCTTCGGGAACACAGTTCAAGAATCCCTAACTCGCCAAGGACGTGGTCGCCCTTGCCCTAGGTAAGCTCAACAGAACAAAGCACTCTGTTTCTATTTCCTTCCAACACCTCTTATGTGAGGTAAGAAATTCCCCTAGGAGAGTATCAGCGTGCCTTCCAAATTCCACAGAAGCACAGTTCCTGGTGTAAAACGACAGGCCTAAGGAAGATGCAGAGGCCTCTTGGACATCCTCCAGCGTCCTTCCTTTAGGCAGTTCGCTATACCCAGAATAGCGGGTATAGAAAAACGTGAATCAGCGAAGGGCCCAGTGGGTTAATTGTGTCTCTTTTGCCATGCTAGACTCAGCCTGTACTAAGGCTGGAAGTCAACAGCGAAACGGGAGTGTGATCCCAAAGGCTTTTTTGCCAATTTTGAAATCTCCGTTCATAAGGCGTGAAAGCTACCTGAAAAGCATTGTAAGGGCAGCTCTTTCAGTATATGCCAGCATGACTCAGCGTAGACCATGAGTTAGTTTTGTGGAAAGAAGCATTGTGCTTGCACTTCCTAGTTGCAAGCTCATCCTGCTCTGCTCTATAGCAAATGTGAAGCTCAATGTGAGCACTAGCCTCGAAGGAAGAGCTTGACTTGCCTTGCCTAAGTGAAAGAGTGCAACAGCTCCGTGAGCCCTAAATTGCTGTTCTGTGTCAGTTGACGGGGAAGAGGCTTTACCGTTCTCCGTGCCACCTCGTGTCAGCAACCGTTTCGGTTTCAGAACACTCTGTACCTCCCGGAGCTCTGGGCCCTGTATGCAAAATCCAGCATCGCAGGCCTTTCAGAGTCGCTCTGTGTTTGCAGAGAAAGGTGCAGCACACGGCACTTTTCCTTGGGACGGTTTGATTTTCCGACCTCTAAACAGCTTCGGGAACACAGTTCAAGAATCCCTAACTCGCCAAGGACGTGGTCACCCTTGCCCTAGGTAAGCTCAACAGAACAAAGCACTCTGTTTCTATTTCCTTCCAACACTTCTTAGGTGAGGTTAGAAATTCCCCTAGGAGATTATCAGCGTGCGTTCCAAATTCCACAGAAGCACAGTTCCTGGTGTAAAACGACAGGCCTAAGGAAGATGCAGAGGCCTCTTGGACATCCTCCAGCGTCCTTCCTTTAGGCAGTTCGCTATACCCAGAATAGCGGGTATAGAAAAACGGGAATCAGCGAAGGGCCCAGTGGGTTAATTGTGTCTCTTTGGACTAGCTAGACTCAGCCTGTACTAAGGCTGGAAGTCAACAGCGAAACGGGAGTGTGATCCCAAAGGCTTTTTTGCCAATTTTGAAAGCTCCGTTCCTAAGGCATGAAAGCTACCTGAAAAGCATTGTAAGGGCAGCTCTTTCAGTGTATGCCAGCATGACTCAGCGTAGACCATGAGTTAGTTTTGTGGAAAGAAGCATTGTGCTTGCACTTCCTAGTTGCAAGCTCATCCTGCTCTGCTCTATAGCAAATGTGAAGCTCAATGTGAGCACTAGCCTCGAAGGAAGAGCTTGACTTGCCTTGCCTAAGTGAAAGAGTACAACAGCTCCGTGAGCCCTAAATTGCTGTTCTGTGTCAGTTGACGGGGAAGAGGCTTTACCGTTCTCCTTGCCACCTCGTGTCAGCAACCGTTTCGGTTTCAGAACACTCTGTACCCCCACGGTGCTCTGGGCCCTGTATGCAAAATCCAGCATCGCAGGCCTTTCAGAGTCGCTCTGTGTTTGCAGAGAAAGGTGCAGCACACGGCACTTTTCCTTGGGACGGTTTGATTTTCCGACCTCTAAACAGCTTCGGGAACACAGTTCAAGAATCCCTAACTCGCCAAGGACGTGGTCCCCCTTTCCCTAGGTAAGCTCAACAGAACAAAGCACTCTGTTTCTATTTCCTTCCAACACCTCTTATATGAGGTAAGAAATTCCACTAGGAGATTATCAGCGTGCGTCCCAAATTCCACAGAAGCACAGTTCATGGTGTAAAACGACAGGCCTAAGGAAGATGCAGAGGCCTCTTGGACATCCTCCAACGTCCTTCCTATAGGCAGTTCGCTATACCCAGAATAGCGGGTATAGAAAAACGTGAATCAGCCAAGGGCCCAGTGGGTTAATTGTGTCTCTTTGGACTAGATAGACTCAGCCTGTACTAAGGCTGGAAGTCAACAGCGAAACGGGAGTGTGATCCCAAAGGCTTTTTTGCCAATTTTGAAAGCTCCGTTCATAAGGCGTGAAAGCTACCTGAAAAGCATTGTAAGGGCAGCTCTTTCAGTATATGCCAGGATGACTCAGCGTAGACCATGAGTTAGTTTTGTGGAAAGAAGCATTGTGCTTGCACTTCCTAGTTGCAAGCTCATCCTGCTCTGCTCTATAGCAAATGTGAAGCTCAATGTGAGCACTAGCCTCGAAGGAAGAGCTTGACTTGCCTTGCCTAAGTGAAAGAGTGCAACAGCTCCGTGAGCCCTAAATTGCTGTTCTGTGTCAGTTGACGGGGAAGAGGCTTTACCGTTCTCCTTGCCACCTCGTGTCAGCAACCGTTTCGGTTTCAGAACACTCTGTACCCCCCGGAGCTCTGGGCCCTCAATGCAAAATCCAGCATCGCAGGCCTTTCAGAGTCGCTCTGTGTTTGCAGAGAAAGGTGCAGCACACGGCACTTTTCCTTGGGACGGTTTGATTTTCCGACCTCTAAACAGCTTCGGGAACACAGTTCAAGAATCCCTAACTCGCCAAGGACGTGGTCGCCCTTGCCCTAGGTAAGCTCAACAGAACAAAGCACTCTGTTTCTATTTCCTTCCAACACCTCTCATGAGAGGTAAGAGGTTCCCCTAGGAGAGTATCAGCGTGCGTTCCAAATTCCACAGAAGCACAGTTCCTGGTGTAAAACGACAGGCCTAAGGAAGATGCAGAGGCCTCTTGGACATCCTCCAGCGTCCTTCCTTTAGGCAGTTCGCTATACCCAGAATAGCGGGTATAGAAAAACGGGAATCAGCGACGGGCCCAGTGGGTTAATTGTGTCTCTTTGGACTAGCTAGACTTAGCCTGTACTAAGGCTGGAAGTCAACAGCGAAACGGGAGTGTGATCCCAAAGGCTTTTTTGCCAATTTTGAAAGCTCCGTTCATAAGGCGTGAAAGCTACCTGAAAAGCATTGTAAGGGCAGCTCTTTCAGTATATGCCAGCATGACTCAGCGTAGACCATGAGTTAGTTTTGTGGAAAGAAGCATTGTGCTTGCACTTCCTAGTTGCAAGCTCATCCTGCTCTGCTCTATAGCAAATGTGAAGCTCAATGTGAGCACTAGCCTCGAAGGAAGAGCTTGACTTGCCTTGCCTAAGTGAAAGAGTGCAACAGCTCCGTGAGCCCTAAATTGCTGTTCTGTGTCAGTTGACGGGGAAGAGGCTTTACCGTTCTCCGTGCCACCTCGTGTCAGCAACCGTTTCGGTTTCAGAACACTCTGTACCTCCCGGAGCTCTGGGCCCTGTATGCAAAATCCAGCATCGCAGGCCTTTCAGAGTCGCTCTGTGTTTGCAGAGAAAGGTGCAGCACACGGCACTTTTCCTTGGGACGGTTTGATTTTCCGACCTCTAAACAGCTTCGGGAACACAGTTCAAGAATCCCTAACTCGCCAAGGACGTGGTCGCCCTTGCCCTAGGTAAGCTCAACAGAACAAAGCACTCTGTTTCTATTTCCTTCCAACACCTCTTATGTGAGGTAAGAAATTCCCCTAGGAGAGTATCAGCGTGCCTTCCAAATTCCACAGAAGCACAGTTCCTGGTGTAAAACGACAGGCCTAAGGAAGATGCAGAGGCCTCTTGGACATCCTCCAGCGTCCTTCCTTTAGGCAGTTCGCTATACCCAGAATAGCGGGTATAGAAAAACGTGAATCAGCGAAGGGCCCAGTGGGTTAATTGTGTCTCTTTTGCCATGCTAGACTCAGCCTGTACTAAGGCTGGAAGTCAACAGCGAAACGGGAGTGTGATCCCAAAGGCTTTTTTGCCAATTTTGAAATCTCCGTTCATAAGGCGTGAAAGCTACCTGAAAAGCATTGTAAGGGCAGCTCTTTCAGTATATGCCAGCATGACTCAGCGTAGACCATGAGTTAGTTTTGTGGAAAGAAGCATTGTGCTTGCACTTCCTAGTTGCAAGCTCATCCTGCTCTGCTCTATAGCAAATGTGAAGCTCAATGTGAGCACTAGCCTCGAAGGAAGAGCTTGACTTGCCTTGCCTAAGTGAAAGAGTGCAACAGCTCCGTGAGCCCTAAATTGCTGTTCTGTGTCAGTTGACGGGGAAGAGGCTTTACCGTTCTCCGTGCCACCTCGTGTCAGCAACCGTTTCGGTTTCAGAACACTCTGTACCTCCCGGAGCTCTGGGCCCTGTATGCAAAATCCAGCATCGCAGGCCTTTCAGAGTCGCTCTGTGTTTGCAGAGAAAGGTGCAGCACACGGCACTTTTCCTTGGGACGGTTTGATTTTCCGACCTCTAAACAGCTTCGGGAACACAGTTCAAGAATCCCTAACTCGCCAAGGACGTGGTCACCCTTGCCCTAGGTAAGCTCAACAGAACAAAGCACTGTGTTTGTATTTCCTTCCAACACTTCTTAGGTGAGGTAAGAAATTCCCCTAGGAGATTATCAGCGTGCGTTCCAAATTCCACAGAAGCACAGTTCCTGGTGTAAAACGACAGGCCTAAGGAAGATGCAGAGGCCTCTTGGACATCCTCCAGCGTCCTTCCTTTAGGCAGTTCGCTATACCCAGAATAGCGGGTATAGAAAAACGGGAATCAGCGAAGGGCCCAGTGGGTTAATTGTGTCTCTTTGGACTAGCTAGACTCAGCCTGTACTAAGGCTGGAAGTCAACAGCGAAACGGGAGTGTGATCCCAAAGGCTTTTTTGCCAATTTTGAAAGCTCCGTTCCTAAGGCATGAAAGCTACCTGAAAAGCATTGTAAGGGCAGCTCTTTCAGTGTATGCCAGCATGACTCAGCGTAGACCATGAGTTAGTTTTGTGGAAAGAAGCATTGTGCTTGCACTTCCTAGTTGCAAGCTCATCCTGCTCTGCTCTATAGCAAATGTGAAGCTCAATGTGAGCACTAGCCTCGAAGGAAGAGCTTGACTTGCCTTGCCTAAGTGAAAGAGTACAACAGCTCCGTGAGCCCGAAATTGCTGTTCTGTGTCAGTTGACGGGGAAGAGGCTTTACCGTTCTGCTTGCCACCTCGTGTCAGCAACCGTTTCGGTTTCAGAACACTCTGTACCCCCACGGTGCTCTGGGCCCTGTATGCAAAATCCAGCATCGCAGGCCTTTCAGAGTCGCTCTGTGTTTGCAGAGAAAGGTGCAGCACACGGCACTTTTCCTTGGGACGGTTTGATTTTCCGACCTCTAAACAGCTTCGGGAACACAGTTCAAGAATCCCTAACTCGCCAAGGACGTGGTCCCCCTTTCCCTAGGTAAGCTCAACAGAACAAAGCACTCTGTTTCTATTTCCTTCCAACACCTCTTATGTGAGGTAAGAAATTCCACTAGGAGATTATCAGCGTGCGTCCCAAATTCCACAGAAGCACAGTTCATGGTGTAAAACGACAGGCCTAAGGAAGATGCAGAGGCCTCTTGGACATCCTCCAACGTCCTTCCTATAGGCAGTTCGCTATACCCAGAATAGCGGGTATAGAAAAACGTGAATCAGCCAAGGGCCCAGTGGGTTAATTGTGTCTCTTTGGACTAGATAGACTCAGCCTGTACTAAGGCTGGAAGTCAACAGCGAAACGGGAGTGTGATCCCAAAAGCTTTTTTGCCAATTTTGAAAGCTCCGTTCATAAGGCGTGAAAGCTACCTGAAAAGCATTGTAAGGGCAGCTCTTTCAGTATATGCCAGGATGACTCAGCGTAGACCATGAGTTAGTTTTGTGGAAAGAAGCATTGTGCTTGCACTTCCTAGTTGCAAGCTCATCCTGCTCTGCTCTATAGCAAATGTGAAGCTCAATGTGAGCACTAGCCTCGAAGGAAGAGCTTGACTTGCCTTGCCTAAGTGAAAGAGTGCAACAGCTCCGTGAGCCCTAAATTGCTGTTCTGTGTCAGTTGACGGGGAAGAGGCTTTACCGTTCTCCTTGCCACCTCGTGTCAGCAACCGTTTCGGTTTCAGAACACTCTGTACCCCCCGGAGCTCTGGGCCCTCAATGCAAAATCCAGCAGCGCAGGCCTTTCAGAGTCGCTCTGTGTTTGCAGAGAAAGGTGCAGCACACGGCACTTTTCCTTGGGACGGTTTGATTTTCCGACCTCTAAACAGCTTCGGGAACACAGTTCAAGAATCCCTAACTCGCCAAGGACGTGGTCGCCCTTGCCCTAGGTAAGCTCAACAGAACAAAGCACTCTGTTTCTATTTCCTTCCAACACCTCTTATGTGAGGTAAGAAATTCCACTAGGAGATTATCAGCGTGCGTTCCAAATTCCACAGAAGCAAAGTTCCTGGTGTAAAACGACAGGCCTAAGGAAGATGCAGAGGCCTCTTGGACATCCTCCAGCGTCCTTCCTTTAGGCAGTTCGCTATACCCAGAATAGCGGGTATAGAAAAACGTGAATCAGCGAAGGGCCCAGTGGGTTAATTGTGTCTCTTTGGACTAGCTAGACTCAGCCTGTACTAAGGCTGGAAGTCAACCGCGAAACGGGAGTGTGATCCCAAAGGCTTTTTTGCCAATTTTGAAAGCTCCTTTCATAAGGCGTGAAAGCAACCTGAAAAGCATTGTAAGGGCAGCTCTTTCAGTATATGCCAGCATGACTCAGCGTAGACCATGAGTTAGTTTTGTGGAAAGAAGCATTGTGCTTGCACTTCCTAGTTGCAAGCTCATCCTGCTCTGCTCTATAGCAAATGTGAAGCGCAATGTGAGCACTAGCCTCGAAGGAACAGCTTGACTTGCCTTGCCTAAGTGAAAGAGTGCAACAGCTCCGTGAGCCCTAAATTGCTGTTCTGTGTCAGTTGACGGGGAAGAGGCTTTACCGTTCTCCTTGCCACCTCGTGTCAGCAACCGTTTCGGTTTCAGAACACTCTGTACCCCCCGGAGCTCTGGGCCCTCTATGCAAAATCCAGCATCGCAGGCCTTTCAGAGTCGCTCTGTGTTTGCAGAGAAAGGTGCAGCACACGGCACTTTTCCTTGGGACGGTTTGATTTTCCGACCTCTAAACAGCTTCGGGAACACAGTTCAAGAATCCCTAACTCGCCAAGGACGTGGTCGCCCTTGCCCTAGGTAAGCTCAACAGAACAAAGCACTCTGTTTCTATTTCCTTCCAACACCTCTTATGTGAGGTAAGAAATTCCCCTAGGAGATTATCAGCGTGCGTTCCAAATTCCACAGAAGCACAGTTCATGGTGTAAAACGACAGGCCTAAGGAAGATGCAGAGGCCTCTTGGACATCCTCCAGCGTCCTTCCTTTAGGCAGTTCGCTATACGCAGAATAGCGGGTATAGAAAAACGGGAATCAGCGAAGGGCCCAGTGGGTTAATTGTGTCTCTTTGGACTAGCTAGACTCACCCTGTACTAAGGCTGGAAGTCAACAGCGAAACGGGAGTGTGATCCCAAAGGCTTTTTTGCCAATTTTGAAAGCTCCGTTCATAAGGCCTGACAGCAACCTGAAAAGCATTGTAAGGGCAGCTCTTTCATTATATGCCAGCATGACTCAGCGTAGACCATGAGTTAGTTTTGTGGAAAGAAGCATTGTGCTTGCACTTCCTAGTTGCAAGCTCATCCTGCTCTGCTCTATAGCAAATGTGAAGCTCAATGTGAGCACTAGCCTCGAAGGAAGAGCTTGACTTGCCTTGCCTAAGTGAAAGAGTGCAACAGCTCCGTGAGCCCTAAATTGCTGTTCTCTGTCAGTTGACGGGGAAGAGGCTTTACCGTTCTCCTTGCCACCTCGTGTCAGCAACCGTTTCGGTTTCAGAACACTCTGTACCCCCCGGAGCTCTGGGCCCTCTATGCAAAATCCAGCATCGCAGGCCTTTCAGAGTCGCTCTGTGTTTGCAGAGAAAGGTGCAGCACACGGCACTTTTCCTTGGGACGGTTTGATTTTCCGACCTCTAAACAGCTTCGGGAACACAGTTCAAGAATCCCTAACTCGCCAAGGACGTGGTCGCCCTTGCCCTAGGTAAGCTCAACAGAACAAAGCACTCTGTTTCTATTTCCTTCCAACACCTCTTATGTGAGGTAAGAAATTCCCCTAGGAGATTATCAGCGTGCGTTCCAAATTCCACAGAAGCACAGTTCATGGTGTAAAACGACAGGCCTAAGGAAGATGCAGAGGCCTCTTGGACATCCTCCAGCGTCCTTCCTTTAGGCAGTTCGCTATACCCAGAATAGCGGGTATAGAAAAACGTGAATCAGCGAAGGGCCCAGTGGGTTAATTGTGTCTCTTTGGACTAGCTAGACTCAGCCTGTACTAAGGCTGGAAGTCAACAGCGAAACGGGAGTGTGATCCCAAAGGCTTTTTTGCCAATTTTGAAAGCTCCGTTCCTAAGGCATGAAAGCTACCTGAAAAGCATTGTAAGGGCAGCTCTTTCAGTGTATGCCAGCATGACTCAGCGTAGACCATGAGTTAGTTTTGTGGAAAGAAGCATTGTGCTTGCACTTCCTAGTTGCAAGCTCATCCTGCTCTGCTCTATAGCAAATGTGAAGCTCAATGTGAGCACTAGCCTCGAAGGAAGAGCTTGACTTGCCTTGCCTAAGTGAAAGAGTACAACAGCTCCGTGAGCCCTAAATTGCTGTTATGTGTCAGTTGACGGGGAAGAGGCTTTACCGTTCTGCTTGCCACCTCGTGTCAGCAACCGTTTCGGTTTCAGAACACTCTGTACCCCCACGGTGCTCTGGGCCCTGTATGCAAAATCCAGCATCGCAGGCCTTTCAGAGTCGCTCTGTGTTTGCAGAGAAAGGTGCAGCACACGGCACTTTTCCTTGGGACGGTTTGATTTTCCGACCTCTAAACAGCTTCGGGAACACAGTTCAAGAATCCCTAACTCGCCAAGGACGTGGTCGCCCTTGCCCTAGGTAAGCTCAACAGAACAAAGCACTCTGTTTCTATTTCCTTCCAACACCTCTTATGTGAGGTAAGAAATTCCACTAGGAGATTATCAGCGTGCGTCCCAAATTCCACAGAAGCACAGTTCATGGTGTAAAACGACAGGCTTAAGGAAGATGCAGAGGCCTCTTGGACATCCTCCAGCGTCCTTCCTTTAGGCAGTTCGCTATTACCCAGAATAGCGGGTATAAAAAAACGTGAATCAGCCAAGGGCCCAGTGGGTTAATTGTGTCTCTTTGGACTTGCTAGACTCAGCCTATACTAAGGCTGGAAGTCAACCGCGAAACGGGAGTGTGATCCCAAAGGCTTTTTTGCCAATTTTGAAAGCTCCGTTCATAAGGCGTGAAAGCTACCTGAAAAGCATTGTAAGGGCAGCTCTTTCAGTATATGCCAGCATGACTCAGCGTAGACCATGAGTTAGTTTTGTGGAAAGAAGCATTGTGCTTGCACTTCCTAGTTGCAAGCTCATCCTGCTCTGCTCTATAGCAAATGTGAAGCTCATTGTGAGCACTAGCCTCGAAGGAAGAGCTTGACTTGCCTTGCCTAAGTGAAAGAGTGCAACAGCTCCGTGAGCCCTAAATTGCTGTTCTGTGTCAGTTGACGGGGAAGAGGCTTTACCGTTCTCCTTGCCACCTCGTGTCAGCAACCGTTTCGGTTTCAGAACACTCTGTACCCCCCGGAGCTCTGGGCCCTCTATGCAAAATCCAGCATCGCAGGCCTTTCAGAGTCGCCCTGTGTTTGCAGAGAAAGGTGCAGCACACGGCACTTTTCCTTGGGACGGTTTGATTTTCCGACCTCTAAACAGCTTCGGGAACACAGTTCAAGAATCCCTAACTCGCCAAGGACGTGGTCGCCCTTGCCCTAGGTAAGCTCAACAGAAAAAAGCACTCTTTTTCTATTTCCTTCCAACACCTCTTATGTGAGGTAAGAAATTCCCCTAGGAGATTATCAGCGTGCGTTCCAAATTCCACAGAAGCACAGTTCATGGTGTAAAACGACAGGCCTAAGGAAGATGCAGAGGCCTCTTGGACATCCTCCAACGTCCTTCCTATAGGCAGTTCGCTATACCCAGAATAGCGGGTATAGAAAAACGTGAATCAGCCAAGGGCCCAGTGGGTTAATTGTGTCTCTTTGGACTAGATAGACTCAGCCTGTACTAAGGCTGGAAGTCAACAGCGAAACGGGAGTGTGATCCCAAAGGCTTTTTTGCCAATTTTAAAGCTCCGTTCATAAGGCGTGAAAGCTACCTGAAAAGCATTGTAAGGGCAGCTCTTTCAGTATATGCCAGGATGACTCAGCGTAGACCATGAGTTAGTTTTGTGGAAAGAAGCATTGTGCTTGCACTTCCTAGTTGCAAGCTCATCCTGCTCTGCTCTATAGCAAATGTGAAGCTCAATGTGAGCACTAGCCTCGAAGGAAGAGCTTGACTTGCCTTGCCTAAGTGAAAGAGTGCAACAGCTCCGTGAGCCCTAAATTGCTGTTCTGTGTCAGTTGACGGGGAAGAGGCTTTACCGTTCTCCTTGCCACCTCGTGTCAGCAACCGTTTCGGTTTCAGAACACTCTGTACCCCCCGGAGCTCTGGGCCCTCAATGCAAAATCCAGCATCGCAGGCCTTTCAGAGTCGCTCTGTGTTTGCAGAGAAAGGTGCAGCACACGGCACTTTTCCTTGGGACGGTTTGATTTTCCGACCTCTAAACAGCTTCGGGAACACAGTTCAAGAATCCCTAACTCGCCAAGGACGTGGTCGCCCTTGCCCTAGGTAAGCTCAACAGAACAAAGCACTCTGTTTCTATTTCCTTCCAACACCTCTTATGTGAGGTAAGAAATTCCACTAGGAGATTATCAGCGTGCGTTCCAAATTCCACAGAAGCAAAGTTCCTGGTGTAAAACGACAGGCCTAAGGAAGATGCAGAGGCCTCTTGGACATCCTCCAGCGTCCTTCCTTTAGGCAGTTCGCTATACCCAGAATAGCGGGTATAGAAAAACGTGAATCAGCGAAGGGCCCAGTGGGTTAATTGTGTCTCTTTGGACTAGCTAGACTCAGCCTATACTAAGGCTGGAAGTCAACCGCGAAAAGGGAGTGTGATCCCAAAGGCTTTTTTGCCAATTTTGAAAGCTCCTTTCATAAGGCGTGAAAGCAACCTGAAAAGCATTGTAAGGGCAGCTCTTTCATTATATGCCAGCATGACTCAGCGTAGACCATGAGTTAGTTTTGTGGAAAGAAGCATTGTGCTTGCACTTCCTAGTTGCAAGCTCATCCTGCTCTGCTCTATAGCAAATGTGAAGCTCAATGTGAGCACTAGCCTCGAAGGAAGAGCTTGACTTGCCTTGCCTAAGTGAAAGAGTGCAACAGCTCCGTGAGCCCTAAATTGCTGTTCTGTGTCAGTTGACGGGGAAGAGGCTTTACCGTTCTCCTTGCCACCTCGTGTCAGCAACCGTTTCGGTTTCAGAACACTCTGTACCCCCCGGAGCTCTGGGCCCTCTATGCAAAATCCAGCATCGCAGGCCTTTCAGAGTCGCTCTGTGTTTGCAGAGAAAGGTGCAGCACACGGCACTTTTCCTTGGGACGGTTTGATTTTCCGACCTCTAAACAGCTTCGGGAACACAGTTCAAGAATCCCTAACTCGCCAAGGACGTGGTCGCCCTTGCCCTAGGTAAGCTCAACAGAAAAAAGCACTCTGTTTCTATTTCCTTCCAACACCTCTTATGTGAGGTAAGAAATTCCCCTAGGAGATTATCAGCGTGCGTTCCAAATTCCACAGAAGCACAGTTCATGGTGTAAAACGACAGGCCTAAGGAAGATGCAGAGGCCTCTTGGACATCCTCCAGCGTCCTTCCTTTAGGCAGTTCGCTATACGCAGAATAGCGGGTATAGAAAAACGGGAATCAGCGAAGGGCCCAGTGGGTTAATTGTGTCTCTTTGGACTAGCTAGACTCACCCTGTACTAAGGCTGGAAGTCAACAGCGAAACGGGAGTGTGATCCCAAAGGCTTTTTTGCCAATTTTGAAAGCTCCGTTCATAAGGCGTGACAGCAACCTGAAAAGCATTGTAAGGGCAGCTCTTTCATTATATGCCAGCATGACTCAGCGTAGACCATGAGTTAGTTTTGTGGAAAGAAGCATTGTGCTTGCACTTCCTAGTTGCAAGCTCATCCTGCTCTGCTCTATAGCAAATGTGAAGCTCAATGTGAGCACTAGCCTCGAAGGAAGAGCTTGACTTGCCTTGCCTAAGTGAAAGAGTGCAACAGCTCCGTGAGCCCTAAATTGCTGTTCTGTGTCAGTTGACGGGGAAGAGGCTTTACCGTTCTCCTTGCCACCTCGTGTCAGCAACCGTTTCGGTTTCAGAACACTCTGTACCCCCCGGAGCTCTGGGCCCTCTATGCAAAATCCAGCATCGCAGGCCTTTCAGAGTCGCTCTGTGTTTGCAGAGAAAGGTGCAGCACACGGCACTTTTCCTTGGGACGGTTTGATTTTCCGACCTCTAAACAGCTTCGGGAACACAGTTCAAGAATCCCTAACTCGCCAAGGACGTGGTCGCCCTTGCCCTAGGTAAGCTCAACAGAAAAAAGCACTCTGTTTCTATTTCCTTCCAACACCTCTTATGTGAGGTAAGAAATTCCCCTAGGAGATTATCAGCGTGCGTTCCAAATTCCACAGAAGCACAGTTCATGGTGTAAAACGACAGGCCTAAGGAAGATGCAGAGGCCTCTTGGACATCCTCCAGCGTCCTTCCTTTAGGCAGTTCGCTATACCCAGAATAGCGGGTATAGAAAAACGTGAATCAGCGAAGGGCCCAGTGGGTTAATTGTGTCTCTTTGGACTAGCTAGACTCAGCCTATACTAAGGCTGGAAGTCAACAGCGAAACGGGAGTGTGATCCCAAAGGCTTTTTTGCCAATTTTGAAATCTCCGTTCATAAGGCGTGAAAGCTACCTGAAAAGCATTGTAAGGGCAGCTCTTTCAGTATATGCCAGCATGACTCAGCGTAGACCATGAGTTAGTTTTGTGGAAAGAAGCATTGTGCTTGCACTTCCTAGTTGCAAGCTCATCCTGCTCTGCTCTATAGCAAATGTGAAGCTCAATGTGAGCACTAGCCTCGAAGGAAGAGCTTGACTTGCCTTGCCTAAGTGAAAGAGTGCAACAGCTCCGTGAGCCCTAAATTGCTGTTCTGTGTCAGTTGACGGGGAAGAGGCTTTACCGTTCTCCTTGCCACCTCGTGTCAGCAACCGTTTCGGTTTCAGAACACTCTGTACCCCCCGGAGCCCTGGGCCCTCTATGCAAAATCCAGCATCGCAGGCCTTTCAGAGTCGCTCTGTGTTTGCAGAGAAAGGTGCAGCACACGGCACTTTTCCTTGGGACGGTTTGATTTTCCGACCTCTAAACAGCTTCGGGAACACAGTTCAAGAATCCCTAACTCGCCAAGGATGTGGTCGCCCTTGCCCTAGGTAAGCTCAACAGAAAAAAGCACTCTGTTTCTATCTCCTTCCAACACCTCTTATGTGAGGTAAGAAATTCCCCTAGGAGATTATCAGCGTGCGTTCCAAATTCCACAGAAGCACAGTTCATGGTGTAAAACGACAGGCCTAAGGAAGATGCAGAGGCCTCTTGGACATCCTCCAGCGTCCTTCCTTTAGGCAGTTCGCTATACCCAGAATAGCGGGTATAGAAAAACGTGAATCAGCGAAGGGCCCAGTGGGTTAATTGTGTCTCTTTGGACTAGCTCGACTCAGCCTGTAGTAAGGCTGGAAGTCAACAGCGAAACGGGAGTGTGATCCCAAAGGCTTTTTTGCCAATTTTGAAAGCTCTGTTCATAAGGCGTGAAAGCAACCTGAAAAGCATTGTAAGCGCAGCTCTTTCAGTATATGCCAGCATGACTCAGCGTAGACCATGAGTTAGTTTTGTGGAAAGAAGCATTGTGCTTGCACTTCCTAGTTGCAAGCTCATCCTGCTCTGCTCTATAGCAAATGTGAAGCTCAATGTGAGCACTAGCCTCGAAGGAAGAGCTTGACTTGCCTTGCCTAAGTGAAAGAGTGCAACAGCTCCGTGAGCCCTAAATTGCTGTTCTGTGTCAGTTGACGGGGAAGAGGCTTTACCGTTCTCCTTGCCACCTCGTGTCAGCAACCGTTTCGGTTTCAGAACACTCTGTACCCCCCGGAGCTCTGGGCCCTCTATGCAAAATCCAGCATCGCAGGCCTTTCAGAGTCGCTCTGTGTTTGCAGAGAAAGGTGCAGCACACGGCACTTTTCCTTGGGACGGTTTGATTTTCCGACCTCTAAACAGCTTCGGGAACACAGTTCAAGAATCCCTAACTCGCCAAGGACGTGGTCGCCCTTGCCCTAGGTAAGCTCAACAGAACAAAGCACTCTGTTTCTATTTCCTTCCAACACCTCTTATGTGAGGTAAGAAATTCCCCTAGGAGATTATCAGCGTGCGTTCCAAATTCCACAGAAGCACAGTTCATGGTGTAAAACGACAGGCCTAAGGAAGATGCAGAGGCCTCTTGGACATCCTCCAGCGTCCTTCCTTTAGGCAGTTTGCTATACCCAGAATAGCGGGTATAGAAAAACGTGAATCAGCGAAGGGCCCAGTGGGTTAATTGTGTCTCTTTGGACTAGCTAGACTCAGCCTATACTAAGGCTGGAAGTCAACAGCGAAACGGGAGTGTGATCGCAAAGGCTTTTTTGCCAATTTTGAAAGCTCCGTTCATAAGGCGTGAAAGCTACCTGAAAAGCATTGTAAGGGCAGCTCTTTCAGTATATGCCAGCATGACTCAGCGTAGACCATGAGTTAGTTTTGTGGAAAGAAGCATTGTGCTTGCACTTCCTAGTTGCAAGCTCATCCTGCTCTGCCCTATAGCAAATGTGAAGCTCAATGTGAGCACTAGCCTCGAAGGAAGAGCTTGACTTGCCTTGCCTAAGTGAAAGAGTGCAACAGCTCCGTGAGCCCTAAATTGCTGTTCTGTGTCAGTTGACGGGGAAGAGGCTTTACCGTTCTCCTTGCCACCTTGTGTCAGCAACCGTTTCGGTTTCAGAACACTCTGTACCCCCCGGAGCTCTGGGCCCTCAATGCAAAATCCAGCATCGCAGGCCATTCAGAGTCGCTCTGTGTTTGCAGAGAAAGGTGCAGCACACGGCACTTTTCCTTGGGACGGTTTGATTTTCCGACCTCTAAACAGCTTCGGGAACACAGTTCAAGAATCCCTAACTCGCGAAGGACGTGGTCGCCCTTGCCCTAGGTTTGCTCAACAGAACAAAGCACTCTGTTTCTATTTCCTTCCAACACCTCTTATGTGAGGTAAGAAATTCCCCTAGGAGAGTATCAGCGTGCCTTCCAAATTCCACAGAAGCACAGTCCGTGGTGTAAAACGACAGGCGTAAGGAAGATGCAGAGGCCTCTTGGACATCCTCCAGCGTCCTTCCTTTAGGGAGTTCGCTATACCCAGAATAGCGGGTATAGAAAAACGTGAATCAGCGAAGGGCCCAGTGGGTTTATTGTGTCTCTTTGGACTAGCTAGACTCAGCCTGTACTAAGGCTGGAAGTCAACAGCGAAACGGGAGTGTGATCCCAAAGGCTTTTTTGCCAATTTTGAAAGCTCCGTTCATAAGGCGTGAAAGCTACCTGAAAAGCATTGTAAGGGCAGCTCTTTCAGTATATGCCAGCATGACTCAGCGTAGACCATGAGTTAGTTTTGTGGAAAGAAGCATTGTGCTTGCACTTCCTAGTTGCAAGCTCATCCTGCTCTGCTCTATAGCAAATGTGAAGCTCAATGTGAGCACTAGCCTCGAAGGAAGAGCTTGACTTGCCTTGCCTAAGTGAAAGAGTGCAACAGCTCCGTGAGCCCTAAATTGCTGTTCTGTGTCAGTTGACGGGGAAGAGGCTTTACCGTTCTCCTTGCCACCTCGTGCCAGCAACCGTTTCGGTTTCAGAACACTCTGTACCCCCCGGAGCTCTGGGCCCTCTATGCAAAATCCAGCATCGCAGGCCTTTCAGAGTCGCTCTGTGTTTGCAGAGAAAGGTGCAGCACACGGCACTTTTCCTTGGGACGGTTTGATTTTCCGACCTCTAAACAGCTTCGGGAACACAGTTCAAGAATCCCTAACTCGCCAAGGATGTGGTCGCCCTTGCCCTAGGTAAGCTCAACAGAAAAAAGCACTCTGTTTCTATTTCCTTCCAACACCTCTTATGTGAGGTAAGAAATTCCCCTAGGAGATTATCAGCGTGCGTTCCAAATTCCACAGAAGCACAGTCCATGGTGTAAAACGACAGGCCTAAGGAAGATGCAGAGGCCTCTTGGACATCCTCCAGCGTCCTTCCTTTAGGCAGTTCGCTATACCCAGAATAGCGGGTATAGAAAAACGTGAATCAGCGAAGGGCCCAGTGGGTTAATTGTGTCTCTTTGGACTAGCTCGACTCAGCCTGTACTAAGGCTGGAAGTCAACAGCGAAACGGGAGTGTGATCCCAAAGGCTTTTTTGCCAATTTTGAAAGCTCTGTTCATAAGGCGTGAAAGCAACCTGAAAAGCATTGTAAGGGCAGCTCTTTCAGTATATGCCAGCATGACTCAGCGTAGACCATGAGTTAGTTTTGTGGAAAGAAGCATTGTGCTTGCACTTCCTAGTTGCAAGCTCATCCTGCTCTGCTCTATAGCAAATGTGAAGCTCAATGTGAGCACTAGCCTTGAAGGAAGAGCTTGACTTGCCTTGCCTAAGTGAAAGAGTGCAACAGCTCCGTGAGCCCTAAATTGCTGTTCTCTGTCAGTTGACGGGGAAGAGGCTTTACCGTTCTCCTTGCCACCTCGTGTCAGCAACCGTTTCGGTTTCAGAACACTCTGTACCCCCCGGAGCTCTGGGCCCTCTATGCAAAATCCAGCATCGCAGGCCTTTCAGAGTCGCTCTGTGTTTGCAGAGAAAGGTGCAGCACACGGCACTTTTCCTTGGGACGGTTTGATTTTCCGACCTCTAAACAGCTTCGGGAACACAGTTCAAGAATCCCTAACTCGCCAAGGACGTGGTCGCCCTTGCCCTAGGTAAGCTCAACAGAACAAAGCACTCTGTTTCTATTTCCTTCCAACACCTCTTATGTGAGGTAAGAAATTCCCCTAGGAGATTATCAGCGTGCGTTCCAAATTCCACAGAAGCACAGTTCATGGTGTAAAACGACAGGCCTAAGGAAGATGCAGAGGCCTCTTGGACATCCTCCAGCGTCCTTCCTTTAGGCAGTTCGCTATACCCAGAATAGCGGGTATAGAAAAACGTGAATCAGCGAAGGGCCCAGTGGGTTAATTGTGTCTCTTTGGACTAGCTAGACTCAGCCTGTACTAAGGCTGGAAGTCAACAGCGAAACGGGAGTGTGATCCCAAAGGCTTTTTTGCCAATTTTGAAATCTCCGTTCTTAAGGCGTGAAAGCTACCTGAAAAGCATTGTAAGGGCAGCTCTTTCAGTATATGCCAGCATGACTCAGCGTAGACCATGAGTTAGTTTTGTGGAAAGAAGCATTGTGCTTGCACTTCCTAGTTGCAAGCTCATCCTGCTCTGCTCTATAGCAAATGTGAAGCTCAATGTGAGCACTAGCCTCGAAGGAAGAGCTTGACTTGCCTTGCCTAAGTGAAAGAGTGCAACAGCTCCGTGAGCCCTAAATTGCTGTTCTGTGTCAGTTGACGGGGAAGAGGCTTTACCGTTCTGCTTGCCACCTCGTGTCAGCAACCGTTTCGGTTTCAGAACACTCTGTACCCCCCGGAGCTCTGGGCCCTCTATGCAAAATCCAGCATCGCAGGCCTTTCAGAGTCGCTCTGTGTTTGCAGAGAAAGGTGCAGCACACGGCACTTTTCCTTGGGACGGTTTGATTTTCCGACCTCTAAACAGCTTCGGGAACACAGTTCAAGAATCCCTAACTCGCCAAGGACGTGGTCGCCCTTGCCCTAGGTAAGCTCAACAGAACAAAGCACTCTGTTTCTATCTCCTTCCAACACCTCTTATGTGAGGTAAGAAATTCCCCTAGGAGAGTATCAGCGTGCCTTCCAAATTCCACAGAAGCACAGTCCGTGGTGGAAAACGACAGGCGTACGGAAGATGCAGAGGCCTCTTGGACATCCTCCAGCGTCCTTCCTTTAGGCAGTTCGCTATACCCAGAATAGCGGGTATAGAAAAACGTGAATCAGCGAAGGGCCCAGTGGGTTAATTGTGTCTCTTTGGACTAGCTAGACTCAGCCTGTACTAAGGCTGGAAGTCAACAGCGAAACGGGAGTGTGATCCCAAAGGCTTTTTTGCCAATTTTGAAAGCTCCGTTCATAAGGCGTGAAAGCAACCTGAAAAGCATTGTAAGGGCAGCTCTTTCAGTATATGCCAGCATGACTCAGCGTAGACCATGAGTTAGTTTTGTGGAAAGAAGCATTGTGCTTGCACTTCCTAGTTGCAAGCTCATCCTGCTCTGCCCTATAGCAAATGTGAAGCTCAATGTGAGCACTAGCCTCGAAGGAAGAGCTTGACTTGCCTTGCCTAAGTGAAAGAGTGCAACAGCTCCGTGAGCCCTAAATTGCTGTTCTGTGTCAGTTGACGGGGAAGAGGCTTTACCGTTCTCCTTGCCACCTTGTGTCAGCAACCGTTTCGGTTTCAGAACACTCTGTACCCCCCGGAGCTCTGGGCCCTCAATGCAAAATCCAGCATCGCAGGCCATTCAGAGTCGCTCTGTGTTTGCAGAGAAAGGTGCAGCACACGGCACTTTTCCTTGGGACGGTTTGATTTTCCGACCTCTAAACAGCTTCGGAAACACAGTTCAAGAATCCCTAACTCGCCAAGGACGTGGTCGCCCTTGCCCTAGGTTTGCTCAACAGAACAAAGCACTCTGTTTCTATTTCCTTCCAACACCTCTTATGTGAGGTAAGAAATTCCCCTAGGAGAGTATCAGCGTGCCTTCCAAATTCCACAGAAGCACAGTCCGTGGTGTAAAACGACAGGCTTAAGGAAGATGCAGAGGCCTCTTGGACATCCTCCAGCGTCCTTCCTTTAGGGAGTTCGCTATACCCAGAATAGCGGGTATAGAAAAACGTGAATCAGCGAAGGGCCCAGTGGGTTTATTGTGTCTCTTTGGACTAGCTAGACTCAGCCTGTACTAAGGCTGGAAGTCAACAGCGAAACGGGAGTGTGATCCCAAAGGCTTTTTTGCCAATTTTGAAAGCTCCGTTCATAAGGCGTGAAAGCTACCTGAAAAGCATTGTAAGGGCAGCTCTTTCAGTATATGCCAGCATGACTCAGCGTAGACCATGAGTTAGTTTTGTGGAAAGAAGCATTGTGCTTGCACTTCCTAGTTGCAAGCTCATCCTGCTCTGCTCTATAGCAAATGTGAAGCTCAATGTGAGCACTAGCCTCGAAGGAAGAGCTTGACTTGCCTTGCCTAAGTGAAAGAGTGCAACAGCTCCGTGAGCCCTAAATTGCTGTTCTGTGTCAGTTGACGGGGAAGAGGCTTTACCGTTCTCCTTGCCACCTCGTGCCAGCAACCGTTTCGGTTTCAGAACACTCTGTACCCCCCGGAGCTCTGGGCCCTCTATGCAAAATCCAGCATCGCAGGCCTTTCAGAGTCGCTCTGTGTTTGCAGAGAAAGGTGCAGCACACGGCACTTTTCCTTGGGACGGTTTGATTTTCCGACCTCTAAACAGCTTCGGGAACACAGTTCAAGAATCCCTAACTCGCCAAGGACGTGGTCGCCCTTGCCCTAGGTAAGCTCAACAGAACAAAGCACTCTGTTTCTATTTCCTTCCAACACCTCTTATGTGAGGTAAGAAATTCCCCTAGGAGATTATCAGCGTGCGTTCCAAATTCCACAGAAGCACAGTTCGTGGTGTAAAACGACAGGCCTAAGGAAGATGCAGAGGCCTCTTGGACATCCTCCAGCGTCCTTCCTTTAGGCAGTTCGCTATACCCAGAATAGCGGGTATAGAAAAACGTGAATCAGCGAAGGGCCCAGTGGGTTAATTGTGTCTCTTTGGACTTGCTAGACTCAGCCTGTACTAAGGCTGGAAGTCAACAGCGAAACGGGAGTGTGATCCCAAAGGCTTTTTTGCCAATTTTGAAAGCTCCGTTCATAAGGCGTGAAAGCTACCTGAAAAGCATTGTAAGGGCAGCTCTTTCAGTATATGCCAGCATGACTCAGCGTAGACCATGAGTTAGTTTTGTGGAAAGAAGCATTGTGCTTGCACTTCCTAGTTGCAAGCTCATCCTGCTCTGCCCTATAGCAAATGTGAAGCTCAATGTGAGCACTAGCCTCGAAGGAAGAGCTTGACTTGCCTTGCCTAAGTGAAAGAGTGCAACAGCTCCGTGAGCCCTAAATTGCTGTTCTGTGTCAGTTGACGGGGAAGAGGCTTTACCGTTCTGCTTGCCACCTCGTGCCAGCAACCGTTTCGTTTTCAGAACACTCTGTACCCCCCGGAGCTCTGGGCCCTCTATGCAAAATCCAGCATCGCAGGCCTTTCAGAGTCGCTCTGTGTTTGCAGAGAAAGGTGCAGCACACGGCACTTTTCCTTGGGACGGTTTGATTTTCCGACCTCTAAACAGCTTCGGGAACACAGTTCAAGAATCCCTAACTCGCCAAGGACGTGGTCGCCCTTGCCCTAGGTAAGCTCAACAGAACAAAGCACTCTGTTTCTATTTCCTTCCAACACCTCTTATGTGAGGTAAGAAATTCCCCTAGGAGAGTATCAGCGTGCCTTCCAAATTCCACAGAAGCACAGTCCGTGGTGTAAAACGACAGGCGTACGGAAGATGCAGAGGCCTCTTGGACATCCTCCAGCGTCCTTCCTTTAGGCAGTTCGCTATACCCAGAATAGCGGGTATAGAAAAACGTGAATCAGCGAAGGGCCCAGTGGGTTTATTGTGTCTCTTTGGACTAGCTAGACTCAGCCTGTACTAAGGCTGGAAGTCAACAGCGAAACGGGAGTGTGATCCCAAAGGCTTTTTTGCCAATTTTGAAAGCTCCGTTCATAAGGCGTGAAAGCTACCTGAAAAGCATTGTAAGGGCAGCTCTTTCAGTATATGCCAGCATGACTCAGCGTAGACCATGAGTTAGTTTTGTGGAAAGAAGCATTGTGCTTGCACTTCCTAGTTGCAAGCTCATCCTGCTCTGCTCTATAGCAAATGTGAAGCTCAATGTGAGCACTAGCCTCGAAGGAAGAGCTTGACTTGCCTTGCCTAAGTGAAAGAGTGCAACAGCTCCGTGAGCCCTAAATTGCTGTTCTGTGTCAGTTGACGGGGAAGAGGCTTTACCGTTCTCCTTGCCACCTCGTGTCAGCAACCGTTTCGGTTTCAGAACACTCTGTACCCCCCGGAGCTCTGGGCCCTCTATGCAAAATCCAGCATCGCAGGCCTTTCAGAGTCGCTCTGTGTTTGCAGAGAAAGGTGCAGCACACGGCACTTTTCCTTGGGACGGTTTGATTTGCCGACCTCTAAACAGCTTCGGGAACACAGTTCAAGAATCCCTAACTCGCCAAGGATGTGGTCGCCCTTGCCCTAGGTAAGCTCAACAGAAAAAAGCACTCTGTTTCTATTTCCTTCCAACACCTCTTATGTGAGGTAAGAAATTCCCCTAGGAGATTATCAGCGTGCGTTCCAAATTCCACAGAAGCACAGTCCATGGTGTAAAACGACAGGCCTAAGGAAGATGCAGAGGCCTCTTGGACATCCTCCAGCGTCCTTCCTTTAGGCAGTTCGCTATACCCAGAATAGCGGGTATAGAAAAACGTGAATCAGCGAAGGGCCCAGTGGGTTAATTGTGTCTCTTTGGACTAGCTCGACTCAGCCTGTACTAAGGCTGGAAGTCAACAGCGAAACGGGAGTGTGATCCCAAAGGCTTTTTTGCCAATTTTGAAAGCTCTGTTCATAAGGCGTGAAAGCAACCTGAAAAGCATTGTAAGGGCAGCTCTTTCAGTATATGCCAGAATGACTCAGCGTAGACCATGAGTTAGTTTTGTGGAAAGAAGCATTGTGCTTGCACTTCCTAGTTGCAAGCTCATCCTGCTCTGCTCTATAGCAAATGTGAAGCTCAATGTGAGCACTAGCCTTGAAGGAAGAGCTTGACTTGCCTTGCCTAAGTGAAAGAGTGCAACAGCTCCGTGAGCCCTAAATTGCTGTTCTCTGTCAGTTGACGGGGAAGAGGCTTTACCGTTCTCCTTGCCACCTCGTGTCAGCAACCGTTTCGGTTTCAGAACACTCTGTACCCCCCGGAGCTCTGGGCCCTCTATGCAAAATCCAGCATCGCAGGCCTTTCAGAGTCGCTCTGTGTTTGCAGAGAAAGGTGCAGCACACGGCACTTTTCCTTGGGACGGTTTGATTTTCCGACCTCTAAACAGCTTCGGGAACACAGTTCAAGAATCCCTAACTCGCCAAGGACGTGGTCGCCCTTGCCCTAGGTAAGCTCAACAGAACAAAGCACTCTGTTTCTATTTCCTTCCAACACCTCTTATGTGAGGTAAGAAATTCCCCTAGGAGATTATCAGCGTGCGTTCCAAATTCCACAGAAGCACAGTTCATGGTGTAAAACGACAGGCCTAAGGAAGATGCAGAGGCCTCTTGGACATCCTCCAGCGTCCTTCCTTTAGGCAGTTCGCTATACCCAGAATAGCGGGTATAGAAAAACGTGAATCAGCGAAGGGCCCAGTGGGTTAATTGTGTCTCTTTGGACTAGCTAGACTCAGCCTGTACTAAGGCTGGAAGTCAACAGCGAAACGGGAGTGTGATCCCAAAGGCTTTTTTGCCAATTTTGAAATCTCCGTTCTTAAGGCGTGAAAGCTACCTGAAAAGCATTGTAAGGGCAGCTCTTTCAGTATATGCCAGCATGACTCAGCGTAGACCATGAGTTAGTTTTGTGGAAAGAAGCATTGTGCTTGCACTTCCTAGTTGCAAGCTCATCCTGCTCTGCTCTATAGCAAATGTGAAGCTCAATGTGAGCACTAGCCTCGAAGGAAGAGCTTGACTTGCCTTGCCTAAGTGAAAGAGTGCAACAGCTCCGTGAGCCCTAAATTGCTGTTCTGTGTCAGTTGACGGGGAAGAGGCTTTACCGTTCTGCTTGCCACCTCGTGTCAGCAACCGTTTCGGTTTCAGAACACTCTGTACCCCCCGGAGCTCTGGGCCCTCTATGCAAAATCCAGCATCGCAGGCCTTTCAGAGTCGCTCTGTGTTTGCAGAGAAAGGTGCAGCACACGGCACTTTTCCTTGGGACGGTTTGATTTTCCGACCTCTAAACAGCTTCGGGAACACAGTTCAAGAATCCCTAACTCGCCAAGGACGTGGTCGCCCTTGCCCTAGGTAAGCTCAACAGAACAAAGCACTCTGTTTCTATCTCCTTCCAACACCTCTTATGTGAGGTAAGAAATTCCCCTAGGAGAGTATCAGCGTGCCTTCCAAATTCCACAGAAGCACAGTCCGTGGTGTAAAACGACAGGCGTACGGAAGATGCAGAGGCCTCTTGGACATCCTCCAGCGTCCTTCCTTTAGGCAGTTCGCTATACCCAGAATAGCGGGTATAGAAAAACGTGAATCAGCGAAGGGCCCAGTGGGTTAATTGTGTCTCTTTGGACTAGCTAGACTCAGCCTGTACTAAGGCTGGAAGTCAACAGCGAAACGGGAGTGTGATCCCAAAGGCTTTTTTGCCAATTTTGAAAGCTCCGTTCATAAGGCGTGAAAGCTACCTGAAAAGCATTGTAAGGGCAGCTCTTTCAGTATATGCCAGCATGACTCAGCGTAGACCATGAGTTAGTTTTGTGGAAAGAAGCATTGTGCTTGCACTTCCTAGTTGCAAGCTCATCCTGCTCTGCTCTATAGCAAATGTGAAGCTCAATGTGAGCACTAGCCTCGAAGGAAGAGCTTGACTTGCCTTGCCTAAGTGAAAGAGTGCAACAGCTCCGTGAGCCCTAAATTGCTGTTCTGTGTCAGTTGACGGGGAAGAGGCTTTACCGTTCTGCTTGCCACCTCGTGTCAGCAACCGTTTCGGTTTCAGAACACTCTGTAACCCCCGGAGCTCTGGGCCCTCTATGCAAAATCCAGCATCGCAGGCCTTTCAGAGTCGCTCTGTGTTTGCAGAGAAAGGTGCAGCACACGGCACTTTTCCTTGGGACGGTTTGATTTTCCGACCTCTAAACAGCTTCGGGAACACAGTTCAAGAATCCCTAACTCGCCAAGGACGTGGTCGCCCTTGCCCTAGGTAAGCTCAACAGAAAAAAGCACTCTGTTTCTATTTCCTTCCAACACCTCTTATGTGAGGTAAGAAATTCCCCTAGGAGAGTATCATCGTGCCTTCCAAATTCCACAGAAGCACAGTCCGTGGTGTAAAACGACAGGCGTACGGAAGATGCAGAGGCCTCTTGGACATCCTCCAGCGTCCTTCCTTTAGGCAGTTCGCTATACCCAGAATAGCGGGTATAGAAAAACGTGAATCAGCGAAGGGCCCAGTGGGTTTATTGTGTCTCTTTGGACTAGCTAGACTCAGCCTATACTAAGGCTGGAAGTCAACAGCGAAACGGGAGTGTGATCCCAAAGGCTTTTTTGCCAATTTTGAAAGCTCCGTTCATAAGGCGTGAAAGCAACCTGAAAAGCATTGTAAGGGCAGCTCTTTCAGTATATGCCAGCATGACTCAGCGTAGACCATGAGTTAGTTTTGTGGAAAGAAGCATTGTGCTTGCACTTCCTAGTTGCAAGCTCATCCTGCTCTGCTCTATAGCAAATGTGAAGCTCAATGTGAGCACTAGCCTCGAAGGAAGAGCTTGACTTGCCTTGCCTAAGTGAAAGAGTGCAACAGCTCCGTGAGCCCTAAATTGCTGTTCTGTGTCAGTTGACGGGGAAGAGGCTTTACCGTTCTGCTTGCCACCTCGTGCCAGCAACCGTTTCGGTATCAGAACACTATGTACCCCCCGGAGCTCTGGGCCCTCTATGCAAAATCCAGCATCGCAGGCCTTTCAGAGTCGCTCTGTGTTTGCAGAGAAAGGTGCAGCACACGGCACTTTTCCTTGGGACGGTTTGATTTTCCGACCTCTAAACAGCTTCGGGAACACAGTTCAAGAATCCCTAACTCGCCAAGGACGTGGTCGCCCTTGCCCTAGGTAAGCTCAACAGAACAAAGCACTCTGTTTCTATTTCCTTCCAACACCTCTTAGGTGAGGTAAGAAATTCCCCTAGGAGATTATCAGCGTGCGTTCCAAATTCCACAGAAGCACAGTTCATGGTGTAAAACGACAGGCCTAAGGAAGATGCAGAGGCCTCTTGGACATCCTCCAGCGTCCTTCCTTTAGGCAGTTCGCTATACCCAGAATAGCGGGTATAGAAAAACGTGAATCAGCGAAGGGCCCAGTGGGTTAATTGTGTCTCTTTGGACTAGCTAGACTCAGCCTATACTAAGGCTGGAAGTCAACAGCGAAACGGGAGTGTGATCCCAAAGGCTTTTTTGCCAATTTTGAAAGCTCCGTTCATAAGGCGTGAAAGCTACCTGAAAAGCATTGTAAGGGCAGCTCTTTCAGTATATGCCAGCATGACTCAGCGTAGACCATGAGTTAGTTTTGTGGAAAGAAGCATTGTGCTTGCACTTCCTAGTTGCAAGCTCATCCTGCTCTGCTCTATAGCAAATGTGAAGCTCAATGTGAGCACTAGCCTCGAAGGAAGAGCTTGACTTGCCTTGCCTAAGTGAAAGAGTGCAACAGCTCCGTGAGCCCTAAATTGCTGTTCTGTGTCAGTTGACGGGGAAGAGGCTTTACCGTTCTCCTTGCCACCTCGTGTCAGCAACCGTTTCGGTTTCAGAACACTCTGTACCCCCCGGAGCTCTGGGCCCTCTATGCAAAATCCAGCATCGCAGGCCTTTCAGAGTCGCTCTGTGTTTGCAGAGAAAGGTGCAGCACACGGCACTTTTCCTTGGGACGGTTTGATTTTCCGACCTCTAAACAGCTTCGGGAACACAGTTCAAGAATCCCTAACTCGCCAAGGACGTGGTCGCCCTTGCCGTAGGTAAGCTCAACAGAACAAAGCACTCTGTTTCTATTTCCTTCCAACACCTCTTAGGTGAGGTAAGAAATTCCACTAGGAGATTATCAGCGTGCGTTCCAAATTCCACAGAAGCACAGTTCATGGTGTAAAACGACAGGCCTAAGGAAGATGCAGAGGCCTCTTGGACATCCTCCAGCGTCCTTCCTTTAGGCAGTTCGCTATACCCAGAATAGCGGGTATAGAAAAACGTGAATCAGCGAAGGGCCCAGTGGGTTAATTGTGTCTCTTTGGACTAGCTAGACTCAGCCTATACTAAGGCTGGAAGTCAACAGCGAAACGGGAGTGTGATCCCAAAGGGTTTTTTGCCAATTTTGAAAGCTCCGTTCATAAGGCGTGAAAGCTACCTGAAAAGCATTGTAAGGGCAGCTCTTTCAGTATATGCCAGCATGACTCAGCGTAGACCATGAGTTAGTTTTGTGGAAAGAAGCATTGTGCTTGCACTTCCTAGTTGCAAGCTCATCCTGCTCTGCTCTATAGCAAATGTGAAGCTCAATGTGAGCACTAGCCTCGAAGGAAGAGCTTGACTTGCCTTGCCTAAGTGAAAGAGTGCAACAGCTCCGTGAGCCCTAAATTGCTGTTCTGTGTCAGTTGACGGGGAAGAGGCTTTACCGTTCTCCTTGCCACCTTGTGTCAGCAACCGTTTCGGTTTCAGAACACTCTGTTCCCCACGGAGCTCTGGGCCCTCTATGCAAAATCCAGCATCGCAGGCCATTCAGAGTCGCTCTGTGTTTGCAGAGAAAGGTGCAGCACACGGCACTTTTCCTTGGGACGGTTTGATTTTCCGACCTCTAAACAGCTTCGGGAACACAGTTCAAGAATCCCTAACTCGCCAAGGACGTGGTCGCCCTTGCCCTAGGTAAGCTCAACAGAACAAAGCACTCTGTTTCTATTTCCTTCCAACACCTCTTATGTGAGGTAAGAAATTCCCCTAGGAGAGTATCAGCGTGCCTTCCAAATTCCACAGAAGCACAGTCCGTGGTGTAAAACGACAGGCGTACGGAAGATGCAGAGGCCTCTTGGACATCCTCCAGCGTCCTTCCTTTAGGCAGTTCGCTATACCCAGAATAGCGGGTATAGAAAAACGTGAATCAGCGAAGGGCCCAGTGGGTTTATTGTGTCTCTTTGGACTTGCTAGACTCAGCCTGTACTAAGGCTGGAAGTCAACAGCGAAACGGGAGTGTGATCCCAAAGGCTTTTTTGCCAATTTTGAAATCTCCGTTCATAAGGCGTGAAAGCAACCTGAAAAGCATTGTAAGGGCAGCTCTTTCAGTATATGCCAGCATGACTCAGCGTAGACCATGAGTTAGTTTTGTGGAAAGAAGCATTGTGCTTGCACTTCCTAGTTGCAAGCTCATCCTGCTCTGCTCTATAGCAAATGTGAAGCTCAATGTGAGCACTAGCCTCGAAGGAAGAGCTTGACTTGCCTTGCCTAAGTGAAAGAGTGCAACAGCTCCGTGAGCCCTAAATTGCTGTTCTGTGTCAGTTGACGGGGAAGAGGCTTTACCGTTCTCCTTGCCACCTCGTGTCAGCAACCGTTTCGGTTTCAGAACACTCTGTACCCCCCGGAGCTCTGGGCCCTCTATGCAAAATCCAGCATCGCAGGCCTTTCAGAGTCGCTCTGTGTTTGCAGAGAAAGGTGCAGCACACGGCACTTTTCCTTGGGACGGTTTGATTTTCCGACCTCTAAACAGCTTCGGGAACACAGTTCAAGAATCCCTAACTCGCCAAGGACGTGGTCGCCCTTGCCCTAGGTAAGCTCAACAGAACAAAGCACTCTGTTTCTATTTCCTTCCAACACCTCTTATGTGAGGTAAGAAATTCCCCTAGGAGAGTATCAGCGTGCCTTCCAAATTCCACAGAAGCACAGTCCGTGGTGTAAAACGACAGGCGTACGGAAGATGCAGAGGCCTCTTGGACATCCTCCAGCGTCCTTCCTTTAGGCAGTTCGCTATACCCAGAATAGCGGGTATAGAAAAACGTGAATCAGCGAAGGGCCCAGTGGGTTAATTGTGTCTCTTTGGACTAGCTAGACTCAGCCTGTACTAAGGCTGGAAGTCAACAGCGAAACGGGAGTGTGATCCCAAAGGCTTTTTTGCCAATTTTGAAAGCTCCGTTCATAAGGCGTGAAAGCAACCTGAAAAGCATTGTAAGGGCAGCTCTTTCAGTATATGCCAGCATGACTCAGCGTAGACCATGAGTTAGTTTTGTGGAAAGAAGCATTGTGCTTGCACTTCCTAGTTGCAAGCTCATCCTGCTCTGCTCTATAGCAAATGTGAAGCTCAATGTGAGCACTAGCCTCGAAGGAAGAGCTTGACTTGCCTTGCCTAAGTGAAAGAGTGCAACAGCTCCGTGAGCCCTAAATTGCTGTTCTGTGTCAGTTGACGGGGAAGAGGCTTTACCGTTCTCCTTGCCACCTCGTGTCAGCAACCGTTTCGGTTTCAGAACACTCTGTACCCCCCGGAGCTCTGGGCCCTCTATGCAAAATCCAGCATCGCAGGCCTTTCAGAGTCGCTCTGTGTTTGCAGAGAAAGGTGCAGCACACGGCACTTTTCCTTGGGACGGTTTGATTTTCCGACCTCTAAACAGCTTCGGGAACACAGTTCAAGAATCCCTAACTCGCCAAGGACGTGGTCGCCCTTGCCCTAGGTAAGCTCAACAGAACAAAGCACTCTGTTTCTATTTCCTTCCAACACCTCTTATGTGAGGTAAGAAATTCCCCTAGGAGATTATCAGCGTGCGTTCCAAATTCCACAGAAGCACAGTTCATGGTGTAAAACGACAGGCCTAAGGAAGATGCAGAGGCCTCCTGGACATCCTCCAGCGTCCTTCCTTTAGGCAGTTCGCTATACCCAGAATAGCGGGTATAGAAAAACGTGAATCAGCGAAGGGCCCAGTGGGTTAATTGTGTCTCTTTGGACTAGCTAGACTCAGCCTATACTAAGGCTGGAAGTCAACAGCGAAACGGGAGTGTGATCCCAAAGGCTTTTTTGCCAATTTTGAAAGCTCCGTTCATAAGGCGTGAAAGCTACCTGAAAAGCATTGTAAGGGCAGCTCTTTCAGTATATGCCAGCATGACTCAGCGTAGACCATGAGTTAGTTTTGTGGAAAGAAGCATTGTGCTTGCACTTCCTAGTTGCAAGCTCATCCTGCTCTGCTCTATAGCAAATGTGAAGCTCAATGTGAGCACTAGCCTCGAAGGAAGAGCTTGACTTGCCTTGCCTAAGTGAAAGAGTGCAACAGCTCCGTGAGCCCTAAATTGCTGTTCTGTGTCAGTTGACGGGGAAGAGGCTTTACCGTTCTCCTTGCCACCTTGTGTCAGCAACAGTTTCGGTTTCAGAACACTCTGTACCCCCCGGAGCTCTGGGCCCTCTATGCAAAATCCAGCATCGCAGGCCTTTCAGAGTCGCTCTGTGTTTGCAGAGAAAGGTGCAGCACACGGCACTTTTCCTTGGGACGGTTTGATTTTCCGACCTCCAAACAGCTTCGGGATCACAGTTCAAGAATCCCTAACTCGCCAAGGACGTGGTCGCCCTTGCCCTAGGTAAGCTCAACAGAACAAAGCACTCTGTTTCTATTTCCTTCCAACAGCTCTTATGTGAGGTAAGAAATTCCCCTAGGAGAGTATCAGCGTGGCTTCCAAATTCCACAGAAGCACAGTCCGTGGTGTAAAACGACAGGAGTACGGAAGATGCAGAGGCCTCTTGGACATCCTCCAGCGTCCTTCTTTAGGCAGTTCGCTATACCCAGAATAGGGGGTATAGGAAAAACGTGAATCAGCGAAGGGCCCAGTGGGTTAATTGTGTCTCTTTGGACTAGCTAGACTCAGCCTGTACTAAGGCTGGAAGTCAACAGCGAAACGGGAGTGTGATCCCAAAGGCTTTTTTGCCAATTTTGAAAGCTCCGTTCATAAGGCGTGAAAGCAACCTGAAAAGCATTGTAAGGGCAGCTCTTTCAGTATATGCCAGCATGACTCAGCGTAGACCATGAGTTAGTTTTGTGGAAAGAAGCATTGTGCTTGCACTTCCTAGTTGCAAGCTCATCCTGCTCTGCTCTATAGCAAATGTGAAGCTCAATGTGAGCACTAGCCTCGAAGGAAGAGCTTGACTTGCCTTGCCTAAGTGAAAGAGTGCAACAGCTCCGTGAGCCCTAAATTGCTGTTCTGTGTCAGTTGACGGGGAAGAGGCTTTACCGTTCTCCTTGCCACCTCGTGTCAGCAACCGTTTCGGTTTCAGAACACTCTGTACCCCCCGGAGCTCTGGGCCCTCTATGCAAAATCCAGCATCGCAGGCCTTTCAGAGTCGCTCTGTGTTTGCAGAGAAAGGTGCAGCACACGGCACTTTTCCTTGGGACGGTTTGATTTTCCGACCTCTAAACAGCTTCGGGAACACAGTTCAAGAATCCCTAACTCGCCAAGGACGTGGTCGCCCTTGCCCTAGGTAAGCTCAACAGAACAAAGCACTCTGTTTCTATTTCCTTCCAACAGCTCTTATGTGAGGTAAGAAATTCCCCTAGGAGAGTATCAGCGTGGCTTCCAAATTCCACAGAAGCACAGTCCGTGGTGTAAAACGACAGGAGTACGGAAGATGCAGAGGCCTCTTGGACATCCTCCAGCGTCCTTCCTTTAGGCAGTTCGCTATACCCAGAATAGGGGGTATAGAAAAACGTGAATCAGCGAAGGGCCCAGTGGGTTAATTGTGTCTCTTTGGACTAGCTAGACTCAGCCTGTACTAAGGCTGGAAGTCAACAGCGAAACGGGAGTGTGATCCCAAAGGCTTTTTTGCCAATTTTGAAAGCTCCGTTCATAAGGCGTGAAAGCAACCTGAAAAGCATTGTAAGGGCAGCTCTTTCAGTATATGCCAGCATGACTCAGCGTAGACCATGAGTTAGTTTTGTGGAAAGAAGCATTGTGCTTGCACTTCCTAGTTGCAAGCTCATCCTGCTCTGCTCTATAGCAAATGTGAAGCTCAATGTGAGCACTAGCCTCGAAGGAAGAGCTTGACTTGCCTTGCCTAAGTGAAAGAGTGCAACAGCTCCGTGAGCCCTAAATTGCTGTTCTGTGTCAGTTGACGGGGAAGAGGCTTTACCGTTCTCCTTGCCACCTCGTGTCAGCAACCGTTTCGGTTTCAGAACACTCTGTACCCCCCGGAGCTCTGGGCCCTCTCTGCAAAATCCAGCATCGCAGGCCTTTCAGAGTCGCTCTGTGTTTGCAGAGAAAGGTGCAGCACACGGCACTTTTCCTTGGGACGGTTTGATTTTCCGACCTCCAAACAGCTTCGGGATCACAGTTCAAGAATCCCTAACTCGCCAAGGACGTGGTCGCCCTTGCCCTAGGTAAGCTCAACAGAACAAAGCACTCTGTTTCTATTTCCTTCCAACAGCTCTTATGTGAGGTAAGAAATTCCCCTAGGAGAGTATCAGCGTGGCTTCCAAATTCCACAGAAGCACAGTCCGTGGTGTAAAACGACAGGAGTACGGAAGATGCAGAGGCCTCTTGGACATCCTCCAGCGTCCTTCTTTAGGCAGTTCGCTATACCCAGAATAGGGGGTATAGGAAAAACGTGAATCAGCGAAGGGCCCAGTGGGTTAATTGTGTCTCTTTGGACTAGCTAGACTCAGCCTGTACTAAGGCTGGAAGTCAACAGCGAAACGGGAGTGTGATCCCAAAGGCTTTTTTGCCAATTTTGAAAGCTCCGTTCATAAGGCGTGAAAGCAACCTGAAAAGCATTGTAAGGGCAGCTCTTTCAGTATATGCCAGCATGACTCAGCGTAGACCATGAGTTAGTTTTGTGGAAAGAAGCATTGTGCTTGCACTTCCTAGTTGCAAGCTCATCCTGCTCTGCTCTATAGCAAATGTGAAGCTCAATGTGAGCACTAGCCTCGAAGGAAGAGCTTGACTTGCCTTGCCTAAGTGAAAGAGTGCAACAGCTCCGTGAGCCCTAAATTGCTGTTCTGTGTCAGTTGACGGGGAAGAGGCTTTACCGTTCTCCTTGCCACCTCGTGTCAGCAACCGTTTCGGTTTCAGAACACTCTGTACCCCCCGGAGCTCTGGGCCCTCTATGCAAAATCCAGCATCGCAGGCCTTTCAGAGTCGCTCTGTGTTTGCAGAGAAAGGTGCAGCACACGGCACTTTTCCTTGGGACGGTTTGATTTTCCGACCTCTAAACAGCTTCGGGAACACAGTTCAAGAATCCCTAACTCGCCAAGGACGTGGTCGCCCTTGCCCTAGGTAAGCTCAACAGAACAAAGCACTCTGTTTCTATTTCCTTCCAACACCTCTTATGTGAGGTAAGAAATTCCCCTAGGAGATTATCAGCGTGCGTTCCAAATTCCACAGAAGCACAGTTCATGGTGTAAAACGACAGGCCTAAGGAAGATGCAGAGGCCTCCTGGACATCCTCCAGCGTCCTTCCTTTAGGCAGTTCGCTATACCCAGAATAGCGGGTATAGAAAAACGTGAATCAGCGAAGGGCCCAGTGGGTTAATTGTGTCTCTTTGGACTAGCTAGACTCAGCCTATACTAAGGCTGGAAGTCAACAGCGAAACGGGAGTGTGATCCCAAAGGCTTTTTTGCCAATTTTGAAAGCTCCGTTCATAAGGCGTGAAAGCTACCTGAAAAGCATTGTAAGGGCAGCTCTTTCAGTATATGCCAGCATGACTCAGCGTAGACCATGAGTTAGTTTTGTGGAAAGAAGCATTGTGCTTGCACTTCCTAGTTGCAAGCTCATCCTGCTCTGCTCTATAGCAAATGTGAAGCTCAATGTGAGCACTAGCCTCGAAGGAAGAGCTTGACTTGCCTTGCCTAAGTGAAAGAGTGCAACAGCTCCGTGAGCCCTAAATTGCTGTTCTGTGTCAGTTGACGGGGAAGAGGCTTTACCGTTCTCCTTGCCACCTTGTGTCAGCAACAGTTTCGGTTTCAGAACACTCTGTACCCCCCGGAGCTCTGGGCCCTCTATGCAAAATCCAGCATCGCAGGCCTTTCAGAGTCGCTCTGTGTTTGCAGAGAAAGGTGCAGCACACGGCACTTTTCCTTGGGACGGTTTGATTTTCCGACCTCCAAACAGCTTCGGGATCACAGTTCAAGAATCCCTAACTCGCCAAGGACGTGGTCGCCCTTGCCCTAGGTAAGCTCAACAGAACAAAGCACTCTGTTTCTATTTCCTTCCAACAGCTCTTATGTGAGGTAAGAAATTCCCCTAGGAGAGTATCAGCGTGGCTTCCAAATTCCACAGAAGCACAGTCCGTGGTGTAAAACGACAGGAGTACGGAAGATGCAGAGGCCTCTTGGACATCCTCCAGCGTCCTTCTTTAGGCAGTTCGCTATACCCAGAATAGGGGGTATAGGAAAAACGTGAATCAGCGAAGGGCCCAGTGGGTTAATTGTGTCTCTTTGGACTAGCTAGACTCAGCCTGTACTAAGGCTGGAAGTCAACAGCGAAACGGGAGTGTGATCCCAAAGGCTTTTTTGCCAATTTTGAAAGCTCCGTTCATAAGGCGTGAAAGCAACCTGAAAAGCATTGTAAGGGCAGCTCTTTCAGTATATGCCAGCATGACTCAGCGTAGACCATGAGTTAGTTTTGTGGAAAGAAGCATTGTGCTTGCACTTCCTAGTTGCAAGCTCATCCTGCTCTGCTCTATAGCAAATGTGAAGCTCAATGTGAGCACTAGCCTCGAAGGAAGAGCTTGACTTGCCTTGCCTAAGTGAAAGAGTGCAACAGCTCCGTGAGCCCTAAATTGCTGTTCTGTGTCAGTTGACGGGGAAGAGGCTTTACCGTTCTCCTTGCCACCTCGTGTCAGCAACCGTTTCGGTTTCAGAACACTCTGTACCCCCCGGAGCTCTGGGCCCTCTATGCAAAATCCAGCATCGCAGGCCTTTCAGAGTCGCTCTGTGTTTGCAGAGAAAGGTGCAGCACACGGCACTTTTCCTTGGGACGGTTTGATTTTCCGACCTCTAAACAGCTTCGGGAACACAGTTCAAGAATCCCTAACTCGCCAAGGACGTGGTCGCCCTTGCCCTAGGTAAGCTCAACAGAACAAAGCACTCTGTTTCTATTTCCTTCCAACACCTCTTATGTGAGGTAAGAAATTCCCCTAGGAGATTATCAGCGTGCGTTCCAAATTCCACAGAAGCACAGTTCATGGTGTAAAACGACAGGCCTAAGGAAGATGCAGAGGCCTCCTGGACATCCTCCAGCGTCCTTCCTTTAGGCAGTTCGCTATACCCAGAATAGCGGGTATAGAAAAACGTGAATCAGCGAAGGGCCCAGTGGGTTAATTGTGTCTCTTTGGACTAGCTAGACTCAGCCTATACTAAGGCTGGAAGTCAACAGCGAAACGGGAGTGTGATCCCAAAGGCTTTTTTGCCAATTTTGAAAGCTCCGTTCATAAGGCGTGAAAGCTACCTGAAAAGCATTGTAAGGGCAGCTCTTTCAGTATATGCCAGCATGACTCAGCGTAGACCATGAGTTAGTTTTGTGGAAAGAAGCATTGTGCTTGCACTTCCTAGTTGCAAGCTCATCCTGCTCTGCTCTATAGCAAATGTGAAGCTCAATGTGAGCACTAGCCTCGAAGGAAGAGCTTGACTTGCCTTGCCTAAGTGAAAGAGTGCAACAGCTCCGTGAGCCCTAAATTGCTGTTCTGTGTCAGTTGACGGGGAAGAGGCTTTACCGTTCTCCTTGCCACCTTGTGTCAGCAACAGTTTCGGTTTCAGAACACTCTGTACCCCCCGGAGCTCTGGGCCCTCTATGCAAAATCCAGCATCGCAGGCCTTTCAGAGTCGCTCTGTGTTTGCAGAGAAAGGTGCAGCACACGGCACTTTTCCTTGGGACGGTTTGATTTTCCGACCTCCAAACAGCTTCGGGAACACAGTTCAAGAATCCCTAACTCGCCAAGGACGTGGTCGCCCTTGCCCTAGGTAAGCTCAACAGAACAAAGCACTCTGTTTCTATTTCCTTCCAACACCTCTTATGTGAGGTAAGAAATTCCCCTAGGAGAGTATCAGCGTGCGTTCCAAATTCCACAGAAGCACAGTCCGTGGTGTAAAACGACAGGCGTACGGAAGATGCAGAGGCCTCTTGGACATCCTCCAGCGTCCTTCCTTTAGGCAGTTCGCTATACCCAGAATAGCGGGTATAGAAAAACGTGAATCAGCGAAGGGCCCAGTGGGTTAATTGTGTCTCTTTGGACTAGCTAGACTCAGCCTGTACTAAGGCTGGAAGTCAACAGCGAAACGGGAGTGTGATCCCAAAGGCTTTTTTGCCAATTTTGAAAGCTCCGTTCATAAGGCGTGAAAGCTACCTGAAAAGCATTGTAAGGGCAGCTCTTTCAGTATATGCCAGCATGACTCAGCGTAGACCATGAGTTAGTTTTGTGGAAAGAAGCATTGTGCTTGCACTTCCTAGTTGCAAGCTCATCCTGCTCTGCTCTATAGCAAATGTGAAGCTCAATGTGAGCACTAGCCTCGAAGGAAGAGCTTGACTTGCCTTGCCTAAGTGAAAGAGTGCAACAGCTCCGTGAGCCCTAAATTGCTGTTCTGTGTCAGTTGACGGGGAAGAGGCTTTACCGTTCTCCTTGCCACCTCGTGTCAGCAACCGTTTCGGTTTCAGAACACTCTGTACCCCCCGGAGCTCTGGGCCCTCTATGCAAAATCCAGCATCGCAGGCCTTTCAGAGTCGCTCTGTGTTTGCAGAGAAAGGTGCAGCACACGGCACTTTTCCTTGGGACGGTTTGATTTTCCGACCTCTAAACAGCTTCGGGAACACAGTTCAAGAATCCCTAACTCGCCAAGGACGTGGTCGCCCTTGCCCTAGGTAAGCTCAACAGAACAAAGCACTCTGTTTCTATTTCCTTCCAACACCTCTTATGTGAGGTAAGAAATTCCCCTAGGAGATTATCAGCGTGCGTTCCAAATTCCACAGAAGCACAGTTCATGGTGTAAAACGACAGGCCTAAGGAAGATGCAGAGGCCTCCTGGACATCCTCCAGCGTCCTTCCTTTAGGCAGTTCGCTATACCCAGAATAGGGGGTATAGAAAAACGTGAATCAGCGAAGGGCCCAGTGGGTTAATTGTGTCTCTTTGGACTAGCTAGACTCAGCCTGTACTAAGGCTGGAAGTCAACAGCGAAACGGGAGTGTGATCCCAAAGGCTTTTTTGCCAATTTTGAAAGCTCCGTTCATAAGGCGTGAAAGCAACCTGAAAAGCATTGTAAGGGCAGCTCTTTCAGTATATGCCAGCATGACTCAGCGTAGACCATGAGTTAGTTTTGTGGAAAGAAGCATTGTGCTTGCACTTCCTAGTTGCAAGCTCATCCTGCTCTGCTCTATAGCAAATGTGAAGCTCAATGTGAGCACTAGCCTCGAAGGAAGAGCTTGACTTGCCTTGCCTAAGTGAAAGAGTGCAACAGCTCCGTGAGCCCTAAATTGCTGTTCTGTGTCAGTTGACGGGGAAGAGGCTTTACCGTTCTCCTTGCCACCTCGTGTCAGCAACCGTTTCGGTTTCAGAACACTCTGTACCCCCCGGAGCTCTGGGCCCTCTATGCAAAATCCAGCATCGCAGGCCTTTCAGAGTCGCTCTGTGTTTGCAGAGAAAGGTGCAGCACACGGCACTTTTCCTTGGGACGGTTTGATTTTCCGACCTCTAAACAGCTTCGGGAACACAGTTCAAGAATCCCTAACTCGCCAAGGACGTGGTCGCCCTTGCCCTAGGTAAGCTCAACAGAACAAAGCACTCTGTTTCTATTTCCTTCCAACACCTCTTATGTGAGGTAAGAAATTCCCCTAGGAGATTATCAGCGTGCGTTCCAAATTCCACAGAAGCACAGTTCATGGTGTAAAACGACAGGCCTAAGGAAGATGCAGAGGCCTCCTGGACATCCTCCAGCGTCCTTCCTTTAGGCAGTTCGCTATACCCAGAATAGCGGGTATAGAAAAACGTGAATCAGCGAAGGGCCCAGTGGGTTAATTGTGTCTCTTTGGACTAGCTAGACTCAGCCTATACTAAGGCTGGAAGTCAACAGCGAAACGGGAGTGTGATCCCAAAGGCTTTTTTGCCAATTTTGAAAGCTCCGTTCATAAGGCGTGAAAGCTACCTGAAAAGCATTGTAAGGGCAGCTCTTTCAGTATATGCCAGCATGACTCAGCGTAGACCATGAGTTAGTTTTGTGGAAAGAAGCATTGTGCTTGCACTTCCTAGTTGCAAGCTCATCCTGCTCTGCTCTATAGCAAATGTGAAGCTCAATGTGAGCACTAGCCTCGAAGGAAGAGCTTGACTTGCCTTGCCTAAGTGAAAGAGTGCAACAGCTCCGTGAGCCCTAAATTGCTGTTCTGTGTCAGTTGACGGGGAAGAGGCTTTACCGTTCTCCTTGCCACCTTGTGTCAGCAACAGTTTCGGTTTCAGAACACTCTGTACCCCCCGGAGCTCTGGGCCCTCTATGCAAAATCCAGCATCGCAGGCCTTTCAGAGTCGCTCTGTGTTTGCAGAGAAAGGTGCAGCACACGGCACTTTTCCTTGGGACGGTTTGATTTTCCGACCTCCAAACAGCTTCGGGATCACAGTTCAAGAATCCCTAACTCGCCAAGGACGTGGTCGCCCTTGCCCTAGGTAAGCTCAACAGAACAAAGCACTCTGTTTCTATTTCCTTCCAACAGCTCTTATGTGAGGTAAGAAATTCCCCTAGGAGAGTATCAGCGTGGCTTCCAAATTCCACAGAAGCACAGTCCGTGGTGTAAAACGACAGGAGTACGGAAGATGCAGAGGCCTCTTGGACATCCTCCAGCGTCCTTCCTTTAGGCAGTTCGCTATACCCAGAATAGGGGGTATAGGAAAAACGTGAATCAGCGAAGGGCCCAGTGGGTTAATTGTGTCTCTTTGGACTAGCTAGACTCAGCCTGTACTAAGGCTGGAAGTCAACAGCGAAACGGGAGTGTGATCCCAAAGGCTTTTTTGCCAATTTTGAAAGCTGCGTTCATAAGGCGTGAAAGCAACCTGAAAAGCATTGTAAGGGCAGCTCTTTCAGTATATGCCAGCATGACTCAGCGTAGACCATGAGTTAGTTTTGTGGAAAGAAGCATTGTGCTTGCACTTCCTAGTTGCAAGCTCATCCTGCTCTGCTCTATAGCAAATGTGAAGCTCAATGTGAGCACTAGCCTCGAAGGAAGAGCTTGACTTGCCTTGCCTAAGTGAAAGAGTGCAACAGCTCCGTGAGCCCTAAATTGCTGTTCTGTGTCAGTTGACGGGGAAGAGGCTTTACCGTTCTCCTTGCCACCTCGTGTCAGCAACCGTTTCGGTTTCAGAACACTCTGTACCCCCCGGAGCTCTGGGCCCTCTATGCAAAATCCAGCATCGCAGGCCTTTCAGAGTCGCTCTGTGTTTGCAGAGAAAGGTGCAGCACACGGCACTTTTCCTTGGGACGGTTTGATTTTCCGACCTCTAAACAGCTTCGGGAACACAGTTCAAGAATCCCTAACTCGCCAAGGACGTGGTCGCCCTTGCCCTAGGTAAGCTCAACAGAACAAAGCACTCTGTTTCTATTTCCTTCCAACACCTCTTATGTGAGGTAAGAAATTCCCCTAGGAGATTATCAGCGTGCGTTCCAAATTCCACAGAAGCACAGTTCATGGTGTAAAACGACAGGCCTAAGGAAGATGCAGAGGCCTCCTGGACATCCTCCAGCGTCCTTCCTTTAGGCAGTTCGCTATACCCAGAATAGCGGGTATAGAAAAACGTGAATCAGCGAAGGGCCCAGTGGGTTAATTGTGTCTCTTTGGACTAGCTAGACTCAGCCTATACTAAGGCTGGAAGTCAACAGCGAAACGGGAGTGTGATCCCAAAGGCTTTTTTGCCAATTTTGAAAGCTCCGTTCATAAGGCGTGAAAGCTACCTGAAAAGCATTGTAAGGGCAGCTCTTTCAGTATATGCCAGCATGACTCAGCGTAGACCATGAGTTAGTTTTGTGGAAAGAAGCATTGTGCTTGCACTTCCTAGTTGCAAGCTCATCCTGCTCTGCTCTATAGCAAATGTGAAGCTCAATGTGAGCACTAGCCTCGAAGGAAGAGCTTGACTTGCCTTGCCTAAGTGAAAGAGTGCAACAGCTCCGTGAGCCCTAAATTGCTGTTCTGTGTCAGTTGACGGGGAAGAGGCTTTACCGTTCTCCTTGCCACCTTGTGTCAGCAACCGTTTCGGTTTCAGAACACTCTGTACCCCCCGGAGCTCTGGGCCCTCTATGCAAAATCCAGCATCGCAGGCCTTTCAGAGTCGCTCTGTGTTTGCAGAGAAAGGTGCAGCACACGGCACTTTTCCTTGGGACGGTTTGATTTTCCGACCTCCAAACAGCTTCGGGATCACAGTTCAAGAATCCCTAACTGGCCAAGGACGTGGTCGCCCTTGCCCTAGGTAAGCTCAACAGAACAAAGCACTCTGTTTCTATTTCCTTCCAACAGCTCTTATGTGAGGTAAGAAATTCCCCTAGGAGAGTATCAGCGTGCGTTCCAAATTCCACAGAAGCACAGTCCGTGGTGTAAAACGACAGGCGTACGGGAGATGCAGAGGCCTCTTGGACATCCTCCAGCGTCCTTCCTTTAGGCAGTTCGCTATACCCAGAATAGCGGGTATAGAAAAACGTGAATCAGCGAAGGGCCCAGTGGGTTAATTGTGTCTCTTTGGACTAGCTAGACTCAGCCTGTACTAAGGCTGGAAGTCAACAGCGAAACGGGAGTGTGATCCCAAAGGCTTTTTTGCCAATTTTGAAAACTCCGTTCATAAGGCGTGAAAGCTACCTGAAAAGCATTGTAAGGGCAGCTCTTTCAGTATATGCCAGCATGACTCAGCGTAGACCATGAGTTAGTTTTGTGGAAAGAAGCATTGTGCTTGCACTTCCTAGTTGCAAGCTCATCCTGCTCTGCTCTATAGCAAATGTGAAGCTCAATGTGAGCACTAGCCTCGAAGGAAGAGCTTGACTTGCCTTGCCTAAGTGAAAGAGTGCAACAGCTCCGTGAGCCCTAAATTGCTGTTCTGTGTCAGTTGACGGGGAAGAGGCTTTACCGTTCTCCTTGCCACCTTGTGTCAGCAACAGTTTCGGTTTCAGAACACTCTGTACCCCCCGGAGCTCTGGGCCCTCTATGCAAAATCCAGCATCGCAGGCCTTTCAGAGTCGCTCTGTGTTTGCAGAGAAAGGTGCAGCACACGGCACTTTTCCTTGGGACGGTTTGATTTTCCGACCTCCAAACAGCTTCGGGATCACAGTTCAAGAATCCCTAACTCGCCAAGGACGTGGTCGCCCTTGCCCTAGGTAAGCTCAACAGAACAAAGCACTCTGTTTCTATTTCCTTCCAACAGCTCTTATGTGAGGTAAGAAATTCCCCTAGGAGAGTATCAGCGTGGCTTCCAAATTCCACAGAAGCACAGTCCGTGGTGTAAAACGACAGGAGTACGGAAGATGCAGAGGCCTCTTGGACATCCTCCAGCGTCCTTCCTTTAGGCAGTTCGCTATACCCAGAATAGGGGGTATAGGAAAAACGTGAATCAGCGAAGGGCCCAGTGGGTTAATTGTGTCTCTTTGGACTAGCTAGACTCAGCCTGTACTAAGGCTGGAAGTCAACAGCGAAACGGGAGTGTGATCCCAAAGGCTTTTTTGCCAATTTTGAAAGCTCCGTTCATAAGGCGTGAAAGCAACCTGAAAAGCATTGTAAGGGCAGCTCTTTCAGTATATGCCAGCATGACTCAGCGTAGACCATGAGTTAGTTTTGTGGAAAGAAGCATTGTGCTTGCACTTCCTAGTTGCAAGCTCATCCTGCTCTGCTCTATAGCAAATGTGAAGCTCAATGTGAGCACTAGCCTCGAAGGAAGAGCTTGACTTGCCTTGCCTAAGTGAAAGAGTGCAACAGCTCCGTGAGCCCTAAATTGCTGTTCTGTGTCAGTTGACGGGGAAGAGGCTTTACCGTTCTCCTTGCCACCTCGTGTCAGCAACCGTTTCGGTTTCAGAACACTCTGTACCCCCCGGAGCTCTGGGCCCTCTATGCAAAATCCAGCATCGCAGGCCTTTCAGAGTCGCTCTGTGTTTGCAGAGAAAGGTGCAGCACACGGCACTTTTCCTTGGGACGGTTTGATTTTCCGACCTCCAAACAGCTTCGGGATCACAGTTCAAGAATCCCTAACTGGCCAAGGACGTGGTCGCCCTTGCCCTAGGTAAGCTCAACAGAACAAAGCACTCTGTTTCTATTTCCTTCCAACAGCTCTTATGTGAGGTAAGAAATTCCCCTAGGAGAGTATCAGCGTGCGTTCCAAATTCCACAGAAGCACAGTCCGTGGTGTAAAACGACAGGCGTACGGGAGATGCAGAGGCCTCTTGGACATCCTCCAGCGTCCTTCCTTTAGGCAGTTCGCTATACCCAGAATAGCGGGTATAGAAAAACGTGAATCAGCGAAGGGCCCAGTGGGTTAATTGTGTCTCTTTGGACTAGCTAGACTCAGCCTGTACTAAGGCTGGAAGTCAACAGCGAAACGGGAGTGTGATCCCAAAGGCTTTTTTGCCAATTTTGAAAGCTCCGTTCATAAGGCGTGAAAGCTACCTGAAAAGCATTGTAAGGGCAGCTCTTTCAGTATATGCCAGCATGACTCAGCGTAGACCATGAGTTAGTTTTGTGGAAAGAAGCATTGTGCTTGCACTTCCTAGTTGCAAGCTCATCCTGCTCTGCTCTATAGCAAATGTGAAGCTCAATGTGAGCACTAGCCTCGAAGGAAGAGCTTGACTTGCCTTGCCTAAGTGAAAGAGTGCAACAGCTCCGTGAGCCCTAAATTGCTGTTCTGTGTCAGTTGACGGGGAAGAGGCTTTACCGTTCTCCTTGCCACCTTGTGTCAGCAACAGTTTCGGTTTCAGAACACTCTGTACCCCCCGGAGCTCTGGGCCCTCTATGCAAAATCCAGCATCGCAGGCCTTTCAGAGTCGCTCTGTGTTTGCAGAGAAAGGTGCAGCACACGGCACTTTTCCTTGGGACGGTTTGATTTTCCGACCTCCAAACAGCTTCGGGATCACAGTTCAAGAATCCCTAACTCGCCAAGGACGTGGTCGCCCTTGCCCTAGGTAAGCTCAACAGAACAAAGCACTCTGTTTCTATTTCCTTCCAACAGCTCTTATGTGAGGTAAGAAATTCCCCTAGGAGAGTATCAGCGTGGCTTCCAAATTCCACAGAAGCACAGTCCGTGGTGTAAAACGACAGGAGTACGGAAGATGCAGAGGCCTCTTGGACATCCTCCAGCGTCCTTCCTTTAGGCAGTTCGCTATACCCAGAATAGGGGGTATAGGAAAAACGTGAATCAGCGAAGGGCCCAGTGGGTTAATTGTGTCTCTTTGGACTAGCTAGACTCAGCCTGTACTAAGGCTGGAAGTCAACAGCGAAACGGGAGTGTGATCCCAAAGGCTTTTTTGCCAATTTTGAAAGCTCCGTTCATAAGGCGTGAAAGCAACCTGAAAAGCATTGTAAGGGCAGCTCTTTCAGTATATGCCAGCATGACTCAGCGTAGACCATGAGTTAGTTTTGTGGAAAGAAGCATTGTGCTTGCACTTCCTAGTTGCAAGCTCATCCTGCTCTGCTCTATAGCAAATGTGAAGCTCAATGTGAGCACTAGCCTCGAAGGAAGAGCTTGACTTGCCTTGCCTAAGTGAAAGAGTGCAACAGCTCCGTGAGCCCTAAATTGCTGTTCTGTGTCAGTTGACGGGGAAGAGGCTTTACCGTTCTCCTTGCCACCTCGTGTCAGCAACCGTTTCGGTTTCAGAACACTCTGTACCCCCCGGAGCTCTGGGCCCTCTATGCAAAATCCAGCATCGCAGGCCTTTCAGAGTCGCTCTGTGTTTGCAGAGAAAGGTGCAGCACACGGCACTTTTCCTTGGGACGGTTTGATTTTCCGACCTCTAAACAGCTTCGGGAACACAGTTCAAGAATCCCTAACTCGCCAAGGACGTGGTCGCCCTTGCCCTAGGTAAGCTCAACAGAACAAAGCACTCTGTTTCTATTTCCTTCCAACACCTCTTATGTGAGGTAAGAAATTCCCCTAGGAGATTATCAGCGTGCGTTCCAAATTCCACAGAAGCACAGTTCATGGTGTAAAACGACAGGCCTAAGGAAGATGCAGAGGCCTCCTGGACATCCTCCAGCGTCCTTCCTTTAGGCAGTTCGCTATACCCAGAATAGCGGGTATAGAAAAACGTGAATCAGCGAAGGGCCCAGTGGGTTAATTGTGTCTCTTTGGACTAGCTAGACTCAGCCTATACTAAGGCTGGAAGTCAACAGCGAAACGGGAGTGTGATCCCAAAGGCTTTTTTGCCAATTTTGAAAGCTCCGTTCATAAGGCGTGAAAGCTACCTGAAAAGCATTGTAAGGGCAGCTCTTTCAGTATATGCCAGCATGACTCAGCGTAGACCATGAGTTAGTTTTGTGGAAAGAAGCATTGTGCTTGCACTTCCTAGTTGCAAGCTCATCCTGCTCTGCTCTATAGCAAATGTGAAGCTCAATGTGAGCACTAGCCTCGAAGGAAGAGCTTGACTTGCCTTGCCTAAGTGAAAGAGTGCAACAGCTCCGTGAGCCCTAAATTGCTGTTCTGTGTCAGTTGACGGGGAAGAGGCTTTACCGTTCTCCTTGCCACCTTGTGTCAGCAACAGTTTCGGTTTCAGAACACTCTGTACCCCCCGGAGCTCTGGGCCCTCTATGCAAAATCCAGCATCGCAGGCCTTTCAGAGTCGCTCTGTGTTTGCAGAGAAAGGTGCAGCACACGGCACTTTTCCTTGGGACGGTTTGATTTTCCGACCTCCAAACAGCTTCGGGATCACAGTTCAAGAATCCCTAACTGGCCAAGGACGTGGTCGCCCTTGCCCTAGGTAAGCTCAACAGAACAAAGCACTCTGTTTCTATTTCCTTCCAACAGCTCTTATGTGAGGTAAGAAATTCCCCTAGGAGAGTATCAGCGTGCGTTCCAAATTCCACAGAAGCACAGTCCGTGGTGTAAAACGACAGGCGTACGGGAGATGCAGAGGCCTCTTGGACATCCTCCAGCGTCCTTCCTTTAGGCAGTTCGCTATACCCAGAATAGCGGGTATAGAAAAACGTGAATCAGCGAAGGGCCCAGTGGGTTAATTGTGTCTCTTTGGACTAGCTAGACTCAGCCTGTACTAAGGCTGGAAGTCAACAGCGAAACGGGAGTGTGATCCCAAAGGCTTTTTTGCCAATTTTGAAAGCTCCGTTCATAAGGCGTGAAAGCTACCTGAAAAGCATTGTAAGGGCAGCTCTTTCAGTATATGCCAGCATGACTCAGCGTAGACCATGAGTTAGTTTTGTGGAAAGAAGCATTGTGCTTGCACTTCCTAGTTGCAAGCTCATCCTGCTCTGCTCTATAGCAAATGTGAAGCTCAATGTGAGCACTAGCCTCGAAGGAAGAGCTTGACTTGCCTTGCCTAAGTGAAAGAGTGCAACAGCTCCGTGAGCCCTAAATTGCTGTTCTGTGTCAGTTGACGGGGAAGAGGCTTTACCGTTCTCCTTGCCACCTCGTGTCAGCAACCGTTTCGGTTTCAGAACACTCTGTACCCCCCGGAGCTCTGGGCCCTCTATGCAAAATCCAGCATCGCAGGCCTTTCAGAGTCGCTCTGTGTTTGCAGAGAAAGGTGCAGCACACGGCACTTTTCCTTGGGACGGTTTGATTTTCCGACCTCTAAACAGCTTCGGGAACACAGTTCAAGAATCCCTAACTCGCCAAGGACGTGGTCGCCCTTGCCCTAGGTAAGCTCAACAGAACAAAGCACTCTGTTTCTATCTCCTTCCAACAGCTCTTATGTGAGGTAAGAAATTCCCCTAGGAGAGTATCAGCGTGCCTTCCAAATTCCACAGAAGCACAGTCCGTGGTGTAAAACGACAGGCGTACGGAAGATGCAGAGGCCTCTTGGACATCCTCCAGCGTCCTTCCTTTAGGCAGTTCGCTATACCCAGAATAGGGGGTATAGAAAAACGTGAATCAGCGAAGGGCCCAGTGGGTTAATTGTGTCTCTTTGGACTAGCTAGACTCAGCCTGTACTAAGGCTGGAAGTCAACAGCGAAACGGGAGTGTGATCCCAAAGGCTTTTTGCCAATTTTGAAAGCTCCGTTCATAAGGCGTGAAAGCTACCTGAAAAGCATTGTAAGGGCAGCTCTTTCAGTATATGCCAGCATGACTCAGCGTAGACCATGAGTTAGTTTTGTGGAAAGAAGCATTGTGCTTGCACTTCCTAGTTGCAAGCTCATCCTGCTCTGCTCTATAGCAAATGTGAAGCTCAATGTGAGCACTAGCCTCGAAGGAAGAGCTTGACTTGCCTTGCCTAAGTGAAAGAGTGCAACAGCTCCGTGAGCCCTAAATTGCTGTTCTGTGTCAGTTGACGGGGAAGAGGCTTTACCGTTCTCCTTGCCACCTCGTGTCAGCAACCGTTTCGGTTTCAGAACACTCTGTACCCCCCGGAGCTCTGGGCCCTCTATGCAAAATCCAGCATCGCAGGCCTTTCAGAGTCGCTCTGTGTTTGCAGAGAAAGGTGCAGCACACGGCACTTTTCCTTGGGACGGTTTGATTTTCCGACCTCTAAACAGCTTCGGGAACACAGTTCAAGAATCCCTAACTCGCCAAGGACGTGGTCGCCCTTGCCCTAGGTAAGCTCAACAGAACAAAGCACTCTGTTTCTATTTCCTTCCAACACCTCTTATGTGAGGTAAGAAATTCCCCTAGGAGATTATCAGCGTGCGTTCCAAATTCCACAGAAGCACAGTTCATGGTGTAAAACGACAGGCCTAAGGAAGATGCAGAGGCCTCCTGGACATCCTCCAGCGTCCTTCCTTTAGGCAGTTCGCTATACCCAGAATAGGGGGTATAGAAAAACGTGAATCAGCGAAGGGCCCAGTGGGTTAATTGTGTCTCTTTGGACTAGCTAGACTCAGCCTATACTAAGGCTGGAAGTCAACAGCGAAACGGGAGTGTGATCCCAAAGGCTTTTTTGCCAATTTTGAAAGCTCCGTTCATAAGGCGTGAAAGCTACCTGAAAAGCATTGTAAGGGCAGCTCTTTCAGTATATGCCAGCATGACTCAGCGTAGACCATGAGTTAGTTTTGTGGAAAGAAGCATTGTGCTTGCACTTCCTAGTTGCAAGCTCATCCTGCTCTGCTCTATAGCAAATGTGAAGCTCAATGTGAGCACTAGCCTCGCAGGAACAGCTTGACTTGCCTTGCCTAAGTGAAAGAGTGCAACAGCTCCGTGAGCCCTAAATTGCTGTTCTGTGTCAGTTGACGGGGAAGAGGCTTTACCGTTCTCCTTGCCACCTTGTGTCAGCAACAGTTTCGGTTTCAGAACACTCTGTACCCCCCGGAGCTCTGGGCCCTCTATGCAAAATCCAGCATCGCAGGCCTTTCAGAGTCGCTCTGTGTTTGCAGAGAAAGGTGCAGCACACGGCACTTTTCCTTGGGACGGTTTGATTTTCCGACCTCCAAACAGCTTCGGGATCACAGTTCAAGAATCCCTAACTCGCCAAGGACGTGGTCGCCCTTGCCCTAGGTAAGCTCAACAGAACAAAGCACTCTGTTTCTATTTCCTTCCAACAGCTCTTATGTGAGGTAAGAAATTCCCCTAGGAGATTATCAGCGTGCGTTCCAAATTCCACAGAAGCACAGTTCATGGTGTAAAACGACAGGCCTAAGGAAGATGCAGAGGCCTCCTGGACATCCTCCAGCGTCCTTCCTTTAGGCAGTTCGCTATACCCAGAATAGCGGGTATAGAAAAACGTGAATCAGCGAAGGGCCCAGTGGGTTAATTGTGTCTCTTTGGACTAGCTAGACTCAGCCTATACTAAGGCTGGAAGTCAACAGCGAAACGGGAGTGTGATCCCAAAGGCTTTTTTGCCAATTTTGAAAGCTCCGTTCATAAGGCGTGAAAGCTACCTGAAAAGCATTGTAAGGGCAGCTCTTTCAGTATATGCCAGCATGACTCAGCGTAGACCATGAGTTAGTTTTGTGGAAAGAAGCATTGTGCTTGCACTTCCTAGTTGCAAGCTCATCCTGCTCTGCTCTATAGCAAATGTGAAGCTCAATGTGAGCACTAGCCTCGAAGGAAGAGCTTGACTTGCCTTGCCTAAGTGAAAGAGTGCAACAGCTCCGTGAGCCCTAAATTGCTGTTCTGTGTCAGTTGACGGGGAAGAGGCTTTACCGTTCTCCTTGCCACCTTGTGTCAGCAACAGTTTCGGTTTCAGAACACTCTGTACCCCCCGGAGCTCTGGGCCCTCTATGCAAAATCCAGCATCGCAGGCCTTTCAGAGTCGCTCTGTGTTTGCAGAGAAAGGTGCAGCACACGGCACTTTTCCTTGGGACGGTTTGATTTTCCGACCTCTAAACAGCTTCGGGAACACAGTTCAAGCATCACTAACTCGCCAAGGACGTGGTCGCCCTTGCCCTAGGTAAGCTCAACAGAACAAAGCACTCTGTTTCTATTTCTTTCCAACACCTCTTATGTGAGGTAAGAAATTCCCCTAGGAGATTATCAGCGTGCGTTCCAAATTCCACAGAAGCACAGTTCATGGTGTAAAACGACAGGCGTAAGGAAGATGCAGAGGCCTCCTGGACATCCTCCAGCGTCCTTCCTTTAGGCAGTTCGCTATACCCAGAATAGCGGGTATAGAAAAACGTGAATCAGCGAAGGGCCCAGTGGGTTAATTGTGTCTCTTTGGACTAGCTAGACTCAGCCTATACTAAGGCTGGAAGTCAACAGCGAAACGGGAGTGTGATCCCAAAGGCTTTTTTGCCAATTTTGAAAGCTCCGTTCATAAGGCGTGAAAGCTACCTGAAAAGCATTGTAAGGGCAGCTCTTTCAGTATATGCCAGCATGACTCAGCGTAGACCATGAGTTAGTTTTGTGGAAAGAAGCATTGTGCTTGCACTTCCTAGTTGCAAGCTCATCCTGCTCTGCTCTATAGCAAATGTGAAGCTCAATGTGAGCACTAGCCTCGAAGGAAGAGCTTGACTTGCCTTGCCTAAGTGAAAGAGTGCAACAGCTCCGTGAGCCCTAAATTGCTGTTCTGTGTCAGTTGACGGGGAAGAGGCTTTACCGTTCTCCTTGCCACCTTGTGTCAGCAACAGTTTCGGTTTCAGAACACTCTGTACCCCCCGGAGCTCTGGGCCCTCTATGCAAAATCCAGCATCGCAGGCCTTTCAGAGTCGCTCTGTGTTTGCAGAGAAAGGTGCAGCACACGGCACTTTTCCTTGGGATGGTTTGATTTTCCGACCTCCAAACAGCTTCGGGATCACAGTTCAAGAATCCCTAACTCGCCAAGGACGTGGTCGCCCTTGCCCTAGGTAAGCTCAACAGAACAAAGCACTCTGTTTCTATTTCCTTCCAACAGCTCTTATGTGAGGTAAGAAATTCCCCTAGGAGAGTATCAGCGTGGCTTCCAAATTCCACAGAAGCACAGTCCGTGGTGTAAAACGACAGGCGTACGGAAGATGCAGAGGCCTCTTGGACATCCTCCAGCGTCCTTCCTTTAGGCAGTTCGCTATACCCAGAATAGCGGGTATAGAAAAACGTGAATCAGCGAAGGGCCCAGTGGGTTAATTGTGTCTCTTTGGACTAGCTAGACTCAGCCTGTACTAAGGCTGGAAGTCAACAGCGAAACGGGAGTGTGATCCCAAAGGCTTTTTTGCCAATTTTGAAAGCTCCGTTCATAAGGCGTGAAAGCTACCTGAAAAGCATTGTAAGGGCAGCTCTCTCAGTATATGCCAGCATGACTCAGCGTAGACCATGAGTTAGTTTTGTGGAAAGAAGCATTGTGCTTGCACTTCCTAGTTGCAAGCTCATCCTGCTCTGCTCTATAGCAAATGTGAAGCTCAATGTGAGCACTAGCCTCGAAGGAAGAGCTTGCCTTGCCTTGCCTAAGTGAAAGAGTGCAACAGCTCCGTGAGCCCTAAATTGCTGTTCTGTGTCAGTTGACGGGGAAGAGGCTTTACCGTTCTCCTTGCCACCTCGTGTCAGCAACCTTTTCGGTTTCAGAACACTCTGTACCCCCCGGAGCTCTGGGCCCTCTATGCAAAATCCAGCATCGCAGGCCTTTCAGAGTCGCTCTGTGTTTGCAGAGAAAGGTGCAGCACACGGCACTTTTCCTTGGGACGGTTTGATTTTCCGACCTCTAAACAGCTTCGGGAACACAGTTCAAGAATCCCTAACTCGCCAAGGACGTGGTCGCCCTTGCCCTAGGTAAGCTCAACAGAACAAAGCACTCTGTTTCTATTTCCTTCCAACACCTCTTATGTGAGGTAAGAAATTCCCCTAGGAGATTATCAGCGTGCGTTCCAAATTCCACAGAAGCACAGTTCATGGTGTAAAACGACAGGCCTAAGGAAGATGCAGAGGCCTCCTGGACATCCTCCAGCGTCCTTCCTTTAGGCAGTTCGCTATACCCAGAATAGCGGGTATAGAAAAACGTGAATCAGCGAAGGGCCCAGTGGGTTAATTGTGTCTCTTTGGACTAGCTAGACTCAGCCTATACTAAGGCTGGAAGTCAACAGCGAAACGGGAGTGTGATCCCAAAGGCTTTTTTGCCAATTTTGAAATCTCCATTCATAAGGCGTGAAAGCAACCTGAAAAGCATTGTAAGGGCAGCTCTTTCAGTATATGCCAGCATGACTCAGCGTAGACCATGAGTTAGTTTTGTGGAAAGAAGCATTGTGCTTGCACTTCCTAGTTGCAAGCTCATCCTGCTCTGCTCTATAGCAAATGTGAAGCTCAATGTGAGCACTAGCCTCGAAGGAAGAGCTTGACTTGCCTTGCCTAAGTGAAAGAGTGCAACAGCTCCGTGAGCCCTAAATTGCTGTTCTGTGTCAGTTGACGGGGAAGAGGCTTTACCGTTCTCCTTGCCACCTCGTGTCAGCAACCGTTTCGGTTTCAGAACACTCTGTACCCCCCGGAGCTCTGGGCCCTCTATGCAAAATCCAGCATCGCAGGCCTTTCAGAGTCGCTCTGTGTTTGCAGAGAAAGGTGCAGCACACGGCACTTTTCCTTGGGACGGTTTGATTTTCCGACCGCTAAACAGCTTCGGGAACACAGTTCAAGAATCCCTAACTCGCCAAGGACGTGGTCGCCCTTGCCCTAGGTAAGCTCAACAGAACAAAGCACTCTGTTTCTATTTCCTTCCAACACCTCTTATGTGAGGTAAGAAATTCCCCTAGGAGAGTATCAGCGTGCCTTCCAAATTCCACAGAAGCACAGTTCATGGTGTAAAACGACAGGCCTGAGGAAGATGCAGAGGCCTCCTGGACATTCTCCAGCGTCCTTCCTTTAGGCAGTTCGCTATACCCAGAATAGCGGGTATAGAAAAACGTGAATCAGCCAAGGGCCCAGTGGGTTAATTGTGTCTCTTTGGACTAGCTAGACTCAGCCTATACTAAGGCTGGAAGTCAACAGCGAAACGGGAGTGTGATCCCAAAGGCTTTTTTGCCAATTTTGAAATCTCCGTTCATAAGGCGTGAAAGCAACCTGAAAAGCATTGTAAGGGCAGCTCTTTCAGTATATGCCAGCATGACTCAGCGTAGACCATGAGTTAGTTTTGTGGAAAGAAGCATTGTGCTTGCACTTCCTAGTTGCAAGCTCATCCTGCTCTGCTCTATAGCAAATGTGAAGCTCAATGTGAGCACTAGCCTCGAAGGAAGAGCTTGACTTGCCTTGCCTAAGTGAAAGAGTGCAACAGCTCCGTGAGCCCTAAATTGCTGTTCTGTGTCAGTTGACGGGGAAGAGGCTTTACCGTTCTCCTTGCCACCTCGTGTCAGCAACCGTTTCGGTTTCAGAACACTCTGTACCCCCCGGAGCTCTGGGCCCTCTATGCAAAATCCAGCATCGCAGGCCTTTCAGAGTCGCTCTGTGTTTGCAGAGAAAGGTGCAGCACACGGCACTTTTCCTTGGGACGGTTTGATTTTCCGACCTCTAAACAGCTTCGGGAACACAGTTCAAGAATCTCTAACTCGCCAAGGACGTGGTCGCCCTTGCCCTAGGTAAGCTCAACAGAACAAAGCACTCTGTTTCTATTTCCTTCCAACACCTCTTATGTGAGGTAAGAAATTCCCCCAGGAGATTATCAGCGTGCGTTCCAAATTCCACAGAAGCACAGTTCATGGTGTAAAACAACAGGCCTAAGGAAGATGCAGAGGCCTCCTGGACATCCTCCAGCGTCCTTCCTTTAGGCAGTTCGCTATACCCAGAATAGCGGGTATAGAAAAACGTGAATCAGCGAAGGGCCCAGTGGGTTAATTGTGTCTCTTTGGACTAGCTAGACTCAGCCTGTACTAAGGCTGGAAGTCAACAGCGAAACGGGAGTGTGATCCCAAAGGCTTTTTTGCCAATTTTGAAATCTCCGTTCATAAGGCCTGAAAGCAACCTGAAAAGCATTGTAAGGGCAGCTCTTTCAGTATATGCCAGCATGACTCAGCGTAGACCATGAGTTAGTTTTGTGGAAAGAAGCATTGTGCTTGCACTTCCTAGTTGCAAGCTCATCCTGCTCTGCTCTATAGCAAATGTGAAGCTCAATGTGAGCACTAGCCTCGAAGGAAGAGCTTGACTTGCCTTGCCTAAGTGAAAGAGTGCAACAGCTCCGTGAGCCCTAAATTGCTGTTCTGTGTCAGTTGACGGGGAAGAGGCTTTACCGTTCTCCTTGCCACCTCGTGTCAGCAACAGTTTCGGTTTCAGAACACTCTGTACCCCCCGGAGCTCTGGGCCCTCTATGCAAAATCCAGCATCGCAGGCCTTTCAGAGTCGCTCTGTGTTTGCAGAGAAAGGTGCAGCACACGGCACTTTTCCTTGGGACGGTTTGATTTTCCGACCTCCAAACAGCTTCGGGAACACAGTTCAAGAATCCCTAACTCGCCAAGGACGTGGTCGCCCTTGCCCTAGGTAAGCTCAACAGAACAAAGCACTCTGTTTCTATTTCCTTCCAACACCTCTTATGTGAGGTAAGAAATTCCCCTAGGAGATTATCAGCGTGCGTTCCAAATTCCACAGAAGCACAGTTCATGGTGTAAAACGACAGGCCTAAGGAAGATGCAGAGGCCTCCTGGACATCCTCCAGCGTCCTTCCTTTAGGCAGTTCGCTATACCCAGAATAGCGGGTATAGAAAAACGTGAATCAGCGAAGGGCCCAGTGGGTTAATTGTGTCTCTTTGGACTAGCTAGACTCAGCCTATACTAAGGCTGGAAGTCAACAGCGAAACGGGAGTGTGATCCCAAAGGCTTTTTTGCCAATTTTGAAAGCTCCGTTCATAAGGCGTGAAAGCTACCTGAAAAGCATTGTAAGGGCAGCTCTTTCAGTATATGCCAGCATGACTCAGCGTAGACCATGAGTTAGTTTTGTGGAAAGAAGCATTGTGCTTGCACTTCCTAGTTGCAAGCTCATCCTGCTCTGCTCTATAGCAAATGTGAAGCTCAATGTGAGCACTAGCCTCGAAGGAAGAGCTTGACTTGCCTTGCCTAAGTGAAAGAGTGCAACAGCTCCGTGAGCCCTAAATTGCTGTTCTGTGTCAGTTGACGGGGAAGAGGCTTTACCGTTCTCCTTGCCACCTTGTGTCAGCAACAGTTTCGGTTTCAGAACACTCTGTACCCCCCGGAGCTCTGGGCCCTCTATGCAAAATCCAGCATCGCAGGCCTTTCAGAGTCGCTCTGTGTTTGCAGAGAAAGGTGCAGCACACGGCACTTTTCCTTGGGACGGTTTGATTTTCCGACCTCCAAACAGCTTCGGGATCACAGTTCAAGAATCCCTAACTCGCCAAGGACGTGGTCGCCCTTGCCCTAGGTAAGCTCATCAGAACAAAGCACTCTGTTTCTATTTCCTTCCAACAGCTCTTATGTGAGGTAAGAAATTCCCCTAGGAGAGTATCAGCGTGGCTTCCAAATTCCACAGTAGCACAGTCCGTGGTGTAAAACGACAGGCGTACGGAAGATGCAGAGGCCTCTTAGACATCCTCCAGCGTCCTTCCTTTAGGCAGTTCGCTATACCCAGAATAGCGGGTATAGAAAAACGTGAATCAGCGAAGGGCCCAGTGGGTTAATTGTGTCTCTTTGGACTAGCTAGACTCAGCCTGTACTAAGGCTGGAAGTCAACAGCGAAACGGGAGTGTGATCCCAAAGGCTTTTTTGCCAATTTTGAAAGCTCCGTTCATAAGGCGTGAAAGCTACCTGAAAAGCATTGTAAGGGCAGCTCTCTCAGTATATGCCAGCATGACTCAGCGTAGACCATGAGTTAGTTTTGTGGAAAGAAGCATTGTGCTTGCACTTCCTAGTTGCAAGCTCATCCTGCTCTGCTCTATAGCAAATGTGAAGCTCAATGTGAGCACTAGCCTCGAAGGAAGAGCTTGCCTTGCCTTGCCTAAGTGAAAGAGTGCAACAGCTCCGTGAGCCCTAAATTGCTGTTCTGTGTCAGTTGACGGGGAAGAGGCTTTACCGTTCTCCTTGCCACCTCGTGTCAGCAACCTTTTCGGTTTCAGAACACTCTGTACCCCTCGGAGCTCTGGGCCCTCTATGCAAAATCCAGCATCGCAGGCCTTTCAGAGTCGCTCTGTGTTTGCAGAGAAAGGTGCAGCACACGGCACTTTTCCTTGGGACGGTTTGATTTTCCGACCTCTAAACAGCTTCGGGAACACAGTTCAAGAATCCCTAACTCGCCAAGGACGTGGTCGCCCTTGCCCTAGGTAAGCTCAACAGAACAAAGCACTCTGTTTCTATTTCCTTCCAACACCTCTTATGTGAGGTAAGAAATTCCCCTAGGAGATTATCAGCGTGCGTTCCAAATTCCACAGAAGCACAGTTCATGGTGTAAAACGACAGGCGTAAGGAAGATGCAGAGGCCTCCTGGACATCCTCCAGCGTCCTTCCTTTAGGCAGTTCGCTATACCCAGAATAGCGGGTATAGAAAAACGTGAATCAGCGAAGGGCCCAGTGGGTTAATTGTGTCTCTTTGGACTAGCTAGACTCAGCCTATACTAAGGCTGGAAGTCAACAGCGAAACGGGAGTGTGATCCCAAAGGCTTTTTTGCCAATTTTGAAATCTCCATTCATAAGGCGTGAAAGCAACCTGAAAAGCATTGTAAGGGCAGCTCTTTCAGTATATGCCAGCATGACTCAGCGTAGACCATGAGTTAGTTTTGTGGAAAGAAGCATTGTGCTTGCACTTCCTAGTTGCAAGCTCATCCTGCTCTGCTCTATAGCAAATGTGAAGCTCAATGTGAGCACTAGCCTCGAAGGAAGAGCTTGACTTGCCTTGCCTAAGTGAAAGAGTGCAACAGCTCCGTGAGCCCTAAATTGCTGTTCTGTGTCAGTTGACGGGGAAGAGGCTTTACCGTTCTCCTTGCCACCTCGGGTCAGCAACCGTTTCGGTTTCAGAACACTCTGTACCCCCCGGAGCTCTGGGCCCTCTATGCAAAATCCAGCATCGCAGGCCTTTCAGAGTCGCTCTGTGTTTGCAGAGAAAGGTGCAGCACACGGCACTTTTCCTTGGGACGGTTTGATTTTCCGACCGCTAAACAGCTTCGGGAACACAGTTCAAGAATCCCTAACTCGCCAAGGACGTGGTCGCCCTTGCCCTAGGTAAGCTCAACAGAACAAAGCACTCTGTTTCTATTTCCTTCCAACACCTCTTATGTGAGGTAAGAAATTCCCCTAGGAGAGTATCAGCGTGCCTTCCAAATTCCACAGAAGCACAGTTCATGGTGTAAAACGACAGGCCTGAGGAAGATGCAGAGGCCTCCTGGACATTCTCCAGCGTCCTTCCTTTAGGCAGTTCGCTATACCCAGAATAGCGGGTATAGAAAAACGTGAATCAGCGAAGGGCCCAGTGGGTTAATTGTGTCTCTTTGGACTAGCTAGACTCAGCCTATACTAAGGCTGGAAGTCAACAGCGAAACGGGAGTGTGATCCCAAAGGCTTTTTTGCCAATTTTGAAATCTCCGTTCATAAGGCGTGAAAGCAACCTGAAAAGCATTGTAAGGGCAGCTCTTTCAGTATATGCCAGCATGACTCAGCGTAGACCATGAGTTAGTTTTGTGGAAAGAAGCATTGTGCTTGCACTTCCTAGTTGCAAGCTCATCCTGCTCTGCTCTATAGCAAATGTGAAGCTCAATGTGAGCACTAGCCTCGAAGGAAGAGCTTGACTTGCCTTGCCTAAGTGAAAGAGTGCAACAGCTCCGTGAGCCCTAAATTGCTGTTCTGTGTCAGTTGACGGGGAAGAGGCTTTACCGTTCTCCTTGCCACCTCGTGTCAGCAACCGTTTCGGTTTCAGAACACTCTGTACCCCCCGGAGCTCTGGGCCCTCTATGCAAAATCCAGCATCGCAGGCCTTTCAGAGTCGCTCTGTGTTTGCAGAGAAAGGTGCAGCACACGGCACTTTTCCTTGGGACGGTTTGATTTTCCGACCTCCAAACAGCTTCGGGAACACAGTTCAAGAATCCCTAACTCGCCAAGGACGTGGTCGCCCTTGCCCTAGGTAAGCTCAACAGAACAAAGCACTCTGTTTCTATTTCCTTCCAACACCTCTTATGTGAGGTAAGAAATTCCCCTAGGAGATTATCAGCGTGGCTTCCAAATTCCACAGAAGCACAGTTCATGGTGTAAAACGACAGGCCTAAGGAAGATGCAGAGGCCTCCTGGACATCCTCCAGCGTCCTTCCTTTAGGCAGTTCGCTATACCCAGAATAGCGGGTATAGAAAAACGTGAATCAGCGAAGGGCCCAGTGGGTTAATTGTGTCTCTTTGGACTAGCTAGACTCAGCCTATACTAAGGCTGGAAGTCAACAGCGAAACGGGAGTGTGATCCCAAAGGCTTTTTTGCCAATTTTGAAATCTCCGTTCATAAGGCGTGAAAGCAACCTGAAAAGCATTGTAAGGGCAGCTCTTTCAGTATATGCCAGCATGACTCAGCGTAGACCATGAGTTAGTTTTGTGGAAAGAAGCATTGTGCTTGCACTTCCTAGTTGCAAGCTCATCCTGCTCTGCTCTATAGCAAATGTGAAGCTCAATGTGAGCACTAGCCTCGAAGGAAGAGCTTGACTTGCCTTGCCTAAGTGAAAGAGTGCAACAGCTCCGTGAGCCCTAAATTGCTGTTCTGTGTCAGTTGACGGGGAAGAGGCTTTACCGTTCTGCTTGCCACCTCGTGTCAGCAACCGTTTCGGTTTCAGAACACTCTGTACCCCCCGGAGCTCTGGGCCCTCTATGCAAAATCCAGCATCGCAGGCCTTTCAGAGTCGCTCTGTGTTTGCAGAGAAAGGTGCAGCACACGGCACTTTTCCTTGGGACGGTTTGATTTTCCGACCTCTAAACAGCTTCGGGAACACAGTTCAAGAATCCCTAACTCGCCAAGGACGTGGTCGCCCTTGCCCTAGGTAAGCTCAACAGAAAAAAGCACTCTGTTTCTATTTCCTTCCAACACCTCTTATGTGAGGTAAGAAATTCCCCTAGGAGATTATCAGCGTGCGTTCCAAATTCCACAGAAGCACAGTTCATGGTGTAAAACGACAGGCCTAAGGAAGATGCAGAGGCCTCCTGGACATCCTCCAGCGTCCTTCCTTTAGGCAGTTCGCTATACCCAGAATAGCGGGTATAGAAAAACGTGAATCAGCGAAGGGCCCAGTGGGTTAATTGTGTCTCTTTGGACTAGCTAGACTCAGCCTATACTAAGGCTGGAAGTCAACAGCGAAACGGGAGTGTGATCCCAAAGGCTTTTTTGCCAATTTTGAAATCTCCGTTCATAAGGCGTGAAAGCAACCTGAAAAGCATTGTAAGGGCAGCTCTTTCAGTATATGCCAGCATGACTCAGCGTAGACCATGAGTTAGTTTTGTGGAAAGAAGCATTGTGCTTGCACTTCCTAGTTGCAAGCTCATCCTGCTCTGCTCTATAGCAAATGTGAAGCTCAATGTGAGCACTAGCCTCGAAGGAAGAGCTTGACTTGCCTTGCCTAAGTGAAAGAGTGCAACAGCTCCGTGAGCCCTAAATTGCTGTTCTCTGTCAGTTGACGGGGAAGAGGCTTTACCGTTCTGCTTGCCACCTCGTGTCAGCAACCGTTTCGGTTTCAGAACACTCTGTACCCCCCGGAGCTCTGGGCCCTCTATGCAAAATCCAGCATCGCAGGCCTTTCAGAGTCGCTCTGTGTTTGCAGAGAAAGGTGCAGCACACGGCACTTTTCCTTGGGACGGTTTGATTTTCCGACCTCCAAACAGCTTCGGGAACACAGTTCAAGAATCCCTAACTCGCCAAGGACGTGGTCGCCCTTGCCCTAGGTAAGCTCAACAGAACAAAGCACTCTGTTTCTATTTCCTTCCAACAGCTCTTATGTGAGGTAAGAAATTCCCCTAGGAGATTATCAGCGTGCGTTCCAAATTCCACAGAAGCACAGTTCATGGTGTAAAACGACAGGCCTAAGGAAGATGCAGAGGCCTCCTAGACATCCTCCAGCGTCCTTCCTTTAGGCAGTTCGCTATACCCAGAATAGCGGGTATAGAAAAACGTGAATCAGCGAAGGGCCCAGTGGGTTAATTTTGTCTCTTTGGACTAGCTAGACTCAGCCTATACTAAGGCTGGAAGTCAACAGCGAAACGGGAGTGTGATCCCAAAGGCTTTTTTGCCAATTTTGAAATCTCCGTTCATAAGGCGTGAAAGCAACCTGAAAAGCATTGTAAGGGCAGCTCTTTCAGTATATGCCAGCATGACTCAGCGTAGACCATGAGTTAGTTTTGTGGAAAGAAGCATTGTGCTTGCACTTCCTAGTTGCAAGCTCATCCTGCTCTGCTCTATAGCAAATGTGAAGCTCAATGTGAGCACTAGCCTCGAAGGAAGAGCTTGCCTTGCCTTGCCTAAGTGAAAGAGTGCAACAGCTCCGTGAGCCCTAAATTGCTGTTCTGTGTCAGTTGACGGGGAAGAGGCTTTACCGTTCTCCTTGCCACCTCGTGTCAGCAACCGTTTCGGTTTCAGAACACTCTGTACCCCCCGGAGCTCTGGGCCCTCTATGCAAAATCCAGCATGGCAGGCCTTTCAGAGTCGCTCTGTGTTTGCAGAGAAAGGTGCAGCACACGGCACTTTTCCTTGGGACGGTTTGATTTTCCGACCTCTAAACAGCTTCGGGAACACAGTTCAAGAATCCCTAACTCGCCAAGGACGTGGTCGCCCTTGCCCTAGGTAAGCTCAACAGAACAAAGCACTCTGTTTCTATTTCCTTCCAACACCTCTTATGTGAGGTAAGAAATTCCCCTAGGAGATTATCAGCGTGCGTTCCAAATTCCACAGAAGCACAGTTCATGGTGTAAAACGACAGGCCTAAGGAAGATGCAGAGGCCTCCTGGACATCCTCCAGCGTCCTTCCTTTAGGCAGTTCGCTATACCCAGAATAGCGGGTATAGAAAAACGTGAATCAGCGAAGGGCCCAGTGGGTTAATTGTGTCTCTTTGGACTAGCTAGACTCAGCCTATACTAAGGCTGGAAGTCAACAGCGAAACGGGAGTGTGATCCCAAAGGCTTTTTTGCCAATTTTGAAATCTCCGTTCATAAGGCGTGAAAGCAACCTGAAAAGCATTGTAAGGGCAGCTCTTTCAGTATATGCCAGCATGACTCAGCGTAGACCATGAGTTAGTTTTGTGGAAAGAAGCATTGTGCTTGCACTTCCTAGTTGCAAGCTCATCCTGCTCTGCTCTATAGCAAATGTGAAGCTCAATGTGAGCACTAGCCTCGAAGGAAGAGCTTGACTTGCCTTGCCTAAGTGAAAGAGTGCAACAGCTCCGTGAGCCCTAAATTGCTGTTCTCTGTCAGTTGACGGGGAAGAGGCTTTACCGTTCTCCTTGCCACCTCGTGTCAGCAACCGTTTCGGTTTCAGAACACTCTGTACCCCCCGGAGCTCTGGGCCCTCTATGCAAAATCCAGCATCGCAGGCCTTTCAGAGTCGCTCTGTGTTTGCAGAGAAAGGTGCAGCACACGGCACTTTTCCTTGGGACGGTTTGATTTTCCGACCTCCAAACAGCTTCGGGAACACAGTTCAAGAATCCCTAACTCGCCAAGGACGTGGTCGCCCTTGCCCTAGGTAAGCTCAACAGAACAAAGCACTCTGTTTCTATTTCCTTCCAACACCTCTTATGTGAGGTAAGAAATTCCCCTAGGAGAGTATCAGCGTGCGTTCCAAATTCCACAGAAGCACAGTCCGTGGTGTAAAACGACAGGCGTACGGAAGATGCAGAGGCCTCTTGGACATCCTCCAGCGTCCTTCCTTTAGGCAGTTCGCTATACCCAGAATAGCGGGTATAGAAAAACGTGAATCAGCGAAGGGCCCAGTGGGTTAATTGTGTCTCTTTGGACTAGCTAGACTCAGCCTGTACTAAGGCTGGAAGTCAACAGCGAAACGGGAGTGTGATCCCAAAGGCTTTTTTGCCAATTTTGAAAGCTCCGTTCATAAGGCGTGAAAGCAACCTGAAAAGCATTGTAAGGGCAGCTCTTTCAGTATATGCCAGCATGACTCAGCGTAGACCATGAGTTAGTTTTGTGGAAAGAAGCATTGTGCTTGCACTTCCTAGTTGCAAGCTCATCCTGCTCTGCTCTATAGCAAATGTGAAGCTCAATGTGAGCACTAGCCTCGAAGGAAGAGCTTGACTTGCCTTGCCTAAGTGAAAGAGTGCAACAGCTCCGTGAGCCCTAAATTGCTGTTCTGTGTCAGTTGACGGGGAAGAGGCTTTACCGTTCTCCTTGCCACCTCGTGTCAGCAACCTTTTCGGTTTCAGAACACTCTGTACACCCCGGAGCTCTGGGCCCTCTATGCAAAATCCAGCATCGCAGGCCTTTCAGAGTCGCTCTGTGTTTGCAGAGAAAGGTGCAGCACACGGCACTTTTCCTTGGGACGGTTTGATTTTCCGACCTCTAAACAGCTTCGGGAACACAGTTCAAGAATCCCTAACTCGCCAAGGACGTGGTCGCCCTTGCCCTAGGTAAGCTCAACAGAACAAAGCACTCTGTTTCTATTTCCTTCCAACAGCTCTTATGTGAGGTAAGAAATTCCCCTAGGAGAGTATCAGCGTGCCTTCCAAATTCCACAGAAGCACAGTCCGTGGTGTAAAACGACAGGCGTACGGAAGATGCAGAGGCCTCTTGGACATCCTCCAGCGTCCTTCCTTTAGGCAGTTCGCTATACCCAGAATAGCGGGTATAGAAAAACGTGAATCAGCGAAGGGCCCAGTGGGTTAATTGTGTCTCTTTGGACTAGCTAGACTCAGCCTATACTAAGGCTGGAAGTCCACAGCGAAACGGGAGTGTGATCCCAAAGGCTTTTTTGCCAATTTTGAAATCTCCGTTCATAAGGCGTGAAAGCAACCTGAAAAGCATTGTAAGGGCAGCTCTTTCAGTATATGCCAGCATGACTCAGCGTAGACCATGAGTTAGTTTTGTGGAAAGAAGCATTGTGCTTGCACTTCCTAGTTGCAAGCTCATCCTGCTCTGCTCTATAGCAAATGAGAAGCTCAATGTGAGCACTAGCCTCGAAGGAAGAGCTTGACTTGCCTTGCCTAAGTGAAAGAGTGCAACAGCTCCGTGAGCCCTAAATTGCTGTTCTGTGTCAGTTGACGGGGAAGAGGCTTTACCGTTCTCCTTGCCACCTCGTGTCAGCAACAGTTTCGGTTTCAGAACACTCTGTACCCCCCGGAGCTCTGGGCCCTCTATGCAAAATCCAGCATCGCAGGCCTTTCAGAGTCGCTCTGTGTTTGCAGAGAAAGGTGCAGCACACGGCACTTTTCCTTGGGACGGTTTGATTTTCCGACCTCCAAACAGCTTCGGGAACACAGTTCAAGAATCCCTAACTCGCCAAGGACGTGGTCGCCCTTGCCCTAGGTAAGCTCAACAGAACAAAGCACTCTGTTTCTATTTCCTTCCAACAGCTCTTATGTGAGGTAAGAAATTCCCCTAGGAGAGTATCAGCGTGCGTTCCAAATTCCACAGAAGCACAGTCCGTGGTGTAAAACGACAGGCGTACGGGAGATGCAGAGGCCTCTTGGACATCCTCCAGCGTCCTTCCTTTAGGCAGTTCGCTATACCCAGAATAGCGGGTATAGAAAAACGTGAATCAGCGAAGGGCCCAGTGGGTTAATTGTGTCTCTTTGGACTAGCTAGACTCAGCCTGTACTAAGGCTGGAAGTCAACAGCGAAACGGGAGTGTGATCCCAAAGGCTTTTTTGCCAATTTTGAAAGCTCCGTTCATAAGGCGTGAAAGCTACCTGAAAAGCATTGTAAGGGCAGCTCTTTCAGTATATGCCAGCATGACTCAGCGTAGACCATGAGTTAGTTTTGTGGAAAGAAGCATTGTGCTTGCACTTCCTAGTTGCAAGCTCATCCTGCTCTGCTCTATAGCAAATGTGAAGCTCAATGTGAGCACTAGCCTCGAAGGAAGAGCTTGACTTGCCTTGCCTAAGTGAAAGAGTGCAACAGCTCCGTGAGCCCTAAATTGCTGTTCTGTGTCAGTTGACGGGGAAGAGGCTTTACCGTTCTCCTTGCCACCTCGTGTCAGCAACCGTTTCGGTTTCAGAACACTCTGTACCCCCCGGAGCTCTGGGCCCTCTATGCAATATCCAGCATCGCAGGCCTTTCAGAGTCGCTCTGTGTTTGCAGAGAAAGCTGTAGCACACGGCACTTTTCCTTGGGACGGTTTGATTTTCCGACCTCTAAACAGCTTCGGGAACACAGTTCAAGAATCCCTAACTCTCCAAGGACGTGGTCGCCCTTGCCCTAGGTAAGCTCAACAGAACAAAGGACTCTGTTTCTATTTCCTTCCAACACCTCTTATGTGAGGTAAGAAATTCCCCTAGGAGATTATCAGCGTGCGTTCCAAATTCCACAGAAGCACAGTTCATGGTGTAAAACGACAGGCGTACGGAAGATGCAGAGGCCTCTTGGACATCCTCCAGCGTCCTTCCTTTAGGCAGTTCGCTATACCCAGAATAGCGGGTATAGAAAAACGTGAATAAGCGAAGGGCCCAGTGGGTTAATTGTGTCTCTTTGGACTAGCTAGACTCAGCCTATACTAAGGCTGGAAGTCAACAGCGAAACGGGAGTGTGATCCCAAAGGCTTTTTTGCCAATTTTGAAATCTCCGTTCATAAGGTGTGAAAGCTACCTGAAAAGCATTGTAAGGGCAGCTCTTTCAGTATATGCCAGCATGACTCAGCGTAGACCATGAGTTAGTTTTGTGGAAAGAAGCATTGTGCTTGCACTTCCTAGTTGCAAGCTCATCCTGCTCTGCTCTATAGCAAATGTGAAGCTCACTGTGAGCGCTAGCCTCGAAGGAAGAGCTTGACTTGCCTTGCCTAAGTGAGAGAGTGCAACAGCTCCGTGAGCCCTAAATTGCTGTTCTGTGTCAGTTGACGGGGAAGAGGCTTTACCGTTCTCCTTGCCACCTCGTGTCAGCAACCTTTTCGGTTTCAGAACACTCTGTACACCCCGGAACTCTGGGCCCTCTATGCAAAATCCAGCATCGCAGGCCTTTCAGAGTCGCTCTGTGTTTGCAGAGAAAGGTGCAGCACACGGCACTTTTCCTTGGGACGGTTTGATTTTCCGACCTCTAAACAGCTTCGGGAACACAGTTCAAGAATCCCTAACTCGCCAAGGACGTGGTCGCCCTTGCCCTAGGTAAGCTCAACAGAACAAAGCACTCTGTTTCTATTTCCTTCCAACACCTCTTATGTGAGGTAAGAAATTCCCCTAGGAGAGTATCAGCGTGCCTTCCAAATTCCACAGAAGCACAGTCCGTGGTGTAAAACGACAGGCGTACGGAAGATGCAGAGGCCTCTTGGACATCCTCCAGCGTCCTTCCTTTAGGCAGTTCGCTATACCCAGAATAGGGGGTATAGAAAAACGTGAATCAGCGAAGGGCCCAGTGGGTTAATTGTGTCTCTTTGGACTAGCTAGACTCAGCCTGTACTAAGGCTGGAAGTCAACAGTGAAACGGGAGTGTGATCCCAAAGGCTTTTTTGCCAATTTTGAAAGCTCCGTTCATAAGGCGTGAAAGCTACCTGAAAAGCATTGTAAGGGCAGCTCTTTCAGTATATGCCAGCATGACTCAGCGTAGACCATGAGTTAGTTTTGTGGAAAGAAGCATTGTGCTTGCACTTCCTAGTTGCAAGCTCATCCTGCTCTGCTCTATAGCAAATGTGAAGCTCAATGTGAGCACTAGCCTCGAAGGAAGAGCTTGACTTGCCTTGCCTAAGTGAAAGAGTGCAACAGCTCCGTGAGCCCTAAATTGCTGTTCTGTGTCAGTTGACGGGGAAGAGGCTTTACCGTTCTCCTTGCCACCTCGTGTCAGCAACCGTTTCGGTTTCAGAACACTCTGTACCCCCCGGAGCTCTGGGCCCTCTATGCAAAATCCAGCATCGCAGGCCTTTCAGAGTCGCTCTGTGTTTGCAGAGAAAGGTGCAGCACACGGCACTTTTCCTTGGGACGGTTTGATTTTCCGACCTCTAAACAGCTTCGGGAACACAGTTCAAGAATCCCTAACTCGCCAAGGACGTGGTCGCCCTTGCCCTAGGTAAGCTCAACAGAACAAAGCACTCTGTTTCTATTTCCTTCCAACAGCTCTTATGTGAGGTAAGAAATTCCCCTAGGAGAGTATCAGCGTGCCTTCCAAATTCCACAGAAGCACAGTCCGTAGTGTAAAACGACAGGCGTACGGAAGATGCAGAGGCCTCTTGGACATCCTCCAGCGTCCTTCCTTTAGGCAGTTCGCTATACCCAGAATAGCGGGTATAGAAAAACGTGAATCAGCGAAGGGCCCAGTGGGTTAATTGTGTCTCTTTGGACTAGCTAGACTCAGCCTGTACTAAGGCTGGAAGTCAACAGCGAAACGGGAGTGTGATCCCAAAGGCTTTTTTGCCAATTTTGAAAGCTCCGTTCATAAGGCGTGAAAGCTACCTGAAAAGCATTGTAAGGGCAGCTCTTTCAGTATATGCCAGCATGACTCAGCGTAGACCATGAGTTAGTTTTGTGGAAAGAAGCATTGTGCTTGCACTTCCTAGTTGCAAGCTCATCCTGCTCTGCTCTATAGCAAATGTGAAGCTCAATGTGAGCACTAGCCTCGAAGGAAGAGCTTGACTTGCCTTGCCTAAGTGAAAGAGTGCAACAGCTCCGTGAGCCCTAAATTGCTGTTCTGTGTCAGTTGACGGGGAAGAGGCTTTACCGTTCTCCTTGCCACCTCGTGTCAGCAACCGTTTCGGTTTCAGAACACTCTGTACCTCCCGGAGCTCTGGGCCCTCTATGCAAAATCCAGCATCGCAGGCCTTTCAGAGTCGCTCTGTGTTTGCAGAGAAAGGTGCAGCACACGGCACTTTTCCTTGGGACGGTTTGATTTTCCGACCTCTAAACAGCTTCGGGAACACAGTTCAAGAATCCCTAACTCGCCAAGGACGTGGTCGCCCTTGCCCTAGGTAAGCTCAACAGAACAAAGCACTCTGTTTCTATTTCCTTCCAACAGCTCTTATGTGAGGTAAGAAATTCCCCTAGGAGAGTATCAGCGTGCCTTCCAAATTCCACAGAAGCACAGTCCGTGGTGTAAAACGACAGGCGTACGGAAGATGCAGAGGCCTCTTGGACATCCTCCAGCGTCCTTCCTTTAGGCAGTTCGCTATACCCAGAATAGCGGGTATAGAAAAACGTGAATCAGCGAAGGGCCCAGTGGGTTAATTGTGTCTCTTTGGACTAGCTAGACTCAGCCTGTACTAAGGCTGGAAGTCAACAGCGAAACGGGAGTGTGATCCCAAAGGCTTTTTTGCCAATTTTGAAAGCTCCGTTCATAAGGCGTGAAAGCTACCTGAAAAGCATTGTAAGGGCAGCTCTTTCAGTATATGCCAGCATGACTCAGCGTAGACCATGAGTTAGTTTTGTGGAAAGAAGCATTGTGCTTGCACTTCCTAGTTGCAAGCTCATCCTGCTCTGCTCTATAGCAAATGTGAAGCTCAATGTGAGCACTAGCCTCGAAGGAAGAGCTTGACTTGCCTTGCCTAAGTGAAAGAGTGCAACAGCTCCGTGAGCCCTAAATTGCTGTTCTGTGTCAGTTGACGGGGAAGAGGCTTTACCGTTCTCCTTGCCACCTCGTGTCAGCAACCGTTTCGGTTTCAGAACACTCTGTACCCCCCGGAGCTCTGGGCCCTCTATGCAAAATCCAGCATCGCAGGCCTTTCAGAGTCGGTCTGTGTTTGCAGAGAAAGCTGTAGCACACGGCACTTTTCCTTGGGACGGTTTGATTTTCCGACCTCTAAACAGCTTCGGGAACACAGTTCAAGAATCCCTAACTCTCCAAGGACGTGGTCGCCCTTGCCCTAGGTAAGTTCAACAGAACAAAGGACTCTGTTTCTATTTCCTTCCAACACCTCTTATGTGAGGTAAGAAATTCCCCTAGGAGATTATCAGCGTGCGTTCCAAATTCCACAGAAGCACAGTTCATGGTGTAAAACGACAGGCGTACGGAAGATGCAGAGGCCTCTTGGACATCCTCCAGCGTCCTTCCTTTAGGCAGTTCGCTATACCCAGAATAGCGGGTATAGAAAAACGTGAATAAGCGAAGGGCCCAGTGGGTTAATTGTGTCTCTTTGGACTAGCTAGACTCAGCCTATACTAAGGCTGGAAGTCAACAGCGAAACGGGAGTGTGATCCCAAAGGCTTTTTTGCCAATTTTGAAATCTCCGTTCATAAGGCGTGAAAGCAACCTGAAAAGCATTGTAAGGGCAGCTCTTTCAGTATATGCCAGCATGACTCAGCGTAGACCATGAGTTAGTTTTGTGGAAAGAAGCATTGTGCTTGCACTTCCTAGTTGCAAGCTCATCCTGCTCTGCTCTATAGCAAATGTGAAGCTCAATGTGAGCACTAGCCTCGAAGGAAGAGCTTGACTTGCCTTGCCTAAGTGAAAGAGTGCAACAGCTCCGTGAGCCCTAAATTGCTGTTCTGTGTCAGTTGACGGGGAAGAGGCTTTACCGTTCTCCTTGCCACCTCGTGTCAGCAACCGTTTCGGTTTCAGAACACTCTGTACCCCCCGGAGCTCTGGGCCCTCTATGCAAAATCCAGCATCACAGGCCTTTCAGAGTCGCTCTGTGTTTGCAGAGAAAGGTGCAGCACACGGCACTTTTCCTTGGGACGGTTTGATTTTCCGACCTCCAAACAGCTTCGGGAACACAGTTCAAGAATCCCTAACTCGCCAAGGACGTGGTCGCCCTTGCCCTAGGTAAGCTCAACAGAACAAAGCACTCTGTTTCTATTTCCTTCCAACACCTCTTATGTGAGGTAAGAAATTCCCCTAGGAGAGTATCAGCGTGCCTTCCAAATTCCACAGAAGCACAGTCCGTGGTGTAAAACGACAGGCGTACGGAAGATGCAGAGGCCTCTTGGACATCCTCCAGCGTCCTTCCTTTAGGCAGTTCGCTATACCCAGAATAGCGGGTATAGAAAAACGTGAATCAGCGAAGGGCCCAGTGGGTTAATTGTGTCTCTTTGGACTAGCTAGACTCAGCCTGTACTAAGGCTGGAAGTCAACAGCGAAACGGGAGTGTGATCCCAAAGGCTTTTTTGCCAATTTTGAAAGCTCCGTTCATAAGGCGTGAAAGCTACCTGAAAAGCATTGTAAGGGCAGCTCTTTCAGTATATGCCAGCATGACTCAGCGTAGACCATGAGTTAGTTTTGTGGAAAGAAGCATTGTGCTTGCACTTCCTAGTTGCAAGCTCATCCTGCTTTGCTCTATAGCAAATGTGAAGCTCAATGTGAGCACTAGCCTCGAAGGAAGAGCTTGACTTGCCTTGCCTAAGTGAAAGAGTGCAACAGCTCCGTGAGCTCTAAATTGCTGTTCTGTGTCAGTTGACGGGGAAGAGGCTTTACCGTTCTCCTTGCCACCTCGTGTCAGCAACAGTTTCGGTTTCAGAACACTCTGTACCCCCCGGAGCTCTGGGCCCTCTATGCAAAATCCAGCATCGCAGGCCTTTCAGAGTCGCTCTGTGTTTGCAGAGAAAGGTGCAGCACACGGCACTTTTCCTTGGGACGGTTTGATTTTCCGACCTCTAAACAGCTTCGGGAACACAGTTCAAGAATCCCTAACTCGCCAAGGACGTGGTCGCCCTTGCCCTAGGTAAGCTCAACAGAACAAAGCACTCTGTTTCTATTTCCTTCCAACACCTCTTATGTGAGGTAAGAAATTCCCCTAGGAGAGTATCAGCGTGCGTTCCAAATTCCACAGAAGCACAGTCCGTGGTGTAAAACGACAGGCGTACGGAAGATGCAGAGGCCTCTTGGACATCCTCCAGCGTCCTTCCTTTAGGCAGTTCGCTATACCCAGAATAGCGGGTATAGAAAAACGTGAATCAGCGAAGGGCCCAGTGGGTTAATTGTGTCTCTTTGGACTAGCTAGACTCAGCCTGTACTAAGGCTGGAAGTCAACAGCGAAACGGGAGTGTGATCCCAAAGGCTTTTTTGCCAATTTTGAAAGCTCCGTTCATAAGGCGTGAAAGCAACCTGAAAAGCATTGTAAGGGCAGCTCTTTCAGTATATGCCAGCATGACTCAGCGTAGACCATGAGTTAGTTTTGTGGAAAGAAGCATTGTGCTTGCACTTCCTAGTTGCAAGCTCATCCTGCTCTGCTCTATAGCAAATGTGAAGCTCAATGTGAGCACTAGCCTCGAAGGAAGAGCTTGACTTGCCTTGCCTAAGTGAAAGAGTGCAACAGCTCCGTGAGCCCTAAATTGCTGTTCTGTGTCAGTTGACGGGGAAGAGGCTTTACCGTTCTCCTTGCCACCTCGTGTCAGCAACCTTTTCGGTTTCAGAACACTCTGTACACCCCGGAGCTCTGGGCCCTCTATGCAAAATCCAGCATCGCAGGCCTTTCAGAGTCGCTCTGTGTTTGCAGAGAAAGGTGCAGCACACGGCACTTTTCCTTGGGACGGTTTGATTTTCCGACCTCTAAACAGCTTCGGGAACACAGTTCAAGAATCCCTAACTCGCCAAGGACGTGGTCGCCCTTGCCCTAGGTAAGCTCAACAGAACAAAGCACTCTGTTTCTATTTCCTTCCAACAGCTCTTATGTGAGGTAAGAAATTCCCCTAGGAGAGTATCAGCGTGCCTTCCAAATTCCACAGAAGCACAGTCCGTGGTGTAAAACGACAGGCGTACGGAAGATGCAGAGGCCTCTTGGACATCCTCCAGCGTCCTTCCTTTAGGCAGTTCGCTATACCCAGAATAGCGGGTATAGAAAAACGTGAATCAGCGAAGGGCCCAGTGGGTTAATTGTGTCTCTTTGGACTAGCTAGACTCAGCCTATACTAAGGCTGGAAGTCCACAGCGAAACGGGAGTGTGATCCCAAAGGCTTTTTTGCCAATTTTGAAATCTCCGTTCATAAGGCGTGAAAGCAACCTGAAAAGCATTGTAAGGGCAGCTCTTTCAGTATATGCCAGCATGACTCAGTGTAGACCATGAGTTAGTTTTGTGGAAAGAAGCATTGTGCTTGCACTTCCTAGTTGCAAGCTCATCCTGCTCTGCTCTATAGCAAATGAGAAGCTCAATGTGAGCACTAGCCTCGAAGGAAGAGCTTGACTTGCCTTGCCTAAGTGAAAGAGTGCAACAGCTCCGTGAGCCCTAAATTGCTGTTCTGTGTCAGTTGACGGGGAAGAGGCTTTACCGTTCTCCTTGCCACCTCGTGTCAGCAACAGTTTCGGTTTCAGAACACTCTGTACCCCCCGGAGCTCTGGGCCCTCTATGCAAAATCCAGCATCGCAGGCCTTTCAGAGTCGCTCTGTGTTTGCAGAGAAAGGTGCAGCACACGGCACTTTTCCTTGGGACGGTTTGATTTTCCGACCTCCAAACAGCTTCGGGAACACAGTTCAAGAATCCCTAACTCGCCAAGGACGTGGTCGCCCTTGCCCTAGGTAAGCTCAACAGAACAAAGCACTCTGTTTCTATTTCCTTCCAACAGCTCTTATGTGAGGTAAGAAATTCCCCTAGGAGAGTATCAGCGTGCGTTCCAAATTCCACAGAAGCACAGTCCGTGGTGTAAAACGACAGGCGTACGGGAGATGCAGAGGCCTCTTGGACATCCTCCAGCGTCCTTCCTTTAGGCAGTTCGCTATACCCAGAATAGCGGGTATAGAAAAACGTGAATCAGCGAAGGGCCCAGTGGGTTAATTGTGTCTCTTTGGACTAGCTAGACTCAGCCTGTACTAAGGCTGGAAGTCAACAGCGAAACGGGAGTGTGATCCCAAAGGCTTTTTTGCCAATTTTGAAAGCTCCGTTCATAAGGCGTGAAAGCTACCTGAAAAGCATTGTAAGGGCAGCTCTTTCAGTATATGCCAGCATGACTCAGCGTAGACCATGAGTTAGTTTTGTGGAAAGAAGCATTGTGCTTGCACTTCCTAGTTGCAAGCTCATCCTGCTCTGCTCTATAGCAAATGTGAAGCTCAATGTGAGCACTAGCCTCGAAGGAAGAGCTTGACTTGCCTTGCCTAAGTGAAAGAGTGCAACAGCTCCGTGAGCCCTAAATTGCTGTTCTGTGTCAGTTGACGGGGAAGAGGCTTTACCGTTCTCCTTGCCACCTCGTGTCAGCAACCGTTTCGGTTTCAGAACACTCTGTACCCCCCGGAGCTCTGGGCCCTCTATGCAATATCCAGCATCGCAGGCCTTTCAGAGTCGCTCTGTGTTTGCAGAGAAAGCTGTAGCACACGGCACTTTTCCTTGGGACGGTTTGATTTTCCGACCTCTAAACAGCTTCGGGAACACAGTTCAAGAATCCCTAACTCTCCAAGGACGTGGTCGCCCTTGCCCTAGGTAAGCTCAACAGAACAAAGGACTCTGTTTCTATTTCCTTCCAACACCTCTTATGTGAGGTAAGAAATTCCCCTAGGAGATTATCAGCGTGCGTTCCAAATTCCACAGAAGCACAGTTCATGGTGTAAAACGACAGGCGTACGGAAGATGCAGAGGCCTCTTGGACATCCTCCAGCGTCCTTCCTTTAGGCAGTTCGCTATACCCAGAATAGCGGGTATAGAAAAACGTGAATAAGCGAAGGGCCCAGTGGGTTAATTGTGTCTCTTTGGACTAGCTAGACTCAGCCTATACTAAGGCTGGAAGTCAACAGCGAAACGGGAGTGTGATCCCAAAGGCTTTTTTGCCAATTTTGAAATCTCCGTTCATAAGGTGTGAAAGCAACCTGAAAAGCATTGTAAGGGCAGCTCTTTCAGTATATGCCAGCATGACTCAGCGTAGACCATGAGTTAGTTTTGTGGAAAGAAGCATTGTGCTTGCACTTCCTAGTTGCAAGCTCATCCTGCTCTGCTCTATAGCAAATGTGAAGCTCACTGTGAGCGCTAGCCTCGAAGGAAGAGCTTGACTTGCCTTGCCTAAGTGAGAGAGTGCAACAGCTCCGTGAGCCCTAAATTGCTGTTCTGTGTCAGTTGACGGGGAAGAGGCTTTACCGTTCTCCTTGCCACCTCGTGTCAGCAACCTTTTCGGTTTCAGAACACTCTGTACACCCCGGAACTCTGGGCCCTCTATGCAAAATCCAGCATCGCAGGCCTTTCAGAGTCGCTCTGTGTTTGCAGAGAAAGGTGCAGCACACGGCACTTTTCCTTGGGACGGTTTGATTTTCCGACCTCTAAACAGCTTCGGGAACACAGTTCAAGAATCCCTAACTCGCCAAGGACGTGGTCGCCCTTGCCCTAGGTAAGCTCAACAGAACAAAGCACTCTGTTTCTATTTCCTTCCAACACCTCTTATGTGAGGTAAGAAATTCCCCTAGGAGAGTATCAGCGTGCCTTCCAAATTCCACAGAAGCACAGTCCGTGGTGTAAAACGACAGGCGTACGGAAGATGCAGAGGCCTCTTGGACATCCTCCAGCGTCCTTCCTTTAGGCAGTTCGCTATACCCAGAATAGGGGGTATAGAAAAACGTGAATCAGCGAAGGGCCCAGTGGGTTAATTGTGTCTCTTTGGACTAGCTAGACTCAGCCTGTACTAAGGCTGGAAGTCAACAGTGAAACGGGAGTGTGATCCCAAAGGCTTTTTTGCCAATTTTGAAAGCTCCGTTCATAAGGCGTGAAAGCTACCTGAAAAGCATTGTAAGGGCAGCTCTTTCAGTATATGCCAGCATGACTCAGCGTAGACCATGAGTTAGTTTTGTGGAAAGAAGCATTGTGCTTGCACTTCCTAGTTGCAAGCTCATCCTGCTCTGCTCTATAGCAAATGTGAAGCTCAATGTGAGCACTAGCCTCGAAGGAAGAGCTTGACTTGCCTTGCCTAAGTGAAAGAGTGCAACAGCTCCGTGAGCCCTAAATTGCTGTTCTGTGTCAGTTGACGGGGAAGAGGCTTTACCGTTCTCCTTGCCACCTCGTGTCAGCAACCGTTTCGGTTTCAGAACACTCTGTACCCCCCGGAGCTCTGGGCCCTCTATGCAAAATCCAGCATCGCAGGCCTTTCAGAGTCGCTCTGTGTTTGCAGAGAAAGGTGCAGCACACGGCACTTTTCCTTGGGACGGTTTGATTTTCCGACCTCTAAACAGCTTCGGGAACACAGTTCAAGAATCCCTAACTCGCCAAGGACGTGGTCGCCCTTGCCCTAGGTAAGCTCAACAGAACAAAGCACTCTGTTTCTATTTCCTTCCAACAGCTCTTATGTGAGGTAAGAAATTCCCCTAGGAGAGTATCAGCGTGCCTTCCAAATTCCACAGAAGCACAGTCCGTAGTGTAAAACGACAGGCGTACGGAAGATGCAGAGGCCTCTTGGACATCCTCCAGCGTCCTTCCTTTAGGCAGTTCGCTATACCCAGAATAGCGGGTATAGAAAAACGTGAATCAGCGAAGGGCCCAGTGGGTTAATTGTGTCTCTTTGGACTAGCTAGACTCAGCCTGTACTAAGGCTGGAAGTCAACAGCGAAACGGGAGTGTGATCCCAAAGGCTTTTTTGCCAATTTTGAAAGCTCCGTTCATAAGGCGTGAAAGCTACCTGAAAAGCATTGTAAGGGCAGCTCTTTCAGTATATGCCAGCATGACTCAGCGTAGACCATGAGTTAGTTTTGTGGAAAGAAGCATTGTGCTTGCACTTCCTAGTTGCAAGCTCATCCTGCTCTGCTCTATAGCAAATGTGAAGCTCAATGTGAGCACTAGCCTCGAAGGAAGAGCTTGACTTGCCTTGCCTAAGTGAAAGAGTGCAACAGCTCCGTGAGCCCTAAATTGCTGTTCTGTGTCAGTTGACGGGGAAGAGGCTTTACCGTTCTCCTTGCCACCTCGTGTCAGCAACCGTTTCGGTTTCAGAACACTCTGTACCTCCCGGAGCTCTGGGCCCTCTATGCAAAATCCAGCATCGCAGGCCTTTCAGAGTCGCTCTGTGTTTGCAGAGAAAGGTGCAGCACACGGCACTTTTCCTTGGGACGGTTTGATTTTCCGACCTCTAAACAGCTTCGGGAACACAGTTCAAGAATCCCTAACTCGCCAAGGACGTGGTCGCCCTTGCCCTAGGTAAGCTCAACAGAACAAAGCACTCTGTTTCTATTTCCTTCCAACAGCTCTTATGTGAGGTAAGAAATTCCCCTAGGAGAGTATCAGCGTGCCTTCCAAATTCCACAGAAGCACAGTCCGTGGTGTAAAACGACAGGCGTACGGAAGATGCAGAGGCCTCTTGGACATCCTCCAGCGTCCTTCCTTTAGGCAGTTCGCTATACCCAGAATAGCGGGTATAGAAAAACGTGAATCAGCGAAGGGCCCAGTGGGTTAATTGTGTCTCTTTGGACTAGCTAGACTCAGCCTGTACTAAGGCTGGAAGTCAACAGCGAAACGGGAGTGTGATCCCAAAGGCTTTTTTGCCAATTTTGAAAGCTCCGTTCATAAGGCGTGAAAGCTACCTGAAAAGCATTGTAAGGGCAGCTCTTTCAGTATATGCCAGCATGACTCAGCGTAGACCATGAGTTAGTTTTGTGGAAAGAAGCATTGTGCTTGCACTTCCTAGTTGCAAGCTCATCCTGCTCTGCTCTATAGCAAATGTGAAGCTCAATGTGAGCACTAGCCTCGAAGGAAGAGCTTGACTTGCCTTGCCTAAGTGAAAGAGTGCAACAGCTCCGTGAGCCCTAAATTGCTGTTCTGTGTCAGTTGACGGGGAAGAGGCTTTACCGTTCTCCTTGCCACCTCGTGTCAGCAACCGTTTCGGTTTCAGAACACTCTGTACCCCCCGGAGCTCTGGGCCCTCTATGCAAAATCCAGCATCGCAGGCCTTTCAGAGTCGGTCTGTGTTTGCAGAGAAAGCTGTAGCACACGGCACTTTTCCTTGGGACGGTTTGATTTTCCGACCTCTAAACAGCTTCGGGAACACAGTTCAAGAATCCCTAACTCTCCAAGGACGTGGTCGCCCTTGCCCTAGGTAAGTTCAACAGAACAAAGGACTCTGTTTCTATTTCCTTCCAACACCTCTTATGTGAGGTAAGAAATTCCCCTAGGAGATTATCAGCGTGCGTTCCAAATTCCACAGAAGCACAGTTCATGGTGTAAAACGACAGGCGTACGGAAGATGCAGAGGCCTCTTGGACATCCTCCAGCGTCCTTCCTTTAGGCAGTTCGCTATACCCAGAATAGCGGGTATAGAAAAACGTGAATAAGCGAAGGGCCCAGTGGGTTAATTGTGTCTCTTTGGACTAGCTAGACTCAGCCTATACTAAGGCTGGAAGTCAACAGCGAAACGGGAGTGTGATCCCAAAGGCTTTTTTGCCAATTTTGAAATCTCCGTTCATAAGGCGTGAAAGCAACCTGAAAAGCATTGTAAGGGCAGCTCTTTCAGTATATGCCAGCATGACTCAGCGTAGACCATGAGTTAGTTTTGTGGAAAGAAGCATTGTGCTTGCACTTCCTAGTTGCAAGCTCATCCTGCTCTGCTCTATAGCAAATGTGAAGCTCAATGTGAGCACTAGCCTCGAAGGAAGAGCTTGACTTGCCTTGCCTAAGTGAAAGAGTGCAACAGCTCCGTGAGCCCTAAATTGCTGTTCTGTGTCAGTTGACGGGGAAGAGGCTTTACCGTTCTCCTTGCCACCTCGTGTCAGCAACCGTTTCGGTTTCAGAACACTCTGTACCCCCCGGAGCTCTGGGCCCTCTATGCAAAATCCAGCATCACAGGCCTTTCAGAGTCGCTCTGTGTTTGCAGAGAAAGGTGCAGCACACGGCACTTTTCCTTGGGACGGTTTGATTTTCCGACCTCCAAACAGCTTCGGGAACACAGTTCAAGAATCCCTAACTCGCCAAGGACGTGGTCGCCCTTGCCCTAGGTAAGCTCAACAGAACAAAGCACTCTGTTTCTATTTCCTTCCAACACCTCTTATGTGAGGTAAGAAATTCCCCTAGGAGAGTATCAGCGTGCCTTCCAAATTCCACAGAAGCACAGTCCGTGGTGTAAAACGACAGGCGTACGGAAGATGCAGAGGCCTCTTGGACATCCTCCAGCGTCCTTCCTTTAGGCAGTTCGCTATACCCAGAATAGCGGGTATAGAAAAACGTGAATCAGCGAAGGGCCCAGTGGGTTAATTGTGTCTCTTTGGACTAGCTAGACTCAGCCTGTACTAAGGCTGGAAGTCAACAGCGAAACGGGAGTGTGATCCCAAAGGCTTTTTTGCCAATTTTGAAAGCTCCGTTCATAAGGCGTGAAAGCTACCTGAAAAGCATTGTAAGGGCAGCTCTTTCAGTATATGCCAGCATGACTCAGCGTAGACCATGAGTTAGTTTTGTGGAAAGAAGCATTGTGCTTGCACTTCCTAGTTGCAAGCTCATCCTGCTTTGCTCTATAGCAAATGTGAAGCTCAATGTGAGCACTAGCCTCGAAGGAAGAGCTTGACTTGCCTTGCCTAAGTGAAAGAGTGCAACAGCTCCGTGAGCTCTAAATTGCTGTTCTGTGTCAGTTGACGGGGAAGAGGCTTTACCGTTCTCCTTGCCACCTCGTGTCAGCAACAGTTTCGGTTTCAGAACACTCTGTACCCCCCGGAGCTCTGGGCCCTCTATGCAAAATCCAGCATCGCAGGCCTTTCAGAGTCGCTCTGTGTTTGCAGAGAAAGGTGCAGCACACGGCACTTTTCCTTGGGACGGTTTGATTTTCCGACCTCTAAACAGCTTCGGGAACACAGTTCAAGAATCCCTAACTCGCCAAGGACGTGGTCGCCCTTGCCCTAGGTAAGCTCAACAGAACAAAGCACTCTGTTTCTATTTCCTTCCAACACCTCTTATGTGAGGTAAGAAATTCCCCTAGGAGAGTATCAGCGTGCCTTCCAAATTCCACAGAAGCACAGTCCGTGGTGTAAAACGACAGGCGTACGGAAGATGCAGAGGCCTCTTGGACATCCTCCAGCGTCCTTCGTTTAGGTAGTTCGCTATACCCAGAATAGCGGGTATAGAAAAACGTGAATCAGCGAAGGGCCCAGTGGGTTAATTGTGTCTCTTTGGACTAGCTAGACTCAGCCTGTACTAAGGCTGGAAGTCAACAGCGAAACGGGAGTGTGATCCCAAAGGCTTTTTTGCCAATTTTGAAATCTCCGTTCATAAGGCGTGAAAGCAACCTGAAAAGCATTGTAAGGGCAGCTCTTTCAGTATATGCCAGCATGACTCAGCGTAGACCATGAGTTAGTTTTGTGGAAAGAAGCATTGTGCTTGCACTTCCTAGTTGCAAGCTCATCCTGCTCTGCTCTATAGCAAATGTGAAGCTCAATGTGAGCACTAGCCTCGAAGGAAGAGCTTGACTTGCCTTGCCTAATTGAAAGAGTGCAACAGCTCCGTGAGCCCTAAATTGCTGTTCTGTGTCAGTTGACGGGGAAGAGGCTTTATCGTTCTCCTTGCCACCTCGTGTCAGCAACCGTTTCGGTTTCAGAACACTCTGTACCCCCCGGAGCTCTGGGCCCTCTATGCAAAATCCAGCATCGCAGGCCTTTCAGAGTCGCTCTGTGTTTGCAGAGAAAGGTGCAGCACACGGCACTTTTCCTTGGGACGGTTTGATTTTCCGACCTCTAAACAGCTTCGGGAACACAGTTCAAGAATCCCCATCTCGCCAAGGACGTGGTCGCCCTTGCCCTAGGTAAGCTCAACAGAACAAAGCACTCTGTTTCTATTTCCTTCCAACACCTCTTATGTGAGGTAAGAAATTCCCCTAGGAGAGTATCAGCGTGCCTTCCAAATTCCACAGAAGCACAGTCCGTGGTGTAAAACGACAGGCGTACGGAAGATGCAGAGGCCTCTTGGACATCCTCCAGCGTCCTTCCTTTAGGCAGTTCGCTATACCCAGAATAGCGGGTATAGAAAAACGTGAATCAGCGAAGGGCCCAGTGGGTTAATTGTGTCTCTTTGGACTAGCTAGACTCAGCCTGTACTAAGGCTGGAAGTCAACAGCGAAACGGGAGTGTGATCCCAAAGGCTTTTTTGCCAATTTTGAAAGCTCCGTTCATAAGGCGTGAAAGCAACCTGAAAAGCATTGTAAGGGCAGCTCTTTCAGTATATGCCAGCATGACTCAGCGTAGACCATGAGTTAGTTTTGTGGAAAGAAGCATTGTGCTTGCACTTCCTAGTTGCAAGCTCATCCTGCTCTGCTCTATAGCAAATGTGAAGCTCAATGTGAGCACTAGCCTCGAAGGAAGAGCTTGACTTGCCTTGCCTAAGTGAAAGAGTGCAACAGCTCCGTGAGCCCTAAATTGCTGTTCTGTGTCAGTTGACGGGGAAGAGGCTTTACCGTTCTCCTTGCCACCTCGTGTCAGCAACCGTTTCGGTTTCAGAACACTCTGTACCCCCCGGAGCTCTGGGCCCTCTATGCAAAATCCAGCATCGCAGGCCTTTCAGAGTCGCTCTGTGTTTGCAGAGAAAGGTGCAGCACACGGCACTTTTCCTTGGGACGGTTTGATTTTCCGACCTCTAAACAGCTTCGGGAACACAGTTCAAGAATCCCCATCTCGCCAAGGACGTGGTCGCCCTTGCCCTAGGTAAGCTCAACAGAACAAAGCACTCTGTTTCTATTTCCTTCCAACACCTCTTATGTGAGGTAAGAAATTCCCCTAGGAGAGTATCAGCGTGCCTTCCAAATTCCACAGAAGCACAGTCCGTGGTGTAAAACGACAGGCGTACGGAAGATGCAGAGGCCTCTTGGACATCCTCCAGCGTCCTTCCTTTAGGCAGTTCGCTATACCCAGAATAGCGGGTATAGAAAAACGTGAATCAGCGAAGGGCCCAGTGGGTTAATTGTGTCTCTTTGGACTAGCTAGACTCAGCCTGTACTAAGGCTGGAAGTCAACAGCGAAACGGGAGTGTGATCCCAAAGGCTTTTTTGCCAATTTTGAAAGCTCCGTTCATAAGGCGTGAAAGCTACCTGAAAAGCATTGTAAGGGCAGCTCTTTCAGTATATGCCAGCATGACTCAGCGTAGACCATGAGTTAGTTTTGTGGAAAGAAGCATTGTGCTTGCACTTCCTAGTTGCAAGCTCATCCTGCTCTGCTCTATAGCAAATGTGAAGCTCAATGTGAGCACTAGCCTCGAAGGAAGAGCTTGCCTTGCCTTGCCTAAGTGAAAGAGTGCAACAGCTCCGTGAGCTCTAAATTGGTGTTCTGTGTCAGTTGACGGGGAAGAGGCTTTACCGTTCTCCTTGCCACCTCGTGTCAGCAACCGTTTCGGTTTCAGAACACTCTGTACCCCCCGGAGCTCTGGGCCCTCTATGCAAAATCCAGCATCGCAGGCCTTTCAGAGTCGCTCTGTGTTTGCAGAGAAAGGTGCAGCACACGGCACTTTTCCTTGGGACGGTTTGATTTTCCGACCTCTAAACAGCTTCGGGAACACAGTTCAAGAATCCCTAACTCGCCAAGGACGTGGTCGCCCTTGCCCTAGGTAAGCTCAACAGAACAAAGCACTCTGTTTCTATTTCCTTCCAACACCTCTTATGTGAGGTAAGAAATTCCCCTAGGAGAGTATCAGCGTGCCTTCCAAATTCCACAGAAGCACAGTCCGTGGTGTAAAACGACAGGCGTACGGAAGATGCAGAGGCCTCTTGGACATCCTCCAGCGTCCTTCCTTTAGGCAGTTCGCTATACCCAGAATAGCGGGTATAGAAAAACGTGAATCAGCGAAGGGCCCAGTGGGTTAATTGTGTCTCTTTGGACTAGCTAGACTCAGCCTGTACTAAGGCTGGAAGTCAACAGCGAAACGGGAGTGTGATCCCAAAGGCTTTTTTGCCAATTTTGAAAGCTCCGTTCATAAGGCGTGAAAGCAACCTGAAAAGCATTGTAAGGGCAGCTCTTTCAGTATATGCCAGCATGACTCAGCGTAGACCATGAGTTAGTTTTGTGGAAAGAAGCATTGTGCTTGCACTTCCTAGTTGCAAGCTCATCCTGCTCTGCTCTATAGCAAATGTGAAGCTCAATGTGAGCACTAGCCTCGAAGGAAGAGCTTGACTTGCCTTGCCTAAGTGAAAGAGTGCAACAGCTCCGTGAGCCCTAAATTGCTGTTCTGTGTCAGTTGACGGGGAAGAGGCTTTACCGTTCTGCTTGCCACCTCGTGTCAGCAACCGTTTCGGTTTCAGAACACTCTGTACCCCCCGGAGCTCTGGGCCCTCTCTGCAAAATCCAGCATCGCAGGCCTTTCAGAGTCGCTCTGTGTTTGCAGAGAAAGGTGCAGCACACGGCACTTTTCCTTGGGACGGTTTGATTTTCCGACCTCTAAACAGCTTCGGGAACACAGTTCAAGAATCCCTAACTCGCCAAGGACGTGGTCGCCCTTGCCCTAGGTAAGCTCAACAGAACAAAGCACTCTGTTTCTATTTCCTTCCAACACCTCTTATGTGAGGTAAGAAATTCCCCTAGGAGAGTATCAGCGTGCCTTCCAAATTCCACAGAAGCACAGTTCATGGTGTAAAACGACAGGCGTAAGGAAGATGCAGAGGCCTCTTGGACATCCTCCAGCGTCCTTCCTTTAGGCAGTTCGCTATACCCAGAATAGCGGGTATAGAAAAACGTGAATCAGCGAAGGGCCCAGTGGGTTAATTGTGTCTCTTTGGACTAGCTAGACTCAGCCTGTACTAAGGCTGGAAGTCACCAGAGAAACGGGAGTGTGATCCCAAAGGCTTTTTTGCCAATTTTGAAAGCTCCGTTCATAAGGCGTGAAAGCTACCTGAAAAGCATTGTAAGGGCAGCTCTTTCAGTATATGCCAGCATGACTCAGCGTAGACCATGAGTTAGTTTTGTGGAAAGAAGCATTGTGCTTGCACTTCCTAGTTGCAAGCTCATCCTGCTCTGCTCTATAGCAAATGTGAAGCTCAATGTGAGCACTAGCCTCGAAGGAAGAGCTTGACTTGCCTTGCCTAAGTGAAAGAGTGCAACAGCTCCGTGAGCCCTAAATTGCTGTTCTGTGTCAGTTGACGGGGAAGAGGCTTTACCGTTCTCCTTGTCACCTCGTGTCAGCAACCGTTTCGGTTTCAGAACACTCTGTACCCCCCGGAGCTCTGGGCCCTCTATGCAAAATCCAGCATCGCAGGCCTTTCAGAGTCGCTCTGTGTTTGCAGAGAAAGGTGCAGCACACGGCACTTTTCCTTGGGACGGTTTGATTTTCCGACCTCTAAACAGCTTCGGGAACACAGTTCAAGAATCCCTAACTCGCCAAGGACGTGGTCGCCCTTGCCCTAGGTAAGCTCAACAGAACAAAGCACTCTGTTTCTATTTCCTTCCAACACCTCTTATGTGAGGTAAGAAATTCCCCTAGGAGAGTATCAGCGTGCCTTCCAAATTCCACAGAAGCACAGTCCGTGGTGTAAAACGACAGGCGTACGGAAGATGCAGAGGCCTCTTGGACATCCTCCAGCGTCCTTCCTTTAGGCAGTTCGCTATACCCAGAATAGCGGGTATAGAAAAACGTGAATCAGCGAAGGGCCCAGTGGGTTAATTGTGTCTCTTTGGACTAGCTAGACTCAGCCTGTACTAAGGCTGGAAGTTAACAGCGAAACGGGAGTGTGATCCCAAAGGCTTTTTTGCCAATTTTGAAAGCTCCGTTCATAAGGCGTGAAAGCTACCTGAAAAGCATTGTAAGGGCAGCTCTTTCAGTATATGCCAGCATGACTCAGCGTAGACCATGAGTTAGTTTTGTGGAAAGAAGCATTGTGCTTGCACTTCCTAGTTGCAAGCTCATCCTGCTCTGCTCTATAGCAAATGTGAAGCTCAATGTGAGCACTAGCCTCGAAGGAAGAGCTTGCCTTGCCTTGCCTAAGTGAAAGAGTGCAACAGCTCCGTGAGCCCTAAATTGCTGTTCTGTGTCAGTTGACGGGGAAGAGGCTTTACCGTTCTCCTTGCCACCTCGTGTCAGCAACCGTTTCGGTTTCAGAACACTCTGTACCCCCCGGAGCTCTGGGCCCTCTATGCAAAATCCAGCATCGCAGGCCTTTCAGAGTCGCTCTGTGTTTGCAGAGAAAGGTGCAGCACACGGCACTTTTCCTTGGGACGGTTTGATTTTCCGACCTCTAAACAGCTTCGGGAACACAGTTCAAGAATCCCTAACTCGCCAAGGACGTGGTCGCCCTTGCCCTAGGTAAGCTCAACAGAACAAAGCACTCTGTTTCTATTTCCTTCCAACACCTCTTATGTGAGGTAAGAAATTCCCCTAGGAGAGTATCAGCGTGCCTTCCAAATTCCACAGAAGCACAGTCCGTGGTGTAAAACGACAGGCGTACGGAAGATGCAGAGGCCTCTTGGACATCCTCCAGCGTCCTTCCTTTAGGCAGTTCGCTATACCCAGAATAGCGGGTATAGAAAAACGTGAATCAGCGAAGGGCCCAGTGGGTTAATTGTGTCTCTTTGGACTAGCTAGACTCAGCCTGTACTAAGGCTGGAAGTCAACAGCGAAACGGGAGTGTGATCCCAAAGGCTTTTTTGCCAATTTTGAAAGCTCCGTTCATAAGGCGTGAAAGCAACCTGAAAAGCATTGTAAGGGCAGCTCTTTCAGTATATGCCAGCATGACTCAGCGTAGACCATGAGTTAGTTTTGTGGAAAGAAGCATTGTGCTTGCACTTCCTAGTTGCAAGCTCATCCTGCTCTGCTCTATAGCAAATGTGAAGCTCAATGTGAGCACTAGCCTCGAAGGAAGAGCTTGACTTGCCTTGCCTAAGTGAAAGAGTGCAACAGCTCCGTGAGCCCTAAATTGCTGTTCTGTGTCAGTTGACGGGGAAGAGGCTTTACCGTTCTGCTTGCCACCTCGTGTCAGCAACCGTTTCGGTTTCAGAACACTCTGTACCCCCCGGAGCTCTGGGCCCTCTATGCAAAATCCAGCATCGCAGGCCTTTCAGAGTCGCTCTGTGTTTGCAGAGAAAGGTGCAGCACACGGCACTTTTCCTTGGGACGGTTTGATTTTCCGACCTCTAAACAGCTTCGGGAACACAGTTCAAGAATCCCTAACTCGCCAAGGACGTGGTCGCCCTTGCCCTAGGTAAGCTCAACAGAACAAAGCACTCTGTTTCTATTTCCTTCCAACACCTCTTATGTGAGGTAAGAAATTCCCCTAGGAGAGTATCAGCGTGCCTTCCAAATTCCACAGAAGCACAGTTCATGGTGTAAAACGACAGGCGTAAGGAAGATGCAGAGGCCTCTTGGACATCCTCCAGCGTCCTTCCTTTAGGCAGTTCGCTATACCCAGAATAGCGGGTATAGAAAAACGTGAATCAGCGAAGGGCCCAGTGGGTTAATTGTGTCTCTTTGGACTAGCTAGACTCAGCCTGTACTAAGGCTGGAAGTCACCAGAGAAACGGGAGTGTGATCCCAAAGGCTTTTTTGCCAATTTTGAAAGCTCCGTTCATAAGGCGTGAAAGCTACCTGAAAAGCATTGTAAGGGCAGCTCTTTCAGTATATGCCAGCATGACTCAGCGTAGACCATGAGTTAGTTTTGTGGAAAGAAGCATTGTGCTTGCACTTCCTAGTTGCAAGCTCATCCTGCTCTGCTCTATAGCAAATGTGAAGCTCAATGTGAGCACTAGCCTCGAAGGAAGAGCTTGCCTTGCCTTGCCTAAGTGAAAGAGTGCAACAGCTCCGTGAGCCCTAAATTGCTGTTCTGTGTCAGTTGATGGGGAAGAGGCTTTACCGTTCTCCTTGCCACCTCGTGTCAGCAACCGTTTCGGTTTCAGAACACTCTGTACCCCCCGGAGCTCTGGGCCCTCTATGCAAAATCCAGCATCGCAGGCCTTTCAGAGTCGCTCTGTGTTTGCAGAGAAAGGTGCAGCACACGGCACTTTTCCTTGGGACGGTTTGATTTTCCGACCTCTAAACAGCTTCGGGAACACAGTTCAAGAATCCCTAACTCGCCAAGGACGTGGTCGCCCTTGCCCTAGGTAAGCTCAACAGAACAAAGCACTCTGTTTCTATTTCCTTCCAACAGCTCTTATGTGAGGTAAGAAATTCCCCTAGGAGAGTATCAGCGTGCCTTCCAAATTCCACAGAAGCACAGTCCGTGGTGTAAAACGACAGGCGTACGGAAGATGCAGAGGCCTCTTGGACATCCTCCAGCGTCCTTCCTTTAGGCAGTTCGCTATACCCAGAATAGCGGGTATAGAAAAACGTGAATCAGCGAAGGGCCCAGTGGGTTAATTGTGTCTCTTTGGACTAGCTAGACTCAGCCTGTACTAAGGCTGGAAGTCAACAGCGAAACGGGAGTGTGATCCCAAAGGCTTTTTTGCCAATTTTGAAAGCTCCGTTCATAAGGCGTGAAAGCAACCTGAAAAGCATTGTAAGGGCAGCTCTTTCAGTATATGCCAGCATGACTCAGCGTAGACCATGAGTTAGTTTTGTGGAAAGAAGCATTGTGCTTGCACTTCCTAGTTGCAAGCTCATCCTGCTCTGCTCTATAGCAAATGTGAAGCTCAATGTGAGAACTAGCCTCAAAGGAAGAGCTTGCCTTGCCTTGCCTAAGTGAAAGAGTGCAACAGCTCCGTGAGCCCTAAATTGCTGTTCTGTGTCAGTTGACGGGGAAGAGGCTTTACCGTTCTCCTTGCCACCTTGTGTCAGCAACCGTTTCGGTTTCAGAACACTCTGTACCCCCCGGAGCTCTGGGCCCTCTATGCAAAATCCAGCATCGCAGGCCTTTCAGAGTCGCTCTGTGTTTGCAGAGAAAGGTGCAGCACACGGCACTTTTCCTTGGGACGGTTTGATTTTCCGACCTCTAAACAGCTTCGGGAACACAGTTCAAGAATCCCTAACTCGCCAAGGACGTGGTCGCCCTTGCCCTAGGTAAGCTCAACAGAACAAAGCACTCTGTTTCTATTTCCTTCCAACACATCTTATGTGAGGTAAGAAATTCCCCTAGGAGATTATCAGCGTGCCTTCCAAATTCCACAGAAGCACAGTCCATGGTGTAAAACGACAGGCGTAAGGAAGATGCAGAGGCCTCTTGGACATCCTCCAGCGTCCTTCCTTTAGGCAGTTCGCTATACCCAGAAAAGCGGGTATAGGAAAACGTGAATCAGCGAAGGGCCCAGTGGGTTAATTGTGTCTCTTTGGACTAGCTAGACTCAGCCTGTACTAAGGCTGGAAGTCACCAGAGAAACGGGAGTGTGATCCCAAAGGCTTTTTTGCCAATTTTGAAAGCTCCGTTCCTAAGGCGTGAAAGCTACCTGAAAAGCATTGTAAGGGCAGCTCTTTCAGTATATGCCAGCATGACTCAGCGTAGACCATGAGTTAGTTTTGTGGAAAGAAGCATTGTGCTTGCACTTCCTAGTTGCAAGCTCATCCTGCTCTGCTCTATAGCAAATGTGAAGCTCAATGTGAGCACTAGCCTCGAAGGAAGAGCTTGACTTGCCTTGCCTAAGTGAAAGAGTGCAACAGCTCCGTGAGCCCTAAATTGCTGTTCTGTGTCAGTTGACGGGGAAGAGGCTTTACCGTTCTCCTTGCCACCTCGTGTCAGCAACCGTTTCGGTTTCAGAACACTCTGTACCCCCCGGAGCTCTGGGCCCTCTATGCAAAATCCAGCATCGCAGGCCTTTCAGAGTCGCTCTGTGTTTGCAGAGAAAGGTGCAGCACACGGCACTTTTCCTTGGGACGGTTTGATTTTCCGACCTCTAAACAGCTTCGGGAACACAGTTCAAGAATCCCTAACTCGCCAAGGACGTGGTCGCCCTTGCCCTAGGTAAGCTCAACAGAACAAAGCACTCTGTTTCTATTTCCTTCCAACACCTCTTATGTGAGGTAAGAAATTCCCCTAGGAGAGTATCAGCGTGCCTTCCAAATTCCACAGAAGCACAGTCCGTGGTGTAAAACGACAGGCGTACGGAAGATGCAGAGGCCTCTTGGACATCCTCCAGCGTCCTTCCTTTAGGCAGTTCGCTATACCCAGAATAGCGGGTATAGAAAAACGTGAATCAGCGAAGGGCCCAGTGGGTTAATTGTGTCTCTTTGGACTAGCTAGACTCAGCCTGTACTAAGGCTGGAAGTCACCAGAGAAACGGGAGTGTGATCCCAAAGGCTTTTTTGCCAATTTTGAAAGCTCCGTTCCTAAGGCGTGAAAGCTACCTGAAAAGCATTGTAAGGGCAGCTCTTTCAGTATAGGCCAGCATGACTCAGCGTAGACCATGAGTTAGTTTTGTGGAAAGAAGCATTGTGCTTGCACTTCCTAGTTGCAAGCTCATCCTGCTCTGCTCTATAGCAAATGTGAAGCTCAATGTGAGCACTAGCCTCGAAGGAAGAGCTTGCCTTGCCTTGCCTAAGTGAAAGAGTGCAACAGCTCCGTGAGCCCTAAATTGCTGTTCTGTGTCAGTTGACGGGGAAGAGGCTTTACCGTTCTCCTTGCCACCTCGTGTCAGCAACCGTTTCGGTTTCAGAACACTCTGTACCCCCCGGAGCACTGGGCCCTCTATGCAAAATCCAGCATCGCGGGCCTTTCAGAGTCGCTCTGTGTTTGCAGAGAAAGGTGCAGCACACGGCACTTTTCCTTGGGACGGTTTGATTTTCCGACCTCTAAACAGCTTCGGGAACACAGTTCAAGAATCCCTAACTCGCCAAGGACGTAGTCGCCCTTGCCCTAGGTAAGCTCAACAGAACAAAGCACTCTGTTTCTATTTCCTTCCAACACCTCTTTTGTGAGGTAAGAAATTCCCCTAGGAGAGTATCAGCGTGCCTTCCAAATTCCACAGAAGCACAGTCCGTGGTGTAAAACGACAGGCGTACGGAGGATGCAGAGGCCTCTTGGACATCCTCCAGCGTCCTTCCTTTAGGCAGTTCGCTATACCCAGAATAGCGGGTATAGAAAAACGTGAATCAGCGAAGGGCCCAGTGGGTTAATTGTGTCTCTTTGGACTAGCTAGACTCAGCCTGTACTAAGGCTGGAAGTCAACAGCGAAACGGGAGTGTGATCCCAAAGGCTTTTTTGCCAATTTTGAAAGCTCCGTTTATAAGGCGTGAAAGCTACCTGAAAAGCATTGTAAGGGCAGCTCTTTCAGTATATGCCAGCATGACTCAGCGTAGACCATGAGTTAGTTTTGTGGAAAGAAGCATTGTGCTTGCACTTCCTAGTTGCAAGCTCATCCTGCTCTGCTCTATAGCAAATGTGAAGCTCAATGTGAGCACTAGCCTCGAAGGAAGAGCTTGCCTTGCCTTGCCTAAGTGAAAGAGTGCAACAGCTCCGTGAGCCCTAAATTGCTGTTCTGTGTCAGTTGACGGGGAAGAGGCTTTACCGTTCTCCTTGCCACCTCGTGTCAGCAACCGTTTCGGTTTCAGAACACTCTGTACCCCCCGGAGCACTGGGCCCTCTATGCAAAATCCAGCATCGCGGGCCTTTCAGAGTCGCTCTGTGTTTGCAGAGAAAGGTGCAGCACACGGCACTTTTCCTTGGGACGGTTTGATTTTCCGACCTCTAAACAGCTTCGGGAACACAGTTCAAGAATCCCCAACTCGCCAAGGACGTGGTCGCCCTTGCCCTAGGTAAGCTCAACAGAACAAAGCACTCTGTTTCTATTTCCTTCCAACACCTCTTATGTGAGGTAAGAAATTCCCCTAGGAGAGTATCAGCGTGCCTTCCAAATTCCACAGAAGCACAGTCCGTGGTGTAAAACGACAGGCGTACGGAAGATGCAGAGGCCTCTTGGACATCCTCCAGCGTCCTTCCTTTAGGCAGTTCGCTATACCCAGAATAGCGGGTATAGAAAAACGTGAATCAGCGAAGGGCCCAGTGGGTTAATTGTGTCTCTTTGGACTAGCTAGACTCAGCCTGTACTAAGGCTGGAAGTCACCAGAGAAACGGGAGTGTGATCCCAAAGGCTTTTTTGCCAATTTTGAAAGCTCCGTTCCTAAGGCGTGAAAGCTACCTGAAAAGCATTGTAAGGGCAGCTCTTTCAGTATATGCCAGCATGACTCAGCGTAGACCATGAGTTAGTTTTGTGGAAAGAAGCATTGTGCTTGCACTTCCTAGTTGCAAGCTCATCCTGCTCTGCTCTATAGCAAATGTGAAGCTCAATGTGAGCACTAGCCTCGAAGGAAGAGCTTGCCTTGCCTTGCCTAAGTGAAAGAGTGCAACAGCTCCGTGAGCCCTAAATTGCTGTTCTGTGTCAGTTGACGGGGAAGAGGCTTTACCGTTCTCCTTGCCACCTCGTGTCAGCAACCGTTTCGGTTTCAGAACACTCTGTACCCCCCGGAGCTCTGGGCCCTCTATGCAAAATCCAGCATCGCAGGCCTTTCAGAGTCGCTCTGTGTTTGCAGAGAAAGGTGCAGCACACGGCACTTTTCCTTGGGACGGTTTGATTTTCCGACCTCTAAACAGCTTCGGGAACACAGTTCAAGAATCCCCAACTCGCCAAGGACGTGGTCGCCCTTGCCCTAGGTAAGCTCAACAGAACAAAGCACTCTGTTTCTATTTCCTTCCAACACCTCTTATGTGAGGTAAGAAATTCCCCTAGGAGAGTATCAGCGTGCCTTCCAAATTCCACAGAAGCACAGTCCGTGGTGTAAAACGACAGGCGTACGGAAGATGCAGAGGCCTCTTGGACATCCTCCAGCGTCCTTCCTTTAGGCAGTTCGCTATACCCAGAATAGCGGGTATAGAAAAACGTGAATCAGCGAAGGGCCCAGTGGGTTAATTGTGTCTCTTTGGACTAGCTAGACTCAGCCTGTACTAAGGCTGGAAGTCAACAGCGAAACGGGAGTGTGATCCCAAAGGCTTTTTTGCCAATTTTGAAAGCTCCGTTCCTAAGGCGTGAAAGCAACCTGAAAAGCATTGTAAGGGCAGCTCTTTCAGTATATGCCAGCATGACTCAGCGTAGACCATGAGTTAGTTTTGTGGAAAGAAGCATTGTGCTTGCACTTCCTAGTTGCAAGCTCATCCTGCTCTGCTCTATAGCAAATGTGAAGCTCAATGTGAGCACTAGCCTCGAAGGAAGAGCTTGCCTTGCCTTGCCTAAGTGAAAGAGTGCAACAGCTCCGTGAGCCCTAAATTGCTGTTCTGTGTCAGTTGACGGGGAAGAGGCTTTACCGTTCTCCTTGCCACCTCGTGTCAGCAACCGTTTCGGTTTCAGAACACTCTGTACCCCCCGGAGCTCTGGGCCCTCTATGCAAAATCCAGCATCGCAGGCCTTTCAGAGTCGCTCTGTGTTTGCAGAGAAAGGTGCAGCACACGGCACTTTTCCTTGGGACGGTTTGATTTTCCGACCTCTAAACAGCTTCGGGAACACAGTTCAAGAATCCCTAACTCGCCAAGGACGTGGTCGCCCTTGCCCTAGGTAAGCTCAACAGAACAAAGCACTCTGTTTCTATTTCCTTCCAACACCTCTTATGTGAGGTAAGAAATTCCCCTAGGAGAGTATCAGCGTGCCTTCCAAATTCCACAGAAGCACAGTCCGTGGTGTAAAACGACAGGCGTACGGAAGATGCAGAGGCCTCTTGGACATCCTCCAGCGTCCTTCCTTTAGGCAGTTCGCTATACCCAGAATAGCGGGTATAGAAAAACGTGAATCAGCGAAGGGCCCAGTGGGTTAATTGTGTCTCTTTGGACTAGCTAGACTCAGCCTGTACTAAGGCTGGAAGTCAACAGCGAAACGGGAGTGTGATCCCAAAGGCTTTTTTGCCAATTTTGAAAGCTCCGTTCCTAAGGCGTGAAAGCTACCTGAAAAGCATTGTAAGGGCAGCTCTTTCAGTATATGCCAGCATGACTCAGCGTAGACCATGAGTTAGTTTTGTGGAAAGAAGCATTGTGCTTGCACTTCCTAGTTGCAAGCTCATCCTGCTCTGCTCTATATGAAATGTGAAGCTCAATGTGAGCACTAGCCTCGAAGGAAGAGCTTGACTTGCCTTGCCTAAGTGAAAGAGTGCAACAGCTCCGTGAGCCCTAAATTGCTGTTCTGTGTCAGTTGACGGGGAAGAGGCTTTACCGTTCTCCTTGCCACCTCGTGTCAGCAACCGTTTCGGTTTCAGAACACTCTGTACCCCCCGGAGCTCTGGGCCCTCTATGCAAAATCCAGCATCGCAGGCCTTTCAGAGTCGCTCTGTGTTTGCAGATAAAGGTGCAGCACAGGGCACTTTTCCTTGGGACGGTTTGATTTTCCGACCGCTAAACAGCTTCGGGAACACAGTTCAAGAATCCCTAACTCGCCAAGGACGTGGTCGCCCTTGCCCTAGGTAAGCTCAACAGAACAAAGCACTCTGTTTCTATTTCCTTCCAACACCTCTTATGTGAGGTAAGAAATTCCCCTAGGAGATTATCAGCGTGCCTTCCAAATTCCACAGAAGCACAGTTCATGGTGTAAAACGACAGGCGTAAGGAAGATGCAGAGGCCTCTTGGACATCCTCCAGCGTCCTTCCTTTAGGCAGTTCGCTATACCCAGAATAGCGGGTATAGAAAAACGTGAATCAGCGAAGGGCCCAGTGGGTTAATTGTGTCTCTTTGGACTAGCTAGACTCAGCCTGTACTAAGGCTGGAAGTCACCAGAGAAACGGGAGTGTGATCCCAAAGGCTTTTTTGCCAATTTTGAAAGCTCCGTTCCTAAGGCGTGAAAGCTACCTGAAAAGCATTGTAAGGGCAGCTCTTTCAGTATATGCCAGCATGACTCAGCGTAGACCATGAGTTAGTTTTGTGGAAAGAAGCATTGTGCTTGCACTTCCTAGTTGCAAGCTCATCCTGCTCTGCTCTATAGCAAATGTGAAGCTCAATGTGAGCACTAGCCTCGAAGGAAGAGCTTGCCTTGCCTTGCCTAAGTGAAAGAGTGCAACAGCTCCGTGAGCCCTAAATTGCTGTTCTGTGTCAGTTGACGGGGAAGAGGCTTTACCGTTCTCCTTGCCACCTCGTGTCAGCAACCGTTTCGGTTTCAGAACACTCTGTACCCCCCGGAGCTCTGGGCCCTCTATGCAAAATCCAGCATCGCGGGCCTTTCAGAGTCGCTCTGTGTTTGCAGAGAAAGGTGCAGCACACGGCACTTTTCCTTGGGACGGTTTGATTTTCCGACCTCTAAACAGCTTCGGGAACACAGTTCAAGAATCCCTAACTCGCCAAGGACGTGGTCGCCCTTGCCCTAGGTAAGCTCAACAGAACAAAGCACTCTGTTTCTATTTCCTTCCAACACCTCTTATGTGAGGTAAGAAATTCCCCTAGGAGAGTATCAGCGTGCCTTCCAAATTCCACAGAAGCACAGTCCGTGGTGTAAAACGACAGGCGTACGGAAGATGCAGAGGCCTCTTGGACATCCTCCAGCGTCCTTCCTTTAGGCAGTTCGCTATATCCAGAATAGCGGGTATAGAAAAACGTGAATCAGCGAAGGGCCCAGTGGGTTAATTGTGTCTCTTTGGACTAGCTAGACTCAGCCTGTACTAAGGCTGGAAGTCACCAGAGAAACGGGAGTGTGATCCCAAAGGCTTTTTTGCCAATTTTGAAAGCTCCGTTCATAAGGCGTGAAAGCTACCTGAAAAGCATTGTAAGGGCAGCTCTTTCAGTATATGCCAGCATGACTCAGCGTAGACCATGAGTTAGTTTTGTGGAAAGAAGCATTGTGCTTGCACTTCCTAGTTGCAAGCTCATCCTGCTCTGCTCTATAGCAAATGTGAAGCTCAATGTGAGCACTAGCCTCGAAGGAAGAGCTTGCCTTGCCTTGCCTAAGTGAAAGAGTGCAACAGCTCCGTGAGCCCTAAATTGCTGTTCTGTGTCAGTTGACGGGGAAGAGGCTTTACCGTTCTCCTTGCCACCTCGTGTCAGCAACCGTTTCGGTTTCAGAACACGCTGTACCCCCCGGAGCTCTGGGCCCTCTATGCAAAATCCAGCATCGCAGGCCTTTCAGAGTCGCTCTGTGTTTGCAGAGAAAGGTGCAGCACACGGCACTTTTCCTTGGGACGGTTTGATTTTCCGACCTCTAAACAGCTTCGGGAACACAGTTCAAGAATCCCTAACTCGCCAAGGACGTGGTCGCCCTTGCCCTAGGTAAGCTCAACAGAACAAAGCACTCTGTTTCTATTTCCTTCCAACACCTCTTATGTGAGGTAAGAAATTCCCCTAGGAGAGTATCAGCGTGCCTTCCAAATTCCACAGAAGCACAGTCCGTGGTGTAAAACGACAGGCGTACGGAAGATGCAGAGGCCTCTTGGACATCCTCCAGCGTCCTTCCTTTAGGCAGTTCGCTATACCCAGAATAGCGGGTATAGAAAAACGTGAATCAGCGAAGGGCCCAGTGGGTTAATTGTGTCTCTTTGGACTAGCTAGACTCAGCCTGTACTAAGGCTGGAAGTCAACAGCGAAACGGGAGTGTGATCCCAAAGGCTTTTTTGCCAATTTTGAAAGCTCCGTTCCTAAGGCGTGAAAGCTACCTGAAAAGCATTGTAAGGGCAGCTCTTTCAGTATATGCCAGCATGACTCAGCGTAGACCATGAGTTAGTTTTGTGGAAAGAAGCATTGTGCTTGCACTTCCTAGTTGCAAGCTCATCCTGCTCTGCTCTATATGAAATGTGAAGCTCAATGTGAGCACTAGCCTCGAAGGAAGAGCTTGACTTGCCTTGCCTAAGTGAAAGAGTGCAACAGCTCCGTGAGCCCTAAATTGCTGTTCTGTGTCAGTTGACGGGGAAGAGGCTTTACCGTTCTCCTTGCCACCTCGTGTCAGCAACCGTTTCGGTTTCAGAACACTCTGTACCCCCCGGAGCTCTGGGCCCTCTATGCAAAATCCAGCATCGCAGGCCTTTCAGAGTCGCTCTGTGTTTGCAGAGTAAGGTGCAGCACAGGGCACTTTTCCTTGGGACGGTTTGATTTTCCGACCGCTAAACAGCTTCGGGAACACAGTTCAAGAATCCCTAACTCGCCAAGGACGTGGTCGCCCTTGCCCTAGGTAAGCTCAACAGAACAAAGCACTCTGTTTCTATTTCCTTCCAACACCTCTTATGTGAGGTAAGAAATTCCCCTAGGAGATTATCAGCGTGCCTTCCAAATTCCACAGAAGCACAGTTCATGGTGTAAAACGACAGGCGTAAGGAAGATGCAGAGGCCTCTTGGACATCCTCCAGCGTCCTTCCTTTAGGCAGTTCGCTATACCCAGAATAGCGGGTATAGAAAAACGTGAATCAGCGAAGGGCCCAGTGGGTTAATTGTGTCTCTTTGGACTAGCTAGACTCAGCCTGTACTAAGGCTGGAAGTCACCAGAGAAACGGGAGTGTGATCCCAAAGGCTTTTTTGCCAATTTTGAAAGCTCCGTTCCTAAGGCGTGAAAGCTACCTGAAAAGCATTGTAAGGGCAGCTCTTTCAGTATATGCCAGCATGACTCAGCGTAGACCATGAGTTAGTTTTGTGGAAAGAAGCATTGTGCTTGCACTTCCTAGTTGCAAGCTCATCCTGCTCTGCTCTATAGCAAATGTGAAGCTCAATGTGAGCACTAGCCTCGAAAGAAGAGCTTGCCTTGCCTTGCCTAAGTGAAAGAGTGCAACAGCTCCGTGAGCCCTAAATTGCTGTTCTGTGTCAGTTGACGGGGAAGAGGCTTTACCGTTCTCCTTGCCACCTCGTGTCAGCAACCGTTTCGGTTTCAGAACACTCTGTACCCCCCGGAGCTCTGGGCCCTCTATGCAAAATCCAGCATCGCGGGCCTTTCAGAGTCGCTCTGTGTTTGCAGAGAAAGGTGCAGCACACGGCACTTTTCCTTGGGACGGTTTGATTTTCCGACCTCTAAACAGCTTCGGGAACACAGTTCAAGAATCCCTAACTCGCCAAGGACGTGGTCGCCCTTGCCCTAGGTAAGCTCAACAGAACAAAGCACTCTGTTTCTATTTCCTTCCAACACCTCTTATGTGAGGTAAGAAATTCCCCTAGGAGAGTATCAGCGTGCCTTCCAAATTCCACAGAAGCACAGTCCGTGGTGTAAAACGACAGGCGTACGGAAGATGCAGAGGCCTCTTGGACATCCTCCAGCGTCCTTCCTTTAGGCAGTTCGCTATATCCAGAATAGCGGGTATAGAAAAACGTGAATCAGCGAAGGGCCCAGTGGGTTAATTGTGTCTCTTTGGACTAGCTAGACTCAGCCTGTACTAAGGCTGGAAGTCACCAGAGAAACGGGAGTGTGATCCCAAAGGCTTTTTTGCCAATTTTGAAAGCTCCGTTCCTAAGGCGTGAAAGCTACCTGAAAAGCATTGTAAGGGCAGCTCTTTCAGTATATGCCAGCATGACTCAGCGTAGACCATGAGTTAGTTTTGTGGAAAGAAGCATTGTGCTTGCACTTCCTAGTTGCAAGCTCATCGTGCTCTGCTCTATAGCAAATGTGAAGTTCAATGTGAGCACTAGCCTCGAAGGAAGAGCTTGCCTTGCCTTGCCTAAGTGAAAGAGTGCAACAGCTCCGTGAGCCCTAAATTGCTGTTCTGTGTCAGTTGACGGGGAAGAGGCTTTACCGTTCTCCTTGCCACCTCGTGTCAGCAACCGTTTCGGTTTCAGAACACTCTGTACCCCCCGGAGCACTGGGCCCTCTATGCAAAATCCAGCATCGCGGGCCTTTCAGAGTCGCTCTGTGTTTGCAGAGAAAGGTGCAGCACACGGCACTTTTCCTTGGGACGGTTTGATTTTCCGACCTCTAAACAGCTTCGGGAACACAGTTCAAGAATCCCTAACTCGCCAAGGACGTAGTCGCCCTTGCCCTTGGTAAGCTCAACAGAACAAAGCACTCTGTTTCTATTTCCTTCCAACACCTCTTATGTGAGGTAAGAAATTCCCCTAGGAGAGTATCAGCGTGCCTTCCAAATTCCACAGAAGCACAGTCCGTGGTGTAAAACGACAGGCGTACGGAAGATGCAGAGGCCTCTTGGACATCCTCCAGCGTCCTTCCTTTAGGCAGTTCGCTATACCCAGAATAGCGGGTATAGAAAAACGTGAATCAGCGAAGGGCCCAGTGGGTTAATTGTGTCTCTTTGGACTAGCTAGACTCAGCCTGTACTAAGGCTGGAAGTCAACAGCGAAACGGGAGTGTGATCCCAAAGGCTTTTTTGCCAATTTTGAAAGCTCCGTTTATAAGGCGTGAAAGCTACCTGAAAAGCATTGTAAGGGCAGCTCTTTCAGTATATGCCAGCATGACTCAGCGTAGACCATGAGTTAGTTTTGTGGAAAGAAGCATTGTGCTTGCACTTCCTAGTTGCAAGCTCATCCTGCTCTGCTCTATAGCAAATGTGAAGCTCAATGTGAGCACTAGCCTCGAAGGAAGAGCTTGACTTGCCTTGCCTAAGTGAAAGAGTGCAACAGCTCCGTGAGCCCTAAATTGCTGTTCTGTGTCAGTTGACGGGGAAGAGGCTTTACCGTTCTCCTTGCCACCTCGTGTCAGCAACCGTTTCGGTTTCAGAACACTCTGTACCCCCCGGAGCTCTGGGCCCTCTATGCAAAATCCAGCATCGCAGGCCTTTCAGAGTCGCTCTGTGTTTGCAGAGAAAGGTGCAGCACACGGCACTTTTCCTTGGGACGGTTTGATTTTCCGACCTCTAAACAGCTTCGGGAACACAGTTCAAGAATCCCTAACTCGCCAAGGACGTGGTCGCCCTTGCCCTAGGTAAGCTCAACAGAACAAAGCACTCTGTTTCTATTTCCTTCCAACACCTCTTATGTGAGGTAAGAAATTCCCCTAGGAGATTATCAGCGTGCCTTCCAAATTCCACAGAAGCACAGTTCATGGTGTAAAACGACAGGCGTAAGGAAGATGCAGAGGCCTCTTGGACATCCTCCAGCGTCCTTCCTTTAGGCAGTTCGCTATACCCAGAATAGCGGGTATAGAAAAACGTGAATCAGCGAAGGGCCCAGTGGGTTAATTGTGTCTCTTTGGACTAGCTAGACTCAGCCTGTACTAAGGCTGGAAGTCACCAGAGAAACGGGAGTGTGATCCCAAAGGCTTTTTTGCCAATTTTGAAAGCTCCGTTCCTAAGGCGTGAAAGCTACCTGAAAAGCATTGTAAGGGCAGCTCTTTCAGTATATGCCAGCATGACTCAGCGTAGACCATGAGTTAGTTTTGTGGAAAGAAGCATTGTGCTTGCACTTCCTAGTTGCAAGCTCATCCTGCTCTGCTCTATAGCAAATGTGAAGCTCAATGTGAGCACTAGCCTCGAAGGAAGAGCTTGCCTTGCCTTGCCTAAGTGAAAGAGTGCAACAGCTCCGTGAGCCCTAAATTGCTGTTCTGTGTCAGTTGACGGGGAAGAGGCTTTACCGTTCTCCTTGCCACCTCGTGTCAGCAACCGTTTCGGTTTCAGAACACTCTGTACCCCCCGGAGCTCTGGGCCCTCTATGCAAAATCCAGCATCGCGGGCCTTTCAGAGTCGCTCTGTGTTTGCAGAGAAAGGTGCAGCACACGGCACTTTTCCTTGGGACGGTTTGATTTTCCGACCTCTAAACAGCTTCGGGAACACAGTTCAAGAATCCCTAACTCGCCAAGGACGTGGTCGCCCTTGCCCTAGGTAAGCTCAACAGAACAAAGCACTCTGTTTCTATTTCCTTCCAACACCTCTTATGTGAGGTAAGAAATTCCCCTAGGAGAGTATCAGCGTGCCTTCCAAATTCCACAGAAGCACAGTCCGTGGTGTAAAACGACAGGCGTACGGAAGATGCAGAGGCCTCTTGGACATCCTCCAGCGTCCTTCCTTTAGGCAGTTCGCTATATCCAGAATAGCGGGTATAGAAAAACGTGAATCAGCGAAGGGCCCAGTGGGTTAATTGTGTCTCTTTGGACTAGCTAGACTCAGCCTGTACTAAGGCTGGAAGTCACCAGAGAAACGGGAGTGTGATCCCAAAGGCTTTTTTGCCAATTTTGAAAGCTCCGTTCATAAGGCGTGAAAGCTACCTGAAAAGCATTGTAAGGGCAGCTCTTTCAGTATATGCCAGCATGACTCAGCGTAGACCATGAGTTAGTTTTGTGGAAAGAAGCATTGTGCTTGCACTTCCTAGTTGCAAGCTCATCCTGCTCTGCTCTATAGCAAATGTGAAGCTCAATGTGAGCACTAGCCTCGAAGGAAGAGCTTGCCTTGCCTTGCCTAAGTGAAAGAGTGCAACAGCTCCGTGAGCCCTAAATTGCTGTTCTGTGTCAGTTGACGGGGAAGAGGCTTTACCGTTCTCCTTGCCACCTCGTGTCAGCAACCGTTTCGGTTTCAGAACACGCTGTACCCCCCGGAGCTCTGGGCCCTCTATGCAAAATCCAGCATCGCAGGCCTTTCAGAGTCGCTCTGTGTTTGCAGAGAAAGGTGCAGCACACGGCACTTTTCCTTGGGACGGTTTGATTTTCCGACCTCTAAACAGCTTCGGGAACACAGTTCAAGAATCCCTAACTCGCCAAGGACGTGGTCGCCCTTGCCCTAGGTAAGCTCAACAGAACAAAGCACTCTGTTTCTATTTCCTTCCAACACCTCTTATGTGAGGTAAGAAATTCCCCTAGGAGAGTATCAGCGTGCCTTCCAAATTCCACAGAAGCACAGTCCGTGGTGTAAAACGACAGGCGTACGGAAGATGCAGAGGCCTCTTGGACATCCTCCAGCGTCCTTCCTTTAGGCAGTTCGCTATACCCAGAATAGCGGGTATAGAAAAACGTGAATCAGCGAAGGGCCCAGTGGGTTAATTGTGTCTCTTTGGACTAGCTAGACTCAGCCTGTACTAAGGCTGGAAGTCAACAGCGAAACGGGAGTGTGATCCCAAAGGCTTTTTTGCCAATTTTGAAAGCTCCGTTCCTAAGGCGTGAAAGCTACCTGAAAAGCATTGTAAGGGCAGCTCTTTCAGTATATGCCAGCATGACTCAGCGTAGACCATGAGTTAGTTTTGTGGAAAGAAGCATTGTGCTTGCACTTCCTAGTTGCAAGCTCATCCTGCTCTGCTCTATATGAAATGTGAAGCTCAATGTGAGCACTAGCCTCGAAGGAAGAGCTTGACTTGCCTTGCCTAAGTGAAAGAGTGCAACAGCTCCGTGAGCCCTAAATTGCTGTTCTGTGTCAGTTGACGGGGAAGAGGCTTTACCGTTCTCCTTGCCACCTCGTGTCAGCAACCGTTTCGGTTTCAGAACACTCTGTACCCCCCGGAGCTCTGGGCCCTCTATGCAAAATCCAGCATCGCAGGCCTTTCAGAGTCGCTCTGTGTTTGCAGAGTAAGGTGCAGCACAGGGCACTTTTCCTTGGGACGGTTTGATTTTCCGACCGCTAAACAGCTTCGGGAACACAGTTCAAGAATCCCTAACTCGCCAAGGACGTGGTCGCCCTTGCCCTAGGTAAGCTCAACAGAACAAAGCACTCTGTTTCTATTTCCTTCCAACACCTCTTATGTGAGGTAAGAAATTCCCCTAGGAGATTATCAGCGTGCCTTCCAAATTCCACAGAAGCACAGTTCATGGTGTAAAACGACAGGCGTAAGGAAGATGCAGAGGCCTCTTGGACATCCTCCAGCGTCCTTCCTTTAGGCAGTTCGCTATACCCAGAATAGCGGGTATAGAAAAACGTGAATCAGCGAAGGGCCCAGTGGGTTAATTGTGTCTCTTTGGACTAGCTAGACTCAGCCTGTACTAAGGCTGGAAGTCACCAGAGAAACGGGAGTGTGATCCCAAAGGCTTTTTTGCCAATTTTGAAAGCTCCGTTCCTAAGGCGTGAAAGCTACCTGAAAAGCATTGTAAGGGCAGCTCTTTCAGTATATGCCAGCATGACTCAGCGTAGACCATGAGTTAGTTTTGTGGAAAGAAGCATTGTGCTTGCACTTCCTAGTTGCAAGCTCATCCTGCTCTGCTCTATAGCAAATGTGAAGCTCAATGTGAGCACTAGCCTCGAAAGAAGAGCTTGCCTTGCCTTGCCTAAGTGAAAGAGTGCAACAGCTCCGTGAGCCCTAAATTGCTGTTCTGTGTCAGTTGACGGGGAAGAGGCTTTACCGTTCTCCTTGCCACCTCGTGTCAGCAACCGTTTCGGTTTCAGAACACTCTGTACCCCCCGGAGCTCTGGGCCCTCTATGCAAAATCCAGCATCGCGGGCCTTTCAGAGTCGCTCTGTGTTTGCAGAGAAAGGTGCAGCACACGGCACTTTTCCTTGGGACGGTTTGATTTTCCGACCTCTAAACAGCTTCGGGAACACAGTTCAAGAATCCCTAACTCGCCAAGGACGTGGTCGCCCTTGCCCTAGGTAAGCTCAACAGAACAAAGCACTCTGTTTCTATTTCCTTCCAACACCTCTTATGTGAGGTAAGAAATTCCCCTAGGAGAGTATCAGCGTGCCTTCCAAATTCCACAGAAGCACAGTCCGTGGTGTAAAACGACAGGCGTACGGAAGATGCAGAGGCCTCTTGGACATCCTCCAGCGTCCTTCCTTTAGGCAGTTCGCTATATCCAGAATAGCGGGTATAGAAAAACGTGAATCAGCGAAGGGCCCAGTGGGTTAATTGTGTCTCTTTGGACTAGCTAGACTCAGCCTGTACTAAGGCTGGAAGTCACCAGAGAAACGGGAGTGTGATCCCAAAGGCTTTTTTGCCAATTTTGAAAGCTCCGTTCCTAAGGCGTGAAAGCTACCTGAAAAGCATTGTAAGGGCAGCTCTTTCAGTATATGCCAGCATGACTCAGCGTAGACCATGAGTTAGTTTTGTGGAAAGAAGCATTGTGCTTGCACTTCCTAGTTGCAAGCTCATCGTGCTCTGCTCTATAGCAAATGTGAAGTTCAATGTGAGCACTAGCCTCGAAGGAAGAGCTTGCCTTGCCTTGCCTAAGTGAAAGAGTGCAACAGCTCCGTGAGCCCTAAATTGCTGTTCTGTGTCAGTTGACGGGGAAGAGGCTTTACCGTTCTCCTTGCCACCTCGTGTCAGCAACCGTTTCGGTTTCAGAACACTCTGTACCCCCCGGAGCACTGGGCCCTCTATGCAAAATCCAGCATCGCGGGCCTTTCAGAGTCGCTCTGTGTTTGCAGAGAAAGGTGCAGCACACGGCACTTTTCCTTGGGACGGTTTGATTTTCCGACCTCTAAACAGCTTCGGGAACACAGTTCAAGAATCCCTAACTCGCCAAGGACGTAGTCGCCCTTGCCCTTGGTAAGCTCAACAGAACAAAGCACTCTGTTTCTATTTCCTTCCAACACCTCTTATGTGAGGTAAGAAATTCCCCTAGGAGAGTATCAGCGTGCCTTCCAAATTCCACAGAAGCACAGTCCGTGGTGTAAAACGACAGGCGTACGGAAGATGCAGAGGCCTCTTGGACATCCTCCAGCGTCCTTCCTTTAGGCAGTTCGCTATACCCAGAATAGCGGGTATAGAAAAACGTGAATCAGCGAAGGGCCCAGTGGGTTAATTGTGTCTCTTTGGACTAGCTAGACTCAGCCTGTACTAAGGCTGGAAGTCAACAGCGAAACGGGAGTGTGATCCCAAAGGCTTTTTTGCCAATTTTGAAAGCTCCGTTTATAAGGCGTGAAAGCTACCTGAAAAGCATTGTAAGGGCAGCTCTTTCAGTATATGCCAGCATGACTCAGCGTAGACCATGAGTTAGTTTTGTGGAAAGAAGCATTGTGCTTGCACTTCCTAGTTGCAAGCTCATCCTGCTCTGCTCTATAGCAAATGTGAAGCTCAATGTGAGCACTAGCCTCGAAGGAAGAGCTTGACTTGCCTTGCCTAAGTGAAAGAGTGCAACAGCTCCGTGAGCCCTAAATTGCTGTTCTGTGTCAGTTGACGGGGAAGAGGCTTTACCGTTCTCCTTGCCACCTCGTGTCAGCAACCGTTTCGGTTTCAGAACACTCTGTACCCCCCGGAGCTCTGGGCCCTCTATGCAAAATCCAGCATCGCAGGCCTTTCAGAGTCGCTCTGTGTTTGCAGAGAAAGGTGCAGCACACGGCACTTTTCCTTGGGACGGTTTGATTTTCCGACCTCTAAACAGCTTCGGGAACACAGTTCAAGAATCCCTAACTCGCCAAGGACGTGGTCGCCCTTGCCCTAGGTAAGCTCAACAGAACAAAGCACTCTGTTTCTATTTCCTTCCAACACCTCTTATGTGAGGTAAGAAATTCCCCTAGGAGAGTATCAGCGTGCCTTCCAAATTCCACAGAAGCACAGTCCGTGGTGTAAAACGACAGGCGTACGGAAGATGCAGAGGCCTCTTGGACATCCTCCAGCGTCCTTCCTTTAGGCAGTTCGCTATACCCAGAATAGCGGGTATAGAAAAACGTGAATCAGCGAAGGGCCCAGTGGGTTAATTGTGTCTCTTTGGACTAGCTAGACTCAGCCTGTACTAAGGCTGGAAGTCACCAGAGAAACGGGAGTGTGATCCCAAAGGCTTTTTTGCCAATTTTGAAAGCTCCGTTCATAAGGCGTGAAAGCAACCTGAAAAGCATTGTAAGGGCAGCTCTTTCAGTATATGCCAGCATGACTCAGCGTAGACCATGAGTTAGTTTTGTGGAAAGAAGCATTGTGCTTGCACTTCCTAGTTGCAAGCTCATCCTGCTCTGCTCTATAGCAAATGTGAAGCTCAATGTGAGCACTAGCCTCGAAGGAAGAGCTTGCCTTGCCTTGCCTAAGTGAAAGAGTGCAACAGCTCCGTGAGCCCTAAATTGCTGTTCTGTGTCAGTTGACGGGGAAGAGGCTTTACCGTTCTCCTTGCCACCTCGTGTCAGCAACCGTTTCGGTTTCAGAACACTCTGTACCCCCCGGAGCTCTGGGCCCTCTATGCAAAATCCAGCATCGCGGGCCTTTCAGAGTCGCTCTGTGTTTGCAGAGAAAGGTGCAGCACACGGCACTTTTCCTTGGGACGGTTTGATTTTCCGACCTCTAAACAGCTTCGGGAACACAGTTCAAGAATCCCTAACTCGCCAAGGACGTGGTCGCCCTTGCCCTAGGTAAGCTCAACAGAACAAAGCACTCTGTTTCTATTTCCTTCCAACACCTCTTATGTGAGGTAAGAAATTCCCCTAGGAGAGTATCAGCGTGCCTTCCAAATTCCACAGAAGCACAGTCCGTGGTGTAAAACGACAGGCGTACGGAAGATGCAGAGGCCTCTTGGACATCCTCCAGCGTCCTTCCTTTAGGCAGTTCGCTATACCCAGAATAGCGGGTATAGAAAAACGTGAATCAGCGAAGGGCCCAGTGGGTTAATTGTGTCTCTTTGGACTAGCTAGACTCAGCCTGTACTAAGGCTGGAAGTCAACAGCGAAACGGGAGTGTGATCCCAAAGGCTTTTTTGCCAATTTTGAAAGCTCCGTTCCTAAGGCGTGAAAGCTACCTGAAAAGCATTGTAAGGGCAGCTCTTTCAGTATATGCCAGCATGACTCAGCGTAGACCATGAGTTAGTTTTGTGGAAAGAAGCATTGTGCTTGCACTTCCTAGTTGCAAGCTCATCCTGCTCTGCTCTATAGCAAATGTGAAGCTCAATGTGAGCACTAGCCTCGAAGGAAGAGCTTGACTTGCCTTGCCTAAGTGAAAGAGTGCAACAGCTCCGTGAGCCCTAAATTGCTGTTCTGTGTCAGTTGACGGGGAAGAGGCTTTACCGTTCTCCTTGCCACCTCGTGTCAGCAACCGTTTCGGTTTCAGAACACTCTGTACCCCCCGGAGCTCTGGGCCCTCTATGCAAAATCCAGCATCGCAGGCCTTTCAGAGTCGCTCTGTGTTTGCAGAGAAAGGTGCAGCACACGGCACTTTTCCTTGGGACGGTTTGATTTTCCGACCTCTAAACAGCTTCGGGAACACAGTTCAAGAATCCCTAACTCGCCAAGGACGTGGTCGCCCTTGCCCTAGGTAAGCTCAACAGAACAAAGCACTCTGTTTCTATTTCCTTCCAACACCTCTTATGTGAGGTAAGAAATTCCCCTAGGAGAGTATCAGCGTGCTTTCCAAATTCCACAGAAGCACAGTTCGTGGTGTAAAACGACAGGCGTAAGGAAGATGCAGAGGCCTCTTGGACATCCTCCAGCGTCCTTCCTTTAGGCAGTTCGCTATACCCAGAATAGCGGGTATAGAAAAACGTGAATCAGCGAAGGGCCCAGTGGGTTAATTGTGTCTCTTTGGACTAGCTAGACTCAGCCTGTACTAAGGCTGGAAGTCACCAGAGAAACGGGAGTGTGATCCCAAAGGCTTTTTTGCCAATTTTGAAAGCTCCGTTCCTAAGGCGTGAAAGCTACCTGAAAAGCATTGTAAGGGCAGCTCTTTCAGTATATGCCAGCATGACTCAGCGTAGACCATGAGTTAGTTTTGTGGAAAGAAGCATTGTGCTTGCACTTCCTAGTTGCAAGCTCATCCTGCTCTGCTCTATAGCAAATGTGAAGCTCAATGTGAGCACTAGCCTCGAAGGAAGAGCTTGCCTTGCCTTGCCTAAGTGAAAGAGTGCAACAGCTCCGTGAGCCCTAAATTGCTGTTCTGTGTCAGTTGACGGGGAAGAGGCTTTACCGTTCTCCTTGCCACCTCGTGTCAGCAACCGTTTCGGTTTCAGAACACTCTGTACCCCCCGGAGCTCTGGGCCCTCTATGCAAAATCCAGCATCGCAGGCCTTTCAGAGTCGCTCTGTGTTTGCAGAGAAAGGTGCAGCACACGGCACTTTTCCTTGGGACGGTTTGATTTTCCGACCTCTAAACAGCTTCGGGAACACAGTTCAAGAATCCCTAACTCGCCAAGGACGTGGTCGCCCTTGCCCTAGGTAAGCTCAACAGAACAAAGCACTCTGTTTCTATTTCCTTCCAACACCTCTTATGTGAGGTAAGAAATTCCCCTAGGAGAGTATCAGCGTGCCTTCCAAATTCCACAGAAGCACAGTCCGTGGTGTAAAACGACAGGCGTAAGGAAGATGCAGAGGCCTCTTGGACATCCTCCAGCGTCCTTCCTTTAGGCAGTTCGCTATACCCAGAATAGCGGGTATAGAAAAACGTGAATCAGCGAAGGGCCCAGTGGGTTAATTGTGTCTCTTTGGACTAGCTAGACTCAGCCTGTACTAAGGCTGGAAGTCAACAGCGAAACGGGAGTGTGATCCCAAAGGCTTTTTTGCCAATTTTGAAAGCTCCGTTCCTAAGGCGTGAAAGCTACCTGAAAAGCATTGTAAGGGCAGCTCTTTCAGTATATGCCAGCATGACTCAGCGTAGACCATGAGTTAGTTTTGTGGAAAGAAGCATTGTGCTTGCACTTCCTAGTTGCAAGCTCATCCTGCTCTGCTCTATAGCAAATGTGAAGCTCAATGTGAGCACTAGCCTCGAAGGAAGAGCTTGCCTTGCCTTGCCTAAGTGAAAGAGTGCAACAGCTCCGTGAGCCCTAAATTGCTGTTCTGTGTCAGTTGACGGGGAAGAGGCTTTACCGTTCTCCTTGCCACCTCGTGTCAGCAACCGTTTCGGTTTCAGAACACTCTGTACCCCCCGGAGCTCTGGGCCCTCTATGCAAAATCCAGCATCGCAGGCCTTTCAGAGTCGCTCTGTGTTTGCAGAGAAAGGTGCAGCACACGGCACTTTTCCTTGGGACGGTTTGATTTTCCGACCTCTAAACAGCTTCGGGAACACAGTTCAAGAATCCCTAACTCGCCAAGGACGTGGTCGCCCTTGCCCTAGGTAAGCTCAACAGAACAAAGCACTCTGTTTCTATTTCCTTCCAACACCTCTTATGTGAGGTAAGAAATTCCCCTAGGAGAGTATCAGCGTGCTTTCCAAATTCCACAGAAGCACAGTTCGTGGTGTAAAACGACAGGCGTAAGGAAGATGCAGAGGCCTCTTGGACATCCTCCAGCGTCCTTCCTTTAGGCAGTTCGCTATACCCAGAATAGCGGGTATAGAAAAACGTGAATCAGCGAAGGGCCCAGTGGGTTAATTGTGTCTCTTTGGACTAGCTAGACTCAGCCTGTACTAAGGCTGGAAGTCACCAGAGAAACGGGAGTGTGATCCCAAAGGCTTTTTTGCCAATTTTGAAAGCTCCGTTCCTAAGGCGTGAAAGCTACCTGAAAAGCATTGTAAGGGCAGCTCTTTCAGTATATGCCAGCATGACTCAGCGTAGACCATGAGTTAGTTTTGTGGAAAGAAGCATTGTGCTTGCACTTCCTAGTTGCAAGCTCATCCTGCTCTGCTCTATAGCAAATGTGAAGCTCAATGTGAGCACTAGCCTCGAAGGAAGAGCTTGCCTTGCCTTGCCTAAGTGAAAGAGTGCAACAGCTCCGTGAGCCCTAAATTGCTGTTCTGTGTCAGTTGACGGGGAAGAGGCTTTACCGTTCTCCTTGCCACCTCGTGTCAGCAACCGTTTCGGTTTCAGAACACTCTGTACCCCCCGGAGCTCTGGGCCCTCTATGCAAAATCCAGCATCGCAGGCCTTTCAGAGTCGCTCTGTGTTTGCAGAGAAAGGTGCAGCACACGGCACTTTTCCTTGGGACGGTTTGATTTTCCGACCTCTAAACAGCTTCGGGAACACAGTTCAAGAATCCCTAACTCGCCAAGGACGTGGTCGCCCTTGCCCTAGGTAAGCTCAACAGAACAAAGCACTCTGTTTCTATTTCCTTCCAACACCTCTTATGTGAGGTAAGAAATTCCCCTAGGAGAGTATCAGCGTGCCTTCCAAATTCCACAGAAGCACAGTCCGTGGTGTAAAACGACAGGCGTAAGGAAGATGCAGAGGCCTCTTGGACATCCTCCAGCGTCCTTCCTTTAGGCAGTTCGCTATACCCAGAATAGCGGGTATAGAAAAACGTGAATCAGCGAAGGGCCCAGTGGGTTAATTGTGTCTCTTTGGACTAGCTAGACTCAGCCTGTACTAAGGCTGGAAGTCAACAGCGAAACGGGAGTGTGATCCCAAAGGCTTTTTTGCCAATTTTGAAAGCTCCGTTCCTAAGGCGTGAAAGCTACCTGAAAAGCATTGTAAGGGCAGCTCTTTCAGTATATGCCAGCATGACTCAGCGTAGACCATGAGTTAGTTTTGTGGAAAGAAGCATTGTGCTTGCACTTCCTAGTTGCAAGCTCATCCTGCTCTGCTCTATAGCAAATGTGAAGCTCAATGTGAGCACTAGCCTCGAAGGAAGAGCTTGCCTTGCCTTGCCTAAGTGAAAGAGTGCAACAGCTCCGTGAGCCCTAAATTGCTGTTCTGTGTCAGTTGACGGGGAAGAGGCTTTACCGTTCTCCTTGCCACCTCGTGTCAGCAACCGTTTCGGTTTCAGAACACTCTGTACCCCCCGGAGCTCTGGGCCCTCTATGCAAAATCCAGCATCGCAGGCCTTTCAGAGTCGCTCTGTGTTTGCAGAGAAAGGTGCAGCACACGGCACTTTTCCTTGGGACGGTTTGATTTTCCGACCTCTAAACAGCTTCGGGAACACAGTTCAAGAATCCCTAACTCGCCAAGGACGTGGTCGCCCTTGCCCTAGGTAAGCTCAACAGAACAAAGCACTCTGTTTCTATTTCCTTCCAACACCTCTTATGTGAGGTAAGAAATTCCCCTAGGAGAGTATCAGCGTGCCTTCCAAATTCCACAGAAGCACAGTCCGTTGTGTAAAACGACAGGCGTACGGAAGATGCAGAGGCCTCTTGGACATCCTCCAGCGTCCTTCCTTTAGGCAGTTCGCTATACCCAGAATAGCGGGTATAGAAAAACGTGAATCAGCGAAGGGCCCAGTGGGTTAATTGTGTCTCTTTGGACTAGCTAGATTCAGCCTGTACTAAGGCTGGAAGTCAACAGCGAAACGGGAGTGTGATCCCAAAGGCTTTTTTGCCAATTTTGAAAGCTCCGTTCATAAGGCGTGAAAGCTACCTGAAAAGCATTGTAAGGGCAGCTCTTTCAGTATATGCCAGCATGACTCAGCGTAGACCATGAGTTAGTTTTGTGGAAAGAAGCATTGTGCTTGCACTTCCTAGTTGCAAGCTCATCCTGCTCTGCTCTATAGCAAATGTGAAGCTCAATGTGAGCACTAGCCTCGAAGGAAGAGCTTGCCTTGCCTTGCCTAAGTGAAAGAGTGCAACAGCTCCGTGAGCCTTAAATTGCTGTTCTGTGTCAGTTGACGGGGAAGAGGCTTTACCGTTCTCCTTGCCACCTCGTGTCAGCAACCGTTTCGGTTTCAGAACACTCTGTACCCCCCGGAGCTCTGGGCCCTCTATGCAAAATCCAGCATCGCGGGCCTTTCAGAGTCGCTCTGTGTTTGCAGAGAAAGGTGCAGCACACGGCACTTTTCCTTGGGACGGTTTGATTTTCCGACCTCTAAACAGCTTCGGGAACACAGTTCAAGAATCCCTAACTCGCCAAGGACGTGGTCGCCCTTGCCCTAGGTAAGCTCAACAGAACAAAGCACTCTGTTTCTATTTCCTTCCAACACCTCTTATGTGAGGTAAGAAATTCCCCTAGGAGAGTATCAGCGTGCCTTCCAAATTCCACAGAAGCACAGTCCGTTGTGTAAAACGACAGGCGTACGGAAGATGCAGAGGCCTCTTGGACATCCTCCAGCGTCCTTCCTTTAGGCAGTTCGCTATACCCAGAATAGCGGGTATAGAAAAACGTGAATCAGCGAAGGGCCCAGTGGGTTAATTGTGTCTCTTTGGACTAGCTAGATTCAGCCTGTACTAAGGCTGGAAGTCAACAGCGAAACGGGAGTGTGATCCCAAAGGCTTTTTTGCCAATTTTGAAAGCTCCGTTCATAAGGCGTGAAAGCTACCTGAAAAGCATTGTAAGGGCAGCTCTTTCAGTATATGCCAGCATGACTCAGCGTAGACCATGAGTTAGTTTTGTGGAAAGAAGCATTGTGCTTGCACCTCCTAGTTGCAAGCTCATCCTGCTCTGCTCTATAGCAAATGTGAAGCTCAATGTGAGCACTAGCCTCGAAGGAAGAGCTTGCCTTGCCTTGCCTAAGTGAAAGAGTGCAACAGCTCCGTGAGCCCTAAATTGCTGTTCTGTGTCAGTTGATGGGGAAGAGGCTTTACCGTTCTCCTTGCCACCTCGTGTCAGCAACCGTTTCGGTTTCAGAACACTCTGTACCCCCCGGAGCTCTGGGCCCTCTATGCAAAATCCAGCATCGCAGGCCTTTCAGAGTCGCTCTGTGTTTGCAGAGAAAGGTGCAGCACACGGCACTTTTCCTTGGGACGGTTTGATTTTCCGACCTCTAAACAGCTTCGGGAACACAGTTCAAGAATCCCTAACTCGCCAAGGACGTGGTCGCCCTTGCCCTAGGTAAGCTCAACAGAACAAAGCACTCTGTTTCTATTTCCTTCCAACACCTCTTATGTGAGGTAAGAAATTCCCCTAGGAGAGTATCAGCGTGCCTTCCAAATTCCACAGAAGCACAGTCCATGGTGTAAAACGACAGGCGTACGGAAGATGCAGAGGCCTCTTGGACATCCTCCAGCGTCCTTCCTTTAGGCAGTTCGCTATACCCAGAATAGCGGGTATAGAAAAACGTGAATCAGCGAAGGGCCCAGTGGGTTAATTGTGTCTCTTTGGACTAGCTAGACTCAGCCTGTACTAAGGCTGGAAGTCAACAGCGAAACGGGAGTGTGATCCCAAAGGCTTTTTTGCCAATTTTGAAAGCTCCGTTCATAAGGCGTGAAAGCAACCTGAAAAGCATTGTAAGGGCAGCTCTTTCAGTATATGCCAGCATGACTCAGCGTAGACCATGAGTTAGTTTTGTGGAAAGAAGCATTGTGCTTGCACTTCCTAGTTGCAAGCTCATCCTGCTCTGCTCTATAGCAAATGTGAAGCTCAATGTGAGCACTAGCCTCGAAGGAAGAGCTTGACTTGCCTTGCCTAAGTGAAAGAGTGCAACAGCTCCGTGAGCCCTAAATTGCTGTTCTGTGTCAGTTGACGGGGAAGAGGCTTTACCGTTCTCCTTGCCACCTCGTGTCAGCAACCGTTTCGGTTTCAGAACACTCTGTACCCCCCGGAGCTCTGGGCCCTCTATGCAAAATCCAGCATCGCAGGCCTTTCAGAGTCGCTCTGTGTTTGCAGAGAAAGGTGCAGCACACGGCACTTTTCCTTGGGACGGTTTGATTTTCCGACCGCTAAACAGCTTCGGGAACACAGTTCAAGAATCCCTAACTCGCCAAGGACGTGGTCGCCCTTGCCCTAGGTAAGCTCAACAGAACAAAGCACTCTGTTTCTATTTCCTTCCAACACCTCTTATGTGAGGTAAGAAATTCCCCTAGGAGAGTATCAGCGTGCCTTCCAAATTCCACAGAAGCACAGTTCATGGTGTAAAACGACAGGCGTAAGGAAGATGCAGAGGCCTCTTGGACATCCTCCAGCGTCCTTCCTTTAGGCAGTTCGCTATACCCAGAATAGCGGGTATAGAAAAACGTGAATCAGCGAAGGGCCCAGTGGGTTAATTGTGTCTCTTTGGACTAGCTAGACTCAGCCTGTACTAAGGCTGGAAGTCACCAGAGAAACGGGAGTGTGATCCCAAAGGCTTTTTTGCCAATTTTGAAAGCTCCGTTCCTAAGGCGTGAAAGCTACCTGAAAAGCATTGTAAGGGCAGCTCTTTCAGTATATGCCAGCATGACTCAGCGTAGACCATGAGTTAGTTTTGTGGAAAGAAGCATTGTGCTTGCACTTCCTAGTTGCAAGCTCATCCTGCTCTGCTCTATAGCAAATGTGAAGCTCAATGTGAGCACTAGCCTCGAAGGAAGAGCTTGCCTTGCCTTGCCTAAGTGAAAGAGTGCAACAGCTCCGTGAGCCCTAAATTGCTGTTCTGTGTCAGTTGACGGGGAAGAGGCTTTACCGTTCTCCTTGCCACCTCGTGTCAGCAACCGTTTCGGTTTCAGAACACTCTGTACCCCCCGGAGCTCTGGGCCCTCTATGCAAAATCCAGCATCGCGGGCCTTTCAGAGTCGCTCTGTGTTTGCAGAGAAAGGTGCAGCACACGGCACTTTTCCTTGGGACGGTTTGATTTTCCGACCTCTAAACAGCTTCGGGAACACAGTTCAAGAATCCCTAACTCGCCAAGGACGTGGTCGCCCTTGCCCTAGGTAAGCTCAACAGAACAAAGCACTCTGTTTCTATTTCCTTCCAACACCTCTTATGTGAGGTAAGAAATTCCCCTAGGAGAGTATCAGCGTGCCTTCCAAATTCCACAGAAGCACAGTCCGTGGTGTAAAACGACAGGCGTACGGAAGATGCAGAGGCCTCTTGGACATCCTCCAGCGTCCTTCCTTTAGGCAGTTCGCTATACCCAGAATAGCGGGTATAGAAAAACGTGAATCAGCGAAGGGCCCAGTGGGTTAATTGTGTCTCTTTGGACTAGCTAGACTCAGCCTGTACTAAGGCTGGAAGTCAACAGCGAAACGGGAGTGTGATCCCAAAGGCTTTTTTGCCAATTTTGAAAGCTCCGTTCATAAGGCGTGAAAGCAACCTGAAAAGCATTGTAAGGGCAGCTCTTTCAGTATATGCCAGCATGACTCAGCGTAGACCATGAGTTAGTTTTGTGGAAAGAAGCATTGTGCTTGCACTTCCTAGTTGCAAGCTCATCCTGCTCTGCTCTATAGCAAATGTGAAGCTCAATGTGAGCACTAGCCTCGAAGGAAGAGCTTGACTTGCCTTGCCTAAGTGAAAGAGTGCAACAGCTCCGTGAGCCCTAAATTGCTGTTCTGTGTCAGTTGACGGGGAAGAGGCTTTACCGTTCTCCTTGCCACCTCGTGTCAGCAACCGTTTCGGTTTCAGAACACTCTGTACCCCCCGGAGCTCTGGGCCCTCTATGCAAAATCCAGCATCGCAGGCCTTTCAGAGTCGCTCTGTGTTTGCAGAGAAAGGTGCAGCACACGGCACTTTTCCTTGGGACGGTTTGATTTTTCGACCTCTAAACAGCTTCGGGAACACAGTTCAAGAATCCCTAACTCGCCAAGGACGTGGTCGCCCTTGCCCTAGGTAAGCTCAACAGAACAAAGCACTCTGTTTCTATTTCCTTCCAACACCTCTTATGTGAGGTAAGAAATTCCCCTAGGAGAGTATCAGCGTGCCTTCCAAATTCCACAGAAGCACAGTCCGTTGTGTAAAACGACAGGCGTACGGAAGATGCAGAGGCCTCTTGGACATCCTCCAGCGTCCTTCCTTTAGGCAGTTCGCTATACCCAGAATAGCGGGTATAGAAAAACGTGAATCAGCGAAGGGCCCAGTGGGTTAATTGTGTCTCTTTGGACTAGCTAGATTCAGCCTGTACTAAGGCTGGAAGTCAACAGCGAAACGGGAGTGTGATCCCAAAGGCTTTTTTGCCAATTTTGAAAGCTCCGTTCATAAGGCGTGAAAGCTACCTGAAAAGCATTGTAAGGGCAGCTCTTTCAGTATATGCCAGCATGACTCAGCGTAGACCATGAGTTAGTTTTGTGGAAAGAAGCATTGTGCTTGCACCTCCTAGTTGCAAGCTCATCCTGCTCTGCTCTATAGCAAATGTGAAGCTCAATGTGAGCACTAGCCTCGAAGGAAGAGCTTGCCTTGCCTTGCCTAAGTGAAAGAGTGCAACAGCTCCGTGAGCCCTAAATTGCTGTTCTGTGTCAGTTGATGGGGAAGAGGCTTTACCGTTCTCCTTGCCACCTCGTGTCAGCAACCGTTTCGGTTTCAGAACACTCTGTACCCCCCGGAGCTCTGGGCCCTCTATGCAAAATCCAGCATCGCAGGCCTTTCAGAGTCGCTCTGTGTTTGCAGAGAAAGGTGCAGCACACGGCACTTTTCCTTGGGACGGTTTGATTTTCCGACCTCTAAACAGCTTCGGGAACACAGTTCAAGAATCCCTAACTCGCCAAGGACGTGGTCGCCCTTGCCCTAGGTAAGCTCAACAGAACAAAGCACTCTGTTTCTATTTCCTTCCAACAGCTCTTATGTGAGGTAAGAAATTCCCCTAGGAGAGTATCAGCGTGCCTTCCAAATTCCACAGAAGCACAGTCCATGGTGTAAAACGACAGGCGTACGGAAGATGCAGAGGCCTCTTGGACATCCTCCAGCGTCCTTCCTTTAGGCAGTTCGCTATACCCAGAATAGCGGGTATAGAAAAACGTGAATCAGCGAAGGGCCCAGTGGGTTAATTGTGTCTCTTTGGACTAGCTAGACTCAGCCTGTACTAAGGCTGGAAGTCAACAGCGAAACGGGAGTGTGATCCCAAAGGCTTTTTTGCCAATTTTGAAAGCTCCGTTCATAAGGCATGAAAGCAACCTGAAAAGCATTGTAAGGGCAGCTCTTTCAGTATATGCCAGCATGACTCAGCGTAGACCATGAGTTAGTTTTGTGGAAAGAAGCATTGTGCTTGCACTTCCTAGTTGCAAGCTCATCCTGCTCTGCTCTATAGCAAATGTGAAGCTCAATGTGAGCACTAGCCTCGAAGGAAGAGCTTGACTTGCCTTGCCTAAGTGAAAGAGTGCAACAGCTCCGTGAGCCCTAAATTGCTGTTCTGTGTCAGTTGACGGGGAAGAGGCTTTACCGTTCTCCTTGCCACCTCGTGTCAGCAACCGTTTCGGTTTCAGAACACTCTGTACCCCCCGGAGCTCTGGGCCCTCTATGCAAAATCCAGCATCGCAGGCCTTTCAGAGTCGCTCTGTGTTTGCAGAGAAAGGTGCAGCACACGGCACTTTTCCTTGGGACGGTTTGATTTTCCGACCGCTAAACAGCTTCGGGAACACAGTTCAAGAATCCCTAACTCGCCAAGGACGTGGTCGCCCTTGCCCTAGGTAAGCTCAACAGAACAAAGCACTCTGTTTCTATTTCCTTCCAACACCTCTTATGTGAGGTAAGAAATTCCCCTAGGAGAGTATCAGCGTGCCTTCCAAATTCCACAGAAGCACAGTTCATGGTGTAAAACGACAGGCGTAAGGAAGATGCAGAGGCCTCTTGGACATCCTCCAGCGTCCTTCCTTTAGGCAGTTCGCTATACCCAGAATAGCGTGTATAGAAAAACGTGAATCAGCGAAGGGCCCAGTGGGTTAATTGTGTCTCTTTGGACTAGCTAGACTCAGCCTGTACTAAGGCTGGAAGTCACCAGAGAAACGGGAGTGTGATCCCAAAGGCTTTTTTGCCAATTTTGAAAGCTCCGTTCCTAAGGCGTGAAAGCTACCTGAAAAGCATTGTAAGGGCAGCTCTTTCAGTATATGCCAGCATGACTCAGCGTAGACCATGAGTTAGTTTTGTGGAAAGAAGCATTGTGCTTGCACTTCCTAGTTGCAAGCTCATCCTGCTTTGCTCTATAGCAAATGTGAAGCTCAATGTGAGCACTAGCCTCGAAGGAAGAGCTTGCCTTGCCTTGCCTAAGTGAAAGAGTGCAACAGCTCCGTGAGCCCTAAATTGCTGTTCTGTGTCAGTTGACGGGGAAGAGGCTTTACCGTTCTCCTTGCCACCTCGTGTCAGCAACCGTTTCGGTTTCAGAACACTCTGTACCCCCCGGAGCTCTGGGCCCTCTATGCAAAATCCAGCATCGCGGGCCTTTCAGAGTCGCTCTGTGTTTGCAGAGAAAGGTGCAGCACACGGCACTTTTCCTTGGGACGGTTTGATTTTCCGACCTCTAAACAGCTTCGGGAACACAGTTCAAGAATCCCTAACTCGCCAAGGACGTGGTCGCCCTTGCCCTAGGTAAGCTCAACAGAACAAAGCACTCTGTTTCTATTTCCTTCCAACACCTCTTATGTGAGGTAAGAAATTCCCCTAGGAGAGTATCAGCGTGCCTTCCAAATTCCACAGAAGCACAGTCCGTGGTGTAAAACGACAGGCGTACAGAAGATGCAGAGGCCTCTTGACATCCTCCAGCGTCCTTCCTTTAGGCAGTTCGCTATACCCAGAATAGCGTGTATAGAAAAACGTGAATCAGCGAAGGGCCCAGTGGGTTAATTGTGTCTCTTTGGACTAGCTAGACTCAGCCTGTACTAAGGCTGGAAGTCACCAGAGAAACGGGAGTGTGATCCCAAAGGCTTTTTTGCCAATTTTGAAAGCTCCGTTCATAAGGCGTGAAAGCTACCTGAAAAGCATTGTAAGGGCAGCTCTTTCAGTATATGCCAGCATGACTCAGCGTAGACCATGAGTTAGTTTTGTGGAAAGAAGCATTGTGCTTGCACTTCCTAGTTGCAAGCTCATCCTGCTCTGCTCTATAGCAAATGTGAAGCTCAATGTGAGCACTAGCCTCGAAGGAAGAGCTTGACTTGCCTTGCCTAAGTGAAAGAGTGCAACAGCTCCGTGAGCCCTAAATTGCTGTTCTGTGTCAGTTGACGGGGAAGAGGCTTTACCGTTCTCCTTGCCACCTCGTGTCAGCAACCGTTTCGGTTTCAGAACACTCTGTACCCCCCGGAGCTCTGGGCCCTCTATGCAAAATCCAGCATCGCAGGCCTTTCAGAGTCGCTCTGTGTTTGCAGAGAAAGGTGCAGCACACGGCACTTTTCCTTGGGACGGTTTGATTTTTCGACCTCTAAACAGCTTCGGGAACACAGTTCAAGAATCCCTAACTCGCCAAGGACGTGGTCGCCCTTGCCCTAGGTAAGCTCAACAGAACAAAGCACTCTGTTTCTATTTCCTTCCAACACCTCTTATGTGAGGTAAGAAATTCCCCTAGGAGAGTATCAGCGTGCCTTCCAAATTCCACAGAAGCACAGTCCGTGGTGTAAAACGACAGGCGTACGGAAGATGCAGAGGCCTCTTGGACATCCTCCAGCGTCCTTCCTTTAGGCAGTTCGCTATACCCAGAATAGCGGGTATAGAAAAACGTGAATCAGCGAAGGGCCCAGTGGGTTAATTGTGTCTCTTTGGACTAGCTAGACTCAGCCTGTACTAAGGCTGGAAGTCAACAGCGAAACGGGAGTGTGATCCCAAAGGCTTTTTTGCCAATTTTGAAAGCTCCGTTCATAAGGCGTGAAAGCAACCTGAAAAGCATTGTAAGGGCAGCTCTTTCAGTATATGCCAGCATGACTCAGCGTAGACCATGAGTTAGTTTTGTGGAAAGAAGCATTGTGCTTGCACTTCCTAGTTGCAAGCTCATCCTGCTCTGCTCTATAGCAAATGTGAAGCTCAATGTGAGCACTAGCCTCGAAGGAAGAGCTTGCCTTGCCTTGCCTAAGTGAAAGAGTGCAACAGCTCCGTGAGCCCTAAATTGCTGTTCTGTGTCAGTTGACGGGGAAGAGGCTTTACCGTTCTCCTTGCCACCTCGTGTCAGCAACCGTTTCGGTTTCAGAACACTCTGTACCCCCCGGAGCTCTGGGCCCTCTATGCAAAATCCAGCATCGCGGGCCTTTCAGAGTCGCTCTGTGTTTGCAGAGAAAGGTGCAGCACACGGCACTTTTCCTTGGGACGGTTTGATTTTCCGACCTCTAAACAGCTTCGGGAACACAGTTCAAGAATCCCTAACTCGCCAAGGACGTGGTCGCCCTTGCCCTAGGTAAGCTCAACAGAACAAAGCACTCTGTTTCTATTTCCTTCCAACACCTCTTATGTGAGGTAAGAAATTCCCCTAGGAGAGTATCAGCGTGCCTTCCAAATTCCACAGAAGCACAGTCCGTGGTGTAAAACGACAGGCGTACGGAAGATGCAGAGGCCTCTTGGACATCCTCCAGCGTCCTTCCTTTAGGCAGTTCGCTATACCCAGAATAGCGGGTATAGAAAAACGTGAATCAGCGAAGGGCCCAGTGGGTTAATTGTGTCTCTTTGGACTAGCTAGACTCAGCCTGTACTAAGGCTGGAAGTCAACAGCGAAACGGGAGTGTGATCCCAAAGGCTTTTTTGCCAATTTTGAAAGCTCCGTTCATAAGGCGTGAAAGCTACCTGAAAAGCATTGTAAGGGCAGCTCTTTCAGTATATGCCAGCATGACTCAGCGTAGACCATGAGTTAGTTTTGTGGAAAGAAGCATTGTGCTTGCACTTCCTAGTTGCAAGCTCATCCTGCTCTGCTCTATAGCAAATGTGAAGCTCAATGTGAGCACTAGCCTCGAAGGAAGAGCTTGACTTGCCTTGCCTAAGTGAAAGAGTGCAACAGCTCCGTGAGCCCTAAATTGCTGTTCTGTGTCAGTTGACGGGGAAGAGGCTTTACCGTTCTCCTTGCCACCTCGTGTCAGCAACCGTTTCGGTTTCAGAACACTCTGTACCCCCCGGAGCTCTGGGCCCTCTATGCAAAATCCAGCATCGCAGGCCTTTCAGAGTCGCTCTGTGTTTGCAGAGAAAGGTGCAGCACACGGCACTTTTCCTTGGGACGGTTTGATTTTCCGACCTCTAAACAGCTTCGGGAACACAGTTCAAGAATCCCTAACTCGCCAAGGACGTGGTCGCCCTTGCCCTAGGTAAGCTCAACAGAACAAAGCACTCTGTTTCTATTTCCTTCCAACACCTCTTATGTGAGGTAAGAAATTCCCCTAGGAGAGTATCAGCGTGCCTTCCAAATTCCACAGAAGCACAGTCCGTGGTGTAAAACGACAGGCGTACGGAAGATGCAGAGGCCTCTTGGACATCCTCCAGCGTCCTTCCTTTAGGCAGTTCGCTATACCCAGAATAGCGGGTATAGAAAAACGTGAATCAGCGAAGGGCCCAGTGGGTTAATTGTGTCTCTTTGGACTAGCTAGACTCAGCCTGTACTAAGGCTGGAAGTCAACAGCGAAACGGGAGTGTGATCCCAAAGGCTTTTTTGCCAATTTTGAAAGCTCCGTTCATAAGGCGTGAAAGCAACCTGAAAAGCATTGTAAGGGCAGCTCTTTCAGTATATGCCAGCATGACTCAGCGTAGACCATGAGTTAGTTTTGTGGAAAGAAGCATTGTGCTTGCACTTCCTAGTTGCAAGCTCATCCTGCTCTGCTCTATAGCAAATGTGAAGCTCAATGTGAGCACTAGCCTCGAAGGAAGAGCTTGACTTGCCTTGCCTAAGTGAAAGAGTGCAACAGCTCCGTGAGCCCTAAATTGCTGTTCTGTGTCAGTTGACGGGGAAGAGGCTTTACCGTTCTCCTTGCCACCTCGTGTCAGCAACCGTTTCGGTTTCAGAACACTCTGTACCCCCCGGAGCTCTGGGCCCTCTATGCAAAATCCAGCATCGCAGGCCTTTCAGAGTCGCTCTGTGTTTGCAGAGAAAGGTGCAGCACACGGCACTTTTCCTTGGGACGGTTTGATTTTCCGACCTCTAAACAGCTTCGGGAACACTGTTCAAGAATCCCTAACTCGCCAAGGACGTGGTCGCCCTTGCCCTAGGTAAGCTCAACAGAACAAAGCACTCTGTTTCTATTTCCTTCCAACACCTCTTATGTGAGGTAAGAAATTCCCCTAGGAGAGTATCAGCGTGCCTTCCAAATTCCACAGAAGCACAGTTCATGGTGTAAAACGACAGGCGTACGGAAGATGCAGAGGCCTCTTGGACATCCTCTAGCGTCCTTCCTTTAGGCAGTTCGCTATACCCAGAATAGCGGGTATAGAAAAACGTGAATCAGCGAAGGGCCCAGTGGGTTAATTGTGTCTCTTTGGACTAGCTAGACTCAGCCTGTACTAAGGCTGGAAGTCACCAGAGAAACGGGAGTGTGATCCCAAAGGCTTTTTTGCCAATTTTGAAAGCTCCGTTCCTAAGGCGTGAAAGCTACCTGAAAAGCATTGTAAGGGCAGCTCTTTCAGTATATGCCAGCATGACTCAGCGTAGACCATGAGTTAGTTTTGTGGAAAGAAGCATTGTGCTTGCACTTCCTAGTTGCAAGCTCATCCTGCTCTGCTCTATAGCAAATGTGAAGCTCAATGTGAGCACTAGCCTCGAAGGAAGAGCTTGCCTTGCCTTGCCTAAGTGAAAGAGTGCAACAGCTCCGTGAGCCCTAAATTGCTGTTCTGTGTCAGTTGACGGGGAAGAGGCTTTACCGTTCTCCTTGCCACCTCGTGTCAGCAACCGTTTCGGTTTCAGAACACTCTGTACCCCCCGGAGCTCTGGGCCCTCTATGCAAAATCCAGCATCGCAGGCCTTTCAGAGTCGCTCTGTGTTTGCAGAGAAAGGTGCAGCACACGGCACTTTTCCTTGGGACGGTTTGATTTTCCGACCTCTAAACAGCTTCGGGAACACAGTTCAAGAATCCCTAACTCGCCAAGGACGTGGTCGCCCTTGCCCTAGGTAAACTCAACAGAACAAAGCACTCTGTTTCTATTTCCTTCCAACACCTCTTATGTGAGGTAAGAAATTCCCCTGGAGATTATCAGCGTGCCTTCCAAATTCCACAGAAGCACAGTTCGTGGTGTAAAACGACAGGCGTAAGGAAGATGCAGAGGCCTCTTGGACATCCTCCAGCGTCCTTCCTTTAGGCAGTTCGCTATACCCAGAATAGCGGGTATAGAAAAACGTGAATCAGCGAAGGGCCCAGTGGGTTAATTGTGTCTCTTTGGACTAGCTAGACTCAGCCTGTACTAAGGCTGGAAGTCACCAGAGAAACGGGAGTGTGATCCCAAAGGCTTTTTTGCCAATTTTGAAAGCTCCGTTCCTAAGGCGTGAAAGCTACCTGAAAAGCATTGTAAGGGCAGCTCTTTCAGTATATGCCAGCATGACTCAGCGTACACCATGAGTTAGTTTTGTGGAAAGAAGCATTGTGCTTGCACTTCCTAGTTGCAAGCTCATCCTGCTCTGCTCTATAGCAAATGTGAAGCTCAATGTGAGCACTAGCCTCGAAGGAAGAGCTTGCCTTGCCTTGCCTAAGTGAAAGAGTGCAACAGCTCCGTGAGCCCTAAATTGCTGTTCTGTGTCAGTTGACGGGGAAGAGGCTTTACCGTTCTCCTTGCCACCACGTGTCAGCAACCGTTTCGGTTTCAGAACACTCTGTACCCCCCAGAGCTCTGGGCCCTCTATGCAAAATCCAGCATCGCAGGCCTTTCAGAGTCGCTCTGTGTTTGCAGAGAAAGGTGCAGCACACGGCACTTTTCCTTGGGACGGTTTGATTTTCCGACCTCTAAACAGCTTCGGGAACACAGTTCAAGAATCCCTAACTCGCCAAGGACGTGGTCGCCCTTGCCCTAGGTAAGCTCAACAGAACAAAGCACTCTGTTTCTATTTCCTTCCAACACCTCTTATGTGAGGTAAGAAATTCCCCTAGGAGAGTATCAGCGTGCCTTCCAAATTCCACAGAAGCACAGTCCGTGGTGTAAAACGACAGGCGTACGGAAGATGCAGAGGCCTCTTGGACATCCTCCAGCGTCCTTCCTTTAGGCAGTTCGCTATACCCAGAATAGCGGGTATAGAAAAACGTGAATCAGCGAAGGGCCCAGTGGGTTAATTGTGTCTCTTTGGACTAGCTAGACTCAGCCTGTACTAAGGCTGGAAGTCACCAGAGAAACGGAAGTGTGATCCCAAAGGCTTTTTTGCCAATTTTGAAAGCTCCGTTCCTAAGGCGTGAAAGCTACCTGAACAGCATTGTAAGGGCAGCTCTTTCAGTATATGCCAGCATGACTCAGCGTAGACCATGAGTTAGTTTTGTGGAAAGAAGCATTGTGCTTGCACTTCCTAGTTGCAAGCTCATCCTGCTCTGCTCTATAGCAAATGTGAAGCTCAATGTGAGCACTAGCCTCGAAGGAAGAGCTTGCCTTGCCTTGCCTAAGTGAAAGAGTGCAACAGCTCCGTGAGCCCTAAATTGCTGTTCTGTGTCAGTTGACGGGGAAGAGGCTTTACCGTTCTCCTTGCCACCTCGTGTCAGCAACCGTTTCGGTTTCAGAACACTCTGTACCCCCCGGAGCACTGGGCCCTCTATGCAAAATCCAGCATCGCGGGCCTTTCAGAGTCGCTCTGTGTTTGCAGAGAAAGGTGCAGCACACGGCACTTTTCCTTGGGACGGTTTGATTTTCCGACCTCTAAACAGCTTCGGGAACACAGTTCAAGAATCCCTAACTCGCCAAGGACGTGGTCGCCCTTGCCCTAGGTAAGCTCAACAGAACAAAGCACTCTGTTTCTATTTCCTTCCAACACCTCTTATGTGAGGTAAGAAATTCCCCTAGGAGAGTATCAGCGTGCCTTCCAAATTCCACAGAAGCACAGTCCGTGGTGTAAAACGACAGGCGTACGGAAGATGCAGAGGCCTCTTGGACATCCTCCAGCGTCCTTCCTTTAGGCAGTTCGCTATACCCAGAATAGCGGGTATAGAAAAACGTGAATCAGCGAAGGGCCCAGTGGGTTAATTGTGTCTCTTTGGACTAGCTAGACTCAGCCTGTACTAAGGCTGGAAGTCAACAGCGAAACGGGAGTGTGATCCCAAAGGCTTTTTTGCCAATTTTGAAAGCTCCGTTCCTAAGGCGTGAAAGCAACCTGAAAAGCATTGTAAGGGCAGCTCTTTCAGTATATGCCAGCATGACTCAGCGTAGACCATGAGTTAGTTTTGTGGAAAGAAGCATTGTGCTTGCACTTCCTAGTTGCAAGCTCATCCTGCTCTGCTCTATAGCAAATGTGAAGCTCAATGTGAGCACTAGCCTCGAAGGAAGAGCTTGACTTGCCTTGCCTAAGTGAAAGAGTGCAACAGCTCCGTGAGCCCTAAATTGCTGTTCTGTGTCAGTTGACGGGGAAGAGGCTTTACCGTTCTCCTTGCCACCTCGTGTCAGCAACCGTTTCGGTTTCAGAACACTCTGTACCCCCCGGAGCTCTGGGCCCTCTATGCAAAATCCAGCATCGCAGGCCTTTCAGAGTCGCTCTGTGTTTGCAGAGAAAGGTGCAGCACACGGCACTTTTCCTTGGGACGGTTTGATTTTCCGACCTCTAAACAGCTTCGGGAACACTGTTCAAGAATCCCTAACTCGCCAAGGACGTGGTCGCCCTTGCCCTAGGTAAGCTCAACAGAACAAAGCACTCTGTTTCTATTTCCTTCCAACACCTCTTATGTGAGGTAAGAAATTCCCCTAGGAGAGTATCAGCGTGCCTTCCAAATTCCACAGAAGCACAGTTCGTGGTGTAAAACGACAGGCGTAAGGAAGATGCAGAGGCCTCTTGGACATCCTCCAGCGTCCTTCCTTTAGGCAGTTCGCTATACCCAGAATAGCGGGTATAGAAAAACGTGAATCAGCGAAGGGCCCAGTGGGTTAATTGTGTCTCTTTGGACTAGCTAGACTCAGCCTGTACTAAGGCTGGAAGTCACCAGAGAAACGGGAGTGTGATTCCAAAGGCTTTTTTGCCAATTTTGAAAGCTCCGTTCCTAAGGCGTGAAAGCTACCTGAAAAGCATTGTAAGGGCAGCTCTTTCAGTATATGCCAGCATGACTCAGCGTAGACCATGAGTTAGTTTTGTGGAAAGAAGCATTGTGCTTGCACTTCCTAGTTGCAAGCTCATCCTGCTCTGCTCTATAGCAAATGTGAAGCTCAATGTGAGCACTAGCCTCGAAGGAAGAGCTTGACTTGCCTTGCCTAAGTGAAAGAGTGCAACAGCTCCGTGAGCCCTAAATTGCTGTTCTGTGTCAGTTGACGGGGAAGAGGCTTTACCGTTCTCCTTGCCACCTCGTGTCAGCAACCGTTTCGGTTTCAGAACACTCTGTACCCCCCGGAGCTCTGGGCCCTCTATGCAAAATCCAGCATCGCAGGCCTTTCAGAGTCGCTCTGTGTTTGCAGAGAAAGGTGCAGCACACGGCACTTTTCCTTGGGACGGTTTGATTTTCCGACCTCTAAACAGCTTCGGGAACACAGTTCAAGAATCCCTAACTCGCCAAGGACGTGGTCGCCCTTGCCCTAGGTAAGCTCAACAGAACAAAGCACTCTGTTTCTATTTCCTTCCAACACCTCTTATGTGAGGTAAGAAATTCCCCTAGGAGAGTATCAGCGTGCCTTCCAAATTCCACAGAAGCACAGTCCGTGGTGTAAAACGACAGGCGTACGGAAGATGCAGAGGCCTCTTGGACATCCTCCAGCGTCCTTCCTTTAGGCAGTTCGCTATACCCAGAATAGCGGGTATAGAAAAACGTGAATCAGCGAAGGGCCCAGTGGGTTAATTGTGTCTCTTTGGACTAGCTAGACTCAGCCTGTACTAAGGCTGGAAGTCAACAGCGAAACGGGAGTGTGATCCCAAAGGCTTTTTTGCCAATTTTGAAAGCTCCGTTCATAAGGCGTGAAAGCAACCTGAAAAGCATTGTAAGGGCAGCTCTTTCAGTATATGCCAGCATGACTCAGCGTAGACCATGAGTTAGTTTTGTGGAAAGAAGCATTGTGCTTGCACTTCCTAGTTGCAAGCTCATCCTGCTCTGCTCTATAGCAAATGTGAAGCTCAATGTGAGCACTAGCCTCGAAGGAAGAGCTTGCCTTGCCTTGCCTAAGTGAAAGAGTGCAACAGCTCCGTGAGCCCTAAATTGCTGTTCTGTGTCAGTTGACGGGGAAGAGGCTTTACCGTTCTCCTTGCCACCTCGTGTCAGCAACCGTTTCGGTTTCAGAACACTCTGTACCCCCCGGAGCTCTGGGCCCTCTATGCAAAATCCAGCATCGCAGGCCTTTCAGAGTCGCTCTGTGTTTGCAGAGAAAGGTGCAGCACACGGCACTTTTCCTTGGGACGGTTTGATTTTCCGACCTCTAAACAGCTTCGGGAACACAGTTCAAGAATCCCTAACTCGCCAAGGACGTGGTCGCCCTTGCCCTAGGTAAACTCAACAGAACAAAGCACTCTGTTTCTATTTCCTTCCAACACCTCTTATGTGAGGTAAGAAATTCCCCTGGAGATTATCAGCGTGCCTTCCAAATTCCACAGAAGCACAGTTCGTGGTGTAAAACGACAGGCGTAAGGAAGATGCAGAGGCCTCTTGGACATCCTCCAGCGTCCTTCCTTTAGGCAGTTCGCTATACCCAGAATAGCGGGTATAGAAAAACGTGAATCAGCGAAGGGCCCAGTGGGTTAATTGTGTCTCTTTGGACTAGCTAGACTCAGCCTGTACTAAGGCTGGAAGTCACCAGAGAAACGGGAGTGTGATCCCAAAGGCTTTTTTGCCAATTTTGAAAGCTCCGTTCCTAAGGCGTGAAAGCTACCTGAAAAGCATTGTAAGGGCAGCTCTTTCAGTATATGCCAGCATGACTCAGCGTAGACCATGAGTTAGTTTTGTGGAAAGAAGCATTGTGCTTGCACTTCCTAGTTGCAAGCTCATCCTGCTCTGCTCTATAGCAAATGTGAAGCTCAATGTGAGCACTAGCCTCGAAGGAAGAGCTTGCCTTGCCTTGCCTAAGTGAAAGAGTGCAACAGCTCCGTGAGCCCTAAATTGCTGTTCTGTGTCAGTTGACGGGGAAGAGGCTTTACCGTTCTCCTTGCCACCTCGTGTCAGCAACCGTTTCGGTTTCAGAACACTCTGTACCCCCCAGAGCTCTGGGCCCTCTATGCAAAATCCAGCATCGCAGGCCTTTCAGAGTCGCTCTGTGTTTGCAGAGAAAGGTGCAGCACACGGCACTTTTCCTTGGGACGGTTTGATTTTCCGACCTCTAAACAGCTTCGGGAACACAGTTCAAGAATCCCTAACTCGCCAAGGACGTGGTCGCCCTTGCCCTAGGTAAGCTCAACAGAACAAAGCACTCTGTTTCTATTTCCTTCCAACACCTCTTATGTGAGGTAAGAAATTCCCCTAGGAGAGTATCAGCGTGCCTTCCAAATTCCACAGAAGCACAGTCCGTGGTGTAAAACGACAGGCGTACGGAAGATGCAGAGGCCTCTTGGACATCCTCCAGCGTCCTTCCTTTAGGCAGTTCGCTATACCCAGAATAGCGGGTATAGAAAAACGTGAATCAGCGAAGGGCCCAGTGGGTTAATTGTGTCTCTTTGGACTAGCTAGACTCAGCCTGTACTAAGGCTGGAAGTCACCAGAGAAACGGAAGTGTGATCCCAAAGGCTTTTTTGCCAATTTTGAAAGCTCCGTTCCTAAGGCGTGAAAGCTACCTGAACAGCATTGTAAGGGCAGCTCTTTCAGTATATGCCAGCATGACTCAGCGTAGACCATGAGTTAGTTTTGTGGAAAGAAGCATTGTGCTTGCACTTCCTAGTTGCAAGCTCATCCTGCTCTGCTCTATAGCAAATGTGAAGCTCAATGTGAGCACTAGCCTCGAAGGAAGAGCTTGCCTTGCCTTGCCTAAGTGAAAGAGTGCAACAGCTCCGTGAGCCCTAAATTGCTGTTCTGTGTCAGTTGACGGGGAAGAGGCTTTACCGTTCTCCTTGCCACCTCGTGTCAGCAACCGTTTCGGTTTCAGAACACTCTGTACCCCCCGGAGCACTGGGCCCTCTATGCAAAATCCAGCATCGCGGGCCTTTCAGAGTCGCTCTGTGTTTGCAGAGAAAGGTGCAGCACACGGCACTTTTCCTTGGGACGGTTTGATTTTCCGACCTCTAAACAGCTTCGGGAACACAGTTCAAGAATCCCTAACTCGCCAAGGACGTGGTCGCCCTTGCCCTAGGTAAGCTCAACAGAACAAAGCACTCTGTTTCTATTTCCTTCCAACACCTCTTATGTGAGGTAAGAAATTCCCCTAGGAGAGTATCAGCGTGCCTTCCAAATTCCACAGAAGCACAGTCCGTGGTGTAAAACGACAGGCGTACGGAAGATGCAGAGGCCTCTTGGACATCCTCCAGCGTCCTTCCTTTAGGCAGTTCGCTATACCCAGAATAGCGGGTATAGAAAAACGTGAATCAGCGAAGGGCCCAGTGGGTTAATTGTGTCTCTTTGGACTAGCTAGACTCAGCCTGTACTAAGGCTGGAAGTCAACAGCGAAACGGGAGTGTGATCCCAAAGGCTTTTTTGCCAATTTTGAAAGCTCCGTTCCTAAGGCGTGAAAGCAACCTGAAAAGCATTGTAAGGGCAGCTCTTTCAGTATATGCCAGCATGACTCAGCGTAGACCATGAGTTAGTTTTGTGGAAAGAAGCATTGTGCTTGCACTTCCTAGTTGCAAGCTCATCCTGCTCTGCTCTATAGCAAATGTGAAGCTCAATGTGAGCACTAGCCTCGAAGGAAGAGCTTGACTTGCCTTGCCTAAGTGAAAGAGTGCAACAGCTCCGTGAGCCCTAAATTGCTGTTCTGTGTCAGTTGACGGGGAAGAGGCTTTACCGTTCTCCTTGCCACCTCGTGTCAGCAACCGTTTCGGTTTCAGAACACTCTGTACCCCCCGGAGCTCTGGGCCCTCTATGCAAAATCCAGCATCGCAGGCCTTTCAGAGTCGCTCTGTGTTTGCAGAGAAAGGTGCAGCACACGGCACTTTTCCTTGGGACGGTTTGATTTTCCGACCTCTAAACAGCTTCGGGAACACTGTTCAAGAATCCCTAACTCGCCAAGGACGTGGTCGCCCTTGCCCTAGGTAAGCTCAACAGAACAAAGCACTCTGTTTCTATTTCCTTCCAACACCTCTTATGTGAGGTAAGAAATTCCCCTAGGAGAGTATCAGCGTGCCTTCCAAATTCCACAGAAGCACAGTTCGTGGTGTAAAACGACAGGCGTAAGGAAGATGCAGAGGCCTCTTGGACATCCTCCAGCGTCCTTCCTTTAGGCAGTTCGCTATACCCAGAATAGCGGGTATAGAAAAACGTGAATCAGCGAAGGGCCCAGTGGGTTAATTGTGTCTCTTTGGACTAGCTAGACTCAGCCTGTACTAAGGCTGGAAGTCACCAGAGAAACGGGAGTGTGATTCCAAAGGCTTTTTTGCCAATTTTGAAAGCTCCGTTCCTAAGGCGTGAAAGCTACCTGAAAAGCATTGTAAGGGCAGCTCTTTCAGTATATGCCAGCATGACTCAGCGTAGACCATGAGTTAGTTTTGTGGAAAGAAGCATTGTGCTTGCACTTCCTAGTTGCAAGCTCATCCTGCTCTGCTCTATAGCAAATGTGAAGCTCAATGTGAGCACTAGCCTCGAAGGAAGAGCTTGACTTGCCTTGCCTAAGTGAAAGAGTGCAACAGCTCCGTGAGCCCTAAATTGCTGTTCTGTGTCAGTTGACGGGGAAGAGGCTTTACCGTTCTCCTTGCCACCTCGTGTCAGCAACCGTTTCGGTTTCAGAACACTCTGTACCCCCCGGAGCTCTGGGCCCTCTATGCAAAATCCAGCATCGCAGGCCTTTCAGAGTCGCTCTGTGTTTGCAGAGAAAGGTGCAGCACACGGCACTTTTCCTTGGGACGGTTTGATTTTCCGACCTCTAAACAGCTTCGGGAACACAGTTCAAGAATCCCTAACTCGCCAAGGACGTGGTCGCCCTTGCCCTAGGTAAGCTCAACAGAACAAAGCACTCTGTTTCTATTTCCTTCCAACACCTCTTATGTGAGGTAAGAAATTCCCCTAGGAGAGTATCAGCGTGCCTTCCAAATTCCACAGAAGCACAGTCCGTGGTGTAAAACGACAGGCGTACGGAAGATGCAGAGGCCTCTTGGACATCCTCCAGCGTCCTTCCTTTAGGCAGTTCGCTATACCCAGAATAGCGGGTATAGAAAAACGTGAATCAGCGAAGGGCCCAGTGGGTTAATTGTGTCTCTTTGGACTAGCTAGACTCAGCCTGTACTAAGGCTGGAAGTCAACAGCGAAACGGGAGTGTGATCCCAAAGGCTTTTTTGCCAATTTTGAAAGCTCCGTTCATAAGGCGTGAAAGCAACCTGAAAAGCATTGTAAGGGCAGCTCTTTCAGTATATGCCAGCATGACTCAGCGTAGACCATGAGTTAGTTTTGTGGAAAGAAGCATTGTGCTTGCACTTCCTAGTTGCAAGCTCATCCTGCTCTGCTCTATAGCAAATGTGAAGCTCAATGTGAGCACTAGCCTCGAAGGAAGAGCTTGCCTTGCCTTGCCTAAGTGAAAGAGTGCAACAGCTCCGTGAGCCCTAAATTGCTGTTCTGTGTCAGTTGACGGGGAAGAGGCTTTACCGTTCTCCTTGCCACCTCGTGTCAGCAACCGTTTCGGTTTCAGAACACTCTGTACCCCCCGGAGCTCTGGGCCCTCTATGCAAAATCCAGCATCGCGGGCCTTTCAGAGTCGCTCTGTGTTTGCAGAGAAAGGTGCAGCACACGGCACTTTTCCTTGGGACGGTTTGATTTTCCGACCTCTAAACAGCTTCGGGAACACAGTTCAAGAATCCCTAACTCGCCAAGGACGTGGTCGCCCTTGCCCTAGGTAAGCTCAACAGAACAAAGCACTCTGTTTCTATTTCCTTCCAACACCTCTTATGTGAGGTAAGAAATTCCCCTAGGAGAGTATCAGCGTGCCTTCCAAATTCCACAGAAGCACAGTCCGTGGTGTAAAACGACAGGCGTACGGAAGATGCAGAGGCCTCTTGGACATCCTCCAGCGTCCTTCCTTTAGGCAGTTCGCTATACCCAGAATAGCGGGTATAGAAAAACGTGAATCAGCGAAGGGCCCAGTGGGTTAATTGTGTCTCTTTGGACTAGCTAGACTCAGCCTGTACTAAGGCTGGAAGTCAACAGCGAAACGGGAGTGTGATCCCAAAGGCTTTTTTGCCAATTTTGAAAGCTCCGTTCATAAGGCGTGAAAGCAACCTGAAAAGCATTGTAAGGGCAGCTCTTTCAGTATATGCCAGCATGACTCAGCGTAGACCATGAGTTAGTTTTGTGGAAAGAAGCATTGTGCTTGCACTTCCTAGTTGCAAGCTCATCCTGCTCTGCTCTATAGCAAATGTGAAGCTCAATGTGAGCACTAGCCTCGAAGGAAGAGCTTGCCTTGCCTTGCCTAAGTGAAAGAGTGCAACAGCTCCGTGAGCCCTAAATTGCTGTTCTGTGTCAGTTGACGGGGAAGAGGCTTTACCGTTCTCCTTGCCACCTCGTGTCAGCAACCGTTTCGGTTTCAGAACACTCTGTACCCCCCAGAGCTCTGGGCCCTCTATGCAAAATCCAGCATCGCAGGCCTTTCAGAGTCGCTCTGTGTTTGCAGAGAAAGGTGCAGCACACGGCACTTTTCCTTGGGACGGTTTGATTTTCCGACCTCTAAACAGCTTCGGGAACACAGTTCAAGAATCCCTAACTCGCCAAGGACGTGGTCGCCCTTGCCCTAGGTAAGCTCAACAGAACAAAGCACTCTGTTTCTATTTCCTTCCAACACCTCTTATGTGAGGTAAGAAATTCCCCTAGGAGAGTATCAGCGTGCCTTCCAAATTCCACAGAAGCACAGTCCGTGGTGTAAAACGACAGGCGTACGGAAGATGCAGAGGCCTCTTGGACATCCTCCAGCGTCCTTCCTTTAGGCAGTTCGCTATACCCAGAATAGCGGGTATAGAAAAACGTGAATCAGCGAAGGGCCCAGTGGGTTAATTGTGTCTCTTTGGACTAGCTAGACTCAGCCTGTACTAAGGCTGGAAGTCACCAGAGAAACGGGAGTGTGATCCCAAAGGCTTTTTTGCCAATTTTGAAAGCTCCGTTCCTAAGGCGTGAAAGCTACCTGAACAGCATTGTAAGGGCAGCTCTTTCAGTATATGCCAGCATGACTCAGCGTAGACCATGAGTTAGTTTTGTGGAAAGAAGCATTGTGCTTGCACTTCCTAGTTGCAAGCTCATCCTGCTCTGCTCTATAGCAAATGTGAAGCTCAATGTGAGCACTAGCCTCGAAGGAAGAGCTTGCCTTGCCTTGCCTAAGTGAAAGAGTGCAACAGCTCCGTGAGCCCTAAATTGCTGTTCTGTGTCAGTTGACGGGGAAGAGGCTTTACCGTTCTCCTTGCCACCTCGTGTCAGCAACCGTTTCGGTTTCAGAACACTCTGTACCCCCCGGAGCACTGGGCCCTCTATGCAAAATCCAGCATCGCGGGCCTTTCAGAGTCGCTCTGTGTTTGCAGAGAAAGGTGCAGCACACGGCACTTTTCCTTGGGACGGTTTGATTTTCCGACCTCTAAACAGCTTCGGGAACACAGTTCAAGAATCCCTAACTCGCCAAGGACGTGGTCGCCCTTGCCCTAGGTAAGCTCAACAGAACAAAGCACTCTGTTTCTATTTCCTTCCAACACCTCTTATGTGAGGTAAGAAATTCCCCTAGGAGAGTATCAGCGTGCCTTCCAAATTCCACAGAAGCACAGTCCGTGGTGTAAAACGACAGGCGTACGGAAGATGTAGAGGCCTCTTGGACATCCTCCAGCGTCCTTCCTTTAGGCAGTTCGCTATACCCAGAATAGCGGGTATAGAAAAACGTGAATCAGCGAAGGGCCCAGTGGGTTAATTGTGTCTCTTTGGACTAGCTAGACTCAGCCTGTACTAAGGCTGGAAGTCAACAGCGAAACGGGAGTGTGATCCCAAAGGCTTTTTTGCCAATTTTGAAAGCTCCGTTCCTAAGGCGTGAAAGCAACCTGAAAAGCATTGTAAGGGCAGCTCTTTCAGTATATGCCAGCATGACTCAGCGTAGACCATGAGTTAGTTTTGTGGAAAGAAGCATTGTGCTTGCACTTCCTAGTTGCAAGCTCATCCTGCTCTGCTCTATAGCAAATGTGAAGCTCAATGTGAGCACTAGCCTCGAAGGAAGAGCTTGACTTGCCTTGCCTAAGTGAAAGAGTGCAACAGCTCCGTGAGCCCTAAATTGCTGTTCTGTGTCAGTTGACGGGGAAGAGGCTTTACCGTTCTCCTTGCCACCTCGTGTCAGCAACCGTTTCGGTTTCAGAACACTCTGTACCCCCCGGAGCTCTGGGCCCTCTATGCAAAATCCAGCATCGCAGGCCTTTCAGAGTCGCTCTGTGTTTGCAGAGAAAGGTGCAGCACACGGCACTTTTCCTTGGGACGGTTTGATTTTCCGACCTCTAAACAGCTTCGGGAACACAGTTCAAGAATCCCTAACTCGCCAAGGACGTGGTCGCCCTTGCCCTAGGTAAGCTCAACAGACCCAAGCATTCTGTTTCTATTTCCTTCCAACACCTCTTATGTGAGGTAAGAAATTCCCCTAGGAGAGTATCAGCGTGCCTTCCAAATTCCACAGAAGCACAGTCCGTGGTGTAAAACGACAGGCGTACGGAAGATGCAGAGGCCTCTTGGACATCCTCCAGCGTCCTTCCTTTAGGCAGTTCGCTATACCCAGAATAGCGGGTATAGAAAAACGTGAATCAGCGAAGGGCCCAGTGGGTTAATTGTGTCTCTTTGGACTAGCTAGACTCAGCCTGTACTAAGGCTGGAAGTCACCAGAGAAACGGGAGTGTGATCCCAAAGGCTTTTTTGCCAATTTTGAAAGCTCCGTTCATAAGGCGTGAAAGCTACCTGAAAAGCATTGTAAGGGCAGCTCTTTCAGTATATGCCAGCATGACTCAGCGTAGACCATGAGTTAGTTTTGTGGAAAGAAGCATTGTGCTTGCACTTCCTAGTTGCAAGCTCATCCTGCTCTGCTCTATAGCAAATGTGAAGCTCAATGTGAGCACTAGCCTCGAAGGAAGAGCTTGACTTGCCTTGCCTAAGTGAAAGAGTGCAACAGCTCCGTGAGCCCTAAATTGCTGTTCTGTGTCAGTTGACGGGGAAGAGGCTTTACCGTTCTCCTTGCCACCTCGTGTCAGCAACCGTTTCGGTTTCAGAACACTCTGTACCCCCCGGAGCTCTGGGCCCTCTATGCAAAATCCAGCATCGCAGGCCTTTCAGAGTCGCTCTGTGTTTGCAGAGAAAGGTGCAGCACACGGCACTTTTCCTTGGGACGGTTTGATTTTTCGACCTCTAAACAGCTTCGGGAACACAGTTCAAGAATCCCTAACTCGCCAAGGACGTGGTCGCCCTTGCCCTAGGTAAGCTCAACAGAACAAAGCACTCTGTTTCTATTTCCTTCCAACACCTCTTATGTGAGGTAAGAAATTCCCCTAGGAGAGTATCAGCGTGCCTTCCAAATTCCACAGAAGCACAGTCCGTGGTGTAAAACGACAGGCGTACGGAAGATGCAGAGGCCTCTTGGACATCCTCCAGCGTCCTTCCTTTAGGCAGTTCGCTATACCCAGAATAGCGGGTATAGAAAAACGTGAATCAGCGAAGGGCCCAGTGGGTTAATTGTGTCTCTTTGGACTAGCTAGACTCAGCCTGTACTAAGGCTGGAAGTCAACAGCGAAACGGGAGTGTGATCCCAAAGGCTTTTTTGCCAATTTTGAAAGCTCCGTTCATAAGGCGTGAAAGCAACCTGAAAAGCATTGTAAGGGCAGCTCTTTCAGTATATGCCAGCATGACTCAGCGTAGACCATGAGTTAGTTTTGTGGAAAGAAGCATTGTGCTTGCACTTCCTAGTTGCAAGCTCATCCTGCTCTGCTCTATAGCAAATGTGAAGCTCAATGTGAGCACTAGCCTCGAAGGAAGAGCTTGCCTTGCCTTGCCTAAGTGAAAGAGTGCAACAGCTCCGTGAGCCCTAAATTGCTGTTCTGTGTCAGTTGACGGGGAAGAGGCTTTACCGTTCTCCTTGCCACCTCGTGTCAGCAACCGTTTCGGTTTCAGAACACTCTGTACCCCCCGGAGCTCTGGGCCCTCTATGCAAAATCCAGCATCGCAGGCCTTTCAGAGTCGCTCTGTGTTTGCAGAGAAAGGTGCAGCACACGGCACTTTTCCTTGGGACGGTTTGATTTTCCGACCGCTAAACAGCTTCGGGAACACAGTTCAAGAATCCCTAACTCGCCAAGGACGTGGTCGCCCTTGCCCTAGGTAAGCTCAACAGAACAAAGCACTCTGTTTCTATTTCCTTCCAACACCTCTTATGTGAGGTAAGAAATTCCCCTAGGAGAGTATCAGCGTGCCTTCCAAATTCCACAGAAGCACAGTTCGTGGTGTAAAACGACAGGCGTAAGGAAGATGCAGAGGCCTCTTGGACATCCTCCAGCGTCCTTCCTTTAGGCAGTTCGCTATACCCAGAATAGCGGGTATAGAAAAACGTGAATCAGCGAAGGGCCCAGTGGGTTAATTGTGTCTCTTTGGACTAGCTAGACTCAGCCTGTACTAAGGCTGGAAGTCACCAGAGAAACGGGAGTGTGATCCCAAAGGCTTTTTTGCCAATTTTGAAAGCTCCGTTCCTAAGGCGTGAAAGCTACCTGAAAAGCATTGTAAGGGCAGCTCTTTCAGTATATGCCAGCATGACTCAGCGTAGACCATGAGTTAGTTTTGTGGAAAGAAGCATTGTGCTTGCACTTCCTAGTTGCAAGCTCATCCTGCTCTGCTCTATAGCAAATGTGAAGCTCAATGTGAGCACTAGCCTCGAAGGAAGAGCTTGCCTTGCCTTGCCTAAGTGAAAGAGTGCAACAGCTCCGTGAGCCCTAAATTGCTGTTCTGTGTCAGTTGACGGGGAAGAGGCTTTACCGTTCTCCTTGCCACCTCGTGTCAGCAACCGTTTCGGTTTCAGAACACTCTGTACCCCCCGGAGCTCTGGGCCCTCTATGCAAAATCCAGCATCGCAGGCCTTTCAGAGTCGCTCTGTGTTTGCAGAGAAAGGTGCAGCACACGGCACTTTTCCTTGGGACGGTTTGATTTTCCGACCTCTAAACAGCTTCGGGAACACTGTTCAAGAATCCCTAACTCGCCAAGGACGTGGTCGCCCTTGCCCTAGGTAAGCTCAACAGAACAAAGCACTCTGTTTCTATTTCCTTCCAACACCTCTTATGTGAGGTAAGAAATTCCCCTAGGAGAGTATCAGCGTGCCTTCCAAATTCCACAGAAGCACAGTTCATGGTGTAAAACGACAGGCGTACGGAAGATGCAGAGGCCTCTTGGACATCCTCCAGCGTCCTTCCTTTAGGCAGTTCGCTATACCCAGAATAGCGGGTATAGAAAAACGTGAATCAGCGAAGGGCCCAGTGGGTTAATTGTGTCTCTTTGGACTAGCTAGACTCAGCCTGTACTAAGGCTGGAAGTCAACAGCGAAACGGGAGTGTGATCCCAAAGGCTTTTTTGCCAATTTTGAAAGCTCCGTTCCTAAGGCGTGAAAGCTACCTGAAAAGCATTGTAAGGGCAGCTCTTTCAGTATATGCCAGCATGACTCAGCGTAGACCATGAGTTAGTTTTGTGGAAAGAAGCATTGTGCTTGCACTTCCTAGTTGCAAGCTCATCCTGCTCTGCTCTATAGCAAATGTGAAGCTCAATGTGAGCACTAGCCTCGAAGGAAGAGCTTGCCTTGCCTTGCCTAAGTGAAAGAGTGCAACAGCTCCGTGAGCCCTAAATTGCTGTTCTGTGTCAGTTGACGGGGAAGAGGCTTTACCGTTCTCCTTGCCACCTCGTGTCAGCAACCGTTTCGGTTTCAGAACACTCTGTACCCCCCGGAGCTCTGGGCCCTCTATGCAAAATCCAGCATCGCAGGCCTTTCAGAGTCGCTCTGTGTTTGCAGAGAAAGGTGCAGCACACGGCACTTTTCCTTGGGACGGTTTGATTTTCCGACCTCTAAACAGCTTCGGGAACACAGTTCAAGAATCCCTAACTCGCCAAGGACGTGGTCGCCCTTGCCCTAGGTAAGCTCAACAGAACAAAGCACTCTGTTTCTATTTCCTTCCAACACCTCTTATGTGAGGTAAGAAATTCCCCTGGAGAGTATCAGCGTGCCTTCCAAATTCCACAGAAGCACAGTCCGTGGTGTAAAACGACAGGCGTAAGGAAGATGCAGAGGCCTCTTGGACATCCTCCAGCGTCCTTCCTTTAGGCAGTTCGCTATACCCAGAATAGCGGGTATAGAAAAACGTGAATCAGCGAAGGGCCCAGTGGGTTAATTGTGTCTCTTTGGACTAGCTAGACTCAGCCTGTACTAAGGCTGGAAGTCACCAGAGAAACGGGAGTGTGATCCCAAAGGCTTTTTTGCCAATTTTGAAAGCTCCGTTCCTAAGGCGTGAAAGCTACCTGAAAAGCATTGTAAGGGCAGCTCTTTCAGTATATGCCAGCATGACTCAGCGTACACCATGAGTTAGTTTTGTGGAAAGAAGCATTGTGCTTGCACTTCCTAGTTGCAAGCTCATCCTGCTCTGCTCTATAGCAAATGTGAAGCTCAATGTGAGCACTAGCCTCGAAGGAAGAGCTTGCCTTGCCTTGCCTAAGTGAAAGAGTGCAACAGCTCCGTGAGCCCTAAATTGCTGTTCTGTGTCAGTTGACGGGGAAGAGGCTTTACCGTTCTCCTTGCCACCTCGTGTCAGCAACCGTTTCGGTTTCAGAACACTCTGTACCCCCCGGAGCTCTGGGCCCTCTATGCAAAATCCAGCATCGCAGGCCTTTCAGAGTCGCTCTGTGTTTGCAGAGAAAGGTGCAGCACACGGCACTTTTCCTTGGGACGGTTTGATTTTCCGACCTCTAAACAGCTTCGGGAACACAGTTCAAGAATCCCTAACTCGCCAAGGACGTGGTCGCCCTTGCCCTAGGTAAGCTCAACAGAACAAAGCACTCTGTTTCTATTTCCTTCCAACACCTCTTATGTGAGGTAAGAAATTCCCCTAGGAGAGTATCAGCGTGCCTTCCAAATTCCACAGAAGCACAGTCCGTGGTGTAAAACGACAGGCGTACGGAAGATGCAGAGGCCTCTTGGACATCCTCCAGCGTCCTTCCTTTAGGCAGTTCGCTATACCCAGAATAGCGGGTATAGAAAAACGTGAATCAGCGAAGGGCCCAGTGGGTTAATTGTGTCTCTTTGGACTAGCTAGACTCAGCCTGTACTAAGGCTGGAAGTCACCAGCGAAACGGGAGTGTGATCCCAAAGGCTTTTTTGCCAATTTTGAAAGCTCCGTTCCTAAGGCGTGAAAGCTACCTGAAAAGCATTGTAAGGGCAGCTCTTTCAGTATATGCCAGCATGACTCAGCGTAGACCATGAGTTAGTTTTGTGGAAAGAAGCATTGTGCTTGCACTTCCTAGTTGCAAGCTCATCCTGCTCTGCTCTATAGCAAATGTGAAGCTCAATGTGAGCACTAGCCTCGAAGGAAGAGCTTGCCTTGCCTTGCCTAAGTGAAAGAGTGCAACAGCTCCGTGAGCCCTAAATTGCTGTTCTGTGTCAGTTGACGGGGAAGAGGCTTTACCGTTCTCCTTGCCACCTCGTGTCAGCAACCGTTTCGGTTTCAGAACACTCTGTACCCCCCGGAGCACTGGGCCCTCTATGCAAAATCCAGCATCGCGGGCCTTTCAGAGTCGCTCTGTGTTTGCAGAGAAAGGTGCAGCACACGGCACTTTTCCTTGGGACGGTTTGATTTTCCGACCTCTAAACAGCTTCGGGAACACAGTTCAAGAATCCCTAACTCGCCAAGGACGTGGTCGCCCTTGCCCTAGGTAAGCTCAACAGAACAAAGCACTCTGTTTCTATTTCCTTCCAACACCTCTTATGTGAGGTAAGAAATTCCCCTAGGAGAGTATCAGCGTGCCTTCCAAATTCCACAGAAGCACAGTCCGTGGTGTAAAACGACAGGCGTACGGAAGATGTAGAGGCCTCTTGGACATCCTCCAGCGTCCTTCCTTTAGGCAGTTCGCTATACCCAGAATAGCGGGTATAGAAAAACGTGAATCAGCGAAGGGCCCAGTGGGTTAATTGTGTCTCTTTGGACTAGCTAGACTCAGCCTGTACTAAGGCTGGAAGTCAACAGCGAAACGGGAGTGTGATCCCAAAGGCTTTTTTGCCAATTTTGAAAGCTCCGTTCCTAAGGCGTGAAAGCAACCTGAAAAGCATTGTAAGGGCAGCTCTTTCAGTATATGCCAGCATGACTCAGCGTAGACCATGAGTTAGTTTTGTGGAAAGAAGCATTGTGCTTGCACTTCCTAGTTGCAAGCTCATCCTGCTCTGCTCTATAGCAAATGTGAAGCTCAATGTGAGCACTAGCCTCGAAGGAAGAGCTTGACTTGCCTTGCCTAAGTGAAAGAGTGCAACAGCTCCGTGAGCCCTAAATTGCTGTTCTGTGTCAGTTGACGGGGAAGAGGCTTTACCGTTCTCCTTGCCACCTCGTGTCAGCAACCGTTTCGGTTTCAGAACACTCTGTACCCCCCGGAGCTCTGGGCCCTCTATGCAAAATCCAGCATCGCAGGCCTTTCAGAGTCGCTCTGTGTTTGCAGAGAAAGGTGCAGCACACGGCACTTTTCCTTGGGACGGTTTGATTTTCCGACCTCTAAACAGCTTCGGGAACACAGTTCAAGAATCCCTAACTCGCCAAGGACGTGGTCGCCCTTGCCCTAGGTAAGCTCAACAGAACAAAGCACTCTGTTTCTATTTCCTTCCAACACCTCTTATGTGAGGTAAGAAATTCCCCTAGGAGAGTATCAGCGTGCCTTCCAAATTCCACAGAAGCACAGTCCGTGGTGTAAAACGACAGGCGTACGGAAGATGCAGAGGCCTCTTGGACATCCTCCAGCGTCCTTCCTTTAGGCAGTTCGCTATACCCAGAATAGCGGGTATAGAAAAACGTGAATCAGCGAAGGGCCCAGTGGGTTAATTGTGTCTCTTTGGACTAGCTAGACTCAGCCTGTACTAAGGCTGGAAGTCACCAGAGAAACGGGAGTGTGATCCCAAAGGCTTTTTTGCCAATTTTGAAAGCTCCGTTCATAAGGCGTGAAAGCTACCTGAAAAGCATTGTAAGGGCAGCTCTTTCAGTATATGCCAGCATGACTCAGCGTAGACCATGAGTTAGTTTTGTGGAAAGAAGCATTGTGCTTGCACTTCCTAGTTGCAAGCTCATCCTGCTCTGCTCTATAGCAAATGTGAAGCTCAATGTGAGCACTAGCCTCGAAGGAAGAGCTTGACTTGCCTTGCCTAAGTGAAAGAGTGCAACAGCTCCGTGAGCCCTAAATTGCTGTTCTGTGTCAGTTGACGGGGAAGAGGCTTTACCGTTCTCCTTGCCACCTCGTGTCAGCAACCGTTTCGGTTTCAGAACACTCTGTACCCCCCGGAGCTCTGGGCCCTCTATGCAAAATCCAGCATCGCAGGCCTTTCAGAGTCGCTCTGTGTTTGCAGAGAAAGGTGCAGCACACGGCACTTTTCCTTGGGACGGTTTGATTTTTCGACCTCTAAACAGCTTCGGGAACACAGTTCAAGAATCCCTAACTCGCCAAGGACGTGGTCGCCCTTGCCCTAGGTAAGCTCAACAGAACAAAGCACTCTGTTTCTATTTCCTTCCAACACCTCTTATGTGAGGTAAGAAATTCCCCTAGGAGAGTATCAGCGTGCCTTCCAAATTCCACAGAAGCACAGTCCGTGGTGTAAAACGACAGGCGTACGGAAGATGCAGAGGCCTCTTGGACATCCTCCAGCGTCCTTCCTTTAGGCAGTTCGCTATACCCAGAATAGCGGGTATAGAAAAACGTGAATCAGCGAAGGGCCCAGTGGGTTAATTGTGTCTCTTTGGACTAGCTAGACTCAGCCTGTACTAAGGCTGGAAGTCAACAGCGAAACGGGAGTGTGATCCCAAAGGCTTTTTTGCCAATTTTGAAAGCTCCGTTCATAAGGCGTGAAAGCAACCTGAAAAGCATTGTAAGGGCAGCTCTTTCAGTATATGCCAGCATGACTCAGCGTAGACCATGAGTTAGTTTTGTGGAAAGAAGCATTGTGCTTGCACTTCCTAGTTGCAAGCTCATCCTGCTCTGCTCTATAGCAAATGTGAAGCTCAATGTGAGCACTAGCCTCGAAGGAAGAGCTTGCCTTGCCTTGCCTAAGTGAAAGAGTGCAACAGCTCCGTGAGCCCTAAATTGCTGTTCTGTGTCAGTTGACGGGGAAGAGGCTTTACCGTTCTCCTTGCCACCTCGTGTCAGCAACCGTTTCGGTTTCAGAACACTCTGTACCCCCCGGAGCTCTGGGCCCTCTATGCAAAATCCAGCATCGCGGGCCTTTCAGAGTCGCTCTGTGTTTGCAGAGAAAGGTGCAGCACACGGCACTTTTCCTTGGGACGGTTTGATTTTCCGACCTCTAAACAGCTTCGGGAACACAGTTCAAGAATCCCTAACTCGCCAAGGACGTGGTCGCCCTTGCCCTAGGTAAGCTCAACAGAACAAAGCACTCTGTTTCTATTTCCTTCCAACACCTCTTATGTGAGGTAAGAAATTCCCCTAGGAGAGTATCAGCGTGCCTTCCAAATTCCACAGAAGCACAGTCCGTGGTGTAAAACGACAGGCGTACGGAAGATGCAGAGGCCTCTTGGACATCCTCCAGCGTCCTTCCTTTAGGCAGTTCGCTATACCCAGAATAGCGGGTATAGAAAAACGTGAATCAGCGAAGGGCCCAGTGGGTTAATTGTGTCTCTTTGGACTAGCTAGACTCAGCCTGTACTAAGGCTGGAAGTCAACAGCGAAACGGGAGTGTGATCCCAAAGGCTTTTTTGCCAATTTTGAAAGCTCCGTTCATAAGGCGTGAAAGCAACCTGAAAAGCATTGTAAGGGCAGCTCTTTCAGTATATGCCAGCATGACTCAGCGTAGACCATGAGTTAGTTTTGTGGAAAGAAGCATTGTGCTTGCACTTCCTAGTTGCAAGCTCATCCTGCTCTGCTCTATAGCAAATGTGAAGCTCAATGTGAGCACTAGCCTCGAAGGAAGAGCTTGACTTGCCTTGCCTAAGTGAAAGAGTGCAACAGCTCCGTGAGCCCTAAATTGCTGTTCTGTGTCAGTTGACGGGGAAGAGGCTTTACCGTTCTCCTTGCCACCTCGTGTCAGCAACCGTTTCGGTTTCAGAACACTCTGTACCCCCCGGAGCTCTGGGCCCTCTATGCAAAATCCAGCATCGCAGGCCTTTCAGAGTCGCTCTGTGTTTGCAGAGAAAGGTGCAGCACACGGCACTTTTCCTTGGGACGGTTTGATTTTCCGACCGCTAAACAGCTTCGGGAACACAGTTCAAGAATCCCTAACTCGCCAAGGACGTGGTCGCCCTTGCCCTAGGTAAGCTCAACAGAACAAAGCACTCTGTTTCTATTTCCTTCCAACACCTCTTATGTGAGGTAAGAAATTCCCCTAGGAGAGTATCAGCGTGCCTTCCAAATTCCACAGAAGCACAGTTCATGGTGTAAAACGACAGGCGTACGGAAGATGCAGAGGCCTCTTGGACATCCTCCAGCGTCCTTCCTTTAGGCAGTTCGCTATACCCAGAATAGCGGGTATAGAAAAACGTGAATCAGCGAAGGGCCCAGTGGGTTAATTGTGTCTCTTTGGACTAGCTAGACTCAGCCTGTACTAAGGCTGGAAGTCAACAGCGAAACGGGAGTGTGATCCCAAAGGCTTTTTTGCCAATTTTGAAAGCTCCGTTCCTAAGGCGTGAAAGCTACCTGAAAAGCATTGTAAGGGCAGCTCTTTCAGTATATGCCAGCATGACTCAGCGTAGACCATGAGTTAGTTTTGTGGAAAGAAGCATTGTGCTTGCACTTCCTAGTTGCAAGCTCATCCTGCTCTGCTCTATAGCAAATGTGAAGCTCAATGTGAGCACTAGCCTCGAAGGAAGAGCTTGCCTTGCCTTGCCTAAGTGAAAGAGTGCAACAGCTCCGTGAGCCCTAAATTGCTGTTCTGTGTCAGTTGACGGGGAAGAGGCTTTACCGTTCTCCTTGCCACCTCGTGTCAGCAACCGTTTCGGTTTCAGAACACTCTGTACCCCCCAGAGCTCTGGGCCCTCTATGCAAAATCCAGCATCGCAGGCCTTTCAGAGTCGCTCTGTGTTTGCAGAGAAAGGTGCAGCACACGGCACTTTTCCTTGGGACGGTTTGATTTTCCGACCTCTAAACAGCTTCGGGAACACAGTTCAAGAATCCCTAACTCGCCAAGGACGTGGTCGCCCTTGCCCTAGGTAAGCTCAACAGAACAAAGCACTCTGTTTCTATTTCCTTCCAACACCTCTTATGTGAGGTAAGAAATTCCCCTAGGAGAGTATCAGCGTGCCTTCCAAATTCCACAGAAGCACAGTCCGTGGTGTAAAACGACAGGCGTACGGAAGATGCAGAGGCCTCTTGGACATCCTCCAGCGTCCTTCCTTTAGGCAGTTCGCTATACCCAGAATAGCGGGTATAGAAAAACGTGAATCAGCGAAGGGCCCAGTGGGTTAATTGTGTCTCTTTGGACTAGCTAGACTCAGCCTGTACTAAGGCTGGAAGTCACCAGCGAAACGGGAGTGTGATCCCAAAGGCTTTTTTGCCAATTTTGAAAGCTCCGTTCCTAAGGCGTGAAAGCTACCTGAAAAGCATTGTAAGGGCAGCTCTTTCAGTATATGCCAGCATGACTCAGCGTAGACCATGAGTTAGTTTTGTGGAAAGAAGCATTGTGCTTGCACTTCCTAGTTGCAAGCTCATCCTGCTCTGCTCTATAGCAAATGTGAAGCTCAATGTGAGCACTAGCCTCGAAGGAAGAGCTTGCCTTGCCTTGCCTAAGTGAAAGAGTGCAACAGCTCCGTGAGCCCTAAATTGCTGTTCTGTGTCAGTTGACGGGGAAGAGGCTTTACCGTTCTCCTTGCCACCTCGTGTCAGCAACCGTTTCGGTTTCAGAACACTCTGTACCCCCCGGAGCACTGGGCCCTCTATGCAAAATCCAGCATCGCGGGCCTTTCAGAGTCGCTCTGTGTTTGCAGAGAAAGGTGCAGCACACGGCACTTTTCCTTGGGACGGTTTGATTTTCCGACCTCTAAACAGCTTCGGGAACACAGTTCAAGAATCCCTAACTCGCCAAGGACGTGGTCGCCCTTGCCCTAGGTAAGCTCAACAGAACAAAGCACTCTGTTTCTATTTCCTTCCAACACCTCTTATGTGAGGTAAGAAATTCCCCTAGGAGAGTATCAGCGTGCCTTCCAAATTCCACAGAAGCACAGTCCGTGGTGTAAAACGACAGGCGTACGGAAGATGCAGAGGCCTCTTGGACATCCTCCAGCGTCCTTCCTTTAGGCAGTTCGCTATACCCAGAATAGCGGGTATAGAAAAACGTGAATCAGCGAAGGGCCCAGTGGGTTAATTGTGTCTCTTTGGACTAGCTAGACTCAGCCTGTACTAAGGCTGGAAGTCAACAGCGAAACGGGAGTGTGATCCCAAAGGCTTTTTTGCCAATTTTGAAAGCTCCGTTCCTAAGGCGTGAAAGCAACCTGAAAAGCATTGTAAGGGCAGCTCTTTCAGTATATGCCAGCATGACTCAGCGTAGACCATGAGTTAGTTTTGTGGAAAGAAGCATTGTGCTTGCACTTCCTAGTTGCAAGCTCATCCTGCTCTGCTCTATAGCAAATGTGAAGCTCAATGTGAGCACTAGCCTCGAAGGAAGAGCTTGACTTGCCTTGCCTAAGTGAAAGAGTGCAACAGCTCCGTGAGCCCTAAATTGCTGTTCTGTGTCAGTTGACGGGGAAGAGGCTTTACCGTTCTCCTTGCCACCTCGTGTCAGCAACCGTTTCGGTTTCAGAACACTCTGTACCCCCCGGAGCTCTGGGCCCTCTATGCAAAATCCAGCATCGCAGGCCTTTCAGAGTCGCTCTGTGTTTGCAGAGAAAGGTGCAGCACACGGCACTTTTCCTTGGGACGGTTTGATTTTCCGACCTCTAAACAGCTTCGGGAACACAGTTCAAGAATCCCTAACTCGCCAAGGACGTGGTCGCCCTTGCCCTAGGTAAGCTCAACAGAACAAAGCACTCTGTTTCTATTTCCTTCCAACACCTCTTATGTGAGGTAAGAAATTCCCCTAGGAGAGTATCAGCGTGCCTTCCAAATTCCACAGAAGCACAGTCCGTGGTGTAAAACGACAGGCGTACGGAAGATGCAGAGGCCTCTTGGACATCCTCCAGCGTCCTTCCTTTAGGCAGTTCGCTATACCCAGAATAGCGGGTATAGAAAAACGTGAATCAGCGAAGGGCCCAGTGGGTTAATTGTGTCTCTTTGGACTAGCTAGACTCAGCCTGTACTAAGGCTGGAAGTCAACAGCGAAACGGGAGTGTGTTCCCAAAGGCTTTTTTGCCAATTTTGAAAGCTCCGTTCATAAGGCGTGAAAGCAACCTGAAAAGCATTGTAAGGGCAGCTCTTTCAGTATATGCCAGCATGACTCAGCGTAGACCATGAGTTAGTTTTGTGGAAAGAAGCATTGTGCTTGCACTTCCTAGTTGCAAGCTCATCCTGCTCTGCTCTATAGCAAATGTGAAGCTCAATGTGAGCACTAGCCTCGAAGGAAGAGCTTGACTTGCCTTGCCTAAGTGAAAGAGTGCAACAGCTCCGTGAGCCCTAAATTGCTGTTCTGTGTCAGTTGACGGGGAAGAGGCTTTACCGTTCTCCTTGCCACCTCGTGTCAGCAACCGTTTCGGTTTCAGAACACTCTGTACCCCCCGGAGCTCTGGGCCCTCTATGCAAAATCCAGCATCGCAGGCCTTTCAGAGTCGCTCTGTGTTTGCAGAGAAAGGTGCAGCACACGGCACTTTTCCTTGGGACGGTTTGATTTTCCGACCTCTAAACAGCTTCGGGAACACTGTTCAAGAATCCCTAACTCGCCAAGGACGTGGTCGCCCTTGCCCTAGGTAAGCTCAACAGAACAAAGCACTCTGTTTCTATTTCCTTCCAACACCTCTTATGTGAGGTAAGAAATTCCCCTAGGAGAGTATCAGCGTGCCTTCCAAATTCCACAGAAGCACAGTTCATGGTGTAAAACGACAGGCGTACGGAAGATGCAGAGGCCTCTTGGACATCCTCTAGCGTCCTTCCTTTAGGCAGTTCGCTATACCCAGAATAGCGGGTATAGAAAAACGTGAATCAGCGAAGGGCCCAGTGGGTTAATTGTGTCTCTTTGGACTAGCTAGACTCAGCCTGTACTAACGCTGGAAGTCACCAGAGAAACGGGAGTGTGATCCCAAAGGCTTTTTTGCCAATTTTGAAAGCTCCGTTCCTAAGGCGTGAAAGCTACCTGAAAAGCATTGTAAGGGCAGCTCTTTCAGTATATGCCAGCATGACTCAGCGTAGACCATGAGTTAGTTTTGTGGAAAGAAGCATTGTGCTTGCACTTCCTAGTTGCAAGCTCATCCTGCTCTGCTCTATAGCAAATGTGAAGCTCAATGTGAGCACTAGCCTCGAAGGAAGAGCTTGCCTTGCCTTGCCTAAGTGAAAGAGTGCAACAGCTCCGTGAGCCCTAAATTGCTGTTCTGTGTCAGTTGACGGGGAAGAGGCTTTACCGTTCTCCTTGCCACCTCGTGTCAGCAACCGTTTCGGTTTCAGAACACTCTGTACCCCCCGGAGCTCTGGGCCCTCTATGCAAAATCCAGCATCGCAGGCCTTTCAGAGTCGCTCTGTGTTTGCAGAGAAAGGTGCAGCACACGGCACTTTTCCTTGGGACGGTTTGATTTTCCGACCTCTAAACAGCTTCGGGAACACAGTTCAAGAATCCCTAACTCGCCAAGGACGTGGTCGCCCTTGCCCTAGGTAAGCTCAACAGAACAAAGCACTCTGTTTCTATTTCCTTCCAACACCTCTTATGTGAGGTAAGAAATTCCCCTGGAGATTATCAGCGTGCCTTCCAAATTCCACAGAAGCACAGTTCGTGGTGTAAAACGACAGGCGTAAGGAAGATGCAGAGGCCTCTTGGACATCCTCCAGCGTCCTTCCTTTAGGCAGTTCGCTATACCCAGAATAGCGGGTATAGAAAAACGTGAATCAGCGAAGGGCCCAGTGGGTTAATTGTGTCTCTTTGGACTAGCTAGACTCAGCCTGTACTAAGGCTGGAAGTCACCAGAGAAACGGGAGTGTGATCCCAAAGGCTTTTTTGCCAATTTTGAAAGCTCCGTTCCTAAGGCGTGAAAGCTACCTGAAAAGCATTGTAAGGGCAGCTCTTTCAGTATATGCCAGCATGACTCAGCGTAGACCATGAGTTAGTTTTGTGGAAAGAAGCATTGTGCTTGCACTTCCTAGTTGCAAGCTCATCCTGCTCTGCTCTATAGCAAATGTGAAGCTCAATGTGAGCACTAGCCTCGAAGGAAGAGCTTGCCTTGCCTTGCCTAAGTGAAAGAGTGCAACAGCTCCGTGAGCCCTAAATTGCTGTTCTGTGTCAGTTGACGGGGAAGAGGCTTTACCGTTCTCCTTGCCACCTCGTGTCAGCAACCGTTTCGGTTTCAGAACACTCTGTACCCCCCAGAGCTCTGGGCCCTCTATGCAAAATCCAGCATCGCAGGCCTTTCAGAGTCGCTCTGTGTTTGCAGAGAAAGGTGCAGCACACGGCACTTTTCCTTGGGACGGTTTGATTTTCCGACCTCTAAACAGCTTCGGGAACACAGTTCAAGAATCCCTAACTCGCCAAGGACGTGGTCGCCCTTGCCCTAGGTAAGCTCAACAGAACAAAGCACTCTGTTTCTATTTCCTTCCAACACCTCTTATGTGAGGTAAGAAATTCCCCTAGGAGAGTATCAGCGTGCCTTCCAAATTCCACAGAAGCACAGTCCGTGGTGTAAAACGACAGGCGTACGGAAGATGCAGAGGCCTCTTGGACATCCTCCAGCGTCCTTCCTTTAGGCAGTTCGCTATACCCAGAATAGCGGGTATAGAAAAACGTGAATCAGCGAAGGGCCCAGTGGGTTAATTGTGTCTCTTTGGACTAGCTAGACTCAGCCTGTACTAAGGCTGGAAGTCACCAGAGAAACGGGAGTGTGATCCCAAAGGCTTTTTTGCCAATTTTGAAAGCTCCGTTCCTAAGGCGTGAAAGCTACCTGAAAAGCATTGTAAGGGCAGCTCTTTCAGTATATGCCAGCATGACTCAGCGTAGACCATGAGTTAGTTTTGTGGAAAGAAGCATTGTGCTTGCACTTCCTAGTTGCAAGCTCATCCTGCTCTGCTCTATAGCAAATGTGAAGCTCAATGTGAGCACTAGCCTCGAAGGAAGAGCTTGCCTTGCCTTGCCTAAGTGAAAGAGTGCAACAGCTCCGTGAGCCCTAAATTGCTGTTCTGTGTCAGTTGACGGGGAAGAGGCTTTACCGTTCTCCTTGCCACCTCGTGTCAGCAACCGTTTCGGTTTCAGAACACTCTGTACCCCCCGGAGCACTGGGCCCTCTATGCAAAATCCAGCATCGCGGGCCTTTCAGAGTCGCTCTGTGTTTGCAGAGAAAGGTGCAGCACACGGCACTTTTCCTTGGGACGGTTTGATTTTCCGACCTCTAAACAGCTTCGGGAACACAGTTCAAGAATCCCTAACTCGCCAAGGACGTGGTCGCCCTTGCCCTAGGTAAGCTCAACAGAACAAAGCACTCTGTTTCTATTTCCTTCCAACACCTCTTATGTGAGGTAAGAAATTCCCCTAGGAGATTATCAGCGTGCCTTCCAAATTCCACAGAAGCACAGTCCGTGGTGTAAAACGACAGGCGTACGGAAGATGCAGAGGCCTCTTGGACATCCTCCAGCGTCCTTCCTTTAGGCAGTTCGCTATACCCAGAATAGCGGGTATAGAAAAACGTGAATCAGCGAAGGGCCCAGTGGGTTAATTGTGTCTCTTTGGACTAGCTAGACTCAGCCTGTACTAAGGCTGGAAGTCACCAGAGAAACGGGAGTGTGATCCCAAAGGCTTTTTTGCCAATTTTGAAAGCTCCGTTCCTAAGGCGTGAAAGCTACCTGAAAAGCATTGTAAGGGCAGCTCTTTCAGTATATGCCAGCATGACTCAGCGTAGACCATGAGTTAGTTTTGTGGAAAGAAGCATTGTGCTTGCACTTCCTAGTTGCAAGCTCATCCTGCTCTGCTCTATAGCAAATGTGAAGCTCAATGTGAGCACTAGCCTCGAAGGAAGAGCTTGCCTTGCCTTGCCTAAGTGAAAGAGTGCAACAGCTCCGTGAGCCCTAAATTGCTGTTCTGTGTCAGTTGACGGGGAAGAGGCTTTACCGTTCTCCTTGCCACCTCGTGTCAGCAACCGTTTCGGTTTCAGAACACTCTGTACCCCCCGGAGCACTGGGCCCTCTATGCAAAATCCAGCATCGCGGGCCTTTCAGAGTCGCTCTGTGTTTGCAGAGAAAGGTGCAGCACACGGCACTTTTCCTTGGGACGGTTTGATTTTCCGACCTCTAAACAGCTTCGGGAACACAGTTCAAGAATCCCTAACTCGCCAAGGACGTGGTCGCCCTTGCCCTAGGTAAGCTCAACAGAACAAAGCACTCTGTTTCTATTTCCTTCCAACACCTCTTATGTGAGGTAAGAAATTCCCCTAGGAGAGTATCAGCGTGCCTTCCAAATTCCACAGAAGCACAGTCCGTGGTGTAAAACGACAGGCGTACGGAAGATGCAGAGGCCTCTTGGACATCCTCCAGCGTCCTTCCTTTAGGCAGTTCGCTATACCCAGAATAGCGGGTATAGAAAAACGTGAATCAGCGAAGGGCCCAGTGGGTTAATTGTGTCTCTTTGGACTAGCTAGACTCAGCCTGTACTAAGGCTGGAAGTCACCAGAGAAACGGGAGTGTGATCCCAAAGGCTTTTTTGCCAATTTTGAAAGCTCCGTTCCTAAGGCGTGAAAGCTACCTGAAAAGCATTGTAAGGGCAGCTCTTTCAGTATATGCCAGCATGACTCAGCGTAGACCATGAGTTAGTTTTGTGGAAAGAAGCATTGTGCTTGCACTTCCTAGTTGCAAGCTCATCCTGCTCTGCTCTATAGCAAATGTGAAGCTCAATGTGAGCACTAGCCTCGAAGGAAGAGCTTGCCTTGCCTTGCCTAAGTGAAAGAGTGCAACAGCTCCGTGAGCCCTAAATTGCTGTTCTGTGTCAGTTGACGGGGAAGAGGCTTTACCGTTCTCCTTGCCACCTCGTGTCAGCAACCGTTTCGGTTTCAGAACACTCTGTACCCCCCGGAGCTCTGGGCCCTCTATGCAAAATCCAGCATCGCGGGCCTTTCAGAGTCGCTCTGTGTTTGCAGAGAAAGGTGCAGCACACGGCACTTTTCCTTGGGACGGTTTGATTTTCCGACCTCTAAACAGCTTCGGGAACACAGTTCAAGAATCCCTAACTCGCCAAGGACGTGGTCGCCCTTGCCCTAGGTAAGCTCAACAGAACAAAGCACTCTGTTTCTATTTCCTTCCAACACCTCTTATGTGAGGTAAGAAATTCCCCTAGGAGAGTATCAGCGTGCCTTCCAAATTCCACAGAAGCACAGTCCGTGGTGTAAAACGACAGGCGTACGGAAGATGCAGAGGCCTCTTGGACATCCTCCAGCGTCCTTCCTTTAGGCAGTTCGCTATACCCAGAATAGCGGGTATAGAAAAACGTGAATCAGCGAAGGGCCCAGTGGGTTAATTGTGTCTCTTTGGACTAGCTAGACTCAGCCTGTACTAAGGCTGGAAGTCACCAGAGAAACGGGAGTGTGATCCCAAAGGCTTTTTTGCCAATTTTGAAAGCTCCGTTCCTAAGGCGTGAAAGCTACCTGAAAAGCATTGTAAGGGCAGCTCTTTCAGTATATGCCAGCATGACTCAGCGTAGACCATGAGTTAGTTTTGTGGAAAGAAGCATTGTGCTTGCACTTCCTAGTTGCAAGCTCATCCTGCTCTGCTCTATAGCAAATGTGAAGCTCAATGTGAGCACTAGCCTCGAAGGAAGAGCTTGACTTGCCTTGCCTAAGTGAAAGAGTGCAACAGCTCCGTGAGCCCTAAATTGCTGTTCTGTGTCAGTTGACGGGGAAGAGGCTTTACCGTTCTCCTTGCCACCTCGTGTCAGCAACCGTTTCGGTTTCAGAACACTCTGTACCCCCCGGAGCTCTGGGCCCTCTATGCAAAATCCAGCATCGCAGGCCTTTCAGAGTCGCTCTGTGTTTGCAGAGAAAGGTGCAGCACACGGCACTTTTCCTTGGGACGGTTTGATTTTTCGACCTCTAAACAGCTTCGGGAACACAGTTCAAGAATCCCTAACTCGCCAAGGACGTGGTCGCCCTTGCCCTAGGTAAGCTCAACAGAACAAAGCACTCTGTTTCTATTTCCTTCCAACACCTCTTATGTGAGGTAAGAAATTCCCCTAGGAGAGTATCAGCGTGCCTTCCAAATTCCACAGAAGCACAGTCCGTGGTGTAAAACGACAGGCGTACGGAAGATGCAGAGGCCTCTTGGACATCCTCCAGCGTCCTTCCTTTAGGCAGTTCGCTATACCCAGAATAGCGGGTATAGAAAAACGTGAATCAGCGAAGGGCCCAGTGGGTTAATTGTGTCTCTTTGGACTAGCTAGACTCAGCCTGTACTAAGGCTGGAAGTCAACAGCGAAACGGGAGTGTGATCCCAAAGGCTTTTTTGCCAATTTTGAAAGCTCCGTTCATAAGGCGTGAAAGCTACCTGAAAAGCATTGTAAGGGCAGCTCTTTCAGTATATGCCAGCATGACTCAGCGTAGACCATGAGTTAGTTTTGTGGAAAGAAGCATTGTGCTTGCACTTCCTAGTTGCAAGCTCATCCTGCTCTGCTCTATAGCAAATGTGAAGCTCAATGTGAGCACTAGCCTCGAAGGAAGAGCTTGCCTTGCCTTGCCTAAGTGAAAGAGTGCAACAGCTCCGTGAGCCCTAAATTGCTGTTCTGTGTCAGTTGACGGGGAAGAGGCTTTACCGTTCTCCTTGCCACCTCGTGTCAGCAACCGTTTCGGTTTCAGAACACTCTGTACCCCCCGGAGCTCTGGGCCCTCTATGCAAAATCCAGCATCGCAGGCCTTTCAGAGTCGCTCTGTGTTTGCAGAGAAAGGTGCAGCACACGGCACTTTTCCTTGGGACGGTTTGATTTTCCGACCTCTAAACAGCTTCGGGAACACAGTTCAAGAATCCCTAACTCGCCAAGGACGTGGTCGCCCTTGCCCTAGGTAAGCTCAACAGAACAAAGCACTCTGTTTCTATTTCCTTCCAACACCTCTTATGTGAGGTAAGAAATTCCCCTAGGAGAGTATCAGCGTGCCTTCCAAATTCCACAGAAGCACAGTCCGTGGTGTAAAACGACAGGCGTACCGAAGATGCAGAGGCCTCTTGGACATCCTCCAGCGTCCTTCCTTTAGGCAGTTCGCTATACCCAGAATAGCGGGTATAGAAAAACGTGAATCAGCGAAGGGCCCAGTGGGTTAATTGTGTATCTTTGGACTAGCTAGACTCAGCCTGTACAAAGGCTGGAAGTCAACAGCGAAACGGGAGTGTGATCCCAAAGGCTTTTTTGCCAATTTTGAAAGCTCCGTTCATAAGGCGTGAAAGCTACCTGAAAAGCATTGTAAGGGCAGCTCTTTCAGTATATGCCAGCATGACTCAGCGTAGACCATGAGTTAGTTTTGTGGAAAGAAGCATTGTGCTTGCACTTCCTAGTTGCAAGCTCATCCTGCTCTGCTCTATATGAAATGTGAAGCTTAATGTGAGCACTAGCCTCGAAGGAAGAGCTTGCCTTGCCTTGCCTAAGTGAAAGAGTGCAACAGCTCCGTGAGCCCTAAATTGCTGTTCTGTGTCAGTTGACGGGGAAGAGGCTTTACCGTTCTCCTTGCCACCTCGTGTCAGCAACCGTTTCGGTTTCAGAACACTCTGTAGCCCCCGGAGCTCTGGGCCCTCTATGCAAAATCCAGCATCGCAGGCCTTTCAGAGTCACTCTGTGTTTGCAGAGAAAGGTGCAGCACACGGCACTTTTCCTTGGGACGGTTTGATTTTCCGACCTCTAAACAGCTTCGGGAACACAGTTCAAGAATCCCTAACTCGCCAAGGACGTGGTCGCCCTTGCCCTAGGTAAGCTCAACAGAAGAAAGCACTCTGTTTCTATTTCCTTCCAACACCTCTTATGTGAGGTAAGAAATTCCCCTAGGAGATTATCAGCGTGCCTTCCAAATTCCACAGAAGCACAGTTCATGGTGTAAAACGACAGGCGTAAGGAAGATGCAGAGGCCTCTTGGACATCCTCCAGCGTCCTTCCTTTAGGCAGTTCGCTATACCCAGAATAGCGGGTATAGAAAAACGTGAATCAGCGAAGGGCCCAGTGGGTTAATTGTGTCTCTTTGGACTAGCTAGACTCAGCCTGTACTAAGGCTGGAAGTCACCAGAGAAACGGGAGTGTGATCCCAAAGGCTTTTTTGCCAATTTTGAAACCTCCGTTCATAAGGCGTGAAAGCTACCTGAAAAGCATTGTAAGGGCAGCTCTTTCAGTATATGCCAGCATGACTCAGCTTAGACCATGAGTTAGTTTTGTGGAAAGAAGCATTGTGCTTGCACTTCCTAGTTGCAAGCTCATCCTGCTCTGCTCTATAGCAAATGTGAAGCTCAATGTGAGCACTAGCCTCGAAGGAAGAGCTTGCCTTGCCTTGCCTAAGTGAAAGAGTGCAACAGCTCCGTGAGCCCTAAATTGCTGTTCTGTGTCAGTTGACGGGGAAGAGGCTTTACCGTTCTCCTTGCCACCTCGTGTCAGCAACCGTTTCGGTTTCAGAACACTCTGTACCCCCCAGAGCTCTGGGCCCTCTATGCAAAATCCAGCATCGCAGGCCTTTCAGAGTCGCTCTGTGTTTGCAGAGAAAGGTGCAGCACACGGCACTTTTCCTTGGGACGGTTTGATTTTCCGACCTCTAAACAGCTTCGGGAACACAGTTCAAGAATCCCTAACTCGCCAAGGACGTGGTCGCCCTTGCCCTAGGTAAGCTCAACAGAACAAAGCACTCTGTTTCTATTTCCTTCCAACACCTCTTATGTGAGGTAAGAAATTCCCCTAGGAGAGTATCAGCGTGCCTTCCAAATTCCACAGAAGCACAGTTCATGGTGTAAAACGACAGGCGTACGGAAGATGCAGAGGCCTCTTGGACATCCTCCAGCGTCCTTCCTTTAGGCAGTTCGCTATACCCAGAATAGCGGGTATAGAAAAACGTGAATCAGCGAAGGGCCCAGTGGGTTAATTGTGTCTCTTTGGACTAGCTAGACTCAGCCTGTACTAAGGCTGGAAGTCACCAGAGAAACGGGAGTGTGATCCCAAAGGCTTTTTTGCCAATTTGGAAAGCTCCGTTCCTAAGGCGTGAAAGCTACCTGAAAAGCATTGTAAGGGCAGCTCTTTCAGTATATGCCAGCATGACTCAGCGTAGACCATGAGTTAGTTTTGTGGAAAGAAGCATTGTGCTTGCACTTCCTAGTTGCAAGCTCATCCTGCTCTGCTCTATAGCAAATGTGAAGCTCAATGTGAGCACTAGCCTCGAAGGAAGAGCTTGCCTTGCCTTGCCTAAGTGAAAGAGTGCAACAGCTCCGTGAGCCCTAAATTGCTGTTCTGTGTCAGTTGACGGGGAAGAGGCTTTACCGTTCTCCTTGCCACCTCGTGTCAGCAACCGTTTCGGTTTCAGAACACTCTGTACCCCCCGGAGCTCTGGGCCCTCTATGCAAAATCCAGCATCGCAGGCCTTTCAGAGTCGCTCTGTGTTTGCAGAGAAAGGTGCAGCACACGGCACTTTTCCTTGGGACGGTTTGATTTTCCGACCTCTAAACAGCTTCGGGAACACAGTTCAAGAATCCCTAACTCGCCAAGGACGTGGTCGCCCTTGCCCTAGGTAAGCTCAACAGAACAAAGCACTCTGTTTCTATTTCCTTCCAACACCTCTTATGTGAGGTAAGAAATTCCCCTAGGAGAGTATCAGCGTGCCTTCCAAATTCCACAGAAGCACAGTCCGTGGTGTAAAACGACAGGCGTACGGAAGATGCAGAGGCCTCTTGGACATCCTCCAGCGTCCTTCCTTTAGGCAGTTCGCTATACCCAGAATAGCGGGTATAGAAAAACGTGAATCAGCGAAGGGCCCAGTGGGTTAATTGTGTCTCTTTGGACTAGCTAGACTCAGCCTGTACAAAGGCTGGAAGTCAACAGCGAAACGGGAGTGTGATCCCAAAGGCTTTTTTGCCAATTTTGAAAGCTCCGTTCATAAGGCGTGAAAGCTACCTGAAAAGCATTGTAAGGGCAGCTCTTTCAGTATATGCCAGCATGACTCAGCGTAGATCATGAGTTAGTTTTGTGGAAAGAAGCATTGTGCTTGCACTTCCTAGTTGCAAGCTCATCCTGCTCTGCTCTATATGAAATGTGAAGCTCAATGTGAGCACTAGCCTCGAAGGAAGAGCTTGCCTTGCCTTGCCTAAGTGAAAGAGTGCAACAGCTCCGTGAGCCCTAAATTGCTGTTCTGTGTCAGTTGACGGGGAAGAGGCTTTACCGTTCTCCTTGCCACCTCGTGTCAGCAACCGTTTCGGTTTCAGAACACTCTGTAGCCCCCGGAGCTCTGGGCCCTCTATGCAAAATCCAGCATCGCAGGCCTTTCAGAGTCACTCTGTGTTTGCAGAGAAAGGTGCAGCACACGGCACTTTTCCTTGGGACGGTTTGATTTTCCGACCTCTAAACAGCTTCGGGAACACAGTTCAAGAATCCCTAACTCGCCAAGGACGTGGTCGCCCTTGCCCTAGGTAAGCTCAACAGAAGAAAGCACTCTGTTTCTATTTCCTTCCAACACCTCTTATGTGAGGTAAGAAATTCCCCTAGGAGATTATCAGCGTGCCTTCCAAATTCCACAGAAGCACAGTTCATGGTGTAAAACGACAGGCGTAAGGAAGATGCAGAGGCCTCTTGGACATCCTCCAGCGTCCTTCCTTTAGGCAGTTCGCTATACCCAGAATAGCGGGTATAGAAAAACGTGAATCAGCGAAGGGCCCAGTGGGTTAATTGTGTCTCTTTGGACTAGCTAGACTCAGCCTGTACTAAGGCTGGAAGTCACCAGAGAAACGGGAGTGTGATCCCAAAGGCTTTTTTGCCAATTTTGAAAGCTCCGTTCATAAGGCGTGAAAGCTACCTGAAAAGCATTGTAAGGGCAGCTCTTTCAGTATATGCCAGCATGACTCAGCGTAGACCATGAGTTAGTTTTGTGGAAAGAAGCATTGTGCTTGCACTTCCTAGTTGCAAGCTCATCCTGCTCTGCTCTATAGCAAATGTGAAGCTCAATGTGAGCACTAGCCTCGAAGGAAGAGCTTGCCTTGCCTTGCCTAAGTGAAAGAGTGCAACAGCTCCGTGAGCCCTAAATTGCTGTTCTGTGTCAGTTGACGGGGAAGAGGCTTTACCGTTCTCCTTGCCACCTCGTGTCAGCAACCGTTTCGGTTTCAGAACACTCTGTACCCCCCAGAGCTCTGGGCCCTCTATGCAAAATCCAGCATCGCAGGCCTTTCAGAGTCGCTCTGTGTTTGCAGAGAAAGGTGCAGCACACGGCACTTTTCCTTGGGACGGTTTGATTTTCCGACCTCTAAACAGCTTCGGGAACACAGTTCAAGAATCCCTAACTCGCCAAGGACGTGGTCGCCCTTGCCCTAGGTAAGCTCAACAGAACAAAGCACTCTGTTTCTATTTCCTTCCAACACCTCTTATGTGAGGTAAGAAATTCCCCTAGGAGAGTATCAGCGTGCCTTCCAAATTCCACAGAAGCACAGTCCGTGGTGTAAAACGACAGGCGTACGGAAGATGCAGAGGCCTCTTGGACATCCTCCAGCGTCCTTCCTTTAGGCAGTTCGCTATACCCAGAATAGCGGGTATAGAAAAACGTGAATCAGCGAAGGGCCCAGTGGGTTAATTGTGTCTCTTTGGACTAGCTAGACTCAGCCTGTACAAAGGCTGGAAGTCAACAGCGAAACGGGAGTGTGATCCCAAAGGCTTTTTTGCCAATTTTGAAAGCTCCGTTCATAAGGCGTGAAAGCTACCTGAAAAGCATTGTAAGGGCAGCTCTTTCAGTATATGCCAGCATGACTCAGCGTAGACCATGAGTTAGTTTTGTGGAAAGAAGCATTGTGCTTGCACTTCCTAGTTGCAAGCTCATCCTGCTCTGCTCTATATGAAATGTGAAGCTCAATGTGAGCACTAGCCTCGAAGGAAGAGCTTGCCTTGCCTTGCCTAAGTGAAAGAGTGCAACAGCTCCGTGAGCCCTAAATTGCTGTTCTGTGTCAGTTGACGGGGAAGAGGCTTTACCGTTCTCCTTGCCACCTCGTGTCAGCAACCGTTTCGGTTTCAGAACACTCTGTACCCCCCGGAGCTCTGGGCCCTCTATGCAAAATCCAGCATCGCAGGCCTTTCAGAGTCGCTCTGTGTTTGCAGAGAAAGGTGCAGCACACGGCACTTTTCCTTGGGACGGTTTGATTTTCCGACCTCTAAACAGCTTCGGGAACACAGTTCAAGAATCCCTAACTCGCCAAGGACGTGGTCGCCCTTGCCCTAGGTAAGCTCAACAGAACAAAGCACTCTGTTTCTATTTCCTTCCAACACCTCTTATGTGAGGTAAGAAATTCCCCTAGGAGAGTATCAGCGTGCCTTCCAAATTCCACAGAAGCACAGTCCGTGGTGTAAAACGACAGGCGTTCGGAAGATGCAGAGGCCTCTTGGACATCCTCCAGCGTCCTTCCTTTAGGCAGTTCGCTATACCCAGAATAGCGGGTATAGAAAAACGTGAATCAGCGAAGGGCCCAGTGGGTTAATTGTGTCTCTTTGGACTAGCTAGACTCAGCCTGTACTAAGGCTGGAAGTCAACAGTGAAACGGGAGTGTGATCCCAAAGGCTTTTTTGCCAATTTTGAAAGCTCCGTTCATAAGGCGTGAAAGCTACCTGAAAAGCATTGTAAGGGCAGCTCTTTCAGTATATGCCAGCATGACTCAGCGTAGACCATGAGTTAGTTTTGTGGAAAGAAGCATTGTGCTTGCACTTCCTAGTTGCAAGCTCATCCTGCTCTGCTCTATAGCAAATGTGAAGCTCAATGTGAGCACTAGCCTCGAAGGAAGAGCTTGACTTGCCTTGCCTAAGTGAAAGAGTGCAACAGCTCCGTGAGCCCTAAATTGCTGTTCTGTGTCAGTTGACGGGGAAGAGGCTTTACCGTTCTCCTTGCCACCTCGTGTCAGCAACCGTTTCGGTTTCAGAACACTCTGTACCCCCCGGAGCTCTGGGCCCTCTATGCAAAATCCAGCATCGCAGGCCTTTCAGAGTCGCTCTGTGTTTGCAGAGAAAGGTGCAGCACACGGCACTTTTCCTTGGGACGGTTTGATTTTCCGACCTCTAAACAGCTTCGGGAACACAGTTCAAGAATCCCTAACTCGCCAAGGACGTGGTCGCCCTTGCCCTAGGTAAGCTCAACAGAACAAAGCACTCTGTTTCTATTTCCTTCCAACACCTCTTATGTGAGGTAAGAAATTCCCCTAGGAGAGTATCAGCGTGCCTTCCAAATTCCACAGAAGCACAGTTCATGGTGTAAAACGACAGGCGTTCGGAAGATGCAGAGGCCTCTTGGACATCCTCCAGCGTCCTTCCTTTAGGCAGTTCGCTATACCCAGAATAGCGGGTATAGAAAAACGTGAATCAGCGAAGGGCCCAGTGGGTTAATTGTGTCTCTTTGGACTAGCTAGACTCAGCCTATACTAAGGCTGGAAGTCAACAGCGAAACGGGAGTGTGATCCCAAAGGCTTTTTTGCCAATTTTGAAAGCTCCGTTCATAAGGCGTGAAAGCTACCTGAAAAGCATTGTAAGGGCAGCTCTTTCAGTATATGCCAGCATGACTCAGCGTAGACCATGAGTTAGTTTTGTGGAAAGAAGCATTGTGCTTGCACTTCCTAGTTGCAAGCTCATCCTGCTCTGCTCTATAGCAAATGTGAAGCTCAATGTGAGCACTAGCCTCGAAGGAAGAGCTTGCCTTGCCTTGCCTAAGTGAAAGAGTGCAACAGCTCCGTGAGCCCTAAATTGCTGTTCTGTGTCAGTTGACGGGGAAGAGGCTTTACCGTTCTCCTTGCCACCTCGTGTCAGCAACCGTTTCGGTTTCAGAACACTCTGTACCCCCCGGAGCTCTGGGCCCTCTATGCAAAATCCAGCATCGCAGGCCTTTCAGAGTCGCTCTGTGTTTGCAGAGAAAGGTGCAGCACACGGCACTTTTCCTTGGGACGGTTTGATTTTCCGACCTCTAAACAGCTTCGGGAACACAGTTCAAGAATCCCTAACTCGCCAAGGACGTGGTCGCCCTTGCCCTAGGTAAGCTCAACAGAACAAAGCACTCTGTTTCTATTTCCTTCCAACACCTCTTATGTGAGGTAAGAAATTCCCCTAGGAGAGTATCAGCGTGCCTTCCAAATTCCACAGAAGCACAGTCCGTGGTGTAAAACGACAGGCGTACGGAAGATGCAGAGGCCTCTTGGACATCCTCCAGCGTCCTTCCTTTAGGCAGTTCGCTATACCCAGAATAGCGGGTATAGAAAAACGTGAATCAGCGAAGGGCCCAGTGGGTTAATTGTGTCTCTTTGGACTAGCTAGACTCAGCCTATACTAAGGCTGGAAGTCAACAGCGAAACGGGAGTGTGATCCCAAAGGCTTTTTTGCCAATTTTGAAATCTCCGTTCATAAGGCGTGAAAGCAACCTGAAAAGCATTGTAAGGGCAGCTCTTTCAGTATATGCCAGCATGACTCAGCGTAGACCATGAGTTAGTTTTGTGGAAAGAAGCATTGTGCTTGCACTTCCTAGTTGCAAGCTCATCCTGCTCTGCTCTATAGCAAATGTGAAGCTCAATGTGAGCACTAGCCTCGAAGGAAGAGCTTGCCTTGCCTTGCCTAAGTGAAAGAGTGCAACAGCTCCGTGAGCCCTAAATTGCTGTTCTGTGTCAGTTGACGGGGAAGAGGCTTTACCGTTCTCCTTGCCACCTCGTGTCAGCAACCGTTTCGGTTTCAGAACACTCTGTACCCCCCGGAGCTCTGGGCCCTCTATGCAAAATCCAGCATCGCAGGCCTTTCAGAGTCGCTCTGTGTTTGCAGAGAAAGGTGCAGCACACGGCACTTTTCCTTGGGACGGTTTGATTTTCCGACCTCTAAACAGCTTCGGGAACACAGTTCAAGAATCCCTAACTCGCCAAGGACGTGGTCGCCCTTGCCCTAGGTAAGCTCAACAGAACAAAGCACTCTGTTTCTATTTCCTTCCAACACCTCTTATGTGAGGTAAGAAATTCCCCTAGGAGAGTATCAGCGTGCCTTCCAAATTCCACAGAAGCACAGTCCGTGGTGTAAAACGACAGGCGTACGGAAGATGCAGAGGCCTCTTGGACATCCTCCAGCGTCCTTCCTTTAGGCAGTTCGCTATACCCAGAATAGCGGGTATAGAAAAACGTGAATCAGCGAAGGGCCCAGTGGGTTAATTGTGTCTCTTTGGACTAGCTAGACTCAGCCTATACTAAGGCTGGAAGTCAACAGCGAAACGGGAGTGTGATCCCAAAGGCTTTTTTGCCAATTTTGAAATCTCCGTTCATAAGGAGTGAAAGCAACCTGAAAAGCATTGTAAGGGCAGCTCTTTCAGTATATGCCAGCATGACTCAGCGTAGACCATGAGTTAGTTTTGTGGAAAGAAGCATTGTGCTTGCACTTCCTAGTTGCAAGCTCATCCTGCTCTGCTCTATAGCAAATGTGAAGCTCAATGTGAGCACTAGCCTCGAAGGAAGAGCTTGCCTTGCCTTGCCTAAGTGAAAGAGTGCAACAGCTCCGTGAGCCCTAAATTGCTGTTCTGTGTCAGTTGACGGGGAAGAGGCTTTACCGTTCTCCTTGCCACCTCGTGTCAGCAACCGTTTCGGTTTCAGAACACTCTGTACCCCCCGGAGCTCTGGGCCCTCTATGCAAAATCCAGCATCGCAGGCCTTTCAGAGTCGCTCTGTGTTTGCAGAGAAAGGTGCAGCACACGGCACTTTTCCTTGGGACGGTTTGATTTTCCGACCTCTAAACAGCTTCGGGAACAAGGTTCAAGAATCCCTAACTCGCCAAGGACGTGGTCGCCCTTGCCCTAGGTAAGCTCAACAGAACAAAGCACTCTGTTTCTATTTCCTTCCAACACCTCTTATGTGAGGTAAGAAATTCCCCTAGGAGAGTATCAGCGTGCCTTCCAAATTCCACAGAAGCACAGTCCGTGGTGTAAAACGACAGGCGTACGGAAGATGCAGAGGCCTCTTGGACATCCTCCAGCGTCCTTCCTTTAGGCAGTTCGCTATACCCAGAATAGCGGGTATAGAAAAACGTGAATCAGCGAAGGGCCCAGTGGGTTAATTGTGTCTCTTTGGACTAGCTAGACTCAGCCTGTACTAAGGCTGGAAGTCAACAGTGAAACGGGAGTGTGATCCCAAAGGCTTTTTTGCCAATTTTGAAAGCTCCGTTCATAAGGCGTGAAAGCTACCTGAAAAGCATTGTAAGGGCAGCTCTTTCAGTATATGCCAGCATGACTCAGCGTAGACCATGAGTTAGTTTTGTGGAAAGAAGCATTGTGCTTGCACTTCCTAGTTGCAAGCTCATCCTGCTCTGCTCTATATGAAATGTGAAGCTCAATGTGAGCACTAGCCTCGAAGGAAGAGCTTGACTTGCCTTGCCTAAGTGAAAGAGTGCAACAGCTCCGTGAGCCCTAAATTGCTGTTCTGTGTCAGTTGACGGGGAAGAGGCTTTACCGTTCTCCTTGCCACCTCGTGTCAGCAACCGTTTCGGTTTCAGAACACTCTGTACCCCCCGGAGCTCTGGGCCCTCTATGCAAAATCCAGCATCGCAGGCCTTTCAGAGTCGCTCTGTGTTTGCAGAGAAAGGTGCAGCACACGGCACTTTTCCTTGGGACGGTTTGATTTTCCGACCTCTAAACAGCTTCGGGAACACAGTTCAAGAATCCCGAACTCGCCAAGGACGTGGTCGCCCTTGCCCTAGGTAAGCTCAACAGAACAAAGCACTCTGTTACTATTTCCTTCCAACACCTCTTATGTGAGGTAAGAAATTCCCCTAGGAGAGTATCAGCGTGCCTTCCAAATTCCACAGAAGCACAGTCCGTGGTGTAAAACGACAGGCGTTCGGAAGATGCAGAGGCCTCTTGGACATCCTCCAGCGTCCTTCCTTTAGGCAGTTCGCTATACCCAGAATAGCGGGTATAGAAAAACGTGAATCAGCGAAGGGCCCAGTGGGTTAATTGTGTCTCTTTGGACTAGCTAGACTCAGCCTGTACTAAGGCTGTAAGTCAACAGTGAAACGGGAGTGTGATCCCAAAGGCTTTTTTGCCAATTTTGAAAGCTCCGTTCATAAGGCGTGAAAGCTACCTGAAAAGCATTGTAAGGGCAGCTCTTTCAGTATATGCCAGCATGACTCAGCGTAGACCATGAGTTAGTTTTGTGGAAAGAAGCATTGTGCTTGCACTTCCTAGTTGCAAGCTCATCCTGCTCTGCTCTATAGCAAATGTGAAGCTCAATGTGAGCACTAGCCTCGAAGGAAGAGCTTGACTTGCCTTGCCTAAGTGAAAGAGTGCAACAGCTCCGTGAGCCCTAAATTGCTGTTCTGTGTCAGTTGACGGGGAAGAGGCTTTACCGTTCTCCTTGCCACCTCGTGTCAGCAACCGTTTCGGTTTCAGAACACTCTGTACCCCCCGGAGCTCTGGGCCCTCTATGCAAAATCCAGCATCGCAGGCCTTTCAGAGTCGCTCTGTGTTTGCAGAGAAAGGTGCAGCACACGGCACTTTTCCTTGGGACGGTTTGATTTTCCGACCTCTAAACAGCTTCGGGAACACAGTTCAAGAATCCCTAACTCGCCAAGGACGTGGTCGCCCTTGCCCTAGGTAAGCTCAACAGAACAAAGCACTCTGTTTCTATTTCCTTCCAACACCTCTTATGTGAGGTAAGAAATTCCCCTAGGAGAGTATCAGCGTGCCTTCCAAATTCCACAGAAGCACAGTTCATGGTGTAAAACGACAGGCGTTCGGAAGATGCAGAGGCCTCTTGGACATCCTCCAGCGTCCTTCCTTTAGGCAGTTCGCTATACCCAGAATAGCGGGTATAGAAAAACGTGAATCAGCGAAGGGCCCAGTGGGTTAATTGTGTCTCTTTGGACTAGCTAGACTCAGCCTATACTAAGGCTGGAAGTCAACAGCGAAACGGGAGTGTGATCCCAAAGGCTTTTTTGCCAATTTTGAAAGCTCCGTTCATAAGGCGTGAAAGCTACCTGAAAAGCATTGTAAGGGCAGCTCTTTCAGTATATGCCAGCATGACTCAGCGTAGACCATGAGTTAGTTTTGTGGAAAGAAGCATTGTGCTTGCACTTCCTAGTTGCAAGCTCATCCTGCTCTGCTCTATAGCAAATGTGAAGCTCAATGTGAGCACTAGCCTCGAAGGAAGAGCTTGCCTTGCCTTGCCTAAGTGAAAGAGTGCAACAGCTCCGTGAGCCCTAAATTGCTGTTCTGTGTCAGTTGACGGGGAAGAGGCTTTACCGTTCTCCTTGCCACCTCGTGTCAGCAACCGTTTCGGTTTCAGAACACTCTGTACCCCCCGGAGCTCTGGGCCCTCTATGCAAAATCCATCATCGCAGGCCTTTCAGAGTCGCTCTGTGTTTGCAGAGAAAGGTGCAGCACACGGCACTTTTCCTTGGGACGGTTTGATTTTCCGACCTCTAAACAGCTTCGGGAACACAGTTCAAGAATCCCTAACTCGCCAAGACGTGGTCGCCCTTGCCCTAGGTAAGCTCAACAGAACAAAGCACTCTGTTTCTATTTCCTTCCAACACCTCTTATGTGAGGTAAGAAATTCCCCTAGGAGAGTATCAGCGTGCCTTCCAAATTCCACAGAAGCACAGTCCGTGGTGTAAAACGACAGGCGTACGGAAGATGCAGAGGCCTCTTGGACATCCTCCAGCGTCCTTCCTTTAGGCAGTTCGCTATACCCAGAATAGCGGGTATAGAAAAACGTGAATCAGCGAAGGGCCCAGTGGGTTAATTGTGTCTCTTTGGACTAGCTAGACTCAGCCTGTACTAAGGCTGGAAGTCAACAGTGAAACCGGAGTGTGATCCCAAAGGCTTTTTTGCCAATTTTGAAAGCTCCGTTCATAAGGCGTGAAAGCTACCTGAAAAGCATTGTAAGGGCAGCTCTTTCAGTATATGCCAGCATGACTCAGCGTAGACCATGAGTTAGTTTTGTGGAAAGAAGCATTGTGCTTGCACTTCCTAGTTGCAAGCTCATCCTGCTCTGCTCTATAGCAAATGTGAAGCTCAATGTGAGCACTAGCCTCGAAGGAAGAGCTTGCCTTGCCTTGCCTAAGTGAAAGAGTGCAACAGCTCCGTGAGCCCTAAATTGCTGTTCTGTGTCAGTTGACGGGGAAGAGGCTTTACCGTTCTCCTTGCCACCTCGTGTCAGCAACCGTTTCGGTTTCAGAACACTCTGTACACCCCGGAGCTCTGGGCCCTCTATGCAAAATCCAGCATCGCAGGCCTTTCAGAGTCGCTCTGTGTTTGCAGAGAAAGGTGCAGCACACGGCACTTTTCCTTGGGACGGTTTGATTTTCCGACCTCTAAACAGCTTCGGGAACACAGTTCAAGAATCCCTAACTCGCCAAGGACGTGGTCGCCCTTGCCCTAGGTAAGCTCAACAGAACAAAGCACTCTGTTTCTATTTCCTTCCAACACCTCTTATGTGAGGTAAGAAATTCCCCTAGGAGAGTATCAGCGTGCCTTCCAAATTCCACAGAAGCACAGTTCATGGTGTAAAACGACAGGCCTAAGGAAGATGCAGAGGCCTCTTGGACATCCTCCAGCGTCCTTCCTTTAGGCAGTTCGCTATACCCAGAATAGCGGGTATAGAAAAACGTGAATCAGCGAAGGGCCCAGTGGGTTAATTGTGTCTCTTTGGACTAGCTAGACTCAGCCTATACTAAGGCTGGAAGTCAACAGCGAAACGGGAGTGTGATCCCAAAGGCTTTTTTGCCAATTTTGAAATCTCCGTTCATAAGGCGTGAAAGCAACCTGAAAAGCATTGTAAGGGCAGCTCTTTCAGTATATGCCACCATGACTCAGCGTAGACCATGAGTTAGTTTTGTGGAAAGAAGCATTGTGCTTGCACTTCCTAGTTGCAAGCTCATCCTGCTCTGCTCTATAGCAAATGTGAAGCTCAATGTGAGCACTAGCCTCGAAGGAAGAGCTTGCCTTGCCTTGCCTAAGTGAAAGAGTGCAACAGCTCCGTGAGCCCTAAATTGCTGTTCTGTGTCAGTTGACGGGGAAGAGGCTTTACCGTTCTTGCCACCTCGTGTCAGCAACCGTTTCAGTTTCAGAACACTCTGTACCCCCCGGAGCTCTGGGCCCTCTATGCAAAATCCAGCATCGCAGGCCTTTCAGAGTCGCTCTGTGTTTGCAGAGAAAGGTGCAGCACACGGCACTTTTCCTTGGGACGGTTTGATTTTCCGACCTCTAAACAGCTTCGGGAACACAGTTCAAGAATCCCTAACTCGCCAAGGACGTGGTCGCCCTTGCCCTAGGTAAGCTCAACAGAACAAAGCACTCTGTTTCTATTTCCTTCCAACACCTCTTATGTGAGGTAAGAAATTCCCCTAGGAGAGTATCAGCGTGCCTTCCAAATTCCACAGAAGCACAGTCCGTGGTGTAAAACGACAGGCGTACGGAAGATGCAGAGGCCTCTTGGACATCCTCCAGCGTCCTTCCTTTAGGCAGTTCGCTATACCCAGAATAGCGGGTATAGAAAAACGTGAATCAGCGAAGGGCCCAGTGGGTTAATTGTGTCTCTTTGGACTAGCTAGACTCAGCCTATACTAAGGCTGGAAGTCAACAGCGAAACGGGAGTGTGATCCCAAAGGCTTTTTTGCCAATTTTGAAATCTCCGTTCATAAGGCGTGAAAGCAACCTGAAAAGCATTGTAAGGGCAGCTCTTTCAGTATATGCCAGCATGACTCAGCGTAGACCATGAGTTAGTTTTGTGGAAAGAAGCATTGTGCTTGCACTTCCTAGTTGCAAGCTCATCCTGCTCTGCTCTATAGCAAATGTGAAGCTCAATGTGAGCACTAGCCTCGAAGGAAGAGCTTGCCTTGCCTTGCCTAAGTGAAAGAGTGCAACAGCTCCGTGAGCCCTAAATTGCTGTTCTGTGTCAGTTGACGGGGAAGAGGCTTTACCGTTCTCCTTGCCACCTCGTGTCAGCAACCGTTTCGGTTTCAGAACACTCTGTACCCCCCGGAGCTCTGGGCCCTCTATGCAAAATCCAGCATCGCAGGCCTTTCAGAGTCGCTCTGTGTTTGCAGAGAAAGGTGCAGCACACGGCACTTTTCCTTGGGACGGTTTGATTTTCCGACCTCTAAACAGCTTCGGGAACACAGTTCAAGAATCCCTAACTCGCCAAGGACGTGGTCGCCCTTGCCCTAGGTAAGCTCAACAGAACAAAGCACTCTGTTTCTATTTCCTTCCAACACCTCTTATGTGAGGTAAGAAATTCCCCTAGGAGAGTATCAGCGTGCCTTCCAAATTCCACAGAAGCACAGTCCGTGGTGTAAAACGACAGGCGTACGGAAGATGCAGAGGCCTCTTGGACATCCTCCAGCGTCCTTCCTTTAGGCAGTTCGCTATACCCAGAATAGCGGGTATAGAAAAACGTGAATCAGCGAAGGGCCCAGTGGGTTAATTGTGTCTCTTTGGACTAGCTAGACTCAGCCTGTACTAAGGCTGGAAGTCAACAGTGAAACGGGAGTGTGATCCCAAAGGCTTTTTTGCCAATTTTGAAAGCTCCGTTCCTAAGGCGTGAAAGCTACCTGAAAAGCATTGTAAGGGCAGCTCTTTCAGTATATGCCAGCATGACTCAGCGTAGACCATGAGTTAGTTTTGTGGAAAGAAGCATTGTGCTTGCACTTCCTAGTTGCAAGCTCATCCTGCTCTGCTCTATATGAAATGTGAAGCTCAATGTGAGCACTAGCCTCGAAGGAAGAGCTTGACTTGCCTTGCCTAAGTGAAAGAGTGCAACAGCTCCGTGAGCCCTAAATTGCTGTTCTGTGTCAGTTGACGGGGAAGAGGCTTTACCGTTCTCCTTGCCACCTCGTGTCAGCAACCGTTTCGGTTTCAGAACACTCTGTACCCCCCGGAGCTCTGGGCCCTCTATGCAAAATCCAGCATCGCAGGCCTTTCAGAGTCGCTCTGTGTTTGCAGAGAAAGGTGCAGCACACGGCACTTTTCCTTGGGACGGTTTGATTTTCCGACCTCTAAACAGCTTCGGGAACACAGTTCAAGAATCCCTAACTCGCCAAGGACGTGGTCGCCCTTGCCCTAGGTAAGCTCAACAGAACAAAGCACTCTGTTTCTATTTCCTTCCAACACCTCTTATGTGAGGTAAGAAATTCCCCTAGGAGAGTATCAGCGTGCCTTCCAAATTCCACAGAAGCACAGTTCATGATGTAAAACGACAGGCGTTCGGAAGATGCAGAGGCCTCTTGGACATCCTCCAGCGTCCTTCCTTTAGGCAGTTCGCTATACCCAGAATAGCGGGTATAGAAAAACGTGAATCAGCGAAGGGCCCAGTGGGTTAATTGTGTCTCTTTGGACTAGCTAGACTCAGCCTATACTAAGGCTGGAAGTCAACAGCGAAACGGGAGTGTGATCCCAAAGGCTTTTTTGCCAATTTTGAAAGCTCCGTTCATAAGGCGTGAAAGCTACCTGAAAAGCATTGTAAGGGCAGCTCTTTCAGTATATGCCAGCATGACTCAGCGTAGACCATGAGTTAGTTTTGTGGAAAGAAGCATTGTGCTTGCACTTCCTAGTTGCAAGCTCATCCTGCTCTGCTCTATAGCAAATGTGAAGCTCAATGTGAGCACTAGCCTCGAAGGAAGAGCTTGCCTTGCCTTGCCTAAGTGAAAGAGTGCAACAGCTCCGTGAGCCCTAAATTGCTGTTCTGTGTCAGTTGACGGGGAAGAGGCTTTACCGTTCTCCTTGCCACCTCGTGTCAGCAACCGTTTCGGTTTCAGAACACTCTGTACCCCCCGGAGCTCTGGGCCCTCTATGCAAAATCCATCATCGCAGGCCTTTCAGAGTCGCTCTGTGTTTGCAGAGAAAGGTGCAGCACACGGCACTTTTCCTTGGGACGGTTTGATTTTCCGACCTCTAAACAGCTTCGGGAACACAGTTCAAGAATCCCTAACTCGCCAAGACGTGGTCGCCCTTGCCCTAGGTAAGCTCAACAGAACAAAGCACTCTGTTTCTATTTCCTTCCAACACCTCTTATGTGAGGTAAGAAATTCCCCTAGGAGAGTATCAGCGTGCCTTCCAAATTCCACAGAAGCACAGTCCGTGGTGTAAAACGACAGGCGTACGGAAGATGCAGAGGCCTCTTGGACATCCTCCAGCGTCCTTCCTTTAGGCAGTTCGCTATACCCAGAATAGCGGGTATAGAAAAACGTGAATCAGCGAAGGGCCCAGTGGGTTAATTGTGTCTCTTTGGACTAGCTAGACTCAGCCTGTACTAAGGCTGGAAGTCAACAGTGAAACCGGAGTGTGATCCCAAAGGCTTTTTTGCCAATTTTGAAAGCTCCGTTCATAAGGCGTGAAAGCTACCTGAAAAGCATTGTAAGGGCAGCTCTTTCAGTATATGCCAGCATGACTCAGCGTAGACCATGAGTTAGTTTTGTGGAAAGAAGCATTGTGCTTGCACTTCCTAGTTGCAAGCTCATCCTGCTCTGCTCTATAGCAAATGTGAAGCTCAATGTGAGCACTAGCCTCGAAGGAAGAGCTTGCCTTGCCTTGCCTAAGTGAAAGAGTGCAACAGCTCCGTGAGCCCTAAATTGCTGTTCTGTGTCAGTTGACGGGGAAGAGGCTTTACCGTTCTCCTTGCCACCTCGTGTCAGCAACCGTTTCGGTTTCAGAACACTCTGTACACCCCGGAGCTCTGGGCCCTCTATGCAAAATCCAGCATCGCAGGCCTTTCAGAGTCGCTCTGTGTTTGCAGAGAAAGGTGCAGCACACGGCACTTTTCCTTGGGACGGTTTGATTTTCCGACCTCTAAACAGCTTCGGGAACACAGTTCAAGAATCCCTAACTCGCCAAGGACGTGGTCGCCCTTGCCCTAGGTAAGCTCAACAGAACAAAGCACTCTGTTTCTATTTCCTTCCAACACCTCTTATGTGAGGTAAGAAATTCCCCTAGGAGAGTATCAGCGTGCCTTCCAAATTCCACAGAAGCACAGTTCATGGTGTAAAACGACAGGCCTAAGGAAGATGCAGAGGCCTCTTGGACATCCTCCAGCGTCCTTCCTTTAGGCAGTTCGCTATACCCAGAATAGCGGGTATAGAAAAACGTGAATCAGCGAAGGGCCCAGTGGGTTAATTGTGTCTCTTTGGACTAGCTAGACTCAGCCTATACTAAGGCTGGAAGTCAACAGCGAAACGGGAGTGTGATCCCAAAGGCTTTTTTGCCAATTTTGAAATCTCCGTTCATAAGGCGTGAAAGCAACCTGAAAAGCATTGTAAGGGCAGCTCTTTCAGTATATGCCAGCATGACTCAGCGTAGACCATGAGTTAGTTTTGTGGAAAGAAGCATTGTGCTTGCACTTCCTAGTTGCAAGCTCATCCTGCTCTGCTCTATAGCAAATGTGAAGCTCAATGTGAGCACTAGCCTCGAAGGAAGAGCTTGCCTTGCCTTGCCTAAGTGAAAGAGTGCAACAGCTCCGTGAGCCCTAAATTGCTGTTCTGTGTCAGTTGACGGGGAAGAGGCTTTACCGTTCTTGCCACCTCGTGTCAGCAACCGTTTCAGTTTCAGAACACTCTGTACCCCCCGGAGCTCTGGGCCCTCTATGCAAAATCCAGCATCGCAGGCCTTTCAGAGTCGCTCTGTGTTTGCAGAGAAAGGTGCAGCACACGGCACTTTTCCTTGGGACGGTTTGATTTTCCGACCTCTAAACAGCTTCGGGAACACAGTTCAAGAATCCCTAACTCGCCAAGGACGTGGTCGCCCTTGCCCTAGGTAAGCTCAACAGAACAAAGCACTCTGTTTCTATTTCCTTCCAACACCTCTTATGTGAGGTAAGAAATTCCCCTAGGAGAGTATCAGCGTGCCTTCCAAATTCCACAGAAGCACAGTCCGTGGTGTAAAACGACAGGCGTACGGAAGATGCAGAGGCCTCTTGGACATCCTCCAGCGTCCTTCCTTTAGGCAGTTCGCTATACCCAGAATAGCGGGTATAGAAAAACGTGAATCAGCGAAGGGCCCAGTGGGTTAATTGTGTCTCTTTGGACTAGCTAGACTCAGCCTATACTAAGGCTGGAAGTCAACAGCGAAACGGGAGTGTGATCCCAAAGGCTTTTTTGCCAATTTTGAAATCTCCGTTCATAAGGCGTGAAAGCAACCTGAAAAGCATTGTAAGGGCAGCTCTTTCAGTATATGCCAGCATGACTCAGCGTAGACCATGAGTTAGTTTTGTGGAAAGAAGCATTGTGCTTGCACTTCCTAGTTGCAAGCTCATCCTGCTCTGCTCTATATGAAATGTGAAGCTCAATGTGAGCACTAGCCTCGAAGGAAGAGCTTGCCTTGCCTTGCCTAAGTGAAAGAGTGCAACAGCTCCGTGAGCCCTAAATTGCTGTTCTGTGTCAGTTGACGGGGAAGAGGCTTTACCGTTCTCCTTGCCACCTCGTGTCAGCAACCGTTTCGGTTTCAGAACACTCTGTACCCCCCGGAGCTCTGGGCCCTCTATGCAAAATCCAGCATCGCAGGCCTTTCAGAGTCGCTCTGTGTTTGCAGAGAAAGGTGCAGCACACGGCACTTTTCCTTGGGACGGTTTGATTTTCCGACCTCTAAACAGCTTCGGGAACACAGTTCAAGAATCCCTAACTCGCCAAGGATGTGGTCGCCCTTGCCCTAGGTAAGCTCAACAGAACAAAGCACTCTGTTTCTATTTCCTTCCAACACCTCTTATGTGAGGTAAGAAATTCCCCTAGGAGAGTATCAGCGTGCCTTCCAAATTCCACAGAAGCACAGTCCGTGGTGTAAAACGACAGGCGTACGGAAGATGCAGAGGCCTCTTGGACATCCTCCAGCGTCCTTCCTTTAGGCAGTTCGCTATACCCAGAATAGCGGGTATAGAAAAACGTGAATCAGCGAAGGGCCCAGTGGGTTAATTGTGTCTCTTTGGACTAGCTAGACTCAGCCTGTACTAAGGCTGGAAGTCAACAGTGAAACGGGAGTGTGATCCCAAAGGCTTTTTTGCCAATTTTGAAAGCTCCGTTCCTAAGGCGTGAAAGCTACCTGAAAAGCATTGTAAGGGCAGCTCTTTCAGTATATGCCAGCATGACTCAGCGTAGACCATGAGTTAGTTTTGTGGAAAGAAGCATTGTGCTTGCACTTCCTAGTTGCAAGCTCATCCTGCTCTGCTCTATATGAAATGTGAAGCTCAATGTGAGCACTAGCCTCGAAGGAAGAGCTTGACTTGCCTTGCCTAAGTGAAAGAGTGCAACAGCTCCGTGAGCCCTAAATTGCTGTTCTGTGTCAGTTGACGGGGAAGAGGCTTTACCGTTCTCCTTGCCACCTCGTGTCAGCAACCGTTTCGGTTTCAGAACACTCTGTACCCCCCGGAGCTCTGGGCCCTCTATGCAAAATCCAGCATCGCAGGCCTTTCAGAGTCGCTCTGTGTTTGCAGAGAAAGGTGCAGCACACGGCACTTTTCCTTGGGACGGTTTGATTTTCCGACCTCTAAACAGCTTCGGGAACACAGTTCAAGAATCCCTAACTCGCCAAGGACGTGGTCGCCCTTGCCCTAGGTAAGCTCAACAGAACAAAGCACTCTGTTTCTATTTCCTACCAACACCTCTTATGTGAGGTAAGAAATTCCCCTAGGAGAGTATCAGCGTGCCTTCCAAATTCCACAGAAGCACAGTTCATGGTGTAAAACGACAGGCGTACGGAAGATGCAGAGGCCTCTTGGACATCCTCCAGCGTCCTTCCTTTAGGCAGTTCGCTATACCCAGAATAGCGGGTATAGAAAAACGTGAATCAGCGAAGGGCCCAGTGGGTTAATTGTGTCTCTTTGGACTAGCTAGACTCAGCCTATACTAAGGCTGGAAGTCAACAGCGAAACGGGAGTGTGATCCCAAAGGCTTTTTTGCCAATTTTGAAATCTCCGTTCATAAGGCGTGAAAGCAACCTGAAAAGCATTGTAAGGGCAGCTCTTTCAGTATATGCCAGCATGACTCAGCGTAGACCATGAGTTAGTTTTGTGGAAAGAAGCATTGTGCTTGCACTTCCTAGTTGCAAGCTTATCCTGCTCTGCTCTATAGCAAATGTGAAGCTCAATGTGAGCACTAGCCTCGAAGGAAGAGCTTGCCTTGCCTTGCCTAAGTGAAAGAGTGCAACAGCTCCGTGAGCCCTAAATTGCTGTTCTGTGTCAGTTGACGGGGAAGAGGCTTTACCGTTCTCCTTGCCACCTCGTGTCAGCAACCGTTTCGGTTTCAGAACACTCTGTACCCCCCGGAGCTCTGGGCCCTCTATGCAAAATCCAGCATCGCAGGCCTTTCAGAGTCGCTCTGTGTTTGCAGAGAAAGGTGCAGCACACGGCACTTTTCCTTGGGACGGTTTGATTTTCCGACCTCTAAACAGCTTCGGGAACACTGTTCAAGAATCCCTAACTCGCCAAGGACGTGGTCGCCCTTGCCCTAGGTAAGCTCAACAGAACAAAGCACTCTGTTTCTATTTCCTTCCAACACCTCTTATGTGAGGTAAGAAATTCCCCTAGGAGAGTATCAGCGTGCCTTCCAAATTCCACAGAAGCACAGTCCGTGGTGTAAAACGACAGGCGTACGGAAGATGCAGAGGCCTCTTGGACATCCTCCAGCGTCCTTCCTTTAGGCAGTTCGCTATACCCAGAATAGCGGGTATAGAAAAACGTGAATCAGCGAAGGGCCCAGTGGGTTAATTGTGTCTCTTTGGACTAGCTAGACTCAGCCTGTACTAAGGCTGGAAGTCAACAGTGAAACGGGAGTGTGATCCCAAAGGCTTTTTTGCCAATTTTGAAAGCTCCGTTCATAAGGCGTGAAAGCTACCTGAAAAGCATTGTAAGGGCAGCTCTTTCAGTATATGCCAGCATGACTCAGCGTAGACCATGAGTTAGTTTTGTGGAAAGAAGCATTGTGCTTGCACTTCCTAGTTGCAAGCTCATCCTGCTCTGCTCTATAGCAAATGTGAAGCTCAATGTGAGCACTAGCCTCGAAGGAAGAGCTTGACTTGCCTTGCCTAAGTGAAAGAGTGCAACAGCTCCGTGAGCCCTAAATTGCTGTTCTGTGTCAGTTGACGGGGAAGAGGCTTTACCGTTCTCCTTGCCACCTCGTGTCAGCAACCGTTTCGGTTTCAGAACACTCTGTACCCCCCGGAGCTCTGGGCCCTCTATGCAAAATCCAGCATCGCAGGCCTTTCAGAGTCGCTCTGTGTTTGCAGAGAAAGGTGCAGCACACGGCACTTTTCCTTGGGACGGTTTGATTTTCCGACCTCTAAACAGCTTCGGGAACACAGTTCAAGAATCCCTAACTCGCCAAGGACGTGGTCGCCCTTGCCCTAGGTAAGCTCAACAGAACAAAGCACTCTGTTTCTATTTCCTTCCAACACCTCTTATGTGAGGTAAGAAATTCCCCTAGGAGAGTATCAGCGTGCCTTCCAAATTCCACAGAAGCACAGTTCATGGTGTAAAACGACAGGCGTTCGGAAGATGCAGAGGCCTCTTGGACATCCTCCAGCGTCCTTCCTTTAGGCAGTTCGCTATACCCAGAATAGCGGGTATAGAAAAACGTGAATCAGCGAAGGGCCCAGTGGGTTAATTGTGTCTCTTTGGACTAGCTAGACTCAGCCTGTACTAAGGCTGGAAGTCAACAGTGAAACGGGAGTGTGATCCCAAAGGCTTTTTTGCCAATTTTGAAAGCTCCGTTCATAAGGCGTGAAAGCTACCTGAAAAGCATTGTACGGGCAGCTCTTTCAGTATATGCCAGCATGACTCAGCGTAGACCATCAGTTAGTTTTGTGGAAAGAAGCATTGTGCTTGCACTTCCTAGTTGCAAGCTCATCCTGCTCTGCTCTATATGAAATGTGAAGCTCAATGTGAGCACTAGCCTCGAAGGAAGAGCTTGACTTGCCTTGCCTAAGTGAAAGAGTGCAACAGCTCCGTGAGCCCTAAATTGCTGTTCTGTGTCAGTTGACGGGGAAGAGGCTTTACCGTTCTCCTTGCCACCTCGTGTCAGCAACCGTTTCGGTTTCAGAACACTCTGTACACCCCGGAGCTCTGGGCCCTCTATGCAAAATCCAGCATCGCAGGCCTTTCAGAGTCGCTCTGTGTTTGCAGAGAAAGGTGCAGCACACGGCACTTTTCCTTGGGACGGTTTGATTTTCCGACCTCTAAACAGCTTCGGGAACACAGTTCAAGAATCCCTAACTCGCCAAGGACGTGGTCGCCCTTGCCCTAGGTAAGCTCAACAGAACAAAGCACTCTGTTTCTATTTCCTTCCAACACCTCTTATGTGAGGTAAGAAATTCCCCTAGGAGAGTATCAGCGTGCCTTCCAAATTCCACAGAAGCACAGTCCGTGGTGTAAAACGACAGGCGTACGGAAGATGCAGAGGCCTCTTGGACATCCTCCAGCGTCCTTCCTTTAGGCAGTTCGCTATACCCAGAATAGCGGGTATAGAAAAACGTGAATCAGCGAAGGGCCCAGTGGGTTAATTGTGTCTCTTTGGACTAGCTAGACTCAGCCTATACTAAGGCTGGAAGTCAACAGCGAAACGGGAGTGTGATCCCAAAGGCTTTTTTGCCAATTTTGAAATCTCCGTTCATAAGGCGTGAAAGCAACCTGAAAAGCATTGTAAGGGCAGCTCTTTCAGTATATGCCAGCATGACTCAGCGTAGACCATGAGTTAGTTTTGTGGAAAGAAGCATTGTGCTTGCACTTCCTAGTTGCAAGCTCATCCTGCTCTGCTCTATATGAAATGTGAAGCTCAATGTGAGCACTAGCCTCGAAGGAAGAGCTTGACTTGCCTTGCCTAAGTGAAAGAGTGCAACAGCTCCGTGAGCCCTAAATTGCTGTTCTGTGTCAGTTGACGGGGAAGAGGCTTTACCGTTCTCCTTGCCACCTCGTGTCAGCAACCGTTTCGGTTTCAGAACACTCTGTACCCCCCGGAGCTCTGGGCCCTCTATGCAAAATCCAGCATCGCAGGCCTTTCAGAGTCGCTCTGTGTTTGCAGAGAAAGGTGCAGCACACGGCACTTTTCCTTGGGACGGTTTGATTTTCCGACCTCTAAACAGCTTCGGGAACACAGTTCAAGAATCCCTAACTCGCCAAGGACGTGGTCGCCCTTGCCCTAGGTAAGCTCAACAGAACAAAGCACTCTGTTTCTATTTCCTTCCAACACCTCTTATGTGAGGTAAGAAATTCCCCTAGGAGAGTATCAGCGTGCCTTCCAAATTCCACAGAAGCACAGTCCGTGGTGTAAAACGACAGGCGTACGGAAGATGCAGAGGCCTCTTGGACATCCTCCAGCGTCCTTCCTTTAGGCAGTTCGCTATACCCAGAATAGCGGGTATAGAAAAACGTGAATCAGCGAAGGGCCCAGTGGGTTAATTGTGTCTCTTTGGACTAGCTAGACTCAGCCTATACTAAGGCTGGAAGTCAACAGCGAAACGGGAGTGTGATCCCAAAGGCTTTTTTGCCAATTTTGAAATCTCCGTTCATAAGGCGTGAAAGCAACCTGAAAAGCATTGTAAGAGCAGCTCTTCCAGTATATGCCAGCATGACTCAGCGTAGACCATGAGTTAGTTTTGTGGAAAGAAGCATTGTGCTTGCACTTCCTAGTTGCAAGCTCATCCTGCTCCGCTCTATATGAAATGTGAAGCTCAATGTGAGCACTAGCCTCGAAGGAAGAGCTTGACTTGCCTTGCCTAAGTGAAAGAGTGCAACAGCTCCGTGAGCCCTAAATTGCTGTTCTGTGTCAGTTGACGGGGAAGAGACTTTACCGTTCTCCTTGCCACCTCGTGTCAGCAACCGTTTCGGTTTCAGAACACTCTGTACCCCCCGGAGCTCTGGGCCCTCTATGCAAAATCCAGCATCGCAGGCCTTTCAGAGTCGCTCTGTGTTTGCAGAGAAAGGTGCAGCACACGGCACTTTTCCTTGGGACGGTTTGATTTTCCGACCTCTAAACAGCTTCGGGAACACTGTTCAAGAATCCCTAACTCGCCAAGGACGTGGTCGCCCTTGCCCTAGGTAAGCTCAACAGAACAAAGCACTCTGTTTCTATTTCCTTCCAACACCTCTTATGTGAGGTAAGAAATTCCCCTAGGAGAGTATCAGCGTGCCTTCCAAATTCCACAGAAGCACAGTCCGTGGTGTAAAACGACAGGCGTACGGAAGATGCAGAGGCCTCTTGGACATCCTCCAGCGTCCTTCCTTTAGGCAGTTCGCTATACCCAGAATAGCGGGTATAGAAAAACGTGAATCAGCGAAGGGCCCAGTGGGTTAATTGTGTCTCTTTGGACTAGCTAGACTCAGCCTGTACTAAGGCTGGAAGTCAACAGTGAAACGGGAGTGTGATCCCAAAGGCTTTTTTGCCAATTTTGAAAGCTCCGTTCATAAGGCGTGAAAGCTACCTGAAAAGCATTGTAAGGGCAGCTCTTTCAGTATATGCCAGCATGACTCAGCGTAGACCATGAGTTAGTTTTGTGGAAAGAAGCATTGTGCTTGCACTTCCTAGTTGCAAGCTCATCCTGCTCTGCTCTATAGCAAATGTGAAGCTCAATGTGAGCACTAGCCTCGAAGGAAGAGCTTGACTTGCCTTGCCTAAGTGAAAGAGTGCAACAGCTCCGTGAGCCCTAAATTGCTGTTCTGTGTCAGTTGACGGGGAAGAGGCTTTACCGTTCTCCTTGCCACCTCGTGTCAGCAACCGTTTCGGTTTCAGAACACTCTGTACCCCCCGGAGCTCTGGGCCCTCTATGCAAAATCCAGCATCGCAGGCCTTTCAGAGTCGCTCTGTGTTTGCAGAGAAAGGTGCAGCACACGGCACTTTTCCTTGGGACGGTTTGATTTTCCGACCTCTAAACAGCTTCGGGAACACAGTTCAAGAATCCCTAACTCGCCAAGGACGTGGTCGCCCTTGCCCTAGGTAAGCTCAACAGAACAAAGCACTCTGTTTCTATTTCCTTCCAACACCTCTTATGTGAGGTAAGAAATTCCCCTAGGAGAGTATCAGCGTGCCTTCCAAATTCCACAGAAGCACAGTTCATGGTGTAAAACGACAGGCGTTCGGAAGATGCAGAGGCCTCTTGGACATCCTCCAGCGTCCTTCCTTTAGGCAGTTCGCTATACCCAGAATAGCGGGTATAGAAAAACGTGAATCAGCGAAGGGCCCAGTGGGTTAATTGTGTCTCTTTGGACTAGCTAGACTCAGCCTGTACTAAGGCTGGAAGTCAACAGTGAAACGGGAGTGTGATCCCAAAGGCTTTTTTGCCAATTTTGAAAGCTCCGTTCATAAGGCGTGAAAGCTACCTGAAAAGCATTGTACGGGCAGCTCTTTCAGTATATGCCAGCATGACTCAGCGTAGACCATCAGTTAGTTTTGTGGAAAGAAGCATTGTGCTTGCACTTCCTAGTTGCAAGCTCATCCTGCTCTGCTCTATATGAAATGTGAAGCTCAATGTGAGCACTAGCCTCGAAGGAAGAGCTTGACTTGCCTTGCCTAAGTGAAAGAGTGCAACAGCTCCGTGAGCCCTAAATTGCTGTTCTGTGTCAGTTGACGGGGAAGAGGCTTTACCGTTCTCCTTGCCACCTCGTGTCAGCAACCGTTTCGGTTTCAGAACACTCTGTACACCCCGGAGCTCTGGGCCCTCTATGCAAAATCCAGCATCGCAGGCCTTTCAGAGTCGCTCTGTGTTTGCAGAGAAAGGTGCAGCACACGGCACTTTTCCTTGGGACGGTTTGATTTTCCGACCTCTAAACAGCTTCGGGAACACAGTTCAAGAATCCCTAACTCGCCAAGGACGTGGTCGCCCTTGCCCTAGGTAAGCTCAACAGAACAAAGCACTCTGTTTCTATTTCCTTCCAACACCTCTTATGTGAGGTAAGAAATTCCCCTAGGAGAGTATCAGCGTGCCTTCCAAATTCCACAGAAGCACAGTCCGTGGTGTAAAACGACAGGCGTACGGAAGATGCAGAGGCCTCTTGGACATCCTCCAGCGTCCTTCCTTTAGGCAGTTCGCTATACCCAGAATAGCGGGTATAGAAAAACGTGAATCAGCGAAGGGCCCAGTGGGTTAATTGTGTCTCTTTGGACTAGCTAGACTCAGCCTATACTAAGGCTGGAAGTCAACAGCGAAACGGGAGTGTGATCCCAAAGGCTTTTTTGCCAATTTTGAAATCTCCGTTCATAAGGCGTGAAAGCAACCTGAAAAGCATTGTAAGGGCAGCTCTTTCAGTATATGCCAGCATGACTCAGCGTAGACCATGAGTTAGTTTTGTGGAAAGAAGCATTGTGCTTGCACTTCCTAGTTGCAAGCTCATCCTGCTCTGCTCTATATGAAATGTGAAGCTCAATGTGAGCACTAGCCTCGAAGGAAGAGCTTGACTTGCCTTGCCTAAGTGAAAGAGTGCAACAGCTCCGTGAGCCCTAAATTGCTGTTCTGTGTCAGTTGACGGGGAAGAGGCTTTACCGTTCTCCTTGCCACCTCGTGTCAGCAACCGTTTCGGTTTCAGAACACTCTGTACCCCCCGGAGCTCTGGGCCCTCTATGCAAAATCCAGCATCGCAGGCCTTTCAGAGTCGCTCTGTGTTTGCAGAGAAAGGTGCAGCACACGGCACTTTTCCTTGGGACGGTTTGATTTTCCGACCTCTAAACAGCTTCGGGAACACAGTTCAAGAATCCCTAACTCGCCAAGGACGTGGTCGCCCTTGCCCTAGGTAAGCTCAACAGAACAAAGCACTCTGTTTCTATTTCCTTCCAACACCTCTTATGTGAGGTAAGAAATTCCCCTAGGAGAGTATCAGCGTGCCTTCCAAATTCCACAGAAGCACAGTCCGTGGTGTAAAACGACAGGCGTACGGAAGATGCAGAGGCCTCTTGGACATCCTCCAGCGTCCTTCCTTTAGGCAGTTCGCTATACCCAGAATAGCGGGTATAGAAAAACGTGAATCAGCGAAGGGCCCAGTGGGTTAATTGTGTCTCTTTGGACTAGCTAGACTCAGCCTATACTAAGGCTGGAAGTCAACAGCGAAACGGGAGTGTGATCCCAAAGGCTTTTTTGCCAATTTTGAAATCTCCGTTCATAAGGCGTGAAAGCAACCTGAAAAGCATTGTAAGAGCAGCTCTTCCAGTATATGCCAGCATGACTCAGCGTAGACCATGAGTTAGTTTTGTGGAAAGAAGCATTGTGCTTGCACTTCCTAGTTGCAAGCTCATCCTGCTCCGCTCTATATGAAATGTGAAGCTCAATGTGAGCACTAGCCTCGAAGGAAGAGCTTGACTTGCCTTGCCTAAGTGAAAGAGTGCAACAGCTCCGTGAGCCCTAAATTGCTGTTCTGTGTCAGTTGACGGGGAAGAGACTTTACCGTTCTCCTTGCCACCTCGTGTCAGCAACCGTTTCGGTTTCAGAACACTCTGTACCCCCCGGAGCTCTGGGCCCTCTATGCAAAATCCAGCATCGCAGGCCTTTCAGAGTCGCTCTGTGTTTGCAGAGAAAGGTGCAGCACACGGCACTTTTCCTTGGGACGGTTTGATTTTCCGACCTCTAAACAGCTTCGGGAACACAGTTCAAGAATCCCTAACTCGCCAAGGACGTGGTCGCCCTTGCCCTAGGTAAGCTCAACAGAACAAAGCACTCTGTTTCTATTTCCTTCCAACACCTCTTATGTGAGGTAAGAAATTCCCCTAGGAGAGTATCAGCGTGCCTTCCAAATTCCACAGAAGCACAGTCCGTGGTGTAAAACGACAGGCGTACGGAAGATGCAGCGGCCTCTTGGACATCCTCCAGCGTCCTTCCTTTAGGCAGTTCGCTATACCCAGAATAGCGGGTATAGAAAAACGTGAATCAGCGAAGGGCCCAGTGGGTTAATTGTGTCTCTTTGGACTAGCTAGACTCAGCCTATACTAAGGCTGGAAGTCAACAGCGAAACGGGAGTGTGATCCCAAAGGCTTTTTTGCCAATTTTGAAATCTCCGTTCATAAGGCGTGAAAGCAACCTGAAAAGCATTGTAAGGGCAGCTCTTTCAGTATATGCCAGCATGACTCAGCGTAGACCATGAGTTAGTTTTGTGGAAAGAAGCATTGTGCTTGCACTTCCTAGTTGCAAGCTCATCCTGCTCTGCTCTATAGCAAATGTGAAGCTCAATGTGAGCACTAGCCTCGAAGGAAGAGCTTGCCTTGCCTTGCCTAAGTGAAAGAGTGCAACAGCTCCGTGAGCCCTAAATTGCTGTTCTGTGTCAGTTGACGGGGAAGAGGCTTTACCGTTCTCCTTGCCACCTCGTGTCAGCAACCGTTTCGGTTTCAGAACACTCTGTACCCCCCGGAGCTCTGGGCCCTCTATGCAAAATCCAGCAACGCAGGCCTTTCAGAGTCGCTCTGTGTTTGCAGAGAAAGGTGCAGCACACGGCACTTTTCCTTGGGACGGTTTGATTTTCCGACCTCTAAACAGCTTCGGGAACACAGTTCAAGAATCCCTAACTCGCCAAGGACGTGGTCGCCCTTGCCCTAGGTAAGCTCAACAGAACAAAGCACTCTGTTTCTATTTCCTTCCAACACCTCTTATGTGAGGTAAGAAATTCCCCTAGGAGAGTATCAGCGTGCCTTCCAAATTCCACAGAAGCACAGTCCGTGGTGTAAAACGACAGGCGTACAGAAGATGCAGAGGCCTCTTGGACATCCTCCAGCGTCCTTCCTTTAGGCAGTTCGCTATACCCAGAATAGCGGGTATAGAAAAACGTGAATCAGCGAAGGGCCCAGTGGGTTAATTGTGTCTCTTTGGACTAGCTAGACTCAGCCTGTACTAAGGCTGGAAGTCAACAGTGAAACGGGAGTGTGATCCCAAAGGCTTTTTTGCCAATTTTGAAAGCTCCGTTCATAAGGCGTGAAAGCTACCTGAAAAGCATTGTAAGGGCAGCTCTTTCAGTATATGCCAGCATGACTCAGCGTAGACCATGAGTTAGTTTTGTGGAAAGAAGCATTGTGCTTGCACTTCCTAGTTGCAAGCTCATCCTGCTCTGCTCTATAGCAAATGTGAAGCTCAATGTGAGCACTAGCCTCGAAGGAAGAGCTTGCCTTGCCTTGCCTAAGTGAAAGAGTGCAACAGCTCCGTGAGCCCTAAATTGCTGTTCTGTGTCAGTTGACGGGGAAGAGGCTTTACCGTTCTCCTTGCCACCTCGTGTCAGCAACCGTTTCGGTTTCAGAACACTCTGTACCCCCCGGAGCTCTGGGCCCTCTATGCAAAATCCAGCATCGCAGGCCTTTCAGAGTCGCTCTGTGTTTGCAGAGAAAGGTGCAGCACACGGCACTTTTCCTTGGGACGGTTTGATTTTCCGACCTCTAAACAGCTTCGGGAACACAGTTCAAGAATCCCTAACTCGCCAAGGACGTGGTCGCCCTTGCCCTAGGTAAGCTCAACAGAACAAAGCACTCTGTTTCTATTTCCTTCCAACACCTCTTATGTGAGGTAAGAAATTCCCCTAGGAGAGTATCAGCGTGCCTTCCAAATTCCACAGAAGCACAGTCCGTGGTGTAAAACGACAGGCGTACGGAAGATGCAGAGGCCTCTTGGACATCCTCCAGCGTCCTTCCTTTAGGCAGTTCGCTATACCCAGAATAGCGGGTATAGAAAAACGTGAATCAGCGAAGGGCCCAGTGGGTTAATTGTGTCTCTTTGGACTAGCTAGACTCAGCCTGTACTAAGGCTGGAAGTCAACAGTGAAACGGGAGTGTGATCCCAAAGGCTTTTTTGCCAATTTTGAAAGCTCCGTTCCTAAGGCGTGAAAGCTACCTGAAAAGCATTGTAAGGGCAGCTCTTTCAGTATATGCCAGCATGACTCAGCGTAGACCATGAGTTAGTTTTGTGGAAAGAAGCATTGTGCTTGCACTTCCTAGTTGCAAGCTCATCCTGCTCTGCTCTATAGCAAATGTGAAGCTCAATGTGAGCACTAGCCTCGAAGGAAGAGCTTGACTTGCCTTGCCTAAGTGAAAGAGTGCAACAGCTCCGTGAGCCCTAAATTGCTGTTCTGTGTCAGTTGACGGGGAAGAGGCTTTACCGTTCTCCTTGCCACCTCGTGTCAGCAACCGTTTCGGTTTCAGAACACTCTGTACCCCCCGGAGCTCTGGGCCCTCTATGCAAAATCCAGCATCGCAGGCCTTTCAGAGTCGCTCTGTGTTTGCAGAGAAAGGTGCAGCACACGGCACTTTTCCTTGGGACGGTTTGATTTTCCGACCTCTAAACAGCTTCGGGAACACAGTTCAAGAATCCCTAACTCGCCAAGGACGTGGTCGCCCTTGCCCTAGGTAAGCTCAACAGAACAAAGCACTCTGTTTCTATTTCCTTCCAACACCTCTTATGTGAGGTAAGAAATTCCCCTAGGAGAGTATCAGCGTGCCTTCCAAATTCCACAGAAGCACAGTTCATGGTGTAAAACGACAGGCGTTCGGAAGATGCAGAGGCCTCTTGGACATCCTCCAGCGTCCTTCCTTTAGGCAGTTCGCTATACCCAGAATAGCGGGTATAGAAAAACGTGAATCAGCGAAGGGCCCAGTGGGTTAATTGTGTCTCTTTGGACTAGCTAGACTCAGCCTATACTAAGGCTGGAAGTCAACAGCGAAACGGGAGTGTGATCCCAAAGGCTTTTTTGCCAATTTTGAAAGCTCCGTTCATAAGGCGTGAAAGCTACCTGAAAAGCATTGTAAGGGCAGCTCTTTCAGTATATGCCAGCATGACTCAGCGTAGACCATGAGTTAGTTTTGTGGAAAGAAGCATTGTGCTTGCACTTCCTAGTTGCAAGCTCATCCTGCTCTGCTCTATAGCAAATGTGAAGCTCAATGTGAGCACTAGCCTCGAAGGAAGAGCTTGCCTTGCCTTGCCTAAGTGAAAGAGTGCAACAGCTCCGTGAGCCCTAAATTGCTGTTCTGTGTCAGTTGACGGGGAAGAGGCTTTACCGTTCTCCTTGCCACCTCGTGTCAGCAACCGTTTCGGTTTCAGAACACTCTGTACCCCCCGGAGCTCTGGGCCCTCTATGCAAAATCCATCATCGCAGGCCTTTCAGAGTCGCTCTGTGTTTGCAGAGAAAGGTGCAGCACACGGCACTTTTCCTTGGGACGGTTTGATTTTCCGACCTCTAAACAGCTTCGGGAACACAGTTCAAGAATCCCTAACTCGCCAAGACGTGGTCGCCCTTGCCCTAGGTAAGCTCAACAGAACAAAGCACTCTGTTTCTATTTCCTTCCAACACCTCTTATGTGAGGTAAGAAATTCCCCTAGGAGAGTATCAGCGTGCCTTCCAAATTCCACAGAAGCACAGTCCGTGGTGTAAAACGACAGGCGTACGGAAGATGCAGAGGCCTCTTGGACATCCTCCAGCGTCCTTCCTTTAGGCAGTTCGCTATACCCAGAATAGCGGGTATAGAAAAACGTGAATCAGCGAAGGGCCCAGTGGGTTAATTGTGTCTCTTTGGACTAGCTAGACTCAGCCTGTACTAAGGCTGGAAGTCAACAGTGAAACCGGAGTGTGATCCCAAAGGCTTTTTTGCCAATTTTGAAAGCTCCGTTCATAAGGCGTGAAAGCTACCTGAAAAGCATTGTAAGGGCAGCTCTTTCAGTATATGCCAGCATGACTCAGCGTAGACCATGAGTTAGTTTTGTGGAAAGAAGCATTGTGCTTGCACTTCCTAGTTGCAAGCTCATCCTGCTCTGCTCTATAGCAAATGTGAAGCTCAATGTGAGCACTAGCCTCGAAGGAAGAGCTTGCCTTGCCTTGCCTAAGTGAAAGAGTGCAACAGCTCCGTGAGCCCTAAATTGCTGTTCTGTGTCAGTTGACGGGGAAGAGGCTTTACCGTTCTCCTTGCCACCTCGTGTCAGCAACCGTTTCGGTTTCAGAACACTCTGTACACCCCGGAGCTCTGGGCCCTCTATGCAAAATCCAGCATCGCAGGCCTTTCAGAGTCGCTCTGTGTTTGCAGAGAAAGGTGCAGCACACGGCACTTTTCCTTGGGACGGTTTGATTTTCCGACCTCTAAACAGCTTCGGGAACACAGTTCAAGAATCCCTAACTCGCCAAGGACGTGGTCGCCCTTGCCCTAGGTAAGCTCAACAGAACAAAGCACTCTGTTTCTATTTCCTTCCAACACCTCTTATGTGAGGTAAGAAATTCCCCTAGGAGAGTATCAGCGTGCCTTCCAAATTCCACAGAAGCACAGTTCATGGTGTAAAACGACAGGCCTAAGGAAGATGCAGAGGCCTCTTGGACATCCTCCAGCGTCCTTCCTTTAGGCAGTTCGCTATACCCAGAATAGCGGGTATAGAAAAACGTGAATCAGCGAAGGGCCCAGTGGGTTAATTGTGTCTCTTTGGACTAGCTAGACTCAGCCTATACTAAGGCTGGAAGTCAACAGCGAAACGGGAGTGTGATCCCAAAGGCTTTTTTGCCAATTTTGAAATCTCCGTTCATAAGGCGTGAAAGCAACCTGAAAAGCATTGTAAGGGCAGCTCTTTCAGTATATGCCAGCATGACTCAGCGTAGACCATGAGTTAGTTTTGTGGAAAGAAGCATTGTGCTTGCACTTCCTAGTTGCAAGCTCATCCTGCTCTGCTCTATATGAAATGTGAAGCTCAATGTGAGCACTAGCCTCGAAGGAAGAGCTTGCCTTGCCTTGCCTAAGTGAAAGAGTGCAACAGCTCCGTGAGCCCTAAATTGCTGTTCTGTGTCAGTTGACGGGGAAGAGGCTTTACCGTTCTCCTTGCCACCTCGTGTCAGCAACCGTTTCGGTTTCAGAACACTCTGTACCCCCCGGAGCTCTGGGCCCTCTATGCAAAATAAAGCATCGCAGGCCTTTCAGAGTCGCTCTGTGTTTGCAGAGAAAGGTGCAGCACACGGCACTTTTCCTTGGGACGGTTTGATTTTCCGACCTCTAAACAGCTTCGGGAACACAGTTCAAGAATCCCTAACTCGCCAAGGACGTGGTCGCCCTTGCCCTAGGTAAGCTCAACAGAACAAAGCACTCTGTTTCTATTTCCTTCCAACACCTCTTATGTGAGGTAAGAAATTCCCCTAGGAGAGTATCAGCGTGCCTTCCAAATTCCACAGAAGCACAGTCCGTGGTGTAAAACGACAGGCGTACGGAAGATGCAGAGGCCTCTTGGACATCCTCCAGCGTCCTTCCTTTAGGCAGTTCGCTATACCCAGAATAGCGGGTATAGAAAAACGTGAATCAGCGAAGGGCCCAGTGGGTTAATTGTGTCTCTTTGGACTAGCTAGACTCAGCCTGTACTAAGGCTGGAAGTCAACAGTGAAACGGGAGTGTGATCCCAAAGGCTTTTTTGCCAATTTTGAAAGCTCCGTTCCTAAGGCGTGAAAGCTACCTGAAAAGCATTGTAAGGGCAGCTCTTTCAGTATATGCCAGCATGACTCAGCGTAGACCATGAGTTAGTTTTGTGGAAAGAAGCATTGTGCTTGCACTTCCTAGTTGCAAGCTCATCCTGCTCTGCTCTATATGAAATGTGAAGCTCAATGTGAGCACTAGCCTCGAAGGAAGAGCTTGACTTGCCTTGCCTAAGTGAAAGAGTGCAACAGCTCCGTGAGCCCTAAATTGCTGTTCTGTGTCAGTTGACGGGGAAGAGGCTTTACCGTTCTCCTTGCCACCTCGTGTCAGCAACCGTTTCGGTTTCAGAACACTCTGTACCCCCCGGAGCTCTGGGCCCTCTATGCAAAATCCAGCATCGCAGGCCTTTCAGAGTCGCTCTGTGTTTGCAGAGAAAGGTGCAGCACACGGCACTTTTCCTTGGGACGGTTTGATTTTCCGACCTCTAAACAGCTTCGGGAACACAGTTCAAGAATCCCTAACTCGCCAAGGACGTGGTCGCCCTTGCCCTAGGTAAGCTCAACAGAACAAAGCACTCTGTTTCTATTTCCTACCAACACCTCTTATGTGAGGTAAGAAATTCCCCTAGGAGAGTATCAGCGTGCCTTCCAAATTCCACAGAAGCACAGTTCATGGTGTAAAACGACAGGCGTACGGAAGATGCAGAGGCCTCTTGGACATCCTCCAGCGTCCTTCCTTTAGGCAGTTCGCTATACCCAGAATAGCGGGTATAGAAAAACGTGAATCAGCGAAGGGCCCAGTGGGTTAATTGTGTCTCTTTGGACTAGCTAGACTCAGCCTATACTAAGGCTGGAAGTCAACAGCGAAACGGGAGTGTGATCCCAAAGGCTTTTTTGCCAATTTTGAAATCTCCGTTCATAAGGCGTGAAAGCAACCTGAAAAGCATTGTAAGGGCAGCTCTTTCAGTATATGCCAGCATGACTCAGCGTAGACCATGAGTTAGTTTTGTGGAAAGAAGCATTGTGCTTGCACTTCCTAGTTGCAAGCTTATCCTGCTCTGCTCTATAGCAAATGTGAAGCTCAATGTGAGCACTAGCCTCGAAGGAAGAGCTTGCCTTGCCTTGCCTAAGTGAAAGAGTGCAACAGCTCCGTGAGCCCTAAATTGCTGTTCTGTGTCAGTTGACGGGGAAGAGGCTTTACCGTTCTCCTTGCCACCTCGTGTCAGCAACCGTTTCGGTTTCAGAACACTCTGTACCCCCCGGAGCTCTGGGCCCTCTATGCAAAATCCAGCATCGCAGGCCTTTCAGAGTCGCTCTGTGTTTGCAGAGAAAGGTGCAGCACACGGCACTTTTCCTTGGGACGGTTTGATTTTCCGACCTCTAAACAGCTTCGGGAACACTGTTCAAGAATCCCTAACTCGCCAAGGACGTGGTCGCCCTTGCCCTAGGTAAGCTCAACAGAACAAAGCACTCTGTTTCTATTTCCTTCCAACACCTCTTATGTGAGGTAAGAAATTCCCCTAGGAGAGTATCAGCGTGCCTTCCAAATTCCACAGAAGCACAGTCCGTGGTGTAAAACGACAGGCGTACGGAAGATGCAGAGGCCTCTTGGACATCCTCCAGCGTCCTTCCTTTAGGCAGTTCGCTATACCCAGAATAGCGGGTATAGAAAAACGTGAATCAGCGAAGGGCCCAGTGGGTTAATTGTGTCTCTTTGGACTAGCTAGACTCAGCCTGTACTAAGGCTGGAAGTCAACAGTGAAACGGGAGTGTGATCCCAAAGGCTTTTTTGCCAATTTTGAAAGCTCCGTTCATAAGGCGTGAAAGCTACCTGAAAAGCATTGTAAGGGCAGCTCTTTCAGTATATGCCAGCATGACTCAGCGTAGACCATGAGTTAGTTTTGTGGAAAGAAGCATTGTGCTTGCACTTCCTAGTTGCAAGCTCATCCTGCTCTGCTCTATAGCAAATGTGAAGCTCAATGTGAGCACTAGCCTCGAAGGAAGAGCTTGACTTGCCTTGCCTAAGTGAAAGAGTGCAACAGCTCCGTGAGCCCTAAATTGCTGTTCTGTGTCAGTTGACGGGGAAGAGGCTTTACCGTTCTCCTTGCCACCTCGTGTCAGCAACCGTTTCGGTTTCAGAACACTCTGTACCCCCCGGAGCTCTGGGCCCTCTATGCAAAATCCAGCATCGCAGGCCTTTCAGAGTCGCTCTGTGTTTGCAGAGAAAGGTGCAGCACACGGCACTTTTCCTTGGGACGGTTTGATTTTCCGACCTCTAAACAGCTTCGGGAACACAGTTCAAGAATCCCTAACTCGCCAAGGACGTGGTCGCCCTTGCCCTAGGTAAGCTCAACAGAACAAAGCACTCTGTTTCTATTTCCTTCCAACACCTCTTATGTGAGGTAAGAAATTCCCCTAGGAGAGTATCAGCGTGCCTTCCAAATTCCACAGAAGCACAGTTCATGGTGTAAAACGACAGGCGTTCGGAAGATGCAGAGGCCTCTTGGACATCCTCCAGCGTCCTTCCTTTAGGCAGTTCGCTATACCCAGAATAGCGGGTATAGAAAAACGTGAATCAGCGAAGGGCCCAGTGGGTTAATTGTGTCTCTTTGGACTAGCTAGACTCAGCCTGTACTAAGGCTGGAAGTCAACAGTGAAACGGGAGTGTGATCCCAAAGGCTTTTTTGCCAATTTTGAAAGCTCCGTTCATAAGGCGTGAAAGCTACCTGAAAAGCATTGTACGGGCAGCTCTTTCAGTATATGCCAGCATGACTCAGCGTAGACCATCAGTTAGTTTTGTGGAAAGAAGCATTGTGCTTGCACTTCCTAGTTGCAAGCTCATCCTGCTCTGCTCTATATGAAATGTGAAGCTCAATGTGAGCACTAGCCTCGAAGGAAGAGCTTGACTTGCCTTGCCTAAGTGAAAGAGTGCAACAGCTCCGTGAGCCCTAAATTGCTGTTCTGTGTCAGTTGACGGGGAAGAGGCTTTACCGTTCTCCTTGCCACCTCGTGTCAGCAACCGTTTCGGTTTCAGAACACTCTGTACCCCCCGGAGCTCTGGGCCCTCTATGCAAAATCCAGCATCGCAGGCCTTTCAGAGTCGCTCTGTGTTTGCAGAGAAAGGTGCAGCACACGGCACTTTTCCTTGGGACGGTTTGATTTTCCGACCTCTAAACAGCTTCGGGAACACAGTTCAAGAATCCCTAACTCGCCAAGGACGTGGTCGCCCTTGCCCTAGGTAAGCTCAACAGAACAAAGCACTCTGTTTCTATTTCCTACCAACACCTCTTATGTGAGGTAAGAAATTCCCCTAGGAGAGTATCAGCGTGCCTTCCAAATTCCACAGAAGCACAGTTCATGGTGTAAAACGACAGGCGTACGGAAGATGCAGAGGCCTCTTGGACATCCTCCAGCGTCCTTCCTTTAGGCAGTTCGCTATACCCAGAATAGCGGGTATAGAAAAACGTGAATCAGCGAAGGGCCCAGTGGGTTAATTGTGTCTCTTTGGACTAGCTAGACTCAGCCTATACTAAGGCTGGAAGTCAACAGCGAAACGGGAGTGTGATCCCAAAGGCTTTTTTGCCAATTTTGAAATCTCCGTTCATAAGGCGTGAAAGCAACCTGAAAAGCATTGTAAGGGCAGCTCTTTCAGTATATGCCAGCATGACTCAGCGTAGACCATGAGTTAGTTTTGTGGAAAGAAGCATTGTGCTTGCACTTCCTAGTTGCAAGCTTATCCTGCTCTGCTCTATAGCAAATGTGAAGCTCAATGTGAGCACTAGCCTCGAAGGAAGAGCTTGCCTTGCCTTGCCTAAGTGAAAGAGTGCAACAGCTCCGTGAGCCCTAAATTGCTGTTCTGTGTCAGTTGACGGGGAAGAGGCTTTACCGTTCTCCTTGCCACCTCGTGTCAGCAACCGTTTCGGTTTCAGAACACTCTGTACCCCCCGGAGCTCTGGGCCCTCTATGCAAAATCCAGCATCGCAGGCCTTTCAGAGTCGCTCTGTGTTTGCAGAGAAAGGTGCAGCACACGGCACTTTTCCTTGGGACGGTTTGATTTTCCGACCTCTAAACAGCTTCGGGAACACTGTTCAAGAATCCCTAACTCGCCAAGGACGTGGTCGCCCTTGCCCTAGGTAAGCTCAACAGAACAAAGCACTCTGTTTCTATTTCCTTCCAACACCTCTTATGTGAGGTAAGAAATTCCCCTAGGAGAGTATCAGCGTGCCTTCCAAATTCCACAGAAGCACAGTCCGTGGTGTAAAACGACAGGCGTACGGAAGATGCAGAGGCCTCTTGGACATCCTCCAGCGTCCTTCCTTTAGGCAGTTCGCTATACCCAGAATAGCGGGTATAGAAAAACGTGAATCAGCGAAGGGCCCAGTGGGTTAATTGTGTCTCTTTGGACTAGCTAGACTCAGCCTGTACTAAGGCTGGAAGTCAACAGTGAAACGGGAGTGTGATCCCAAAGGCTTTTTTGCCAATTTTGAAAGCTCCGTTCATAAGGCGTGAAAGCTACCTGAAAAGCATTGTAAGGGCAGCTCTTTCAGTATATGCCAGCATGACTCAGCGTAGACCATGAGTTAGTTTTGTGGAAAGAAGCATTGTGCTTGCACTTCCTAGTTGCAAGCTCATCCTGCTCTGCTCTATAGCAAATGTGAAGCTCAATGTGAGCACTAGCCTCGAAGGAAGAGCTTGACTTGCCTTGCCTAAGTGAAAGAGTGCAACAGCTCCGTGAGCCCTAAATTGCTGTTCTGTGTCAGTTGACGGGGAAGAGGCTTTACCGTTCTCCTTGCCACCTCGTGTCAGCAACCGTTTCGGTTTCAGAACACTCTGTACCCCCCGGAGCTCTGGGCCCTCTATGCAAAATCCAGCATCGCAGGCCTTTCAGAGTCGCTCTGTGTTTGCAGAGAAAGGTGCAGCACACGGCACTTTTCCTTGGGACGGTTTGATTTTCCGACCTCTAAACAGCTTCGGGAACACAGTTCAAGAATCCCTAACTCGCCAAGGACGTGGTCGCCCTTGCCCTAGGTAAGCTCAACAGAACAAAGCACTCTGTTTCTATTTCCTTCCAACACCTCTTATGTGAGGTAAGAAATTCCCCTAGGAGAGTATCAGCGTGCCTTCCAAATTCCACAGAAGCACAGTTCATGGTGTAAAACGACAGGCGTTCGGAAGATGCAGAGGCCTCTTGGACATCCTCCAGCGTCCTTCCTTTAGGCAGTTCGCTATACCCAGAATAGCGGGTATAGAAAAACGTGAATCAGCGAAGGGCCCAGTGGGTTAATTGTGTCTCTTTGGACTAGCTAGACTCAGCCTGTACTAAGGCTGGAAGTCAACAGTGAAACGGGAGTGTGATCCCAAAGGCTTTTTTGCCAATTTTGAAAGCTCCGTTCATAAGGCGTGAAAGCTACCTGAAAAGCATTGTACGGGCAGCTCTTTCAGTATATGCCAGCATGACTCAGCGTAGACCATCAGTTAGTTTTGTGGAAAGAAGCATTGTGCTTGCACTTCCTAGTTGCAAGCTCATCCTGCTCTGCTCTATATGAAATGTGAAGCTCAATGTGAGCACTAGCCTCGAAGGAAGAGCTTGACTTGCCTTGCCTAAGTGAAAGAGTGCAACAGCTCCGTGAGCCCTAAATTGCTGTTCTGTGTCAGTTGACGGGGAAGAGGCTTTACCGTTCTCCTTGCCACCTCGTGTCAGCAACCGTTTCGGTTTCAGAACACTCTGTACCCCCCGGAGCTCTGGGCCCTCTATGCAAAATCCAGCATCGCAGGCCTTTCAGAGTCGCTCTGTGTTTGCAGAGAAAGGTGCAGCACACGGCACTTTTCCTTGGGACGGTTTGATTTTCCGACCTCTAAACAGCTTCGGGAACACAGTTCAAGAATCCCTAACTCGCCAAGGACGTGGTCGCCCTTGCCCTAGGTAAGCTCAACAGAACAAAGCACTCTGTTTCTATTTCCTTCCAACACCTCTTATGTGAGGTAAGAAATTCCCCTAGGAGAGTATCAGCGTGCCTTCCAAATTCCACAGAAGCACAGTCCGTGGTGTAAAACGACAGGCGTACGGAAGATGCAGAGGCCTCTTGGACATCCTCCAGCGTCCTTCCTTTAGGCAGTTCGCTATACCCAGAATAGCGGGTATAGAAAAACGTGAATCAGCGAAGGGCCCAGTGGGTTAATTGTGTCTCTTTGGACTAGCTAGACTCAGCCTATACTAAGGCTGGAAGTCAACAGCGAAACGGGAGTGTGATCCCAAAGGCTTTTTTGCCAATTTTGAAATCTCCGTTCATAAGGCGTGAAAGCAACCTGAAAAGCATTGTAAGGGCAGCTCTTCCAGTATATGCCAGCATGACTCAGCGTAGACCATGAGTTAGTTTTGTGGAAAGAAGCATTGTGCTTGCACTTCCTAGTTGCAAGCTCATCCTGCTCTGCTCTATATGAAATGTGAAGCTCAATGTGAGCACTAGCCTCGAAGGAAGAGCTTGACTTGCCTTGCCTAAGTGAAAGAGTGCAACAGCTCCGTGAGCCCTAAATTGCTGTTCTGTGTCAGTTGACGGGGAAGAGACTTTACCGTTCTCCTTGCCACCTCGTGTCAGCAACCGTTTCGGTTTCAGAACACTCTGTACCCCCCGGAGCTCTGGGCCCTCTATGCAAAATCCAGCATCGCAGGCCTTTCAGAGTCGCTCTGTGTTTGCAGAGAAAGGTGCAGCACACGGCACTTTTCCTTGGGACGGTTTGATTTTCCGACCTCTAAACAGCTTCGGGAACACAGTTCAAGAATCCCTAACTCGCCAAGGACGTGGTCGCCCTTGCCCTAGGTAAGCTCAACAGAACAAAGCACTCTGTTTCTATTTCCTTCCAACACCTCTTATGTGAGGTAAGAAATTCCCCTAGGAGAGTATCAGCGTGCCTTCCAAATTCCACAGAAGCACAGTCCGTGGTGTAAAACGACAGGCGTACGGAAGATGCAGCGGCCTCTTGGACATCCTCCAGCGTCCTTCCTTTAGGCAGTTCGCTATACCCAGAATAGCGGGTATAGAAAAACGTGAATCAGCGAAGGGCCCAGTGGGTTAATTGTGTCTCTTTGGACTAGCTAGACTCAGCCTATACTAAGGCTGGAAGTCAACAGCGAAACGGGAGTGTGATCCCAAAGGCTTTTTTGCCAATTTTGAAATCTCCGTTCATAAGGCGTGAAAGCAACCTGAAAAGCATTGTAAGGGCAGCTCTTTCAGTATATGCCAGCATGACTCAGCGTAGACCATGAGTTAGTTTTGTGGAAAGAAGCATTGTGCTTGCACTTCCTAGTTGCAAGCTCATCCTGCTCTGCTCTATAGCAAATGTGAAGCTCAATGTGAGCACTAGCCTCGAAGGAAGAGCTTGCCTTGCCTTGCCTAAGTGAAAGAGTGCAACAGCTCCGTGAGCCCTAAATTGCTGTTCTGTGTCAGTTGACGGGGAAGAGGCTTTACCGTTCTCCTTGCCACCTCGTGTCAGCAACCGTTTCGGTTTCAGAACACTCTGTACCCCCCGGAGCTCTGGGCCCTCTATGCAAAATCCAGCAACGCAGGCCTTTCAGAGTCGCTCTGTGTTTGCAGAGAAAGGTGCAGCACACGGCACTTTTCCTTGGGACGGTTTGATTTTCCGACCTCTAAACAGCTTCGGGAACACAGTTCAAGAATCCCTAACTCGCCAAGGACGTGGTCGCCCTTGCCCTAGGTAAGCTCAACAGAACAAAGCACTCTGTTTCTATTTCCTTCCAACACCTCTTATGTGAGGTAAGAAATTCCCCTAGGAGACTATCAGCGTGCCTTCCAAATTCCACAGAAGCACAGTCCGTGGTGTAAAACGACAGGCGTACAGAAGATGCAGAGGCCTCTTGGACATCCTCCAGCGTCCTTCCTTTAGGCAGTTCGCTATACCCAGAATAGCGGGTATAGAAAAACGTGAATCAGCGAAGGGCCCAGTGGGTTAATTGTGTCTCTTTGGACTAGCTAGACTCAGCCTGTACTAAGGCTGGAAGTCAACAGTGAAACGGGAGTGTGATCCCAAAGGCTTTTTTGCCAATTTTGAAAGCTCCGTTCATAAGGCGTGAAAGCTACCTGAAAAGCATTGTAAGGGCAGCTCTTTCAGTATATGCCAGCATGACTCAGCGTAGACCATGAGTTAGTTTTGTGGAAAGAAGCATTGTGCTTGCACTTCCTAGTTGCAAGCTCATCCTGCTCTGCTCTATAGCAAATGTGAAGCTCAATGTGAGCACTAGCCTCGAAGGAAGAGCTTGACTTGCCTTGCCTAAGTGAAAGAGTGCAACAGCTCCGTGAGCCCTAAATTGCTGTTCTGTGTCAGTTGACGGGGAAGAGGCTTTACCGTTCTCCTTGCCACCTCGTGTCAGCAACCGTTTCGGTTTCAAAACACTCTGTACCCCCCGGAGCTCTGGGCCCTCTATGCAAAATCCAGCATCGCAGGCCTTTCAGAGTCGCTCTGTGTTTGCAGAGAAAGGTGCAGCACACGGCACTTTTCCTTGGGACGGTTTGATTTTCCGACCTCTAAACAGCTTCGGGAACACAGTTCAAGAATCCCTAACTCGCCAAGGACATGGTCGCCCTTGCCCTAGGTAAGCTCAACAGAACAAAGCACTCTGTTTCTATTTCCTTCCAACACCTCTTATGTGAGGTAAGAAATTCCCCTAGGAGAGTATCAGCGTGCCTTCCAAATTCCACAGAAGCACAGTTCGTGGTGTAAAACGACAGGCGTAAGGAAGATGCAGAGGCCTCTTGGACATCCTCCAGCGTCCTTCCTTTAGGCAGTTCGCTATACCCAGAATAGCGGGTATAGAAAAACGTGAATCAGCGAAGGGCCCAGTGGGTTAATTGTGTCTCTTTGGACTAGCTAGACTCAGCCTATACTAAGGCTGGAAGTCAACAGCGAAACGGGAGTGTGATCCCAAAGGCTTTTATGCCAATTTTGAAATCTCCGTTCATAAGGCGTGAAAGCAACCTGAAAAGCATTGTAAGGGCAGCTCTTTCAGTATATGCCAGCATGACTCAGCGTAGACCATGAGTTAGTTTTGTGGAAAGAAGCATTGTGCTTGCACTTCCTAGTTGCAAGCTCATCCTGCTCTGCTCTATATGAAATGTGAAGCTCAATGTGAGCACTAGCCTCGAAGGAAGAGCTTGACTTGCCTTGCCTAAGTGAAAGAGTGCAACAGCTCCGTGAGCCCTAAATTGCTGTTCTGTGTCAGTTGACGGGGAAGAGGCTTTACCGTTCTCCTTGCCACCTCGTGTCAGCAACCGTTTCGGTTTCAGAACACTCTGTACCCCCCGGAGCTCTGGGCCCTCTATGCAAAATCCAGCATCGCAGGCCTTTCAGAGTCGCTCTGTGTTTGCAGAGAAAGGTGCAGCACACGGCACTTTTCCTTGGGACGGTTTGATTTTCCGACCTCTAAACAGCTTCGGGAACACAGTTCAAGAATCCCTAACTCGCCAAGGACGTGGTCGCCCTTGCCCTAGGTAAGCTCAACAGAACAAAGCACTCTGTTTCTATTTCCTTCCAACACCTCTTATGTGAGGTAAGAAATTCCCCTAGGAGAGTATCAGCGTGCCTTCCAAATTCCACAGAAGCACAGTCCGTGGTGTAAAACGACAGGCGTACAGAAGATGCAGAGGCCTCTTGGACATCCTCCAGCGTCCTTCCTTTAGGCAGTTCGCTATACCCAGAATAGCGGGTATAGAAAAACGTGAATCAGCGAAGGGCCCAGTGGGTTAATTGTGTCTCTTTGGACTAGCTAGACTCAGCCTGTACTAAGGCTGGAAGTCAACAGTGAAACGGGAGTGTGATCCCAAAGGCTTTTTTGCCAATTTTGAAAGCTCCGTTCATAAGGCGTGAAAGCTACCTGAAAAGCATTGTAAGGGCAGCTCTTTCAGTATATGCCAGCATGACTCAGCGTAGACCATGAGTTAGTTTTGTGGAAAGAAGCATTGTGCTTGCACTTCCTAGTTGCAAGCTCATCCTGCTCTGCTCTATAGCAAATGTGAAGCTCAATGTGAGCACTAGCCTCGAAGGAAGAGCTTGCCTTGCCTTGCCTAAGTGAAAGAGTGCAACAGCTCCGTGAGCCCTAAATTGCTGTTCTGTGTCAGTTGACGGGGAAGAGGCTTTACAGTTCTCCTTGCCACCTCGTGTCAGCAACCGTTTCGGTTTCAGAACACTCTGTACCCCCCGGAGCTCTGGGCCCTCTATGCAAAATCCAGCATCGCAGGCCTTTCAGAGTCGCTCTGTGTTTGCAGAGAAAGGTGCAGCACACGGCACTTTTCCTTGGGACGGTTTGATTTTCCGACCTCTAAACAGCTTCGGGAACACAGTTCAAGAATCCCTAACTCGCCAAGGACGTGGTCGCCCTTGCCCTAGGTAAGCTCAACAGAACAAAGCACTCTGTTTCTATTTCCTTCCAACACCTCTTATGTGAGGTAAGAAATTCCCCTAGGAGAGTATCAGCGTGCCTTCCAAATTCCACAGAAGCACAGTTCATGGTGTAAAACGACAGGCCTAAGGAAGATGCAGAGGCCTCTTGGACATCCTCCAGCGTCCTTCCTTTAGGCAGTTCGCTATACCCAGAATAGCGGGTATAGAAAAACGTGAATCAGCGAAGGGCCCAGTGGGTTAATTGTGTCTCTTTGGACTAGCTAGACTCAGCCTATACTAAGGCTGGAAGTCAACAGCGAAACGGGAGTGTGATCCCAAAGGCTTTTTTGCCAATTTTGAAATCTCCGTTCATAAGGCGTGAAAGCAACCTGAAAAGCATTGTAAGGGCAGCTCTTTCAGTATATGCCAGCATGACTCAGCGTAGACCATGAGTTAGTTTTGTGGAAAGAAGCATTGTGCTTGCACTTCCTAGTTGCAAGCTCATCCTGCTCTGCTCTATATGAAATGTGAAGCTCAATGTGAGCACTAGCCTCGAAGGAAGAGCTTGACTTGCCTTGCCTAAGTGAAAGAGTGCAACAGCTCCGTGAGCCCTAAATTGCTGTTCTGTGTCAGTTGACGGGGAAGAGGCTTTACCGTTCTCCTTGCCACCTCGTGTCAGCAACCGTTTCGGTTTCAGAACACTCTGTACCCCCCGGAGTTCTGGGCCCTCTATGCAAAATCCAGCATCGCAGGCCTTTCAGAGTCGCTCTGTGTTTGCAGAGAAAGGTGCAGCACACGGCACTTTTCCTTGGGACGGTTTGATTTTCCGACCTCTAAACAGCTTCGGGAACACAGTTCAAGAATCCCTAACTCGCCAAGGACGTGGTCGCCCTTGCCCTAGGTAAGCTCAACAGAACAAAGCACTCTGTTTCTATTTCCTTCCAACACCTCTTATGTGAGGTAAGAAATTCCCCTAGGAGAGTATCAGCGTGCCTTCCAAATTCCACAGAAGCACAGTCCGAGGTTTAAAACGACAGGCGTACGGAAGATGCAGAGGCCTCTTGGACATCCTCCAGCGTCCTTCCTTTAGGCAGTTCGCTATACCCAGAATAGCGGGTATAGAAAAACGTGAATCAGCGAAGGGCCCAGTGGGTTAATTGTGTCTCTTTGGACTAGCTAGACTCAGCCTGTACTAAGGTTGGAAGTCAACAGCGAATCGGGAGTGTGATCCCAAAGGCTTTTTTGCCAATTTTGAAAGCTCCGTTCATAAGGCGTGAAAGCTACCTGAAAAGCATTGTAAGGGCAGCTCTTTCAGTATATGCCAGCATGACTCAGCGTAGACCATGAGTTAGTTTTGTGGAAAGAAGCATTGTGCTTGCACTTCCTAGTTGCAAGCTCATCCTGCTCTGCTCTATATGAAATGTGAAGCTCAATGTGAGCACTAGCCTCGAAGGAAGAGCTTGACTTGCCTTGCCTAAGTGAAAGACTGCAACAGCTCCGTGAGCCCTAAATTGCTGTTCTGTGTCAGTTGACGGGGAAGAGGCTTTACCGTTCTCCTTGCCACCTCGTGTCAGCAACCGTTTCGGTTTCAGAACACTCTGTACCCCCCGGAGCTCTGGGCCCTCTATGCAAAATCCAGCATCGCAGGCCTTTCAGAGTCGCTCTGTGTTTGCAGAGAAAGGTGCAGCACACGGCACTTTTCCTTGGGACGGTTTGATTTTCCGACCTCTAAACAGCTTCGGGAACACAGTTCAAGAATCCCTAACTCGCCAAGGACGTGGTCGCCCTTGCCCTAGGTAAGCTCAACAGAACAAAGCACTCTGTTTCTATTTCCTTCCAACACCTCTTATGTGAGGTAAGAAATTCCCCTAGGAGAGTATCAGCGTGCCTTCCAAATTCCACAGAAGCACAGTTCGTGGTGTAAAACGACAGGCGTAAGGAAGATGCAGAGGCCTCTTGGACATCCTCCAGCGTCCTTCCTTTAGGCAGTTCGCTATACCCAGAATAGCGGGTATAGAAAAACGTGAATCAGCGAAGGGCCCAGTGGGTTAATTGTGTCTCTTTGGACTAGCTAGACTCAGCCTGTACTAAGGCTGGAAGTCAACAGCGAAACGGGAGTGTGATCCCAAAGGCTTTTTTGCCAATTTTGAAATCTCCGTTCATAAGGCGTGAAAGCAACCTGAAAAGCATTGTAAGGGCAGCTCTTTCAGTATATGCCAGCATGACTCAGCGTAGACCATGAGTTAGTTTTGTGGAAAGAAGCATTGTGCTTGCACTTCCTAGTTGCAAGCTCATCCTGCTCTGCTCTATATGAAATGTGAAGCTCAATGTGAGCACTAGCCTCGAAGGAAGAGCTTGACTTGCCTTGCCTAAGTGAAAGAGTGCAACAGCTCCGTGAGCCCTAAATTGCTGTTCTGTGTCAGTTGACGGGGAAGAGGCTTTACCGTTCTCCTTGCCACCTCGTGTCAGCAACCGTTTCGGTTTCAGAACACTCTGTACCCCCCGGAGCTCTGGGCCCTCTATGCAAAATCCAGCATCGCAGGCCTTTCAGAGTCGCTCTGTGTTTGCAGAGAAAGGTGCAGCACACGGCACTTTTCCTTGGGACGGTTTGATTTTCCGACCTCTAAACAGCTTCGGGAACACAGTTCAAGAATCCCTAACTCGCCAAGGACGTGGTCGCCCTTGCCCTAGGTAAGCTCAACAGAACAAAGCACTCTGTTTCTATTTCCTACCAACACCTCTTATGTGAGGTAAGAAATTCCCCTAGGAGAGTATCAGCGTGCCTTCCAAATTCCACAGAAGCACAGTTCATGGTGTAAAACGACAGGCGTACGGAAGATGCAGAGGCCTCTTGGACATCCTCCAGCGTCCTTCCTTTAGGCAGTTCGCTATACCCAGAATAGCGGGTATAGAAAAACGTGAATCAGCGAAGGGCCCAGTGGGTTAATTGTGTCTCTTTGGACTAGCTAGACTCAGCCTATACTAAGGCTGGAAGTCAACAGCGAAACGGGAGTGTGATCCCAAAGGCTTTTTTGCCAATTTTGAAAGCTCCGTTCATAAGGCGTGAAAGCTACCTGAAAAGCATTGTAAGGGCAGCTCTTTCAGTATATGCCAGCATGACTCAGCGTAGACCATGAGTTAGTTTTGTGGAAAGAAGCATTGTGCTTGCACTTCCTAGTTGCAAGCTCATCCTGCTCTGCTCTATAGCAAATGTGAAGCTCAATGTGAGCACTAGCCTCGAAGGAAGAGCTTGACTTGCCTTGCCTAAGTGAAAGAGTGCAACAGCTCCGTGAGCCCTAAATTGCTGTTCTGTGTCAGTTGACGGGGAAGAGGCTTTACCGTTCTCCTTGCCACCTCGTGTCAGCAACCGTTTCGGTTTCAGAACACTCTGTACCCCCCGGAGCTCTGGGCCCTCTATGCAAAATCCAGCATCGCAGGCCTTTCAGAGTCGCTCTGTGTTTGCAGAGAAAGGTGCAGCACACGGCACTTTTCCTTGGGACGGTTTGATTTTCCGACCTCTAAACAGCTTCGGGAACACAGTTCAAGAATCCCTAACTCGCCAAGGACGTGGTCGCCCTTGCCCTAGGTAAGCTCAACAGAACAAAGCACTCTGTTTCTATTTCCTTCCAACACCTCTTATGTGAGGTAAGAAATTCCCCTAGGAGAGTATCAGCGTGCCTTCCAAATTCCACAGAAGCACAGTTCATGGTGTAAAACGACAGGCGTTCGGAAGATGCAGAGGCCTCTTGGACATCCTCCAGCGTCCTTCCTTTAGGCAGTTCGCTATACCCAGAATAGCGGGTATAGAAAAACGTGAATCAGCGAAGGGCCCAGTGGGTTAATTGTGTCTCTTTGGACTAGCTAGACTCAGCCTGTACTAAGGCTGGAAGTCAACAGTGAAACGGGAGTGTGATCCCAAAGGCTTTTTTGCCAATTTTGAAAGCTCCGTTCATAAGGCGTGAAAGCTACCTGAAAAGCATTGTAAGGGCAGCTCTTTCAGTATATGCCAGCATGACTCAGCGTAGACCATCAGTTAGTTTTGTGGAAAGAAGCATTGTGCTTGCACTTCCTAGTTGCAAGCTCATCCTGCTCTGCTCTATAGCAAATGTGAAGCTCAATGTGAGCACTAGCCTCGAAGGAAGAGCTTGACTTGCCTTGCCTAAGTGAAAGAGTGCAACAGCTCCGTGAGCCCTAAATTGCTGTTCTGTGTCAGTTGACGGGGAAGAGGCTTTACCGTTCTCCTTGCCACCTCGTGTCAGCAACCGTTTCGGTTTCAGAACACTCTGTACACCCCGGAGCTCTGGGCCCTCTATGCAAAATCCAGCATCGCAGGCCTTTCAGAGTCGCTCTGTGTTTGCAGAGAAAGGTGCAGCACACGGCACTTTTCCTTGGGACGGTTTGATTTTCCGACCTCTAAACAGCTTCGGGAACACAGTTCAAGAATCCCTAACTCGCCAAGGACGTGGTCGCCCTTGCCCTAGGTAAGCTCAACAGAACAAAGCACTCTGTTTCTATTTCCTTCCAACACCTCTTATGTGAGGTAAGAAATTCCCCTAGGAGAGTATCAGCGTGCCTTCCAAATTCCACAGAAGCACAGTCCGTGGTGTAAAACGACAGGCGTACGGAAGATGCAGAGGCCTCTTGGACATCCTCCAGCGTCCTTCCTTTAGGCAGTTCGCTATACCCAGAATAGCGGGTATAGAAAAACGTGAATCAGCGAAGGGCCCAGTGGGTTAATTGTGTCTCTTTGGACTAGCTAGACTCAGCCTATACTAAGGCTGGAAGTCAACAGCGAAACGGGAGTGTGATCCCAAAGGCTTTTTTGCCAATTTTGAAATCTCCGTTCATAAGGCGTGAAAGCAACCTGAAAAGCATTGTAAGGGCAGCTCTTTCAGTATATGCCAGCATGACTCAGCGTAGACCATGAGTTAGTTTTGTGGAAAGAAGCATTGTGCTTGCACTTCCTAGTTGCAAGCTCATCCTGCTCTGCTCTATATGAAATGTGAAGCTCAATGTGAGCACTAGCCTCGAAGGAAGAGCTTGACTTGCCTTGCCTAAGTGAAAGAGTGCAACAGCTCCGTGAGCCCTAAATTGCTGTTCTGTGTCAGTTGACGGGGAAGAGGCTTTACCGTTCTCCTTGCCACCTCGTGTCAGCAACCGTTTCGGTTTCAGAACACTCTGTACCCCCCGGAGCTCTGGGCCCTCTATGCAAAATCCAGCATCGCAGGCCTTTCAGAGTCGCTCTGTGTTTGCAGAGAAAGGTGCAGCACACGGCACTTTTCCTTGGGACGGTTTGATTTTCCGACCTCTAAACAGCTTCGGGAACACAGTTCAAGAATCCCTAACTCGCCAAGGACGTGGTCGCCCTTGCCCTAGGTAAGCTCAACAGAACAAAGCACTCTGTTTCTATTTCCTTCCAACACCTCTTATGTGAGGTAAGAAATTCCCCTAGGAGAGTATCAGCGTGCCTTCCAAATTCCACAGAAGCACAGTCCGAGGTTTAAAACGACAGGCGTACGGAAGATGCAGAGGCCTCTTGGACATCCTCCAGCGTCCTTCCTTTAGGCAGTTCGCTATACCCAGAATAGCGGGTATAGAAAAACGTGAATCAGCGAAGGGCCCAGTGGGTTAATTGTGTCTCTTTGGACTAGCTAGACTCAGCCTGTACTAAGGTTGGAAGTCAACAGCGAATCGGGAGTGTGATCCCAAAGGCTTTTTTGCCAATTTTGAAAGCTCCGTTCATAAGGCGTGAAAGCTACCTGAAAAGCATTGTAAGGGCAGCTCTTTCAGTATATGCCAGCATGACTCAGCGTAGACCATGAGTTAGTTTTGTGGAAAGAAGCATTGTGCTTGCACTTCCTAGTTGCAAGCTCATCCTGCTCTGCTCTATATGAAATGTGAAGCTCAATGTGAGCACTAGCCTCGAAGGAAGAGCTTGACTTGCCTTGCCTAAGTGAAAGAGTGCAACAGCTCCGTGAGCCCTAAATTGCTGTTCTGTGTCAGTTGACGGGGAAGAGGCTTTACCGTTCTCCTTGCCACCTCGTGTCAGCAACCGTTTCGGTTTCAGAACACTCTGTACCCCCCGGAGCTCTGGGCCCTCTATGCAAAATCCAGCATCGAAGGCCTTTCAGAGTCGCTCTGTGTTTGCAGAGAAAGGTGCAGCACACGGCACTTTTCCTTGGGACGGTTTGATTTTCCGACCTCTAAACAGCTTCGGGAACACAGTTCAAGAATCCCTAACTCGCCAAGGACGTGGTCGCCCTTGCCCTAGGTAAGCTCAACAGAACAAAGCACTCTGTTTCTATTTCCTTCCAACACCTCTTATGTGAGGTAAGAAATTCCCCTAGGAGAGTATCAGCGTGCCTTCCAAATTCCACAGAAGCACAGTTCATGGTGTAAAACGACAGGCGTAAGGAAGATGCAGAGGCCTCTTGGACATCCTCCAGCGTCCTTCCTTTAGGCAGTTCGCTATACCCAGAATAGCGGGTATAGAAAAACGTGAATCAGCGAAGGGCCCAGTGGGTTAATTGTGTCTCTTTGGACTAGCTAGACTCAGCCTGTACTAAGGCTGGAAGTCAACAGCGAAACGGGAGTGTGATCCCAAAGGCTTTTTTGCCAATTTTGAAATCTCCGTTCATAAGGCGTGAAAGCAACCTGAAAAGCATTGTAAGGGCAGCTCTTTCAGTATATGCCAGCATGACTCAGCGTAGACCATGAGTTAGTTTTGTGGAAAGAAGCATTGTGCTTGCACTTCCTAGTTGCAAGCTCATCCTGCTCTGCTCTATATGAAATGTGAAGCTCAATGTGAGCACTAGCCTCGAAGGAAGAGCTTGACTTGCCTTGCCTAAGTGAAAGAGTGCAACAGCTCCGTGAGCCCTAAATTGCTGTTCTGTGTCAGTTGACGGGGAAGAGGCTTTACCGTTCTCCTTGCCACCTCGTGTCAGCAACCGTTTCGGTTTCAGAACACTCTGTACCCCCCGGAGCTCTGGGCCCTCTATGCAAAATCCAGCATCGCAGGCCTTTCATAGTCGCTCTGTGTTTGCAGAGAAAGGTGCAGCACACGGCACTTTTCCTTGGGACGGTTTGATTTTCCGACCTCTAAACAGCTTCGGGAACACAGTTCAAGAATCCCTAACTCGCCAAGGACGTGGTCGCCCTTGCCCTAGGTAAGCTCAACAGAACAAAGCACTCTGTTTCTATTTCCTACCAACACCTCTTATGTGAGGTAAGAAATTCCCCTAGGAGAGTATCAGCGTGCCTTCCAAATTCCACAGAAGCACAGTTCATGGTGTAAAACGACAGGCGTACGGAAGATGCAGAGGCCTCTTGGACATCCTCCAGCGTCCTTCCTTTAGGCAGTTCGCTATACCCAGAATAGCGGGTATAGAAAAACGTGAATCAGCGAAGGGCCCAGTGGGTTAATTGTGTCTCTTTGGACTAGCTAGACTCAGCCTATACTAAGGCTGGAAGTCAACAGCGAAACGGGAGTGTGATCCCAAAGGCTTTTTTGCCAATTTTGAAATCTCCGTTCATAAGGCGTGAAAGCAACCTGAAAAGCATTGTAAGGGCAGCTCTTTCAGTATATGCCAGCATGACTCAGCGTAGACCATGAGTTAGTTTTGTGGAAAGAAGCATTGTGCTTGCACTTCCTAGTTGCAAGCTCATCCTGCTCTGCTCTATAGCAAATGTGAAGCTCAATGTGAGCACTAGCCTCGAAGGAAGAGCTTGCCTTGCCTTGCCTAAGTGAAAGAGTGCAACAGCTCCGTGAGCCCTAAATTGCTGTTCTGTGTCAGTTGACGGGGAAGAGGCTTTACCGTTCTCCTTGCCACCTCGTGTCAGCAACCGTTTCGGTTTCAGAACACTCTGTACCCCCCGGAGCTCTGGGCCCTCTATGCAAAATCCAGCATCGCAGGCCTTTCAGAGTCGCTCTGTGTTTGCAGAGAAAGGTGCAGCACACGGCACTTTTCCTTGGGACGGTTTGATTTTCCGACCTCTAAACAGCTTCGGGAACACAGTTCAAGAATCCCTAACTCGCCAAGGACGTGGTCGCCCTTGCCCTAGGTAAGCTCAACAGAACAAAGCACTCTGTTTCTATTTCCTTCCAACACCTCTTATGTGAGGTAAGAAATTCCCCTAGGAGAGTATCAGCGTGCCTTCCAAATTCCACAGAAGCACAGTCCGTGGTGTAAAACGACAGGCGTACGGAAGATGCAGAGGCCTCTTGGACATCCTCCAGCGTCCTTCCTTTAGGCAGTTCGCTATACCCAGAATAGCGGGTATAGAAAAACGTGAATCAGCGAAGGGCCCAGTGGGTTAATTGTGTCTCTTTGGACTAGCTAGACTCAGCCTGTACTAAGGCTGGAAGTCAACAGTGAAACGGGAGTGTGATCCCAAAGGCTTTTTTGCCAATTTTGAAAGCTCCGTTCATAAGGCGTGAAAGCTACCTGAAAAGCATTGTAAGGGCAGCTCTTTCAGTATATGCCAGCATGACTCAGCGTAGACCATGAGTTAGTTTTGTGGAAAGAAGCATTGTGCTTGCACTTCCTAGTTGCAAGCTCATCCTGCTCTGCTCTATAGCAAATGTGAAGCTCAATGTGAGCACTAGCCTCGAAGGAAGAGCTTGACTTGCCTTGCCTAAGTGAAAGAGTGCAACAGCTCCGTGAGCCCTAAATTGCTGTTCTGTGTCAGTTGACGGGGAAGAGGCTTTACCGTTCTCCTTGCCACCTCGTGTCAGCAACCGTTTCGGTTTCAGAACACTCTGTACCCCCCGGAGCTCTGGGCCCTCTATGCAAAATCCAGCATCGCAGGCCTTTCAGAGTCGCTCTGTGTTTGCAGAGAAAGGTGCAGCACACGGCACTTTTCCTTGGGACGGTTTGATTTTCCGACCTCTAAACAGCTTCGGGAACACAGTTCAAGAATCCCTAACTCGCCAAGGACGTGGTCGCCCTTGCCCTAGGTAAGCTCAACAGAACAAAGCACTCTGTTTCTATTTCCTTCCAACACCTCTTATGTGAGGTAAGAAATTCCCCTAGGAGAGTATCAGCGTGCCTTCCAAATTCCACAGAAGCACAGTTCATGGTGTAAAACGACAGGCGTTCGGAAGATGCAGAGGCCTCTTGGACATCCTCCAGCGTCCTTCCTTTAGGCAGTTCGCTATACCCAGAATAGCGGGTATAGAAAAACGTGAATCAGCGAAGGGCCCAGTGGGTTAATTGTGTCTCTTTGGACTAGCTAGACTCAGCCTGTACTAAGGCTGGAAGTCAACAGTGAAACGGGAGTGTGATCCCAAAGGCTTTTTTGCCAATTTTGAAAGCTCCGTTCCTAAGGCGTGAAAGCTACCTGAAAAGCATTGTAAGGGCAGCTCTTTCAGTATATGCCAGCATGACTCAGCGTAGACCATGAGTTAGTTTTGTGGAAAGAAGCATTGTGCTTGCACTTCCTAGTTGCAAGCTCATCCTGCTCTGCTCTATAGCAAATGTGAAGCTCAATGTGAGCACTAGCCTCGAAGGAAGAGCTGGACTTGCCTTGCCTAAGTGAAAGAGTGCAACAGCTCCGTGAGCCCTAAATTGCTGTTCTGTGTCAGTTGACGGGGAAGAGGCTTTACCGTTCTCCTTGCCACCTCGTGTCAGCAACCGTTTCGGTTTCAGAACACTCTGTACCCCCCGGAGCTCTGGGCCCTCTATGCAAAATCCAGCATCGCAGGCCTTTCAGAGTCGCTCTGTGTTTGCAGAGAAAGGTGCAGCACACGGCACTTTTCCTTGGGACGGTTTGATTTTCCGACCTCTAAACAGCTTCGGGAACACAGTTCAAGAATCCCTAACTCGCCAAGGACGTGGTCGCCCTTGCCCTAGGTAAGCTCAACAGAACAAAGCACTCTGTTTCTATTTCCTTCCAACACCTCTTATGTGAGGTAAGAAATTCCCCTAGGAGAGTATCAGCGTGCCTTCCAAATTCCACAGAAGCACAGTCCGTGGTGTAAAACGACAGGCGTACGGAAGATGCAGAGGCCTCTTGGACATCCTCCAGCGTCCTTCCTTTAGGCAGTTCGCTATACCCAGAATAGCGGGTATAGAAAAACGTGAATCAGCGAAGGGCCCAGTGGGTTAATTGTGTCTCTTTGGACTAGCTAGACTCAGCCTATACTAAGGCTGGAAGTCAACAGCGAAACGGGAGTGTGATCCCAAAGGCTTTTTTGCCAATTTTGAAATCTCCGTTCATAAGGCGTGAAAGCAACCTGAAAAGCATTGTAAGGGCAGCTCTTTCAGTATATGCCAGCATGACTCAGCGTAGACCATGAGTTAGTTTTGTGGAAAGAAGCATTGTGCTTGCACTTCCTAGTTGCAAGCTCATCCTGCTCTGCTCTATATGAAATGTGAAGCTCAATGTGAGCACTAGCCTCGAAGGAAGAGCTTGACTTGCCTTGCCTAAGTGAAAGAGTGCAACAGCTCCGTGAGCCCTAAATTGCTGTTCTGTGTCAGTAGACGGGGAAGAGGCTTTACCGTTCTCCTTGCCACCTCGTGTCAGCAACCGTTTCGGTTTCAGAACACTCTGTACCCCCCGGAGCTCTGGGCCCTCTATGCAAAATCCAGCATCGCAGGCCTTTCAGAGTCGCTCTGTGTTTGCAGAGAAAGGTGCAGCACACGGCACTTTTCCTTGGGACGGTTTGATTTTCCGACCTCTAAACAGCTTCGGGAACACAGTTCAAGAATCCCTAACTCGCCAAGGACGTGGTCGCCCTTGCCCTAGGTAAGCTCAACAGAACAAAGCACTCTGTTTCTATTTCCTTCCAACACCTCTTATGTGAGGTAAGAAATTCCCCTAGGAGAGTATCAGCGTGCCTTCCAAATTCCACAGAAGCACAGTCCGTGGTGTAAAACGACAGGCGTACGGAAGATGCAGAGGCCTCTTGGACATCCTCCAGCGTCCTTCCTTTAGGCAGTTCGCTATACCCAGAATAGCGGGTATAGAAAAACGTGAATCAGCGAAGGGCCCAGTGGGTTAATTGTGTCTCTTTGGACTAGCTAGACTCAGCCTATACTAAGGCTGGAAGTCAACAGCGAAACGGGAGTGTGATCCCAAAGGCTTTTTTGCCAATTTTGAAATCTCCGTTCATAAGGCGTGAAAGCAACCTGAAAAGCATTGTAAGGGCAGCTCTTTCAGTATATGCCAGCATGACTCAGCGTAGACCATGAGTTAGTTTTGTGGAAAGAAGCATTGTGCTTGCACTTCCTAGTTGCAAGCTCATCCTGCTCTGCTCTATAGCAAATGTGAAGCTCAATGTGAGCACTAGCCTCGAAGGAAGAGCTTGCCTTGCCTTGCCTAAGTGAAAGAGTGCAACAGCTCCGTGAGCCCTAAATTGCTGTTCTGTGTCAGTTGACGGGGAAGAGGCTTTACCGTTCTCCTTGCCACCTCGTGTCAGCAACCGTTTCGGTTTCAGAACACTCTGTACCCCCCGGAGCTCTGGGCCCTCTATGCAAAATCCAGCAACGCAGGCCTTTCAGAGTCGCTCTGTGTTTGCAGAGAAAGGTGCAGCACACGGCACTTTTCCTTGGGACGGTTTGATTTTCCGACCTCTAAACAGCTTCGGGAACACAGTTCAAGAATCCCTAACTCGCCAAGGACGTGGTCGCCCTTGCCCTAGGTAAGCTCAACAGAACAAAGCACTCTGTTTCTATTTCCTTCCAACACCTCTTATGTGAGGTAAGAAATTCCTCTAGGAGAGTATCAGCGTGCCTTCCAAATTCCACAGAAGCACAGTCCGTGGTGTAAAACGACAGGCGTACAGAAGATGCAGAGGCCTCTTGGACATCCTCCAGCGTCCTTCCTTTAGGCAGTTCGCTATACCCAGAATAGCGGGTATAGAAAAACGTGAATCAGCGAAGGGCCCAGTGGGTTAATTGTGTCTCTTTGGACTAGCTAGACTCAGCCTGTACTAAGGCTGGAAGTCAACAGTGAAACGGGAGTGTGATCCCAAAGGCTTTTTTGCCAATTTTGAAAGCTCCGTTCCTAAGGCGTGAAAGCTACCTGAAAAGCATTGTAAGGGCAGCTCTTTCAGTATATGCCAGCATGACTCAGCGTAGACCATGAGTTAGTTTTGTGGAAAGAAGCATTGTGCTTGCACTTCCTAGTTGCAAGCTCATCCTGCTCTGCTCTATAGCAAATGTGAAGCTCAATGTGAGCACTAGCCTCGAAGGAAGAGCTTGACTTGCCTTGCCTAAGTGAAAGAGTGCAACAGCTCCGTGAGCCCTAAATTGCTGTTCTGTGTCAGTTGACGGGGAAGAGGCTTTACCGTTCTCCTTGCCACCTCGTGTCAGCAACCGTTTCGGTTTCAAAACACTCTGTACCCCCCGGAGCTCTGGGCCCTCTATGCAAAATCCAGCATCGCAGGCCTTTCAGAGTCGCTCTGTGTTTGCAGAGAAAGGTGCAGCACACGGCACTTTTCCTTGGGACGGTTTGATTTTCCGACCTCTAAACAGCTTCGGGAACACAGTTCAAGAATCCCTAACTCGCCAAGGACATGGTCGCCCTTGCCCTAGGTAAGCTCAACAGAACAAAGCACTCTGTTTCTATTTCCTTCCAACACCTCTTATGTGAGGTAAGAAATTCCCCTAGGAGAGTATCAGCGTGCCTTCCAAATTCCACAGAAGCACAGTTCGTGGTGTAAAACGACAGGCGTAAGGAAGATGCAGAGGCCTCTTGGACATCCTCCAGCGTCCTTCCTTTAGGCAGTTCGCTATACCCAGAATAGCGGGTATAGAAAAACGTGAATCAGCGAAGGGCCCAGTGGGTTAATTGTGTCTCTTTGGACTAGCTAGACTCAGCCTATACTAAGGCTGGAAGTCAACAGCGAAACGGGAGTGTGATCCCAAAGGCTTTTTTGCCAATTTTGAAATCTCCGTTCATAAGGCGTGAAAGCAACCTGAAAAGCATTGTAAGGGCAGCTCTTTCAGTATATGCCAGCATGACTCAGCGTAGACCATGAGTTAGTTTTGTGGAAAGAAGCATTGTGCTTGCACTTCCTAGTTGCAAGCTCATCCTGCTCTGCTCTATATGAAATGTGAAGCTCAATGTGAGCACTAGCCTCGAAGGAAGAGCTTGCCTTGCCTTGCCTAAGTGAAAGAGTGCAACAGCTCCGTGAGCCCTAAATTGCTGTTCTGTGTCAGTTGACGGGGAAGAGGCTTTACCGTTCTCCTTGCCACCTCGTGTCAGCAACCGTTTCGGTTTCAGAACACTCTGTACCCCCCGGAGCTCTGGGCCCTCTATGCAAAATCCAGCATCGCAGGCCTTTCAGAGTCGCTCTGTGTTTGCAGAGAAAGGTGCAGCACACGGCACTTTTCCTTGGGACGGTTTGATTTTCCGACCTCTAAACAGCTTCGGGAACACAGTTCAAGAATCCCTAACTCGCCAAGGACGTGGTCGCCCTTGCCCTAGGTAAGCTCAACAGAACAAAGCACTCTGTTTCTATTTCCTTCCAACACCTCTTATGTGAGGTAAGAAATTCCCCTAGGAGAGTATCAGCGTGCCTTCCAAATTCCACAGAAGCACAGTCCGTGGTGTAAAACGACAGGCGTACGGAAGATGCAGAGGCCTCTTGGACATCCTCCAGCGTCCTTCCTTTAGGCAGTTCGCTATACGCAGAATAGCGGGTATAGAAAAACGTGAATCAGCGAAGGGCCCAGTGGGTTAATTGTGTCTCTTTGGACTAGCTAGACTCAGCCTGTACTAAGGCTGGAAGTCAACAGTGAAACGGGAGTGTGATCCCAAAGGCTTTTTTGCCAATTTTGAAATCTCCGTTCATAAGGCGTGGAAGCTACCTGAAAAGCATTGTAAGGGCAGCTCTTTCAGTATATGCCAGCATGACTCAGCGTAGACCATGAGTTAGTTTTGTGGAAAGAAGCATTGTGCTTGCACTTCCTAGTTGCAAGCTCATCCTGCTCTGCTCTATAGCAAATGTGAAGCTCAATGTGAGCACTAGCCTCGAAGGAAGAGCTTGCCTTGCCTTGCCTAAGTGAAAGAGTGCAACAGCTCCGTGAGCCCTAAATTGCTGTTCTGTGTCAGTTGACGGGGAAGAGGCTTTACCGTTCTCCTTGCCACCTCGTGTCAGCAACCGTTTCGGTTTCAGAACACTCTGTACCCCCCGGAGCTCTGGGCCCTCTATGCAAAATCCAGCATCGCAGGCCTTTCAGAGTCGCTCTGTGTTTGCAGAGAAAGGTGCAGCACACGGCACTTTTCCTTGGGACGGTTTGATTTTCCGATCTCTAAACAGCTTCGGGAACACAGTTCAAGAATCCCTAACTCGCCAAGGACGTGGTCGCCCTTGCCCTAGGTAAGCTCAACAGAACAAAGCACTCTGTTTCTATTTCCTTCCAACACCTCTTATGTGAGGTAAGAAATTCCCCTAGGAGAGTATCAGCGTGCCTTCCAAATTCCACAGAAGCACAGTTCATGGTGTAAAACGACAGGCCTAAGGAAGATGCAGAGGCCTCTTGGACATCCTCCAGCGTCCTTCCTTTAGGCAGTTCGCTATACCCAGAATAGCGGGTATAGAAAAACGTGAATCAGCGAAGGGCCCAGTGGGTTAATTGTGTCTCTTTGGACTAGCTAGACTCAGCCTATACTAAGGCTGGAAGTCAACAGCGAAACGGGAGTGTGATCCCAAAGGCTTTTTTGCCAATTTTGAAATCTCCGTTCATAAGGCGTGAAAGCAACCTGAAAAGCATTGTAAGGGCAGCTCTTTCAGTATATGCCAGCATGACTCAGCGTAGACCATGAGTTAGTTTTGTGGAAAGAAGCATTGTGCTTGCACTTCCTAGTTGCAAGCTCATCCTGCTCTGCTCTATATGAAATGTGAAGCTCAATGTGAGCACTAGCCTCGAAGGAAGAGCTTGACTTGCCTTGCCTAAGTGAAAGAGTGCAACAGCTCCGTGAGCCCTAAATTGCTGTTCTGTGTCAGTTGACGGGGAAGAGGCTTTACCGTTCTCCTTGCCACCTCGTGTCAGCAACCGTTTCGGTTTCAGAACACTCTGTACCCCCCGGAGTTCTGGGCCCTCTATGCAAAATCCAGCATCGCAGGCCTTTCAGAGTCGCTCTGTGTTTGCAGAGAAAGGTGCAGCACACGGCACTTTTCCTTGGGACGGTTTGATTTTCCGACCTCTAAACAGCTTCGGGAACACAGTTCAAGAATCCCTAACTCGCCAAGGACGTGGTCGCCCTTGCCCTAGGTAAGCTCAACAGAACAAAGCACTCTGTTTCTATTTCCTTCCAACACCTCTTATGTGAGGTAAGAAATTCCCCTAGGAGAGTATCAGCGTGCCTTCCAAATTCCACAGAAGCACAGTCCGAGGTTTAAAACGACAGGCGTACGGAAGATGCAGAGGCCTCTTGGACATCCTCCAGCGTCCTTCCTTTAGGCAGTTCGCTATACCCAGAATAGCGGGTATAGAAAAACGTGAATCAGCGAAGGGCCCAGTGGGTTAATTGTGTCTCTTTGGACTAGCTAGACTCAGCCTGTACTAAGGTTGGAAGTCAACAGCGAATCGGGAGTGTGATCCCAAAGGCTTTTTTGCCAATTTTGAAAGCTCCGTTCATCAGGCGTGAAAGCTACCTGAAAAGCATTGTAAGGGCAGCTCTTTCAGTATATGCCAGCATGACTCAGCGTAGACCATGAGTTAGTTTTGTGGAAAGAAGCATTGTGCTTGCACTTCCTAGTTGCAAGCTCATCCTGCTCTGCTCTATATGAAATGTGAAGCTCAATGTGAGCACTAGCCTCGAAGGAAGAGCTTGACTTGCCTTGCCTAAGTGAAAGAGTGCAACAGCTCCGTGAGCCCTAAATTGCTGTTCTGTGTCAGTTGACGGGGAAGAGGCTTTACCGTTCTCCTTGCCACCTCGTGTCAGCAACCGTTTCGGTTTCAGAACACTCTGTACCCCCCGGAGCTCTGGGCCCTCTATGCAAAATCCAGCATCGCAGGCCTTTCAGAGTCGCTCTGTGTTTGCAGAGAAAGGTGCAGCACACGGCACTTTTCCTTGGGACGGTTTGATTTTCCGACCTCTAAACAGCTTCGGGAACACAGTTCAAGAATCCCTAACTCGCCAAGGACGTGGTCGCCCTTGCCCTAGGTAAGCTCAACAGAACAAAGCACTCTGTTTCTATTTCCTTCCAACACCTCTTATGTGAGGTAAGAAATTCCCCTAGGAGAGTATCAGCGTGCCTTCCAAATTCCACAGAAGCACAGTTCATGGTGTAAAACGACAGGCGTAAGGAAGATGCAGAGGCCTCTTGGACATCCTCCAGCGTCCTTCCTTTAGGCAGTTCGCTATACCCAGAATAGCGGGTATAGAAAAACGTGAATCAGCGAAGGGCCCAGTGGGTTAATTGTGTCTCTTTGGACTAGCTAGACTCAGCCTGTACTAAGGCTGGAAGTCAACAGCGAAACGGGAGTGTGATCCCAAAGGCTTTTTTGCCAATTTTGAAATCTCCGTTCATAAGGCGTGAAAGCAACCTGAAAAGCATTGTAAGGGCAGCTCTTTCAGTATATGCCAGCATGACTCAGCGTAGACCGTGAGTTAGTTTTGTGGAAAGAAGCATTGTGCTTGCACTTCCTAGTTGCAAGCTCATCCTGCTCTGCTCTATATGAAATGTGAAGCTCAATGTGAGCACTAGCCTCGAAGGAAGAGCTTGACTTGCCTTGCCTAAGTGAAAGAGTGCAACAGCTCCGTGAGCCCTAAATTGCTGTTCTGTGTCAGTTGACGGGGAAGAGGCTTTACCGTTCTCCTTGCCACCTCGTGTCAGCAACCGTTTCGGTTTCAGAACACTCTGTACCCCCCGGAGCTCTGGGCCCTCTATGCAAAATCCAGCATCGCAGGCCTTTCAGAGTCGCTCTGTGTTTGCAGAGAAAGGTGCAGCACACGGCACTTTTCCTTGGGACGGTTTGATTTTCTGACCTCTAAACAGCTTCGGGAACACAGTTCAAGAATCCCTAACTCGCCAAGGACGTGGTCGCCCTTGCCCTAGGTAAGCTCAACAGAACAAAGCACTCTGTTTCTATTTCCTTCCAACACCTCTTATGTGAGGTAAGAAATTCCCCTAGGAGAGTATCAGCGTGCCTTCCAAATTCCACAGAAGCACAGTTCATGGTGTAAAACGACAGGCCTAAGGAAGATGCAGAGGCCTCTTGGACATCCTCCAGCGTCCTTCCTTTAGGCAGTTCGCTATACGCAGAATAGCGGGTATAGAAAAACGTGAATCAGCGAAGGGCCCAGTGGGTTAATTGTGTCTCTTTGGACTAGCTAGACTCAGCCTATACTAAGGCTGGAAGTCAACAGCGAAACGGGAGTGTGATCCCAAAGGCTTTTTTGCCAATTTTGAAATCTCCGTTCATAAGGCGTGAAAGCAACCTGAAAAGCATTGTAAGGGCAGCTCTTTCAGTATATGCCAGCATGACTCAGCGTAGACCATGAGTTAGTTTTGTGGAAAGAAGCATTGTGCTTGCACTTCCTAGTTGCAAGCTCATCCTGCTCTGCTCTATAGCAAATGTGAAGCTCAATGTGAGCACTAGCCTCGAAGGAAGAGCTTGCCTTGCCTTGCCTAAGTGAAAGAGTGCAACAGCTCCGTGAGCCCTAAATTGCTGTTCTGTGTCAGTTGACGGGGAAGAGGCTTTACCGTTCTCCTTGCCACCTCGTGTCAGCAACCGTTTCGGTTTCAAAACACTCTGTACCCCCCGGAGCTCTGGGCCCTCTATGCAAAATCCAGCATCGCAGGCCTTTCAGAGTCGCTCTGTGTTTGCAGAGAAAGGTGCAGCACACGGCACTTTTCCTTGGGACGGTTTGATTTTCCGACCTCTAAACAGCTTCGGGAACACAGTTCAAGAATCCCTAACTCGCCAAGGACGTGGTCGCCCTTGCCCTAGGTAAGCTCAACAGAACAAAGCACTCTGTTTCTATTTCCTTCCAACACCTCTTATGTGAGGTAAGAAATTCCCCTAGGAGATTATCAGCGTGCCTTCCAAATTTCACAGAAGCACATTTCATGGTGTAAAACGACAGGCGTAAGGAAGATGCAGAGGCCTCTTGGACATCCTCCAGCGTCCTTCCTTTAGGCAGTTCGCTATACCCAGAATAGCGGGTATAGAAAAACGTGAATCAGCGAAGGGCCCAGTGGGTTAATTGTGTCTCTTTGGACTAGCTAGACTCAGCCTGTACTAAGGTTGGAAGTCAACAGCGAATCGGGAGTGTGATCCCAAAGGCTTTTTTGCCAATTTTGAAAGCTCCGTTCATAAGGCGTGAAAGCTACCTGAAAAGCATTGTAAGGGCAGCTCTTTCAGTATATGCCAGCATGACTCAGCGTAGACCATGAGTTAGTTTTGTGGAAAGCAGCATTGTGCTTGCACTTCCTAGTTGCAAGCTCATCCTGCTCTGCTCTATATGAAATGTGAAGCTCAATGTGAGCACTAGCCTCGAAGGAAGAGCTTGCCTTGCCTTGCCTAAGTGAAAGAGTGCAACAGCTCCGTGAGCCCTAAATTGCTGTTCTGTGTCAGTTGACGGGGAAGAGGCTTTACCGTTCTCCTTGCCACCTCGTGTCAGCAACCGTTTCGGTTTCAGAACACTCTGTACCCCCCGGAGCTCTGGGCCCTCTATGCAAAATCCAGCATCGCAGGCCTTTCAGAGTCGCTCTGTGTTTGCAGAGAAAGGTGCAGCACACGGCACTTTTCCTTGGGACGGTTTGATTTTCCGACCTCTAAACAGCTTCGGGAACACAGTTCAAGAATCCCTAACTCGCCAAGGACGTGGTCGCCCTTGCCCTAGGTAAGCTCAACAGAACAAAGCACTCTGTTTCTATTTCCTTCCAACACCTCTTATGTGAGGTAAGAAATTCCCCTAGGAGAGTATCAGCGTGCCTTCCAAATTCCACAGAAGCACAGTCCGTGGTGTAAAACGACAGGCGTACGGAAGATGCAGAGGCCTCTTGGACATCCTCCAGCGTCCTTCCTTTAGGCAGTTCGCTATACGCAGAATAGCGGGTATAGAAAAACGTGAATCAGCGAAGGGCCCAGTGGGTTAATTGTGTCTCTTTGGACTAGCTAGACTCAGCCTGTACTAAGGCTGGAAGTCAACAGTGAAACGGGAGTGTGATCCCAAAGGCTTTTTTGCCAATTTTGAAATCTCCGTTCATAAGGCGTGGAAGCTACCTGAAAAGCATTGTAAGGGCAGCTCTTTCAGTATATGCCAGCATGACTCAGCGTAGACCATGAGTTAGTTTTGTGGAAAGAAGCATTGTGCTTGCACTTCCTAGTTGCAAGCTCATCCTGCTCTGCTCTATAGCAAATGTGAAGCTCAATGTGAGCACTAGCCTCGAAGGAAGAGCTTGCCTTGCCTTGCCTAAGTGAAAGAGTGCAACAGCTCCGTGAGCCCTAAATTGCTGTTCTGTGTCAGTTGACGGGGAAGAGGCTTTACCGTTCTCCTTGCCACCTCGTGTCAGCAACCGTTTCGGTTTCAGAACACTCTGTACCCCCCGGAGCTCTGGGCCCTCTATGCAAAATCCAGCATCGCAGGCCTTTCAGAGTCGCTCTGTGTTTGCAGAGAAAGGTGCAGCACACGGCACTTTTCCTTGGGACGGTTTGATTTTCCGATCTCTAAACAGCTTCGGGAACACAGTTCAAGAATCCCTAACTCGCCAAGGACGTGGTCGCCCTTGCCCTAGGTAAGCTCAACAGAACAAAGCACTCTGTTTCTATTTCCTTCCAACACCTCTTATGTGAGGTAAGAAATTCCCCTAGGAGAGTATCAGCGTGCCTTCCAAATTCCACAGAAGCACAGTTCATGGTGTAAAACGACAGGCCTAAGGAAGATGCAGAGGCCTCTTGGACATCCTCCAGCGTCCTTCCTTTAGGCAGTTCGCTATACCCAGAATAGCGGGTATAGAAAAACGTGAATCAGCGAAGGGCCCAGTGGGTTAATTGTGTCTCTTTGGACTAGCTAGACTCAGCCTATACTAAGGCTGGAAGTCAACAGCGAAACGGGAGTGTGATCCCAAAGGCTTTTTTGCCAATTTTGAAATCTCCGTTCATAAGGCGTGAAAGCAACCTGAAAAGCATTGTAAGGGCAGCTCTTTCAGTATATGCCAGCATGACTCAGCGTAGACCATGAGTTAGTTTTGTGGAAAGAAGCATTGTGCTTGCACTTCCTAGTTGCAAGCTCATCCTGCTCTGCTCTATATGAAATGTGAAGCTCAATGTGAGCACTAGCCTCGAAGGAAGAGCTTGACTTGCCTTGCCTAAGTGAAAGAGTGCAACAGCTCCGTGAGCCCTAAATTGCTGTTCTGTGTCAGTTGACGGGGAAGAGGCTTTACCGTTCTCCTTGCCACCTCGTGTCAGCAACCGTTTCGGTTTCAGAACACTCTGTACCCCCCGGAGTTCTGGGCCCTCTATGCAAAATCCAGCATCGCAGGCCTTTCAGAGTCGCTCTGTGTTTGCAGAGAAAGGTGCAGCACACGGCACTTTTCCTTGGGACGGTTTGATTTTCCGACCTCTAAACAGCTTCGGGAACACAGTTCAAGAATCCCTAACTCGCCAAGGACGTGGTCGCCCTTGCCCTAGGTAAGCTCAACAGAACAAAGCACTCTGTTTCTATTTCCTTCCAACACCTCTTATGTGAGGTAAGAAATTCCCCTAGGAGAGTATCAGCGTGCCTTCCAAATTCCACAGAAGCACAGTCCGAGGTTTAAAACGACAGGCGTACGGAAGATGCAGAGGCCTCTTGGACATCCTCCAGCGTCCTTCCTTTAGGCAGTTCGCTATACCCAGAATAGCGGGTATAGAAAAACGTGAATCAGCGAAGGGCCCAGTGGGTTAATTGTGTCTCTTTGGACTAGCTAGACTCAGCCTGTACTAAGGTTGGAAGTCAACAGCGAATCGGGAGTGTGATCCCAAAGGCTTTTTTGCCAATTTTGAAAGCTCCGTTCATCAGGCGTGAAAGCTACCTGAAAAGCATTGTAAGGGCAGCTCTTTCAGTATATGCCAGCATGACTCAGCGTAGACCATGAGTTAGTTTTGTGGAAAGAAGCATTGTGCTTGCACTTCCTAGTTGCAAGCTCATCCTGCTCTGCTCTATATGAAATGTGAAGCTCAATGTGAGCACTAGCCTCGAAGGAAGAGCTTGACTTGCCTTGCCTAAGTGAAAGAGTGCAACAGCTCCGTGAGCCCTAAATTGCTGTTCTGTGTCAGTTGACGGGGAAGAGGCTTTACCGTTCTCCTTGCCACCTCGTGTCAGCAACCGTTTCGGTTTCAGAACACTCTGTACCCCCCGGAGCTCTGGGCCCTCTATGCAAAATCCAGCATCGCAGGCCTTTCAGAGTCGCTCTGTGTTTGCAGAGAAAGGTGCAGCACACGGCACTTTTCCTTGGGACGGTTTGATTTTCCGACCTCTAAACAGCTTCGGGAACACAGTTCAAGAATCCCTAACTCGCCAAGGACGTGGTCGCCCTTGCCCTAGGTAAGCTCAACAGAACAAAGCACTCTGTTTCTATTTCCTTCCAACACCTCTTATGTGAGGTAAGAAATTCCCCTAGGAGAGTATCAGCGTGCCTTCCAAATTCCACAGAAGCACAGTTCATGGTGTAAAACGACAGGCGTAAGGAAGATGCAGAGGCCTCTTGGACATCCTCCAGCGTCCTTCCTTTAGGCAGTTCGCTATACCCAGAATAGCGGGTATAGAAAAACGTGAATCAGCGAAGGGCCCAGTGGGTTAATTGTGTCTCTTTGGACTAGCTAGACTCAGCCTGTACTAAGGCTGGAAGTCAACAGCGAAACGGGAGTGTGATCCCAAAGGCTTTTTTGCCAATTTTGAAATCTCCGTTCATAAGGCGTGAAAGCAACCTGAAAAGCATTGTAAGGGCAGCTCTTTCAGTATATGCCAGCATGACTCAGCGTAGACCGTGAGTTAGTTTTGTGGAAAGAAGCATTGTGCTTGCACTTCCTAGTTGCAAGCTCATCCTGCTCTGCTCTATATGAAATGTGAAGCTCAATGTGAGCACTAGCCTCGAAGGAAGAGCTTGACTTGCCTTGCCTAAGTGAAAGAGTGCAACAGCTCCGTGAGCCCTAAATTGCTGTTCTGTGTCAGTTGACGGGGAAGAGGCTTTACCGTTCTCCTTGCCACCTCGTGTCAGCAACCGTTTCGGTTTCAGAACACTCTGTACCCCCCGGAGCTCTGGGCCCTCTATGCAAAATCCAGCATCGCAGGCCTTTCAGAGTCGCTCTGTGTTTGCAGAGAAAGGTGCAGCACACGGCACTTTTCCTTGGGACGGTTTGATTTTCTGACCTCTAAACAGCTTCGGGAACACAGTTCAAGAATCCCTAACTCGCCAAGGACGTGGTCGCCCTTGCCCTAGGTAAGCTCAACAGAACAAAGCACTCTGTTTCTATTTCCTTCCAACACCTCTTATGTGAGGTAAGAAATTCCCCTAGGAGAGTATCAGCGTGCCTTCCAAATTCCACAGAAGCACAGTTCATGGTGTAAAACGACAGGCCTAAGGAAGATGCAGAGGCCTCTTGGACATCCTCCAGCGTCCTTCCTTTAGGCAGTTCGCTATACGCAGAATAGCGGGTATAGAAAAACGTGAATCAGCGAAGGGCCCAGTGGGTTAATTGTGTCTCTTTGGACTAGCTAGACTCAGCCTATACTAAGGCTGGAAGTCAACAGCGAAACGGGAGTGTGATCCCAAAGGCTTTTTTGCCAATTTTGAAATCTCCGTTCATAAGGCGTGAAAGCAACCTGAAAAGCATTGTAAGGGCAGCTCTTTCAGTATATGCCAGCATGACTCAGCGTAGACCATGAGTTAGTTTTGTGGAAAGAAGCATTGTGCTTGCACTTCCTAGTTGCAAGCTCATCCTGCTCTGCTCTATAGCAAATGTGAAGCTCAATGTGAGCACTAGCCTCGAAGGAAGAGCTTGCCTTGCCTTGCCTAAGTGAAAGAGTGCAACAGCTCCGTGAGCCCTAAATTGCTGTTCTGTGTCAGTTGACGGGGAAGAGGCTTTACCGTTCTCCTTGCCACCTCGTGTCAGCAACCGTTTCGGTTTCAAAACACTCTGTACCCCCCGGAGCTCTGGGCCCTCTATGCAAAATCCAGCATCGCAGGCCTTTCAGAGTCGCTCTGTGTTTGCAGAGAAAGGTGCAGCACACGGCACTTTTCCTTGGGACGGTTTGATTTTCCGACCTCTAAACAGCTTCGGGAACACAGTTCAAGAATCCCTAACTCGCCAAGGACGTGGTCGCCCTTGCCCTAGGTAAGCTCAACAGAACAAAGCACTCTGTTTCTATTTCCTTCCAACACCTCTTATGTGAGGTAAGAAATTCCCCTAGGAGATTATCAGCGTGCCTTCCAAATTTCACAGAAGCACATTTCATGGTGTAAAACGACAGGCGTAAGGAAGATGCAGAGGCCTCTTGGACATCCTCCAGCGTCCTTCCTTTAGGCAGTTCGCTATACCCAGAATAGGGGGTATAGAAAAACGTGAATCAGCGAAGGGCCCAGTGGGTTAATTGTGTCTCTTTGGACTAGCTAGACTCAGCCTATACTAAGGCTGGAAGTCAACAGCGAAACGGGAGTGTGATCCCAAAGGCTTTTTTGCCAATTTTGAAATCTCCGTTCATAAGGCGTGAAAGCAACCTGAAAAGCATTGTAAGGGCAGCTCTTTCAGTATATGCCAGCATGACTCAGCGTAGACCATGAGTTAGTTTTGTGGAAAGAAGCATTGTGCTTGCACTTCCTAGTTGCAAGCTCATCCTGCTCTGCTCTATATGAAATGTGAAGCTCAATGTGAGCACTAGCCTCGAAGGAAGAGCTTGACTTGCCTTGCCTAAGTGAAAGAGTGCAACAGCTCCGTGAGCCCTAAATTGCTGTTCTGTGTCAGTTGACGGGGAAGAGGCTTTACCGTTCTCCTTGCCACCTCGTGTCAGCAACCGTTTCGGTTTCAGAACACTCTGTACCCCCCGGAGCTCTGGGCCCTCTATGCAAAATCCAGCATCGCAGGCCTTTCAGAGTCGCTCTGTGTTTGCAGAGAAAGGTGCAGCACACGGCACTTTTCCTTGGGACGGTTTGATTTTCCGACCTCTAAACAGCTTCGGGAACACAGTTCAAGAATCCCTAACTCGCCAAGGACGTGGTCGCCCTTGCCCTAGGTAAGCTCAACAGAACAAAGCACTCTGTTTCTATTTCCTTCCAACACCTCTTATGTGAGGTAAGAAATTCCCCTAGGAGAGTATCAGCGTGCCTTCCAAATTCCACAGAAGCACAGTCCGTGGTGTAAAACGACAGGCGTTCGGAAGATGCAGAGGCCTCTTGGACATCCTCCAGCGTCCTTCCTTTAGGCAGTTCGCTATACCCAGAATAGCGGGTATAGAAAAACGTGAATCAGCGAAGGGCCCAGTGGGTTAATTGTGTCTCTTTGGACTAGCTAGACTCAGCCTGTACTAAGGCTGGAAGTCAACAGTGAAACGGGAGTGTGATCCCAAAGGCTTTTTTGCCAATTTTGAAAGCTCCGTTCATAAGGCGTGGAAGCTACCTGAAAAGCATTGTAAGGGCAGCTCTTTCAGTATATGCCAGCATGACTCAGCGTAGACCATGAGTTAGTTTTGTGGAAAGAAGCATTGTGCTTGCACTTCCTAGTTGCAAGCTCATCCTGCTCTGCTCTATAGCAAATGTGAAGCTCAATGTGAGCACTAGCCTCGAAGGAAGAGCTTGCCTTGCCTTGCCTAAGTGAAAGAGTGCAACAGCTCCGTGAGCCCTAAATTGCTGTTCTGTGTCAGTTGACGGGGAAGAGGCTTTACCGTTCTCCTTGCCACCTCGTGTCAGCAACCGTTTCGGTTTCAGAACACTCTGTACCCCCCGGAGCTCTGGGCCCTCTATGCAAAATCCAGCATCGCAGGCCTTTCAGAGTCGCTCTGTGTTTGCAGAGAAAGGTGCAGCACACGGCACTTTTCCTTGGGACGGTTTGATTTTCCGACCTCTAAACAGCTTCGGGAACACAGTTCAAGAATCCCTAACTCGCCAAGGACGTGGTCGCCCTTGCCCTAGGTAAGCTCAACAGAACAAAGCACTCTGTTTCTATTTCCTTCCAACACCTCTTATGTGAGGTAAGAAATTCCCCTAGGAGAGTATCAGCGTGCCTTCCAAATTCCACAGAAGCACAGTTCATGGTGTAAAACGACAGGCCTAAGGAAGATGCAGAGGCCTCTTGGACATCCTCCAGCGTCCTTCCTTTAGGCAGTTCGCTATACCCAGAATAGCGGGTATAGAAAAACGTGAATCAGCGAAGGGCCCAGTGGGTTAATTGTGTCTCTTTGGACTAGCTAGACTCAGCCTATACTAAGGCTGGAAGTCAACAGCGAAACGGGAGTGTGATCCCAAAGGCTTTTTTGCCAATTTTGAAATCTCCGTTCATAAGGCGTGAAAGCAACCTGAAAAGCATTGTAAGGGCAGCTCTTTCAGTATATGCCAGCATGACTCAGCGTAGACCATGAGTTAGTTTTGTGGAAAGAAGCATTGTGCTTGCACTTCCTAGTTGCAAGCTCATCCTGCTCTGCTCTATATGAAATGTGAAGCTCAATGTGAGCACTAGCCTCGAAGGAAGAGCTTGACTTGCCTTGCCTAAGTGAAAGAGTGCAACAGCTCCGTGAGCCCTAAATTGCTGTTCTGTGTCAGTTGACGGGGAAGAGGCTTTACCGTTCTCCTTGCCACCTCGTGTCAGCAACCGTTTCGGTTTCAGAACACTCTGTACCCCCCGGAGTTCTGGGCCCTCTATGCAAAATCCAGCATCGCAGGCCTTTCAGAGTCGCTCTGTGTTTGCAGAGAAAGGTGCAGCACACGGCACTTTTCCTTGGGACGGTTTGATTTTCCGACCTCTAAACAGCTTCGGGAACACAGTTCAAGAATCCCTAACTCGCCAAGGACGTGGTCGCCCTTGCCCTAGGTAAGCTCAACAGAACAAAGCACTCTGTTTCTATTACCTTCCAACACCTCTTATGTGAGGTAAGAAATTCCCCTAGGAGAGTATCAGCGTGCCTTCCAAATTCCACAGAAGCACAGTCCGAGGTTTAAAACGACAGGCGTACGGAAGATGCAGAGGCCTCTTGGACATCCTCCAGCGTCCTTCCTTTAGGCAGTTCGCTATACCCAGAATAGCGGGTATAGAAAAACGTGAATCAGCGAAGGGCCCAGTGGGTTAATTGTGTCTCTTTGGACTAGCTAGACTCAGCCTGTACTAAGGTTGGAAGTCAACAGCGAATCGGGAGTGTGATCCCAAAGGCTTTTTTGCCAATTTTGAAAGCTCCGTTCATAAGGCGTGAAAGCTACCTGAAAAGCATTGTAAGGGCAGCTCTTTCAGTATATGCCAGCATGACTCAGCGTAGACCATGAGTTAGTTTTGTGGAAAGAAGCATTGTGCTTGCACTTCCTAGTTGCAAGCTCATCCTGCTCTGCTCTATATGAAATGTGAAGCTCAATGTGAGCACTAGCCTCGAAGGAAGAGCTTGCCTTGCCTTGCCTAAGTGAAAGAGTGCAACAGCTCCGTGAGCCCTAAATTGCTGTTCTGTGTCAGTTGACGGGGAAGAGGCTTTACCGTTCTCCTTGCCACCTCGTGTCAGCAACCGTTTCGGTTTCAGAACACTCTGTACCCCCCGGAGCTCTGGGCCCTCTATGCAAAATCCAGCATCGCAGGCCTTTCAGAGTCGCTCTGTGTTTGCAGAGAAAGGTGCAGCACACGGCACTTTTCCTTGGGACGGTTTGATTTTCCGACCTCTAAACAGCTTCGGGAACACAGTTCAAGAATCCCTAACTCGCCAAGGACGTGGTCGCCCTTGCCCTAGGTAAGCTCAACAGAACAAAGCACTCTGTTTCTATTTCCTTCCAACACCTCTTATGTGAGGTAAGAAATTCCCCTAGGAGAGTATCAGCGTGCCTTCCAAATTCCACAGAAGCACAGTCCGTGGTGTAAAACGACAGGCGTACGGAAGATGCAGAGGCCTCTTGGACATCCTCCAGCGTCCTTCCTTTAGGCAGTTCGCTATACGCAGAATAGCGGGTATAGAAAAACGTGAATCAGCGAAGGGCCCAGTGGGTTAATTGTGTCTCTTTGGATTAGCTAGACTCAGCCTGTACTAAGGCTGGAAGTCAACAGTGAAACGGGAGTGTGATCCCAAAGGCTTTTTTGCCAATTTTGAAAGCTCCGTTCATAAGGCGTGGAAGCTACCTGAAAAGCATTGTAAGGGCAGCTCTTTCAGTATATGCCAGCATGACTCAGCGTAGACCATGAGTTAGTTTTGTGGAAAGAAGCATTGTGCTTGCACTTCCTAGTTGCAAGCTCATCCTGCTCTGCTCTATAGCAAATGTGAAGCTCAATGTGAGCACTAGCCTCGAAGGAAGAGCTTGACTTGCCTTGCCTAAGTGAAAGAGTGCAACAGCTCCGTGAGCCCTAAATTGCTGTTCTGTGTCAGTTGACGGGGAAGAGGCTTTACCGTTCTCCTTGCCACCTCGTGTCAGCAACCGTTTCGGTTTCAGAACACTCTGTACCCCCCGGAGCTCTGGGCCCTCTATGCAAAATCCAGCATCGCAGGCCTTTCAGAGTCGCTCTGTGTTTGCAGAGAAAGGTGCAGCACACGGCACTTTTCCTTGGGACGGTTTGATTTTCCGACCTCTAAACAGCTTCGGGAACACAGTTCAAGAATCCCTAACTCGCCAAGGACGTGGTCGCCCTTGCCCTAGGTAAGCTCAACAGAACAAAGCACTCTGTTTCTATTTCCTTCCAACACCTCTTATGTGAGGTAAGAAATTCCCCTAGGAGAGTATCAGCGTGCCTTCCAAATTCCACAGAAGCACAGTTCATGGTGTAAAACGACAGGCCTAAGGAAGATGCAGAGGCCTCTTGGACATCCTCCAGCGTCCTTCCTTTAGGCAGTTCGCTATACCCAGAATAGCGGGTATAGAAAAACGTGAATCAGCGAAGGGCCCAGTGGGTTAATTGTGTCTCTTTGGACTAGCTAGACTCAGCCTGTACTAAGGCTGGAAGTCAACAGCGAAACGGGAGTGTGATCCCAAAGGCTTTTTTGCCAATTTTGAAATCTCCGTTCATAAGGCGTGAAAGCAACCTGAAAAGCATTGTAAGCGCAGCTCTTTCAGTATATGCCAGCATGACTCAGCGTAGACCATGAGTTAGTTTTGTGGAAAGAAGCATTGTGCTTGCACTTCCTAGTTGCAAGCTCATCCTGCTCTGCTCTATATGAAATGTGAAGCTCAATGTGAGCACTAGCCTCGAAGGAAGAGCTTGACTTGCCTTGCCTAAGTGAAAGAGTGCAACAGCTCCGTGAGCCCTAAATTGCTGTTCTGTGTCAGTTGACGGGGAAGAGGCTTTACCGTTCTCCTTGCCACCTCGTGTCAGCAACCGTTTCGGTTTCAGAACACTCTGTACCCCCCGGAGCTCTGGGCCCTCTATGCAAAATCCAGCATCGCAGGCCTTTCAGAGTCGCTCTGTGTTTGCAGAGAAAGGTGCAGCACACGGCACTTTTCCTTGGGACGGTTTGATTTTCCGACCTCTAAACAGCTTCGGGAACACAGTTCAAGAATCCCTAACTCGCCAAGGACGTGGTCGCCCTTGCCCTAGGTAAGCTCAACAGAACAAAGCACTCTGTTTCTATTTCCTTCCAACACCTCTTATGTGAGGTAAGAAATTCCCCTAGGAGAGTATCAGCGTGCCTTCCAAATTCCACAGAAGCACAGTTCATGGTGTAAAACGACAGGCCTAAGGAAGATGCAGAGGCCTCTTGGACATCCTCCAGCGTCCTTCCTTTAGGCAGTTCGCTATACCCAGAATAGCGGGTATAGAAAAACGTGAATCAGCGAAGGGCCCAGTGGGTTAATTGTGTCTCTTTGGACTAGCTAGACTCAGCCTATACTAAGGCTGGAAGTCAACAGCGAAACGGGAGTGTGATCCCAAAGGCTTTTTTGCCAATTTTGAAATCTCCGTTCATAAGGCGTGAAAGCAACCTGAAAAGCATTGTAAGGGCAGCTCTTTCAGTATATGCCAGCATGACTCAGCGTAGACCATGAGTTAGTTTTGTGGAAAGAAGCATTGTGCTTGCACTTCCTAGTTGCAAGCTCATCCTGCTCTGCTCTATAGCAAATGTGAAGCTCAATGTGAGCACTAGCCTCGAAGGAAGAGCTTGCCTTGCCTTGCCTAAGTGAAAGAGTGCAACAGCTCCGTGAGCCCTAAATTGCTGTTCTGTGTCAGTTGACGGGGAAGAGGCTTTACCGTTCTCCTTGCCACCTCGTGTCAGCAACCGTTTCGGTTTCAAAACACTCTGTACCCCCCGGAGCTCTGGGCCCTCTATGCAAAATCCAGCATCGCAGGCCTTTCAGAGTCGCTCTGTGTTTGCAGAGAAAGGTGCAGCACACGGCACTTTTCCTTGGGACGGTTTGATTTTCCGACCTCTAAACAGCTTCGGGAACACAGTTCAAGAATCCCTAACTCGCCAAGGACGTGGTCGCCCTTGCCCTAGGTAAGCTCAACAGAACAAAGCACTCTGTTTCTATTTCCTTCCAACACCTCTTATGTGAGGTAAGAAATTCCCCTAGGAGATTATCAGCGTGCCTTCCAAATTTCACAGAAGCACATTTCATGGTGTAAAACGACAGGCGTAAGGAAGATGCAGAGGCCTCTTGGACATCCTCCAGCGTCCTTCCTTTAGGCAGTTCGCTATACCCAGAATAGCGGGTATAGAAAAACGTGAATCAGCGAAGGGCCCAGTGGGTTAATTGTGTCTCTTTGGACTAGCTAGACTCAGCCTGTACTAAGGCTGGAAGTCAACAGTGAAACGGGAGTGTGATCCCAAAGGCTTTTTTGCCAATTTTGAAAGCTCCGTTCATAAGGCGTGGAAGCTACCTGAAAAGCATTGTAAGGGCAGCTCTTTCAGTATATGCCAGCATGACTCAACGTAGACCATGAGTTAGTTTTGTGGAAAGAAGCATTGTGCTTGCACTTCCTAGTTGCAAGCTCATCCTGCTCTGCTCTATAGCAAATGTGAAGCTCAATGTGAGCACTAGCCTCGAAGGAAGAGCTTGCCTTGCCTTGCCTAAGTGAAAGAGTGCAACAGCTCCGTGAGCCCTAAATTGCTGTTCTGTGTCAGTTGACGGGGAAGAGGCTTTACCGTTCTCCTTGCCACCTCGTGTCAGCAACCGTTTCGGTTTCAGAACACTCTGTACCCCCCGGAGCTCTGGGCCCTCTATGCAAAATCCAGCATCGCAGGCCTTTCAGAGTCGCTCTGTGTTTGCAGAGAAAGGTGCAGCACACGGCACTTTTCCTTGGGACGGTTTGATTTTCCGACCTCTAAACAGCTTCGGGAACACAGTTCAAGAATCCCTAACTCGCCAAGGACGTGGTCGCCCTTGCCCTAGGTAAGCTCAACAGAACAAAGCACTCTGTTTCTATTTCCTTCCAACACCTCTTATGTGAGGTAAGAAATTCCCCTAGGAGAGTATCAGCGTGCCTTCCAAATTCCACAGAAGCACAGTTCATGGTGTAAAACGACAGGCCTAAGGAAGATGCAGAGGCCTCTTGGACATCCTCCAGCGTCCTTCCTTTAGGCAGTTCGCTATACCCAGAATAGCGGGTATAGAAAAACGTGAATCAGCGAAGGGCCCAGTGGGTTAATTGTGTCTCTTTGGACTAGCTAGACTCAGCCTATACTAAGGCTGGAAGTCAACAGCGAAACGGGAGTGTGATCCCAAAGGCTTTTTTGCCAATTTTGAAATCTCCGTTCATAAGGCGTGAAAGCAACCTGAAAAGCATTGTAAGGGCAGCTCTTTCAGTATATGCCAGCATGACTCAGCGTAGACCATGAGTTAGTTTTGTGGAAAGAAGCATTGTGCTTGCACTTCCTAGTTGCAAGCTCATCCTGCTCTGCTCTATATGAAATGTGAAGCTCAATGTGAGCACTAGCCTCGAAGGAAGAGCTTGACTTGCCTTGCCTAAGTGAAAGAGTGCAACAGCTCCGTGAGCCCTAAATTGCTGTTCTGTGTCAGTTGACGGGGAAGAGGCTTTACCGTTCTCCTTGCCACCTCGTGTCAGCAACCGTTTCGGTTTCAGAACACTCTGTACCCCCCGGAGCTCTGGGCCCTCTATGCAAAATCCAGCATCGCAGGCCTTTCAGAGTCGCTCTGTGTTTGCAGAGAAAGGTGCAGCACACGGCACTTTTCCTTGGGACGGTTTGATTTTCCGACCTCTAAACAGCTTCGGGAACACAGTTCAAGAATCCCTAACTCGCCAAGGACGTGGTCGCCCTTGCCCTAGGTAAGCTCAACAGAACAAAGCACTCTGTTTCTATTTCCTTCCAACACCTCTTATGTGAGGTAAGAAATTCCCCTAGGAGAGTATCAGCGTGCCTTCCAAATTCCACAGAAGCACAGTTCATGGTGTAAAACGACAGGCGTAAGGAAGATGCAGAGGCCTCTTGGACATCCTCCAGCGTCCTTCCTTTAGGCAGTTCGCTATACCCAGAATAGCGGGTATAGAAAAACGTGAATCAGCGAAGGGCCCAGTGGGTTAATTGTGTCTCTTTGGACTAGCTAGACTCAGCCTGTACTAAGGCTGGAAGTCAACAGCGAATCGGGAGTGTGATCCCAAAGGCTTTTTTGCCAATTTTGAAATCTCCGTTCATAAGGCGTGAAAGCAACCTGAAAAGCATTGTAAGGGCAGCTCTTTCAGTATATGCCAGCATGACTCAGCGTAGACCATGAGTTAGTTTTGTGGAAAGAAGCATTGTGCTTGCACTTCCTAGTTGCAAGCTCATCCTGCTCTGCTCTATATGAAATGTGAAGCTCAATGTGAGCACTAGCCTCGAAGGAAGAGCTTGACTTGCCTTGCCTAAGTGAAAGAGTGCAACAGCTCCGTGAGCCCTAAATTGCTGTTCTGTGTCAGTTGACGGGGAAGAGGCTTTACCGTTCTCCTTGCCACCTCGTGTCAGCAACCGTTTCGGTTTCAGAACACTCTGTACCCCCCGGAGCTCTGGGCCCTCTATGCAAAATCCAGCATCGCAGGCCTTTCAGAGTCGCTCTGTGTTTGCAGAGAAAGGTGCAGCACACAGCACTTTTCCTTGGGACGGTTTGATTTTCCGACCTCTAAACAGCTTCGGGAACACAGTTCAAGAATCCCTAACTCGCCAAGGACGTGGTCGCCCTTGCCCTAGGTAAGCTCAACAGAACAAAGCACTCTGTTTCTATTTCCTTCCAACACCTCTTATGTGAGGTAAGAAATTCCCCTAGGAGAGTATCAGCGTGCCTTCCAAATTCCACAGAAGCACAGTTCATGGTGTAAAACGACAGGCGTAAGGAAGATGCAGAGGCCTCTTGGACATCCTCCAGCGTCCTTCCTTTAGGCAGTTCGCTATACCCAGAAGAGCGGGTATAGAAAAACGTGAATCAGCGAAGGGCCCAGTGGGTTAATTGTGTCTCTTTGGACTAGCTAGACTCAGCCTGTACTAAGGCTGGAAGTCAACAGCGAAACGGGAGTGTGATCCCAAAGGCTTTTTTGCCAATTTTGAAATCTCCGTTCATAAGGCGTGAAAGCAACCTGAAAAGCATTGTAAGGGCAGCTCTTTCAGTATATGCCAGCATGACTCAGCGTAGACCATGAGTTAGTTTTGTGGAAAGAAGCATTGTGCTTGCACTTCCTAGTTGCAAGCTCATCCTGCTCTGCTCTATAGCAAATGTGAAGCTCAATGTGAGCACTAGCCTCGAAGGAAGAGCTTGACTTGCCTTGCCTAAGTGAAAGAGTGCAACAGCTCCGTGAGCCCTAAATTGCTGTTCTGTGTCAGTTGACGGGGAAGAGGCTTTACCGTTCTCCTTGCCACCTCGTGTCAGCAACCGTTTCGGTTTCAGAACACTCTGTACCCCCCGGAGCTCTGGGCCCTCTATGCAAAATCCAGCATCGCAGGCCTTTCAGAGTCGCTCTGTGTTTGCAGAGAAAGGTGCAGCACACGGCACTTTTCCTTGGGACGGTTTGATTTTCCGACCTCTAAACAGCTTCGGGAACACAGTTCAAGAATCCCTAACTCGCCAAGGACGTGGTCGCCCTTGCCCTAGGTAAGCTCAACAGAACAAAGCACTCTGTTTCTATTTCCTTCCAACACCTCTTATGTGAGGTAAGAAATTCCCCTAGGAGAGTATCAGCGTGCCTTCCAAATTCCACAGAAGCACAGTCCGAGGTTTAAAACGACAGGCGTACGGAAGATGCAGAGGCCTCTTGGACATCCTCCAGCGTCCTTCCTTTAGGCAGTTCGCTATACCCAGAATAGCGGGTATAGAAAAACGTGAATCAGCGAAGGGCCCAGTGGGTTAATTGTGTCTCTTTGGACTAGCTAGACTCAGCCTGTACTAAGGTTGGAAGTCAACAGCGAATCGGGAGTGTGAACCCAAAGGCTTTTTTGCCAATTTTGAAAGCTCCGTTCATAAGGCGTGAAAGCTACCTGAAAAGCATTGTAAGGGCAGCTCTTTCAGTATATGCCAGCATGACTCAGCGTAGACCATGAGTTAGTTTTGTGGAAAGAAGCATTGTGCTTGCACTTCCTAGTTGCAAGCTCATCCTGCTCTGCTCTATATGAAATGTGAAGCTCAATGTGAGCACTAGCAACGAAGGAAGAGCTTGACTTGCCTTGCCTAAGTGAAAGAGTGCAACAGCTCCGTGAGCCCTAAATTGCTGTTCTGTGTCAGTTGACGGGGAAGAGGCTTTACCGTTCTCCTTGCCACCTCGTGTCAGCAACCGTTTCGGTTTCAGAACACTCTGTACCCCCCGGAGCTCTGGGCCCTCTATGCAAAATCCAGCATCGCAGGCCTTTCAGAGTCGCTCTGTGTTTGCAGAGAAAGGTGCAGCACACGGCACTTTTCCTTGGGACGGTTTGATTTTCCGACCTCTAAACAGCTTCGGGAACACAGTTCAAGAATCCCTAACTCGCCAAGGACGTGGTCGCCCTTGCCCTAGGTAAGCTCAACAGAACAAAGCACTCTGTTTCTATTTCCTTCCAACACCTCTTATGTGAGGTAAGAAATTCCCCTAGGAGAGTATCAGCGTGCCTTCCAAATTCCACAGAAGCACAGTTCATGGTGTAAAACGACAGGCGTAAGGAAGATGCAGAGGCCTCTTGGACATCCTCCAGCGTCCTTCCTTTAGGCAGTTCGCTATACCCAGAATAGCGGGTATAGAAAAACGTGAATCAGCGAAGGGCCCAGTGGGTTAATTGGGTCTCTTTGGACTAGCTAGACTCAGCCTGTACTAAGGCTGGAAGTCAACAGCGAAACGGGAGTGTGATCCCAAAGGCTTTTTTGCCAATTTTGAAAGCTCCGTTCATAAGGCGTGAAAGCAACCTGAAAAGCATTGTAAGGGCAGCTCTTTCAGTATATGCCAGCATGACTCAGCGTAGACCATGAGTTAGTTTTGTGGAAAGAAGCATTGTGCTTGCACTTCCTAGTTGCAAGCTCATCCTGCTCTGCTCTATATGAAATGTGAAGCTCAATGTGAGCACTAGCCTCGAAGGAAGAGCTTGACTTGCCTTGCCTAAGTGAAAGAGTGCAACAGCTCCGTGAGCCCTAAATTGCTGTTCTGTGTCAGTTGACGGGGAAGAGGCTTTACCGTTCTCCTTGCCACCTCGTGTCAGCAACCGTTTCGGTTTCAGAACACTCTGTACCCCCCGGAGCTCTGGGCCCTCTATGCAAAATCCAGCATCGCAGGCCTTTCAGAGTCGCTCTGTGTTTGCAGAGAAAGGTGCAGCACACGGCACTTTTCCTTGGGACGGTTTGATTTTCCGACCTCTAAACAGCTTCGGGAACACAGTTCAAGAATCCCTAACTCGCCAAGGACGTGGTCGCCCTTGCCCTAGGTAAGCTCAACAGAACAAAGCACTCTGTTTCTATTTCCTTCCAACACCTCTTATGTGAGGTAAGAAATTCCCCTAGGAGAGTATCAGCGTGCCTTCCAAATTCCACAGAAGCACAGTTCATGGTGTAAAACGACAGGCGTAAGGAAGATGCAGAGGCCTCTTGGACATCCTCCAGCGTCCTTCCTTTAGGCAGTTCGCTATACCCAGAATAGCGGGTATAGAAAAACGTGAATCAGCGAAGGGCCCAGTGGGTTAATTGTGTCTCTTTGGACTAGCTAGACTCAGCCTATACTAAGGCTGGAAGTCAACAGCGAAACGGGAGTGTGATCCCAAAGGCTTTTTTGCCAATTTTGAAATCTCCGTTCATAAGGCGTGAAAGCAACCTGAAAAGCATTGTAAGGGCAGCTCTTTCAGTATATGCCAGCATGACTCAGCGTAGACCATGAGTTAGTTTTGTGGAAAGAAGCATTGTGCTTGCACTTCCTAGTTGCAAGCTCATCCTGCTCTGCTCTATAGCAAATGTGAAGCTCAATGTGAGCACTAGCCTCGAAGGAAGAGCTTGACTTGCCTTGCCTAAGTGAAAGAGTGCAACAGCTCCGTGAGCCCTAAATTGCTGTTCTGTGTCAGTTGACGGGGAAGAGGCTTTACCGTTCTCCTTGCCACCTCGTGTCAGCAACCGTTTCGGTTTCAGAACACTCTGTACCCCCCGGAGCTCTGGGCCCTCTATGCAAAATCCAGCATCGCAGGCCTTTCAGAGTCGCTCTGTGTTTGCAGAGAAAGGTGCAGCACACGGCACTTTTCCTTGGGACGGTTTGATTTTCCGACCTCTAAACAGCTTCGGGAACACAGTTCAAGAATCCCTAACTCGCCAAGGACGTGGTCGCCCTTGCCCTAGGTAAGCTCAACAGAACAAAGCACTCTGTTTCTATTTCCTTCCAACACCTCTTATGTGAGGTAAGAAATTCCCCTAGGAGAGTATCAGCGTGCCTTCCAAATTCCACAGAAGCACAGTCCGTGGTGTAAAACGACAGGCGTACGGAAGATGCAGAGGCCTCTTGGACATCCTCCAGCGTCCTTCCTTTAGGCAGTTCGCTATACCCAGAATAGCGGGTATAGAAAAACGTGAATCAGCGAAGGGCCCAGTGGGTTAATTGTGTCTCTTTGGACTAGCTAGACTCAGCCTATACTAAGGCTGGAAGTCAACAGCGAAACGGGAGTGTGATCCCAAAGGCTTTTTTGCCAATTTTGAAATCTCCGTTCATAAGGCGTGAAAGCAACCTGAAAAGCATTGTAAGGGCAGCTCTTTCAGTATATGCCAGCATGACTCAGCGTAGACCATGAGTTAGTTTTGTGGAAAGAAGCATTGTGCTTGCACTTCCTAGTTGCAAGCTCATCCTGCTCTGCTCTATAGCAAATGTGAAGCTCAATGTGAGCACTAGCCTCGAAGGAAGAGCTTGACTTGCCTTGCCTAAGTGAAAGAGTGCAACAGCTCCGTGAGCCCTAAATTGCTGTTCTGTGTCAGTTGACGGGGAAGAGGCTTTACCGTTCTCCTTGCCACCTCGTGTCAGCAACCGTTTCGGTTTCAGAACACTCTGGACCCCCCGGAGCTCTGGGCCCTCTATGCAAAATCCAGCATCGCAGGCCTTTCAGAGTCGCTCTGTGTTTGCAGAGAAAGGTGCAGCACACGGCACTTTTCCTTGGGACGGTTTGATTTTCCGACCTCTAAACAGCTTCGGGAACACAGTTCAAGAATCCCTAACTCGCCAAGGACTTGGTCGCCCTTGCCCTAGGTAAGCTCAACAGAACAAAGCACTCTGTTTCTATTTCCTTCCAACACCTCTTATGTGAGGTAAGAAATTCCCCTAGGAGAGTATCAGCGTGCCTTCCAAATTCCACAGAAGCACAGTCTGTGGTGTAAAACGACAGGCGTACGGAAGATGCAGAGGCCTCTTGGACATCCTCCAGCGTCCTTCCTTTAGGCAGTTCGCTATACCCAGAATAGCGGGTATAGAAAAACGTGAATCAGCGAAGGGCCCAGTGGGTTAATTGTGTCTCTTTGGACTAGCTAGACTCAGCCTATACTAAGGCTGGAAGTCAACAGCGAAACGGGAGTGTGATCCCAAAGGCTTTTTTGCCAATTTTGAAAGCTCCGTTCATAAGGCGTGAAAGCAACCTGAAAAGCATTGTAAGGGCAGCTCTTTCAGTATATGCCAGCATGACTCAGCGTAGACCATGAGTTAGTTTTGTGGAAAGAAGCATTGTGCTTGCACTTCCTAGTTGCAAGCTCATCCTGCTCTGCTCTATATGAAATGTGAAGCTCAATGTGAGCACTAGCCTCGAAGGAAGAGCTTGACTTGCCTTGCCTAAGTGAAAGAGTGCAACAGCTCCGTGAGCCCTAAATTGCTGTTCTGTGTCAGTTGACGGGGAAGAGGCTTTACCGTTCTCCTTGCCACCTCGTGTCAGCAACCGTTTCGGTTTCAGAACACTCTGTACCCCCCGGAGCTCTGGGCCCTCTATGCAAAATCCAGCATCGCAGGCCTTTCAGAGTCGCTCTGTGTTTGCAGAGAAAGGTGCAGCACACGGCACTTTTCCTTGGGACGGTTTGATTTTCCGACCTCTAAACAGCTTTGGGAACACAGTTCAAGAATCCCTAACTCGCCAAGGACGTGGTCGCCCTTGCCCTAGGTAAGCTCAACAGAACAAAGCACTCTGTTTCTATTACCTTCCAACACCTCTTATGTGAGGTAAGAAATTCCCCTAGGAGAGTATCAGCGTGCCTTCCAAATTCCACAGAAGCACAGTCCGAGGTTTAAAACGACAGGCGTACGGAAGATGCAGAGGCCTCTTGGACATCCTCCAGCGTCCTTCCTTTAGGCAGTTCGCTATACCCAGAATAGCGGGTATAGAAAAACGTGAATCAGCGAAGGGCCCAGTGGGTTAATTGTGTCTCTTTGGACTAGCTAGACTCAGCCTGTACTAAGGTTGGAAGTCAACAGCGAATCGGGAGTGTGATCCCAAAGGCTTTTTTGCCAATTTTGAAAGCTCCGTTCATAAGGCGTGAAAGCTACCTGAAAAGCATTGTAAGGGCAGCTCTTTCAGTATATGCCAGCATGACTCAGCGTAGACCATGAGTTAGTTTTGTGGAAAGAAGCATTGTGCTTGCACTTCCTAGTTGCAAGCTCATCCTGCTCTGCTCTATATGAAATGTGAAGCTCAATGTGAGCACTAGCAACGAAGGAAGAGCTTGACTTGCCTTGCCTAAGTGAAAGAGTGCAACAGCTCCGTGAGCCCTAAATTGCTGTTCTGTGTCAGTTGACGGGGAAGAGGCTTTACCGTTCTCCTTGCCACCTCGTGTCAGCAACCGTTTCGGTTTCAGAACACTCTGTACCCCCCGGAGCTCTGGGCCCTCTATGCAAAATCCAGCATCGCAGGCCTTTCAGAGTCGCTCTGTGTTTGCAGAGAAAGGTGCAGCACACGGCACTTTTCCTTGGGACGGTTTGATTTTCCGACCTCTAAACAGCTTCGGGAACACAGTTCAAGAATCCCTAACTCGCCAAGGACGTGGTCGCCCTTGCCCTAGGTAAGCTCAACAGAACAAAGCACTCTGTTTCTATTTCCTTCCAACACCTCTTATGTGAGGTAAGAAATTCCCCTAGGAGAGTATCAGCGTGCCTTCCAAATTCCACAGAAGCACAGTTCATGGTGTAAAACGACAGGCGTAAGGAAGATGCAGAGGCCTCTTGGACATCCTCCAGCGTCCTTCCTTTAGGCAGTTCGCTATACCCAGAATAGCGGGTATAGAAAAACGTGAATCAGCGAAGGGCCCAGTGGGTTAATTGTGTCTCTTTGGACTAGCTAGACTCAGCCTGTACTAAGGCTGGAAGTCAACAGCGAAACGGGAGTGTGATCCCAAAGGCTTTTTTGCCAATTTTGAAATCTCCGTTCATAAGGCGTGAAAGCAACCTGAAAAGCATTGTAAGGGCAGCTCTTTCAGTATATGCCAGCATGACTCAGCGTAGACCATGAGTTAGTTTTGTGGAAAGAAGCATTGTGCTTGCACTTCCTAGTTGCAAGCTCATCCTGCTCTGCTCTATATGAAATGTGAAGCTCAATGTGAGCACTAGCCTCGAAGGAAGAGCTTGACTTGCCTTGCCTAAGTGAAAGAGTGCAACAGCTCCGTGAGCCCTAAATTGCTGTTCTGTGTCAGTTGACGGGGAAGAGGCTTTACCGTTCTCCTTGCCACCTCGTGTCAGCAACCGTTTCGGTTTCAGAACACTCTGTACCCCCCGGAGCTCTGGGCCCTCTATGCAAAATCCAGCATCGCAGGCCTTTCAGAGTCGCTCTGTGTTTGCAGAGAAAGGTGCAGCACACGGCACTTTTCCTTGGGACGGTTTGATTTTCCGACCTCTAAACAGCTTCGGGAACACAGTTCAAGAATCCCTAACTCGCCAAGGACGTGGTCGCCCTTGCCCTAGGTAAGCTCAACAGAACAAAGCACTCTGTTTCTATTTCCTTCCAACACCTCTTATGTGAGGTAAGAAATTCCCCTAGGAGAGTATCAGCGTGCCTTCCAAATTCCACAGAAGCACAGTTCATGGTGTAAAACGACAGGCGTAAGGAAGATGCAGAGGCCTCTTGGACATCCTCCAGCGTCCTTCCTTTAGGCAGTTCGCTATACCCAGAATAGCGGGTATAGAAAAACGTGAATCAGCGAAGGGCCCAGTGGGTTAATTGTGTCTCTTTGGACTAGCTAGACTCAGCCTATACTAAGGCTGGAAGTCAACAGCGAAACGGGAGTGTGATCCCAAAGGCTTTTTTGCCAATTTTGAAATCTCCGTTCATAAGGCGTGAAAGCAACCTGAAAAGCATTGTAAGGGCAGCTCTTTCAGTATATGCCAGCATGACTCAGCGTAGACCATGAGTTAGTTTTGTGGAAAGAAGCATTGTGCTTGCACTTCCTAGTTGCAAGCTCATCCTGCTCTGCTCTATAGCAAATGTGAAGCTCAATGTGAGCACTAGCCTCGAAGGAAGAGCTTGACTTGCCTTGCCTAAGTGAAAGAGTGCAACAGCTCCGTGAGCCCTAAATTGCTGTTCTGTGTCAGTTGACGGGGAAGAGGCTTTACCGTTCTCCTTGCCACCTCGTGTCAGCAACCGTTTCGGTTTCAGAACACTCTGTACCCCCCGGAGCTCTGGGCCCTCTATGCAAAATCCAGCATCGCAGGCCTTTCAGAGTCGCTCTGTGTTTGCAGAGAAAGGTGCAGCACACGGCACTTTTCCTTGGGACGGTTTGATTTTCCGACCTCTAAACAGCTTCGGGAACACAGTTCAAGAATCCCTAACTCGCCAAGGACGTGGTCGCCCTTGCCCTAGGTAAGCTCAACAGAACAAAGCACTCTGTTTCTATTTCCTTCCAACACCTCTTATGTGAGGTAAGAAATTCCCCTAGGAGAGTATCAGCGTGCCTTCCAAATTCCACAGAAGCACAGTTCGTGGTGTAAAACGACAGGCGTACGGAAGATGCAGAGGCCTCTTGGACATCCTCCAGCGTCCTTCCTTTAGGCAGTTCGCTATACCCAGAATAGCGGGTATAGAAAAACGTGAATCAGCGAAGGGCCCAGTGGGTTAATTGTGTCTCTTTGGACTAGCTAGACTCAGCCTGTACTAAGGTTGGAAGTCAACAGCGAATCGGGAGTGTGATCCCAAAGGCTTTTTTGCCAATTTTGAAAGCTCCGTTCATAAGGCGTGAAAGCTACCTGAAAAGCATTGTAAGGGCAGCTCTTTCAGTATATGCCAGCATGACTCAGCGTAGACCATGAGTTAGTTTTGTGGAAAGAAGCATTGTGCTTGCACTTCCTAGTTGCAAGCTCATCCTGCTCTGCTCTATATGAAATGTGAAGCTCAATGTGAGCACTAGCAACGAAGGAAGAGCTTGACTTGCCTTGCCTAAGTGAAAGAGTGCAACAGCTCCGTGAGCCCTAAATTGCTGTTCTGTGTCAGTTGACGGGGAAGAGGCTTTACCGTTCTCCTTGCCACCTCGTGTCAGCAACCGTTTCGGTTTCAGAACACTCTGTACCCCCCGGAGCTCTGGGCCCTCTATGCAAAATCCAGCATCGCAGGCCTTTCAGAGTCGCTCTGTGTTTGCAGAGAAAGGTGCAGCACACGGCACTTTTCCTTGGGACGGTTTGATTTTCCGACCTCTAAACAGCTTCGGGAACACAGTTCAAGAATCCCTAACTCGCCAAGGACGTGGTCGCCCTTGCCCTAGGTAAGCTCAACAGAACAAAGCACTCTGTTTCTATTTCCTTCCAACACCTCTTATGTGAGGTAAGAAATTCCCCTAGGAGAGTATCAGCGTGCCTTCCAAATTCCACAGAAGCACAGTTCATGGTGTAAAACGACAGGCGTAAGGAAGATGCAGAGGCCTCTTGGACATCCTCCAGCGTCCTTCCTTTAGGCAGTTCGCTATACCCAGAATAGCGAGTATAGAAAAACGTGAATCAGCGAAGGGCCCAGTGGGTTAATTGTGTCTCTTTGGACTAGCTAGACTCAGCCTGTACTAAGGCTGGAAGTCAACAGCGAAACGGGAGTGTGATCCCAAAGGCTTTTTTGCCAATTTTGAAATCTCCGTTCATAAGGCGTGAAAGCAACCTGAAAAGCATTGTAAGGGCAGCTCTTTCAGTATATGCCAGCATGACTCAGCGTAGACCATGAGTTAGTTTTGTGGAAAGAAGCATTGTGCTTGCACTTCCTAGTTGCAAGCTCATCCTGCTCTGCTCTATATGAAATGTGAAGCTCAATGTGAGCACTAGCCTCGAAGGAAGAGCTTGACTTGCCTTGCCTAAGTGAAAGAGTGCAACAGCTCCGTGAGCCCTAAATTGCTGTTCTGTGTCAGTTGACGGGGAAGAGGCTTTACCGTTCTCCTTGCCACCTCGTGTCAGCAACCGTTTCGGTTTCAGAACACTCTGTACCCCCCGGAGCTCTGGGCCCTCTATGCAAAATCCAGCATCGCAGGCCTTTCAGAGTCGCTCTGTGTTTGCAGAGAAAGGTGCAGCACACGGCACTTTTCCTTGGGACGGTTTGATTTTCCGACCTCTAAACAGCTTCGGGAACACAGTTCAAGAATCCCTAACTCGCCAAGGACGTGGTCGCCCTTGCCCTAGGTAAGCTCAACAGAACAAAGCACTCTGTTTCTATTTCCTTCCAACACCTCTTATGTGAGGTAAGAAATTCCCCTAGGAGAGTATCAGCGTGCCTTCCAAATTCCACAGAAGCACAGTTCATGGTGTAAAACGACAGGCGTAAGGAAGATGCAGAGGCCTCTTGGACATCCTCCAGCGTCCTTCCTTTAGGCAGTTCGCTATACCCAGAATAGCGGGTATAGAAAAACGTGAATCAGCGAAGGGCCCAGTGGGTTAATTGTGTCTCTTTGGACTAGCTAGACTCAGCCTATACTAAGGCTGGAAGTCAACAGCGAAACGGGAGTGTGATCCCAAAGGCTTTTTTGCCAATTTTGAAATCTCCGTTCATAAGGCGTGAAAGCAACCTGAAAAGCATTGTAAGGGCAGCTCTTTCAGTATATGCCAGCATGACTCAGCGTAGACCATGAGTTAGTTTTGTGGAAAGAAGCATTGTGCTTGCACTTCCTAGTTGCAAGCTCATCCTGCTCTGCTCTATAGCAAATGTGAAGCTCAATGTGAGCACTAGCCTCGAAGGAAGAGCTTGACTTGCCTTGCCTAAGTGAAAGAGTGCAACAGCTCCGTGAGCCCTAAATTGCTGTTCTGTGTCAGTTGACGGGGAAGAGGCTTTACCGTTCTCCTTGCCACCTCGTGTCAGCAACCGTTTCGGTTTCAGAACACTCTGTACCCCCCGGAGCTCTGGGCCCTCTATGCAAAATCCAGCATCGCAGGCCTTTCAGAGTCGCTCTGTGTTTGCAGAGAAAGGTGCAGCACACGGCACTTTTCCTTGGGACGGTTTGATTTTCCGACCTCTAAACAGCTTCGGGAACACAGTTCAAGAATCCCTAACTCGCCAAGGACGTGGTCGCCCTTGCCCTAGGTAAGCTCAACAGAACAAAGCACTCTGTTTCTATTTCCTTCCAACACCTCTTATGTGAGGTAAGAAATTCCCCTAGGAGAGTATCAGCGTGCCTTCCAAATTCCACAGAAGCACAGTCCGTGGTGTAAAACGACAGGCGTACGGAAGATGCAGAGGCCTCTTGGACATCCTCCAGCGTCCTTCCTTTAGGCAGTTCGCTATACCCAGAATAGCGGGTATAGAAAAACGTGAATCAGCGAAGGGCCCAGTGGGTTAATTGTGTCTCTTTGGACTAGCTAGACTCAGCCTATAATAAGGCTGGAAGTCAACAGCGAAACGGGAGTGTGATCCCAAAGGCTTTTTTGCCAATTTTGAAATCTCCGTTCATAAGGCGTGAAAGCAACCTGAAAAGCATTGTAAGGGCAGCTCTTTCAGTATATGCCAGCATGACTCAGCGTAGACCATGAGTTAGTTTTGTGGAAAGAAGCATTGTGCTTGCACTTCCTAGTTGCAAGCTCATCCTGCTCTGCTCTATAGCAAATGTGAAGCTCAATGTGAGCACTAGCCTCGAAGGAAGAGCTTGACTTGCCTTGCCTAAGTGAAAGAGTGCAACAGCTCCGTGAGCCCTAAATTGCTGTTCTGTGTCAGTTGACGGGGAAGAGGCTTTACCGTTCTCCTTGCCACCTCGTGTCAGCAACCGTTTCGGTTTCAGAACACTCTGTACCCCCCGGAGCTCTGGGCCCTCTATGCAAAATCCAGCATCGCAGGCCTTTCAGAGTCGCTCTGTGTTTGCAGAGAAAGGTGCAGCACACGGCACTTTTCCTTGGGACGGTTTGATTTTCCGACCTCTAAACAGCTTCGGGAACACAGTTCAAGAATCCCTAACTCGCCAAGGACGTGGTCGCCCTTGCCCTAGGTAAGCTCAACAGAACAAAGCACTCTGTTTCTATTTCCTTCCAACACCTCTTATGTGAGGTAAGAAATTCCCCTAGGAGAGTATCAGCGTGCCTTCCAAATTCCACAGAAGCACAGTCTGTGGTGTAAAACGACAGGCGTACGGAAGATGCAGAGGCCTCTTGGACATCCTCCAGCGTCCTTCCTTTAGGCAGTTCGCTATACCCAGAATAGCGGGTATAGAAAAACGTGAATCAGCGAAGGGCCCAGTGGGTTAATTGTGTCTCTTTGGACTAGCTAGACTCAGCCTGTTCTAAGGCTGGAAGTCAACAGTGAAACGGGAGTGTGATCCCAAAGGCTTTTTTGCCAATTTTGAAAGCTCCGTTCATAAGGCGTGAAAGCTACCTGAAAAGCATTGTAAGGGCAGCTCTTTCAGTATATGCCAGCATGACTCAGCGTAGACCATGAGTTAGTTTTGTGGAAAGAAGCATTGTGCTTGCACTTCCTAGTTGCAAGCTCATCCTGCTCTGCTCTATAGCAAATGTGAAGCTCAATGTGAGCACTAGCCTCGAAGGAAGAGCTTGACTTGCCTTGCCTAAGTGAAAGAGTGCAACAGCTCCGTGAGCCCTAAATTGCTGTTCTGTGTCAGTTGACGGGGAAGAGGCTTTACCGTTCTCCTTGCCACCTCGTGTCAGCAACCGTTTCGGTTTCAGAACACTCTGTACCCCCCGGAGCTCTGGGCCCTCTATGCAAAATCCAGCATCGCAGGCCTTTCAGAGTCGCTCTGTGTTTGCAGAGAAAGGTGCAGCACACGGCACTTTTCCTTGGGACGGTTTGATTTTCCGACCTCTAAACAGCTTCGGGAACACAGTTCAAGAATCCCTAACTCGCCAAGGACGTGGTCGCCCTTGCCCTAGGTAAGCTCAACAGAACAAAGCACTCTGTTTCTATTTCCTTCCAACACCTCTTATGTGAGGTAAGAAATTCCCCTAGGAGAGTATCAGCGTGCCTTCCAAATTCCACAGAAGCACAGTTCGTGGTGTAAAACGACAGGCGTACGGAAGATGCAGAGGCCTCTTGGACATCCTCCAGCGTCCTTCCTTTAGGCAGTTCGCTATACCCAGAATAGCGGGTATAGAAAAACGTGAATCAGCGAAGGGCCCAGTGGGTTAATTGTGTCTCTTTGGACTAGCTAGACTCAGCCTATACTAAGGCTGGAAGTCAACAGCGAAACGGGAGTGTGATCCCAAAGGCTTTTTTGCCAATTTTGAAATCTCCGTTCATAAGGCGTGAAAGCAACCTGAAAAGCATTGTAAGGGCAGCTCTTTCAGTATATGCCAGCATGACTCAGCGTAGACCATGAGTTAGTTTTGTGGAAAGAAGCATTGTGCTTGCACTTCCTAGTTGCAAGCTCATCCTGCTCTGCTCTATATGAAATGTGAAGCTCAATGTGAGCACTAGCCTCGAAGGAAGAGCTTGACTTGCCTTGCCTAAGTGAAAGAGTGCAACAGCTCCGTGAGCCCTAAATTGCTGTTCTGTGTCAGTTGACGGGGAAGAGGCTTTACCGTTCTCCTTGCCACCTCGTGTCAGCAACCGTTTCGGTTTCAGAACACTCTGTACCCCCCGGAGCTCTGGGCCCTCTATGCAAAATCCAGCATCGCAGGCCTTTCAGAGTCGCTCTGTGTTTGCAGAGAAAGGTGCAGCACACGGCACTTTTCCTTGGGACGGTTTGATTTTCCGACCTCTAAACAGCTTCGGGAACACAGTTCAAGAATCCCTAACTCGCCAAGGACGTGGTCGCCCTTGCCCTAGGTAAGCTCAACAGAACAAAGCACTCTGTTTCTATTTCCTTCCAACACCTCTTATGTGAGGTAAGAAATTCCCCTAGGAGAGTATCAGCGTGCCTTCCAAATTCCACAGAAGCACAGTCCGTGGTGTAAAACGACAGGCGTACGGAAGATGCAGAGGCCTCTTGGACATCCTCCAGCGTCCTTCCTTTAGGCAGTTCGCTATACCCAGAATAGCGGGTATAGAAAAACGTGAATCAGCGAAGGGCCCAGTGGGTTAATTGTGTCTCTTTGGACTAGCTAGACTCAGCCTGTTCTAAGGCTGGAAGTCAACAGTGAAACGGGAGTGTGATCCCAAAGGCTTTTTTGCCAATTTTGAAAGCTCCGTTCATAAGGCGTGAAAGCTACCTGAAAAGCATTGTAAGGGCAGCTCTTTCAGTATATGCCAGCATGACTCAGCGTAGACCATGAGTTAGTTTTGTGGAAAGAAGCATTGTGCTTGCACTTCCTAGTTGCAAGCTCATCCTGCTCTGCTCTATAGCAAATGTGAAGCTCAATGTGAGCACTAGCCTCGAAGGAAGAGCTTGCCTTGCCTTGCCTAAGTGAAAGAGTGCAACAGCTCCGTGAGCCCTAAATTGCTGTTCTGTGTCAGTTGACGGGGAAGAGGCTTTACCGTTCTCCTTGCCACCTCGTGTCAGCAACCGTTTCGGTTTCAGAACACTCTGTACCCCCCGGAGCTCTGGGCCCTCTATGCAAAATCCAGCATCGCAGGCCTTTCAGAGTCGCTCTGTGTTTGCAGAGAAAGGTGCAGCACACGGCACTTTTCCTTGGGACGGTTTGATTTTCCGACCTCTAAACAGCTTCGGGAACACAGTTCAAGAATCCCTAACTCGCCAAGGACGTGGTCGCCCTTGCCCTAGGTAAGCTCAACAGAACAAAGCACTCTGTTTCTATTTCCTTCCAACACCTCTTATGTGAGGTAAGAAATTCCCCTAGGAGAGTATCAGCATGCCTTCCAAATTCCACAGAAGCACAGTCCGTGGTGTAAAACGACAGGCGTACGGAAGATGCAGAGGCCTCTTGGACATCCTCCAGCGTCCTTCCTTTAGGCAGTTCGCTATACCCAGAATAGCGGGTATAGAAAAACGTGAATCAGCGAAGGGCCCAGTGGGTTAATTGTGTCTCTTTGGACTAGCTAGACTCAGCCTATACTAAGGCTGGAAGTGAACAGCGAAACGGGAGTGTGATCCCAAAGGCTTTTTTGCCAATTTTGAAATCTCCGTTCATAAGGCGTGAAAGCAACCTGAAAAGCATTGTAAGGGCAGCTCTTTCAGTATATGCCAGCATGACTCAGCGTAGACCATGAGTTAGTTTTGTGGAAAGAAGCATTGTGCTTGCACTTCCTAGTTGCAAGCTCATCCTGCTCTGCTCTATATGAAATGTGAAGCTCAATGTGAGCACTAGCCTCGAAGGAAGAGCTTGACTTGCCTTGCCTAAGTGAAAGAGTGCAACAGCTCCGTGAGCCCTAAATTGCTGTTCTGTGTCAGTTGACGGGGAAGAGGCTTTACCGTTCTCCTTGCCACCTCGTGTCAGCAACCGTTTCGGTTTCAGAACACTCTGTACCCCCCGGAGCTCTGGGCCCTCTATGCAAAATCCAGCATCGCAGGCCTTTCAGAGTCGCTCTGTGTTTGCAGAGAAAGGTGCAGCACACGGCACTTTTCCTTGGGACGGTTTGATTTTCCGACCTCTAAACAGCTTCGGGAACACAGTTCAAGAATCCCTAACTCGCCAAGGACGTGGTCGCCCTTGCCCTAGGTAAGCTCAACAGAACAAAGCACTCTGTTTCTATTTCCTTCCAACACCTCTTATGTGAGGTAAGAAATTCCCCTAGGAGAGTATCAGCGTGCCTTCCAAATTCCACAGAAGCACAGTCCGTGGTGTAAAACGACAGGCGTACGGAAGATGCAGAGGCCTCTTGGACATCCTCCAGCGTCCTTCCTTTAGGCAGTTCGCTATACCCAGAATAGCGGGTATAGAAAAACGTGAATCAGCGAAGGGCCCAGTGGGTTAATTGTGTCTCTTTGGACTAGCTAGACTCAGCCTGTACTAAGGCTGGAAGTCAACAGTGAAACGGGAGTGTGATCCCAAAGGCTTTTTTGCCAATTTTGAAAGCTCCGTTCATAAGGCGTGAAAGCTACCTGAAAAGCATTGTAAGGGCAGCTCTTTCAGTATATGCCAGCATGACTCAGCGTAGACCATGAGTTAGTTTTGTGGAAAGAAGCATTGTGCTTGCACTTCCTAGTTGCAAGCTCATCCTGCTCTGCTCTATATGAAATGTGAAGCTCAATGTGAGCACTAGCCTCGAAGGAAGAGCTTGACTTGCCTTGCCTAAGTGAAAGAGTGCAACAGCTCCGTGAGCCCTAAATTGCTGTTCTGTGTCAGTTGACGGGGAAGAGGCTTTACCGTTCTCCTTGCCACCTCGTGTCAGCAACCGTTTCGGTTTCAGAACACTCTGTACCCCCCGGAGCTCTGGGCCCTCTATGCAAAATCCAGCATCGCAGGCCTTTCAGAGTCGCTCTGTGTTTGCAGAGAAAGGTGCAGCACACGGCACTTTTCCTTGGGACGGTTTGATTTTCCGACCTCTAAACAGCTTCGGGAACACAGTTCAAGAATCCCTAACTCGCCAAGGACGTGGTCGCCCTTGCCCTAGGTAAGCTCAACAGAACGAAGCACTCTGTTTCTATTTCCTTCCAACACCTCTTATGTGAGGTAAGAAATTCCCCTAGGAGAGTATCAGCGTGCCTTCCAAATTCCACAGAAGCACAGTTCATGGTGTAAAACGACAGGCGTACGGAAGATGCAGAGGCCTCTTGGACATCCTCCAGTGTCCTTCCTTTAGGCAGTTCGCTATACCCAGAATAGCGGGTATAGAAAAACGTGAATCAGCGAAGGGCCCAGTGGGTTAATTGTGTCTCTTTGGACTAGCTAGACTCAGCCTATACTAAGGCTGGAAGTCAACAGCGAAACGGGAGTGTGATCCCAAAGGCTTTTTTGCCAATTTTGAAATCTCCGTTCATAAGGCGTGAAAGCAACCTGAAAAGCATTGTAAGGGCAGCTCTTTCAGTATATGCCAGCATGACTCAGCGTAGACCATGAGTTAGTTTTGTGGAAAGAAGCATTGTGCTTGCACTTCCTAGTTGCAAGCTCATCCTGCTCTGCTCTATAGCAAATGTGAAGCTCAATGTGAGCACTAGCCTCGAAGGAAGAGCTTGACTTGCCTTGCCTAAGTGAAAGAGTGCAACAGCTCCGTGAGCCCTAAATTGCTGTTCTGTGTCAGTTGACGGGGAAGAGGCTTTACCGTTCTCCTTGCCACCTCGTGTCAGCAACCGTTTCGGTTTCAGAACACTCTGTACCCCCCGGAGCTCTGGGCCCTCTATGCAAAATCCAGCATCGCAGGCCTTTCAGAGTCGCTCTGTGTTTGCAGAGAAAGGTGCAGCACACGGCACTTTTCCTTGGGACGGTTTGATTTTCCGACCTCCAAACAGCTTCGGGAACACAGTTCAAGAATCCCTAACTCGCCAAGGACGTGGTCGCCCTTGCCCTAGGTAAGCTCAACAGAACAAAGCACTCTGTTTCTATTTCCTTCCAACACCTCTTATGTGAGGTAAGAAATTCCCCTAGGAGAGTATCAGCGTGCCTTCCAAATTCCACAGAAGCACAGTTCATGGTGTAAAACGACAGGCCTAAGGAAGATGCAGAGGCCTCTTGGACATCCTCCAGCGTCCTTCCTTTAGGCAGTTCGCTATACCCAGAATAGCGGGTATAGAAAAACGTGAATCAGCGAAGGGCCCAGTGGGTTAATTGTGTCTCTTTGGACTAGCTAGACTCAGCCTATACTAAGGCTGGAAGTCAACAGCGAAACGGGAGTGTGATCCCAAAGGCTTTTTTGCCAATTTTGAAACCTCCGTTCATAAGGCGTGAAAGCAACCTGAAAAGCATTGTAAGGGCAGCTCTTTCAGTATATGCCAGCATGACTCAGCGTAGACCATGAGTTAGTTTTGTGGAAAGAAGCATTGTGCTTGCACTTCCTAGTTGCAAGCTCATCCTGCTCTGCTCTATATGAAATGTGAAGCTCAATGTGAGCACTAGCCTCGAAGGAAGAGCTTGACTTGCCTTGCCTAAGTGAAAGAGTGCAACAGCTCCGTGAGCGCTAAATTGCTGTTCTGTGTCAGTTGACGGGGAAGAGGCTTTACCGTTCTCCTTGCCACCTCGTGTCAGCAACCGTTTCGGTTTCAGAACACTCTGTACCCCCCGGAGTTCTGGGCCCTCTATGCAAAATCCAGCATCGCAGGCCTTTCAGAGTCGCTCTGTGTTTGCAGAGAAAGGTGCAGCACACGGCACTTTTCCTTGGGACGGTTTGATTTTCCGACCTCTAAACAGCTTCGGGAACACAGTTCAAGAATCCCTAACTCGCCAAGGACGTGGTCGCCCTTGCCCTAGGTAAGCTCAACAGAACAAAGCACTCTGTTTCTATTTCCTTCCAACACCTCTTATGTGAGGTAAGAAATTCCCCTAGGAGAGTATAAGCGTGCCTTCCAAATTCCACAGAAGCACAGTCCGAGGTGTAAAACGACAGGCGTACGGAAGATGCAGAGGCCTCTTGGACATCCTCCAGCGTCCTTCCTTTAGGCAGTTCGCTATACCCAGAATAGCGGGTATAGAAAAACGTGAATCAGCGAAGGGCCCAGTGGGTTAATTGTGTCTCTTTGGACTAGCTAGACTCAGCCTGTACTAAGGCTGGAAGTCAACAGCGAATCGGGAGTGTGATCCCAAAGGCTTTTTTGCCAATTTTGAAAGCTCCGTTCATAAGGCGTGAAAGCTACCTGAAAAGCATTGTAAGGGCAGCTCTTTCAGTATATGCCAGCATGACTCAGCGTAGACCATGAGTTAGTTTTGTGGAAAGAAGCATTGTGCTTGCACTTCCTAGTTGCAAGCTCATCCTGCTCTGCTCTATAGCAAATGTGAAGCTCAATGTGAGCACTAGCCTCGAAGGAAGAGCTTGACTTGCCTTGCCTAAGTGAAAGAGTGCAACAGCTCCGTGAGCCCTAAATTGCTGTTCTGTGTCAGTTGACGGGGAAGAGGCTTTACCGTTCTCCTTGCCACCTCGTGTCAGCAACCGTTTCGGTTTCAGAACACTCTGTACCCCCCGGAGCTCTGGGCCCTCTATGCAAAATCCAGCATCGCAGGCCTTTCAGAGTCGCTCTGTGTTTGCAGAGAAAGGTGCAGCACACGGCACTTTTCCTTGGGACGGTTTGATTTTCCGACCTCTAAACAGCTTCGGGAACACAGTTCAAGAATCCCTAACTCGCCAAGGACGTGGTCGCCCTTGCCCTAGGTAAGCTCAACAGAACAAAGCACTCTGTTTCTATTTCCTTCCAACACCTCTTATGTGAGGTAAGAAATTCCCCTAGGAGAGTATCAGCGTGCCTTCCAAATTCCACAGAAGCACAGTCCGTGGTGTAAAACGACAGGCGTACGGAAGATGCAGAGGCCTCTTGGACATCCTCCAGCGTCCTTCCTTTAGGCAGTTCGCTATACCCAGAATAGCGGGTATAGAAAAACGTGAATCAGCGAAGGGCCCAGTGGGTTAATTGTGTCTCTTTGGACTAGCTAGACTCAGCCTGTACTAAGGCTGGAAGTCAACAGCGAAACGGGAGTGTGATCCCAAAGGCTTTTTTGCCAATTTTGAAAGCTCCGTTCATAAGGCGTGAAAGCAACCTGAAAAGCATTGTAAGGGCAGCTCTTTCAGTATATGCCAGCATGACTCAGCGTAGACCATGAGTTAGTTTTGTGGAAAGAAGCATTGTGCTTGCACTTCCTAGTTGCAAGCTCATCCTGCTCTGCTCTATAGCAAATGTGAAGCTCGATGTGAGCACTAGCCTCGAAGGAAGAGCTTGCCTTGCCTTGCCTAAGTGAAAGAGTGCAACAGCTCCGTGAGCCCTAAATTGCTGTTCTGTGTCAGTTGACGGGGAAGAGGCTTTACCGTTCTCCTTGCCACCTCGTGTCAGCAACCGTTTCGGTTTCAGAACACTCTGTACCCCCCGGAGCTCTGGGCCCTCTATGCAAAATCCAGCATTGCAGGCCTTTCAGAGTCGCTCTGTGTTTGCAGAGAAAGGTGCAGCACACGGCACTTTTCCTTGGGACGGTTTGATTTTCCGACCTCTAAACAGCTTCGGGAACACAGTTCAAGAATCCCTAACTCGCCAAGGACGTGGTCGCCCTTGCCCTAGGTAAGCTCAACAGAACAAAGCACTCTGTTTCTATTTCCTTCCAACACCTCTTATGTGAGGTAAGAAATTCCCCTAGGAGAGTATCAGCGTGCCTTCCAAATTCCACAGAAGCACAGTCCGTGGTGTAAAACGACAGGCGTAGGGAAGATGCAGAGGCCTCTTGGACATCCTCCAGCGTCCTTCCTTTAGGCAGTTCGCTATACCCAGAATAGCGGGTATAGAAAAACGTGAATCAGCGAAGGGCCCAGTGGGTTAATTGTGTCTCTTTGGACTAGCTAGACTCAGCCTGTACTAAGGCTGGAAGTCAACAGAAAAACGGGAGTGTGATCCCAAAGGCTTTTTTGCCAATTTTGAAAGCTCCGTTCATAAGGCGTGAAAGCTACCTGAAAAGCATTGTAAGGGCAGCTCTTTCAGTATATGCCAGCATGACTCAGCGTAGACCATGAGTTAGTTTTGTGGAAAGAAGCATTGTGCTTGCACTTCCTAGTTGCAAGCTCATCCTGCTCTGCTCTATAGCAAATGTGAAGCTCAATGTGAGCACTAGCCTCGAAGGAAGAGCTTGACTTGCCTTGCCTAAGTGAAAGAGTGCAACAGCTCCGTGAGCCCTAAATTGCTGTTCTGTGTCAGTTGACGGGGAAGAGGCTTTACCGTTCTCCTTGCCACCTCGTGTCAGCAACCGTTTCGGTTTCAGAACACTCTGTACCCCCCGGAGCTCTGGGCCCTCTATGCAAAATCCAGCATCGCAGGCCTTTCAGAGTCGCTCTGTGTTTGCAGAGAAAGGTGCAGCACACGGCACTTTTCCTTGGGACGGTTTGATTTTCCGACCTCTAAACAGCTTCGGGAACACAGTTCAAGAATCCCTAACTCGCCAAGGACGTGGTCGCCCTTGCCCTAGGTAAGCTCAACAGAACAAAGCACTCTGTTTCTATTTCCTTCCAACACCTCTTATGTGAGGTAAGAAATTCCCCTAGGAGAGTATCAGCGTGCCTTCCAAATTCCACAGAAGCACAGTTCATGGTGTAAAACGACAGGCCTAAGGAAGATGCAGAGGCCTCTTGGACATCCTCCAGCGTCCTTCCTTTAGGCAGTTCGCTATACCCAGAATAGCGGGTATAGAAAAACGTGAATCAGCGAAGGGCCCAGTGGGTTAATTGTGTCTCTTTGGACTAGCTAGACTCAGCCTATACTAAGGCTGGAAGTCAACAGCGAAACGGGAGTGTGATCCCAAAGGCTTTTTTGCCAATTTTGAAATCTCCGTTCATAAGGCGTGAAAGCAACCTGAAAAGCATTGTAAGGGCAGCTCTTTCAGTATATGCCAGCATGACTCAGCGTAGACCATGAGTTAGTTTTGTGGAAAGAAGCATTGTGCTTGCACTTCCTAGTTGCAAGCTCATCCTGCTCTGCTCTATATGAAATGTGAAGCTCAATGTGAGCACTAGCCTCGAAGGAAGAGCTTGACTTGCCTTGCCTAAGTGAAAGAGTGCAACAGCTCCGTGAGCCCTAAATTGCTGTTCTGTGTCAGTTGACGGGGAAGAGGCTTTACCGTTCTCCTTGCCACCTCGTGTCAGCAACCGTTTCGGTTTCAGAACACTCTGTACCCCCCGGAGCTCTGGGCCCTCTATGCAAAATCCAGCATCGCAGGCCTTTCAGAGTCGCTCTGTGTTTGCAGAGAAAGGTGCAGCACACGGCACTTTTCCTTGGGACGGTTTGATTTTCCGACCTCTAAACAGCTTCGGGAACACAGTTCAAGAATCCCTAACTCGCCAAGGACGTGGTCGCCCTTGCCCTAGGTAAGCTCAACAGAACAAAGCACTCTGTTTCTATTTCCTTCCAACACCTCTTATGTGAGGTAAGAAATTCCCCTAGGAGAGTATCAGCGTGCCTTCCAAATTCCACAGAAGCACAGTCCGTGGTGTAAAACGACAGGCGTACGGAAGATGCAGAGGCCTCTTGGACATCCTCCAGCGTCCTTCCTTTAGGCAGTTCGCTATACCCAGAATAGCGGGTATAGAAAAACGTGAATCAGCGAAGGGCCCAGTGGGTTAATTGTGTCTCTTTGGACTAGCTAGACTCAGCCTGTACTAAGGCTGGAAGTCAACAGTGAAACGGGAGTGTGATCCCAAAGGCTTTTTTGCCAATTTTGAAAGCTCCGTTCATAAGGCGTGAAAGCTACCTGAAAAGCATTGTAAGGGCAGCTCTTTCAGTATATGCCAGCATGACTCAGCGTAGACCATGAGTTAGTTTTGTGGAAAGAAGCATTGTGCTTGCACTTCCTAGTTGCAAGCTCATCCTGCTCTGCTCTATATGAAATGTGAAGCTCAATGTGAGCACTAGCCTCGAAGGAAGAGCTTGACTTGCCTTGCCTAAGTGAAAGAGTGCAACAGCTCCGTGAGCCCTAAATTGCTGTTCTGTGTCAGTTGACGGGGAAGAGGCTTTACCGTTCTCCTTGCCACCTCGTGTCAGCAACCGTTTCGGTTTCAGAACACTCTGTACCCCCCGGAGCTCTGGGCCCTCTATGCAAAATCCAGCATCGCAGGCCTTTCAGAGTCGCTCTGTGTTTGCAGAGAAAGGTGCAGCACACGGCACTTTTCCTTGGGACGGTTTGATTTTCCGACCTCTAAACAGCTTCGGGAACACAGTTCAAGAATCCCTAACTCGCCAAGGACGTGGTCGCCCTTGCCCTAGGTAAGCTCAACAGAACGAAGCACTCTGTTTCTATTTCCTTCCAACACCTCTTATGTGAGGTAAGAAATTCCCCTAGGAGAGTATCAGCGTGCCTTCCAAATTCCACAGAAGCACAGTTCATGGTGTAAAACGACAGGCGTACGGAAGATGCAGAGGCCTCTTGGACATCCTCCAGTGTCCTTCCTTTAGGCAGTTCGCTATACCCAGAATAGCGGGTATAGAAAAACGTGAATCAGCGAAGGGCCCAGTGGGTTAATTGTGTCTCTTTGGACTAGCTAGACTCAGCCTATACTAAGGCTGGAAGTCAACAGCGAAACGGGAGTGTGATCCCAAAGGCTTTTTTGCCAATTTTGAAATCTCCGTTCATAAGGCGTGAAAGCAACCTGAAAAGCATTGTAAGGGCAGCTCTTTCAGTATATGCCAGCATGACTCAGCGTAGACCATGAGTTAGTTTTGTGGAAAGAAGCATTGTGCTTGCACTTCCTAGTTGCAAGCTCATCCTGCTCTGCTCTATAGCAAATGTGAAGCTCAATGTGAGCACTAGCCTCGAAGGAAGAGCTTGACTTGCCTTGCCTAAGTGAAAGAGTGCAACAGCTCCGTGAGCCCTAAATTGCTGTTCTGTGTCAGTTGACGGGGAAGAGGCTTTACCGTTCTCCTTGCCACCTCGTGTCAGCAACCGTTTCGGTTTCAGAACACTCTGTACCCCCCGGAGCCCTGGGCCCTCTATGCAAAATCCAGCATGGCAGGCCTTTCAGAGTCGCTCTGTGTTTGCAGAGAAAGGTGCAGCACACGGCACTTTTCCTTGGGACGGTTTGATTTTCCGACCTCTAAACAGCTTCGGGAACACAGTTCAAGAATCCCTAACTCGCCAAGGACGTGGTCGCCCTTGCCCTAGGTAAGCTCAACAGAACAAAGCACTCTGTTTCTATTTCCTTCCAACACCTCTTATGTGAGGTAAGAAATTCCCCTAGGAGAGTATCAGCGTGCCTTCCAAATTCCACAGAAGCACAGTTCATGGTGTAAAACGACAGGCCTAAGGAAGATGCAGAGGCCTCTTGGACATCCTCCAGCGTCCTTCCTTTAGGCAGTTCGCTATACCCAGAATAGCGGGTATAGAAAAACGTGAATCAGCGAAGGGCCCAGTGGGTTAATTGTGTCTCTTTGGACTAGCTAGACTCAGCCTATACTAAGGCTGGAAGTCAACAGCGAAACGGGAGTGTGATCCCAAAGGCTTTTTTGCCAATTTTGAAACCTCCGTTCATAAGGCGTGAAAGCAACCTGAAAAGCATTGTAAGGGCAGCTCTTTCAGTATATGCCAGCATGACTCAGCGTAGACCATGAGTTAGTTTTGTGGAAAGAAGCATTGTGCTTGCACTTCCTAGTTGCAAGCTCATCCTGCTCTGCTCTATATGAAATGTGAAGCTCAATGTGAGCACTAGCCTCGAAGGAAGAGCTTGACTTGCCTTGCCTAAGTGAAAGAGTGCAACAGCTCCGTGAGCGCTAAATTGCTGTTCTGTGTCAGTTGACGGGGAAGAGGCTTTACCGTTCTCCTTGCCACCTCGTGTCAGCAACCGTTTCGGTTTCAGAACACTCTGTACCCCCCGGAGTTCTGGGCCCTCTATGCAAAATCCAGCATCGCAGGCCTTTCAGAGTCGCTCTGTGTTTGCAGAGAAAGGTGCAGCACACGGCACTTTTCCTTGGGACGGTTTGATTTTCCGACCTCTAAACAGCTTCGGGAACACAGTTCAAGAATCCCTAACTCGCCAAGGACGTGGTCGCCCTTGCCCTAGGTAAGCTCAACAGAACAAAGCACTCTGTTTCTATTTCCTTCCAACACCTCTTATGTGAGGTAAGAAATTCCCCTAGGAGAGTATCAGCGTGCCTTCCAAATTCCACAGAAGCACAGTCCGAGGTGTAAAACGACAGGCGTACGGAAGATGCAGAGGCCTCTTGGACATCCTCCAGCGTCCTTCCTTTAGGGAGTTCGCTATACCCAGAATAGCGGGTATAGAAAAACGTGAATCAGCGAAGGGCCCAGTGGGTTAATTGTGTCTCTTTGGACTAGCTAGACTCAGCCTGTACTAAGGCTGGAAGTCAACAGCGAATCGGGAGTGTGATCCCAAAGGCTTTTTTGCCAATTTTGAAAGCTCCGTTCATAAGGCGTGAAAGCTACCTGAAAAGCATTGTAAGGGCAGCTCTTTCAGTATATGCCAGCATGACTCAGCGTAGACCATGAGTTAGTTTTGTGGAAAGAAGCATTGTGCTTGCACTTCCTAGTTGCAAGCTCATCCTGCTCTGCTCTATAGCAAATGTGAAGCTCAATGTGAGCACTAGCCTCGAAGGAAGAGCTTGACTTGCCTTGCCTAAGTGAAAGAGTGCAACAGCTCCGTGAGCCCTAAATTGCTGTTCTGTGTCAGTTGACGGGGAAGAGGCTTTACCGTTCTCCTTGCCACCTCGTGTCAGCAACCGTTTCGGTTTCAGAACACTCTGTACCCCCCGGAGCTCTGGGCCCTCTATGCAAAATCCAGCATCGCAGGCCTTTCAGAGTCGCTCTGTGTTTGCAGAGAAAGGTGCAGCACACGGCACTTTTCCTTGGGACGGTTTGATTTTCCGACCTCTAAACAGCTTCGGGAACACAGTTCAAGAATCCCTAACTCGCCAAGGACGTGGTCGCCCTTGCCCTAGGTAAGCTCAACAGAACAAAGCACTCTGTTTCTATTTCCTTCCAACACCTCTTATGTGAGGTAAGAAATTCCCCTAGGAGAGTATCAGCGTGCCTTCCAAATTCCACAGAAGCACAGTCCGTGGTGTAAAACGACAGGCGTACGGAAGATGCAGAGGCCTCTTGGACATCCTCCAGCGTCCTTCCTTTAGGCAGTTCGCTATACCCAGAATAGCGGGTATAGAAAAACGTGAATCAGCGAAGGGCCCAGTGGGTTAATTGTGTCTCTTTGGACTAGCTAGACTCAGCCTGTACTAAGGCTGGAAGTCAACAGAAAAACGGGAGTGTGATCCCAAAGGCTTTTTTGCCAATTTTGAAAGCTCCGTTCATAAGGCGTGAAAGCTACCTGAAAAGCATTGTAAGGGCAGCTCTTTCAGTATATGCCAGCATGACTCAGCGTAGACCATGAGTTAGTTTTGTGGAAAGAAGCATTGTGCTTGCACTTCCTAGTTGCAAGCTCATCCTGCTCTGCTCTATAGCAAATGTGAAGCTCAATGTGAGCACTAGCCTCGAAGGAAGAGCTTGACTTGCCTTGCCTAAGTGAAAGAGTGCAACAGCTCCGTGAGCCCTAAATTGCTGTTCTGTGTCAGTTGACGGGGAAGAGGCTTTACCGTTCTCCTTGCCACCTCGTGTCAGCAACCGTTTCGGTTTCAGAACACTCTGTACCCCCCGGAGCTCTGGGCCCTCTATGCAAAATCCAGCATCGCAGGCCTTTCAGAGTCGCTCTGTGTTTGCAGAGAAAGGTGCAGCACACGGCACTTTTCCTTGGGACGGTTTGATTTTCCGACCTCTAAACAGCTTCGGGAACACAGTTCAAGAATCCCTAACTCGCCAAGGACGTGGTCGCCCTTGCCCTAGGTAAGCTCAACAGAACAAAGCACTCTGTTTCTATTTCCTTCCAACACCTCTTATGTGAGGTAAGAAATTCCCCTAGGAGAGTATCAGCGTGCCTTCCAAATTCCACAGAAGCACAGTTCATGGTGTAAAACGACAGGCCTAAGGAAGATGCAGAGGCCTCTTGGACATCCTCCAGCGTCCTTCCTTTAGGCAGTTCGCTATACCCAGAATAGCGGGTATAGAAAAACGTGAATCAGCGAAGGGCCCAGTGGGTTAATTGTGTCTCTTTGGACTAGCTAGACTCAGCCTATACTAAGGCTGGAAGTCAACAGCGAAACGGGAGTGTGATCCCAAAGGCTTTTTTGCCAATTTTGAAATCTCCGTTCATAAGGCGTGAAAGCAACCTGAAAAGCATTGTAAGGGCAGCTCTTTCAGTATATGCCAGCATGACTCAGCGTAGACCATGAGTTAGTTTTGTGGAAAGAAGCATTGTGCTTGCACTTCCTAGTTGCAAGCTCATCCTGCTCTGCTCTATAGCAAATGTGAAGCTCAATGTGAGCACTAGCCTCGAAGGAAGAGCTTGACTTGCCTTGCCTAAGTGAAAGAGTGCAACAGCTCCGTGAGCCCTAAATTGCTGTTCTGTGTCAGTTGACGGGGAAGAGGCTTTACCGTTCTCCTTGCCACCTCGTGTCAGCAACCGTTTCGGTTTCAGAACACTCTGTACCCCCCGGAGCTCTGGGCCCTCTATGCAAAATCCAGCATCGCAGGCCTTTCAGAGTCGCTCTGTGTTTGCAGAGAAAGGTGCAGCACACGGCACTTTTCCTTGGGACGGTTTGATTTTCCGACCTCTAAACAGCTTCGGGAACACAGTTCAAGAATCCCTAACTCGCCAAGGACGTGGTCGCCCTTGCCCTAGGTAAGCTCAACAGAACAAAGCACTCTGTTTCTATTTCCTTCCAACACCTCTTATGTGAGGTAAGAAATTCCCCTAGGAGAGTATCAGCGTGCCTTCCAAATTCCACAGAAGCACAGTTCATGGTGTAAAACGACAGGCCTAAGGAAGATGCAGAGGCCTCTTGGACATCCTCCAGCGTCCTTCCTTTAGGCAGTTCGCTATACCCAGAATAGCGGGTATAGAAAAACGTGAATCAGCGAAGGGCCCAGTGGGTTAATTGTGTCTCTTTGGACTAGCTAGACTCAGCCTATACTAAGGCTGGAAGTCAACAGCGAAACGGGAGTGTGATCCCAAAGGCTTTTTTGCCAATTTTGAAACCTCCGTTCATAAGGCGTGAAAGCAACCTGAAAAGCATTGTAAGGGCAGCTCTTTCAGTATATGCCAGCATGACTCAGCGTAGACCATGAGTTAGTTTTGTGGAAAGAAGCATTGTGCTTGCACTTCCTAGTTGCAAGCTCATCCTGCTCTGCTCTATATGAAATGTGAAGCTCAATGTGAGCACTAGCCTCGAAGGAAGAGCTTGACTTGCCTTGCCTAAGTGAAAGAGTGCAACAGCTCCGTGAGCGCTAAATTGCTGTTCTGTGTCAGTTGACGGGGAAGAGGCTTTACCGTTCTCCTTGCCACCTCGTGTCAGCAACCGTTTCGGTTTCAGAACACTCTGTACCCCCCGGAGTTCTGGGCCCTCTATGCAAAATCCAGCATCGCAGGCCTTTCAGAGTCGCTCTGTGTTTGCAGAGAAAGGTGCAGCACACGGCACTTTTCCTTGGGACGGTTTGATTTTCCGACCTCTAAACAGCTTCGGGAACACAGTTCAAGAATCCCTAACTCGCCAAGGACGTGGTCGCCCTTGCCCTAGGTAAGCTCAACAGAACAAAGCACTCTGTTTCTATTTCCTTCCAACACCTCTTATGTGAGGTAAGAAATTCCCCTAGGAGAGTATCAGCGTGCCTTCCAAATTCCACAGAAGCACAGTCCGAGGTGTAAAACGACAGGCGTACGGAAGATGCAGAGGCCTCTTGGACATCCTCCAGCGTCCTTCCTTTAGGCAGTTCGCTATACCCAGAATAGCGGGTATAGAAAAACGTGAATCAGCGAAGGGCCCAGTGGGTTAATTGTGTCTCTTTGGACTAGCTAGACTCAGCCTGTACTAAGGCTGGAAGTCAACAGCGAATCGGGAGTGTGATCCCAAAGGCTTTTTTGCCAATTTTGAAAGCTCCGTTCATAAGGCGTGAAAGCTACCTGAAAAGCATTGTAAGGGCAGCTCTTTCAGTATATGCCAGCATGACTCAGCGTAGACCATGAGTTAGTTTTGTGGAAAGAAGCATTGTGCTTGCACTTCCTAGTTGCAAGCTCATCCTGCTCTGCTCTATAGCAAATGTGAAGCTCAATGTGAGCACTAGCCTCGAAGGAAGAGCTTGACTTGCCTTGCCTAAGTGAAAGAGTGCAACAGCTCCGTGAGCCCTAAATTGCTGTTCTGTGTCAGTTGACGGGGAAGAGGCTTTACCGTTCTCCTTGCCACCTCGTGTCAGCAACCGTTTCGGTTTCAGAACACTCTGTACCCCCCGGAGCTCTGGGCCCTCTATGCAAAATCCAGCATCGCAGGCCTTTCAGAGTCGCTCTGTGTTTGCAGAGAAAGGTGCAGCACACGGCACTTTTCCTTGGGACGGTTTGATTTTCCGACCTCTAAACAGCTTCGGGAACACAGTTCAAGAATCCCTAACTCGCCAAGGACGTGGTCGCCCTTGCCCTAGGTAAGCTCAACAGAACAAAGCACTCTGTTTCTATTTCCTTCCAACACCTCTTATGTGAGGTAAGAAATTCCCCTAGGAGAGTATCAGCGTGCCTTCCAAATTCCACAGAAGCACAGTTCATGGTGTAAAACGACAGGCCTAAGGAAGATGCAGAGGCCTCTTGGACATCCTCCAGCGTCCTTCCTTTAGGCAGTTCGCTATACCCAGAATAGCGGGTATAGAAAAACGTGAATCAGCGAAGGGCCCAGTGGGTTAATTGTGTCTCTTTGGACTAGCTAGACTCAGCCTATACTAAGGCTGGAAGTCAACAGCGAAACGGGAGTGTGATCCCAAAGGCTTTTTTGCCAATTTTGAAATCTCCGTTCATAAGGCGTGAAAGCAACCTGAAAAGCATTGTAAGGGCAGCTCTTTCAGTATATGCCAGCATGACTCAGCGTAGACCATGAGTTAGTTTTGTGGAAAGAAGCATTGTGCTTGCACTTCCTAGTTGCAAGCTCATCCTGCTCTGCTCTATAGCAAATGTGAAGCTCAATGTGAGCACTAGCCTCGAAGGAAGAGCTTGACTTGCCTTGCCTAAGTGAAAGAGTGCAACAGCTCCGTGAGCCCTAAATTGCTGTTCTGTGTCAGTTGACGGGGAAGAGGCTTTACCGTTCTCCTTGCCACCTCGTGTCAGCAACCGTTTCGGTTTCAGAACACTCTGTACCCCCCGGAGCTCTGGGCCCTCTATGCAAAATCCAGCATCGCAGGCCTTTCAGAGTCGCTCTGTGTTTGCAGAGAAAGGTGCAGCACACGGCACTTTTCCTTGGGACGGTTTGATTTTCCGACCTCTAAACAGCTTCGGGAACACAGTTCAAGAATCCCTAACTCGCCAAGGACGTGGTCGCCCTTGCCCTAGGTAAGCTCAACAGAACAAAGCACTCTGTTTCTATTTCCTTCCAACACCTCTTATGTGAGGTAAGAAATTCCCCTAGGAGAGTATCAGCGTGCCTTCCAAATTCCACAGAAGCACAGTTCATGGTGTAAAACGACAGGCCTAAGGAAGATGCAGAGGCCTCTTGGACATCCTCCAGCGTCCTTCCTTTAGGCAGTTCGCTATACCCAGAATAGCGGGTATAGAAAAACGTGAATCAGCGAAGGGCCCAGTGGGTTAATTGTGTCTCTTTGGACTAGCTAGACTCAGCCTATACTAAGGCTGGAAGTCAACAGCGAAACGGGAGTGTGATCCCAAAGGCTTTTTTGCCAATTTTGAAATCTCCGTTCATAAGGCGTGAAAACAACCTGAAAAGCATTGTAAGGGCAGCTCTTTCAGTATATGCCAGCATGACTCAGCGTAGACCATGAGTTAGTTTTGTGGAAAGAAGCATTGTGCTTGCACTTCCTAGTTGCAAGCTCATCCTGCTCTGCTCTATATGAAATGTGAAGCTCAATGTGAGCACTAGCCTCGAAGGAAGAGCTTGACTTGCCTTGCCTAAGTGAAAGAGTGCAACAGCTCCGTGAGCCCTAAATTGCTGTTCTGTGTCAGTTGACGGGGAAGAGGCTTTACCGTTCTCCTTGCCACCTCGTGTCAGCAACCGTTTCGGTTTCAGAACACTCTGTACCCCCCGGAGTTCTGGGCCCTCTATGCAAAATCCAGCATCGCAGGCCTTTCAGAGTCGCTCTGTGTTTGCAGAGAAAGGTGCAGCACACGGCACTTTTCCTTGGGACGGTTTGATTTTCCGACCTCTAAACAGCTTCGGGAACACAGTTCAAGAATCCCTAACTCGCCAAGGACGTGGTCGCCCTTGCCCTAGGTAAGCTCAACAGAACAAAGCACTCTGTTTCTATTACCTTCCAACACCTCTTATGTGAGGTAAGAAATTCCCCTAGGAGAGTATCAGCGTGCCTTCCAAATTCCACAGAAGCACAGTCCGAGGTTTAAAACGACAGGCGTACGGAAGATGCAGAGGCCTCTTGGACATCCTCCAGCGTCCTTCCTTTAGGCAGTTCGCTATACCCAGAATAGCGGGTATAGAAAAACGTGAATCAGCGAAGGGCCCAGTGGGTTAATTGTGTCTCTTTGGACTAGCTAGACTCAGCCTGTACTAAGGCTGGAAGTCAACAGCGAATCGGGAGTGTGATCCCAAAGGCTTTTTTGCCAATTTTGAAAGCTCCGTTCATAAGGCGTGAAAGCTACCTGAAAAGCATTGTAAGGGCAGCTCTTTCAGTATATGCCAGCATGACTCAGCGTAGACCATGAGTTAGTTTTGTGGAAAGAAGCATTGTGCTTGCACTTCCTAGTTGCAAGCTCATCCTGCTCTGCTCTATATGAAATGTGAAGCTCAATGTGAGCACTAGCCTCGAAGGAAGAGCTTGCCTTGCCTTGCCTAAGTGAAAGAGTGCAACAGCTCCGTGAGCCCTAAATTGCTGTTCTGTGTCAGTTGACGGGGAAGAGGCTTTACCGTTCTCCTTGCCACCTCGTGTCAGCAACCGTTTCGGTTTCAGAACACTCTGTACCCCCCGGAGCTCTGGGCCCTCTATGCAAAATCCAGCATTGCAGGCCTTTCAGAGTCGCTCTGTGTTTGCAGAGAAAGGTGCAGCACACGGCACTTTTCCTTGGGACGGTTTGATTTTCCGACCTCTAAACAGCTTCGGGAACACAGTTCAAGAATCCCTAACTCGCCAAGGACGTGGTCGCCCTTGCCCTAGGTAAGCTCAACAGAACAAAGCACTCTGTTTCTATTTCCTTCCAACACCTCTTATGTGAGGTAAGAAATTCCCCTAGGAGAGTATCAGCGTGCCTTCCAAATTCCACAGAAGCACAGTTCATGGTGTAAAACGACAGGCCTAAGGAAGATGCAGAGGCCTCTTGGACATCCTCCAGCGTCCTTCCTTTAGGCAGTTCGCTATACCCAGAATAGCGGGTATAGAAAAACGTGAATCAGCGAAGGGCCCAGTGGGTTAATTGTGTCTCTTTGGACTAGCTAGACTCAGCCTATACTAAGGCTGGAAGTCAACAGCGAAACGGGAGTGTGATCCCAAAGGCTTTTTTGCCAATTTTGAAACCTCCGTTCATAAGGCGTGAAAGCAACCTGAAAAGCATTGTAAGGGCAGCTCTTTCAGTATATGCCAGCATGACTCAGCGTAGACCATGAGTTAGTTTTGTGGAAAGAAGCATTGTGCTTGCACTTCCTAGTTGCAAGCTCATCCTGCTCTGCTCTATATGAAATGTGAAGCTCAATGTGAGCACTAGCCTCGAAGGAAGAGCTTGACTTGCCTTGCCTAAGTGAAAGAGTGCAACAGCTCCGTGAGCGCTAAATTGCTGTTCTGTGTCAGTTGACGGGGAAGAGGCTTTACCGTTCTCCTTGCCACCTCGTGTCAGCAACCGTTTCGGTTTCAGAACACTCTGTACCCCCCGGAGTTCTGGGCCCTCTATGCAAAATCCAGCATCGCAGGCCTTTCAGAGTCGCTCTGTGTTTGCAGAGAAAGGTGCAGCACACGGCACTTTTCCTTGGGACGGTTTGATTTTCCGACCTCTAAACAGCTTCGGGAACACAGTTCAAGAATCCCTAACTCGCCAAGGACGTGGTCGCCCTTGCCCTAGGTAAGCTCAACAGAACAAAGCACTCTGTTTCTATTTCCTTCCAACACCTCTTATGTGAGGTAAGAAATTCCCCTAGGAGAGTATCAGCGTGCCTTCCAAATTCCACAGAAGCACAGTCCGAGGTGTAAAACGACAGGCGTACGGAAGATGCAGAGGCCTCTTGGACATCCTCCAGCGTCCTTCCTTTAGGCAGTTCGCTATACCCAGAATAGCGGGTATAGAAAAACGTGAATCAGCGAAGGGCCCAGTGGGTTAATTGTGTCTCTTTGGACTAGCTAGACTCAGCCTGTACTAAGGCTGGAAGTCAACAGCGAATCGGGAGTGTGATCCCAAAGGCTTTTTTGCCAATTTTGAAAGCTCCGTTCATAAGGCGTGAAAGCTACCTGAAAAGCATTGTAAGGGCAGCTCTTTCAGTATATGCCAGCATGACTCAGCGTAGACCATGAGTTAGTTTTGTGGAAAGAAGCATTGTGCTTGCACTTCCTAGTTGCAAGCTCATCCTGCTCTGCTCTATAGCAAATGTGAAGCTCAATGTGAGCACTAGCCTCGAAGGAAGAGCTTGACTTGCCTTGCCTAAGTGAAAGAGTGCAACAGCTCCGTGAGCCCTAAATTGCTGTTCTGTGTCAGTTGACGGGGAAGAGGCTTTACCGTTCTCCTTGCCACCTCGTGTCAGCAACCGTTTCGGTTTCAGAACACTCTGTACCCCCCGGAGCTCTGGGCCCTCTATGCAAAATCCAGCATCGCAGGCCTTTCAGAGTCGCTCTGTGTTTGCAGAGAAAGGTGCAGCACACGGCACTTTTCCTTGGGACGGTTTGATTTTCCGACCTCTAAACAGCTTCGGGAACACAGTTCAAGAATCCCTAACTCGCCAAGGACGTGGTCGCCCTTGCCCTAGGTAAGCTCAACAGAACAAAGCACTCTGTTTCTATTTCCTTCCAACACCTCTTATGTGAGGTAAGAAATTCCCCTAGGAGAGTATCAGCGTGCCTTCCAAATTCCACAGAAGCACAGTCCGTGGTGTAAAACGACAGGCGTACGGAAGATGCAGAGGCCTCTTGGACATCCTCCAGCGTCCTTCCTTTAGGCAGTTCGCTATACCCAGAATAGCGGGTATAGAAAAACGTGAATCAGCGAAGGGCCCAGTGGGTTAATTGTGTCTCTTTGGACTAGCTAGACTCAGCCTGTACTAAGGCTGGAAGTCAACAGCGAAACGGGAGTGTGATCCCAAAGGCTTTTTTGCCAATTTTGAAAGCTCCGTTCATAAGGCGTGAAAGCAACCTGAAAAGCATTGTAAGGGCAGCTCTTTCAGTATATGCCAGCATGACTCAGCGTAGACCATGAGTTAGTTTTGTGGAAAGAAGCATTGTGCTTGCACTTCCTAGTTGCAAGCTCATCCTGCTCTGCTCTATAGCAAATGTGAAGCTCAATGTGAGCACTAGCCTCGAAGGAAGAGCTTGCCTTGCCTTGCCTAAGTGAAAGAGTGCAACAGCTCCGTGAGCCCTAAATTGCTGTTCTGTGTCAGTTGACGGGGAAGAGGCTTTACCGTTCTCCTTGCCACCTCGTGTCAGCAACCGTTTCGGTTTCAGAACACTCTGTACCCCCCGGAGCTCTGGGCCCTCTATGCAAAATCCAGCATTGCAGGCCTTTCAGAGTCGCTCTGTGTTTGCAGAGAAAGGTGCAGCACACGGCACTTTTCCTTGGGACGGTTTGATTTTCCGACCTCTAAACAGCTTCGGGAACACAGTTCAAGAATCCCTAACTCGCCAAGGACGTGGTCGCCCTTGCCCTAGGTAAGCTCAACAGAACAAAGCACTCTGTTTCTATTTCCTTCCAACACCTCTTATGTGAGGTAAGAAATTCCCCTAGGAGAGTATCAGCGTGCCTTCCAAATTCCACAGAAGCACAGTCCGTGGTGTAAAACGACAGGCGTACGGAAGATGCAGAGGCCTCTTGGACATCCTCCAGCGTCCTTCCTTTAGGCAGTTCGCTATACCCAGAATAGCGGGTATAGAAAAACGTGAATCAGCGAAGGGCCCAGTGGGTTAATTGTGTCTCTTTGGACTAGCTAGACTCAGCCTGTACTAAGGCTGGAAGTCAACAGAAAAACGGGAGTGTGATCCCAAAGGCTTTTTTGCCAATTTTGAAAGCTCCGTTCATAAGGCGTGAAAGCTACCTGAAAAGCATTGTAAGGGCAGCTCTTTCAGTATATGCCAGCATGACTCAGCGTAGACCATGAGTTAGTTTTGTGGAAAGAAGCATTGTGCTTGCACTTCCTAGTTGCAAGCTCATCCTGCTCTGCTCTATAGCAAATGTGAAGCTCAATGTGAGCACTAGCCTCGAAGGAAGAGCTTGACTTGCCTTGCCTAAGTGAAAGAGTGCAACAGCTCCGTGAGCCCTAAATTGCTGTTCTGTGTCAGTTGACGGGGAAGAGGCTTTACCGTTCTCCTTGCCACCTCGTGTCAGCAACCGTTTCGGTTTCAGAACACTCTGTACCCCCCGGAGCTCTGGGCCCTCTATGCAAAATCCAGCATCGCAGGCCTTTCAGAGTCGCTCTGTGTTTGCAGAGAAAGGTGCAGCACACGGCACTTTTCCTTGGGACGGTTTGATTTTCCGACCTCTAAACAGCTTCGGGAACACAGTTCAAGAATCCCTAACTCGCCAAGGACGTGGTCGCCCTTGCCCTAGGTAAGCTCAACAGAACAAAGCACTCTGTTTCTATTTCCTTCCAACACCTCTTATGTGAGGTAAGAAATTCCCCTAGGAGAGTATCAGCGTGCCTTCCAAATTCCACAGAAGCACAGTTCATGGTGTAAAACGACAGGCCTAAGGAAGATGCAGAGGCCTCTTGGACATCCTCCAGCGTCCTTCCTTTAGGCAGTTCGCTATACCCAGAATAGCGGGTATAGAAAAACGTGAATCAGCGAAGGGCCCAGTGGGTTAATTGTGTCTCTTTGGACTAGCTAGACTCAGCCTATACTAAGGCTGGAAGTCAACAGCGAAACGGGAGTGTGATCCCAAAGGCTTTTTTGCCAATTTTGAAATCTCCGTTCATAAGGCGTGAAAGCAACCTGAAAAGCATTGTAAGGGCAGCTCTTTCAGTATATGCCAGCATGACTCAGCGTAGACCATGAGTTAGTTTTGTGGAAAGAAGCATTGTGCTTGCACTTCCTAGTTGCAAGCTCATCCTGCTCTGCTCTATAGCAAATGTGAAGCTCAATGTGAGCACTAGCCTCGAAGGAAGAGCTTGACTTGCCTTGCCTAAGTGAAAGAGTGCAACAGCTCCGTGAGCCCTAAATTGCTGTTCTGTGTCAGTTGACGGGGAAGAGGCTTTACCGTTCTCCTTGCCACCTCGTGTCAGCAACCGTTTCGGTTTCAGAACACTCTGTACCCCCCGGAGCTCTGGGCCCTCTATGCAAAATCCAGCATCGCAGGCCTTTCAGAGTCGCTCTGTGTTTGCAGAGAAAGGTGCAGCACACGGCACTTTTCCTTGGGACGGTTTGATTTTCCGACCTCTAAACAGCTTCGGGAACACAGTTCAAGAATCCCTAACTCGCCAAGGACGTGGTCGCCCTTGCCCTAGGTAAGCTCAACAGAACAAAGCACTCTGTTTCTATTTCCTTCCAACACCTCTTATGTGAGGTAAGAAATTCCCCTAGGAGAGTATCAGCGTGCCTTCCAAATTCCACAGAAGCACAGTTCATGGTGTAAAACGACAGGCCTAAGGAAGATGCAGAGGCCTCTTGGACATCCTCCAGCGTCCTTCCTTTAGGCAGTTCGCTATACCCAGAATAGCGGGTATAGAAAAACGTGAATCAGCGAAGGGCCCAGTGGGTTAATTGTGTCTCTTTGGACTAGCTAGACTCAGCCTATACTAAGGCTGGAAGTCAACAGCGAAACGGGAGTGTGATCCCAAAGGCTTTTTTGCCAATTTTGAAATCTCCGTTCATAAGGCGTGAAAGCAACCTGAAAAGCATTGTAAGGGCAGCTCTTTCAGTATATGCCAGCATGACTCAGCGTAGACCATGAGTTAGTTTTGTGGAAAGAAGCATTGTGCTTGCACTTCCTAGTTGCAAGCTCATCCTGCTCTGCTCTATATGAAATGTGAAGCTCAATGTGAGCACTAGCCTCGAAGGAAGAGCTTGACTTGCCTTGCCTAAGTGAAAGAGTGCAACAGCTCCGTGAGCCCTAAATTGCTGTTCTGTGTCAGTTGACGGGGAAGAGGCTTTACCGTTCTCCTTGCCACCTCGTGTCAGCAACCGTTTCGGTTTCAGAACACTCTGTACCCCCCGGAGTTCTGGGCCCTCTATGCAAAATCCAGCATCGCAGGCCTTTCAGAGTCGCTCTGTGTTTGCAGAGAAAGGTGCAGCACACGGCACTTTTCCTTGGGACGGTTTGATTTTCCGACCTCTAAACAGCTTCGGGAACACAGTTCAAGAATCCCTAACTCGCCAAGGACGTGGTCGCCCTTGCCCTAGGTAAGCTCAACAGAACAAAGCACTCTGTTTCTATTACCTTCCAACACCTCTTATGTGAGGTAAGAAATTCCCCTAGGAGAGTATCAGCGTGCCTTCCAAATTCCACAGAAGCACAGTCCGAGGTTTAAAACGACAGGCGTACGGAAGATGCAGAGGCCTCTTGGACATCCTCCAGCGTCCTTCCTTTAGGCAGTTCGCTATACCCAGAATAGCGGGTATAGAAAAACGTGAATCAGCGAAGGGCCCAGTGGGTTAATTGTGTCTCTTTGGACTAGCTAGACTCAGCCTGTACTAAGGCTGGAAGTCAACAGCGAATCGGGAGTGTGATCCCAAAGGCTTTTTTGCCAATTTTGAAAGCTCCGTTCATAAGGCGTGAAAGCTACCTGAAAAGCATTGTAAGGGCAGCTCTTTCAGTATATGCCAGCATGACTCAGCGTAGACCATGAGTTAGTTTTGTGGAAAGAAGCATTGTGCTTGCACTTCCTAGTTGCAAGCTCATCCTGCTCTGCTCTATATGAAATGTGAAGCTCAATGTGAGCACTAGCCTCGAAGGAAGAGCTTGCCTTGCCTTGCCTAAGTGAAAGAGTGCAACAGCTCCGTGAGCCCTAAATTGCTGTTCTGTGTCAGTTGACGGGGAAGAGGCTTTACCGTTCTCCTTGCCACCTCGTGTCAGCAACCGTTTCGGTTTCAGAACACTCTGTACCCCCCGGAGCTCTGGGCCCTCTATGCAAAATCCAGCATTGCAGGCCTTTCAGAGTCGCTCTGTGTTTGCAGAGAAAGGTGCAGCACACGGCACTTTTCCTTGGGACGGTTTGATTTTCCGACCTCTAAACAGCTTCGGGAACACAGTTCAAGAATCCCTAACTCGCCAAGGACGTGGTCGCCCTTGCCCTAGGTAAGCTCAACAGAACAAAGCACTCTGTTTCTATTTCCTTCCAACACCTCTTATGTGAGGTAAGAAATTCCCCTAGGAGAGTATCAGCGTGCCTTCCAAATTCCACAGAAGCACAGTTCATGGTGTAAAACGACAGGCCTAAGGAAGATGCAGAGGCCTCTTGGACATCCTCCAGCGTCCTTCCTTTAGGCAGTTCGCTATACCCAGAATAGCGGGTATAGAAAAACGTGAATCAGCGAAGGGCCCAGTGGGTTAATTGTGTCTCTTTGGACTAGCTAGACTCAGCCTATACTAAGGCTGGAAGTCAACAGCGAAACGGGAGTGTGATCCCAAAGGCTTTTTTGCCAATTTTGAAATCTCCGTTCATAAGGCGTGAAAGCAACCTGAAAAGCATTGTAAGGGCAGCTCTTTCAGTATATGCCAGCATGACTCAGCGTAGACCATGAGTTAGTTTTGTGGAAAGAAGCATTGTGCTTGCACTTCCTAGTTGCAAGCTCATCCTGCTCTGCTCTATAGCAAATGTGAAGCTCAATGTGAGCACTAGCCTCGAAGGAAGAGCTTGACTTGCCTTGCCTAAGTGAAAGAGTGCAACAGCTCCGTGAGCCCTAAATTGCTGTTCTGTGTCAGTTGACGGGGAAGAGGCTTTACCGTTCTCCTTGCCACCTCGTGTCAGCAACCGTTTCGGTTTCAGAACACTCTGTACCCCCCGGAGTTCTGGGCCCTCTATGCAAAATCCAGCATCGCAGGCCTTTCAGAGTCGCTCTGTGTTTGCAGAGAAAGGTGCAGCACACGGCACTTTTCCTTGGGACGGTTTGATTTTCCGACCTCTAAACAGCTTCGGGAACACAGTTCAAGAATCCCTAACTCACCAAGGACGTGGTCGCCCTTGCCCTAGGTAAGCTCAACAGAACAAAGCACTCTGTTTCTATTTCCTTCCAACACCTCTTATGTGAGGTAAGAAATTCCCCTAGGAGAGTATCAGCGTGCCTTCCAAATTCCACAGAAGCACAGTCCGAGGTTTAAAACGACAGGCGTACGGAAGATGCAGAGGCCTCTTGGACATCCTCCAGCGTCCTTCCTTTAGGCAGTTCGCTATACCCAGAATAGCGGGTATAGAAAAACGTGAATCAGCGAAGGGCCCAGTGGGTTAATTGTGTCTCTTTGGACTAGCTAGACTCAGCCTGTACTAAGGTTGGAAGTCAACAGCGAATCGGGAGTGTGATCCCAAAGGCTTTTTTGCCAATTTTGAAAGCTCCGTTCATAAGGCGTGAAAGCTACCTGAAAAGCATTGTAAGGGCAGCTCTTTCAGTATATGCCAGCATGACTCAGCGTAGACCATGAGTTAGTTTTGTGGAAAGAAGCATTGTGCTTGCACTTCCTAGTTGCAAGCTCATCCTGCTCTGCTCTATATGAAATGTGAAGCTCAATGTGAGCACTAGCCTCGAAGGAAGAGCTTGACTTGCCTTGCCTAAGTGAAAGAGTGCAACAGCTCCGTGAGCCCTAAATTGCTGTTCTGTGTCAGTTGACGGGGAAGAGGCTTTACCGTTCTCCTTGCCACCTCGTGTCAGCAACCGTTTCGGTTTCAGAACACTCTGTACCCCCCGGAGCTCTGGGCCCTCTATGCAAAATCCAGCATCGCAGGCCTTTCAGAGTCGCTCTGTGTTTGCAGAGAAAGGTGCAGCACACGGCACTTTTCCTTGGGACGGTTTGATTTTCCGACCTCTAAACAGCTTCGGGAACACAGTTCAAGAATCCCTAACTCGCCAAGGACGTGGTCGCCCTTGCCCTAGGTAAGCTCAACAGAACAAAGCACTCTGTTTCTATTTCCTTCCAACACCTCTTATGTGAGGTAAGAAATTCCCCTAGGAGAGTATCAGCGTGCCTTCCAAATTCCACAGAAGCACAGTTCATGGTGTAAAACGACAGGCGTAAGGAAGATGCAGAGGCCTCTTGGACATCCTCCAGCGTCCTTCCTTTAGGCAGTTCGCTATACCCAGAATAGCGGGTATAGAAAAACGTGAATCAGCGAAGGGCCCAGTGGGTTAATTGTGTCTCTTTGGACTAGCTAGACTCAGCCTGTACTAAGGCTGGAAGTCAACAGCGAAACGGGAGTGTGATCCCAAAGGCTTTTTTGCCAATTTTGAAATCTCCGTTCATAAGGCGTGAAAGCAACCTGAAAAGCATTGTAAGGGCAGCTCTTTCAGTATATGCCAGCATGACTCAGCGTAGACCATGAGTTAGTTTTGTGGAAAGAAGCATTGTGCTTGCACTTCCTAGTTGCAAGCTCATCCTGCTCTGCTCTATATGAAATGTGAAGCTCAATGTGAGCACTAGCCTCGAAGGAAGAGCTTGACTTGCCTTGCCTAAGTGAAAGAGTGCAACAGCTCCGTGAGCCCTAAATTGCTGTTCTGTGTCAGTTGACGGGGAAGAGGCTTTACCGTTCTCCTTGCCACCTCGTGTCAGCAACCGTTTCGGTTTCAGAACACTCTGTACCCCCCGGAGCTCTGGGCCCTCTATGCAAAATCCAGCATCGCAGGCCTTTCAGAGTCGCTCTGTGTTTGCAGAGAAAGGTGCAGCACACGGCACTTTTCCTTGGGACGGTTTGATTTTCCGACCTCTAAACAGCTTCGGGAACACAGTTCAAGAATCCCTAACTCGCCAAGGACGTGGTCGCCCTTGCCCTAGGTAAGCTCAACAGAACAAAGCACTCTGTTTCTATTTCCTTCCAACACCTCTTATGTGAGGTAAGAAATTCCCCTAGGAGAGTATCAGCGTGCCTTCCAAATTCCACAGAAGCACAGTTCATGGTGTAAAACGACAGGCCTAAGGAAGATGCAGAGGCCTCTTGGACATCCTCCAGCGTCCTTCCTTTAGGCAGTTCGCTATACCCAGAATAGCGGGTATAGAAAAACGTGAATCAGCGAAGGGCCCAGTGGGTTAATTGTGTCTCTTTGGACTAGCTAGACTCAGCCTATACTAAGGCTGGAAGTCAACAGCGAAACGGGAGTGTGATCCCAAAGGCTTTTTTGCCAATTTTGAAATCTCCGTTCATAAGGCGTGAAAGCAACCTGAAAAGCATTGTAAGGGCAGCTCTTTCAGTATATGCCAGCATGACTCAGCGTAGACCATGAGTTAGTTTTGTGGAAAGAAGCATTGTGCTTGCACTTCCTAGTTGCAAGCTCATCCTGCTCTGCTCTATAGCAAATGTGAAGCTCAATGTGAGCACTAGCCTCGAAGGAAGAGCTTGCCTTGCCTTGCCTAAGTGAAAGAGTGCAACAGCTCCGTGAGCCCTAAATTGCTGTTCTGTGTCAGTTGACGGGGAAGAGGCTTTACCGTTCTCCTTGCCACCTCGTGTCAGCAACCGTTTCGGTTTCAAAACACTCTGTACCCCCCGGAGCTCTGGGCCCTCTATGCAAAATCCAGCATCGCAGGCCTTTCAGAGTCGCTCTGTGTTTGCAGAGAAAGGTGCAGCACACGGCACTTTTCCTTGGGACGGTTTGATTTTCCGACCTCTAAACAGCTTCGGGAACACAGTTCAAGAATCCCTAACTCGCCAAGGACGTGGTCGCCCTTGCCCTAGGTAAGCTCAACAGAACAAAGCACTCTGTTTCTATTTCCTTCCAACACCTCTTATGTGAGGTAAGAAATTCCCCTAGGAGATTATCAGCGTGCCTTCCAAATTTCACAGAAGCACATTTCATGGTGTAAAACGACAGGCGTAAGGAAGATGCAGAGGCCTCTTGGACATCCTCCAGCGTCCTTCCTTTAGGCAGTTCGCTATACCCAGAATAGCGGGTATAGAAAAACGTGAATCAGCGAAGGGCCCAGTGGGTTAATTGTGTCTCTTTGGACTAGCTAGACTCAGCCTATACTAAGGCTGGAAGTCAACAGCGAAACGGGAGTGTGATCCCAAAGGCTTTTTTGCGAATTTTGAAATCTCCGTTCATAAGGCGTGAAAGCAACCTGAAAAGCATTGTAAGGGCAGCTCTTTCAGTATATGCCAGCATGACTCAGCGTAGACCATGAGTTAGTTTTGTGGAAAGAAGCATTGTGCTTGCACTTCCTAGTTGCAAGCTCATCCTGCTCTGCTCTATATGAAATGTGAAGCTCAATGTGAGCACTAGCCTCGAAGGAAGAGCTTGACTTGCCTTGCCTAAGTGAAAGAGTGCAACAGCTCCGTGAGCCCTAAATTGCTGTTCTGTGTCAGTTGACGGGGAAGAGGCTTTACCGTTCTCCTTGCCACCTCGTGTCAGCAACCGTTTCGGTTTCAGAACACTCTGTACCCCCCGGAGCTCTGGGCCCTCTATGCAAAATCCAGCATCGCAGGCCTTTCAGAGTCGCTCTGTGTTTGCAGAGAAAGGTGCAGCACACGGCACTTTTCCTTGGGACGGTTTGATTTTCCGACCTCTAAACAGCTTCGGGAACACAGTTCAAGAATCCCTAACTCGCCAAGGACGTGGTCGCCCTTGCCCTAGGTAAGCTCAACAGAACAAAGCACTCTGTTTCTATTTCCTTCCAACACCTCTTATGTGAGGTAAGAAATTCCCCTAGGAGAGTATCAGCGTGCCTTCCAAATTCCACAGAAGCACAGTCCGTGGTGTAAAACGACAGGCGTTCGGAAGATGCAGAGGCCTCTTGGACATCCTCCAGCGTCCTTCCTTTAGGCAGTTCGCTATACCCAGAATAGCGGGTATAGAAAAACGTGAATCAGCGAAGGGCCCAGTGGGTTAATTGTGTCTCTTTGGACTAGCTAGACTCAGCCTGTACTAAGGCTGGAAGTCAACAGTGAAACGGGAGTGTGATCCCAAAGGCTTTTTTGCCAATTTTGAAAGCTCCGTTCATAAGGCGTGGAAGCTACCTGAAAAGCATTGTAAGGGCAGCTCTTTCAGTATATGCCAGCATGACTCAGCGTAGACCATGAGTTAGTTTTGTGGAAAGAAGCATTGTGCTTGCACTTCCTAGTTGCAAGCTCATCCTGCTCTGCTCTATAGCAAATGTGAAGCTCAATGTGAGCACTAGCCTCGAAGGAAGAGCTTGCCTTGCCTTGCCTAAGTGAAAGAGTGCAACAGCTCCGTGAGCCCTAAATTGCTGTTCTGTGTCAGTTGACGGGGAAGAGGCTTTACCGTTCTCCTTGCCACCTCGTGTCAGCAACCGTTTCGGTTTCAGAACACTCTGTACCCCCCGGAGCTCTGGGCCCTCTATGCAAAATCCAGCATCGCAGGCCTTTCAGAGTCGCTCTGTGTTTGCAGAGAAAGGTGCAGCACACGGCACTTTTCCTTGGGACGGTTTGATTTTCCGACCTCTAAACAGCTTCGGGAACACAGTTCAAGAATCCCTAACTCGCCAAGGACGTGGTCGCCCTTGCCCTAGGTAAGCTCAACAGAACAAAGCACTCTGTTTCTATTTCCTTCCAACACCTCTTATGTGAGGTAAGAAATTCCCCTAGGAGAGTATCAGCGTGCCTTCCAAATTCCACAGAAGCACAGTTCATGGTGTAAAACGACAGGCCTAAGGAAGATGCAGAGGCCTCTTGGACATCCTCCAGCGTCCTTCCTTTAGGCAGTTCGCTATACCCAGAATAGCGGGTATAGAAAAACGTGAATCAGCGAAGGGCCCAGTGGGTTAATTGTGTCTCTTTGGACTAGCTAGACTCAGCCTATACTAAGGCTGGAAGTCAACAGCGAAACGGGAGTGTGATCCCAAAGGCTTTTTTGCCAATTTTGAAATCTCCGTTCATAAGGCGTGAAAGCAACCTGAAAAGCATTGTAAGGGCAGCTCTTTCAGTATATGCCAGCATGACTCAGCGTAGACCATGAGTTAGTTTTGTGGAAAGAAGCATTGTGCTTGCACTTCCTAGTTGCAAGCTCATCCTGCTCTGCTCTATATGAAATGTGAAGCTCAATGTGAGCACTAGCCTCGAAGGAAGAGCTTGACTTGCCTTGCCTAAGTGAAAGAGTGCAACAGCTCCGTGAGCCCTAAATTGCTGTTCTGTGTCAGTTGACGGGGAAGAGGCTTTACCGTTCTCCTTGCCACCTCGTGTCAGCAACCGTTTCGGTTTCAGAACACTCTGTACCCCCCGGAGTTCTGGGCCCTCTATGCAAAATCCAGCATCGCAGGCCTTTCAGAGTCGCTCTGTGTTTGCAGAGAAAGGTGCAGCACACGGCACTTTTCCTTGGGACGGTTTGATTTTCCGACCTCTAAACAGCTTCGGGAACACAGTTCAAGAATCCCTAACTCGCCAAGGACGTGGTCGCCCTTGCCCTAGGTAAGCTCAACAGAACAAAGCACTCTGTTTCTATTACCTTCCAACACCTCTTATGTGAGGTAAGAAATTCCCCTAGGAGAGTATCAGCGTGCCTTCCAAATTCCACAGAAGCACAGTCCGAGGTTTAAAACGACAGGCGTACGGAAGATGCAGAGGCCTCTTGGACATCCTCCAGCGTCCTTCCTTTAGGCAGTTCGCTATACCCAGAATAGCGGGTATAGAAAAACGTGAATCAGCGAAGGGCCCAGTGGGTTAATTGTGTCTCTTTGGACTAGCTAGACTCAGCCTGTACTAAGGTTGGAAGTCAACAGCGAATCGGGAGTGTGATCCCAAAGGCTTTTTTGCCAATTTTGAAAGCTCCGTTCATAAGGCGTGAAAGCTACCTGAAAAGCATTGTAAGGGCAGCTCTTTCAGTATATGCCAGCATGACTCAGCGTAGACCATGAGTTAGTTTTGTGGAAAGAAGCATTGTGCTTGCACTTCCTAGTTGCAAGCTCATCCTGCTCTGCTCTATATGAAATGTGAAGCTCAATGTGAGCACTAGCCTCGAAGGAAGAGCTTGACTTGCCTTGCCTAAGTGAAAGAGTGCAACAGCTCCGTGAGCCCTAAATTGCTGTTCTGTGTCAGTTGACGGGGAAGAGGCTTTACCGTTCTCCTTGCCACCTCGTGTCAGCAACCGTTTCGGTTTCAGAACACTCTGTACCCCCCGGAGCTCTGGGCCCTCTATGCAAAATCCAGCATCGCAGGCCTTTCAGAGTCGCTCTGTGTTTGCAGAGAAAGGTGCAGCACACGGCACTTTTCCTTGGGACGGTTTGATTTTCCGACCTCTAAACAGCTTCGGGAACACAGTTCAAGAATCCCTAACTCGCCAAGGACGTGGTCGCCCTTGCCCTAGGTAAGCTCAACAGAACAAAGCACTCTGTTTCTATTTCCTTCCAACACCTCTTATGTGAGGTAAGAAATTCCCCTAGGAGAGTATCAGCGTGCCTTCCAAATTCCACAGAAGCACAGTTCATGGTGTAAAACGACAGGCGTAAGGAAGATGCAGAGGCCTCTTGGACATCCTCCAGCGTCCTTCCTTTAGGCAGTTCGCTATACCCAGAATAGCGGGTATAGAAAAACGTGAATCAGCGAAGGGCCCAGTGGGTTAATTGTGTCTCTTTGGACTAGCTAGACTCAGCCTGTACTAAGGCTGGAAGTCAACAGCGAAACGGGAGTGTGATCCCAAAGGCTTTTTTGCCAATTTTGAAATCTCCGTTCATAAGGCGTGAAAGCAACCTGAAAAGCATTGTAAGGGCAGCTCTTTCAGTATATGCCAGCATGACTCAGCGTAGACCATGAGTTAGTTTTGTGGAAAGAAGCATTGTGCTTGCACTTCCTAGTTGCAAGCTCATCCTGCTCTGCTCTATATGAAATGTGAAGCTCAATGTGAGCACTAGCCTCGAAGGAAGAGCTTGACTTGCCTTGCCTAAGTGAAAGAGTGAAACAGCTCCGTGAGCCCTAAATTGCTGTTCTGTGTCAGTTGACGGGGAAGAGGCTTTACCGTTCTCCTTGCCACCTCGTGTCAGCAACCGTTTCGGTTTCAGAACACTCTGTACCCCCCGGAGCTCTGGGCCCTCTATGCAAAATCCAGCATCGCAGGCCTTTCAGAGTCGCTCTGTGTTTGCAGAGAAAGGTGCAGCACACGGCACTTTTCCTTGGGACGGTTTGATTTTCCGACCTCTAAACAGCTTCGGGAACACAGTTCAAGAATCCCTAACTCGCCAAGGACGTGGTCGCCCTTGCCCTAGGTAAGCTCAACAGAACAAAGCACTCTGTTTCTATTTCCTTCCAACACCTCTTATGTGAGGTAAGAAATTCCCCTAGGAGAGTATCAGCGTGCCTTCCAAATTCCACAGAAGCACAGTTCATGGTGTAAAACGACAGGCCTAAGGAAGATGCAGAGGCCTCTTGGACATCCTCCAGCGTCCTTCCTTTAGGCAGTTCGCTATACCCAGAATAGCGGGTATAGAAAAACGTGAATCAGCGAAGGGCCCAGTGGGTTAATTGTGTCTCTTTGGACTAGCTAGACTCAGCCTATACTAAGGCTGGAAGTCAACAGCGAAACGGGAGTGTGATCCCAAAGGCTTTTTTGCCAATTTTGAAATCTCCGTTCATAAGGCGTGAAAGCAACCTGAAAAGCATTGTAAGGGCAGCTCTTTCAGTATATGCCAGCATGACTCAGCGTAGACCATGAGTTAGTTTTGTGGAAAGAAGCATTGTGCTTGCACTTCCTAGTTGCAAGCTCATCCTGCTCTGCTCTATAGCAAATGTGAAGCTCAATGTGAGCACTAGCCTCGAAGGAAGAGCTTGCCTTGCCTTGCCTAAGTGAAAGAGTGCAACAGCTCCGTGAGCCCTAAATTGCTGTTCTGTGTCAGTTGACGGGGAAGAGGCTTTACCGTTCTCCTTGCCACCTCGTGTCAGCAACCGTTTCGGTTTCAAAACACTCTGTACCCCCCGGAGCTCTGGGCCCTCTATGCAAAATCCAGCATCGCAGGCCTTTCAGAGTCGCTCTGTGTTTGCAGAGAAAGGTGCAGCACACGGCACTTTTCCTTGGGACGGTTTGATTTTCCGACCTCTAAACAGCTTCGGGAACACAGTTCAAGAATCCCTAACTCGCCAAGGACGTGGTCGCCCTTGCCCTAGGTAAGCTCAACAGAACAAAGCACTCTGTTTCTATTTCCTTCCAACACCTCTTATGTGAGGTAAGAAATTCCCCTAGGAGATTATCAGCGTGCCTTCCAAATTTCACAGAAGCACATTTCATGGTGTAAAACGACAGGCGTAAGGAAGATGCAGAGGCCTCTTGGACATCCTCCAGCGTCCTTCCTTTAGGCAGTTCGCTATACCCAGAATAGCGGGTATAGAAAAACGTGAATCAGCGAAGGGCCCAGTGGGTTAATTGTGTCTCTTTGGACTAGCTAGACTCAGCCTATACTAAGGCTGGAAGTCAACAGCGAAACGGGAGTGTGATCCCAAAGGCTTTTTTGCCAATTTTGAAATCTCCGTTCATAAGGCGTGAAAGCAACCTGAAAAGCATTGTAAGGGCAGCTCTTTCAGTATATGCCAGCATGACTCAGCGTAGACCATGAGTTAGTTTTGTGGAAAGAAGCATTGTGCTTGCACTTCCTAGTTGCAAGCTCATCCTGCTCTGCTCTATATGAAATGTGAAGCTCAATGTGAGCACTAGCCTCGAAGGAAGAGCTTGACTTGCCTTGCCTAAGTGAAAGAGTGCAACAGCTCCGTGAGCCCTAAATTGCTGTTCTGTGTCAGTTGACGGGGAAGAGGCTTTACCGTTCTCCTTGCCACCTCGTGTCAGCAACCGTTTCGGTTTCAGAACACTCTGTACCCCCCGGAGCTCTGGGCCCTCTATGCAAAATCCAGCATCGCAGGCCTTTCAGAGTCGCTCTGTGTTTGCAGAGAAAGGTGCAGCACACGGCACTTTTCCTTGGGACGGTTTGATTTTCCGACCTCTAAACAGCTTCGGGAACACAGTTCAAGAATCCCTAACTCGCCAAGGACGTGGTCGCCCTTGCCCTAGGTAAGCTCAACAGAACAAAGCACTCTGTTTCTATTTCCTTCCAACACCTCTTATGTGAGGTAAGAAATTCCCCTAGGAGATTATCAGCGTGCCTTCCAAATTTCACAGAAGCACATTTCATGGTGTAAAACGACAGGCGTAAGGAAGATGCAGAGGCCTCTTGGACATCCTCCAGCGTCCTTCCTTTAGGCAGTTCGCTATACCCAGAATAGCGGGTATAGAAAAACGTGAATCAGCGAAGGGCCCAGTGGGTTAATTGTGTCTCTTTGGACTAGCTAGACTCAGCCTATACTAAGGCTGGAAGTCAACAGCGAAACGGGAGTGTGATCCCAAAGGCTTTTTTGCCAATTTTGAAATCTCCGTTCATAAGGCGTGAAAGCAACCTGAAAAGCATTGTAAGGGCAGCTCTTTCAGTATATGCCAGCATGACTCAGCGTAGACCATGAGTTAGTTTTGTGGAAAGAAGCATTGTGCTTGCACTTCCTAGTTGCAAGCTCATCCTGCTCTGCTCTATATGAAATGTGAAGCTCAATGTGAGCACTAGCCTCGAAGGAAGAGCTTGACTTGCCTTGCCTAAGTGAAAGAGTGCAACAGCTCCGTGAGCCCTAAATTGCTGTTCTGTGTCAGTTGACGGGGAAGAGGCTTTACCGTTCTCCTTGCCACCTCGTGTCAGCAACCGTTTCGGTTTCAGAACACTCTGTACCCCCCGGAGCTCTGGGCCCTCTATGCAAAATCCAGCATCGCAGGCCTTTCAGAGTCGCTCTGTGTTTGCAGAGAAAGGTGCAGCACACGGCACTTTTCCTTGGGACGGTTTGATTTTCCGACCTCTAAACAGCTTCGGGAACACAGTTCAAGAATCCCTAACTCGCCAAGGACGTGGTCGCCCTTGCCCTAGGTAAGCTCAACAGAACAAAGCACTCTGTTTCTATTTCCTTCCAACACCTCTTATGTGAGGTAAGAAATTCCCCTAGGAGAGTATCAGCGTGCCTTCCAAATTCCACAGAAGCACAGTCCGTGGTGTAAAACGACAGGCGTTCGGAAGATGCAGAGGCCTCTTGGACATCCTCCAGCGTCCTTCCTTTAGGCAGTTCGCTATACCCAGAATAGCGGGTATAGAAAAACGTGAATCAGCGAAGGGCCCAGTGGGTTAATTGTGTCTCTTTGGACTAGCTAGACTCAGCCTGTACTAAGGCTGGAAGTCAACAGTGAAACGGGAGTGTGATCCCAAAGGCTTTTTTGCCAATTTTGAAAGCTCCGTTCATAAGGCGTGGAAGCTACCTGAAAAGCATTGTAAGGGCAGCTCTTTCAGTATATGCCAGCATGACTCAGCGTAGACCATGAGTTAGTTTTGTGGAAAGAAGCATTGTGCTTGCACTTCCTAGTTGCAAGCTCATCCTGCTCTGCTCTATAGCAAATGTGAAGCTCAATGTGAGCACTAGCCTCGAAGGAAGAGCTTGCCTTGCCTTGCCTAAGTGAAAGAGTGCAACAGCTCCGTGAGCCCTAAATTGCTGTTCTGTGTCAGTTGACGGGGAAGAGGCTTTACCGTTCTCCTTGCCACCTCGTGTCAGCAACCGTTTCGGTTTCAGAACACTCTGTACCCCCCGGAGCTCTGGGCCCTCTATGCAAAATCCAGCATCGCAGGCCTTTCAGAGTCGCTCTGTGTTTGCAGAGAAAGGTGCAGCACACGGCACTTTTCCTTGGGACGGTTTGATTTTCCGACCTCTAAACAGCTTCGGGAACACAGTTCAAGAATCCCTAACTCGCCAAGGACGTGGTCGCCCTTGCCCTAGGTAAGCTCAACAGAACAAAGCACTCTGTTTCTATTTCCTTCCAACACCTCTTATGTGAGGTAAGAAATTCCCCTAGGAGAGTATCAGCGTGCCTTCCAAATTCCACAGAAGCACAGTTCATGGTGTAAAACGACAGGCCTAAGGAAGATGCAGAGGCCTCTTGGACATCCTCCAGCGTCCTTCCTTTAGGCAGTTCGCTATACCCAGAATAGCGGGTATAGAAAAACGTGAATCAGCGAAGGGCCCAGTGGGTTAATTGTGTCTCTTTGGACTAGCTAGACTCAGCCTATAATAAGGCTGGAAGTCAACAGCGAAACGGGAGTGTGATCCCAAAGGCTTTTTTGCCAATTTTGAAATCTCCGTTCATAAGGCGTGAAAGCAACCTGAAAAGCATTGTAAGGGCAGCTCTTTCAGTATATGCCAGCATGACTCAGCGTAGACCATGAGTTAGTTTTGTGGAAAGAAGCATTGTGCTTGCACTTCCTAGTTGCAAGCTCATCCTGCTCTGCTCTATATGAAATGTGAAGCTCAATGTGAGCACTAGCCTCGAAGGAAGAGCTTGACTTGCCTTGCCTAAGTGAAAGAGTGCAACAGCTCCGTGAGCCCTAAATTGCTGTTCTGTGTCAGTTGACGGGGAAGAGGCTTTACCGTTCTCCTTGCCACCTCGTGTCAGCAACCGTTTCGGTTTCAGAACACTCTGTACCCCCCGGAGTTCTGGGCCCTCTATGCAAAATCCAGCATCGCAGGCCTTTCAGAGTCGCTCTGTGTTTGCAGAGAAAGGTGCAGCACACGGCACTTTTCCTTGGGACGGTTTGATTTTCCGACCTCTAAACAGCTTCGGGAACACAGTTCAAGAATCCCTAACTCGCCAAGGACGTGGTCGCCCTTGCCCTAGGTAAGCTCAACAGAACAAAGCACTCTGTTTCTATTACCTTCCAACACCTCTTATGTGAGGTAAGAAATTCCCCTAGGAGAGTATCAGCGTGCCTTCCAAATTCCACAGAAGCACAGTCCGAGGTTTAAAACGACAGGCGTACGGAAGATGCAGAGGCCTCTTGGACATCCTCCAGCGTCCTTCCTTTAGGCAGTTCGCTATACCCAGAATAGCGGGTATAGAAAAACGTGAATCAGCGAAGGGCCCAGTGGGTTAATTGTGTCTCTTTGGACTAGCTAGACTCAGCCTGTACTAAGGTTGGAAGTCAACAGCGAATCGGGAGTGTGATCCCAAAGGCTTTTTTGCCAATTTTGAAAGCTCCGTTCATAAGGCGTGAAAGCTACCTGAAAAGCATTGTAAGGGCAGCTCTTTCAGTATATGCCAGCATGACTCAGCGTAGACCATGAGTTAGTTTTGTGGAAAGAAGCATTGTGCTTGCACTTCCTAGTTGCAAGCTCATCCTGCTCTGCTCTATATGAAATGTGAAGCTCAATGTGAGCACTAGCAACGAAGGAAGAGCTTGACTTGCCTTGCCTAAGTGAAAGAGTGCAACAGCTCCGTGAGCCCTAAATTGCTGTTCTGTGTCAGTTGACGGGGAAGAGGCTTTACCGTTCTCCTTGCCACCTCGTGTCAGCAACCGTTTCGGTTTCAGAACACTCTGTACCCCCCGGAGCTCTGGGCCCTCTATGCAAAATCCAGCATCGCAGGCCTTTCAGAGTCGCTCTGTGTTTGCAGAGAAAGGTGCAGCACACGGCACTTTTCCTTGGGACGGTTTGATTTTCCGACCTCTAAACAGCTTCGGGAACACAGTTCAAGAATCCCTAACTCGCCAAGGACGTGGTCGCCCTTGCCCTAGGTAAGCTCAACAGAACAAAGCACTCTGTTTCTATTTCCTTCCAACACCTCTTATGTGAGGTAAGAAATTCCCCTAGGAGAGTATCAGCGTGCCTTCCAAATTCCACAGAAGCACAGTTCATGGTGTAAAACGACAGGCGTAAGGAAGATGCAGAGGCCTCTTGGACATCCTCCAGCGTCCTTCCTTTAGGCAGTTCGCTATACCCAGAATAGCGGGTATAGAAAAACGTGAATCAGCGAAGGGCCCAGTGGGTTAATTGTGTCTCTTTGGACTAGCTAGACTCAGCCTGTACTAAGGCTGGAAGTCAACAGCGAAACGGGAGTGTGATCCCAAAGGCTTTTTTGCCAATTTTGAAATCTCCGTTCATAAGGCGTGAAAGCAACCTGAAAAGCATTGTAAGGGCAGCTCTTTCAGTATATGCCAGCATGACTCAGCGTAGACCATGAGTTAGTTTTGTGGAAAGAAGCATTGTGCTTGCACTTCCTAGTTGCAAGCTCATCCTGCTCTGCTCTATATGAAATGTGAAGCTCAATGTGAGCACTAGCCTCGAAGGAAGAGCTTGACTTGCCTTGCCTAAGTGAAAGAGTGCAACAGCTCCGTGAGCCCTAAATTGCTGTTCTGTGTCAGTTGACGGGGAAGAGGCTTTACCGTTCTCCTTGCCACCTCGTGTCAGCAACCGTTTCGGTTTCAGAACACTCTGTACCCCCCGGAGCTCTGGGCCCTCTATGCAAAATCCAGCATCGCAGGCCTTTCAGAGTCGCTCTGTGTTTGCAGAGAAAGGTGCAGCACACGGCACTTTTCCTTGGGACGGTTTGATTTTCCGACCTCTAAACAGCTTCGGGAACACAGTTCAAGAATCCCTAACTCGCCAAGGACGTGGTCGCCCTTGCCCTAGGTAAGCTCAACAGAACAAAGCACTCTGTTTCTATTTCCTTCCAACACCTCTTATGTGAGGTAAGAAATTCCCCTAGGAGAGTATCAGCGTGCCTTCCAAATTCCACAGAAGCACAGTTCATGGTGTAAAACGACAGGCCTAAGGAAGATGCAGAGGCCTCTTGGACATCCTCCAGCGTCCTTCCTTTAGGCAGTTCGCTATACCCAGAATAGCGGGTATAGAAAAACGTGAATCAGCGAAGGGCCCAGTGGGTTAATTGTGTCTCTTTGGACTAGCTAGACTCAGCCTATACTAAGGCTGGAAGTCAACAGCGAAACGGGAGTGTGATCCCAAAGGCTTTTTTGCCAATTTTGAAATCTCCGTTCATAAGGCGTGAAAGCAACCTGAAAAGCATTGTAAGGGCAGCTCTTTCAGTATATGCCAGCATGACTCAGCGTAGACCATGAGTTAGTTTTGTGGAAAGAAGCATTGTGCTTGCACTTCCTAGTTGCAAGCTCATCCTGCTCTGCTCTATAGCAAATGTGAAGCTCAATGTGAGCACTAGCCTCGAAGGAAGAGCTTGACTTGCCTTGCCTAAGTGAAAGAGTGCAACAGCTCCGTGAGCCCTAAATTGCTGTTCTGTGTCAGTTGACGGGGAAGAGGCTTTACCGTTCTCCTTGCCACCTCGTGTCAGCAACCGTTTCGGTTTCAGAACACTCTGTACCCCCCGGAGCTCTGGGCCCTCTATGCAAAATCCAGCATCGCAGGCCTTTCAGAGTCGCTCTGTGTTTGCAGAGAAAGGTGCAGCACACGGCACTTTTCCTTGGGACGGTTTGATTTTCCGACCTCTAAACAGCTTCGGGAACACAGTTCAAGAATCCCTAACTCGCCAAGGACGTGGTCGCCCTTGCCCTAGGTAAGCTCAACAGAACAAAGCACTCTGTTTCTATTTCCTTCCAACACCTCTTATGTGAGGTAAGAAATTCCCCTAGGAGAGTATCAGCGTGCCTTCCAAATTCCACAGAAGCACAGTCCGAGGTTTAAAACGACAGGCGTACGGAAGATGCAGAGGCCTCTTGGACATCCTCCAGCGTCCTTCCTTTAGGCAGTTCGCTATACCCAGAATAGCGGGTATAGAAAAACGTGAATCAGCGAAGGGCCCAGTGGGTTAATTGTGTCTCTTTGGACTAGCTAGACTCAGCCTGTACTAAGGTTGGAAGTCAACAGCGAATCGGGAGTGTGATCCCAAAGGCTTTTTTGCCAATTTTGAAAGCTCCGTTCATAAGGCGTGAAAGCTACCTGAAAAGCATTGTAAGGGCAGCTCTTTCAGTATATGCCAGCATGACTCAGCGTAGACCATGAGTTAGTTTTGTGGAAAGAAGCATTGTGCTTGCACTTCCTAGTTGCAAGCTCATCCTGCTCTGCTCTATATGAAATGTGAAGCTCAATGTGAGCACTAGCAACGAAGGAAGAGCTTGACTTGCCTTGCCTAAGTGAAAGAGTGCAACAGCTCCGTGAGCCCTAAATTGCTGTTCTGTGTCAGTTGACGGGGAAGAGGCTTTACCGTTCTCCTTGCCACCTCGTGTCAGCAACCGTTTCGGTTTCAGAACACTCTGTACCCCCCGGAGCTCTGGGCCCTCTATGCAAAATCCAGCATCGCAGGCCTTTCAGAGTCGCTCTGTGTTTGCAGAGAAAGGTGCAGCACACGGCACTTTTCCTTGGGACGGTTTGATTTTCCGACCTCTAAACAGCTTCGGGAACACAGTTCAAGAATCCCTAACTCGCCAAGGACGTGGTCGCCCTTGCCCTAGGTAAGCTCAACAGAACAAAGCACTCTGTTTCTATTTCCTTCCAACACCTCTTATGTGAGGTAAGAAATTCCCCTAGGAGAGTATCAGCGTGCCTTCCAAATTCCACAGAAGCACAGTTCATGGTGTAAAACGACAGGCGTAAGGAAGATGCAGAGGCCTCTTGGACATCCTCCAGCGTCCTTCCTTTAGGCAGTTCGCTATACCCAGAATAGCGGGTATAGAAAAACGTGAATCAGCGAAGGGCCCAGTGGGTTAATTGTGTCTCTTTGGACTAGCTAGACTCAGCCTGTACTAAGGCTGGAAGTCAACAGCGAAACGGGAGTGTGATCCCAAAGGCTTTTTTGCCAATTTTGAAATCTCCGTTCATAAGGCGTGAAAGCAACCTGAAAAGCATTGTAAGGGCAGCTCTTTCAGTATATGCCAGCATGACTCAGCGTAGACCATGAGTTAGTTTTGTGGAAAGAAGCATTGTGCTTGCACTTCCTAGTTGCAAGCTCATCCTGCTCTGCTCTATATGAAATGTGAAGCTCAATGTGAGCACTAGCCTCGAAGGAAGAGCTTGACTTGCCTTGCCTAAGTGAAAGAGTGCAACAGCTCCGTGAGCCCTAAATTGCTGTTCTGTGTCAGTTGACGGGGAAGAGGCTTTACCGTTCTCCTTGCCACCTCGTGTCAGCAACCGTTTCGGTTTCAGAACACTCTGTACCCCCCGGAGCTCTGGGCCCTCTATGCAAAATCCAGCATCGCAGGCCTTTCAGAGTCGCTCTGTGTTTGCAGAGAAAGGTGCAGCACACGGCACTTTTCCTTGGGACGGTTTGATTTTCCGACCTCTAAACAGCTTCGGGAACACAGTTCAAGAATCCCTAACTCGCCAAGGACGTGGTCGCCCTTGCCCTAGGTAAGCTCAACAGAACAAAGCACTCTGTTTCTATTTCCTTCCAACACCTCTTATGTGAGGTAAGAAATTCCCCTAGGAGAGTATCAGCGTGCCTTCCAAATTCCACAGAAGCACAGTTCATGGTGTAAAACGACAGGCGTAAGGAAGATGCAGAGGCCTCTTGGACATCCTCCAGCGTCCTTCCTTTAGGCAGTTCGCTATACCCAGAATAGCGGGTATAGAAAAACGTGAATCAGCGAAGGGCCCAGTGGGTTAATTGTGTCTCTTTGGACTAGCTAGACTCAGCCTATAATAAGGCTGGAAGTCAACAGCGAAACGGGAGTGTGATCCCAAAGGCTTTTTTGCCAATTTTGAAATCTCCGTTCATAAGGCGTGAAAGCAACCTGAAAAGCATTGTAAGGGCAGCTCTTTCAGTATATGCCAGCATGACTCAGCGTAGACCATGAGTTAGTTTTGTGGAAAGAAGCATTGTGCTTGCACTTCCTAGTTGCAAGCTCATCCTGCTCTGCTCTATAGCAAATGTGAAGCTCAATGTGAGCACTAGCCTCGAAGGAAGAGCTTGACTTGCCTTGCCTAAGTGAAAGAGTGCAACAGCTCCGTGAGCCCTAAATTGCTGTTCTGTGTCAGTTGACGGGGAAGAGGCTTTACCGTTCTCCTTGCCACCTCGTGTCAGCAACCGTTTCGGTTTCAGAACACTCTGTACCCCCCGGAGCTCTGGGCCCTCTATGCAAAATCCAGCATCGCAGGCCTTTCAGAGTCGCTCTGTGTTTGCAGAGAAAGGTGCAGCACACGGCACTTTTCCTTGGGACGGTTTGATTTTCCGACCTCTAAACAGCTTCGGGAACACAGTTCAAGAATCCCTAACTCGCCAAGGACGTGGTCGCCCTTGCCCTAGGTAAGCTCAACAGAACAAAGCACTCTGTTTCTATTTCCTTCCAACACCTCTTATGTGAGGTAAGAAATTCCCCTAGGAGAGTATCAGCGTGCCTTCCAAATTCCACAGAAGCACAGTCCGAGGTTTAAAACGACAGGCGTACGGAAGATGCAGAGGCCTCTTGGACATCCTCCAGCGTCCTTCCTTTAGGCAGTTCGCTATACCCAGAATAGCGGGTATAGAAAAACGTGAATCAGCGAAGGGCCCAGTGGGTTAATTGTGTCTCTTTGGACTAGCTAGACTCAGCCTGTACTAAGGTTGGAAGTCAACAGCGAATCGGGAGTGTGATCCCAAAGGCTTTTTTGCCAATTTTGAAAGCTCCGTTCATAAGGCGTGAAAGCTACCTGAAAAGCATTGTAAGGGCAGCTCTTTCAGTATATGCCAGCATGACTCAGCGTAGACCATGAGTTAGTTTTGTGGAAAGAAGCATTGTGCTTGCACTTCCTAGTTGCAAGCTCATCCTGCTCTGCTCTATATGAAATGTGAAGCTCAATGTGAGCACTAGCAACGAAGGAAGAGCTTGACTTGCCTTGCCTAAGTGAAAGAGTGCAACAGCTCCGTGAGCCCTAAATTGCTGTTCTGTGTCAGTTGACGGGGAAGAGGCTTTACCGTTCTCCTTGCCACCTCGTGTCAGCAACCGTTTCGGTTTCAGAACACTCTGTACCCCCCGGAGCTCTGGGCCCTCTATGCAAAATCCAGCATCGCAGGCCTTTCAGAGTCGCTCTGTGTTTGCAGAGAAAGGTGCAGCACACGGCACTTTTCCTTGGGACGGTTTGATTTTCCGACCTCTAAACAGCTTCGGGAACACAGTTCAAGAATCCCTAACTCGCCAAGGACGTGGTCGCCCTTGCCCTAGGTAAGCTCAACAGAACAAAGCACTCTGTTTCTATTTCCTTCCAACACCTCTTATGTGAGGTAAGAAATTCCCCTAGGAGAGTATCAGCGTGCCTTCCAAATTCCACAGAAGCACAGTTCATGGTGTAAAACGACAGGCGTAAGGAAGATGCAGAGGCCTCTTGGACATCCTCCAGCGTCCTTCCTTTAGGCAGTTCGCTATACCCAGAATAGCGGGTATAGAAAAACGTGAATCAGCGAAGGGCCCAGTGGGTTAATTGTGTCTCTTTGGACTAGCTAGACTCAGCCTGTACTAAGGCTGGAAGTCAACAGCGAAACGGGAGTGTGATCCCAAAGGCTTTTTTGCCAATTTTGAAATCTCCGTTCATAAGGCGTGAAAGCAACCTGAAAAGCATTGTAAGGGCAGCTCTTTCAGTATATGCCAGCATGACTCAGCGTAGACCATGAGTTAGTTTTGTGGAAAGAAGCATTGTGCTTGCACTTCCTAGTTGCAAGCTCATCCTGCTCTGCTCTATAGCAAATGTGAAGCTCAATGTGAGCACTAGCCTCGAAGGAAGAGCTTGACTTGCCTTGCCTAAGTGAAAGAGTGCAACAGCTCCGTGAGCCCTAAATTGCTGTTCTGTGTCAGTTGACGGGGAAGAGGCTTTACCGTTCTCCTTGCCACCTCGTGTCAGCAACCGTTTCGGTTTCAGAACACTCTGTACCCCCCGGAGCTCTGGGCCCTCTATGCAAAATCCAGCATCGCAGGCCTTTCAGAGTCGCTCTGTGTTTGCAGAGAAAGGTGCAGCACACGGCACTTTTCCTTGGGACGGTTTGATTTTCCGACCTCTAAACAGCTTCGGGAACACAGTTCAAGAATCCCTAACTCGCCAAGGACGTGGTCGCCCTTGCCCTAGGTAAGCTCAACAGAACAAAGCACTCTGTTTCTATTTCCTTCCAACACCTCTTATGTGAGGTAAGAAATTCCCCTAGGAGAGTATCAGCGTGCCTTCCAAATTCCACAGAAGCACAGTTCATGGTGTAAAACGACAGGCGTAAGGAAGATGCAGAGGCCTCTTGGACATCCTCCAGCGTCCTTCCTTTAGGCAGTTCGCTATACCCAGAATAGCGGGTATAGAAAAACGTGAATCAGCGAAGGGCCCAGTGGGTTAATTGTGTCTCTTTGGACTAGCTAGACTCAGCCTATACTAAGGCTGGAAGTCAACAGCGAAACGGGAGTGTGATCCCAAAGGCTTTTTTGCCAATTTTGAAATCTCCGTTCATAAGGCGTGAAAGCAACCTGAAAAGCATTGTAAGGGCAGCTCTTTCAGTATATGCCAGCATGACTCAGCGTAGACCATGAGTTAGTTTTGTGGAAAGAAGCATTGTGCTTGCACTTCCTAGTTGCAAGCTCATCCTGCTCTGCTCTATAGCAAATGTGAAGCTCAATGTGAGCACTAGCCTCGAAGGAAGAGCTTGACTTGCCTTGCCTAAGTGAAAGAGTGCAACAGCTCCGTGAGCCCTAAATTGCTGTTCTGTGTCAGTTGACGGGGAAGAGGCTTTACCGTTCTCCTTGCCACCTCGTGTCAGCAACCGTTTCGGTTTCAGAACACTCTGTACCCCCCGGAGCTCTGGGCCCTCTATGCAAAATCCAGCATCGCAGGCCTTTCAGAGTCGCTCTGTGTTTGCAGAGAAAGGTGCAGCACACGGCACTTTTCCTTGGGACGGTTTGATTTTCCGACCTCTAAACAGCTTCGGGAACACAGTTCAAGAATCCCTAACTCGCCAAGGACGTGGTCGCCCTTGCCCTAGGTAAGCTCAACAGAACAAAGCACTCTGTTTCTATTTCCTTCCAACACCTCTTATGTGAGGTAAGAAATTCCCCTAGGAGAGTATCAGCGTGCCTTCCAAATTCCACAGAAGCACAGTCTGTGGTGTAAAACGACAGGCGTACGGAAGATGCAGAGGCCTCTTGGACATCCTCCAGCGTCCTTCCTTTAGGCAGTTCGCTATACCCAGAATAGCGGGTATAGAAAAACGTGAATCAGTGAAGGGCCCAGTGGGTTAATTGTGTCTCTTTGGACTAGCTAGACTCAGCCTGTTCTAAGGCTGGAAGTCAACAGTGAAACGGGAGTGTGATCCCAAAGGCTTTTTTGCCAATTTTGAAAGCTCCGTTCATAAGGCGTGAAAGCTACCTGAAAAGCATTGTAAGGGCAGCTCTTTCAGTATATGCCAGCATGACTCAGCGTAGACCATGAGTTAGTTTTGTGGAAAGAAGCATTGTGCTTGCACTTCCTAGTTGCAAGCTCATCCTGCTCTGCTCTATATGAAATGTGAAGCTCAATGTGAGCACTAGCCTCGAAGGAAGAGCTTGACTTGCCTTGCCTAAGTGAAAGAGTGCAACAGCTCCGTGAGCCCTAAATTGCTGTTCTGTGTCAGTTGACGGGGAAGAGGCTTTACCGTTCTCCTTGCCACCTCGTGTCAGCAACCGTTTCGGTTTCAGAACACTCTGTACCCCCCGGAGCTCTGGGCCCTCTATGCAAAATCCAGCATCGCAGGCCTTTCAGAGTCGCTCTGTGTTTGCAGAGAAAGGTGCAGCACACGGCACTTTTCCTTGGGACGGTTTGATTTTCCGACCTCTAAACAGCTTCGGGAACACAGTTCAAGAATCCCTAACTCGCCAAGGACGTGGTCGCCCTTGCCCTAGGTAAGCTCAACAGAACAAAGCACTCTGTTTCTATTTCCTTCCAACACCTCTTATGTGAGGTAAGAAATTCCCCTAGGAGAGTATCAGCGTGCCTTCCAAATTCCACAGAAGCACAGTCCGTGGTGTAAAACGACAGGCGTACGGAAGATGCAGAGGCCTCTTGGACATCCTCCAGCGTCCTTCCTTTAGGCAGTTCGCTATACCCAGAATAGCGGGTATAGAAAAACGTGAATCAGCGAAGGGCCCAGTGGGTTAATTGTGTCTCTTTGGACTAGCTAGACTCAGCCTATACTAAGGCTGGAAGTCAACAGCGAAACGGGAGTGTGATCCCAAAGGCTTTTTTGCCAATTTTGAAATCTCCGTTCATAAGGCGTGAAAGCAACCTGAAAAGCATTGTAAGGGCAGCTCTTTCAGTATATGCCAGCATGACTCAGCGTAGACCATGAGTTAGTTTTGTGGAAAGAAGCATTGTGCTTGCACTTCCTAGTTGCAAGCTCATCCTGCTCTGCTCTATATGAAATGTGAAGCTCAATGTGAGCACTAGCCTCGAAGGAAGAGCTTGACTTGCCTTGCCTAAGTGAAAGAGTGCAACAGCTCCGTGAGCCCTAAATTGCTGTTCTGTGTCAGTTGACGGGGAAGAGGCTTTACCGTTCTCCTTGCCACCTCGTGTCAGCAACCGTTTCGGTTTCAGAACACTCTGTACCCCCCGGAGCTCTGGGCCCTCTATGCAAAATCCAGCATCGCAGGCCTTTCAGAGTCGCTCTGTGTTTGCAGAGAAAGGTGCAGCACACGGCACTTTTCCTTGGGACGGTTTGATTTTCCGACCTCTAAACAGCTTCGGGAACACAGTTCAAGAATCCCTAACTCGCCAAGGACGTGGTCGCCCTTGCCCTAGGTAAGCTCAACAGAACAAAGCACTCTGTTTCTATTTCCTTCCAACACCTCTTATGTGAGGTAAGAAATTCCCCTAGGAGAGTATCAGCGTGCCTTCCAAATTCCACAGAAGCACAGTCTGTGGTGTAAAACGACAGGCGTATGGAAGATGCAGAGGCCTCTTGGACATCCTCCAGCGTCCTTCCTTTAGGCAGTTCGCTATACCCAGAATAGCGGGTATAGAAAAACGTGAATCAGCGAAGGGCCCAGTGGGTTAATTGTGTCTCTTTGGACTAGCTAGACTCAGCCTGTACTAAGGCTGGAAGTCAACAGTGAAACGGGAGTGTGATCCCAAAGGCTTTTTTGCCAATTTTGAAAGCTCCGTTCATAAGGCGTGGAAGCTACCTGAAAAGCATTGTAAGGGCAGCTCTTTCAGTATATGCCAGCATGACTCAGCGTAGACCATGAGTTAGTTTTGTGGAAAGAAGCATTGTGCTTGCACTTCCTAGTTGCAAGCTCATCCTGCTCTGCTCTATATGAAATGTGAAGCTCAATGTGAGCACTAGCCTCGAAGGAAGAGCTTGCCTTGCCTTGCCTAAGTGAAAGAGTGCAACAGCTCCGTGAGCCCTAAATTGCTGTTCTGTGTCAGTTGACGGGGAAGAGGCTTTACCGTTCTCCTTGCCACCTTGTGTCAGCAACCGTTTCGGTTTCAGAACACTCTGTACCCCCCGGAGCTCTGGGCCCTCTATGCAAAATCCAGCATCGCAGGCCTTTCAGAGTCGCTCTGTGTTTGCAGAGAAAGGTGCAGCACACGGCACTTTTCCTTGGGACGGTTTGATTTTCCGACCTCTAAACAGCTTCGGGAACACAGTTCAAGAATCCCTAACTCGCCAAGGACGTGGTCGCCCTTGCCCTAGGTAAGCTCAACAGAACAAAGCACTCTGTTTCTATTTCCTTCCAACACCTCTTATGTGAGGTAAGAAATTCCCCTAGGAGAGTATCAGCGTGCCTTCCAAATTCCACAGAAGCACAGTTCATGGTGTAAAACGACAGGCGTAAGGAAGATGCAGAGGCCTCTTGGACATCCTCCAGCGTCCTTCCTTTAGGCAGTTCGCTATACCCAGAATAGCGGGTATAGAAAAACGTGAATCAGCGAAGGGCCCAGTGGGTTAATTGTGTCTCTTTGGACTAGCTAGACTCAGCCTATACTAAGGCTGGAAGTGAACAGCGAAACGGGAGTGTGATCCCAAAGGCTTTTTTGCCAATTTTGAAATCTCCGTTCATAAGGCGTGAAAGCAACCTGAAAAGCATTGTAAGGGCAGCTCTTTCAGTATATGCCAGCATGACTCAGCGTAGACCATGAGTTAGTTTTGTGGAAAGAAGCATTGTGCTTGCACTTCCTAGTTGCAAGCTCATCCTGCTCTGCTCTATAGCAAATGTGAAGCTCAATGTGAGCACTAGCCTCGAAGGAAGAGCTTGACTTGCCTTGCCTAAGTGAAAGAGTGCAACAGCTCCGTGAGCCCTAAATTGCTGTTCTGTGTCAGTTGACGGGGAAGAGGCTTTACCGTTCTCCTTGCCACCTCGTGTCAGCAACCGTTTCGGTTTCAGAACACTCTGTACCCCCCGGAGCTCTGGGCCCTCTATGCAAAATCCAGCATCGCAGGCCTTTCAGAGTCGCTCTGTGTTTGCAGAGAAAGGTGCAGCACACGGCACTTTTCCTTGGGACGGTTTGATTTTCCGACCTCTAAACAGCTTCGGGAACACAGTTCAAGAATCCCTAACTCGCCAAGGACGTGGTCGCCCTTGCCCTAGGTAAGCTCAACAGAACAAAGCACTCTGTTTCTATTTCCTTCCAACACCTCTTATGTGAGGTAAGAAATTCCCCTAGGAGAGTATCAGCGTGCCTTCCAAATTCCACAGAAGCACAGTCCGAGGTTTAAAACGACAGGCGTACGGAAGATGCAGAGGCCTCTTGGACATCCTCCAGCGTCCTTCCTTTAGGCAGTTCGCTATACCCAGAATAGCGGGTATAGAAAAACGTGAATCAGCGAAGGGCCCAGTGGGTTAATTGTGTCTCTTTGGACTAGCTAGACTCAGCCTGTACTAAGGTTGGAAGTCAACAGCGAATCGGGAGTGTGATCCCAAAGGCTTTTTTGCCAATTTTGAAAGCTCCGTTCATAAGGCGTGAAAGCTACCTGAAAAGCATTGTAAGGGCAGCTCTTTCAGTATATGCCAGCATGACTCAGCGTAGACCATGAGTTAGTTTTGTGGAAAGAAGCATTGTGCTTGCACTTCCTAGTTGCAAGCTCATCCTGCTCTGCTCTATATGAAATGTGAAGCTCAATGTGAGCACTAGCAACGAAGGAAGAGCTTGACTTGCCTTGCCTAAGTGAAAGAGTGCAACAGCTCCGTGAGCCCTAAATTGCTGTTCTGTGTCAGTTGACGGGGAAGAGGCTTTACCGTTCTCCTTGCCACCTCGTGTCAGCAACCGTTTCGGTTTCAGAACACTCTGTACCCCCAGGAGCTCTGGGCCCTCTATGCAAAATCCAGCATCGCAGGCCTTTCAGAGTCGCTCTGTGTTTGCAGAGAAAGGTGCAGCACACGGCACTTTTCCTTGGGACGGTTTGATTTTCCGACCTCTAAACAGCTTCGGGAACACAGTTCAAGAATCCCTAACTCGCCAAGGACGTGGTCGCCCTTGCCCTAGGTAAGCTCAACAGAACAAAGCACTCTGTTTCTATTTCCTTCCAACACCTCTTATGTGAGGTAAGAAATTCCCCTAGGAGAGTATCAGCGTGCCTTCCAAATTCCACAGAAGCACAGTTCATGGTGTAAAACGACAGGCGTAAGGAAGATGCAGAGGCCTCTTGGACATCCTCCAGCGTCCTTCCTTTAGGCAGTTCGCTATACCCAGAATAGCGGGTATAGAAAAACGTGAATCAGCGAAGGGCCCAGTGGGTTAATTGTGTCTCTTTGGACTAGCTAGACTCAGCCTGTACTAAGGCTGGAAGTCAACAGCGAAACGGGAGTGTGATCCCAAAGGCTTTTTTGCCAATTTTGAAATCTCCGTTCATAAGGCGTGAAAGCAACCTGAAAAGCATTGTAAGGGCAGCTCTTTCAGTATATGCCAGCATGACTCAGCGTAGACCATGAGTTAGTTTTGTGGAAAGAAGCATTGTGCTTGCACTTCCTAGTTGCAAGCTCATCCTGCTCTGCTCTATATGAAATGTGAAGCTCAATGTGAGCACTAGCCTCGAAGGAAGAGCTTGACTTGCCTTGCCTAAGTGAAAGAGTGCAACAGCTCCGTGAGCCCTAAATTGCTGTTCTGTGTCAGTTGACGGGGAAGAGGCTTTACCGTTCTCCTTGCCACCTCGTGTCAGCAACCGTTTCGGTTTCAGAACACTCTGTACCCCCCGGAGCTCTGGGCCCTCTATGCAAAATCCAGCATCGCAGGCCTTTCAGAGTCGCTCTGTGTTTGCAGAGAAAGGTGCAGCACACGGCACTTTTCCTTGGGACGGTTTGATTTTCCGACCTCTAAACAGCTTCGGGAACACAGTTCAAGAATCCCTAACTCGCCAAGGACGTGGTCGCCCTTGCCCTAGGTAAGCTCAACAGAACAAAGCACTCTGTTTCTATTTCCTTCCAACACCTCTTATGTGAGGTAAGAAATTCCCCTAGGAGAGTATCAGCGTGCCTTCCAAATTCCACAGAAGCACAGTTCATGGTGTAAAACGACAGGCGTAAGGAAGATGCAGAGGCCTCTTGGACATCCTCCAGCGTCCTTCCTTTAGGCAGTTCGCTATACCCAGAATAGCGGGTATAGAAAAACGTGAATCAGCGAAGGGCCCAGTGGGTTAATTGTGTCTCTTTGGACTAGCTAGACTCAGCCTATAATAAGGCTGGAAGTCAACAGCGAAACGGGAGTGTGATCCCAAAGGCTTTTTTGCCAATTTTGAAATCTCCGTTCATAAGGCGTGAAAGCAACCTGAAAAGCATTGTAAGGGCAGCTCTTTCAGTATATGCCAGCATGACTCAGCGTAGACCATGAGTTAGTTTTGTGGAAAGAAGCATTGTGCTTGCACTTCCTAGTTGCAAGCTCATCCTGCTCTGCTCTATAGCAAATGTGAAGCTCAATGTGAGCACTAGCCTCGAAGGAAGAGCTTGACTTGCCTTGCCTAAGTGAAAGAGTGCAACAGCTCCGTGAGCCCTAAATTGCTGTTCTGTGTCAGTTGACGGGGAAGAGGCTTTACCGTTCTCCTTGCCACCTCGTGTCAGCAACCGTTTCGGTTTCAGAACACTCTGTACCCCCCGGAGCTCTGGGCCCTCTATGCAAAATCCAGCATCGCAGGCCTTTCAGAGTCGCTCTGTGTTTGCAGAGAAAGGTGCAGCACACGGCACTTTTCCTTGGGACGGTTTGATTTTCCGACCTCTAAACAGCTTCGGGAACACAGTTCAAGAATCCCTAACTCGCCAAGGACGTGGTCGCCCTTGCCCTAGGTAAGCTCAACAGAACAAAGCACTCTGTTTCTATTTCCTTCCAACACCTCTTATGTGAGGTAAGAAATTCCCCTAGGAGAGTATCAGCGTGCCTTCCAAATTCCACAGAAGCACAGTCTGTGGTGTAAAACGACAGGCGTACGGAAGATGCAGAGGCCTCTTGGACATCCTCCAGCGTCCTTCCTTTAGGCAGTTCGCTATACCCAGAATAGCGGGTATAGAAAAACGTGAATCAGCGAAGGGCCCAGTGGGTTAATTGTGTCTCTTTGGACTAGCTAGACTCAGCCTGTTCTAAGGCTGGAAGTCAACAGTGAAACGGGAGTGTGATCCCAAAGGCTTTTTTGCCAATTTTGAAAGCTCCGTTCATAAGGCGTGAAAGCTACCTGAAAAGCATTGTAAGGGCAGCTCTTTCAGTATATGCCAGCATGACTCAGCGTAGACCATGAGTTAGTTTTGTGGAAAGAAGCATTGTGCTTGCACTTCCTAGTTGCAAGCTCATCCTGCTCTGCTCTATAGCAAATGTGAAGCTCAATGTGAGCACTAGCCTCGAAGGAAGAGCTTGACTTGCCTTGCCTAAGTGAAAGAGTGCAACAGCTCCGTGAGCCCTAAATTGCTGTTCTGTGTCAGTTGACGGGGAAGAGGCTTTACCGTTCTCCTTGCCACCTCGTGTCAGCAACCGTTTCGGTTTCAGAACACTCTGTACCCCCCGGAGCTCTGGGCCCTCTATGCAAAATCCAGCATCGCAGGCCTTTCAGAGTCGCTCTGTGTTTGCAGAGAAAGGTGCAGCACACGGCACTTTTCCTTGGGACGGTTTGATTTTCCGACCTCTAAACAGCTTCGGGAACACAGTTCAAGAATCCCTAACTCGCCAAGGACGTGGTCGCCCTTGCCCTAGGTAAGCTCAACAGAACAAAGCACTCTGTTTCTATTTCCTTCCAACACCTCTTATGTGAGGTAAGAAATTCCCCTAGGAGAGTATCAGCGTGCCTTCCAAATTCCACAGAAGCACAGTCCGTGGTGTAAAACGACAGGCGTACGGAAGATGCAGAGGCCTCTTGGACATCCTCCATCGTCCTTCCTTTAGGCAGTTCGCTATACCCAGAATAGCGGGTATAGAAAAACGTGAATCAGCGAAGGGCCCAGTGGGTTAATTGTGTCTCTTTGGACTAGCTAGACTCAGCCTATACTAAGGCTGGAAGTCAACAGCGAAACGGGAGTGTGATCCCAAAGGCTTTTTTGCCAATTTTGAAATCTCCGTTCATAAGGCGTGAAAGCAACCTGAAAAGCATTGTAAGGGCAGCTCTTTCAGTATATGCCAGCATGACTCAGCGTAGACCATGAGTTAGTTTTGTGGAAAGAAGCATTGTGCTTGCACTTCCTAGTTGCAAGCTCATCCTGCTCTGCTCTATAGCAAATGTGAAGCTCAATGTGAGCACTAGCCTCGAAGGAAGAGCTTGACTTGCCTTGCCTAAGTGAAAGAGTGCAACAGCTCCGTGAGCCCTAAATTGCTGTTCTGTGTCAGTTGACGGGGAAGAGGCTTTACCGTTCTCCTTGCCACCTCGTGTCAGCAACCGTTTCGGTTTCAGAACACTCTGTACCCCCCGGAGCTCTGGGCCCTCTATGCAAAATCCAGCATCGCAGGCCTTTCAGAGTCGCTCTGTGTTTGCAGAGAAAGGTGCAGCACACGGCACTTTTCCTTGGGACGGTTTGATTTTCCGACCTCTAAACAGCTTCGGGAACACAGTTCAAGAATCCCTAACTCGCCAAGGACGTGGTCGCCCTTGCCCTAGGTAAGCTCAACAGAACAAAGCACTCTGTTTCTATTTCCTTCCAACACCTCTTATGTGAGGTAAGAAATTCCCCTAGGAGAGTATCAGCGTGCCTTCCAAATTCCACAGAAGCACAGTCCGTGGTGTAAAACGACAGGCGTACGGAAGATGCAGAGGCCTCTTGGACATCCTCCAGCGTCCTTCCTTTAGGCAGTTCGCTATACCCAGAATAGCGGGTATAGAAAAACGTGAATCAGCGAAGGGCCCAGTGGGTTAATTGTGTCTCTTTGGACTAGCTAGACTCAGCCTATACTAAGGCTGGAAGTCAACAGCGAAACGGGAGTGTGATCCCAAAGGCTTTTTTGCCAATTTTGAAATCTCCGTTCATAAGGCGTGAAAGCAACCTGAAAAGCATTGTAAGGGCAGCTCTTTCAGTATATGCCAGCATGACTCAGCGTAGACCATGAGTTAGTTTTGTGGAAAGAAGCATTGTGCTTGCACTTCCTAGTTGCAAGCTCATCCTGCTCTGCTCTATATGAAATGTGAAGCTCAATGTGAGCACTAGCCTCGAAGGAAGAGCTTGACTTGCCTTGCCTAAGTGAAAGAGTGCAACAGCTCCGTGAGCCCTAAATTGCTGTTCTGTGTCAGTTGACGGGGAAGAGGCTTTACCGTTCTCCTTGCCACCTCGTGTCAGCAACCGTTTCGGTTTCAGAACACTCTGTACCCCCCGGAGCTCTGGGCCCTCTATGCAAAATCCAGCATCGCAGGCCTTTCAGAGTCGCTCTGTGTTTGCAGAGAAAGGTGCAGCACACGGCACTTTTCCTTGGGACGGTTTGATTTTCCGACCTCTAAACAGCTTCGGGAACACAGTTCAAGAATCCCTAACTCGCCAAGGACGTGGTCGCCCTTGCCCTAGGTAAGCTCAACAGAACAAAGCACTCTGTTTCTATTTCCTTCCAACACCTCTTATGTGAGGTAAGAAATTCCCCTAGGAGAGTATCAGCGTGCCTTCCAAATTCCACAGAAGCACAGTCTGTGGTGTAAAACGACAGGCGTACGGAAGATGCAGAGGCCTCTTGGACATCCTCCAGCGTCCTTCCTTTAGGCAGTTCGCTATACCCAGAATAGCGGGTATAGAAAAACGTGAATCAGCGAAGGGCCCAGTGGGTTAATTGTGTCTCTTTGGACTAGCTAGACTCAGCCTGTTCTAAGGCTGGAAGTCAACAGTGAAACGGGAGTGTGATCCCAAAGGCTTTTTTGCCAATTTTGAAAGCTCCGTTCATAAGGCGTGAAAGCTACCTGAAAAGCATTGTAAGGGCAGCTCTTTCAGTATATGCCAGCATGACTCAGCGTAGACCATGAGTTAGTTTTGTGGAAAGAAGCATTGTGCTTGCACTTCCTAGTTGCAAGCTCATCCTGCTCTGCTCTATAGCAAATGTGAAGCTCAATGTGAGCACTAGCCTCGAAGGAAGAGCTTGCCTTGCCTTGCCTAAGTGAAAGAGTGCAACAGCTCCGTGAGCCCTAAATTGCTGTTCTGTGTCAGTTGACGGGGAAGAGGCTTTACCGTTCTCCTTGCCACCTCGTGTCAGCAACCGTTTCGGTTTCAGAACACTCTGTACCCCCCGGAGCTCTGGGCCCTCTATGCAAAATCCAGCATCGCAGGCCTTTCAGAGTCGCTCTGTGTTTGCAGAGAAAGGTGCAGCACACGGCACTTTTCCTTGGGACGGTTTGATTTTCCGACCTCTAAACAGCTTCGGGAACACAGTTCAAGAATCCCTAACTCGCCAAGGACGTGGTCGCCCTTGCCCTAGGTAAGCTCAACAGAACAAAGCACTCTGTTTCTATTTCCTTCCAACACCTCTTATGTGAGGTAAGAAATTCCCCTAGGAGAGTATCAGCATGCCTTCCAAATTCCACAGAAGCACAGTCCGTGGTGTAAAACGACAGGCGTACGGAAGATGCAGAGGCCTCTTGGACATCCTCCAGCGTCCTTCCTTTAGGCAGTTCGCTATACCCAGAATAGCGGGTATAGAAAAACGTGAATCAGCGAAGGGCCCAGTGGGTTAATTGTGTCTCTTTGGACTAGCTAGACTCAGCCTATACTAAGGCTGGAAGTCAACAGCGAAACGGGAGTGTGATCCCAAAGGCTTTTTTGCCAATTTTGAAATCTCCGTTCATAAGGCGTGAAAGCAACCTGAAAAGCATTGTAAGGGCAGCTCTTTCAGTATATGCCAGCATGACTCAGCGTAGACCATGAGTTAGTTTTGTGGAAAGAAGCATTGTGCTTGCACTTCCTAGTTGCAAGCTCATCCTGCTCTGCTCTATAGCAAATGTGAAGCTCAATGTGAGCACTAGCCTCGAAGGAAGAGCTTGACTTGCCTTGCCTAAGTGAAAGAGTGCAACAGCTCCGTGAGCCCTAAATTGCTGTTCTGTGTCAGTTGACGGGGAAGAGGCTTTACCGTTCTCCTTGCCACCTCGTGTCAGCAACCGTTTCGGTTTCAGAACACTCTGTACCCCCCGGAGCTCTGGGCCCTCTATGCAAAATCCAGCATCGCAGGCCTTTCAGAGTCGCTCTGTGTTTGCAGAGAAAGGTGCAGCACACGGCACTTTTCCTTGGGACGGTTTGATTTTCCGACCTCTAAACAGCTTCGGGAACACAGTTCAAGAATCCCTAACTCGCCAAGGACGTGGTCGCCCTTGCCCTAGGTAAGCTCAACAGAACAAAGCACTCTGTTTCTATTTCCTTCCAACACCTCTTATGTGAGGTAAGAAATTCCCCTAGGAGAGTATCAGCGTGCCTTCCAAATTCCACAGAAGCACAGTCCGTGGTGTAAAACGACAGGCGTACGGAAGATGCAGAGGCCTCTTGGACATCCTCCAGCGTCCTTCCTTTAGGCAGTTCGCTATACCCAGAATAGCGGGTATAGAAAAACGTGAATCAGCGAAGGGCCCAGTGGGTTAATTGTGTCTCTTTGGACTAGCTAGACTCAGCCTGTACTAAGGCTGGAAGTCAACAGTGAAACGGGAGTGTGATCCCAAAGGCTTTTTTGCCAATTTTGAAAGCTCCGTTCATAAGGCGTGAAAGCTACCTGAAAAGCATTGTAAGGGCAGCTCTTTCAGTATATGCCAGCATGACTCAGCGTAGACCATGAGTTAGTTTTGTGGAAAGAAGCATTGTGCTTGCACTTCCTAGTTGCAAGCTCATCCTGCTCTGCTCTATATGAAATGTGAAGCTCAATGTGAGCACTAGCCTCGAAGGAAGAGCTTGACTTGCCTTGCCTAAGTGAAAGAGTGCAACAGCTCCGTGAGCCCTAAATTGCTGTTCTGTGTCAGTTGACGGGGAAGAGGCTTTACCGTTCTCCTTGCCACCTCGTGTCAGCAACCGTTTCGGTTTCAGAACACTCTGTACCCCCCGGAGCTCTGGGCCCTCTATGCAAAATCCAGCATCGCAGGCCTTTCAGAGTCGCTCTGTTTGCAGAGAAAGGTGCAGCACACGGCACTTTTCCTTGGGACGGTTTGATTTTCCGACCTCTAAACAGCTTCGGGAACACAGTTCAAGAATCCCTAACTCGCCAAGGACGTGGTCGCCCTTGCCCTAGGTAAGCTCAACAGAACGAAGCACTCTGTTTCTATTTCCTTCCAACACCTCTTATGTGAGGTAAGAAATTCCCCTAGGAGAGTATCAGCGTGCCTTCCAAATTCCACAGAAGCACAGTTCATGGTGTAAAACGACAGGCGTACGGAAGATGCAGAGGCCTCTTGGACATCCTCCAGTGTCCTTCCTTTAGGCAGTTCGCTATACCCAGAATAGCGGGTATAGAAAAACGTGAATCAGCGAAGGGCCCAGTGGGTTAATTGTGTCTCTTTGGACTAGCTAGACTCAGCCTATACTAAGGCTGGAAGTCAACAGCGAAACGGGAGTGTGATCCCAAAGGCTTTTTTGCCAATTTTGAAATCTCCGTTCATAAGGCGTGAAAGCAACCTGAAAAGCATTGTAAGGGCAGCTCTTTCAGTATATGCCAGCATGACTCAGCGTAGACCATGAGTTAGTTTTGTGGAAAGAAGCATTGTGCTTGCACTTCCTAGTTGCAAGCTCATCCTGCTCTGCTCTATAGCAAATGTGAAGCTCAATGTGAGCACTAGCCTCGAAGGAAGAGCTTGACTTGCCTTGCCTAAGTGAAAGAGTGCAACAGCTCCGTGAGCCCTAAATTGCTGTTCTGTGTCAGTTGACGGGGAAGAGGCTTTACCGTTCTCCTTGCCACCTCGTGTCAGCAACCGTTTCGGTTTCAGAACACTCTGTACCCCCCGGAGCTCTGGGCCCTCTATGCAAAATCCAGCATGGCAGGCCTTTCAGAGTCGCTCTGTGTTTGCAGAGAAAGGTGCAGCACACGGCACTTTTCCTTGGGACGGTTTGATTTTCCGACCTCCAAACAGCTTCGGGAACACAGTTCAAGAATCCCTAACTCGCCAAGGACGTGGTCGCCCTTGCCCTAGGTAAGCTCAACAGAACAAAGCACTCTGTTTCTATTTCCTTCCAACACCTCTTATGTGAGGTAAGAAATTCCCCTAGGAGAGTATCAGCGTGCCTTCCAAATTCCACAGAAGCACAGTCCGTGGTGTAAAACGACAGGCGTACGGAAGATGCAGAGGCCTCTTGGACATCCTCCAGCGTCCTTCCTTTAGGCAGTTCGCTATACCCAGAATAGCGGGTATAGAAAAACGTGAATCAGCGAAGGGCCCAGTGGGTTAATTGTGTCTCTTTGGACTAGCTAGACTCAGCCTGTACTAAGGCTGGAAGTCAACAGAAAAACGGGAGTGTGATCCCAAAGGCTTTTTTGCCAATTTTGAAAGCTCCGTTCATAAGGCGTGAAAGCTACCTGAAAAGCATTGTAAGGGCAGCTCTTTCAGTATATGCCAGCATGACTCAGCGTAGACCATGAGTTAGTTTTGTGGAAAGAAGCATTGTGCTTGCACTTCCTAGTTGCAAGCTCATCCTGCTCTGCTCTATAGCAAATGTGAAGCTCAATGTGAGCACTAGCCTCGAAGGAAGAGCTTGCCTTGCCTTGCCTAAGTGAAAGAGTGCAACAGCTCCGTGAGCCCTAAATTGCTGTTCTGTGTCAGTTGACGGGGAAGAGGCTTTACCGTTCTCCTTGCCACCTCGTGTCAGCAACCGTTTCGGTTTCAGAACACTCTGTACCCCCCGGAGCTCTGGGCCCTCTATGCAAAATCCAGCATCGCAGGCCTTTCAGAGTCGCTCTGTGTTTGCAGAGAAAGGTGCAGCACACGGCACTTTTCCTTGGGACGGTTTGATTTTCCGACCTCTAAACAGCTTCGGGAACACAGTTCAAGAATCCCTAACTCGCCAAGGACGTGGTCGCCCTTGCCCTAGGTAAGCTCAACAGAACAAAGCACTCTGTTTCTATTTCCTTCCAACACCTCTTATGTGAGGTAAGAAATTCCCCTAGGAGAGTATCAGCGTGCCTTCCAAATTCCACAGAAGCACAGTTCATGGTGTAAAACGACAGGCGTACGGAAGATGCAGAGGCCTCTTGGACATCCTCCAGCGTCCTTCCTTTAGGCAGTTCGCTATACCCAGAATAGCGGGTATAGAAAAACGTGAATCAGCGAAGGGCCCAGTGGGTTAATTGTGTCTCTTTGGACTAGCTAGACTCAGCCTATACTAAGGCTGGAAGTCAACAGCGAAACGGGAGTGTGATCCCAAAGGCTTTTTTGCCAATTTTGAAATCTCCGTTCATAAGGCGTGAAAGCAACCTGAAAAGCATTGTAAGGGCAGCTCTTTCAGTATATGCCAGCATGACTCAGCGTAGACCATGAGTTAGTTTTGTGGAAAGAAGCATTGTGCTTGCACTTCCTAGTTGCAAGCTCATCCTGCTCTGCTCTATAGCAAATGTGAAGCTCAATGTGAGCACTAGCCTCGAAGGAAGAGCTTGACTTGCCTTGCCTAAGTGAAAGAGTGCAACAGCTCCGTGAGCGCTAAATTGCTGTTCTGTGTCAGTTGACGGGGAAGAGGCTTTACCGTTCTCCTTGCCACCTCGTGTCAGCAACCGTTTCGGTTTCAGAACACTCTGTACCCCCCGGAGTTCTGGGCCCTCTATGCAAAATCCAGCATCGCAGGCCTTTCAGAGTCGCTCTGTGTTTGCAGAGAAAGGTGCAGCACACGGCACTTTTCCTTGGGACGGTTTGATTTTCCGACCTCTAAACAGCTTCGGGAACACAGTTCAAGAATCCCTAACTCGCCAAGGACGTGGTCGCCCTTGCCCTAGGTAAGCTCAACAGAACAAAGCACTCTGTTTCTATTTCCTTCCAACACCTCTTATGTGAGGTAAGAAATTCCCCTAGGAGAGTATCAGCGTGCCTTCCAAATTCCACAGAAGCACAGTCCGAGGTGTAAAACGACAGGCGTACGGAAGATGCAGAGGCCTCTTGGACATCCTCCAGCGTCCTTCCTTTAGGCAGTTCGCTATACCCAGAATAGCGGGTATAGAAAAACGTGAATCAGCGAAGGGCCCAGTGGGTTAATTGTGTCTCTTTGGACTAGCTAGACTCAGCCTGTACTAAGGCTGGAAGTCAACAGAAAAACGGGAGTGTGATCCCAAAGGCTTTTTTGCCAATTTTGAAAGCTCCGTTCATAAGGCGTGAAAGCTACCTGAAAAGCATTGTAAGGGCAGCTCTTTCAGTATATGCCAGCATGACTCAGCGTAGACCATGAGTTAGTTTTGTGGAAAGAAGCATTGTGCTTGCACTTCCTAGTTGCAAGCTCATCCTGCTCTGCTCTATAGCAAATGTGAAGCTCAATGTGAGCACTAGCCTCGAAGGAAGAGCTTGACTTGCCTTGCCTAAGTGAAAGAGTGCAACAGCTCCGTGAGCCCTAAATTGCTGTTCTGTGTCAGTTGACGGGGAAGAGGCTTTACCGTTCTCCTTGCCACCTCGTGTCAGCAACCGTTTCGGTTTCAGAACACTCTGTACCCCCCGGAGCTCTGGGCCCTCTATGCAAAATCCAGCATCGCAGGCCTTTCAGAGTCGCTCTGTGTTTGCAGAGAAAGGTGCAGCACACGGCACTTTTCCTTGGGACGGTTTGATTTTCCGACCTCTAAACAGCTTCGGGAACACAGTTCAAGAATCCCTAACTCGCCAAGGACGTGGTCGCCCTTGCCCTAGGTAAGCTCAACAGAACAAAGCACTCTGTTTCTATTTCCTTCCAACACCTCTTATGTGAGGTAAGAAATTCCCCTAGGAGAGTATCAGCGTGCCTTCCAAATTCCACAGAAGCACAGTCCGTGGTGTAAAACGACAGGCGTACGGAAGATGCAGAGGCCTCTTGGACATCCTCCAGCGTCCTTCCTTTAGGCAGTTCGCTATACCCAGAATAGCGGGTATAGAAAAACGTGAATCAGCGAAGGGCCCAGTGGGTTAATTGTGTCTCTTTGGACTAGCTAGACTCAGCCTGTACTAAGGCTGGAAGTCAACAGCGAAACGGGAGTGTGATCCCAAAGGCTTTTTTGCCAATTTTGAAATCTCCGTTCATAAGGCGTGAAAGCAACCTGAAAAGCATTGTAAGGGCAGCTCTTTCAGTATATGCCAGCATGACTCAGCGTAGACCATGAGTTAGTTTTGTGGAAAGAAGCATTGTGCTTGCACTTCCTAGTTGCAAGCTCATCCTGCTCTGCTCTATAGCAAATGTGAAGCTCAATGTGAGCACTAGCCTCGAAGGAAGAGCTTGCCTTGCCTTGCCTAAGTGAAAGAGTGCAACAGCTCCGTGAGCCCTAAATTGCTGTTCTGTGTCAGTTGACGGGGAAGAGGCTTTACCGTTCTCCTTGCCACCTCGTGTCAGCAACCGTTTCGGTTTCAGAACACTCTGTACCCCCCGGAGCTCTGGGCCCTCTATGCAAAATCCAGCATTGCAGGCCTTTCAGAGTCGCTCTGTGTTTGCAGAGAAAGGTGCAGCACACGGCACTTTTCCTTGGGACGGTTTGATTTTCCGACCTCTAAACAGCTTCGGGAACACAGTTCAAGAATCCCTAACTCGCCAAGGACGTGGTCGCCCTTGCCCTAGGTAAGCTCAACAGAACAAAGCACTCTGTTTCTATTTCCTTCCAACACCTCTTATGTGAGGTAAGAAATTCCCCTAGGAGAGTATCAGCGTGCCTTCCAAATTCCACAGAAGCACAGTCCGTGGTGTAAAACGACAGGCGTACGGAAGATGCAGAGGCCTCTTGGACATCCTCCAGCGTCCTTCCTTTAGGCAGTTCGCTATACCCAGAATAGCGGGTATAGAAAAACGTGAATCAGCGAAGGGCCCAGTGGGTTAATTGTGTCTCTTTGGACTAGCTAGACTCAGCCTGTACTAAGGCTGGAAGTCAACAGAAAAACGGGAGTGTGATCCCAAAGGCTTTTTTGCCAATTTTGAAAGCTCCGTTCATAAGGCGTGAAAGCTACCTGAAAAGCATTGTAAGGGCAGCTCTTTCAGTATATGCCAGCATGACTCAGCGTAGACCATGAGTTAGTTTTGTGGAAAGAAGCATTGTGCTTGCACTTCCTAGTTGCAAGCTCATCCTGCTCTGCTCTATAGCAAATGTGAAGCTCAATGTGAGCACTAGCCTCGAAGGAAGAGCTTGCCTTGCCTTGCCTAAGTGAAAGAGTGCAACAGCTCCATGAGCCCTAAATTGCTGTTCTGTGTCAGTTGACGGGGAAGAGGCTTTACCGTTCTCCTTGCCACCTCGTGTCAGCAACCGTTTCGGTTTCAGAACACTCTGTACCCCCCGGAGCTCTGGGCCCTCTATGCAAAATCCAGCATCGCAGGCCTTTCAGAGTCGCTCTGTGTTTGCAGAGAAAGGTGCAGCACACGGCACTTTTCCTTGGGACGGTTTGATTTTCCGACCTCTAAACAGCTTCGGGAACACAGTTCAAGAATCCCTAACTCGCCAAGGACGTGGTCGCCCTTGCCCTAGGTAAGCTCAACAGAACAAAGCACTCTGTTTCTATTTCCTTCCAACACCTCTTATGTGAGGTAAGAAATTCCCCTAGGAGAGTATCAGCGTGCCTTCCAAATTCCACAGAAGCACAGTTCATGGTGTAAAACGACAGGCCTAAGGAAGATGCAGAGGCCTCTTGGACATCCTCCAGCGTCCTTCCTTTAGGCAGTTCGCTATACCCAGAATAGCGGGTATAGAAAAACGTGAATCAGCGAAGGGCCCAGTGGGTTAATTGTGTCTCTTTGGACTAGCTAGACTCAGCCTATACTAAGGCTGGAAGTCAACAGCGAAACGGGAGTGTGATCCCAAAGGCTTTTTTGCCAATTTTGAAATCTCCGTTCATAAGGCGTGAAAGCAACCTGAAAAGCATTGTAAGGGCAGCTCTTTCAGTATATGCCAGCATGACTCAGCGTAGACCATGAGTTAGTTTTGTGGAAAGAAGCATTGTGCTTGCACTTCCTAGTTGCAAGCTCATCCTGCTCTGCTCTATAGCAAATGTGAAGCTCAATGTGAGCACTAGCCTCGAAGGAAGAGCTTGACTTGCCTTGCCTAAGTGAAAGAGTGCAACAGCTCCGTGAGCCCTAAATTGCTGTTCTGTGTCAGTTGACGGGGAAGAGGCTTTACCGTTCTCCTTGCCACCTCGTGTCAGCAACCGTTTCGGTTTCAGAACACTCTGTACCCCCCGGAGCTCTGGGCCCTCTATGCAAAATCCAGCATGGCAGGCCTTTCAGAGTCGCTCTGTGTTTGCAGAGAAAGGTGCAGCACACGGCACTTTTCCTTGGGACGGTTTGATTTTCCGACCTCCAAACAGCTTCGGGAACACAGTTCAAGAATCCCTAACTCGCCAAGGACGTGGTCGCCCTTGCCCTAGGTAAGCTCAACAGAACAAAGCACTCTGTTTCTATTTCCTTCCAACACCTCTTATGTGAGGTAAGAAATTCCCCTAGGAGAGTATCAGCGTGCCTTCCAAATTCCACAGAAGCACAGTTCATAGTGTAAAACGACAGGCCTAAGGAAGATGCAGAGGCCTCTTGGACATCCTCCAGCGTCCTTCCTTTAGGCAGTTCGCTATACCCAGAATAGCGGGTATAGAAAAACGTGAATCAGCGAAGGGCCCAGTGGGTTAATTGTGTCTCTTTGGACTAGCTAGACTCAGCCTGTACTAAGGCTGGAAGTCAACAGCGAAACGGGAGTGTGATCCCAAAGGCTTTTTTGCCAATTTTGAAATCTCCGTTCATAAGGCGTGAAAGCAACCTGAAAAGCATTGTAAGGGCAGCTCTTTCAGTATATGCCAGCATGACTCAGCGTAGACCATGAGTTAGTTTTGTGGAAAGAAGCATTGTGCTTGCACTTCCTAGTTGCAAGCTCATCCTGCTCTGCTCTATATGAAATGTGAAGCTCAATGTGAGCACTAGCCTCGAAGGAAGAGCTTGACTTGCCTTGCCTAAGTGAAAGAGTGCAACAGATCCGTGAGCGCTAAATTGCTGTTCTGTGTCAGTTGACGGGGAAGAGGCTTTACCGTTCTCCTTGCCACCTCGTGTCAGCAACCGTTTCGGTTTCAGAACACTCTGTACCCCCCGGAGTTCTGGGCCCTCTATGCAAAATCCAGCATCGCAGGCCTTTCAGAGTCGCTCTGTGTTTGCAGAGAAAGGTGCAGCACACGGCACTTTTCCTTGGGACGGTTTGATTTTCCGACCTCTAAACAGCTTCGGGAACACAGTTCAAGAATCCCTAACTCGCCAAGGACGTGGTCGCCCTTGCCCTAGGTAAGCTCAACAGAACAAAGCACTCTGTTTCTATTTCCTTCCAACACCTCTTATGTGAGGTAAGAAATTCCCCTAGGAGAGTATCAGCGTGCCTTCCAAATTCCACAGAAGCACAGTCCGAGGTGTAAAACGACAGGCGTACGGAAGATGCAGAGGCCTCTTGGACATCCTCCAGCGTCCTTCCTTTAGGCAGTTCGCTATACCCAGAATAGCGGGTATAGAAAAACGTGAATCAGCGAAGGGCCCAGTGGGTTAATTGTGTCTCTTTGGACTAGTTAGACTCAGCCTGTACTAAGGCTGGAAGTCAACAGCGAATCGGGAGTGTGATCCCAAAGGCTTTTTTGCCAATTTTGAAAGCTCCGTTCATAAGGCGTGAAAGCTACCTGAAAAGCATTGTAAGGGCAGCTCTTTCAGTATATGCCAGCATGACTCAGCGTAGACCATGAGTTAGTTTTGTGGAAAGAAGCATTGTGCTTGCACTTCCTAGTTGCAAGCTCATCCTGCTCTGCTCTATAGCAAATGTGAAGCTCAATGTGAGCACTAGCCTCGAAGGAAGAGCTTGACTTGCCTTGCCTAAGTGAAAGAGTGCAACAGCTCCGTGAGCCCTAAATTGCTGTTCTGTGTCAGTTGACGGGGAAGAGGCTTTACCGTTCTCCTTGCCACCTCGTGTCAGCAACCGTTTCGGTTTCAGAACACTCTGTACCCCCCGGAGCTCTGGGCCCTCTATGCAAAATCCAGCATCGCAGGCCTTTCAGAGTCGCTCTGTGTTTGCAGAGAAAGGTGCAGCACACGGCACTTTTCCTTGGGACGGTTTGATTTTCCGACCTCTAAACAGCTTCGGGAACACAGTTCAAGAATCCCTAACTCGCCAAGGACGTGGTCGCCCTTGCCCTAGGTAAGCTCAACAGAACAAAGCACTCTGTTTCTATTTCCTTCCAACACCTCTTATGTGAGGTAAGAAATTCCCCTAGGAGAGTATCAGCGTGCCTTCCAAATTCCACAGAAGCACAGTCCGTGGTGTAAAACGACAGGCGTACGGAAGATGCAGAGGCCTCTTGGACATCCTCCAGCGTCCTTCCTTTAGGCAGTTCGCTATACCCAGAATAGCGGGTATAGAAAAACGTGAATCAGCGAAGGGCCCAGTGGGTTAATTGTGTCTCTTTGGACTAGCTAGACTCAGCCTGTACTAAGGCTGGAAGTCAACAGCGAAACGGGAGTGTGATCCCAAAGGCTTTTTTGCCAATTTTGAAAGCTCCGTTCATAAGGCGTGAAAGCAACCTGAAAAGCATTGTAAGGGCAGCTCTTTCAGTATATGCCAGCATGACTCAGCGTAGACCATGAGTTAGTTTTGTGGAAAGAAGCATTGTGCTTGCACTTCCTAGTTGCAAGCTCATCCTGCTCTGCTCTATAGCAAATGTGAAGCTCAATGTGAGCACTAGCCTCGAAGGAAGAGCTTGACTTGCCTTGCCTAAGTGAAAGAGTGCAACAGCTCCGTGAGCCCTAAATTGCTGTTCTGTGTCAGTTGACGGGGAAGAGGCTTTACCGTTCTCCTTGCCACCTCGTGTCAGCAACCGTTTCGGTTTCAGAACACTCTGTACCCCCCGGAGCTCTGGGCCCTCTATGCAAAATCCAGCATCGCAGGCCTTTCAGAGTCGCTCTGTGTTTGCAGAGAAAGGTGCAGCACACGGCACTTTTCCTTGGGACGGTTTGATTTTCCGACCTCTAAACAGCTTCGGGAACACAGTTCAAGAATCCCTAACTCGCCAAGGACGTGGTCGCCCTTGCCCTAGGTAAGCTCAACAGAACAAAGCACTCTGTTTCTATTTCCTTCCAACACCTCTTATGTGAGGTAAGAAATTCCCCTAGGAGAGTATCAGCGTGCCTTCCAAATTCCACAGAAGCACAGTCCGTGGTGTAAAACGACAGGCGTACGGAAGATGCAGAGGCCTCTTGGACATCCTCCAGCGTCCTTCCTTTAGGCAGTTCGCTATACCCAGAATAGCGGGTATAGAAAAACGTGAATCAGCGAAGGGCCCAGTGGGTTAATTGTGTCTCTTTGGACTAGCTAGACTCAGCCTGTACTAAGGCTGGAAGTCAACAGAAAAACGGGAGTGTGATCCCAAAGGCTTTTTTGCCAATTTTGAAAGCTCCGTTCATAAGGCGTGAAAGCTACCTGAAAAGCATTGTAAGGGCAGCTCTTTCAGTATATGCCAGCATGACTCAGCGTAGACCATGAGTTAGTTTTGTGGAAAGAAGCATTGTGCTTGCACTTCCTAGTTGCAAGCTCATCCTGCTCTGCTCTATAGCAAATGTGAAGCTCAATGTGAGCACTAGCCTCGAAGGAAGAGCTTGCCTTGCCTTGCCTAAGTGAAAGAGTGCAACAGCTCCGTGAGCCCTAAATTGCTGTTCTGTGTCAGTTGACGGGGAAGAGGCTTTACCGTTCTCCTTGCCACCTCGTGTCAGCAACCGTTTCGGTTTCAGAACACTCTGTACCCCCCGGAGCTCTGGGCCCTCTATGCAAAATCCAGCATCGCAGGCCTTTCAGAGTCGCTCTGTGTTTGCAGAGAAAGGTGCAGCACACGGCACTTTTCCTTGGGACGGTTTGATTTTCCGACCTCTAAACAGCTTCGGGAACACAGTTCAAGAATCCCTAACTCGCCAAGGACGTGGTCGCCCTTGCCCTAGGTAAGCTCAACAGAACAAAGCACTCTGTTTCTATTTCCTTCCAACACCTCTTATGTGAGGTAAGAAATTCCCCTAGGAGAGTATCAGCGTGCCTTCCAAATTCCACAGAAGCACAGTTCATGGTGTAAAACGACAGGCGTACGGAAGATGCAGAGGCCTCTTGGACATCCTCCAGCGTCCTTCCTTTAGGCAGTTCGCTATACCCAGAATAGCGGGTATAGAAAAACGTGAATCAGCGAAGGGCCCAGTGGGTTAATTGTGTCTCTTTGGACTAGCTAGACTCAGCCTATACTAAGGCTGGAAGTCAACAGCGAAACGGGAGTGTGATCCCAAAGGCTTTTTTGCCAATTTTGAAATCTCCGTTCATAAGGCGTGAAAGCAACCTGAAAAGCATTGTAAGGGCAGCTCTTTCAGTATATGCCAGCATGACTCAGCGTAGACCATGAGTTAGTTTTGTGGAAAGAAGCATTGTGCTTGCACTTCCTAGTTGCAAGCTCATCCTGCTCTGCTCTATAGCAAATGTGAAGCTCAATGTGAGCACTAGCCTCGAAGGAAGAGCTTGCCTTGCCTTGCCTAAGTGAAAGAGTGCAACAGCTCCGTGAGCCCTAAATTGCTGTTCTGTGTCAGTTGACGGGGAAGAGGCTTTACCGTTCTCCTTGCCACCTCGTGTCAGCAACCGTTTCGGTTTCAGAACACTCTGTACCCCCCGGAGCTCTGGGCCCTCTATGCAAAATCCAGCATCGCAGGCCTTTCAGAGTCGCTCTGTGTTTGCAGAGAAAGGTGCAGCACACGGCACTTTTCCTTGGGACGGTTTGATTTTCCGACCTCTAAACAGCTTCGGGAACACAGTTCAAGAATCCCTAACTCGCCAAGGACGTGGTCGCCCTTGCCCTAGGTAAGCTCAACAGAACAAAGCACTCTGTTTCTATTTCCTTCCAACACCTCTTATGTGAGGTAAGAAATTCCCCTAGGAGAGTATCAGCGTGCCTTCCAAATTCCACAGAAGCACAGTCCGTGGTGTAAAACGACAGGCGTACGGAAGATGCAGAGGCCTCTTGGACATCCTCCAGCGTCCTTCCTTTAGGCAGTTCGCTATACCCAGAATAGCGGGTATAGAAAAACGTGAATCAGCGAAGGGCCCAGTGGGTTAATTGTGTCTCTTTGGACTAGCTAGACTCAGCCTGTTCTAAGGCTGGAAGTCAACAGTGAAACGGGAGTGTGATCCCAAAGGCTTTTTTGCCAATTTTGAAAGCTCCGTTCATAAGGCGTGAAAGCTACCTGAAAAGCATTGTAAGGGCAGCTCTTTCAGTATATGCCAGCATGACTCAGCGTAGACCATGAGTTAGTTTTGTGGAAAGAAGCATTGTGCTTGCACTTCCTAGTTGCAAGCTCATCCTGCTCTGCTCTATAGCAAATGTGAAGCTCAATGTGAGCACTAGCCTCGAAGGAAGAGCTTGACTTGCCTTGCCTAAGTGAAAGAGTGCAACAGCTCCGTGAGCCCTAAATTGCTGTTCTGTGTCAGTTGACGGGGAAGAGGCTTTACCGTTCTCCTTGCCACCTCGTGTCAGCAACCGTTTCGGTTTCAGAACACTCTGTACCCCCCGGAGCTCTGGGCCCTCTATGCAAAATCCAGCATCGCAGGCCTTTCAGAGTCGCTCTGTGTTTGCAGAGAAAGGTGCAGCACACGGCACTTTTCCTTGGGACGGTTTGATTTTCCGACCTCTAAACAGCTTCGGGAACACAGTTCAAGAATCCCTAACTCGCCAAGGACGTGGTCGCCCTTGCCCTAGGTAAGCTCAACAGAACAAAGCACTCTGTTTCTATTTCCTTCCAACACCTCTTATGTGAGGTAAGAAATTCCCCTAGGAGAGTATCAGCGTGCCTTCCAAATTCCACAGAAGCACAGTCCGTGGTGTAAAACGACAGGCGTACGGAAGATGCAGAGGCCTCTTGGACATCCTCCAGCGTCCTTCCTTTAGGCAGTTCGCTATACCCAGAATAGCGGGTATAGAAAAACGTGAATCAGCGAAGGGCCCAGTGGGTTAATTGTGTCTCTTTGGACTAGCTAGACTCAGCCTATACTAAGGCTGGAAGTCAACAGCGAAACGGGAGTGTGATCCCAAAGGCTTTTTTGCCAATTTTGAAATCTCCATTCATAAGGCGTGAAAGCAACCTGAAAAGCATTGTAAGGGCAGCTCTTTCAGTATATGCCAGCATGACTCAGCGTAGACCATGAGTTAGTTTTGTGGAAAGAAGCATTGTGCTTGCACTTCCTAGTTGCAAGCTCATCCTGCTCTGCTCTATATGAAATGTGAAGCTCAATGTGAGCACTAGCCTCGAAGGAAGAGCTTGACTTGCCTTGCCTAAGTGAAAGAGTGCAACAACTCCGTGAGCCCTAAATTGCTGTTCTGTGTCAGTTGACGGGGAAGAGGCTTTACCGTTCTCCTTGCCACCTCGTGTCAGCAACCGTTTCGGTTTCAGAACACTCTGTACCCCCCGGAGCTCTGGGCCCTCTATGCAAAATCCAGCATCGCAGGCCTTTCAGAGTCGCTCTGTGTTTGCAGAGAAAGGTGCAGCACACGGCACTTTTCCTTGGGACGGTTTGATTTTCCGACCTCTAAACAGCTTCGGGAACACAGTTCAAGAATCCCTAACTCGCCAAGGACGTGGTCGCCCTTGCCCTAGGTAAGCTCAACAGAACAAAGCACTCTGTTTCTATTTCCTTCCAACACCTCTTATGTGAGGGAAGAAATTCCCCTAGGAGAGTATCAGCGTGCCTTCCAAATTCCACAGAAGCACAGTCCGTGGTGTAAAACGACAGGCGTACGGAAGATGCAGAGGCCTCTTGGACATCCTCCAGCGTCCTTCCTTTAGGCAGTTCGCTATACCCAGAATAGCGGGTATAGAAAAACGTGAATCAGCGAAGGGCCCAGTGGGTTAATTGTGTCTCTTTGGACTAGCTAGACTCAGCCTGTTCTAAGGCTGGAAGTCAACAGTGAAACGGGAGTGTGATCCCAAAGGCTTTTTTGCCAATTTTGAAAGCTCCGTTCATAAGGCGTGAAAGCTACCTGAAAAGCATTGTAAGGGCAGCTCTTTCAGTATATGCCAGCATGACTCAGCGTAGACCATGAGTTAGTTTTGTGGAAAGAAGCATTGTGCTTGCACTTCCTAGTTGCAAGCTCATCCTGCTCTGCTCTATAGCAAATGTGAAGCTCAATGTGAGCACTAGCCTCGAAGGAAGAGCTTGACTTGCCTTGCCTAAGTGAAAGAGTGCAACAGCTCCGTGAGCCCTAAATTGCTGTTCTGTGTCAGTTGACGGGGAAGAGGCTTTACCGTTCTCCTTGCCACCTCGTGTCAGCAACCGTTTCGGTTTCAGAACACTCTGTACCCCCCGGAGCTCTGGGCCCTCTATGCAAAATCCAGCATCGCAGGCCTTTCAGAGTCGCTCTGTGTTTGCAGAGAAAGGTGCAGCACACGGCACTTTTCCTTGGGACGGTTTGATTTTCCGACCTCTAAACAGCTTCGGGAACACAGTTCAAGAATCCCTAACTCGCCAAGGACGTGGTCGCCCTTGCCCTAGGTAAGCTCAACAGAACAAAGCACTCTGTTTCTATTTCCTTCCAACACCTCTTATGTGAGGTAAGAAATTCCCCTAGGAGAGTATCAGCGTGCCTTCCAAATTCCACAGAAGCACAGTCCGTGGTGTAAAACGACAGGCGTACGGAAGATGCAGAGGCCTCTTGGACATCCTCCAGCGTCCTTCCTTTAGGCAGTTCGCTATACCCAGAATAGTGGGTATAGAAAAACGTGAATCAGCGAAGGGCCCAGTGGGTTAATTGTGTCTCTTTGGACTAGCTAGACTCAGCCTGTTCTAAGGCTGGAAGTCAACAGTGAAACGGGAGTGTGATCCCAAAGGCTTTTTTGCCAATTTTGAAAGCTCCGTTCATAAGGCGTGAAAGCTACCTGAAAAGCATTGTAAGGGCAGCTCTTTCAGTATATGCCAGCATGACTCAGCGTAGACCATGAGTTAGTTTTGTGGAAAGAAGCATTGTGCTTGCACTTCCTAGTTGCAAGCTCATCCTGCTCTGCTCTATAGCAAATGTGAAGCTCAATGTGAGCACTAGCCTCGAAGGAAGAGCTTGACTTGCCTTGCCTAAGTGAAAGAGTGCAACAGCTCCGTGAGCCCTAAATTGCTGTTCTGTGTCAGTTGACGGGGAAGAGGCTTTACCGTTCTCCTTGCCACCTCGTGTCAGCAACCGTTTCGGTTTCAGAACACTCTGTACCCCCCGGAGCTCTGGGCCCTCTATGCAAAATCCAGCATCGCAGGCCTTTCAGAGTCGCTCTGTGTTTGCAGAGAAAGGTGCAGCACACGGCACTTTTCCTTGGGACGGTTTGATTTTCCGACCTCTAAACAGCTTCGGGAACACAGTTCAAGAATCCCTAACTCGCCAAGGACGTGGTCGCCCTTGCCCTAGGTAAGCTCAACAGAACAAAGCACTCTGTTTCTATTTCCTTCCAACACCTCTTATGTGAGGTAAGAAATTCCCCTAGGAGAGTATCAGCGTGCCTTCCAAATTCCACAGAAGCACAGTCCGTGGTGTAAAACGACAGGCGTACGGAAGATGCAGAGGCCTCTTGGACATCCTCCAGCGTCCTTCCTTTAGGCAGTTCACTATACCCAGAATAGCGGGTATAGAAAAACGTGAATCAGCGAAGGGCCCAGTGGGTTAATTGTGTCTCTTTGGACTAGCTAGACTCAGCCTATACTAAGGCTGGAAGTCAACAGCGAAACGGGAGTGTGATCCCAAAGGCTTTTTTGCCAATTTTGAAATCTCCGTTCATAAGGCGTGAAAGCAACCTGAAAAGCATTGTAAGGGCAGCTCTTTCAGTATATGCCAGCATGACTCAGCGTAGACCATGAGTTAGTTTTGTGGAAAGAAGCATTGTGCTTGCACTTCCTAGTTGCAAGCTCATCCTGCTCTGCTCTATAGCAAATGTGAAGCTCAATGTGAGCACTAGCCTCGAAGGAAGAGCTTGACTTGCCTTGCCTAAGTGAAAGAGTGCAACAGCTCCGTGAGCCCTAAATTGCTGTTCTGTGTCAGTTGACGGGGAAGAGGCTTTACCGTTCTCCTTGCCACCTCGTGTCAGCAACCGTTTCGGTTTCAGAACACTCTGTACCCCCCGGAGCTCTGGGCCCTCTATGCAAAATCCAGCATCGCAGGCCTTTCAGAGTCGCTCTGTGTTTGCAGAGAAAGGTGCAGCACACGGCACTTTTCCTTGGGACGGTTTGATTTTCCGACCTCTAAACAGCTTCGGGAACACAGTTCAAGAATCCCTAACTCGCCAAGGACGTGGTCGCCCTTGCCCTAGGTAAGCTCAACAGAACAAAGCACTCTGTTTCTATTTCCTTCCAACACCTCTTATGTGAGGTAAGAAATTCCCCTAGGAGAGTATCAGCGTGCCTTCCAAATTCCACAGAAGCACAGTCCGTGGTGTAAAACGACAGGCGTACGGAAGATGCAGAGGCCTCTTGGACATCCTCCAGCGTCCTTCCTTTAGGCAGTTCGCTATACCCAGAATAGCGGGTATAGAAAAACGTGAATCAGCGAAGGGCCCAGTGGGTTAATTGTGTCTCTTTGGACTAGCTAGACTCAGCCTGTACTAAGGCTGGAAGTCAACAGAAAAACGGGAGTGTGATCCCAAAGGCTTTTTTGCCAATTTTGAAAGCTCCGTTCATAAGGCGTGAAAGCTACCTGAAAAGCATTGTAAGGGCAGCTCTTTCAGTATATGCCAGCATGACTCAGCGTAGACCATGAGTTAGTTTTGTGGAAAGAAGCATTGTGCTTGCACTTCCTAGTTGCAAGCTCATCCTGCTCTGCTCTATAGCAAATGTGAAGCTCAATGTGAGCACTAGCCTCGAAGGAAGAGCTTGCCTTGCCTTGCCTAAGTGAAAGAGTGCAACAGCTCCGTGAGCCCTAAATTGCTGTTCTGTGTCAGTTGACGGGGAAGAGGCTTTACCGTTCTCCTTGCCACCTCGTGTCAGCAACCGTTTCGGTTTCAGAACACTCTGTACCCCCCGGAGCTCTGGGCCCTCTATGCAAAATCCAGCATCGCAGGCCTTTCAGAGTCGCTCTGTGTTTGCAGAGAAAGGTGCAGCACACGGCACTTTTCCTTGGGACGGTTTGATTTTCTGACCTCTAAACAGCTTCGGGAACACAGTTCAAGAATCCCTAACTCGCCAAGGACGTGGTCGCCCTTGCCCTAGGTAAGCTCAACAGAACAAAGCACTCTGTTTCTATTTCCTTCCAACACCTCTTATGTGAGGTAAGAAATTCCCCTAGGAGAGTATCAGCGTGCCTTCCAAATTCCACAGAAGCACAGTTCATGGTGTAAAACGACAGGCGTACGGAAGATGCAGAGGCCTCTTGGACATCCTCCAGCGTCCTTCCTTTAGGCAGTTCGCTATACCCAGAATAGCCGGTATAGAAAAACGTGAATCAGCGAAGGGCCCAGTGGGTTAATTGTGTCTCTTTGGACTAGCTAGACTCAGCCTATACTAAGGCTGGAAGTCAACAGCGAAACGGGAGTGTGATCCCAAAGGCTTTTTTGCCAATTTTGAAACCTCCGTTCATAAGGCGTGAAAGCAACCTGAAAAGCATTGTAAGGGCAGCTCTTTCAGTATATGCCAGCATGACTCAGCGTAGACCATGAGTTAGTTTTGTGGAAAGAAGCATTGTGCTTGCACTTCCTAGTTGCAAGCTCATCCTGCTCTGCTCTATATGAAATGTGAAGCTCAATGTGAGCACTAGCCTCGAAGGAAGAGCTTGACTTGCCTTGCCTAAGTGAAAGAGTGCAACAGCTCCGTGAGCCCTAAATTGCTGTTCTGTGTCAGTTGACGGGGAAGAGGCTTTACCGTTCTCCTTGCCACCTCGTGTCAGCAACCGTTTCGGTTTCAGAACACTCTGTACCCCCCGGAGCTCTGGGCCCTCTATGCAAAATCCAGCATCGCAGGCCTTTCAGAGTCGCTCTGTGTGTGCAGAGAAAGGTGCAGCACACGGCACTTTTCCTTGGGACGGTTTGATTTTCCGACCTCTAAACAGCTTCGGGAACACAGTTCAAGAATCCCTAACTCGCCAAGGACGTGGTCGCCCTTGCCCTAGGTAAGCTCAACAGAACAAAGCACTCTGTTTCTATTTCCTTCCAACACCTCTTATGTGAGGTAAGAAATTCCCCTAGGAGAGTATCAGCGTGCCTTCCAAATTCCACAGAAGCACAGTCCGAGGTGTAAAACGACAGGCGTACGGAAGATGCAGAGGCCTCTTGGACATCCTCCAGCGTCCTTCCTTTAGGCAGTTCGCTATACCCAGAATAGCGGGTATAGAAAAACGTGAATCAGCGAAGGGCCCAGTGGGTTAATTGTGTCTCTTTGGACTAGCTAGACTCAGCCTGTACTAAGGCTGGAAGTCAACAGCGAATCGGGAGTGTGATCCCAAAGGCTTTTTTGCCAATTTTGAAAGCTCCGTTCATAAGGCGTGAAAGCTACCTGAAAAGCATTGTAAGGGCAGCTCTTTCAGTATATGCCAGCATGACTCAGCGTAGACCATGAGTTAGTTTTGTGGAAAGAAGCATTGTGCTTGCACTTCCTAGTTGCAAGCTCATCCTGCTCTGCTCTATAGCAAATGTGAAGCTCAATGTGAGCACTAGCCTCGAAGGAAGAGCTTGACTTGCCTTGCCTAAGTGAAAGAGTGCAACAGCTCCGTGAGCCCTAAATTGCTGTTCTGTGTCAGTTGACGGGGAAGAGGCTTTACCGTTCTCCTTGCCACCTCGTGTCAGCAACCGTTTCGGTTTCAGAACACTCTGTACCCCCCGGAGCTCTGGGCCCTCTATGCAAAATCCAGCATCGCAGGCCTTTCAGAGTCGCTCTGTGTTTGCAGAGAAAGGTGCAGCACACGGCACTTTTCCTTGGGACGGTTTGATTTTCCGACCTCTAAACAGCTTCGGGAACACAGTTCAAGAATCCCTAACTCGCCAAGGACGTGGTCGCCCTTGCCCTAGGTAAGCTCAACAGAACAAAGCACTCTGTTTCTATTTCCTTCCAACACCTCTTATGTGAGGTAAGAAATTCCCCTAGGAGAGTATCAGCGTGCCTTCCAAATTCCACAGAAGCACAGTCCGTGGTGTAAAACGACAGGCGTACGGAAGATGCAGAGGCCTCTTGGACATCCTCCAGCGTCCTTCCTTTAGGCAGTTCGCTATACCCAGAATAGCGGGTATAGAAAAACGTGAATCAGCGAAGGGCCCAGTGGGTTAATTGTGTCTCTTTGGACTAGCTAGACTCAGCCTGTACTAAGGCTGGAAGTCAACAGCGAAACGGGAGTGTGATCCCAAAGGCTTTTTTGCCAATTTTGAAAGCTCCGTTCCTAAGGCGTGAAAGCTACCTGAAAAGCATTGTAAGGGCAGCTCTTTCAGTATATGCCAGCATGACTCAGCGTAGACCATGAGTTAGTTTTGTGGAAAGAAGCATTGTGCTTGCACTTCCTAGTTGCAAGCTCATCCTGCTCTGCTCTATAGCAAATGTGAAGCTCAATGTGAGCACTAGCCTCGAAGGAAGAGCTTGACTTGCCTTGCCTAAGTGAAAGAGTGCAACAGCTCCGTGAGCCCTAAATTGCTGTTCTGTGTCAGTTGACGGGGAAGAGGCTTTACCGTTCTCCTTGCCACCTCGTGTCAGCAACCGTTTCGGTTTCAGAACACTCTGTACCCCCCGGAGCTCTGGGCCCTCTATGCAAAATCCAGCATCGCAGGCCTTTCAGAGTCGCTCTGTGTTTGCAGAGAAAGGTGCAGCACACGGCACTTTTCCTTGGGACGGTTTGATTTTCCGACCTCTAAACAGCTTCGGGAACACAGTTCAAGAATCCCTAACTCGCCAAGGACGTGGTCGCCCTTGCCCTAGGTAAGCTCAACAGAACAAAGCACTCTGTTTCTATTTCCTTCCAACACCTCTTATGTGAGGTAAGAAATTCCCCTAGGAGAGTATCAGCGTGCCTTCCAAATTCCACAGAAGCACAGTCCGTGGTGTAAAACGACAGGCGTACGGAAGATGCAGAGGCCTCTTGGACATCCTCCAGCGTCCTTCCTTTAGGCAGTTCGCTATACCCAGAATAGCGGGTATAGAAAAACGTGAATCAGCGAAGGGCCCAGTGGGTTAATTGTGTCTCTTTGGACTAGCTAGACTCAGCCTGTACTAAGGCTGGAAGTCAACAGCGAAACGGGAGTGTGATCCCAAAGGCTTTTTTGCCAATTTTGAAAGCTCCGTTCATAAGGCGTGAAAGCTACCTGAAAAGCATTGTAAGGGCAGCTCTTTCAGTATATGCCAGCATGCCTCAGCGTAGACCATGAGTTAGTTTTGTGGAAAGAAGCATTGTGCTTGCACTTCCTAGTTGCAAGCTCATCCTGCTCTGCTCTATATGAAATGTGAAGCTCAATGTGAGCACTAGCCTTGAAGGAAGAGCTTGCCTTGCCTTGCCTAAGTGAAAGAGTGCAACAGCTCCGTGAGCCCTAAATTGCTGTTCTGTGTCAGTTGACGGGGAAGAGGCTTTACCGTTCTCCTTGCCACCTCGTGTCAGCAATCGTTTCGGTTTCAGAACACTCTGTACCCCCCGGAGCTCTGGGCCCTCTATGCAAAATCCAGCATCGCAGGCCTTTCAGAGTCGCTCTGTGTTTGCAGAGAAAGGTGCAGCACACGGCACTTTTCCTTGGGACGGTTTGATTTTCCGACCTCCAAACAGCTTCGGGAACACAGTTCAAGAATCCCTAACTCGCCAAGGACGTGGTCGCCCTTGCCCTAGGTAAGCTCAACAGAACAAAGCACTCTGTTTCTATTTCCTTCCAACACCTCTTATGTGAGGTAAGAAATTCCCCTAGGAGAGTATCAGCGTGCCTTCCAAATTCCACAGAAGCACAGTCCGTGGTGTAAAACGACAGGCGTAAGGAAGATGCAGAGGCCTCTTGGACATCCTCCAGCGTCCTTCCTTTAGGCAGTTCGCTATACCCAGAATAGCGGGTATAGAAAAACGTGAATCAGCGAAGGGCCCAGTGGGTTAATTGTGTCTCTTTGGACTAGCTAGACTCAGCCTATACTAAGGCTGGAAGTCAACAGCGAAACGGGAGTGTGATCCCAAAGGCTTTTTTGCCAATTTTGAAATCTCCGTTCATAAGGCGTGAAAGCTACCTGAAAAGCATTGTAAGGGCAGCTCTTTCAGTATATGCCAGCATGACTCAGCGTAGACCATGAGTTAGTTTTGTGGAAAGAAGCATTGTGCTTGCACTTCCTAGTTGCAAGCTCATCCTGCTCTGCTCTATAGCAAATGTGAAGCTCAATGTGAGCACTAGCCTCGAAGGAAGAGCTTGCCTTGCCTTGCCTAAGTGAAAGAGTGCAACAGCTCCGTGAGCCCTAAATTGCTGTTCTGTGTCAGTTGACGGGGAAGAGGCTTTACCGTTCTCCTTGCCACCTCGTGTCAGCAACCGTTTCGGTTTCAGAACACTCTGTACCCCCCGGAGCTCTGGGCCCTCTATGCAAAATCCAGCATCGCAGGCCTTTCAGAGTCGCTCTGTGTTTGCAGAGAAAGGTGCAGCACACGGCACTTTTCCTTGGGACGGTTTGATTTTCCGACCTCCAAACAGCTTCGGGAACACAGTTCAAGAATCCCTAACTCGCCAAGGACGTGGTCGCCCTTGCCCTAGGTAAGCTCAACAGAACAAAGCACTCTGTTTCTATTTCCTTCCAACACCTCTTATGTGAGGTAAGAAATTCCCCTAGGAGTGTATCAGCGTGCCTTCCAAATTCCACAGAAGCACAGTTCATGGTGTAAAACGACAGGCGTACGGAAGATGCAGAGGCCTCTTGGACATCCTCCAGCGTCCTTCCTTTAGGCAGTTCGCTATACCCAGAATAGCGGGTATAGAAAAACGTGAATCAGCGAAGGGCCCAGTGGGTTAATTGTGTCTCTTTGGACTAGCTAGACTCAGCCTATACTAAGGCTGGAAGTCAACAGCGAAACGGGAGTGTGATCCCAAAGGCTTTTTTGCCAATTTTGAAATCTCCGTTCATAAGGCGTGAAAGCAACCTGAAAAGCATTGTAAGGGCAGCTCTTTCAGTATATGCCAGCATGACTCAGCGTAGACCATGAGTTAGTTTTGTGGAAAGAAGCATTGTGCTTGCACTTCCTAGTTGCAAGCTCATCCTGCTCTGCTCTATAGCAAATGTGAAGCTCAATGTGAGCACTAGCCTCGAAGGAAGAGCTTGCCTTGCCTTGCCTAAGTGAAAGAGTGCAACAGCTCCGTGAGCCCTAAATTGCTGTTCTGTGTCAGTTGACGGGGAAGAGGCTTTACCGTTCTCCTTGCCACCTCGTGTCAGCAACCGTTTCGGTTTCAGAACACTCTGTACCCCCCGGAGCTCTGGGCCCTCTATGCAAAATCCAGCATGGCAGGCCTTTCAGAGTCGCTCTGTGTTTGCAGAGAAAGGTGCAGCACACGGCACTTTTCCTTGGGACGGTTTGATTTTCCGACCTCTAAACAGCTTCGGGAACACAGTTCAAGAATCCCTAACTCGCCAAGGACGTGGTCGCCCTTGCCCTAGGTAAGCTCAACAGAACAAAGCACTCTGTTTCTATTTCCTTCCAACACCTCTTATGTGAGGTAAGAAATTCCCCTAGGAGAGTATCAGCGTGCCTTCCAAATTCCACAGAAGCACAGTCCGTGGTGTAAAACGACAGGCGTAAGGAAGATGCAGAGGCCTCTTGGACATCCTCCAGCGTCCTTCCTTTAGGCAGTTCGCTATACCCAGAATAGCGGGTATAAAAAAACGTGAATCAGCGAAGGGCCCAGTGGGTTAATTGTGTCTCTTTGGACTAGCTAGACTCAGCCTATACTAAGGCTGGAAGTCAACAGCGAAACCGGAGTGTGATCCCAAAGGCTTTTTTGCCAATTTTGAAATCTCCGTTCATAAGGCGTGAAAGCAACCTGAAAAGCATTGTAAGGGCAGCTCTTTCAGTATATGCCAGCATGACTCAGCGTAGACCATGAGTTAGTTTTGTGGAAAGAAGCATTGTGCTTGCACTTCCTAGTTGCAAGCTCATCCTGCTCTGCTCTATAGCAAATGTGAAGCTCAATGTGAGCACTAGCCTCGAAGGAAGAGCTTGCCTTGCCTTGCCTAAGTGAAAGAGTGCAACAGCTCCGTGAGCCCTAAATTGCTGTTCTGTGTCAGTTGACGGGGAAGAGGCTTTACCGTTCTCCTTGCCACCTCGTGTCAGCAACCGTTTCGGTTTCAGAACACTCTGTACCCCCCGGAGCTCTGGGCCCTCTATGCAAAATCCAGCATCGCAGGCCTTTCAGAGTCGCTCTGTGTTTGCAGACAAAGGTCCAGCACACGGCACTTTTCCTTGGGACGGTTTGATTTTCCGACCTCTAAACAGCTTCGGGAACACAGTTCAAGAATCCCTAACTCGCCAAGGACGTGGTCGCCCTTGCCCTAGGTAAGCTCAACAGAACAAAGCACTCTGTTTCTATTTCCTTCCAACACCTCTTATGTGAGGTAAGAAATTCCCCTAGGAGAGTATCAGCGTGCCTTCCAAATTCCACAGAAGCACAGTCCGTGGTGTAAAACGACAGGCGTACGGAAGATGCAGAAGCCTCTTGGACATCCTCCAGCGTCCTTCCTTTAGGCAGTTCGCTATACCCAGAATAGCGGGTATAGAAAAACGTGAATCAGCGAAGGGCCCAGTGGGTTAATTGTGTCTCTTTGGACTAGCTAGACTCAGCCTGTACTAAGGCTGGAAGTCAACAGTGAAACGGGAGTGTGATCCCAAAGGCTTTTTTGCCAATTTTGAAAGCTCCGTTCATAAGGCGTGAAAGCTACCTGAAAAGCATTGTAAGGGCAGCTCTTTCAGTATATGCCAGCATGACTCAGCGTAGACCATGAGTTAGTTTTGTGGAAAGAAGCATTGTGCTTGCACTTCCTAGTTGCAAGCTCATCCTGCTCTGCTCTATAGCAAATGTGAAGCTCAATGTGAGCACTAGCCTCGAAGGAAGAGCTTGCCTTGCCTTGCCTAAGTGAAAGAGTGCAACAGCTCCGTGAGCCCTAAATTGCTGTTCTGTGTCAGTTGACGGGGAAGAGGCTTTACCGTTCTCCTTGCCACCTCGTGTCAGCAACCGTTTCGGTTTCAGAACACTCTGTACCCCCCGGAGCTCTGGGCCCTCTATGCAAAATCCAGCATCGCAGGCCTTTCAGAGTCGCTCTGTGTTTGCAGACAAAGGTCCAGCACACGGCACTTTTCCTTGGGACGGTTTGATTTTCCGACCTCTAAACAGCTTCGGGAACACAGTTCAAGAATCCCTAACTCGCCAAGGACGTGGTCGCCCTTGCCCTAGGTAAGCTCAACAGAACAAAGCACTCTGTTTCTATTTCCTTCCAACACCTCTTATGTGAGGTAAGAAATTCCCCTAGGAGAGTATCAGCGTGCCTTCCAAATTCCACAGAAGCACAGTCCGTGGTGTAAAACGACAGGCGTAAGGAAGATGCAGAGGCCTCTTGGACATCCTCCAGCGTCCTTCCTTTAGGCAGTTCGCTATACCCAGAATAGCGGGTATAGAAAAACGTGAATCAGCGAAGGGCCCAGTGGGTTAATTGTGTCTCTTTGGACTAGCTAGACTCAGCCTATACTAAGGCTGGAAGTCAACAGCGAAACGGGAGTGTGATCCCAAAGGCTTTTTTGCCAATTTTGAAATCTCCGTTCATAAGGCGTGAAAGCAACCTGAAAAGCATTGTAAGGGCAGCTCTTTCAGTATATGCCAGCATGACTCAGCGTAGACCATGAGTTAGTTTTGTGGAAAGAAGCATTGTGCTTGCACTTCCTAGTTGCAAGCTCATCCTGCTCTGCTCTATAGCAAATGTGAAGCTCAATGTGAGCACTAGCCTCGAAGGAAGAGCTTGCCTTGCCTTGCCTAAGTGAAAGAGTGCAACAGCTCCGTGAGCCCTAAATTGCTGTTCTGTGTCAGTTGACGGGGAAGAGGCTTTACCGTTCTCCTTGCCACCTCGTGTCAGCAACCGTTTCGGTTTCAGAACACTCTGTACCCCCCGGAGCTCTGGGCCCTCTATGCAAAATCCAGCATCGCAGGCCTTTCAGAGTCGCTCTGTGTTTGCAGAGAAAGGTGCAGCACACGGCACTTTTCCTTGGGACGGTTTGATTTTCCGACCTCTAAACAGCTTCGGGAACACAGTTCAAGAATCCCTAACTCGCCAAGGACGTGGTCGCCCTTGCCCTAGGTAAGCTCAACAGAACAAAGCACTCTGTTTCTATTTCCTTCCAACACCTCTTATGTGAGGTAAGAAATTCCCCTAGGAGAGTATCAGCGTGCCTTCCAAATTCCACAGAAGCACAGTCCGTGGTGTAAAACGACAGGCGTACGGAAGATGCAGAAGCCTCTTGGACATCCTCCAGCGTCCTTCCTTTAGGCAGTTCGCTATACCCAGAATAGCGGGTATAGAAAAACGTGAATCAGCGAAGGGCCCAGTGGGTTAATTGTGTCTCTTTGGACTAGCTAGACTCAGCCTATACTAAGGCTGGAAGTCAACAGCGAAACGGGAGTGTGATCCCAAAGGCTTTTTTGCCAATTTTGAAATCTCCGTTCATAAGGCGTGAAAGCAACCTGAAAAGCATTGTAAGGGCAGCTCTTTCAGTATATGCCAGCATGACTCAGCGTAGACCATGAGTTAGTTTTGTGGAAAGAAGCATTGTGCTTGCACTTCCTAGTTGCAAGCTCATCCTGCTCTGCTCTATAGCAAATGTGAAGCTCAATGTGAGCACTAGCCTCGAAGGAAGAGCTTGCCTTGCCTTGCCTAAGTGAAAGAGTGCAACAGCTCCGTGAGCCCTAAATTGCTGTTCTGTGTCAGTTGACGGGGAAGAGGCTTTACCGTTCTCCTTGCCTCCTCGTGTCAGCAACCGTTTCGGTTTCAGAACACTCTGTACCCCCCGGAGCTCTGGGCCCTCTATGCAAAATCCAGCATCGCAGGCCTTTCAGAGTCGCTCTGTGTTTGCAGAGAAAGGTGCAGCACACGGCACTTTTCCTTGGGACGGTTTGATTTTCCGACCTCTAAACAGCTTCGGGAACACAGTTCAAGAATCCCTAACTCGCCAAGGACGTGGTCGCCCTTGCCCTAGGTAAGCTCAACAGAACAAAGCACTCTGTTTCTATTTCCTTCCAACACCTCTTTTGTGAGGTAAGAAATTCCCCTAGGAGAGTATCAGCGTGCCTTCCAAATTCCACAGAAGCACAGTCCGTGGTGTAAAACGACAGGCGTACGGAAGATGCAGAAGCCTCTTGGACATCCTCCAGCGTCCTTCCTTTAGGCAGTTCGCTATACCCAGAATAGCGGGTATAGAAAAACGTGAATCAGCGAAGGGCCCAGTGGGTTAATTGTGTCTCTTTGGACTAGCTAGACTCAGCCTGTACTAAGGCTGGAAGTCAACAGTGAAACGGGAGTGTGATCCCAAAGGCTTTTTTGCCAATTTTGAAAGGTCCGTTCATAAGGCGTGAAAGCTACCTGAAAAGCATTGTAAGGGCAGCTCTTTCAGTATATGCCAGCATGACTCAGCGTAGACCATGAGTTAGTTTTGTGGAAAGAAGCATTGTGCTTGCACTTCCTAGTTGCAAGCTCATCCTGCTCTGCTCTATAGCAAATGTGAAGCTCAATGTGAGCACTAGCCTCGAAGGAAGAGCTTGCCTTGCCTTGCCTAAGTGAAAGAGTGCAACAGCTCCGTGAGCCCTAAATTGCTGTTCTGTGTCAGTTGACGGGGAAGAGGCTTTACCGTTCTCCTTGCCACCTCGTGTCAGCAACCGTTTCGGTTTCAGAACACTCTGTACCCCCCGGAGCTCTGGGCCCTCTATGCAAAATCCAGCATCGCAGGCCTTTCAGAGTCGCTCTGTGTTTGCAGAGAAAGGTGCAGCACACGGCACTTTTCCTTGGGACGGTTTGATTTTCCGACCTCTAAACAGCTTCGGGAACACAGTTCAAGAATCCCTAACTCGCCAAGGACGTGGTCGCCCTTGCCCTAGGTAAGCTCAACAGAACAAAGCACTCTGTTTCTATTTCCTTCCAACACCTCTTATGTGAGGTAAGAAATTCCCCTAGGAGAGTATCAGCGTGCCTTCCAAATTCCACAGAAGCACAGTCCGTGGTGTAAAACGACAGGCGTAAGGAAGATGCAGAGGCCTCTTGGACATCCTCCAGCGTCCTTCCTTTAGGCAGTTCGCTATACCCAGAATAGCGGGTATAGAAAAACGTGAATCAGCGAAGGGCCCAGTGGGTTAATTGTGTCTCTTTGGACTAGCTAGACTCAGCCTATACTAAGGCTGGAAGTCAACAGCGAAACGGGAGTGTGATCCCAAAGGCTTTTTTGCCAATTTTGAAATCTCCGTTCATAAGGCGTGAAAGCAACCTGAAAAGCATTGTAAGGGCAGCTCTTTCAGTATATGCCAGCATGACTCAGCGTAGACCATGAGTTAGTTTTGTGGAAAGAAGCATTGTGCTTGCACTTCCTAGTTGCAAGCTCATCCTGCTCTGCTCTATAGCAAATGTGAAGCTCAATGTGAGCACTAGCCTCGAAGGAAGAGCTTGCCTTGCCTTGCCTAAGTGAAAGAGTGCAACAGCTCCGTGAGCCCTAAATTGCTGTTCTGTGTCAGTTGACGGGGAAGAGGCTTTACCGTTCTCCTTGCCACCTCGTGTCAGCAACCGTTTCGGTTTCAGAACACTCTGTACCCCCCGGAGCTCTGGGCCCTCTATGCAAAATCCAGCATGGCAGGCCTTTCAGAGTCGCTCTGTGTTTGCAGAGAAAGGTGCAGCACACGGCACTTTTCCTTGGGACGGTTTGATTTTCCGACCTCTAAACAGCTTCGGGAACACAGTTCAAGAATCCCTAACTCGCCAAGGACGTGGTCGCCCTTGCCCTAGGTAAGCTCAACAGAACAAAGCACTCTGTTTCTATTTCCTTCCAACACCTCTTATGTGAGGTAAGAAATTCCCCTAGGAGAGTATCAGCGTGCCTTCCAAATTCCACAGAAGCACAGTCCGTGGTGTAAAACGACAGGCGTTCGGAAGATGCAGAGGCCTCTTGGACATCCTCCAGCGTCCTTCCTTTAGGCAGTTCGCTATACCCAGAATAGCGGGTATAGAAAAACGTGAATCAGCGAAGGGCCCAGTGGGTTAATTGTGTCTCTTTGGACTAGCTAGACTCAGCCTATACTAAGGCTGGAAGTCAACAGCGAAACGGGAGTGTGATCCCAAAGGCTTTTTTGCCAATTTTGAAAGCTCCGTTCATAAGGCGTGAAAGCAACCTGAAAAGCATTGTAAGGGCAGCTCTTTCAGTATATGCCAGCATGACTCAGCGTAGACCATGAGTTAGTTTTGTGGAAAGAAGCATTGTGCTTGCACTTCCTAGTTGCAAGCTCATCCTGCTCTGCTCTATAGCAAATGTGAAGCTCAATGTGAGCACTAGCCTCGAAGGAAGAGCTTGCCTTGCCTTGCCTAAGTGAAAGAGTGCAACAGCTCCGTGAGCCCTAAATTGCTGTTCTGTGTCAGTTGACGGGGAAGAGGCTTTACCGTTCTCCTTGCCACCTCGTGTCAGCAACCGTTTCGGTTTCAGAACACTCTGTACCCCCCGGAGCTCTGGGCCCTCTATGCAAAATCCAGCATCGCAGGCCTTTCAGAGTCGCTCTGTGTTTGCAGAGAAAGGTGCAGCACACGGCACTTTTCCTTGGGACGGTTTGATTTTCCGACCTCTAAACAGCTTCGGGAACACAGTTCAAGAATCCCTAACTCGCCAAGGACGTGGTCGCCCTTGCCCTAGGTAAGCTCAACAGAACAAAGCACTCTGTTTCTATTTCCTTCCAACACCTCTTATGTGAGGTAAGAAATTCCCCTAGGAGAGTATCAGCGTGCCTTCCAAATTCCACAGAAGCACAGTCCGTGGTGTAAAACGACAGGCGTACGGAAGATGCAGAAGCCTCTTGGACATCCTCCAGCGTCCTTCCTTTAGGCAGTTCGCTATACCCAGAATAGCGGGTATAGAAAAACGTGAATCAGCGAAGGGCCCAGTGGGTTAATTGTGTCTCTTTGGACTAGCTAGACTCAGCCTATACTAAGGCTGGAAGTCAACAGCGAAACGGGAGTGTGATCCCAAAGGCTTTTTTGCCAATTTTGAAATCTCCGTTCATAAGGCGTGAAAGCTACCTGAAAAGCATTGTAAGGGCAGCTCTTTCAGTATATGCCAGCATGACTCAGCGTAGACCATGAGTTAGTTTTGTGGAAAGAAGCATTGTGCTTGCACTTCCTAGTTGCAAGCTCATCCTGCTCTGCTCTATAGCAAATGTGAAGCTCAATGTGAGCACTAGCCTCGAAGGAAGAGCTTGCCTTGCCTTGCCTAAGTGAAAGAGTGCAACAGCTCCGTGAGCCCTAAATTGCTGTTCTGTGTCAGTTGACGGGGAAGAGGCTTTACCGTTCTCCTTGCCACCTCGTGTCAGCAACCGTTTCGGTTTCAGAACACTCTGTACCCCCCGGAGCTCTGGGCCCTCTATGCAAAATCCAGCATCGCAGGCCTTTCAGAGTCGCTCTGTGTTTGCAGAGAAAGGTGCAGCACACGGCACTTTTCCTTGGGACGGTTTGATTTTCCGACCTCTAAACAGCTTCGGGAACACAGTTCAAGAATCCCTAACTCGCCAAGGACGTGGTCGCCCTTGCCCTAGGTAAGCTCAACAGAACAAAGCACTCTGTTTCTATTTCCTTCCAACACCTCTTATGTGAGGTAAGAAATTCCCCTAGGAGAGTATCAGCGTGCCTTCCAAATTCCACAGAAGCACAGTCCGTGGTGTAAAACGACAGGCGTACGGAAGATGCAGAGGCCTCTTGGACATCCTCCAGCGTCCTTCCTTTAGGCAGTTCGCTATACCCAGAATAGCGGGTATAGAAAAACGTGAATCAGCGAAGGGCCCAGTGGGTTAATTGTGTCTCTTTGGACTAGCTAGACTCAGCCTGTACTAAGGCTGGAAGTCAACAGTGAAACGGGAGTGTGATCCCAAAGGCTTTTTTGCCAATTTTGAAAGCTCCGTTCATAAGGCGTGAAAGCTACCTGAAAAGCATTGTAAGGGCAGCTCTTTCAGTATATGCCAGCATGACTCAGCGTAGACCATGAGTTAGTTTTGTGGAAAGAAGCATTGTGCTTGCACTTCCTAGTTGCAAGCTCATCCTGCTCTGCTCTATAGCAAATGTGAAGCTCAATGTGAGCACTAGCCTCGAAGGAAGAGCTTGACTTGCCTTGCCTAAGTGAAAGAGTGCAACAGCTCCGTGAGCCCTAAATTGCTGTTCTCTGTCAGTTGACGGGGAAGAGGCTTTACCGTTCTCCTTGCCACCTCGTGTCAGCAACCGTTTCGGTTTCAGAACACTCTGTACCCCCCGGAGCTCTGGGCCCTCTATGCAAAATCCAGCATCGCAGGCCTTTCAGAGTCGCTCTGTGTTTGCAGAGAAAGGTGCAGCACACGGCACTTTTCCTTGGGACGGTTTGATTTTCCGACCTCTAAACAGCTTCGGGAACACAGTTCAAGAATCCCTAACTCGCCAAGGACGTGGTCGCCCTTGCCCTAGGTAAGCTCAACAGAACAAAGCACTCTGTTTCTATTTCCTTCCAACACCTCTTATGTGAGGTAAGAAATTCCCCTAGGAGAGTATCAGCGTGCCTTCCAAATTCCACAGAAGCACAGTCTGTGGTGTAAAACGACAGGCGTACGGAAGATGCAGAGGCCTCTTGGACATCCTCCAGCGTCCTTCCTTTAGGCAGTTCGCTATACCCAGAATAGGGGGTATAGAAAAACGTGAATCAGCGAAGGGCCCAGTGGGTTAATTGTGTCTCTTTGGACTAGCTAGACTCAGCCTATACTAAGGCTGGAAGTCAACAGCGAAACAGGAGTGTGATCCCAAAGGCTTTTTTGCCAATTTTGAAATCTCCGTTCATAAGGCGTGAAAGCTACCTGAAAAGCATTGTAAGGGCAGCTCTTTCAGTATATGCCAGCATGACTCAGCGTAGACCATGAGTTAGTTTTGTGGAAAGAAGCATTGTGCTTGCACTTCCTAGTTGCAAGCTCATCCTGCTCTGCTCTATAGCAAATGTGAAGCTCAATGTGAGCACTAGCCTCGAAGGAAGAGCTTGCCTTGCCTTGCCTAAGTGAAAGAGTGCAACAGCTCCGTGAGCCCTAAATTGCTGTTCTGTGTCAGTTGACGGGGAAGAGGCTTTACCGTTCTCCTTGCCACCTCGTGTCAGCAACCGTTTCGGTTTCAGAACACTCTGTACCCCCCGGAGCTCTGGGCCCTCTATGCAAAATCCAGCATCGCAGGCCTTTCAGAGTCGCTCTGTGTTTGCAGAGAAAGGTGCAGCACACGGCACTTTTCCTTGGGACGGTTTGATTTTCCGACCTCTAAACAGCTTCGGGAACACAGTTCAAGAATCCCTAACTCGCCAAGGACGTGGTCGCCCTTGCCCTAGGTAAGCTCAACAGAACAAAGCACTCTGTTTCTATTTCCTTCCAACACCTCTTATGTGAGGTAAGAAATTCCCCTAGGAGAGTATCAGCGTGCCTTCCAAATTCCACAGAAGCACAGTCCGTGGTGTAAAACGACAGGCGTACGGAAGATGCAGAGGCCTCTTGGACATCCTCCAGCGTCCTTCCTTTAGGCAGTTCGCTATACCCAGAATAGCGGGTATAGAAAAACGTGAATCAGCGAAGGGCCCAGTGGGTTAATTGTGTCTCTTTGGACTAGCTAGACTCAGCCTGTACTAAGGCTGGAAGTCAACAGTGAAACGGGAGTGTGATCCCAAAGGCTTTTTTGCCAATTTTGAAAGCTCCGTTCATAAGGCGTGAAAGCTACCTGAAAAGCATTGTAAGGGCAGCTCTTTCAGTATATGCCAGCATGACTCAGCGTAGACCATGAGTTAGTTTTGTGGAAAGAAGCATTGTGCTTGCACTTCCTAGTTGCAAGCTCATCCTGCTCTGCTCTATAGCAAATGTGAAGCTCAATGTGAGCACTAGCCTCGAAGGAAGAGCTTGACTTGCCTTGCCTAAGTGAAAGAGTGCAACAGCTCCGTGAGCCCTAAATTGCTGTTCTGTGTCAGTTGACGGGGAAGAGGCTTTACGGTTCTCCTTGCCACCTCGTGTCAGCAACCGTTTCGGTTTCAGAACACTCTGTACCCCCCGGAGCTCTGGGCCCTCTATGCAAAATCCAGCATCGCAGGCCTTTCAGAGTCGCTCTGTGTTTGCAGAGAAAGGTGCAGCACACGGCACTTTTCCTTGGGACGGTTTGATTTTCCGACCTCTAAACAGCTTCGGGAACACAGTTCAAGAATCCCTAACTCGCCAAGGACGTGGTCGCCCTTGCCCTAGGTAAGCTCAACAGAACAAAGCACTCTGTTTCTATTTCCTTCCAACACCTCTTATGTGAGGTAAGAAATTCCCCTAGGAGAGTATCAGCGTGCCTTCCAAATTCCACAGAAGCACAGTCCGTGTTGTAAAACGACAGGCGTACGGAAGATGCAGAGGCCTCTTGGACATCCTCCAGCGTCCTTCCTTTAGGCAGTTCGCTATACCCAGAATAGCGGGTATAGAAAAACGTGAATCAGCGAAGGGCCCAGTGGGTTAATTGTGTCTCTTTGGACTAGCTAGACTCAGCCTGTACTAAGGCTGGAAGTCACCAGAGAAACGGGAGTGTGATCCCAAAGTCTTTTTTGCTAATTTTGAAAGCTCCGTTCCTAAGGCGTGAAAGCTACCTGAAAAGCATTGTAAGGGCAGCTCTTTCAGTATATGCCAGCATGACTCAGCGTAGACCATGAGTTAGTTTTGTGGAAAGAAGCATTGTGCTTGCACTTCCTAGTTGCAAGCTCATCCTGCTCTGCTCTGTATGAAATGTGAAGCTCAATGTGAGCACTAGCCTCGAAGGAAGAGCTTGATTTGCCTTGCCTAAGTGAAAGAGTGCAACAGCTCCGTGAGCTCTAAATTGCTGTTCTGTGTCAGTTGACGGGGAAGAGGCTTTACCGTTCTCCTTGCCACCTCGTGTCAGCAACCGTTTCGGTTTCAGAACACTCTGTACCCCCCGGAGCTCTGGGCCCTCTATGCAAAATCCAGCATCGCAGGCCTTTCAGAGTCGCTCTGTGTTTGCAGAGTAAGGTGCAGCACACGGCACTTTTCCTTGGGACGGTTTGATTTTCCGACCTCCAAACAGCTTCGGGAACACAGTTCAAGAATCCCTAACTCGCCAAGGACGTGGTCGCCCTTGCCCTAGGTAAGCTCAACAGAACAAAGCACTCTGTTTCTATTTCCTTCCAACACCTCTTATGTGAGGTTAGAAATTCCCCTAGGAGATTATCAGAGTGCGTTCCAAATTCCACAGAAGCACAGTTCATGGTGTAAAACGACAGGCCTGAGGAAGATGCAGAGGCCTCCTGGACATCCTCCAGCGTCCTTTCTTTAGGCAGTTCGCTGTACCCAGAATAGCGGGTATAGAAAAACGTGAATCAGCGAAGGGCCCAGTGGGTTAATTGTGTCTCTTTGGACTAGCTAGACTCAGCCTATACTAAGGCTGGAAGTCAACAGCGAAACGGGAGTGTGATCCCAAAGGCTTTTTTGCCAATTTTGAAAGCTCCGTTCATAAGGCGTGAAAGCAACCTGAAAAGCATTGTAAGGGCAGCTCTTTCAGTATATGCCAGCATGACTCAGCGTAGACCATGAGTTAGTTTTGTGGAAAGAAGCATTGTGCTTGCACTTCCTAGTAGCAAGCTCATCCTGCTCTGCTCTATAGCAAATGTGAAGCTCAATGTGAGCACTAGCCTCGAAGGAAGAGCTTGCCTTGCCTTGCCTAAGTGAAAGAGTGCAACAGCTCCGTGAGCCCTAAATTGCTGTTCTGTGTCAGTTGACGGGGAAGAGGCTTTACCGTTCTCCTTGCCACCTCGTGTCAGCAACCGTTTCGGTTTCAGAACACTCTGTACCCCCCGGAGTTCTGGGCCCTCTATGCAAAATCCAGCATCGCAGGCCTTTCAGAGTCGCTCTGTGTTTGCAGAGAAAGGTGCAGCACACGGCACTTTTCCTTGGGACGGTTTGATTTTCCGACCTCTAAACAGCTTCGGGAACACAGTTCAAGAATCCCTAACTCGCCAAGGACGTGGTCGCCCTTGCCCTAGGTAAGCTCAACAGAACAAAGCACTCTGTTTCTATTTCCTTCCAACACCTCTTATGTGAGGTAAGAAATTCCCCTAGGAGAGTATCAGCGTGCCTTCCAAATTCCACAGAAGCACAGTCCGTGGTGTAAAACGACAGGCGTACGGAAGATGCAGAGGCCTCTTGGACATCCTCCAGCGTCCTTCCTTTAGGCAGTTCGCTATACCCAGAATAGCGGGTATAGAAAAACGTGAATCAGCGAAGGGCCCAGTGGGTTAATTGTGTCTCTTTGGACTAGCTAGACTCAGCCTGTACTAAGGCTGGAAGTCAACAGTGAAACGGGAGTGTGATCCCAAAGGCTTTTTTGCCAATTTTGAAAGCTCCGTTCATAAGGCGTGAAAGCTACCTGAAAAGCATTGTAAGGGCAGCTCTTTCAGTATATGCCAGCATGACTCAGCGTAGACCATGAGTTAGTTTTGTGGAAAGAAGCATTGTGCTTGCACTTCCTAGTTGCAAGCTCATCCTGCTCTGCTCTATAGCAAATGTGAAGCTCAATGTGAGCACTAGCCTCGAAGGAAGAGCTTGACTTGCCTTGCCTAAGTGAAAGAGTGCAACAGCTCCGTGAGCCCTAAATTGCTGTTCTGTGTCAGTTGACGGGGAAGAGGCTTTACGGTTCTCCTTGCCACCTCGTGTCAGCAACCGTTTCGGTTTCAGAACACTCTGTACCCCCCGGAGCTCTGGGCCCTCTATGCAAAATCCAGCATCGCAGGCCTTTCAGAGTCGCTCTGTGTTTGCAGAGAAAGGTGCAGCACACGGCACTTTTCCTTGGGACGGTTTGATTTTCCGACCTCTAAACAGCTTCGGGAACACAGTTCAAGAATCCCTAACTCGCCAAGGACGTGGTCGCCCTTGCCCTAGGTAAGCTCAACAGAACAAAGCACTCTGTTTCTATTTCCTTCCAACACCTCTTATGTGAGGTAAGAAATTCCACTAGGAGAGTATCAGCGTGCCTTCCAAATTCCACAGAAGCACAGTCCGTTGTGTAAAACGACAGGCGTAAGGAAGATGCAGAGGCCTCTTGGACATCCTCCAGCGTCCTTCCTTTAGGCAGTTCGCTATACCCAGAATAGCCGGTATAGAAAAACGTGAATCAGCGAAGGGCCCAGTGGGTTAATTGTGTCTCTTTGGACTAGCTAGACTCAGCCTATACTAAGGCTGGAAGTCAACAGCGAAACGGGAGTGTGATCCCAAAGGTTTTTTTGCCAATTTTGAAATCTCCATTCATAAGGCGTGAAAGCAACCTGAAAAGCATTGTAAGGGCAGCTCTTTCAGAATATGCCAGCATGACTCAGCGTAGACCATGAGTTAGTTTTGTGGAAAGAAGCATTGTGCTTGCACTTCCTAGTTGCAAGCTCATCCTGCTCTGCTCTATAGCAAATGTGAAGCTCAATGTGAGCACTAGCCTCGAAGGAAGAGCTTGACTTGCCTTGCCTAAGTGAAAGAGTGCAACAGCTCCGTGAGCCCTAAATTGCTGTTCTGTGTCAGTTGACGGGGAAGAGGCTTTACGGTTCTCCTTGCCACCTCGTGTCAGCAACCGTTTCGGTTTCAGAACACTCTGTACCCCCCGGAGCTCTGGGCCCTCTATGCAAAATCCAGCATCGCAGGCCTTTCAGAGTCGCTCTGTGTTTGCAGAGAAAGGTGCAGCACACGGCACTTTTCCTTGGGACGGTTTGATTTTCCGACCTCTAAACAGCTTCGGGAACACAGTTCAAGAATCCCTAACTCGCCAAGGACGTGGTCGCCCTTGCCCTAGGTAAGCTCAACAGAACAAAGCACTCTGTTTCTATTTCCTTCCAACACCTCTTATGTGAGGTTAGAAATTCCCCTAGGAGATTATCAGCGTGCGTTCCAAATTCCACAGAAGCACAGTTCATGGTGTAAAACGACAGGCCTGAGGAAGATGCAGAGGCCTCCTGGACATCCTCCAGCGTCCTTCCTTTAGGCAGTTCGCTATACCCAGAATAGCGGGTATAGAAAAACGTGAATCAGCGAAGGGCCCAGTGGGTTAATTGGGTCTCTTTGGACTAGCTAGACTCAGCCTATACTAAGGCTGGAAGTCAACAGCGAAACGGGAGTGTGATCCCAAAGGCTTTTTTGCCAATTTTGAAATCTCCGTTCATAAGGCGTGAAAGCAACCTGAAAAGCATTGTAAGGGCAGCTCTTTCAGTATATGCCAGCATGACTCAGCGTAGACCATGAGTTAGTTTTGTGGAAAGAAGCATTGTGCTTGCACTTCCTAGTTGCAAGCTCATCCTGCTCTGCTCTATATGAAATGTGAAGCTCAATGTGAGCACTAGCCTCGAAGGAAGAGCTTGCCTTGCCTTGCCTAAGTGAAAGAGTGCAACAGCTCCGTGAGCCCTAAATTGCTGTTCTGTGTCAGTTGACGGGGAAGAGGCTTTACCGTTCTCCTTGCCACCTCGTGTCAGCAACCGTTTCGGTTTCAGAACACTCTGTACCCCCCGGAGCTCTGGGCCCTCTATGCAAAATCCAGCATCGCAGGCCTTTCAGAGTCGCTCTGTGTTTGCAGAGAAAGGTGCAGCACACGGCACTTTTCCTTGGGACGGTTTGATTTTCCGACCTCTAAACAGCTTCGGGAACACAGTTCAAGAATCCCTAACTCGCCAAGGACGTGGTCGCCCTTGCCCTAGGTAAGCTCAACAGAACAAAGCACTCTGTTTCTATTTCCTTCCAACACCTCTTATGTGAGGTAAGAAATTCCCCTAGGAGAGTATCAGCGTGCCTTCCAAATTCCACAGAAGCACAGTCCGTGGTGTAAAACGACAGGCGTACGGAAGATGCAGAGGCCTCTTGGACATCCTCCAGCGTCCTTCCTTTAGGCAGTTCGCTATACCCAGAATAGCGGGTATAGAAAAACGTGAATCAGCGAAGGGCCCAGTGGGTTAATTGTGTCTCTTTGGACTAGCTAGACTCAGCCTGTACTAAGGCTGGAAGTCAACAGTGAAACGGGAGTGTGATCCCAAAGGCTTTTTTGCCAATTTTGAAAGCTCCGTTCATAAGGCGTGAAAGCTACCTGAAAAGCATTGTAAGGGCAGCTCTTTCAGTATATGCCAGCATGACTCAGCGTAGACCATGAGTTAGTTTTGTGGAAAGAAGCATTGTGCTTGCACTTCCTAGTTGCAAGCTCATCCTGCTCTGCTCTATAGCAAATGTGAAGCTCAATGTGAGCACTAGCCTCGAAGGAAGAGCTTGACTTGCCTTGCCTAAGTGAAAGAGTGCAACAGCTCCGTGAGCCCTAAATTGCTGTTCTGTGTCAGTTGACGGGGAAGAGGCTTTACCGTTCTCCTTGCCACCTCGTGTCAGCAACCGTTTCGGTTTCAGAACACTCTGTACCCCCCGGAGCTCTGGGCCCTCTATGCAAAATCCAGCATCGCAGGCCTTTCAGAGTCGCTCTGTGTTTGCAGAGAAAGGTGCAGCACACGGCACTTTTCCTTGGGACGGTTTGATTTTCCGACCTCTAAACAGCTTCGGGAACACAGTTCAAGAATCCCTAACTCGCCAAGGACGTGGTCGCCCTTGCCCTAGGTAAGCTCAACAGAACAAAGCACTCTGTTTCTATTTCCTTCCAACACCTCTTATGTGAGGTAAGAAATTCCCCTAGGAGAGTATCAGCGTGCCTTCCAAATTCCACAGAAGCACAGTCCGTGGTGTAAAACGACAGGCGTACGGAAGATGCAGAGGCCTCTTGGACATCCTCCAGCGTCCTTCCTTTAGGCAGTTCGCTATACCCAGAATAGCCGGTATAGAAAAACGTGAATCAGCGAAGGGCCCAGTGGGTTAATTGTGTCTCTTTGGACTAGCTAGACTCAGCCTATACTAAGGCTGGAAGTCAACAGCGAAACGGGAGTGTGATCCCAAAGGCTTTTTTGCTAATTTTGAAAGCTCCGTTCCTAAGGCGTGAAAGCAACCTGAAAAGCATTGTAAGGGCAGCTCTTTCAGTATATGCCAGCATGACTCAGCGTAGACCATGAGTTAGTTTTGTGGAAAGAAGCATTGTGCTTGCACTTCCTAGTTGCAAGCTCATCCTGCTCTGCTCTATAGCAAATGTGAAGCTCAATGTGAGCACTAGCCTCGAAGGAAGAGCTTGACTTGCCTTGCCTAAGTGAAAGAGTGCAACAGCTCCGTGAGCCCTAAATTGCTGTTCTGTGTCAGTTGACGGGGAAGAGGCTTTACGGTTCTCCTTGCCACCTCGTGTCAGCAACCGTTTCGGTTTCAGAACACTCTGTACCCCCCGGAGCTCTGGGCCCTCTATGCAAAATCCAGCATCGCAGGCCTTTCAGAGTCGCTCTGTGTTTGCAGAGAAAGGTGCAGCACACGGCACTTTTCCTTGGGACGGTTTGATTTTCCGACCTCTAAACAGCTTCGGGAACACAGTTCAAGAATCCCTAACTCGCCAAGGACGTGGTCGCCCTTGCCCTAGGTAAGCTCAACAGAACAAAGCACTCTGTTTCTATTTCCTTCCAACACCTCTTATGTGAGGTAAGAAATTCCCCTAGGAGATTATCAGCGTGCCTTCCAAATTTCACAGAAGCACATTTCATGGTGTAAAACGACAGGCGTAAGGAAGATGCAGAGGCCTCTTGGACATCCTCCAGCGTCCTTCCTTTAGGCAGTTCGCTATACCCAGAATAGGGGGTATAGAAAAACGTGAATCAGCGAAGGGCCCAGTGGGTTAATTGTGTCTCTTTGGACTAGCTAGACTCAGCCTATACTAAGGCTGGAAGTCAACAGTGAAACGGGAGTGTGATCCCAAAGGCTTTTTTGCCAATTTTGAAAGCTCCGTTCATAAGGCGTGAAAGCAACCTGAAAAGCATTGTAAGGGCAGCTCTTTCAGTATATGCCAGCATGACTCAGCGTAGACCATGAGTTAGTTTTGTGGAAAGAAGCATTGTGCTTGCACTTCCTAGTTGCAAGCTCATCCTGCTCTGCTCTATAGCAAATGTGAAGCTCAATGTGAGCACTAGCCTCGAAGGAAGAGCTTGCCTTGCCTTGCCTAAGTGAAAGAGTGCAACAGCTCCGTGAGCCCTAAATTGCTGTTCTGTGTCAGTTGACGGGGAAGAGGCTTTACCGTTCTCCTTGCCACCTCGTGTCAGCAACCGTTTCGGTTTTAGAACACTCTGTACCCCCCGGAGCTCTGGGCCCTCTATGCAAAATCCAGCATCGCAGGCCTTTCAGAGTCGCTCTGTGTTTGCAGAGAAAGGTGCAGCACACGGCACTTTTCCTTGGGACGGTTTGATTTTCCGACCTCTAAACAGCTTCGGGAACACAGTTCAAGAATCCTTAACTCGCCAAGGACGTGGTCGCCCTTGCCCTAGGTAAGCTCAACAGAACAAAGCACTCTGTTTCTATTTCCTTCCAACACCTCTTATGTGAGGTAAGAAATTCCCCTAGGAGAGTATCAGCGTGCCTTCCAAATTCCACAGAAGCACAGTCCGTGGTGTAAAACGACAGGCGTACGGAAGATGCAGAGGCCTCTTGGACATCCTCCAGCGTCCTTCCTTTAGGCAGTTCGCTATACCCAGAATAGCGGGTATAGAAAAACGTGAATCAGCGAAGGGCCCAGTGGGTTAATTGTGTCTCTTTGGACTAGCTAGACTCAGCCTGTACTAAGGCTGGAAGTCAACAGCGAAACGGGAGTGTGATCCCAAAGGCTTTTTTGCCAATTTTGAAATCTCCGTTCATAAGGCGTGAAAGCTACCTGAAAAGCATTGTAAGGGCAGCTCTTTCAGTATATGCCAGCATGACTCAGCGTAGACCATGAGTTAGTTTTGTGGAAAGAAGCATTGTGCTTGCACTTCCTAGTTGCAAGCTCATCCTGCTCTGCTCTATAGCAAATGTGAAGCTCAATGTGAGCACTAGCCTCGAAGGAAGAGCTTGCCTTGCCTTGCCTAAGTGAAAGAGTGCAACAGCTCCGTGAGCCCTAAATTGCTGTTCTGTGTCAGTTGACGGGGAAGAGGCTTTACCGTTCTCCTTGCCACCTCGTGTCAGCAACCGTTTCGGTTTCAGAACACTCTGTACCCCCCGGAGCTCTGGGCCCTCTATGCAAAATCCAGCATCGCAGGCCTTTCAGAGTCGCTCTGTGTTTGCAGAGAAAGGTGCAGCACACGGCACTTTTCCTTGGGACGGTTTGATTTTCCGACCTCTAAACAGCTTCGGGAACACAGTTCAAGAATCCCTAACTCGCCAAGGACGTGGTCGCCCTTGCCCTAGGTAAGCTCAACAGAACAAAGCACTCTGTTTCTATTTCCTTCCAACACCTCTTATGTGAGGTAAGAAATTCCACTAGGAGATTATCAGCGTGCGTTCCAAATTCCACAGAAGCACAGTTCATGGTGTAAACCGACAGGCCTAAGGAAGATGCAGAGGCCTCCTGGACATCCTCCAGCGACCTTCCTTTAGGCAGTTCGCTATACCCAGAATAGCGGTTATAGAAAAACGTGAATCAGCGAAGGGCCCAGTGGGTTAATTGTGTCTCTTTGGACTAGCTAGACTCAGCCTATACTAAGGCTGGAAGTCAACAGCGAAACGGGAGTGTGATCCCAAAGGCTTTTTTGCCAATTTTGAAATCTCCGTTCATAAGGCGTGAAAGCAACCTGAAAAGCATTGTAAGGGCAGCTCTTTCAGTATATGCCAGCATGACTCAGCGTAGACCATGAGTTAGTTTTGTGGAAAGAAGCATTGTGCTTGCACTTCCTAGTTGCAAGCTCATCCTGCTCTGCTCTATAGCAAATGTGAAGCTCAATGTGAGCACTAGCCTCGAAGGAAGAGCTTGCCTTGCCTTGCCTAAGTGAAAGAGTGCAACAGCTCCGTGAGCCCTAAATTGCTGTTCTGTGTCAGTTGACGGGGAAGAGTCTTTACCGTTCTCCTTGCCACCTCGTGTCAGCAACCGTTTCGGTTTCAGAACACTCTGTACCCCCCGGAGCTCTGGGCCCTCTATGCAAAATCCAGCATCGCAGGCCTTTCAGAGTCGCTCTGTGTTTGCAGAGAAAGGTGCAGCACACGGCACTTTTCCTTGGGACGGTTTGATTTTCCGACCTCTAAACAGCTTCGGGAACACAGTTCAAGAATCCTTAACTCGCCAAGGACGTGGTCGCCCTTGCCCTAGGTAAGCTCAACAGAACAAAGCACTCTGTTTCTATTTCCTTCCAACACCTCTTATGTGAGGTAAGAAATTCCCCTAGGAGAGTATCAGCGTGCCTTCCAAATTCCACAGAAGCACAGTCCGTGGTGTAAAACGACAGGCGTACGGAAGATGCAGAGGCCTCTTGGACATCCTCCAGCGTCCTTCCTTTAGGCAGTTCGCTATACCCAGAATAGCGGGTATAGAAAAACGTGAATCAGCGAAGGGCCCAGTGGGTTAATTGTGTCTCTTTGGACTAGCTAGACTCAGCCTGTACTAAGGCTGGAAGTCAACAGCGAAACGGGAGTGTGATCCCAAAGGCTTTTTTGCCAATTTTGAAATCTCCGTTCATAAGGCGTGAAAGCTACCTGAAAAGCATTGTAAGGGCAGCTCTTTCAGTATATGCCAGCATGACTCAGCGTAGACCATGAGTTAGTTTTGTGGAAAGAAGCATTGTGCTTGCACTTCCTAGTTGCAAGCTCATCCTGCTCTGCTCTATAGCAAATGTGAAGCTCAATGTGAGCACTAGCCTCGAAGGAAGAGCTTGCCTTGCCTTGCCTAAGTGAAAGAGTGCAACAGCTCCGTGAGCCCTAAATTGCTGTTCTGTGTCAGTTGACGGGGAAGAGGCTTTACCGTTCTCCTTGCCACCTCGTGTCAGCAACCGTTTCGGTTTCAGAACACTCTGTACCCCCCGGAGCTCTGGGCCCTCTATGCAAAATCCAGCATCGCAGGCCTTTCAGAGTCGCTCTGTGTTTGCAGAGAAAGGTGCAGCACACGGCACTTTTCCTTGGGACGGTTTGATTTTCCGACCTCTAAACAGCTTCGGGAACACAGTTCAAGAATCCCTAACTCGCCAAGGACGTGGTCGCCCTTGCCCTAGGTAAGCTCAACAGAACAAAGCACTCTGTTTCTATTTCCTTCCAACACCTCTTATGTGAGGTAAGAAATTCCACTAGGAGATTATCAGCGTGCGTTCCAAATTCCACAGAAGCACAGTTCATGGTGTAAAACGACAGGCCTAAGGAAGATGCAGAGGCCTCCTGGACATCCTCCAGCGACCTTCCTTTAGGCAGTTCGCTATACCCAGAATAGCGGTTATAGAAAAACGTGAATCAGCGAAGGGCCCAGTGGGTTAATTGTGTCTCTTTGGACTAGCTAGACTCAGCCTATACTAAGGCTGGAAGTCAACAGCGAAACGGGAGTGTGATCCCAAAGGCTTTTTTGCCAATTTTGAAAGCTCCGTTCATAAGGCGTGAAAGCAACCTGAAAAGCATTGTAAGGGCAGCTCTTTCAGTATATGCCAGCATGACTCAGCGTAGACCATGAGTTAGTTTTGTGGAAAGAAGCATTGTGCTTGCACTTCCTAGTTGCAAGCTCATCCTGCTCTGCTCTATAGCAAATGTGAAGCTCAATGTGAGCACTAGCCTCGAAGGAAGAGCTTGCCTTGCCTTGCCTAAGTGAAAGAGTGCAACAGCTCCGTGAGCCCTAAATTGCTGTTCTGTGTCAGTTGACGGGGAAGAGTCTTTACCGTTCTCCTTGCCACCTCGTGTCAGCAACCGTTTCGGTTTCAGAACACTCTGTACCCCCCGGAGCTCTGGGCCCTCTATGCAAAATCCAGCATCGCAGGCCTTTCAGAGTCGCTCTGTGTTTGCAGAGAAAGGTGCAGCACACGGCACTTTTCCTTGGGACGGTTTGATTTTCCGACCTCTAAACAGCTTCGGGAACACAGTTCAAGAATCCCTAACTCGCCAAGGACGTGGTCGCCCTTGCCCTAGGTAAGCTCAACAGAACAAAGCACTCTGTTTCTATTTCCTTCCAACACCTCTTATGTGAGGTAAGAAATTCCCCTAGGAGAGTATCAGCGTGCCTTCCAAATTCCACAGAAGCACAGTCCGTGGTGTAAAACGACAGGCGTACGGAAGATGCAGAGGCCTCTTGGACATCCTCCAGCGTCCTTCCTTTAGGCAGTTCGCTATACCCAGAATAGCGGGTATAGAAAAACGTGAATCAGCGAAGGGCCCAGTGGGTTAATTGGGTCTCTTTGGACTAGCTAGACTCAGCCTGTACTAAGGCTGGAAGTGAACAGCGAAACGGGAGTGTGATCCCAAAGGCTTTTTTGCCAATTTTGAAAGCTCCGTTCATAAGGCGTGAAAGCAACCTGAAAAGCATTGTAAGGGCAGCTCTTTCAGTATATGCCAGCATGACTCAGCGTAGACCATGAGTTAGTTTTGTGGAAAGAAGCATTGTGCTTGCACTTCCTAGTTGCAAGCTCATCCTGCTCTGCTCTATAGCAAATGTGAAGCTCAATGTGAGCACTAGCCTCGAAGGAAGAGCTTGACTTGCCTTGCCTAAGTGAAAGAGTGCAACAGCTCCGTGAGCCCTAAATTGCTGTTCTGTGTCAGTTGACGGGGAAGAGGCTTTACCGTTCTCCTTGCCACCTCGTGTCAGCAACCGTTTCGGTTTCAGAACACTCTGTACCCCCCGGAGCTCTGGGCCCTCTATGCAAAATCCAGCATCGCAGGCCTTTCAGAGTCGCTCTGTGTTTGCAGAGAAAGGTGCAGCACACGGCACTTTTCCTTGGGACGGTTTGATTTTCCGACCTCTAAACAGCTTCGGGAACACAGTTCAAGAATCCCTAACTCGCCAAGGACGTGGTCGCCCTTGCCCTAGGTAAGCTCAACAGAACAAAGCACTCTGTTTCTATTTCCTTCCAACACCTCTTATGTGAGGTAAGAAATTCCCCTAGGAGAGTATCAGCGTGCCTTCCAAATTCCACAGAAGCACAGTCCGTGGTGTAAAACGACAGGCGTACGGAAGATGCAGAGGCCTCTTGGACATCCTCCAGCGTCCTTCCTTTAGGCAGTTCGCTATACCCAGAATAGCGGGTATAGAAAAACGTGAATCAGCGAAGGGCCCAGTGGGTTAATTGGGTCTCTTTGGACTAGCTAGACTCAGCCTGTACTAAGGCTGGAAGTCAACAGCGAAACGGGAGTGTGATCCCAAAGGCTTTTTTGCCAATTTTGAAAGCTCCGTTCATAAGGCGTGAAAGCAACCTGAAAAGCATTGTAAGGGCAGCTCTTTCAGTATATGCCAGCATGACTCAGCGTAGACCATGAGTTAGTTTTGTGGAAAGAAGCATTGTGCTTGCACTTCCTAGTTGCAAGCTCATCCTGCTCTGCTCTATAGCAAATGTGAAGCTCAATGTGAGCACTAGCCTCGAAGGAAGAGCTTGACTTGCCTTGCCTAAGTGAAAGAGTGCAACAGCTCCGTGAGCCCTAAATTGCTGTTCTGTGTCAGTTGACGGGGAAGAGGCTTTACCGTTCTCCTTGCCACCTCGTGTCAGCAACCGTTTCGGTTTCAGAACACTCTGTACCCCCCGGAGCTCTGGGCCCTCTATGCAAAATCCAGCATCGCAGGCCTTTCAGAGTCGCTCTGTGTTTGCAGAGAAAGGTGCAGCACACTGCACTTTTCCTTGGGACGGTTTGATTTTCCGACCTCTAAACAGCTTCGGGAACACAGTTCAAGAATCCCTAACTCGCCAAGGACGTGGTCGCCCTTGCCCTAGGTAAGCTCAACAGAACAAAGCACTCTGTTTCTATTTCCTTCCAACACCTCTTATGTGAGGTAAGAAATTCCCCTAGGAGAGTATCAGCGTGCCTTCCAAATTCCACAGAAGCACAGTCCGTGGTGTAAAACGACAGGCGTACGGAAGATGCAGAGGCCTCTTGGACATCCTCCAGCGTCCTTCCTTTAGGCAGTTCGCTATACCCAGAATAGCGGGTATAGAAAAACGTGAATCAGCGAAGGGCCCAGTGGGTTAATTGGGTCTCTTTGGACTAGCTAGACTCAGCCTGTACTAAAGCTGGAAGTCAACAGCGAAACGGGAGTGTGATCCCAAAGGCTTTTTTGCCAATTTTGAAATCTCCGTTCATAAGGCGTGAAAGCAACCTGAAAAGCATTGTAAGGGCAGCTCTTTCAGTATATGCCAGCATGACTCAGCGTAGACCATGAGTTAGTTTTGTGGAAAGAAGCATTGTGCTTGCACTTCCTAGTTGCAAGCTCATCCTGCTCTGCTCTATAGCAAATGTGAAGCTCAATGTGAGCACTAGCCTCGAAGGAAGAGCTTGCCTTGCCTTGCCTAAGTGAAAGAGTGCAACAGCTCCGTGAGCCCTAAATTGCTGTTCTGTGTCAGTTGACGGGGAAGAGGCTTTACCGTTCTCCTTGCCACCTCGTGTCAGCAACCGTTTCGGTTTCAGAACACTCTGTACCCCCCGGAGCTCTGGGCCCTCTATGCAAAATCCAGCATCGCAGGCCTTTCAGAGTCGCTCTGTGTTTGCAGAGAAAGGTGCAGCACACGGCACTTTTCCTTGGGACGGTTTGATTTTCCGACCTCTAAACAGCTTCGGGAACACAGTTCAAGAATCCTTAACTCGCCAAGGACGTGGTCGCCCTTGCCCTAGGTAAGCTCAACAGAACAAAGCACTCTGTTTCTATTTCCTTCCAACACCTCTTATGTGAGGTAAGAAATTCCCCTAGGAGAGTATCAGCGTGCCTTCCAAATTCCACAGAAGCACAGTCCGTGGTGTAAAACGACAGGCGTACGGAAGATGCAGAGGCCTCTTGGACATCCTCCAGCGTCCTTCCTTTAGGCAGTTCGCTATACCCAGAATAGCGGGTATAGAAAAACGTGAATCAGCGAAGGGCCCAGTGGGTTAATTGTGTCTCTTTGGACTAGCTAGACTCAGCCTGTACTAAGGCTGGAAGTCAACAGCGAAACGGGAGTGTGATCCCAAAGGCTTTTTTGCCAATTTTGAAATCTCCGTTCATAAGGCGTGAAAGCTACCTGAAAAGCATTGTAAGGGCAGCTCTTTCAGTATATGCCAGCATGACTCAGCGTAGACCATGAGTTAGTTTTGTGGAAAGAAGCATTGTGCTTGCACTTCCTAGTTGCAAGCTCATCCTGCTCTGCTCTATAGCAAATGTGAAGCTCAATGTGAGCACTAGCCTCGAAGGAAGAGCTTGCCTTGCCTTGCCTAAGTGAAAGAGTGCAACAGCTCCGTGAGCCCTAAATTGCTGTTCTGTGTCAGTTGACGGGGAAGAGGCTTTACCGTTCTCCTTGCCACCTCGTGTCAGCAACCGTTTCGGTTTCAGAACACTCTGTACCCCCCGGAGCTCTGGGCCCTCTATGCAAAATCCAGCATCGCAGGCCTTTCAGAGTCGCTCTGTGTTTGCAGAGAAAGGTGCAGCACACGGCACTTTTCCTTGGGACGGTTTGATTTTCCGACCTCTAAACAGCTTCGGGAACACAGTTCAAGAATCCCTAACTCGCCAAGGACGTGGTCGCCCTTGCCCTAGGTAAGCTCAACAGAACAAAGCACTCTGTTTCTATTTCCTTCCAACACCTCTTATGTGAGGTAAGAAATTCCCCTAGGAGAGTATCAGCGTGCCTTCCAAATTCCACAGAAGCACAGTTCATGGTGTAAAACGACAGGCCTAAGGAAGATGCAGAGGCCTCTTGGACATCCTCCAGCGTCCTTCCTTTAGGCAGTTCGCTATACCCAGAATAGCGGGTATAGAAAAACGTGAATCAGCGAAGGGCCCAGTGGGTTAATTGTGTCTCTTTGGACTAGCTAGACTCAGCCTATACTAAGGCTGGAAGTCAACAGCGAAACGGGAGTGTGATCCCAAAGGCTTTTTTGCCAATTTTGAAATCTCCGTTGATAAGGCGAGAAAGCAACCTGAAAAGCATTGTAAGGGCAGCTCTTTCAGTATATGCCAGCATGACTCAGCGTAGACCATGAGTTAGTTTTGTGGAAAGAAGCATTGTGCTTGCACTTCCTAGTTGCAAGCTCATCCTGCTCTGCTCTATAGCAAATGTGAAGCTCAATGTGAGCACTAGCCTCGAAGGAAGAGCTTGCCTTGCCTTGCCTAAGTGAAAGAGTGCAACAGCTCCGTGAGCCCTAAATTGCTGTTCTGTGTCAGTTGACGGGGAAGAGTCTTTACCGTTCTCCTTGCCACCTCGTGTCAGCAACCGTTTCGGTTTCAGAACACTCTGTACCCCCCGGAGCTCTGGGCCCTCTATGCAAAATCCAGCATCGCAGGCCTTTCAGAGTCGCTCTGTGTTTGCAGAGAAAGGTGCAGCACACGGCACTTTTCCTTGGGACGGTTTGATTTTCCGACCTCTAAACAGCTTCGGGAACACAGTTCAAGAATCCCTAACTCGCCAAGGACGTGGTCGCCCTTGCCCTAGGTAAGCTCAACAGAACAAAGCACTCTGTTTCTATTTCCTTCCAACACCTCTTATGTGAGGTAAGAAATTCCCCTAGGAGAGTATCAGCGTGCCTTCCAAATTCCACAGAAGCACAGTCCGTGGTGTAAAACGACAGGCGTACGGAAGATGCAGAGGCCTCTTGGACATCCTCCAGCGTCCTTCCTTTAGGCAGTTCGCTATACCCAGAATAGCGGGTATAGAAAAACGTGAATCAGCGAAGGGCCCAGTGGGTTAATTGGGTCTCTTTGGACTAGCTAGACTCAGCCTGTACTAAGGCTGGAAGTCAACAGCGAAACGGGAGTGTGATCCCAAAGGCTTTTTTGCCAATTTTGAAAGCTCCGTTCATAAGGCGTGAAAGCAACCTGAAAAGCATTGTAAGGGCAGCTCTTTCAGTATATGCCAGCATGACTCAGCGTAGACCATGAGTTAGTTTTGTGGAAAGAAGCATTGTGCTTGCACTTCCTAGTTGCAAGCTCATCCTGCTCTGCTCTATAGCAAATGTGAAGCTCAATGTGAGCACTAGCCTCGAAGGAAGAGCTTGACTTGCCTTGCCTAAGTGAAAGAGTGCAACAGCTCCGTGAGCCCTAAATTGCTGTTCTGTGTCAGTTGACGGGGAAGAGGCTTTACCGTTCTCCTTGCCACCTCGTGTCAGCAACCGTTTCGGTTTCAGAACACTCTGTACCCCCCGGAGCTCTGGGCCCTCTATGCAAAATCCAGCATCGCAGGCCTTTCAGAGTCGCTCTGTGTTTGCAGAGAAAGGTGCAGCACACGGCACTTTTCCTTGGGACGGTTTGATTTTCCGACCTCTAAACAGCTTCGGGAACACAGTTCAAGAATCCTTAACTCGCCAAGGACGTGGTCGCCCTTGCCCTAGGTAAGCTCAACAGAACAAAGCACTCTGTTTCTATTTCCTTCCAACACCTCTTATGTGAGGTAAGAAATTCCCCTAGGAGAGTATCAGCGTGCCTTCCAAATTCCACAGAAGCACAGTCCGTGGTGTAAAACGACAGGCGTACGGAAGATGCAGAGGCCTCTTGGACATCCTCCAGCGTCCTTCCTTTAGGCAGTTCGCTATACCCAGAATAGCGGGTATAGAAAAACGTGAATCAGCGAAGGGCCCAGTGGGTTAATTGTGTCTCTTTGGACTAGCTAGACTCAGCCTGTACTAAGGCTGGAAGTCAACAGCGAAACGGGAGTGTGATCCCAAAGGCTTTTTTGCCAATTTTGAAATCTCCGTTCATAAGGCGTGAAAGCTACCTGAAAAGCATTGTAAGGGCAGCTCTTTCAGTATATGCCAGCATGACTCAGCGTAGACCATGAGTTAGTTTTGTGGAAAGAAGCATTGTGCTTGCACTTCCTAGTTGCAAGCTCATCCTGCTCTGCTCTATAGCAAATGTGAAGCTCAATGTGAGCACTAGCCTCGAAGGAAGAGCTTGCCTTGCCTTGCCTAAGTGAAAGAGTGCAACAGCTCCGTGAGCCCTAAATTGCTGTTCTGTGTCAGTTGACGGGGAAGAGGCTTTACCGTTCTCCTTGCCACCTCGTGTCAGCAACCGTTTCGGTTTCAGAACACTCTGTACCCCCCGGAGCTCTGGGCCCTCTATGCAAAATCCAGCATCGCAGGCCTTTCAGAGTCGCTCTGTGTTTGCAGAGAAAGGTGCAGCACACGGCACTTTTCCTTGGGACGGTTTGATTTTCCGACCTCTAAACAGCTTCGGGAACACAGTTCAAGAATCCCTAACTCGCCAAGGACGTGGTCGCCCTTGCCCTAGGTAAGCTCAACAGAACAAAGCACTCTGTTTCTATTTCCTTCCAACACCTCTTATGTGAGGTAAGAAATTCCACTAGGAGATTATCAGCGTGCGTTCCAAATTCCACAGAAGCACAGTTCATGGTGTAAAACGACAGGCCTAAGGAAGATGCAGAGGCCTCCTGGACATCCTCCAGCGACCTTCCTTTAGGCAGTTCGCTATACCCAGAATAGCGGTTATAGAAAAACGTGAATCAGCGAAGGGCCCAGTGGGTTAATTGGGTCTCTTTGGACTAGCTAGACTCAGCCTATACTAAGGCTGGAAGTCAACAGCGAAACGGGAGTGTGATCCCAAAGGCTTTTTTGCCAATTTTGAAATCTCCGTTCATAAGGCGTGAAAGCAACCTGAAAAGCATTGTAAGGGCAGCTCTTTCAGTATATGCCAGCATGACTCAGCGTAGACCATGAGTTAGTTTTGTGGAAAGAAGCATTGTGCTTGCACTTCCTAGTTGCAAGCTCATCCTGCTCTGCTCTATAGCAAATGTGAAGCTCAATGTGAGCACTAGCCTCGAAGGAAGAGCTTGCCTTGCCTTGCCTAAGTGAAAGAGTGCAACAGCTCCGTGAGCCCTAAATTGCTGTTCTGTGTCAGTTGACGGGGAAGAGTCTTTACCGTTCTCCTTGCCACCTCGTGTCAGCAACCGTTTCGGTTTCAGAACACTCTGTACCCCCCGGAGCTCTGGGCCCTCTATGCAAAATCCAGCATCGCAGGCCTTTCAGAGTCGCTCTGTGTTTGCAGAGAAAGGTGCAGCACACGGCACTTTTCCTTGGGACGGTTTGATTTTCCGACCTCTAAACAGCTTCGGGAACACAGTTCAAGAATCCCTAACTCGCCAAGGACGTGGTCGCCCTTGCCCTAGGTAAGCTCAACAGAACAAAGCACTCTGTTTCTATTTCCTTCCAACACCTCTTATGTGAGGTAAGAAATTCCCCTAGGAGAGTATCAGCGTGCCTTCCAAATTCCACAGAAGCACAGTCCGTGGTGTAAAACGACAGGCGTACGGAAGATGCAGAGGCCTCTTGGACATCCTCCAGCGTCCTTCCTTTAGGCAGTTCGCTATACCCAGAATAGCGGGTATAGAAAAACGTGAATCAGCGAAGGGCCCAGTGGGTTAATTGTGTCTCTTTGGACTAGCTAGACTCAGCCTGTACTAAGGCTGGAAGTCAACAGCGAAACGGGAGTGTGATCCCAAAGGCTTTTTTGCCAATTTTGAAAGCTCCGTTCATAAGGCGTGAAAGCAACCTGAAAAGCATTGTAAGGGCAGCTCTTTCAGTATATGCCAGCATGACTCAGCGTAGACCATGAGTTAGTTTTGTGGAAAGAAGCATTGTGCTTGCACTTCATAGTTGCAAGCTCATCCTGCTCTGCTCTATAGCAAATGTGAAGCTCAATGTGAGCACTAGCCTCGAAGGAAGAGCTTGCCTTGCCTTGCCTAAGTGAAAGAGTGCAACAGCTCCGTGAGCCCTAAATTGCTGTTCTGTGTCAGTTGACGGGGAAGAGGCTTTACCGTTCTCCTTGCCACCTCGTGTCAGCAACCGTTTCGGTTTCAGAACACTCTGTACCCCCCGGAGCTCTGGGCCCTCTATGCAAAATCCAGCATCGCAGGCCTTTCAGAGTCGCTCTGTGTTTGCAGAGAAAGGTGCAGCACACGGCACTTTTCCTTGGGACGGTTTGATTTTCCGACCTCTAAACAGCTTCGGGAACACAGTTCAAGAATCCCTAACTCGCCAAGGACGTGGTCGCCCTTGCCCTAGGTAAGCTCAACAGAACAAAGCACTCTGTTTCTATTTCCTTCCAACACCTCTTATGTGAGGTAAGAAATTCCCCTAGGAGAGTATCAGCGTGCCTTCCAAATTTCACAGAAGCACATTTCGTGGTGTAAAACGACAGGCGTACGGAAGATGCAGAGGCCTCTTGGACATCCTCCAGCGTCCTTCCTTTAGGCAGTTCGCTATACCCAGAATAGGGGGTATAGAAAAACGTGAATCAGCGAAGGGCCCAGTGGGTTAATTGTGTCTCTTTGGACTAGCTAGACTCAGCCTATACTAAGGCTTGAAGTCAACAGCGAAACGGGAGTGTGATCCCAAAGGCTTTTTTGCCAATTTTGAAATCTCCGTTCATAAGGCGTGAAAGCTACCTGAAAAGCATTGTAAGGGCAGCTCTTTCAGTATATGCCAGCATGACTCAGCGTAGACCATGAGTTAGTTTTGTGGAAAGAAGCATTGTGCTTGCACTTCCTAGTTGCAAGCTCATCCTGCTCTGCTCTATAGCAAATGTGAAGCTCAATGTGAGCACTAGCCTCGAAGGAAGAGCTTGCCTTGCCTTGCCTAAGTGAAAGAGTGCAACAGCTCCGTGAGCCCTAAATTGCTGTTCTGTGTCAGTTGACGGGGAAGAGGCTTTACCGTTCTCCTTGCCACCTCGTGTCAGCAACCGTTTCGGTTTCAGAACACTCTGTACCCCCCGGAGCTCTGGGCCCTCTATGCAAAATCCAGCATCGCAGGCCTTTCAGAGTCGCTCTGTGTTTGCAGAGAAAGGTGCAGCACACGGCACTTTTCCTTGGGACGGTTTGATTTTCCGACCTCTAAACAGCTTCGGGAACACAGTTCAAGAATCCCTAACTCGCCAAGGACGTGGTCGCCCTTGCCCTAGGTAAGCTCAACAGAACAAAGCACTCTGTTTCTATTTCCTTCCAACACCTCTTATGTGAGGTAAGAAATTCCACTAGGAGAGTATCAGCGTGCCTTCCAAATTCCACAGAAGCACAGTCCGTGGTGTAAAACGACAGGCGTACGGAAGATGCAGAGGCCTCTTGGACATCCTCCAGCGTCCTTCCTTTAGGCAGTTCGCTATACCCAGAATAGCGGGTATAGAAAAACGTGAATCAGCGAAGGGCCCAGTGGGTTAATTGGGTCTCTTTGGACTAGCTAGACTCAGCCTGTACTAAGGCTGGAAGTGAACAGCGAAACGGGAGTGTGATCCCAAAGGCTTTTTTGCCAATTTTGAAAGCTCCGTTCATAAGGCGTGAAAGCAACCTGAAAAGCATTGTAAGGGCAGCTCTTTCAGTATATGCCAGCATGACTCAGCGTAGACCATGAGTTAGTTTTGTGGAAAGAAGCATTGTGCTTGCACTTCCTAGTTGCAAGCTCATCCTGCTCTGCTCTATAGCAAATGTGAAGCTCAATGTGAGCACTAGCCTCGAAGGAAGAGCTTGACTTGCCTTGCCTAAGTGAAAGAGTGCAACAGCTCCGTGAGCCCTAAATTGCTGTTCTGTGTCAGTTGACGGGGAAGAGGCTTTACCGTTCTCCTTGCCACCTCGTGTCAGCAACCGTTTCGGTTTCAGAACACTCTGTACCCCCCGGAGCTCTGGGCCCTCTATGCAAAATCCAGCATCGCAGGCCTTTCAGAGTCGCTCTGTGTTTGCAGAGAAAGGTGCAGCACACGGCACTTTTCCTTGGGACGGTTTGATTTTCCGACCTCTAAACAGCTTCGGGAACACAGTTCAAGAATCCCTAACTCGCCAAGGACGTGGTCGCCCTTGCCCTAGGTAAGCTCAACAGAACAAAGCACTCTGTTTCTATTTCCTTCCAACACCTCTTATGTGAGGTAAGAAATTCCCCTAGGAGAGTATCAGCGTGCCTTCCAAATTCCACAGAAGCACAGTCCGTGGTGTAAAACGACAGGCGTACGGAAGATGCAGAGGCCTCTTGGACATCCTCCAGCGTCCTTCCTTTAGGCAGTTCGCTATACCCAGAATAGCGGGTATAGAAAAACGTGAATCAGCGAAGGGCCCAGTGGGTTAATTGGGTCTCTTTGGACTAGCTAGACTCAGCCTGTACTAAGGCTGGAAGTCAACAGCGAAACGGGAGTGTGATCCCAAAGGCTTTTTTGCCAATTTTGAAAGCTCCGTTCATAAGGCGTGAAAGCAACCTGAAAAGCATTGTAAGGGCAGCTCTTTCAGTATATGCCAGCATGACTCAGCGTAGACCATGAGTTAGTTTTGTGGAAAGAAGCATTGTGCTTGCACTTCCTAGTTGCAAGCTCATCCTGCTCTGCTCTATAGCAAATGTGAAGCTCAATGTGAGCACTAGCCTCGAAGGAAGAGCTTGACTTGCCTTGCCTAAGTGAAAGAGTGCAACAGCTCCGTGAGCCCTAAATTGCTGTTCTGTGTCAGTTGACGGGGAAGAGGCTTTACCGTTCTCCTTGCCACCTCGTGTCAGCAACCGTTTCGGTTTCAGAACACTCTGTACCCCCCGGAGCTCTGGGCCCTCTATGCAAAATCCAGCATCGCAGGCCTTTCAGAGTCGCTCTGTGTTTGCAGAGAAAGGTGCAGCACACGGCACTTTTCCTTGGGACGGTTTGATTTTCCGACCTCTAAACAGCTTCGGGAACACAGTTCAAGAATCCCTAACTCGCCAAGGACGTGGTCGCCCTTGCCCTAGGTAAGCTCAACAGAACAAAGCACTCTGTTTCTATTTCCTTCCAACACCTCTTATGTGAGGTAAGAAATTCCCCTAGGAGAGTATCAGCGTGCCTTCCAAATTCCACAGAAGCACAGTCCGTGGTGTAAAACGACAGGCGTACGGAAGATGCAGAGGCCTCTTGGACATCCTCCAGCGTCCTTCCTTTAGGCAGTTCGCTATACCCAGAATAGCGGGTATAGAAAAACGTGAATCAGCGAAGGGCCCAGTGGGTTAATTGGGTCTCTTTGGACTAGCTAGACTCAGCCTGTACTAAGGCTGGAAGTCAACAGCGAAACGGGAGTGTGATCCCAAAGGCTTTTTTGCCAATTTTGAAATCTCCGTTCATAAGGCGTGAAAGCAACCTGAAAAGCATTGTAAGGGCAGCTCTTTCAGTATATGCCAGCATGACTCAGCGTAGACCATGAGTTAGTTTTGTGGAAAGAAGCATTGTGCTTGCACTTCCTAGTTGCAAGCTCATCCTGCTCTGCTCTATAGCAAATGTGAAGCTCAATGTGAGCACTAGCCTCGAAGGAAGAGCTTGCCTTGCCTTGCCTAAGTGAAAGAGTGCAACAGCTCCGTGAGCCCTAAATTGCTGTTCTGTGTCAGTTGACGGGGAAGAGGCTTTACCGTTCTCCTTGCCACCTCGTGTCAGCAACCGTTTCGGTTTCAGAACACTCTGTACCCCCCGGAGCTCTGGGCCCTCTATGCAAAATCCAGCATCGCAGGCCTTTCAGAGTCGCTCTGTGTTTGCAGAGAAAGGTGCAGCACACGGCACTTTTCCTTGGGACGGTTTGATTTTCCGACCTCTAAACAGCTTCGGGAACACAGTTCAAGAATCCTTAACTCGCCAAGGACGTGGTCGCCCTTGCCCTAGGTAAGCTCAACAGAACAAAGCACTCTGTTTCTATTTCCTTCCAACACCTCTTATGTGAGGTAAGAAATTCCCCTAGGAGAGTATCAGCGTGCCTTCCAAATTCCACAGAAGCACAGTCCGTGGTGTAAAACGACAGGCGTACGGAAGATGCAGAGGCCTCTTGGACATCCTCCAGCGTCCTTCCTTTAGGCAGTTCGCTATACCCAGAATAGCGGGTATAGAAAAACGTGAATCAGCGAAGGGCCCAGTGGGTTAATTGTGTCTCTTTGGACTAGCTAGACTCAGCCTGTACTAAGGCTGGAAGTCAACAGCGAAACGGGAGTGTGATCCCAAAGGCTTTTTTGCCAATTTTGAAATCTCCGTTCATAAGGCGTGAAAGCTACCTGAAAAGCATTGTAAGGGCAGCTCTTTCAGTATATGCCAGCATGACTCAGCGTAGACCATGAGTTAGTTTTGTGGAAAGAAGCATTGTGCTTGCACTTCCTAGTTGCAAGCTCATCCTGCTCTGCTCTATAGCAAATGTGAAGCTCAATGTGAGCACTAGCCTCGAAGGAAGAGCTTGCCTTGCCTTGCCTAAGTGAAAGAGTGCAACAGCTCCGTGAGCCCTAAATTGCTGTTCTGTGTCAGTTGACGGGGAAGAGGCTTTACCGTTCTCCTTGCCACCTCGTGTCAGCAACCGTTTCGGTTTCAGAACACTCTGTACCCCCCGGAGCTCTGGGCCCTCTATGCAAAATCCAGCATCGCAGGCCTTTCAGAGTCGCTCTGTGTTTGCAGAGAAAGGTGCAGCACACGGCACTTTTCCTTGGGACGGTTTGATTTTCCGACCTCTAAACAGCTTCGGGAACACAGTTCAAGAATCCCTAACTCGCCAAGGACGTGGTCGCCCTTGCCCTAGGTAAGCTCAACAGAACAAAGCACTCTGTTTCTATTTCCTTCCAACACCTCTTATGTGAGGTAAGAAATTCCACTAGGAGATTATCAGCGTGCGTTCCAAATTCCACAGAAGCACAGTTCATGGTGTAAAACGACAGGCCTAAGGAAGATGCAGAGGCCTCCTGGACATCCTCCAGCGACCTTCCTTTAGGCAGTTCGCTATACCCAGAATAGCGGTTATAGAAAAACGTGAATCAGCGAAGGGCCCAGTGGGTTAATTGGGTCTCTTTGGACTAGCTAGACTCAGCCTATACTAAGGCTGGAAGTCAACAGCGAAACGGGAGTGTGATCCCAAAGGCTTTTTTGCCAATTTTGAAATCTCCGTTCATAAGGCGTGAAAGCAACCTGAAAAGCATTGTAAGGGCAGCTCTTTCAGTATATGCCAGCATGACTCAGCGTAGACCATGAGTTAGTTTTGTGGAAAGAAGCATTGTGCTTGCACTTCCTAGTTGCAAGCTCATCCTGCTCTGCTCTATAGCAAATGTGAAGCTCAATGTGAGCACTAGCCTCGAAGGAAGAGCTTGCCTTGCCTTGCCTAAGTGAAAGAGTGCAACAGCTCCGTGAGCCCTAAATTGCTGTTCTGTGTCAGTTGACGGGGAAGAGTCTTTACCGTTCTCCTTGCCACCTCGTGTCAGCAACCGTTTCGGTTTCAGAACACTCTGTACCCCCCGGAGCTCTGGGCCCTCTATGCAAAATCCAGCATCGCAGGCCTTTCAGAGTCGCTCTGTGTTTGCAGAGAAAGGTGCAGCACACGGCACTTTTCCTTGGGACGGTTTGATTTTCCGACCTCTAAACAGCTTCGGGAACACAGTTCAAGAATCCCTAACTCGCCAAGGACGTGGTCGCCCTTGCCCTAGGTAAGCTCAACAGAACAAAGCACTCTGTTTCTATTTCCTTCCAACACCTCTTATGTGAGGTAAGAAATTCCCCTAGGAGAGTATCAGCGTGCCTTCCAAATTCCACAGAAGCACAGTCCGTGGTGTAAAACGACAGGCGTACGGAAGATGCAGAGGCCTCTTGGACATCCTCCAGCGTCCTTCCTTTAGGCAGTTCGCTATACCCAGAATAGCGGGTATAGAAAAACGTGAATCAGCGAAGGGCCCAGTGGGTTAATTGTGTCTCTTTGGACTAGCTAGACTCAGCCTGTACTAAGGCTGGAAGTCAACAGCGAAACGGGAGTGTGATCCCAAAGGCTTTTTTGCCAATTTTGAAAGCTCCGTTCATAAGGCGTGAAAGCAACCTGAAAAGCATTGTAAGGGCAGCTCTTTCAGTATATGCCAGCATGACTCAGCGTAGACCATGAGTTAGTTTTGTGGAAAGAAGCATTGTGCTTGCACTTCCTAGTTGCAAGCTCATCCTGCTCTGCTCTATAGCAAATGTGAAGCTCAATGTGAGCACTAGCCTCGAAGGAAGAGCTTGCCTTGCCTTGCCTAAGTGAAAGAGTGCAACAGCTCCGTGAGCCCTAAATTGCTGTTCTGTGTCAGTTGACGGGGAAGAGGCTTTACCGTTCTCCTTGCCACCTCGTGTCAGCAACCGTTTCGGTTTCAGAACACTCTGTACCCCCCGGAGCTCTGGGCCCTCTATGCAAAATCCAGCATCGCAGGCCTTTCAGAGTCGCTCTGTGTTTGCAGAGAAAGGTGCAGCACACGGCACTTTTCCTTGGGACGGTTTGATTTTCCGACCTCTAAACAGCTTCGGGAACACAGTTCAAGAATCCCTAACTCGCCAAGGACGTGGTCGCCCTTGCCCTAGGTAAGCTCAACAGAACAAAGCACTCTGTTTCTATTTCCTTCCAACACCTCTTATGTGAGGTAAGAAATTCCCCTAGGAGATTATCAGCGTGCCTTCCAAATTTCACAGAAGCACATTTCGTGGTGTAAAACGACAGGCGTACGGAAGATGCAGAGGCCTCTTGGACATCCTCCAGCGTCCTTCCTTTAGGCAGTTCGCTATACCCAGAATAGGGGGTATAGAAAAACGTGAATCAGCGAAGGGCCCAGTGGGTTAATTGTGTCTCTTTGGACTAGCTAGACTCAGCCTATACTAAGGCTTGAAGTCAACAGCGAAACGGGAGTGTGATCCCAAAGGCTTTTTTGCCAATTTTGAAATCTCCGTTCATAAGGCGTGAAAGCTACCTGAAAAGCATTGTAAGGGCAGCTCTTTCAGTATATGCCAGCATGACTCAGCGTAGACCATGAGTTAGTTTTGTGGAAAGAAGCATTGTGCTTGCACTTCCTAGTTGCAAGCTCATCCTGCTCTGCTCTATAGCAAATGTGAAGCTCAATGTGAGCACTAGCCTCGAAGGAAGAGCTTGCCTTGCCTTGCCTAAGTGAAAGAGTGCAACAGCTCCGTGAGCCCTAAATTGCTGTTCTGTGTCAGTTGACGGGGAAGAGGCTTTACCGTTCTCCTTGCCACCTCGTGTCAGCAACCGTTTCGGTTTCAGAACACTCTGTACCCCCCGGAGCTCTGGGCCCTCTATGCAAAATCCAGCATCGCAGGCCTTTCAGAGTCGCTCTGTGTTTGCAGAGAAAGGTGCAGCACACGGCACTTTTCCTTGGGACGGTTTGATTTTCCGACCTCTAAACAGCTTCGGGAACACAGTTCAAGAATCCCTAACTCGCCAAGGACGTGGTCGCCCTTGCCCTAGGTAAGCTCAACAGAACAAAGCACTCTGTTTCTATTTCCTTCCAACACCTCTTATGTGAGGTAAGAAATTCCCCTAGGAGAGTATCAGCGTGCCTTCCAAATTCCACAGAAGCACAGTCCGTGGTGTAAAACGACAGGCGTACGGAAGATGCAGAGGCCTCTTGGACATCCTCCAGCGTCCTTCCTTTAGGCAGTTCGCTATACCCAGAATAGCGGGTATAGAAAAACGTGAATCAGCGAAGGGCCCAGTGGGTTAATTGGGTCTCTTTGGACTAGCTAGACTCAGCCTGTACTAAGGCTGGAAGTGAACAGCGAAACGGGAGTGTGATCCCAAAGGCTTTTTTGCCAATTTTGAAAGCTCCGTTCATAAGGCGTGAAAGCAACCTGAAAAGCATTGTAAGGGCAGCTCTTTCAGTATATGCCAGCATGACTCAGCGTAGACCATGAGTTAGTTTTGTGGAAAGAAGCATTGTGCTTGCACTTCCTAGTTGCAAGCTCATCCTGCTCTGCTCTATAGCAAATGTGAAGCTCAATGTGAGCACTAGCCTCGAAGGAAGAGCTTGCCTTGCCTTGCCTAAGTGAAAGAGTGCAACAGCTCCGTGAGCCCTAAATTGCTGTTCTGTGTCAGTTGACGGGGAAGAGGCTTTACCGTTCTCCTTGCCACCTCGTGTCAGCAACCGTTTCGGTTTCAGAACACTCTGTACCCCCCGGAGCTCTGGGCCCTCTATGCAAAATCCAGCATCGCAGGCCTTTCAGAGTCGCTCTGTGTTTGCAGAGAAAGGTGCAGCACACGGCACTTTTCCTTGGGACGGTTTGATTTTCCGACCTCTAAACAGCTTCGGGAACACAGTTCAAGAATCCCTAACTCGCCAAGGACGTGGTCGCCCTTGCCCTAGGTAAGCTCAACAGAACAAAGCACTCTGTTTCTATTTACTTCCAACACCTCTTATGTGAGGTAAGAAATTCCCCTAGGAGATTATCAGCGTGCCTTCCAAATTCCACAGAAGCACATTTCGTGGTGTAAAACGACAGGCGTAAGGAAGATGCAGAGGCCTCTTGGACATCCTCCAGCGTCCTTCCTTTAGGCAGTTCGCTATACCCAGAATAGGGGGTATAGAAAAACGTGAATCAGCGAAGGGCCCAGTGGGTTAATTGGGTCTCTTTGGACTAGCTAGACTCAGCCTATACTAAGGCTGGAAGTCAACAGCGAAACGGGAGTGTGATCCCAAAGGCTTTTTTGCCAATCTTGAAATCTCCGTTCATAAGGCGTGAAAGCAACCTGAAAAGCATTGTAAGGGCAGCTCTTTCAGTATATGCCAGCATGACTCAGCGTAGACCATGAGTTAGTTTTGTGGAAAGAAGCATTGTGCTTGCACTTCCTAGTTGCAAGCTCATCCTGCTCTGCTCTATAGCAAATGTGAAGCTCAATGTGAGCACTAGCCTCGAAGGAAGAGCTTGCCTTGCCTTGCCTAAGTGAAAGAGTGCAACAGCTCCGTGAGCCCTAAATTGCTGTTCTGTGTCAGTTGACGGGGAAGAGGCTTTACCGTTCTCCTTGCCACCTCGTGTCAGCAACCGTTTCGGTTTCAGAACACTCTGTACCCCCCGGAGCTCTGGGCCCTCTATGCAAAATCCAGCATCGCAGGCCTTTCAGAGTCGCTCTGTGTTTGCAGAGAAAGGTGCAGCACACGGCACTTTTCCTTGGGACGGTTTGATTTTCCGACCTCTAAACAGCTTCGGGAACACAGTTCAAGAATCCCTAACTCGCCAAGGACGTGGTCGCCCTTGCCCTAGGTAAGCTCAACAGAACAAAGCACTCTGTTTCTATTTCCTTCCAACACCTCTTATGTGAGGGAAGAAATTCCCCTAGGAGAGTATCAGCGTGCCTTCCAAATTCCACAGAAGCACAGTCCGTGGTGTAAAACGACAGGCGTACGGAAGATGCAGAGGCCTCTTGGACATCCTCCAGCGTCCTTCCTTTAGGCAGTTCGCTATACCCAGAATAGCGGGTATAGAAAAACGTGAATCAGCGAAGGGCCCAGTGGGTTAATTGGGTCTCTTTGGACTAGCTAGACTCAGCCTGTACTAAGGCTGGAAGTCAACAGCGAAACGGGAGTGTGATCCCAAAGGCTTTTTTGCCAATTTTGAAAGCTCCGTTCATAAGGCGTGAAAGCAACCTGAAAAGCATTGTAAGGGCAGCTCTTTCAGTATATGCCAGCATGACTCAGCGTAGACCATGAGTTAGTTTTGTGGAAAGAAGCATTGTGCTTGCACTTCCTAGTTGCAAGCTCATCCTGCTCTGCTCTATAGCAAATGTGAAGCTCAATGTGAGCACTAGCCTCGAAGGAAGAGCTTGACTTGCCTTGCCTAAGTGAAAGAGTGCAACAGCTCCGTGAGCCCTAAATTGCTGTTCTGTGTCAGTTGACGGGGAAGAGGCTTTACCGTTCTCCTTGCCACCTCGTGTCAGCAACCGTTTCGGTTTCAGAACACTCTGTACCCCCCGGAGCTCTGGGCCCTCTATGCAAAATCCAGCATCGCAGGCCTTTCAGAGTCGCTCTGTGTTTGCAGAGAAAGGTGCAGCACACGGCACTTTTCCTTGGGACGGTTTGATTTTCCGACCTCTAAACAGCTTCGGGAACACAGTTCAAGAATCCCTAACTCGCCAAGGACGTGGTCGCCCTTGCCCTAGGTAAGCTCAACAGAACAAAGCACTCTGTTTCTATTTCCTTCCAACACCTCTTATGTGAGGTAAGAAATTCCACTAGGAGAGTATCAGCGTGCCTTCCAAATTCCACAGAAGCACAGTCCGTGGTGTAAAACGACAGGCGTACGGAAGATGCAGAGGCCTCTTGGACATCCTCCAGCGTCCTTCCTTTAGGCAGTTCGCTATACCCAGAATAGCGGGTATAGAAAAACGTGAATCAGCGAAGGGCCCAGTGGGTTAATTGGGTCTCTTTGGACTAGCTAGACTCAGCCTGTACTAAGGCTGGAAGTCAACAGCGAAACGGGAGTGTGATCCCAAAGGCTTTTTTGCCAATTTTGAAAGCTCCGTTCATAAGGCGTGAAAGCTACCTGAAAAGCATTGTAAGGGCAGCTCTTTCAGTATATGCCAGCATGACTCAGCGTAGACCATGAGTTAGTTTTGTGGAAAGAAGCATTGTGCTTGCACTTCCTAGTTGCAAGCTCATCCTGCTCTGCTCTATAGCAAATGTGAAGCTCAATGTGAGCACTAGCCTCGAAGGAAGAGCTTGCCTTGCCTTGCCTAAGTGAAAGAGTGCAACAGCTCCGTGAGCCCTAAATTGCTGTTCTGTGTCAGTTGACGGGGAAGAGGCTTTACCGTTCTCCTTGCCACCTCGTGTCAGCAACCGTTTCGGTTTCAGAACACTCTGTACCCCCCGGAGCTCTGGGCCCTCTATGCAAAATCCAGCATCGCAGGCCTTTCAGAGTCGCTCTGTGTTTGCAGAGAAAGGTGCAGCACACGGCACTTTTCCTTGGGACGGTTTGATTTTCCGACCTCTAAACAGCTTCGGGAACACAGTTCAAGAATCCCTAACTCGCCAAGGACGTGGTTGCCCTTGCCCTAGGTAAGCTCAACAGAACAAAGCACTCTGTTTCTATTTCCTTCCAACACCTCTTATGTGAGGTAAGAAATTCCACTAGGAGATTATCAGCGTGCGTTCCAAATTCCACAGAAGCACAGTTCATGGTGTAAAACGACAGGCCTAAGGAAGATGCAGAGGCCTCCTGGACATCCTCCAGCGACCTTCCTTTAGGCAGTTCGCTATACCCAGAATAGCGGTTATAGAAAAACGTGAATCAGCGAAGGGCCCAGTGGGTTAATTGGGTCTCTTTGGACTAGCTAGACTCAGCCTATACTAAGGCTGGAAGTCAACAGCGAAACGGGAGTGTGATCCCAAAGGCTTTTTTGCCAATTTTGAAATCTCCGTTCATAAGGCGTGAAAGCAACCTGAAAAGCATTGTAAGGGCAGCTCTTTCAGTATATGCCAGCATGACTCAGCGTAGACCATGAGTTAGTTTTGTGGAAAGAAGCATTGTGCTTGCACTTCCTAGTTGCAAGCTCATCCTGCTCTGCTCTATAGCAAATGTGAAGCTCAATGTGAGCACTAGCCTCGAAGGAAGAGCTTGCCTTGCCTTGCCTAAGTGAAAGAGTGCAACAGCTCCGTGAGCCCTAAATTGCTGTTCTGTGTCAGTTGACGGGGAAGAGTCTTTACCGTTCTCCTTGCCACCTCGTGTCAGCAACCGTTTCGGTTTCAGAACACTCTATACCCCCCGGAGCTCTGGGCCCTCTATGCAAAATCCAGCATCGCAGGCCTTTCAGAGTCGCTCTGTGTTTGCAGAGAAAGGTGCAGCACACGGCACTTTTCCTTGGGACGGTTTGATTTTCCGACCTCTAAACAGCTTCGGGAACACAGTTCAAGAATCCCTAACTCGCCAAGGACGTGGTCGCCCTTGCCCTAGGTAAGCTCAACAGAACAAAGCACTCTGTTTCTATTTCCTTCCAACACCTCTTATGTGAGGTAAGAAATTCCCCTAGGAGAGTATCAGCGTGCCTTCCAAATTCCACAGAAGCACAGTCCGTGGTGTAAAACGACAGGCGTAAGGAAGATGCAGAGGCCTCTTGGACATCCTCCAGCGTCCTTCCTTTAGGCAGTTCGCTATACCCAGAATAGCGGGTATAGAAAAACGTGAATCAGCGAAGGGCCCAGTGGGTTAATTGTGTCTCTTTGGACTAGCTAGACTCAGCCTGTACTAAGGCTGGAAGTCAACAGCGAAACGGGAGTGTGATCCCAAAGGCTTTTTTGCCAATTTTGAAAGCTCCGTTCATAAGGCGTGAAAGCAACCTGAAAAGCATTGTAAGGGCAGCTCTTTCAGTATATGCCAGCATGACTCAGCGTAGACCATGAGTTAGTTTTGTGGAAAGAAGCATTGTGCTTGCACTTCCTAGTTGCAAGCTCATCCTGCTCTGCTCTATAGCAAATGTGAAGCTCAATGTGAGCACTAGCCTCGAAGGAAGAGCTTGCCTTGCCTTGCCTAAGTGAAAGAGTGCAACAGCTCCGTGAGCCCTAAATTGCTGTTCTGTGTCAGTTGACGGGGAAGAGGCTTTACCGTTCTCCTTGCCACCTCGTGTCAGCAACCGTTTCGGTTTCAGAACACTCTGTACCCCCCGGAGCTCTGGGCCCTCTATGCAAAATCCAGCATCGCAGGCCTTTCAGAGTCGCTCTGTGTTTGCAGAGAAAGGTGCAGCACACGGCACTTTTCCTTGGGACGGTTTGATTTTCCGACCTCTAAACAGCTTCGGGAACACAGTTCAAGAATCCCTAACTCGCCAAGGACGTGGTCGCCCTTGCCCTAGGTAAGCTCAACAGAACAAAGCACTCTGTTTCTATTTCCTTCCAACACCTCTTATGTGAGGTAAGAAATTCCCCTAGGAGATTATCAGCGTGCCTTCCAAATTTCACAGAAGCACATTTCGTGGTGTAAAACGACAGGCGTACGGAAGATGCAGAGGCCTCTTGGACATCCTCCAGCGTCCTTCCTTTAGGCAGTTCGCTATACCCAGAATAGGGGGTATAGAAAAACGTGAATCAGCGAAGGGCCCAGTGGGTTAATTGTGTCTCTTTGGACTAGCTAGACTCAGCCTATACTAAGGCTTGAAGTCAACAGCGAAACGGGAGTGTGATCCCAAAGGCTTTTTTGCCAATTTTGAAATCTCCGTTCATAAGGCGTGAAAGCTACCTGAAAAGCATTGTAAGGGCAGCTCTTTCAGTATATGCCAGCATGACTCAGCGTAGACCATGAGTTAGTTTTGTGGAAAGAAGCATTGTGCTTGCACTTCCTAGTTGCAAGCTCATCCTGCTCTGCTCTATAGCAAATGTGAAGCTCAATGTGAGCACTAGCCTCGAAGGAAGAGCTTGCCTTGCCTTGCCTAAGTGAAAGAGTGCAACAGCTCCGTGAGCCCTAAATTGCTGTTCTGTGTCAGTTGACGGGGAAGAGGCTTTACCGTTCTCCTTGCCACCTCGTGTCAGCAACCGTTTCGGTTTCAGAACACTCTGTACCCCCCGGAGCTCTGGGCCCTCTATGCAAAATCCAGCATCGCAGGCCTTTCAGAGTCGCTCTGTGTTTGCAGAGAAAGGTGCAGCACACGGCACTTTTCCTTGGGACGGTTTGATTTTCCGACCTCTAAACAGCTTCGGGAACACAGTTCAAGAATCCCTAACTCGCCAAGGACGTGGTCGCCCTTGCCCTAGGTAAGCTCAACAGAACAAAGCACTCTGTTTCTATTTCCTTCCAACACCTCTTATGTGAGGTAAGAAATTCCCCTAGGAGAGTATCAGCGTGCCTTCCAAATTCCACAGAAGCACAGTCCGTGGTGTAAAACGACAGGCGTACGGAAGATGCAGAGGCCTCTTGGACATCCTCCAGCGTCCTTCCTTTAGGCAGTTCGCTATACCCAGAATAGCGGGTATAGAAAAACGTGAATCAGCGAAGGGCCCAGTGGGTTAATTGGGTCTCTTTGGACTAGCTAGACTCAGCCTGTACTAAGGCTGGAAGTGAACAGCGAAACGGGAGTGTGATCCCAAAGGCTTTTTTGCCAATTTTGAAAGCTCCGTTCATAAGGCGTGAAAGCAACCTGAAAAGCATTGTAAGGGCAGCTCTTTCAGTATATGCCAGCATGACTCAGCGTAGACCATGAGTTAGTTTTGTGGAAAGAAGCATTGTGCTTGCACTTCCTAGTTGCAAGCTCATCCTGCTCTGCTCTATAGCAAATGTGAAGCTCAATGTGAGCACTAGCCTCGAAGGAAGAGCTTGCCTTGCCTTGCCTAAGTGAAAGAGTGCAACAGCTCCGTGAGCCCTAAATTGCTGTTCTGTGTCAGTTGACGGGGAAGAGGCTTTACCGTTCTCCTTGCCACCTCGTGTCAGCAACCGTTTCGGTTTCAGAACACTCTGTACCCCCCGGAGCTCTGGGCCCTCTATGCAAAATCCAGCATCGCAGGCCTTTCAGAGTCGCTCTGTGTTTGCAGAGAAAGGTGCAGCACACGGCACTTTTCCTTGGGACGGTTTGATTTTCCGACCTCTAAACAGCTTCGGGAACACAGTTCAAGAATCCCTAACTCGCCAAGGACGTGGTCGCCCTTGCCCTAGGTAAGCTCAACAGAACAAAGCACTCTGTTTCTATTTACTTCCAACACCTCTTATGTGAGGTAAGAAATTCCCCTAGGAGATTATCAGCGTGCCTTCCAAATTCCACAGAAGCACATTTCGTGGTGTAAAACGACAGGCGTAAGGAAGATGCAGAGGCCTCTTGGACATCCTCCAGCGTCCTTCCTTTAGGCAGTTCGCTATACCCAGAATAGGGGGTATAGAAAAACGTGAATCAGCGAAGGGCCCAGTGGGTTAATTGGGTCTCTTTGGACTAGCTAGACTCAGCCTATACTAAGGCTGGAAGTCAACAGCGAAACGGGAGTGTGATCCCAAAGGCTTTTTTGCCAATTTTGAAATCTCCGTTCATAAGGCGTGAAAGCAACCTGAAAAGCATTGTAAGGGCAGCTCTTTCAGTATATGCCAGCATGACTCAGCGTAGACCATGAGTTAGTTTTGTGGAAAGAAGCATTGTGCTTGCACTTCCTAGTTGCAAGCTCATCCTGCTCTGCTCTATAGCAAATGTGAAGCTCAATGTGAGCACTAGCCTCGAAGGAAGAGCTTGCCTTGCCTTGCCTAAGTGAAAGAGTGCAACAGCTCCGTGAGCCCTAAATTGCTGTTCTGTGTCAGTTGACGGGGAAGAGGCTTTACCGTTCTCCTTGCCACCTCGTGTCAGCAACCGTTTCGGTTTCAGAACACTCTGTACCCCCCGGAGCTCTGGGCCCTCTATGCAAAATCCAGCATCGCAGGCCTTTCAGAGTCGCTCTGTGTTTGCAGAGAAAGGTGCAGCACACGGCACTTTTCCTTGGGACGGTTTGATTTTCCGACCTCTAAACAGCTTCGGGAACACAGTTCAAGAATCCCTAACTCGCCAAGGACGTGGTCGCCCTTGCCCTAGGTAAGCTCAACAGAACAAAGCACTCTGTTTCTATTTCCTTCCAACACCTCTTATGTGAGGGAAGAAATTCCCCTAGGAGAATATCAGCGTGCCTTCCAAATTCCACAGAAGCACAGTCCGTGGTGTAAAACGACAGGCGTACGGAAGATGCAGAGGCCTCTTGGACATCCTCCAGCGTCCTTCCTTTAGGCAGTTCGCTATACCCAGAATAGCGGGTATAGAAAAACGTGAATCAGCGAAGGGCCCAGTGGGTTAATTGGGTCTCTTTGGACTAGCTAGACTCAGCCTGTACTAAGGCTGGAAGTCAACAGCGAAACGGGAGTGTGATCCCAAAGGCTTTTTTGCCAATTTTGAAAGCTCCGTTCATAAGGCGTGAAAGCAACCTGAAAAGCATTGTAAGGGCAGCTCTTTCAGTATATGCCAGCATGACTCAGCGTAGACCATGAGTTAGTTTTGTGGAAAGAAGCATTGTGCTTGCACTTCCTAGTTGCAAGCTCATCCTGCTCTGCTCTATAGCAAATGTGAAGCTCAATGTGAGCACTAGCCTCGAAGGAAGAGCTTGACTTGCCTTGCCTAAGTGAAAGAGTGCAACAGCTCCGTGAGCCCTAAATTGCTGTTCTGTGTCAGTTGACGGGGAAGAGGCTTTACCGTTCTCCTTGCCACCTCGTGTCAGCAACCGTTTCGGTTTCAGAACACTCTGTACCCCCCGGAGCTCTGGGCCCTCTATGCAAAATCCAGCATCGCAGGCCTTTCAGAGTCGCTCTGTGTTTGCAGAGAAAGGTGCAGCACACGGCACTTTTCCTTGGGACGGTTTGATTTTCCGACCTCTAAACAGCTTCGGGAACACAGTTCAAGAATCCCTAACTCGCCAAGGACGTGGTCGCCCTTGCCCTAGGTAAGCTCAACAGAACAAAGCACTCTGTTTCTATTTCCTTCCAACACCTCTTATGTGAGGTAAGAAATTCCACTAGGAGAGTATCAGCGTGCCTTCCAAATTCCACAGAAGCACAGTCCGTGGTGTAAAACGACAGGCGTACGGAAGATGCAGAGGCCTCTTGGACATCCTCCAGCGTCCTTCCTTTAGGCAGTTCGCTATACCCAGAATAGCGGGTATAGAAAAACGTGAATCAGCGAAGGGCCCAGTGGGTTAATTTGGTCTCTTTGGACTAGCTAGACTCAGCCTGTACTAAGGCTGGAAGTCAACAGCGAAACGGGAGTGTGATCCCAAAGGCTTTTTTGCCAATTTTGAAAGCTCCGTTCATAAGGCGTGAAAGCTACCTGAAAAGCATTGTAAGGGCAGCTCTTTCAGTATATGCCAGCATGACTCAGCGTAGACCATGAGTTAGTTTTGTGGAAAGAAGCATTGTGCTTGCACTTCCTAGTTGCAAGCTCATCCTGCTCTGCTCTATAGCAAATGTGAAGCTCAATGTGAGCACTAGCCTCGAAGGAAGAGCTTGCCTTGCCTTGCCTAAGTGAAAGAGTGCAACAGCTCCGTGAGCCCTAAATTGCTGTTCTGTGTCAGTTGACGGGGAAGAGGCTTTACCGTTCTCCTTGCCACCTCGTGTCAGCAACCGTTTCGGTTTCAGAACACTCTGTACCCCCCGGAGCTCTGGGCCCTCTATGCAAAATCCAGCATCGCAGGCCTTTCAGAGTCGCTCTGTGTTTGCAGAGAAAGGTGCAGCACACGGCACTTTTCCTTGGGACGGTTTGATTTTCCGACCTCTAAACAGCTTCGGGAACACAGTTCAAGAATCCCTAACTCGCCAAGGACGTGGTCGCCCTTGCCCTAGGTAAGCTCAACAGAACAAAGCACTCTGTTTCTATTTACTTCCAACACCTCTTATGTGAGGTAAGAAATTCCCCTAGGAGATTATCAGCGTGCCTTCCAAATTCCACAGAAGCACATTTCGTGGTGTAAAACGACAGGCGTAAGGAAGATGCAGAGGCCTCTTGGACATCCTCCAGCGTCCTTCCTTTAGGCAGTTCGCTATACCCAGAATAGGGGGTATAGAAAAACGTGAATCAGCGAAGGGCCCAGTGGGTTAATTGGGTCTCTTTGGACTAGCTAGACTCAGCCTATACTAAGGCTGGAAGTCAACAGCGAAACGGGAGTGTGATCCCAAAGGCTTTTTTGCCAATTTTGAAAGCTCCGTTCATAAGGCGTGAAAGCAACCTGAAAAGCATTGTAAGGGCAGCTCTTTCAGTATATGCCAGCATGACTCAGCGTAGACCATGAGTTAGTTTTGTGGAAAGAAGCATTGTGCTTGCACTTCCTAGTTGCAAGCTCATCCTGCTCTGCTCTATAGCAAATGTGAAGCTCAATGTGAGCACTAGCCTCGAAGGAAGAGCTTGCCTTGCCTTGCCTAAGTGAAAGAGTGCAACAGCTCCGTGAGCCCTAAATTGCTGTTCTGTGTCAGTTGACGGGGAAGAGGCTTTACCGTTCTCCTTGCCACCTCGTGTCAGCAACCGTTTCGGTTTCAGAACACTCTGTACCCCCCGGAGCTCTGGGCCCTCTATGCAAAATCCAGCATCGCAGGCCTTTCAGAGTCGCTCTGTGTTTGCAGAGAAAGGTGCAGCACACGGCACTTTTCCTTGGGACGGTTTGATTTTCCGACCTCTAAACAGCTTCGGGAACACAGTTCAAGAATCCCTAACTCGCCAAGGACGTGGTCGCCCTTGCCCTAGGTAAGCTCAACAGAACAAAGCACTCTGTTTCTATTTCCTTCCAACACCTCTTATGTGAGGTAAGAAATTCCCCTAGGAGAGTATCAGCGTGCCTTCCAAATTCCACAGAAGCACAGTCCGTGGTGTAAAACGACAGGCGTACGGAAGATGCAGAGGCCTCTTGGACATCCTCCAGCGTCCTTCCTTTAGGCAGTTCGCTATACCCAGAATAGCGGGTATAGAAAAACGTGAATCAGCGAAGGGCCCAGTGGGTTAATTGGGTCTCTTTGGACTAGCTAGACTCAGCCTGTACTAAGGCTGGAAGTCAACAGCGAAACGGGAGTGTGATCCCAAAGGCTTTTTTGCCAATTTTGAAAGCTCCGTTCATAAGGCGTGAAAGCTACCTGAAAAGCATTGTAAGGGCAGCTCTTTCAGTATATGCCAGCATGACTCAGCGTAGACCATGAGTTAGTTTTGTGGAAAGAAGCATTGTGCTTGCACTTCCTAGTTGCAAGCTCATCCTGCTCTGCTCTATAGCAAATGTGAAGCTCAATGTGAGCACTAGCCTCGAAGGAAGAGCTTGCCTTGCCTTGCCTAAGTGAAAGAGTGCAACAGCTCCGTGAGCCCTAAATTGCTGTTCTGTGTCAGTTGACGGGGAAGAGGCTTTACCGTTCTCCTTGCCACCTCGTGTCAGCAACCGTTTCGGTTTCAGAACACTCTGTACCCCCCGGAGCTCTGGGCCCTCTATGCAAAATCCAGCATCGCAGGCCTTTCAGAGTCGCTCTGTGTTTGCAGAGAAAGGTGCAGCACACGGCACTTTTCCTTGGGACGGTTTGATTTTCCGACCTCTAAACAGCTTCGGGAACACAGTTCAAGAATCCCTAACTCGCCAAGGACGTGGTCGCCCTTGCCCTAGGTAAGCTCAACAGAACAAAGCACTCTGTTTCTATTTCCTTCCAACACCTCTTATGTGAGGGAAGAAATTCCCCTAGGAGAGTATCAGCGTGCCTTCCAAATTCCACAGAAGCACAGTCCGTGGTGTAAAACGACAGGCGTACGGAAGATGCAGAGGCCTCTTGGACATCCTCCAGCGTCCTTCCTTTAGGCAGTTCGCTATACCCAGAATAGCGGGTATAGAAAAACGTGAATCAGCGAAGGGCCCAGTGGGTTAATTGGGTCTCTTTGGACTAGCTAGACTCAGCCTGTACTAAGGCTGGAAGTCAACAGCGAAACGGGAGTGTGATCCCAAAGGCTTTTTTGCCAATTTTGAAAGCTCCGTTCATAAGGCGTGAAAGCAACCTGAAAAGCATTGTAAGGGCAGCTCTTTCAGTATATGCCAGCATGACTCAGCGTAGACCATGAGTTAGTTTTGTGGAAAGAAGCATTGTGCTTGCACTTCCTAGTTGCAAGCTCATCCTGCTCTGCTCTATAGCAAATGTGAAGCTCAATGTGAGCACTAGCCTCGAAGGAAGAGCTTGACTTGCCTTGCCTAAGTGAAAGAGTGCAACAGCTCCGTGAGCCCTAAATTGCTGTTCTGTGTCAGTTGACGGGGAAGAGGCTTTACCGTTCTCCTTGCCACCTCGTGTCAGCAACCGTTTCGGTTTCAGAACACTCTGTACCCCCCGGAGCTCTGGGCCCTCTATGCAAAATCCAGCATCGCAGGCCTTTCAGAGTCGCTCTGTGTTTGCAGAGAAAGGTGCAGCACACGGCACTTTTCCTTGGGACGGTTTGATTTTCCGACCTCTAAACAGCTTCGGGAACACAGTTCAAGAATCCCTAACTCGCCAAGGACGTGGTCGCCCTTGCCCTAGGTAAGCTCAACAGAACAAAGCACTCTGTTTCTATTTCCTTCCAACACCTCTTATGTGAGGTAAGAAATTCCACTAGGAGAGTATCAGCGTGCCTTCCAAATTCCACAGAAGCACAGTCCGTGGTGTAAAACGACAGGCGTACGGAAGATGCAGAGGCCTCTTGGACATCCTCCAGCGTCCTTCCTTTAGGCAGTTCGCTATACCCAGAATAGCGGGTATAGAAAAACGTGAATCAGCGAAGGGCCCAGTGGGTTAATTGGGTCTCTTTGGACTAGCTAGACTCAGCCTGTACTAAGGCTGGAAGTCAACAGCGAAACGGGAGTGTGATCCCAAAGGCTTTTTTGCCAATTTTGAAAGCTCCGTTCATAAGGCGTGAAAGCTACCTGAAAAGCATTGTAAGGGCAGCTCTTTCAGTATATGCCAGCATGACTCAGCGTAGACCATGAGTTAGTTTTGTGGAAAGAAGCATTGTGCTTGCACTTCCTAGTTGCAAGCTCATCCTGCTCTGCTCTATAGCAAATGTGAAGCTCAATGTGAGCACTAGCCTCGAAGGAAGAGCTTGCCTTGCCTTGCCTAAGTGAAAGAGTGCAACAGCTCCGTGAGCCCTAAATTGCTGTTCTGTGTCAGTTGACGGGGAAGAGGCTTTACCGTTCTCCTTGCCACCTCGTGTCAGCAACCGTTTCGGTTTCAGAACACTCTGTACCCCCCGGAGCTCTGGGCCCTCTATGCAAAATCCAGCATCGCAGGCCTTTCAGAGTCGCTCTGTGTTTGCAGAGAAAGGTGCAGCACACGGCACTTTTCCTTGGGACGGTTTGATTTTCCGACCTCTAAACAGCTTCGGGAACACAGTTCAAGAATCCCTAACTCGCCAAGGACGTGGTCGCCCTTGCCCTAGGTAAGCTCAACAGAACAAAGCACTCTGTTTCTATTTACTTCCAACACCTCTTATGTGAGGTAAGAAATTCCCCTAGGAGATTATCAGCGTGCCTTCCAAATTCCACAGAAGCACATTTCGTGGTGTAAAACGACAGGCGTAAGGAAGATGCAGAGGCCTCTTGGACATCCTCCAGCGTCCTTCCTTTAGGCAGTTCGCTATACCCAGAATAGGGGGTATAGAAAAACGTGAATCAGCGAAGGGCCCAGTGGGTTAATTGGGTCTCTTTGGACTAGCTAGACTCAGCCTATACTAAGGCTGGAAGTCAACAGCGAAACGGGAGTGTGATCCCAAAGGCTTTTTTGCCAATTTTGAAATCTCCGTTCATAAGGCGTGAAAGCAACCTGAAAAGCATTGTAAGGGCAGCTCTTTCAGTATATGCCAGCATGACTCAGCGTAGACCATGAGTTAGTTTTGTGGAAAGAAGCATTGTGCTTGCACTTCCTAGTTGCAAGCTCATCCTGCTCTGCTCTATAGCAAATGTGAAGCTCAATGTGAGCACTAGCCTCGAAGGAAGAGCTTGCCTTGCCTTGCCTAAGTGAAAGAGTGCAACAGCTCCGTGAGCCCTAAATTGCTGTTCTGTGTCAGTTGACGGGGAAGAGGCTTTACCGTTCTCCTTGCCACCTCGTGTCAGCAACCGTTTCGGTTTCAGAACACTCTGTACCCCCCGGAGCTCTGGGCCCTCTATGCAAAATCCAGCATCGCAGGCCTTTCAGAGTCGCTCTGTGTTTGCAGAGAAAGGTGCAGCACACGGCACTTTTCCTTGGGACGGTTTGATTTTCCGACCTCTAAACAGCTTCGGGAACACAGTTCAAGAATCCCTAACTCGCCAAGGACGTGGTCGCCCTTGCCCTAGGTAAGCTCAACAGAACAAAGCACTCTGTTTCTATTTCCTTCCAACACCTCTTATGTGAGGTAAGAAATTCCCCTAGGAGAGTATCAGCGTGCCTTCCAAATTCCACAGAAGCACAGTCCGTGGTGTAAAACGACAGGCGTACGGAAGATGCAGAGGCCTCTTGGACATCCTCCAGCGTCCTTCCTTTAGGCAGTTCGCTATACCCAGAATAGCGGGTATAGAAAAACGTGAATCAGCGAAGGGCCCAGTGGGTTAATTGGGTCTCTTTGGACTAGCTAGACTCAGCCTGTACTAAGGCTGGAAGTCAACAGCGAAACGGGAGTGTGATCCCAAAGGCTTTTTTGCCAATTTTGAAAGCTCCGTTCATAAGGCGTGAAAGCTACCTGAAAAGCATTGTAAGGGCAGCTCTTTCAGTATATGCCAGCATGACTCAGCGTAGACCATGAGTTAGTTTTGTGGAAAGAAGCATTGTGCTTGCACTTCCTAGTTGCAAGCTCATCCTGCTCTGCTCTATAGCAAATGTGAAGCTCAATGTGAGCACTAGCCTCGAAGGAAGAGCTTGCCTTGCCTTGCCTAAGTGAAAGAGTGCAACAGCTCCGTGAGCCCTAAATTGCTGTTCTGTGTCAGTTGACGGGGAAGAGGCTTTACCGTTCTCCTTGCCACCTCGTGTCAGCAACCGTTTCGGTTTCAGAACACTCTGTACCCCCCGGAGCTCTGGGCCCTCTATGCAAAATCCAGCATCGCAGGCCTTTCAGAGTCGCTCTGTGTTTGCAGAGAAAGGTGCAGCACACGGCACTTTTCCTTGGGACGGTTTGATTTTCCGACCTCTAAACAGCTTCGGGAACACAGTTCAAGAATCCCTAACTCGCCAAGGACGTGGTCGCCCTTGCCCTAGGTAAGCTCAACAGAACAAAGCACTCTGTTTCTATTTCCTTCCAACACCTCTTATGTGAGGTAAGAAATTCCACTAGGAGATTATCAGCGTGCGTTCCAAATTCCACAGAAGCACAGTTCATGGTGTAAAACGACAGGCGTAAGGAAGATGCAGAGGACTCCTGGACATCCTCCAGCGACCTTCCTTTAGGCAGTTCGCTATACCCAGAATAGGGGGTATAGAAAAACGTGAATCAGCGAAGGGCCCAGTGGGTTAATTGTGTCTCTTTGGACTAGCTAGACTCAGCCTATACTAAGGCTGGAAGTCAACAGCGAAACGGGAGTGTGATCCCAAAGGCTTTTTTGCCAATTTTGAAAGCTCCGTTCATAAGGCGTGAAAGCAACCTGAAAAGCATTGTAAGGGCAGCTCTTTCAGTATATGCCAGCATGACTCAGCGTAGACCATGAGTTAGTTTTGTGGAAAGAAGCATTGTGCTTGCACTTCCTAGTTGCAAGCTCATCCTGCTCTGCTCTATAGCAAATGTGAAGCTCAATGTGAGCACTAGCCTCGAAGGAAGAGCTTGACTTGCCTTGCCTAAGTGAAAGAGTGCAACAGCTCCGTGAGCCCTAAATTGCTGTTCTGTGTCAGTTGACGGGGAAGAGGCTTTACCGTTCTCCTTGCCACCTCGTGTCAGCAACCGTTTCGGTTTCAGAACACTCTGTACCCCCCGGAGCTCTGGGCCCTCTATGCAAAATCCAGCATCGCAGGCCTTTCAGAGTCGCTCTGTGTTTGCAGAGAAAGGTGCAGCACACGGCACTTTTCCTTGGGACGGTTTGATTTTCCGACCTCTAAACAGCTTCGGGAACACAGTTCAAGAATCCCTAACTCGCCAAGGACGTGGTCGCCCTTGCCCTAGGTAAGCTCAACAGAACAAAGCACTCTGTTTCTATTTCCTTCCAACACCTCTTATGTGAGGGAAGAAATTCCCCTAGGAGAGTATCAGCGTGCCTTCCAAATTCCACAGAAGCACAGTCCGTGGTGTAAAACGACAGGCGTACGGAAGATGCAGAGGCCTCTTGGACATCCTCCAGCGTCCTTCCTTTAGGCAGTTCGCTATACCCAGAATAGCGGGTATAGAAAAACGTGAATCAGCGAAGGGCCCAGTGGGTTAATTGGGTCTCTTTGGACTAGCTAGACTCAGCCTGTACTAAGGCTGGAAGTCAACAGCGAAACGGGAGTGTGATCCCAAAGGCTTTTTTGCCAATTTTGAAAGCTCCGTTCATAAGGCGTGAAAGCTACCTGAAAAGCATTGTAAGGGCAGCTCTTTCAGTATATGCCAGCATGACTCAGCGTAGACCATGAGTTAGTTTTGTGGAAAGAAGCATTGTGCTTGCACTTCCTAGTTGCAAGCTCATCCTGCTCTGCTCTATAGCAAATGTGAAGCTCAATGTGAGCACTAGCCTCGAAGGAAGAGCTTGCCTTGCCTTGCCTAAGTGAAAGAGTGCAACAGCTCCGTGAGCCCTAAATTGCTGTTCTGTGTCAGTTGACGGGGAAGAGGCTTTACCGTTCTCCTTGCCACCTCGTGTCAGCAACCGTTTCGGTTTCAGAACACTCTGTACCCCCCGGAGCTCTGGGCCCTCTATGCAAAATCCAGCATCGCAGGCCTTTCAGAGTCGCTCTGTGTTTGCAGAGAAAGGTGCAGCACACGGCACTTTTCCTTGGGACGGTTTGATTTTCCGACCTCTAAACAGCTTCGGGAACACAGTTCAAGAATCCCTAACTCGCCAAGGACGTGGTCGCCCTTGCCCTAGGTAAGCTCAACAGAACAAAGCACTCTGTTTCTATTTCCTTCCAACACCTCTTATGTGAGGTAAGAAATTCCCCTAGGAGAGTATCAGCGTGCCTTCCAAATTCCACAGAAGCACAGTCCGTGGTGTAAAACGACAGGCGTACGGAAGATGCAGAGGCCTCTTGGACATCCTCCAGCGTCCTTCCTTTAGGCAGTTCGCTATACCCAGAATAGCGGGTATAGAAAAACGTGAATCAGCGAAGGGCCCAGTGGGTTAATTGGGTCTCTTTGGACTAGCTAGACTCAGCCTGTACTAAGGCTGGAAGTCAACAGCGAAACGGGAGTGTGATCCCAAAGGCTTTTTTGCCAATTTTGAAAGCTCCGTTCATAAGGCGTGAAAGCAACCTGAAAAGCATTGTAAGGGCAGCTCTTTCAGTATATGCCAGCATGACTCAGCGTAGACCATGAGTTAGTTTTGTGGAAAGAAGCATTGTGCTTGCACTTCCTAGTTGCAAGCTCATCCTGCTCTGCTCTATAGCAAATGTGAAGCTCAATGTGAGCACTAGCCTCGAAGGAAGAGCTTGCCTTGCCTTGCCTAAGTGAAAGAGTGCAACAGCTCCGTGAGCCCTAAATTGCTGTTCTGTGTCAGTTGACGGGGAAGAGGCTTTACCGTTCTCCTTGCCACCCCGTGTCAGCAACCGTTTCGGTTTCAGAACACTCTGTACCCCCCGGAGCTCTGGGCCCTCTATGCAAAATCCAGCATCGCAGGCCTTTCAGAGTCGCTCTGTGTTTGCAGAGAAAGGTGCAGCACACGGCACTTTTCCTTGGGACGGTTTGATTTTCCAACCTCTAAACAGCTTCGGGAACACAGTTCAAGAATCCCTAACTCGCCAAGGACGTGGTCGCCCTTGCCCTAGGTAAGCTCAACAGAACAAAGCACTCTGTTTCTATTTCCTTCCAACACCTCTTATGTGAGGTAAGAAATTCCCCTAGGAGATTATCAGCGTGCCTTCCAAATTCCACAGAAGCACATTTCATGGTGTAAAACGACAGGCGTAAGGAAGATGCAGAGGCCTCTTGGACATCCTCCAGCGTCCTTCCTTTAGGCAGTTCGCTATACCCAGAATAGGGGGTATAGAAAAACGTGAATCAGCGAAGGGCCCAGTGGGTTAATTGTGTCTCTTTGGACTAGCTAGACTCAGCCTATACTAAGGCTGGAAGTCAACAGCGAAACGGGAGTGTGATCCCAAAGGCTTTTTTGCCAATTTTGAAATCTCCGTTCATAAGGCGTGAAAGCAACCTGAAAAGCATTGTAAGGGCAGCTCTTTCAGTATATGCCAGCATGACTCAGCGTAGACCATGAGTTAGTTTTGTGGAAAGAAGCATTGTGCTTGCACTTCCTAGTTGCAAGCTCATCCTGCTCTGCTCTATAGCAAATGTGAAGCTCAATGTGAGCACTAGCCTCGAAGGAAGAGCTTGCCTTGCCTTGCCTAAGTGAAAGAGTGCAACAGCTCCGTGAGCCCTAAATTGCTGTTCTGTGTCAGTTGACGGGGAAGAGGCTTTACCGTTCTCCTTGCCACCTCGTGTCAGCAACCGTTTCGGTTTCAGAACACTCTGTACCCCCCGGAGCTCTGGGCCCTCTATGCAAAATCCAGCATCGCAGGCCTTTCAGAGTCGCTCTGTGTTTGCAGAGAAAGGTGCAGCACACGGCACTTTTCCTTGGGACGGTTTGATTTTCCGACCTCTAAACAGCTTCGGGAACACAGTTCAAGAATCCCTAACTCGCCAAGGACGTGGTCGCCCTTGCCCTAGGTAAGCTCAACAGAACAAAGCACTCTGTTTCTATTTCCTTCCAACACCTCTTATGTGAGGTAAGAAATTCCCCTAGGAGAGTATCAGCGTGCCTTCCAAATTCCACAGAAGCACAGTCCGTGGTGTAAAACGACAGGCGTACGGAAGATGCAGAGGCCTCTTGGACATCCTCCAGCGTCCTTCCTTTAGGCAGTTCGCTATACCCAGAATAGCGGGTATAGAAAACCGTGAATCAGCGAAGGGCCCAGTGGGTTAATTGGGTCTCTTTGGACTAGCTAGACTCAGCCTGTACTAAGGCTGGAAGTCAACAGCGAAACGGGAGTGTGATCCCAAAGGCTTTTTTGCCAATTTTGAAAGCTCCGTTCATAAGGCGTGAAAGCTACCTGAAAAGCATTGTAAGGGCAGCTCTTTCAGTATATGCCAGCATGACTCAGCGTAGACCATGAGTTAGTTTTGTGGAAAGAAGCATTGTGCTTGCACTTCCTAGTTGCAAGCTCATCCTGCTCTGCTCTATAGCAAATGTGAAGCTCAATGTGAGCACTAGCCTCGAAGGAAGAGCTTGCCTTGCCTTGCCTAAGTGAAAGAGTGCAACAGCTCCGTGAGCCCTAAATTGCTGTTCTGTGTCAGTTGACGGGGAAGAGGCTTTACCGTTCTCCTTGCCACCTCGTGTCAGCAACCGTTTCGGTTTCAGAACACTCTGTACCCCCCGGAGCTCTGGGCCCTCTATGCAAAATCCAGCATCGCAGGCCTTTCAGAGTCGCTCTGTGTTTGCAGAGAAAGGTGCAGCACACGGCACTTTTCCTTGGGACGGTTTGATTTTCCGACCTCTAAACAGCTTCGGGAACACAGTTCAAGAATCCCTAACTCGCCAAGGACGTGGTCGCCCTTGCCCTAGGTAAGCTCAACAGAACAAAGCACTCTGTTTCTATTTCCTTCCAACACCTCTTATGTGAGGTAAGAAATTCCCCTAGGAGAGTATCAGCGTGCCTTCCAAATTCCACAGAAGCACAGTCCGTGGTGTAAAACGACAGGCGTACGGAAGATGCAGAGGCCTCTTGGACATCCTCCAGCGTCCTTCCTTTAGGCAGTTCGCTATACCCAGAATAGCGGGTATAGAAAAACGTGAATCAGCGAAGGGCCCAGTGGGTTAATTGGGTCTCTTTGGACTAGCTAGACTCAGCCTGTACTAAGGCTGGAAGTCAACAGCGAAACGGGAGTGTGATCCCAAAGGCTTTTTTGCCAATTTTGAAAGCTCCGTTCATAAGGCGTGAAAGCAACCTGAAAAGCATTGTAAGGGCAGCTCTTTCAGTATATGCCAGCATGACTCAGCGTAGACCATGAGTTAGTTTTGTGGAAAGAAGCATTGTGCTTGCACTTCCTAGTTGCAAGCTCATCCTGCTCTGCTCTATAGCAAATGTGAAGCTCAATGTGAGCACTAGCCTCGAAGGAAGAGCTTGCCTTGCCTTGCCTAAGTGAAAGAGTGCAACAGCTCCGTGAGCCCTAAATTGCTGTTCTGTGTCAGTTGACGGGGAAGAGGCTTTACCGTTCTCCTTGCCACCCCGTGTCAGCAACCGTTTCGGTTTCAGAACACTCTGTACCCCCCGGAGCTCTGGGCCCTCTATGCAAAATCCAGCATCGCAGGCCTTTCAGAGTCGCTCTGTGTTTGCAGAGAAAGGTGCAGCACACGGCACTTTTCCTTGGGACGGTTTGATTTTCCAACCTCTAAACAGCTTCGGGAACACAGTTCAAGAATCCCTAACTCGCCAAGGACGTGGTCGCCCTTGCCCTAGGTAAGCTCAACAGAACAAAGCACTCTGTTTCTATTTCCTTCCAACACCTCTTATGTGAGGTAAGAAATTCCCCTAGGAGATTATCAGCGTGCCTTCCAAATTCCACAGAAGCACATTTCATGGTGTAAAACGACAGGCGTAAGGAAGATGCAGAGGCCTCTTGGACATCCTCCAGCGTCCTTCCTTTAGGCAGTTCGCTATACCCAGAATAGGGGGTATAGAAAAACGTGAATCAGCGAAGGGCCCAGTGGGTTAATTGTGTCTCTTTGGACTAGCTAGACTCAGCCTATACTAAGGCTGGAAGTCAACAGCGAAACGGGAGTGTGATCCCAAAGGCTTTTTTGCCAATTTTGAAATCTCCGTTCATAAGGCGTGAAAGCAACCTGAAAAGCATTGTAAGGGCAGCTCTTTCAGTATATGCCAGCATGACTCAGCGTAGACCATGAGTTAGTTTTGTGGAAAGAAGCATTGTGCTTGCACTTCCTAGTTGCAAGCTCATCCTGCTCTGCTCTATAGCAAATGTGAAGCTCAATGTGAGCACTAGCCTCGAAGGAAGAGCTTGCCTTGCCTTGCCTAAGTGAAAGAGTGCAACAGCTCCGTGAGCCCTAAATTGCTGTTCTGTGTCAGTTGACGGGGAAGAGGCTTTACCGTTCTCCTTGCCACCTCGTGTCAGCAACCGTTTCGGTTTCAGAACACTCTGTACCCCCCGGAGCTCTGGGCCCTCTATGCAAAATCCAGCATCGCAGGCCTTTCAGAGTCGCTCTGTGTTTGCAGAGAAAGGTGCAGCACACGGCACTTTTCCTTGGGACGGTTTGATTTTCCGACCTCTAAACAGCTTCGGGAACACAGTTCAAGAATCCCTAACTCGCCAAGGACGTGGTCGCCCTTGCCCTAGGTAAGCTCAACAGAACAAAGCACTCTGTTTCTATTTCCTTCCAACACCTCTTATGTGAGGTAAGAAATTCCCCTAGGAGAGTATCAGCGTGCCTTCCAAATTCCACAGAAGCACAGTCCGTGGTGTAAAACGACAGGCGTACGGAAGATGCAGAGGCCTCTTGGACATCCTCCAGCGTCCTTCCTTTAGGCAGTTCGCTATACCCAGAATAGCGGGTATAGAAAACCGTGAATCAGCGAAGGGCCCAGTGGGTTAATTGGGTCTCTTTGGACTAGCTAGACTCAGCCTGTACTAAGGCTGGAAGTCAACAGCGAAACGGGAGTGTGATCCCAAAGGCTTTTTTGCCAATTTTGAAAGCTCCGTTCATAAGGCGTGAAAGCTACCTGAAAAGCATTGTAAGGGCAGCTCTTTCAGTATATGCCAGCATGACTCAGCGTAGACCATGAGTTAGTTTTGTGGAAAGAAGCATTGTGCTTGCACTTCCTAGTTGCAAGCTCATCCTGCTCTGCTCTATAGCAAATGTGAAGCTCAATGTGAGCACTAGCCTCGAAGGAAGAGCTTGCCTTGCCTTGCCTAAGTGAAAGAGTGCAACAGCTCCGTGAGCCCTAAATTGCTGTTCTGTGTCAGTTGACGGGGAAGAGGCTTTACCGTTCTCCTTGCCACCTCGTGTCAGCAACCGTTTCGGTTTCAGAACACTCTGTACCCCCCGGAGCTCTGGGCCCTCTATGCAAAATCCAGCATCGCAGGCCTTTCAGAGTCGCTCTGTGTTTGCAGAGAAAGGTGCAGCACACGGCACTTTTCCTTGGGACGGTTTGATTTTCCGACCTCTAAACAGCTTCGGGAACACAGTTCAAGAATCCCTAACTCGCCAAGGACGTGGTCGCCCTTGCCCTAGGTAAGCTCAACAGAACAAAGCACTCTGTTTCTATTTCCTTCCAACACCTCTTATGTGAGGTAAGAAATTCCCCTAGGAGATTATCAGCGTGCCTTCCAAATTCCACAGAAGCACATTTCATGGTGTAAAACGACAGGCGTAAGGAAGATGCAGAGGCCTCTTGGACATCCTCCAGCGTCCTTCCTTTAGGCAGTTCGCTATACCCAGAATAGGGGGTATAGAAAAACGTGAATCAGCGAAGGGCCCAGTGGGTTAATTGTGTCTCTTTGGACTAGCTAGACTCAGCCTATACTAAGGCTGGAAGTCAACAGCGAAACGGGAGTGTGATCCCAAAGGCTTTTTTGCCAATTTTGAAATCTCCGTTCATAAGGCGTGAAAGCAACCTGAAAAGCATTGTAAGGGCAGCTCTTTCAGTATATGCCAGCATGACTCAGCGTAGACCATGAGTTAGTTTTGTGGAAAGAAGCATTGTGCTTGCACTTCCTAGTTGCAAGCTCATCCTGCTCTGCTCTATAGCAAATGTGAAGCTCAATGTGAGCACTAGCCTCGAAGGAAGAGCTTGACTTGCCTTGCCTAAGTGAAAGAGTGCAACAGCTCCGTGAGCCCTAAATTGCTGTTCTGTGTCAGTTGACGGGGAAGAGGTTTACCGTTCTCCTTGCCACCTCGTGTCAGCAACCGTTTCGGTTTCAGAACACTCTGTACCCCCCGGAGCTCTGGGCCCTCTATGCAAAATCCAGCATCGCAGGCCTTTCAGAGTCGCTCTGTGTTTGCAGAGAAAGGTGCAGCACACGGCACTTTTCCTTGGGACGGTTTGATTTTCCGACCTCTAAACAGCTTCGGGAACACAGTTCAAGAATCCCTAACTCGCCAAGGACGTGGTCGCCATTGCCCTAGGTAAGCTCAACAGAACAAAGCACTCTGTTTCTATTTCCTTCCAACACCTCTTATGTGAGGTAAGAAATTCCCCTAGGAGAGTATCAGCGTGCCTTCCAAATTCCACAGAAGCACAGTCCGTGGTGTAAAACGACAGGCGTACGGAAGATGCAGAGGCCTCTTGGACATCCTCCAGCGTCCTTCCTTTAGGCAGTTCGCTATACCCAGAATAGCGGGTATAGAAAAACGTGAATCAGCGAAGGGCCCAGTGGGTTAATTGGGTCTCTTTGGACTAGCTAGACTCAGCCTGTACTAAGGCTGGAAGTCAACAGCGAAACGGGAGTGTGATCCCAAAGGCTTTTTTGCCAATTTTGAAAGCTCCGTTCATAAGGCGTGAAAGCAACCTGAAAAGCATTGTAAGGGCAGCTCTTTCAGTATATGCCAGCATGGCTCAGCGTAGACCATGAGTTAGTTTTGTGGAAAGAAGCATTGTGCTTGCACTTCCTAGTTGCAAGCTCATCCTGCTCTGCTCTATAGCAAATGTGAAGCTCAATGTGAGCACTAGCCTCGAAGGAAGAGCTTGCCTTGCCTTGCCTAAGTGAAAGAGTGCAACAGGTCCGTGAGCCCTAAATTGCTGTTCTGTGTCAGTTGACGGGGAAGAGGCTTTACGGTTCTCCTTGCCACCTCGTGTCAGCAACCGTTTCGGTTTCAGAACACTCTGTACCCCCCGGAGCTCTGGGCCCTCTATGCAAAATCCAGCATCGCAGGCCTTTCAGAGTCGCTCTGTGTTTGCAGAGAAAGGTGCAGCACACGGCACTTTTCCTTGGGACGGTTTGATTTTCCGACCTCTAAACAGCTTCGGGAACACAGTTCAAGAATCCCTAACTCGCCAAGGACGTGGTCGCCCTTGCCCTAGGTAAGCTCAACAGAACAAAGCACTCTGTTTCTATTTCCTTCCAACACCTCTTATGTGAGGTAAGAAATTCCCCTAGGAGAGTATCAGCGTGCCTTCCAAATTCCACAGAAGCACAGTCCGTGGTGTAAAACGACAGGCGTACGGAAGATGCAGAGGCCTCTTGGACATCCTCCAGCGTCCTTCCTTTAGGCAGTTCGCTATACCCAGAATAGCGGGTATAGAAAAACGTGAATCAGCGAAGGGCCCAGTGGGTTAATTGGGTCTCTTTGGACTAGCTAGACTCAGCCTGTACTAAGGCTGGAAGTCAACAGCGAAACGGGAGTGTGATCCCAAAGGCTTTTTTGCCAATTTTGAAAGCTCCGTTCATAAGGCGTGAAAGCTACCTGAAAAGCATTGTAAGGGCAGCTCTTTCAGTATATGCCAGCATGACTCAGCGTAGACCATGAATTAGTTTTGTGGAAAGAAGCATTGTGCTTGCACTTCCTAGTTGCAAGCTCATCCTGCTCTGCTCTATAGCAAATGTGAAGCTCAATGTGAGCACTAGCCTCGAAGGAAGAGCTTGACTTGCCTTGCCTAAGTGAAAGAGTGCAACAGCTCCGTGAGCCCTAAATTGCTGTTCTGTGTCAGTTGACGGGGAAGAGGCTTTACCGTTCTCCTTGCCACCTCGTGTCAGCAACCGTTTCGGTTTCAGAACACTCTGTACCCCCCGGAGCTCTGGGCCCTCTATGCAAAATCCAGCATCGCAGGCCTTTCAGAGTCGCTCTGTGTTTGCAGAGAAAGGTGCAGCACACGGCACTTTTCCTTGGGACGGTTTGATTTTCCGACCTCTAAACAGCTTCGGGAACACAGTTCAAGAATCCCTAACTCGCCAAGGACGTGGTCGCCCTTGCCCTAGGTAAGCTCAACAGAACAAAGCACTCTGTTTCTATTTCCTTCCAACACCTCTTATGTGAGGTAAGAAATTCCCCTAGGAGAGTATCAGCGTGCCTTCCAAATTCCACAGAAGCACAGTCCGTGGTGTAAAACGACAGGCGTACGGAAGATGCAGAGGCCTCTTGGACATCCTCCAGGGTCCTTCCTTTAGGCAGTTCGCTATACCCAGAATAGCGGGTATAGAAAAACGTGAATCAGCGAAGGGCCCAGTGGGTTAATTGTGTCTCTTTGGACTAGCTAGACTCAGCCTGTACTAAGGCTGGAAGTCAACAGCGAAACGGGAGTGTGATCCCAAAGGCTTTTTTGCCAATTTTGAAATCTCCGTTCATAAGGCGTGAAAGCTACCTGAAAAGCATTGTAAGGGCAGCTCTTTCAGTATATGCCAGCATGACTCAGCGTAGACCATGAGTTAGTTTTGTGGAAAGAAGCATTGTGCTTGCACTTCCTAGTTGCAAGCTCATCCTGCTCTGCTCTATAGCAAATGTGAAGCTCAATGTGAGCACTAGCCTCGAAGGAAGAGCTTGCCTTGCCTTGCCTAAGTGAAAGAGTGCAACAGCTCCGTGAGCCCTAAATTGCTGTTCTGTGTCAGTTGACGGGGAAGAGGCTTTACCGTTCTCCTTGCCACCTCGTGTCAGCAACCGTTTCGGTTTCAGAACACTCTGTACCCCCCGGAGCTCTGGGCCCTCTATGCAAAATCCAGCATCGCAGGCCTTTCAGAGTCGCTCTGTGTTTGCAGAGAAAGGTGCAGCACACGGCACTTTTCCTTGGGACGGTTTGATTTTCCGACCTCTAAACAGCTTCGGGAACACAGTTCAAGAATCCCTAACTCGCCAAGGACGTGGTCGCCCTTGCCCTAGGTAAGCTCAACAGAACAAAGCACTCTGTTTCTATTTCCTTCCAACACCTCTTATGTGAGGTAAGAAATTCCCCTAGGAGAGTATCAGCGTGCCTTCCAAATTCCACAGAAGCACAGTCCGTGGTGTAAAACGACAGGCGTACGGAAGATGCAGAGGCCTCTTGGACATCCTCCAGCGTCCTTCCTTTAGGCAGTTCGCTATACCCAGAATAGCGGGTATAGAAAAACGTGAATCAGCGAAGGGCCCAGTGGGTTAATTGGGTCTCTTTGGACTAGCTAGACTCAGCCTGTACTAAGGCTGGAAGTGAACAGCGAAACGGGAGTGTGATCCCAAAGGCTTTTTTGCCAATTTTGAAAGCTCCGTTCATAAGGCGTGAAAGCAACCTGAAAAGCATTGTAAGGGCAGCTCTTTCAGTATATGCCAGCATGGCTCAGCGTAGACCATGAGTTAGTTTTGTGGAAAGAAGCATTGTGCTTGCACTTCCTAGTTGCAAGCTCATCCTGCTCTGCTCTATAGCAAATGTGAAGCTCAATGTGAGCACTAGCCTCGAAGGAAGAGCTTGCCTTGCCTTGCCTAAGTGAAAGAGTGCAACAGCTCCGTGAGCCCTAAATTGCTGTTCTGTGTCAGTTGACGGGGAAGAGGCTTTACCGTTCTCCTTGCCACCTCGTGTCAGCAACCGTTTCGGTTTCAGAACACTCTGTACCCCCCGGAGCTCTGGGCCCTCTATGCAAAATCCAGCATCGCAGGCCTTTCAGAGTCGCTCTGTGTTTGCAGAGAAAGGTGCAGCACACGGCACTTTTCCTTGGGACGGTTTGATTTTCCGACCTCTAAACAGCTTCGGGAACACAGTTCAAGAATCCCTAACTCGCCAAGGACGTGGTCGCCCTTGCCCTAGGTAAGCTCAACAGAACAAAGCACTCTGTTTCTATTTCCTTCCAACACCTCTTATGTGAGGTAAGAAATTCCCCTAGGAGAGTATCAGCGTGCCTTCCAAATTCCACAGAAGCACAGTCCGTGGTGTAAAACGACAGGCGTTCGGAAGATGCAGAGGCCTCTTGGACATCCTCCAGCGTCCTTCCTTTAGGCAGTTCGCTATACCCAGAATAGGGGGTATAGAAAAACGTGAATCAGCGAAGGGCCCAGTGGGTTAATTGGGTCTCTTTGGACTAGCTAGACTCAGCCTGTACTAAGGCTGGAAGTCAACAGCGAAACGGGAGTGTGATCCCAAAGGCTTTTTTGCCAATTTTGAAAGCTCCGTTCATAAGGCGTGAAAGCAACCTGAAAAGCATTGTAAGGGCAGCTCTTTCAGTATATGCCAGCATGACTCAGCGTAGACCATGAGTTAGTTTTGTGGAAAGAAGCATTGTGCTTGCACTTCCTAGTTGCAAGCTCATCCTGCTCTGCTCTATAGCAAATGTGAAGCTCAATGTGAGCACTAGCCTCGAAGGAAGAGCTTGACTTGCCTTGCCTAAGTGAAAGAGTGCAACAGCTCCGTGAGCCCTAAATTGCTGTTCTGTGTCAGTTGTCGGGGAAGAGGCTTTACGGTTCTCCTTGCCACCTCGTGTCAGCAACCGTTTCGGTTTCAGAACACTCTGTACCCCCCGGAGCTCTGGGCCCTCTATGCAAAATCCAGCATCGCAGGCCTTTCAGAGTCGCTCTGTGTTTGCAGAGAAAGGTGCAGCACACGGCACTTTTCCTTGGGACGGTTTGATTTTCCGACCTCTAAACAGCTTCGGGAACACAGTTCAAGAATCCCTAACTCGCCAAGGACGTGGTCGCCCTTGCCCTAGGTAAGCTCAACAGAACAAAGCACTCTGTTTCTATTTCCTTCCAACACCTCTTATGTGAGGTAAGAAATTCCCCTAGGAGAGTATCAGCGTGCCTTCCAAATTCCACAGAAGCACAGTCCGTGGTGTAAAACGACAGGCGTACGGAAGATGCAGAGGCCTCTTGGACATCCTCCAGCGTCCTTCCTTTAGGCAGTTCGCTATACCCAGAATAGCGGGTATAGAAAAACGTGAATCAGCGAAGGGCCCAGTGGGTTAATTGGGTCTCTTTGGACTAGCTAGACTCAGCCTGTACTAAGGCTGGAAGTCAACAGCGAAACGGGAGTGTGATCCCAAAGGCTTTTTTGCCAATTTTGAAAGCTCCGTTCATAAGGCGTGAAAGCAACCTGAAAAGCATTGTAAGGGCAGCTCTTTCAGTATATGCCAGCATGACTCAGCGTAGACCATGAGTTAGTTTTGTGGAAAGAAGCATTGTGCTTGCACTTCCTAGTTGCAAGCTCATCCTGCTCTGCTCTATAGCAAATGTGAAGCTCAATGTGAGCACTAGCCTCGAAGGAAGAGCTTGACTTGCCTTGCCTAAGTGAAAGAGTGCAACAGCTCCGTGAGCCCTAAATTGCTGTTCTGTGTCAGTTGACGGGGAAGAGGCTTTACCGTTCTCCTTGCCACCTCGTGTCAGCAACCGTTTCGGTTTCAGAACACTCTGTACCCCCCGGAGCTCTGGGCCCTCTATGCAAAATCCAGCATCGCAGGCCTTTCAGAGTCGCTCTGTGTTTGCAGAGAAAGGTGCAGCACACGGCACTTTTCCTTGGGACGGTTTGATTTTCCGACCTCTAAACAGCTTCGGGAACACAGTTCAAGAATCCCTAACTCGCCAAGGACGTGGTCGCCCTTGCCCTAGGTAAGCTCAACAGAACAAAGCACTCTGTTTCTATTTCCTTCCAACACCTCTTATGTGAGGTAAGAAATTCCCCTAGGAGAGTATCAGCGTGCCTTCCAAATTCCACAGAAGCACAGTCCGTGGTGTAAAACGACAGGCGTACGGAAGATGCAGAGGCCTCTTGGACATCCTCCAGCGTCCTTCCTTTAGGCAGTTCGCTATACCCAGAATAGCGGGTATAGAAAAACGTGAATCAGCGAAGGGCCCAGTGGGTTAATTGGGTCTCTTTGGACTAGCTAGACTCAGCCTGTACTAAGGCTGGAAGTCAACAGCGAAACGGGAGTGTGATCCCAAAGGCTTTTTTGCCAATTTTGAAAGCTCCGTTCATAAGGCGTGAAAGCTACCTGAAAAGCATTGTAAGGGCAGCTCTTTCAGTATATGCCAGCATGACTCAGCGTAGACCATGAATTAGTTTTGTGGAAAGAAGCATTGTGCTTGCACTTCCTAGTTGCAAGCTCATCCTGCTCTGCTCTATAGCAAATGTGAAGCTCAATGTGAGCACTAGCCTCGAAGGAAGAGCTTGACTTGCCTTGCCTAAGTGAAAGAGTGCAACAGCTCCGTGAGCCCTAAATTGCTGTTCTGTGTCAGTTGACGGGGAAGAGGCTTTACCGTTCTCCTTGCCACCTCGTGTCAGCAACCGTTTCGGTTTCAGAACACTCTGTACCCCCCGGAGCTCTGGGCCCTCTATGCAAAATCCAGCATCGCAGGCCTTTCAGAGTCGCTCTGTGTTTGCAGAGAAAGGTGCAGCACACGGCACTTTTCCTTGGGACGGTTTGATTTTCCGACCTCTAAACAGCTTCGGGAACACAGTTCAAGAATCCCTAACTCGCCAAGGACGTGGTCGCCCTTGCCCTAGGTAAGCTCAACAGAACAAAGCACTCTGTTTCTATTTCCTTCCAACACCTCTTATGTGAGGTAAGAAATTCCCCTAGGAGAGTATCAGCGTGCCTTCCAAATTCCACAGAAGCACAGTCCGTGGTGTAAAACGACAGGCGTACGGAAGATGCAGAGGCCTCTTGGACATCCTCCAGCGTCCTTCCTTTAGGCAGTTCGCTATACCCAGAATAGCGGGTATAGAAAAACGTGAATCAGCGAAGGGCCCAGTGGGTTAATTGTGTCTCTTTGGACTAGCTAGACTCAGCCTGTACTAAGGCTGGAAGTCAACAGTGAAACGGGAGTGTGATCCCAAAGGCTTTTTTGCCAATTTTGAAAGCTCCGTTCATAAGGCGTGAAAGCTACCTGAAAAGCATTGTAAGGGCAGCTCTTTCAGTATATGCCAGCATGACTCAGCGTAGACCATGAGTTAGTTTTGTGGAAAGAAGCATTGTGCTTGCACTTCCTAGTTGCAAGCTCATCCTGCTCTGCTCTATAGCAAATGTGAAGCTCAATGTGAGCACTAGCCTCGAAGGAAGAGCTTGACTTGCCTTGCCTAAGTGAAAGAGTGCAACAGCTCCGTGAGCCCTAAATTGCTGTTCTGTGTCAGTTGACGGGGAAGAGGCTTTACCGTTCTCCTTGCCACCTCGTGTCAGCAACCGTTTCGGTTTCAAAACACTCTGTACCCCCCGGAGCTCTGGGCCCTCTATGCAAAATCCAGCATCGCAGGCCTTTCAGAGTCGCTCTGTGTTTGCAGAGAAAGGTGCAGCACACGGCACTTTTCCTTGGGACGGTTTGATTTTCCGACCTCTAAACAGCTTCGGGAACACAGTTCAAGAATCCCTAACTCGCCAAGGACGTGGTCGTCCTTGCCCTAGGTAAGCTCAACAGAACAAAGCACTCTGTTTCTATTTCCTTCCAACACCTCTTATGTGAGGTAAGAAATTCCCCTAGGAGAGTATCAGCGTGCGTTCCAAATTCCACAGAAGCACAGTTCATGGTGTAAAACGACAGGCCTGAGGAAGATGCAGAGGCCTCCTGGACATCCTCCAGCGTCCTTCCTTTAGGCAGTTCGCTATACCCAGAATAGCGGGTATAGAAAAACGTGAATCAGCGAAGGGCCCAGTGGGTTAATTGTGTCTCTTTGGACTAGCTAGACTCAGCTCGTACTAAGGCTGGAAGTCAACAGTGAAACGGGAGTGTGATCCCAAAGGTTTTTTTGCCAATTTTGAAAGCTCCGTTCATAAGGCGTGAAAGCTACCTGAAAAGCATTGTAAGGGCAGCTCTTTCAGTATATGCCAGCATGACTCAGCGTAGACCATGAGTTAGTTTTGTGGAAAGAAGCATTGTGCTTGCACTTCCTAGTTGCAAGCTCATCCTGCTCTGCTCTATAGCAAATGTGAAGCTCAATGTGAGCACTAGCCTCGAAGGAAGAGCTTGACTTGCCTTGCCTAAGTGAAAGAGTGCAACAGCTCCGTGAGCCCTAAATTGCTGTTCTGTGTCAGTTGACGGGGAAGAGGCTTTACGGTTCTCCTTGCCACCTCGTGTCAGCAACCGTTTCGGTTTCAGAACACTCTGTACCCCCCGGAGCTCTGGGCCCTCTATGCAAAATCCAGCATCGCAGGCCTTTCAGAGTCGCTCTGTGTTTGCAGAGAAAGGTGCAGCACACGGCTCTTTTCCTTGGGACGGTTTGATTTTCCGACCTCTAAACAGCTTCGGGAACACAGTTCAAGAATCCCTAACTCGCCAAGGACGTGGTCGCCCTTGCCCTAGGTAAGCTCAACAGAACAAAGCACTCTGTTTCTATTTCCTTCCAACACCTCTTAGGTGAGGTAAGAAATTCCCCTAGGAGATTATCAGCGTGCCTTCCAAATTCCACAGAAGCACAGTCCGTGGTGTAAAACGACAGGCGTACGGAAGATGCAGAGGCCTCTTGGACATCCTCCAGCGTCCTTCCTTTAGGCAGTTCGCTATACCCAGAATAGCGGGTATAGAAAAACGTGAATCAGCGAAGGGCCCAGTGGGTTAATTGTGTCTCTTTGGACTAGCTAGACTCAGCCTGTACTAAGGCTGGAAGTCAACAGTGAAACGGGAGTGTGATCCCAAAGGCTTTTTTGCCAATTTTGAAAGCTCCGTTCATAAGGCGTGAAAGCTACCTGAAAAGCATTGTAAGGGCAGCTCTTTCAGTATATGCCAGCATGACTCAGCGTAGACCATGAGTTAGTTTTGTGGAAAGAAGCATTGTGCTTGCACTTCCTAGTTGCAAGCTCATCCTGCTCTGCTCTGTATGAAATGTGAAGCTCAATGTGAGCACTAGCCTCGAAGGAAGAGCTTGACTTGCCTTGCCTAAGTGAAAGAGTGCAACAGCTCCGTGAGCTCTAAATTGCTGTTCTGTGTCAGTTGACGGGGAAGAGGCTTTACCGTTCTCCTTGCCACCTCGTGTCAGCAACCGTTTCGGTTTCAGAACACTCTGTACCCCCCGGAGCTCTGGGCCCTCTATGCAAAATCCAGCATCGCAGGCCTTTCAGAGTCGCTCTGTGTTTGCAGAGTAAGGTGCAGCACACGGCACTTTTCCTTGGGACGGTTTGATTTTCCGACCTCCAAACAGCTTCGGGAACACAGTTCAAGAATCCCTAACTCGCCAAGGACGTGGTCGCCCTTGCCCTAGGTAAGCTCAACAGAACAAAGCACTCTGTTTCTATTTCCTTCCAACACCTCTTATGTGAGGTTAGAAATTCCCCTAGGAGATTATCAGCGTGCGTTCCAAATTCCACAGAAGCACAGTTCATGGTGTAAAACGACAGGCCTGAGGAAGATGCAGAGGCCTCCTGGACATCCTCCAGCGTCCTTTCTTTAGGCAGTTCGCTGTACCCAGAATAGCGGGTATAGAAAAACGTGAATCAGCGAAGGGCCCAGTGGGTTAATTGTGTCTCTTTGGACTAGCTAGACTCAGCCTATACTAAGGCTGGAAGTCAACAGCGAAACGGGAGTGTGATCCCAAAGGCTTTTTTGAAAATTTTGAAAGCTCCGTTCATAAGGCGTGAAAGCAACCTGAAAAGCATTGTAAGGGCAGCTCTTTCAGTATATGCCAGCATGACTCAGCGTAGACCATGAGTTAGTTTTGTGGAAAGAAGCATTGTGCTTGCACTTCCTAGTAGCAAGCTCATCCTGCTCTGCTCTATAGCAAATGTGAAGCTCAATGTGAGCACTAGCCTCAAAGGAAGAGCTTGCCTTGCCTTGCCTAAGTGAAAGAGTGCAACAGCTCCGTGAGCCCTAAATTGCTGTTCTGTGTCAGTTGACGGGGAAGAGGCTTTACCGTTCTCCTTGCCACCTCGTGTCAGCAACCGTTTCGGTTTCAGAACACTCTGTACCCCCCGGAGCTCTGGGCCCTCTATGCAAAATCCAGCATCGCAGGCCTTTCAGAGTCGCTCTGTGTTTGCAGAGAAAGGTGCAGCACACGGCACTTTTCCTTGGGACGGTTTGATTTTCCGACCTCTAAACAGCTTCGGGAACACAGTTCAAGAATCCCTAACTCGCCAAGGACGTGGTCGCCCTTGCCCTAGGTAAGCTCAACAGAACAAAGCACTCTGTTTCTATTTCCTTCCAACACCTCTTATGTGAGGTAAGAAATTCCCCTAGGAGAGTATCAGCGTGCCTTCCAAATTCCACAGAAGCACAGTCCGTGGTGTAAAACGACAGGCGTACGGAAGATGCAGAGGCCTCTTGGACATCCTCCAGCGTCCTTCCTTTAGGCAGTTCGCTATACCCAGAATAGCGGGTATAGAAAAACGTGAATCAGCGAAGGGCCCAGTGGGTTAATTGTGTCTCTTTGGACTAGCTAGACTCAGCCTGTACTAAGGCTGGAAGTCAACAGTGAAACGGGAGTGTGATCCCAAAGGCTTTTTTGCCAATTTTGAAAGCTCCGTTCATAAGGCGTGAAAGCTACCTGAAAAGCATTGTAAGGGCAGCTCTTTCAGTATATGCCAGCATGACTCAGCGTAGACCATGAGTTAGTTTTGTGGAAAGAAGCATTGTGCTTGCACTTCCTAGTTGCAAGCTCATCCTGCTCTGCTCTATAGCAAATGTGAAGCTCAATGTGAGCACTAGCCTCGAAGGAAGAGCTTGACTTGCCTTGCCTAAGTGAAAGAGTGCAAAAGCTCCGTGAGCCCTAAATTGCTGTTCTGTGTCAGTTGACGGGGAAGAGGCTTTACGGTTCTCCTTGCCACCTCGTGTCAGCAACCGTTTCGGTTTCAGAACACTCTGTACCCCCCGGAGCTCTGGGCCCTCTATGCAAAATCCAGCATCGCAGGCCTTTCAGAGTCGCTCTGTGTTTGCAGAGAAAGGTGCAGCACACGGCACTTTTCCTTGGGACGGTTTGATTTTCCGACCTCTAAACAGCTTCGGGAACACAGTTCAAGAATCCCTAACTCGCCAAGGACGTGGTCGCCCTTGCCCTAGGTAAGCTCAACAGAACAAAGCACTCTGTTTCTATTTCCTTCCAACACCTCTTATGTGAGGTAAGAAATTCCACTAGGAGAGTATCAGCATGCCTTCCAAATTCCACAGAAGCACAGTCCGTTGTGTAAAACGACAGGCGTAAGGAAGATGCAGAGGCCTCTTGGACATCCTCCAGCGTCCTTCCTTTAGGCAGTTCGCTATACCCAGAATAGCCGGTATAGAAAAACGTGAATCAGCGAAGGGCCCAGTGGGTTAATTGTGTCTCTTTGGACTAGCTAGACTCAGCCTATACTAAGGCTGGAAGTCAACAGCGAAACGGGAGTGTGATCCCAAAGGTTTTTTTGCCAATTTTGAAATCTCCATTCATAAGGCGTGAAAGCAACCTGAAAAGCATTGTAAGGGCAGCTCTTTCAGTATATGCCAGCATGACTCAGCGTAGACCATGAGTTAGTTTTGTGGAAAGAAGCATTGTGCTTGCACTTCCTAGTTGCAAGCTCATCCTGCTCTGCTCTATAGCAAATGTGAAGCTCAATGTGAGCACTAGCCTCGAAGGAAGAGCTTGACTTGCCTTGCCTAAGTGAAAGAGTGCAACAGCTCCGTGAGCCCTAAATTGCTGTTCTGTGTCAGTTGACGGGGAAGAGGCTTTACGGTTCTCCTTGCCACCTCGTGTCAGCAACCGTTTCGGTTTCAGAACACTCTGTACCCCCCGGAGCTCTGGGCCCTCTATGCAAAATCCAGCATCGCAGGCCTTTCAGAGTCGCTCTGTGTTTGCAAAGAAAGGTGCAGCACACGGCACTTTTCCTTGGGACGGTTTGATTTTCCGACCTCTAAACAGCTTCGGGAACACAGTTCAAGAATCCCTAACTCGCCAAGGACGTGGTCGCCCTTGCCCCAGGTAAGCTCAACAGAACAAAGCACTCTGTTTCTATTTCCTTCCAACACCTCTTATGTGAGGTTAGAAATTCCCCTAGGAGATTATCAGCGTGCGTTCCAAATTCCACAGAAGCACAGTTCATGGTGTAAAACCACAGGCCTGAGGAAGATGCAGAGGCCTCCTGGACATCCTCCAGCGTCCTTCCTTTAGGCAGTTCGCTATACCCAGAATAGCGGGTATAGAAAAACGTGAATCAGCGAAGGGCCCAGTGGGTTAATTGGGTCTCTTTGGACTAGCTAGACTCAGCCTATACTAAGGCTGGAAGTCAACAGCGAAACGGGAGTGTGATCCCAAAGGCTTTTTTGCCAATTTTGAAATCTCCGTTCATAAGGCGTGAAAGCAACCTGAAAAGCATTGTAAGGGCAGCTCTTTCAGTATATGCCAGCATGACTCAGCGTAGACCATGAGTTAGTTTTGTGGAAAGAAGCATTGTGCTTGCACTTCCTAGTTGCAAGCTCATCCTGCTCTGCTCTATATGAAATGTGAAGCTCAATGTGAGCACTAGCCTCGAAGGAAGAGCTTGACTTGCCTTGCGTAAGTGAAAGAGTGCAACAGCTCCGTGAGCCCTAAATTGCTGTTCTGTGTCAGTTGACGGGGAAGAGGCTTTACCGTTCTCCTTGCCACCTCGTGTCAGCAACCGTTTCGGTTTCAGAACACTCTGTACCCCCACGGTGCACTGGGCCCTCTATGCAAAATCCAGCATCGCAGGCCTTTCAGAGTCGCTCTGTGTTTGCAGAGAAAGGTGCAGCACACGGCACTTTTCCTTGGGACGGTTTGATTTTCCGACCTCTAAACAGCTTCGGGAACACAGTTCAAGAATCCCTAACTCGCCAAGGACGTGGTCGCCCTTGCCCTAGGTAAGCTCAACAGAACAAAGCACTCTGTTTCTATTTCCTTCCAACACCTCTTATGTGAGGTAAGAAATTCCCCTAGGAGAGTATCAGCGTGCCTTCCAAATTCCACAGAAGCACAGTCCGTGGTGTAAAACGACAGGCGTACGGAAGATGCAGAGGCCTCTTGGACATCCTCCAGCGTCCTTCCTTTAGGCAGTTCGCTATACCCAGAATAGCGGGTATAGAAAAACGTGAATCAGCGAAGGGCCCAGTGGGTTAATTGTGTCTCTTTGGACTAGCTAGAGTCAGCCTGTACTAAGGCTGGAAGTCAACAGTGAAACGGGAGTGTGATCCCAAAGGCTTTTTTGCCAATTTTGAAATCTCCGTTCATAAGGCGTGAAAGCTACCTGAAAAGCATTGTAAGGGCAGCTCTTTCAGTATATGCCAGCATGACTCAGCGTAGACCATGAGTTAGTTTTGTGGAAAGAAGCATTGTGCTTGCACTTCCTAGTTGCAAGCTCATCCTGCTCTGCTCTATAGCAAATGTGAAGCTCAATGTGAGCACTAGCCTCGAAGGAAGAGCTTGACTTGCCTTGCCTAAGTGAAAGAGTGCAACAGCTCCGTGAGCCCTAAATTGCTGTTCTGTGTCAGTTGACGGGGAAGAGGCTTTACCGTTCTCCTTGCCACCTCGTGTCAGCAACCGTTTCGGTTTCAGAACACTCTGTACCCCCCGGAGCTCTGGGCCCTCTATGCAAAATCCAGCATCGCAGGCCTTTCAGAGTCGCTCTGTGTTTGCAGAGAAAGGTGCAGCACACGGCACTTTTCCTTGGGACGGTTTGATTTTCCGACCTCTAAACAGCTTCGGGAACACAGTTCAAGAATCCCTAACTCGCCAAGGACGTGGTCGCCCTTGCCCTAGGTAAGCTCAACAGAACAAAGCACTCTGTTTCTATTTCCTTCCAACACCTCTTATGTGAGGTAAGAAATTCCCCTAGGAGAGTATCAGCGTGCCTTCCAAATTCCACAGAAGCACAGTCCGTTGTGTAAAACGACAGGCGTAAGGAAGATGCAGAGGCCTCTTGGACATCCTCCAGCGTCCTTCCTTTAGGCAGTTCGCTATACCCAGAATAGCGGGTATAGAAAAACGTGAATCAGCGAAGGGCCCAGTGGGTTAATTGGGTCTCTTTGGACTAGCTAGACTCAGCCTATACTAAGGCTGGAAGTCAACAGCGAAACGGGAGTGTGATCCCAAAGGCTTTTTTGCCAATTTTGAAAGCTCCGTTCCTAAGGCGTGAAAGCAACCTGAAAAGCATTGTAAGGGCAGCTCTTTCAGTATATGCCAGCATGACTCAGCGTAGACCATGAGTTAGTTTTGTGGAAAGAAGCATTGTGCTTGCACTTCCTAGTTGCAAGCTCATCCTGCTCTGCTCTGTATGAAATGTGAAGCTCAATGTGAGCACTAGCCTCGAAGGAAGAGCTTGCCTTGCCTTGCCTAAGTGAAAGAGTGCAACAGCTCCGTGAGCCCTAAATTGCTGTTCTGTGTCAGTTGACGGGGAAGAGGCTTTACGGTTCTCCTTGCCACCTCGTGTCAGCAACCGTTTCGGTTTCAGAACACTCTGTACCCCCCGGAGCTCTGGGCCCTCTATGCAAAATCCAGCATCGCAGGCCTTTCAGAGTCGCTCTGTGTTTGCAGAGAAAGGTGCAGCACACGGCACTTTTCCTTGGGACGGTTTGATTTTCCGACCTCTAAACAGCTTCGGGAACACAGTTCAAGAATCCCTAACTCGCCAAGGACGTGGTCGCCCTTGCCCTAGGTAAGCTCAACAGAACAAAGCACTCTGTTTCTATTTCCTTCCAACACCTCTTATGTGAGGTAAGAAATTCCCCTAGGAGAGTATCAGCGTGCCTTCCAAATTCCACAGAAGCACAGTCCGTGGTGTAAAACGACAGGCGTACGGAAGATGCAGAGGCCTCTTGGACATCCTCCAGCGTCCTTCCTTTAGGCAGTTCGCTATACCCAGAATAGCGGGTATAGAAAAACGTGAATCAGCGAAGGGCCCAGTGGGTTAATTGGGTCTCTTTGGACTAGCTAGACTCAGCCTGTACTAAGGCTGGAAGTGAACAGCGAAACGGGAGTGTGATCCCAAAGGCTTTTTTGCCAATTTTGAAAGCTCCGTTCATAAGGCGTGAAAGCAACCTGAAAAGCATTGTAAGGGCAGCTCTTTCAGTATATGCCAGCATGACTCAGCGTAGACCATGAGTTAGTTTTGTGGAAAGAAGCATTGTGCTTGCACTTCCTAGTTGCAAGCTCATCCTGCTCTGCTCTATAGCAAATGTGAAGCTCAATGTGAGCACTAGCCTCGAAGGAAGAGCTTGACTTGCCTTGCCTAAGTGAAAGAGTGCAACAGCTCCGTGAGCCCTAAATTGCTGTTCTGTGTCAGTTGACGGGGAAGAGGCTTTACCGTTCTCCTTGCCACCTCGTGTCAGCAACCGTTTCGGTTTCAGAACACTCTGTACCCCCCGGAGCTCTGGGCCCTCTATGCAAAATCCAGCATCGCAGGCCTTTCAGAGTCGCTCTGTGTTTGCAGAGAAAGGTGCAGCACACGGCACTTTTCCTTGGGACGGTTTGATTTTCCGACCTCTAAACAGCTTCGGGAACACAGTTCAAGAATCCCTAACTCGCCAAGGACGTGGTCGCCCTTGCCCTAGGTAAGCTCAACAGAACAAAGCACTCTGTTTCTATTTCCTTCCAACACCTCTTATGTGAGGTAAGAAATTCCCCTAGGAGAGTATCAGCGTGCCTTCCAAATTCCACAGAAGCACAGTCCGTGGTGTAAAACGACAGGCGTACGGAAGATGCAGAGGCCTCTTGGACATCCTCCAGCGTCCTTCCTTTAGTCAGTTCGCTATACCCAGAATAGCGGGTATAGAAAAACGTGAATCAGCGAAGGGCCCAGTGGGTTAATTGGGTCTCTTTGGACTAGCTAGACTCAGCCTGTACTAAGGCTGGAAGTCAACAGCGAAACGGGAGTGTGATCCCAAAGGCTTTTTTGCCAATTTTGAAAGCTCCGTTCATAAGGCGTGAAAGCAACCTGAAAAGCATTGTAAGGGCAGCTCTTTCAGTATATGCCAGCATGACTCAGCGTAGACCATGAGTTAGTTTTGTGGAAAGAAGCATTGTGCTTGCACTTCCTAGTTGCAAGCTCATCCTGCTCTGCTCTATAGCAAATGTGAAGCTCAATGTGAGCACTAGCCTCGAAGGAAGAGCTTGACTTGCCTTGCCTAAGTGAAAGAGTGCAACAGCTCCGTGAGCCCTAAATTGCTGTTCTGTGTCAGTTGACGGGGAAGAGGCTTTACCGTTCTCCTTGCCACCTCGTGTCAGCAACCGTTTCGGTTTCAGAACACTCTGTACCCCCCGGAGCTCTGGGCCCTCTATGCAAAATCCAGCATCGCAGGCCTTTCAGAGTCGCTCTGTGTTTGCAGAGAAAGGTGCAGCACACGGCACTTTTCCTTGGGACGGTTTGATTTTCCGACCTCTAAACAGCTTCGGGAACACAGTTCAAGAATCCCTAACTCGCCAAGGACGTGGTCGCCCTTGCCCTAGGTAAGCTCAACAGAACAAAGCACTCTGTTTCTATTTCCTTCCAACACCTCTTATGTGAGGTAAGAAATTCCCCTAGGAGAGTATCAGCGTGCCTTCCAAATTCCACAGAAGCACAGTCCGTGGTGTAAAACGACAGGCGTACGGAAGATGCAGAGGCCTCTTGGACATCCTCCAGCGTCCTTCCTTTAGGCAGTTCGCTATACCCAGAATAGCGGGTATAGAAAAACGTGAATCAGCGAAGGGCCCAGTGGGTTAATTGGGTCTCTTTGGACTAGCTAGACTCAGCCTGTACTAAGGCTGGAAGTCAACAGCGAAACGGGAGTGTGATCCCAAAGGCTTTTTTGCCAATTTTGAAATCTCCGTTCATAAGGCGTGAAAGCAACCTGAAAAGCATTGTAAGGGCAGCTCTTTCAGTATATGCCAGCATGACTCAGCGTAGACCATGAGTTAGTTTTGTGGAAAGAAGCATTGTGCTTGCACTTCCTAGTTGCAAGCTCATCCTGCTCTGCTCTATAGCAAATGTGAAGCTCAATGTGAGCACTAGCCTCGAAGGAAGAGCTTGACTTGCCTTGCCTAAGTGAAAGAGTGCAACAGCTCCGTGAGCCCTAAATTGCTGTTCTGTGTCAGTTGACGGGGAAGAGGCTTTACCGTTCTCCTTGCCACCTCGTGTCAGCAACCGTTTCGGTTTCAGAACACTCTGTACCCCCCGGAGCTCTGGGCCCTCTATGCAAAATCCAGCATCGCAGGCCTTTCAGAGTCGCTCTGTGTTTGCAGAGAAAGGTGCAGCACACGGCACTTTTCCTTGGGACGGTTTGATTTTCCGACCTCTAAACAGCTTCGGGAACACAGTTCAAGAATCGCTAACTCGCCAAGGACGTGGTCGCCCTTGCCCTAGGTAAGCTCAACAGAACAAAGCACTCTGTTTCTATTTCCTTCCAACACCTCTTATGTGAGGTAAGAAATTCCACTAGGAGATTATCAGCGTGCGTTCCAAATTCCACAGAAGCACAGTTCGTGGTGTAAAACGACAGGCCTAAGGAAGATGCAGAGGCCTCCTGGACATACTCCAGCGACCTTCCTTTAGGCAGTTCGCTATACCCAGAATAGCGGTTATAGAAAAACGTGAATCAGCGAAGGGCCCAGTGGGTTAATTGTGTCTCTTTGGACTAGCTAGACTCAGCCTATACTAAGGCTGGAAGTCAACAGCGAAACGGGAGTGTGATCCCAAAGGCTTTTTTGCCAATTTTGAAATCTCCGTTCATAAGGCGTGAAAGCAACCTGAAAAGCATTGTAAGGGCAGCTCTTTCAGTATATGCCAGCATGACTCAGCGTAGACCATGAGTTAGTTTTGTGGAAAGAAGCATTGTGCTTGCACTTCCTAGTTGCAAGCTCATCCTGCTCTGCTCTATAGCAAATGTGAAGCTCAATGTGAGCACTAGCCTCGAAGGAAGAGCTTGCCTTGCCTTGCCTAAGTGAAAGAGTGCAACAGCTCCGTGAGCCCTAAATTGCTGTTCTGTGTCAGTTGACGGGGAAGAGTCTTTACCGTTCTCCTTGCCACCTCGTGTCAGCAACCTTTTCGGTTTCAGAACACTCTGTACCCCCCGGAGCTCTGGGCCCTCTATGCAAAATCCAGCATCGCAGGCCTTTCAGAGTCGCTCTGTGTTTGCAGAGAAAGGTGCAGCACACGGCACTTTTCCTTGGGACGGTTTGATTTTCCGACCTCTAAACAGCTTCGGGAACACAGTTCAAGAATCCCTAACTCGCCAAGGACGTGGTCGCCCTTGCCCTAGGTAAGCTCAACAGAACAAAGCACTCTGTTTCTATTTCCTTCCAACACCTCTTATGTGAGGTAAGAAATTCCCCTAGGAGAGTATCAGCGTGCCTTCCAAATTCCACAGAAGCACAGTCCGTGGTGTAAAACGACAGGCGTACGGAAGATGCAGAGGCCTCTTGGACATCCTCCAGCGTCCTTCCTTTAGGCAGTTCGCTATACCCAGAATAGCGGGTATAGAAAAACGTGAATCAGCGAAGGGCCCAGTGGGTTAATTGGGTCTCTTTGGACTAGCTAGACTCAGCCTGTACTAAGGCTGGAAGTCAACAGCGAAACGGGAGTGTGATCCCAAAGGCTTTTTTGCCAATTTTGAAAGCTCCGTTCATAAGGCGTGAAAGCAACCTGAAAAGCATTGTAAGGGCAGCTCTTTCAGTATATGCCAGCATGACTCAGCGTAGACCATGAGTTAGTTTTGTGGAAAGAAGCATTGTGCTTGCACTTCCTAGTTGCAAGCTCATCCTGCTCTGCTCTATAGCAAATGTGAAGCTCAATGTGAGCACTAGCCTCGAAGGAAGAGCTTGACTTGCCTTGCCTAAGTGAAAGAGTGCAACAGCTCCGTGAGCCCTAAATTGCTGTTCTGTGTCAGTTGACGGGGAAGAGGCTTTACCGTTCTCCTTGCCACCTCGTGTCAGCAACCGTTTCGGTTTCAGAACACTCTGTACCCCCCGGAGCTCTGGGCCCTCTATGCAAAATCCAGCATCGCAGGCCTTTCAGAGTCGCTCTGTGTTTGCAGAGAAAGGTGCAGCACACGGCACTTTTCCTTGGGACGGTTTGATTTTCCGACCTCTAAACAGCTTCGGGAACACAGTTCAAGAATCCCTAACTCGCCAAGGACGTGGTCGCCCTTGCCCTAGGTAAGCTCAACAGAACAAAGCACTCTGTTTCTATTTCCTTCCAACACCTCTTATGTGAGGTAAGAAATTCCCCTAGGAGAGTATCAGCGTGCCTTCCAAATTCCACAGAAGCACAGTCCGTGGTGTAAAACGACAGGCGTACGGAAGATGCAGAGGCCTCTTGGACATCCTCCAGCGTCCTTCCTTTAGGCAGTTCGCTATACCCAGAATAGCGGGTATAGAAAAACGTGAATCAGCGAAGGGCCCAGTGGGTTAATTGGGTCTCTTTGGACTAGCTAGACTCAGCCTGTACTAAGGCTGGAAGTCAACAGCGAAACGGGAGTGTGATCCCAAAGGCTTTTTTGCCAATTTTGAAATCTCCGTTCATAAGGCGTGAAAGCAACCTGAAAAGCATTGTAAGGGCAGCTCTTTCAGTATATGCCAGCATGACTCAGCGTAGACCATGAGTTAGTTTTGTGGAAAGAAGCATTGTGCTTGCACTTCCTAGTTGCAAGCTCATCCTGCTCTGCTCTATAGCAAATGTGAAGCTCAATGTGAGCACTAGCCTCGAAGGAAGAGCTTGACTTGCCTTGCCTAAGTGAAAGAGTGCAACAGCTCCGTGAGCCCTAAATTGCTGTTCTGTGTCAGTTGACGGGGAAGAGGCTTTACCGTTCTCCTTGCCACCTCGTGTCAGCAACCGTTTCGGTTTCAGAACACTCTGTACCCCCCGGAGCTCTGGGCCCTCTATGCAAAATCCAGCATCGCAGGCCTTTCAGAGTCGCTCTGTGTTTGCAGAGAAAGGTGCAGCACACGGCACTTTTCCTTGGGACGGTTTGATTTTCCGACCTCTAAACAGCTTCGGGAACACAGTTCAAGAATCGCTAACTCGCCAAGGACGTGGTCGCCCTTGCCCTAGGTAAGCTCAACAGAACAAAGCACTCTGTTTCTATTTCCTTCCAACACCTCTTATGTGAGGTAAGAAATTCCACTAGGAGATTATCAGCGTGCGTTCCAAATTCCACAGAAGCACAGTTCGTGGTGTAAAACGACAGGCCTAAGGAAGATGCAGAGGCCTCCTGGACATACTCCAGCGACCTTCCTTTAGGCAGTTCGCTATACCCAGAATAGCGGTTATAGAAAAACGTGAATCAGCGAAGGGCCCAGTGGGTTAATTGTGTCTCTTTGGACTAGCTAGACTCAGCCTATACTAAGGCTGGAAGTCAACAGCGAAACGGGAGTGTGATCCCAAAGGCTTTTTTGCCAATTTTGAAATCTCCGTTCATAAGGCGTGAAAGCAACCTGAAAAGCATTGTAAGGGCAGCTCTTTCAGTATATGCCAGCATGACTCAGCGTAGACCATGAGTTAGTTTTGTGGAAAGAAGCATTGTGCTTGCACTTCCTAGTTGCAAGCTCATCCTGCTCTGCTCTATAGCAAATGTGAAGCTCAATGTGAGCACTAGCCTCGAAGGAAGAGCTTGCCTTGCCTTGCCTAAGTGAAAGAGTGCAACAGCTCCGTGAGCCCTAAATTGCTGTTCTGTGTCAGTTGACGGGGAAGAGTCTTTACCGTTCTCCTTGCCACCTCGTGTCAGCAACCTTTTCGGTTTCAGAACACTCTGTACCCCCCGGAGCTCTGGGCCCTCTATGCAAAATCCAGCATCGCAGGCCTTTCAGAGTCGCTCTGTGTTTGCAGAGAAAGGTGCAGCACACGGCACTTTTCCTTGGGACGGTTTGATTTTCCGACCTCTAAACAGCTTCGGGAACACAGTTCAAGAATCCCTAACTCGCCAAGGACGTGGTCGCCCTTGCCCTAGGTAAGCTCAACAGAACAAAGCACTCTGTTTCTATTTCCTTCCAACACCTCTTATGTGAGGTAAGAAATTCCCCTAGGAGAGTATCAGCGTGCCTTCCAAATTCCACAGAAGCACAGTCCGTGGTGTAAAACGACAGGCGTACGGAAGATGCAGAGGCCTCTTGGACATCCTCCAGCGTCCTTCCTTTAGGCAGTTCGCTATACCCAGAATAGCGGGTATAGAAAAACGTGAATCAGCGAAGGGCCCAGTGGGTTAATTGGGTCTCTTTGGACTAGCTAGACTCAGCCTGTACTAAGGCTGGAAGTCAACAGCGAAACGGGAGTGTGATCCCAAAGGCTTTTTTGCCAATTTTGAAAGCTCCGTTCATAAGGCGTGAAAGCAACCTGAAAAGCATTGTAAGGGCAGCTCTTTCAGTATATGCCAGCATGACTCAGCGTAGACCATGAGTTAGTTTTGTGGAAAGAAGCATTGTGCTTGCACTTCCTAGTTGCAAGCTCATCCTGCTCTGCTCTATAGCAAATGTGAAGCTCAATGTGAGCACTAGCCTCGAAGGAAGAGCTTGACTTGCCTTGCCTAAGTGAAAGAGTGCAACAGCTCCGTGAGCCCTAAATTGCTGTTCTGTGTCAGTTGACGGGGAAGAGGCTTTACCGTTCTCCTTGCCACCTCGTGTCAGCAACCGTTTCGGTTTCAGAACACTCTGTACCCCCCGGAGCTCTGGGCCCTCTATGCAAAATCCAGCATCGCAGGCCTTTCAGAGTCGCTCTGTGTTTGCAGAGAAAGGTGCAGCACACGGCACTTTTCCTTGGGACGGTTTGATTTTCCGACCTCTAAACAGCTTCGGGAACACAGTTCAAGAATCCCTAACTCGCCAAGGACGTGGTCGCCCTTGCCCTAGGTAAGCTCAACAGAACAAAGCACTCTGTTTCTATTTCCTTCCAACACCTCTTATGTGAGGTAAGAAATTCCCCTAGGAGAGTATCAGCGTGCCTTCCAAATTCCACAGAAGCACAGTCCGTGGTGTAAAACGACAGGCGTACGGAAGATGCAGAGGCCTCTTGGACATCCTCCAGCGTCCTTCCTTTAGGCAGTTCGCTATACCCAGAATAGCGGGTATAGAAAAACGTGAATCAGCGAAGGGCCCAGTGGGTTAATTGGGTCTCTTTGGACTAGCTAGACTCAGCCTGTACTAAGGCTGGAAGTCAACAGCGAAACGGGAGTGTGATCCCAAAGGCTTTTTTGCCAATTTTGAAATCTCCGTTCATAAGGCGTGAAAGCAACCTGAAAAGCATTGTAAGGGCAGCTCTTTCAGTATATGCCAGCATGACTCAGCGTAGACCATGAGTTAGTTTTGTGGAAAGAAGCATTGTGCTTGCACTTCCTAGTTGCAAGCTCATCCTGCTCTGCTCTATAGCAAATGTGAAGCTCAATGTGAGCACTAGCCTCGAAGGAAGAGCTTGCCTTGCCTTGCCTAAGTGAAAGAGTGCAACAGCTCCGTGAGCCCTAAATTGCTGTTCTGTGTCAGTTGACGGGGAAGAGTCTTTACCGTTCTCCTTGCCACCTCGTGTCAGCAACCGTTTCGGTTTCAGAACACTCTGTACCCCCCGGAGCTCTGGGCCCTCTATGCAAAATCCAGCATCGCAGGCCTTTCAGAGTCGCTCTGTGTTTGCAGAGAAAGGTGCAGCACACGGCACTTTTCCTTGGGACGGTTTGATTTTCCGACCTCTAAACAGCTTCGGGAACACAGTTCAAGAATCCCTAACTCGCCAAGGACGTGGTCGCCCTTGCCCTAGGTAAGCTCAACAGAACAAAGCACTCTGTTTCTATTTCCTTCCAACACCTCTTATGTGAGGTAAGAAATTCCCCTAGGAGAGTATCAGCGTGCCTTCCAAATTCCACAGAAGCACAGTCCGTGGTGTAAAACGACAGGCGTACGGAAGATGCAGAGGCCTCTTGGACATCCTCCAGCGTCCTTCCTTTAGGCAGTTCGCTATACCCAGAATAGCGGGTATAGAAAAACGTGAATCAGCGAAGGGCCCAGTGGGTTAATTGGGTCTCTTTGGACTAGCTAGACTCAGCCTGTACTAAGGCTGGAAGTCAACAGCGAAACGGGAGTGTGATCCCAAAGGCTTTTTTGCCAATTTTGAAAGCTCCGTTCATAAGGCGTGAAAGCAACCTGAAAAGCATTGTAAGGGCAGCTCTTTCAGTATATGCCAGCATGACTCAGCGTAGACCATGAGTTAGTTTTGTGGAAAGAAGCATTGTGCTTGCACTTCCTAGTTGCAAGCTCATCCTGCTCTGCTCTATAGCAAATGTGAAGCTCAATGTGAGCACTAGCCTCGAAGGAAGAGCTTGACTTGCCTTGCCTAAGTGAAAGAGTGCAACAGCTCCGTGAGCCCTAAATTGCTGTTCTGTGTCAGTTGACGGGGAAGAGGCTTTACCGTTCTCCTTGCCACCTCGTGTCAGCAACCGTTTCGGTTTCAGAACACTCTGTACCCCCCGGAGCTCTGGGCCCTCTATGCAAAATCCAGCATCGCAGGCCTTTCAGAGTCGCTCTGTGTTTGCAGAGAAAGGTGCAGCACACGGCACTTTTCCTTGGGACGGTTTGATTTTCCGACCTCTAAACAGCTTCGGGAACACAGTTCAAGAATCCCTAACTCGCCAAGGACGTGGTCGCCCTTGCCCTAGGTAAGCTCAACAGAACAAAGCACTCTGTTTCTATTTCCTTCCAACACCTCTTATGTGAGGTAAGAAATTCCACTAGGAGAGTATCAGCGTGCCTTCCAAATTCCACAGAAGCACAGTCCGTGGTGTAAAACGACAGGCGTACGGAAGATGCAGAGGCCTCTTGGACATCCTCCAGCGTCCTTCCTTTAGGCAGTTCGCTATACCCAGAATAGCGGGTATAGAAAAACGTGAATCAGCGAAGGGCCCAGTGGGTTAATTGTGTCTCTTTGGACTAGCTAGACTCAGCCTGTACTAAGGCTGGAAGTCAACAGCGAAACGGGAGTGTGATCCCAAAGGCTTTTTTGCCAATTTTGAAAGCTCCGTTCATAAGGCGTGAAAGCTACCTGAAAAGCATTGTAAGGGCAGCTCTTTCAGTATATGCCAGCATGACTCAGCGTAGACCATGAGTTAGTTTTGTGGAAAGAAGCATTGTGCTTGCACTTCCTAGTTGCAAGCTCATCCTGCTCTGCTCTATAGCAAATGTGAAGCTCAATGTGAGCACTAGCCTCGAAGGAAGAGCTTGCCTTGCCTTGCCTAAGTGAAAGAGTGCAACAGCTCCGTGAGCCCTAAATTGCTGTTCTGTGTCAGTTGACGGGGAAGAGGCTTTACCGTTCTCCTTGCCACCTCGTGTCAGCAACCGTTTCGGTTTCAGAACACTCTGTACCCCCCGGAGCTCTGGGCCCTCTATGCAAAATCCAGCATCGCAGGCCTTTCAGAGTCGCTCTGTGTTTGCAGAGAAAGGTGCAGCACACGGCACTTTTCCTTGGGACGGTTTGATTTTCCGACCTCTAAACAGCTTCGGGAACACAGTTCAAGAATCCCTAACTCGCCAAGGACGTGGTCGCCCTTGCCCTAGGTAAGCTCAACAGAACAAAGCACTCTGTTTCTATTTCCTTCCAACACCTCTTATGTGAGGTAAGAAATTCCACTAGGAGAGTATCAGCGTGCCTTCCAAATTCCACAGAAGCACAGTCCGTGGTGTAAAACGACAGGCGTACGGAAGATGCAGAGGCCTCTTGGACATCCTCCAGCGTCCTTCCTTTAGGCAGTTCGCTATACCCAGAATAGCGGGTATAGAAAAACGTGAATCAGCGAAGGGCCCAGTGGGTTAATTGGGTCTCTTTGGACTAGCTAGACTCAGCCTGTACTAAGGCTGGAAGTCAACAGCGAAACGGGAGTGTGATCCCAAAGGCTTTTTTGCCAATTTTGAAAGCTCCGTTCATAAGGCGTGAAAGCTACCTGAAAAGCATTGTAAGGGCAGCTCTTTCAGTATATGCCAGCATGACTCAGCGTAGACCATGAGTTAGTTTTGTGGAAAGAAGCATTGTGCTTGCACTTCCTAGTTGCAAGCTCATCCTGCTCTGCTCTATAGCAAATGTGAAGCTCAATGTGAGCACTAGCCTCGAAGGAAGAGCTTGCCTTGCCTTGCCTAAGTGAAAGAGTGCAACAGCTCCGTGAGCCCTAAATTGCTGTTCTGTGTCAGTTGACGGGGAAGAGGCTTTACCGTTCTCCTTGCCACCTCGTGTCAGCAACCGTTTCGGTTTCAGAACACTCTGTACCCCCCGGAGCTCTGGGCCCTCTATGCAAAATCCAGCATCGCAGGCCTTTCAGAGTCGCTCTGTGTTTGCAGAGAAAGGTGCAGCACACGGCACTTTTCCTTGGGACGGTTTGATTTTCCGACCTCTAAACAGCTTCGGGAACACAGTTCAAGAATCCCTAACTCGCCAAGGACGTGGTCGCCCTTGCCCTAGGTAAGCTCAACAGAACAAAGCACTCTGTTTCTATTTCCTTCCAACACCTCTTATGTGAGGTAAGAAATTCCACTAGGAGAGTATCAGCGTGCCTTCCAAATTCCACAGAAGCACAGTCCGTGGTGTAAAACGACAGGCGTACGGAAGATGCAGAGGCCTCTTGGACATCCTCCAGCGTCCTTCCTTTAGGCAGTTCGCTATACCCAGAATAGCGGGTATAGAAAAACGTGAATCAGCGAAGGGCCCAGTGGGTTAATTGTGTCTCTTTGGACTAGCTAGACTCAGCCTGTACTAAGGCTGGAAGTCAACAGCGAAACGGGAGTGTGATCCCAAAGGCTTTTTTGCCAATTTTGAAAGCTCCGTTCATAAGGCGTGAAAGCTACCTGAAAAGCATTGTAAGGGCAGCTCTTTCAGTATATGCCAGCATGACTCAGCGTAGACCATGAGTTAGTTTTGTGGAAAGAAGCATTGTGCTTGCACTTCCTAGTTGCAAGCTCATCCTGCTCTGCTCTATAGCAAATGTGAAGCTCAATGTGAGCACTAGCCTCGAAGGAAGAGCTTGCCTTGCCTTGCCTAAGTGAAAGAGTGCAACAGCTCCGTGAGCCCTAAATTGCTGTTCTGTGTCAGTTGACGGGGAAGAGGCTTTACCGTTCTCCTTGCCACCTCGTGTCAGCAACCGTTTCGGTTTCAGAACACTCTGTACCCCCCGGAGCTCTGGGCCCTCTATGCAAAATCCAGCATCGCAGGCCTTTCAGAGTCGCTCTGTGTTTGCAGAGAAAGGTGCAGCACACGGCACTTTTCCTTGGGACGGTTTGATTTTCCGACCTCTAAACAGCTTCGGGAACACAGTTCAAGAATCCCTAACTCGCCAAGGACGTGGTCGCCCTTGCCCTAGGTAAGCTCAACAGAACAAAGCACTCTGTTTCTATTTCCTTCCAACACCTCTTATGTGAGGTAAGAAATTCCACTAGGAGAGTATCAGCGTGCCTTCCAAATTCCACAGAAGCACAGTCCGTGGTGTAAAACGACAGGCGTACGGAAGATGCAGAGGCCTCTTGGACATCCTCCAGCGTCCTTCCTTTAGGCAGTTCGCTATACCCAGAATAGCGGGTATAGAAAAACGTGAATCAGCGAAGGGCCCAGTGGGTTAATTGTGTCTCTTTGGACTAGCTAGACTCAGCCTGTACTAAGGCTGGAAGTCAACAGCGAAACGGGAGTGTGATCCCAAAGGCTTTTTTGCCAATTTTGAAAGCTCCGTTCATAAGGCGTGAAAGCTACCTGAAAAGCATTGTAAGGGCAGCTCTTTCAGTATATGCCAGCATGACTCAGCGTAGACCATGAGTTAGTTTTGTGGAAAGAAGCATTGTGCTTGCACTTCCTAGTTGCAAGCTCATCCTGCTCTGCTCTATAGCAAATGTGAAGCTCAATGTGAGCACTAGCCTCGAAGGAAGAGCTTGCCTTGCCTTGCCTAAGTGAAAGAGTGCAACAGCTCCGTGAGCCCTAAATTGCTGTTCTGTGTCAGTTGACGGGGAAGAGGCTTTACCGTTCTCCTTGCCACCTCGTGTCAGCAACCGTTTCGGTTTCAGAACACTCTGTACCCCCCGGAGCTCTGGGCCCTCTATGCAAAATCCAGCATCGCAGGCCTTTCAGAGTCGCTCTGTGTTTGCAGAGAAAGGTGCAGCACACGGCACTTTTCCTTGGGACGGTTTGATTTTCCGACCTCTAAACAGCTTCGGGAACACAGTTCAAGAATCCCTAACTCGCCAAGGACGTGGTCGCCCTTGCCCTAGGTAAGCTCAACAGAACAAAGCACTCTGTTTCTATTTCCTTCCAACACCTCTTATGTGAGGTAAGAAATTCCCCTAGGAGAGTATCAGCGTGCCTTCCAAATTCCACAGAAGCACAGTCCGTGGTGTAAAACGACAGGCGTACGGAAGATGCAGAGGCCTCTTGGACATCCTCCAGCGTCCTTCCTTTAGGCAGTTCGCTATACCCAGAATAGCGGGTATAGAAAAACGTGAATCAGCGAAGGGCCCAGTGGGTTAATTGTGTCTCTTTGGACTAGCTAGACTCAGCCTGTACTAAGGCTGGAAGTCAACAGCGAAACGGGAGTGTGATCCCAAAGGCTTTTTTGCCAATTTTGAAAGCTCCGTTCATAAGGCGTGAAAGCTACCTGAAAAGCATTGTAAGGGCAGCTCTTTCAGTATATGCCAGCATGACTCAGCGTAGACCATGAGTTAGTTTTGTGGAAAGAAGCATTGTGCTTGCACTTCCTAGTTGCAAGCTCATCCTGCTCTGCTCTATAGCAAATGTGAAGCTCAATGTGAGCACTAGCCTCGAAGGAAGAGCTTGCCTTGCCTTGCCTAAGTGAAAGAGTGCAACAGCTCCGTGAGCCCTAAATTGCTGTTCTGTGTCAGTTGACGGGGAAGAGGCTTTACCGTTCTCCTTGCCACCTCGTGTCAGCAACCGTTTCGGTTTCAGAACACTCTGTACCCCCCGGAGCTCTGGGCCCTCTATGCAAAATCCAGCATCGCAGGCCTTTCAGAGTCGCTCTGTGTTTGCAGAGAAAGGTGCAGCACACGGCACTTTTCCTTGGGACGGTTTGATTTTCCGACCTCTAAACAGCTTCGGGAACACAGTTCAAGAATCCCTAACTCGCCAAGGACGTGGTCGCCCTTGCCCTAGGTAAGCTCAACAGAACAAAGCACTCTGTTTCTATTTACTTCCAACACCTCTTATGTGAGGTAAGAAATTCCCCTAGGAGATTATCAGCGTGCCTTCCAAATTCCACAGAAGCACATTTCGTGGTGTAAAACGACAGGCGTAAGGAAGATGCAGAGGCCTCTTGGACATCCTCCAGCGTCCTTCCTTTAGGCAGTTCGCTATACCCAGAATAGGGGGTATAGAAAAACGTGAATCAGCGAAGGGCCCAGAGGGTTAATTGGGTCTCTTTGGACTAGCTAGACTCAGCCTATACTAAGGCTGGAAGTCAACAGCGAAACGGGAGTGTGATCCCAAAGGCTTTTTTGCCAATCTTGAAATCTCCGTTCATAAGGCGTGAAAGCAACCTGAAAAGCATTGTAAGGGCAGCTCTTTCAGTATATGCCAGCATGACTCAGCGTAGACCATGAGTTAGTTTTGTGGAAAGAAGCATTGTGCTTGCACTTCCTAGTTGCAAGCTCATCCTGCTCTGCTCTATAGCAAATGTGAAGCTCAATGTGAGCACTAGCCTCGAAGGAAGAGCTTGCCTTGCCTTGCCTAAGTGAAAGAGTGCAACAGCTCCGTGAGCCCTAAATTGCTGTTCTGTGTCAGTTGACGGGGAAGAGGCTTTACCGTTCTCCTTGCCACCTCGTGTCAGCAACCGTTTCGGTTTCAGAACACTCTGTACCCCCCGGAGCTCTGGGCCCTCTATGCAAAATCCAGCATCGCAGGCCTTTCAGAGTCGCTCTGTGTTTGCAGAGAAAGGTGCAGCACACGGCACTTTTCCTTGGGACGGTTTGATTTTCCGACCTCTAAACAGCTTCGGGAACACAGTTCAAGAATCCCTAACTCGCCAAGGACGTGGTCGCCCTTGCCCTAGGTAAGCTCAACAGAACAAAGCACTCTGTTTCTATTTCCTTCCAACACCTCTTATGTGAGGTAAGAAATTCCACTAGGAGAGTATCAGCGTGCCTTCCAAATTCCACAGAAGCACAGTCCGTGGTGTAAAACGACAGGCGTACGGAAGATGCAGAGGCCTCTTGGACATCCTCCAGCGTCCTTCCTTTAGGCAGTTCGCTATACCCAGAATAGCGGGTATAGAAAAACGTGAATCAGCGAAGGGCCCAGTGGGTTAATTGGGTCTCTTTGGACTAGCTAGACTCAGCCTGTACTAAGGCTGGAAGTCAACAGCGAAACGGGAGTGTGATCCCAAAGGCTTTTATGCCAATTTTGAAAGCTCCGTTCATAAGGCGTGAAAGCAACCTGAAAAGCATTGTAAGGGCAGCTCTTTCAGTATATGCCAGCATGACTCAGCGTAGACCATGAGTTAGTTTTGTGGAAAGAAGCATTGTGCTTGCACTTCCTAGTTGCAAGCTCATCCTGCTCTGCTCTATAGCAAATGTGAAGCTCAATGTGAGCACTAGCCTCGAAGGAAGAGCTTGCCTTGCCTTGCCTAAGTGAAAGAGTGCAACAGCTCCGTGAGCCCTAAATTGCTGTTCTGTGTCAGTTGACGGGGAAGAGGCTTTACCGTTCTCCTTGCCACCTCGTGTCAGCAACCGTTTCGGTTTCAGAACACTCTGTACCCCCCGGAGCTCTGGGCCCTCTATGCAAAATCCAGCATCGCAGGCCTTTCAGAGTCGCTCTGTGTTTGCAGAGAAAGGTGCAGCACACGGCACTTTTCCTTGGGACGGTTTGATTTTCCGACCTCTAAACAGCTTCGGGAACACAGTTCAAGAATCCCTAACTCGCCAAGGACGTGGTCGCCCTTGCCCTAGGTAAGCTCAACAGAACAAAGCACTCTGTTTCTATTTACTTCCAACACCTCTTATGTGAGGTAAGAAATTCCCCTAGGAGATTATCAGCGTGCCTTCCAAATTCCACAGAAGCACATTTCGTGGTGTAAAACGACAGGCGTAAGGAAGATGCAGAGGCCTCTTGGACATCCTCCAGCGTCCTTCCTTTAGGCAGTTCGCTATACCCAGAATAGGGGGTATAGAAAAACGTGAATCAGCGAAGGGCCCAGAGGGTTAATTGGGTCTCTTTGGACTAGCTAGACTCAGCCTATACTAAGGCTGGAAGTCAACAGCGAAACGGGAGTGTGATCCCAAAGGCTTTTTTGCCAATCTTGAAATCTCCGTTCATAAGGCGTGAAAGCAACCTGAAAAGCATTGTAAGGGCAGCTCTTTCAGTATATGCCAGCATGACTCAGCGTAGACCATGAGTTAGTTTTGTGGAAAGAAGCATTGTGCTTGCACTTCCTAGTTGCAAGCTCATCCTGCTCTGCTCTATAGCAAATGTGAAGCTCAATGTGAGCACTAGCCTCGAAGGAAGAGCTTGCCTTGCCTTGCCTAAGTGAAAGAGTGCAACAGCTCCGTGAGCCCTAAATTGCTGTTCTGTGTCAGTTGACGGGGAAGAGGCTTTACCGTTCTCCTTGCCACCTCGTGTCAGCAACCGTTTCGGTTTCAGAACACTCTGTACCCCCCGGAGCTCTGGGCCCTCTATGCAAAATCCAGCATCGCAGGCCTTTCAGAGTCGCTCTGTGTTTGCAGAGAAAGGTGCAGCACACGGCACTTTTCCTTGGGACGGTTTGATTTTCCGACCTCTAAACAGCTTCGGGAACACAGTTCAAGAATCCCTAACTCGCCAAGGACGTGGTCGCCCTTGCCCTAGGTAAGCTCAACAGAACAAAGCACTCTGTTTCTATTTCCTTCCAACACCTCTTATGTGAGGGAAGAAATTCCCCTAGGAGAGTATCAGCGTGCCTTCCAAATTCCACAGAAGCACAGTCCGTGGTGTAAAACGACAGGCGTACGGAAGATGCAGAGGCCTCTTGGACATCCTCCAGCGTCCTTCCTTTAGGCAGTTCGCTATACCCAGAATAGCGGGTATAGAAAAACGTGAATCAGCGAAGGGCCCAGTGGGTTAATTGGGTCTCTTTGGACTAGCTAGACTCAGCCTGTACTAAGGCTGGAAGTCAACAGCGAAACGGGAGTGTGATCCCAAAGGCTTTTTTGCCAATTTTGAAAGCTCCGTTCATAAGGCGTGAAAGCAACCTGAAAAGCATTGTAAGGGCAGCTCTTTCAGTATATGCCAGCATGACTCAGCGTAGACCATGAGTTAGTTTTGTGGAAAGAAGCATTGTGCTTGCACTTCCTAGTTGCAAGCTCATCCTGCTCTGCTCTATAGCAAATGTGAAGCTCAATGTGAGCACTAGCCTCGAAGGAAGAGCTTGACTTGCCTTGCCTAAGTGAAAGAGTGCAACAGCTCCGTGAGCCCTAAATTGCTGTTCTGTGTCAGTTGACGGGGAAGAGGCTTTACCGTTCTCCTTGCCACCTCGTGTCAGCAACCGTTTCGGTTTCAGAACACTCTGTACCCCCCGGAGCTCTGGGCCCTCTATGCAAAATCCAGCATCGCAGGCCTTTCAGAGTCGCTCTGTGTTTGCAGAGAAAGGTGCAGCACACGGCACTTTTCCTTGGGACGGTTTGATTTTCCGACCTCTAAACAGCTTCGGGAACACAGTTCAAGAATCCCTAACTCGCCAAGGACGTGGTCGCCCTTGCCCTAGGTAAGCTCAACAGAACAAAGCACTCTGTTTCTATTTCCTTCCAACACCTCTTATGTGAGGTAAGAAATTCCCCTAGGAGAGTATCAGCGTGCCTTCCAAATTCCACAGAAGCACAGTCCGTGGTGTAAAACGACAGGCGTAAGGAAGATGCAGAGGCCTCTTGGACATCCTCCAGCGTCCTTCCTTTAGGCAGTTCGCTATACCCAGAATAGCGGGTATAGAAAAACGTGAATCAGCGAAGGGCCCAGTGGGTTAATTGGGTCTCTTTGGACTAGCTAGACTCAGCCTGTACTAAGGCTGGAAGTCAACAGCGAAACGGGAGTGTGATCCCAAAGGCTTTTTTGCCAATTTTGAAAGCTCCGTTCATAAGGCGTGAAAGCTACCTGAAAAGCATTGTAAGGGCAGCTCTTTCAGTATATGCCAGCATGACTCAGCGTAGACCATGAGTTAGTTTTGTGGAAAGAAGCATTGTGCTTGCACTTCCTAGTTGCAAGCTCATCCTGCTCTGCTCTATAGCAAATGTGAAGCTCAATGTGAGCACTAGCCTCGAAGGAAGAGCTTGCCTTGCCTTGCCTAAGTGAAAGAGTGCAACAGCTCCGTGAGCCCTAAATTGCTGTTCTGTGTCAGTTGACGGGGAAGAGGCTTTACCGTTCTCCTTGCCACCTCGTGTCAGCAACCGTTTCGGTTTCAGAACACTCTGTACCCCCCGGAGCTCTGGGCCCTCTATGCAAAATCCAGCATCGCAGGCCTTTCAGAGTCGCTCTGTTTTTGCAGAGAAAGGTGCAGCACACGGCACTTTTCCTTGGGACGGTTTGATTTTCCGACCTCTAAACAGCTTCGGGAACACAGTTCAAGAATCCCTAACTCGCCAAGGACGTGGTCGCCCTTGCCCTAGGTAAGCTCAACAGAACAAAGCACTCTGTTTCTATTTACTTCCAACACCTCTTATGTGAGGTAAGAAATTCCCCTAGGAGATTATCAGCGTGCCTTCCACATTCCACAGAAGCACATTTCGTGGTGTAAAACGACAGGCCTAAGGAAGATGCAGAGGCCTCTTGGACATCCTCCAGCGTCCTTCCTTTAGGCAGTTCGCTATACCCAGAATAGGGGGTATAGAAAAACGTGAATCAGCGAAGGGCCCAGTGGGTTAATTGGGTCTCTTTGGACTAGCTAGACTCAGCCTATACTAAGGCTGGAAGTCAACAGCGAAACGGGAGTGTGATCCCAAAGGCTTTTTTGCCAATTTTGAAATCTCCGCTCATAAGGCGTGAAAGCAACCTGAAAAGCATTGTAAGGGCAGCTCTTTCAGTATATGCCAGCATGACTCAGCGTAGACCATGAGTTAGTTTTGTGGAAAGAAGCATTGTGCTTGCACTTCCTAGTTGCAAGCTCATCCTGCTCTGCTCTATAGCAAATGTGAAGCTCAATGTGAGCACTAGCCTCGAAGGAAGAGCTTGCCTTGCCTTGCCTAAGTGAAAGAGTGCAACAGCTCCGTGAGCCCTAAATTGCTGTTCTGTGTCAGTTGACGGGGAAGAGGCTTTACCGTTCTCCTTGCCACCTCGTGTCAGCAACCGTTTCGGTTTCAGAACACTCTGTACCCCCCGGAGCTCTGGGCCCTCTATGCAAAATCCAGCATCGCAGGCCTTTCAGAGTCGCTCTGTGTTTGCAGAGAAAGGTGCAGCACACGGCACTTTTCCTTGGGACGGTTTGATTTTCCGACCTCTAAACAGCTTCGGGAACACAGTTCAAGAATCCCTAACTCGCCAAGGACGTGGTCGCCCTTGCCCTAGGTAAGCTCAACAGAACAAAGCACTCTGTTTCTATTTCCTTCCAACACCTCTTATGTGAGGTAAGAAATTCCCCTAGGAGAGTATCAGCGTGCCTTCCAAATTCCACAGAAGCACAGTCCGTGGTGTAAAACGACAGGCGTACGGAAGATGCAGAGGCCTCTTGGACATCCTCCAGCGTCCTTCCTTTAGGCAGTTCGCTATACCCAGAATAGCGGGTATAGAAAAACGTGAATCAGCGAAGGGCCCAGTGGGTTAATTGGGTCTCTTTGGACTAGCTAGACTCAGCCTGTACTAAGGCTGGAAGTCAACAGCGAAACGGGAGTGTGATCCCAAAGGCTTTTTTGCCAATTTTGAAAGCTCCGTTCATAAGGCGTGAAAGCAACCTGAAAAGCATTGTAAGGGCAGCTCTTTCAGTATATGCCAGCATGACTCAGCGTAGACCATGAGTTAGTTTTGTGGAAAGAAGCATTGTGCTTGCACTTCCTAGTTGCAAGCTCATCCTGCTCTGCTCTATAGCAAATGTGAAGCTCAATGTGAGCACTAGCCTCGAAGGAAGAGCTTGACTTGCCTTGCCTAAGTGAAAGAGTGCAACAGCTCCGTGAGCCCTAAATTGCTGTTCTGTGTCAGTTGACGGGGAAGAGGCTTTACCGTTCTCCTTGCCACCTCGTGTCAGCAACCGTTTCGGTTTCAGAACACTCTGTACCCCCCGGAGCTCTGGGCCCTCTATGCAAAATCCAGCATCGCAGGCCTTTCAGAGTCGCTCTGTGTTTGCAGAGAAAGGTGCAGCACACGGCACTTTTCCTTGGGACGGTTTGATTTTCCGACCTCTAAACAGCTTCGGGAACACAGTTCAAGAATCCCTAACTCGCCAAGGACGTGGTCGCCCTTGCCCTAGGTAAGCTCAACAGAACAAAGCACTCTGTTTCTATTTCCTTCCAACACCTCTTATGTGAGGTAAGAAATTCCACTAGGAGAGTATCAGCGTGCCTTCCAAATTCCACAGAAGCACAGTCCGTGGTGTAAAACGACAGGCGTACGGAAGATGCAGAGGCCTCTTGGACATCCTCCAGCGTCCTTCCTTTAGGCAGTTCGCTATACCCAGAATAGCGGGTATAGAAAAACGTGAATCAGCGAAGGGCCCAGTGGGTTAATTGGGTCTCTTTGGACTAGCTAGACTCAGCCTGTACTAAGGCTGGAAGTCAACAGCGAAACGGGAGTGTGATCCCAAAGGCTTTTTTGCCAATTTTGAAAGCTCCGTTCATAAGGCGTGAAAGCTACCTGAAAAGCATTGTAAGGGCAGCTCTTTCAGTATATGCCAGCATGACTCAGCGTAGACCATGAGTTAGTTTTGTGGAAAGAAGCATTGTGCTTGCACTTCCTAGTTGCAAGCTCATCCTGCTCTGCTCTATAGCAAATGTGAAGCTCAATGTGAGCACTAGCCTCGAAGGAAGAGCTTGCCTTGCCTTGCCTAAGTGAAAGAGTGCAACAGCTCCGTGAGCCCTAAATTGCTGTTCTGTGTCAGTTGACGGGGAAGAGGCTTTACCGTTCTCCTTGCCACCTCGTGTCAGCAACCGTTTCGGTTTCAGAACACTCTGTACCCCCCGGAGCTCTGGGCCCTCTATGCAAAATCCAGCATCGCAGGCCTTTCAGAGTCGCTCTGTGTTTGCAGAGAAAGGTGCAGCACACGGCACTTTTCCTTGGGACGGTTTGATTTTCCGACCTCTAAACAGCTTCGGGAACACAGTTCAAGAATCCCTAACTCGCCAAGGACGTGGTCGCCCTTGCCCTAGGTAAGCTCAACAGAACAAAGCACTCTGTTTCTATTTCCTTCCAACACCTCTTATGTGAGGTAAGAAATTCCACTAGGAGATTATCAGCGTGCGTTCCAAATTCCACAGAAGCACAGTTCGTGGTGTAAAACGACAGGCGTAAGGAAGATGCAGAGGCCTCCTGGACATCCTCCAGCGTCCTTCCTTTAGGCAGTTCGCTATACCCAGAATAGCGGGTATAGAAAAACGTGAATCAGCGAAGGGCCCAGTGGGTTAATTGTGTCTCTTTGGACTAGCTAGACTCAGCCTATACTAAGGCTGGAAGTCAACAGCGAAACGGGAGTGTGATCCCAAAGGCTTTTTTGCCAATTTTGAAAGCTCCGTTCATAAGGCGTGAAAGCAACCTGAAAAGCATTGTAAGGGCAGCTCTTTCAGTATATGCCAGCATGACTCAGCGTAGACCATGAGTTAGTTTTGTGGAAAGAAGCATTGTGCTTGCACTTCCTAGTTGCAAGCTCATCCTGCTCTGCTCTATAGCAAATGTGAAGCTCAATGTGAGCACTAGCCTCGAAGGAAGAGCTTGACTTGCCTTGCCTAAGTGAAAGAGTGCAACAGCTCCGTGAGCCCTAAATTGCTGTTCTGTGTCAGTTGACGGGGAAGAGGCTTTACCGTTCTCCTTGCCACCTCGTGTCAGCAACCGTTTCGGTTTCAGAACACTCTGTACCCCCCGGAGCTCTGGGCCCTCTATGCAAAATCCAGCATCGCAGGCCTTTCAGAGTCGCTCTGTGTTTGCAGAGAAAGGTGCAGCACACGGCACTTTTCCTTGGGACGGTTTGATTTTCCGACCTCTAAACAGCTTCGGGAACACAGTTCAAGAATCCCTAACTCGCCAAGGACGTGGTCGCCCTTGCCCTAGGTAAGCTCAACAGAACAAAGCACTCTGTTTCTATTTCCTTCCAACACCTCTTATGTGAGGTAAGAAATTCCCCTAGGAGAGTATCAGCGTGCCTTCCAAATTCCACAGAAGCACAGTCCGTGGTGTAAAACGACAGGCGTACGGAAGATGCAGAGGCCTCTTGGACATCCTCCAGCGTCCTTCCTTTAGGCAGTTCGCTATACCCAGAATAGCGGGTATAGAAAAACGTGAATCAGCGAAGGGCCCAGTGGGTTAATTGGGTCTCTTTGGACTAGCTAGACTCAGCCTATACTAAGGCTGGAAGTCAACAGCGAAACGGGAGTGTGATCCCAAAGGCTTTTTTGCCAATTTTGAAATCTCCGTTCATAAGGCGTGAAAGCAACCTGAAAAGCATTGTAAGGGCAGCTCTTTCAGTATATGCCAGCATGACTCAGCGTAGACCATGAGTTAGTTTTGTGGAAAGAAGCATTGTGCTTGCACTTCCTAGTTGCAAGCTCATCCTGCTCTGCTCTATAGCAAATGTGAAGCTCAATGTGAGCACTAGCCTCGAAGGAAGAGCTTGCCTTGCCTTGCCTAAGTGAAAGAGTGCAACAGCTCCGTGAGCCCTAAATTGCTGTTCTGTGTCAGTTGACGGGGAAGAGGCTTTACCGTTCTCCTTGCCACCTCGTGTCAGCAACCGTTTCGGTTTTAGAACACTCTGTACCCCCCGGAGCTCTGGGCCCTCTATGCAAAATCCAGCATCGCAGGCCTTTCAGAGTCGCTCTGTGTTTGCAGAGAAAGGTGCAGCACACGGCACTTTTCCTTGGGACGGTTTGATTTTCCGACCTCTAAACAGCTTCGGGAACACAGTTCAAGAATCCCTAACTCGCCAAGGACGTGGTCGCCCTTGCCCTAGGTAAGCTCAACAGAACAAAGCACTCTGTTTCTATTTCCTTCCAACACCTCTTATGTGAGGTAAGAAATTCCACTAGGAGATTATCAGCGTGCCTTCCAAATTCCACAGAAGCACAGTCCGTGGTGTAAAACGACAGGCGTACGGAAGATGCAGAGGCCTCTTGGACATCCTCCAGCGTCCTTCCTTTAGGCAGTTCGCTATACCCAGAATAGCGGGTATAGAAAAACGTGAATCAGCGAAGGGCCCAGTGGGTTAATTGGGTCTCTTTGGACTAGCTAGACTCAGCCTGTACTAAGGCTGGAAGTCAACAGCGAAACGGGAGTGTGATCCCAAAGGCTTTTTTGCCAATTTTGAAAGCTCCGTTCATAAGGCGTGAAAGCAACCTGAAAAGCATTGTAAGGGCAGCTCTTTCAGTATATGCCAGCATGACTCAGCGTAGACCATGAGTTAGTTTTGTGGAAAGAAGCATTGTGCTTGCACTTCCTAGTTGCAAGCTCATCCTGCTCTGCTCTATAGCAAATGTGAAGCTCAATGTGAGCACTAGCCTCGAAGGAAGAGCTTGACTTGCCTTGCCTAAGTGAAAGAGTGCAACAGCTCCGTGAGCCCTAAATTGCTGTTCTGTGTCAGTTGACGGGGAAGAGGCTTTACCGTTCTCCTTGCCACCTCGTGTCAGCAACCGTTTCGGTTTCAGAACACTCTGTACCCCCCGGAGCTCTGGGCCCTCTATGCAAAATCCAGCATCGCAGGCCTTTCAGAGTCGCTCTGTGTTTGCAGAGAAAGGTGCAGCACACGGCACTTTTCCTTGGGACGGTTTGATTTTCCGACCTCTAAACAGCTTCGGGAACACAGTTCAAGAATCCCTAACTCGCCAAGGACGTGGTCGCCCTTGCCCTAGGTAAGCTCAACAGAACAAAGCACTCTGTTTCTATTTCCTTCCAACACCTCTTATGTGAGGTAAGAAATTCCCCTAGGAGATTATCAGCGTGCCTTCCACATTCCACAGAAGCACATTTCGTGGTGTAAAACGACAGGCCTAAGGAAGATGCAGAGGCCTCTTGGACATCCTCCAGCGTCCTTCCTTTAGGCAGTTCGCTATACCCAGAATAGGGGGTATAGAAAAACGTGAATCAGCGAAGGGCCCAGTGGGTTAATTGGGTCTCTTTGGACTAGCTAGACTCAGCCTATACTAAGGCTGGAAGTCAACAGCGAAACGGGAGTGTGATCCCAAAGGCTTTTTTGCCAATTTTGAAATCTCCGCTCATAAGGCGTGAAAGCAACCTGAAAAGCATTGTAAGGGCAGCTCTTTCAGTATATGCCAGCATGACTCAGCGTAGACCATGAGTTAGTTTTGTGGAAAGAAGCATTGTGCTTGCACTTCCTAGTTGCAAGCTCATCCTGCTCTGCTCTATAGCAAATGTGAAGCTCAATGTGAGCACTAGCCTCGAAGGAAGAGCTTGACTTGCCTTGCCTAAGTGAAAGAGTGCAACAGCTCCGTGAGCCCTAAATTGCTGTTCTGTGTCAGTTGACGGGGAAGAGGCTTTACCGTTCTCCTTGCCACCTCGTGTCAGCAACCGTTTCGGTTTTAGAACACTCTGTACCCCCCGGAGCTCTGGGCCCTCTATGCAAAATCCAGCATCGCAGGCCTTTCAGAGTCGCTCTGTGTTTGCAGAGAAAGGTGCAGCACACGGCACTTTTCCTTGGGACGGTTTGATTTTCCGACCTCTAAACAGCTTCGGGAACACAGTTCAAGAATCCCTAACTCGCCAAGGACGTGGTCGCCCTTGCCCTAGGTAAGCTCAACAGAACAAAGCACTCTGTTTCTATTTCCTTCCAACACCTCTTATGTGAGGTAAGAAATTCCCCTAGGAGAGTATCAGCGTGCCTTCCAAATTCCACAGAAGCACAGTCCGTGGTGTAAAACGACAGGCGTACGGAAGATGCAGAGGCCTCTTGGACATCCTCCAGCGTCCTTCCTTTAGGCAGTTCGCTATACCCAGAATAGCGGGTATAGAAAAACGTGAATCAGCGAAGGGCCCAGTGGGTTAATTGGGTCTCTTTGGACTAGCTAGACTCAGCCTGTACTAAGGCTGGAAGTCAACAGCGAAACGGGAGTGTGATCCCAAAGGCTTTTTTGCCAATTTTGAAAGCTCCGTTCATAAGGCGTGAAAGCAACCTGAAAAGCATTGTAAGGGCAGCTCTTTCAGTATATGCCAGCATGACTCAGCGTAGACCATGAGTTAGTTTTGTGGAAAGAAGCATTGTGCTTGCACTTCCTAGTTGCAAGCTCATCCTGCTCTGCTCTATAGCAAATGTGAAGCTCAATGTGAGCACTAGCCTCGAAGGAAGAGCTTGACTTGCCTTGCCTAAGTGAAAGAGTGCAACAGCTCCGTGAGCCCTAAATTGCTGTTCTGTGTCAGTTGACGGGGAAGAGGCTTTACCGTTCTCCTTGCCACCTCGTGTCAGCAACCGTTTCGGTTTCAGAACACTCTGTACCCCCCGGAGCTCTGGGCCCTCTATGCAAAATCCAGCATCGCAGGCCTTTCAGAGTCGCTCTGTGTTTGCAGAGAAAGGTGCAGCACACGGCACTTTTCCTTGGGACGGTTTGATTTTCCGACCTCTAAACAGCTTCGGGAACACAGTTCAAGAATCCCTAACTCGCCAAGGACGTGGTCGCCCTTGCCCTAGGTAAGCTCAACAGAACAAAGCACTCTGTTTCTATTTCCTTCCAACACCTCTTATGTGAGGTAAGAAATTCCACTAGGAGATTATCAGCGTGCCTTCCAAGTTCCACAGAAGCACAGTCCGTGGTGTAAAACGACAGGCGTACGGAAGATGCAGAGGCCTCTTGGACATCCTCCAGCGTCCTTCCTTTAGGCAGTTCGCTATACCCAGAATAGCGGGTATAGAAAAACGTGAATCAGCGAAGGGCCCAGTGGGTTAATTGGGTCTCTTTGGACTAGCTAGACTCAGCCTGTACTAAGGCTGGAAGTCAACAGCGAAACGGGAGTGTGATCCCAAAGGCTTTTTTGCCAATTTTGAAATCTCCGCTCATAAGGCGTGAAAGCTACCTGAAAAGCATTGTAAGGGCAGCTCTTTCAGTATATGCCAGCATGACTCAGCGTAGACCATGAGTTAGTTTTGTGGAAAGAAGCATTGTGCTTGCACTTCCTAGTTGCAAGCTCATCCTGCTCTGCTCTATAGCAAATGTGAAGCTCAATGTGAGCACTAGCCTCGAAGGAAGAGCTTGCCTTGCCTTGCCTAAGTGAAAGAGTGCAACAGCTCCGTGAGCCCTAAATTGCTGTTCTGTGTCAGTTGACGGGGAAGAGGCTTTACCGTTCTCCTTGCCACCTCGTGTCAGCAACCGTTTCGGTTTCAGAACACTCTGTACCCCCCGGAGCTCTGGGCCCTCTATGCAAAATCCAGCATCGCAGGCCTTTCAGAGTCGCTCTGTGTTTGCAGAGAAAGGTGCAGCACACGGCACTTTTCCTTGGGACGGTTTGATTTTCCGACCTCTAAACAGCTTCGGGAACACAGTTCAAGAATCCCTAACTCGCCAAGGACGTGGTCGCCCTTGCCCTAGGTAAGCTCAACAGAACAAAGCACTCTGTTTCTATTTCCTTCCAACACCTCTTATGTGAGGTAAGAAATTCCCCTAGGAGAGTATCAGCGTGCCTTCCAAATTCCACAGAAGCACAGTCCGTGGTGTAAAACGACAGGCGTACGGAAGATGCAGAGGCCTCTTGGACATCCTCCAGCGTCCTTCCTTTAGGCAGTTCGCTATACCCAGAATAGCGGGTATAGAAAAACGTGAATCAGCGAAGGGCCCAGTGGGTTAATTGGGTCTCTTTGGACTAGCTAGACTCAGCCTGTACTAAGGCTGGAAGTCAACAGCGAAACGGGAGTGTGATCCCAAAGGCTTTTTTGCCAATTTTGAAAGCTCCGTTCATAAGGCGTGAAAGCAACCTGAAAAGCATTGTAAGGGCAGCTCTTTCAGTATATGCCAGCATGACTCAGCGTAGACCATGAGTTAGTTTTGTGGAAAGAAGCATTGTGCTTGCACTTCCTAGTTGCAAGCTCATCCTGCTCTGCTCTATAGCAAATGTGAAGCTCAATGTGAGCACTAGCCTCGAAGGAAGAGCTTGACTTGCCTTGCCTAAGTGAAAGAGTGCAACAGCTCCGTGAGCCCTAAATTGCTGTTCTGTGTCAGTTGACGGGGAAGAGGCTTTACCGTTCTCCTTGCCACCTCGTGTCAGCAACCGTTTCGGTTTCAGAACACTCTGTACCCCCCGGAGCTCTGGGCCCTCTATGCAAAATCCAGCATCGCAGGCCTTTCAGAGTCGCTCTGTGTTTGCAGAGAAAGGTGCAGCACACGGCACTTTTCCTTGGGACGGTTTGATTTTCCGACCTCTAAACAGCTTCGGGAACACAGTTCAAGAATCCCTAACTCGCCAAGGACGTGGTCGCCCTTGCCCTAGGTAAGCTCAACAGAACAAAGCACTCTGTTTCTATTTCCTTCCAACACCTCTTATGTGAGGTAAGAAATTCCCCTAGGAGAGTATCAGCGTGCCTTCCAAATTCCACAGAAGCACAGTCCGTGGTGTAAAACGACAGGCGTACGGAAGATGCAGAGGCCTCTTGGACATCCTCCAGCGTCCTTCCTTTAGGCAGTTCGCTATACCCAGAATAGCGGGTATAGAAAAACGTGAATCAGCGAAGGGCCCAGTGGGTTAATTGGGTCTCTTTGGACTAGCTAGACTCAGCCTGTACTAAGGCTGGAAGTCAACAGCGAAACGGGAGTGTGATCCCAAAGGCTTTTTTGCCAATTTTGAAAGCTCCGTTCATAAGGCGTGAAAGCTACCTGAAAAGCATTGTAAGGGCAGCTCTTTCAGTATATGCCAGCATGACTCAGCGTAGACCATGAGTTAGTTTTGTGGAAAGAAGCATTGTGCTTGCACTTCCTAGTTGCAAGCTCATCCTGCTCTGCTCTATAGCAAATGTGAAGCTCAATGTGAGCACTAGCCTCGAAGGAAGAGCTTGCCTTGCCTTGCCTAAGTGAAAGAGTGCAACAGCTCCGTGAGCCCTAAATTGCTGTTCTGTGTCAGTTGACGGGGAAGAGGCTTTACCGTTCTCCTTGCCACCTCGTGTCAGCAACCGTTTCGGTTTCAGAACACTCTGTACCCCCCGGAGCTCTGGGCCCTCTATGCAAAATCCAGCATCGCAGGCCTTTCAGAGTCGCTCTGTGTTTGCAGAGAAAGGTGCAGCACACGGCACTTTTCCTTGGGACGGTTTGATTTTCCGACCTCTAAACAGCTTCGGGAACACAGTTCAAGAATCCCTAACTCGCCAAGGACGTGGTCGCCCTTGCCCTAGGTAAGCTCAACAGAACAAAGCACTCTGTTTCTATTTCCTTCCAACACCTCTTATGTGAGGTAAGAAATTCCCCTAGGAGAGTATCAGCGTGCCTTCCAAATTCCACAGAAGCACAGTCCGTGGTGTAAAACGACAGGCGTACGGAAGATGCAGAGGCCTCTTGGACATCCTCCAGCGTCCTTCCTTTAGGCAGTTCGCTATACCCAGAATAGCGGGTATAGAAAAACGTGAATCAGCGAAGGGCCCAGTGGGTTAATTGGGTCTCTTTGGACTAGCTAGACTCAGCCTGTACTAAGGCTGGAAGTCAACAGCGAAACGGGAGTGTGATCCCAAAGGCTTTTTTGCCAATTTTGAAAGCTCCGTTCATAAGGCGTGAAAGCAACCTGAAAAGCATTGTAAGGGCAGCTCTTTCAGTATATGCCAGCATGACTCAGCGTAGACCATGAGTTAGTTTTGTGGAAAGAAGCATTGTGCTTGCACTTCCTAGTTGCAAGCTCATCCTGCTCTGCTCTATATGAAATGTGAAGCTCAATGTGAGCACTAGCCTCGAAGGAAGAGCTTGCCTTGCCTTGCCTAAGTGAAAGAGTGCAACAGCTCCGTGAGCCCTAAATTGCTGTTCTGTGTCAGTTGACGGGGAAGAGGCTTTACCGTTCTCCTTGCCACCTCGTGTCAGCAACCGTTTCGGTTTCAGAACACTCTGTACCCCCCGGAGCTCTGGGCCCTCTATGCAAAATCCAGCATCGCAGGCCTTTCAGAGTCGCTCTGTGTTTGCAGAGAAAGGTGCAGCACACGGCACTTTTCCTTGGGACGGTTTGATTTTCCGACCTCTAAACAGCTTCGGGAACACAGTTCAAGAATCCCTAACTCGCCAAGGACGTGGTCGCCCTTGCCCTAGGTAAGCTCAACAGAACAAAGCACTCTGTTTCTATTTCCTTCCAACACCTCTTATGTGAGGTAAGAAATTCCCCTAGGAGATTATCAGCGTGCCTTCCAAATTCCACAGAAGCACATTTCATGGTGTAAAACGACAGGCGTAAGGAAGATGCAGAGGCCTCTTGGACATCCTCCAGCGTCCTTCCTTTAGGCAGTTCGCTATACCCAGAATAGGGGGTATAGAAAAACGTGAATCAGCGAAGGGCCCAGTGGGTTAATTGTGTCTCTTTGGACTAGCTAGACTCAGCCTATACTAAGGCTGGAAGTCAACAGCGAAACGGGAGTGTGATCCCAAAGGCTTTTTTGCCAATTTTGAAATCTCCGTTCATAAGGCGTGAAAGCAACCTGAAAAGCATTGTAAGGGCAGCTCTTTCAGTATATGCCAGCATGACTCAGCGTAGACCATGAGTTAGTTTTGTGGAAAGAAGCATTGTGCTTGCACTTCCTAGTTGCAAGCTCATCCTGCTCTGCTCTATAGCAAATGTGAAGCTCAATGTGAGCACTAGCCTCGAAGGAAGAGCTTGCCTTGCCTTGCCTAAGTGAAAGAGTGCAACAGCTCCGTGAGCCCTAAATTGCTGTTCTGTGTCAGTTGACGGGGAAGAGGCTTTACCGTTCTCCTTGCCACCTCGTGTCAGCAACCGTTTCGGTTTCAGAACACTCTGTACCCCCCGGAGCTCTGGGCCCTCTATGCAAAATCCAGCATCGCAGGCCTTTCAGAGTCGCTCTGTGTTTGCAGAGAAAGGTGCAGCACACGGCACTTTTCCTTGGGACGGTTTGATTTTCCGACCTCTAAACAGCTTCGGGAACACAGTTCAAGAATCCCTAACTCGCCAAGGACGTGGTCGCCCTTGCCCTAGGTAAGCTCAACAGAACAAAGCACTCTGTTTCTATTTCCTTCCAACACCTCTTATGTGAGGTAAGAAATTCCCCTAGGAGAGTATCAGCGTGCCTTCCAAATTCCACAGAAGCACAGTCCGTGGTGTAAAACGACAGGCGTACGGAAGATGCAGAGGCCTCTTGGACATCCTCCAGCGTCCTTCCTTTAGGCAGTTCGCTATACCCAGAATAGCGGGTATAGAAAAACGTGAATCAGCGAAGGGCCCAGTGGGTTAATTGGGTCTCTTTGGACTAGCTAGACTCAGCCTGTACTAAGGCTGGAAGTCAACAGCGAAACGGGAGTGTGATCCCAAAGGCTTTTTTGCCAATTTTGAAAGCTCCGTTCATAAGGCGTGAAAGCTACCTGAAAAGCATTGTAAGGGCAGCTCTTTCAGTATATGCCAGCATGACTCAGCGTAGACCATGAGTTAGTTTTGTGGAAAGAAGCATTGTGCTTGCACTTCCTAGTTGCAAGCTCATCCTGCTCTGCTCTATAGCAAATGTGAAGCTCAATGTGAGCACTAGCCTCGAAGGAAGAGCTTGCCTTGCCTTGCCTAAGTGAAAGAGTGCAACAGCTCCGTGAGCCCTAAATTGCTGTTCTGTGTCAGTTGACGGGGAAGAGGCTTTACCGTTCTCCTTGCCACCTCGTGTCAGCAACCGTTTCGGTTTCAGAACACTCTGTACCCCCCGGAGCTCTGGGCCCTCTATGCAAAATCCAGCATCGCAGGCCTTTCAGAGTCGCTCTGTGTTTGCAGAGAAAGGTGCAGCACACGGCACTTTTCCTTGGGACGGTTTGATTTTCCGACCTCTAAACAGCTTCGGGAACACAGTTCAAGAATCCCTAACTCGCCAAGGACGTGGTCGCCCTTGCCCTAGGTAAGCTCAACAGAACAAAGCACTCTGTTTCTATTTCCTTCCAACACCTCTTATGTGAGGTAAGAAATTCCCCTAGGAGAGTATCAGCGTGCCTTCCAAATTCCACAGAAGCACAGTCCGTGGTGTAAAACGACAGGCGTACGGAAGATGCAGAGGCCTCTTGGACATCCTCCAGCGTCCTTCCTTTAGGCAGTTCGCTATACCCAGAATAGCGGGTATAGAAAAACGTGAATCAGCGAAGGGCCCAGTGGGTTAATTGGGTCTCTTTGGACTAGCTAGACTCAGCCTGTACTAAGGCTGGAAGTCAACAGCGAAACGGGAGTGTGATCCCAAAGGCTTTTTTGCCAATTTTGAAAGCTCCGTTCATAAGGCGTGAAAGCTACCTGAAAAGCATTGTAAGGGCAGCTCTTTCAGTATATGCCAGCATGACTCAGCGTAGACCATGAGTTAGTTTTGTGGAAAGAAGCATTGTGCTTGCACTTCCTAGTTGCAAGCTCATCCTGCTCTGCTCTATAGCAAATGTGAAGCTCAATGTGAGCACTAGCCTCGAAGGAAGAGCTTGCCTTGCCTTGCCTAAGTGAAAGAGTGCAACAGCTCCGTGAGCCCTAAATTGCTGTTCTGTGTCAGTTGACGGGGAAGAGGCTTTACCGTTCTCCTTGCCACCTCGTGTCAGCAACCGTTTCGGTTTCAGAACACTCTGTACCCCCCGGAGCTCTGGGCCCTCTATGCAAAATCCAGCATCGCAGGCCTTTCAGAGTCGCTCTGTGTTTGCAGAGAAAGGTGCAGCACACGGCACTTTTCCTTGGGACGGTTTGATTTTCCGACCTCTAAACAGCTTCGGGAACACAGTTCAAGAATCCCTAACTCGCCAAGGACGTGGTCGCCCTTGCCCTAGGTAAGCTCAACAGAACAAAGCACTCTGTTTCTATTTCCTTCCAACACCTCTTATGTGAGGTAAGAAATTCCCCTAGGAGATTATCAGCGTGCCTTCCAAATTCCACAGAAGCACATTTCATGGTGTAAAACGACAGGCGTAAGGAAGATGCAGAGGCCTCTTGGACATCCTCCAGCGTCCTTCCTTTAGGCAGTTCGCTATACCCAGAATAGGGGGTATAGAAAAACGTGAATCAGCGAAGGGCCCAGTGGGTTAATTGTGTCTCTTTGGACTAGCTAGACTCAGCCTATACTAAGGCTGGAAGTCAACAGCGAAACGGGAGTGTGATCCCAAAGGCTTTTTTGCCAATTTTGAAATCTCCGTTCATAAGGCGTGAAAGCAACCTGAAAAGCATTGTAAGGGCAGCTCTTTCAGTATATGCCAGCATGACTCAGCGTAGACCATGAGTTAGTTTTGTGGAAAGAAGCATTGTGCTTGCACTTCCTAGTTGCAAGCTCATCCTGCTCTGCTCTATAGCAAATGTGAAGCTCAATGTGAGCACTAGCCTCGAAGGAAGAGCTTGCCTTGCCTTGCCTAAGTGAAAGAGTGCAACAGCTCCGTGAGCCCTAAATTGCTGTTCTGTGTCAGTTGACGGGGAAGAGGCTTTACCGTTCTCCTTGCCACCTCGTGTCAGCAACCGTTTCGGTTTCAGAACACTCTGTACCCCCCGGAGCTCTGGGCCCTCTATGCAAAATCCAGCATCGCAGGCCTTTCAGAGTCGCTCTGTGTTTGCAGAGAAAGGTGCAGCACACGGCACTTTTCCTTGGGACGGTTTGATTTTCCGACCTCTAAACAGCTTCGGGAACACAGTTCAAGAATCCCTAACTCGCCAAGGACGTGGTCGCCCTTGCCCTAGGTAAGCTCAACAGAACAAAGCACTCTGTTTCTATTTCCTTCCAACACCTCTTATGTGAGGTAAGAAATTCCCCTAGGAGATTATCAGCGTGCCTTCCAAATTTCACAGAAGCACATTTCATGGTGTAAAACGACAGGCGTAAGGAAGATGCAGAGGCCTCTTGGACATCCTCCAGCGTCCTTCCTTTAGGCAGTTCGCTATACCCAGAATAGGGGGTATAGAAAAACGTGAATCAGCGAAGGGCCCAGTGGGTTAATTGTGTCTCTTTGGACTAGCTAGACTCAGCCTATACTAAGGCTGGAAGTCAACAGCGAAACGGGAGTGTGATCCCAAAGGCTTTTTTGCCAATTTTGAAATCTCCGTTCATAAGGCGTGAAAGCAACCTGAAAAGCATTGTAAGGGCAGCTCTTTCAGTATATGCCAGCATGACTCAGCGTAGACCATGAGTTAGTTTTGTGGAAAGAAGCATTGTGCTTGCACTTCCTAGTTGCAAGCTCATCCTGCTCTGCTCTATAGCAAATGTGAAGCTCAATGTGAGCACTAGCCTCGAAGGAAGAGCTTGCCTTGCCTTGCCTAAGTGAAAGAGTGCAACAGCTCCGTGAGCCCTAAATTGCTGTTCTGTGTCAGTTGACGGGGAAGAGGTTTACCGTTCTCCTTGCCACCTCGTGTCAGCAACCGTTTCGGTTTCAGAACACTCTGTACCCCCCGGAGCTCTGGGCCCTCTATGCAAAATCCAGCATCGCAGGCCTTTCAGAGTCGCTCTGTGTTTGCAGAGAAAGGTGCAGCACACGGCACTTTTCCTTGGGACGGTTTGATTTTCCGACCTCTAAACAGCTTCGGGAACACAGTTCAAGAATCCCTAACTCGCCAAGGACGTGGTCGCCCTTGCCCTAGGTAAGCTCAACAGAACAAAGCACTCTGTTTCTATTTCCTTCCAACACCTCTTATGTGAGGTAAGAAATTCCCCTAGGAGAGTATCAGCGTGCCTTCCAAATTCCACAGAAGCACAGTCCGTGGTGTAAAACGACAGGCGTACGGAAGATGCAGAGGCCTCTTGGACATCCTCCAGCGTCCTTCCTTTAGGCAGTTCGCTATACCCAGAATAGCGGGTATAGAAAAACGTGAATCAGCGAAGGGCCCAGTGGGTTAATTGGGTCTCTTTGGACTAGCTAGACTCAGCCTGTACTAAGGCTGGAAGTCAACAGCGAAACGGGAGTGTGATCCCAAAGGCTTTTTTGCCAATTTTGAAAGCTCCGTTCATAAGGCGTGAAAGCAACCTGAAAAGCATTGTAAGGGCAGCTCTTTCAGTATATGCCAGCATGACTCAGCGTAGACCATGAGTTAGTTTTGTGGAAAGAAGCATTGTGCTTGCACTTCCTAGTTGCAAGCTCATCCTGCTCTGCTCTATAGCAAATGTGAAGCTCAATGTGAGCACTAGCCTCGAAGGAAGAGCTTGCCTTGCCTTGCCTAAGTGAAAGAGTGCAACAGCTCCGTGAGCCCTAAATTGCTGTTCTGTGTCAGTTGACGGGGAAGAGGCTTTACCGTTCTCCTTGCCACCTCGTGTCAGCAACCGTTTCGGTTTTAGAACACTCTGTACCCCCCGGAGCTCTGGGCCCTCTATGCAAAATCCAGCATCGCAGGCCTTTCAGAGTCGCTCTGTGTTTGCAGAGAAAGGTGCAGCACACGGCACTTTTCCTTGGGACGGTTTGATTTTCCGACCTCTAAACAGCTTCGGGAACACAGTTCAAGAATCCCTAACTCGCCAAGGACGTGGTCGCCCTTGCCCTAGGTAAGCTCAACAGAACAAAGCACTCTGTTTCTATTTCCTTCCAACACCTCTTATGTGAGGTAAGAAATTCCCCTAGGAGAGTATCAGCGTGCCTTCCAAATTCCACAGAAGCACAGTCCGTGGTGTAAAACGACAGGCGTACGGAAGATGCAGAGGCCTCTTGGACATCCTCCAGCGTCCTTCCTTTAGGCAGTTCGCTATACCCAGAATAGGGGGTATAGAAAAACGTGAATCAGCGAAGGGCCCAGTGGGTTAATTGGGTCTCTTTGGACTAGCTAGACTCAGCCTGTACTAAGGCTGGAAGTCAACAGCGAAACGGGAGTGTGATCCCAAAGGCTTTTTTGCCAATTTTGAAAGCTCCGTTCATAAGGCGTGAAAGCAACCTGAAAAGCATTGTAAGGGCAGCTCTTTCAGTATATGCCAGCATGACTCAGCGTAGACCATGAGTTAGTTTTGTGGAAAGAAGCATTGTGCTTGCACTTCCTAGTTGCAAGCTCATCCTGCTCTGCTCTATAGCAAATGTGAAGCTCAATGTGAGCACTAGCCTCGAAGGAAGAGCTTGACTTGCCTTGCCTAAGTGAAAGAGTGCAACAGCTCCGTGAGCCCTAAATTGCTGTTCTGTGTCAGTTGACGGGGAAGAGGCTTTACGGTTCTCCTTGCCACCTCGTGTCAGCAACCGTTTCGGTTTCAGAACACTCTGTACCCCCCGGAGCTCTGGGCCCTCTATGCAAAATCCAGCATCGCAGGCCTTTCAGAGTCGCTCTGTGTTTGCAGAGAAAGGTGCAGCACACGGCACTTTTCCTTGGGACGGTTTGATTTTCCGACCTCTAAACAGCTTCGGGAACACAGTTCAAGAATCCCTAACTCGCCAAGGACGTGGTCGCCCTTGCCCTAGGTAAGCTCAACAGAACAAAGCACTCTGTTTCTATTTCCTTCCAACACCTCTTATGTGAGGTAAGAAATTCCCCTAGGAGAGTATCAGCGTGCCTTCCAAATTCCACAGAAGCACAGTCCGTGGTGTAAAACGACAGGCGTACGGAAGATGCAGAGGCCTCTTGGACATCCTCCAGCGTCCTTCCTTTAGGCAGTTCGCTATACCCAGAATAGCGGGTATAGAAAACCGTGAATCAGCGAAGGGCCCAGTGGGTTAATTGGGTCTCTTTGGACTAGCTAGACTCAGCCTGTACTAAGGCTGGAAGTCAACAGCGAAACGGGAGTGTGATCCCAAAGGCTTTTTTGCCAATTTTGAAAGCTCCGTTCATAAGGCGTGAAAGCTACCTGAAAAGCATTGTAAGGGCAGCTCTTTCAGTATATGCCAGCATGACTCAGCGTAGACCATGAGTTAGTTTTGTGGAAAGAAGCATTGTGCTTGCACTTCCTAGTTGCAAGCTCATCCTGCTCTGCTCTATAGCAAATGTGAAGCTCAATGTGAGCACTAGCCTCGAAGGAAGAGCTTGCCTTGCCTTGCCTAAGTGAAAGAGTGCAACAGCTCCGTGAGCCCTAAATTGCTGTTCTGTGTCAGTTGACGGGGAAGAGGCTTTACCGTTCTCCTTGCCACCTCGTGTCAGCAACCGTTTCGGTTTCAGAACACTCTGTACCCCCCGGAGCTCTGGGCCCTCTATGCAAAATCCAGCATCGCAGGCCTTTCAGAGTCGCTCTGTGTTTGCAGAGAAAGGTGCAGCACACGGCACTTTTCCTTGGGACGGTTTGATTTTCCGACCTCTAAACAGCTTCGGGAACACAGTTCAAGAATCCCTAACTCGCCAAGGACGTGGTCGCCCTTGCCCTAGGTAAGCTCAACAGAACAAAGCACTCTGTTTCTATTTCCTTCCAACACCTCTTATGTGAGGTAAGAAATTCCCCTAGGAGATTATCAGCGTGCCTTCCAAATTCCACAGAAGCACATTTCATGGTGTAAAACGACAGGCGTAAGGAAGATGCAGAGGCCTCTTGGACATCCTCCAGCGTCCTTCCTTTAGGCAGTTCGCTATACCCAGAATAGGGGGTATAGAAAAACGTGAATCAGCGAAGGGCCCAGTGGGTTAATTGTGTCTCTTTGGACTAGCTAGACTCAGCCTGTACTAAGGCTGGAAGTCAACAGCGAAACGGGAGTGTGATCCCAAAGGCTTTTTTGCCAATTTTGAAATCTCCGTTCATAAGGCGTGAAAGCAACCTGAAAAGCATTGTAAGGGCAGCTCTTTCAGTATATGCCAGCATGACTCAGCGTAGACCATGAGTTAGTTTTGTGGAAAGAAGCATTGTGCTTGCACTTCCTAGTTGCAAGCTCATCCTGCTCTGCTCTATAGCAAATGTGAAGCTCAATGTGAGCACTAGCCTCGAAGGAAGAGCTTGCCTTGCCTTGCCTAAGTGAAAGAGTGCAACAGCTCCGTGAGCCCTAAATTGCTGTTCTGTGTCAGTTGACGGGGAAGAGGCTTTACCGTTCTCCTTGCCACCTCGTGTCAGCAACCGTTTCGGTTTCAGAACACTCTGTACCCCCCGGAGCTCTGGGCCCTCTATGCAAAATCCAGCATCGCAGGCCTTTCAGAGTCGCTCTGTGTTTGCAGAGAAAGGTGCAGCACACGGCACTTTTCCTTGGGACGGTTTGATTTTCCGACCTCTAAACAGCTTCGGGAACACAGTTCAAGAATCCCTAACTCGCCAAGGACGTGGTCGCCCTTGCCCTAGGTAAGCTCAACAGAACAAAGCACTCTGTTTCTATTTCCTTCCAACACCTCTTATGTGAGGTAAGAAATTCCCCTAGGAGATTATCAGCGTGCCTTCCAAATTCCACAGAAGCACATTTCATGGTGTAAAACGACAGGCGTAAGGAAGATGCAGAGGCCTCTTGGACATCCTCCAGCGTCCTTCCTTTAGGCAGTTCGCTATACCCAGAATAGGGGGTATAGAAAAACGTGAATCAGCGAAGGGCCCAGTGGGTTAATTGTGTCTCTTTGGACTAGCTAGACTCAGCCTATACTAAGGCTGGAAGTCAACAGCGAAACGGGAGTGTGATCCCAAAGGCTTTTTTGCCAATTTTGAAATCTCCGTTCATAAGGCGTGAAAGCAACCTGAAAAGCATTGTAAGGGCAGCTCTTTCAGTATATGCCAGCATGACTCAGCGTAGACCATGAGTTAGTTTTGTGGAAAGAAGCATTGTGCTTGCACTTCCTAGTTGCAAGCTCATCCTGCTCTGCTCTATAGCAAATGTGAAGCTCAATGTGAGCACTAGCCTCGAAGGAAGAGCTTGCCTTGCCTTGCCTAAGTGAAAGAGTGCAACAGCTCCGTGAGCCCTAAATTGCTGTTCTGTGTCAGTTGACGGGGAAGAGGCTTTACCGTTCTCCTTGCCACCTCGTGTCAGCAACCGTTTCGGTTTCAGAACACTCTGTACCCCCCGGAGCTCTGGGCCCTCTATGCAAAATCCAGCATCGCAGGCCTTTCAGAGTCGCTCTGTGTTTGCAGAGAAAGGTGCAGCACACGGCACTTTTCCTTGGGACGGTTTGATTTTCCGACCTCTAAACAGCTTCGGGAACACAGTTCAAGAATCCCTAACTCGCCAAGGACGTGGTCGCCCTTGCCCTAGGTAAGCTCAACAGAACAAAGCACTCTGTTTCTATTTCCTTCCAACACCTCTTATGTGAGGTAAGAAATTCCCCTAGGAGAGTATCAGCGTGCCTTCCAAATTCCACAGAAGCACAGTCCGTGGTGTAAAACGACAGGCGTACGGAAGATGCAGAGGCCTCTTGGACATCCTCCAGCGTCCTTCCTTTAGGCAGTTCGCTATACCCAGAATAGCGGGTATAGAAAAACGTGAATCAGCGAAGGGCCCAGTGGGTTAATTGGGTCTCTTTGGACTAGCTAGACTCAGCCTGTACTAAGGCTGGAAGTCAACAGCGAAACGGGAGTGTGATCCCAAAGGCTTTTTTGCCAATTTTGAAAGCTCCGTTCATAAGGCGTGAAAGCTACCTGAAAAGCATTGTAAGGGCAGCTCTTTCAGTATATGCCAGCATGACTCAGCGTAGACCATGAGTTAGTTTTGTGGAAAGAAGCATTGTGCTTGCACTTCCTAGTTGCAAGCTCATCCTGCTCTGCTCTATAGCAAATGTGAAGCTCAATGTGAGCACTAGCCTCGAAGGAAGAGCTTGCCTTGCCTTGCCTAAGTGAAAGAGTGCAACAGCTCCGTGAGCCCTAAATTGCTGTTCTGTGTCAGTTGACGGGGAAGAGGCTTTACCGTTCTCCTTGCCACCTCGTGTCAGCAACCGTTTCGGTTTCAGAACACTCTGTACCCCCCGGAGCTCTGGGCCCTCTATGCAAAATCCAGCATCGCAGGCCTTTCAGAGTCGCTCTGTGTTTGCAGAGAAAGGTGCAGCACACGGCACTTTTCCTTGGGACGGTTTGATTTTCCGACCTCTAAACAGCTTCGGGAACACAGTTCAAGAATCCCTAACTCGCCAAGGACGTGGTCGCCCTTGCCCTAGGTAAGCTCAACAGAACAAAGCACTCTGTTTCTATTTCCTTCCAACACCTCTTATGTGAGGTAAGAAATTCCCCTAGGAGATTATCAGCGTGCCTTCCAAATTCCACAGAAGCACATTTCATGGTGTAAAACGACAGGCGTAAGGAAGATGCAGAGGCCTCTTGGACATCCTCCAGCGTCCTTCCTTTAGGCAGTTCGCTATAACCAGAAAAGGGGGTATAGAAAAACGTGAATCAGCGAAGGGCCCAGTGGGTTAATTGTGTCTCTTTGGACTAGCTAGACTCAGCCTATACTAAGGCTGGAAGTCAACAGCGAAACGGGAGTGTGATCCCAAAGGCTTTTTTGCCAATTTTGAAATCTCCGTTCATAAGGCGTGAAAGCAACCTGAAAAGCATTGTAAGGGCAGCTCTTTCAGTATATGCCAGCATGACTCAGCGTAGACCATGAGTTAGTTTTGTGGAAAGAAGCATTGTGCTTGCACTTCCTAGTTGCAAGCTCATCCTGCTCTGCTCTATAGCAAATGTGAAGCTCAATGTGAGCACTAGCCTCGAAGGAAGAGCTTGCCTTGCCTTGCCTAAGTGAAAGAGTGCAACAGCTCCGTGAGCCCTAAATTGCTGTTCTGTGTCAGTTGACGGGGAAGAGGCTTTACCGTTCTCCTTGCCACCTCGTGTCAGCAACCGTTTCGGTTTCAGAACACTCTGTACCCCCCGGAGCTCTGGGCCCTCTATGCAAAATCCAGCATCGCAGGCCTTTCAGAGTCGCTCTGTGTTTGCAGAGAAAGGTGCAGCACACGGCACTTTTCCTTGGGACGGTTTGATTTTCCGACCTCTAAACAGCTTCGGGAACACAGTTCAAGAATCCCTAACTCGCCAAGGACGTGGTCGCCCTTGCCCTAGGTAAGCTCAACAGAACAAAGCACTCTGTTTCTATTTCCTTCCAACACCTCTTATGTGAGGTAAGAAATTCCCCTAGGAGAGTATCAGCGTGCCTTCCAAATTCCACAGAAGCACAGTCCGTGGTGTAAAACGACAGGCGTACGGAAGATGCAGAGGCCTCTTGGACATCCTCCAGCGTCCTTCCTTTAGGCAGTTCGCTATACCCAGAATAGCGGGTATAGAAAAACGTGAATCAGCGAAGGGCCCAGTGGGTTAATTGGGTCTCTTTGGACTAGCTAGACTCAGCCTGTACTAAGGCTGGAAGTGAACAGCGAAACGGGAGTGTGATCCCAAAGGCTTTTTTGCCAATTTTGAAAGCTCCGTTCATAAGGCGTGAAAGCAACCTGAAAAGCATTGTAAGGGCAGCTCTTTCAGTATATGCCAGCATGACTCAGCGTAGACCATGAGTTAGTTTTGTGGAAAGAAGCATTGTGCTTGCACTTCCTAGTTGCAAGCTCATCCTGCTCTGCTCTATAGCAAATGTGAAGCTCAATGTGAGCACTAGCCTCGAAGGAAGAGCTTGCCTTGCCTTGCCTAAGTGAAAGAGTGCAACAGCTCCGTGAGCCCTAAATTGCTGTTCTGTGTCAGTTGACGGGGAAGAGGCTTTACCGTTCTCCTTGCCACCTCGTGTCAGCAACCGTTTCGGTTTCAGAACACTCTGTACCCCCCGGAGCTCTGGGCCCTCTATGCAAAATCCAGCATCGCAGGCCTTTCAGAGTCGCTCTGTGTTTGCAGAGAAAGGTGCAGCACACGGCACTTTTCCTTGGGACGGTTTGATTTTCCGACCTCTAAACAGCTTCGGGAACACAGTTCAAGAATCCCTAACTCGCCAAGGACGTGGTCGCCCTTGCCCTAGGTAAGCTCAACAGAACAAAGCACTCTGTTTCTATTTCCTTCCAACACCTCTTATGTGAGGTAAGAAATTCCCGTAGGAGAGTATCAGCGTGCCTTCCAAATTCCACAGAAGCACAGTCCGTGGTGTAAAACGACAGGCGTACGGAAGATGCAGAGGCCTCTTGGACATCCTCCAGCGTCCTTCCTTTAGGCAGTTCGCTATACCCAGAATAGCGGGTATAGAAAAACGTGAATCAGCGAAGGGCCCAGTGGGTTAATTGGGTCTCTTTGGACTAGCTAGACTCAGCCTGTACTAAGGCTGGAAGTCAACAGCGAAACGGGAGTGTGATCCCAAAGGCTTTTTTGCCAATTTTGAAAGCTCCGTTCATAAGGCGTGAAAGCAACCTGAAAAGCATTGTAAGGGCAGCTCTTTCAGTATATGCCAGCATGACTCAGCGTAGACCATGAGTTAGTTTTGTGGAAAGAAGCATTGTGCTTGCACTTCCTAGTTGCAAGCTCATCCTGCTCTGCTCTATAGCAAATGTGAAGCTCAATGTGAGCACTAGCCTCGAAGGAAGAGCTTGACTTGCCTTGCCTAAGTGAAAGAGTGCAACAGCTCCGTGAGCCCTAAATTGCTGTTCTGTGTCAGTTGACGGGGAAGAGGCTTTACCGTTCTCCTTGCCACCTCGTGTCAGCAACCGTTTCGGTTTCAGAACACTCTGTACCCCCCGGAGCTCTGGGCCCTCTATGCAAAATCCAGCATCGCAGGCCTTTCAGAGTCGCTCTGTGTTTGCAGAGAAAGGTGCAGCACACGGCACTTTTCCTTGGGACGGTTTGATTTTCCGACCTCTAAACAGCTTCGGGAACACAGTTCAAGAATCCCTAACTCGCCAAGGACGTGGTCGCCCTTGCCCTAGGTAAGCTCAACAGAACAAAGCACTCTGTTTCTATTTCCTTCCAACACCTCTTATGTGAGGTAAGAAATTCCACTAGGAGAGTATCAGCGTGCCTTCCAAATTCCACAGAAGCACAGTCCGTGGTGTAAAACGACAGGCGTACGGAAGATGCAGAGGCCTCTTGGACATCCTCCAGCGTCCTTCCTTTAGGCAGTTCGCTATACCCAGAATAGCGGGTATAGAAAAACGTGAATCAGCGAAGGGCCCAGTGGGTTAATTGGGTCTCTTTGGACTAGCTAGACTCAGCCTGTACTAAGGCTGGAAGTGAACAGCGAAACGGGAGTGTGATCCCAAAGGCTTTTTTGCCAATTTTGAAAGCTCCGTTCATAAGGCGTGAAAGCAACCTGAAAAGCATTGTAAGGGCAGCTCTTTCAGTATATGCCAGCATGACTCAGCGTAGACCATGAGTTAGTTTTGTGGAAAGAAGCATTGTGCTTGCACTTCCTAGTTGCAAGCTCATCCTGCTCTGCTCTATAGCAAATGTGAAGCTCAATGTGAGCACTAGCCTCGAAGGAAGAGCTTGCCTTGCCTTGCCTAAGTGAAAGAGTGCAACAGCTCCGTGAGCCCTAAATTGCTGTTCTGTGTCAGTTGACGGGGAAGAGGCTTTACCGTTCTCCTTGCCACCTCGTGTCAGCAACCGTTTCGGTTTCAGAACACTCTGTACCCCCCGGAGCTCTGGGCCCTCTATGCAAAATCCAGCATCGCAGGCCTTTCAGAGTCGCTCTGTGTGTGCAGAGAAAGGTGCAGCACACGGCACTTTTCCTTGGGACGGTTTGATTTTCCGACCTCTAAACAGCTTCGGGAACACAGTTCAAGAATCCCTAACTCGCCAAGGACGTGGTCGCCCTTGCCCTAGGTAAGCTCAACAGAACAAAGCACTCTGTTTCTATTTCCTTCCAACACCTCTTATGTGAGGTAAGAAATTCCCCTAGGAGATTATCAGCGTGCCTTCCAAATTTCACAGAAGCACATTTCATGGTGTAAAACGACAGGCGTAAGGAAGATGCAGAGGCCTCTTGGACATCCTCCAGCGTCCTTCCTTTAGGCAGTTCGCTATACCCAGAATAGGGGGTATAGAAAAACGTGAATCAGCGAAGGGCCCAGTGGGTTAATTGTGTCTCTTTGGACTAGCTAGACTCAGCCTGTACTAAGGCTGGAAGTCAACAGCGAAACGGGAGTGTGATCCCAAAGGCTTTTTTGCCAATTTTGAAATCTCCGTTCATAAGGCGTGAAAGCAACCTGAAAAGCATTGTAAGGGCAGCTCTTTCAGTATATGCCAGCATGACTCAGCGTAGACCATGAGTTAGTTTTGTGGAAAGAAGCATTGTGCTTGCACTTCCTAGTTGCAAGCTCATCCTGCTCTGCTCTATAGCAAATGTGAAGCTCAATGTGAGCACTAGCCTCGAAGGAAGAGCTTGCCTTGCCTTGCCTAAGTGAAAGAGTGCAACAGCTCCGTGAGCCCTAAATTGCTGTTCTGTGTCAGTTGACGGGGAAGAGGCTTTACCGTTCTCCTTGCCACCTCGTGTCAGCAACCGTTTCGGTTTCAGAACACTCTGTACCCCCCGGAGCTCTGGGCCCTCTATGCAAAATCCAGCATCGCAGGCCTTTCAGAGTCGCTCTGTGTTTGCAGAGAAAGGTGCAGCACACGGCACTTTTCCTTGGGACGGTTTGATTTTCCGACCTCTAAACAGCTTCGGGAACACAGTTCAAGAATCCCTAACTCGCCAAGGACGTGGTCGCCCTTGCCCTAGGTAAGCTCAACAGAACAAAGCACTCTGTTTCTATTTCCTTCCAACACCTCTTATGTGAGGTAAGAAATTCCCCTAGGAGAGTATCAGCGTGCCTTCCAAATTCCACAGAAGCACAGTCCGTGGTGTAAAACGACAGGCGTACGGAAGATGCAGAGGCCTCTTGGACATCCTCCAGCGTCCTTCCTTTAGGCAGTTCGCTATACCCAGAATAGCGGGTATAGAAAAACGTGAATCAGCGAAGGTCCTAGTGGGTTAATTGGGTCTCTTTGGACTAGCTAGACTCAGCCTGTACTAAGGCTGGAAGTGAACAGCGAAACGGGAGTGTGATCCCAAAGGCTTTTTTGCCAATTTTGAAAGCTCCGTTCATAAGGCGTGAAAGCAACCTGAAAAGCATTGTAAGGGCAGCTCTTTCAGTATATGCCAGCATGACTCAGCGTAGACCATGAGTTAGTTTTGTGGAAAGAAGCATTGTGCTTGCACTTCCTAGTTGCAAGCTCATCCTGCTCTGCTCTATAGCAAATGTGAAGCTCAATGTGAGCACTAGCCTCGAAGGAAGAGCTTGACTTGCCTTGCCTAAGTGAAAGAGTGCAACAGCTCCGTGAGCCCTAAATTGCTGTTCTGTGTCAGTTGACGGGGAAGAGGCTTTACCGTTCTCCTTGCCACCTCGTGTCAGCAACCGTTTCGGTTTCAGAACACTCTGTACCCCCCGGAGCTCTGGGCCCTCTATGCAAAATCCAGCATCGCAGGCCTTTCAGAGTCGCTCTGTGTTTGCAGAGAAAGGTGCAGCACACGGCACTTTTCCTTGGGACGGTTTGATTTTCCGACCTCTAAACAGCTTCGGGAACACAGTTCAAGAATCCCTAACTCGCCAAGGACGTGGTCGCCCTTGCCCTAGGTAAGCTCAACAGAACAAAGCACTCTGTTTCTATTTCCTTCCAACACCTCTTATGTGAGGTAAGAAATTCCACTTGGAGAGTATCAGCGTGCCTTCCAAATTCCACAGAAGCACAGTCCGTGGTGTAAAACGACAGGCGTACGGAAGATGCAGAGGCCTCTTGGACATCCTCCAGCGTCCTTCCTTTAGGCAGTTCGCTATACCCAGAATAGCGGGTATAGAAAAACGTGAATCAGCGAAGGGTCCAGTGGGTTAATTGGGTCTCTTTGGACTAGCTAGACTCAGCCTGTACTAAGGCTGGAAGTGAACAGCGAAACGGGAGTGTGATCCCAAAGGCTTTTTTGCCAATTTTGAAAGCTCCGTTCATAAGGCGTGAAAGCAACCTGAAAAGCATTGTAAGGGCAGCTCTTTCAGTATATGCCAGCATGACTCAGCGTAGACCATGAGTTAGTTTTGTGGAAAGAAGCATTGTGCTTGCACTTCCTAGTTGCAAGCTCATCCTGCTCTGCTCTATAGCAAATGTGAAGCTCAATGTGAGCACTAGCCTCGAAGGAAGAGCTTGCCTTGCCTTGCCTAAGTGAAAGAGTGCAACAGCTCCGTGAGCCCTAAATTGCTGTTCTGTGTCAGTTGACGGGGAAGAGGCTTTACCGTTCTCCTTGCCACCTCGTGTCAGCAACCGTTTCGGTTTCAGAACACTCTGTACCCCCCGGAGCTCTGGGCCCTCTATGCAAAATCCAGCATCGCAGGCCTTTCAGAGTCGCTCTGTGTTTGCAGAGAAAGGTGCAGCACACGGCACTTTTCCTTGGGACGGTTTGATTTTCCGACCTCTAAACAGCTTCGGGAACACAGTTCAAGAATCCCTAACTCGCCAAGGACGTGGTCGCCCTTGCCCTAGGTAAGCTCAACAGAACAAAGCACTCTGTTTCTATTTCCTTCCAACACCTCTTATGTGAGGTAAGAAATTCCCCTAGTTGAGTATCAGCGTGCCTTCCAAATTCCACAGAAGCACAGTCCGTGGTGTAAAACGACAGGCGTACGGAAGATGCAGAGGCCTCTTGGACATCCTCCAGCGTCCTTCCTTTAGGCAGTTCGCTATACCCAGAATAGCGGGTATAGAAAAACGTGAATCAGCGAAGGGCCCAGTGGGTTAATTGGGTCTCTTTGGACTAGCTAGACTCAGCCTATACTAAGGCTGGAAGTCAACAGCGAAACGGGAGTGTGATCCCAAAGGCTTTTTTGCCAATTTTGAAAGCTCCGTTCATAAGGCGTGAAAGCAACCTGAAAAGCATTGTAAGGGCAGCTCTTTCAGTATATGCCAGCATGACTCAGCGTAGACCATGAGTTAGTTTTGTGGAAAGAAGCATTGTGCTTGCACTTCCTAGTTGCAAGCTCATCCTGCTCTGCTCTATAGCAAATGTGAAGCTCAATGTGAGCACTAGCCTCGAAGGAAGAGCTTGCCTTGCCTTGCCTAAGTGAAAGAGTGCAACAGCTCCGTGAGCCCTAAATTGCTGTTCTGTGTCAGTTGACGGGGAAGAGGCTTTACCGTTCTCCTTGCCACCTCGTGTCAGCAACCGTTTCGGTTTCAGAACACTCTGTACCCCCCGGAGCTCTGGGCCCTCTATGCAAAATCCAGCATCGCAGGCCTTTCAGAGTCGCTCTGTGTTTGCAGAGAAAGGTGCAGCACACGGCACTTTTCCTTGGGACGGTTTGATTTTCCGACCTCTAAACAGCTTCGGGAACACAGTTCAAGAATCCCTAACTCGCCAAGGACGTGGTCGCCCTTGCCCTAGGTAAGCTCAACAGAACAAAGCACTCTGTTTCTATTTCCTTCCAACACCTCTTATGTGAGGTAAGAAATTCCCCTAGGAGATTATCAGCGTGCCTTCCAAATTCCACAGAAGCACATTTCATGGTGTAAAACGACAGGCGTAAGGAAGATGCAGAGGCCTCTTGGACATCCTCCAGCGTCCTTCCTTTAGGCAGTTCGCTATACCCAGAATAGGGGGTATAGAAAAACGTGAATCAGCGAAGGGCCCAGTGGGTTAATTGTGTCTCTTTGGACTAGCTAGACTCAGCCTATACTAAGGCTGGAAGTCAACAGCGAAACGGGAGTGTGATCCCAAAGGCTTTTTTGCCAATTTTGAAATCTCCGTTCATAAGGCGTGAAAGCAACCTGAAAAGCATTGTAAGGGCAGCTCTTTCAGTATATGCCAGCATGACTCAGCGTAGACCATGAGTTAGTTTTGTGGAAAGAAGCATTGTGCTTGCACTTCCTAGTTGCAAGCTCATCCTGCTCTGCTCTATAGCAAATGTGAAGCTCAATGTGAGCACTAGCCTCGAAGGAAGAGCTTGCCTTGCCTTGCCTAAGTGAAAGAGTGCAACAGCTCCGTGAGCCCTAAATTGCTGTTCTGTGTCAGTTGACGGGGAAGAGGCTTTACCGTTCTCCTTGCCACCTCGTGTCAGCAACCGTTTCGGTTTCAGAACACTCTGTACCCCCCGGAGCTCTGGGCCCTCTATGCAAAATCCAGCATCGCAGGCCTTTCAGAGTCGCTCTGTGTTTGCAGAGAAAGGTGCAGCACACGGCACTTTTCCTTGGGACGGTTTGATTTTCCGACCTCTAAACAGCTTCGGGAACACAGTTCAAGAATCCCTAACTCGCCAAGGACGTGGTCGCCCTTGCCCTAGGTAAGCTCAACAGAACAAAGCACTCTGTTTCTATTTCCTTCCAACACCTCTTATGTGAGGTAAGAAATTCCCCTAGGAGAGTATCAGCGTGCCTTCCAAATTCCACAGAAGCACAGTCCGTGGTGTAAAACGACAGGCGTACGGAAGATGCAGAGGCCTCTTGGACATCCTCCAGCGTCCTTCCTTTAGGCAGTTCGCTATACCCAGAATAGCGGGTATAGAAAAACGTGAATCAGCGAAGGGCCCAGTGGGTTAATTGGGTCTCTTTGGACTAGCTAGACTCAGCCTGTACTAAGGCTGGAAGTCAACAGCGAAACGGGAGTGTGATCCCAAAGGCTTTTTTGCCAATTTTGAAAGCTCCGTTCATAAGGCGTGAAAGCTACCTGAAAAGCATTGTAAGGGCAGCTCTTTCAGTATATGCCAGCATGACTCAGCGTAGACCATGAGTTAGTTTTGTGGAAAGAAGCATTGTGCTTGCACTTCCTAGTTGCAAGCTCATCCTGCTCTGCTCTATAGCAAATGTGAAGCTCAATGTGAGCACTAGCCTCGAAGGAAGAGCTTGCCTTGCCTTGCCTAAGTGAAAGAGTGCAACAGCTCCGTGAGCCCTAAATTGCTGTTCTGTGTCAGTTGACGGGGAAGAGGCTTTACCGTTCTCCTTGCCACCTCGTGTCAGCAACCGTTTCGGTTTCAGAACACTCTGTACCCCCCGGAGCTCTGGGCCCTCTATGCAAAATCCAGCATCGCAGGCCTTTCAGAGTCGCTCTGTGTTTGCAGAGAAAGGTGCAGCACACGGCACTTTTCCTTGGGACGGTTTGATTTTCCGACCTCTAAACAGCTTCGGGAACACAGTTCAAGAATCCCTAACTCGCCAAGGACGTGGTCGCCCTTGCCCTAGGTAAGCTCAACAGAACAAAGCACTCTGTTTCTATTTCCTTCCAACACCTCTTATGTGAGGTAAGAAATTCCCCTAGGAGATTATCAGCGTGCCTTCCAAATTCCACAGAAGCACATTTCATGGTGTAAAACGACAGGCGTAAGGAAGATGCAGAGGCCTCTTGGACATCCTCCAGCGTCCTTCCTTTAGGCAGTTCGCTATAACCAGAAAAGGGGGTATAGAAAAACGTGAATCAGCGAAGGGCCCAGTGGGTTAATTGTGTCTCTTTGGACTAGCTAGACTCAGCCTATACTAAGGCTGGAAGTCAACAGCGAAACGGGAGTGTGATCCCAAAGGCTTTTTTGCCAATTTTGAAAGCTCCGTTCATAAGGCGTGAAAGCAACCTGAAAAGCATTGTAAGGGCAGCTCTTTCAGTATATGCCAGCATGACTCAGCGTAGACCATGAGTTAGTTTTGTGGAAAGAAGCATTGTGCTTGCACTTCCTAGTTGCAAGCTCATCCTGCTCTGCTCTATAGCAAATGTGAAGCTCAATGTGAGCACTAGCCTCGAAGGAAGAGCTTGCCTTGCCTTGCCTAAGTGAAAGAGTGCAACAGCTCCGTGAGCCCTAAATTGCTGTTCTGTGTCAGTTGACGGGGAAGAGGCTTTACCGTTCTCCTTGCCACCTCGTGTCAGCAACCGTTTCGGTTTCAGAACACTCTGTACCCCCCGGAGCTCTGGGCCCTCTATGCAAAATCCAGCATCGCAGGCCTTTCAGAGTCGCTCTGTGTTTGCAGAGAAAGGTGCAGCACACGGCACTTTTCCTTGGGACGGTTTGATTTTCCGACCTCTAAACAGCTTCGGGAACACAGTTCAAGAATCCCTAACTCGCCAAGGACGTGGTCGCCCTTGCCCTAGGTAAGCTCAACAGAACAAAGCACTCTGTTTCTATTTCCTTCCAACACCTCTTATGTGAGGTAAGAAATTCCCCTAGGAGAGTATCAGCGTGCCTTCCAAATTCCACAGAAGCACAGTCCGTGGTGTAAAACGACAGGCGTACGGAAGATGCAGAGGCCTCTTGGACATCCTCCAGCGTCCTTCCTTTAGGCAGTTCGCTATACCCAGAATAGCGGGTATAGAAAAACGTGAATCAGCGAAGGGCCCAGTGGGTTAATTGGGTCTCTTTGGACTAGCTAGACTCAGCCTGTACTAAGGCTGGAAGTGAACAGCGAAACGGGAGTGTGATCCCAAAGGCTTTTTTGCCAATTTTGAAAGCTCCGTTCATAAGGCGTGAAAGCAACCTGAAAAGCATTGTAAGGGCAGCTCTTTCAGTATATGCCAGCATGACTCAGCGTAGACCATGAGTTAGTTTTGTGGAAAGAAGCATTGTGCTTGCACTTCCTAGTTGCAAGCTCATCCTGCTCTGCTCTATAGCAAATGTGAAGCTCAATGTGAGCACTAGCCTCGAAGGAAGAGCTTGCCTTGCCTTGCCTAAGTGAAAGAGTGCAACAGCTCCGTGAGCCCTAAATTGCTGTTCTGTGTCAGTTGACGGGGAAGAGGCTTTACCGTTCTCCTTGCCACCTCGTGTCAGCAACCGTTTCGGTTTCAGAACACTCTGTACCCCCCGGAGCTCTGGGCCCTCTATGCAAAATCCAGCATCGCAGGCCTTTCAGAGTCGCTCTGTGTTTGCAGAGAAAGGTGCAGCACACGGCACTTTTCCTTGGGACGGTTTGATTTTCCGACCTCTAAACAGCTTCGGGAACACAGTTCAAGAATCCCTAACTCGCCAAGGACGTGGTCGCCCTTGCCCTAGGTAAGCTCAACAGAACAAAGCACTCTGTTTCTATTTCCTTCCAACACCTCTTATGTGAGGTAAGAAATTCCCGTAGGAGAGTATCAGCGTGCCTTCCAAATTCCACAGAAGCACAGTCCGTGGTGTAAAACGACAGGCGTACGGAAGATGCAGAGGCCTCTTGGACATCCTCCAGCGTCCTTCCTTTAGGCAGTTCGCTATACCCAGAATAGCGGGTATAGAAAAACGTGAATCAGCGAAGGGCCCAGTGGGTTAATTGGGTCTCTTTGGACTAGCTAGACTCAGCCTGTACTAAGGCTGGAAGTCAACAGCGAAACGGGAGTGTGATCCCAAAGGCTTTTTTGCCAATTTTGAAAGCTCCGTTCATAAGGCGTGAAAGCAACCTGAAAAGCATTGTAAGGGCAGCTCTTTCAGTATATGCCAGCATGACTCAGCGTAGACCATGAGTTAGTTTTGTGGAAAGAAGCATTGTGCTTGCACTTCCTAGTTGCAAGCTCATCCTGCTCTGCTCTATAGCAAATGTGAAGCTCAATGTGAGCACTAGCCTCGAAGGAAGAGCTTGACTTGCCTTGCCTAAGTGAAAGAGTGCAACAGCTCCGTGAGCCCTAAATTGCTGTTCTGTGTCAGTTGACGGGGAAGAGGCTTTACCGTTCTCCTTGCCACCTCGTGTCAGCAACCGTTTCGGTTTCAGAACACTCTGTACCCCCCGGAGCTCTGGGCCCTCTATGCAAAATCCAGCATCGCAGGCCTTTCAGAGTCGCTCTGTGTTTGCAGAGAAAGGTGCAGCACACGGCACTTTTCCTTGGGACGGTTTGATTTTCCGACCTCTAAACAGCTTCGGGAACACAGTTCAAGAATCCCTAACTCGCCAAGGACGTGGTCGCCCTTGCCCTAGGTAAGCTCAACAGAACAAAGCACTCTGTTTCTATTTCCTTCCAACACCTCTTATGTGAGGTAAGAAATTCCACTAGGAGAGTATCAGCGTGCCTTCCAAATTCCACAGAAGCACAGTCCGTGGTGTAAAACGACAGGCGTACGGAAGATGCAGAGGCCTCTTGGACATCCTCCAGCGTCCTTCCTTTAGGCAGTTCGCTATACCCAGAATAGCGGGTATAGAAAAACGTGAATCAGCGAAGGGCCCAGTGGGTTAATTGGGTCTCTTTGGACTAGCTAGACTCAGCCTGTACTAAGGCTGGAAGTGAACAGCGAAACGGGAGTGTGATCCCAAAGGCTTTTTTGCCAATTTTGAAAGCTCCGTTCATAAGGCGTGAAAGCAACCTGAAAAGCATTGTAAGGGCAGCTCTTTCAGTATATGCCAGCATGACTCAGCGTAGACCATGAGTTAGTTTTGTGGAAAGAAGCATTGTGCTTGCACTTCCTAGTTGCAAGCTCATCCTGCTCTGCTCTATAGCAAATGTGAAGCTCAATGTGAGCACTAGCCTCGAAGGAAGAGCTTGCCTTGCCTTGCCTAAGTGAAAGAGTGCAACAGCTCCGTGAGCCCTAAATTGCTGTTCTGTGTCAGTTGACGGGGAAGAGGCTTTACCGTTCTCCTTGCCACCTCGTGTCAGCAACCGTTTCGGTTTCAGAACACTCTGTACCCCCCGGAGCTCTGGGCCCTCTATGCAAAATCCAGCATCGCAGGCCTTTCAGAGTCGCTCTGTGTGTGCAGAGAAAGGTGCAGCACACGGCACTTTTCCTTGGGACGGTTTGATTTTCCGACCTCTAAACAGCTTCGGGAACACAGTTCAAGAATCCCTAACTCGCCAAGGACGTGGTCGCCCTTGCCCTAGGTAAGCTCAACAGAACAAAGCACTCTGTTTCTATTTCCTTCCAACACCTCTTATGTGAGGTAAGAAATTCCCCTAGGAGATTATCAGCGTGCCTTCCAAATTTCACAGAAGCACATTTCATGGTGTAAAACGACAGGCGTAAGGAAGATGCAGAGGCCTCTTGGACATCCTCCAGCGTCCTTCCTTTAGGCAGTTCGCTATACCCAGAATAGGGGGTATAGAAAAACGTGAATCAGCGAAGGGCCCAGTGGGTTAATTGTGTCTCTTTGGACTAGCTAGACTCAGCCTGTACTAAGGCTGGAAGTCAACAGCGAAACGGGAGTGTGATCCCAAAGGCTTTTTTGCCAATTTTGAAATCTCCGTTCATAAGGCGTGAAAGCAACCTGAAAAGCATTGTAAGGGCAGCTCTTTCAGTATATGCCAGCATGACTCAGCGTAGACCATGAGTTAGTTTTGTGGAAAGAAGCATTGTGCTTGCACTTCCTAGTTGCAAGCTCATCCTGCTCTGCTCTATAGCAAATGTGAAGCTCAATGTGAGCACTAGCCTCGAAGGAAGAGCTTGCCTTGCCTTGCCTAAGTGAAAGAGTGCAACAGCTCCGTGAGCCCTAAATTGCTGTTCTGTGTCAGTTGACGGGGAAGAGGCTTTACCGTTCTCCTTGCCACCTCGTGTCAGCAACCGTTTCGGTTTCAGAACACTCTGTACCCCCCGGAGCTCTGGGCCCTCTATGCAAAATCCAGCATCGCAGGCCTTTCAGAGTCGCTCTGTGTTTGCAGAGAAAGGTGCAGCACACGGCACTTTTCCTTGGGACGGTTTGATTTTCCGACCTCTAAACAGCTTCGGGAACACAGTTCAAGAATCCCTAACTCGCCAAGGACGTGGTCGCCCTTGCCCTAGGTAAGCTCAACAGAACAAAGCACTCTGTTTCTATTTCCTTCCAACACCTCTTATGTGAGGTAAGAAATTCCCCTAGGAGAGTATCAGCGTGCCTTCCAAATTCCACAGAAGCACAGTCCGTGGTGTAAAACGACAGGCGTACGGAAGATGCAGAGGCCTCTTGGACATCCTCCAGCGTCCTTCCTTTAGGCAGTTCGCTATACCCAGAATAGCGGGTATAGAAAAACGTGAATCAGCGAAGGTCCTAGTGGGTTAATTGGGTCTCTTTGGACTAGCTAGACTCAGCCTGTACTAAGGCTGGAAGTGAACAGCGAAACGGGAGTGTGATCCCAAAGGCTTTTTTGCCAATTTTGAAAGCTCCGTTCATAAGGCGTGAAAGCAACCTGAAAAGCATTGTAAGGGCAGCTCTTTCAGTATATGCCAGCATGACTCAGCGTAGACCATGAGTTAGTTTTGTGGAAAGAAGCATTGTGCTTGCACTTCCTAGTTGCAAGCTCATCCTGCTCTGCTCTATAGCAAATGTGAAGCTCAATGTGAGCACTAGCCTCGAAGGAAGAGCTTGACTTGCCTTGCCTAAGTGAAAGAGTGCAACAGCTCCGTGAGCCCTAAATTGCTGTTCTGTGTCAGTTGACGGGGAAGAGGCTTTACCGTTCTCCTTGCCACCTCGTGTCAGCAACCGTTTCGGTTTCAGAACACTCTGTACCCCCCGGAGCTCTGGGCCCTCTATGCAAAATCCAGCATCGCAGGCCTTTCAGAGTCGCTCTGTGTTTGCAGAGAAAGGTGCAGCACACGGCACTTTTCCTTGGGACGGTTTGATTTTCCGACCTCTAAACAGCTTCGGGAACACAGTTCAAGAATCCCTAACTCGCCAAGGACGTGGTCGCCCTTGCCCTAGGTAAGCTCAACAGAACAAAGCACTCTGTTTCTATTTCCTTCCAACACCTCTTATGTGAGGTAAGAAATTCCACTTGGAGAGTATCAGCGTGCCTTCCAAATTCCACAGAAGCACAGTCCGTGGTGTAAAACGACAGGCGTACGGAAGATGCAGAGGCCTCTTGGACATCCTCCAGCGTCCTTCCTTTAGGCAGTTCGCTATACCCAGAATAGCGGGTATAGAAAAACGTGAATCAGCGAAGGGCCCAGTGGGTTAATTGGGTCTCTTTGGACTAGCTAGACTCAGCCTATACTAAGGCTGGAAGTCAACAGCGAAACGGGAGTGTGATCCCAAAGGCTTTTTTGCCAATTTTGAAAGCTCCGTTCATAAGGCGTGAAAGCAACCTGAAAAGCATTGTAAGGGCAGCTCTTTCAGTATATGCCAGCATGACTCAGCGTAGACCATGAGTTAGTTTTGTGGAAAGAAGCATTGTGCTTGCACTTCCTAGTTGCAAGCTCATCCTGCTCTGCTCTATAGCAAATGTGAAGCTCAATGTGAGCACTAGCCTCGAAGGAAGAGCTTGCCTTGCCTTGCCTAAGTGAAAGAGTGCAACAGCTCCGTGAGCCCTAAATTGCTGTTCTGTGTCAGTTGACGGGGAAGAGGCTTTACCGTTCTCCTTGCCACCTCGTGTCAGCAACCGTTTCGGTTTCAGAACACTCTGTACCCCCCGGAGCTCTGGGCCCTCTATGCAAAATCCAGCATCGCAGGCCTTTCAGAGTCGCTCTGTGTGTGCAGAGAAAGGTGCAGCACACGGCACTTTTCCTTGGGACGGTTTGATTTTCCGACCTCTAAACAGCTTCGGGAACACAGTTCAAGAATCCCTAACTCGCCAAGGACGTGGTCGCCCTTGCCCTAGGTAAGCTCAACAGAACAAAGCACTCTGTTTCTATTTCCTTCCAACACCTCTTATGTGAGGTAAGAAATTCCCCTAGGAGATTATCAGCGTGCCTTCCAAATTTCACAGAAGCACATTTCATGGTGTAAAACGACAGGCGTAAGGAAGATGCAGAGGCCTCTTGGACATCCTCCAGCGTCCTTCCTTTAGGCAGTTCGCTATACCCAGAATAGGGGGTATAGAAAAACGTGAATCAGCGAAGGGCCCAGTGGGTTAATTGTGTCTCTTTGGACTAGCTAGACTCAGCCTGTACTAAGGCTGGAAGTCAACAGCGAAACGGGAGTGTGATCCCAAAGGCTTTTTTGCCAATTTTGAAATCTCCGTTCATAAGGCGTGAAAGCAACCTGAAAAGCATTGTAAGGGCAGCTCTTTCAGTATATACCAGCATGACTCAGCGTAGACCATGAGTTAGTTTTGTGGAAAGAAGCATTGTGCTTGCACTTCCTAGTTGCAAGCTCATCCTGCTCTGCTCTATAGCAAATGTGAAGCTCAATGTGAGCACTAGCCTCGAAGGAAGAGCTTGCCTTGCCTTGCCTAAGTGAAAGAGTGCAACAGCTCCGTGAGCCCTAAATTGCTGTTCTGTGTCAGTTGACGGGGAAGAGGCTTTACCGTTCTCCTTGCCACCTCGTGTCAGCAACCGTTTCGGTTTCAGAACACTCTGTACCCCCCGGAGCTCTGGGCCCTCTATGCAAAATCCAGCATCGCAGGCCTTTCAGAGTCGCTCTGTGTTTGCAGAGAAAGGTGCAGCACACGGCACTTTTCCTTGGGACGGTTTGATTTTCCGACCTCTAAACAGCTTCGGGAACACAGTTCAAGAATCCCTAACTCGCCAAGGACGTGGTCGCCCTTGCCCTAGGTAAGCTCAACAGAACAAAGCACTCTGTTTCTATTTCCTTCCAACACCTCTTATGTGAGGTAAGAAATTCCCCTAGGAGAGTATCAGCGTGCCTTCCAAATTCCACAGAAGCACAGTCCGTGGTGTAAAACGACAGGCGTACGGAAGATGCAGAGGCCTCTTGGACATCCTCCAGCGTCCTTCCTTTAGGCAGTTCGCTATACCCAGAATAGCGGGTATAGAAAAACGTGAATCAGCGAAGGGCCTAGTGGGTTAATTGGGTCTCTTTGGACTAGCTAGACTCAGCCTGTACTAAGGCTGGAAGTGAACAGCGAAACGGGAGTGTGATCCCAAAGGCTTTTTTGCCAATTTTGAAAGCTCCGTTCATAAGGCGTGAAAGCAACCTGAAAAGCATTGTAAGGGCAGCTCTTTCAGTATATGCCAGCATGACTCAGCGTAGACCATGAGTTAGTTTTGTGGAAAGAAGCATTGTGCTTGCACTTCCTAGTTGCAAGCTCATCCTGCTCTGCTCTATAGCAAATGTGAAGCTCAATGTGAGCACTAGCCTCGAAGGAAGAGCTTGACTTGCCTTGCCTAAGTGAAAGAGTGCAACAGCTCCGTGAGCCCTAAATTGCTGTTCTGTGTCAGTTGACGGGGAAGAGGCTTTACCGTTCTCCTTGCCACCTCGTGTCAGCAACCGTTTCGGTTTCAGAACACTCTGTACCCCCCGGAGCTCTGGGCCCTCTATGCAAAATCCAGCATCGCAGGCCTTTCAGAGTCGCTCTGTGTTTGCAGAGAAAGGTGCAGCACACGGCACTTTTCCTTGGGACGGTTTGATTTTCCGACCTCTAAACAGCTTCGGGAACACAGTTCAAGAATCCCTAACTCGCCAAGGACGTGGTCGCCCTTGCCCTAGGTAAGCTCAACAGAACAAAGCACTCTGTTTCTATTTCCTTCCAACACCTCTTATGTGAGGTAAGAAATTCCACTTGGAGAGTATCAGCGTGCCTTCCAAATTCCACAGAAGCACAGTCCGTGGTGTAAAACGACAGGCGTACGGAAGATGCAGAGGCCTCTTGGACATCCTCCAGCGTCCTTCCTTTAGGCAGTTCGCTATACCCAGAATAGCGGGTATAGAAAAACGTGAATCAGCGAAGGGCCCAGTGGGTTAATTGGGTCTCTTTGGACTAGCTAGACTCAGCCTATACTAAGGCTGGAAGTCAACAGCGAAACGGGAGTGTGATCCCAAAGGCTTTTTTGCCAATTTTGAAAGCTCCGTTCATAAGGCGTGAAAGCAACCTGAAAAGCATTGTAAGGGCAGCTCTTTCAGTATATGCCAGCATGACTCAGCGTAGACCATGAGTTAGTTTTGTGGAAAGAAGCATTGTGCTTGCACTTCCTAGTTGCAAGCTCATCCTGCTCTGCTCTATAGCAAATGTGAAGCTCAATGTGAGCACTAGCCTCGAAGGAAGAGCTTGCCTTGCCTTGCCTAAGTGAAAGAGTGCAACAGCTCCGTGAGCCCTAAATTGCTGTTCTGTGTCAGTTGACGGGGAAGAGGCTTTACCGTTCTCCTTGCCACCTCGTGTCAGCAACCGTTTCGGTTTCAGAACACTCTGTACCCCCCGGAGCTCTGGGCCCTCTATGCAAAATCCAGCATCGCAGGCCTTTCAGAGTCGCTCTGTGTTTGCAGAGAAAGGTGCAGCACACGGCACTTTTCCTTGGGACGGTTTGATTTTCCGACCTCTAAACAGCTTCGGGAACACAGTTCAAGAATCCCTAACTCGCCAAGGACGTGGTCGCCCTTGCCCTAGGTAAGCTCAACAGAACAAAGCACTCTGTTTCTATTTCCTTCCAACACCTCTTATGTGAGGTAAGAAATTCCCCTAGGAGATTATCAGCGTGCCTTCCAAATTCCACAGAAGCACATTTCATGGTGTAAAACGACAGGCGTAAGGAAGATGCAGAGGCCTCTTGGACATCCTCCAGCGTCCTTCCTTTAGGCAGTTCGCTATACCCAGAATAGGGGGTATAGAAAAACGTGAATCAGCGAAGGGCCCAGTGGGTTAATTGTGTCTCTTTGGACTAGCTAGACTCAGCCTATACTAAGGCTTGAAGTCAACAGCGAAACGGGAGTGTGATCCCAAAGGCTTTTTTGCCAATTTTGAAATCTCCGTTCATAAGGCGTGAAAGCAACCTGAAAAGCATTGTAAGGGCAGCTCTTTCAGTATATGCCAGCATGACTCAGCGTAGACCATGAGTTAGTTTTGTGGAAAGAAGCATTGTGCTTGCACTTCCTAGTTGCAAGCTCATCCTGCTCTGCTCTATAGCAAATGTGAAGCTCAATGTGAGCACTAGCCTCGAAGGAAGAGCTTGCCTTGCCTTGCCTAAGTGAAAGAGTGCAACAGCTCCGTGAGCCCTAAATTGCTGTTCTGTGTCAGTTGACGGGGAAGAGGCTTTACCGTTCTCCTTGCCACCTCGTGTCAGCAACCGTTTCGGTTTCAGAACACTCTGTACCCCCCGGAGCTCTGGGCCCTCTATGCAAAATCCAGCATCGCAGGCCTTTCAGAGTCGCTCTGTGTTTGCAGAGAAAGGTGCAGCACACGGCACTTTTCCTTGGGACGGTTTGATTTTCCGACCTCTAAACAGCTTCGGGAACACAGTTCAAGAATCCCTAACTCGCCAAGGACGTGGTCGCCCTTGCCCTAGGTAAGCTCAACAGAACAAAGCACTCTGTTTCTATTTCCTTCCAACACCTCTTATGTGAGGTAAGAAATTCCCCTAGGAGATTATCAGCGTGCCTTCCAAATTTCACAGAAGCACATTTCATGGTGTAAAACGACAGGCGTAAGGAAGATGCAGAGGCCTCTTGGACATCCTCCAGCGTCCTTCCTTTAGGCAGTTCGCTATACCCAGAATAGGGGGTATAGAAAAACGTGAATCAGCGAAGGGCCCAGTGGGTTAATTGTGTCTCTTTGGACTAGCTAGACTCAGCCTATACTAAGGCTGGAAGTCAACAGCGAAACGGGAGTGTGATCCCAAAGGCTTTTTTGCCAATTTTGAAAGCTCCGTTCATAAGGCGTGAAAGCAACCTGAAAAGCATTGTAAGGGCAGCTCTTTCAGTATATGCCAGCATGACTCAGCGTAGACCATGAGTTAGTTTTGTGGAAAGAAGCATTGTGCTTGCACTTCCTAGTTGCAAGCTCATCCTGCTCTGCTCTATAGCAAATGTGAAGCTCAATGTGAGCACTAGCCTCGAAGGAAGAGCTTGACTTGCCTTGCCTAAGTGAAAGAGTGCAACAGCTCCGTGAGCCCTAAATTGCTGTTCTGTGTCAGTTGACGGGGAAGAGGCTTTACCGTTCTCCTTGCCACCTCGTGTCAGCAACCGTTTCGGTTTCAGAACACTCTGTACCCCCCGGAGCTCTGGGCCCTCTATGCAAAATCCAGCATCGCAGGCCTTTCAGAGTCGCTCTGTGTTTGCAGAGAAAGGTGCAGCACACGGCACTTTTCCTTGGGACGGTTTGAATTTCCGACCTCTAAACAGCTTCGGGAACACAGTTCAAGAATCCCTAACTCGCCAAGGACGTGGTCGCCCTTGCCCTAGGTAAGCTCAACAGAACAAAGCACTCTGTTTCTATTTCCTTCCAACACCTCTTATGTGAGGTAAGAAATTCCCCTAGTTGAGTATCAGCGTACCTTCCAAATTCCACAGAAGCACAGTCCGTGGTGTAAAACGACAGGCGTACGGAAGATGCAGAGGCCTCTTGGACATCCTCCAGCGTCCTTCCTTTAGGCAGTTCGCTATACCCAGAATAGCGGGTATAGAAAAACGTGAATCAGCGAAGGGCCCAGTGGGTTAATTGGGTCTCTTTGGACTAGCTAGACTCAGCCTATACTAAGGCTGGAAGTCAACAGCGAAACGGGAGTGTGATCCCAAAGGCTTTTTTGCCAATTTTGAAAGCTCCGTTCATAAGGCGTGAAAGCAACCTGAAAAGCATTGTAAGGGCAGCTCTTTCAGTATATGCCAGCATGACTCAGCGTAGACCATGAGTTAGTTTTGTGGAAAGAAGCATTGTGCTTGCACTTCCTAGTTGCAAGCTCATCCTGCTCTGCTCTATAGCAAATGTGAAGCTCAATGTGAGCACTAGCCTCGAAGGAAGAGCTTGCCTTGCCTTGCCTAAGTGAAAGAGTGCAACAGCTCCGTGAGCCCTAAATTGCTGTTCTGTGTCAGTTGACGGGGAAGAGGCTTTACCGTTCTCCTTGCCACCTCGTGTCAGCAACCGTTTCGGTTTCAGAACACTCTGTACCCCCCGGAGCTCTGGGCCCTCTATGCAAAATCCAGCATCGCAGGCCTTTCAGAGTCGCTCTGTGTTTGCAGAGAAAGGTGCAGCACACGGCACTTTTCCTTGGGACGGTTTGATTTTCCGACCTCTAAACAGCTTCGGGAACACAGTTCAAGAATCCCTAACTCGCCAAGGACGTGGTCGCCCTTGCCCTAGGTAAGCTCAACAGAACAAAGCACTCTGTTTCTATTTCCTTCCAACACCTCTTATGTGAGGTAAGAAATTCCCCTAGGAGATTATCAGCGTGCCTTCCAAATTCCACAGAAGCACATTTCATGGTGTAAAAGGACAGGCGTAAGGAAGATGCAGAGGCCTCTTGGACATCCTCCAGCGTCCTTCCTTTAGGCAGTTCGCTATACCCAGAATAGGGGGTATAGAAAAACGTGAATCAGCGAAGGGCCCAGTGGGTTAATTGTGTCTCTTTGGACTAGCTAGACTCAGCCTATACTAAGGCTGGAAGTCAACAGCGAAACGGGAGTGTGATCCCAAAGGCTTTTTTGCCAATTTTGAAATCTCCGTTCATAAGGCGTGAAAGCAACCTGAAAAGCATTGTAAGGGCAGCTCTTTCAGTATATGCCAGCATGACTCAGCGTAGACCATGAGTTAGTTTTGTGGAAAGAAGCATTGTGCTTGCACTTCCTAGTTGCAAGCTCATCCTGCTCTGCTCTATAGCAAATGTGAAGCTCAATGTGAGCACTAGCCTCGAAGGAAGAGCTTGCCTTGCCTTGCCTAAGTGAAAGAGTGCAACAGCTCCGTGAGCCCTAAATTGCTGTTCTGTGTCAGTTGACGGGGAAGAGGCTTTACCGTTCTCCTTGCCACCTCGTGTCAGCAACCGTTTCGGTTTCAGAACACTCTGTACCCCCCGGAGCTCTGGGCCCTCTATGCAAAATCCAGCATCGCAGGCCTTTCAGAGTCGCTCTGTGTTTGCAGAGAAAGGTGCAGCACACGGCACTTTTCCTTGGGACGGTTTGATTTTCCGACCTCTAAACAGCTTCGGGAACACAGTTCAAGAATCCCTAACTCGCCAAGGACGTGGTCGCCCTTGCCCTAGGTAAGCTCAACAGAACAAAGCACTCTGTTTCTATTTCCTTCCAACACCTCTTATGTGAGGTAAGAAATTCCACTTGGAGAGTATCAGCGTGCCTTCCAAATTCCACAGAAGCACAGTCCGTGGTGTAAAACGACAGGCGTACGGAAGATGCAGAGGCCTCTTGGACATCCTCCAGCGTCCTTCCTTTAGGCAGTTCGCTATACCCAGAATAGCGGGTATAGAAAAACGTGAATCAGCGAAGGGTCCAGTGGGTTAATTGGGTCTCTTTGGACTAGCTAGACTCAGCCTATACTAAGGCTGGAAGTCAACAGCGAAACGGGAGTGTGATCCCAAAGGCTTTTTTGCCAATTTTGAAAGCTCCGTTCATAAGGCGTGAAAGCAACCTGAAAAGCATTGTAAGGGCAGCTCTTTCAGTATATGCCAGCATGACTCAGCGTAGACCATGAGTTAGTTTTGTGGAAAGAAGCATTGTGCTTGCACTTCCTAGTTGCAAGCTCATCCTGCTCTGCTCTATAGCAAATGTGAAGCTCAATGTGAGCACTAGCCTCGAAGGAAGAGCTTGCCTTGCCTTGCCTAAGTGAAAGAGTGCAACAGCTCCGTGAGCCCTAAATTGCTGTTCTGTGTCAGTTGACGGGGAAGAGGCTTTACCGTTCTCCTTGCCACCTCGTGTCAGCAACCGTTTCGGTTTCAGAACACTCTGTACCCCCCGGAGCTCTGGGCCCTCTATGCAAAATCCAGCATCGCAGGCCTTTCAGAGTCGCTCTGTGTTTGCAGAGAAAGGTGCAGCACACGGCACTTTTCCTTGGGACGGTTTGATTTTCCGACCTCTAAACAGCTTCGGGAACACAGTTCAAGAATCCCTAACTCGCCAAGGACGTGGTCGCCCTTGCCCTAGGTAAGCTCAACAGAACAAAGCACTCTGTTTCTATTTCCTTCCAACACCTCTTATGTGAGGTAAGAAATTCCCCTAGGAGAGTATCAGCGTGCCTTCCAAATTCCACAGAAGCACAGTCCGTGGTGTAAAACGACAGGCGTACGGAAGATGCAGAGGCCTCTTGGACATCCTCCAGCGTCCTTCCTTTAGGCAGTTCGCTATACCCAGAATAGCGGGTATAGAAAAACGTGAATCAGCGAAGGGCCCAGTGGGTTAATTGGGTCTCTTTGGACTAGCTAGACTCAGCCTGTACTAAGGCTGGAAGTCAACAGCGAAACGGGAGTGTGATCCCAAAGGCTTTTTTGCCAATTTTGAAAGCTCCGTTCATAAGGCGTGAAAGCAACCTGAAAAGCATTGTAAGGGCAGCTCTTTCAGTATATGCCAGCATGACTCAGCGTAGACCATGAGTTAGTTTTGTGGAAAGAAGCATTGTGCTTGCACTTCCTAGTTGCAAGCTCATCCTGCTCTGCTCTATAGCAAATGTGAAGCTCAATGTGAGCACTAGCCTCGAAGGAAGAGCTTGCCTTGCCTTGCCTAAGTGAAAGAGTGCAACAGCTCCGTGAGCCCTAAATTGCTGTTCTGTGTCAGTTGACGGGGAAGAGGCTTTACCGTTCTCCTTGCCACCTCGTGTCAGCAACCGTTTCGGTTTCAGAACACTCTGTACCCCCCGGAGCTCTGGGCCCTCTATGCAAAATCCAGCATCGCAGGCCTTTCAGAGTCGCTCTGTGTGTGCAGAGAAAGGTGCAGCACACGGCACTTTTCCTTGGGACGGTTTGATTTTCCGACCTCTAAACAGCTTCGGGAACACAGTTCAAGAATCCCTAACTCGCCAAGGACGTGGTCGCCCTTGCCCTAGGTAAGCTCAACAGAACAAAGCACTCTGTTTCTATTTCCTTCCAACACCTCTTATGTGAGGTAAGAAATTCCCCTAGGAGAGTATCAGCGTGCCTTCCAAATTCCACAGAAGCACAGTCCGTGGTGTAAAACGACAGGCGTACGGAAGATGCAGAGGCCTCTTGGACATCCTCCAGCGTCCTTCCTTTAGGCAGTTCGCTATACCCAGAATAGCGTGTATAGAAAAACGTGAATCAGCGAAGGGCCCAGTGGTTTAATTGGGTCTCTTTGGACTAGCTAGACTCAGCCTGTACTAAGGCTGGAAGTGAACAGCAAAACGGGAGTGTGATCCCAAAGGCTTTTTTGCCAATTTTGAAAACTCCGTTCATAAGGCGTGAAAGCAACCTGAAAAGCATTGTAAGGGCAGCTCTTTCAGTATATGCCAGCATGACTCAGCGTAGACCATGAGTTAGTTTTGTGGAAAGAAGCATTGTGCTTGCACTTCCTAGTTGCAAGCTCATCCTGCTCTGCTCTATAGCAAATGTGAAGCTCAATGTGAGCACTAGCCTCGAAGGAAGAGCTTGCCTTGCCTTGCCTAAGTGAAAGAGTGCAACAGCTCCGTGAGCCCTAAATTGCTGTTCTGTGTCAGTTGACGGGGAAGAGGCTTTACCGTTCTCCTTGCCACCTCGTGTCAGCAACCGTTTCGGTTTCAGAACACTCTGTACCCCCCGGAGCTCTGGGCCCTCTATGCAAAATCCAGCATCGCAGGCCTTTCAGAGTCGCTCTGTGTTTGCAGAGAAAGGTGCAGCACACGGCACTTTTCCTTGGGACGGTTTGATTTTCCGACCTCTAAACAGCTTCGGGAACACAGTTCAAGAATCCCTAACTCGCCAAGGACGTGGTCGCCCTTGCCCTAGGTAAGCTCAACAGAACAAAGCACTCTGTTTCTATTTCCTTCCAACACCTCTTATGTGAGGTAAGAAATTCCCCTAGTTGAGTATCAGCGTGCCTTCCAAATTCCACAGAAGCACAGTCCGTGGTGTAAAACGACAGGCGTACGGAAGATGCAGAGGCCTCTTGGACATCCTCCAGCGTCCTTCCTTTAGGCAGTTCGCTATACCCAGAATAGCGGGTATAGAAAAACGTGAATCAGCGAAGGGCCCAGTGGGTTAATTGGGTCTCTTTGGACTAGCTAGACTCAGCCTATACTAAGGCTGGAAGTCAACAGCGAAACGGGAGTGTGATCCCAAAGGCTTTTTTGCCAATTTTGAAATCTCCGTTCATAAGGCGTGAAAGCAACCTGAAAAGCATTGTAAGGGCAGCTCTTTCAGTATATGCCAGCATGACTCAGCGTAGACCATGAGTTAGTTTTGTGGAAAGAAGCATTGTGCTTGCACTTCCTAGTTGCAAGCTCATCCTGCTCTGCTCTATAGCAAATGTGAAGCTCAATGTGAGCACTAGCCTCGAAGGAAGAGCTTGCCTTGCCTTGCCTAAGTGAAAGAGTGCAACAGCTCCGTGAGCCCTAAATTGCTGTTCTGTGTCAGTTGACGGGGAAGAGGCTTTACCGTTCTCCTTGCCACCTCGTGTCAGCAACCGTTTCGGTTTCAGAACACTCTGTACCCCCCGGAGCTCTGGGCCCTCTATGCAAAATCCAGCATCGCAGGCCTTTCAGAGTCGCTCTGTGTTTGCAGAGAAAGGTGCAGCACACGGCACTTTTCCTTGGGACGGTTTGATTTTCCGACCTCTAAACAGCTTCGGGAACACAGTTCAAGAATCCCTAACTCGCCAAGGACGTGGTCGCCCTTGCCCTAGGTAAGCTCAACAGAACAAAGCACTCTGTTTCTATTTCCTTCCAACACCTCTTATGTGAGGTAAGAAATTCCCCTAGGAGATTATCAGCGTGCCTTCCAAATTCCACAGAAGCACATTTCATGGTGTAAAAGGACAGGCGTAAGGAAGATGCAGAGGCCTCTTGGACATCCTCCAGCGTCCTTCCTTTAGGCAGTTCGCTATACCCAGAATAGGGGGTATAGAAAAACGTGAATCAGCGAAGGGCCCAGTGGGTTAATTGTGTCTCTTTGGACTAGCTAGACTCAGCCTATACTAAGGCTGGAAGTCAACAGCGAAACGGGAGTGTGATCCCAAAGGCTTTTTTGCCAATTTTGAAATCTCCGTTCATAAGGCGTGAAAGCAACCTGAAAAGCATTGTAAGGGCAGCTCTTTCAGTATATGCCAGCATGACTCAGCGTAGACCATGAGTTAGTTTTGTGGAAAGAAGCATTGTGCTTGCACTTCCTAGTTGCAAGCTCATCCTGCTCTGCTCTATAGCAAATGTGAAGCTCAATGTGAGCACTAGCCTCGAAGGAAGAGCTTGACTTGCCTTGCCTAAGTGAAAGAGTGCAACAGCTCCGTGAGCCCTAAATTGCTGTTCTGTGTCAGTTGACGGGGAAGAGGCTTTACCGTTCTCCTTGCCACCTCGTGTCAGCAACCGTTTCGGTTTCAGAACACTCTGTAGCCCCCGGAGCTCTGGGCCCTCTATGCAAAATCCAGCATCGCAGGCCTTTCAGAGTCGCTCTGTGTTTGCAGAGAAAGGTGCAGCACACGGCACTTTTCCTTGGGACGGTTTGATTTTCCGACCTCTAAACAGCTTCGGGAACACAGTTCAAGAATCCCTAACTCGCCAAGGACGTGGTCGCCCTTGCCCTAGGTAAGCTCAACAGAACAAAGCACTCTGTTTCTATTTCCTTCCAACACCTCTTATGTGAGGTAAGAAATTCCCCTAGGAGATTATCAGCGTGCCTTCCAAATTTCACAGAAGCACATTTCATGGTGTAAAAGGACAGGCGTAAGGAAGATGCAGAGGCCTCTTGGACATCCTCCAGCGTCCTTCCTTTAGGCAGTTCGCTATACCCAGAATAGGGGGTATAGAAAAACGTGAATCAGCGAAGGGCCCAGTGGGTTAATTGTGTCTCTTTGGACTAGCTAGACTCAGCCTATACTAAGGCTGGAAGTCAACAGCGAAACGGGAGTGTGATCCCAAAGGCTTTTTTGCCAATTTTGAAATCTCCGTTCATAAGGCGTGAAAGCAACCTGAAAAGCATTGTAAGGGCAGCTCTTTCAGTATATGCCAGCATGACTCAGCGTAGACCATGAGTTAGTTTTGTGGAAAGAAGCATTGTGCTTGCACTTCCTAGTTGCAAGCTCATCCTGCTCTGCTCTATAGCAAATGTGAAGCTCAATGTGAGCACTAGCCTCGAAGGAAGAGCTTGCCTTGCCTTGCCTAAGTGAAAGAGTGCAACAGCTCCGTGAGCCCTAAATTGCTGTTCTGTGTCAGTTGACGGGGAAGAGGCTTTACCGATCTCCTTGCCACCTCGTGTCAGCAACCGTTTCGGTTTCAGAACACTCTGTACCCCCCGGAGCTCTGGGCCCTCTATGCAAAATCCAGCATCGCAGGCCTTTCAGAGTCGCTCTGTGTTTGCAGAGAAAGGTGCAGCACACGGCACTTTTCCTTGGGACGGTTTGATTTTCCGACCTCTAAACAGCTTCGGGAACACAGTTCAAGAATCCCTAACTCGCCAAGGACGTGGTCGCCCTTGCCCTAGGTAAGCTCAACAGAACAAAGCACTCTGTTTCTATTTCCTTCCAACACCTCTTATGTGAGGTAAGAAATTCCCCTAGGAGAGTATCAGCGTGCCTTCCAAATTCCACAGAAGCACAGTCCGTGGTGTAAAACGACAGGCGTACGGAAGATGCAGAGGCCTCTTGGACATCCTCCAGCGTCCTTCCTTTAGGCAGTTCGCTATACCCAGAATAGCGTGTATAGAAAAACGTGAATCAGCGAAGGGCCCAGTGGTTTAATTGGGTCTCTTTGGACTAGCTAGACTCAGCCTGTACTAAGGCTGGAAGTGAACAGCAAAACGGGAGTGTGATCCCAAAGGCTTTTTTGCCAATTTTGAAATCTCCGTTCATAAGGCGTGAAAGCAACCTGAAAAGCATTGTAAGGGCAGCTCTTTCAGTATATGCCAGCATGACTCAGCGTAGACCATGAGTTAGTTTTGTGGAAAGAAGCATTGTGCTTGCACTTCCTAGTTGCAAGCTCATCCTGCTCTGCTCTATAGCAAATGTGAAGCTCAATGTGAGCACTAGCCTCGAAGGAAGAGCTTGCCTTGCCTTGCCTAAGTGAAAGAGTGCAACAGCTCCGTGAGCCCTAAATTGCTGTTCTGTGTCAGTTGACGGGGAAGAGGCTTTACCGTTCTCCTTGCCACCTCGTGTCAGCAACCGTTTCGGTTTCAGAACACTCTGTACCCCCCGGAGCTCTGGGCCCTCTATGCAAAATCCAGCATCGCAGGCCTTTCAGAGTCGCTCTGTGTTTGCAGAGAAAGGTGCAGCACACGGCACTTTTCCTTGGGACGGTTTGATTTTCCGACCTCTAAACAGCTTCGGGAACACAGTTCAAGAATCCCTAACTCGCCAAGGACGTGGTCGCCCTTGCCCTAGGTAAGCTCAACAGAACAAAGCACTCTGTTTCTATTTCCTTCCAACACCTCTTATGTGAGGTAAGAAATTCCCCTAGTTGAGTATCAGCGTGCCTTCCAAATTCCACAGAAGCACAGTCCGTGGTGTAAAACGACAGGCGTACGGAAGATGCAGAGGCCTCTTGGACATCCTCCAGCGTCCTTCCTTTAGGCAGTTCGCTATACCCAGAATAGCGGGTATAGAAAAACGTGAATCAGCGAAGGGCCCAGTGGGTTAATTGGGTCTCTTTGGACTAGCTAGACTCAGCCTATACTAAGGCTGGAAGTCAACAGCGAAACGGGAGTGTGATCCCAAAGGCTTTTTTGCCAATTTTGAAAGCTCCGTTCATAAGGCGTGAAAGCAACCTGAAAAGCATTGTAAGGGCAGCTCTTTCAGTATATGCCAGCATGACTCAGCGTAGACCATGAGTTAGTTTTGTGGAAAGAAGCATTGTGCTTGCACTTCCTAGTTGCAAGCTCATCCTGCTCTGCTCTATAGCAAATGTGAAGCTCAATGTGAGCACTAGCCTCGAAGGAAGAGCTTGCCTTGCCTTGCCTAAGTGAAAGAGTGCAACAGCTCCGTGAGCCCTAAATTGCTGTTCTGTGTCAGTTGACGGGGAAGAGGCTTTACCGTTCTCCTTGCCACCTCGTGTCAGCAACCGTTTCGGTTTCAGAACACTCTGTACCCCCCGGAGCTCTGGGCCCTCTATGCAAAATCCAGCATCGCAGGCCTTTCAGAGTCGCTCTGTGTTTGCAGAGAAAGGTGCAGCACACGGCACTTTTCCTTGGGACGGTTTGATTTTCCGACCTCTAAACAGCTTCGGGAACACAGTTCAAGAATCCCTAACTCGCCAAGGACGTGGTCGCCCTTGCCCTAGGTAAGCTCAACAGAACAAAGCACTCTGTTTCTATTTCCTTCCAACACCTCTTATGTGAGGTAAGAAATTCCCCTAGGAGATTATCAGCGTGCCTTCCAAATTCCACAGAAGCACATTTCATGGTGTAAAAGGACAGGCGTAAGGAAGATGCAGAGGCCTCTTGGACATCCTCCAGCGTCCTTCCTTTAGGCAGTTCGCTATACCCAGAATAGGGGGTATAGAAAAACGTGAATCAGCGAAGGGCCCAGTGGGTTAATTGTGTCTCTTTGGACTAGCTAGACTCAGCCTATACTAAGGCTGGAAGTCAACAGCGAAACGGGAGTGTGATCCCAAAGGCTTTTTTGCCAATTTTGAAATCTCCGTTCATAAGGCGTGAAAGCAACCTGAAAAGCATTGTAAGGGCAGCTCTTTCAGTATATGCCAGCATGACTCAGCGTAGACCATGAGTTAGTTTTGTGGAAAGAAGCATTGTGCTTGCACTTCCTAGTTGCAAGCTCATCCTGCTCTGCTCTATAGCAAATGTGAAGCTCAATGTGAGCACTAGCCTCGAAGGAAGAGCTTGACTTGCCTTGCCTAAGTGAAAGAGTGCAACAGCTCCGTGAGCCCTAAATTGCTGTTCTGTGTCAGTTGACGGGGAAGAGGCTTTACCGTTCTCCTTGCCACCTCGTGTCAGCAACCGTTTCGGTTTCAGAACACTCTGTACCCCCCGGAGCTCTGGGCCCTCTATGCAAAATCCAGCATCGCAGGCCTTTCAGAGTCGCTCTGTGTTTGCAGAGAAAGGTGCAGCACACGGCACTTTTCCTTGGGACGGTTTGATTTTCCGACCTCTAAACAGCTTCGGGAACACAGTTCAAGAATCCCTAACTCGCCAAGGACGTGGTCGCCCTTGCCCTAGGTAAGCTCAACAGAACAAAGCACTCTGTTTCTATTTCCTTCCAACACCTCTTATGTGAGGTAAGAAATTCCCCTAGGAGATTATCAGCGTGCCTTCCAAATTTCACAGAAGCACATTTCATGGTGTAAAACGACAGGCGTAAGGAAGATGCAGAGGCCTCTTGGACATCCTCCAGCGTCCTTCCTTTAGGCAGTTCGCTATACCCAGAATAGGGGGTATAGAAAAACGTGAATCAGCGAAGGGCCCAGTGGGTTAATTGTGTCTCTTTGGACTAGCTAGACTCAGCCTGTACTAAGGCTGGAAGTCAACAGCGAAACGGGAGTGTGATCCCAAAGGCTTTTTTGCCAATTTTGAAATCTCCGTTCATAAGGCGTGAAAGCAACCTGAAAAGCATTGTAAGGGCAGCTCTTTCAGTATATGCCAGCATGACTCAGCGTAGACCATGAGTTAGTTTTGTGGAAAGAAGCATTGTGCTTGCACTTCCTAGTTGCAAGCTCATCCTGCTCTGCTCTATAGCAAATGTGAAGCTCAATGTGAGCACTAGCCTCGAAGGAAGAGCTTGCCTTGCCTTGCCTAAGTGAAAGAGTGCAACAGCTCCGTGAGCCCTAAATTGCTGTTCTGTGTCAGTTGACGGGGAAGAGGCTTTACCGTTCTCCTTGCCACCTCGTGTCAGCAACCGTTTCGGTTTCAGAACACTCTGTACCCCCCGGAGCTCTGGGCCCTCTATGCAAAATCCAGCATCGCAGGCCTTTCAGAGTCGCTCTGTGTTTGCAGAGAAAGGTGCAGCACACGGCACTTTTCCTTGGGACGGTTTGATTTTCCGACCTCTAAACAGCTTCGGGAACACAGTTCAAGAATCCCTAACTCGCCAAGGACGTGGTCGCCCTTGCCCTAGGTAAGCTCAACAGAACAAAGCACTCTGTTTCTATTTCCTTCCAACACCTCTTATGTGAGGTAAGAAATTCCCCTAGGAGAGTATCAGCGTGCCTTCCAAATTCCACAGAAGCACAGTCCGTGGTGTAAAACGACAGGCGTACGGAAGATGCAGAGGCCTCTTGGACATCCTCCAGCGTCCTTCCTTTAGGCAGTTCGCTATACCCAGAATAGCGTGTATAGAAAAACGTGAATCAGCGAAGGGCCCAGTGGGTTAATTGGGTCTCTTTGGACTAGCTAGACTCAGCCTGTACTAAGGCTGGAAGTGAACAGCAAAACGGGAGTGTGATCCCAAAGGCTTTTTTGCCAATTTTGAAAGCTCCGTTCATAAGGCGTGAAAGCTACCTGAAAAGCATTGTAAGGGCAGCTCTTTCAGTATATGCCAGCATGACTCAGCGTAGACCATGAGTTAGTTTTGTGGAAAGAAGCATTGTGCTTGCACTTCCTAGTTGCAAGCTCATCCTGCTCTGCTCTATAGCAAATGTGAAGCTCAATGTGAGCACTAGCCTCGAAGGAAGAGCTTGACTTGCCTTGCCTAAGTGAAAGAGTGCAACAGCTCCGTGAGCCCTAAATTGCTGTTCTGTGTCAGTTGACGGGGAAGAGGCTTTACCGTTCTCCTTGCCACCTCGTGTCAGCAACCGTTTCGGTTTCAGAACACTCTGTACCCCCCGGAGCTCTGGGCCCTCTATGCAAAATCCAGCATCGCAGGCCTTTCAGAGTCGCTCTGTGTTTGCAGAGAAAGGTGCAGCACACGGCACTTTTCCTTGGGACGGTTTGATTTTCCGACCTCTAAACAGCTTCGGGAACACAGTTCAAGAATCCCTAACTCGCCAAGGACGTGGTCGCCCTTGCCCTAGGTAAGCTCAACAGAACAAAGCACTCTGTTTCTATTTCCTTCCAACACCTCTTATGTGAGGTAAGAAATTCCACTAGGAGAGTATCAGCGTGCCTTCCAAATTCCACAGAAGCACAGTCCGTGGTGTAAAACGACAGGCGTACGGAAGATGCAGAGGCCTCTTGGACATCCTCCAGCGTCCTTCCTTTAGGCAGTTCGCTATACCCAGAATAGCGGGTATAGAAAAACGTGAATCAGCGAAGGGCCCAGTGGGTTAATTGGGTCTCTTTGGACTAGCTAGACTCAGCCTGTACTAAGGCTGGAAGTGAACAGCGAAACGGGAGTGTGATCCCAAAGGCTTTTTTGCCAATTTTGAAAGCTCCGTTCATAAGGCGTGAAAGCAACCTGAAAAGCATTGTAAGGGCAGCTCTTTCAGTATATGCCAGCATGACTCAGCGTAGACCATGAGTTAGTTTTGTGGAAAGAAGCATTGTGCTTGCACTTCCTAGTTGCAAGCTCATCCTGCTCTGCTCTATAGCAAATGTGAAGCTCAATGTGAGCACTAGCCTCGAAGGAAGAGCTTGCCTTGCCTTGCCTAAGTGAAAGAGTGCAACAGCTCCGTGAGCCCTAAATTGCTGTTCTGTGTCAGTTGACGGGGAAGAGGCTTTACCGTTCTCCTTGCCACCTCGTGTCAGCAACCGTTTCGGTTTCAGAACACTCTGTACCCCCCGGAGCTCTGGGCCCTCTATGCAAAATCCAGCATCGCAGGCCTTTCAGAGTCGCTCTGTGTTTGCAGAGAAAGGTGCAGCACACGGCACTTTTCCTTGGGACGGTTTGATTTTCCGACCTCTAAACAGCTTCGGGAACACAGTTCAAGAATCCCTAACTCGCCAAGGACGTGGTCGCCCTTGCCCTAGGTAAGCTCAACAGAACAAAGCACTCTGTTTCTATTTCCTTCCAACACCTCTTATGTGAGGTAAGAAATTCCCCTAGGAGAGTATCAGCGTGCCTTCCAAATTCCACAGAAGCACAGTCCGTGGTGTAAAACGACAGGCGTACGGAAGATGCAGAGGCCTCTTGGACATCCTCCAGCGTCCTTCCTTTAGGCAGTTCGCTATACCCAGAATAGCGGGTATAGAAAAACGTGAATCAGCGAAGGGCCCAGTGGGTTAATTGGGTCTCTTTGGACTAGCTAGACTCAGCCTGTACTAAGGCTGGAAGTCAACAGCGAAACGGGAGTGTGATCCCAAAGGCTTTTTTGCCAATTTTGAAAGCTTCGTTCATAAGGCGTGAAAGCTACCTGAAAAGCATTGTAAGGGCAGCTCTTTCAGTATATGCCAGCATGACTCAGCGTAGACCATGAGTTAGTTTTGTGGAAAGAAGCATTGTGCTTGCACTTCCTAGTTGCAAGCTCATCCTGCTCTGCTCTATAGCAAATGTGAAGCTCAATGTGAGCACTAGCCTCGAAGGAAGAGCTTGCCTTGCCTTGCCTAAGTGAAAGAGTGCAACAGCTCCGTGAGCCCTAAATTGCTGTTCTGTGTCAGTTGACGGGGAAGAGGCTTTACCGTTCTCCTTGCCACCTCGTGTCAGCAACCGTTTCGGTTTCAGAACACTCTGTACCCCCCGGAGCTCTGGGCCCTCTATGCAAAATCCAGCATCGCAGGCCTTTCAGAGTCGCTCTGTGTTTGCAGAGAAAGGTGCAGCACACGGCACTTTTCCTTGGGACGGTTTGATTTTCCGACCTCTAAACAGCTTCGGGAACACAGTTCAAGAATCCCTAACTCGCCAAGGACGTGGTCGCCCTTGCCCTAGGTAAGCTCAACAGAACAAAGCACTCTGTTTCTATTTCCTTCCAACACCTCTTATGTGAGGTAAGAAATTCCCCTAGGAGATTATCAGCGTGCCTTCCAAATTTCACAGAAGCACATTTCATGGTGTAAAACGACAGGCGTAAGGAAGATGCAGAGGCCTCTTGGACATCCTCCAGCGTCCTTCCTTTAGGCAGTTCGCTATACCCAGAATAGGGGGTATAGAAAAACGTGAATCAGCGAAGGGCCCAGTGGGTTAATTGTGTCTCTTTGGACTAGCTAGACTCAGCCTATACTAAGGCTGGAAGTCAACAGCGAAACGGGAGTGTGATCCCAAAGGCTTTTTTGCCAATTTTGAAATCTCCGTTCATAAGGCGTGAAAGCAACCTGAAAAGCATTGTAAGGGCAGCTCTTTCAGTATATGCCAGCATGACTCAGCGTAGACCATGAGTTAGTTTTGTGGAAAGAAGCATTGTGCTTGCACTTCCTAGTTGCAAGCTCATCCTGCTCTGCTCTATAGCAAATGTGAAGCTCAATGTGAGCACTAGCCTCGAAGGAAGAGCTTGCCTTGCCTTGCCTAAGTGAAAGAGTGCAACAGCTCCGTGAGCCCTAAATTGCTGTTCTGTGTCAGTTGACGGGGAAGAGGCTTTACCGTTCTCCTTGCCACCTCGTGTCAGCAACCGTTTCGGTTTCAGAACACTCTGTACCCCCCGGAGCTCTGGGCCCTCTATGCAAAATCCAGCATCGCAGGCCTTTCAGAGTCGCTCTGTGTTTGCAGAGAAAGGTGCAGCACACGGCACTTTTCCTTGGGACGGTTTGATTTTCCGACCTCTAAACAGCTTCGGGAACACAGTTCAAGAATCCCTAACTCGCCAAGGACGTGGTCGCCCTTGCCCTAGGTAAGCTCAACAGAACAAAGCACTCTGTTTCTATTTCCTTCCAACACCTCTTATGTGAGGTAAGAAATTCCCCTAGGAGATTATCAGCGTGCCTTCCAAATTTCACAGAAGCACATTTCATGGTGTAAAACGACAGGCGTAAGGAAGATGCAGAGGCCTCTTGGACATCCTCCAGCGTCCTTCCTTTAGGCAGTTCGCTATACCCAGAATAGGGGGTATAGAAAAACGTGAATCAGCGAAGGGCCCAGTGGGTTAATTGTGTCTCTTTGGACTAGCTAGACTCAGCCTATACTAAGGCTGGAAGTCAACAGCGAAACGGGAGTGTGATCCCAAAGGCTTTTTTGCCAATTTTGAAATCTCCGTTCATAAGGCGTGAAAGCAACCTGAAAAGCATTGTAAGGGCAGCTCTTTCAGTATATGCCAGCATGACTCAGCGTAGACCATGAGTTAGTTTTGTGGAAAGAAGCATTGTGCTTGCACTTCCTAGTTGCAAGCTCATCCTGCTCTGCTCTATAGCAAATGTGAAGCTCAATGTGAGCACTAGCCTCGAAGGAAGAGCTTGCCTTGCCTTGCCTAAGTGAAAGAGTGCAACAGCTCCGTGAGCCCTAAATTGCTGTTCTGTGTCAGTTGACGGGGAAGAGGCTTTACCGTTCTCCTTGCCACCTCGTGTCAGCAACCGTTTCGGTTTCAGAACACTCTGTACCCCCCGGAGCTCTGGGCCCTCTATGCAAAATCCAGCATCGCAGGCCTTTCAGAGTCGCTCTGTGTTTGCAGAGAAAGGTGCAGCACACGGCACTTTTCCTTGGGACGGTTTGATTTTCCGACCTCTAAACAGCTTCGGGAACACAGTTCAAGAATCCCTAACTCGCCAAGGACGTGGTCGCCCTTGCCCTAGGTAAGCTCAACAGAACAAAGCACTCTGTTTCTATTTCCTTCCAACACCTCTTATGTGAGGTAAGAAATTCCCCTAGGAGAGTATCAGCGTGCCTTCCAAATTCCACAGAAGCACAGTCCGTGGTGTAAAACGACAGGCGTACGGAAGATGCAGAGGCCTCTTGGACATCCTCCAGCGTCCTTCCTTTAGGCAGTTCGCTATACCCAGAATAGCGGGTATAGAAAAACGTGAATCAGCGAAGGGCCCAGTGGGTTAATTGTGTCTCTTTGGACTAGCTAGACTCAGCCTGTACTAAGGCTGGAAGTGAACAGCAAAACGGGAGTGTGATCCCAAAGGCTTTTTTGCCAATTTTGAAAGCTCCGTTCATAAGGCGTGAAAGCAACCTGAAAAGCATTGTAAGGGCAGCTCTTTCAGTATATGCCAGCATGACTCAGCGTAGACCATGAGTTAGTTTTGTGGAAAGAAGCATTGTGCTTGCACTTCCTAGTTGCAAGCTCATCCTGCTCTGCTCTATAGCAAATGTGAAGCTCAATGTGAGCACTAGCCTCGAAGGAAGAGCTTGCCTTGCCTTGCCTAAGTGAAAGAGTGCAACAGCTCCGTGAGCCCTAAATTGCTGTTCTGTGTCAGTTGACGGGGAAGAGGCTTTACCGTTCTCCTTGCCACCTCGTGTCAGCAACCGTTTCGGTTTCAGAACACTCTGTACCCCCCGGAGCTCTGGGCCCTCTATGCAAAATCCAGCATCGCAGGCCTTTCAGAGTCGCTCTGTGTTTGCAGAGAAAGGTGCAGCACACGGCACTTTTCCTTGGGACGGTTTGATTTTCCGACCTCTAAACAGCTTCGGGAACACAGTTCAAGAATCCCTAACTCGCCAAGGACGTGGTCGCCCTTGCCCTAGGTAAGCTCAACAGAACAAAGCACTCTGTTTCTATTTCCTTCCAACACCTCTTATGTGAGGTAAGAAATTCCACTAGGAGAGTATCAGCGTGCCTTCCAAATTCCACAGAAGCACAGTCCGTGGTGTAAAACGACAGGCGTACGGAAGATGCAGAGGCCTCTTGGACATCCTCCAGCGTCCTTCCTTTAGGCAGTTCGCTATACCCAGAATAGCGGGTATAGAAAAACGTGAATCAGCGAAGGGCCCAGTGGGTTAATTGGGTCTCTTTGGACTAGCTAGACTCAGCCTGTACTAAGGCTGGAAGTGAACAGCGAAACGGGAGTGTGATCCCAAAGGCTTTTTTGCCAATTTTGAAAGCTCCGTTCATAAGGCGTGAAAGCAACCTGAAAAGCATTGTAAGGGCAGCTCTTTCAGTATATGCCAGCATGACTCAGCGTAGACCATGAGTTAGTTTTGTGGAAAGAAGCATTGTGCTTGCACTTCCTAGTTGCAAGCTCATCCTGCTCTGCTCTATAGCAAATGTGAAGCTCAATGTGAGCACTAGCCTCGAAGGAAGAGCTTGACTTGCCTTGCCTAAGTGAAAGAGTGCAACAGCTCCGTGAGCCCTAAATTGCTGTTCTGTGTCAGTTGACGGGGAAGAGGCTTTACCGTTCTCCTTGCCACCTCGTGTCAGCAACCGTTTCGGTTTCAGAACACTCTGTACCCCCCGGAGCTCTGGGCCCTCTATGCAAAATCCAGCATCGCAGGCCTTTCAGAGTCGCTCTGTGTGTGCAGAGAAAGGTGCAGCACACGGCACTTTTCCTTGGGACGGTTTGATTTTCCGACCTCTAAACAGCTTCGGGAACACAGTTCAAGAATCCCTAACTCGCCAAGGACGTGGTCGCCCTTGCCCTAGGTAAGCTCAACAGAACAAAGCACTCTGTTTCTATTTCCTTCCAACACCTCTTATGTGAGGTAAGAAATTCCCCTAGGAGAGTATCAGCGTGCCTTCCAAATTCCACAGAAGCACAGTCCGTGGTGTAAAACGACAGGCGTACGGAAGATGCAGAGGCCTCTTGGACATCCTCCAGCGTCCTTCCTTTAGGCAGTTCGCTATACCCAGAATAGCGGGTATAGAAAAACGTGAATCAGCGAAGGGCCCAGTGGGTTAATTGGGTCTCTTTGGACTAGCTAGACTCAGCCTGTACTAAGGCTGGAAGTCAACAGCGAAACGGGAGTGTGATCCCAAAGGCTTTTTTGCCAATTTTGAAAGCTTCGTTCATAAGGCGTGAAAGCTACCTGAAAAGCATTGTAAGGGCAGCTCTTTCAGTATATGCCAGCATGACTCAGCGTAGACCATGAGTTAGTTTTGTGGAAAGAAGCATTGTGCTTGCACTTCCTAGTTGCAAGCTCATCCTGCTCTGCTCTATAGCAAATGTGAAGCTCAATGTGAGCACTAGCCTCGAAGGAAGAGCTTGCCTTGCCTTGCCTAAGTGAAAGAGTGCAACAGCTCCGTGAGCCCTAAATTGCTGTTCTGTGTCAGTTGACGGGGAAGAGGCTTTACCGTTCTCCTTGCCACCTCGTGTCAGCAACCGTTTCGGTTTCAGAACACTCTGTACCCCCCGGAGCTCTGGGCCCTCTATGCAAAATCCAGCATCGCAGGCCTTTCAGAGTCGCTCTGTGTTTGCAGAGAAAGGTGCAGCACACGGCACTTTTCCTTGGGACGGTTTGATTTTCCGACCTCTAAACAGCTTCGGGAACACAGTTCAAGAATCCCTAACTCGCCAAGGACGTGGTCGCCCTTGCCCTAGGTAAGCTCAACAGAACAAAGCACTCTGTTTCTATTTCCTTCCAACACCTCTTATGTGAGGTAAGAAATTCCCCTAGGAGATTATCAGCGTGCCTTCCAAATTCCACAGAAGCACATTTCATGGTGTAAAAGGACAGGCGTAAGGAAGATGCAGAGGCCTCTTGGACATCCTCCAGCGTCCTTCCTTTAGGCAGTTCGCTATACCCAGAATAGGGGGTATAGAAAAACGTGAATCAGCGAAGGGCCCAGTGGGTTAATTGTGTCTCTTTGGACTAGCTAGACTCAGCCTATACTAAGGCTGGAAGTCAACAGCGAAACGGGAGTGTGATCCCAAAGGCTTTTTTGCCAATTTTGAAAGCTCCGTTCATAAGGCGTGAAAGCAACCTGAAAAGCATTGTAAGGGCAGCTCTTTCAGTATATGCCAGCATGACTCAGCGTAGACCATGAGTTAGTTTTGTGGAAAGAAGCATTGTGCTTGCACTTCCTAGTTGCAAGCTCATCCTGCTCTGCTCTATAGCAAATGTGAAGCTCAATGTGAGCACTAGCCTCGAAGGAAGAGCTTGCCTTGCCTTGCCTAAGTGAAAGAGTGCAACAGCTCCGTGAGCCCTAAATTGCTGTTCTGTGTCAGTTGACGGGGAAGAGGCTTTACCGTTCTCCTTGCCACCTCGTGTCAGCAACCGTTTCGGTTTCAGAACACTCTGTACCCCCCGGAGCTCTGGGCCCTCTATGCAAAATCCAGCATCGCAGGCCTTTCAGAGTCGCTCTGTGTTTGCAGAGAAAGGTGCAGCACACGGCACTTTTCCTTGGGACGGTTTGATTTTCCGACCTCTAAACAGCTTCGGGAACACAGTTCAAGAATCCCTAACTCGCCAAGGACGTGGTCGCCCTTGCCCTAGGTAAGCTCAACAGAACAAAGCACTCTGTTTCTATTTCCTTCCAACACCTCTTATGTGAGGTAAGAAATTCCCCTAGGAGATTATCAGCGTGCCTTCCAAATTTCACAGAAGCACATTTCATGGTGTAAAACGACAGGCGTAAGGAAGATGCAGAGGCCTCTTGGACATCCTCCAGCGTCCTTCCTTTAGGCAGTTCGCTATACCCAGAATAGGGGGTATAGAAAAACGTGAATCAGCGAAGGGCCCAGTGGGTTAATTGTGTCTCTTTGGACTAGCTAGACTCAGCCTATACTAAGGCTGGAAGTCAACAGCGAAACGGGAGTGTGATCCCAAAGGCTTTTTTGCCAATTTTGAAATCTCCGTTCATAAGGCGCGAAAGCAACCTGAAAAGCATTGTAAGGGCAGCTCTTTCAGTATATGCCAGCATGACTCAGCGTAGACCATGAGTTAGTTTTGTGGAAAGAAGCATTGTGCTTGCACTTCCTAGTTGCAAGCTCATCCTGCTCTGCTCTATAGCAAATGTGAAGCTCAATGTGAGCACTAGCCTCGAAGGAAGAGCTTGCCTTGCCTTGCCTAAGTGAAAGAGTGCAACAGCTCCGTGAGCCCTAAATTGCTGTTCTGTGTCAGTTGACGGGGAAGAGGCTTTACCGTTCTCCTTGCCACCTCGTGTCAGCAACCGTTTCGGTTTCAGAACACTCTGTACCCCCCGGAGCTCTGGGCCCTCTATGCAAAATCCAGCATCGCAGGCCTTTCAGAGTCGCTCTGTGTTTGCAGAGAAAGGTGCAGCACACGGCACTTTTCCTTGGGACGGTTTGATTTTCCGACCTCTAAACAGCTTCGGGAACACAGTTCAAGAATCCCTAACTCGCCAAGGACGTGGTCGCCCTTGCCCTAGGTAAGCTCAACAGAACAAAGCACTCTGTTTCTATTTCCTTCCAACACCTCTTATGTGAGGTAAGAAATTCCACTAGGAGAGTATCAGCGTGCCTTCCAAATTCCACAGAAGCACAGTCCGTGGTGTAAAACGACAGGCGTACGGAAGATGCAGAGGCCTCTTGGACATCCTCCAGCGTCCTTCCTTTAGGCAGTTCGCTATACCCAGAATAGCGGGTATAGAAAAACGTGAATCAGCGAAGGGCCCAGTGGGTTAATTGTGTCTCTTTGGACTAGCTAGACTCAGCCTGTACTAAGGCTGGAAGTGAACAGCGAAACGGGAGTGTGATCCCAAAGGCTTTTTTGCCAATTTTGAAAGCTCCGTTCATAAGGCGTGAAAGCAACCTGAAAAGCATTGTAAGGGCATCTCTTTCAGTATATGCCAGCATGACTCAGCGTAGACCATGAGTTAGTTTTGTGGAAAGAAGCATTGTGCTTGCACTTCCTAGTTGCAAGCTCATCCTGCTCTGCTCTATAGCAAATGTGAAGCTCAATGTGAGCACTAGCCTCGAAGGAAGAGCTTGCCTTGCCTTGCCTAAGTGAAAGAGTGCAACAGCTCCGTGAGCCCTAAATTGCTGTTCTGTGTCAGTTGACGGGGAAGAGGCTTTACCGTTCTCCTTGCCACCTCGTGTCAGCAACCGTTTCGGTTTCAGAACACTCTGTACCCCCCGGAGCTCTGGGCCCTCTATGCAAAATCCAGCATCGCAGGCCTTTCAGAGTCGCTCTGTGTTTGCAGAGAAAGGTGCAGCACACGGCACTTTTCCTTGGGACGGTTTGATTTTCCGACCTCTAAACAGCTTCGGGAACACAGTTCAAGAATCCCTAACTCGCCAAGGACGTGGTCGCCCTTGCCCTAGGTAAGCTCAACAGAACAAAGCACTCTGTTTCTATTTCCTTCCAACACCTCTTATGTGAGGTAAGAAATTCCCCTAGGAGATTATCAGCGTGCCTTCCAAATTCCACAGAAGCACATTTCATGGTGTAAAAGGACAGGCGTAAGGAAGATGCAGAGGCCTCTTGGACATCCTCCAGCGTCCTTCCTTTAGGCAGTTCGCTATACCCAGAATAGGGGGTATAGAAAAACGTGAATCAGCGAAGGGCCCAGTGGGTTAATTGTGTCTCTTTGGACTAGCTAGACTCAGCCTATACTAAGGCTGGAAGTCAACAGCGAAACGGGAGTGTGATCCCAAAGGCTTTTTTGCCAATTTTGAAATCTCCGTTCATAAGGCGTGAAAGCAACCTGAAAAGCATTGTAAGGGCAGCTCTTTCAGTATATGCCAGCATGACTCAGCGTAGACCATGAGTTAGTTTTGTGGAAAGAAGCATTGTGCTTGCACTTCCTAGTTGCAAGCTCATCCTGCTCTGCTCTATAGCAAATGTGAAGCTCAATGTGAGCACTAGCCTCGAAGGAAGAGCTTGCCTTGCCTTGCCTAAGTGAAAGAGTGCAACAGCTCCGTGAGCCCTAAATTGCTGTTCTGTGTCAGTTGACGGGGAAGAGGCTTTACCGTTCTCCTTGCCACCTCGTGTCAGCAACCGTTTCGGTTTCAGAACACTCTGTACCCCCCGGAGCTCTGGGCCCTCTATGCAAAATCCAGCATCGCAGGCCTTTCAGAGTCGCTCTGTGTTTGCAGAGAAAGGTGCAGCACACGGCACTTTTCCTTGGGACGGTTTGATTTTCCGACCTCCAAACAGCTTCGGGAACACAGTTCAAGAATCCCTAACTCGCCAAGGACGTGGTCGCCCTTGCCCTAGGTAAGCTCAACAGAACAAAGCACTCTGTTTCTATTTCCTTCCAACACCTCTTATGTGAGGTAAGAAATTCCCCTAGGAGAGTATCAGCGTGCCTTCCAAATTCCACAGAAGCACAGTCCGTGGTGTAAAACGACAGGCGTAAGGAAGATGCAGAGGCCTCTTGGACATCCTCCAGCGTCCTTCCTTTAGGCAGTTCGCTATACCCAGAATAGCGGGTATAGAAAAACGTGAATCAGCGAAGGGCCCAGTGGGTTAATTGTGTCTCTTTGGACTAGCTAGATTCAGCCTGTACTAAGGCTGGAAGTGAACAGCGAAACGGGAGTGTGATCCCAAAGGCTTTTTTGCCAATTTTGAAAGCTCCGTTCATAAGGCGTGAAAGCTACCTGAAAAGCATTGTAAGGGCAGCTCTTTCAGTATATGCCAGCATGACTCAGCGTAGACCATGAGTTAGTTTTGTGGAAAGAAGCATTGTGCTTGCACTTCCTAGTTGCAAGCTCATCCTGCTCTGCTCTATAGCAAATGTGAAGCTCAATGTGAGCACTAGCCTCGAAGGAAGAGCTTGCCTTGCCTTGCCTAAGTGAAAGAGTGCAACAGCTCCGTGAGCCCTAAATTGCTGTTCTGTGTCAGTTGACGGGGAAGAGGCTTTACCGTTCTCCTTGCCACCTCGTGTCAGCAACCGTTTCGGTTTCAGAACACTCTGTACCCCCCGGAGCTCTGGGCCCTCTATGCAAAATCCAGCATCGCAGGCCTTTCAGAGTCGCTCTGTGTTTGCAGAGAAAGGTGCAGCACACGGCACTTTTCCTTGGGACGGTTTGATTTTCCGACCTCTAAACAGCTTCGGGATCACAGTTCAAGAATCCCTAACTCGCCAAGGATGTGGTCGCCCTTGCCCTAGGTAAGCTCAACAGAACAAAGCACTCTGTTTCTATTTCCTTCCAACACCTCTTATGTGAGGTAAGAAATTCCCCTAGGAGAGTATCAGCGTGCCTTCCAAATTCCACAGAAGCACAGTCCGTGGTGTAAAACGACAGGCGTAAGGAAGATGCAGAGGCCTCTTGGACATCCTCCAGCGTCCTTCCTTTAGGCAGTTCGCTATACCCAGAATAGCGGGTCTAGAAAAACGTGAATCAGCGAAGGGCCCAGTGGGTTAATTGTGTCTCTTTGGACTAGCTAGACTCAGCCTGTACTAAGGCTGGAAGTGAACAGCGAAACGGGAGTGTGATCCCAAAGGCCTTTTTGCCAATTTTGAAAGCTCCGTTCATAAGGCGTGAAAGCTACCTGAAAAGCATTGTAAGGGCAGCTCTTTCAGTATATGCCAGCATGACTCAGCGTAGACCATGAGTTAGTTTTGTGGAAAGAAGCATTGTGCTTGCACTTCCTAGTTGCAAGCTCATCCTGCTCTGCTCTATAGCAAATGTGAAGCTCAATGTGAGCACTAGCCTCGAAGGAAGAGCTTGCCTTGCCTTGCCTAAGTGAAAGAGTGCAACAGCTCCGTGAGCCCTAAATTGCTGTTCTGTGTCAGTTGACGGGGAAGAGGCTTTACCGTTCTCCTTGCCACCTCGTGTCAGCAACCGTTTCGGTTTCAGAACACTCTGTACCCCCCGGAGCTCTGGGCCCTCTATGCAAAATCCAGCATCGCAGGCCTTTCAGAGTCGCTCTGTGTTTGCAGAGAAAGGTGCAGCACACGGCACTTTTCCTTGGGACGGTTTGATTTTCCGACCTCTAAACAGCTTCGGGATCACAGTTCAAGAATCCCTAACTCGCCAAGGACGTGGTCGCCCTTGCCCTAGGTAAGCTCAACAGAACAAAGCACTCTGTTTCTATTTCCTTCCAACACCTCTTATGTGAGGTAAGAAATTCCCCTAGGAGAGTATCAGCGTGCCTTCCAAATTCCACAGAAGCACAGTCCGTGGTGTAAAACGACAGGCGTAAGGAAGATGCAGAGGCCTCTTGGACATCCTCCAGCGTCCTTCCTTTAGGCAGTTCGCTATACCCAGAATAGCGGGTCTAGAAAAACGTGAATCAGCGAAGGGCCCAGTGGGTTAATTGTGTCTCTTTGGACTAGCTAGACTCAGCCTATACTAAGGCTGGAAGTCAACAGCGAAACGGGAGTGTGATCCCAAAGGTTTTTTTGCCAATTTTGAAATCTCCGTTCATAAGGCGTGAAAGCAACCTGAAAAGCATTGTAAGGGCAGCTCTTTCAGTATATGCCAGCATGACTCAGCGTAGACCATGAGTTAGTTTTGTGGAAAGAAGCATTGTGCTTGCACTTCCTAGTTGCAAGCTCATCCTGCTCTGCTCTATAGCAAATGTGAAGCTCAATGTGAGCACTAGCCTCGAAGGAAGAGCTTGCCTTGCCTTGCCTAAGTGAAAGAGTGCAACAGCTCCGTGAGCCCTAAATTGCTGTTCTGTGTCAGTTGACGGGGAAGAGGCTTTACCGTTCTCCTTGCCACCTCGTGTCAGCAACCGTTTTGGTTTCAGAACACTCTGTACCCCCCGGAGCTCTGGGCCCTCTATGCAAAATCCAGCATCGCAGGCCTTTCAGAGTCGCTCTGTGTTTGCAGAGAAAGGTGCAGCACACGGCACTTTTCCTTGGGACGGTTTGATTTTCCGACCTCTAAACAGCTTCGGGATCACAGTTCAAGAATCCCTAACTCGCCAAGGACGTGGTCGCCCTTGCCCTAGGTAAGCTCAACAGAACAAAGCACTCTGTTTCTATTTCCTTCCAACACCTCTTATGTGAGGTAAGAAATTCCCCTAGGAGAGTATCAGCGTGCCTTCCAAATTCCACAGAAGCACAGTCCGTGGTGTAAAACGACAGGCGTAAGGAAGATGCAGAGGCCTCTTGGACATCCTCCAGCGTCCTTCCTTTAGGCAGTTCGCTATACCCAGAATAGCGGGTCTAGAAAAACGTGAATCAGCGAAGGGCCCAGTGGGTTAATTGTGTCTCTTTGGACTAGCTAGACTCAGCCTATACTAAGGCTGGAAGTCAACAGCGAAACGGGAGTGTGATCCCAAAGGTTTTTTTGCCAATTTTGAAATCTCCGTTCATAAGGCGTGAAAGCAACCTGAAAAGCATTGTAAGGGCAGCTCTTTCAGTATATGCCAGCATGACTCAGCGTAGACCATGAGTTAGTTTTGTGGAAAGAAGCATTGTGCTTGCACTTCCTAGTTGCAAGCTCATCCTGCTCTGCTCTATAGCAAATGTGAAGCTCAATGTGAGCACTAGCCTCGAAGGAAGAGCTTGCCTTGCCTTGCCTAAGTGAAAGAGTGCAACAGCTCCGTGAGCCCTAAATTGCTGTTCTGTGTCAGTTGACGGGGAAGAGGCTTTACCGTTCTCCTTGCCACCTCGTGTCAGCAACCGTTTCGGTTTCAGAACACTCTGTACCCCCCGGAGCTCTGGGCCCTCTATGCAAAATCCAGCATCGCAGGCCTTTCAGAGTCGCTCTGTGTTTGCAGAGAAAGGTGCAGCACACGGCACTTTTCCTTGGGACGGTTTGATTTTCCGACCTCTAAACAGCTTCGGGAACACAGTTCAAGAATCCCTAACTCGCCAAGGACGTGGTCGCCCTTGCCCTAGGTAAGCTCAACAGAACAAAGCACTCTGTTTCTATTTCCTTCCAACACCTCTTATGTGAGGTAAGAAATTCCCCTAGGAGATTATCAGCGTGCCTTCCAAATTCCACAGAAGCACAGTTCATGGTGTAAAACGACAGGCGTAAGGAAGATGCAGAGGCCTCTTGGACATCCTCCAGCGTCCTTCCTTTAGGCAGTTCGCTATACCCAGAATAGGGGGTATAGAAAAACGTGAATCAGCGAAGGGCCAAGTGGGTTAATTGTGTCTCTTTGGACTAGCTAGACTCAGCCTATACTAAGGCTGGAAGTCAACAGCGAAACGGGAGTGTGATCCCAAAGGCTTTTTTGCCAATTTTCAAAGCTCCGTTCCTAAGGCGTGAAAGCTACCTGAAAAGCATTGTAAGGGCAGCTCTTTCAGTATATGCCAGCATGACTCAGCGTAGACCATGAGTTAGTTTTGTGGAAAGAAGCATTGTGCTTGCACTTCCTAGTTGCAAGCTCATCCTGCTCTGCTCTATAGCAAATGTGAAGCTCAATGTGAGCACTAGCCTCGAAGGAAGAGCTTGACTTGCCTTGCCTAAGTGAAAGAGTGCAACAGCTCCGTGAGCCCTAAGTTGCTGTTCTGTGTCAGTTGACGGGGAAGAGGCTTTACCGTTCTCCTTGCCACCTCGTGTCAGCAACCGTTTCGGTTTCAGAACACTCTGTACCCCCCGGAGCTCTGGGCCCTCTATGCAAAATCCAGCATCGCAGGCCTTTCAGAGTCGCTCTGTGTTTGCAGAGAAAGGTGCAGCACACGGCACTTTTCCTTGGGACGGTTTGATTTTCCGACCTCTAAACAGCTTCGGGAACACAGTTCAAGAATCCCTAACTCGCCAAGGACGTGGTCGCCCTTGCCCTAGGTAAGCTCAACAGAACAAAGCACTCTGTTTCTATTTCCTTCCAACACCTCTTATGTGAGGTAAGAAATTCCACTAGGAGATTATCAGCGTGCGTTCCAAATTCCACAGAAGCACAGTTCATGGTGTAAAACGACAGGCCTAAGGAAGATGCAGAGGCCTCTTGGACATCCTCCAGCGTCCTTCCTTTAGGCAGTTCGCTATACCCAGAATAGCGGGTATAGAAAAACGTGAATCAGCGAAGGGCCCAGTGGGTTAATTGTGTCTCTTTGGACTAGCTAGACTCAGCCTATACTAAGGCTGGAAGTCAACAGCGAAACGGGAGTGTGATCCCAAAGGCTTTTTTGCCAATTTTGAAATCTCCGTTCATAAGGCGTGAAAGCAACCTGAAAAGCATTGTAAGGGCAGCTCTTTCAGTATATGCCAGCATGACTCAGCGTAGACCATGAGTTAGTTTTGTGGAAAGAAGCATTGTGCTTGCACTTCCTAGTTGCAAGCTCATCCTGCTCTGCTCTATAGCAAATGTGAAGCTCAATGTGAGCACTAGCCTCGAAGGAAGAGCTTGCCTTGCCTTGCCTAAGTGAAAGAGTGCAACAGCTCCGTGAGCCCTAAGTTGCTGTTCTGTGTCAGTTGACGGGGAAGAGGCTTTACCGTTCTCCTTGCCACCTCGTGTCAGCAACCGTTTCGGTTTCAGAACACTCTGTACCCCCCGGAGCTCTGGGCCCTCTATGCAAAATCCAGCATCGCAGGCCTTTCAGAGTCGCTCTGTGTTTGCAGAGAAAGGTGCAGCACACGGCACTTTTCCTTGGGACGGTTTGATTTTCCGACCTCTAAACAGCTTCGGGAACACAGTTCAAGAATCCCTAACTCGCCAAGGACGTGGTCGCCCTTGCCCTAGGTAAGCTCAACAGAACAAAGCACTCTGTTTCTATTTCCTTCCAACACCTCTTATGTGAGGTAAGAAATTCCCCTAGGAGAGTATCAGCGTGCCTTCCAAATTCCACAGAAGCACAGTCCGTGGTGTAAAACGACAGGCGTACGGAAGATGCAGAGGCCTCTTGGACATCCTCCAGCGTCCTTCCTTTAGGCAGTTCGCTATACCCAGAATAGCGGGTATAGAAAAACGTGAATCAGCGAAGGGCCCAGTGGGTTAATTGTGTCTCTTTGGACTAGCTAGACTCAGCCTATACTAAGGCTGGAAGTCAACAGCGAAACGGGAGTGTGATCCCAAAGGCTTTTTTGCCAATTTTGAAATCTCCGTTCATAAGGCGAGAAAGCTACCTGAAAAGCATTGTAAGGGCAGCTCTTTCAGTATATGCCAGCATGACTCAGCGTAGACCATGAGTTAGTTTTGTGGAAAGAAGCATTGTGCTTGCACTTCCTAGTTGCAAGCTCATCCTGCTCTGCTCTATAGCAAATGTGAAGCTCAATGTGAGCACTAGCCTCGAAGGAAGAGCTTGCCTTGCCTTGCCTAAGTGAAAGAGTGCAACAGCTCCGTGAGCCCTAAATTGCTGTTCTGTGTCAGTTGACGGGGAAGAGGCTTTACCGTTCTCCTTGCCACCTCGTGTCAGCAACCGTTTCGGTTTCAGAACACTCTGTACCCCCCGGAGCTCTGGGCCCTCTATGCAAAATCCAGCATCGCAGGCCTTTCAGAGTCGCTCTGTGTTTGCAGAGAAAGGTGCAGCACACGGCACTTTTCCTTGGGACGGTTTGATTTTCCGACCTCTAAACAGCTTCGGGATCACAGTTCAAGAATCCCTAACTCGCCAAGGACGTGGTCGCCCTTGCCCTAGGTAAGCTCAACAGAACAAAGCACTCTGTTTCTATTTCCTTCCAACACCTCTTATGTGAGGTAAGAAATTCCCCTAGGAGAGTATCAGCGTGCCTTCCAAATTCCACAGAAGCACAGTCCGTGGTGTAAAACGACAGGCGTAAGGAAGATGCAGAGGCCTCTTGGACATCCTCCAGCGTCCTTCCTTTAGGCAGTTCGCTATACCCAGAATAGCGGGTCTAGAAAAACGTGAATCAGCGAAGGGCCCAGTGGGTTAATTGTGTCTCTTTGGACTAGCTAGACTCAGCCTATACTAAGGCTGGAAGTCAACAGCGAAACGGGAGTGTGATCCCAAAGGTTTTTTTGCCAATTTTGAAATCTCAGTTCATAAGGCGTGAAAGCAACCTGAAAAGCATTGTAAGGGCAGCTCTTTCAGTATATGCCAGCATGACTCAGCGTAGACCATGAGTTAGTTTTGTGGAAAGAAGCATTGTGCTTGCACTTCCTAGTTGCAAGCTCATCCTGCTCTGCTCTATAGCAAATGTGAAGCTCAATGTGAGCACTAGCCTCGAAGGAAGAGCTTGCCTTGCCTTGCCTAAGTGAAAGAGTGCAACAGCTCCGTGAGCCCTAAATTGCTGTTCTGTGTCAGTTGACGGGGAAGAGGCTTTACCGTTCTCCTTGCCACCTCGTGTCAGCAACCGTTTCGGTTTCAGAACACTCTGTACCCCCCGGAGCTCTGGGCCCTCTATGCAAAATCCAGCATCGCAGGCCTTTCAGAGTCGCTCTGTGTTTGCAGAGAAAGGTGCAGCACACGGCACTTTTCCTTGGGACGGTTTGATTTTCCGACCTCTAAACAGCTTCGGGATCACAGTTCAAGAATCCCTAACTCGCCAAGGACGTGGTCGCCCTTGCCCTAGGTAAGCTCAACAGAACAAAGCACTCTGTTTCTATTTCCTTCCAACACCTCTTATGTGAGGTAAGAAATTCCCCTAGGAGAGTATCAGCGTGCCTTCCAAATTCCACAGAAGCACAGTCCGTGGTGTAAAACGACAGGCGTAAGGAAGATGCAGAGGCCTCTTGGACATCCTCCAGCGTCCTTCCTTTAGGCAGTTCGCTATACCCAGAATAGCGGGTCTAGAAAAACGTGAATCAGCGAAGGGCCCAGTGGGTTAATTGTGTCTCTTTGGACTAGCTAGACTCAGCCTGTACTAAGGCTGGAAGTGAACAGCGAAACGGGAGTGTGATCCCAAAGGCCTTTTTGCCAATTTTGAAAGCTCCGTTCATAAGGCGTGAAAGCTACCTGAAAAGCATTGTAAGGGCAGCTCTTTCAGTATATGCCAGCATGACTCAGCGTAGACCATGAGTTAGTTTTGTGGAAAGAAGCATTGTGCTTGCACTTCCTAGTTGCAAGCTCATCCTGCTCTGCTCTATAGCAAATGTGAAGCTCAATGTGAGCACTAGCCTCGAAGGAAGAGCTTGCCTTGCCTTGCCTAAGTGAAAGAGTGCAACAGCTCCGTGAGCCCTAAATTGCTGTTCTGTGTCAGTTGACGGGGAAGAGGCTTTACCGTTCTCCTTGCCACCTCGTGTCAGCAACCGTTTTGGTTTCAGAACACTCTGTACCCCCCGGAGCTCTGGGCCCTCTATGCAAAATCCAGCATCGCAGGCCTTTCAGAGTCGCTCTGTGTTTGCAGAGAAAGGTGCAGCACACGGCACTTTTCCTTGGGACGGTTTGATTTTCCGACCTCTAAACAGCTTCGGGATCACAGTTCAAGAATCCCTAACTCGCCAAGGACGTGGTCGCCCTTGCCCTAGGTAAGCTCAACAGAACAAAGCACTCTGTTTCTATTTCCTTCCAACACCTCTTATGTGAGGTAAGAAATTCCCCTAGGAGAGTATCAGCGTGCCTTCCAAATTCCACAGAAGCACAGTCCGTGGTGTAAAACGACAGGCGTAAGGAAGATGCAGAGGCCTCTTGGACATCCTCCAGCGTCCTTCCTTTAGGCAGTTCGCTATACCCAGAATAGCGGGTCTAGAAAAACGTGAATCAGCGAAGGGCCCAGTGGGTTAATTGTGTCTCTTTGGACTAGCTAGACTCAGCCTATACTAAGGCTGGAAGTCAACAGCGAAACGGGAGTGTGATCCCAAAGGTTTTTTTGCCAATTTTGAAATCTCCGTTCATAAGGCGTGAAAGCAACCTGAAAAGCATTGTAAGGGCAGCTCTTTCAGTATATGCCAGCATGACTCAGCGTAGACCATGAGTTAGTTTTGTGGAAAGAAGCATTGTGCTTGCACTTCCTAGTTGCAAGCTCATCCTGCTCTGCTCTATAGCAAATGTGAAGCTCAATGTGAGCACTAGCCTCGAAGGAAGAGCTTGCCTTGCCTTGCCTAAGTGAAAGAGTGCAACAGCTCCGTGAGCCCTAAATTGCTGTTCTGTGTCAGTTGACGGGGAAGAGGCTTTACCGTTCTCCTTGCCACCTCGTGTCAGCAACCGTTTCGGTTTCAGAACACTCTGTACCCCCCGGAGCTCTGGGCCCTCTATGCAAAATCCAGCATCGCAGGCCTTTCAGAGTCGCTCTGTGTTTGCAGAGAAAGGTGCAGCACACGGCACTTTTCCTTGGGACGGTTTGATTTTCCGACCTCTAAACAGCTTCGGGAACACAGTTCAAGAATCCCTAACTCGCCAAGGACGTGGTCGCCCTTGCCCTAGGTAAGCTCAACAGAACAAAGCACTCTGTTTCTATTTCCTTCCAACACCTCTTATGTGAGGTAAGAAATTCCCCTAGGAGATTATCAGCGTGCCTTCCAAATTCCACAGAAGCACAGTTCATGGTGTAAAACGACAGGCGTAAGGAAGATGCAGAGGCCTCTTGGACATCCTCCAGCGTCCTTCCTTTAGGCAGTTCGCTATACCCAGAATAGGGGGTATAGAAAAACGTGAATCAGCGAAGGGCCAAGTGGGTTAATTGTGTCTCTTTGGACTAGCTAGACTCAGCCTATACTAAGGCTGGAAGTCAACAGCGAAACGGGAGTGTGATCCCAAAGGCTTTTTTGCCAATTTTCAAAGCTCCGTTCCTAAGGCGTGAAAGCTACCTGAAAAGCATTGTAAGGGCAGCTCTTTCAGTATATGCCAGCATGACTCAGCGTAGACCATGAGTTAGTTTTGTGGAAAGAAGCATTGTGCTTGCACTTCCTAGTTGCAAGCTCATCCTGCTCTGCTCTATAGCAAATGTGAAGCTCAATGTGAGCACTAGCCTCGAAGGAAGAGCTTGACTTGCCTTGCCTAAGTGAAAGAGTGCAACAGCTCCGTGAGCCCTAAGTTGCTGTTCTGTGTCAGTTGACGGGGAAGAGGCTTTACCGTTCTCCTTGCCACCTCGTGTCAGCAACCGTTTCGGTTTCAGAACACTCTGTACCCCCCGGAGCTCTGGGCCCTCTATGCAAAATCCAGCATCGCAGGCCTTTCAGAGTCGCTCTGTGTTTGCAGAGAAAGGTGCAGCACACGGCACTTTTCCTTGGGACGGTTTGATTTTCCGACCTCTAAACAGCTTCGGGAACACAGTTCAAGAATCCCTAACTCGCCAAGGACGTGGTCGCCCTTGCCCTAGGTAAGCTCAACAGAACAAAGCACTCTGTTTCTATTTCCTTCCAACACCTCTTATGTGAGGTAAGAAATTCCACTAGGAGATTATCAGCGTGCGTTCCAAATTCCACAGAAGCACAGTTCATGGTGTAAAACGACAGGCCTAAGGAAGATGCAGAGGCCTCTTGGACATCCTCCAGCGTCCTTCCTTTAGGCAGTTCGCTATACCCAGAATAGCGGGTATAGAAAAACGTGAATCAGCGAAGGGCCCAGTGGGTTAATTGTGTCTCTTTGGACTAGCTAGACTCAGCCTATACTAAGGCTGGAAGTCAACAGCGAAACGGGAGTGTGATCCCAAAGGCTTTTTTGCCAATTTTGAAATCTCCGTTCATAAGGCGTGAAAGCAACCTGAAAAGCATTGTAAGGGCAGCTCTTTCAGTATATGCCAGCATGACTCAGCGTAGACCATGAGTTAGTTTTGTGGAAAGAAGCATTGTGCTTGCACTTCCTAGTTGCAAGCTCATCCTGCTCTGCTCTATAGCAAATGTGAAGCTCAATGTGAGCACTAGCCTCGAAGGAAGAGCTTGCCTTGCCTTGCCTAAGTGAAAGAGTGCAACAGCTCCGTGAGCCCTAAGTTGCTGTTCTGTGTCAGTTGACGGGGAAGAGGCTTTACCGTTCTCCTTGCCACCTCGTGTCAGCAACCGTTTTGGTTTCAGAACACTCTGTACCCCCCGGAGCTCTGGGCCCTCTATGCAAAATCCAGCATCGCAGGCCTTTCAGAGTCGCTCTGTGTTTGCAGAGAAAGGTGCAGCACACGGCACTTTTCCTTGGGACGGTTTGATTTTCCGACCTCTAAACAGCTTCGGGATCACAGTTCAAGAATCCCTAACTCGCCAAGGACGTGGTCGCCCTTGCCCTAGGTAAGCTCAACAGAACAAAGCACTCTGTTTCTATTTCCTTCCAACACCTCTTATGTGAGGTAAGAAATTCCCCTAGGAGAGTATCAGCGTGCCTTCCAAATTCCACAGAAGCACAGTCCGTGGTGTAAAACGACAGGCGTACGGAAGATGCAGAGGCCTCTTGGACATCCTCCAGCGTCCTTCCTTTAGGCAGTTCGCTATACCCAGAATAGCGGGTATAGAAAAACGTGAATCAGCGAAGGGCCCAGTGGGTTAATTGTGTCTCTTTGGACTAGCTAGACTCAGCCTATACTAAGGCTGGAAGTCAACAGCGAAACGGGAGTGTGATCCCAAAGGCTTTTTTGCCAATTTTGAAATCTCCGTTCATAAGGCGAGAAAGCTACCTGAAAAGCATTGTAAGGGCAGCTCTTTCAGTATATGCCAGCATGACTCAGCGTAGACCATGAGTTAGTTTTGTGGAAAGAAGCATTGTGCTTGCACTTCCTAGTTGCAAGCTCATCCTGCTCTGCTCTATAGCAAATGTGAAGCTCAATGTGAGCACTAGCCTCGAAGGAAGAGCTTGCCTTGCCTTGCCTAAGTGAAAGAGTGCAACAGCTCCGTGAGCCCTAAATTGCTGTTCTGTGTCAGTTGACGGGGAAGAGGCTTTACCGTTCTCCTTGCCACCTCGTGTCAGCAACCGTTTCGGTTTCAGAACACTCTGTACCCCCCGGAGCTCTGGGCCCTCTATGCAAAATCCAGCATCGCAGGCCTTTCAGAGTCGCTCTGTGTTTGCAGAGAAAGGTGCAGCACACGGCACTTTTCCTTGGGACGGTTTGATTTTCCGACCTCTAAACAGCTTCGGGAACACAGTTCAAGAATCCCTAACTCGCCAAGGACGTGGTCGCCCTTGCCCTAGGTAAGCTCAACAGAACAAAGCACTCTGTTTCTATTTCCTTCCAACACCTCTTATGTGAGGTAAGAAATTCCCCTAGGAGAGTATCAGCGTGCCTTCCAAATTCCACAGAAGCACAGTCCGTGGTGTAAAACGACAGGCGTACGGAAGATGCAGAGGCCTCTTGGACATCCTCCAGCGTCCTTCCTTTAGGCAGTTCGCTATACCCAGAATAGCGGGTATAGAAAAACGTGAATCAGCGAAGGGCCTAGTGGGTTAATTGGGTCTCTTTGGACTAGCTAGACTCAGCCTGTACTAAGGCTGGAAGTGAACAGCGAAACGGGAGTGTGATACCAAAGGCTTTTTTGCCAATTTTGAAAGCTCCGTTCATAAGGCGTGAAAGCAACCTGAAAAGCATTGTAAGGGCAGCTCTTTCAGTATATGCCAGCATGACTCAGCGTAGACCATGAGTTAGTTTTGTGGAAAGAAGCATTGTGCTTGCACTTCCTAGTTGCAAGCTCATCCTGCTCTGCTCTATAGCAAATGTGAAGCTCAATGTGAGCACTAGCCTCGAAGGAAGAGCTTGACTTGCCTTGCCTAAGTGAAAGAGTGCAACAGCTCCGTGAGCCCTAAATTGCTGTTCTGTGTCAGTTGACGGGGAAGAGGCTTTACCGTTCTCCTTGCCACCTCGTGTCAGCAACCGTTTCGGTTTCAGAACACTCTGTACCCCCCGGAGCTCTGGGCCCTCTATGCAAAATCCAGCATCGCAGGCCTTTCAGAGTCGCTCTGTGTTTGCAGAGAAAGGTGCAGCACACGGCACTTTTCCTTGGGACGGTTTGATTTTCCGACCTCTAAACAGCTTCGGGAACACAGTTCAAGAATCCCTAACTCGCCAAGGACGTGGTCGCCCTTGCCCTAGGTAAGCTCAACAGAACAAAGCACTCTGTTTCTATTTCCTTCCAACACCTCTTATGTGAGGTAAGAAATTCCACTTGGAGAGTATCAGCGTGCCTTCCAAATTCCACAGAAGCACAGTCCGTGGTGTAAAACGACAGGCGTACGGAAGATGCAGAGGCCTCTTGGACATCCTCCAGCGTCCTTCCTTTAGGCAGTTCGCTATACCCAGAATAGCGGGTATAGAAAAACGTGAATCAGCGAAGGGTCCAGTGGGTTAATTGGGTCTCTTTGGACTAGCTAGACTCAGCCTGTACTAAGGCTGGAAGTGAACAGCGAAACGGGAGTGTGATCCCAAAGGCTTTTTTGCCAATTTTGAAAGCTCCGTTCATAAGGCGTGAAAGCAACCTGAAAAGCATTGTAAGGGCAGCTCTTTCAGTATATGCCAGCATGACTCAGCGTAGACCATGAGTTAGTTTTGTGGAAAGAAGCATTGTGCTTGCACTTCCTAGTTGCAAGCTCATCCTGCTCTGCTCTATAGCAAATGTGAAGCTCAATGTGAGCACTAGCCTCGAAGGAAGAGCTTGCCTTGCCTTGCCTAAGTGAAAGAGTGCAACAGCTCCGTGAGCCCTAAATTGCTGTTCTGTGTCAGTTGACGGGGAAGAGGCTTTACCGTTCTCCTTGCCACCTCGTGTCAGCAACCGTTTCGGTTTCAGAACACTCTGTACCCCCCGGAGCTCTGGGCCCTCTATGCAAAATCCAGCATCGCAGGCCTTTCAGAGTCGCTCTGTGTTTGCAGAGAAAGGTGCAGCACACGGCACTTTTCCTTGGGACGGTTTGATTTTCCGACCTCTAAACAGCTTCGGGAACACAGTTCAAGAATCCCTAACTCGCCAAGGACGTGGTCGCCCTTGCCCTAGGTAAGCTCAACAGAACAAAGCACTCTGTTTCTATTTCCTTCCAACACCTCTTATGTGAGGTAAGAAATTCCCCTAGGAGAGTATCAGCGTGCCTTCCAAATTCCACAGAAGCACAGTCCGTGGTGTAAAACGACAGGCGTACGGAAGATGCAGAGGCCTCTTGGACATCCTCCAGCGTCCTTCCTTTAGGCAGTTCGCTATACCCAGAATAGCGGGTATAGAAAAACGTGAATCAGCGAAGGGCCCAGTGGGTTAATTGTGTCTCTTTGGACTAGCTAGACTCAGCCTATACTAAGGCTGGAAGTCAACAGCGAAACGGGAGTGTGATCCCAAAGGCTTTTTTGCCAATTTTGAAATCTCCGTTCATAAGGCGAGAAAGCTACCTGAAAAGCATTGTAAGGGCAGCTCTTTCAGTATATGCCAGCATGACTCAGCGTAGACCATGAGTTAGTTTTGTGGAAAGAAGCATTGTGCTTGCACTTCCTAGTTGCAAGCTCATCCTGCTCTGCTCTATAGCAAATGTGAAGCTCAATGTGAGCACTAGCCTCGAAGGAAGAGCTTGCCTTGCCTTGCCTAAGTGAAAGAGTGCAACAGCTCCGTGAGCCCTAAATTGCTGTTCTGTGTCAGTTGACGGGGAAGAGGCTTTACCGTTCTCCTTGCCACCTCGTGTCAGCAACCGTTTCGGTTTCAGAACACTCTGTACCCCCCGGAGCTCTGGGCCCTCTATGCAAAATCCAGCATCGCAGGCCTTTCAGAGTCGCTCTGTGTTTGCAGAGAAAGGTGCAGCACACGGCACTTTTCCTTGGGACGGTTTGATTTTCCGACCTCTAAACAGCTTCGGGAACACAGTTCAAGAATCCCTAACTCGCCAAGGACGTGGTCGCCCTTGCCCTAGGTAAGCTCAACAGAACAAAGCACTCTGTTTCTATTTCCTTCCAACACCTCTTATGTGAGGTAAGAAATTCCCCTAGGAGAGTATCAGCGTGCCTTCCAAATTCCACAGAAGCACAGTCCGTGGTGTAAAACGACAGGCGTACGGAAGATGCAGAGGCCTCTTGGACATCCTCCAGCGTCCTTCCTTTAGGCAGTTCGCTATACCCAGAATAGCGGGTATAGAAAAACGTGAATCAGCGAAGGGCCTAGTGGGTTAATTGGGTCTCTTTGGACTAGCTAGACTCAGCCTGTACTAAGGCTGGAAGTGAACAGCGAAACGGGAGTGTGATACCAAAGGCTTTTTTGCCAATTTTGAAAGCTCCGTTCATAAGGCGTGAAAGCAACCTGAAAAGCATTGTAAGGGCAGCTCTTTCAGTATATGCCAGCATGACTCAGCGTAGACCATGAGTTAGTTTTGTGGAAAGAAGCATTGTGCTTGCACTTCCTAGTTGCAAGCTCATCCTGCTCTGCTCTATAGCAAATGTGAAGCTCAATGTGAGCACTAGCCTCGAAGGAAGAGCTTGACTTGCCTTGCCTAAGTGAAAGAGTGCAACAGCTCCGTGAGCCCTAAATTGCTGTTCTGTGTCAGTTGACGGGGAAGAGGCTTTACCGTTCTCCTTGCCACCTCGTGTCAGCAACCGTTTCGGTTTCAGAACACTCTGTACCCCCCGGAGCTCTGGGCCCTCTATGCAAAATCCAGCATCGCAGGCCTTTCAGAGTCGCTCTGTGTTTGCAGAGAAAGGTGCAGCACACGGCACTTTTCCTTGGGACGGTTTGATTTTCCGACCTCTAAACAGCTTCGGGAACACAGTTCAAGAATCCCTAACTCGCCAAGGACGTGGTCGCCCTTGCCCTAGGTAAGCTCAACAGAACAAAGCACTCTGTTTCTATTTCCTTCCAACACCTCTTATGTGAGGTAAGAAATTCCACTTGGAGAGTATCAGCGTGCCTTCCAAATTCCACAGAAGCACAGTCCGTGGTGTAAAACGACAGGCGTACGGAAGATGCAGAGGCCTCTTGGACATCCTCCAGCGTCCTTCCTTTAGGCAGTTCGCTATACCCAGAATAGCGGGTATAGAAAAACGTGAATCAGCGAAGGGTCCAGTGGGTTAATTGGGTCTCTTTGGACTAGCTAGACTCAGCCTGTACTAAGGCTGGAAGTGAACAGCGAAACGGGAGTGTGATCCCAAAGGCTTTTTTGCCAATTTTGAAAGCTCCGTTCATAAGGCGTGAAAGCAACCTGAAAAGCATTGTAAGGGCAGCTCTTTCAGTATATGCCAGCATGACTCAGCGTAGACCATGAGTTAGTTTTGTGGAAAGAAGCATTGTGCTTGCACTTCCTAGTTGCAAGCTCATCCTGCTCTGCTCTATAGCAAATGTGAAGCTCAATGTGAGCACTAGCCTCGAAGGAAGAGCTTGCCTTGCCTTGCCTAAGTGAAAGAGTGCAACAGCTCCGTGAGCCCTAAATTGCTGTTCTGTGTCAGTTGACGGGGAAGAGGCTTTACCGTTCTCCTTGCCACCTCGTGTCAGCAACCGTTTCGGTTTCAGAACACTCTGTACCCCCCGGAGCTCTGGGCCCTCTATGCAAAATCCAGCATCGCAGGCCTTTCAGAGTCGCTCTGTGTTTGCAGAGAAAGGTGCAGCACACGGCACTTTTCCTTGGGACGGTTTGATTTTCCGACCTCTAAACAGCTTCGGGAACACAGTTCAAGAATCCCTAACTCGCCAAGGACGTGGTCGCCCTTGCCCTAGGTAAGCTCAACAGAACAAAGCACTCTGTTTCTATTTCCTTCCAACACCTCTTATGTGAGGTAAGAAATTCCCCTAGTTGAGTATCAGCGTGCCTTCCAAATTCCACAGAAGCACAGTCCGTGGTGTAAAACGACAGGCGTACGGAAGATGCAGAGGCCTCTTGGACATCCTCCAGCGTCCTTCCTTTAGGCAGTTCGCTATACCCAGAATAGCGGGTATAGAAAAACGTGAATCAGCGAAGGGCCCAGTGGGTTAATTGGGTCTCTTTGGACTAGCTAGACTCAGCCTATACTAAGGCTGGAAGTCAACAGCGAAACGGGAGTGTGATCCCAAAGGCTTTTTTGCCAATTTTGAAAGCTCCGTTCATAAGGCGTGAAAGCAACCTGAAAAGCATTGTAAGGGCAGCTCTTTCAGTATATGCCAGCATGACTCAGCGTAGACCATGAGTTAGTTTTGTGGAAAGAAGCATTGTGCTTGCACTTCCTAGTTGCAAGCTCATCCTGCTCTGCTCTATAGCAAATGTGAAGCTCAATGTGAGCACTAGCCTCGAAGGAAGAGCTTGCCTTGCCTTGCCTAAGTGAAAGAGTGCAACAGCTCCGTGAGCCCTAAATTGCTGTTCTGTGTCAGTTGACGGGGAAGAGGCTTTACCGTTCTCCTTGCCACCTCGTGTCAGCAACCGTTTCGGTTTCAGAACACTCTGTACCCCCCGGAGCTCTGGGCCCTCTATGCAAAATCCAGCATCGCAGGCCTTTCAGAGTCGCTCTGTGTTTGCAGAGAAAGGTGCAGCACACGGCACTTTTCCTTGGGACGGTTTGATTTTCCGACCTCTAAACAGCTTCGGGAACACAGTTCAAGAATCCCTAACTCGCCAAGGACGTGGTCGCCCTTGCCCTAGGTAAGCTCAACAGAACAAAGCACTCTGTTTCTATTTCCTTCCAACACCTCTTATGTGAGGTAAGAAATTCCCCTAGGAGATTATCAGCGTGCCTTCCAAATTCCACAGAAGCACAATCCGTGGTGTAAAACGACAGGCGTACGGAAGATGCAGAGGCCTCTTGGACATCCTCCAGCGTCCTTCCTTTAGGCAGTTCGCTATACCCAGAATAGGGGGTATAGAAAAACGTGAATCAGCGAAGGGCCCAGTGGGTTAATTGTGTCTCTTTGGACTAGCTAGACTCAGGCTATACTAAGGCTGGAAGTCAACAGCGAAACGGGAGTGTGATCCCAAAGGCTTTTTTGCCAATTTTGAAAGCTCCGTTCATAAGGCGTGAAAGCAACCTGAAAAGCATTGTAAGGGCAGCTCTTTCAGTATATGCCAGCATGACTCAGCGTAGACCATGAGTTAGTTTTGTGGAAAGAAGCATTGTGCTTGCACTTCCTAGTTGCAAGCTCATCCTGCTCTGCTCTATAGCAAATGTGAAGCTCAATGTGAGCACTAGCCTCGAAGGAAGAGCTTGACTTGCCTTGCCTAAGTGAAAGAGTGCAACAGCTCCGTGAGCCCTAAATTGCTGTTCTGTGTCAGTTGACGGGGAAGAGGCTTTACCGTTCTCCTTGCCACCTCGTGTCAGCAACCGTTTCGGTTTCAGAACACTCTGTACCCCCCGGAGCTCTGGGCCCTCTATGCAAAATCCAGCATCGCAGGCCTTTCAGAGTCGCTCTGTGTTTGCAGAGAAAGGTGCAGCACACGGCACTTTTCCTTGGGACGGTTTGATTTTCCGACCTCTAAACAGCTTCGGGAACACAGTTCAAGAATCCCTAACTCGCCAAGGACGTGGTCGCCCTTGCCCTAGGTAAGCTCAACAGAACAAAGCACTCTGTTTCTATTTCCTTCCAACACCTCTTATGTGAGGTAAGAAATTCCCCTAGTTGAGTATCAGCGTACCTTCCAAATTCCACAGAAGCACAGTCCGTGGTGTAAAACGACAGGCGTACGGAAGATGCAGAGGCCTCTTGGACATCCTCCAGCGTCCTTCCTTTAGGCAGTTCGCTATACCCAGAATAGCGGGTATAGAAAAACGTGAATCAGCGAAGGGCCCAGTGGGTTAATTGGGTCTCTTTGGACTAGCTAGACTCAGCCTATACTAAGGCTGGAAGTCAACAGCGAAACGGGAGTGTGATCCCAAAGGCTTTTTTGCCAATTTTGAAAGCTCCGTTCATAAGGCGTGAAAGCAACCTGAAAAGCATTGTAAGGGCAGCTCTTTCAGTATATGCCAGCATGACTCAGCGTAGACCATGAGTTAGTTTTGTGGAAAGAAGCATTGTGCTTGCACTTCCTAGTTGCAAGCTCATCCTGCTCTGCTCTATAGCAAATGTGAAGCTCAATGTGAGCACTAGCCTCGAAGGAAGAGCTTGCCTTGCCTTGCCTAAGTGAAAGAGTGCAACAGCTCCGTGAGCCCTAAATTGCTGTTCTGTGTCAGTTGACGGGGAAGAGGCTTTACCGTTCTCCTTGCCACCTCGTGTCAGCAACCGTTTCGGTTTCAGAACACTCTGTACACCCCGGAGCTCTGGGCCCTCTATGCAAAATCCAGCATCGCAGGCCTTTCAGAGTCGCTCTGTGTTTGCAGAGAAAGGTGCAGCACACGGCACTTTTCCTTGGGACGGTTTGATTTTCCGACCTCTAAACAGCTTCGGGAACACAGTTCAAGAATCCCTAACTCGCCAAGGACGTGGTCGCCCTTGCCCTAGGTAAGCTCAACAGAACAAAGCACTCTGTTTCTATTTCCTTCCAACACCTCTTATGTGAGGTAAGAAATTCCCCTAGGAGATTATCAGCGTGCCTTCCAAATTCCACAGAAGCACATTTCATGGTGTAAAACGACAGGCGTAAGGAAGATGCAGAGGCCTCTTGGACATCCTCCAGCGTCCTTCCTTTAGGCAGTTCGCTATACCCAGAATAGGGGGTATAGAAAAACGTGAATCAGCGAAGGGCCCAGTGGGTTAATTGTGTCTCTTTGGACTAGCTAGACTCAGCCTATACTAAGGCTGGAAGTCAACAGCGAAACGGGAGTGTGATCCCAAAGGCTTTTTTGCCAATTTTGAAATCTCCGTTCATAAGGCGTGAAAGCAACCTGAAAAGCATTGTAAGGGCAGCTCTTTCAGTATATGCCAGCATGACTCAGCGTAGACCATGAGTTAGTTTTGTGGAAAGAAGCATTGTGCTTGCACTTCCTAGTTGCAAGCTCATCCTGCTCTGCTCTATAGCAAATGTGAAGCTCAATGTGAGCACTAGCCTCGAAGGAAGAGCTTGCCTTGCCTTGCCTAAGTGAAAGAGTGCAACAGCTCCGTGAGCCCTAAATTGCTGTTCTGTGTCAGTTGACGGGGAAGAGGGTTTACCGTTCTCCTTGCCACCTCGTGTCAGCAACCGTTTCGGTTTCAGAACACTCTGTACCCCCCGGAGCTCTGGGCCCTCTATGCAAAATCCAGCATCGCAGGCCTTTCAGAGTCGCTCTGTGTTTGCAGAGAAAGGTGCAGCACACGGCACTTTTCCTTGGGACGGTTTGATTTTCCGACCTCTAAACAGCTTCGGGAACACAGTTCAAGAATCCCTAACTCGCCAAGGACGTGGTCGCCCTTGCCCTAGGTAAGCTCAACAGAACAAAGCACTCTGTTTCTATTTCCTTCCAACACCTCTTATGTGAGGTAAGAAATTCCACTTGGAGAGTATCAGCGTGCCTTCCAAATTCCACAGAAGCACAGTCCGTGGTGTAAAACGACAGGCGTACGGAAGATGCAGAGGCCTCTTGGACATCCTCCAGCGTCCTTCCTTTAGGCAGTTCGCTATACCCAGAATAGCGGGTATAGAAAAACGTGAATCAGCGAAGGGTCCAGTGGGTTAATTGGGTCTCTTTGGACTAGCTAGACTCAGCCTGTACTAAGGCTGGAAGTGAACAGCGAAACGGGAGTGTGATCCCAAAGGCTTTTTTGCCAATTTTGAAAGCTCCGTTCATAAGGCGTGAAAGCAACCTGAAAAGCATTGTAAGGGCAGCTCTTTCAGTATATGCCAGCATGACTCAGCGTAGACCATGAGTTAGTTTTGTGGAAAGAAGCATTGTGCTTGCACTTCCTAGTTGCAAGCTCATCCTGCTCTGCTCTATAGCAAATGTGAAGCTCAATGTGAGCACTAGCCTCGAAGGAAGAGCTTGCCTTGCCTTGCCTAAGTGAAAGAGTGCAACAGCTCCGTGAGCCCTAAATTGCTGTTCTGTGTCAGTTGACGGGGAAGAGGCTTTACCGTTCTCCTTGCCACCTCGTGTCAGCAACCGTTTCGGTTTCAGAACACTCTGTACCCCCCGGAGCTCTGGGCCCTCTATGCAAAATCCAGCATCGCAGGCCTTTCAGAGTCGCTCTGTGTTTGCAGAGAAAGGTGCAGCACACGGCACTTTTCCTTGGGACGGTTTGATTTTCCGACCTCTAAACAGCTTCGGGAACACAGTTCAAGAATCCCTAACTCGCCAAGGACGTGGTCGCCCTTGCCCTAGGTAAGCTCAACAGAACAAAGCACTCTGTTTCTATTTCCTTCCAACACCTCTTATGTGAGGTAAGAAATTCCCCTAGGAGAGTATCAGCGTGCCTTCCAAATTCCACAGAAGCACAGTCCGTGGTGTAAAACGACAGGCGTACGGAAGATGCAGAGGCCTCTTGGACATCCTCCAGCGTCCTTCCTTTAGGCAGTTCGCTATACCCAGAATAGCGGGTATAGAAAAACGTGAATCAGCGAAGGGCCCAGTGGGTTAATTGGGTCTCTTTGGACTAGCTAGACTCAGCCTGTACTAAGGCTGGAAGTCAACAGCGAAACGGGAGTGTGATCCCAAAGGCTTTTTTGCCAATTTTGAAAGCTCCGTTCATAAGGCGTGAAAGCAACCTGAAAAGCATTGTAAGGGCAGCTCTTTCAGTATATGCCAGCATGACTCAGCGTAGACCATGAGTTAGTTTTGTGGAAAGAAGCATTGTGCTTGCACTTCCTAGTTGCAAGCTCATCCTGCTCTGCTCTATAGCAAATGTGAAGCTCAATGTGAGCACTAGCCTCGAAGGAAGAGCTTGCCTTGCCTTGCCTAAGTGAAAGAGTGCAACAGCTCCGTGAGCCCTAAATTGCTGTTCTGTGTCAGTTGACGGGGAAGAGGCTTTACCGTTCTCCTTGCCACCTCGTGTCAGCAACCGTTTCGGTTTCAGAACACTCTGTACCCCCCGGAGCTCTGGGCCCTCTATGCAAAATCCAGCATCGCAGGCCTTTCAGAGTCGCTCTGTGTGTGCAGAGAAAGGTGCAGCACACGGCACTTTTCCTTGGGACGGTTTGATTTTCCGACCTCTAAACAGCTTCGGGAACACAGTTCAAGAATCCCTAACTCGCCAAGGACGTGGTCGCCCTTGCCCTAGGTAAGCTCAACAGAACAAAGCACTCTGTTTCTATTTCCTTCCAACACCTCTTATGTGAGGTAAGAAATTCCCCTAGGAGAGTATCAGCGTGCCTTCCAAATTCCACAGAAGCACAGTCCGTGGTGTAAAACGACAGGCGTACGGAAGATGCAGAGGCCTCTTGGACATCCTCCAGCGTCCTTCCTTTAGGCAGTTCGCTATACCCAGAATAGCGTGTATAGAAAAACGTGAATCAGCGAAGGGCCCAGTGGTTTAATTGGGTCTCTTTGGACTAGCTAGACTCAGCCTGTACTAAGGCTGGAAGTGAACAGCAAAACGGGAGTGTGATCCCAAAGGCTTTTTTGCCAATTTTGAAAACTCCGTTCATAAGGCGTGAAAGCAACCTGAAAAGCATTGTAAGGGCAGCTCTTTCAGTATATGCCAGCATGACTCAGCGTAGACCATGAGTTAGTTTTGTGGAAAGAAGCATTGTGCTTGCACTTCCTAGTTGCAAGCTCATCCTGCTCTGCTCTATAGCAAATGTGAAGCTCAATGTGAGCACTAGCCTCGAAGGAAGAGCTTGCCTTGCCTTGCCTAAGTGAAAGAGTGCAACAGCTCCGTGAGCCCTAAATTGCTGTTCTGTGTCAGTTGACGGGGAAGAGGCTTTACCGTTCTCCTTGCCACCTCGTGTCAGCAACCGTTTCGGTTTCAGAACACTCTGTACCCCCCGGAGCTCTGGGCCCTCTATGCAAAATCCAGCATCGCAGGCCTTTCAGAGTCGCTCTGTGTTTGCAGAGAAAGGTGCAGCACACGGCACTTTTCCTTGGGACGGTTTGATTTTCCGACCTCTAAACAGCTTCGGGAACACAGTTCAAGAATCCCTAACTCGCCAAGGACGTGGTCGCCCTTGCCCTAGGTAAGCTCAACAGAACAAAGCACTCTGTTTCTATTTCCTTCCAACACCTCTTATGTGAGGTAAGAAATTCCCCTAGTTGAGTATCAGCGTGCCTTCCAAATTCCACAGAAGCACAGTCCGTGGTGTAAAACGACAGGCGTACGGAAGATGCAGAGGCCTCTTGGACATCCTCCAGCGTCCTTCCTTTAGGCAGTTCGCTATACCCAGAATAGCGGGTATAGAAAAACGTGAATCAGCGAAGGGCCCAGTGGGTTAATTGGGTCTCTTTGGACTAGCTAGACTCAGCCTATACTAAGGCTGGAAGTCAACAGCGAAACGGGAGTGTGATCCCAAAGGCTTTTTTGCCAATTTTGAAATCTCCGTTCATAAGGCGTGAAAGCAACCTGAAAAGCATTGTAAGGGCAGCTCTTTCAGTATATGCCAGCATGACTCAGCGTAGACCATGAGTTAGTTTTGTGGAAAGAAGCATTGTGCTTGCACTTCCTAGTTGCAAGCTCATCCTGCTCTGCTCTATAGCAAATGTGAAGCTCAATGTGAGCACTAGCCTCGAAGGAAGAGCTTGCCTTGCCTTGCCTAAGTGAAAGAGTGCAACAGCTCCGTGAGCCCTAAATTGCTGTTCTGTGTCAGTTGACGGGGAAGAGGCTTTACCGTTCTCCTTGCCACCTCGTGTCAGCAACCGTTTCGGTTTCAGAACACTCTGTACCCCCCGGAGCTCTGGGCCCTCTATGCAAAATCCAGCATCGCAGGCCTTTCAGAGTCGCTCTGTGTTTGCAGAGAAAGGTGCAGCACACGGCACTTTTCCTTGGGACGGTTTGATTTTCCGACCTCTAAACAGCTTCGGGAACACAGTTCAAGAATCCCTAACTCGCCAAGGACGTGGTCGCCCTTGCCCTAGGTAAGCTCAACAGAACAAAGCACTCTGTTTCTATTTCCTTCCAACACCTCTTATGTGAGGTAAGAAATTCCCCTAGGAGATTATCAGCGTGCCTTCCAAATTCCACAGAAGCACAATCCGTGGTGTAAAACGACAGGCGTACGGAAGATGCAGAGGCCTCTTGGACATCCTCCAGCGTCCTTCCTTTAGGCAGTTCGCTATACCCAGAATAGGGGGTATAGAAAAACGTGAATCAGCGAAGGGCCCAGTGGGTTAATTGTGTCTCTTTGGACTAGCTAGACTCAGGCTATACTAAGGCTGGAAGTCAACAGCGAAACGGGAGTGTGATCCCAAAGGCTTTTTTGCCAATTTTGAAAGCTCCGTTCATAAGGCGTGAAAGCAACCTGAAAAGCATTGTAAGGGCAGCTCTTTCAGTATATGCCAGCATGACTCAGCGTAGACCATGAGTTAGTTTTGTGGAAAGAAGCATTGTGCTTGCACTTCCTAGTTGCAAGCTCATCCTGCTCTGCTCTATAGCAAATGTGAAGCTCAATGTGAGCACTAGCCTCGAAGGAAGAGCTTGACTTGCCTTGCCTAAGTGAAAGAGTGCAACAGCTCCGTGAGCCCTAAATTGCTGTTCTGTGTCAGTTGACGGGGAAGAGGCTTTACCGTTCTCCTTGCCACCTCGTGTCAGCAACCGTTTCGGTTTCAGAACACTCTGTACCCCCCGGAGCTCTGGGCCCTCTATGCAAAATCCAGCATCGCAGGCCTTTCAGAGTCGCTCTGTGTTTGCAGAGAAAGGTGCAGCACACGGCACTTTTCCTTGGGACGGTTTGATTTTCCGACCTCTAAACAGCTTCGGGAACACAGTTCAAGAATCCCTAACTCGCCAAGGACGTGGTCGCCCTTGCCCTAGGTAAGCTCAACAGAACAAAGCACTCTGTTTCTATTTCCTTCCAACACCTCTTATGTGAGGTAAGAAATTCCCCTAGTTGAGTATCAGCGTACCTTCCAAATTCCACAGAAGCACAGTCCGTGGTGTAAAACGACAGGCGTACGGAAGATGCAGAGGCCTCTTGGACATCCTCCAGCGTCCTTCCTTTAGGCAGTTCGCTATACCCAGAATAGCGGGTATAGAAAAACGTGAATCAGCGAAGGGCCCAGTGGGTTAATTGGGTCTCTTTGGACTAGCTAGACTCAGCCTATACTAAGGCTGGAAGTCAACAGCGAAACGGGAGTGTGATCCCAAAGGCTTTTTTGCCAATTTTGAAAGCTCCGTTCATAAGGCGTGAAAGCAACCTGAAAAGCATTGTAAGGGCAGCTCTTTCAGTATATGCCAGCATGACTCAGCGTAGACCATGAGTTAGTTTTGTGGAAAGAAGCATTGTGCTTGCACTTCCTAGTTGCAAGCTCATCCTGCTCTGCTCTATAGCAAATGTGAAGCTCAATGTGAGCACTAGCCTCGAAGGAAGAGCTTGCCTTGCCTTGCCTAAGTGAAAGAGTGCAACAGCTCCGTGAGCCCTAAATTGCTGTTCTGTGTCAGTTGACGGGGAAGAGGCTTTACCGTTCTCCTTGCCACCTCGTGTCAGCAACCGTTTCGGTTTCAGAACACTCTGTACACCCCGGAGCTCTGGGCCCTCTATGCAAAATCCAGCATCGCAGGCCTTTCAGAGTCGCTCTGTGTTTGCAGAGAAAGGTGCAGCACACGGCACTTTTCCTTGGGACGGTTTGATTTTCCGACCTCTAAACAGCTTCGGGAACACAGTTCAAGAATCCCTAACTCGCCAAGGACGTGGTCGCCCTTGCCCTAGGTAAGCTCAACAGAACAAAGCACTCTGTTTCTATTTCCTTCCAACACCTCTTATGTGAGGTAAGAAATTCCCCTAGGAGATTATCAGCGTGCCTTCCAAATTCCACAGAAGCACATTTCATGGTGTAAAACGACAGGCGTAAGGAAGATGCAGAGGCCTCTTGGACATCCTCCAGCGTCCTTCCTTTAGGCAGTTCGCTATACCCAGAATAGGGGGTATAGAAAAACGTGAATCAGCGAAGGGCCCAGTGGGTTAATTGTGTCTCTTTGGACTAGCTAGACTCAGCCTATACTAAGGCTGGAAGTCAACAGCGAAACGGGAGTGTGATCCCAAAGGCTTTTTTGCCAATTTTGAAATCTCCGTTCATAAGGCGTGAAAGCAACCTGAAAAGCATTGTAAGGGCAGCTCTTTCAGTATATGCCAGCATGACTCAGCGTAGACCATGAGTTAGTTTTGTGGAAAGAAGCATTGTGCTTGCACTTCCTAGTTGCAAGCTCATCCTGCTCTGCTCTATAGCAAATGTGAAGCTCAATGTGAGCACTAGCCTCGAAGGAAGAGCTTGCCTTGCCTTGCCTAAGTGAAAGAGTGCAACAGCTCCGTGAGCCCTAAATTGCTGTTCTGTGTCAGTTGATGGGGAAGAGGCTTTACCGTTCTCCTTGCCACCTCGTGTCAGCAACCGTTTCGGTTTCAGAACACTCTGTACCCCCCGGAGCTCTGGGCCCTCTATGCAAAATCCAGCATCGCAGGCCTTTCAGAGTCGCTCTGTGTTTGCAGAGAAAGGTGCAGCACACGGCACTTTTCCTTGGGACGGTTTGATTTTCCGACCTCTAAACAGCTTCGGGAACACAGTTCAAGAATCCCTAACTCGCCAAGGACGTGGTCGCCCTTGCCCTAGGTAAGCTCAACAGAACAAAGCACTCTGTTTCTATTTCCTTCCAACACCTCTTATGTGAGGTAAGAAATTCCACTTGGAGAGTATCAGCGTGCCTTCCAAATTCCACAGAAGCACAGTCCGTGGTGTAAAACGACAGGCGTACGGAAGATGCAGAGGCCTCTTGGACATCCTCCAGCGTCCTTCCTTTAGGCAGTTCGCTATACCCAGAATAGCGGGTATAGAAAAACGTGAATCAGCGAAGGGTCCAGTGGGTTAATTGGGTCTCTTTGGACTAGCTAGACTCAGCCTGTACTAAGGCTGGAAGTGAACAGCGAAACGGGAGTGTGATCCCAAAGGCTTTTTTGCCAATTTTGAAAGCTCCGTTCATAAGGCGTGAAAGCAACCTGAAAAGCATTGTAAGGGCAGCTCTTTCAGTATATGCCAGCATGACTCAGCGTAGACCATGAGTTAGTTTTGTGGAAAGAAGCATTGTGCTTGCACTTCCTAGTTGCAAGCTCATCCTGCTCTGCTCTATAGCAAATGTGAAGCTCAATGTGAGCACTAGCCTCGAAGGAAGAGCTTGCCTTGCCTTGCCTAAGTGAAAGAGTGCAACAGCTCCGTGAGCCCTAAATTGCTGTTCTGTGTCAGTTGACGGGGAAGAGGCTTTACCGTTCTCCTTGCCACCTCGTGTCAGCAACCGTTTCGGTTTCAGAACACTCTGTACCCCCCGGAGCTCTGGGCCCTCTATGCAAAATCCAGCATCGCAGGCCTTTCAGAGTCGCTCTGTGTTTGCAGAGAAAGGTGCAGCACACGGCACTTTTCCTTGGGACGGTTTGATTTTCCGACCTCTAAACAGCTTCGGGAACACAGTTCAAGAATCCCTAACTCGCCAAGGACGTGGTCGCCCTTGCCCTAGGTAAGCTCAACAGAACAAAGCACTCTGTTTCTATTTCCTTCCAACACCTCTTATGTGAGGTAAGAAATTCCCCTAGGAGAGTATCAGCGTGCCTTCCAAATTCCACAGAAGCACAGTCCGTGGTGTAAAACGACAGGCGTACGGAAGATGCAGAGGCCTCTTGGACATCCTCCAGCGTCCTTCCTTTAGGCAGTTCGCTATACCCAGAATAGCGGGTATAGAAAAACGTGAATCAGCGAAGGGCCCAGTGGGTTAATTGGGTCTCTTTGGACTAGCTAGACTCAGCCTGTACTAAGGCTGGAAGTCAACAGCGAAACGGGAGTGTGATCCCAAAGGCTTTTTTGCCAATTTTGAAAGCTCCGTTCATAAGGCGTGAAAGCAACCTGAAAAGCATTGTAAGGGCAGCTCTTTCAGTATATGCCAGCATGACTCAGCGTAGACCATGAGTTAGTTTTGTGGAAAGAAGCATTGTGCTTGCACTTCCTAGTTGCAAGCTCATCCTGCTCTGCTCTATAGCAAATGTGAAGCTCAATGTGAGCACTAGCCTCGAAGGAAGAGCTTGCCTTGCCTTGCCTAAGTGAAAGAGTGCAACAGCTCCGTGAGCCCTAAATTGCTGTTCTGTGTCAGTTGACGGGGAAGAGGCTTTACCGTTCTCCTTGCCACCTCGTGTCAGCAACCGTTTCGGTTTCAGAACACTCTGTACCCCCCGGAGCTCTGGGCCCTCTATGCAAAATCCAGCATCGCAGGCCTTTCAGAGTCGCTCTGTGTGTGCAGAGAAAGGTGCAGCACACGGCACTTTTCCTTGGGACGGTTTGATTTTCCGACCTCTAAACAGCTTCGGGAACACAGTTCAAGAATCCCTAACTCGCCAAGGACGTGGTCGCCCTTGCCCTAGGTAAGCTCAACAGAACAAAGCACTCTGTTTCTATTTCCTTCCAACACCTCTTATGTGAGGTAAGAAATTCCCCTAGGAGAGTATCAGCGTGCCTTCCAAATTCCACAGAAGCACAGTCCGTGGTGTAAAACGACAGGCGTACGGAAGATGCAGAGGCCTCTTGGACATCCTCCAGCGTCCTTCCTTTAGGCAGTTCGCTATACCCAGAATAGCGTGTATAGAAAAACGTGAATCAGCGAAGGGCCCAGTGGTTTAATTGGGTCTCTTTGGACTAGCTAGACTCAGCCTGTACTAAGGCTGGAAGTGAACAGCAAAACGGGAGTGTGATCCCAAAGGCTTTTTTGCCAATTTTGAAAACTCCGTTCATAAGGCGTGAAAGCAACCTGAAAAGCATTGTAAGGGCAGCTCTTTCAGTATATGCCAGCATGACTCAGCGTAGACCATGAGTTAGTTTTGTGGAAAGAAGCATTGTGCTTGCACTTCCTAGTTGCAAGCTCATCCTGCTCTGCTCTATAGCAAATGTGAAGCTCAATGTGAGCACTAGCCTCGAAGGAAGAGCTTGCCTTGCCTTGCCTAAGTGAAAGAGTGCAACAGCTCCGTGAGCCCTAAATTGCTGTTCTGTGTCAGTTGACGGGGAAGAGGCTTTACCGTTCTCCTTGCCACCTCGTGTCAGCAACCGTTTCGGTTTCAGAACACTCTGTACCCCCCGGAGCTCTGGGCCCTCTATGCAAAATCCAGCATCGCAGGCCTTTCAGAGTCGCTCTGTGTTTGCAGAGAAAGGTGCAGCACACGGCACTTTTCCTTGGGACGGTTTGATTTTCCGACCTCTAAACAGCTTCGGGAACACAGTTCAAGAATCCCTAACTCGCCAAGGACGTGGTCGCCCTTGCCCTAGGTAAGCTCAACAGAACAAAGCACTCTGTTTCTATTTCCTTCCAACACCTCTTATGTGAGGTAAGAAATTCCCCTAGTTGAGTATCAGCGTGCCTTCCAAATTCCACAGAAGCACAGTCCGTGGTGTAAAACGACAGGCGTACGGAAGATGCAGAGGCCTCTTGGACATCCTCCAGCGTCCTTCCTTTAGGCAGTTCGCTATACCCAGAATAGCGGGTATAGAAAAACGTGAATCAGCGAAGGGCCCAGTGGGTTAATTGGGTCTCTTTGGACTAGCTAGACTCAGCCTATACTAAGGCTGGAAGTCAACAGCGAAACGGGAGTGTGATCCCAAAGGCTTTTTTGCCAATTTTGAAATCTCCGTTCATAAGGCGTGAAAGCAACCTGAAAAGCATTGTAAGGGCAGCTCTTTCAGTATATGCCAGCATGACTCAGCGTAGACCATGAGTTAGTTTTGTGGAAAGAAGCATTGTGCTTGCACTTCCTAGTTGCAAGCTCATCCTGCTCTGCTCTATAGCAAATGTGAAGCTCAATGTGAGCACTAGCCTCGAAGGAAGAGCTTGCCTTGCCTTGCCTAAGTGAAAGAGTGCAACAGCTCCGTGAGCCCTAAATTGCTGTTCTGTGTCAGTTGACGGGGAAGAGGCTTTACCGTTCTCCTTGCCACCTCGTGTCAGCAACCGTTTCGGTTTCAGAACACTCTGTACCCCCCGGAGCTCTGGGCCCTCTATGCAAAATCCAGCATCGCAGGCCTTTCAGAGTCGCTCTGTGTTTGCAGAGAAAGGTGCAGCACACGGCACTTTTCCTTGGGACGGTTTGATTTTCCGACCTCTAAACAGCTTCGGGAACACAGTTCAAGAATCCCTAACTCGCCAAGGACGTGGTCGCCCTTGCCCTAGGTAAGCTCAACAGAACAAAGCACTCTGTTTCTATTTCCTTCCAACACCTCTTATGTGAGGTAAGAAATTCCCCTAGGAGATTATCAGCGTGCCTTCCAAATTCCACAGAAGCACATTTCATGGTGTAAAAGGACAGGCGTAAGGAAGATGCAGAGGCCTCTTGGACATCCTCCAGCGTCCTTCCTTTAGGCAGTTCGCTATACCCAGAATAGGGGGTATAGAAAAACGTGAATCAGCGAAGGGCCCAGTGGGTTAATTGTGTCTCTTTGGACTAGCTAGACTCAGCCTATACTAAGGCTGGAAGTCAACAGCGAAACGGGAGTGTGATCCCAAAGGCTTTTTTGCCAATTTTGAAATCTCCGTTCATAAGGCGTGAAAGCAACCTGAAAAGCATTGTAAGGGCAGCTCTTTCAGTATATGCCAGCATGACTCAGCGTAGACCATGAGTTAGTTTTGTGGAAAGAAGCATTGTGCTTGCACTTCCTAGTTGCAAGCTCATCCTGCTCTGCTCTATAGCAAATGTGAAGCTCAATGTGAGCACTAGCCTCGAAGGAAGAGCTTGACTTGCCTTGCCTAAGTGAAAGAGTGCAACAGCTCCGTGAGCCCTAAATTGCTGTTCTGTGTCAGTTGACGGGGAAGAGGCTTTACCGTTCTCCTTGCCACCTCGTGTCAGCAACCGTTTCGGTTTCAGAACACTCTGTACCCCCCGGAGCTCTGGGCCCTCTATGCAAAATCCAGCATCGCAGGCCTTTCAGAGTCGCTCTGTGTTTGCAGAGAAAGGTGCAGCACACGGCACTTTTCCTTGGGACGGTTTGATTTTCCGACCTCTAAACAGCTTCGGGAACACAGTTCAAGAATCCCTAACTCGCCAAGGACGTGGTCGCCCTTGCCCTAGGTAAGCTCAACAGAACAAAGCACTCTGTTTCTATTTCCTTCCAACACCTCTTATGTGAGGTAAGAAATTCCCCTAGGAGATTATCAGCGTGCCTTCCAAATTTCACAGAAGCACATTTCATGGTGTAAAACGACAGGCGTAAGGAAGATGCAGAGGCCTCTTGGACATCCTCCAGCGTCCTTCCTTTAGGCAGTTCGCTATACCCAGAATAGGGGGTATAGAAAAACGTGAATCAGCGAAGGGCCCAGTGGGTTAATTGTGTCTCTTTGGACTAGCTAGACTCAGCCTATACTAAGGCTGGAAGTCAACAGCGAAACGGGAGTGTGATCCCAAAGGCTTTTTTGCCAATTTTGAAATCTCCGTTCATAAGGCGTGAAAGCAACCTGAAAAGCATTGTAAGGGCAGCTCTTTCAGTATATGCCAGCATGACTCAGCGTAGACCATGAGTTAGTTTTGTGGAAAGAAGCATTGTGCTTGCACTTCCTAGTTGCAAGCTCATCCTGCTCTGCTCTATAGCAAATGTGAAGCTCAATGTGAGCACTAGCCTCGAAGGAAGAGCTTGCCTTGCCTTGCCTAAGTGAAAGAGTGCAACAGCTCCGTGAGCCCTAAATTGCTGTTCTGTGTCAGTTGACGGGGAAGAGGCTTTACCGTTCTCCTTGCCACCTCGTGTCAGCAACCGTTTCGGTTTCAGAACACTCTGTACCCCCCGGAGCTCTGGGCCCTCTATGCAAAATCCAGCATCGCAGGCCTTTCAGAGTCGCTCTGTGTTTGCAGAGAAAGGTGCAGCACACGGCACTTTTCCTTGGGACGGTTTGATTTTCCGACCTCTAAACAGCTTCGGGAACACAGTTCAAGAATCCCTAACTCGCCAAGGACGTGGTCGCCCTTGCCCTAGGTAAGCTCAACAGAACAAAGCACTCTGTTTCTATTTCCTTCCAACACCTCTTATGTGAGGTAAGAAATTCCCCTAGGAGAGTATCAGCGTGCCTTCCAAATTCCACAGAAGCACAGTCCGTGGTGTAAAACGACAGGCGTACGGAAGATGCAGAGGCCTCTTGGACATCCTCCAGCGTCCTTCCTTTAGGCAGTTCGCTATACCCAGAATAGCGTGTATAGAAAAACGTGAATCAGCGAAGGGCCCAGTGGTTTAATTGGGTCTCTTTGGACTAGCTAGACTCAGCCTGTACTAAGGCTGGAAGTGAACAGCAAAACGGGAGTGTGATCCCAAAGGCTTTTTTGCCAATTTTGAAATCTCCGTTCATAAGGCGTGAAAGCAACCTGAAAAGCATTGTAAGGGCAGCTCTTTCAGTATATGCCAGCATGACTCAGCGTAGACCATGAGTTAGTTTTGTGGAAAGAAGCATTGTGCTTGCACTTCCTAGTTGCAAGCTCATCCTGCTCTGCTCTATAGCAAATGTGAAGCTCAATGTGAGCACTAGCCTCGAAGGAAGAGCTTGACTTGCCTTGCCTAAGTGAAAGAGTGCAACAGCTCCGTGAGCCCTAAATTGCTGTTCTGTGTCAGTTGACGGGGAAGAGGCTTTACCGTTCTCCTTGCCACCTCGTGTCAGCAACCGTTTCGGTTTCAGAACACTCTGTACCCCCCGGAGCTCTGGGCCCTCTATGCAAAATCCAGCATCGCAGGCCTTTCAGAGTCGCTCTGTGTTTGCAGAGAAAGGTGCAGCACACGGCACTTTTCCTTGGGACGGTTTGATTTTCCGACCTCTAAACAGCTTCGGGAACACAGTTCAAGAATCCCTAACTCGCCAAGGACGTGGTCGCCCTTGCCCTAGGTAAGCTCAACAGAACAAAGCACTCTGTTTCTATTTCCTTCCAACACCTCTTATGTGAGGTAAGAAATTCCCCTAGTTGAGTATCAGCGTGCCTTCCAAATTCCACAGAAGCACAGTCCGTGGTGTAAAACGACAGGCGTACGGAAGATGCAGAGGCCTCTTGGACATCCTCCAGCGTCCTTCCTTTAGGCAGTTCGCTATACCCAGAATAGCGGGTATAGAAAAACGTGAATCAGCGAAGGGCCCAGTGGGTTAATTGGGTCTCTTTGGACTAGCTAGACTCAGCCTATACTAAGGCTGGAAGTCAACAGCGAAACGGGAGTGTGATCCCAAAGGCTTTTTTGCCAATTTTGAAAGCTCCGTTCATAAGGCGTGAAAGCAACCTGAAAAGCATTGTAAGGGCAGCTCTTTCAGTATATGCCAGCATGACTCAGCGTAGACCATGAGTTAGTTTTGTGGAAAGAAGCATTGTGCTTGCACTTCCTAGTTGCAAGCTCATCCTGCTCTGCTCTATAGCAAATGTGAAGCTCAATGTGAGCACTAGCCTCGAAGGAAGAGCTTGCCTTGCCTTGCCTAAGTGAAAGAGTGCAACAGCTCCGTGAGCCCTAAATTGCTGTTCTGTGTCAGTTGACGGGGAAGAGGCTTTACCGTTCTCCTTGCCACCTCGTGTCAGCAACCGTTTCGGTTTCAGAACACTCTGTACCCCCCGGAGCTCTGGGCCCTCTATGCAAAATCCAGCATCGCAGGCCTTTCAGAGTCGCTCTGTGTTTGCAGAGAAAGGTGCAGCACACGGCACTTTTCCTTGGGACGGTTTGATTTTCCGACCTCTAAACAGCTTCGGGAACACAGTTCAAGAATCCCTAACTCGCCAAGGACGTGGTCGCCCTTGCCCTAGGTAAGCTCAACAGAACAAAGCACTCTGTTTCTATTTCCTTCCAACACCTCTTATGTGAGGTAAGAAATTCCCCTAGGAGATTATCAGCGTGCCTTCCAAATTCCACAGAAGCACATTTCATGGTGTAAAAGGACAGGCGTAAGGAAGATGCAGAGGCCTCTTGGACATCCTCCAGCGTCCTTCCTTTAGGCAGTTCGCTATACCCAGAATAGGGGGTATAGAAAAACGTGAATCAGCGAAGGGCCCAGTGGGTTAATTGTGTCTCTTTGGACTAGCTAGACTCAGCCTATACTAAGGCTGGAAGTCAACAGCGAAACGGGAGTGTGATCCCAAAGGCTTTTTTGCCAATTTTGAAATCTCCGTTCATAAGGCGTGAAAGCAACCTGAAAAGCATTGTAAGGGCAGCTCTTTCAGTATATGCCAGCATGACTCAGCGTAGACCATGAGTTAGTTTTGTGGAAAGAAGCATTGTGCTTGCACTTCCTAGTTGCAAGCTCATCCTGCTCTGCTCTATAGCAAATGTGAAGCTCAATGTGAGCACTAGCCTCGAAGGAAGAGCTTGACTTGCCTTGCCTAAGTGAAAGAGTGCAACAGCTCCGTGAGCCCTAAATTGCTGTTCTGTGTCAGTTGACGGGGAAGAGGCTTTACCGTTCTCCTTGCCACCTCGTGTCAGCAACCGTTTCGGTTTCAGAACACTCTGTACCCCCCGGAGCTCTGGGCCCTCTATGCAAAATCCAGCATCGCAGGCCTTTCAGAGTCGCTCTGTGTTTGCAGAGAAAGGTGCAGCACACGGCACTTTTCCTTGGGACGGTTTGATTTTCCGACCTCTAAACAGCTTCGGGAACACAGTTCAAGAATCCCTAACTCGCCAAGGACGTGGTCGCCCTTGCCCTAGGTAAGCTCAACAGAACAAAGCACTCTGTTTCTATTTCCTTCCAACACCTCTTATGTGAGGTAAGAAATTCCACTAGGAGAGTATCAGCGTGCCTTCCAAATTCCACAGAAGCACAGTCCGTGGTGTAAAACGACAGGCGTACGGAAGATGCAGAGGCCTCTTGGACATCCTCCAGCGTCCTTCCTTTAGGCAGTTCGCTATACCCAGAATAGCGGGTATAGAAAAACGTGAATCAGCGAAGGGCCCAGTGGGTTAATTGGGTCTCTTTGGACTAGCTAGACTCAGCCTATACTAAGGCTGGAAGTCAACAGCGAAACGGGAGTGTGATCCCAAAGGCTTTTTTGCCAATTTTGAAAGCTCCGTTCATAAGGCGTGAAAGCAACCTGAAAAGCATTGTAAGGGCAGCTCTTTCAGTATATGCCAGCATGACTCAGCGTAGACCATGAGTTAGTTTTGTGGAAAGAAGCATTGTGCTTGCACTTCCTAGTTGCAAGCTCATCCTGCTCTGCTCTATAGCAAATGTGAAGCTCAATGTGAGCACTAGCCTCGAAGGAAGAGCTTGCCTTGCCTTGCCTAAGTGAAAGAGTGCAACAGCTCCGTGAGCCCTAAATTGCTGTTCTGTGTCAGTTGACGGGGAAGAGGCTTTACCGTTCTCCTTGCCACCTCGTGTCAGCAACCGTTTCGGTTTCAGAACACTCTGTACCCCCCGGAGCTCTGGGCCCTCTATGCAAAATCCAGCATCGCAGGCCTTTCAGAGTCGCTCTGTGTTTGCAGAGAAAGGTGCAGCACACGGCACTTTTCCTTGGGACGGTTTGATTTTCCGACCTCTAAACAGCTTCGGGAACACAGTTCAAGAATCCCTAACTCGCCAAGGACGTGGTCGCCCTTGCCCTAGGTAAGCTCAACAGAACAAAGCACTCTGTTTCTATTTCCTTCCAACACCTCTTATGTGAGGTAAGAAATTCCCCTAGGAGAGTATCAGCGTGCCTTCCAAATTCCACAGAAGCACAGTCCGTGGTGTAAAACGACAGGCGTACGGAAGATGCAGAGGCCTCTTGGACATCCTCCAGCGTCCTTCCTTTAGGCAGTTCGCTATACCCAGAATAGCGGGTATAGAAAAACGTGAATCAGCGAAGGGCCCAGTGGGTTAATTGGGTCTCTTTGGACTAGCTAGACTCAGCCTGTACTAAGGCTGGAAGTCAACAGCGAAACGGGAGTGTGATCCCAAAGGCTTTTTTGCCAATTTTGAAAGCTTCGTTCATAAGGCGTGAAAGCTACCTGAAAAGCATTGTAAGGGCAGCTCTTTCAGTATATGCCAGCATGACTCAGCGTAGACCATGAGTTAGTTTTGTGGAAAGAAGCATTGTGCTTGCACTTCCTAGTTGCAAGCTCATCCTGCTCTGCTCTATAGCAAATGTGAAGCTCAATGTGAGCACTAGCCTCGAAGGAAGAGCTTGCCTTGCCTTGCCTAAGTGAAAGAGTGCAACAGCTCCGTGAGCCCTAAATTGCTGTTCTGTGTCAGTTGACGGGGAAGAGGCTTTACCGTTCTCCTTGCCACCTCGTGTCAGCAACCGTTTCGGTTTCAGAACACTCTGTACCCCCCGGAGCTCTGGGCCCTCTATGCAAAATCCAGCATCGCAGGCCTTTCAGAGTCGCTCTGTGTTTGCAGAGAAAGGTGCAGCACACGGCACTTTTCCTTGGGACGGTTTGATTTTCCGACCTCTAAACAGCTTCGGGAACACAGTTCAAGAATCCCTAACTCGCCAAGGACGTGGTCGCCCTTGCCCTAGGTAAGCTCAACAGAACAAAGCACTCTGTTTCTATTTCCTTCCAACACCTCTTATGTGAGGTAAGAAATTCCCCTAGGAGATTATCAGCGTGCCTTCCAAATTTCACAGAAGCACATTTCATGGTGTAAAACGACAGGCGTAAGGAAGATGCAGAGGCCTCTTGGACATCCTCCAGCGTCCTTCCTTTAGGCAGTTCGCTATACCCAGAATAGGGGGTATAGAAAAACGTGAATCAGCGAAGGGCCCAGTGGGTTAATTGTGTCTCTTTGGACTAGCTAGACTCAGCCTATACTAAGGCTGGAAGTCAACAGCGAAACGGGAGTGTGATCCCAAAGGCTTTTTTGCCAATTTTGAAATCTCCGTTCATAAGGCGTGAAAGCAACCTGAAAAGCATTGTAAGGGCAGCTCTTTCAGTATATGCCAGCATGACTCAGCGTAGACCATGAGTTAGTTTTGTGGAAAGAAGCATTGTGCTTGCACTTCCTAGTTGCAAGCTCATCCTGCTCTGCTCTATAGCAAATGTGAAGCTCAATGTGAGCACTAGCCTCGAAGGAAGAGCTTGCCTTGCCTTGCCTAAGTGAAAGAGTGCAACAGCTCCGTGAGCCCTAAATTGCTGTTCTGTGTCAGTTGACGGGGAAGAGGCTTTACCGTTCTCCTTGCCACCTCGTGTCAGCAACCGTTTCGGTTTCAGAACACTCTGTACCCCCCGGAGCTCTGGGCCCTCTATGCAAAATCCAGCATCGCAGGCCTTTCAGAGTCGCTCTGTGTTTGCAGAGAAAGGTGCAGCACACGGCACTTTTCCTTGGGACGGTTTGATTTTCCGACCTCTAAACAGCTTCGGGAACACAGTTCAAGAATCCCTAACTCGCCAAGGACGTGGTCGCCCTTGCCCTAGGTAAGCTCAACAGAACAAAGCACTCTGTTTCTATTTCCTTCCAACACCTCTTATGTGAGGTAAGAAATTCCCCTAGGAGATTATCAGCGTGCCTTCCAAATTTCACAGAAGCACATTTCATGGTGTAAAACGACAGGCGTAAGGAAGATGCAGAGGCCTCTTGGACATCCTCCAGCGTCCTTCCTTTAGGCAGTTCGCTATACCCAGAATAGGGGGTATAGAAAAACGTGAATCAGCGAAGGGCCCAGTGGGTTAATTGTGTCTCTTTGGACTAGCTAGACTCAGCCTATACTAAGGCTGGAAGTGAACAGCGAAACGGGAGTGTGATCCCAAAGGCTTTTTTGCCAATTTTGAAATCTCCGTTCATAAGGCGTGAAAGCAACCTGAAAAGCATTGTAAGGGCAGCTCTTTCAGTATATGCCAGCATGACTCAGCGTAGACCATGAGTTAGTTTTGTGGAAAGAAGCATTGTGCTTGCACTTCCTAGTTGCAAGCTCATCCTGCTCTGCTCTATAGCAAATGTGAAGCTCAATGTGAGCACTAGCCTCGAAGGAAGAGCTTGCCTTGCCTTGCCTAAGTGAAAGAGTGCAACAGCTCCGTGAGCCCTAAATTGCTGTTCTGTGTCAGTTGACGGGGAAGAGGCTTTACCGTTCTCCTTGCCACCTCGTGTCAGCAACCGTTTCGGTTTCAGAACACTCTGTACCCCCCGGAGCTCTGGGCCCTCTATGCAAAATCCAGCATCGCAGGCCTTTCAGAGTCGCTCTGTGTTTGCAGAGAAAGGTGCAGCACACGGCACTTTTCCTTGGGACGGTTTGATTTTCCGACCTCTAAACAGCTTCGGGAACACAGTTCAAGAATCCCTAACTCGCCAAGGACGTGGTCGCCCTTGCCCTAGGTAAGCTCAACAGAACAAAGCACTCTGTTTCTATTTCCTTCCAACACCTCTTATGTGAGGTAAGAAATTCCCCTAGGAGAGTATCAGCGTGCCTTCCAAATTCCACAGAAGCACAGTCCGTGGTGTAAAACGACAGGCGTACGGAAGATGCAGAGGCCTCTTGGACATCCTCCAGCGTCCTTCCTTTAGGCAGTTCGCTATACCCAGAATAGCGGGTATAGAAAAACGTGAATCAGCGAAGGGCCCAGTGGGTTAATTGGGTCTCTTTGGACTAGCTAGACTCAGCCTGTACTAAGGCTGGAAGTGAACAGCGAAACGGGAGTGTGATCCCAAAGGCTTTTTTGCCAATTTTGAAAGCTCCGTTCATAAGGCGTGAAAGCAACCTGAAAAGCATTGTAAGGGCAGCTCTTTCAGTATATGCCAGCATGACTCAGCGTAGACCATGAGTTAGTTTTGTGGAAAGAAGCATTGTGCTTGCACTTCCTAGTTGCAAGCTCATCCTGCTCTGCTCTATAGCAAATGTGAAGCTCAATGTGAGCACTAGCCTCGAAGGAAGAGCTTGACTTGCCTTGCCTAAGTGAAAGAGTGCAACAGCTCCGTGAGCCCTAAATTGCTGTTCTGTGTCAGTTGACGGGGAAGAGGCTTTACCGTTCTCCTTGCCACCTCGTGTCAGCAACCGTTTCGGTTTCAGAACACTCTGTACCCCCCGGAGCTCTGGGCCCTCTATGCAAAATCCAGCATCGCAGGCCTTTCAGAGTCGCTCTGTGTGTGCAGAGAAAGGTGCAGCACACGGCACTTTTCCTTGGGACGGTTTGATTTTCCGACCTCTAAACAGCTTCGGGAACACAGTTCAAGAATCCCTAACTCGCCAAGGACGTGGTCGCCCTTGCCCTAGGTAAGCTCAACAGAACAAAGCACTCTGTTTCTATTTCCTTCCAACACCTCTTATGTGAGGTAAGAAATTCCCCTAGGAGATTATCAGCGTGCCTTCCAAATTTCACAGAAGCACATTTCATGGTGTAAAACGACAGGCGTAAGGAAGATGCAGAGGCCTCTTGGACATCCTCCAGCGTCCTTCCTTTAGGCAGTTCGCTATACCCAGAATAGGGGGTATAGAAAAACGTGAATCAGCGAAGGGCCCAGTGGGTTAATTGTGTCTCTTTGGACTAGCTAGACTCAGCCTATACTAAGGCTGGAAGTCAACAGCGAAACGGGAGTGTGATCCCAAAGGCTTTTTTGCCAATTTTGAAATCTCCGTTCATAAGGCGCGAAAGCAACCTGAAAAGCATTGTAAGGGCAGCTCTTTCAGTATATGCCAGCATGACTCAGCGTAGACCATGAGTTAGTTTTGTGGAAAGAAGCATTGTGCTTGCACTTCCTAGTTGCAAGCTCATCCTGCTCTGCTCTATAGCAAATGTGAAGCTCAATGTGAGCACTAGCCTCGAAGGAAGAGCTTGCCTTGCCTTGCCTAAGTGAAAGAGTGCAACAGCTCCGTGAGCCCTAAATTGCTGTTCTGTGTCAGTTGACGGGGAAGAGGCTTTACCGTTCTCCTTGCCACCTCGTGTCAGCAACCGTTTCGGTTTCAGAACACTCTGTACCCCCCGGAGCTCTGGGCCCTCTATGCAAAATCCAGCATCGCAGGCCTTTCAGAGTCGCTCTGTGTTTGCAGAGAAAGGTGCAGCACACGGCACTTTTCCTTGGGACGGTTTGATTTTCCGACCTCTAAACAGCTTCGGGAACACAGTTCAAGAATCCCTAACTCGCCAAGGACGTGGTCGCCCTTGCCCTAGGTAAGCTCAACAGAACAAAGCACTCTGTTTCTATTTCCTTCCAACACCTCTTATGTGAGGTAAGAAATTCCACTAGGAGAGTATCAGCGTGCCTTCCAAATTCCACAGAAGCACAGTCCGTGGTGTAAAACGACAGGCGTACGGAAGATGCAGAGGCCTCTTGGACATCCTCCAGCGTCCTTCCTTTAGGCAGTTCGCTATACCCAGAATAGGGGGTATAGAAAAACGTGAATCAGCGAAGGGCCCAGTGGGTTAATTGTGTCTCTTTGGACTAGCTAGACTCAGCCTATACTAAGGCTGGAAGTCAACAGCGAAACGGGAGTGTGATCCCAAAGGCTTTTTTGCCAATTTTGAAATCTCCGTTCATAAGGCGTGAAAGCAACCTGAAAAGCATTGTAAGGGCAGCTCTTTCAGTATATGCCAGCATGACTCAGCGTAGACCATGAGTTAGTTTTGTGGAAAGAAGCATTGTGCTTGCACTTCCTAGTTGCAAGCTCATCCTGCTCTGCTCTATAGCAAATGTGAAGCTCAATGTGAGCACTAGCCTCGAAGGAAGAGCTTGCCTTGCCTTGCCTAAGTGAAAGAGTGCAACAGCTCCGTGAGCCCTAAATTGCTGTTCTGTGTCAGTTGACGGGGAAGAGGCTTTACCGTTCTCCTTGCCACCTCGTGTCAGCAACCGTTTCGGTTTCAGAACACTCTGTACCCCCCGGAGCTCTGGGCCCTCTATGCAAAATCCAGCATCGCAGGCCTTTCAGAGTCGCTCTGTGTTTGCAGAGAAAGGTGCAGCACACGGCACTTTTCCTTGGGACGGTTTGATTTTCCGACCTCCAAACAGCTTCGGGAACACAGTTCAAGAATCCCTAACTCGCCAAGGACGTGGTCGCCCTTGCCCTAGGTAAGCTCAACAGAACAAAGCACTCTGTTTCTATTTCCTTCCAACACCTCTTATGTGAGGTAAGAAATTCCCCTAGGAGAGTATCAGCGTGCCTTCCAAATTCCACAGAAGCACAGTCCGTGGTGTAAAACGACAGGCGTAAGGAAGATGCAGAGGCCTCTTGGACATCCTCCAGCGTCCTTCCTTTAGGCAGTTCGCTATACCCAGAATAGCGGGTATAGAAAAACGTGAATCAGCGAAGGGCCCAGTGGGTTAATTGTGTCTCTTTGGACTAGCTAGATTCAGCCTGTACTAAGGCTGGAAGTGAACAGCGAAACGGGAGTGTGATCCCAAAGGCTTTTTTGCCAATTTTGAAAGCTCCGTTCATAAGGCGTGAAAGCTACCTGAAAAGCATTGTAAGGGCAGCTCTTTCAGTATATGCCAGCATGACTCAGCGTAGACCATGAGTTAGTTTTGTGGAAAGAAGCATTGTGCTTGCACTTCCTAGTTGCAAGCTCATCCTGCTCTGCTCTATAGCAAATGTGAAGCTCAATGTGAGCACTAGCCTCGAAGGAAGAGCTTGCCTTGCCTTGCCTAAGTGAAAGAGTGCAACAGCTCCGTGAGCCCTAAATTGCTGTTCTGTGTCAGTTGACGGGGAAGAGGCTTTACCGTTCTCCTTGCCACCTCGTGTCAGCAACCGTTTCGGTTTCAGAACACTCTGTACCCCCCGGAGCTCTGGGCCCTCTATGCAAAATCCAGCATCGCAGGCCTTTCAGAGTCGCTCTGTGTTTGCAGAGAAAGGTGCAGCACACGGCACTTTTCCTTGGGACGGTTTGATTTTCCGACCTCTAAACAGCTTCGGGATCACAGTTCAAGAATCCCTAACTCGCCAAGGATGTGGTCGCCCTTGCCCTAGGTAAGCTCAACAGAACAAAGCACTCTGTTTCTATTTCCTTCCAACACCTCTTATGTGAGGTAAGAAATTCCCCTAGGAGAGTATCAGCGTGCCTTCCAAATTCCACAGAAGCACAGTCCGTGGTGTAAAACGACAGGCGTAAGGAAGATGCAGAGGCCTCTTGGACATCCTCCAGCGTCCTTCCTTTAGGCAGTTCGCTATACCCAGAATAGCGGGTCTAGAAAAACGTGAATCAGCGAAGGGCCCAGTGGGTTAATTGTGTCTCTTTGGACTAGCTAGACTCAGCCTGTACTAAGGCTGGAAGTGAACAGCGAAACGGGAGTGTGATCCCAAAGGCCTTTTTGCCAATTTTGAAAGCTCCGTTCATAAGGCGTGAAAGCTACCTGAAAAGCATTGTAAGGGCAGCTCTTTCAGTATATGCCAGCATGACTCAGCGTAGACCATGAGTTAGTTTTGTGGAAAGAAGCATTGTGCTTGCACTTCCTAGTTGCAAGCTCATCCTGCTCTGCTCTATAGCAAATGTGAAGCTCAATGTGAGCACTAGCCTCGAAGGAAGAGCTTGCCTTGCCTTGCCTAAGTGAAAGAGTGCAACAGCTCCGTGAGCCCTAAATTGCTGTTCTGTGTCAGTTGACGGGGAAGAGGCTTTACCGTTCTCCTTGCCACCTCGTGTCAGCAACCGTTTCGGTTTCAGAACACTCTGTACCCCCCGGAGCTCTGGGCCCTCTATGCAAAATCCAGCATCGCAGGCCTTTCAGAGTCGCTCTGTGTTTGCAGAGAAAGGTGCAGCACACGGCACTTTTCCTTGGGACGGTTTGATTTTCCGACCTCTAAACAGCTTCGGGATCACAGTTCAAGAATCCCTAACTCGCCAAGGACGTGGTCGCCCTTGCCCTAGGTAAGCTCAACAGAACAAAGCACTCTGTTTCTATTTCCTTCCAACACCTCTTATGTGAGGTAAGAAATTCCCCTAGGAGAGTATCAGCGTGCCTTCCAAATTCCACAGAAGCACAGTCCGTGGTGTAAAACGACAGGCGTAAGGAAGATGCAGAGGCCTCTTGGACATCCTCCAGCGTCCTTCCTTTAGGCAGTTCGCTATACCCAGAATAGCGGGTCTAGAAAAACGTGAATCAGCGAAGGGCCCAGTGGGTTAATTGTGTCTCTTTGGACTAGCTAGACTCAGCCTATACTAAGGCTGGAAGTCAACAGCGAAACGGGAGTGTGATCCCAAAGGTTTTTTTGCCAATTTTGAAATCTCCGTTCATAAGGCGTGAAAGCAACCTGAAAAGCATTGTAAGGGCAGCTCTTTCAGTATATGCCAGCATGACTCAGCGTAGACCATGAGTTAGTTTTGTGGAAAGAAGCATTGTGCTTGCACTTCCTAGTTGCAAGCTCATCCTGCTCTGCTCTATAGCAAATGTGAAGCTCAATGTGAGCACTAGCCTCGAAGGAAGAGCTTGCCTTGCCTTGCCTAAGTGAAAGAGTGCAACAGCTCCGTGAGCCCTAAATTGCTGTTCTGTGTCAGTTGACGGGGAAGAGGCTTTACCGTTCTCCTTGCCACCTCGTGTCAGCAACCGTTTCGGTTTCAGAACACTCTGTACCCCCCGGAGCTCTGGGCCCTCTATGCAAAATCCAGCATCGCAGGCCTTTCAGAGTCGCTCTGTGTTTGCAGAGAAAGGTGCAGCACACGGCACTTTTCCTTGGGACGGTTTGATTTTCCGACCTCTAAACAGCTTCGGGAACACAGTTCAAGAATCCCTAACTCGCCAAGGACGTGGTCGCCCTTGCCCTAGGTAAGCTCAACAGAACAAAGCACTCTGTTTCTATTTCCTTCCAACACCTCTTATGTGAGGTAAGAAATTCCCCTAGGAGAGTATCAGCGTGCCTTCCAAATTCCACAGAAGCACAGTCCGTGGTGTAAAACGACAGGCGTACGGAAGATGCAGAGGCCTCTTGGACATCCTCCAGCGTCCTTCCTTTAGGCAGTTCGCTATACCCAGAATAGCGGGTCTAGAAAAACGTGAATCAGCGAAGGGCCCAGTGGGTTAATTGTGTCTCTTTGGACTAGCTAGACTCAGCCTATACTAAGGCTGGAAGTCAACAGCGAAACGGGAGTGTGATCCCAAAGGTTTTTTTGCCAATTTTGAAATCTCCGTTCATAAGGCGTGAAAGCAACCTGAAAAGCATTGTAAGGGCAGCTCTTTCAGTATATGCCAGCATGACTCAGCGTAGACCATGAGTTAGTTTTGTGGAAAGAAGCATTGTGCTTGCACTTCCTAGTTGCAAGCTCATCCTGCTCTGCTCTATAGCAAATGTGAAGCTCAATGTGAGCACTAGCCTCGAAGGAAGAGCTTGCCTTGCCTTGCCTAAGTGAAAGAGTGCAACAGCTCCGTGAGCCCTAAATTGCTGTTCTGTGTCAGTTGACGGGGAAGAGGCTTTACCGTTCTCCTTGCCACCTCGTGTCAGCAACCGTTTCGGTTTCAGAACACTCTGTACCCCCCGGAGCTCTGGGCCCTCTATGCAAAATCCAGCATCGCAGGCCTTTCAGAGTCGCTCTGTGTTTGCAGAGAAAGGTGCAGCACACGGCACTTTTCCTTGGGACGGTTTGATTTTCCGACCTCTAAACAGCTTCGGGATCACAGTTCAAGAATCCCTAACTCGCCAAGGACGTGGTCGCCCTTGCCCTAGGTAAGCTCAACAGAACAAAGCACTCTGTTTCTATTTCCTTCCAACACCTCTTATGTGAGGTAAGAAATTCCCCTAGGAGAGTATCAGCGTGCCTTCCAAATTCCACAGAAGCACAGTCCGTGGTGTAAAACGACAGGCGTAAGGAAGATGCAGAGGCCTCTTGGACATCCTCCAGCGTCCTTCCTTTAGGCAGTTCGCTATACCCAGAATAGCGGGTCTAGAAAAACGTGAATCAGCGAAGGGCCCAGTGGGTTAATTGTGTCTCTTTGGACTAGCTAGACTCAGCCTATACTAAGGCTGGAAGTCAACAGCGAAACGGGAGTGTGATCCCAAAGGTTTTTTTGCCAATTTTGAAATCTCCGTTCATAAGGCGTGAAAGCAACCTGAAAAGCATTGTAAGGGCAGCTCTTTCAGTATATGCCAGCATGACTCAGCGTAGACCATGAGTTAGTTTTGTGGAAAGAAGCATTGTGCTTGCACTTCCTAGTTGCAAGCTCATCCTGCTCTGCTCTATAGCAAATGTGAAGCTCAATGTGAGCACTAGCCTCGAAGGAAGAGCTTGCCTTGCCTTGCCTAAGTGAAAGAGTGCAACAGCTCCGTGAGCCCTAAATTGCTGTTCTGTGTCAGTTGACGGGGAAGAGGCTTTACCGTTCTCCTTGCCACCTCGTGTCAGCAACCGTTTCGGTTTCAGAACACTCTGTACCCCCCGGAGCTCTGGGCCCTCTATGCAAAATCCAGCATCGCAGGCCTTTCAGAGTCGCTCTGTGTTTGCAGAGAAAGGTGCAGCACACGGCACTTTTCCTTGGGACGGTTTGATTTTCCGACCTCTAAACAGCTTCGGGAACACAGTTCAAGAATCCCTAACTCGCCAAGGACGTGGTCGCCCTTGCCCTAGGTAAGCTCAACAGAACAAAGCACTCTGTTTCTATTTCCTTCCAACACCTCTTATGTGAGGTAAGAAATTCCCCTAGGAGATTATCAGCGTGCCTTCCAAATTCCACAGAAGCACAGTTCATGGTGTAAAACGACAGGCGTAAGGAAGATGCAGAGGCCTCTTGGACATCCTCCAGCGTCCTTCCTTTAGGCAGTTCGCTATACCCAGAATAGGGGGTATAGAAAAACGTGAATCAGCGAAGGGCCAAGTGGGTTAATTGTGTCTCTTTGGACTAGCTAGACTCAGCCTATACTAAGGCTGGAAGTCAACAGCGAAACGGGAGTGTGATCCCAAAGGCTTTTTTGCCAATTTTCAAAGCTCCGTTCCTAAGGCGTGAAAGCTACCTGAAAAGCATTGTAAGGGCAGCTCTTTCAGTATATGCCAGCATGACTCAGCGTAGACCATGAGTTAGTTTTGTGGAAAGAAGCATTGTGCTTGCACTTCCTAGTTGCAAGCTCATCCTGCTCTGCTCTATAGCAAATGTGAAGCTCAATGTGAGCACTAGCCTCGAAGGAAGAGCTTGACTTGCCTTGCCTAAGTGAAAGAGTGCAACAGCTCCGTGAGCCCTAAGTTGCTGTTCTGTGTCAGTTGACGGGGAAGAGGCTTTACCGTTCTCCTTGCCACCTCGTGTCAGCAACCGTTTCGGTTTCAGAACACTCTGTACCCCCCGGAGCTCTGGGCCCTCTATGCAAAATCCAGCATCGCAGGCCTTTCAGAGTCGCTCTGTGTTTGCAGAGAAAGGTGCAGCACACGGCACTTTTCCTTGGGACGGTTTGATTTTCCGACCTCTAAACAGCTTCGGGAACACAGTTCAAGAATCCCTAACTCGCCAAGGACGTGGTCGCCCTTGCCCTAGGTAAGCTCAACAGAACAAAGCACTCTGTTTCTATTTCCTTCCAACACCTCTTATGTGAGGTAAGAAATTCCACTAGGAGATTATCAGCGTGCGTTCCAAATTCCACAGAAGCACAGTTCATGGTGTAAAACGACAGGCCTAAGGAAGATGCAGAGGCCTCTTGGACATCCTCCAGCGTCCTTCCTTTAGGCAGTTCGCTATACCCAGAATAGCGGGTATAGAAAAACGTGAATCAGCGAAGGGCCCAGTGGGTTAATTGTGTCTCTTTGGACTAGCTAGACTCAGCCTATACTAAGGCTGGAAGTCAACAGCGAAACGGGAGTGTGATCCCAAAGGCTTTTTTGCCAATTTTGAAATCTCCGTTCATAAGGCGTGAAAGCAACCTGAAAAGCATTGTAAGGGCAGCTCTTTCAGTATATGCCAGCATGACTCAGCGTAGACCATGAGTTAGTTTTGTGGAAAGAAGCATTGTGCTTGCACTTCCTAGTTGCAAGCTCATCCTGCTCTGCTCTATAGCAAATGTGAAGCTCAATGTGAGCACTAGCCTCGAAGGAAGAGCTTGCCTTGCCTTGCCTAAGTGAAAGAGTGCAACAGCTCCGTGAGCCCTAAGTTGCTGTTCTGTGTCAGTTGACGGGGAAGAGGCTTTACCGTTCTCCTTGCCACCTCGTGTCAGCAACCGTTTCGGTTTCAGAACACTCTGTACCCCCCGGAGCTCTGGGCCCTCTATGCAAAATCCAGCATCGCAGGCCTTTCAGAGTCGCTCTGTGTTTGCAGAGAAAGGTGCAGCACACGGCACTTTTCCTTGGGACGGTTTGATTTTCCGACCTCTAAACAGCTTCGGGAACACAGTTCAAGAATCCCTAACTCGCCAAGGACGTGGTCGCCCTTGCCCTAGGTAAGCTCAACAGAACAAAGCACTCTGTTTCTATTTCCTTCCAACACCTCTTATGTGAGGTAAGAAATTCCCCTAGGAGAGTATCAGCGTGCCTTCCAAATTCCACAGAAGCACAGTCCGTGGTGTAAAACGACAGGCGTACGGAAGATGCAGAGGCCTCTTGGACATCCTCCAGCGTCCTTCCTTTAGGCAGTTCGCTATACCCAGAATAGCGGGTATAGAAAAACGTGAATCAGCGAAGGGCCCAGTGGGTTAATTGGGTCTCTTTGGACTAGCTAGACTCAGCCTATACTAAGGCTGGAAGTCAACAGCGAAACGGGAGTGTGATCCCAAAGGCTTTTTTGCCAATTTTGAAATCTCCGTTCATAAGGCGAGAAAGCTACCTGAAAAGCATTGTAAGGGCAGCTCTTTCAGTATATGCCAGCATGACTCAGCGTAGACCATGAGTTAGTTTTGTGGAAAGAAGCATTGTGCTTGCACTTCCTAGTTGCAAGCTCATCCTGCTCTGCTCTATAGCAAATGTGAAGCTCAATGTGAGCACTAGCCTCGAAGGAAGAGCTTGCCTTGCCTTGCCTAAGTGAAAGAGTGCAACAGCTCCGTGAGCCCTAAATTGCTGTTCTGTGTCAGTTGACGGGGAAGAGGCTTTACCGTTCTCCTTGCCACCTCGTGTCAGCAACCGTTTCGGTTTCAGAACACTCTGTACCCCCCGGAGCTCTGGGCCCTCTATGCAAAATCCAGCATCGCAGGCCTTTCAGAGTCGCTCTGTGTTTGCAGAGAAAGGTGCAGCACACGGCACTTTTCCTTGGGACGGTTTGATTTTCCGACCTCTAAACAGCTTCGGGATCACAGTTCAAGAATCCCTAACTCGCCAAGGATGTGGTCGCCCTTGCCCTAGGTAAGCTCAACAGAACAAAGCACTCTGTTTCTATTTCCTTCCAACACCTCTTATGTGAGGTAAGAAATTCCCCTAGGAGAGTATCAGCGTGCCTTCCAAATTCCACAGAAGCACAGTCCGTGGTGTAAAACGACAGGCGTAAGGAAGATGCAGAGGCCTCTTGGACATCCTCCAGCGTCCTTCCTTTAGGCAGTTCGCTATACCCAGAATAGCGGGTCTAGAAAAACGTGAATCAGCGAAGGGCCCAGTGGGTTAATTGTGTCTCTTTGGACTAGCTAGACTCAGCCTGTACTAAGGCTGGAAGTGAACAGCGAAACGGGAGTGTGATCCCAAAGGCCTTTTTGCCAATTTTGAAAGCTCCGTTCATAAGGCGTGAAAGCTACCTGAAAAGCATTGTAAGGGCAGCTCTTTCAGTATATGCCAGCATGACTCAGCGTAGACCATGAGTTAGTTTTGTGGAAAGAAGCATTGTGCTTGCACTTCCTAGTTGCAAGCTCATCCTGCTCTGCTCTATAGCAAATGTGAAGCTCAATGTGAGCACTAGCCTCGAAGGAAGAGCTTGCCTTGCCTTGCCTAAGTGAAAGAGTGCAACAGCTCCGTGAGCCCTAAATTGCTGTTCTGTGTCAGTTGACGGGGAAGAGGCTTTACCGTTCTCCTTGCCACCTCGTGTCAGCAACCGTTTCGGTTTCAGAACACTCTGTACCCCCCGGAGCTCTGGGCCCTCTATGCAAAATCCAGCATCGCAGGCCTTTCAGAGTCGCTCTGTGTTTGCAGAGAAAGGTGCAGCACACGGCACTTTTCCTTGGGACGGTTTGATTTTCCGACCTCTAAACAGCTTCGGGATCACAGTTCAAGAATCCCTAACTCGCCAAGGACGTGGTCGCCCTTGCCCTAGGTAAGCTCAACAGAACAAAGCACTCTGTTTCTATTTCCTTCCAACACCTCTTATGTGAGGTAAGAAATTCCCCTAGGAGAGTATCAGCGTGCCTTCCAAATTCCACAGAAGCACAGTCCGTGGTGTAAAACGACAGGCGTAAGGAAGATGCAGAGGCCTCTTGGACATCCTCCAGCGTCCTTCCTTTAGGCAGTTCGCTATACCCAGAATAGCGGGTCTAGAAAAACGTGAATCAGCGAAGGGCCCAGTGGGTTAATTGTGTCTCTTTGGACTAGCTAGACTCAGCCTATACTAAGGCTGGAAGTCAACAGCGAAACGGGAGTGTGATCCCAAAGGTTTTTTTGCCAATTTTGAAATCTCAGTTCATAAGGCGTGAAAGCAACCTGAAAAGCATTGTAAGGGCAGCTCTTTCAGTATATGCCAGCATGACTCAGCGTAGACCATGAGTTAGTTTTGTGGAAAGAAGCATTGTGCTTGCACTTCCTAGTTGCAAGCTCATCCTGCTCTGCTCTATAGCAAATGTGAAGCTCAATGTGAGCACTAGCCTCGAAGGAAGAGCTTGCCTTGCCTTGCCTAAGTGAAAGAGTGCAACAGCTCCGTGAGCCCTAAATTGCTGTTCTGTGTCAGTTGACGGGGAAGAGGCTTTACCGTTCTCCTTGCCACCTCGTGTCAGCAACCGTTTCGGTTTCAGAACACTCTGTACCCCCCGGAGCTCTGGGCCCTCTATGCAAAATCCAGCATCGCAGGCCTTTCAGAGTCGCTCTGTGTTTGCAGAGAAAGGTGCAGCACACGGCACTTTTCCTTGGGACGGTTTGATTTTCCGACCTCTAAACAGCTTCGGGATCACAGTTCAAGAATCCCTAACTCGCCAAGGACGTGGTCGCCCTTGCCCTAGGTAAGCTCAACAGAACAAAGCACTCTGTTTCTATTTCCTTCCAACACCTCTTATGTGAGGTAAGAAATTCCCCTAGGAGAGTATCAGCGTGCCTTCCAAATTCCACAGAAGCACAGTCCGTGGTGTAAAACGACAGGCGTAAGGAAGATGCAGAGGCCTCTTGGACATCCTCCAGCGTCCTTCCTTTAGGCAGTTCGCTATACCCAGAATAGCGGGTCTAGAAAAACGTGAATCAGCGAAGGGCCCAGTGGGTTAATTGTGTCTCTTTGGACTAGCTAGACTCAGCCTGTACTAAGGCTGGAAGTGAACAGCGAAACGGGAGTGTGATCCCAAAGGCCTTTTTGCCAATTTTGAAAGCTCCGTTCATAAGGCGTGAAAGCTACCTGAAAAGCATTGTAAGGGCAGCTCTTTCAGTATATGCCAGCATGACTCAGCGTAGACCATGAGTTAGTTTTGTGGAAAGAAGCATTGTGCTTGCACTTCCTAGTTGCAAGCTCATCCTGCTCTGCTCTATAGCAAATGTGAAGCTCAATGTGAGCACTAGCCTCGAAGGAAGAGCTTGCCTTGCCTTGCCTAAGTGAAAGAGTGCAACAGCTCCGTGAGCCCTAAATTGCTGTTCTGTGTCAGTTGACGGGGAAGAGGCTTTACCGTTCTCCTTGCCACCTCGTGTCAGCAACCGTTTCGGTTTCAGAACACTCTGTACCCCCCGGAGCTCTGGGCCCTCTATGCAAAATCCAGCATCGCAGGCCTTTCAGAGTCGCTCTGTGTTTGCAGAGAAAGGTGCAGCACACGGCACTTTTCCTTGGGACGGTTTGATTTTCCGACCTCTAAACAGCTTCGGGATCACAGTTCAAGAATCCCTAACTCGCCAAGGACGTGGTCGCCCTTGCCCTAGGTAAGCTCAACAGAACAAAGCACTCTGTTTCTATTTCCTTCCAACACCTCTTATGTGAGGTAAGAAATTCCCCTAGGAGAGTATCAGCGTGCCTTCCAAATTCCACAGAAGCACAGTCCGTGGTGTAAAACGACAGGCGTAAGGAAGATGCAGAGGCCTCTTGGACATCCTCCAGCGTCCTTCCTTTAGGCAGTTCGCTATACCCAGAATAGCGGGTCTAGAAAAACGTGAATCAGCGAAGGGCCCAGTGGGTTAATTGTGTCTCTTTGGACTAGCTAGACTCAGCCTATACTAAGGCTGGAAGTCAACAGCGAAACGGGAGTGTGATCCCAAAGGTTTTTTTGCCAATTTTGAAATCTCAGTTCATAAGGCGTGAAAGCAACCTGAAAAGCATTGTAAGGGCAGCTCTTTCAGTATATGCCAGCATGACTCAGCGTAGACCATGAGTTAGTTTTGTGGAAAGAAGCATTGTGCTTGCACTTCCTAGTTGCAAGCTCATCCTGCTCTGCTCTATAGCAAATGTGAAGCTCAATGTGAGCACTAGCCTCGAAGGAAGAGCTTGCCTTGCCTTGCCTAAGTGAAAGAGTGCAACAGCTCCGTGAGCCCTAAATTGCTGTTCTGTGTCAGTTGACGGGGAAGAGGCTTTACCGTTCTCCTTGCCACCTCGTGTCAGCAACCGTTTTGGTTTCAGAACACTCTGTACCCCCCGGAGCTCTGGGCCCTCTATGCAAAATCCAGCATCGCAGGCCTTTCAGAGTCGCTCTGTGTTTGCAGAGAAAGGTGCAGCACACGGCACTTTTCCTTGGGACGGTTTGATTTTCCGACCTCTAAACAGCTTCGGGATCACAGTTCAAGAATCCCTAACTCGCCAAGGACGTGGTCGCCCTTGCCCTAGGTAAGCTCAACAGAACAAAGCACTCTGTTTCTATTTCCTTCCAACACCTCTTATGTGAGGTAAGAAATTCCCCTAGGAGAGTATCAGCGTGCCTTCCAAATTCCACAGAAGCACAGTCCGTGGTGTAAAACGACAGGCGTAAGGAAGATGCAGAGGCCTCTTGGACATCCTCCAGCGTCCTTCCTTTAGGCAGTTCGCTATACCCAGAATAGCGGGTCTAGAAAAACGTGAATCAGCGAAGGGCCCAGTGGGTTAATTGTGTCTCTTTGGACTAGCTAGACTCAGCCTATACTAAGGCTGGAAGTCAACAGCGAAACGGGAGTGTGATCCCAAAGGTTTTTTTGCCAATTTTGAAATCTCCGTTCATAAGGCGTGAAAGCAACCTGAAAAGCATTGTAAGGGCAGCTCTTTCAGTATATGCCAGCATGACTCAGCGTAGACCATGAGTTAGTTTTGTGGAAAGAAGCATTGTGCTTGCACTTCCTAGTTGCAAGCTCATCCTGCTCTGCTCTATAGCAAATGTGAAGCTCAATGTGAGCACTAGCCTCGAAGGAAGAGCTTGCCTTGCCTTGCCTAAGTGAAAGAGTGCAACAGCTCCGTGAGCCCTAAATTGCTGTTCTGTGTCAGTTGACGGGGAAGAGGCTTTACCGTTCTCCTTGCCACCTCGTGTCAGCAACCGTTTCGGTTTCAGAACACTCTGTACCCCCCGGAGCTCTGGGCCCTCTATGCAAAATCCAGCATCGCAGGCCTTTCAGAGTCGCTCTGTGTTTGCAGAGAAAGGTGCAGCACACGGCACTTTTCCTTGGGACGGTTTGATTTTCCGACCTCTAAACAGCTTCGGGAACACAGTTCAAGAATCCCTAACTCGCCAAGGACGTGGTCGCCCTTGCCCTAGGTAAGCTCAACAGAACAAAGCACTCTGTTTCTATTTCCTTCCAACACCTCTTATGTGAGGTAAGAAATTCCCCTAGGAGATTATCAGCGTGCCTTCCAAATTCCACAGAAGCACAGTTCATGGTGTAAAACGACAGGCGTAAGGAAGATGCAGAGGCCTCTTGGACATCCTCCAGCGTCCTTCCTTTAGGCAGTTCGCTATACCCAGAATAGGGGGTATAGAAAAACGTGAATCAGCGAAGGGCCAAGTGGGTTAATTGTGTCTCTTTGGACTAGCTAGACTCAGCCTATACTAAGGCTGGAAGTCAACAGCGAAACGGGAGTGTGATCCCAAAGGCTTTTTTGCCAATTTTCAAAGCTCCGTTCCTAAGGCGTGAAAGCTACCTGAAAAGCATTGTAAGGGCAGCTCTTGCAGTATATGCCAGCATGACTCAGCGTAGACCATGAGTTAGTTTTGTGGAAAGAAGCATTGTGCTTGCACTTCCTAGTTGCAAGCTCATCCTGCTCTGCTCTATAGCAAATGTGAAGCTCAATGTGAGCACTAGCCTCGAAGGAAGAGCTTGACTTGCCTTGCCTAAGTGAAAGAGTGCAACAGCTCCGTGAGCCCTAAGTTGCTGTTCTGTGTCAGTTGACGGGGAAGAGGCTTTACCGTTCTCCTTGCCACCTCGTGTCAGCAACCGTTTCGGTTTCAGAACACTCTGTACCCCCCGGAGCTCTGGGCCCTCTATGCAAAATCCAGCATCGCAGGCCTTTCAGAGTCGCTCTGTGTTTGCAGAGAAAGGTGCAGCACACGGCACTTTTCCTTGGGACGGTTTGATTTTCCGACCTCCAAACAGCTTCGGGAACACAGTTCAAGAATCCCTAACTCGCCAAGGACGTGGTCGCCCTTGCCCTAGGTAAGCTCAACAGAACAAAGCACTCTGTTTCTATTTCCTTCCAACACCTCTTATGTGAGGTAAGAAATTCCACTAGGAGATTATCAGCGTGCGTTCCAAATTCCACAGAAGCACAGTTCATGGTGTAAAACGACAGGCCTAAGGAAGATGCAGAGGCCTCCTGGACATCCTCCAGCGTCCTTCCTTTAGGCAGTTCGCTATACCCAGAATAGCGGGTATAGAAAAACGTGAATCAGCGAAGGGCCCAGTGGGTTAATTGTGTCTCTTTGGACTAGCTAGACTCAGCCTATACTAAGGCTGGAAGTCAACAGCGAAACGGGAGTGTGATCCCAAAGGCTTTTTTGCCAATTTTGAAATCTCCGTTCATAAGGCGTGAAAGCAACCTGAAAAGCATTGTAAGGGCAGCTCTTTCAGTATATGCCAGCATGACTCAGCGTAGACCATGAGTTAGTTTTGTGGAAAGAAGCATTGTGCTTGCACTTCCTAGTTGCAAGCTCATCCTGCTCTGCTCTATAGCAAATGTGAAGCTCAATGTGAGCACTAGCCTCGAAGGAAGAGCTTGCCTTGCCTTGCCTAAGTGAAAGAGTGCAACAGCTCCGTGAGCCCTAAATTGCTGTTCTGTGTCAGTTGACGGGGAAGAGGCTTTACCGTTCTCCTTGCCACCTCGTGTCAGCAACCGTTTCGGTTTCAGAACACTCTGTACCCCCCGGAGCTCTGGGCCCTCTATGCAAAATCCAGCATCGCAGGCCTTTCAGAGTCGCTCTGTGTTTGCAGAGAAAGGTGCAGCACACGGCACTTTTCCTTGGGACGGTTTGATTTTCCGACCTCTAAACAGCTTCGGGAACACAGTTCAAGAATCCCTAACTCGCCAAGGACGTGGTCGCCCTTGCCCTAGGTAAGCTCAACAGAACAAAGCACTCTGTTTCTATTTCCTTCCAACACCTCTTATGTGAGGTAAGAAATTCCCCTAGGAGAGTATCAGCGTTCCTTCCAAATTCCACAGAAGCACAGTCCGTGGTGTAAAACGACAGGCGTACGGAAGATGCAGAGGCCTCTTGGACATCCTCCAGCGTCCTTCCTTTAGGCAGTTCGCTATACCCAGAATAGCGGGTATAGAAAAGCGTGAATCAGCGAAGGGCCCAGTGGGTTAATTGTGTCTCTTTGGACTAGCTAGACTCAGCCTATACTAAGGCTGGAAGTCAACAGCGAAACGGGAGTGTGATCCCAAAGGCTTTTTTGCCAATTTTGAAATCTCCGTTCATAAGGCGAGAAAGCTACCTGAAAAGCATTGTAAGGGCAGCTCTTTCAGTATATGCCAGCATGACTCAGCGTAGACCATGAGTTAGTTTTGTGGAAAGAAGCATTGTGCTTGCACTTCCTAGTTGCAAGCTCATCCTGCTCTGCTCTATAGCAAATGTGAAGCTCAATGTGAGCACTAGCCTCGAAGGAAGAGCTTGACTTGCCTTGCCTAAGTGAAAGAGTGCAACAGCTCCGTGAGCCCTAAATTGCTGTTCTGTGTCAGTTGACGGGGAAGAGGCTTTACCGTTCTCCTTGCCACCTTGTGTCAGCAACAGTTTCGGTTTCAGAACACTCTGTACCCCCCGGAGCTCTGGGCCCTCTATGCAAAATCCAGCATCGCAGGCCTTTCAGAGTCGCTCTGTGTTTGCAGAGAAAGGTGCAGCACACGGCACTTTTCCTTGGGACGGTTTGATTTTCCGACCTCCAAACAGCTTCGGGAACACAGTTCAAGAATCCCTAACTCGCCAAGGACGTGGTCGCCCTTGCCCTAGGTAAGCTCAACAGAACAAAGCACTCTGTTTCTGTTTCCTTCCAACAGCTCTTATGTGAGGTAAGAAATTCCCCTAGGAGAGTATCAGCGTGCGTTCCAAATTCCACAGAAGCACAGTCCGTGGTGTAAAACGACAGGCGTACGGAAGATGCAGAGGCCTCTTGGACATCCTCCAGCGTCCTTCCTTTAGGCAGTTCGCTATACCCAGAATAGCGGGTATAGAAAAACGTGAATCAGCGAAGGGCCCAGTGGGTTAATTGTGTCTCTTTGGACTAGCTAGACTCAGCCTGTACTAAGGCTGGAAGTCAACAGCGAAACGGGAGTGTGATCCCAAAGGCTTTTTTGCCAATTTTGAAAGCTCCGTTCATAAGGCGTGAAAGCTACCTGAAAAGCATTGTAAGGGCAGCTCTTTCAGTATATGCCAGCATGACTCAGCGTAGACCATGAGTTAGTTTTGTGGAAAGAAGCATTGTGCTTGCACTTCCTAGTTGCAAGCTCATCCTGCTCTGCTCTATAGCAAATGTGAAGCTCAATGTGAGCACTAGCCTCGAAGGAAGAGCTTGCCTTGCCTTGCCTAAGTGAAAGAGTGCAACAGCTCCGTGAGCCCTAAATTGCTGTTCTGTGTCAGTTGACGGGGAAGAGGCTTTACCGTTCTCCTTGCCACCTCGTGTCAGCAACCGTTTCGGTTTCAGAACACTCTGTACCCCCCGGAGCTCTGGGCCCTCTATGCAAAATCCAGCATCGCAGGCCTTTCAGAGTCGCTCTGTGTTTGCAGAGAAAGGTGCAGCACACGGCACTTTTCCTTGGGACGGTTTGATTTTCCGACCTCCAAACAGCTTCGGGAACACAGTTCAAGAATCCCTAACTCGCCAAGGACGTGGTCGCCCTTGCCCTAGGTAAGCTCAACAGAACAAAGCACTCTGTTTCTATTTCCTTCCAACACCTCTTATGTGAGGTAAGAAATTCCCCTAGGAGAGTATCAGCGTGCCTTCCAAATTCCACAGAAGCACAGTCCGTGGTGTAAAACGACAGGCGTACGGAAGATGCAGAGGCCTCTTGGACATCCTCCAGCGTCCTTCCTTTAGGCAGTTCGCTATACCCAGAATAGCGGGTATAGAAAAACGTGAATCAGCGAAGGGCCCAGTGGGTTAATTGTGTCTCTTTGAACTAGCTAGACTCAGCCTATACTAAGGCTGGAAGTCAACAGCGAAACGGGAGTGTGATCCCAAAGGCTTTTTTGCCAATTTTGAAATCTCCGTTCATAAGGCGAGAAAGCTACCTGAAAAGCATTGTAAGGGCAGCTCTTTCAGTATATGCCAGCATGACTCAGCGTAGACCATGAGTTAGTTTTGTGGAAAGAAGCATTGTGCTTGCACTTCCTAGTTGCAAGCTCATCCTGCTCTGCTCTATAGCAAATGTGAAGCTCAATGTGAGCACTAGCCTCGAAGGAAGAGCTTGCCTTGCCTTGCCTAAGTGAAAGAGTGCAACAGCTCCGTGAGCCCTAAATTGCTGTTCTGTGTCAGTTGACGGGGAAGAGGCTTTACCGTTCTCCTTGCCACCTTGTGTCAGCAACAGTTTCGGTTTCAGAACACTCTGTACCCCCCGGAGCTCTGGGCCCTCTATGCAAAATCCAGCATCGCAGGCCTTTCAGAGTCGCTCTGTGTTTGCAGAGAAAGGTGCAGCACACGGCACTTTTCCTTGGGACGGTTTGATTTTCCGACCTCCAAACAGCTTCGGGAACACAGTTCAAGAATCCCTAACACGCCAAGGACGTGGTCGCCCTTGCCCTAGGTAAGCTCAACAGAACAAAGCACTCTGTTTCTGTTTCCTTCCAACAGCTCTTATGTGAGGTAAGAAATTCCCCTAGGAGAGTATCAGCGTGCGTTCCAAATTCCACAGAAGCACAGTCCGTGGTGTAAAACGACAGGCGTACGGAAGATGCAGAGGCCTCTTGGACATCCTCCAGCGTCCTTCCTTTAGGCAGTTCGCTATACCCAGAATAGCGGGTATAGAAAAACGTGAATCAGCGAAGGGCCCAGTGGGTTAATTGTGTCTCTTTGGACTAGCTAGACTCAGCCTGTACTAAGGCTGGAAGTCAACAGCGAAACGGGAGTGTGATCCCAAAGGCTTTTTGCCAATTTTGAAAGCTCCGTTCATAAGGCGTGAAAGCTACCTGAAAAGCATTGTAAGGGCAGCTCTTTCAGTATATGCCAGCATGACTCAGCGTAGACCATGAGTTAGTTTTGTGGAAAGAAGCATTGTGCTTGCACTTCCTAGTTGCAAGCTCATCCTGCTCTGCTCTATAGCAAATGTGAAGCTCAATGTGAGCACTAGCCTCGAAGGAAGAGCTTGACTTGCCTTGCCTAAGTGAAAGAGTGCAACAGCTCCGTGAGCCCTAAATTGCTGTTCTGTGTCAGTTGACGGGGAAGAGGCTTTACCGTTCTCCTTGCCACCTCGTGTCAGCAACCGTTTCGGTTTCAGAACACTCTGTACCCCCCGGAGCTCTGGGCCCTCTATGCAAAATCCAGCATCGCAGGCCTTTCAGAGTCGCTCTGTGTTTGCAGAGAAAGGTGCAGCACACGGCACTTTTCCTTGGGACGGTTTGATTTTCCGACCTCTAAACAGCTTCGGGAACACAGTTCAAGAATCCCTAACTCGCCAAGGACGTGGTCGCCCTTGCCCTAGGTAAGCTCAACAGAACAAAGCACTCTGTTTCTACTTCCTTCCAACACCTCTTATGTGAGGTAAGAAATTCCACTAGGAGATTATCAGCGTGCCTTCCAAATTCCACAGAAGCACAGTTCATGGTGTAAAACGACAGGCGTTCGGAAGATGCAGAGGCCTCTTGGACATCCTCCAGCGTCCTTCCTTTAGGCAGTTCGCTATACCCAGAATAGCGGGTATAGAAAAACGTGAATAAGCGAAGGGCCCAGTGGGTTAATTGTGTCTCTTTGGACTATCTAGACTCAGCCTATACTAAGGCTGGAAGTCAACAGCGAAACGGGAGTGTGATCCCAAAGGCTTTTTTGCCAATTTTGAAATCTCCGTTCATAAGGCGTGAAAGCAACCTGAAAAGCATTTTAAGGGCAGCTCTTTCAGTATATGCCAGCATGACTCAGCGTAGACCATGAGTTAGTTTTGTGGAAAGAAGCATTGTGCTTGCACTTCCTAGTTGCAAGCTCATCCTGCTCTGCTCTATAGCAAATGTGAAGCTCACTGTGAGCGCTAGCCTCGAAGGAAGAGCTTGACTTGCCTTGCCTAAGTGAAAGAGTGCAACAGCTCCGTGAGCCCTAAATTGCTGTTCTCTGTCAGTTGACGGGGAAGAGGCTTTACCGTTCTCCTTGCCACCTCGTGTCAGCAACCGTTTTGGTTTCAGAACACTCTGTACCCCCCGGAGCTCTGGGCCCTCTATGCAAAATCCAGCATCGCAGGCCTTTCAGAGTCGCTCTGTGTTTGCAGAGAAAGGTGCAGCACACGGCACTTTTCCTTGGGACGGTTTGATTTTCCGACCTCTAAACAGCTTCGGGAAAACAGTTCAAGAATCCCTAACTCGCCAAGGACGTGGTCGCCCTTGCCCTAGGTAAGCTCAACAGAACAAAGCACTCTGTTTCTATTTCCTTCCAACACCTGTTATCTGAGGTAAGAAATTCCCCTAGGAGAGTATCAGCGTGCCTTCCAAATTCCACAGAAGCACAGTCCGTGGTGTAAAACGACAGGCGTACGGAAGATGCACAGGCCTCTTGGACATCCTCCAGCGTCCTTCCTTTAGGCAGTTCGCTATACCCAGAATAGGGGGTATAGAAAAACGTGAATCAGCGAAGGGCCCAGTGGGTTAATTGTGTCTCTTTGGACTAGCTAGACTCAGCCTGTACTAAGGCTGGAAGTCAACAGCGAAACGGGAGTGTGATCCCAAAGGCTTTTTTGCCAATTTTGAAAGCTCCGTTCATAAGGCGAGAAAGCTACCTGAAAAGCATTGTAAGGGCAGCTCTTTCAGTATATGCCAGCATGACTCAGCGTAGACCATGAGTTAGTTTTGTGGAAAGAAGCATTGTGCTTGCACTTCCCAGTTGCAAGCTCATCCTGCTCTGCTCTATAGCAAATGTGAAGCTCAATGTGAGCACTAGCCTCGAAGGAAGAGGTTGACTTGCCTTGCCTAAGTGAAAGAGTGCAACAGCTCCGTGAGCCCTAAATTGCTGTTCTGTGTCAGTTGACGTGGAAGAGGCTTTACCGTTCTCCTTGCCACCTCGTGTCAGCAACCTTTTCGGTTTCAGAACACTCTGTACCCCCCGGAGCTCTGGGCCCTCTATGCAAAATCCAGCATCGCAGGCCTTTCAGAGTCGCTCTGTGTTTGCAGAGAAAGGTGCAGCACACGGCACTTTTCCATGGGACGGTTTGATTTTCCGACCTCTAAACAGCTTCGGGAACACAGTTCAAGAATCCCTAACTCGCCAAGGAGGTGGTTGCCCTTGCCCTAGGTAAGCTCAACCGAACAAAGCACTCTGTTTCTATTTCCTTCCAACACCTCTTATCTGAGGTAAGAAATTCCCCTAGGAGATTATCAGCGTGCGTTCCAAATTCCACAGAAGCACAGTTCATGGTGTAAAACGACAGGCGTACGGAAGATGCAGAGGCCTCTTGGACATCCTCCAGCGTCCTTCCTTTAGGCAGTTCGCTATACCCAGAATAGCGGGTATAGAAAAACGTGAATCAGCGAAGGGCCCAGTGGGTTAATTGTGTCTCTTTGGACTAGCTAGACTCAGCCTGTACTAAGGCTGGAAGTCAACAGCGAAACGGGAGTGTGATCCCAAAGGCTTTTTTGCCAATTTTGAAAGCTCCGTTCATAAGGCGTGAAAGCTACCTGAAAAGCATTGTAAGGGCAGCTCTTTCAGTATATGCCAGCATGACTCAGCGTAGACCATGAGTTAGTTTTGTGGAAAGAAGCATTGTGCTTGCACTTCCTAGTTGCAAGCTCATCCTGCTCTGCTCTATAGCAAATATGAAGCTCAATGTGAGCACTAGCCTCGAAGGAAGAGCTTGACTTGCCTTGCCTAAGTGAAAGAGTGCAACAGCTCCGTGAGGCCTAAATTGCTGTTCTGTGTCAGTTGACGGGGAAGAGGCTTTACCGTTCTCCTTGCCACCTCGTGTCAGCAACCGTTTCGGTTTCAGAACACTCTGTACCCCCCGGAGCTCTGGGCCCTCTATGCAAAATCCAGCATCGCAGGCCTTTCAGAGTCGCTCTGTGTTTGCAGAGAAAGGTGCAGCACACGGCACTTTTCCTTGGGACGGTTTGATTTTCCGACCTCTAAACAGCTTCGGGAACACAGTTCAAGAATCCCTAACTCGCCAAGGACGTGGTCGCCCTTGCCCTAGGTAAGCTCAACAGAACAAAGCACTCTGTTTCTATTTCCTTCCAACACCTCTTATGTGAGGTAAGAAATTCCCCTAGGAGAGTATCAGCGTGCCTTCCAAATTCCACAGAAGCACAGTCCGTGGTGTAAAACGACAGGCGTACGGAAGATGCAGAGGCCTCTTGGACATCCTCCAGCGTCCTTCCTTTAGGCAGTTCGCTATACCCAGAATAGCGGGTATAGAAAAACGTGAATCAGCGAAGGGCCCAGTGGGTTAATTGGGTCTCTTTGGACTAGCTAGACTCAGCCTGTACTAAGGCTGGAAGTCAACAGCGAAACGGGAGTGTGATCCCAAAGGCTTTTTTGCCAATTTTGAAAGCTCCGTTCATAAGGCGTGAAAGCTACCTGAAAAGCATTGTAAGGGCAGCTCTTTCAGTATATGCCAGCATGACTCAGCGTAGACCATGAGTTAGTTTTGTGGAAAGAAGCATTGTGCTTGCACTTCCTAGTTGCAAGCTCATCCTGCTCTGCTCTATAGCAAATGTGAAGCTCAATGTGAGCACTAGCCTCGAAGGAAGAGCTTGCCTTGCCTTGCCTAAGTGAAAGAGTGCAACAGCTCCGTGAGCCCTAAATTGCTGTTCTGTGTCAGTTGACGGGGAAGAGGCTTTACCGTTCTCCTTGCCACCTTGTGTCAGCAACAGTTTCGGTTTCAGAACACTCTGTACCCCCCGGAGCTCTGGGCCCTCTATGCAAAATCCAGCATCGCAGGCCTTTCAGAGTCGCTCTGTGTTTGCAGAGAAAGGTGCAGCACACGGCACTTTTCCTTGGGACGGTTTGATTTTCCGACCTCCAAACAGCTTCGGGAACACAGTTCAAGAATCCCTAACTCGCCAAGGACGTGGTCGCCCTTGCCCTAGGTAAGCTCAACAGAACAAAGCACTCTGTTTCTGTTTCCTTCCAACAGCTCTTATGTGAGGTAAGAAATTCCCCTAGGAGAGTATCAGCGTGCGTTCCAAATTCCACAGAAGCACAGTCCGTGGTGTAAAACGACAGGCGTACGGAAGATGCAGAGGCCTCTTGGACATCCTCCAGCGTCCTTCCTTTAGGCAGTTCGCTATACCCAGAATAGCGGGTATAGAAAAACGTGAATCAGCGAAGGGCCCAGTGGGTTAATTGTGTCTCTTTGGACTAGCTAGACTCAGCCTGTACTAAGGCTGGAAGTCAACAGCGAAACGGGAGTGTGATCCCAAAGGCTTTTTTGCCAATTTTGAAAGCTCCGTTCATAAGGCGTGAAAGCTACCTGAAAAGCATTGTAAGGGCAGCTCTTTCAGTATATGCCAGCATGACTCAGCGTAGACCATGAGTTAGTTTTGTGGAAAGAAGCATTGTGCTTGCACTTCCTAGTTGCAAGCTCATCCTGCTCTGCTCTATAGCAAATATGAAGCTCAATGTGAGCACTAGCCTCGAAGGAAGAGCTTGACTTGCCTTGCCTAAGTGAAAGAGTGCAACAGCTCCGTGAGGCCTAAATTGCTGTTCTGTGTCAGTTGACGGGGAAGAGGCTTTACCGTTCTCCTTGCCACCTCGTGTCAGCAACCGTTTCGGTTTCAGAACACTCTGTACCCCCCGGAGCTCTGGGCCCTCTATGCAAAATCCAGCATCGCAGGCCTTTCAGAGTCGCTCTGTGTTTGCAGAGAAAGGTGCAGCACACGGCACTTTTCCTTGGGACGGTTTGATTTTCCGACCTCTAAACAGCTTCGGGAACACAGTTCAAGAATCCCTAACTCGCCAAGGACGTGGTCGCCCTTGCCCTAGGTAAGCTCAACAGAACAAAGCACTCTGTTTCTATTTCCTTCCAACACCTCTTATGTGAGGTAAGAAATTCCCCTAGGAGAGTATCAGCGTGCCTTCCAAATTCCACAGAAGCACAGTCCGTGGTGTAAAACGACAGGCGTACGGAAGATGCAGAGGCCTCTTGGACATCCTCCAGCGTCCTTCCTTTAGGCAGTTCGCTATACCCAGAATAGCGGGTATAGAAAAACGTGAATCAGCGAAGGGCCCAGTGGGTTAATTGGGTCTCTTTGGACTAGCTAGACTCAGCCTGTACTAAGGCTGGAAGTCAACAGCGAAACGGGAGTGTGATCCCAAAGGCTTTTTTGCCAATTTTGAAAGCTCCGTTCATAAGGCGTGAAAGCTACCTGAAAAGCATTGTAAGGGCAGCTCTTTCAGTATATGCCAGCATGACTCAGCGTAGACCATGAGTTAGTTTTGTGGAAAGAAGCATTGTGCTTGCACTTCCTAGTTGCAAGCTCATCCTGCTCTGCTCTATAGCAAATGTGAAGCTCAATGTGAGCACTAGCCTCGAAGGAAGAGCTTGACTTGCCTTGCCTAAGTGAAAGAGTGCAACAGCTCCGTGAGCCCTAAGTTGCTGTTCTGTGTCAGTTGACGGGGAAGAGGCTTTACCGTTCTCCTTGCCACCTCGTGTCAGCAACCGTTTCGGTTTCAGAACACTCTGTACCCCCCGGAGCTCTGGGCCCTCTATGCAAAATCCAGCATCGCAGGCCTTTCAGAGTCGCTCTGTGTTTGCAGAGAAAGGTGCAGCACACGGCACTTTTCCTTGGGACGGTTTGATTTTCCGACCTCTAAACAGCTTCGGGAACACAGTTCAAGAATCCCTAACTCGCCAAGGACGTGGTCGCCCTTGCCCTAGGTAAGCTCAACAGAACAAAGCACTCTGTTTCTATTTCCTTCCAACACCTCTTATGTGAGGTAAGAAATTCCACTAGGAGATTATCAGCGTGCGTTCCAAATTCCACAGAAGCACAGTTCATGGTGTAAAACGACAGGCCTAAGGAAGATGCAGAGGCCTCCTGGACATCCTCCAGCGTCCTTCCTTTAGGCAGTTCGCTATACCCAGAATAGCGGGTATAGAAAAACGTGAATCAGCGAAGGGCCCAGTGGGTTAATTGTGTCTCTTTGGACTAGCTAGACTCAGCCTATACTAAGGCTGGAAGTCAACAGCGAAACGGGAGTGTGATCCCAAAGGCTTTTTTGCCAATTTTGAAATCTCCGTTCATAAGGCGTGAAAGCTACCTGAAAAGCATTGTAAGGGCAGCTCTTTCAGTATATGCCAGCATGACTCAGCGTAGACCATGAGTTAGTTTTGTGGAAAGAAGCATTGTGCTTGCACTTCCTAGTTGCAAGCTCATCCTGCTCTGCTCTATAGCAAATGTGAAGCTCAATGTGAGCACTAGCCTCGCAGGAAGAGCTTGCCTTGCCTTGCCTAAGTGAAAGAGTGCAACAGCTCCGTGAGCCCTAAATTGCTGTTCTGTGTCAGTTGACGGGGAAGAGGCTTTACCGTTCTCCTTGCCACCTCGTGTCAGCAACCGTTTCGGTTTCAGAACACTCTGTACCCCCCGGAGCTCTGGGCCCTCTATGCAAAATCCAGCATCGCAGGCCTTTCAGAGTCGCTCTGTGTTTGCAGAGAAAGGTGCAGCACACGGCACTTTTCCTTGGGACGGTTTGATTTTCCTACCTCCAAACAGCTTCGGGAACACAGTTCAAGAATCCCTAACTCGCCAAGGACGTGGTCGCCCTTGCCCTAGGTAAGCTCAACAGAACAAAGCACTCTGTTTCTGTTTCCTTCCAACAGCTCTTATGTGAGGTAAGAAATTCCCCTAGGAGAGTATCAGCGTGCCTTCCAAATTCCACAGAAGCACAGTCCGTGGTGTAAAACGACAGGCGTACGGAAGATGCAGAGGCCTCTTGGACATCCTCCAGCGTCCTTCCTTTAGGCAGTTCGCTATACCCAGAATAGCGGGTATAGAAAAACGTGAATCAGCGAAGGGCCCAGTGGGTTAATTGTGTCTCTTTGGACTAGCTAGACTCAGCCTATACTAAGGCTGGAAGTCAACAGCGAAACGGGAGTGTGATCCCAAAGGCTTTTTTGCCAATTTTGAAATCTCCGTTCATAAGGCGAGAAAGCTACCTGAAAAGCATTGTAAGGGCAGCTCTTTCAGTATATGCCAGCATGACTCAGCGTAGACCATGAGTTAGTTTTGTGGAAAGAAGCATTGTGCTTGCACTTCCTAGTTGCAAGCTCATCCTGCTCTGCTCTATAGCAAATGTGAAGCTCAATGTGAGCACTAGCCTCGAAGGAAGAGCTTGCCTTGCCTTGCCTAAGTGAAAGAGTGCAACAGCTCCGTGAGCCCTAAATTGCTGTTCTGTGTCAGTTGACGGGGAAGAGGCTTTACCGTTCTCCTTGCCACCTTGTGTCAGCAACAGTTTCGGTTTCAGAACACTCTGTACCCCCCGGAGCTCTGGGCCCTCTATGCAAAATCCAGCATCGCAGGCCTTTCAGAGTCGCTCTGTGTTTGCAGAGAAAGGTGCAGCACACGGCACTTTTCCTTGGGACGGTTTGATTTTCCGACCTCCAAACAGCTTCGGGAACACAGTTCAAGAATCCCTAACTCGCCAAGGACGTGGTCGCCCTTGCCCTAGGTAAGCTCAACAGAACAAAGCACTCTGTTTCTGTTTCCTTCCAACAGCTCTTATGTGAGGTAAGAAATTCCCCTAGGAGAGTATCAGCGTGCGTTCCAAATTCCACAGAAACACAGTCCGTGGTGTAAAACGACAGGCGTACGGAAGATGCAGAGGCCTCTTGGACATCCTCCAGCGTCCTTCCTTTAGGCAGTTCGCTATACCCAGAATAGCGGGTATAGAAAAACGTGAATCAGCGAAGGGCCCAGTGGGTTAATTGTGTCTCTTTGGACTAGCTAGACTCAGCCTGTACTAAGGCTGGAAGTCAACAGCGAAACGGGAGTGTGATCCCAAAGGCTTTTTTGCCAATTTTGAAAGCTCCGTTCATAAGGCGTGAAAGCTACCTGAAAAGCATTGTAAGGGCAGCTCTTTCAGTATATGCCAGCATGACTCAGCGTAGACCATGAGTTAGTTTTGTGGAAAGAAGCATTGTGCTTGCACTTCCTAGTTGCAAGCTCATCCTGCTCTGCTCTATAGCAAATGTGAAGCTCAATGTGAGCACTAGCCTCGAAGGAAGAGCTTGACTTGCCTTGCCTAAGTGAAAGAGTGCAACAGCTCCGTGAGCCCTAAATTGCTGTTCTGTGTCAGTTGACGGGGAAGAGGCTTTACCGTTCTCCTTGCCACCTCGTGTCAGCAACCGTTTCGGTTTCAGAACACTCTGTACCCCCCGGAGCTCTGGGCCCTCTATGCAAAATCCAGCATCGCAGGCCTTTCAGAGTCGCTCTGTGTTTACAGAGAAAGGTGCAGCACACGGCACTTTTCCTTGGGACGGTTTGATTTTCCGACCTCTAAACAGCTTCGGGAACACAGTTCAAGAATCCCTAACTCGCCAAGGACGTGATCGCCCTTGCCCTAGGTAAGCTCAACAGAACAAAGCACTCTGTTTCTATTTCCTTCCAACACCTCTTATGTGAGGTAAGAAATTCCCCTAGGAGAGTATCAGCGTGCCTTCCAAATTCCACAGAAGCACAGTCCGTGGTGTAAAACGACAGGCGTACGGAAGATGCAGAGGCCTCTTGGACATCCTCCAGCGTCCTTCCTTTAGGCAGTTCGCTATACCCAGAATAGCGGGTATAGAAAAACGTGAATCAGCGAAGGGCCCAGTGGGTTAATTGTGTCTCTTTGGACTAGCTAGACTCAGCCTATACTAAGGCTGGAAGTCAACAGCGAAACGGGAGTGTGATCCCAAAGGCTTTTTTGCCAATTTTGAAATCTCCGTTCATAAGGCGAGAAAGCTACCTGAAAAGCATTGTAAGGGCAGCTCTTTCAGTATATGCCAGCATGACTCAGCGTAGACCATGAGTTAGTTTTGTGGAAAGAAGCATTGTGCTTGCACTTCCTAGTTGCAAGCTCATCCTGCTCTGCTCTATAGCAAATGTGAAGCTCAATGTGAGCACTAGCCTCGAAGGAAGAGCTTGCCTTGCCTTGCCTAAGTGAAAGAGTGCAACAGCTCCGTGAGCCCTAAATTGCTGTTCTGTGTCAGTTGACGGGGAAGAGGCTTTACCGTTCTCCTTGCCACCTTGTGTCAGCAACAGTTTCGGTTTCAGAACACTCTGTACCCCCCGGAGCTCTGGGCCCTCTATGCAAAATCCAGCATCGCAGGCCTTTCAGAGTCGCTCTGTGTTTGCAGAGAAAGGTGCAGCACACGGCACTTTTCCTTGGGACGGTTTGATTTTCCGACCTCCAAACAGCTTCGGGAACACAGTTCAAGAATCCCTAACTCGCCAAGGACGTGGTCGCCCTTGCCCTAGGTAAGCTCAACAGAACAAAGCACTCTGTTTCTGTTTCCTTCCAACAGCTCTTATGTGAGGTAAGAAATTCCCCTAGGAGAGTATCAGCGTGCGTTCCAAATTCCACAGAAGCACAGTCCGTGGTGTAAAACGACAGGCGTACGGAAGATGCAGAGGCCTCTTGGACATCCTCCAGCGTCCTTCCTTTAGGCAGTTCGCTATACCCAGAATAGCGGGTATAGAAAAACGTGAATCAGCGAAGGGCCCAGTGGGTTAATTGTGTCTCTTTGGACTAGCTAGACTCAGCCTGTACTAAGGCTGGAAGTCAACAGCGAAACGGGAGTGTGATCCCAAAGGCTTTTTTGCCAATTTTGAAAGCTCCGTTCATAAGGCGTGAAAGCTACCTGAAAAGCATTGTAAGGGCAGCTCTTTCAGTATATGCCAGCATGACTCAGCATAGACCATGAGTTAGTTTTGTGGAAAGAAGCATTGTGCTTGCACTTCCTAGTTGCAAGCTCATCCTGCTCTGCTCTATAGCAAATGTGAAGCTCAATGTGAGCACTAGCCTCGAAGGAAGAGCTTGACTTGCCTTGCCTAAGTGAAAGAGTGCAACAGCTCCGTGAGCCCTAAATTGCTGTTCTGTGTCAGTTGACGGGGAAGAGGCTTTACCGTTCTCCTTGCCACCTCGTGTCAGCAACCATTTCGGTTTCAGAACACTCTGTACCCCCCGGAGCTCTGGGCCCTCTATGCAAAATCCAGCATCGCAGGCCTTTCAGAGTCGCTCTGTGTTTGCAGAGAAAGGTGCAGCACACGGCACTTTTCCTTGGGACGGTTTGATTTTCCGACCTCTAAACAGCTTCGGGAACACAGTTCAAGAATCCCTAACTCGCCAAGGACGTGGTCGCCCTTGCCCTAGGTAAGCTCAACAGAACAAAGCACTCTGTTTCTATTTCCTTCCAACACCTCTTATGTGAGGTAAGAAATTCCCCTAAGAGAGTATCAGCGTGCGTTCCAAATTCCACAGAAGCACAGTCCGTGGTGTAAAACGACAGGCGTACGGAAGATGCAGAGGCCTCTTGGACATCCTCCAGCGTCCTTCCTTTAGGCAGTTCGCTATACCCAGAATAGCGGGTATAGAAAAACGTGAATCAGCGAAGGGCCCAGTGGGTTAATTGTGTCTCTTTGGACTAGCTAGACTCAGCCTATACTAAGGCTGGAAGTCAACAGCGAAACGGGAGTGTGATCCCAAAGGCTTTTTTGCCAATTTTGAAATCTCCGTTCATAAGGCGAGAAAGCTACCTGAAAAGCATTGTAAGGGCAGCTCTTTCAGTATATGCCAGCATGACTCAGCGTAGACCATGAGTTAGTTTTGTGGAAAGAAGCATTGTGCTTGCACTTCCTAGTTGCAAGCTCATCCTGCTCTGCTCTATAGCAAATGTGAAGCTCAATGTGAGCACTAGCCTCGAAGGAAGAGCTTGCCTTGCCTTGCCTAAGTGAAAGAGTGCAACAGCTCCGTGAGCCCTAAATTGCTGTTCTGTGTCAGTTGACGGGGAAGAGGCTTTACCGTTCTCCTTGCCACCTTGTGTCAGCAACAGTTTCGGTTTCAGAACACTCTGTACCCCCCGGAGCTCTGGGCCCTCTATGCAAAATCCAGCATCGCAGGCCTTTCAGAGTGGCTCTGTGTTTGCAGAGAAAGGTGCAGCACACGGCACTTTTCCTTGGGACGGTTTGATTTTCCGACCTCCAAACAGCTTCGGGAACACAGTTCAAGAATCCCTAACTCGCCAAGGACGTGGTCGCCCTTGCCCTAGGTAAGCTCAACAGAACAAAGCACTCTGTTTCTATTTCCTTCCAACAGCTCTTAGTGAGGTAAGAAATTCCCCTAGGAGAGTATCAGCGTGCGTTCCAAATTCCACAGAAGCACAGTCCGTGGTGTAAAACGACAGGCGTACGGAAGATGCAGAGGCCTCTTGGACATCCTCCAGCGTCCTTCCTTTAGGCAGTTCGCTATACCCAGAATAGCGGGTATAGAAAAACGTGAATCAGCGAAGGGCCCAGTGGGTTAATTGTGTCTCTTTGGACTAGCTAGACTCAGCCTGTACTAAGGCTGGAAGTCAACAGCGAAACGGGAGTGTGATCCCAAAGGCTTTTTTGCCAATTTTGAAAGCTCCGTTCATAAGGCGTGAAAGCAACCTGAAAAGCATTGTAAGGGCAGCTCTTTCAGTATATGCCAGCATGACTCAGCGTAGACCATGAGTTAGTTTTGTGGAAAGAAGCATTGTGCTTGCACTTCCTAGTTGCAAGCTCATCCTGCTCTGCTCTATAGCAAATGTGAAGCTCACTGTGAGCGCTAGCCTCGAAGGAAGAGCTTGCCTTGCCTTGCCTAAGTGAAAGAGTGCAACAGCTCCGTGAGCCCTAAATTGCTGTTCTGTGTCAGTTGACGGGGAAGAGGCTTTACCGTTCTCCTTGCCACCTCGTGTCAGCAACCGTTTCGGTTTCAGAACACTCTGTACCCCCCGGAGCTCTGGGCCCTCTATGCAAAATCCAGCATCGCAGGCCTTTCAGAGTCGCTCTGTGTTTGCAGAGAAAGGTGCAGCACACGGCACTTTTCCTTGGGACGGTTTGATTTTCCGACCTCTAAACAGCTTCGGGAACACAGTTCAAGAATCCCTAACTCGCCAAGGACGTGGTCGCCCTTGCCCTAGGTAAGCTCAACAGAACAAAGCACTCTGTTTCTATTTCCTTCCAACACCTCTTATGTGAGGTAAGAAATTCCCCTAGGAGAGTATCAGCGTGCGTTCCAAATTCCACAGAAGCACAGTTCATGGTGTAAAACGACAGGCGTACGGAAGCTGCAGAGGCCTCTTGGACATCCTCCAGCGTCCTTCCTTTAGGCAGTTCGCTATACCCAGAATAGCGGGTATAGAAAAACGTGAATAAGCGAAGGGCCCAGTGGGTTAATTGTGTCTCTTTGGACTATCTAGACTCAGCCTATACTAAGGCTGGAAGTCAACAGCGAAACGGGAGTGTGATCCCAAAGGCTTTTTTGCCAATTTTGAAATCTCCGTTCATAAGGCGTGAAAGCAACCTGAAAAGCATTTTAAGGGCAGCTCTTTCAGTATATGCCAGCCTGACTCAGCGTAGACCATGAGTTAGTTTTGTGGAAAGAAGCATTGTGCTTGCACTTCCTAGTTGCAAGCTCATCCTGCTCTGCTCTATAGCAAATGTGAAGCTCACTGTGAGCGCTAGCCTCGAAGGAAGAGCTTGACTTGCCTTGCCTAAGTGAAAGAGTGCAACAGCTCCGTGAGCCCTAAATTGCTGTTCTGTGTCAGTTGACGGGGAAGAGGCTTTACCGTTCTCCTTGCCACCTCGTGTCAGCAACCGTTTCGGTTTCAGAACACTCTGTACCCCCCGGAGCTCTGGGCCGTCTATGCAAAATCCAGCATCGCAGGCCTTTCAGAGTCGCTCTGTGTTTGCAGAGAAAGGTGCAGCACACGGCACTTTTCCTTGGGACGGTTTGATTTTCCGACCTCCAAACAGCTTCGGGAACACAGTTCAAGAATCCCTAACTCGCCAAGGACGTGGTCGCCCTTGCCCTAGGTAAGCTCAACAGAACAAAGCACTCTGTTTCTGTTTCCTTCCACCAGCTCTTATGTGAGGTAAGAAATTCCCCTAGGAGAGTATCAGCGTGCGTTCCAAATTCCACAGAAGCACAGTCCGTGGTGTAAAACGACAGGCGTACGGAAGATGCAGAGGCCTCTTGGACATCCTCCAGCGTCCTTCCTTTAGGCAGTTCGCTATACCCAGAATAGCGGGTATAGAAAAACGTGAATCAGCGAAGGGCCCAGTGGGTTAATTGTGTCTCTTTGGACTAGCTAGACTCAGCCTGTACTAAGGCTGGAAGTCAACAGCGAAACGGGAGTGTGATCCCAAAGGCTTTTTTGCCAATTTTGAAAGCTCCGTTCATAAGGCGTGAAAGCTACCTGAAAAGCATTGTAAGGGCAGCTCTTTCAGTATATGCCAGCATGACTCAGCGTAGACCATGAGTTAGTTTTGTGGAAAGAAGCATTGTGCTTGCACTTCCTAGTTGCAAGCTCATCCTGCTCTGCTCTATAGCAAATGTGAAGCTCAATGTGAGCACTAGCCTCGAAGGAAGAGCTTGACTTGCCTTGCCTAAGTGAAAGAGTGCAACAGCTCCGTGAGCCCTAAATTGCTGTTCTGTGTCAGTTGACGGGGAAGAGGCTTTACCGTTCTCCTTGCCACCTCGTGTCAGCAACCGTTTCGGTTTCAGAACACTCTGTACCCCCCGGAGCTCTGGGCCCTCTATGCAAAATCCAGCATCGCAGGCCTTTCAGAGTCGCTCTGTGTTTGCAGAGAAAGGTGCAGCACACGGCACTTTTCCTTGGGACGGTTTGATTTTCCGACCTCTAAACAGCTTCGGGAAAACAGTTCAAGAATCCCTAACTCGCCAAGGACGTGGTCGCCCTTGCCCTAGGTAAGCTCAACAGAACAAAGCACTCTGTTTCTATTTCCTTCCAACACCTCTTATGTGAGGTAAGAAATTCCCCTAGGAGAGTATCAGCGTGCCTTCCAAATTCCACAGAAGCACAGTCCGTGGTGTAAAACGACAGGCGTACGGAAGATGCAGAGGCCTCTTGGACATCCTCCAGCGTCCTTCCTTTAGGCAGTTCGCTATACCCAGAATAGCGGGTATAGAAAAACGTGAATCAGCGAAGGGCCCAGTGGGTTAATTGTGTCTCTTTGGACTAGCTAGACTCAGCCTATACTAAGGCTGGAAGTCAACAGCGAAACGGGAGTGTGATCCCAAAGGCTTTTTTGCCAATTTTGAAATCTCCGTTCATAAGGCGAGAAAGCTACCTGAAAAGCATTGTAAGGGCAGCTCTTTCAGTATATGCCAGCATGACTCAGCGTAGACCATGAGTTAGTTTTGTGGAAAGAAGCATTGTGCTTGCACTTCCTAGTTGCAAGCTCATCCTGCTCTGCTCTATAGCAAATGTGAAGCTCAATGTGAGCACTAGCCTCGAAGGAAGAGCTTGCCTTGCCTTGCCTAAGTGAAAGAGTGCAACAGCTCCGTGAGCCCTAAATTGCTGTTCTGTGTCAGTTGACGGGGAAGAGGCTTTACCGTTCTCCTTGCCACCTTGTGTCAGCAACAGTTTCGGTTTCAGAACACTCTGTACCCCCCGGAGCTCTGGGCCCTCTATGCAAAATCCAGCATCGCAGGCCTTTCAGAGTCGCTCTGTGTTTGCAGAGAAAGGTGCAGCACACGGCACTTTTCCTTGGGACGGTTTGATTTTCCGACCTCCAAACAGCTTCGGGAACACAGTTCAAGAATCCCTAACTCGCCAAGGACGTGGTCGCCCTTGCCCTAGGTAAGCTCAACAGAACAAAGCACTCTGTTTCTGTTTCCTTCCAACAGCTCTTATGTGAGGTAAGAAATTCCCCTAGGAGAGTATCAGCGTGCGTTCCAAATTCCACAGAAGCACAGTCCGTGGTGTAAAACGACAGGCGTACGGAAGATGCAGAGGCCTCTTGGACATCCTCCAGCGTCCTTCCTTTAGGCAGTTCGCTATACCCAGAATAGCGGGTATAGAAAAACGTGAATCAGCGAAGGGCCCAGTGGGTTAATTGTGTCTCTTTGGACTAGCTAGACTCAGCCTGTACTAAGGCTGGAAGTCAACAGCGAAACGGGAGTGTGATCCCAAAGGCTTTTTTGCCAATTTTGAAAGCTCCGTTCATAAGGCGTGAAAGCTACCTGAAAAGCATTGTAAGGGCAGCTCTTTCAGTATATGCCAGCATGACTCAGCATAGACCATGAGTTAGTTTTGTGGAAAGAAGCATTGTGCTTGCACTTCCTAGTTGCAAGCTCATCCTGCTCTGCTCTATAGCAAATGTGAAGCTCAATGTGAGCACTAGCCTCGAAGGAAGAGCTTGACTTGCCTTGCCTAAGTGAAAGAGTGCAACAGCTCCGTGAGCCCTAAATTGCTGTTCTGTGTCAGTTGACGGGGAAGAGGCTTTACCGTTCTCCTTGCCACCTCGTGTCAGCAACCATTTCGGTTTCAGAACACTCTGTACCCCCCGGAGCTCTGGGCCCTCTATGCAAAATCCAGCATCGCAGGCCTTTCAGAGTCGCTCTGTGTTTGCAGAGAAAGGTGCAGCACACGGCACTTTTCCTTGGGACGGTTTGATTTTCCGACCTCTAAACAGCTTCGGGAACACAGTTCAAGAATCCCTAACTCGCCAAGGACGTGGTCGCCCTTGCCCTAGGTAAGCTCAACAGAACAAAGCACTCTGTTTCTATTTCCTTCCAACACCTCTTATGTGAGGTAAGAAATTCCCCTAAGAGAGTATCAGCGTGCGTTCCAAATTCCACAGAAGCACAGTCCGTGGTGTAAAACGACAGGCGTACGGAAGATGCAGAGGCCTCTTGGACATCCTCCAGCGTCCTTCCTTTAGGCAGTTCGCTATACCCAGAATAGCGGGTATAGAAAAACGTGAATCAGCGAAGGGCCCAGTGGGTTAATTGTGTCTCTTTGGACTAGCTAGACTCAGCCTATACTAAGGCTGGAAGTCAACAGCGAAACGGGAGTGTGATCCCAAAGGCTTTTTTGCCAATTTTGAAATCTCCGTTCATAAGGCGAGAAAGCTACCTGAAAAGCATTGTAAGGGCAGCTCTTTCAGTATATGCCAGCATGACTCAGCGTAGACCATGAGTTAGTTTTGTGGAAAGAAGCATTGTGCTTGCACTTCCTAGTTGCAAGCTCATCCTGCTCTGCTCTATAGCAAATGTGAAGCTCAATGTGAGCACTAGCCTCGAAGGAAGAGCTTGCCTTGCCTTGCCTAAGTGAAAGAGTGCAACAGCTCCGTGAGCCCTAAATTGCTGTTCTGTGTCAGTTGACGGGGAAGAGGCTTTACCGTTCTCCTTGCCACCTTGTGTCAGCAACAGTTTCGGTTTCAGAACACTCTGTACCCCCCGGAGCTCTGGGCCCTCTATGCAAAATCCAGCATCGCAGGCCTTTCAGAGTGGCTCTGTGTTTGCAGAGAAAGGTGCAGCACACGGCACTTTTCCTTGGGACGGTTTGATTTTCCGACCTCCAAACAGCTTCGGGAACACAGTTCAAGAATCCCTAACTCGCCAAGGACGTGGTCGCCCTTGCCCTAGGTAAGCTCAACAGAACAAAGCACTCTGTTTCTATTTCCTTCCAACAGCTCTTAGTGAGGTAAGAAATTCCCCTAGGAGAGTATCAGCGTGCGTTCCAAATTCCACAGAAGCACAGTCCGTGGTGTAAAACGACAGGCGTACGGAAGATGCAGAGGCCTCTTGGACATCCTCCAGCGTCCTTCCTTTAGGCAGTTCGCTATACCCAGAATAGCGGGTATAGAAAAACGTGAATCAGCGAAGGGCCCAGTGGGTTAATTGTGTCTCTTTGGACTAGCTAGACTCAGCCTGTACTAAGGCTGGAAGTCAACAGCGAAACGGGAGTGTGATCCCAAAGGCTTTTTTGCCAATTTTGAAAGCTCCGTTCATAAGGCGTGAAAGCAACCTGAAAAGCATTGTAAGGGCAGCTCTTTCAGTATATGCCAGCATGACTCAGCGTAGACCATGAGTTAGTTTTGTGGAAAGAAGCATTGTGCTTGCACTTCCTAGTTGCAAGCTCATCCTGCTCTGCTCTATAGCAAATGTGAAGCTCACTGTGAGCGCTAGCCTCGAAGGAAGAGCTTGCCTTGCCTTGCCTAAGTGAAAGAGTGCAACAGCTCCGTGAGCCCTAAATTGCTGTTCTGTGTCAGTTGACGGGGAAGAGGCTTTACCGTTCTCCTTGCCACCTCGTGTCAGCAACCGTTTCGGTTTCAGAACACTCTGTACCCCCCGGAGCTCTGGGCCCTCTATGCAAAATCCAGCATCGCAGGCCTTTCAGAGTCGCTCTGTGTTTGCAGAGAAAGGTGCAGCACACGGCACTTTTCCTTGGGACGGTTTGATTTTCCGACCTCTAAACAGCTTCGGGAACACAGTTCAAGAATCCCTAACTCGCCAAGGACGTGGTCGCCCTTGCCCTAGGTAAGCTCAACAGAACAAAGCACTCTGTTTCTATTTCCTTCCAACACCTCTTATGTGAGGTAAGAAATTCCCCTAGGAGAGTATCAGCGTGCGTTCCAAATTCCACAGAAGCACAGTTCATGGTGTAAAACGACAGGCGTACGGAAGCTGCAGAGGCCTCTTGGACATCCTCCAGCGTCCTTCCTTTAGGCAGTTCGCTATACCCAGAATAGCGGGTATAGAAAAACGTGAATAAGCGAAGGGCCCAGTGGGTTAATTGTGTCTCTTTGGACTAGCTAGACTCAGCCTATACTAAGGCTGGAAGTCAACAGCGAAACGGGAGTGTGATCCCAAAGGCTTTTTTGCCAATTTTGAAATCTCCGTTCATAAGGCGTGAAAGCAACCTGAAAAGCATTTTAAGGGCAGCTCTTTCAGTATATGCCAGCCTGACTCAGCGTAGACCATGAGTTAGTTTTGTGGAAAGAAGCATTGTGCTTGCACTTCCTAGTTGCAAGCTCATCCTGCTCTGCTCTATAGCAAATGTGAAGCTCACTGTGAGCGCTAGCCTCGAAGGAAGAGCTTGACTTGCCTTGCCTAAGTGAAAGAGTGCAACAGCTCCGTGAGCCCTAAATTGCTGTTCTGTGTCAGTTGACGGGGAAGAGGCTTTACCGTTCTCCTTGCCACCTCGTGTCAGCAACCGTTTCGGTTTCAGAACACTCTGTACCCCCCGGAGCTCTGGGCCGTCTATGCAAAATCCAGCATCGCAGGCCTTTCAGAGTCGCTCTGTGTTTGCAGAGAAAGGTGCAGCACACGGCACTTTTCCTTGGGACGGTTTGATTTTCCGACCTCCAAACAGCTTCGGGAACACAGTTCAAGAATCCCTAACTCGCCAAGGACGTGGTCGCCCTTGCCCTAGGTAAGCTCAACAGAACAAAGCACTCTGTTTCTGTTTCCTTCCACCAGCTCTTATGTGAGGTAAGAAATTCCCCTAGGAGAGTATCAGCGTGCGTTCCAAATTCCACAGAAGCACAGTCCGTGGTGTAAAACGACAGGCGTACGGAAGATGCAGAGGCCTCTTGGACATCCTCCAGCGTCCTTCCTTTAGGCAGTTCGCTATACCCAGAATAGCGGGTATAGAAAAACGTGAATCAGCGAAGGGCCCAGTGGGTTAATTGTGTCTCTTTGGACTAGCTAGACTCAGCCTGTACTAAGGCTGGAAGTCAACAGCGAAACGGGAGTGTGATCCCAAAGGCTTTTTTGCCAATTTTGAAAGCTCCGTTCATAAGGCGTGAAAGCTACCTGAAAAGCATTGTAAGGGCAGCTCTTTCAGTATATGCCAGCATGACTCAGCGTAGACCATGAGTTAGTTTTGTGGAAAGAAGCATTGTGCTTGCACTTCCTAGTTGCAAGCTCATCCTGCTCTGCTCTATAGCAAATGTGAAGCTCAATGTGAGCACTAGCCTCGAAGGAAGAGCTTGACTTGCCTTGCCTAAGTGAAAGAGTGCAACAGCTCCGTGAGCCCTAAATTGCTGTTCTGTGTCAGTTGACGGGGAAGAGGCTTTACCGTTCTCCTTGCCACCTCGTGTCAGCAACCGTTTCGGTTTCAGAACACTCTGTACCCCCCGGAGCTCTGGGCCCTCTATGCAAAATCCAGCATCGCAGGCCTTTCAGAGTCGCTCTGTGTTTGCAGAGAAAGGTGCAGCACACGGCACTTTTCCTTGGGACGGTTTGATTTTCCGACCTCTAAACAGCTTCGGGAAAACAGTTCAAGAATCCCTAACTCGCCAAGGACGTGGTCGCCCTTGCCCTAGGTAAGCTCAACAGAACAAAGCACTCTGTTTCTATTTCCTTCCAACACCTCTTATGTGAGGTAAGAAATTCCCCTAGGAGAGTATCAGCGTGCCTTCCAAATTCCACAGAAGCACAGTCCGTGGTGTAAAACGACAGGCGTACGGAAGATGCAGAGGCCTCTTGGACATCCTCCAGCGTCCTTCCTTTAGGCAGTTCGCTATACCCAGAATAGCGGGTATAGAAAAACGTGAATCAGCGAAGGGCCCAGTGGGTTAATTGTGTCTCTTTGGACTAGCTAGACTCAGCCTATACTAAGGCTGGAAGTCAACAGCGAAACGGGAGTGTGATCCCAAAGGCTTTTTTGCCAATTTTGAAATCTCCGTTCATAAGGCGAGAAAGCTACCTGAAAAGCATTGTAAGGGCAGCTCTTTCAGTATATGCCAGCATGACTCAGCGTAGACCATGAGTTAGTTTTGTGGAAAGAAGCATTGTGCTTGCACTTCCTAGTTGCAAGCTCATCCTGCTCTGCTCTATAGCAAATGTGAAGCTCAATGTGAGCACCAGCCTCGAAGGAAGAGCTTGACTTGCCTTGCCTAAGTGAAAGAGTGCAACAGCTCCGTGAGCCCTAAATTGCTGTTCTGTGTCAGTTGACGGGGAAGAGGCTTTACCGTTCTCCTTGCCACCTTGTGTCAGCAACAGTTTCGGTTTCAGAACACTCTGTACCCCCCGGAGCTCTGGGCCCTCTATGCAAAATCCAGCATCGCAGGCCTTTCAGAGTCGCTCTGTGTTTGCAGAGAAAGGTGCAGCACACGGCACTTTTCCTTGGGACGGTTTGATTTTCCGACCTCCAAACAGCTTCGGGAACACAGTTCAAGAATCCCTAACTCGCCAAGGACGTGGTCGCCCTTGCCCTAGGTAAGCTCAACAGAACAAAGCACTCTGTTTCTATTTCCTTCCAACAGCTCTTATGTGAGGTAAGAAATTCCCCTAGGAGAGTATCAGCGTGCGTTCCAAATTCCACAGAAGCACAGTCCGTGGTGTAAAACGACAGGCGTACGGAAGATGCAGAGGCCTCTTGGACATCCTCCAGCGTCCTTCCTTTAGGCAGTTCGCTATACCCAGAATAGCGGGTATAGAAAAACGTGAATCAGCGAAGGGCCCAGTGGGTTAATTGTGTCTCTTTGGACTAGCTAGACTCAGCCTGTACTAAGGCTGGAAGTCAACAGCGAAACGGGAGTGTGATCCCAAAGGCTTTTTTGCCAATTTTGAAAGCTCCGTTCATAAGGCGTGAAAGCTACCTGAAAAGCATTGTAAGGGCAGCTCTTTCAGTATATGCCAGCATGACTCAGCGTAGACCATGAGTTAGTTTTGTGGAAAGAAGCATTGTGCTTGCACTTCCTAGTTGCAAGCTCATCCTGCTCTGCTCTATAGCAAATGTGAAGCTCAATGTGAGCACTAGCCTCGAAGGAAGAGCTTGACTTGCCTTGCCTAAGTGAAAGAGTGGAACAGCTCCGTGAGCCCTAAATTGCTGTTCTGTGTCAGTTGACGGGGAAGAGGCTTTACCGTTCTCCTTGCCACCTCGTGTCAGCAACCGTTTCGGTTTCAGAACACTCTGTACCCCCCGGAGCTCTGGGCCCTCTATGCAAATCCAGCATCGCAGGCCTTTCAGAGTCGCTCTGTGTTTGCAGAGAAAGGTGCAGCACACGGCACTTTTCCTTGGGACGGTTTGATTTTCCGACCTCTAAACAGCTTCGGGAACACAGTTCAAGAATCCCTAACTCGCCAAGGACGTGGTCGCCCTTGCCCTAGGTAAGCTCAACAGAACAAAGCACTCTGTTTCTATTTCCTTCCAACACCTCTTATGTGAGGTAAGAAATTCCCCTAGGAGAGTATCAGCGTGCCTTCCAAATTCCACAGAAGCACAGTCCGTGGTGTAAAACGACAGGCGTACGGAAGATGCAGAGGCCTCTTGGACATCCTCCAGCGTCCTTCCTTTAGGCAGTTCGCTATACCCAGAATAGCGGGTATAGAAAAACGTGAATCAGCGAAGGGCCCAGTGGGTTAATTGTGTCTCTTTGGACTAGCTAGACTCAGCCTATACTAAGGCTGGAAGTCAACAGCGAAACGGGAGTGTGATCCCAAAGGCTTTTTTGCCAATTTTGAAATCTCCGTTCATAAGGCGAGAAAGCTACCTGAAAAGCATTGTAAGGGCAGCTCTTTCAGTATATGCCAGCATGACTCAGCGTAGACCATGAGTTAGTTTTGTGGAAAGAAGCATTGTGCTTGCACTTCCTAGTTGCAAGCTCATCCTGCTCTGCTCTATAGCAAATGTGAAGCTCACTGTGAGCGCTAGCCTCGAAGGAAGAGCTTGCCTTGCCTTGCCTAAGTGAAAGAGTGCAACAGCTCCGTGAGACCTAAATTGCTGTTCTGTGTCAGTTGACGGGGAAGAGGCTTTACCGTTCTCCTTGCCAGCTCGTGTCAGCAACCGTTTCGGTTTCAGAACACTCTGTACACCCCGGAGCTCTGGGCCCTCTATGCAAAATCCAGCATCGCAGGCCTTTCAGAGTCGCTCTGTGTTTGCAGAGAAAGGTGCAGCACACGGCACTTTTCCTTGGGACGGTTTGATTTTCCGACCTCCAAACAGCTTCGGGAACACAGTTCAAGAATCCCTAACTCGCCAAGGACGTGGTCGCCCTTGCCCTAGGTAAGCTCAACAGAACAAAGCACTCTGTTTCTATTTCCTTCCAACAGCTCTTATGTGAGGTAAGAAATTCCCCTAGGAGAGTATCAGCGTGCGTTCCAAATTCCACAGAAGCACAGTCCGTGGTGTAAAACGACAGGCGTACGGAAGATGCAGAGGCCTCTTGGACATCCTCCAGCGTCCTTCCTTTAGGCAGTTCGCTATACCCAGAATAGCGGGTATAGAAAAACGTGAATCAGCGAAGGGCCCAGTGGGTTAATTGTGTCTCTTTGGACTAGCTAGACTCAGCCTGTACTAAGGCTGGAAGTCAACAGCGAAACGGGAGTGTGATCCCAAAGGCTTTTTTGCCAATTTTGAAAGCTCCGTTCATAAGGCGTGAAAGCTACCTGAAAAGCATTGTAAGGGCAGCTCTTTCAGTATATGCCAGCATGACTCAGCGTAGACCATGAGTTAGTTTTGTGGAAAGAAGCATTGTGCTTGCACTTCCTAGTTGCAAGCTCATCCTGCTCTGCTCTATAGCAAATGTGAAGCTCAATGTGAGCACTAGCCTCGAAGGAAGAGCTTGACTTGCCTTGCCTAAGTGAAAGAGTGCAACAGCTCCGTGAGCCCTAAATTGCTGTTCTGTGTCAGTTGACGGGGAAGAGGCTTTACCGTTCTCCTTGCCACCTCGTGTCAGCAACCGTTTCGGTTTCAGAACACTCTGTACCCCCCGGAGCTCTGGGCCCTCTATGCAAAATCCAGCATCGCAGGCCTTTCAGAGTCGCTCTGTGTTTGCAGAGAAAGGTGCAGCACACGGCACTTTTCCTTGGGACGGTTTGATTTTCCGACCTCTAAACAGCTTCGGGAACACAGTTCAAGAATCCCTAACTCGCCAAGGACGTGGTCGCCCTTGCCCTAGGTAAGCTCAACAGAACAAAGCACTCTGTTTCTACTTCCTTCCAACACCTCTTATGTGAGGTAAGAAATTCCCCTAGGAGATTATCAGCGTGCCTTCCAAATTCCACAGAAGCACAGTTCATGGTGTAAAACGACAGGCGTTCGGAAGATGCAGAGGCCTCTTGGACATCCTCCAGCGTCCTTCCTTTAGGCAGTTCGCTATACCCAGAATAGCGGGTATAGAAAAACGTGAATAAGCGAAGGGCCCAGTGGGTTAATTGTGTCTCTTTGGACTATCTAGACTCAGCCTATACTAAGGCTGGAAGTCAACAGCGAAACGGGAGTGTGATCCCAAAGGCTTTTTTGCCAATTTTGAAATCTCCGTTCATAAGGCGTGAAAGCAACCTGAAAAGCATTTTAAGGGCAGCTCTTTCAGTATATGCCAGCATGACTCAGCGTAGACCATGAGTTAGTTTTGTGGAAAGAAGCATTGTGCTTGCACTTCCTAGTTGCAAGCTCATCCTGCTCTGCTCTATAGCAAATGTGAAGCTCACTGTGAGCGCTAGCCTCGCAGGAAGAGCTTGACTTGCCTTGCCTAAGTGAAAGAGTGCAAGAGCTCCGTGAGCCGTAAATTGCTGTTCTGTGTCAGTTGACGGGGAAGAGGCTTTACCGTTCTCCTTGCCACCTCGTGTCAGCAACCGTTTTGGTTTCAGAACACTCTGTACCCCCCGGAGCTCTGGGCCCTCTATGCAAAATCCAGCATCGCAGGCCTTTCAGAGTCGCTCTGTGTTTGCAGAGAAAGGTGCAGCACACGGCACTTTTCCTTGGGACGGTTTGATTTTCCGACCGCTAAACAGCTTCGGGAACACAGTTCAAGAATCCCTAACTCGCCAAGGACGTGGTCGCCCTTGCCCTAGGTAAGCTCAACAGAACAAAGCACTCTGTTTCTATTTCCTTCCAACACCTCTTATGTGAGGTAAGAAATTCCCCCAGGAGAGTATCAGCGTGCCTTCCAAATTCCACAGAAGCACAGTCCGTGGTGTAAAACGACAGGCGTACGGAAGATGCAGAGGCCTCTTGGACATCCTCCAGCGTCCTTCCTTTAGGCAGTTCGCTATACCCAGAATAGGGGGTATAGAAAAACGTGAATCAGCGAAGGGCCCAGTGGGTTAATTGTGTCTCTTTGGACTAGCTAGACTCAGCCTGTACTAAGGCTGGAAGTCAACAGCGAAACGGGAGTGTGATCCCAAAGGCTTTTTTGCCAATTTTGAAAGCTCCGTTCATAAGGTGAGAAAGCTACCTGAAAAGCATTGTAAGGGCAGCTCTTTCAGTATATGCCAGCATGACTCAGCGTAGACCATGAGTTAGTTTTGTGGAAAGAAGCATTGTGCTTGCACTTCCCAGTTGCAAGCTCATCCTGCTCTGCTCTATAGCAAATGTGAAGCTCAATGTGAGCACTAGCCTCGAAGGAAGAGGTTGACTTGCCTTGCCTAAGTGAAAGAGTGCAACAGCTCCGGGAGCCCTAAATTGCTGTTCTGTGTCAGTTGACTGGGAAGAGGCTTTACCGTTCTCCTTGCCACCTCGTGTCAGCAACCTTTTCGGTTTCAGAACACTCTGTACCCCCCGGAGCTCTGGGCCCTCTATGCAAAATCCAGCATCGCAGGCCTTTCAGAGTCGCTCTGTGTTTGCAGAGAAAGGTGCAGCACACGGCACTTTTCCATGGGACGGTTTGATTTTCCGACCTCTAAACAGCTTCGGGAACACAGTTCCAGAATCCCTAACTCGCCAAGGACGTGGTTGCCCTTGCCCTAGGTAAGCTCAACCGAACAAAGCACTCTGTTTCTATTTCCTTCCAACACCTCTTATCTGAGGTAAGAAATTCCCCTAGGAGATTATCAGCGTGCGTTCCAAATTCCACAGAAGCACAGTTCATGGTGTAAAACGACAGGCGTACGGAAGATGCAGAGGCCTCTTGGACATCCTCCAGCGTCCTTCCTTTAGGCAGTTCGCTATACCCAGAATAGCGGGTATAGAAAAACGTGAATCAGCGAAGGGCCCAGTGGGTTAATTGTGTCTCTTTGGACTAGCTAGACTCAGCCTGTACTAAGGCTGGAAGTCAACAGCGAAACGGGAGTGTGATCCCAAAGGCTTTTTTGCCAATTTTGAAAGCTCCGTTCATAAGGCGTGAAAGCTACCTGAAAAGCATTGTAAGGGCAGCTCTTTCAGTATATGCCAGCATGACTCAGCGTAGACCATGAGTTAGTTTTGTGGAAAGAAGCATTGTGCTTGCACTTCCTAGTTGCAAGCTCATCCTGCTCTGCTCTATAGCAAATATGAAGCTCAATGTGAGCACTAGCCTCGAAGGAAGAGCTTGACTTGCCTTGCCTAAGTGAAAGAGTGCAACAGCTCCGTGAGCCCTAAATTGCTGTTCTGTGTCAGTTGACGGGGAAGAGGCTTTACCGTTTTCCTTGCCACCTCGTGTCAGCAACCGTTTCGGTTTCAGAACACTCTGTACCCCCCGGAGCTCTGGGCCCTCTATGCAAAATCCAGCATCGCAGGCCTTTCAGAGTCGCTCTGTGTTTGCAGAGAAAGGTGCAGCACACGGCACTTTTCCTTGGGACGGTTTGATTTTCCGACCTCTAAACAGCTTCGGGAACACAGTTCAAGAATCCCTAACTCACCAAGGACGTGGTCGCCCTTGCCCTAGGTAAGCTCAACAGAACAAAGCACTCTGTTTCTATTTCCTTCCAACACCTCTTATGTGAGGTAAGAAATTCCCCTAGGAGAGTATCAGCGTGCCTTCCAAATTCCACAGAAGCACAGTCCGTGGTGTAAAACGACAGGCGTACGGAAGATGCAGAGGCCTCTTGGACATCCTCCAGCGTCCTTCCTTTAGGCAGTTCGCTATACCCAGAATAGCGGGTATAGAAAAACGTGAATCAGCGAAGGGCCCAGTGGGTTAATTGTGTCTCTTTGGACTAGCTAGACTCAGCCTATACTAAGGCTGGAAGTCAACAGCGAAACGGGAGTGTGATCCCAAAGGCTTTTTTGCCAATTTTGAAATCTCCGTTCATAAGGCGAGAAAGCTACCTGAAAAGCATTGTAAGGGCAGCTCTTTCAGTATATGCCAGCATGACTCAGCGTAGACCATGAGTTAGTTTTGTGGAAAGAAGCATTGTGCTTGCACTTCCTAGTTGCAAGCTCATCCTGCTCTGCTCTATAGCAAATGTGAAGCTCAATGTGAGCACTAGCCTCGAAGGAAGAGCTTGACTTGCCTTGCCTAAGTGAAAGAGTGCAACAGCTCCGTGAGCCCTAAATTGCTGTTCTGTGTCAGTTGACGGGGAAGAGGCTTTACCGTTCTCCTTGCCACCTCGTGTCAGCAACCGTTTCGGTTTCAGAACACTCTGTACACCCCGGAGCTCTGGGCCCTCTATGCAAAATCCAGCATCGCAGGCCTTTCAGAGTCGCTCTGTGTTTGCAGAGAAAGGTGCAGCACACGGCACTTTTCCTTGGGACGGTTTGATTTTCCGACCTCCAAACAGCTTCGGGAACACAGTTCAAGAATCCCTAACTCGCCAAGGACGTGGTCGCCCTTGCCCTAGGTAAGCTCAACAGAACAAAGCACTCTGTTTCTATTTCCTTCCAACACCTCTTATGTGAGGTAAGAAATTCCCCTAGGAGAGTATCAGCGTGCCTTCCAAATTCCACAGAAGCACAGTCCGTGGTGTAAAACGACAGGCGTACGGAAGATGCAGAGGCCTCTTGGACATCCTCGAGCGTCCTTCCTTTAGGCAGTTCGCTATACCCAGAATAGGGGGTATAGAAAAACGTGAATCAGCGAAGGGCCCAGTGGGTTAATTGTGTCTCTTTGGACTAGCTAGACTCAGCCTGTACTAAGGCTGGAAGTCAACAGCGAAACGGGAGTGTGATCCCAAAGGCTTTTTTGCCAAGTTTGAAAGCTCCGTTCATAAGGCGAGAAAGCTACCTGAAAAGCATTGTAAGGGCAGCTCTTTCAGTATATGCCAGCATGACTCAGCGTAGACCATGAGTTAGTTTTGTGGAAACAAGCATTGTGCTTGCACTTCCTAGTTGCAAGCTCATCCTGCTCTGCTCTATAGCAAATGTGAAGCTCAATGTGAGCGCTAGCCTCGAAGGAAGAGGTTGACTTGCCTTGCCTAAGTGAAAGAGTGCAACAGCTCCGTGAGCCCTAAATTGCTGTTCTGTGTCAGTTGACGGGGAAGAGGCTTTACCGTTCTCCTTGCCACCTCGTGTCAGCAACCTTTTCGGTTTCAGAACACTCTGTACCCCCCGGAGCTCTGGGCCCTCTATGCAAAATCCAGCATCGCAGGCCTTTCAGAGTCGCTCTGTGTTTGCAGAGAAAGGTGCAGCACACGGCACTTTTCCATGGGACGGTTTGATTTTCCGACCTCTAAACAGCTTCGGGAACACAGTTCAAGAATCCCTAACTCGCCAAGGACGTGGTTGCCCTTGCCCTAGGTAAGCTCAACCGAACAAAGCACTCTGTTTCTATTTCCTTCCAACACCTCTTATCTGAGGTAAGAAATTCCCCTAGGAGATTATCAGCGTGCGTTCCAAATTCCACAGAAGCACAGTTCATGGTGTCAAACGACAGGCGTACGGAAGATGCAGAGGCCTCTTGGACATCCTCCAGCGTCCTTCCTTTAGGCAGTTCGCTATACCCAGAATAGCGGGTATAGAAAAACGTGAATCAGCGAAGGGCCCAGTGGGTTAATTGTGTCTCTTTGGACTAGCTAGACTCAGCCTGTACTAAGGCTGGAAGTCAACAGCGAAACGGGAGTGTGATCCCAAAGGCTTTTTTGCCAATTTTGAAAGCTCCGTTCATAAGGCGTGAAAGCTACCTGAAAAGCATTGTAAGGGCAGCTCTTTCAGTATATGCCAGCATGACTCAGCGTAGACCATGAGTTAGTTTTGTGGAAAGAAGCATTGTGCTTGCACTTCCTAGTTGCAAGCTCATCCTGCTCTGCTCTATAGCAAATATGAAGCTCAATGTGAGCACTAGCCTCGAAGGAAGAGCTTGACTTGCCTTGCCTAAGTGAAAGAGTGCAACAGCTCCGTGAGCCCTAAATTGCTGTTCTGTGTCAGTTGACGGGGAAGAGGCTTTACCGTTCTCCTTGCCACCTCGTGTCAGCAACCGTTTCGGTTTCAGAACACTCTGTACCCCCCGGAGCTCTGGGCCCTCTATGCAAAATCCAGCATCGCAGGCCTTTCAGAGTCGCTCTGTGTTTGCAGAGAAAGTTGCAGCACACGGCACTTTTCCTTGGGACGGTTTGATTTTCCGACCTCCAAACAGCTTCGGGAACACAGTTCAAGAATCCCTAACTCGCCAAGGACGTGGTCGCCCTTGCCCTAGGTAAGCTCAACAGAACAAAGCACTCTGTTTCTATTTCCTTCCAACACCTCTTATGTGAGGTAAGAAATTCCCCTAGGAGAGTATCAGCGTGCCTTCCAAATTCCACAGAAGCACAGTCCGTGGTGTAAAACGACAGGCGTACGGAAGATGCAGAGGCCTCTTGGACATCCTCCAGCGTCCTTCCTTTAGGCAGTTCGCTATACCCAGAATAGCGGGTATAGAAAAACGTGAATCAGCGAAGGGCCCAGTGGGTTAATTGTGTCTCTTTGGACTAGCTAGACTCAGCCTGTACTAAGGCTGGAAGTCAACAGCGAAACGGGAGTGTGATCCCAAAGGCTTTTTTGCCAATTTTGAAAGCTCCGTTCATAAGGCGTGAAAGCTACCTGAAAAGCATTGTAAGGGCAGCTCTTTCAGTATATGCCAGCATGACTCAGCGTAGACCATGAGTTAGTTTTGTGGAAAGAAGCATTGTGCTTGCACTTCCTAGTTGCAAGCTCATCCTGCTCTGCTCTATAGCAAATGTGAAGCTCAATGTGAGCACTAGCCTCGAAGGAAGAGCTTGACTTGCCTTGCCTAAGTGAAAGAGTGCAACAGCTCCGTGAGCCCTAAATTGCTGTTCTGTGTCAGTTGACGGGGAAGAGGCTTTACCGTTCTCCTTGCCACCTCGTGTCAGCAACCGTTTCGGTTTCAGAACACTCTGTACCCCCCGGAGCTCTGGGCCCTCTATGCAAAATCCAGCATCGCAGGCCTTTCAGAGTCGCTCTGTGTTTGCAGAGAAAGGTGCAGCACACGGCACTTTTCCTTGGGACGGTTTGATTTTCCGACCTCTAAACAGCTTCGGGAACACAGTTCAAGAATCCCTAACTCGCCAAGGACGTGGTCGCCCTTGCCCTAGGTAAGCTCAACAGAACAAAGCACTCTGTTTCTACTTCCTTCCAACACCTCTTATGTGAGGTAAGAAATTCCCCTAGGAGATTATCAGCGTGCCTTCCAAATTCCACAGAAGCACAGTTCATGGTGTAAAACGACAGGCGTTCGGAAGATGCAGAGGCCTCTTGGACATCCTCCAGCGTCCTTCCTTTAGGCAGTTCGCTATACCCAGAATAGCGGGTATAGAAAAACGTGAATAAGCGAAGGGCCCAGTGGGTTAATTGTGTCTCTTTGGACTATCTAGACTCAGCCTATACTAAGGCTGGAAGTCAACAGCGAAACGGGAGTGTGATCCCAAAGGCTTTTTTGCCAATTTTGAAATCTCCGTTCATAAGGCGTGAAAGCAACCTGAAAAGCATTTTAAGGGCAGCTCTTTCAGTATATGCCAGCATGACTCAGCGTAGACCATGAGTTAGTTTTGTGGAAAGAAGCATTGTGCTTGCACTTCCTAGTTGCAAGCTCATCCTGCTCTGCTCTATAGCAAATGTGAAGCTCACTGTGAGCGCTAGCCTCGCAGGAAGAGCTTGACTTGCCTTGCCTAAGTGAAAGAGTGCAAGAGCTCCGTGAGCCGTAAATTGCTGTTCTGTGTCAGTTGACGGGGAAGAGGCTTTACCGTTCTCCTTGCCACCTCGTGTCAGCAACCGTTTTGGTTTCAGAACACTCTGTACCCCCCGGAGCTCTGGGCCCTCTATGCAAAATCCAGCATCGCAGGCCTTTCAGAGTCGCTCTGTGTTTGCAGAGAAAGGTGCAGCACACGGCACTTTTCCTTGGGACGGTTTGATTTTCCGACCGCTAAACAGCTTCGGGAACACAGTTCAAGAATCCCTAACTCGCCAAGGACGTGGTCGCCCTTGCCCTAGGTAAGCTCAACAGAACAAAGCACTCTGTTTCTATTTCCTTCCAACACCTCTTATGTGAGGTAAGAAATTCCCCCAGGAGAGTATCAGCGTGCCTTCCAAATTCCACAGAAGCACAGTCCGTGGTGTAAAACGACAGGCGTACGGAAGATGCAGAGGCCTCTTGGACATCCTCCAGCGTCCTTCCTTTAGGCAGTTCGCTATACCCAGAATAGGGGGTATAGAAAAACGTGAATCAGCGAAGGGCCCAGTGGGTTAATTGTGTCTCTTTGGACTAGCTAGACTCAGCCTGTACTAAGGCTGGAAGTCAACAGCGAAACGGGAGTGTGATCCCAAAGGCTTTTTTGCCAATTTTGAAAGCTCCGTTCATAAGGTGAGAAAGCTACCTGAAAAGCATTGTAAGGGCAGCTCTTTCAGTATATGCCAGCATGACTCAGCGTAGACCATGAGTTAGTTTTGTGGAAAGAAGCATTGTGCTTGCACTTCCCAGTTGCAAGCTCATCCTGCTCTGCTCTATAGCAAATGTGAAGCTCAATGTGAGCACTAGCCTCGAAGGAAGAGGTTGACTTGCCTTGCCTAAGTGAAAGAGTGCAACAGCTCCGGGAGCCCTAAATTGCTGTTCTGTGTCAGTTGACTGGGAAGAGGCTTTACCGTTCTCCTTGCCACCTCGTGTCAGCAACCTTTTCGGTTTCAGAACACTCTGTACCCCCCGGAGCTCTGGGCCCTCTATGCAAAATCCAGCATCGCAGGCCTTTCAGAGTCGCTCTGTGTTTGCAGAGAAAGGTGCAGCACACGGCACTTTTCCATGGGACGGTTTGATTTTCCGACCTCTAAACAGCTTCGGGAACACAGTTCCAGAATCCCTAACTCGCCAAGGACGTGGTTGCCCTTGCCCTAGGTAAGCTCAACCGAACAAAGCACTCTGTTTCTATTTCCTTCCAACACCTCTTATCTGAGGTAAGAAATTCCCCTAGGAGATTATCAGCGTGCGTTCCAAATTCCACAGAAGCACAGTTCATGGTGTAAAACGACAGGCGTACGGAAGATGCAGAGGCCTCTTGGACATCCTCCAGCGTCCTTCCTTTAGGCAGTTCGCTATACCCAGAATAGCGGGTATAGAAAAACGTGAATCAGCGAAGGGCCCAGTGGGTTAATTGTGTCTCTTTGGACTAGCTAGACTCAGCCTGTACTAAGGCTGGAAGTCAACAGCGAAACGGGAGTGTGATCCCAAAGGCTTTTTTGCCAATTTTGAAAGCTCCGTTCATAAGGCGTGAAAGCTACCTGAAAAGCATTGTAAGGGCAGCTCTTTCAGTATATGCCAGCATGACTCAGCGTAGACCATGAGTTAGTTTTGTGGAAAGAAGCATTGTGCTTGCACTTCCTAGTTGCAAGCTCATCCTGCTCTGCTCTATAGCAAATATGAAGCTCAATGTGAGCACTAGCCTCGAAGGAAGAGCTTGACTTGCCTTGCCTAAGTGAAAGAGTGCAACAGCTCCGTGAGCCCTAAATTGCTGTTCTGTGTCAGTTGACGGGGAAGAGGCTTTACCGTTTTCCTTGCCACCTCGTGTCAGCAACCGTTTCGGTTTCAGAACACTCTGTACCCCCCGGAGCTCTGGGCCCTCTATGCAAAATCCAGCATCGCAGGCCTTTCAGAGTCGCTCTGTGTTTGCAGAGAAAGGTGCAGCACACGGCACTTTTCCTTGGGACGGTTTGATTTTCCGACCTCTAAACAGCTTCGGGAACACAGTTCAAGAATCCCTAACTCACCAAGGACGTGGTCGCCCTTGCCCTAGGTAAGCTCAACAGAACAAAGCACTCTGTTTCTATTTCCTTCCAACACCTCTTATGTGAGGTAAGAAATTCCCCTAGGAGAGTATCAGCGTGCCTTCCAAATTCCACAGAAGCACAGTCCGTGGTGTAAAACGACAGGCGTACGGAAGATGCAGAGGCCTCTTGGACATCCTCCAGCGTCCTTCCTTTAGGCAGTTCGCTATACCCAGAATAGCGGGTATAGAAAAACGTGAATCAGCGAAGGGCCCAGTGGGTTAATTGTGTCTCTTTGGACTAGCTAGACTCAGCCTATACTAAGGCTGGAAGTCAACAGCGAAACGGGAGTGTGATCCCAAAGGCTTTTTTGCCAATTTTGAAATCTCCGTTCATAAGGCGAGAAAGCTACCTGAAAAGCATTGTAAGGGCAGCTCTTTCAGTATATGCCAGCATGACTCAGCGTAGACCATGAGTTAGTTTTGTGGAAAGAAGCATTGTGCTTGCACTTCCTAGTTGCAAGCTCATCCTGCTCTGCTCTATAGCAAATGTGAAGCTCAATGTGAGCACTAGCCTCGAAGGAAGAGCTTGACTTGCCTTGCCTAAGTGAAAGAGTGCAACAGCTCCGTGAGCCCTAAATTGCTGTTCTGTGTCAGTTGACGGGGAAGAGGCTTTACCGTTCTCCTTGCCACCTCGTGTCAGCAACCGTTTCGGTTTCAGAACACTCTGTACACCCCGGAGCTCTGGGCCCTCTATGCAAAATCCAGCATCGCAGGCCTTTCAGAGTCGCTCTGTGTTTGCAGAGAAAGGTGCAGCACACGGCACTTTTCCTTGGGACGGTTTGATTTTCCGACCTCCAAACAGCTTCGGGAACACAGTTCAAGAATCCCTAACTCGCCAAGGACGTGGTCGCCCTTGCCCTAGGTAAGCTCAACAGAACAAAGCACTCTGTTTCTATTTCCTTCCAACACCTCTTATGTGAGGTAAGAAATTCCCCTAGGAGAGTATCAGCGTGCCTTCCAAATTCCACAGAAGCACAGTCCGTGGTGTAAAACGACAGGCGTACGGAAGATGCAGAGGCCTCTTGGACATCCTCGAGCGTCCTTCCTTTAGGCAGTTCGCTATACCCAGAATAGGGGGTATAGAAAAACGTGAATCAGCGAAGGGCCCAGTGGGTTAATTGTGTCTCTTTGGACTAGCTAGACTCAGCCTGTACTAAGGCTGGAAGTCAACAGCGAAACGGGAGTGTGATCCCAAAGGCTTTTTTGCCAAGTTTGAAAGCTCCGTTCATAAGGCGAGAAAGCTACCTGAAAAGCATTGTAAGGGCAGCTCTTTCAGTATATGCCAGCATGACTCAGCGTAGACCATGAGTTAGTTTTGTGGAAACAAGCATTGTGCTTGCACTTCCTAGTTGCAAGCTCATCCTGCTCTGCTCTATAGCAAATGTGAAGCTCAATGTGAGCGCTAGCCTCGAAGGAAGAGGTTGACTTGCCTTGCCTAAGTGAAAGAGTGCAACAGCTCCGTGAGCCCTAAATTGCTGTTCTGTGTCAGTTGACGGGGAAGAGGCTTTACCGTTCTCCTTGCCACCTCGTGTCAGCAACCTTTTCGGTTTCAGAACACTCTGTACCCCCCGGAGCTCTGGGCCCTCTATGCAAAATCCAGCATCGCAGGCCTTTCAGAGTCGCTCTGTGTTTGCAGAGAAAGGTGCAGCACACGGCACTTTTCCATGGGACGGTTTGATTTTCCGACCTCTAAACAGCTTCGGGAACACAGTTCAAGAATCCCTAACTCGCCAAGGACGTGGTTGCCCTTGCCCTAGGTAAGCTCAACCGAACAAAGCACTCTGTTTCTATTTCCTTCCAACACCTCTTATCTGAGGTAAGAAATTCCCCTAGGAGATTATCAGCGTGCGTTCCAAATTCCACAGAAGCACAGTTCATGGTGTCAAACGACAGGCGTACGGAAGATGCAGAGGCCTCTTGGACATCCTCCAGCGTCCTTCCTTTAGGCAGTTCGCTATACCCAGAATAGCGGGTATAGAAAAACGTGAATCAGCGAAGGGCCCAGTGGGTTAATTGTGTCTCTTTGGACTAGCTAGACTCAGCCTGTACTAAGGCTGGAAGTCAACAGCGAAACGGGAGTGTGATCCCAAAGGCTTTTTTGCCAATTTTGAAAGCTCCGTTCATAAGGCGTGAAAGCTACCTGAAAAGCATTGTAAGGGCAGCTCTTTCAGTATATGCCAGCATGACTCAGCGTAGACCATGAGTTAGTTTTGTGGAAAGAAGCATTGTGCTTGCACTTCCTAGTTGCAAGCTCATCCTGCTCTGCTCTATAGCAAATATGAAGCTCAATGTGAGCACTAGCCTCGAAGGAAGAGCTTGACTTGCCTTGCCTAAGTGAAAGAGTGCAACAGCTCCGTGAGCCCTAAATTGCTGTTCTGTGTCAGTTGACGGGGAAGAGGCTTTACCGTTCTCCTTGCCACCTCGTGTCAGCAACCGTTTCGGTTTCAGAACACTCTGTACCCCCCGGAGCTCTGGGCCCTCTATGCAAAATCCAGCATCGCAGGCCTTTCAGAGTCGCTCTGTGTTTGCAGAGAAAGTTGCAGCACACGGCACTTTTCCTTGGGACGGTTTGATTTTCCGACCTCCAAACAGCTTCGGGAACACAGTTCAAGAATCCCTAACTCGCCAAGGACGTGGTCGCCCTTGCCCTAGGTAAGCTCAACAGAACAAAGCACTCTGTTTCTATTTCCTTCCAACACCTCTTATGTGAGGTAAGAAATTCCCCTAGGAGAGTATCAGCGTGCCTTCCAAATTCCACAGAAGCACAGTCCGTGGTGTAAAACGACAGGCGTACGGAAGATGCAGAGGCCTCTTGGACATCCTCCAGCGTCCTTCCTTTAGGCAGTTCGCTATACCCAGAATAGCGGGTATAGAAAAACGTGAATCAGCGAAGGGCCCAGTGGGTTAATTGTGTCTCTTTGGACTAGCTAGACTCAGCCTGTACTAAGGCTGGAAGTCAACAGCGAAACGGGAGTGTGATCCCAAAGGCTTTTTTGCCAATTTTGAAAGCTCCGTTCATAAGGCGTGAAAGCTACCTGAAAAGCATTGTAAGGGCAGCTCTTTCAGTATATGCCAGCATGACTCAGCGTAGACCATGAGTTAGTTTTGTGGAAAGAAGCATTGTGCTTGCACTTCCTAGTTGCAAGCTCATCCTGCTCTGCTCTATAGCAAATGTGAAGCTCAATGTGAGCACTAGCCTCGAAGGAAGAGCTTGACTTGCCTTGCCTAAGTGAAAGAGTGCAACAGCTCCGTGAGCCCTAAATTGCTGTTCTGTGTCAGTTGACGGGGAAGAGGCTTTACCGTTCTCCTTGCCACCTCGTGTCAGCAACCGTTTCGGTTTCAGAACACTCTGTACCCCCCGGAGCTCTGGGCCCTCTATGCAAAATCCAGCATCGCAGGCCTTTCAGAGTCGCTCTGTGTTTGCAGAGAAAGGTGCAGCACACGGCACTTTTCCTTGGGACGGTTTGATTTTCCGACCTCTAAACAGCTTCGGGAACACAGTTCAAGAATCCCTAACTCGCCAAGGACGTGGTCGCCCTTGCCCTAGGTAAGCTCAACAGAACAAAGCACTCTGTTTCTACTTCCTTCCAACACCTCTTATGTGAGGTAAGAAATTCCCCTAGGAGATTATCAGCGTGCCTTCCAAATTCCACAGAAGCACAGTTCATGGTGTAAAACGACAGGCGTTCGGAAGATGCAGAGGCCTCTTGGACATCCTCCAGCGTCCTTCCTTTAGGCAGTTCGCTATACCCAGAATAGCGGGTATAGAAAAACGTGAATAAGCGAAGGGCCCAGTGGGTTAATTGTGTCTCTTTGGACTATCTAGACTCAGCCTATACTAAGGCTGGAAGTCAACAGCGAAACGGGAGTGTGATCCCAAAGGCTTTTTTGCCAATTTTGAAATCTCCGTTCATAAGGCGTGAAAGCAACCTGAAAAGCATTTTAAGGGCAGCTCTTTCAGTATATGCCAGCATGACTCAGCGTAGACCATGAGTTAGTTTTGTGGAAAGAAGCATTGTGCTTGCACTTCCTAGTTGCAAGCTCATCCTGCTCTGCTCTATAGCAAATGTGAAGCTCACTGTGAGCGCTAGCCTCGCAGGAAGAGCTTGACTTGCCTTGCCTAAGTGAAAGAGTGCAAGAGCTCCGTGAGCCGTAAATTGCTGTTCTGTGTCAGTTGACGGGGAAGAGGCTTTACCGTTCTCCTTGCCACCTCGTGTCAGCAACCGTTTTGGTTTCAGAACACTCTGTACCCCCCGGAGCTCTGGGCCCTCTATGCAAAATCCAGCATCGCAGGCCTTTCAGAGTCGCTCTGTGTTTGCAGAGAAAGGTGCAGCACACGGCACTTTTCCTTGGGACGGTTTGATTTTCCGACCGCTAAACAGCTTCGGGAACACAGTTCAAGAATCCCTAACTCGCCAAGGACGTGGTCGCCCTTGCCCTAGGTAAGCTCAACAGAACAAAGCACTCTGTTTCTATTTCCTTCCAACACCTCTTATGTGAGGTAAGAAATTCCCCCAGGAGAGTATCAGCGTGCCTTCCAAATTCCACAGAAGCACAGTCCGTGGTGTAAAACGACAGGCGTACGGAAGATGCAGAGGCCTCTTGGACATCCTCCAGCGTCCTTCCTTTAGGCAGTTCGCTATACCCAGAATAGGGGGTATAGAAAAACGTGAATCAGCGAAGGGCCCAGTGGGTTAATTGTGTCTCTTTGGACTAGCTAGACTCAGCCTGTACTAAGGCTGGAAGTCAACAGCGAAACGGGAGTGTGATCCCAAAGGCTTTTTTGCCAATTTTGAAAGCTCCGTTCATAAGGTGAGAAAGCTACCTGAAAAGCATTGTAAGGGCAGCTCTTTCAGTATATGCCAGCATGACTCAGCGTAGACCATGAGTTAGTTTTGTGGAAAGAAGCATTGTGCTTGCACTTCCCAGTTGCAAGCTCATCCTGCTCTGCTCTATAGCAAATGTGAAGCTCAATGTGAGCACTAGCCTCGAAGGAAGAGGTTGACTTGCCTTGCCTAAGTGAAAGAGTGCAACAGCTCCGTGAGCCCTAAATTGCTGTTCTGTGTCAGTTGACTGGGAAGAGGCTTTACCGTTCTCCTTGCCACCTCGTGTCAGCAACCTTTTCGGTTTCAGAACACTCTGTACCCCCCGGAGCTCTGGGCCCTCTATGCAAAATCCAGCATCGCAGGCCTTTCAGAGTCGCTCTGTGTTTGCAGAGAAAGGTGCAGCACACGGCACTTTTCCATGGGACGGTTTGATTTTCCGACCTCTAAACAGCTTCGGGAACACAGTTCCAGAATCCCTAACTCGCCAAGGACGTGGTTGCCCTTGCCCTAGGTAAGCTCAACCGAACAAAGCACTCTGTTTCTATTTCCTTCCAACACCTCTTATCTGAGGTAAGAAATTCCCCTAGGAGATTATCAGCGTGCGTTCCAAATTCCACAGAAGCACAGTTCATGGTGTAAAACGACAGGCGTACGGAAGATGCAGAGGCCTCTTGGACATCCTCCAGCGTCCTTCCTTTAGGCAGTTCGCTATACCCAGAATAGCGGGTATAGAAAAACGTGAATCAGCGAAGGGCCCAGTGGGTTAATTGTGTCTCTTTGGACTAGCTAGACTCAGCCTGTACTAAGGCTGGAAGTCAACAGCGAAACGGGAGTGTGATCCCAAAGGCTTTTTTGCCAATTTTGAAAGCTCCGTTCATAAGGCGTGAAAGCTACCTGAAAAGCATTGTAAGGGCAGCTCTTTCAGTATATGCCAGCATGACTCAGCGTAGACCATGAGTTAGTTTTGTGGAAAGAAGCATTGTGCTTGCACTTCCTAGTTGCAAGCTCATCCTGCTCTGCTCTATAGCAAATATGAAGCTCAATGTGAGCACTAGCCTCGAAGGAAGAGCTTGACTTGCCTTGCCTAAGTGAAAGAGTGCAACAGCTCCGTGAGCCCTAAATTGCTGTTCTGTGTCAGTTGACGGGGAAGAGGCTTTACCGTTTTCCTTGCCACCTCGTGTCAGCAACCGTTTCGGTTTCAGAACACTCTGTACCCCCCGGAGCTCTGGGCCCTCTATGCAAAATCCAGCATCGCAGGCCTTTCAGAGTCGCTCTGTGTTTGCAGAGAAAGGTGCAGCACACGGCACTTTTCCTTGGGACGGTTTGATTTTCCGACCTCTAAACAGCTTCGGGAACACAGTTCAAGAATCCCTAACTCACCAAGGACGTGGTCGCCCTTGCCCTAGGTAAGCTCAACAGAACAAAGCACTCTGTTTCTATTTCCTTCCAACACCTCTTATGTGAGGTAAGAAATTCCCCTAGGAGAGTATCAGCGTGCCTTCCAAATTCCACAGAAGCACAGTCCGTGGTGTAAAACGACAGGCGTACGGAAGATGCAGAGGCCTCTTGGACATCCTCCAGCGTCCTTCCTTTAGGCAGTTCGCTATACCCAGAATAGCGGGTATAGAAAAACGTGAATCAGCGAAGGGCCCAGTGGGTTAATTGTGTCTCTTTGGACTAGCTAGACTCAGCCTATACTAAGGCTGGAAGTCAACAGCGAAACGGGAGTGTGATCCCAAAGGCTTTTTTGCCAATTTTGAAATCTCCGTTCATAAGGCGAGAAAGCTACCTGAAAAGCATTGTAAGGGCAGCTCTTTCAGTATATGCCAGCATGACTCAGCGTAGACCATGAGTTAGTTTTGTGGAAAGAAGCATTGTGCTTGCACTTCCTAGTTGCAAGCTCATCCTGCTCTGCTCTATAGCAAATGTGAAGCTCAATGTGAGCACTAGCCTCGAAGGAAGAGCTTGACTTGCCTTGCCTAAGTGAAAGAGTGCAACAGCTCCGTGAGCCCTAAATTGCTGTTCTGTGTCAGTTGACGGGGAAGAGGCTTTACCGTTCTCCTTGCCACCTCGTGTCAGCAACCGTTTCGGTTTCAGAACACTCTGTACACCCCGGAGCTCTGGGCCCTCTATGCAAAATCCAGCATCGCAGGCCTTTCAGAGTCGCTCTGTGTTTGCAGAGAAAGGTGCAGCACACGGCACTTTTCCTTGGGACGGTTTGATTTTCCGACCTCCAAACAGCTTCGGGAACACAGTTCAAGAATCCCTAACTCGCCAAGGACGTGGTCGCCCTTGCCCTAGGTAAGCTCAACAGAACAAAGCACTCTGTTTCTATTTCCTTCCAACACCTCTTATGTGAGGTAAGAAATTCCCCTAGGAGAGTATCAGCGTGCCTTCCAAATTCCACAGAAGCACAGTCCGTGGTGTAAAACGACAGGCGTACGGAAGATGCAGAGGCCTCTTGGACATCCTCGAGCGTCCTTCCTTTAGGCAGTTCGCTATACCCAGAATAGGGGGTATAGAAAAACGTGAATCAGCGAAGGGCCCAGTGGGTTAATTGTGTCTCTTTGGACTAGCTAGACTCAGCCTGTACTAAGGCTGGAAGTCAACAGCGAAACGGGAGTGTGATCCCAAAGGCTTTTTTGCCAAGTTTGAAAGCTCCGTTCATAAGGCGAGAAAGCTACCTGAAAAGCATTGTAAGGGCAGCTCTTTCAGTATATGCCAGCATGACTCAGCGTAGACCATGAGTTAGTTTTGTGGAAAGAAGCATTGTGCTTGCACTTCCTAGTTGCAAGCTCATCCTGCTCTGCTCTATAGCAAATGTGAAGCTCAATGTGAGCGCTAGCCTCGAAGGAAGAGGTTGACTTGCCTTGCCTAAGTGAAAGAGTGCAACAGCTCCGTGAGCCCTAAATTGCTGTTCTGTGTCAGTTGACGGGGAAGAGGCTTTACCGTTCTCCTTGCCACCTCGTGTCAGCAACCTTTTCGGTTTCAGAACACTCTGTACCCCCCGGAGCTCTGGGCCCTCTATGCAAAATCCAGCATCGCAGGCCTTTCAGAGTCGCTCTGTGTTTGCAGAGAAAGGTGCAGCACACGGCACTTTTCCATGGGACGGTTTGATTTTCCGACCTCTAAACAGCTTCGGGAACACAGTTCAAGAATCCCTAACTCGCCAAGGACGTGGTTGCCCTTGCCCTAGGTAAGCTCAACCGAACAAAGCACTCTGTTTCTATTTCCTTCCAACACCTCTTATCTGAGGTAAGAAATTCCCCTAGGAGATTATCAGCGTGCGTTCCAAATTCCACAGAAGCACAGTTCATGGTGTCAAACGACAGGCGTACGGAAGATGCAGAGGCCTCTTGGACATCCTCCAGCGTCCTTCCTTTAGGCAGTTCGCTATACCCAGAATAGCGGGTATAGAAAAACGTGAATCAGCGAAGGGCCCAGTGGGTTAATTGTGTCTCTTTGGACTAGCTAGACTCAGCCTGTACTAAGGCTGGAAGTCAACAGCGAAACGGGAGTGTGATCCCAAAGGCTTTTTTGCCAATTTTGAAAGCTCCGTTCATAAGGCGTGAAAGCTACCTGAAAAGCATTGTAAGGGCAGCTCTTTCAGTATATGCCAGCATGACTCAGCGTAGACCATGAGTTAGTTTTGTGGAAAGAAGCATTGTGCTTGCACTTCCTAGTTGCAAGCTCATCCTGCTCTGCTCTATAGCAAATGTGAAGCTCACTGTGAGCGCTAGCCTCGAAGGAAGAGCTTGACTTGCCTTGCCTAAGTGAAAGAGTGCAACAGCTCCGTGAGCCTTAAATTGCTGTTCTGTGTCAGTTGACGGGGAAGAGGCTTTACCGTTCTCCTTGCCACCTCGTGTCAGCAACCGTTTCGGTTTCAGAACACTCTGTACCCCCCGGAGCTCTGGGCCCTCTATGCAAAATCCAGCATCGCAGGCCTTTCAGAGTCGCTCTGTGTTTGCAGAGAAAGGTGCAGCACACGGCACTTTTCCTTGGGACGGTTTGATTTTCCGACCTCTAAACAGCTTCGGGAACACAGTTCAAGAATCCCTAACTCGCCAAGGACGTGGTTGCCCTTGCCCTAGGTAAGCTCAACCGAACAAAGCACTCTGTTTCTATTTCCTTCCAACACCTCTTATCTGAGGTAAGAAATTCCCCTAGGAGATTATCAGCGTGCGTTCCAAATTCCACAGAAGCACAGTTCATGGTGTAAAACGACAGGCGTACGGAAGATGCAGAGGCCTCTTGGACATCCTCCAGCGTCCTTCCTTTAGGCAGTTCGCTATACCCAGAATAGCGGGTATAGAAAAACGTGAATCAGCGAAGGGCCCAGTGGGTTAATTGTGTCTCTTTGGACTAGCTAGACTCAGCCTGTACTAAGGCTGGAAGTCAACAGCGAAACGGGAGTGTGATCCCAAAGGCTTTTTTGCCAATTTTGAAAGCTCCGTTCATAAGGCGTGAAAGCTACCTGAAAAGCATTGTAAGGGCAGCTCTTTCAGTATATGCCAGCATGACTCAGCGTAGACCATGAGTTAGTTTTGTGGAAAGAAGCATTGTGCTTGCACTTCCTAGTTGCAAGCTCATCCTGCTCTGCTCTATAGCAAATATGAAGCTCAATGTGAGCACTAGCCTCGAAGGAAGAGCTTGACTTGCCTTGCCTAAGTGAAAGAGTGCAACAGCTCCGTGAGCCCTAAATTGCTGTTCTGTGTCAGTTGACGGGGAAGAGGCTTTACCGTTCTCCTTGCCACCTCGTGTCAGCAACCGTTTCGGTTTCAGAACACTCTGTACCCCCCGGAGCTCTGGGCCCTCTATGCAAAATCCAGCATCGCAGGCCTTTCAGAGTCGCTCTGTGTTTGCAGAGAAAGGTGCAGCACACGGCACTTTTCCTTGGGACGGTTTGATTTTCCGACCTCTAAACAGCTTCGGGAACACAGTTCAAGAATCCCTAACTCGCCAAGGACGTGGTCGCCCTTGCCCTAGGTAAGCTCAACAGAACAAAGCACTCTGTTTCTATTTCCTTCCAACACCTCTTATGTGAGGTAAGAAATTCCCCTAGGAGAGTATCAGCGTGCCTTCCAAATTCCACAGAAGCACAGTCCGTGGTGTAAAACGACAGGCGTACGGAAGACGCAGAGGCCTCTTGGACATCCTCCAGCGTCCTTCCTTTAGGCAGTTCGCTATACCCAGAATAGCGGGTATAGAAAAACGTGAATCAGCGAAGGGCCCAGTGGGTTAATTGTGTCTCTTTGGACTAGCTAGACTCAGCCTATACTAAGGCTGGAAGTCAACAGCGAAACGGGAGTGTGATCCCAAAGGCTTTTTTGCCAATTTTGAAATCTCCGTTCATAAGGCGAGAAAGCTACCTGAAAAGCATTGTAAGGGCAGCTCTTTCAGTATATGCCAGCATGACTCAGCGTAGACCATGAGTTAGTTTTGTGGAAAGAAGCATTGTGCTTGCACTTCCTAGTTGCAAGCTCATCCTGCTCTGCTCTATAGCAAATGTGAAGCTCAATGTGAGCACTAGCCTCGAAGGAAGAGCTTGACTTGCCTTGCCTAAGTGAAAGAGTGCAACAGCTCCGTGAGCCCTAAATTGCTGTTCTGTGTCAGTTGACGGGGAAGAGGCTTTACCGTTCTCCTTGCCACCTCGTGTCAGCAACCGTTTCGGTTTCAGAACACTCTGTACACCCCGGAGCTCTGGGCCCTCTATGCAAAATCCAGCATCGCAGGCCTTTCAGAGTCGCTCTGTGTTTCCAGAGAAAGGTGCAGCACACGGCACTTTTCCTTGGGACGGTTTGATTTTCCGACCTCCAAACAGCTTCGGGAACACAGTTCAAGAATCCCTAACTCGCCAAGGACGTGGTCGCCCTTGCCCTAGGTAAGCTCAACAGAACAAAGCACTCTGTTTCTATTTCCTTCCAACACCTCTTATGTGAGGTAAGAAATTCCCCTAGGAGAGTATCAGCGGGCCTTCCAAATTCCACAGAAGCACAGTCCGTGGTGTAAAACGACAGGCGTACGGAAGATGCAGAGGCCTCTTGGACATCCTCCAGCGTCCTTCCTTTAGGCAGTTCGCTATACCCAGAATAGGGGGTATAGAAAAACGTGAATCAGCGAAGGGCCCAGTGGGTTAATTGTGTCTCTTTGGACTAGCTAGACTCAGCCTGTACTAAGGCTGGAAGTCAACAGCGAAACGGGAGTGTGATCCCAAAGGCTTTTTTGCCAAGTTTGAAAGCTCCGTTCATAAGGCGAGAAAGCTACCTGAAAAGCATTGTAAGGGCAGCTCTTTCAGTATATGCCAGCATGACTCAGCGTAGACCATGAGTTAGTTTTGTGGAAAGAAGCATTGTGCTTGCACTTCCTAGTTGCAAGCTCATCCTGCTCTGCTCTATAGCAAATGTGAAGCTCAATGTGAGCACTAGCCTCGAAGGAAGAGCTTGCCTTGCCTTGCCTAAGTGAAAGAGTGCAACAGCTCCGTGAGCCCTAAATTGCTGTTCTGTGTCAGTTGACGGGGAAGAGGCTTTACCGTTCTCCTTGCCACCTCGTGTCAGCAACCTTTTCGGTTTCAGAACACTCTGTACCCCCCGGAGCTCTGGGCCCTCTATGCAAAATCCAGCATCGCAGGCCTTTCAGAGCCGCTCTGTGTTTGCAGAGAAAGGTGCAGCACACGGCACTTTTCCATGGGACGGTTTGATTTTCCGACCTCTAAACAGCTTCGGGAACACAGTTCAAGAATCCCTAACTCGCCAAGGACGTGGTTGCCCTTGCCCTAGGTAAGCTCAACCGAACAAAGCACTCTGTTTCTATTTCCTTCCAACACCTCTTATCTGAGGTAAGAAATTCCCCTAGGAGATTATCAGCGTGCGTTCCAAATTCCACAGAAGCACAGTTCATGGTGTAAAACGACAGGCGTACGGAAGATGCAGAGGCCTCTTGGACATCCTCCAGCGTCCTTCCTTTAGGCAGTTCGCTTTACCCAGAATAGCGGGTATAGAAAAACGTGAATCAGCGAAGGGCCCAGTGGGTTAATTGTGTCTCTTTGGACTAGCTAGACTCAGCCTATACTAAGGCTGGAAGTCGACAGCGAAACGGGAGTGTGATCCCAAAGGCTTTTTTGCCAATTTTGAAATCTCCGTTCATAAGGTGTGAAAGCAACCTGAAAAGCATTGTAAGGGCAGCTCTTTCAGTATATGCCAGCATGACTCAGCGTAGACCATGAGTTAGTTTTGTGGAAAGAAGCATTGTGCTTGCACTTCCTAGTTGCAAGCTCATCCTGCTCTGCTCTATAGCAAATGTGAAGCTCAATGTGAGCACTAGCCTCGAAGGAAGAGCTTGACTTGCCTTGCCTAAGTGAAAGAGTGCAACAGCTCCGTGAGCCCTAAATTGCTGTTCTGTGTCAGTTGACGGGGAAGAGGCTTTACCGTTCTCCTTGCCACCTCGTGTCAGCAACCGTTTTGGTTTCAGAACACTCTGTACCCCCCGGAGCTCTGGGCCCTCTATGCAAAATCCAGCATCGCAGGCCTTTCAGAGTCGCTCTGTGTTTGCAGAGAAAGGTGCAGCACACGGCACTTTTCCTTGGGACGGTTTGATTTTCCGACCTCCAAACAGCTTCGGGAACACAGTTCAAGAATCCCGAACTCGCCAAGGACGTGGTCGCCCTTGCCCTAGGTAAGCTCAACAGAACAAAGCACTCTGTTTCTATTTCCTTCCAACACCTCTTATGTGAGGTAAGAAATTCCCCTAGGAGAGTATCAGCGTGCCTTCCAAATTCCACAGAAGCACAGTCCGTGGTGTAAAACGACAGGCGTACGGAAGATGCAGAGGCCTCTTGGACATCCTCCAGCGTCCTTCCTTTAGGCAGTTCGCTATACCCAGAATAGCGGGTATAGAAAAACGTGAATCAGCGAAGGGCCCAGTGGGTTAATTGGGTCTCTTTGGACTAGCTAGACTCAGCCTATACTAAGGCTGGAAGTCAACAGCGAAACGGGAGTGTGATCCCAAAGGCTTTTTTGCCAATTTTGAAATCTCCGTTCATAAGGCGAGAAAGCTACCTGAAAAGCATTGTAAGGGCAGCTCTTTCAGTATATGCCAGCATGACTCAGCGTAGACCATGAGTTAGTTTTGTGGAAAGAAGCATTGTGCTTGCACTTCCTAGTTGCAAGCTCATCCTGCTCTGCTCTATATGAAATGTGAAGCTCAATGTGAGCACTAGCCTCGAAGGAAGAGCTTGACTTGCCTTGCCTAAGTGAAAGAGTGCAACAGCTCCGTGAGCCCTAAATTGCTGTTCTGTGTCAGTTGACGGGGAAGAGGCTTTACCGTTCTCCTTGCCACCTTGTGTCAGCAACAGTTTCGGTTTCAGAACACTCTGTACCCCCCGGAGCTCTGGGCCCACTATGCAAAATCCAGCATCGCAGGCCTTTCAGAGTCGCTCTGTGTTTGCAGAGAAAGGTGCAGCACACGGCACTTTTCCTTGGGACGGTTTGATTTTCCGACCTCTAAACAGCTTCGGGAACACAGTTCAAGAATCCCTAACTCGCCAAGGACGTGGTCGCCCTTGCCCTAGGTAAGCTCAACAGAACAAAGCACTCTGTTTCTATTTCCTTCCAACACCTCTTATGTGAGGTAAGAAATTCCCCTAGGAGAGTATCAGCGTGCCTTCCAAATTCCACAGAAGCACAGTCCGTGGTGTAAAACGACAGGCGTACGGAAGATGCAGAGGCCTCTTGGACATCCTCCAGCGTCCTTCCTTTAGGCAGTTCGCTATACCCAGAATAGCGGGTATAGAAAAACGTGAATCAGCGAAGGGCCCAGTGGGTTAATTGTGTCTCTTTGGACTAGCTAGACTCAGCCTGTACTAAGGCTGGAAGTCAACAGCGAAACGGGAGTGTGATCCCAAAGGCTTTTTTGCCAATTTTGAAAGCTCCGTTCATAAGGCGTGAAAGCTACCTGAAAAGCATTGTAAGGGCAGCTCTTTCAGTATATGCCAGCCTGACTCAGCGTAGACCATGAGTTAGTTTTGTGGAAAGAAGCATTGTGCTTGCACTTCCTAGTTGCAAGCTCATCCTGCTCTGCTCTATAGCAAATGTGAAGCTCAATGTGAGCACTAGCCTCGAAGGAAGAGCTTGACTTGCCTTGCCTAAGTGAAAGAGTGCAACAGCTCCGTGAGCCCTAAATTGCTGTTCTGTGTCAGTTGACGGGGAAGAGGCTTTACCGTTCTCCTTGCCACCTCGTGTCAGCAACCGTTTCGGTTTCAGAACACTCTGTACCCCCCGGAGCTCTGGGCCCTCTATGCAAAATCCAGCATCGCAGGCCTTTCAGAGTCGCTCTGTGTTTGCAGAGAAAGGTGCAGCACACGGCACTTTTCCTTGGGACGGTTTGATTTTCCGACCTCTAAACAGCTTCGGGAACACAGTTCAAGAATCCCTAACTCGCCAAGGACGTGGTCGCCCTTGCCCTAGGTAAGCTCAACAGAACAAAGCACTCTGTTTCTATTTCCTTCCAACACCTCTTATGTGAGGTAAGAAATTCCCCTAGGAGAGTATCAGCGTGCGTTCCAAATTCCACAGAAGCACAGTTCATGGTGTAAAACGACAGGCGTTCGGAAGATGCAGAGGCCTCTTGGACATCCTCCAGCGTCCTTCCTTTAGGCAGTTCGCTATACCCAGAATAGCGGGTATAGAAAAACGTGAATAAGCGAAGGGCCCAGTGGGTTAATTGTGTCTCTTTGGACTATCTAGACTCAGCCTATACTAAGGCTGGAAGTCAACAGCGAAACGGGAGTGTGATCCCAAAGGCTTTTTTGCCAATTTTGAAATCTCCGTTCATAAGGCGTGAAAGCAACCTGAAAAGCATTTTAAGGGCAGCTCTTTCAGTATATGCCAGCCTGACTCAGCGTAGACCATGAGTTAGTTTTGTGGAAAGAAGCATTGTGCTTGCACTTCCTAGTTGCAAGCTCATCCTGCTCTGCTCTATAGCAAATGTGAAGCTCACTGTGAGCGCTAGCCTCGAAGGAAGAGCTTGACTTGCCTTGCCTAAGTGAAAGAGTGCAACAGCTCCGTGAGCCCTAAATTGCTGTTCTGTGTCAGTTGACGGGGAAGAGGCTTTACCGTTCTCCTTGCCACCTCGTGTCAGCAACCTTTTCGGTTTCAGAACACTCTGTACACCCCGGAGCTCTGGGCCCTCTATGCAAAATCCAGCATCGCAGGCCTTTCAGAGTCGCTCTGTGTTTGCAGAGAAAGGTGCAGCACACGGCACTTTTCCTTGGGACGGTTTGATTTTCCGACCTCCAAACAGCTTCGGGAACACAGTTCAAGAATCCCTAACTCGCCAAGGACGTGGTCGCCCTTGCCATAGGTAAGCTCAACAGAACAAAGCACTCTGTTTCTATTTCCTTCCAACAGCTCTTATGTGAGGTAAGAAATTCCCCTAGGAGAGTATCAGCGTGCCTTCCAAATTCCACAGAAACACAGTCCGTGGTGTAAAACGACAGGCGTACGGAAGATGCAGAGGCCTCTTGGACATCCTCCAGCGTCCTTCCTTTAGGCAGTTCGCTATACCCAGAATAGGCGGTATAGAAAAACGTGAATCAGCGAAGGGCCCAGTGGGTTAATTGTGTCTCTTTGGACTAGCTAGACTCAGCCTGTACTAAGGCTGGAAGTCAACAGCGAAACGGGAGTGTGATCCCAAAGGCTTTTTTGCCAATTTTGAAAGCTCCGTTCATAAGGCGAGAAAGCTACCTGAAAAGCATTGTAAGGGCAGCTCTTTCAGTATATGCCAGCATGACTCAGCGTAGACCATGAGTTAGTTTTGTGGAAAGAAGCATTGTGCTTGCACTTCCTAGTTGCAAGCTCATCCTGCTCTGCTCTATAGCAAATGTGAAGCTCAATGTGAGCACTAGCCTCGAAGGAAGAGCTTGCCTTGCCTTGCCTAAGTGAAAGAGTGCAACAGCTCCGTGAGCCCTAAATTGCTGTTCTGTGTCAGTTGACGGGGAAGAGGCTTTACCGTTCTCCTTGCCACCTCGTGTCAGCAACCGTTTCGGTTTCAGAACACTCTGTACCCCCCGGAGCTCTGGGCCCTCTATGCAAAATCCAGCATCGCAGGCCTTTCAGAGTCGCTCTGTGTTTGCAGAGAAAGGTGCAGCACACGGCACTTTTCCTTGGGACGGTTTGATTTTCCGACCTCTAAACAGCTTCGGGAACACAGTTCAAGAATCCCTAACTCGCCAAGGACGTGGTCGCCCTTGCCCTAGGTAAGCTCAACAGAACAAAGCACTCTGTTTCTATTTCCATCCAACACCTCTTATGTGAGGTAAGAAATTCCCCTAGGAGAGTATCAGCGTGCCTTCCAAATTCCACAGAAGCACAGTCCGTGGTGTAAAACGACAGGCGTACGGAAGATGCAGAGGCCTCTTGGACATCCTCCAGCGTCCTTCCTTTAGGCAGTTCGCTATACCCAGAATAGCGGGTATAGAAAAACGTGAATCAGCGAAGGGCCCAGTGGGTTAATTGTGTCTCTTTGGACTAGCTAGACTCAGCCTATACTAAGGCTGGAAGTCAACAGCGAAACGGGAGTGTGATCCCAAAGGCTTTTTTGCCAATTTTGAAATCTCCGTTCATAAGGCGAGAAAGCTACCTGAAAAGCATTGTAAGGGCAGCTCTTTCAGTATATGCCAGCATGACTCAGCGTAGACCATGAGTTAGTTTTGTGGAAAGAAGCATTGTGCTTGCACTTCCTAGTTGCAAGCTCATCCTGCTCTGCTCTATAGCAAATGTGAAGCTCAATGTGAGCACTAGCCTCGAAGGAAGAGCTTGCCTTGCCTTGCCTAAGTGAAAGAGTGCAACAGCTCCGTGAGCCCTAAATTGCTGTTCTGTGTCAGTTGACGGGGAAGAGGCTTTACCGTTCTCCTTGCCACCTCGTGTCAGCAACCGTTTCGGTTTCAGAACACTCTGTACACCCCGGAGCTCTGGGCCCTCTATGAAAAATCCAGCATCGCAGGCCTTTCAGAGTCGCTCTGTGTTTCCAGAGAAAGGTGCAGCACACGGCACTTTTCCTTGGGACGGTTTGATTTTCCGACCTCCAAACAGCTTCGGGAACACAGTTCAAGAATCCCTAACTCGCCAAGGACGTGGTCGCCCTTGCCCTAGGTAAGCTCAACAGAACAAAGCACTCTGTTTCTATTTCCTTCCAACACCTCTTATGTGAGGTAAGAAATTCCCCTAGGAGAGTATCAGCGTGCCTTCCAAATTCCACAGAAGCACAGTCCGTGGTGTAAAACGACAGGCGTACGGAAGATGCAGAGGCCTCTTGGACATCCTCCAGCGTCCTTCCTTTAGGCAGTTCGCTATACCCAGAATAGCGGGTATAGAAAAACGTGAATCAGCGAAGGGCCCAGTGGGTTAATTGTGTCTCTTTGGACTAGCTAGACTCAGCCTGTACTAAGGCTGGAAGTCAACAGCGAAACGGGAGTGTGATCCCAAAGGCTTTTTTGCCAAGTTTGAAAGCTCCGTTCATAAGGCGAGAAAGCTACCTGAAAAGCATTGTAAGGGCAGCTCTTTCAGTATATGCCAGCATGACTCAGCGTAGACCATGAGTTAGTTTTGTGGAAAGAAGCATTGTGCTTGCACTTCCTAGTTGCAAGCTCATCCTGCTCTGCTCTATAGCAAATGTGAAGCTCAATGTGAGCACTAGCCTCGAAGGAAGAGGTTGACTTGCCTTGCCTAAGTGAAAGAGTGCAACAGCTCCGTGAGCCCTAAATTGCTGTTCTGTGTCAGTTGACGGGGAAGAGGCTTTACCGTTCTCCTTGCCACCTCGTGTCAGCAACCTTTTCGGTTTCAGAACACTCTGTACCCCCCGGAGCTCTGGGCCCTCTATGCAAAATCCAGCATCGCAGGCCTTTCAGAGCCGCTCTGTGTTTGCAGAGAAAGGTGCAGCACACGGCACTTTTCCATGGGACGGTTTGATTTTCCGACCTCTAAACAGCTTCGGGAACACAGTTCAAGAATCCCTAACTCGCCAAGGACGTGGTTGCCCTTGCCCTAGGTAAGCTCAACCGAACAAAGCACTCTGTTTCTATTTCCTTCCAACACCTCTTATCTGAGGTAAGAAATTCCCCTAGGAGATTATCAGCGTGCGTTCCAAATTCCACAGAAGCACAGTTCATGGTGTAAAACGACAGGCGTACCGAAGATGCAGAGGCCTCTTGGACATCCTCCAGCGTCCTTCCTTTAGGCAGTTCGCTTTACCCAGAATAGCGGGTATAGAAAAACGTGAATCAGCGAAGGGCCCAGTGGGTTAATTGTGTCTCTTTGGACTAGCTAGACTCAGCCTATACTAAGGCTGGAAGTCAACAGCGAAACGGGAGTGTGATCCCAAAGGCTTTTTTGCCAATTTTGAAAGCTCCGTTCATAAGGTGTGAAAGCAACCTGAAAAGCATTGTAAGGGCAGCTCTTTCAGTATATGCCAGCATGACTCAGCGTAGACCATGAGTTAGTTTTGTGGAAAGAAGCATTGTGCTTGCACTTCCTAGTTGCAAGCTCATCCTGCTCTGCTCTATAGCAAATGTGAAGCTCAATGTGAGCACTAGCCTCGAAGGAAGAGCTTGACTTGCCTTGCCTAAGTGAAAGAGTGCAACAGCTCCGTGAGCCCTAAATTGCTGTTCTGTGTCAGTTGACGGGGAAGAGGCTTTACCGTTCTCCTTGCCACCTCGTGTCAGCAACCGTTTCGGTTTCAGAACACTCTGTACCCCCCGGAGCTCTGGGCCCTCTATGCAAAATCCAGCATCGCAGGCCTTTCAGAGTCGCTCTGTGTTTGCAGAGAAAGGTGCAGCACACGGCACTTTTCCTTGGGACGGTTTGATTTTCCGACCTCTAAACAGCTTCGGGAACACAGTTCAAGAATCCCTAACTCGCCAAGGACGTGGTCGCCCTTGCCGTAGGTAAGCTCAACAGAACAAAGCACTCTGTTTCGATTTCCTTCCAACACCTCTTATGTGAGGTAAGAAATTCCCCTAGGAGAGTATCAGCGTGCCTTCCAAATTCCACAGAAGCACAGTCCGTGGTGTAAAACGACAGGCGTACGGAAGATGCAGAGGCCTCTTGGACATCCTCCAGCGTCCTTCCTTTAGGCAGTTCGCTATACCCAGAATAGCGGGTATAGAAAAACGTGAATCAGCGAAGGGCCCAGTGGGTTAATTGTGTCTCTTTGGACTAGCTAGACTCAGCCTATACTAAGGCTGGAAGTCAACAGCGAAACGGGAGTGTGATCCCAAAGGCTTTTTTGCCAATTTTGAAATCTCCGTTCATAAGGCGAGAAAGCTACCTGAAAAGCATTGTAAGGGCAGCTCTTTCAGTATATGCCAGCATGACTCAGCGTAGACCATGAGTTAGTTTTGTGGAAAGAAGCATTGTGCTTGCACTTCCTAGTTGCAAGCTCATCCTGCTCTGCTCTATAGCAAATGTGAAGCTCAATGTGAGCACTAGCCTCGAAGGAAGAGCTTGCCTTGCCTTGCCTAAGTGAAAGAGTGCAACAGCTCCGTGAGCCCTAAATTGCTGTTCTGTGTCAGTTGACGGGGAAGAGGCTTTACCGTTCTCCTTGCCACCTCGTGTCAGCAACCGTTTCGGTTTCAGAACACTCTGTACACCCCGGAGCTCTGGGCCCTCTATGCAAAATCCAGCATCGCAGGCCTTTCAGAGTCGCTCTGTGTTTCCAGAGAAAGGTGCAGCACACGGCACTTTTCCTTGGGACGGTTTGATTTTCCGACCTCCAAACAGCTTCGGGAACACAGTTCAAGAATCCCTAACTCGCCAAGGACGTGGTCGCCCTTGCCCTAGGTAAGCTCAACAGAACAAAGCACTCTGTTTCTATTTCCTTCCAACACCTCTTATGTGAGGTAAGAAATTCCCCTAGGAGAGTATCAGCGTGCCTTCCAAATTCCACAGAAGCACAGTCCGTGGTGTAAAACGACAGGCGTACGGAAGATGCAGAGGCCTCTTGGACATCCTCCAGCGTCCTTCCTTTAGGCAGTTCGCTATACCCAGAATAGGGGGTATAGAAAAACGTGAATCAGCGAAGGGCCCAGTGGGTTAATTGTGTCTCTTTGGACTAGCTAGACTCAGCCTGTACTAAGGCTGGAAGTCAACAGCGAAACGGGAGTGTGATCCCAAAGGCTTTTTTGCCAAGTTTGAAAGCTCCGTTCATAAGGCGAGAAAGCTACCTGAAAAGCATTGTAAGGGCAGCTCTTTCAGTATATGCCAGCATGACTCAGCGTAGACCATGAGTTAGTTTTGTGGAAAGAAGCATTGTGCTTGCACTTCCTAGTTGCAAGCTCATCCTGCTCTGCTCTATAGCAAATGTGAAGCTCAATGTGAGCACTAGCCTCGAAGGAAGAGGTTGACTTGCCTTGCCTAAGTGAAAGAGTGCAACAGCTCCGTGAGCCCTAAATTGCTGTTCTGTGTCAGTTGACGGGGAAGAGGCTTTACCGTTCTCCTTGCCACCTCGTGTCAGCAACCTTTTCAGTTTCAGAACACTCTGTACCCCCCGGAGCTCTGGGCCCTCTATGCAAAATCCAGCATCGCAGGCCTTTCAGAGCCGCTCTGTGTTTGCAGAGAAAGGTGCAGCACACGGCACTTTTCCATGGGACGGTTTGATTTTCCGACCTCTAAACAGCTTCGGGAACACAGTTCAAGAATCCCTAACTCGCCAAGGACGTGGTTGCCCTTGCCCTAGGTAAGCTCAACCGAACAAAGCACTCTGTTTCTATTTCCTTCCAACACCTCTTATCTGAGGTAAGAAATTCCCCTAGGAGATTATCAGCGTGCGTTCCAAATTCCACAGAAGCACAGTTCATGGTGTAAAACGACAGGCGTACCGAAGATGCAGAGGCCTCTTGGACATCCTCCAGCGTCCTTCCTTTAGGCAGTTCGCTTTACCCAGAATAGCGGGTATAGAAAAACGTGAATCAGCGAAGGGCCCAGTGGGTTAATTGTGTCTCTTTGGACTAGCTAGACTCAGCCTATACTAAGGCTGGAAGTCAACAGCGAAACGGGAGTGTGATCCCAAAGGCTTTTTTGCCAATTTTGAAAGCTCCGTTCATAAGGTGTGAAAGCAACCTGAAAAGCATTGTAAGGGCAGCTCTTTCAGTATATGCCAGCATGACTCAGCGTAGACCATGAGTTAGTTTTGTGGAAAGAAGCATTGTGCTTGCACTTCCTAGTTGCAAGCTCATCCTGCTCTGCTCTATAGCAAATGTGAAGCTCAATGTGAGCACTAGCCTCGAAGGAAGAGCTTGACTTGCCTTGCCTAAGTGAAAGAGTGCAACAGCTCCGTGAGCCCTAAATTGCTGTTCTGTGTCAGTTGACGGGGAAGAGGCTTTACCGTTCTCCTTGCCACCTCGTGTCAGCAACCGTTTCGGTTTCAGAACACTCTGTACCCCCCGGAGCTCTGGGCCCTCTATGCAAAATCCAGCATCGCAGGCCTTTCAGAGTCGCTCTGTGTTTGCAGAGAAAGGTGCAGCACACGGCACTTTTCCTTGGGACGGTTTGATTTTCCGACCTCTAAACAGCTTCGGGAACACAGTTCAAGAATCCCTAACTCGCCAAGGACGTGGTCGCCCTTGCCCTAGGTAAGCTCAACAGAACAAAGCACTCTGTTTCTATTTCCTTCCAACACCTCTTATGTGAGGTAAGAAATTCCCCTAGGAGAGTATCAGCGTGCCTTCCAAATTCCACAGAAGCACAGTCCGTGGTGTAAAACGACAGGCGTACGGAAGATGCAGAGGCCTCTTGGACATCCTCCAGCGTCCTTCCTTTAGGCAGTTCGCTATACCCAGAATAGCGGGTATAGAAAAACGTGAATCAGCGAAGGGCCCAGTGGGTTAATTGTGTCTCTTTGGACTAGCTAGACTCAGCCTATACTAAGGCTGGAAGTCAACAGCGAAACGGGAGTGTGATCCCAAAGGCTTTTTTGCCAATTTTGAAATCTCCGTTCATAAGGCGAGAAAGCTACCTGAAAAGCATTGTAAGGGCAGCTCTTTCAGTATATGCCAGCATGACTCAGCGTAGACCATGAGTTAGTTTTGTGGAAAGAAGCATTGTGCTTGCACTTCCTAGTTGCAAGCTCATCCTGCTCTGCTCTATAGCAAATGTGAAGCTCAATGTGAGCACTAGCCTCGAAGGAAGAGCTTGCCTTGCCTTGCCTAAGTGAAAGAGTGCAACAGCTCCGTGAGCCCTAAATTGCTGTTCTGTGTCAGTTGACGGGGAAGAGGCTTTACCGTTCTCCTTGCCACCTCGTGTCAGCAACCGTTTCGGTTTCAGAACACTCTGTACACCCCGGAGCTCTGGGCCCTCTATGCAAAATCCAGCATCGCAGGCCTTTCAGAGTCGCTCTGTGTTTCCAGAGAAAGGTGCAGCACACGGCACTTTTCCTTGGGACGGTTTGATTTTCCGACCTCCAAACAGCTTCGGGAACACAGTTCAAGAATCCCTAACTCGCCAAGGACGTGGTCGCCCTTGCCCTAGGTAAGCTCAACAGAACAAAGCACTCTGTTTCTATTTCCTTCCAACACCTCTTATGTGAGGTAAGAAATTCCCCTAGGAGAGTATCAGCGTGCCTTCCAAATTCCACAGAAGCACAGTCCGTGGTGTAAAACGACAGGCGTACGGAAGATGCAGAGGCCTCTTGGACATCCTCCAGCGTCCTTCCTTTAGGCAGTTCGCTATACCCAGAATAGGGGGTATAGAAAAACGTGAATCAGCGAAGGGCCCAGTGGGTTAATTGTGTCTCTTTGGACTAGCTAGACTCAGCCTGTACTAAGGCTGGAAGTCAACAGCGAAACGGGAGTGTGATCCCAAAGGCTTTTTTGCCAAGTTTGAAAGCTCCGTTCATAAGGCGAGAAAGCTACCTGAAAAGCATTGTAAGGGCAGCTCTTTCAGTATATGCCAGCATGACTCAGCGTAGACCATGAGTTAGTTTTGTGGAAAGAAGCATTGTGCTTGCACTTCCTAGTTGCAAGCTCATCCTGCTCTGCTCTATAGCAAATGTGAAGCTCAATGTGAGCACTAGCCTCGAAGGAAGAGGTTGACTTGCCTTGCCTAAGTGAAAGAGTGCAACAGCTCCGTGAGCCCTAAATTGCTGTTCTGTGTCAGTTGACGGGGAAGAGGCTTTACCGTTCTCCTTGCCACCTCGTGTCAGCAACCTTTTCGGTTTCAGAACACTCTGTACCCCCCGGAGCTCTGGGCCCTCTATGCAAAATCCAGCATCGCAGGCCTTTCAGAGCCGCTCTGTGTTTGCAGAGAAAGGTGCAGCACACGGCACTTTTCCATGGGACGGTTTGATTTTCCGACCTCTAAACAGCTTCGGGAACACAGTTCAAGAATCCCTAACTCGCCAAGGACGTGGTTGCCCTTGCCCTAGGTAAGCTCAACCGAACAAAGCACTCTGTTTCTATTTCCTTCCAACACCTCTTATCTGAGGTAAGAAATTCCCCTAGGAGATTATCAGCGTGCGTTCCAAATTCCACAGAAGCACAGTTCATGGTGTAAAACGACAGGCGTACGGAAGATGCAGAGGCCTCTTGGACATCCTCCAGCGTCCTTCCTTTAGGCAGTTCGCTTTACCCAGAATAGCGGGTATAGAAAAACGTGAATCAGCGAAGGGCCCAGTGGGTTAATTGTGTCTCTTTGGACTAGCTAGACTCAGCCTATACTAAGGCTGGAAGTCAACAGCGAAACGGGAGTGTGATCCCAAAGGCCTTTTTGCCAATTTTGAAAGCTCCGTTCATAAGGTGTGAAAGCAACCTGAAAAGCATTGTAAGGGCAGCTCTTTCAGTATATGCCAGCATGACTCAGCGTAGACCATGAGTTAGTTTTGTGGAAAGAAGCATTGTGCTTGCACTTCCTAGTTGCAAGCTCATCCTGCTCTGCTCTATAGCAAATGTGAAGCTCAATGTGAGCACTAGCCTCGAAGGAAGAGCTTGACTTGCCTTGCCTAAGTGAAAGAGTGCAACAGCTCCGTGAGCCCTAAATTGCTGTTCTGTGTCAGTTGACGGGGAAGAGGCTTTACCGTTCTCCTTGCCACCTCGTGTCAGCAACCGTTTTGGTTTCAGAACACTCTGTACCCCCCGGAGCTCTGGGCCCTCTATGCAAAATCCAGCATCGCAGGCCTTTCAGAGTCGCTCTGTGTTTGCAGAGAAAGGTGCAGCACACGGCACTTTTCCTTGGGACGGTTTGATTTTCCGACCTCCAAACAGCTTCGGGAACACAGTTTAAGAATCCCTAACTCGCCAAGGACGTGGTCGCCCTTGCCCTAGGTAAGCTCAACAGAACAAAGCACTCTGTTTCTATTTCCTTCCAACACCTCTTATGTGAGGTAAGAAATTCCCCTAGGAGAGTATCAGCGTGCCTTCCAAATTCCACAGAAGCACAGTCCGTGGTGTAAAACGACAGGCGTACGGAAGATGCAGAGGCCTCTTGGACATCCTCCAGCGTCCTTCCTTTAGGCAGTTCGCTATACCCAGAATAGCGGGTATAGAAAAACGTGAATCAGCGAAGGGCCCAGTGGGTTAATTGGGTCTCTTTGGACTAGCTAGACTCAGCCTATACTAAGGCTGGAAGTCAACAGCGAAACGGGAGTGTGATCCCAAAGGCTTTTTTGCCAATTTTGAAATCTCCGTTCATAAGGCGAGAAAGCTACCTGAAAAGCATTGTAAGGGCAGCTCTTTCAGTATATGCCAGCATGACTCAGCGTAGACCATGAGTTAGTTTTGTGGAAAGAAGCATTGTGCTTGCACTTCCTAGTTGCAAGCTCATCCTGCTCTGCTCTATAGCAAATGTGAAGCTCAATGTGAGCACTAGCCTCGAAGGAAGAGCTTGACTTGCCTTGCCTAAGTGAAAGAGTGCAACAGCTCCGTGAGCCCTAAATTGCTGTTCTGTGTCAGTTGACGGGGAAGAGGCTTTACCGTTCTCCTTGCCACCTCGTGTCAGCAACCGTTTCGGTTTCAGAACACTCTGTACCCCCCGGAGCTCTGGGCCCTCTATGCAAAATCCAGCATCGCAGGCCTTTCAGAGTCGCTCTGTGTTTGCAGAGAAAGGTGCAGCACACGGCACTTTTCCTTGGGACGGTTTGATTTTCCGACCTCTAAACAGCTTCGGGAACACAGTTCAAGAATCCCTAACTCGCCAAGGACGTGGTCGCCCTTGCCCTAGGTAAGCTCAACAGAACAAAGCACTCTGTTTCTATTTCCTTCCAACACCTCTTATGTGAGGTAAGAAATTCCCCTAGGAGAGTATCAGCGTGCGTTCCAAATTCCACAGAAGCACAGTTCATGGTGTAAAACGACAGGCGTTCGGAAGATGCAGAGGCCTCTTGGACATCCTCCAGCGTCCTTCCTTTAGGCAGTTCGCTATACCCAGAATAGCGGGTATAGAAAAACGTGAATAAGCGAAGGGCCCAGTGGGTTAATTGTGTCTCTTTGGACTATCTAGACTCAGCCTATACTAAGGCTGGAAGTCAACAGCGAAACGGGAGTGTGATCCCAAAGGCTTTTTTGCCAATTTTGAAATCTCCGTTCATAAGGCGTGAAAGCAACCTGAAAAGCATTTTAAGGGCAGCTCTTTCAGTATATGCCAGCCTGACTCAGCGTAGACCATGAGTTAGTTTTGTGGAAAGAAGCATTGTGCTTGCACTTCCTAGTTGCAAGCTCATCCTGCTCTGCTCTATAGCAAATGTGAAGCTCACTGTGAGCGCTAGCCTCGAAGGAAGAGCTTGACTTGCCTTGCCTAAGTGAAAGAGTGCAACAGCTCCGTGAGCCCTAAATTGCTGTTCTGTGTCAGTTGACGGGGAAGAGGCTTTACCGTTCTCCTTGCCACCTCGTGTCAGCAACCTTTTCGTTTTCAGAACACTCTGTACATCCCGGAGCTCTGGGCCCTCTATGCAAAATCCAGCATCGCAGGCCTTTCAGAGTCGCTCTGTGTTTGCAGAGAAAGGTGCAGCACACGGCACTTTTCCTTGGGACGGTTTGATTTTCCGACCTCCAAACAGCTTCGGGAACACAGTTCAAGAATCCCTAACTCGCCAAGGACGTGGTCGCCCTTGCCCTAGGTAAGCTCAACAGAACAAAGCACTCTGTTTCTATTTCCTTCCAACACCTCTTATGTGAGGTAAGAAATTCCCCTAGGAGAGTATCAGCGTGCCTTCCAAATTCCACAGAAACACAGTCCGTGGTGTAAAACGACAGGCGTACGGAAGATGCAGAGGCCTCTTGGACATCCTCCAGCGTCCTTCCTTTAGGCAGTTCGCTATACCCAGAATAGGGGGTATAGAAAAACGTGAATCAGCGAAGGGCCCAGTGGGTTAATTGTGTCTCTTTGGACTAGCTAGACTCAGCCTGTACTAAGGCTGGAAGTCAACAGCGAAACGGGAGTGTGATCCCAAAGGCTTTTTTGCCAATTTTGAAAGCTCCGTTCATAAGGCGAGAAAGCTACCTGAAAAGCATTGTAAGGGCAGCTCTTTCAGTATATGCCAGCATGACTCAGCGTAGACCATGAGTTAGTTTTGTGGAAAGAAGCATTGTGCTTGCACTTCCTAGTTGCAAGCTCATCCTGCTCTGCTCTATAGCAAATGTGAAGCTCAATGTGAGCACTAGCCTCGAAGGAAGAGCTTGACTTGCCTTGCCTAAGTGAAAGAGTGCAACAGCTCCGTGAGCCCTAAATTGCTGTTCTGTGTCAGTTGACGGGGAAGAGGCTTTACCGTTCTCCTTGCCACCTCGTGTCAGCAACCGTTTCGGTTTCAGAACACTCTGTACCCCCCGGAGCTCTGGGCCCTCTATGCAAAATCCAGCATCGCAGGCCTTTCAGAGTCGCTCTGTGTTTGCAGAGAAAGGTGCAGCACACGGCACTTTTCCTTGGGACGGTTTGATTTTCCGACCTCTAAACAGCTTCGGGAACACAGTTCAAGAATCCCTACCTCGCCAAGGACGTGGTCGCCCTTGCCCTAGGTAAGCTCAACAGAACAAAGCACTCTGTTTCTATTTCCTTCCAACACCTCTTATGTGAGGTAAGAAATTCCCCTAGGAGAGTATCAGCGTGCCTTCCAAATTCCACAGAAGCACAGTCCGTGGTGTAAAACGACAGGCGTACGGAAGATGCAGAGGCCTCTTGGACATGCTCCAGCGTCCTTCCTTTAGGCAGTTCGCTATACCCAGAATAGGGGTTATAGAAAAACGTGAATCAGCGAAGGGCCCAGTGGGTTAATTGTGTCTCTTTGGACTAGCTAGACTCAGCCTGTACTAAGGCTGGAAGTCAACAGCGAAACGGGAGTGTGATCCCAAAGGCTTTTTGGCCAGTTTTGAAAGCTCTGTTCATAAGGCGTGAAAGCTACCTGAAAAGCATTGTAAGGGCAGCTCTTTCAGTATATGCCAGCATGACTCAGCGTAGACCATGAGTTAGTTTTGTGGAAAGAAGCATTGTGCTTGCACTTCCTAGTTGCAAGCTCATCCTGCTCTGCTCTATAGCAAATGTGAAGCTCAATGTGAGCACTAGCCTCGAAGGAAGAGCTTGACTTGCCTTGCCTAAGTGAAAGAGTGCAACAGCTCCGTGAGCCCTAAATTGCTGTTCTGTGTCAGTTGACGGGGAAGAGGCTTTACCGTTCTCCTTGCCACCTCGTGTCAGCAACCGTTTCGGTTTCAGAACACTCTGTACCCCCCGGAGCTCTGGGCCCTCTATGCAAAATCCAGCATCGCAGGCCTTTCAGAGTCGCTCTGTGTTTGCAGAGAAAGGTGCAGCACACGGCACTTTTCCTTGGGACGGTTTGATTTTCCGACCTCTAAACAGCTTCGGGAACACAGTTCAAGAATCCCTAACTCGCCAAGGACGTGGTCGCCCTTGCCCTAGGTAAGCTCAACAGAACAAAGCACTCTGTTTCTATTTCCTTCCAACACCTCTTATGTGAGGTAAGAAATTCCCCTAGGAGATTATCAGCGTGCCTTCCAAATTCCACAGAAGCACATTTCATGGTGTAAAACGACAGGCGTAAGGAAGATGCAGAGGCCTCTTGGACATCCTCCAGCGTCCTTCCTTTAGGCAGTTCGCTATACCCAGAATAGCGGGTATAGAAAAACGTGAATCAGCGAAGGGCCCAGTGGGTTAATTGTGTCTCTTTGGACTAGCTAGACTCAGCCTATACTAAGGCTGGAAGTCAACAGCGAAACGGGAGTGTGATCACAAATGTTTTTTTGCCAATTTTGAAATCTCCATTCATAAGGCGTGAAAGCAACCTGAAAAGCATTGTAAGGGCAGCTCTTTCAGTATATGCCAGCATGACTCAGCGTAGACCATGAGTTAGTTTTGTGGAAAGAAGCATTGTGCTTGCACTTCCTAGTTGCAAGCTCATCCTGCTCTGCTCTATAGCAAATGTGAAGCTCAATGTGAGCACTAGCCTCGAAGGAAGAGCTTGACTTGCCTTGCCTAAGTGAAAGAGTGCAACAGCTCCGTGAGCCCTAAATTGCTGTTCTGTGTCAGTTGACGGGGAAGAGGCTTTACCGTTCTCCTTGCCACCTCGTGTCAGCAACCGTTTCGGTTTCAGAACACTCTGTACCCCCCGGAGCTCTGGGCCCTCTATGCAAAATCCAGCATCGCAGGCCTTTCAGAGTCGCTCTGTGTTTGCAGAGAAAGGTGCAGCACACGGCAATTTTCCTTGGGACGGTTTGATTTTCCGACCTCTAAACAGCTTCGGGAACACAGTTCAAGAATCCCTAACTCGCCAAGGACGTGGTCGCCCTTGCCCTAGGTAAGCTCAACAGAACAAAGCACTCTGTTTCTATTTCCTTCCAACACCTCTTATGTGAGGTAAGAAATTCCCCTAGGAGAGTATCAGCGTGCCTTCCAAATTCCACAGAAGCACAGTTCATGGTGTAAAACGACAGGCGTAAGGAAGATGCAGAGGCCTCTTGGACATCCTCCAGCGTCCTTCCTTTAGGCAGTTCGCTATACCCAGAATAGCGGGTATAGAAAAACGTGAATAAGCGAAGGGCCCAGTGGGTTAATTGTGTCTCTTTGGACTATCTAGACTCAGCCTATACTAAGGCTGGAAGTCAACAGCGAAACGGGAGTGTGATCCCAAAGGCTTTTTTGCCAATTTTGAAATCTCCGTTCATAAGGCGTGAAAGCAACCTGAAAAGCATTTTAAGGGCAGCTCTTTCAGTATATGCCAGCCTGACTCAGCGTAGACCATGAGTTAGTTTTGTGGAAAGAAGCATTGTGCTTGCACTTCCTAGTTGCAAGCTCATCCTGCTCTGCTCTATAGCAAATGTGAAGCTCACTGTGAGCGCTAGCCTCGAAGGAAGAGCTTGACTTGCCTTGCCTAAGTGAAAGAGTGCAACAGCTCCGTGAGCCCTAAATTGCTGTTCTGTGTCAGTTGACGGGGAAGAGGCTTTACCGTTCTCCTTGCCACCTCCTGTCAGCAACCTTTTCGTTTTCAGAACACTCTGTACATCCCGGAGCTCTGGGCCCTCTATGCAAAATCCAGCATCGCAGGCCTTTCAGAGTCGCTCTGTGTTTGCAGAGAAAGGTGCAGCACACGGCACTTTTCCTTGGGACGGTTTGATTTTCCGACCTCCAAACAGCTTCGGGAACACAGTTCAAGAATCCCTAACTCGCCAAGGACGTGGTCGCCCTTGCCCTAGGTAAGCTCAACAGAACAAAGCACTCTGTTTCTATTTCCTTCCAACACCTCTTATGTGAGGTAAGAAATTCCCCTAGGAGAGTATCAGCGTGCCTTCCAAATTCCACAGAAACACAGTCCGTGGTGTAAAACGACAGGCGTACGGAAGATGCAGAGGCCTCTTGGACATCCTCCAGCGTCCTTCCTTTAGGCAGTTCGCTATACCCAGAATAGGGGGTATAGAAAAACGTGAATCAGCGAAGGGCCCAGTGGGTTAATTGTGTCTCTTTGGACTAGCTAGACTCAGCCTGTACTAAGGCTGGAAGTCAACAGCGAAACGGGAGTGTGATCCCAAAGGCTTTTTTGCCAATTTTGAAAGCTCCGTTCATAAGGCGAGAAAGCTACCTGAAAAGCATTGTAAGGGCAGCTCTTTCAGTATATGCCAGCATGACTCAGCGTAGACCATGAGTTAGTTTTGTGGAAAGAAGCATTGTGCTTGCACTTCCTAGTTGCAAGCTCATCCTGCTCTGCTCTATAGCAAATGTGAAGCTCAATGTGAGCACTAGCCTCGAAGGAAGAGCTTGACTTGCCTTGCCTAAGTGAAAGAGTGCAACAGCTCCGTGAGCCCTAAATTGCTGTTCTGTGTCAGTTGACGGGGAAGAGGCTTTACCGTTCTCCTTGCCACCTCGTGTCAGCAACCGTTTCGGTTTCAGAACACTCTGTACCCCCCGGAGCTCTGGGCCCTCTATGCAAAATCCAGCATCGCAGGCCTTTCAGAGTCGCTCTGTGTTTGCAGAGAAAGGTGCAGCACACGGCACTTTTCCTTGGGACGGTTTGATTTTCCGACCTCTAAACAGCTTCGGGAACACAGTTCAAGAATCCCTACCTCGCCAAGGACGTGGTCGCCCTTGCCCTAGGTAAGCTCAACAGAACAAAGCACTCTGTTTCTATTTCCTTCCAACACCTCTTATGTGAGGTAAGAAATTCCCCTAGGAGAGTATCAGCGTGCCTTCCAAATTCCACAGAAGCACAGTCCGTGGTGTAAAACGACAGGCGTACGGAAGATGCAGAGGCCTCTTGGACATGCTCCAGCGTCCTTCCTTTAGGCAGTTCGCTATACCCAGAATAGGGGTTATAGAAAAACGTGAATCAGCGAAGGGCCCAGTGGGTTAATTGTGTCTCTTTGGACTAGCTAGACTCAGCCTGTACTAAGGCTGGAAGTCAACAGCGAAACGGGAGTGTGATCCCAAAGGCTTTTTTGCCAGTTTTGAAAGCTCTGTTCATAAGGCGTGAAAGCTACCTGAAAAGCATTGTAAGGGCAGCTCTTTCAGTATATGCCAGCATGACTCAGCGTAGACCATGAGTTAGTTTTGTGGAAAGAAGCATTGTGCTTGCACTTCCTAGTTGCAAGCTCATCCTGCTCTGCTCTATAGCAAATGTGAAGCTCAATGTGAGCACTAGCCTCGAAGGAAGAGCTTGACTTGCCTTGCCTAAGTGAAAGAGTGCAACAGCTCCGTGAGCCCTAAATTGCTGTTCTGTGTCAGTTGACGGGGAAGAGGCTTTACCGTTCTCCTTGCCACCTCGTGTCAGCAACCGTTTCGGTTTCAGAACACTCTGTACCCCCCGGAGCTCTGGGCCCTCTATGCAAAATCCAGCATCGCAGGCCTTTCAGAGTCGCTCTGTGTTTGCAGAGAAAGGTGCAGCACACGGCACTTTTCCTTGGGACGGTTTGATTTTCCGACCTCTAAACAGCTTCGGGAACACAGTTCAAGAATCCCTAACTCGCCAAGGACGTGGTCGCCCTTGCCCTAGGTAAGCTCAACAGAACAAAGCACTCTGTTTCTATTTCCTTCCAACACCTCTTATGTGAGGTAAGAAATTCCCCTAGGAGATTATCAGCGTGCCTTCCAAATTCCACAGAAGCACATTTCATGGTGTAAAACGACAGGCGTAAGGAAGATGCAGAGGCCTCTTGGACATCCTCCAGCGTCCTTCCTTTAGGCAGTTCGCTATACCCAGAATAGCGGGTATAGAAAAACGTGAATCAGCGAAGGGCCCAGTGGGTTAATTGTGTCTCTTTGGACTAGCTAGACTCAGCCTATACTAAGGCTGGAAGTCAACAGCGAAACGGGAGTGTGATCACAAATGTTTTTTTGCCAATTTTGAAATCTCCATTCATAAGGCGTGAAAGCAACCTGAAAAGCATTGTAAGGGCAGCTCTTTCAGTATATGCCAGCATGACTCAGCGTAGACCATGAGTTAGTTTTGTGGAAAGAAGCATTGTGCTTGCACTTCCTAGTTGCAAGCTCATCCTGCTCTGCTCTATAGCAAATGTGAAGCTCAATGTGAGCACTAGCCTCGAAGGAAGAGCTTGACTTGCCTTGCCTAAGTGAAAGAGTGCAACAGCTCCGTGAGCCCTAAATTGCTGTTCTGTGTCAGTTGACGGGGAAGAGGCTTTACCGTTCTCCTTGCCACCTCGTGTCAGCAACCGTTTCGGTTTCAGAACACTCTGTACCCCCCGGAGCTCTGGGCCCTCTATGCAAAATCCAGCATCGCAGGCCTTTCAGAGTCGCTCTGTGTTTGCAGAGAAAGGTGCAGCACACGGCAATTTTCCTTGGGACGGTTTGATTTTCCGACCTCTAAACAGCTTCGGGAACACAGTTCAAGAATCCCTAACTCGCCAAGGACGTGGTCGCCCTTGCCCTAGGTAAGCTCAACAGAACAAAGCACTCTGTTTCTATTTCCTTCCAACACCTCTTATGTGAGGTAAGAAATTCCCCTAGGAGAGTATCAGCGTGCCTTCCAAATTCCACAGAAGCACAGTTCATGGTGTAAAACGACAGGCGTAAGGAAGATGCAGAGGCCTCTTGGACATCCTCCAGCGTCCTTCCTTTAGGCAGTTCGCTATACCCAGAATAGGGGGTATAGAAAAACGTGAATCAGCGAAGGGCCCAGTGGGTTAATTGTGTCTCTTTGGACTAGCTAGACTCAGCCTATACTAAGGCTGGAAGTCAACAGCGAAACGGGAGTGTGATCCCAAAGGCTTTTTTGCCAATTTTGAAATCTCCGTTCATAAGGCGTGAAAGCAACCTGAAAAGCATTGTAAGGGCAGCTCTTTCAGTATATGCCAGCATGACTCAGCGTAGACCATGAGTTAGTTTTGTGGAAAGAAGCATTGTGCTTGCACTTCCTAGTTGCAAGCTCATCCTGCTCTGCTCTATAGCAAATGTGAAGCTCAATGTGAGCACTAGCCTCGAAGGAAGAGCTTGCCTTGCCTTGCCTAAGTGAAAGAGTGCAACAGCTCCGTGAGCCCTAAATTGCTGTTCTGTGTCAGTTGACGGGGAAGAGGCTTTACCGTTCTCCTTGCCACCTCGTGTCAGCAACCGTTTCGGTTTCAGAACACTCTGTACCCCCCGGAGCTCTGGGCCCTCTATGCAAAATCCAGCATCGCAGGCCTTTCAGAGTCGCTCTGTGTTTGCAGAGAAAGGTGCAGCACACGGCACTTTTCCTTGGGACGGTTTGATTTTCCGACCTCTAAACAGCTTCGGGAACACAGTTCAAGAATCCCTAACTCGCCAAGGATGTGGTCGCCCTTGCCCTAGGTAAGCTCAACAGAACAAAGCACTCTGTTTCTATTTCCTTCCAACACCTCTTATGTGAGGTAAGAAATTCCACTAGGAGATTATCAGCGTGGGTTCCAAATTCCACAGAAGCACAGTTCATGGTGTAAAACGACAGGCCTAAGGAAGATGCAGAGGCCTCCTGGACATCCTCCAGCGTCCTTCCTTTAGGCAGTTCGCTATACCCAGAATAGCGGGTATAGAAAAACGTGAATCAGCGAAGGGCCCAGTGGGTTAATTGTGTCTCTTTGGACTAGCTAGACTCAGCCTATACTAAGGCTGGAAGTCAACAGCGAAACGGGAGTGTGATCCCAAAGGCTTTTTTGCCAATTTTGAAATCTCCGTTCATAAGGCGTGAAAGCAACCTGAAAAGCATTGTAAGGGCAGCTCTTTCAGTATATGCCAGCATGACTCAGCGTAGACCATGAGTTAGTTTTGTGGAAAGAAGCATTGTGCTTGCACTTCCTAGTTGCAAGCTCATCCTGCTCTGCTCTATAACAAATGTGAATCTCAATGTGAGCACTAGCCTCGAAGGAAGAGCTTGACTTGCCTTGCCTAAGTGAAAGAGTGCAACAGCTCCGTGAGCCCTAAATTGCTGTTCTGTGTCAGTTGACGGGGAAGAGGCTTTACCGTTCTCCTTGCCACCTCGTGTCAGCAACCGTTTCGGTTTCAGAACACTCTGTACCCCCCGGAGCTCTGGGCCCTCTATGCAAAATCCAGCATCGCAGGCCTTTCAGAGTCGCTCTGTGTTTGCAGAGAAAGGTGCAGCACACGGCACTTTTCCTTGGGACGGTTTGATTTTCCGACCTCTAAACAGCTTCGGGAACACAGTTCAAGAATCCCTACCTCGCCAAGGACGTGGTCGCCCTTGCCCTAGGTAAGCTCAACAGAACAAAGCACTCTGTTTCTATTTCCTTCCAACACCTCTTATGTTAGGTAAGAAATTCCCCTAGGAGATTATCAGCGTGCGTTCCAAATTCCACAGAAGCACAGTTCATGGTGTAAAACGACAGGCCTAAGGAAGATGCAGAGGCCTCTTGGACATCCTCCAGCGTCCTTCCTTTAGGCAGTTCGCTATACCCAGAATAGCGGGTATAGAAAAACGTGAATCAGCGAAGGGCCCAGTGGGTTAATTGTGTCTCTTTGGACTAGCTAGACTCAGCCTATACTAAGGCTGGAAGTCAACAGCGAAACGGGAGTGTGATCCCAAAGGCTTTTTTGCCAATTTTGAAATCTCCGTTCATAAGGCGTGAAAGCAACCTGAAAAGCATTGTAAGGGCAGCTCTTTCAGTATATGCCAGCATGACTCAGCGTAGACCATGAGTTAGTTTTGTGGAAAGAAGCATTGTGCTTGCACTTCCTAGTTGCAAGCTCATCCTGCTCTGCTCTATAGCAAATGTGAAGCTCAATGTGAGCACTAGCCTCGAAGGAAGAGCTTGACTTGCCTTGCCTAAGTGAAAGAGTGCAACAGCTCCGTGAGCCCTAAATTGCTGTTCTGTGTCAGTTGACGGGGAAGAGGCTTTACCGTTCTCCTTGCCACCTCGTGTCAGCAACCGTTTCGGTTTCAGAACACTCTGTACCCCCCGGAGCTCTGGGCCCTCTATGCAAAATCCAGCATCGCAGGCCTTTCAGAGTCGCTCTGTGTTTGCAGAGAAAGGTGCAGCACACGGCACTTTTCCTTGGGACGGTTTGATTTTCCGACCTCTAAACAGCTTCGGGAACACAGTTCAAGAATCCCTAACTCGCCAAGGACGTGGTCGCCCTTGCCCTAGGTAAGCTCAACAGAACAAAGCACTCTGTTTCTATTTCCTTCCAACACCTCTTATGTGAGGTAAGAAATTCCCCTAGGAGAGTATCAGCGTGCCTTCCAAATTCCACAGAAGCACAGTCCGTGGTGTAAAACGACAGGCGTACGGAAGATGCAGAGGCCTCTTGGACATCCTCCAGCGTCCTTCCTTTAGGCAGTTCGCTATACCCAGAATAGCGGGTATAGAAAAACGTGAATCAGCGAAGGGCCCAGTGGGTTAATTGTGTCTCTTTGGACTAGCTAGACTCAGCCTGTACTAAGGCTGGAAGTCAACAGCGAAACGGGAGTGTGATCCCAAAGGCTTTTTTGCCAATTTTGAAAGCTCCGTTCATAAGGCGTGAAAGCTACCTGAAAAGCATTGTAAGGGCAGCTCTTTCAGTATATGCCAGCATGACTCAGCGTAGACCATGAGTTAGTTTTGTGGAAAGAAGCATTGTGCTTGCACTTCCTAGTTGCAAGCTCATCCTGCTCTGCTCTATAGCAAATGTGAAGCTCAATGTGAGCACTAGCCTCGAAGGAAGAGCTTGCCTTGCCTTGCCTAAGTGAAAGAGTGCAACAGCTCCGTGAGCCCTAAATTGCTGTTCTGTGTCAGTTGACGGGGAAGAGGCTTTACCGTTCTCCTTGCCACCTCGTGTCAGCAACCGTTTCGGTTTCAGAACACTCTGTACACCCCGGAGCTCTGGGCCCTCTATGCAAAATCCAGCATCGCAGGCCTTTCAGAGTCGCTCTGTGTTTGCAGAGAAAGGTGCAGCACACGGCACTTTTCCTTGGGACGGTTTGATTTTCCGACCTCTAAACAGCTTCGGGAACACAGTTCAAGAATCCCTAACTCGCCAAGGACGTGGTCGCCCTTGCCCTAGGTAAGCTCAACAGAACAAAGCACTCTGTTTCTATTTCCTTCCAACACCTCTTATGTGAGGTAAGAAATTCCACTAGGAGATTATCAGCGTGCGTTCAAAATTCCACAGAAGCACAGTTCATGGTGTAAAACGACAGGCCTAAGGAAGATGCAGAGGCCTCCTGGACATCCTCCAGCGTCCTTCCTTTAGGCAGTTCGCTATACCCAGAATAGCGGGTATAGAAAAACGTGAATCAGCGAAGGGCCCAGTGGGTTAATTGTGTCTCTTTGGACTAGCTAGACTCAGCCTATACTAAGGCTGGAAGTCAACAGCGAAACGGGAGTGTGATCCCAAAGGCTTTTTTGCCAATTTTGAAATCTCCGTTCATAAGGCGTGAAAGCAACCTGAAAAGCATTGTAAGGGCAGCTCTTTCAGTATATGCCAGCATGACTCAGCGTAGACCATGAGTTAGTTTTGTGGAAAGAAGCATTGTGCTTGCACTTCCTAGTTGCAAGCTCATCCTGCTCTGCTCTATAGCAAATGTGAAGCCCAATGTGAGCACTAGCCTCGAAGGAAGAGCTTGACTTGCCTTGCCTAAGTGAAAGAGTGCAACAGCTCCGTGAGCCCTAAATTGCTGTTCTGTGTCAGTTGACGGGGAAGAGGCTTTACCGTTCTCCTTGCCACCTCGTGTCAGCAACCGTTTCGGTTTCAGAACACTCTGTACCCCCCGGAGCTCTGGGCCCTCTATGCAAAATCCAGCATCGCAGGCCTTTCAGAGTCGCTCTGTGTTTGCAGAGAAAGGTGCAGCACACGGCACTTTTCCTTGGGACGGTTTGATTTTCCGACCTCTAAACAGCTTCGGGAACACAGTTCAAGAATCCCTAACTCGCCAAGGACGTGGTCGCCCTTGCCCTAGGTAAGCTCAACAGAACAAAGCACTCTGTTTCTATTTCCTTCCAACACCTCTTATGTGAGGTAAGAAATTCCCCTAGGAGAGTATCAGCGTGCGTTCCAAATTCCACAGAAGCACAGTCCGTGGTGTAAAACGACAGGCGTAAGGAAGATGCAGAGGCCTCTTGGACATCCTCCAGCGTCCTTCCTTTAGGCAGTTCGCTATACCCAGAATAGCGGGTATAGAAAAACGTGAATCAGCGAAGGGCCCAGTGGGTTAATTGGGTCTCTTTGGACTAGCTAGACTCAGCCTGTACTAAGGCTGGAAGTCAACAGCGAAACGGGAGTGTGATCCCAAAGGCTTTTTTGCCAATTTTGAAAGCTCCGTTCATAAGGCGTGAAAGCTACCTGAAAAGCATTGTAAGGGCAGCTCTTTCAGTATATGCCAGCATGACTCAGCGTAGACCATGAGTTAGTTTTGTGGAAAGAAGCATTGTGCTTGCACTTCCTAGTTGCAAGCTCATCCTGCTCTGCTCTATAGCAAATGTGAAGCTCAATGTGAGCACTAGCCTCGAAGGAAGAGCTTGACTTGCCTTGCCTAAGTGAAAGAGTGCAACAGCTCCGTGAGCCCTAAATTGCTGTTCTGTGTCAGTTGACGGGGAAGAGGCTTTACCGTTCTCCTTGCCACCTCGTGTCAGCAACCGTTTCGGTTTCAGAACACTCTGTACCCCCCGGAGCTCTGGGCCCTCTATGCAAAATCCAGCATCGCAGGCCTTTCAGAGTCGCTCTGTGTTTGCAGAGAAAGGTGCAGCACACGGCACTTTTCCTTGGGACGGTTTGATTTTCCGACCTCTAAACAGCTTCGGGAACACAGTTCAAGAATCCCTAACTCGCCAAGGACGTGGTCGCCCTTGCCCTAGGTAAGCTCAACAGAACAAAGCACTCTGTTTCTATTTCCTTCCAACACCTCTTATGTGAGGTAAGAAATTCCCCTAGGAGAGTATCAGCGTGCCTTCCAAATTCCACAGAAGCACAGTCCGTGGTGTAAAACGACAGGCGTACGGAAGATGCAGAGGCCTCTTGGACATCCTCCAGCGTCCTTCCTTTAGGCAGTTCGCTATACCCAGAATAGCGGGTATAGAAAAACGTGAATCAGCGAAGGGCCCAGTGGGTTAATTGTGTCTCTTTGGACTAGCTAGACTCAGCCTGTACTAAGGCTGGAAGTCAACAGCGAAACGGGAGTGTGATCCCAAAGGCTTTTTTGCCAATTTTGAAAGCTCCGTTCATAAGGCGTGAAAGCTACCTGAAAAGCATTGTAAGGGCAGCTCTTTCAGTATATGCCAGCATGACTCAGCGTAGACCATGAGTTAGTTTTGTGGAAAGAAGCATTGTGCTTGCACTTCCTAGTTGCAAGCTCATCCTGCTCTGCTCTATAGCAAATGTGAAGCTCAATGTGAGCACTAGCCTCGAAGGAAGAGCTTGCCTTGCCTTGCCTAAGTGAAAGAGTGCAACAGCTCCGTGAGCCCTAAATTGCTGTTCTGTGTCAGTTGACGGGGAAGAGGCTTTACCGTTCTCCTTGCCACCTCGTGTCAGCAACCGTTTCGGTTTCAGAACACTCTGTACCCCCCGGAGCTCTGGGCCCTCTATGCAAAATCCAGCATCGCAGGCCTTTCAGAGTCGCTCTGTGTTTGCAGAGAAAGGTGCAGCACACGGCACTTTTCCTTGGGACGGTTTGATTTTCCGACCTCTAAACAGCTTCGGGAACACAGTTCAAGAATCCCTAACTCGCCAAGGACGTGGTCGCCCTTGCCCTAGGTAAGCTCAACAGAACAAAGCACTCTGTTTCTATTTCCTTCCAACACCTCTTATGTGAGGTAAGAAATTCCCCTAGGAGAGTATCAGCGTGCGTTCCAAATTCCACAGAAGCACAGTCCGTGGTGTAAAACGACAGGCGTAAGGAAGATGCAGAGGCCTCTTGGACATCCTCCAGCGTCCTTCCTTTAGGCAGTTCGCTATACCCAGAATAGCGGGTATAGAAAAACGTGAATCAGCGAAGGGCCCAGTGGGTTAATTGGGTCTCTTTGGACTAGCTAGACTCAGCCTGTACTAAGGCTGGAAGTCAACAGCGAAACGGGAGTGTGATCCCAAAGGCTTTTTTGCCAATTTTGAAAGCTCCGTTCATGAGGCGTGAAAGCTACCTGAAAAGCATTGTAAGGGCAGCTCTTTCAGTATATGCCAGCATGACTCAGCGTAGACCATGAGTTAGTTTTGTGGAAAGAAGCATTGTGCTTGCACTTCCTAGTTGCAAGCTCATCCTGCTCTGCTCTATAGCAAATGTGAAGCTCAATGTGAGCACTAGCCTCGAAGGAAGAGCTTGACTTGCCTTGCCTAAGTGAAAGAGTGCAACAGCTCCGTGAGCCCTAAATTGCTGTTCTGTGTCAGTTGACGGGGAAGAGGCTTTACCGTTCTCCTTGCCACCTCGTGTCAGCAACCGTTTCGGTTTCAGAACACTCTGTACCCCCCGGAGCTCTGGGCCCTCTATGCAAAATCCAGCATCGCAGGCCTTTCAGAGTCGCTCTGTGTTTGCAGAGAACGGTGCAGCACACGGCACTTTTCCTTGGGACGGTTTGATTTTCCGACCTCTAAACAGCTTCGGGAACACAGTTCAAGAATCCCTAACTCGCCAAGGACGTGGTCGCCCTTGCCCTAGGTAAGCTCAACAGAACAAAGCACTCTGTTTCTATTTCCTTCCAACAGCTCTTATGTGAGGTAAGAAATTCCCCTAGGAGAGTATCAGCGTGCCTTCCAAATTCCACAGAAGCACAGTCCGTGGTGTAAAACGACAGGCGTAAGGAAGATGCAGAGGCCTCTTGGACATCCTCCAGCGTCCTTCCTTTAGGCAGTTCGCTATACCCAGAATAGCGGGTATAGAAAAACGTGAATCAGCGAAGGGCCCAGTGGGTTAATTGTGTCTCTTTGGACTAGCTAGACTCAGCCTGTACTAAGGCTGGAAGTCAACAGCGAAACGGGAGTGTGATCCCAAAGGCTTTTTTGCCAATTTTGAAAGCTCCGTTCATAAGGCGTGAAAGCTACCTGAAAAGCATTGTAAGGGCAGCTCTTTCAGTATATGCCAGCATGACTCAGCGTAGACCATGAGTTAGTTTTGTGGAAAGAAGCATTGTGCTTGCACTTCCTAGTTGCAAGCTCATCCTGCTCTGCTCTATAGCAAATGTGAAGCTCAATGTGAGCACTAGCCTCGAAGGAAGAGCTTGCCTTGCCTTGCCTAAGTGAAAGAGTGCAACAGCTCCGTGAGCCCTAAATTGCTGTTCTGTGTCAGTTGACGGGGAAGAGGCTTTACCGTTCTCCTTGCCACCTCGTGTCAGCAACCGTTTCGGTTTCAGAACACTCTGTACCCCCCGGAGCTCTGGGCCCTCTATGCAAAATCCAGCATCGCAGGCCTTTCAGAGTCGCTCTGTGTTTGCAGAGAACGGTGCAGCACACGGCACTTTTCCTTGGGACGGTTTGATTTTCCGACCTCTAAACAGCTTCGGGAACACAGTTCAAGAATCCCTAACTCGCCAAGGACGTGGTCGCCCTTGCCCTAGGTAAGCTCAACAGAACAAAGCACTCTGTTTCTATTTCCTTCCAACACCTCTTATGTGAGGTAAGAAATTCCACTAGGAGATTATCAGCGTGCGTTCAAAATTCCACAGAAGCACAGTTCATGGTGTAAAACGACAGGCCTAAGGAAGATGCAGAGGCCTCCTGGACATCCTCCAGCGTCCTTCCTTTAGGCAGTTCGCTATACCCAGAATAGCGGGTATAGAAAAACGTGAATCAGCGAAGGGCCCAGTGGGTTAATTGTGTCTCTTTGGACTAGCTAGACTCAGCCTATACTAAGGCTGGAAGTCAACAGCGAAACGGGAGTGTGATCCCAAAGGCTTTTTTGCCAATTTTGAAATCTCCGTTCATAAGGCGTGAAAGCAACCTGAAAAGCATTGTAAGGGCAGCTCTTTCAGTATATGCCAGCATGACTCAGCGTAGACCATGAGTTAGTTTTGTGGAAAGAAGCATTGTGCTTGCACTTCCTAGTTGCAAGCTCATCCTGCTCTGCTCTATAGCAAATGTGAAGCCCAATGTGAGCACTAGCCTCGAAGGAAGAGCTTGACTTGCCTTGCCTAAGTGAAAGAGTGCAACAGCTCCGTGAGCCCTAAATTGCTGTTCTGTGTCAGTTGACGGGGAAGAGGCTTTACCGTTCTCCTTGCCACCTCGTGTCAGCAACCGTTTCGGTTTCAGAACACTCTGTACCCCCCGGAGCTCTGGGCCCTCTATGCAAAATCCAGCATCGCAGGCCTTTCAGAGTCGCTCTGTGTTTGCAGAGAAAGGTGCAGCACACGGCACTTTTCCTTGGGACGGTTTGATTTTCCGACCTCTAAACAGCTTCGGGAACACAGTTCAAGAATCCCTAACTCGCCAAGGACGTGGTCGCCCTTGCCCTAGGTAAGCTCAACAGAACAAAGCACTCTGTTTCTATTTCCTTCCAACACCTCTTATGTGAGGTAAGAAATTCCCCTAGGAGAGTATCAGCGTGCGTTCCAAATTCCACAGAAGCACAGTCCGTGGTGTAAAACGACAGGCGTAAGGAAGATGCAGAGGCCTCTTGGACATCCTCCAGCGTCCTTCCTTTAGGCAGTTCGCTATACCCAGAATAGCGGGTATAGAAAAACGTGAATCAGCGAAGGGCCCAGTGGGTTAATTGGGTCTCTTTGGACTAGCTAGACTCAGCCTGTACTAAGGCTGGAAGTCAACAGCGAAACGGGAGTGTGATCCCAAAGGCTTTTTTGCCAATTTTGAAAGCTCCGTTCATAAGGCGTGAAAGCTACCTGAAAAGCATTGTAAGGGCAGCTCTTTCAGTATATGCCAGCATGACTCAGCGTAGACCATGAGTTAGTTTTGTGGAAAGAAGCATTGTGCTTGCACTTCCTAGTTGCAAGCTCATCCTGCTCTGCTCTATAGCAAATGTGAAGCTCAATGTGAGCACTAGCCTCGAAGGAAGAGCTTGACTTGCCTTGCCTAAGTGAAAGAGTGCAACAGCTCCGTGAGCCCTAAATTGCTGTTCTGTGTCAGTTGACGGGGAAGAGGCTTTACCGTTCTCCTTGCCACCTCGTGTCAGCAACCGTTTCGGTTTCAGAACACTCTGTACCCCCCGGAGCTCTGGGCCCTCTATGCAAAATCCAGCATCGCAGGCCTTTCAGAGTCGCTCTGTGTTTGCAGAGAAAGGTGCAGCACACGGCACTTTTCCTTGGGACGGTTTGATTTTCCGACCTCTAAACAGCTTCGGGAACACAGTTCAAGAATCCCTAACTCGCCAAGGACGTGGTCGCCCTTGCCCTAGGTAAGCTCAACAGAACAAAGCACTCTGTTTCTATTTCCTTCCAACACCTCTTATGTGAGGTAAGAAATTCCCCTAGGAGAGTATCAGCGTGCCTTCCAAATTCCACAGAAGCACAGTCCGTGGTGTAAAACGACAGGCGTACGGAAGATGCAGAGGCCTCTTGGACATCCTCCAGCGTCCTTCCTTTAGGCAGTTCGCTATACCCAGAATAGCGGGTATAGAAAAACGTGAATCAGCGAAGGGCCCAGTGGGTTAATTGTGTCTCTTTGGACTAGCTAGACTCAGCCTGTACTAAGGCTGGAAGTCAACAGCGAAACGGGAGTGTGATCCCAAAGGCTTTTTTGCCAATTTTGAAAGCTCCGTTCATAAGGCGTGAAAGCTACCTGAAAAGCATTGTAAGGGCAGCTCTTTCAGTATATGCCAGCATGACTCAGCGTAGACCATGAGTTAGTTTTGTGGAAAGAAGCATTGTGCTTGCACTTCCTAGTTGCAAGCTCATCCTGCTCTGCTCTATAGCAAATGTGAAGCTCAATGTGAGCACTAGCCTCGAAGGAAGAGCTTGCCTTGCCTTGCCTAAGTGAAAGAGTGCAACAGCTCCGTGAGCCCTAAATTGCTGTTCTGTGTCAGTTGACGGGGAAGAGGCTTTACCGTTCTCCTTGCCACCTCGTGTCAGCAACCGTTTCGGTTTCAGAACACTCTGTACCCCCCGGAGCTCTGGGCCCTCTATGCAAAATCCAGCATCGCAGGCCTTTCAGAGTCGCTCTGTGTTTGCAGAGAAAGGTGCAGCACACGGCACTTTTCCTTGGGACGGTTTGATTTTCCGACCTCTAAACAGCTTCGGGAACACAGTTCAAGAATCCCTAACTCGCCAAGGACGTGGTCGCCCTTGCCCTAGGTAAGCTCAACAGAACAAAGCACTCTGTTTCTATTTCCTTCCAACACCTCTTATGTGAGGTAAGAAATTCCCCTAGGAGAGTATCAGCGTGCGTTCCAAATTCCACAGAAGCACAGTCCGTGGTGTAAAACGACAGGCGTAAGGAAGATGCAGAGGCCTCTTGGACATCCTCCAGCGTCCTTCCTTTAGGCAGTTCGCTATACCCAGAATAGCGGGTATAGAAAAACGTGAATCAGCGAAGGGCCCAGTGGGTTAATTGGGTCTCTTTGGACTAGCTAGACTCAGCCTGTACTAAGGCTGGAAGTCAACAGCGAAACGGGAGTGTGATCCCAAAGGCTTTTTTGCCAATTTTGAAAGCTCCGTTCATAAGGCGTGAAAGCTACCTGAAAAGCATTGTAAGGGCAGCTCTTTCAGTATATGCCAGCATGACTCAGCGTAGACCATGAGTTAGTTTTGTGGAAAGAAGCATTGTGCTTGCACTTCCTAGTTGCAAGCTCATCCTGCTCTGCTCTATAGCAAATGTGAAGCTCAATGTGAGCACTAGCCTCGAAGGAAGAGCTTGACTTGCCTTGCCTAAGTGAAAGAGTGCAACAGCTCCGTGAGCCCTAAATTGCTGTTCTGTGTCAGTTGACGGGGAAGAGGCTTTACCGTTCTCCTTGCCACCTCGTGTCAGCAACCGTTTCGGTTTCAGAACACTCTGTACCCCCCGGAGCTCTGGGCCCTCTATGCAAAATCCAGCATCGCAGGCCTTTCAGAGTCGCTCTGTGTTTGCAGAGAAAGGTGCAGCACACGGCACTTTTCCTTGGGACGGTTTGATTTTCCGACCTCTAAACAGCTTCGGGAACACAGTTCAAGAATCCCTAACTCGCCAAGGACGTGGTCGCCCTTGCCCTAGGTAAGCTCAACAGAACAAAGCACTCTGTTTCTATTTCCTTCCAACAGCTCTTATGTGAGGTAAGAAATTCCCCTAGGAGAGTATCAGCGTGCCTTCCAAATTCCACAGAAGCACAGTCCGTGGTGTAAAACGACAGGCGTAAGGAAGATGCAGAGGCCTCTTGGACATCCTCCAGCGTCCTTCCTTTAGGCAGTTCGCTATACCCAGAATAGCGGGTATAGAAAAACGTGAATCAGCGAAGGGCCCAGTGGGTTAATTGTGTCTCTTTGGACTAGCTAGACTCAGCCTGTACTAAGGCTGGAAGTCAACAGCGAAACGGGAGTGTGATCCCAAAGGCTTTTTTGCCAATTTTGAAAGCTCCGTTCATAAGGCGTGAAAGCTACCTGAAAAGCATTGTAAGGGCAGCTCTTTCAGTATATGCCAGCATGACTCAGCGTAGACCATGAGTTAGTTTTGTGGAAAGAAGCATTGTGCTTGCACTTCCTAGTTGCAAGCTCATCCTGCTCTGCTCTATAGCAAATGTGAAGCTCAATGTGAGCACTAGCCTCGAAGGAAGAGCTTGCCTTGCCTTGCCTAAGTGAAAGAGTGCAACAGCTCCGTGAGCCCTAAATTGCTGTTCTGTGTCAGTTGACGGGGAAGAGGCTTTACCGTTCTCCTTGCCACCTCGTGTCAGCAACCGTTTCGGTTTCAGAACACTCTGTACCCCCCGGAGCTCTGGGCCCTCTATGCAAAATCCAGCATCGCAGGCCTTTCAGAGTCGCTCTGTGTTTGCAGAGAACGGTGCAGCACACGGCACTTTTCCTTGGGACGGTTTGATTTTCCGACCTCTAAACAGCTTCGGGAACACAGTTCAAGAATCCCTAACTCGCCAAGGACGTGGTCGCCCTTGCCCTAGGTAAGCTCAACAGAACAAAGCACTCTGTTTCTATTTCCTTCCAACAGCTCTTATGTGAGGTAAGAAATTCCCCTAGGAGAGTATCAGCGTGCCTTCCAAATTCCACAGAAGCACAATCCGTGGTGTAAAACGACAGGCGTACGGAAGATGCAGAGGCCTCTTGGACATCCTCCAGCGTCCTTCCTTTAGGCAGTTCGCTATACCCAGAATAGGGGGTATAGAAAAACGTGAATCAGCGAAGGGCCCAGTGGGTTAATTGTGTCTCTTTGGACTAGCTAGACTCAGCCTGTACTAAGGCTGGAAGTCAACAGCGAAACGGGAGTGTGATCCCAAAGGCTTTTTTGCCAATTTTGAAAGCTCCGTTCATAAGGCGTGAAAGCTACCTGAAAAGCATTGTAAGGGCAGCTCTTTCAGTATATGCCAGCATGACTCAGCGTAGACCATGAGTTAGTTTTGTGGAAAGAAGCATTGTGCTTGCACTTCCTAGTTGCAAGCTCATCCTGCTCTGCTCTATAGCAAATGTGAAGCTCAATGTGAGCACTAGCCTCGAAGGAAGAGCTTGCCTTGCCTTGCCTAAGTGAAAGAGTGCAACAGCTCCGTGAGCCCTAAATTGCTGTTCTGTGTCAGTTGACGGGGAAGAGGCTTTACCGTTCTCCTTGCCACCTCGTGTCAGCAACCGTTTCGGTTTCAGAACACTCTGTACCCCCCGGAGCTCTGGGCCCTCTATGCAAAATCCAGCATCGCAGGCCTTTCAGAGTCGCTCTGTGTTTGCAGAGAAAGGTGCAGCACACGGCACTTTTCCTTGGGACGGTTTGATTTTCCGACCTCTAAACAGCTTCGGGAACACAGTTCAAGAATCCCTAACTCGCCAAGGACGTGGTCGCCCTTGCCCTAGGTAAGCTCAACAGAACAAAGCACTCTGTTTCTATTTCCTTCCAACACCTCTTATGTGAGGTAAGAAATTCCCCTAGGAGAGTATCAGCGTGCCTTCCAAATTCCACAGAAGCACAGTCCGTGGTGTAAAACGACAGGCGTACGGAAGATGCAGAGGCCTCTTGGACATGCTCCAGCGTCCTTCCTTTAGGCAGTTCGCTATACCCAGAATAGCGGGTATAGAAAAACGTGAATCAGCGAAGGGCCCAGTGGGTTAATTTTGTCTCTTTGGACTAGCTAGACTCAGCCTGTACTAAGGCTGGAAGTCAACAGCGAAACGGGAGTGTGATCCCAAAGGCTTTTTTGCCAATTTTGAAAGCTCCGTTCATAAGGCGTGAAAGCTACCTGAAAAGCATTGTAAGGGCAGCTCTTTCACTATATGCCAGCATGACTCAGCGTAGACCATGAGTTAGTTTTGTGGAAAGAAGCATTGTGCTTGCACTTCCTAGTTGCAAGCTCATCCTGCTCTGCTCTATAGCAAATGTGAAGCTCAATGTGAGCACTAGCCTCGCAGGAAGAGCTTGACTTGCCTTGCCTAAGTGAAAGAGTGCAACAGCTCCGTGAGCCCTAAATTGCTGTTCTGTGTCAGTTGACGGCGAAGAGGCTTTACCGTTCTCCTTGCCACCTCGTGTCAGCAACCGTTCCGGTTTCAGAACACTCTGTACCCCCCGGAGCTCTGGGCCTTCTATGCAAAATCCAGCATCGCAGGCCTTTCAGAGTCGCTCTGTGTTTGCAGAGAAAGGTGCAGCACACGGCACTTTTCCTTGGGACGGTTTGATTTTCCGACCTCTAAACAGCTTCGGGAACACAGTTCAAGAATCCCTAACTCGCCAAGGACGTGGTCGCCCTTGCCCTAGGTAAGCTCAACAGAACAAAGCACTCTGTTTCTATTTCCTTCCAACACCTCTTATGTGAGGTAAGAAATTCCCCTAGGAGAGTATCAGCGTGCCTTCCAAATTCCACAGAAGCACAGTCCGTGGTGTAAAACGACAGGCGTACGGAAGATGCAGAGGCCTCTTGGACATGCTCCAGCGTCCTTCCTTTAGGCAGTTCGCTATACCCAGAATAGGGGGTATAGAAAAACGTGAATCAGCGAAGGGCCCAGTGGGTTAATTGTGTCTCTTTGGACTAGCTAGACTCAGCCTGTACTAAGGCTGGAAGTCAACAGCGAAACGGGAGTGTGATCCCAAAGGCTTTTTTGCCAGTTTTGAAAGCTCCGTTCATAAGGCGTGAAAGCTACCTGAAAAGCATTGTAAGGGCAGCTCTTTCAGTATATGCCAGCATGACTCAGCGTAGACCATGAGTTAGTTTTGTGGAAAGAAGCATTGTGCTTGCACTTCCTAGTTGCAAGCTCATCCTGCTCTGCTCTATAGCAAATGTGAAGCTCAATGTGAGCACTAGCCTCGAAGGAAGAGCTTGACTTGCCTTGCCTAAGTGAAAGAGTGCAACAGCTCCGTGAGCCCTAAATTGCTGTTCTGTGTCAGTTGACGGGGAAGAGGCTTTACCGTTCTCCTTGCCACCTCGTGTCAGCAACCGTTCCGGTTTCAGAACACTCTGTACCCCCCGGAGCTCTGGGCCCTCTATGCAAAATCCAGCATCGCAGGCCTTTCAGAGTCGCTCTGTGTTTGCAGAGAAAGGTGCAGCACACGGCACTTTTCCTTGGGACGGTTTGATTTTCCGACCTCTAAACAGCTTCGGGAACACAGTTCAAGAATCCCTAACTCGCCAAGGACGTGGTCGCCCTTGCCCTAGGTAAGCTCAACAGAACAAAGCACTCTGTTTCTATTTCCTTCCAACACCTCTTATGTGAGGTAAGAAATTCCCCTAGGAGAGTATCAGCGTGCCTTCCAAATTCCACAGAAGCACAGCGTGGTGTAAAACGACAGGCGTACGGAAGATGCAGAGGCCTCTTGGACATCCTCCATCGTCCTTCCTTTAGGCAGTTCGCTATACCCAGAATAGCGGGTATAGAAAAACGTGAATCAGCGAAGGGCCCAGTGGGTTAATTGTGTCTCTTTGGACTAGCTAGACTCAGCCTGTACTAAGGCTGGAAGTCAACAGCGAAACGGGAGTGTGATCCCAAAGGCTTTTTTGCCAGTTTTGAAAGCTCCGTTCATAAGGCGTGAAAGCTACCTGAAAAGCATTGTAAGGGCAGCTCTTTCAGTATATGCCAGCATGACTCAGCGTAGACCATGAGTTAGTTTTGTGGAAAGAAGCATTGTGCTTGCACTTCCTAGTTGCAAGCTCATCCTGCTCTGCTCTATAGCAAATGTGAAGCTCAATGTGAGCACTAGCCTCGCAGGAAGAGCTTGACTTGCCTTGCCTAAGTGAAAGAGTGCAACAGCTCCGTGAGCCCTAAATTGCTGTTCTGTGTCAGTTGACGGGGAAGAGGCTTTACCGTTCTGCTTGCCACCTCGTGTCAGCAACCGTTTCGGTTTCAGAACACTCTGTACCCCCGGAGCTCTGGGCCGTCTATGCAAAATCCAGCATCGCAGGCCTTTCAGAGTCGCTCTGTGTTTGCAGAGAAAGGTGCAGCACACGGCACTTTTCCTTGGGATGGTTTGATTTTCCGACCTCTAAACAGCTTCGGGAACACAGTTCAAGAATCCCTAACTCGCCAAGGACGTGGTCGCCCTTGCCCTAGGTAAGCTCAACAGAACAAAGCACTCTGTTTCTATTTCCTTCCAACACCTCTTATGTGAGGTAAGAAATTCCCCTAGGAGAGTATCAGCGTGCCTTCCAAATTCCACAGAAGCACAGTCCGTGGTGTAAAACGACAGGCGTACGGAAGATGCAGAGGCCTCTTGGACATCCTCCAGCGTCCTTCCTTTAGGCAGTTCGCTATACCCAGAATAGCGGGTATAGAAAAACGTGAATCAGCGAAGGGCCCAGTGGGTTAATTGTGTCTCTTTGGACTAGCTAGACTCAGCCTGTACTAAGGCTGGAAGTCAACAGCGAAACGGGAGTGTGATCCCAAAGGCTTTTTTGCCAATTTTGAAAGCTCCGTTCATAAGGCGTGAAAGCTACCTGAAAAGCATTGTAAGGGCAGCTCTTTCAGTATATGCCAGCATGACTCAGCGTAGACCATGAGTTAGTTTTGTGGAAAGAAGCATTGTGCTTGCACTTCCTAGTTGCAAGCTCATCCTGCTCTGCTCTATAGCAAATGTGAAGCTCAATGTGAGCACTAGCCTCGCAGGAAGAGCTTGACTTGCCTTGCCTAAGTGAAAGAGTGCAACAGCTCCGTGAGCCCTAAATTGCTGTTCTGTGTCAGTTGACGGGGAAGAGGCTTTACCGTTCTCCTTGCCACCTCGTGTCAGCAACCGTTTCGGTTTCAGAACACTCTGTACCCCCCGGAGCTCTGGGCCCTCTATGCAAAATCCAGCATCGCAGGCCTTTCAGAGTCGCTCTGTGTTTGCAGAGAAAGGTGCAGCACACGGCACTTTTCCTTGGGACGGTTTGATTTTCCGACCTCTAAACAGCTTCGGGAACACAGTTCAAGAATCCCTAACTCGCCAAGGACGTGGTCGCCCTTGCCCTAGGTAAGCTCAACAGAACAAAGCACTCTGTTTCTATTTCCTTCCAACACCTCTTATGTGAGGTAAGAAATTCCCCTAGGAGAGTATCAGCGTGCCTTCCAAATTCCACAGAAGCACAGCGTGGTGTAAAACGACAGGCGTACGGAAGATGCAGAGGCCTCTTGGACATCCTCCATCGTCCTTCCTTTAGGCAGTTCGCTATACCCAGAATAGCGGGTATAGAAAAACGTGAATCAGCGAAGGGCCCAGTGGGTTAATTGTGTCTCTTTGGACTAGCTAGACTCAGCCTGTACTAAGGCTGGAAGTCAACAGCGAAACGGGAGTGTGATCCCAAAGGCTTTTTTGCCAGTTTTGAAAGCTCCGTTCATAAGGCGTGAAAGCTACCTGAAAAGCATTGTAAGGGCAGCTCTTTCAGTATATGCCAGCATGACTCAGCGTAGACCATGAGTTAGTTTTGTGGAAAGAAGCATTGTGCTTGCACTTCCTAGTTGCAAGCTCATCCTGCTCTGCTCTATAGCAAATGTGAAGCTCAATGTGAGCACTAGCCTCGCAGGAAGAGCTTGACTTGCCTTGCCTAAGTGAAAGAGTGCAACAGCTCCGTGAGCCCTAAATTGCTGTTCTGTGTCAGTTGACGGGGAAGAGGCTTTACCGTTCTGCTTGCCACCTCGTGTCAGCAACCGTTTCGGTTTCAGAACACTCTGTACCCCCGGAGCTCTGGGCCGTCTATGCAAAATCCAGCATCGCAGGCCTTTCAGAGTCGCTCTGTGTTTGCAGAGAAAGGTGCAGCACACGGCACTTTTCCTTGGGATGGTTTGATTTTCCGACCTCTAAACAGCTTCGGGAACACAGTTCAAGAATCCCTAACTCGCCAAGGACGTGGTCGCCCTTGCCCTAGGTAAGCTCAACAGAACAAAGCACTCTGTTTCTATTTCCTTCCAACACCTCTTATGTGAGGTAAGAAATTCCCCTAGGAGAGTATCAGCGTGCCTTCCAAATTCCACAGAAGCACAGTCCGTGGTGTAAAACGACAGGCGTACGGAAGATGCAGAGGCCTCTTGGACATCCTCCAGCGTCCTTCCTTTAGGCAGTTCGCTATACCCAGAATAGCGGGTATAGAAAAACGTGAATCAGCGAAGGGCCCAGTGGGTTAATTGTGTCTCTTTGGACTAGCTAGACTCAGCCTGTACTAAGGCTGGAAGTCAACAGCGAAACGGGAGTGTGATCCCAAAGGCTTTTTTGCCAATTTTGAAAGCTCCGTTCATAAGGCGTGAAAGCTACCTGAAAAGCATTGTAAGGGCAGCTCTTTCAGTATATGCCAGCATGACTCAGCGTAGACCATGAGTTAGTTTTGTGGAAAGAAGCATTGTGCTTGCACTTCCTAGTTGCAAGCTCATCCTGCTCTGCTCTATAGCAAATGTGAAGCTCAATGTGAGCACTAGCCTCGCAGGAAGAGCTTGACTTGCCTTGCCTAAGTGAAAGAGTGCAACAGCTCCGTGAGCCCTAAATTGCTGTTCTGTGTCAGTTGACGGGGAAGAGGCTTTACCGTTCTCCTTGCCACCTCGTGTCAGCAACCGTTTCGGTTTCAGAACACTCTGTACCCCCCGGAGCTCTGGGCCCTCTATGCAAAATCCAGCATCGCAGGCCTTTCAGAGTCGCTCTGTGTTTGCAGAGAAAGGTGCAGCACACGGCACTTTTCCTTGGGACGGTTTGATTTTCCGACCTCTAAACAGCTTCGGGAACACAGTTCAAGAATCCCTAACTCGCCAAGGACGTGGTCGCCCTTGCCCTAGGTAAGCTCAACAGAACAAAGCACTCTGTTTCTATTTCCTTCCAACACCTCTTATGTGAGGTAAGAAATTCCCCTAGGAGAGTATCAGCGTGCCTTCCAAATTCCACAGAAGCACAGCGTGGTGTAAAACGACAGGCGTACGGAAGATGCAGAGGCCTCTTGGACATCCTCCATCGTCCTTCCTTTAGGCAGTTCGCTATACCCAGAATAGCGGGTATAGAAAAACGTGAATCAGCGAAGGGCCCAGTGGGTTAATTGTGTCTCTTTGGACTAGCTAGACTCAGCCTGTACTAAGGCTGGAAGTCAACAGCGAAACGGGAGTGTGATCCCAAAGGCTTTTTTGCCAGTTTTGAAAGCTCCGTTCATAAGGCGTGAAAGCTACCTGAAAAGCATTGTAAGGGCAGCTCTTTCAGTATATGCCAGCATGACTCAGCGTAGACCATGAGTTAGTTTTGTGGAAAGAAGCATTGTGCTTGCACTTCCTAGTTGCAAGCTCATCCTGCTCTGCTCTATAGCAAATGTGAAGCTCAATGTGAGCACTAGCCTCGCAGGAAGAGCTTGACTTGCCTTGCCTAAGTGAAAGAGTGCAACAGCTCCGTGAGCCCTAAATTGCTGTTCTGTGTCAGTTGACGGGGAAGAGGCTTTACCGTTCTGCTTGCCACCTCGTGTCAGCAACCGTTTCGGTTTCAGAACACTCTGTACCCCCGGAGCTCTGGGCCGTCTATGCAAAATCCAGCATCGCAGGCCTTTCAGAGTCGCTCTGTGTTTGCAGAGAAAGGTGCAGCACACGGCACTTTTCCTTGGGATGGTTTGATTTTCCGACCTCTAAACAGCTTCGGGAACACAGTTCAAGAATCCCTAACTCGCCAAGGACGTGGTCGCCCTTGCCCTAGGTAAGCTCAACAGAACAAAGCACTCTGTTTCTATTTCCTTCCAACACCTCTTATGTGAGGTAAGAAATTCCCCTAGGAGAGTATCAGCGTGCCTTCCAAATTCCACAGAAGCACAGTCCGTGGTGTAAAACGACAGGCGTACGGAAGATGCAGAGGCCTCTTGGACATCCTCCAGCGTCCTTCCTTTAGGCAGTTCGCTATACCCAGAATAGCGGGTATAGAAAAACGTGAATCAGCGAAGGGCCCAGTGGGTTAATTGTGTCTCTTTGGACTAGCTAGACTCAGCCTGTACTAAGGCTGGAAGTCAACAGCGAAACGGGAGTGTGATCCCAAAGGCTTTTTTGCCAATTTTGAAAGCTCCGTTCATAAGGCGTGAAAGCTACCTGAAAAGCATTGTAAGGGCAGCTCTTTCAGTATATGCCAGCATGACTCAGCGTAGACCATGAGTTAGTTTTGTGGAAAGAAGCATTGTGCTTGCACTTCCTAGTTGCAAGCTCATCCTGCTCTGCTCTATAGCAAATGTGAAGCTCAATGTGAGCACTAGCCTCGCAGGAAGAGCTTGACTTGCCTTGCCTAAGTGAAAGAGTGCAACAGCTCCGTGAGCCCTAAATTGCTGTTCTGTGTCAGTTGACGGGGAAGAGGCTTTACCGTTCTCCTTGCCACCTCGTGTCAGCAACCGTTTCGGTTTCAGAACACTCTGTACCCCCCGGAGCTCTGGGCCCTCTATGCAAAATCCAGCATCGCAGGCCTTTCAGAGTCGCTCTGTGTTTGCAGAGAAAGGTGCAGCACACGGCACTTTTCCTTGGGACGGTTTGATTTTCCGACCTCTAAACAGCTTCGGGAACACAGTTCAAGAATCCCTAACTCGCCAAGGACGTGGTCGCCCTTGCCCTAGGTAAGCTCAACAGAACAAAGCACTCTGTTTCTATTTCCTTCCAACACCTCTTATGTGAGGTAAGAAATTCCCCTAGGAGAGTATCAGCGTGCCTTCCAAATTCCACAGAAGCACAGCGTGGTGTAAAACGACAGGCGTACGGAAGATGCAGAGGCCTCTTGGACATCCTCCATCGTCCTTCCTTTAGGCAGTTCGCTATACCCAGAATAGCGGGTATAGAAAAACGTGAATCAGCGAAGGGCCCAGTGGGTTAATTGTGTCTCTTTGGACTAGCTAGACTCAGCCTGTACTAAGGCTGGAAGTCAACAGCGAAACGGGAGTGTGATCCCAAAGGCTTTTTTGCCAGTTTTGAAAGCTCCGTTCATAAGGCGTGAAAGCTACCTGAAAAGCATTGTAAGGGCAGCTCTTTCAGTATATGCCAGCATGACTCAGCGTAGACCATGAGTTAGTTTTGTGGAAAGAAGCATTGTGCTTGCACTTCCTAGTTGCAAGCTCATCCTGCTCTGCTCTATAGCAAATGTGAAGCTCAATGTGAGCACTAGCCTCGCAGGAAGAGCTTGACTTGCCTTGCCTAAGTGAAAGAGTGCAACAGCTCCGTGAGCCCTAAATTGCTGTTCTGTGTCAGTTGACGGGGAAGAGGCTTTACCGTTCTGCTTGCCACCTCGTGTCAGCAACCGTTTCGGTTTCAGAACACTCTGTACCCCCGGAGCTCTGGGCCGTCTATGCAAAATCCAGCATCGCAGGCCTTTCAGAGTCGCTCTGTGTTTGCAGAGAAAGGTGCAGCACACGGCACTTTTCCTTGGGATGGTTTGATTTTCCGACCTCTAAACAGCTTCGGGAACACAGTTCAAGAATCCCTAACTCGCCAAGGACGTGGTCGCCCTTGCCCTAGGTAAGCTCAACAGAACAAAGCACTCTGTTTCTATTTCCTTCCAACACCTCTTATGTGAGGTAAGAAATTCCCCTAGGAGAGTATCAGCGTGCCTTCCAAATTCCACAGAAGCACAGTCCGTGGTGTAAAACGACAGGCGTACGGAAGATGCAGAGGCCTCTTGGACATCCTCCAGCGTCCTTCCTTTAGGCAGTTCGCTATACCCAGAATAGCGGGTATAGAAAAACGTGAATCAGCGAAGGGCCCAGTGGGTTAATTGTGTCTCTTTGGACTAGCTAGACTCAGCCTGTACTAAGGCTGGAAGTCAACAGCGAAACGGGAGTGTGATCCCAAAGGCTTTTTTGCCAATTTTGAAAGCTCCGTTCATAAGGCGTGAAAGCTACCTGAAAAGCATTGTAAGGGCAGCTCTTTCAGTATATGCCAGCATGACTCAGCGTAGACCATGAGTTAGTTTTGTGGAAAGAAGCATTGTGCTTGCACTTCCTAGTTGCAAGCTCATCCTGCTCTGCTCTATAGCAAATGTGAAGCTCAATGTGAGCACTAGCCTCGCAGGAAGAGCTTGACTTGCCTTGCCTAAGTGAAAGAGTGCAACAGCTCCGTGAGCCCTAAATTGCTGTTCTGTGTCAGTTGACGGGGAAGAGGCTTTACCGTTCTCCTTGCCACCTCGTGTCAGCAACCGTTTCGGTTTCAGAACACTCTGTACCCCCCGGAGCTCTGGGCCCTCTATGCAAAATCCAGCATCGCAGGCCTTTCAGAGTCGCTCTGTGTTTGCAGAGAAAGGTGCAGCACACGGCACTTTTCCTTGGGACGGTTTGATTTTCCGACCTCTAAACAGCTTCGGGAACACAGTTCAAGAATCCCTAACTCGCCAAGGACGTGGTCGCCCTTGCCCTAGGTAAGCTCAACAGAACAAAGCACTCTGTTTCTATTTCCTTCCAACACCTCTTATGTGAGGTAAGAAATTCCCCTAGGAGAGTATCAGCGTGCCTTCCAAATTCCACAGAAGCACAGCGTGGTGTAAAACGACAGGCGTACGGAAGATGCAGAGGCCTCTTGGACATCCTCCATCGTCCTTCCTTTAGGCAGTTCGCTATACCCAGAATAGCGGGTATAGAAAAACGTGAATCAGCGAAGGGCCCAGTGGGTTAATTGTGTCTCTTTGGACTAGCTAGACTCAGCCTGTACTAAGGCTGGAAGTCAACAGCGAAACGGGAGTGTGATCCCAAAGGCTTTTTTGCCAGTTTTGAAAGCTCCGTTCATAAGGCGTGAAAGCTACCTGAAAAGCATTGTAAGGGCAGCTCTTTCAGTATATGCCAGCATGACTCAGCGTAGACCATGAGTTAGTTTTGTGGAAAGAAGCATTGTGCTTGCACTTCCTAGTTGCAAGCTCATCCTGCTCTGCTCTATAGCAAATGTGAAGCTCAATGTGAGCACTAGCCTCGCAGGAAGAGCTTGACTTGCCTTGCCTAAGTGAAAGAGTGCAACAGCTCCGTGAGCCCTAAATTGCTGTTCTGTGTCAGTTGACGGGGAAGAGGCTTTACCGTTCTGCTTGCCACCTCGTGTCAGCAACCGTTTCGGTTTCAGAACACTCTGTACCCCCGGAGCTCTGGGCCGTCTATGCAAAATCCAGCATCGCAGGCCTTTCAGAGTCGCTCTGTGTTTGCAGAGAAAGGTGCAGCACACGGCACTTTTCCTTGGGATGGTTTGATTTTCCGACCTCTAAACAGCTTCGGGAACACAGTTCAAGAATCCCTAACTCGCCAAGGACGTGGTCGCCCTTGCCCTAGGTAAGCTCAACAGAACAAAGCACTCTGTTTCTATTTCCTTCCAACACCTCTTATGTGAGGTAAGAAATTCCCCTAGGAGAGTATCAGCGTGCCTTCCAAATTCCACAGAAGCACAGCGTGGTGTAAAACGACAGGCGTACGGAAGATGCAGAGGCCTCTTGGACATCCTCCATCGTCCTTCCTTTAGGCAGTTCGCTATACCCAGAATAGCGGGTATAGAAAAACGTGAATCAGCGAAGGGCCCAGTGGGTTAATTGTGTCTCTTTGGACTAGCTAGACTCAGCCTGTACTAAGGCTGGAAGTCAACAGCGAAACGGGAGTGTGATCCCAAAGGCTTTTTTGCCAGTTTTGAAAGCTCCGTTCATAAGGCGTGAAAGCTACCTGAAAAGCATTGTAAGGGCAGCTCTTTCAGTATATGCCAGCATGACTCAGCGTAGACCATGAGTTAGTTTTGTGGAAAGAAGCATTGTGCTTGCACTTCCTAGTTGCAAGCTCATCCTGCTCTGCTCTATAGCAAATGTGAAGCTCAATGTGAGCACTAGCCTCGCAGGAAGAGCTTGACTTGCCTTGCCTAAGTGAAAGAGTGCAACAGCTCCGTGAGCCCTAAATTGCTGTTCTGTGTCAGTTGACGGGGAAGAGGCTTTACCGTTCTCCTTGCCACCTCGTGTCAGCAACCGTTCCGGTTTCAGAACACTCTGTACCCCCCGGAGCTCTGGGCCCTCTATGCAAAATCCAGCATCGCAGGCCTTTCAGAGTCGCTCTGTGTTTGCAGAGAAAGGTGCAGCACACGGCACTTTTCCTTGGGACGGTTTGATTTTCCGACCTCTAAACAGCTTCGGGAACACAGTTCAAGAATCCCTAACTCGCCAAGGACGTGGTCGCCCTTGCCCTAGGTAAGCTCAACAGAACAAAGCACTCTGTTTCTATTTCCTTCCAACACCTCTTATGTGAGGTAAGAAATTCCCCTAGGAGAGTATCAGCGTGCCTTCCAAATTCCACAGAAGCACAGCGTGGTGTAAAACGACAGGCGTACGGAAGATGCAGAGGCCTCTTGGACATCCTCCATCGTCCTTCCTTTAGGCAGTTCGCTATACCCAGAATAGCGGGTATAGAAAAACGTGAATCAGCGAAGGGCCCAGTGGGTTAATTGTGTCTCTTTGGACTAGCTAGACTCAGCCTGTACTAAGGCTGGAAGTCAACAGCGAAACGGGAGTGTGATCCCAAAGGCTTTTTTGCCAGTTTTGAAAGCTCCGTTCATAAGGCGTGAAAGCTACCTGAAAAGCATTGTAAGGGCAGCTCTTTCAGTATATGCCAGCATGACTCAGCGTAGACCATGAGTTAGTTTTGTGGAAAGAAGCATTGTGCTTGCACTTCCTAGTTGCAAGCTCATCCTGCTCTGCTCTATAGCAAATGTGAAGCTCAATGTGAGCACTAGCCTCGCAGGAAGAGCTTGACTTGCCTTGCCTAAGTGAAAGAGTGCAACAGCTCCGTGAGCCCTAAATTGCTGTTCTGTGTCAGTTGACGGGGAAGAGGCTTTACCGTTCTGCTTGCCACCTCGTGTCAGCAACCGTTTCGGTTTCAGAACACTCTGTACCCCCGGAGCTCTGGGCCGTCTATGCAAAATCCAGCATCGCAGGCCTTTCAGAGTCGCTCTGTGTTTGCAGAGAAAGGTGCAGCACACGGCACTTTTCCTTGGGACGGTTTGATTTTCCGACCTCTAAACAGCTTCGGGAACACAGTTCAAGAATCCCTAACTCGCCAAGGACGTGGTCGCCCTTGCCCTAGGTAAGCTCAACAGAACAAAGCACTCTGTTTCTATTTCCTTCCAACACCTCTTATGTGAGGTAAGAAATTCCCCTAGGAGAGTATCAGCGTGCCTTCCAAATTCCACAGAAGCACAGTCCGTGGTGTAAAACGACAGGCGTACGGAAGATGCAGAGGCCTCTTGGACATCCTCCAGCGTCCTTCCTTTAGGCAGTTCGCTATACCCAGAATAGCGGGTATAGAAAAACGTGAATCAGCGAAGGGCCCAGTGGGTTAATTGGGTCTCTTTGGACTAGCTAGACTCAGCCTGTACTAAGGCTGGAAGTCAACAGCGAAACGGGAGTGTGATCCCAAAGGCTTTTTTGCCAATTTTGAAAGCTCCGTTCATAAGGCGTGAAAGCTACCTGAAAAGCATTGTAAGGGCAGCTCTTTCAGTATATGCCAGCATGACTCAGCGTAGACCATGAGTTAGTTTTGTGGAAAGAAGCATTGTGCTTGCACTTCCTAGTTGCAAGCTCATCCTGCTCTGCTCTATAGCAAATGTGAAGCTCAATGTGAGCACTAGCCTCGCAGGAAGAGCTTGACTTGCCTTGCCTAAGTGAAAGAGTGCAACAGCTCCGTGAGCCCTAAATTGCTGTTCTGTGTCAGTTGACGGGGAAGAGGCTTTACCGTTCTCCTTGCCACCTCGTGTCAGCAACCGTTCCGGTTTCAGAACACTCTGTACCCCCCGGAGCTCTGGGCCCTCTATGCAAAATCCAGCATCGCAGGCCTTTCAGAGTCGCTCTGTGTTTGCAGAGAAAGGTGCAGCACACGGCACTTTTCCTTGGGACGGTTTGATTTTCCGACCTCTAAACAGCTTCGGGAACACAGTTCAAGAATCCCTAACTCGCCAAGGACGTGGTCGCCCTTGCCCTAGGTAAGCTCAACAGAACAAAGCACTCTGTTTCTATTTCCTTCCAACACCTCTTATGTGAGGTAAGAAATTCCCCTAGGAGAGTATCAGCGTGCCTTCCAAATTCCACAGAAGCACAGCGTGGTGTAAAACGACAGGCGTACGGAAGATGCAGAGGCCTCTTGGACATCCTCCAGCGTCCTTCCTTTAGGCAGTTCGCTATACCCAGAATAGCGGGTATAGAAAAACGTGAATCAGCGAAGGGCCCAGTGGGTTAATTGTGTCTCTTTGGACTAGCTAGACTCAGCCTGTACTAAGGCTGGAAGTCAACAGCGAAACGGGAGTGTGATCCCAAAGGCTTTTTTGCCAATTTTGAAAGCTCCGTTCATAAGGCGTGAAAGCTACCTGAAAAGCATTGTAAGGGCAGCTCTTTCAGTATATGCCAGCATGACTCAGCGTAGACCATGAGTTAGTTTTGTGGAAAGAAGCATTGTGCTTGCACTTCCTAGTTGCAAGCTCATCCTGCTCTGCTCTATAGCAAATGTGAAGCTCAATGTGAGCACTAGCCTCGCAGGAAGAGCTTGACTTGCCTTGCCTAAGTGAAAGAGTGCAACAGCTCCGTGAGCCCTAAATTGCTGTTCTGTGTCAGTTGACGGGGAAGAGGCTTTACCGTTCTGCTTGCCACCTCGTGTCAGCAACCGTTTCGGTTTCAGAACACTCTGTACCCCCGGAGCTCTGGGCCGTCTATGCAAAATCCAGCATCGCAGGCCTTTCAGAGTCGCTCTGTGTTTGCAGAGAAAGGTGCAGCACACGGCACTTTTCCTTGGGACGGTTTGATTTTCCGACCTCTAAACAGCTTCGGGAACACAGTTCAAGAATCCCTAACTCGCCAAGGACGTGGTCGCCCTTGCCCTAGGTAAGCTCAACAGAACAAAGCACTCTGTTTCTATTTCCTTCCAACACCTCTTATGTGAGGTAAGAAATTCCCCTAGGAGAGTATCAGCGTGCGTTCCAAATTCCACAGAAGCACAGTCCGTGGTGTAAAACGACAGGCGTATGGAAGATGCAGAGGCCTCTTGGACATCCTCCAGCGTCCTTCCTTTAGGCAGTTCGCTATACCCAGAATAGCGGGTATAGAAAAACGTGAATCAGCGAAGGGCCCAGTGGGTTAATTGGGTCTCTTTGGACTAGCTAGACTCAGCCTGTACTAAGGCTGGAAGTCAACAGCGAAACGGGAGTGTGATCCCAAAGGCTTTTTTGCCTATTTTGAAAGCTCCGTTCATAAGGCGTGAAAGCTACCTGAAAAGCATTGTAAGGGCAGCTCTTCCAGTATATGCCAGCATGACTCAGCGTAGACCATGAGTTAGTTTTGTGGAAAGAAGCATTGTGCTTGCACTTCCTAGTTGCAAGCTCATCCTGCTCTGCTCTATAGCAAATGTGAAGCTCAATGTGAGCACTAGCCTCGAAGGAAGAGCTTGCCTTGCCTTGCCTAAGTGAAAGAGTGCAACAGCTCCGTGAGCCCTAAATTGCTGTTCTCTGTCAGTTGACGGGGAAGAGGCTTTACCGTTCTCCTTGCCACCTCGTGTCAGCAACCGTTTCGGTTTCAGAACACTCTGTACCCCCCGGAGCTCTGGGCCCTCTATGCAAAATCCAGCATCGCAGGCCTTTCAGAGTCGCTCTGTGTTTGCAGAGAAAGGTGCAGCACACGGCACTTTTCCTTGGGACGGTTTGATTTTCCGACCTCTAAACAGCTTCGGGAACACAGTTCAAGAATCCCTAACTCGCCAAGGACGTGGTCGCCCTTGCCCTAGGTAAGCTCAACAGAACAAAGCACTCTGTTTCTATTTCCTTCCAACACCTCTTATGTGAGGTAAGAAATTCCCCTAGGAGAGTATCAGCGTGCCTTCCAAATTCCACAGAAGCACAGCGTGGTGTAAAACGACAGGCGTACGGAAGATGCAGAGGCCTCTTGGACATCCTCCAGCGTCCTTCCTTTAGGCAGTTCGCTATACCCAGAATAGCGGGTATAGAAAAACGTGAATCAGCGAAGGGCCCAGTGGGTTAATTGTGTCTCTTTGGACTAGCTAGACTCAGCCTGTACTAAGGCTGGAAGTCAACAGCGAAACGGGAGTGTGATCCCAAAGGCTTTTTTGCCAATTTTGAAAGCTCCGTTCATAAGGCGTGAAAGCTACCTGAAAAGCATTGTAAGGGCAGCTCTTTCAGTATATGCCAGCATGACTCAGCGTAGACCATGAGTTAGTTTTGTGGAAAGAAGCATTGTGCTTGCACTTCCTAGTTGCAAGCTCATCCTGCTCTGCTCTATAGCAAATGTGAAGCTCAATGTGAGCACTAGCCTCGCAGGAAGAGCTTGACTTGCCTTGCCTAAGTGAAAGAGTGCAACAGCTCCGTGAGCCCTAAATTGCTGTTCTGTGTCAGTTGACGGGGAAGAGGCTTTACCGTTCTGCTTGCCACCTCGTGTCAGCAACCGTTTCGGTTTCAGAACACTCTGTACCCCCGGAGCTCTGGGCCGTCTATGCAAAATCCAGCATCGCAGGCCTTTCAGAGTCGCTCTGTGTTTGCAGAGAAAGGTGCAGCACACGGCACTTTTCCTTGGGACGGTTTGATTTTCCGACCTCTAAACAGCTTCGGGAACACAGTTCAAGAATCCCTAACTCGCCAAGGACGTGGTCGCCCTTGCCCTAGGTAAGCTCAACAGAACAAAGCACTCTGTTTCTATTTCCTTCCAACACCTCTTATGTGAGGTAAGAAATTCCCCTAGGAGAGTATCAGCGTGCGTTCCAAATTCCACAGAAGCACAGTCCGTGGTGTAAAACGACAGGCGTACGGAAGATGCAGAGGCCTCTTGGACATCCTCCAGCGTCCTTCCTTTAGGCAGTTCGCTATACCCAGAATAGCGGGTATAGAAAAACGTGAATCAGCGAAGGGCCCAGTGGGTTAATTGGGTCTCTTTGGACTAGCTAGACTCAGCCTGTACTAAGGCTGGAAGTCAACAGCGAAACGGGAGTGTGATCCCAAAGGCTTTTTTGCCAATTTTGAAAGCTCCGTTCATAAGGCGTGAAAGCTACCTGAAAAGCATTGTAAGGGCAGCTCTTTCAGTATATGCCAGCATGACTCAGCGTAGACCATGAGTTAGTTTTGTGGAAAGAAGCATTGTGCTTGCACTTCCTAGTTGCAAGCTCATCCTGCTCTGCTCTATAGCAAATGTGAAGCTCAATGTGAGCACTAGCCTCGAAGGAAGAGCTTGCCTTGCCTTGCCTAAGTGAAAGAGTGCAACAGCTCCGTGAGCCCTAAATTGCTGTTCTCTGTCAGTTGACGGGGAAGAGGCTTTACCGTTCTCCTTGCCACCTCGTGTCAGCAACCGTTTCGGTTTCAGAACACTCTGTACCCCCCGGAGCTCTGGGCCCTCTATGCAAAATCCAGCATCGCAGGCCTTTCAGAGTGGCTCTGTGTTTGCAGAGAAAGGTGCAGCACACGGCACTTTTCCTTGGGACGGTTTGATTTTCCGACCTCTAAACAGCTTCGGGAACACAGTTCAAGAATCCCTAACTCGCCAAGGACGTGGTCGCCCTTGCCCTAGGTAAGCTCAACAGAACAAAGCACTCTGTTTCTATTTCCTTCCAACACCTCTTATGTGAGGTAAGAAATTCCCCTAGGAGAGTATCAGCGTGCCTTCCAAATTCCACAGAAGCACAGTCCGTGGTGTAAAACGACAGGCGTACGGAAGATGCAGAGGCCTCTTGGACATGCTCCAGCGTCCTTCCTTTAGGCAGTTCGCTATACCCAGAATAGGGGGTATAGAAAAACGTGAATCAGCGAAGGGCCCAGTGGGTTAATTTTGTCTCTTTGGACTAGCTAGACTCAGCCTGTACTAAGGCTGGAAGTCAACAGCGAAACGGGAGTGTGATCCCAAAGGCTTTTTTGCCAATTTTGAAAGCTCCGTTCATAAGGCGTGAAAGCTACCTGAAAAGCATTGTAAGGGCAGCTCTTTCAGTATATGCCAGCATGACTCAGCGTAGACCATGAGTTAGTTTTGTGGAAAGAAGCATTGTGCTTGCACTTCCTAGTTGCAAGCTCATCCTGCTCTGCTCTATAGCAAATGTGAAGCTCAATTTGAGCACTAGCCTCGCAGGAAGAGCTTGACTTGCCTTGCCTAAGTGAAAGAGTGCAACAGCTCCGTGAGCCCTAAATTGCTGTTCTGTGTCAGTTGACGGGGAAGAGGCTTTACCGTTCTCCTTGCCACCTCGTGTCAGCAACCGTTCCGGTTTCAGAACACTCTGTACCCCCCGGAGCTCTGGGCCCTCTATGCAAAATCCAGCATCGCAGGCCTTTCAGAGTCGCTCTGTGTTTGCAGAGAAAGGTGCAGCACACGGCACTTTTCCTTGGGACGGTTTGATTTTCCGACCTCCAAACAGCTTCGGGAACACAGTTCAAGAATCCCTAACTCGCCAAGGACGTGGTCGCCCTTGCCCTAGGTAAGCTCAACAGAACAAAGCACTCTGTTTCTATTTCCTTCCAACAGCTCTTATGTGAGGTAAGAAATTCCCCTAGGAGAGTATCAGCGTGCGTTCCAAATTCCACAGAAGCACAGTCCGTGGTGTAAAACGACAGGCGTACGGAAGATGCAGAGGCCTCTTGGACATCCTCCAGCGTCCTTCCTTTAGGCAGTTCGCTATACCCAGAATAGCGGGTATAGAAAAACGTGAATCAGCGAAGGGCCCAGTGGGTTAATTGTGTCTCTTTGGACTAGCTAGACTCAGCCTGTACTAAGGCTGGAGGTCAACAGCGAAACGGGAGTGTGATCCCAAAGGCTTTTTTGCCAATTTTGAAAGCTCCGTTCATAAGGCGTGAAAGCTACCTGAAAAGCATTGTAAGGGCAGCTCTTTCAGTATATGCCAGCATGACTCAGCGTAGACCATGAGTTAGTTTTGTGGAAAGAAGCATTGTGCTTGCACTTCCTAGTTGCAAGCTCATCCTGCTCTGCTCTATAGCAAATGTGAAGCTCAATGTGAGCGCTAGCCTCGAAGGAAGAGCTTGACTTGCCTTGCCTAAGTGAAAGAGTGCAACAGCTCCGTGAGCCCTAAATTGCTGTTCTGTGTCAGTTGACGGGGAAGAGGCTTTACCGTTCTGCTTGCCACCTCGTGTCAGCAACCGTTTCGGTTTCAGAACACTCTGTACCCCCCGGAGCTCTGGGCCCTCTATGCAAAATCCAGCATCGCAGGCCTTTCAGAGTCGCTCTGTGTTTGCAGAGAAAGGTGCAGCACACGGCACTTTTCCTTGGGACGGTTTGATTTTCCGACCTCTAAACAGCTTCGGGAACACAGTTCAAGAATCCCTAACTCGCCAAGGACGTGGTCGCCCTTGCCCTAGGTAAGCTCAACAGAACAAAGCACTCTGTTTCTATTTCCTTCCAACACCTCTTATGTGAGGTAAGAAATTCCCCTAGGAGAGTATCAGCGTGCCTTCCAAATTCCACAGAAGCACAGTCCGTGGTGTAAAACGACAGGCGTACGGAAGATGCAGAGGCCTCTTGGACATCCTCCAGCGTCCTTCCTTTAGGCAGTTCGCTATACCCAGAATAACGGGTATAGAAAAACTTGAATAAGCGAAGGGCCCAGTGGGTTAATTGTGTCTCTTTGGACTAGCTAGTCTCAGCCTATACTAAGGCTGGAAGTCAACAGCGAAACGGGAGTGTGATCCCAAAGGCTTTTTTGCCAATTTTGAAATCTCCGTTCATAAGGCGTGAAAGCAACCTGAAAAGCATTTTAAGGGCAGTTCTTTCAGTATATGCCAGCATGACTCAGCGTAGACCATGAGTTAGTTTTGTGGAAAGAAGCATTGTGCTTGCACTTCCTAGTTGCAAGCTCATCCTGCTCTGCTCTATAGCAAATGTGAAGCTCAATGTGAGCGCTAGCCTCGAAGGAAGAGCTTGACTTGCCTTGCCTAAGTGAAAGAGTGCAACAGCTCCGTGAGCCCTAAATTGCTGTTCTGTGTCAGTTGACGGCGAAGAGGCTTTACCGTTCTCCTTGCCACCTCGTGTCAGCAACCTTTTCGGTTTCAGAACACTCTGTACACCCCGGAGCTCTGGGCCCTCTATGCAAAATCCAGCATCGCAGGCCTTTCAGAGTCGCTCTGTGTTTGCAGAGAAAGGTGCAGCACACGGCACTTTTCCTTGGGACGGTTTGATTTTCCGACCTCTAAACAGCTTCGGGAACACAGTTCAAGAATCCCTAACTCGCCAAGGACGTGGTCGCCCTTGCCCTAGGTAAGCTCAACAGAACAAAGCACTCTGTTTCTATTTCCTTCCAACACCTCTCATGTGAGGTAAGAAATTCCCCTAGGAGAGTATCAGCGTGCCTTCCAAATTCCACAGAAGCACAGTCCGTGGTGTAAAACGACAGGCGTACGGAAGATGCAGAGGCCTCTTGGACATCCTCCAGCGTCCTTCCTTTAGGCAGTTCGCTATACCCAGAATAGCGGGTATAGAAAAACGTGAATCAGCGAAGGGCCCAGTGGGTTAATTGGGTCTCTTTGGACTAGCTAGACTCAGCCTGTACTAAGGCTGGAAGTCAACAGCGAAACGGGAGTGTGATCCCAAAGGCTTTTTTGCCAATTTTGAAAGCTCCGTTCATAAGGCGTGAAAGCTACCTGCAAAGCATTGTAAGGGCAGCTCTTTCAGTATATGCCAGCATGACTCAGCGTAGACCATGAGTTAGTTTTGTGGAAAGAAGCATTGTGCTTGCACTTCCTAGTTGCAAGCTCATCCTGCTCTGCTCTATAGCAAATGTGAAGCTCAATGTGAGCGCTAGCCTCGAAGGAAGAGCTTGACTTGCCTTGCCTAAGTGAAAGAGTGCAACAGCTCCGTGAGCCCTAAATTGCTGTTCTGTGTCAGTTGACGGGGAAGAGGCTTTACCGTTCTGCTTGCCACCTCGTGTCAGCAACCGTTTCGGTTTCAGAACACTCTGTACCCCCCGGAGCTCTGGGCCCTCTATGCAAAATCCAGCATCGCAGGCCTTTCAGAGTCGCTCTGTGTTTGCAGAGAAAGGTGCAGCACACGGCACTTTTCCTTGGGACGGTTTGATTTTCCGACCTCTAAACAGCTTCGGGAACACAGTTCAAGAATCCCTAACTCGCCAAGGACGTGGTCGCCCTTGCCCTAGGTAAGCTCAACAGAACAAAGCACTCTGTTTCTATTTCCTTCCAACACCTCTTATGTGAGGTAAGAAATTCCCCTAGGAGAGTATCAGCGTGCCTTCCAAATTCCACAGAAGCACAGTCCGTGGTGTAAAACGACAGGCGTACGGAAGATGCAGAGGCCTCTTGGACATCCTCCAGCGTCCTTCCTTTAGGCAGTTCGCTATACCCAGAATAACGGGTATAGAAAAACTTGAATAAGCGAAGGGCCCAGTGGGTTAATTGTGTCTCTTTGGACTAGCTAGTCTCAGCCTATACTAAGGCTGGAAGTCAACAGCGAAACGGGAGTGTGATCCCAAAGGCTTTTTTGCCAATTTTGAAATCTCCGTTCATAAGGCGTGAAAGCAACCTGAAAAGCATTTTAAGGGCAGTTCTTTCAGTATATGCCAGCATGACTCAGCGTAGACCATGAGTTAGTTTTGTGGAAAGAAGCATTGTGCTTGCACTTCCTAGTTGCAAGCTCATCCTGCTCTGCTCTATAGCAAATGTGAAGCTCAATGTGAGCGCTAGCCTCGAAGGAAGAGCTTGACTTGCCTTGCCTAAGTGAAAGAGTGCAACAGCTCCGTGAGCCCTAAATTGCTGTTCTGTGTCAGTTGACGGCGAAGAGGCTTTACCGTTCTCCTTGCCACCTCGTGTCAGCAACCTTTTCGGTTTCAGAACACTCTGTACACCCCGGAGCTCTGGGCCCTCTATGCAAAATCCAGCATCGCAGGCCTTTCAGAGTCGCTCTGTGTTTGCAGAGAAAGGTGCAGCACACGGCACTTTTCCTTGGGACGGTTTGATTTTCCGACCTCTAAACAGCTTCGGGAACACAGTTCAAGAATCCCTAACTCGCCAAGGACGTGGTCGCCCTTGCCCTAGGTAAGCTCAACAGAACAAAGCACTCTGTTTCTATTTCCTTCCAACACCTCTCATGTGAGGTAAGAAATTCCCCTAGGAGAGTATCAGCGTGCCTTCCAAATTCCACAGAAGCACAGTCCGTGGTGTAAAACGACAGGCGTACGGAAGATGCAGAGGCCTCTTGGACATCCTCCAGCGTCCTTCCTTTAGGCAGTTCGCTATACCCAGAATAGCGGGTATAGAAAAACGTGAATCAGCGAAGGGCCCAGTGGGTTAATTGTGTCTCTTTGGACTAGCTAGACTCAGCCTGTACTAAGGCTGGAAGTCAACAGCGAAACGGGAGTGTGATCCCAAAGGCTTTTTTGCCAGTTTTGAAAGCTCCGTTCATAAGGCGTGAAAGCTACCTGAAAAGCATTGTAAGGGCAGCTCTTTCAGTATATGCCAGCATGACTCAGCGTAGACCATGAGTTAGTTTTGTGGAAAGAAGCATTGTGCTTGCACTTCCTAGTTGCAAGCTCATCCTGCTCTGCTCTATAGCAAATGTGAAGCTCAATGTGAGCACTAGCCTCGCAGGAAGAGCTTGACTTGCCTTGCCTAAGTGAAAGAGTGCAACAGCTCCGTGAGCCCTAAATTGCTGTTCTGTGTCAGTTGACGGGGAAGAGGCTTTACCGTTCTGCTTGCCACCTCGTGTCAGCAACCGTTTCGGTTTCAGAACACTCTGTACCCCCCGGAGCTCTGGGCCCTCTATGCAAAATCCAGCATCGCAGGCCTTTCAGAGTCGCTCTGTGTTTGCAGAGAAAGGTGCAGCACACGGCACTTTTCCTTGGGAGGGTTTGAATTTCCGACCTCTAAACAGCTTCGGGAACACAGTTCAAGAATCCCTAACTCGCCAAGGACGTGGTCGCCCTTGCCCTAGGTAAGCTCAACAGACAAAAGCACTCTGTTTCTATTTCCTTCCAACATCTCTTATGTGAGGTAAGAAATTCCCCTAGGAGAGTATCAGCGTGCCTTCCAAATTCAACAGAAGCACAGTTCATGGTGTAAAACGACAGGCATAAGGAAGATGCAGAGGCCTCTTGGACATCCTCCAGCGTCCTTCCTTTAGGCAGTTCGCTATACCCAGAATAAGGGGTATAGAAAAACGTGAATCAGCGAAGGGCCCAGTGGGTTAATTGTGTCTCTTTGGACTAGCTAGACTCAGCCTATACTAAGGCTGGAAGTCAACAGCGAAACGGGAGTGTGATCCCAAAGGCTTTTTTGCCAATTTTGAAAGCTCCGTTCATAAGGCGTGAAAGCTACCTGAAAAGCATTGTAAGGGCAGCTCTTTCAGTATATGCCAGCATGACTCAGCGTAGACCATGAGTTAGTTTTGTGGAAAGAAGCATTGTGCTTGCACTTCCTAGTTGCAAGCTCATCCTGCTCTGCTCTATATGAAATGTGAAGCTCAATGTGAGCACTAGCCTCGAAGGAAGAGCTTGACTTGCCTTGCCTAAGTGAAAGAGTGCAACAGCTCCGTGAGCCCTAAATTGCTGTTCTGTGTCAGTTGACGGGGAAGAGGCTTTACCGTTCTCCTTGCCACCTCGTGTCAGCAACCGTTTCGGTTTCAGAACACTCTGTACCCCCCGGAGCTCTGGGCCCTCTATGCAAAATCCAGCATCGCAGGCCTTTCAGAGTGGCTCTGTGTTTGCAGAGAAAGGTGCAGCACACGGCACTTTTCCTTGGGACGGTTTGATTTTCCGACCTCTAAACAGCTTCGGGAACACAGTTCAAGAATCCCTAACTCGCCAAGGACGTGGTCGCCCTTGCCCTAGGTAAGCTCAACAGAACAAAGCACTCTGTTTCTATTTCCTTCCAACACCTCTTATGTGAGGTAAGAAATTCCCCTAGGAGAGTATCAGCGTGCCTTCCAAATTCCACAGAAGCACAGTCCGTGGTGTAAAACGACAGGCGTACGGAAGATGCAGAGGCCTCTTGGACATCCTCCAGCGTCCTTCCTTTAGGCAGTTCGCTATACCCAGAATAGCGGGTATAGAAAAACGTGAATCAGCGAAGGGCCCAGTGGGTTAATTGTGTCTCTTTGGACTAGCTAGACTCAGCCTGTACTAAGGCTGGAAGTCAACAGCGAAACGGGAGTGTGATCCCAAAGGCTTTTTTGCCAATTTTGAAATCTCCGTTCATAAGGCGTGAAAGCTACCTGAAAAGCATTGTAAGGGCAGCTCTTTCAGTATATGCCAGCATGACTCAGCGTAGACCATGAGTTAGTTTTGTGGAAAGAAGCATTGTGCTTGCACTTCCTAGTTGCAAGCTCATCCTGCTCTGCTCTATAGCAAATGTGAAGCTCAATGTGAGCGCTAGCCTCGAAGGAAGAGCTTGACTTGCCTTGCCTAAGTGAAAGAGTGCAACAGCTCCGTGAGCCCTAAATTGCTGTTCTGTGTCAGTTGACGGGGAAGAGGCTTTACCGTTCTGCTTGCCACCTCGTGTCAGCAACCGTTTCGGTTTCAGAACACTCTGTACCCCCCGGAGCTCTGGGCCCTCTATGCAAAATCCAGCATCGCAGGCCTTTCAGAGTCGCTCTGTGTTTGCAGAGAAAGGTGCAGCACACGGCACTTTTCCTTGGGACGGTTTGATTTTCCGACCTCTAAACAGCTTCGGGAACACAGTTCAAGAATCCCTAACTCGCCAAGGACGTGGTCGCCCTTGCCCTAGGTAAGCTCAACAGAACAAAGCACTCTGTTTCTATTTCCTTCCAACACCTCTTATGTGAGGTAAGAAATTCCCCTAGGAGAGTATCAGCGTGCCTTCCAAATTCCACAGAAGCACAGTCCGTGGTGTAAAACGACAGGCGTACGGAAGATGCAGAGGCCTCTTGGACATCCTCCAGCGTCCTTCCTTTAGGCAGTTCGCTATACCCAGAATAGCGGGTATAGAAAAACTTGAATAAGCGAAGGGCCCAGTGGGTTAATTGTGTCTCTTTGGACTAGCTAGTCTCAGCCTATACTAAGGCTGGAAGTCAACAGCGAAACGGGAGTGTGATCCCAAAGGCTTTTTTGCCAATTTTGAAATCTCCGTTCATAAGGCGTGAAAGCAACCTGAAAAGCATTTTAAGGGCAGTTCTTTCAGTATATGCCAGCATGACTCAGCGTAGACCATGAGTTAGTTTTGTGGAAAGAAGCATTGTGCTTGCACTTCCTAGTTGCAAGCTCATCCTGCTCTGCTCTATAGCAAATGTGAAGCTCAATGTGAGCGCTAGCCTCGAAGGAAGAGCTTGACTTGCCTTGCCTAAGTGAAAGAGTGCAACAGCTCCGTGAGCCCTAAATTGCTGTTCTCTGTCAGTTGACGGGGAAGAGGCTTTACCGTTCTCCTTGCCACCTCGTGTCAGCAACCGTTTCGGTTTCAGAACACTCTGTACCCCCCGGAGCTCTGGGCCCTCTATGCAAAATCCAGCATCGCAGGCCTTTCAGAGTCGCTCTGTGTTTGCAGAGAAAGGTGCAGCACACGGCACTTTTCCTTGGGACGGTTTGATTTTCCGACCTCTAAACAGCTTCGGGAACACAGTTCAAGAATCCCTAACTCGCCAAGGACGTGGTCGCCCTTGCCCTAGGTAAGCTCAACAGAACAAAGCACTCTGTTTCTATTTCCTTCCAACACCTCTTATGTGAGGTAAGAAATTCCCCTAGGAGAGTATCAGCGTGCGTTCCAAATTCCACAGAAGCACAGTCCGTGGTGTAAAACGACAGGCGTAAGGAAGATGCAGAGGCCTCTTGGACATCCTCCAGCGTCCTTCCTTTAGGCAGTTCGCTATACCCAGAATAGCGGGTATAGAAAAACGTGAATCAGCGAAGGGCCCAGTGGGTTAATTGGGTCTCTTTGGACTAGCTAGACTCAGCCTGTACTAAGGCTGGAAGTCAACAGCGAAACGGGAGTGTGATCCCAAAGGCTTTTTTGCCAAATTTGAAAGCTCCGTTCATAAGGCGTGAAAGCTACCTGAAAAGCATTGTAAGGGCAGCTCTTTCAGTATATGCCAGCATGACTCAGCGTAGACCATGAGTTAGTTTTGTGGAAAGAAGCATTGTGCTTGCACTTCCTAGTTGCAAGCTCATCCTGCTCTGCTCTATAGCAAATGTGAAGCTCAATGTGAGCACTAGCCTCGAAGGAAGAGCTTGACTTGCCTTGCCTAAGTGAAAGAGTGCAACAGCTCCGTGAGCCCTAAATTGCTGTTCTGTGTCAGTTGACGGGGAAGAGGCTTTACCGTTCTCCTTGCCACCTCGTGTCAGCAACCGTTTCGGTTTCAGAACACTCTGTACCCCCCGGAGCTCTGGGCCCTCTATGCAAAATCCAGCATCGCAGGCCTTTCAGAGTCGCTCTGTGTTTGCAGAGAAAGGTGCAGCACACGGCACTTTTCCTTGGGACGGTTTGATTTTCCGACCTCTAAACAGCTTCGGGAACACATTTCAAGAATCCCTAACTCGCCAAGGACGTGGTCGCCCTTGCCCTAGGTAAGCTCAACAGAACAAAGCACTCTGTTTCTATTTCCTTCCAACACCTCTTATGTGAGGTAAGAAATTCCCCTAGGAGAGTATCAGCGTGCCTTCCAAATTCCACAGAAGCACAGTCCGTGGTGTAAAACGACAGGCGTAAGGAAGATGCAGAGGCCTCTTGGACATCCTCCAGCGTCCTTCCTTTAGGCAGTTCGCTATACCCAGAATAGCGGGTATAGAAAAACGTGAATCAGCGAAGGGCCCAGTGGGTTAATTGTGTCTCTTTGGACTAGCTAGACTCAGCCTGTACTAAGGCTGGAAGTCAACAGCGAAACGGGAGTGTGATCCCAAAGGCTTTTTTGCCAATTTTGAAAGCTCCGTTCATAAGGCGTGAAAGCTACCTGAAAAGCATTGTAAGGGCAGCTCTTTCAGTATATGCCAGCATGACTCAGCGTAGACCATGAGTTAGTTTTGTGGAAAGAAGCATTGTGCTTGCACTTCCTAGTTGCAAGCTCATCCTGCTCTGCTCTATAGCAAATGTGAAGCTCAATGTGAGCACTAGCCTCGAAGGAAGAGCTTGCCTTGCCTTGCCTAAGTGAAAGAGTGCAACAGCTCCGTGAGCCCTAAATTGCTGTTCTGTGTCAGTTGACGGGGAAGAGGCTTTACCGTTCTCCTTGCCACCTCGTGTCAGCAACCGTTTCGGTTTCAGAACACTCTGTACCCCCCGGAGCTCTGGGCCCTCTATGCAAAATCCAGCATCGCAGGCCTTTCAGAGTCGCTCTGTGTTTGCAGAGAACGGTGCAGCACACGGCACTTTTCCTTGGGACGGTTTGATTTTCCGACCTCTAAACAGCTTCGGGAACACAGTTCAAGAATCCCTAACTCGCCAAGGACGTGGTCGCCCTTGCCCTAGGTAAGCTCAACAGAACAAAGCACTCTGTTTCTATTTCCTTCCAACAGCTCTTATGTGAGGTAAGAAATTCCCCTAGGAGAGTATCAGCGTGCCTTCCAAATTCCACAGAAGCACAATCCGTGGTGTAAAACGACAGGCGTACGGAAGATGCAGAGGCCTCTTGGACATCCTCCAGCGTCCTTCCTTTAGGCAGTTCGCTATACCCAGAATAGGGGGTATAGAAAAACGTGAATCAGCGAAGGGCCCAGTGGGTTAATTGTGTCTCTTTGGACTAGCTAGACTCAGCCTGTACTAAGGCTGGAAGTCAACAGCGAAACGGGAGTGTGATCCCAAAGGCTTTTTTGCCAATTTTGAAAGCTCCGTTCATAAGGCGTGAAAGCTACCTGAAAAGCATTGTAAGGGCAGCTCTTTCAGTATATGCCAGCATGACTCAGCGTAGACCATGAGTTAGTTTTGTGGAAAGAAGCATTGTGCTTGCACTTCCTAGTTGCAAGCTCATCCTGCTCTGCTCTATAGCAAATGTGAAGCTCAATGTGAGCACTAGCCTCGAAGGAAGAGCTTGCCTTGCCTTGCCTAAGTGAAAGAGTGCAACAGCTCCGTGAGCCCTAAATTGCTGTTCTGTGTCAGTTGACGGGGAAGAGGCTTTACCGTTCTCCTTGCCACCTCGTGTCAGCAACCGTTCCGGTTTCAGAACACTCTGTACCCCCCGGAGCTCTGGGCCCTCTATGCAAAATCCAGCATCGCAGGCCTTTCAGAGTCGCTCTGTGTTTGCAGAGAAAGGTGCAGCACACGGCACTTTTCCTTGGGACGGTTTGATTTTCCGACCTCTAAACAGCTTCGGGAACACAGTTCAAGAATCCCTAACTCGCCAAGGACGTGGTCGCCCTTGCCCTAGGTAAGCTCAACAGAACAAAGCACTCTGTTTCTATTTCCTTCCAACAGCTCTTATGTGAGGTAAGAAATTCCCCTAGGAGAGTATCAGCGTGCCTTCCAAATTCCACAGAAGCACAGTCCGTGGTGTAAAACGACAGGCGTACGGAAGATGCAGAGGCCTCTTGGACATGCTCCAGCGTCCTTCCTTTAGGCAGTTCGCTATACCCAGAATAGGGGGTATAGAAAAACGTGAATCAGCGAAGGGCCCAGTGGGTTAATTTTGTCTCTTTGGACTAGCTAGACTCAGCCTGTACTAAGGCTGGAAGTCAACAGCGAAACGGGAGTGTGATCCCAAAGGCTTTTTTGCCAATTTTGAAAGCTCCGTTCATAAGGCGTGAAAGCTACCTGAAAAGCATTGTAAGGGCAGCTCTTTCAGTATATGCCAGCATGACTCAGCGTAGACCATGAGTTAGTTTTGTGGAAAGAAGCATTGTGCTTGCACTTCCTAGTTGCAAGCTCATCCTGCTCTGCTCTATAGCAAATGTGAAGCTCAATGTGAGCACTAGCCTCGAAGGAAGAGCTTGCCTTGCCTTGCCTAAGTGAAAGAGTGCAACAGCTCCGTGAGCCCTAAATTGCTGTTCTGTGTCAGTTGACGGGGAAGAGGCTTTACCGTTCTCCTTGCCACCTCGTGTCAGCAACCGTTCCGGTTTCAGAACACTCTGTACCCCCCGGAGCTCTGGGCCCTCTATGCAAAATCCAGCATCGCAGGCCTTTCAGAGTCGCTCTGTGTTTGCAGAGAAAGGTGCAGCACACGGCACTTTTCCTTGGGACGGTTTGATTTTCCGACCTCTAAACAGCTTCGGGAACACAGTTCAAGAATCCCTAACTCGCCAAGGACGTGGTCGCCCTTGCCCTAGGTAAGCTCAACAGAACAAAGCACTCTGTTTCTATTTCCTTCCAACAGCTCTTATGTGAGGTAAGAAATTCCCCTAGGAGAGTATCAGCGTGCCTTCCAAATTCCACAGAAGCACAGTCCGTGGTGTAAAACGACAGGCGTACGGAAGATGCAGAGGCCTCTTGGACATGCTCCAGCGTCCTTCCTTTAGGCAGTTCGCTATACCCAGAATAGGGGGTATAGAAAAACGTGAATCAGCGAAGGGCCCAGTGGGTTAATTTTGTCTCTTTGGACTAGCTAGACTCAGCCTGTACTAAGGCTGGAAGTCAACAGCGAAACGGGAGTGTGATCCCAAAGGCTTTTTTGCCAATTTTGAAAGCTCCGTTCATAAGGCGTGAAAGCTACCTGAAAAGCATTGTAAGGGCAGCTCTTTCAGTATATGCCAGCATGACTCAGCGTAGACCATGAGTTAGTTTTGTGGAAAGAAGCATTGTGCTTGCACTTCCTAGTTGCAAGCTCATCCTGCTCTGCTCTATAGCAAATGTGAAGCTCAATGTGAGCACTAGCCTCGCAGGAAGAGCTTGACTTGCCTTGCCTAAGTGAAAGAGTGCAACAGCTCCGTGAGCCCTAAATTGCTGTTCTGTGTCAGTTGACGGGGAAGAGGCTTTACCGTTCTCCTTGCCACCTCGTGTCAGCAACCGTTCCGGTTTCAGAACACTCTGTACCCCCCGGAGCTCTGGGCCCTCTATGCAAAATCCAGCATCGCAGGCCTTTCAGAGTCGCTCTGTGTTTGCAGAGAAAGGTGCAGCACACGGCACTTTTCCTTGGGACGGTTTGATTTTCCGACCTCTAAACAGCTTCGGGAACACAGTTCAAGAATCCCTAACTCGCCAAGGACGTGGTCGCCCTTGCCCTAGGTAAGCTCAACAGAACAAAGCACTCTGTTTCTATTTCCTTCCAACACCTCTTATGTGAGGTAAGAAATTCCCCTAGGAGAGTATCAGCGTGCCTTCCAAATTCCACAGAAGCACAGCGTGGTGTAAAACGACAGGCGTACGGAAGATGCAGAGGCCTCTTGGACATCCTCCAGCGTCCTTCCTTTAGGCAGTTCGCTATACCCAGAATAGCGGGTATAGAAAAACGTGAATCAGCGAAGGGCCCAGTGGGTTAATTGTGTCTCTTTGGACTAGCTAGACTCAGCCTGTACTAAGGCTGGAAGTCAACAGCGAAACGGGAGTGTGATCCCAAAGGCTTTTTTGCCAATTTTGAAAGCTCCGTTCATAAGGCGTGAAAGCTACCTGAAAAGCATTGTAAGGGCAGCTCTTTCAGTATATGCCAGCATGACTCAGCGTAGACCATGAGTTAGTTTTGTGGAAAGAAGCATTGTGCTTGCACTTCCTAGTTGCAAGCTCATCCTGCTCTGCTCTATAGCAAATGTGAAGCTCAATGTGAGCACTAGCCTCGCAGGAAGAGCTTGACTTGCCTTGCCTAAGTGAAAGAGTGCAACAGCTCCGTGAGCCCTAAATTGCTGTTCTGTGTCAGTTGACGGGGAAGAGGCTTTACCGTTCTGCTTGCCACCTCGTGTCAGCAACCGTTTCGGTTTCAGAACACTCTGTACCCCCGGAGCTCTGGGCCGTCTATGCAAAATCCAGCATCGCAGGCCTTTCAGAGTCGCTCTGTGTTTGCAGAGAAAGGTGCAGCACACGGCACTTTTCCTTGGGACGGTTTGATTTTCCGACCTCTAAACAGCTTCGGGAACACAGTTCAAGAATCCCTAACTCACCAAGGACGTGGTCGCCCTTGCCCTAGGTAAGCTCAACAGAACAAAGCACTCTGTTTCTATTTCCTTCCAACACCTCTTATGTGAGGTAAGAAATTCCCCTAGGAGAGTATCAGCGTGCCTTCCAAATTCCACAGAAGCACAGTCCGTGGTGTAAAACGACAGGCGTACGGAAGATGCAGAGGCCTCTTGGACATCCTCCAGCGTCCTTCCTTTAGGCAGTTCGCTATACCCAGAATAGCGGGTATAGAAAACCGTGAATCAGCGAAGGGCCCAGTGGGTTAATTGTGTCTCTTTGGACTAGCTAGACTCAGCCTGTACTAAGGCTGGAAGTCAACAGCGAAACGGGAGTGTGATCCCAAAGGCTTTTTTGCCAGTTTTGAAAGCTCCGTTCATAAGGCGTGAAAGCTACCTGAAAAGCATTGTAAGGGCAGCTCTTTCAGTATATGCCAGCATGACTCAGCGTAGACCATGAGTTAGTTTTGTGGAAAGAAGCATTGTGCTTGCACTTCCTAGTTGCAAGCTCATCCTGCTCTGCTCTATAGCAAATGTGAAGCTCAATGTGAGCACTAGCCTCGCAGGAAGAGCTTGACTTGCCTTGCCTAAGTGAAAGAGTGCAACAGCTCCGTGAGCCCTAAATTGCTGTTCTGTGTCAGTTGACGGGGAAGAGGCTTTACCGTTCTGCTTGCCACCTCGTGTCAGCAACCGTTTCCGTTTCAGAACACTCTGTACCCCCCGGAGCTCTGGGCCCTCTATGCAAAATCCAGCATCGCAGGCCTTTCAGAGTCGCTCTGTGTTTGCAGAGAAAGGTGCAGCACACGGCACTTTTCCTTGGGACGGTTTGATTTTCCGACCTCTAAACAGCTTCGGGAACACAGTTCAAGAATCCCTAACTCGCCAAGGACGTGGTCGCCCTTGCCCTAGGTAAGCTCAACAGAACAAAGCACTCTGTTTCTATTTCCTTCCAACAGCTCTTATGTGAGGTAAGAAATTCCCCTAGGAGAGTATCAGCGTGCCTTCCGAATTCCACAGAAGCACAATCCGTGGTGTAAAACGACAGGCGTACGGAAGATGCAGAGGCCTCTTGGACATCCTCCAGCGTCCTTCCTTTAGGCAGTTCGCTATACCCAGAATAGGGGGTATAGAAAAACGTGAATCAGCGAAGGGCCCAGTGGGTTAATTGTGTCTCTTTGGACTAGCTAGACTCAGCCTGTACTAAGGCTGGAAGTCAACAGCGAAACGGGAGTGTGATCCCAAAGGCTCTTTTGCCAGTTTTGAAAGCTCTGTTCATAAAGCGTGAAAGCTACCTGAAAAGCATTGTAAGGGCAGCTCTTTCAGTATATGCCAGCATGACTCAGCGTAGACCATGAGTTAGTTTTGTGGAAAGAAGCATTGTGCTTGCACTTCCTAGTTGCAAGCTCATCCTGCTCTGCTCTGTAGCAAATGTGAAGCTCAATGTGAGCACTAGCCTCGAAGGAAGAGCTTGACTTGCCTTGCCTAAGTGAAAGAGTGCAACAGCTCCGTGAGCCCTAAATTGCTGTTCTGTGTCAGTTGACGGGGAAGAGGCTTTACCGTTCTCCTTGCCACCTCGTGTCAGCAACCGTTTCGGTTTCAGAACACTCTGTACCCCCCGGAGCTCTGGGCCCTGTATGCAAAATCCAGCATCGCAGGCCTTTCAGAGTCGCTCTGTGTTTGCAGAGAAAGGTGCAGCACACGGCACTTTTCCTTGGGACGGTTTGATTTTCCGACCTCTAAACAGCTTCGGGAACACAGTTCAAGAATCCCTAACTCGCCAAGGACGTGGTCGCCCTTGCCCTAGGTAAGCTCAACAGAACAAAGCACTCTGTTTCTATTTCCTTCCAACACCTCTTATGTGAGGTAAGAAATTCCCCTAGGAGAGTATCAGCGTGCCTTCCAAATTCCACAGAAGCACAGTCCGTGGTGTAAAACGACAGGCGTACGGAAGATGCAGAGGCCTCTTGGACATGCTCCAGCGTCCTTCCTTTAGGCAGTTCGCTATACCCAGAATAGGGGGTATAGAAAAACGTGAATCAGCGAAGGGCCCAGTGGGTTAATTGTGTCTCTTTGGACTAGCTAGACTCAGCCTGTACTAAGGCTGGAAGTCAACAGCGAAACGGGAGTGTGATCCCAAAGGCTTTTTTGCCAATTTTGAAAGCTCCGTTCATAAGGCGTGAAAGCTACCTGAAAAGCATTGTAAGGGCAGCTCTTTCAGTATATGCCAGCATGACTCAGCGTAGACCATGAGTTAGTTTTGTGGAAAGAAGCATTGTGCTTGCACTTCCTAGTTGCAAGCTCATCCTGCTCTGCTCTGTAGCAAATGTGAAGCTCAATGTGAGCACTAGCCTCGCAGGAAGAGCTTGACTTGCCTTGCCTAAGTGAAAGGGTGCAACAGCTCCGTGAGCCCTAAATTGCTGTTCTGTGTCAGTTGACGGGGAAGAGGCTTTACCGTTCTCCTTGCCACCTCGTGTCAGCAACCGTTTCGGTTTCAGAACACTCTGTACCCCCCGGAGCTCTGGGCCCTCTATGCAAAATCCAGCATCGCAGGCCTTTCAGAGTGGCTCTGTGTTTGCAGAGAAAGGTGCAGCACACGGCACTTTTCCTTGGGACGGTTTGATTTTCCGACCTCTAAACAGCTTCGGGAACACAGTTCAAGAATCCCTAACTCGCCAAGGACGTGGTCGCCCTTGCCCTAGGTAAGCTCAACAGAACAAAGCACTCTGTTTCTATTTCCTTCCAACACCTCTTATGTGAGGTAAGAAATTCCCCTAGGAGAGTATCAGCGTGCCTTCCAAATTCCACAGAAGCACAGTCCGTGGTGTAAAACGACAGGCGTACGGAAGATGCAGAGGCCTCTTGGACATCCTCCAGCGTCCTTCCTTTAGGCAGTTCGCTATACCCAGAATAGCGGGTATAGAAAAACGTGAATCAGCGAAGGGCCCAGTGGGTTAATTGTGTCTCTTTGGACTAGCTAGACTCAGCCTGTACTAAGGCTGGAAGTCAACAGCGAAACGGGAGTGTGATCCCAAAGGCTTTTTTGCCAGTTTTGAAAGCTCCGTTCATAAGGCGTGAAAGCTACCTGAAAAGCATTGTAAGGGCAGCTCTTTCAGTATATGCCAGCATGACTCAGCGTAGACCATGAGTTAGTTTTGTGGAAAGAAGCATTGTGCTTGCACTTCCTAGTTGCAAGCTCATCCTGCTCTGCTCTATAGCAAATGTGAAGCTCAATGTGAGCACTAGCCTCGAAGGAAGAGCTTGACTTGCCTTGCCTAAGTGAAAGAGTGCAACAGCTCCGTGAGCCCTAAATTGCTGTTCTCTGTCAGTTGACGGGGAAGAGGCTTTACCGTTCTGCTTGCCACCTCGTGTCAGCAACCGTTTCGGTTTCAGAACACTCTGTACCCCCAGAGCTCTGGGCCCTCTATGCAAAATCCAGCATCGCAGGCCTTTCAGAGTCGCTCTGTGTTTGCAGAGAAAGGTGCAGCACACGGCACTTTTCCTTGGGACGGTTTGATTTTCCGACCTCTAAACAGCTTCGGGAACACAGTTCAAGAATCCCTAACTCGCCACGGACGTGGTCGCCCTTGCCCTAGGTAAGCTCAACAGAACAAAGCACTCTGTTTCTATTTCCTTCCAACACCTCTTATGTGAGGTAAGAAATTCCCCTAGGAGAGTATCAGCGTGCCTTCCAAATTCCACAGAAGCACAGTCCGTGGTGTAAAACGACAGGCGTACGGAAGATGCAGAGGCCTCTTGGACATCCTCCAGCGTCCTTCCTTTAGGCAGTTCGCTATACCCAGAATAGCGGGTATAGAAAAACGTGAATCAGCGAAGGGCCCAGTGGGTTAATTGTGTCTCTTTGGACTAGCTAGACTCAGCCTGTACTAAGGCTGGAAGTCAACAGCGAAACGGGAGTGTGATCCCAAAGGCTTTTTTGCCAGTTTTGAAAGCTCCGTTCATAAGGCGTGAAAGCTACCTGAAAAGCATTGTAAGGGCAGCTCTTTCAGTATATGCCAGCATGACTCAGCGTAGACCATGAGTTAGTTTTGTGGAAAGAAGCATTGTGCTTGCACTTCCTAGTTGCAAGCTCATCCTGCTCTGCTCTATAGCAAATGTGAAGCTCAATGTGAGCACTAGCCTCGAAGGAAGAGCTTGACTTGCCTTGCCTAAGTGAAAGAGTGCAACAGCTCCGTGAGCCCTAAATTGCTGTTCTGTGTCAGTTGACGGGGAAGAGGCTTTACCGTTCTGCTTGCCACCTCGTGTCAGCAACCGTTTCGGTTTCAGAACACTCTGTACCCCCCGGAGCTCTGGGCCCTCTATGCAAAATCCAGCATCGCAGGCCTTTCAGAGTCGCTCTGTGTTTGCAGAGAAAGGTGCAGCACACGGCACTTTTCCTTGGGACGGTTTGATTTTCCGACCTCTAAACAGCTTCGGGAACACAGTTCAAGAATCCCTAACTCGCCAAGGACGTGGTCGCCCTTGCCCTAGGTAAGCTCAACAGAACAAAGCACTCTGTTTCTATTTCCTTCCAACACCTCTTATGTGAGGTAAGAAATTCCCCTAGGAGAGTATCAGCGTGCCTTCCAAATTCCACAGAAGCACAGTCCGTGGTGTAAAACGACAGGCGTACGGAAGATGCAGAGGCCTCTTGGACATGCTCCAGCGTCCTTCCTTTAGGCAGTTCGCTATACCCAGAATAGGGGGTATAGAAAAACGTGAATCAGCGAAGGGCCCAGTGGGTTAATTGTGTCTCTTTGGACTAGCTAGACTCAGCCTGTACTAAGGCTGGAAGTCAACAGCGAAACGGGAGTGTGATCCCAAAGGCTTTTTTGCCAGTTTTGAAAGCTCCGTTCATAAGGCGTGAAAGCTACCTGAAAAGCATTGTAAGGGCAGCGCTTTCAGTATATGCCAGCATGACTCAGCGTAGACCATGAGTTAGTTTTGTGGAAAGAAGCATTGTGCTTGCACTTCCTAGTTGCAAGCTCATCCTGCTCTGCTCTATAGCAAATGTGAAGCTCAATGTGAGCACTAGCCTCGAAGGAAGAGCTTGACTTGCCTTGCCTAAGTGAAAGAGTGCAACAGCTCCGTGAGCCCTAAATTGCTGTTCTGTGTCAGTTGACGGGGAAGAGGCTTTACCGTTCTCCTTGCCACCTCGTGTCAGCAACCGTTTCGGTTTCAGAACACTCTGTACCCCCCGGAGCTCTGGGCCCTCTATGCAAAATCCAGCATCGCAGGCCTTTCAGAGTCGCTCTGTGTTTGCAGAGAAAGGTGCAGCACACGGCACTTTTCCTTGGGACGGTTTGATTTTCCGACCTCTAAACAGCTTCGGGAACACAGTTCAAGAATCCCTAACTCGCCAAGGACGTGGTCGCCCTTGCCCTAGGTAAGCTCAACAGAACAAAGCACTCTGTTTATATTTCCTTCCAACACATCTTATGTGAGGTAAGAAATTCCCCTAGGAGAGTATCAGCGTGCCTTCCAAATTCCACAGAAGCACAGTCCGTGGTGTAAAACGACAGGCGTACGGAAGATGCAGAGGCCTCTTGGACATGCTCCAGCGTCCTTCCTTTAGGCAGTTCGCTATACCCAGAATAGGGGGTATAGAAAAACGTGAATCAGCGAAGGGCCCAGTGGGTTAATTGTGTCTCTTTGGACTAGCTAGACTCAGCCTGTACTAAGGCTGGAAGTCAACAGCGAAACGGGAGTGTGATCCCAAAGGCTTTTTTGCCAGTTTTGAAAGCTCCGTTCATAAGGCGTGAAAGCTACCTGAAAAGCATTGTAAGGGCAGCTCTTTCAGTATATGCCAGCATGACTCAGCGTAGACCATGAGTTAGTTTTGTGGAAAGAAGCATTGTGCTTGCACTTCCTAGTTGAAAGCTCATCCTGCTCTGCTCTATAGCAAATGTGAAGCTCAATGTGAGCACTAGCCTCGCAGGAAGAGCTTGACTTGCCTTGCCTAAGTGAAAGAGTGCAACAGCTCCGTGAGCCCTAAATTGCTGTTCTGTGTCAGTTGACGGGGAAGAGGCTTTACCGTTCTCCTTGCCACCTCGTGTCAGCAACCGTTTCGGTTTCAGAACACTCTGTACCCCCCAGAGCTCTGGGCCCTCTATGCAAAATCCAGCATCGCAGGCCTTTCAGAGTCGCTCTGTGTTTGCAGAGAAAGGTGCAGCACACGGCACTTTTCCTTGGGACGGTTTGATTTTCCGACCTCTAAACAGCTTCGGGAACACAGTTCAAGAATCCCTAACTCGCCAAGGACGTGGTCGCCCTTGCCCTAGGTAAGCTCAACAGAACAAAGCACTCTGTTTCTATTTCCTTCCAACACCTCTTATGTGAGGTAAGAAATTCCCCTAGGAGAGTATCAGCGTGCCTTCCAAATTCCACAGAAGCACAGTCCGTGGTGTAAAACGACAGGCGTACGGAAGATGCAGAGGCCTCTTGGACATGCTCCAGCGTCCTTCCTTTAGGCAGTTCGCTATACCCAGAATAGGGGGTATAGAAAAACGTGAATCAGCGAAGGGCCCAGTGGGTTAATTGTGTCTCTTTGGACTAGCTAGACTCAGCCTGTACTAAGGCTGGAAGTCAACAGCGAAACGGGAGTGTGATCCCAAAGGCTTTTTTGCCAATTTTGAAAGCTCCGTTCATAAGGCGTGAAAGCTACCTGAAAAGCATTGTAAGGGCAGCTCTTTCAGTATATGCCAGCATGACTCAGCGTAGACCATGAGTTAGTTTTGTGGAAAGAAGCATTGTGCTTGCACTTCCCAGTTGAAAGCTCATCCTGCTCTGCTCTATAGCAAATGTGAAGCTCAATGTGAGCACTAGCCTCGCAGGAAGAGCTTGACTTGCCTTGCCTAAGTGAAAGAGTGCAACAGCTCCGTGAGCCCTAAATTGCTGTTCTGTGTCAGTTGACGGGGAAGAGGCTTTACCGTTCTCCTTGCCACCTCGTGTCAGCAACCGTTTCGGTTTCAGAACACTCTGTATCCCCCGGAGCTCTGGGCCCTCTATGCAAAATCCAGCATCGCAGGCCTTTCAGAGTCGCTCTGTGTTTGCAGAGAAAGGTGCAGCACACGGCACTTTTCCTTGGGACGGTTTGATTTTCCGACCTCCAAACAGCTTCGGGAACACAGTTCAAGAATCCCTAACTCGCCAAGGACGTGGTCGCCCTTGCCCTAGGTAAGCTCAACAGAACAAAGCACTCTGTTTCTATTTCCTTCCAACAGCTCTTATGTGAGGTAAGAAATTCCCCTAGGAGAGTATCAGCGTGCGTTCCAAATTCCACAGAAGCACAGTCCGTGGTGTAAAACGACAGGCGTACGGAAGATGCAGAGGCCTCTTGGACATCCTCCAGCGTCCTTCCTTTAGGCAGTTCGCTATACCCAGAATAGCGGGTATAGAAAAACGTGAATCAGCGAAGGGCCCAGTGGGTTAATTGTGTCTCTTTGGACTAGCTAGACTCAGCCTGTACTAAGGCTGGAGGTCAACAGCGAAACGGGAGTGTGATCCCAAAGGCTTTTTTGCCAATTTTGAAAGCTCCTTTCATAAGGCGTGAAAGCTACCTGAAAAGCATTGTAAGGGCAGCTCTTTCAGTATATGCCAGCATGACTCAGCGTAGACCATGAGTTAGTTTTGTGGAAAGAAGCATTGTGCTTGCACTTCCTAGTTGCAAGCTCATCCTGCTCTGCTCTATAGCAAATGTGAAGCTCAATGTGAGCACTAGCCTCGAAGGAAGAGCTTGACTTGCCTTGCCTAAGTGAAAGAGTGCAACAGCTCCGTGAGCCCTAAATTGCTGTTCTCTGTCAGTTGACGGGGAAGAGGCTTTACCGTTCTCCTTGCCACCTCGTGTCAGCAACCGTTTCGGTTTCAGAACACTCTGTACCCCCCGGAGCTCTGGGCCCTCTATGCAAAATCCAGCATCGCAGGCCTTTCAGAGTCGCTCTGTGTTTGCAGAGAAAGGTGCAGCACACGGCACTTTTCCTTGGGACGGTTTGATTTTCCGACCTCTAAACAGCTTCGGGAACACAGTTCAAGAATCCCTAACTCGCCAAGGACGTGGTCGCCCTTGCCCTAGGTAAGCTCAACAGAACAAAGCACTCTGTTTCTATTTCCTTCCAACACCTCTTATGTGAGGTAAGAAATTCCCCTAGGAGAGTATCAGCGTGCCTTCCAAATTCCACAGAAGCACAGTCCGTGGTGTAAAACGACAGGCGTACGGAAGATGCAGAGGCCTCTTGGACATCCTCCAGCGTCCTTCCTTTAGGCAGTTCGCTATACCCAGAATAGCGGGTATAGAAAAACGTGAATCAGCGAAGGGCCCAGTGGGTTAATTGTGTCTCTTTGGACTAGCTAGACTCAGCCTGTACTAAGGCTGGAAGTCAACAGCGAAACGGGAGTGTGATCCCAAAGGCTTTTTTGCCAGTTTTGAAAGCTCCGTTCATAAGGCGTGAAAGCTACCTGAAAAGCATTGTAAGGGCAGCTCTTTCAGTATATGCCAGCATGACTCAGCGTAGACCATGAGTTAGTTTTGTGGAAAGAAGCATTGTGCTTGCACTTCCTAGTTGCAAGCTCATCCTGCTCTGCTCTATAGCAAATGTGAAGCTCAATGTGAGCACTAGCCTCGCAGGAAGAGCTTGACTTGCCTTGCCTAAGTGAAAGAGTGCAACAGCTCCGTGAGCCCTATATTGCTGTTCTGTGTCAGTTGACGGGGAAGAGGCTTTACCGTTCTCCTTGCCACCTCGTGTCAGCAACCGTTTCGGTTTCAGAACACTCTGTACCCCCCGGAGCTCTGGGCCCTCTATGCAAAATCCAGCATCGCAGGCCTTTCAGAGTCGCTCTGTGTTTGCAGAGAAAGGTGCAGCACACGGCACTTTTCCTTGGGACGGTTTGATTTTCCGACCTCTAAACAGCTTCGGGAACACAGTTCAAGAATCCCTAACTCGCCAAGGACGTGGTCGCCCTTGCCCTAGGTAAGCTCAACAGAACAAAGCACTCTGTTTCTATTTCCTTCCAACAGCTCTTATGTGAGGTAAGAAATTCCCCTAGGAGAGTATCAGCGTGCCTTCCGAATTCCACAGAAGCACAATCCGTGGTGTAAAACGACAGGCGTACGGAAGATGCAGAGGCCTCTTGGACATCCTCCAGCGTCCTTCCTTTAGGCAGTTCGCTATACCCAGAATAGGGGGTATAGAAAAACGTGAATCAGCGAAGGGCCCAGTGGGTTAATTGTGTCTCTTTGGACTAGCTAGACTCAGCCTGTACTAAGGCTGGAAGTCAACAGCGAAACGGGAGTGTGATCCCAAAGGCTTTTTTGCCAGTTTTGAAAGCTCCGTTCATAAAGCGTGAAAGCTACCTGAAAAGCATTGTAAGGGCAGCTCTTTCAGTATATGCCAGCATGACTCAGCGTAGACCATGAGTTAGTTTTGTGGAAAGAAGCATTGTGCTTGCACTTCCTAGTTGCAAGCTCATCCTGCTCTGCTCTGTAGCAAATGTGAAGCTCAATGTGAGCACTAGCCTCGAAGGAAGAGCTTGACTTGCCTTGCCTAAGTGAAAGAGTGCAACAGCTCCGTGAGCCCTAAATTGCTGTTCTGTGTCAGTTGACGGGGAAGAGGCTTTACCGTTCTCCTTGCCACCTCGTGTCAGCAACCGTTTCGGTTTCAGAACACTCTGTACCCCCCGGAGCTCTGGGCCCTCTATGCAAAATCCAGCATCGCAGGCCTTTCAGAGTCGCTCTGTGTTTGCAGAGAAAGGTGCAGCACACGGCACTTTTCCTTGGGACGGTTTGATTTTCCGACCTCTAAACAGCTTCGGGAACACAGTTCAAGAATCCCTAACTCGCCAAGGACGTGGTCGCCCTTGCCCTAGGTAAGCTCAACAGAACAAAGCACTCTGTTTCTATTTCCTTCCAACACCTCTTATGTGAGGTAAGAAATTCCCCTAGGAGAGTATCAGCGTGCCTTCCAAATTCCACAGAAGCACAGTCCGTGGTGTAAAACGACAGGCGTACGGAAGATGCAGAGGCCTCTTGGACATGCTCCAGCCTCCTTCCTTTAGGCAGTTCGCTATACCCAGAATAGGGGGTAATAGAAAAACGTGAATCAGCGAAGGGCCCAGTGGGTTAATTGTGTCTCTTTGGACTAGCTAGACTCAGCCTGTACTAAGGCTGGAAGTCAACAGCGAAACGGGAGTGTGATCCCAAAGGCTTTTTTGCCAATTTTGAAAGCTCCGTTCATAAGGCGTGAAAGCTACCTGAAAAGCATTGTAAGGGCAGCTCTTTCAGTATATGCCAGCATGACTCAGCGTAGACCATGAGTTAGTTTTGTGGAAAGAAGCATTGTGCTTGCACTTCCTAGTTGCAAGCTCATCCTGCTCTGCTCTGTAGCAAATGTGAAGCTCAATGTGAGCACTAGCCTCGCAGGAAGAGCTTGACTTGCCTTGCCTAAGTGAAAGGGTGCAACAGCTCCGTGAGCCCTAAATTGCTGTTCTGTGTCAGTTGACGGGGAAGAGGCTTTACCGTTCTCCTTGCCACCTCGTGTCAGCAACCGTTTCGGTTTCAGAACACTCTGTACCCCCCGGAGCTCTGGGCCCTCTATGCAAAATCCAGCATCGCAGGCCTTTCAGAGTGGCTCTGTGTTTGCAGAGAAAGGTGCAGCACACGGCACTTTTCCTTGGGACGGTTTGATTTTCCGACCTCTAAACAGCTTCGGGAACACAGTTCAAGAATCCCTAACTCGCCAAGGACGTGGTCGCCCTTGCCCTAGGTAAGCTCAACAGAACAAAGCACTCTGTTTCTATTTCCTTCCAACACCTCTTATGTGAGGTAAGAAATTCCCCTAGGAGAGTATCAGCGTGCCTTCCAAATTCCACAGAAGCACAGTCCGTGGTGTAAAACGACAGGCGTACGGAAGATGCAGAGGCCTCTTGGACATCCTCCAGCGTCCTTCCTTTAGGCAGTTCGCTATACCCAGAATAGCGGGTATAGAAAAACGTGAATCAGCGAAGGGCCCAGTGGGTTAATTGTGTCTCTTTGGACTAGCTAGACTCAGCCTGTACTAAGGCTGGAAGTCAACAGCGAAACGGGAGTGTGATCCCAAAGGCTTTTTTGCCAGTTTTGAAAGCTCCGTTCATAAGGCGTGAAAGCTACCTGAAAAGCATTGTAAGGGCAGCTCTTTCAGTATATGCCAGCATGACTCAGCGTAGACCATGAGTTAGTTTTGTGGAAAGAAGCATTGTGCTTGCACTTCCTAGTTGCAAGCTCATCCTGCTCTGCTCTATAGCAAATGTGAAGCTCAATGTGAGCACTAGCCTCGAAGGAAGAGCTTGACTTGCCTTGCCTAAGTGAAAGAGTGCAACAGCTCCGTGAGCCCTAAATTGCTGTTCTCTGTCAGTTGACGGGGAAGAGGCTTTACCGTTCTGCTTGCCACCTCGTGTCAGCAACCGTTTCGGTTTCAGAACACTCTGTACCCCCAGAGCTCTGGGCCCTCTATGCAAAATCCAGCATCGCAGGCCTTTCAGAGTCGCTCTGTGTTTGCAGAGAAAGGTGCAGCACACGGCACTTTTCCTTGGGACGGTTTGATTTTCCGACCTCTAAACAGCTTCGGGAACACAGTTCAAGAATCCCTAACTCGCCAAGGACGTGGTCGCCCTTGCCCTAGGTAAGCTCAACAGAACAAAGCACTCTGTTTCTATTTCCTTCCAACACCTCTTATGTGAGGTAAGAAATTCCCCTAGGAGAGTATCAGCGTGCCTTCCAAATTCCACAGAAGCACAGTCCGTGGTGTAAAACGACAGGCGTACGGAAGATGCAGAGGCCTCTTGGACATCCTCCAGCGTCCTTCCTTTAGGCAGTTCGCTATACCCAGAATAGCGGGTATAGAAAAACGTGAATCAGCGAAGGGCCCAGTGGGTTAATTGTGTCTCTTTGGACTAGCTAGACTCAGCCTGTACTAAGGCTGGAAGTCAACAGCGAAACGGGAGTGTGATCCCAAAGGCTTTTTTGCCAGTTTTGAAAGCTCCGTTCATAAGGCGTGAAAGCTACCTGAAAAGCATTGTAAGGGCAGCTCTTTCAGTATATGCCAGCATGACTCAGCGTAGACCATGAGTTAGTTTTGTGGAAAGAAGCATTGTGCTTGCACTTCCTAGTTGCAAGCTCATCCTGCTCTGCTCTATAGCAAATGTGAAGCTCAATGTGAGCACTAGCCTCGAAGGAAGAGCTTGACTTGCCTTGCCTAAGTGAAAGAGTGCAACAGCTCCGTGAGCCCTAAATTGCTGTTCTGTGTCAGTTGACGGGGAAGAGGCTTTACCGTTCTCCTTGCCACCTCGTGTCAGCAACCGTTTCGGTTTCAGAACACTCTGTACCCCCCGGAGCTCTGGGCCCTCTATGCAAAATCCAGCATCGCAGGCCTTTCAGAGTCGCTCTGTGTTTGCAGAGAAAGGTGCAGCACACGGCACTTTTCCTTGGGACGGTTTGATTTTCCGACCTCTAAACAGCTTCGGGAACACAGTTCAAGAATCCCTAACTCGCCAAGGACGTGGTCGCCCTTGCCCTAGGTAAGCTCAACAGAACAAAGCACTCTGTTTCTATTTCCTTCCAACACCTCTTATGTGAGGTAAGAAATTCCCCTAGGAGAGTATCAGCGTGCCTTCCAAATTCCACAGAAGCACAGTCCGTGGTGTAAAACGACAGGCGTACGGAAGATGCAGAGGCCTCTTGGACATGCTCCAGCGTCCTTCCTTTAGGCAGTTCGCTATACCCAGAATAGGGGGTATAGAAAAACGTGAATCAGCGAAGGGCCCAGTGGGTTAATTGTGTCTCTTTGGACTAGCTAGACTCAGCCTGTACTAAGGCTGGAAGTCAACAGCGAAACGGGAGTGTGATCCCAAAGGCTTTTTTGCCAGTTTTGAAAGCTCCGTTCATAAGGCGTGAAAGCTACCTGAAAAGCATTGTAAGGGCAGCTCTTTCAGTATATGCCAGCATGACTCAGCGTAGACCATGAGTTAGTTTTGTGGAAAGAAGCATTGTGCTTGCACTTCCTAGTTGCAAGCTCATCCTGCTCTGCTCTATAGCAAATGTGAAGCTCAATGTGAGCACTAGCCTCGAAGGAAGAGCTTGACTTGCCTTGCCTAAGTGAAAGAGTGCAACAGCTCCGTGAGCCCTAAATTGCTGTTCTGTGTCAGTTGACGGGGAAGAGGCTTTACCGTTCTCCTTGCCACCTCGTGTCAGCAACCGTTTCGGTTTCAGAACACTCTGTACCCCCCGGAGCTCTGGGCCCTCTATGCAAAATCCAGCATCGCAGGCCTTTCAGAGTCGCTCTGTGTTTGCAGAGAAAGGTGCAGCACACGGCACTTTTCCTTGGGACGGTTTGATTTTCCGACCTCTAAACAGCTTCGGGAACACAGTTCAAGAATCCCTAACTCGCCAAGGACGTGGTCGCCCTTGCCCTAGGTAAGCTCAACAGAACAAAGCACTCTGTTTATATTTCCTTCCAACACATCTTATGTGAGGTAAGAAATTCCCCTAGGAGAGTATCAGCGTGCCTTCCAAATTCCACAGAAGCACAGTCCGTGGTGTAAAACGACAGGCGTACGGAAGATGCAGAGGCCTCTTGGACATGCTCCAGCGTCCTTCCTTTAGGCAGTTCGCTATACCCAGAATAGGGGGTATAGAAAAACGTGAATCAGCGAAGGGCCCAGTGGGTTAATTGTGTCTCTTTGGACTAGCTAGACTCAGCCTGTACTAAGGCTGGAAGTCAACAGCGAAACGGGAGTGTGATCCCAAAGGCTTTTTTGCCAGTTTTGAAAGCTCCGTTCATAAGGCGTGAAAGCAACCTGAAAAGCATTGTAAGGGCAGCTCTTTCAGTATATGCCAGCATGACTCAGCGTAGACCATGAGTTAGTTTTGTGGAAAGAAGCATTATGCTTGCACTTCCTCGTTGAAAGCTCATCCTGCTCTGCTCTATAGCAAATGTGAAGCTCAATGTGAGCACTAGCCTCGCAGGAAGAGCTTGACTTGCCTTGCCTAAGTGAAAGAGTGCAACAGCTCCGTGAGCCCTAAATTGCTGTTCTGTGTCAGTTGACGGGGAAGAGGCTTTACCGTTCTCCTTGCCACCTCGTGTCAGCAACCGTTTCGGTTTCAGAACACTCTGTACCCCCCGGAGCTCTGGGCCCTCTATGCAAAATCCAGCATCGCAGGCCTTTCAGAGTCGCTCTGTGTTTGCAGAGAAAGGTGCAGCACACGGCACTTTTCCTTGGGACGGTTTGATTTTCCGACCTCTAAACAGCTTCGGGAACACAGTTCAAGAATCCCTAACTCGCCAAGGACGTGGTCGCCCTTGCCCTAGGTAAGCTCAACAGAACAAAGCACTCTGTTTCTATTTCCTTCCAACACCTCTTATGTGAGGTAAGAAATTCCCCTAGGAGAGTATCAGCGTGCCTTCCAAATTCCACAGAAGCACAGTCCGTGGTGTAAAACGACAGGCGTACGGAAGATGCAGAGGCCTCTTGGACATGCTCCAGCGTCCTTCCTTTAGGCAGTTCGCTATACCCAGAATAGGGGGTATAGAAAAACGTGAATCAGCGAAGGGCCCAGTGGGTTAATTGTGTCTCTTTGGACTAGCTAGACTCAGCCTGTACTAAGGCTGGAAGTCAACAGCGAAACGGGAGTGTGATCCCAAAGGCTTTTTTGCCAATTTTGAAAGCTCCGTTCATAAGGCGTGAAAGCTACCTGAAAAGCATTGTAAGGGCAGCTCTTTCAGTATATGCCAGCATGACTCAGCGTAGACCATGAGTTAGTTTTGTGGAAAGAAGCATTGTGCTTGCACTTCCTAGTTGAAAGCTCATCCTGCTCTGCTCTATAGCAAATGTGAAGCTCAATGTGAGCACTAGCCTCGCAGGAAGAGCTTGACTTGCCTTGCCTAAGTGAAAGAGTGCAACAGCTCCGTGAGCCCTAAATTGCTGTTCTCTGTCAGTTGACGGGGAAGAGGCTTTACCGTTCTCCTTGCCACCTCGTGTCAGCAACCGTTTCGGTTTCAGAACACTCTGTACCCCCCGGAGCTCTGGGCCCTCTATGCAAAATCCAGCATCGCAGGCCTTTCAGAGTCGCTCTGTGTTTGCAGAGAAAGGTGCAGCACACGGCACTTTTCCTTGGGACGGTTTGATTTTCCGACCTCTAAACAGCTTCGGGAACACAGTTCAAGAATCCCTAACTCGCCAAGGACGTGGTCGCCCTTGCCCTAGGTAAGCTCAACAGAACAAAGCACTCTGTTTCTATTTCCTTCCAACACCTCTTATGTGAGGTAAGAAATTCCCCTAGGAGAGTATCAGCGTGCCTTCCAAATTCCACAGAAGCACAGCGTGGTGTAAAACGACAGGCGTACGGAAGATGCAGAGGCCTCTTGGACATCCTCCAGCGTCCTTCCTTTAGGCAGTTCGCTATACCCAGAATAGGGGGTATAGAAAAACGTGAATCAGCGAAGGGCCCAGTGGGTTAATTGGGTCTCTTTGGACTAGCTAGACTCAGCCTGTACTAAGGCTGGAAGTCAACAGCGAAACGGGAGTGTGATCCCAAAGGCTTTTTTGCCAATTTTGAAAGCTCCGTTCATAAGGCATGAAAGCTACCTGAAAAGCATTGTAAGGGCAGCTCTTTCAGTATATGCCAGCATGACTCAGCGTAGACCATGAGTTAGTTTTGTGGAAAGAAGCATTGTGCTTGCACTTCCTAGTTGCAAGCTCATCCTGCTCTGCTCTATAGCAAATGTGAAGCTCAATGTGAGCACTAGCCTCGAAGGAAGAGCTTGACTTGCCTTGCCTAAGTGAAAGAGTGCAACAGCTCCGTGAGCCCTAAATTGCTGTTCTCTGTCAGTTGACGGGGAAGAGGCTTTACCGTTCTGCTTGCCACCTCGTGTCAGCAACCGTTTCGGTTTCAGAACACTCTGTACCCCCGGAGCTCTGGGCCCTCTATGCAAAATCCAGCATCGCAGGCCTTTCAGAGTCGCTCTGTGTTTGCAGAGAAAGGTGCAGCACACGGCACTTTTCCTTGGGACGGTTTGATTTTCCGACCTCTAAACAGCTTCGGGAACACAGTTCAAGAATCCCTAACTCGCCAAGGATGTGGTCGCCCTTGCCCTAGGTAAGCTCAACAGAACAAAGCACTCTGTTTCTATTTCCTTCCAACACCTCTCATGTGAGGTAAGAAATTCCCCTAGGAGAGTATCAGCGTGCCTTCCAAATTCCACAGAAGCACAGTCCGTGGTGTAAAACGACAGGCGTACGGAAGATGCAGAGGCCTCTTGGACATCCTCCAGCGTCCTTCCTTTAGGCAGTTCGCTATACCCAGAATAGCGGGTATAGAAAAACGTGAATCAGCGAAGGGCCCAGTGGGTTAATTGTGTCTCTTTGGACTAGCTAGACTCAGCCTGTACTAAGGCTGGAAGTCAACAGCGAAACGGGAGTGTGATCCCAAAGGCTTTTTTGCCAGTTTTGAAAGCTCCGTTCATAAGGCGTGAAAGCTACCTGAAAAGCATTGTAAGGGCAGCTCTTTCAGTATATGCCAGCATGACTCAGCGTAGACCATGAGTTAGTTTTGTGGAAAGAAGCATTGTGCTTGCACTTCCTAGTTGCAAGCTCATCCTGCTCTGCTCTATAGCAAATGTGAAGCTCAATGTGAGCACTAGCCTCGAAGGAAGAGCTTGCCTTGCCTTGCCTAAGTGAAAGAGTGCAACAGCTCCGTGAGCCCTAAATTGCTGTTCTCTGTCAGTTGACGGAGAAGAGGCTTTACCGTTCTGCTTGCCACCTCGTGTCAGCAACCGTTTCGGTTTCAGAACACTCTGTACCCCCCGGAGCTCTGGGCCCTCTATGCAAAATCCAGCATCGCAGGCCTTTCAGAGTCGCTCTGTGTTTGCAGAGAAAGGTGCAGCACACGGCACTTTTCCTTGGGACGGTTTGATTTTCCGACCTCCAAACAGCTTCGGGAACACAGTTCAAGAATCCCTAACTCGCCAAGGACGTGGTCGCCCTTGCCCTAGGTAAGCTCAACAGAACAAAGCACTCTGTTTCTATTTCCTTCCAACAGCTCTTATGTGAGGTAAGAAATTCCCCTAGGAGAGTATCAGCGTGCGTTCCAAATTCCACAGAAGCACAGTCCGTGGTGTAAAACGACAGGCGTACGGAAGATGCAGAGGCCTCTTGGACATCCTCCAGCGTCCTTCCTTTAGGCAGTTCGCTATACCCAGAATAGCGGGTATAGAAAAACGTGAATCAGCGAAGGGCCCAGTGGGTTAATTGTGTCTCTTTGGACTAGCTAGACTCAGCCTGTACTAAGGCTGGAGGTCAACAGCGAAACGGGAGTGTGATCCCAAAGGCTTTTTTGCCAATTTTGAAAGCTCCGTTCATAAGGCGTGAAAGCTACCTGAAAAGCATTGTAAGGGCAGCTCTTTCAGTATATGCCAGCATGACTCAGCGTAGACCATGAGTTAGTTTTGTGGAAAGAAGCATTGTGCTTGCACTTCCTAGTTGCAAGCTCATCCTGCTCTGCTCTATAGCAAATGTGAAGCTCAATGTGAGCACTAGCCTCGAAGGAAGAGCTTGACTTGCCTTGCCTAAGTGAAAGAGTGCAACAGCTCCGTGAGCCCTAAATTGCTGTTCTCTGTCAGTTGACGGGGAAGAGGCTTTACCGTTCTCCTTGCCACCTCGTGTCAGCAACCGTTTCGGTTTCAGAACACTCTGTACCCCCCGGAGCTCTGGGCCCTCTATGCAAAATCCAGCATCGCAGGCCTTTCAGAGTCGCTCTGTGTTTGCAGAGAAAGGTGCAGCACACGGCACTTTTCCTTGGGACGGTTTGATTTTCCGACCTCTAAACAGCTTCGGGAACACAGTTCAAGAATCCCTAACTCGCCAAGGACGTGGTCGCCCTTGCCCTAGGTAAGCTCAACAGAACAAAGCACTCTGTTTCTATTTCCTTCCAACACCTCTTATGTGAGGTAAGAAATTCCCCTAGGAGTTTATCAGCGAGCCTTCCAAATTCCACAGAAGCACAGTCCGTGGTGTAAAACGACAGGCGTACGGAAGATGCAGAGGCCTCTTGGACATCCTCCAGCGTCCTTCCTTTAGGCAGTTCGCTATACCCAGAATAGCGGGTATAGAAAAACGTGAATCAGCGAAGGGCCCAGTGGGTTAATTGTGTCTCTTTGGACTAGCTAGACTCAGCCTGTACTAAGGCTGGAAGTCAACAGCGAAACGGGAGTGTGATCCCAAAGGCTTTTTTGCCAATTTTGAAAGCTCCGTTCATAAGGCGTGAAAGCTACCTGAAAAGCATTGTAAGGGCAGCTCTTTCAGTATATGCCAGCATGACTCAGCGTAGACCATGAGTTAGTTTTGTGGAAAGAAGCATTGTGCTTGCACTTCCTAGTTGCAAGCTCATCCTGCTCTGCTCTATAGCAAATGTGAAGCTCAATGTGAGCGCTAGCCTCGAAGGAAGAGCTTGACTTGCCTTGCCTAAGTGAAAGAGTGCAACAGCTCCGTGAGCCCTAAATTGCTGTTCTGTGTCAGTTGACGGGGAAGAGGCTTTACCGTTCTGCTTGCCACCTCGTGTCAGCAACCGTTTCGGTTTCAGAACACTCTGTACCCCCCGGAGCTCTGGGCCCTCTATGCAAAATCCAGCATCGCAGGCCTTTCAGAGTCGCTCTGTGTTTGCAGAGAAAGGTGCAGCACACGGCACTTTTCCTTGGGACGGTTTGATTTTCCGACCTCTAAACAGCTTCGGGAACACAGTTCAAGAATCCCTAACTCGCCAAGGACGTGGTCGCCCTTGCCCTAGGTAAGCTCAACAGAACAAAGCACTCTGTTTCTAGTTCCTTCCAACACCTCTTATGTGAGGTAAGAAATTCCCCTAGGAGAGTATCAGCGTGCCTTCCAAATTCCACAGAAGCACAGTCCGTGGTGTAAAACGACAGGCGTACGGAAGATGCAGAGGCCTCTTGGACATCCTCCAGCGTCCTTCCTTTAGGCAGTTCGCTATACCCAGAATAACGGGTATAGAAAAACTTGAATAAGCGAAGGGCCCAGTGGGTTAATTGTGTCTCTTTGGACTAGCTAGTCTCAGCCTATACTAAGGCTGGAAGTCAACAGCGAAACGGGAGTGTGATCCCAAAGGCTTTTTTGCCAATTTTGAAATCTCCGTTCATAAGGCGTGAAAGCAACCTGAAAAGCATTTTAAGGGCAGTTCTTTCAGTATATGCCAGCATGACTCAGCGTAGACCATGAGTTAGTTTTGTGGAAAGAAGCATTGTGCTTGCACTTCCTAGTTGCAAGCTCATCCTGCTCTGCTCTATAGCAAATGTGAAGCTCAATGTGAGCGCTAGCCTCGAAGGAAGAGCTTGACTTGCCTTGCCTAAGTGAAAGAGTGCAACAGCTCCGTGAGCCCTAAATTGCTGTTCTGTGTCAGTTGACGGGGAAGAGGCTTTACCGTTCTCCTTGCCACCTCGTGTCAGCAACCTTTTCGGTTTCAGAACACTCTGTACACCCCGGAGCTCTGGGCCCTCTATGCAAAATCCAGCATCGCAGGCCTTTCAGAGTCGCTCTGTGTTTGCAGAGAAAGGTGCAGCACACGGCACTTTTCCTTGGGACGGTTTGATTTTCCGACCTCTAAACAGCTTCGGGAACACAGTTCAAGAATCCCTAACTCGCCAAGGACGTGGTCGCCCTTGCCCTAGGTAAGCTCAACAGAACAAAGCACTCTGTTTCTATTTCCTTCCAACACCTCTCATGTGAGGTAAGAAATTCCCCTAGGAGAGTATCAGCGTGCCTTCCAAATTCCACAGAAGCACAGTCCGTGGTGTAAAACGACAGGCGTACGGAAGATGCAGAGGCCTCTTGGACATCCTCCAGCGTCCTTCCTTTAGGCAGTTCGCTATACCCAGAATAGCGGGTATAGAAAAACGTGAATCAGCGAAGGGCCCAGTGGGTTAATTGTGTCTCTTTGGACTAGCTAGACTCAGCCTGTACTAAGGCTGGAAGTCAACAGCGAAACGGGAGTGTGATCCCAAAGGCTTTTTTGCCAGTTTTGAAAGCTCCGTTCATAAGGCGTGAAAGCTACCTGAAAAGCATTGTAAGGGCAGCTCTTTCAGTATATGCCAGCATGACTCAGCGTAGACCATGAGTTAGTTTTGTGGAAAGAAGCATTGTGCTTGCACTTCCTAGTTGCAAGCTCATCCTGCTCTGCTCTATAGCAAATGTGAAGCTCAATGTGAGCACTAGCCTCGCAGGAAGAGCTTGACTTGCCTTGCCTAAGTGAAAGAGTGCAACAGCTCCGTGAGCCCTAAATTGCTGTTCTGTGTCAGTTGACGGGGAAGAGGCTTTACCGTTCTGCTTGCCACCTCGTGTCAGCAACCGTTTCGGTTTCAGAACACTCTGTACCCCCCGGAGCTCTGGGCCCTCTATGCAAAATCCAGCATCGCAGGCCTTTCAGAGTCGCTCTGTGTTTGCAGAGAAAGGTGCAGCACACGGCACTTTTCCTTGGGACGGTTTGAATTTCCGACCTCTAAACAGCTTCGGGAACACAGTTCAAGAATCCCTAACTCGCCAAGGACGTGGTCGCCCTTGCCCTAGGTAAGCTCAACAGACAAAAGCACTCTGTTTCTATTTCCTTCCAACATCTCTTATGTGAGGTAAGAAATTCCCCTAGGAGAGTATCAGCGTGCCTTCCAAATTCAACAGAAGCACAGTTCATGGTGTAAAACGACAGGCATAAGGAAGATGCAGAGGCCTCTTGGACATCCTCCAGCGTCCTTCCTTTAGGCAGTTCGCTATACCCAGAATAAGGGGTATAGAAAAACGTGAATCAGCGAAGGGCCCAGTGGGTTAATTGTGTCTCTTTGGACTAGCTAGACTCAGCCTATACTAAGGCTGGAAGTCAACAGCGAAACGGGAGTGTGATCCCAAAGGCTTTTTTGCCAATTTTGAAAGCTCCGTTCATAAGGCGTGAAAGCTACCTGAAAAGCATTGTAAGGGCAGCTCTTTCAGTATATGCCAGCATGACTCAGCGTAGACCATGAGTTAGT